>NC_088797.1:78856263-81356263 GCF_011386835.1 Chrysemys picta bellii | reverse complement strand
ATCATTCTTCACTGGGCTAAAGTTGGCACTGTGTTATAGACCAGTGGGACACAAGTCCATCAGCAAGATGGTGTATATAGATGGGCCTGCCATTTACCACTTGATAAAGAACATTGAGAACAACATGATCAGGATCTCTGGACACTGTAGGCCAAATTCAGATGAAATAAGATGGTGCAATTGATTGATGTCAGCTGAGGCCTATTCTGTCAGAGAAGGTGGAACTATTCATTGGGGTAAAGGTCTGAGATGAGACCAACTAACACCCATATGACTTGAATTTATTTAGAAACAATTCCATTCATATAGTCTATCCTCTCTATTCCTTTATTACAAAAGATATTGGCATGATCACAGGATCTTTGTAGAAGAGTTTACCTGCCTCTGCTGCTTATTTCCCATGAAAAGACCCACATGCTACCCTACACGGTCCAGAAGGACGCAAAATGTGCTTGAGTCTCCAAACCTGTAGTGGAGGGGAGCAATTGAGCCCCTGCATTCTTTTTCATATACAGCTATGAGTGAGAGGCTGGGATCCAAGCATTCTCTGCTTGTAGCAGAGTGCTCAGGGTTATTTTGCTTAAATTGTTTCCATTTTTCAGAAGTGAGAAATTCGTGCTTTATCTTGGAGCTGCAGCATGTTTAAACAATATAGATGAGGTTGAAAGGCATAAATAAACTAGTAAGGTGCTTATTGACAATGCATCTAGTGACTGGATAGGATAGGATTAGCCCAAGGCTGGCTCACCACTCTGTGCACTTTATAAGCATCCCCACATGGGCCAAATTGACAAGATAATTGATTAAGCACCAGATGATTAACTGATTAACAAGGGTGATTCAGCTCATCAACTGAGGATAGTTTATAGAGAGATAGGAGGTCCGGAGAAGGAGAAGCCAAAGAAGCTTGGGATCTTAGGGATGGGAAATGCGCTCTCTCTGTGGAGAAAGTAAAAACTTTATGCTGTGGGTAACAAGCACTGATATAGCATGTTGTAAATAAAGCAGATAGTGTAGAACTCATCATGGGAGTGTGTAAGGGCTGACTGCAGTGAGGAATCTAGGGTAAGAGAGACCTGTCCTGTGACACTGTGATTTGGATGAGGGGGAAGAAAAGTACAACTGGTTTGAGAAATCACAGAAAAACTCATCCTGGACCCTGGCTAGCTGTTTAGATGACTGACAAGGAGGGGTGTGATAGGATGACAGCAGGTCTGTCATGTATCAGCAAAGGGATTTGGGTCCTTCCTTTTAGCAGAGAAGGAATGTGTTTTCCTGAAAAATTGAGCTTGGCTATGTCACATGTCAGAAATGTTTGCCTCTCTCATTTGGCATGAGAGGCTTCTCTTCCTCCCCTCCCCTCCCCCGCCCCCCAGTCTTGTAGGTGATGCTGTTCTTGGCTAGAGAAGTCTGTCCTTTGGCAGTGTCAAAGGGTGTTACTTTAACGTGCTCTGATATTCAGGGTTAATGGTGCTTTAATTTTTTCATAGCAGTGCTATGTAAATATAGCTGGGCCTGATGCTGACTTAATTAGGTTTGGTGAAAGCGGCTAACTCACATCTTCTAATGTTACAATTGTTGGCCTGTCTCTCTCTAGCAGTCCCTAATATGATGGATGAAGTGTCATGACTAATCACAGTGATCTATTAATGTGAACGTACGTAAGCTTATGGGTCTCTCTCTTCCTGTCATAAGCCACCTAAGAAAGATTTGCTTGTGTTCCAATTTTATGTTTGCTATTAGGACCTAAAGTGTTTTTACATGTCCCAAAAGTAAACTTGTATTGATTGTTACAAGCAGAAAAGAAGGCCCATTGAGCTTCAAGTTTCAGAGTGGTAGCCGTGTATATACTGCTTACTGTATTTTTCACTCCATGTATCTGATGAAGTGGGTTTTAGCCCATGAAAGCTTATGTCCAAATAAATTTGTTAGTCTCTAGGGTGCCACAAGGACTCCTCATTGTTTTTTCATTGAGCTTCAGTTCCCATTCCTTATGCTGCCCTTGTTACAGTAGTATCTGAGCATCTCCCAGTAGTGCATTGAGAGATGTGACTAACCTCTGTCGTGTGGTTTGTTCTGTCTCTCATCCTCCTCCAAGGGAGAGAACTGTGTATGTAGTGTAAGATTTCGTGTTTGTTTTGTCTTTTAAATGTACATGTTCCTCTGTGTTTATGGTAAAGAAAGCAGCAGTGCTTAATTCGTGCCAGAGCTGAGCCCGGCAACTCTGGGCTTGCTGCATCAATCATGAGTGTGTTTAAAAAAAAAAAAAAAAAAAAATCAGCCCTGATACCTTTTTCATTGCACATTAAGCACTGAAAGGCAGGTTGAAGAAATGTGCCATGCAAGTGGAGGGGAAGGTAATGAGGCTTGTGATGGCCCTTGTATGTGTGGGAGTTCATGCCACAGTCTCAGGCCATGTCTACAGTACAAAATTATGTTGACCTAACTTACATTGGCATATAGCTGCCACAGTTATTAAATTGCTTGTGTGTGCTTGCTTGGCTCCTTGTGTTGGTGGTGTGGGCCCTCACCAGGAGCGATTGTATCATCAATGTGAGGCATTGTGCAACAGCTCCTAGAAGCCAGTAACAGCTGATGTAAGCAACGCAGCACCAACACTGACCCTGTATTGACCTAATTACATCAACCAGGACACTCTGCTGCTCAGGGAGGTGGTGTTACTAAATCCGCCTAGAGAGGTACATACATCAGTGGGAGCCAAATTTAAGCGAAGATGTTTCTACAGCTAGGTCAACACAAGGCATCTTACGCTGACCAAATCGTATCATGTAGACCAAGTCCCACCAAGAAGGCTCTAACTCCTGTGCAGCTGTGACTTACCCTGGTGGTAGAAATTTCCATGGTGCCCAAGGAGTGCAGTTACAGTAACTGAAATGTCAAAAACGACAAAGGAATCTTACTGTCATGCTCTTTCTGCCAAACTGCTGATACAAAGGGCTGTGGGAGGCAAGTAGGAACACTAAAGCCTCTTCAATTGTTATCAGATAGCTGCTCACAGAAAGGTCTTCCCAGAGTTTGCGGTATAGAAAACACAACCCACACATCATCATTATTCATGCTTTCAGCTTAAGAGGCTTGTTTTCCACAGATGTGCTCTTCCTGTTTGCCATTTGTAACTGTGGATTGTTTAGTTGAAGAAAATGCGTCATCTAACTATGAAATGAGACTTTTAGCTGATTCATGAACACCTTTTGTGAACTAAATCATAAATATCTATATATCTATATATCATAGTCCAGGGTGATGTATAGGTTCAGCTGTATTCTTGCTCAGATACAGTATACTTGTAAATGAAGGGTAGAAAAGAAATAATTAGCAGCTATGCAACATGTTTTCTTGTAGCGTTTCCTACCCATCCTCAGCTTACAGAAAATGAATAAAGCAATGAAAAAGCGGATGTAATTGCTACACATACAACTCTAACCTACCTATATAGATTCTACATTTATCTTGGGTTTTTACATGATTAGCAAAAATTGCTGTACATAGCATGCAAAGTAGGCAATCTCTATTGTTCAGTAAGCTTTTCATCTCAGAAAATTTGACAGGTTTATTTAAAGAGGGATGGAGAGAAGGAACTGACTCAAATACGGTAATGTGAGCAAGTGAGTAAATCAGTATACAGGACCATACATGCAAGACTTATATTAATGCTAAAATCTTGCAAACCTTGATACATAAATTGTGGCTGCCCCAGATCAGCATGATCATGAGTAAACAATTACCAGAAATTACCGGGTACCTTATTAATTATCAGATGTATTCCTTCCTGATTTTGTTTTCAACATGCATTGAAATGGTCATTTCTTCTCTAACTTTAATAAAGGTATCCTCAAGGGTAAGGATTTTTATTTAAAAAAAAAAATCATATCTTATTAGTTAATATTTGAACAGTGTTTTGAAGTGTCACATCTGATTTTGAAAAGCAGCCTCCATTTTTGCCAGTGGGATTCAGTGCACTAATGAACCGATGGTCCTATTGGTGTGTGTGTGTGTGTGTGTACACACCTGAATGCACCTGCCTTTTGGAATTCACACCCTGCAGAAATAAGACTAAGTATGAATCTGCCATTCTCAGAAAAAGCTATAGGACGTACCTCTCTGCCCAGGCCTCCTTATCTGAGTAAACTGTATTTTTTTGGGTAACTTCTACACTGCAGGGGAGCCTGATGTTTGGTTTCTGCTAGTGAGATCTTGATGATGTCCATTGAATCCATGTGAGATGTTCAAATATTATGGTGATGGGCACAAAATAAATGTTTGAAATTAGTTGCACATGCAAATGCTAAATGCAAATTGTGCCAGCAACAATGAAGGCCAAGATGAGGCCTTTAAAAATCAGGCTTAAAGAGTAATTTATTCCTTATTTAATTCTCTTTAATCTCTGAAGAGTTTCTTTTGTTTTTAATGTTTCTTTAAACTGAACTTAACTAAGTAAGTATTAAAACTGCTTTCCTTCACCCAATTTTGAGAAAAATTGCCCAAATAGGAATCACATTCTATCTATATTAATCACTGCTGCATTAATTGTTGGTGTCATGGTGTGCTTAGAAATCCTGTCCCTTTAGTAGAGCTAATGTGGAGAGGCAGGAAAATCAATGATGCCAGCTCTAATACACTGACAATATATGTACCTGTATTGGGGTGGGGCTGGAGAGTGAACTCTGAAGAAACTTCAGATGATATAACATACAGCAGCACCAAGCATCAAGAAGGCTCCTTTCTGGTGCTCCATACACTGCACTGGTTCCCAGTCCATATCACAACAGCTGAGCTCCTTAGAGGCACTCCAAATAATTGTGCTCAGAGTGAACCTTGTAGGTGCCAGTAATGGAGTCATCTCAGTGGTTGGCCCACAGCTATGCAATATTGGAATGATCGTGCCCCTCACCACCTTCAGAACAAAATGAAAGATCCATCTGTTTGCATTAGCTTTCCCACAATAACTTCCTTGAAGGAGAATAAAAAAGAACAAAAACACACGGTTCCTCTCACATCTTTGCCATGCACACTTTGTTGAAGTATCACCAGGTAATGGGGGTTGATTGCCTCTTTAAACTTAGCTGCCTTCCGGTTCTATGGTTATTGGCACATTAAAAATGCCTAGATACATCTGAGCCCCAAGATACCCACACTTGTCACTAACACCACAAGAAGTGTGTCAATGAATTTGTGGTTGTCATGATTTCCAGCTCTTATAAAGCACTTTTCATCCATAAATCTCAAAGCACTTTACAAAGGAGGTCAGCATCATTAGCCCCTTTAGACAGGCAGAAGCACAAAAAGGGCAAGTAACTTAGCTGCTGTAGGCCAATGGTAGAGCTGGGTTTGAACTCAGGGCTTCTGAGTCCCCAGGCAGTACCTTATCCAGCAAACCATGCTACCTCCCTGTATTGTGGTTGCTAGTGCTGTATATGGTATATAGTTAAGGTTAAGATTTTGTCCTGGGTATTTTTAGTAAAAGTCACGGCTAGGTCATGGGCAATAAACAAAAATTCACAGAAGCCTGCAACCTGTCCCTGGCTTTTACTAAAAATATCTGGGGGGGACTAACAGTCCAAGTCATGCCACTGGGGCTGAAGCCAAAGAAGTCACGGAGGTCTATTAAAGTCATGGAATCCATGACAAAAATCATATCCTTAGCTATAGCTAATATTGTTCATCCTTGAAAACTCTTGTGGCTATAACTAAGAGGATTTTTTCCCCAGTGGAGTTACTTTCTCTATTTTTTTGCATGTGTGAAATGTGTTGATCAAACCTACCTAGATATGTGTGGATATTTAGGCCCCAGTGCAGCAAAGCACTTTTTTAAGGATATGGGCAGTCCCACTGGCTTCAAAAGTACTATTGAATTCAATGGGACTACTCACATGGTTAAATTAAGCTTGCGGTGAAGTGCTTTGTGGATCAAATCCTTATAATATGTCCATGTAGACACACACTTCATTTCTGCTATGTATCTAGAAATATATCATAACCTATATGTATTGAGGACATCTGATTATTTTCAAAATATGTGCAAGGCTTTTTAGTGCTGGTTTCACTTAACGATCTATCCAGCTTCCAAGCTATTGAAGCCAGTGAAAAATCCCCAGCATGTTTTTTGTTTATATAATTCAACCCTAAATGACACTGGATTGTCTGAATCATTGATTCATAATTTCAATCTTTCTCCTTTTACTACCTCTTTGTTCTGTCCTGCTTTCTTCTGTTCTGCCCCCTTTTCTGTTTATAGCCTCTAAAATTATCTATCGAAGTTCAGGCTACTCTCCATTGTAGCACCTGTGCTCTCTAATTTCTGCCATGCAAAATAGCTGTAGATGGGGAAGATGGGAGAAAGAAGAGAGAGGGGAATATATAGCGAACAACAGGAAGTCAAAAGCACAGATGTAATACCTGATTTTGTCAGATATAGGGAATTGTATTAATCAACTCTGCAGTAAATATACTAAGGATTGTGAATGAGTTTCTGTGATAATATTGCCTTCCTTATAGAATCATAGAAGTGTAGGACTGGAAAGGACCTTGAGAGGTCATCTAATCAAGTTCCCTGAACTCAAGTCGGGATTAAGTAATAACTAGACCATTCTGACAGGTGTTTGTCTAACTTGTTCTTAACCTCCAATGATGGAGATTCCACAACCTCCTTAGCCAATTTGTCCCCGTGCTTAACTACCCTGACAGTTAGGAAGTTTTTCCTAATGTCCAACCTAAACCTCCCTTGCTGCAATTTAAGCCCATTGCTTCTTGTCCTATCCTCAGAGGTTAATGAGAGAAATTTTTTACCCTCTTCCTCGTAACAACATTTTATGTAACTGAAAACTGTTATCATGTCCCCTCTTAGTCTTCTCTTCTCCAGACTAAAGAAACCCAGTTTTTTCAATCTTCCCTAAAAGGTCATGTTGTCATTAATCATTTTTGTTGCTCTTCTCTGGACTTTCTCCAATTTGTCCACATCTTTCCAGAAATGTGGCACTCAGAACTGACACAATACTCCAGTTGAAGCCGTATCCGCGCAGAGTAGAGCAGAAGAATTACTTCTCATGTCTTGCTTACAACACTCCTGATAATACATCCCAGAATAATGCTCACTTTTTGTTGTTGCAAGTGCTACACTGTTGACTCATATTTAGCTTGTGATCTACTATGACCCCAGATCCCTTTCCTAGGCTATTACTTCCCATTTTGTATGTGTGGAACTGTGTTTGTATGTGATTGCTCCTTCCTAAGTGGAGTACTTTGCATTTGTCCTTATTGAATTTCATCCTATTTACTTCAGACCATTTCTTCAGTTTGTCCAGATCATTTGGAATTTTAATCCAATCCTCCAAAGCATTTGCAACCCCTCCCAGCTTGGTACCGTCCGCAAACTTTATAAGTGTACTCTCTATGCTGTTATCTAAACCATTGATGAAGATATTGAACAGAATCAAACATAGGACTGATCCCTGCGGGACCCTACTTGATATGCCCTTCCAGCTTGACTGTGAGAACTACTCTCTGGGAACAGTTTTCTAACCAGTTATGCACTCACTATAGTAGCTCCATCTAGGCTGTATTCTCCTAGTTTATTTATGAGATGGTCATAGGAGACAGTATCAAAAGCCTTATTACAGTCAGTCAAGATAGATGGGAAGCTATAGCTATGGTATATCTACAAGGCTTGTCAAAGAAAGCTATTAGGTTGGTTTGACAGGATTTGTTCTTGACAAATCCACGTTGACTGTTACTTATTACTTTATTATCTTCTAGGTGTTTGCAGATTGATTGCTTGATTATTTGCTCCATTATCTTTCCAGGTACTGAATTTCCTTATCTGCTGATACTCAAGCTACTCACACAAGAAAGTCACCCAGTTTCAGGAAGAGATTCCATTGTAATTATGTGGTTGCTTTCTCATATTCTTAATATAGACACAGCTGGGTCGGGGGGAGGGATAGCTCAGTGGTTTGAGCATTGGCCTGCTAAACCCAGGGTTGTGAGTTCAGTTCTTGAGGGGGCCACTTGGGGATCTGGGGCAAAATCAGTACTTGGTCCTGCTAGCGAAGGCAGGGGGCTGGACTTGATGATCTTTCAAGGTCCCTTCCAGTTCTAGGAGATGGGATATCTACATTATGAAATATCTATCTATATAGAGAGAGATTTATGTATTTACGAACTATAGACAATCATGCAAGGCCAGCTTGCATATATACACTGTTGATCTGGTGACTTCTGCAATGGAAGACAGGGGGGCCCACTAGAGGGCTCCCAAATTATTCAAAGGGTTATTACCCAATTCCTATACACTACAGTAGAATTTAGCAGTTATAACATAACCCCTACGTATTTACTATATACATAGGGCTTTGTTATGTGAAGTCTGAGCATTCTGGCACTTCAGTAAATTACTCGCAGGTGCTTTACTTTAGCTTCTAGTAAGTACAATGAAGTCCATGGTAGATTATGTTGCAACACACAGTGTCTTCAGAAACAGAGTGGAGTGTGACCATTGCACCATCCTTCGACTGGGTGCCAACACAGCTTAGTGGCTGTGTTATGGCTGTGTGGGGATCGGGGTGGGGAACCTCCCACAATGTCTCTGTTGCTTAGCTCCAGCTGCAGTTGTAGCCTCAACCAGATCTTGGTAGTGTCATTGTAACCAGTTGCTGTTTGAGGGCACAATAAGAAAACTCATTTTGCCCTCCCCTTGTTTACCTATGCAGGGGCCAATCACAGTCTTACTCTACCAAAGTGAAAAAACAGCATGAATGGTGAAAAATAAACAAGCCTTTTGAAAAATTCTTTCCATTTTAAAGATTAAAGGTGCTGGTAGGAAGGGAAGGAATTTGTATTGCATTTGCCTCTTAAAGGGGGAATGAGATAATACTTTGAGGAGGGTTTGGCCCTTGGGGTAAATGGGACTTTTGCATGAATAAGGGATGCATTCGGGATTTGGCCCCAAATAAGGTCCAATGTGCATCGGTATTTCAAAACACGGAGCAAGTTCTTATATTTTCTGGAGTTAGTTGGGCATCAAGTCTAGTGTGGGACAAGAGTCATCTTTAAAAGGCAGATGATACAACACAGAACCACATAGCACTTTAACACAGTGTTTTAAATGTATTTAAGTTGTATTACAAAACAGTTACTGAGGAAAATGAGCCTCATCGATAGACCACCAGCATATAGTCTAGCCTCATCATGGCAAAAGTGTATCACATAAATTCCAGAGGAAGACTTTTAAATCAAGTGCAGAAGAAACAATTTAATAAATGTTTCACATAAAAACACACATAATAAAAGACCCCTGCCCTGGAACAGATTGTGAACAACTGAAAACTTTGCAAATTCTTGTTTAATATATTACTTTTTAATATCCCTTCATTGAAAATGAATGATTACTTTTTAATATTACTGGTAACCACCGATCCCCTGCTGTATAGATACATTTCTTGTATGATTTTATTATATGCTTAATAATAGTATCTATAAGCTCAGATTTCTTTTGAATAAAAATGATTGGAAACAATATCTACCCCAAAGCATCTTTAATGTCATTATAGATGGGTAGGAGTAAATTAAGCGGTATTTAGCCACCAAAGTCTTTAATTTCATTGCATTTGAGTAGGAGTTAGACATTATGAGGTCCAATTAAAAAAGTTGCTAATGTTTTTACATCTGAGTAGGAGTAAATTAAACAAAATCACTCCTGAGCTGCTAATATCATTTTAATTGAATGTCATTCAGTTTCTAACTGCTGTTACAACACAGTAGATAATGAGTCAATTTCAACAAATCATCTGAGCTCCAGGTACCATGGCTACTAGAAATTAAGCTACAGTTTAGGGACAGACAGGGCAAGTATTGGAAGTTAGGAAGCTAATGGGAATGATGGCAGAGCTGACATCTTGTTGTTGATGAGACCTGTGTTCCTCTAAAATATCACCCAAAGAAGATCTAATCTAGCAAGGCTGCAAGCCAGGTCATTATTTCTAGTGTTCAGACATAACAGAAAAAAAAAAACCCAACCACATTTATCCAGAAGATGCGATTTACAGAGTGAGTGCTAGAAAGGCTAATTCCATTTATTCAGACTCCATGAATAATTCATGATTTGATTTAATGTTAATCTTGATGATGAGACAATAGTGAAAAGATATTAGACAACATATACACTGAAATGTTTTTAAAAAAATCATTGTGGCTTTATTATTTTTGATCTATAACAGACAATATTGCAAGTTCTTCCTCTTCTTTTAAAAAAAAAATTACCTCAGGTTTTCCATACCTGGAAATATTCTCACTCTTGTAAATAGTAAGCTTAGGACATACTATGCCTCCTTGCATAGATTGCTAAATAGACAAGAGCAAAAATACCCTTCACGGATGTTTGAGTTACTTTAAAACAGTAATCTGTTCCCATAACAGCAGTTCTGCTCATAAGAGTGCCAGGCTTCTATTGGGAAAAGCTGCAGGGTTTTAAAGTAAATTTGCTATTACTTTGTGAAGAGAGGCTGTGTTTTTCTCTTACTGTGTGTATACGTAGATGAGTGCTAAATAGAAAATGCTACTTTAAAATAATAACTCATGTCTGATTTAAGTTGACAGGAAGAAGAGAATTCTGAGTTAAGCTTAACACCATTCCAAACTCAGGCCTAGAAAAGTGGGTGCAATGCCATTGGCTTGCACAAGGTTTCAAGTTGGCCCAGTTGCATTTAAATGTTACTTATTGATGTATTTCAATAGGTAGAAAAGGAAGCTGATACAAGGCTTCCCCACCTTCCAGGAAAACATGACAGCAAAAATGTCACTTACAATACAACAATGTGTGGGTCTGCACCTCATTTAAATCTGAGCATTATAATCTTAAAACAAAATCCAAATACTTTATCCTACACAAAAAACTCTGAGAATTGAATTAGCACACAGTTAACTCTCTGCCCTATAATAACGGTAGATAGGCTTGGGCTCCATGGCCTTAGTTGTGTTCCAAATGGGAGGAAGCTAAGAGTGGTCGATTCCTTTGCCATGCCTTCTCTCTCTCACTCCTGCTCCCTCCCACAGCCCAGGAGCCCCAGCAGTGAATTGAACACTGCACCTCCTGGAATCTTGCCCTTCCTTGTGCAGTAGATCCACACAAGTTCCACTGCTGATGGAATCTGTGGCCACAGAAAGAGGATTTGTCCTAATAGCCTGCTAATGCTCACCCTGTCTCCATGAAGTGTCTGAGCCCCCCATCCCAACACCTCTTGCAGCAAGGAGCCCAGGGACTGCAAAGATTCCCTAACCCATCACCAGGTTCTCCACACAGCTTTGGGGGAGAGAAGGGTCCCAACTGGGATCTGGGCTCTAGGGAGGGATGGTTGGGTTGGGTGCAGTGCTCTGGTTGGAGACCACCTCCCAGATATAGATATGGAGGTTGCTTCTCTTCATGTGTCAGTGTGTGTGTGTGTTGGGGAGACAACTATTATTTTACCTACCACTACTTTACTTTTCTTGGCTCACTGTGCGTTGGGTCTCAGGCTGGCAGTGGTTTTCCCAACTAAACAGCATGTTGCAAAGCAATTGCTATACCTCAAAGCGTGTATCATTTACTTGTGTATACAGGCATTCAGGAGGGAAAGGCCTCATGCACCTTGACAGTATTGGACTGTATCTGGCATGCAGATCAGAGGGGAGTTGGATCCCAGTCCTTTGTTTATCATGGTATGGGCAATGTGTTTTCCCTGCTTAAGGAAGCCTAAGGATGGCTCATTAAACAAACCACAGCTTTAGAATCAATATCTCTCATCCAAACACCAGCACCCTCCTTCCTGCTGTAATCTCTGCTGAGTAGCAGAACCTGGCTCAGTATCTCCCTGCTACACAGGGGATCCTGAATCAATCCTTCCCCTGCACTGACTGCATCCCATGTGCCCTCCCTCCCCTCCCCCTAACTACCGCATGAGGATCCCACCTCCTCATAGAGTAGATCCCAGCATCTGCCCTCAAACTAGCTGGATCAGTGAGACCCAGAGAGGGAAACACCAAACCCTCTGCATACTCTGTCCTGGTGGGTAGAGAAGAAGGGGATATGGAGCCAGGACAGTGCATTGAAAGTTGGATGGGTCCTTTTGCTGTAGCTCCTGCAATACCTGGATGCTGTGCTAGCAGCCATGGTCCTTGTTGGCTGCTGGTTTTATTTTTTACTCTTATTTCTTCAGAGAAAGTCCCCCAGAAAGGACTGGATTGCTCTTGTGAACTTTACATCTGTGCCCCCTTTATTTGTGCCTGCCGCTGCCATCTCATCATCTTGTTGGCTACCATCAGAACGTGTCAGACTAAAAGAACTGCTGTGTAGGTTATTGCTATAGCAAAAATAGGAAAACAAAGGCAGGAAGGGAATCTGCTCCCTATGGCTGTTAAAATAACTGAAAAAGAAAAATTGGAAAAAAAAAAAGCAAATGTCAACTAAAACAGGAGCACTATCTGCATGGAGCTCAGCACTCTGCGAGGGAGTGAGCCATAGGCAAATGCATCCTTTCTCCAACTCTCCCCTGCAGCAGACAGGGCAGGCTGGGGGGCTGCAGAGTGGCTGGAATAGCATCAATGGAGTTTACCCTGCACCCTTTCAGGGAGGATTCCTTTCCATACCCCATCTTTACACATCTTCCCGCTACTTGGGCTGGGTCCTGGTGGGTAGACCTGGCCCTAAATATAGAGATTTAAGAGTAAATTCTGGTACTCTGGATGTAAAACATGCCCATTTTCTAGCCCAAAACCATGCACACAGCCCCCTTCGTAAAAATTATCCCTGTTGAGTGCTCTGATGTAGCTGGATTCAGATCTATTAGTGGTTCTGTGGTTTATGACCAAGGCCTTGAGTTAGCACTGATAACTAGTGGTGCACTGGAGTCATATACTCACTGTCTTATCCCGTTGAGGAGGTGAGCAACCACTAGGGTAACCATATTTTCCCAAAGGGAATTCGACACCCCAAAAGGCCAGCCTGAGGCCTGCTGCTCATGGAGGGCCGGCCTCTCCCCCATGTATGGGGCAGCCCAAGCCCCCCTGCCGCCTGCCTGCTGATCAGTTGGCAAGAACAAATGGGACAAATGCCCAGTTTTGCCCAAAAAGTTGGTATAGCCAGAACAGAACTTAAAAAAGGGACTGTCCTGGGCAAAACGGGACACATAGTCACCCTAGCAACCACATTGCACACATACTAGAGTATTCTTGTTGTTTCCACTTGCAACTGCAAAGGCACTGAACTATAATCCCATTTGGAAGTACAAAGGCATGGATCTCTGTGGCCAGAATCTAGAGTTAGTGATAAGTCCAGAGGAATTTCAAGGCCTTTACGTCTTTGATGATTGAGGCACAAACCCTCAGAGAAAGAAGGGATCAGCATCTTATCTTTTGAGAACTCATGGAGGACAGGCAAGGTCTTAGAAGACTGGAGAAGGGCAAACATAGTACCTACCTTTAAAACGGGAGAACAAGGAGGATCTGGAGAATTATCCTCCAGGTGCTTACAAATTGTTTAATAATTTGTTCCAGAATCTTTCCAGGTATCAAAGTTAGGCTGACTGGTCTATAATAGGGTTATAAGGAATAGCCAGCATTGATTTGTCAGGAACAAATCATGCCAAATCAACCTAATTTCCTTCTTTGACAGGGTTATTGACCTATTGGATAGTGGGAAAGCAGTAGGTGTGATATATCTTGATTTTTAGCAAGGCTTTTGACACAGTCCCACATGACAGTCTCATAAGCAAACTGGGGAAATGTGGTCTAGATAAAATTACTATAAGGTGGGTGCAAAACTTGTTGAAAGACCATACTCAAAGAGTAGCTATTGATGACTCACTGTCAGACTGGGAAGGCATATCTAGTGGAGTCCTGTAGAAAGTCAGTCCTGGGTCCAGTAGTAGTCAATATTTTCATTAATGACTTGAATAATGGAGTGGAAAGTACGCTTATAAAATTTGCAGATGACACCAAGCTGGAAGTGATAGTAAGTACGTTGTAGGACGGGATTAGAATTCAAAATGACCGTGACAAATTGGAGACTTAGTCTGAGAGCAACACGATAAAATTCAATAAAGACAAGTGCAAAGTACATCACTTAGGAAGGAAAAATCAAATGCACAACTACCAAATGTGGAATAATTGGCTAGGTGGTAGTACTGCTGAAAAGGATCTGGGAGTTACAGTGGATCACAAATTGAATGAGAGTTGTCAATGTGATGCAGCTGCGAAGAAGGCTAATTTAATTCTGGGGTGTATTAGCAGGAGTGTCATATGTACAACACAGGAGGTAATTGTCCTACTCTACTTGGCACTGGTGAGGCCTCAGCTGGAGTGCTTTCCAATTCTGGGTGCCACACTTTAGGAAAGATGTGGATAAATTGAAGAGAGTCCTGATGAGAGTAACAAACCTTTTATCATTTTTAGAAAACCTGACCTGTGAGGAAAAGTTTAAAAAACTGGCCATGTTTAGTTTTGAGAAAATAAGACTGAGAGGGGACTTCATAAATCTTCAAATATATCAAGGTCTGTGTTAAAGAGGACAGTGATCAATTGTTCTCCATATCCACTGAAGGCAGGACAAGAAATAATGGGCTTCATCTGCAGCAAGGGATATTTAGTTTAGACATTAGGAAAAACTTTCTAACTATACAGATAGTTAAACTCTGGAATAGGCTTCCCAGGGAATCTGTGAAATCCCCATCATTGCTTGTTTTTTAAAAACAATGTAGACAAACACTTGTCAGGGATGATGTAGGTTTACTTGGTCCTGCCTCTGCGTGGGGTGGGGCTGGACTTGATGACTTCTCAAGGTCCCTTCCAAACCTATATTTCTATGGTTAGGGTAAGTGTTAAATTAGTTTATTTTAGGTATGTGATGTGCTGGTGGTAAAACATGTCGGTGGAAGTGAGCTAGTGATTTGAAACCGAAGGAGTCTGTGAGGGCCCACTGGATTGCTAGAAGCCACCACAGAATGCTAGTTTGAAAGTCAGCCTTGGGCGAAGAGAGTGTGGAGACTTGTCAGCCTGAGCTAGTTTTATTTGGGTTTGCTGATGTGCCAAGAAAGGTCTCTCCAGACTCCAGGGACTGATCCATCAAGGATGGTAGAATTCCAGGTTGCTGAAAGGGTGGCAATGAGACCAGATTGGGGGAACACTGTACTCCATGGCTTATGAAAATGACACTGGGCACTACTTTGCAGTCAGTGCTGGAACTCATTCATATATTTTAATATAATTAATAATTACAAGTTAGCTAATTCAGTCTGGAGTGGAGCTGTGGTGAATGGGGATTTCTGAAGTGGCCTTCACAGGTCTCCTACAATAGCTATTGGGAATCCCTATTCCTGGGGACAGGGTCCTTGTAACAAGAGAGCAGGGACCGGGGGGAAAGGATGCCTTGAGGTAAAATTAGCAAGTCAAAGGTTGGTGGTGGCATCAAGTAGAAAACCCAGGGTTGTGCCAACTTTAATTTTACTTGGGCTTAGTTAGAGCCAGATGTCCTTCATCCAGGAACTGATCTCCAGTAGACATAGTGACATCTTTCTGATTGTGTTGGTTTCATCTGTAAAAGGCGCTATACAACTGCACTGGCGTATCGTTGGCATCAGAGTCTGTGCTGTTTTACCACTGCTGCATATGACCTCATGCAGATATTGAAGAGAAGGGGGATGGATGGGAAGGACGGGATAGATTCCTAAGGTTCTTTGTAAGTGACTTTTCTTACACAGGTATGGTCTGTCATTCTCCTATTTGAGATCAATAAATAAAACTATTGCAATGTTGCACTCTAAACAGGTCAGTAGTACCTTGTGGCTGACCGTGTCGAAAGCTGAGGAGAACATGAGCTGAGTAATATGAACACTGAGGTTTGGTCTAACCCAGGGGTCGGCAACCTTTCAGAATTGGTGTGCCAAGTCTTCATTTATTCACTCCAATTTAAGGTTTCGCGTGCCACTAATACATTTAAATGTTTTTAGAAGGTCTCTTTCTGTAAGTCTATAATATATAACTAAACTATTGATGTAAGTAAAGTAAATAAGGTTTTTAAAACGTTTAAGAAGCTTCATTTGAAACTAAATTAAAACACAGAGCCCCCCAGACCTGTGGCCAGGACCCGGGCAGTGTGAGTGCCACTGAAAATCAGCTTGTGTGCCGCCTTTGGCGTGTGTGCCATAGGTTGACTACCCCTGGTCTAACCTCATCAAAGCTCTCTTATCTAATCCTGCATTTGCATTAAGTGCAAAATAGCCATCACGCCTGCTCCCGCTTTGGTCATTTTCCTGCTTCTCTGCTGACCAGTAGTAGTGGCAAAATGCCGATATGCAGTTGGTATGGAACTGGACCGGAGACACACCACTGAATGTTTACATAATTTCTGGATTTTATTTTTATCTGAACTGAAATTTTGTTATTGGGGACGTGGGACCTGCTTGGAAACAAGGATTGGAAGAGTGAGAAAATAAGTATAATTGTGTGAAACTCCAAAGTCCTTTCACAAGCTTCTGATCTAGTACATCCTGTGTTAAAGTTCCAGTTCAGCTGAGCAGCCTGGGGAGGTGAGAGCTTATTTTAGGTCTGTTGCCAAGGTGATATAGACAATATACATTCTGTTTTAGGGAGAATTGTAACCGTTAGTTTAGGGGTTGGAGTCTGAGAAGAAGGTGGGATTTTTCCAGTTTGGATCTACCAGGTTTCTGCCTCGTTGGCATACCAGATATTCCCACCCTGTGTAATTAGGAAAGGTGGGCAGTAAAGAAATTTCACTGGTGAGAGTGAACCCCAAAGAAATTATGTGCTTCAGATAAGCACCCAACATTGTGGACTCTTAATCTGATCATTTTGTGTCTACAAAACAGGCAAGGGAATTCTTCAGAGGACTGGCTTTCTAGTGAGATTTCTAATACTTCTAGATTTTGGCTGGACTGGCAAATGCCAAGAGTGCAGCCTACCATGGGCATGTTTTTTTTTCCTTTTGGCTTTAACTAGGAAGCATAAAAAATGTGTGAATGTGAAAAATATGCATGGGAGGTTTGGTTGGAGTTCTTGTTAAAAATTTGAGTTGGTTCAGGAAATTACTCGGTTGGCTTATTACAGTTAAAATGTACTATCCTCACTATTACTGTATGCAAAGGCAGAATCTGTCCCTAAGTTATTTTTTTAATCTTTCATAAAAAAACAACCCCAAACTATAGACCGTATTTTGAGAGGTAGCATTGTCTAGTGGGTGGAGCACTGCTCTGGGACTCAGACCAATGAGTCCCTACTTGCATGAATTTGGGCAAGTCATTTCACCTCTCTGTGTTTGTTTCTCCCTTACCCTTTGTCTGCCTATTTACATTGTAAGCTCTTCGGGATAGGGATGTCTCTAACTGTGTTTGTATGGAGCCTACTGCAAAGGGGCCTCAGTAACAGCTGGCACCTCTCTGGGTTACTGTAATGCAAATAACATTTGAGTGAGGGTTTTATTTCACCCTGTGTCTCATGCTTTTATTATTGTGGGATTTTTTCCTTATCAAAATCATTTTGCTTTTACACCTACAGTAAAGAGCCTTGCATTTAGATTCTGGACACCTATAAATGCTTTGATAGATACATGGACAGTAACTTAGTTTGACTTTTCTTTAATAATCTTGTCCATTCATCTAGCCTCACAAGTTTCTATTTCCTAATGATCTTTTGTTATAAATTTATTTGATTTTTTTCAAGTATAGCTGTCAGATACATTACCTCTCTTTCCCTCTGCTTTTCTTTAAGAATATGTATAATTCTGCATGGAGTTATAGCGTCTTGGATCAGAGATGACCGCTCTGATAAATACTGAATATTTTTACCCTTTAAAGGACTTATTCAGTTTGTTAGCAATGGCTAGAGCTGAATTAAATAATAATGAGTTAACATTATTTTCCTAAGAAGGAGTTCCAAAGCCCTCTGAATTATAACACTACTGTTGGGTCCCAACTTGCTTTGAAAATACCTGAAATGGTGTCTCTTAATATAGTGAGGCATTGTAGTAGTAGCTCTGTCAAGCTTGAACAGCTGTTGTAACTTTCTCATTTGAACCAGTTCCCTACTTTGAGCCTAATCCTCATAGAATATCAGGGTTGGAAGGGACCTCAGGAGGTCATCTAGTCCAACCCCCTGCTCAAAGCAGGACCAATTCCCAACTAAATCATCCCAGCCAGGGCTTTATCAAGCCGGGCCTTAAAAACCTCCAAGGAAGGAGATTCCACCACCTCCCTATGTAACGCATTCCAGTGCTTCACCACCCTCCTAGTGAAATAGTGTTTCCTAATATCCACCCTAAACCTCCCCCACTGCAACTTAAGACCATTGCTCCTTGTTCTGTCATCTGCCACCACTGAGAACAGCCGAGCTCCATCCTCTTTGGAACCCCCTTCAGGTAGTTGAAAGCGGCTATCAAATCCCCCCTCATTCTTCTCTTCTGGAACAATCCCAGTTCCCTCAGCCTCTCCTCATAAGTCATGTGCTCCAGACCCCTAATCCTCTTATTCTGAGTGCTCTATTTGTGGTGGTGAGCACTCTCAATTTCCCCAGAGTTCAATAGGCATTGGAAGCACCTCACAGAATTGGATCCTTTATTACCAACCTACGCTAGTTCCTGGCTAAAAGATGAATGGAAGGTCATTTCATATGACTCTCAAATATCCCAATAAAAATGGAACTTGGTGCAAAAAGAGATTTTTCTTCTTTCTTCCTCTGTATGAGTACATGGCTGCTTGCAATATACAAATGTGGAAATAATTCAACAATTCTTCCACTTACAGGGCAGGGAAGAGTAGCCAGTTTGCAGCTAACACTGACATTGGTGTAAGCCTATTGTAGTCTGAAAAATCAAGAGAATATGGCAAAGTATCATACAGATATCAAACTGTCTGCCAGTTTCCTTCTCTTTAGTTATGTGGAATAGTAGGAAAGTTTGTGTCCACAAACTTACCTATAGAAGCTGTTGTTATTGCTTTGCTCTTTCTAGGAACCCAAACTTAAAAGGAGGTGTGATTAGAATTTAACTGGGTACTGGAATAGGACACAGGGAAGTTGCATGAAATTTCCCCTGTAACTCTGCCTGAGTCCATTCTGTGCGGTCTGTAGGATCATGTCATTTCAATTGATTTCTCAGTGTGTATGTGAGAGGGACTGTCTACTAGGTGAGATCTCTGATCTTGCAGGGAAAAGAGATATTTTTCCTAAACCTGTGCCTATGTAACTCTCTTGCAGGCTGTGGCATTATTACATTACAGTATTCCCTTCTGTAATTCCTCCACTTAGTGGAAACTCTCTATTACTTATTTTGATTATTGTACCAGGTAATTCCAGTTTTACAAAAAGAATTGTTTTGTTCTGTTGACTCATCAGACTTGAGGCCTGTCTTTGTGTATAAATTGCAGAGCTGTATGCTTCTCGTACCTTTTTGGAGGTCATTCTCTAAATTCTGAGATGCTTTGGTGTTAGGGCCCAGGTGGTTTGAATTCCCTAAATTAGTGGAAAATGTATTCTGTTTAACTTCACATTGTTTGACTTCCAAGTTTCCCTTCTTAATTATTCTTTTCAAACTACACTCACGTACATGGCCTCTGGACTAAAAGGTGGTGATATAAATGGGGAAGGAGGCAGTCCCTGTGGCCACATCTCTGGCTTCCCAAAGCTCTGGGTGCTGCAATAGTGTGGCACAGTTCCTGTGCTTTGCCTCCCCTAGGACTCCTAGATTTTTTTTTTTTTTTTTTTAATATTTGTAGTGAGATTTGAGCACTGGAAACCTGTAGCTAGTTATTATGGGGGGGAAATGTATAAACCTGTCAGAGTTCTTAGAAAGGTTCATTTAGCTCTTATCCTACTGGCGTAATTACAGAACATAGTTTGGAAGATGATGTAATGGAATGGAAAGTTACAACTCTAACAGTGGGATACCTAGAATTTCCCAAAGCTGTGAGCATTACATTTTTTCACTACGTCAGATGTTGTATATTGACATAGAGTAGGCACTGTAAAGTGTTATATTTGCTACCTCAGCTTTTCTCTTTGTTTGTGAATTTCTTTACTTTTTCTTATAAGCCCACTAGATGTCAGTTTTCATCTCTAGTATCTTCCTTTATCTGACTTTCTTAGCTGTTATCTAATCTTTTTAAAAACATGCTTTGGACACCCCAAATAGTATTGTCTTTGGAGACAGTGTTACAGTATGATGAATGTATTTATAACATGGTTTGATCGTGTCTGTGTAGATAACCCATGAATACGTTAATGACATTTGTTACAGTCTTGTAAATACCAGGCTGTAACATGGTTTGATAAGATTGCTGCTGTGTCAGTTTGCTTACATCTGTACAGGTGAGAACAGACTTGTCTACAAAGTTCCATTTAAATCACTAGGACTGTAAAAGTAAATATAAAAGACGCTTTATAACATAGTTGGGGAACATTTATGTGATAACTCAGTCCCCTGACGTGCTAAAACTTGTGTGAGTCGGACCTTAGATACTGAAATACGGGGATGTGGGTCTCATGTTATAAGATGAGGCTATGCTAAATAGTTAAAAGTGGTGCACTTGTAAAACACTTTGCATCCATATGCAAAATTGTCCCAACTGGTTTCTGTGTTTTAAGAATTGTTTGGAGAAGATGGTGTTCTCAGCAAATCTAAGAACCAGTTCATTCTGAACCATTTTAGTGCCAGTGTGGACTTGGGGCTTGTCTACACAAATGTTTAGTTCTTGGCAAGCTATGGTGTGACTCTGTCCTGCACTAGCCTGCTGCACACTACCTGTCTGTGTGCACCCTGCTGATGCATATTAATAGTTGGTTAATGTGCTTGGATCCAGTCACATTTCAAAGAGGAAAAGATCCCAACTGTCACTTGTGTCCCCAGTGACTTTTTAAAATCTGTCATAATCCCCTGCTTTTGTGAACTGTGCCAGGAACTGTAAGACAAATACCCAAAGGGGTGTGTAATTGAAACACTGTAGAATAATGCTGAGGGTGGGGGGGTGCAGAGCAAAATGCCAGGGTTCTTAAACCAAAGCAGCATGGATAGTGTGGATGCTCTGAATTGTTTCTATTTCTGATTATAAAGAGTACAGGTCTCGTGTGTGAACACACCTGAGTATTTAAATGGTTAATGTGACCTCTGTCCAAAATTTTTTCTATCATTTTCAGTGCTCATTGTTGACTTTTGCCTCTTGGTTGATGGGAGGTAGAGGCATTTCCTTGTGGCTATTTGAGTTCAATCCCCTTCTCTGGATACAGCTAATTCAATCCTGTCAGGGACAACTGTTCTCCCTAGCTCAGCGATACTTCTGAAGAACAAACATTTTGTGTTTGGAATGTGCCATATTGTGCCACATGGCATGTATACACTCAACGCTTTCCAGGGGTGGATACTCCCAGATGCTGCTTCAAGGGATTGAGGTTTCCCTTTATTAATTATTCAGTTCTCTGCCTCATGTTGCTTTCTCAGTCAGACTATTAGTTTTATTCTCAGAAATATGTATATCCTTTATGTTTGAAAAGTCAAGCTTTGTGTGCACTAAGTCAGAGCTAAGGAATTATTTCCCTTATGACTGGAACAATTCTGAGCCATTCTCAGCAGTTAACATTTTATGTACCTGTGGGCTGTGTAGGCAGAAAGTAAGGTGGAAGAGCTCTTGAATATGCTTTTCACCTGGTTTTAAACAAGGAACTTTGATTTTTCTCTAATTTTAAGTTATGGAATCAGCTTGGTGGTAAGAGTTCTGTTTACAGTACACAGTTAACTATTGCTCTGAATCATTACATTACATGGAGCAATCGAACTGTCTATGGACTCAATCACTAGGGTGACCAGATGTCTCAAGTTTATAGGGACTGTCCCAATTTTGGGGGCTTTTTCTTATATAGGCACCTATTACCCCCCACCCCCATCCAGATTTTTCACATTTGTCCTCTGGTCACCCTACTCAATCACAAGTGAATCCAGCTGGACCGTTCACAAATTCCACTGCAGACAATGCTGTTTATGTAACCCTTCCACCAGGTGGAGCCAGCAGCAGCCAGGGCCAGGTTCAATATCTAGGGGTTCCTTTCCATCGATCCAGCACACAACCAGCTCAAGCCCCCATCCAGTAACCTGGGCAAATTACACACCACCCCTGGGCACCTCTGAGAGGCAATACTTCACCTCTCACAAGCACAGAGTCTGAGTGTAGAAAAGAAACTTTTAATAAAAGGAGGGAAGTAACTCAGCATTAATTTGGGAAAACACCACAAACAGGGTTCATAAAATAAACCATGAGCAAAAGACCCACCCCCAAGTAAGTTGGGCAGTGTCCTTTTCCCCTCTGGTTCTTAAGTCCAGCAACCCAAAATGCAGTGTTCACCTCCCATCCTGGGTGGAGCAGAGGTTAAAGAGGCATCTTACTCACTCCTCTGCTCGGGCACTTGGTCACTGCCCCTCTCTGCCAGCCACCCTGCCAGCCTCTCTGCGGGGCTCTGCTCTGGCCCTCTCCCCCTGCTGGCCGCTCGCCATGCCTTTCTGCCAGCCGCCCCTGCTGGCCGCTCACTGCCAGCTGACTGTCAGTCACCTTCTGCTGCCACCTGCCTCTGCTGTGAACATCAGTCTCTTAGTAATTTTCAGCTCTTTGCAGGCTGGGCAGAAACACTGCCCCATCTCAAGTGATTTCAGCTCTGATTGAGCATTTAAAATAAGAAAGAGGCTCCTAATGAATCTTATTTAGCTCTTTCTTTGAAGGGTGGGGAGAAGGGAGGAACAGGTTAAACCAGTTCAGGGAGAACCCTTTGGGGAGGGTCCACATCTCCTGGCTGAGACACCTGTCCCCATCCCTCTTACTCTTCACAGGGCTCTGGCATTCGAGCCCCTGGCTTAATGAGGTCCTTTTGGCTGAGGGTGACCCCCTCATTTGGGACAGGTTAAGCACAGTTCTGCTCCCCTTTATTTACAATAATGCCAACATTGGTAACAGTATTTCACTACCCCTGCATTCAGTACTAAGATGATTTATAACCCAACACTAGCCAAAGTTGATCACTTTGAGCAGCACACCTCTTTATCTGCATTCCTGTAAATACAGATTGCTTTTGAAGTCTCTCCCCCTCTCAGCTAGCTGTCAGGGAAGGATTCAGCAGACCCTGGTTACAATTGGAAGGCAGGAATGATGACCTCAGATGGGGTGGACTGGTCACCAGAGCAATTCACATGCAGTTAAATGGAAACTCATGGAACTTGCCCCGTACTGCACCCCCACACTATTCAGCAAAAGGCAGAGTAAAGTGCAGTACGGTGAACCCTCGGCATGATTAGTCTCTGCTGTCCTCCATTGGAGTCAGTGGAATTACACTGGTGTAAGTGAAGGAATCAGGCTGTTTGTGTTTTAAGTCTGTATGTTTCCATCATAAAACCACAGGGCAAAACTGCTCAGTTTTGCACCATCATGTTAGGGAGGAAACTGGGCACAAAAGGCCTTCTCCCTACAATGCCAGCATACGTACCAACTCAGAAACCAGGCAGAATATGGACCTAGCACTTCCTCAGCCCTGGGGAAAGACTCAGCTAACATTCTCAGAGTTGGCAGGCTCCTGCCCTCGCACCATCAACCCCCATCTCTCTGCATGTTGCCATCTGGTAGCAGGCACAGAGAGGAACTGGAGGGTGGCGCAGTGGAACGCCATTGAGGATGCTGCTGAACGTGCTGTCCCTAGAACCCTGAGCCATCCTACCTTGCACAGGCAGAAAGTCTCAGGAACCCCTGCTCAGCTGATATCACTCTGCTCACCTATCTTACAATGCTCAGAGAAGCAAAGACAGAATTTTGCCTGTAGTTTGCCCTTTTAAGCTTCATTCAGCAGTCGAATATCAGATCTGAGACTTTAGATCTGGCTATCTGGTTGGTTTTTAGAGCTATGAGCATAAAACAGAGAAATGGAAGCTGCTTTTGTCCTGGGATTGTGTGTGTGTGTTTAGGAGAGGCTGGTTGGTTTTATTTTTGCACTCCTGTGACCCACATTGCAAAAGTTACATTTAAAACTGAACAAAGCCGACCAAAGCATGGACTAGTTCCTTTGGATACTATGGGAAAAACAAAACTAAACTGGTTAATAGCCAAGGTCTATAGCATATAACTTATTTTTCAAAAGAGCTCTGCAGTGGGGAATTCTTAAAAGTTGATCACATGATATGGCCTAAGGTTTGTTTAGAAACATGTTTTTCTGCACATGTGTACATTATCTTGTCATTCCCCCCACAGGATTTTCATAGACTCTCAGGCCAAAAGGGACCATTATGATCACCTAGTCTGACCTCCTGTATAACACAGGCCGTAGAACTTTCCCCAAATTAATTCACAGAGCAGATCTTTTAGAAAAACATCCATTCTTGATTTAAAAATTGTCAGTGATGGAGAATCCACCATGACCCTTGGTAAATTGTTCTAATGGTTAATTACTCTCATTGTTAAAAATTTACACCTTATTTCCAGTCTGCATTTGTCTAGCTTCAACTTCCAGCCATTAGGTCACGTTGTCTCTTTCTCTGCTAGATTAAAGAGACCATTATTAAATACTTGTTCCCCATGTATGGTGATGTATGGTATAACCTGCTGACTTACTGTATTATATTATATTATCCTGATATCATTTATGGGCTAATATTTCACAAGCCATGAATTCACAATATTTGTTCCTTAGGAACCAGTATGCTCTGTAAATAAAACACTTAAACTTTTAGTCTTCTTCAGCTGTTATGTTTATAAGTAGAGCTGCTCAGGAGTGTTTTGACAAAACATTTTTTGGCAGAAAATATTGACTTGTCAAAACTGAAACTGTTTGTGTGTAGGAAAGGTCAGTTTTAACATCTCCTGTTTTTGAAAAGAAATTGGAAAAAAGTTTCAAACTTATTGAAATGTCCAATTATGACATCTTCAAAATAAAAAGTACAATTTTTCCATTTGAAATGAGTTTTTGTTTAGAAATTTGTCAATTTCTAATGAGTTTTTTTTAAAAAAAGAATCAAAACATTTTGAAATTCTCAGGACAAAATGTTTTGATTTCCTAATATGAAATCTTTCTGATTTTTGGCTCACAATTTTTAAGATTTCTACATTTTTTTTTGTTTTCTGGTTTGGGACAGAAAAAATGGTTGGTCTCAAATGCTCATGGGATGGGAAAACTGTTTCCTGTCCAGCTCTGTTTATAAGTGCAATGAGCACTGGTCCATGATCTGTCATTCCTGGAAATACTGTTCTTGGTAAACTTTGGTAGGCAATGACACCTGACTTGTTGACAGTTCAGACTAATAAAATACTTGCACTTCTGAATATCACTATGGTGTGGAAACTCTTTGGTCCATTTCTGTGCAAGTCATAACGTTTACTTTGATGCCAGTGGTTTCATGTAAATGATTTTCTTAATGTAACTGAAATGTTGGAGAAACTAAGGACAATGTAATTTGAGCCTATGGGAGGAACATCTACATCCTATTATACACAGTACCTTGGAACTGGAAATTATGAACATCTGATAACCTGAAGGGAAAATGTCATAGTTGAGGATAAATAGAATATAGAAGCACAGTATTTGAGGAAACTTCAAGACTAAAACTCGATGAATTTAGTTTTCTATATTTGCTTTTTGCATATTGATAGTAATAGAAAATTCTTGTAGTTAAAAATGTTAATGCCCTATTGCACTGTTGGAAAAATAGTATTTGATTGTATAATTAAAGACTATTGTAATTCATAAGCATAAGGGGGTACATGCAACCTCAATATTGGTATTTTCTGGCTTCTGAGTGCTTAACTGTACAGCCTTAATCCTGTACTAACAGTTTTTTTAAAGAAAGGAATTGTCTAGTTTCCCCTTATTCACACAAGTAAACTTATTAATGTAAATGGGATGGTTTGTGTGAGTAAGGGTGAGAAGGGTTTTGTCCTCGAGCTGCCTCTGTGGTTTTGGAGGGTCTCCTGGGAGAGGAACTGGTGTGGTTTTATTGCACGTAGTGGGGGGATATCAGGATTTGGGACAATGCAAAGGGTGCATTGCAGTTCAGCTTCATAGTGGGTCCTCCTATTTCAGCCTGCAGGGACCGGGATCAGGCTGGAGTAGAGCCACTGTTAGGCAGATACTGCCATCCTTTTGACCTCTGGATGGGATTCATTAGGGGCCCTAATGAATTTGGGGCCTAATTTAGGGCTGCCTTGGCCCTGAAGTTGGAGTGGCTATGGAGCAGTTCCAAAGCTCGCCTGTTAACCCAGTGTTCTGATTAGAGGGCAGATTTGTGATCAAGGCTGCTACAAAAGCAGAACTATTAGAGTGAAAAGGATATATAGAATCATAGAATCATAGATTATAGGACTGGAAGGGACCTCGAGAGGTCATCGAGTCCAGTCACAGATGAGTACAGAATTAATTATTTCAGTGCCCTAAATGGAATGTGAAAAGTGGTTGCTCCTTGAGGGTTTGATTCTGCAAGGTCCTGAGCACCTTCATCTCCTACAGCCTTCAAAGGCACAAGGGTCTTGCAGGTTCAGGTAGGTAGTTAATGGTGGTTAGCTGTGCATGGAGATTATATGTACAGTAGATGCAAGCCAATCATTCATTCAATTTCTAGTTTAGAGCATGTTCTGTGCTTATGCTATCTGACAAGCAATATGATGAGCAATGCTAACTGGAAAAAGGCAATAATATATTGAAGCTAGTAAATAAGAGTGTCAGTAACTGCAGTTTCTTCTTTCTCAGTCGCATTTGCTACACAGCCATCTCTCATTACGTTATCCCTTATGTCTTAAACTCAACCAAAGGAACAATCAATATTAGGGAAATCCTTTTGTCTTCTTTTAAAGCACAACATGTAAAGAAGGTTAAGTCAATATGCCTTTTAATGACATCTCACAGAAATGCTGGATTTCCCTTCTTGCTATATAATTAATTGAGCTGCCTGCCACCGACAAGGTATAGCCTTTCCCTTCTATAATTCTCCTTTGGCCTAATTGCCATTCAGTTTTCAGTTCTATTTGTCTTTAGATTTTTTTATGGTGTTAGGCGTGCTTTGTACTTAGTTTTATCTTTCTGTGCTTTTGCTTCTAAATGTCAGCATAATTTTTCTGCCTTATAATATTAGGGATGTTATAATCATCAATCAGTCCAATAGAAGAGCAGAAAAGATTAGATACCATTTATCTGTATTGGTTGCTCATTGTAATGACCCAGTGGACAACATGAACAGATAATCTGTTGCTTTGATGGAAACTAATTATTCTTAAGAGTGACAGCGTTGAAATAGCTTTTGTGACATTGTTTTTTAAAATGATGACTACCTAGTCATTACTAGTGTAGGGCTGCGGTTCAGTCATGTTCCTCAATGATTTCCCTATATAAACAGGAACGCTAGATCTATTTTTCTGCAAAAAAGGACCTTATTTGCAGAGCCCAAAAATATCTGGCAGCCTTTAAAAACCCTATTACGTTTAATACGGAAATAGTCCACTAACTACTGAAAAGTAGAAATGTACTGAGGGGTCTTATTTCTGTTGTATGTGGTTGATCTTGTTGTTCAGGAACTATGAAGTCCGTTTTATTTTGACAGCTAATGGTTTTGCTAGTAGAGTGTGTCAGCATTTCACCTCTTGAAACAGTTTGCCAAAATTAAAATATGTCTAATGTAATACTAGAAATAAAAAGTGAGTGATCCAGTTAAAAATAGCTGTTCCAATGCTCTCAGAGAACATGTGTATTAAATTACACAACCATTTTTACTTGATCAATTTAAAGAACTCAATTGGGAAAAATAAATAAAAATCAAGTAAACCTCCCCTCCTCCCACCCCAAACACAAACCTCCAACTAACAAAAATCTCAAGTACTCTCTTAAATCACGTGTTAGAGGAAACGCCTGTATAAATAGATGGGATTTTCAATGTTCCCTGAAAGTCAGTGCATTTAAGCTTTGTCATTTAGATCAAATGAGTTCTTGAGATGAGGGATCCTTAGTGGGAATGCACTACATCCAGCCTGCAGATCATTATATCTGGGGGTTGATAGTAGTTTGAATGCCTCAGCTGATCTCAGCTATTGGGATGCAACACCAAGAGAGAAGTGGTCTTTAAGGTAACCTGGACCCAAACCATAGAAAGCAAACAAGCACCTTGAATTGCACTCAGAAATGAATTAGTAGCCAGCACAGACTAGGCTTCATATGCCATCTGTAAAATAAACAAGCAAAAAAACTAAATCACTAAATAAATGGGAAGCCACACACTGCCTCTATTCAGCATTGGTGAGGCCTCATCTGGAGTCCTGTGTCCAGTTTTGGACCCCACACTACAAGAAGGATGTGGAAAAATTGGAAAGAGTCCAGCAGAGGGCAAGAAAAATGATTAGGGGGCTGGAGCACATGATTTATAAGGAGAGGCTGAGGGAAATGGGATTATTTAGTCTGCAGAAGAGAAGAATGAGGAGAGATTTGATAGCTGCTTTCAACTACCTGAAGGGGGGTTCCAAAGAGGATGGGTCTAGACTGTTCTCAGTGGTACCAGATGACAGAACAAGGAGTAATGGTCTCAAGTTACAGTGGGGGAGGTTTAGGGTGGATATTAGGAAAAACTTTTTCACTAGGAGGGTGGTGAAGCACTGGAATGGGTTACCTAGGGAGGTGGTGGAATCTCCTTTCCTAGAGGTTTTTAAGGCCTAGATTGACAAAGCCCTGGCTGGGATGGTTTAGTTGGGGATTGGTCCTGCTTTGAGCAGGGGGTTGGACTAGATGACCTCCTGAGGTCCCTTCCGACCCTGATATTCTATGATTCTATGATTGTGCAAACTGTAAGCAAAAAGTGAGCAACCCTTCTCAATCAAGGTGGTAAATATTAATTCTGCCCTCATTTTTGGATGTTTTCCTACTGCAAACAGTATTATAGGTGGAACTGGTAGTACTGCCTATTATTCGAGTTGCCTGACACTTTCCACTATAAGACCCTATTTTCAGTTGCTTATAACTTTGCTAAAATTGTAACCAGTTGGAGCTTAAAATTTTCCATGCTATGTGTGTGCTGAGGCTGAATTTTTAGGAAATTTTTTTAGACAAAACAGTTTAGCTGTCCCTGACGATACAACTAGGGGAGGGAAATTTTTTTTTTGTCCTTGTTAAAAACATTTTGGTTAACTTTTCTTTCAAATACTCTAGCACCCCTGTGCTCTGGAGTAGGGACTTGAAATTTGACAGGGGCACAGTTTGCGTCAGAGATGCTTTTTGCCATCCCTGTGAAAATCTGCCCAAATTTTACCAGGACTCAGCCAATCCATGGGCACAGACCTACCCAGAAGACCCCCCCCCCTTATTCCCAGCATACAAGGCCAGAGATATAGGCTCCCAGTGAGCAGCCACTGCAGTCTGCTCAACACCACCACCTTGCCAGGAGTATCCCTGCTACTTGGTGGTTCTGACAGACAGCTCCTGCTCCAGTGGCTCCCAGTGAGCAGCCACTGCAGTCTGCTCAACACCACCACCTTGCCAGGAGTATCCCTGCTACTTGGTGGTTCTGACAGACAGCTCCTGCTCCAGTCCCAGTCTGTTCCTGCTGCAGCCTTGTTCCAACCCCATCCTTGATTTCTGCTCTGACTCCTGGCTCCAGTCCCCAGCCCAACCACTAGGTCTGACTGCTGCTGCTTCAACCACTAGGCATTACCATCCACTTCTTAGTTTGACAGCTCCAGTGCAGGACTACAGGGGCTCAGAAAGACTTTCCCTGTTATGGCTGCTGTATGCCAGGGTGAGCTGAGCACCAGAACAGAGAGAAGAAAGCTTGTTTCCTGTACTCTATGACCCCCTCATTTGCCACACTGGCATCCAAAGAGTGTGTCGGGGGAAGCTGTCTGATTTGAATGCAGCCAAACCCAGGAGGAAGGAAAAGATTGCAACAGGAAGCCTGGTGAGACAGGGAATGGAGTTGGAGGGGGAGACTGAGATTGGTTGGGCAAAAGACTAGGACTGGAAGGTAAGGGGAGACTGGGAGCTGGGGGAAGGGCAGGCTACAACTGAAAGGGTAAGGAGATGGAGGGGAGACTGGGAATGGTTGGGCAAGGAGACTGGGAATGGTGTGTTGCGGGAAGGGATGGAGGGAGGGAGAAGGGGCTGGGTCTAGGAGTCAGGGAGAGAAACTAGGGGGGAGAACACTGAGATTGGATGAAGAGCTGGGGGAAGCTGGGAGATTGGGGCTGGCTGGACAAGGAGACTGATACTAGGAACCAGTGCAGGGGATGGGGCATTGGGGAGGAGAGACAGATCTGACAATGAGCTGGAGTTCAGGGGGAGAATGGGGACCAGCTGGAGAAAGAGACTGGGACAAGGAACTGGGGTTGCTGGGGCAAGGGACCGGTGAAGCAGTGGGAGGACACTGAAGTTGGATAAGGAGCCCAGAGAAGGAGATAAGGAGCCAGTGGAGGGGGGGGGGGAGGAAATAAAAATAGATTGGACAGGAGCAGGAAGGGGGCAGTTGGGACTGATTGGGCAAGGGGACTGGGACTGTAGGGACTAGGGCTCATTGGGCAAGGCATCTGACTGCCTGGGATGAAAATCCTGAGAAGTGGAGATTAGGAATGTGACTAGGACAAGGGGCCAGGGTTGGGCAAAAAACAGCATTGGAACAGGGACAGATTGGCAGGTATGAGGCAGAAGGAATTGAGTTTGGGGAGATGGGCAGAAGAGTCTTTGCCCATTAGACACTTTTCCCTTCAGAGCCTGAAATAGAATCCAGAATTCTGGAGTTTCACCATTCCTCTGCTCTCAGCAATTGACAGTGGGTTTCACAGCTGAAGTGTGTGTCTCATTCCCCATCTAGTGCTGGTCCACAGAGAGAATGCTGGCCTACTAGAACTTTTGGAGTTACTCATAGCAAAAAGCGGCAGAGGTCTTGTCATAAACATACAGCTAAGGGTAGCATAAAATCCATCCTTTACCTGTAATGGGTTAAGAAGCTCAAATAACCTGGTTGGCACCTGACCAAAAGGACCAATAAAGGAAGAAGATCCTTTCAAATCTGTGGGGGGAGGTTTTGTTTGTGTTCTCTTTGTTGTTCTCTTCAGAACAGAGAGGGACCAGAGCAGGAAAAAAAATCTCCTAAAACCCTACCTGAAATAAGCATCCAAGATTACAAAAATTGTAAGTAATAGCAAGGAACTGCGTTAGCTTATCTTTTGTTTTAGCTTGTGAATTTTCCCTGTGCTAAGAGGGAGGTTTATTCGTGCTTTTGTAGCTTTGAAGTTGAGCCTAGAGGGGAATCCTCTGTGTTTTAAATCTTATTACCCTGTAAAATTACCTTGCATCCTGATTTTGCAGAGGTGGTTCTTTTACTTTTTTCTTTATTATAAAGTTCTTTTTTTAAGAACCTGATTGGTTTTTAGTGTCCTAAAAACCAAAGGATCTGGTCTGTGCTCACTTGGTTAACCTATTGGTTGGTATATTATTCCCAAGCCTTCCCAGGAAAGGGGGTGAAGGGACTTGGGGGTTATTTTGGGGAAATAGGAACTCCAAGTGCTCCTTTTCCTGAATCTTTGTCTAACTCACTTGGTGGTGGCAGCAATACCGTCCAAAGACAAGGAAAGGATTTGTGCCTTGGGGAAATTTTTAACCAAAGCTGGTAGAAATAAGCTTAGGGGGTCTTTCATACAGGTCCCCACATCTGTACCCCAGAGTTCAGAGTGGGGAGGGAACCTTGACAGGTCTGTATCATGGTTCTAAAGGCTTATGAACCATGTGAATGTTAAAATGATGCCATATGATGCAATTTCTGTTTTTTCAGTTTGCTTTTTTAAAAACCTAGGAAAGGACAGACAAAAACTACATTAGAATAACATTAAGGTTGCAAAGTCAAGCACTCAAAAATTAGGAAATACCAGAATTAAGGTCACCTATGCAACCTTATTCAGCCCCCTATTTTTTCCATAGGACCCCTTCCTCATTCGGGGCATAGGATGGACCTGCTCTGAGGATGAATCAGGGTTGTGTCGTGAAGGACACTGTTGTCTCTAGGATCCTTGTGTCTTTTGTTGCAAAAGTTGGAAGGTGTGTAGTGAATGAGGCAGAGGATTTCAGGAGAGAAAGGAGGGTCTCATTGTTAAGGCAGTAGTATTTTGCCATAGAGAACTGGATTCTATCCCTGCCCGTGCCAGAGAGTTCCTACATGATTCTGTGTAAGACATTTAAACCACACCTCTCACAGGTGGCCACTAGTTGTGTGTTCCTCATTTTCTGGGTACCCAACCTGAGATGCTGGGGCTTGATTTGCAGAAGTGGTAAGCACACCCAGTGCCAGCTAAAGGAAATGGGATCTGTGCTTTGAACATACCAAGCAGTATATAATGCTAAATATTCTGAAAAATCAGGTCCTAGTCATCTCAGATCAGTTACCCAAAACTAGCGGATACTTTTGATCTTAATCCTTCTGGGTCTCAGCTCCCCATCTGTAAAATAGGGATATTTCCACCACCTCACCTCACAGGGGTGTTGTGAAGATTAATTAATTAATGTTTGAAAAGCACTCCAATGCTATAGTGATGAGCATCATAAAAAAGCCCATGAGGAAATTAATTGTTTTCAGAGCAGGGTTTGAATAGTGTACAGTTAATAAGGCATGGGACCATATATTGAACAATGAGGTTAAAACAAAATATTGAGTAGCTGCTCATTAATTGGGCACTGTCCACTCTGCACTGAACAAATAAGGGGTCCTGTGGAAAAAGTAGTACGATCATGTAATTAAATTATGTATCATAACGCTTACATACAAGACAGCCAAATTAAGGTTGTACAGGCAACTCTAATTCTGGCGTTTCCTAACTTCTGTGTGCTTGATTTTGAAGCCTTAATAATCTTAACATAATTTTGTGTGTAATTACATCTAGCATATCTAGGTCAAGCCTTAATCAGCTTCTCAACAAAAACCCAGACATGAGAGAGCCTTGAGATTGTACTGTCTAGAAGTGATGAAAAGGGATGTAAAGTTAAATACTACTATATCAGTGGTACTTCAGTTCAAATTACCTTCTTAATTCCCCTTGTGCTCTCTTCTGATCGTATACCCTGAACAAGAATGGTGACACATTAGAACCTTGAGATATGCTAAGTCTCTCAAGACAGACCTGTGGGCAGATGCAAAATTATCCACCACTGTCGTTGACGTTCCCTGTGGTGTAAAAATGGATCCAATCAAGAGACGCCCCTATAGAAGCTGTGCTAATGCTCCTTGTGGTCTGTGGTATCAAAGTTAGCTGATCCAGAAGCTTCAGCATAGACATTTGAAACTTTATTCTAAACTCACTTTGGTGTAAATCAGGAGCAATTCTACTGATATCAATTCCATTGACATGCAAAACCCGTACAAGTGGGGTCAGGGTCAGGCCCTTGATCACTCTCCATCACTAAGGCCTTGGCTACACTTGGGAATTCACAGTGCTGCCGCAGCAGCGCTGTGAAGCGCGAGTTTAGTCACGCCACCAGCGCTGCGAGAGGGCTCTCACAGCACTGTATGTACTCCACCTCTCCGAGGGGAGTAGCTTGCGGTGCTGCAAGCGAGCGTGCAGCGCTGCAGGCTCTGATTACACTGGCGCTTTACAGTGCTGCACTCGCTGCGCTCGGGGAGAGGGGGGCATTTTCACACCCCTGAGCACAGCAAGTTGCAGTGCTGTACAGCGCCAGTGTAGCCAAGGCCTATGAACATATAATCGATTAGTGAAACCAATGCAGTTTCTGTATCATTGATGGGCCTAAAAACAAACTGAAAGGAGCTTAGGAAATGTGGGGGCCCTAAGGTAATGTCAAAGTTGATTTGTCATGACCTTCTCAATAACATTTCACCAAAAGGAAGGTTAGGGACAGGGCAATAATGAACAAGATTGTCAGTGTTAGGAGAATGGGGCTGTTTCTTTGAAGTGTTAAACTGACATATCCTGTAAGTGTTACAGTGTCCTAAATTATTTTAAGGTCTTATTCACATGCAAACTTTAGGAATTTCTCATTTGAATGTAGGGATATTTAGAGTAAGAAACAACTGGCTAGATATGAAAGTACAGATGGCTAATACAAAGAAAATAAGAGACAATGCTACAGTAGAACTCTAAGAGATTGTTCACTTCTTCTGAGAATTAAACTTTGACACCATATCGAGAACTGCTTGAATATTCAAATTGTTTACAGTGAGGACAGTATATTGAAAATATTTTTAGTGTATTGCCACTGCCAATTTAATGGATGGGAACTTCATTGGATCCACCAGGGAAGTGCATAGGAGTAGGCCCCTCTTTCCCCCATGTGCTTCACTGCCTGTTGGTCAGCTGGAGAGATGTGAGCTGATTAGCTTTTGCTTCTCACAATCATATATTTAAATCCTAGAATGGAGTTTAGGCCTTTGCCCCCATTTTTAGCTGTACCTATAACCAAGCTAATTGCTGGCACCTCCAGTGTCCAGTGCGGGTACAAGGCCAAAGGGCCAGCAACCAGAAAATGAGACGTGAATTTTGCTGGTGAACCCCAGGCCTGGAAAAAGGGAGAATGAAGTCCTTGCAGACCAGAGTCCACCTTTGGTATCTTCTGTTCCTTTCATGGGAGAAAGGTGAGAGGATTCAGCAGAGCAACCTGAAGCCTTGGGATAGGCAGTGGAGAGTCTACACTGAGTTATGGGCGTTATGAGGCCTTGTAAACTGTGTACTGGATCTACCTAAATGCCTGGTATGGGGAGATGGGTAAATAGTGCTTCTCCGCAAAGTTAAATCCTAATAAAGTTGTGACCTGACACGTAAAGTCCATCCTGTGTCTGTCCTCATCAGTTTGTGTGTCCTGATCAGTTGTGCCTTACTTAAGGCTTATTCTGCAATCTGCTATATTTCCTCTCCCCACATCCCACCTCAAACCTTTTTCACTGAATGGTCCTCTTGTATATGAATCCAACTATAAATCTAAGCTGCACATGGAGGAATGGGTTTTGCTGATTGCTATAAACTTCATTTGCAAAGGTGTATGATGTTTCCAAAAAATGTGTTCTGATCCTATATAAATTAAAAATCTCTTTGATGTTAAATCGCATCTTCACATGCTTTTCTCAGTCTTACAGTTGCTCTGGTGGTGGTGCCTGCTGTAATCAGCCCTTTTTAAAACAAATAAAGCAATCCATTATCTTCTATGTGGAGTTTCAGATTTTTCCCAAGTCTCTAGCTTAACACTACTGAAAGAAAAGAACTGATGTTAAGACCTGCAAAGTTGATGATTAGTCAAAACTGTCTGGACTCCATCCACAGGACATCTTGTAGCACAATCAAGCACTGCTCTGTCATGGTCCAGAGCAGCAATTTCTTCTACTTTCCATCAGCAGCACGGCCTCTAGGGATGAAGATGGAACACCTCAGCAGCTAATTAGACAAGGAAACTTACAAGGAAAGTACATGCCTGGCTAAATAGACTGGAGTGCTGGAACTGTCAAGCTGATCTATTGCTCAGGGCTTTGCACCTTTTACTGTACCTGGTTGAACATTAACACTCTAAGGTTGCTGATTTTCAGCAATATCCTGGCACATGCAGAGAAGTAACTGAAAAGGAGCTGGTATTTTTTGTAGATGTAGTTCCTTGAAGCATTATCCTAAAAGACATCAATCTTCAATTCATTGTTACGAAAGAACAGCTCAAGATGTTTTAAATGTTTAGAGGGGAAAATGCAATGCCTGTGCTTTTCCATATCTGTGCTACTCGTTGGGATGTTTGTTTTCATAAGAGTTCTGAAATGAGGTGTTAAAGAAAACAAGGAAATGATAACACAGTAAGAGATCCCTTGTGTCCCCTTCAACCTCATACATCTCTTGCTTCTCTATTTCTGATCATTTTAAAACTAGATATCTTAGTTTGTGCATTTCAAAGGCCACTAAAACATCTTTACAAGTATTCATAACAGTTAGTGTCTGATTCTGGCTAGAGCCAAAATGTATACAAAGCCACAAAAATTAAAGTAAGCCAATAAAATAGCTTATGTCATCAAACTTCAAAAAAGACTGGGAATTTGAGGAAAAAGTTGGGTAATTTCTTATTTCATTGAAATTTAGTTCACACATCTCTAGCTCTGGCACGTAGTATGGATTGTTTCCTGGCGAGTCTATTGAAAGAGCCACTCTCTCTCTCTCTGTCTCTCTCTCTCTCTTTTTTTTTAAGTGAATTTAAAAGCCTGAAGTCCTAGGAAAAATAGAGAGGAGCAACAAGAGAATAAAAAAGTCAGCATAGTTGTAAGTGGAAACTTTAAAGTGTAAAAGACACACATATAAAAGGTAGTATTAGAATACTAGAGGATTTATCAAATGTCAGTACAGAAGAGTATCAGAGGCTTATTCAAACATCCATGTATGAAACAACATCTATGTTCTAGAGGAACATCCTCAATATGGAGACCAAATAGCAAATCTGTAGTGATTACCAATGTGTGGACAGAGAGAGAACTGTTGGGCCCAGTGACATCCTGAAAATTAAACTTATTTTCAGCAGGAAATGCTGTGTCTATCACAGTAAAAGATGACCGTGGATTTCATCTGAGTCTTTAAGCAAGCAGTAATTGAGGGTATCATAAGGTACTGTACATGTGAAGGTATCAAGGTTCGGTATAGAACACTGGGGCCCAAAGAGAATAAAGACATATTGGAAGAGTTTGATTCTTGTTGGAAGGACAGTGACTAGTCAGAGAAGACCATCAGAGCCTTTGGAGAGGGTAAGGAGAGCAGGATAACTTAGGATAGAATTTAGCATTGGCTTCAGTAAATCTGTATAGCGCATATGCCAGAGTATGGTTCATAGTCAGTAGATTTAGACCAGAATTTAGTGTCTACTGTTATGAGTGATCTGAACTATTAATTAGGGGACAAATGTAAACATTATGCAAAATCTAATGATAGATGCATGGATACATGAATTATAATATAATGGATAGACATCTTGAGGAGCTGTTCAGTCTGGTACAACCTATGGAAGGCGTAATGGGATAAAATTACCAAAAACTAACAATTTAAATTTAAAATCACACAAACTTTCTGATGGGGAGCCCTACAAGGCTGTGTAACTGTCTCCCAAGGGAAGCAGTGAGAGTCCCATTGCTTGACAAATAAGATGTGATGGGGCTCTACTCACAGCAGGATGGTACCTCCTGGCCATTCTGGGAATTAGCTCTGTGTGGTCAATGCCTCTGCTTGCGGTTGCACACCACCATTCTGTCTCTTTCTCTTGATCTGCAGCTTCTCTCTCATGCCAGAAACCTCAACGCCCCTTTTGTGACTTGGCCGTCAGACAGGTTACTGTGTGGTTTTCCTTCTGGGGATGTGTACCAAAGTCCCTGCTCACCAGCAGTCTCAGACAGTCCTCCCATTCCCATTCATCCAGGTGCCACTTCCTCAGTCTCTGGTAGCAAAACCCAGGCCCTCCCTTTACGCTGGGTTCTGGCTCAGGGAGCCTCTAAACAGGAGTCAAGATGTGGTTACCTCCTGCACCTTGCTGCCTTTCCCTGAGCCTCTTTCTTTCTTTTTTTTTTTTAATCTCCTGGCACTCCCCATTCCTTTGGGTTTGCCAGCCTTTCAACTCCCTTCTCCCAGGGATCCTCCTGCAGCCTAATGGGCTGATTGGGCCCACTTGGCCTAATTCAGCTTTTGCAGGGCTAGCATAGGGAGTGCACCCCCCTCACAGATGGGTAAAATTTTCAAACATGCTGAAGTGACTTTTAGGAGCCTAAATTCCATTTTTCAAGACTGAGTTAGGTACTTATAGGCAGATAAACAAAAGCATTCAGGCGCACACAGATGCAGATGGGCACCTAGTGGGCTTTTAAAAAATGCCTATGAAGCAACTCCTCTAGTGTAGAGTGGCCTTTAGGGGAAGATTCCTTCCCTCTGGCTCCAGAGAAACTCCCCAGCTCAACTGTTCAGGCAGCGTGTGGGGCCATGATTTCTGTTTGTTATTTTGGGCTTCCTGTCGGCAGACTCAGAAAAACAACACTGCATCAGGTTCCTTTATGGAAAGCTTTTTCATGCTTTAAAATGAAAGCTTAAATTTGGCAGACACTGCTGGGAAGCTCCCCATTCACCAGATAAAGTTTCCTACTTGCTATTGGCAAATGGATTTGCCAAGCTCTGCATCCAGCTGTACCATATATAATTTAATATGTTGAAAAATATTATGATTGGAACTAAGGTGATTGAAGGAGGGAGGCAGGTATGTGAGTGGAAGGGCGGCATGGACAGTGAGATGGAGAAGAGACGTGCTGGAGTGGGGACCGGCTTGGAGGAGCCTAGAGAGGAACAAGTGTAAATTTCTGTGACATAACAATGTTCTGATCTGAACATCCTAAATAAGTTTTTAAAAGAAACTAACCAAGCAGGAAGGCCGGAGGGAGAATGGGACAGCTCAGGAGAATGGTAAGGTGACTGAGCCTTTCATCTGTAAACGACTAGTTCAGAAATAGACCAGGTCAGTGGAGACTAAGGGCATGTCTGCACATGGTGAAGACACACTATGCTGATGGGAGAGAGCTCTCTTGTAGGCATAATAAAACCGACATAGCGCTGTCCACACCGGCACATACATCTGTTTAACTTATGTCGCCCAGAAGGGTGGTTTATTATGCCGACATAAGCTGTGGTGTAGACATAGCCTAAGGGTATGTCTACCTTGCAGCAAGCTGTGTTTAGACACCTGCGGCTGGCCCATGCCAGCTGACTTGGGCTTGTGGGACTTGTTTAATTGTCATGTAGATATCCAAGTTTGGGCTGTAGCCCAGACTCTAGGACCATGTGAGGTGGGAGAGTCCCAGAGCTTGGGTCCCAACTTTTATTTGTTCCTGTAGCATCACCTTAAATAGTGAAGTGAACTGATGGAACATTAAGTTCATATACTGCAGTTTGGGACCCCCTGCGTCTAATGCATGTTGGTGGCCGGTGTGAAACAAGTTTGGTAGTAAACCACTGGCAATAGGAATGCATTATAAAGATAATGACCGATCCTTAAGTCTAGCAGTGCACAGGCCACCACCATGGCCCTGAACCTCTGCTGTTGAAATCAATGGCAAAATGCCCATCTACATAATGGGAACAAGACTGGGTCTAATATATATTCCAGACTGGTTGAAGAATTTTCATGAAAGGTCTTTAAAAAGAAAAACCTGCCTTTTTTGAACTATATGAAAAAATTAACATTCCACATTTGAAATTCTTTTTTAAAATGAAATTTCAAGTGAAAATTTTTTGAATTGGATCAAAATGAAAATTTGTTGGTTTTTGGTTTTCTATTTTTTCTTTTCCTCTCTTTTTAAGGGAGAAAAGGGTGATGGTGGTGGGGAACCCACACCCAGGTAATCCAAACTTAACAAGTGACATGTTTTGTTTCAATTCCATTTGATTCAAATTGGAAAAAAAAGTTGTCAAATAATTGCAAAACCTTAGGGAAAACTTTAAGTGGAATTAAAATATTTAATTTAGCTTTGAAATATTTTATGGAAGACCATTCCCATGTTTTTTGGCTAGCCCTACTAAATTCCTAGAAAAAAAGCAAAAAAGAACTTTCTCCCATTGAAATTAATTGGGATTTTGCTACTTAGAATGAGTGCAAATTAGTGCAAGAATGAAATTGCCAACCTTTTTATATTTGTTCACTAAAAAGTGACTTGCAGAAGCACTTAGGCTCACATCCACTATTGTCCTGCATCTTGCATACTCATTTATGAAGGTGATTTTTCAAAAAGAATTGGGTGCCTAACTCCCTGTGTGCCTTTGAAAATCTCCCCCTCTACCAAAGCAAGCTGGATGCAAAATATCAGAACAGTAGCATTGTACGCCCATTTTGCATTGGTGTAAATGACTACACAAGATGGGGAGGAATACTGAATTGGGCCCCAAGGCCTAATCCTGCATTTCTTGCACACCCCAAACTACAATTGACTTCAGTGAGAGGTTTAAGTAAGGAATGGGGGATTGGTCCCTCGAGTGCGTCTTGGAGGGTGTTGCAGATTTCAGTACTAAAGACACTCAAGAGAATGTGCCCAATTGCTATCAAAGTTTCTTATTCCATCAGTATTAAATGTAAGCATCTAATGTAACCCTAGATTAGAGAGAATATCAGCAGAATGCTGCAAGACACTTCTTCATTTCCTACAGATGTTTTTCATGTTAATAAATGTCTGCCAGAAGGGATTCCGTGGGGGCAAGAACATCCGGAAAATATTGAAAAATTAGAGAAACATTCTTCCATGTTGCTAATGACTTGGTCAATTGAGAATGTGTAATATAGTTCATTTCTGTTTGTTGTTGGGCATAACATGCTTGATTCCTTAGTGTAGAAAATATGAGCTTTTGATATCACTGCTTAGTATAATTGACTCATCTGAGCCCTGTTTGAACCCTGTGATTCATCGTTTTTCAAATTAGTAGGGACATAGTTAGAATAATCTGGATATAATCAGTGAAACCTTCACAATGCCTTTCTCTGTAATGGATTAGCCTGTCATTTACAGTATCTCTTATTTCTGTTATTATCTGGGCATAGTTTTCCAATTAAAGGCCTCATTAGTTTATTTCTTAGGAAGTCGCCCCTCTACCTTGTTTTTTGACAACTCAAGGAAGTGTGTCAATTTGATGTATACAGCATTATTTGCTTGAATTTGGCAGTAGCTTTACTACAGCAGTCCTCCTGTTATATACAAGATACTTAAGTGTCAAGCATTTACAGGGTCATCCATCTTCTTCGGCCCTTCCACCCACCCATGCTTGGACCACATGCATCCACTGATCAGTCCCCATCTCTGCTTTCTCTTTGTCATTATGTGGTTGTCAGTTCTTCATCTTATTCAGTGATTAATCATCATTTGGAAGGTTCTGCTGGGAGTAAACAGAAAAGGGGCTATTCCTGCAGGTGGTTTCTCTCTGATTAGTCAAAGTAATAATGGCCTGCTGCTGAGGCTTTGTTTGCATTTTTCTGAAGATCAGTGGGTTTTTTTTCTTTACAGAATTTAACTGTATTGCATGTAGAAAATCAACCTCATTGTAGGTCTAATCCTGATCTGAGAAATCAGTGGTGTAACAGCAGAATCCACTTTTGATTTATAAAGATCATTGGAGGGGAAAAATTCTCCACATAGCACTCACATGTTGATTTAGCTGGAAGTTTAGCAGCAGACCCTTTAGCATTCATTCAGAAATGTTAACTGTATATCCATTTTGTGCATATAAAAAGAAAAGCTGCCAAACATGGTAGTTCACTCTGAAGTCTGATTTGCATGTTTGCATTTACTATTCACCAAAGCCATACAATCCATATTTTTACTTCCAATGGTCCCCAAGATGGAGAGTGTTGATATTTAAATCTGTGTCTTGCAGCTCTGTAACCTCTAACTTTTCTTCTAAACTGGATTACTAGTGGTGATTGTGGGTGGGTTTTTTTATTTTTTGTTTTTCATTTTGAAAGTGGTTTAAATGAGAATGTTACTCTTCCCTAAAATGTCTGTTTTTGTTGAATATGAGTTAAATCAATGCCAGATGAGCAAGGAAATAACAGCAGACTTATCTAACAAAGCAGCATTAATTTACTCCTCTTTTGATCTCAGGAAGATTCTTAGAAATAGTGAACATGTTCTTCACATTTATATGTTTCTCAACATGCAAACAAACCAAAGGATATATTGCTTTTCATCTTGGAAGTTGTTTGATAAAAGTATTATGCATGCCATGGTTCCAGGTTCTAATATTCTCTTTTGTTGCTTTAAGCAGTAAATTAATTTTTGTATTTCTTTTGTAGACTAACATTTCTCTTTATGCTGCTGCAGCAGATTTAATGTCATCAAAAGAAGTGTAGCTGAATAAGATGTGTGGGAGGATAAAGCAGTGGTCACTTTAGGTATCCTGCTGTTTACCATGGCTGCTGACTGTCTTGGGTTTATGGCCCCTCCCACAGGACAGCTGTCACTGTGCTATGACGTTAAGGCGGTACTTGAATTGTTTGCCATTCACATCCTCAGAAGTCATTAAATGACAAGCTCAGTACATTCAGGTAGACTTGTAGCAGCTGTGTCCTGACAAGCAGATTTGCAAATGTGACATCTAAGGTCCTTGTACAGGTAATAATGCTGAGTGACATGCTGTTGTTGCATTCATATTTATTATACACTTCATTCTAAGTAAAGATGAGACAGGATAGAAATACCCAACTGGATGGGTACTTGTGAGTAGTGTGCCATTAAAACAGCTTGATGAGTAACAGGCTAAGTTTGCCTGAAACCCTAAAAAGTGCAGTGGGGTTGTGAAGTACTCAGACACGTATCTGAAAATAATTGCCTATAGTTGCACCAGGTAACATCTCATCAGTGGTTTTCACCCTCACTCTTAAGGCCCCTGCTTCACTTCTCCCCTAGTTCCTCCACACTTATGGAAACCTGGGCAGGAAAAGAGCTCAAAGATGAGCATTCCAGGCTAAGGAAATAGATGTGCAGCTGTAGAGGAGTTTTGCTCTGTGTACCTGGCACTCTGATATTAGAGCCTGTGGTGGAATGGCAGTAGCTAACACCTAGGTGGAGGGAAGTGGGAAGGACTATCCATAGGTGTTTCAAAGAGAGTGAAATAGTAGCCTGCACGCTATCGGTTATCCTCACTGCCTGCCTAATCAGTGACCGCTTATGACAGGAGGCTGCCTAGATAGTTGTGCTTTATTCTATGATAATGAAGAAATAACTTCCCAAGGTGTCCATTAACTCCCCCCCCCTCCAACCAATACCCCTAACATTTTGATGTTGCTGGTCCCTAATCTAGGCTAAAATATGACTGTAATGTAAAGCTAGACCCTCTATAGGGGGCAGGATAGGATAGGGCAGCAATAGGCTAAGGTCTTGCCCATGTCTATACCAGCTGGAGGAGCAAGGCCAGTACAGGACAAAGTTTCAGCTGCAGCTTTTCAAACAGCACTGACAACTGACTCAGTACTGCCAACCCCAAGTGCTCAAAAATAAGCACAGACATACTGGGTCAGGCCAAAAGTCCATCTAGCTTAGTATCCTGTCTTCCAACAGTAGCCAATGCCAGGTGCTTCAGAGGGAATGAACAGAACAGGCAATCAGTGAGTAGTCCATTCCCTGTCATCCACTCCCAGCTTCTGGCAATCAGAGGGTAGGCACACCCAGAGTATGGGATTGTATTCCTGACCATTTTAGCTAATAGCCATTGATGAACTTATCCTCCATGAATTTATCTAGTTCTTTTCTGAACCCTGTTATTGTCTTGTCCTTCACAGCATCCCCTGGCAATGAGTTCCACAGGTTGACTGTGCATTGTGTGAAGAAGTACTTCCTAATGTTTGTGTTAGATCTGCTGCCTATTAATTTCATTAGGTGACCCCTTGTTTTTGTGTTATGTGAAGAGGTAAATAACCCCTTTTTCTCCACACCATTCACAATTTTATAGACCTCGGTCATATTCCTTCTTAGTCATCTCTTTTCCAAGCTGAAAAATCCCTGTCTTTTTAATCTCTCCTCATACAAAAGCTGTTCCATACCCTTAATCATTTTTCTTGCCCTTCTCTATATCTTTTCAATTCTAATATCTTTTTTGAGATGGAATGACCAGAACTGTATGCAGAATTCAAGGTGTAGGCGTGCCATGAATTTATATAGTAGCATTATGATATTGTCTGTTTTATTATCTATCCCTTTCCTAATGGTTCCTAACACTGTTAGCTTTTTTGACTGCCACTGAACATTGAACAGATGTTTTTAGAGAACTATTCACAATGACTCCAAGATCTTTCTTGAGTGGTAACAGCTAATTTAGATCCCATCATTTTGTATGTATAGTTGGAATTGTTTCCCAATGTGCATTACTTTGCATTTATCAACATTTTGTTGCCCAGTTACCCAGTTTTGTGAGAAATCATGAGTCTGTCCTTGAAAATATCAGGAAATTGGCTTAAAATTCATGGATTTTGGGGGAAAAAACATTTGGGGTTCTTTTTATTTGCTTTCTGAATTTTTTTTTTTTGAGCCTCCACCATTCTCTCTTCATACTTTTCTCAGCCAGGAGAAAATTGTTGGTTATAAAATTACGTTGAGAATCCCAGATGATTTTTTTTTTAATCATATGATTCCAGGAGCCAGGCCTTTAAGAAAAACACCAAGAATTGTGAGTTTCAGTAAAATCACAAGAGTTGGTAACACTGGTAATTGCACCCACAATGTGTGTATGTGAACCCATTTTACATGTGCCAAACCCACATATGTCTGCAAAAAGAAGAACAGGAGGACTTGTGGCACCTTAGAGACTAACAAATTTATTAGAGCATAAGCTTTCGTGGACTACAGCCCACTTCTTCGGATGCATATAGAATGGAACATATATTGAGGAGATATATATACACACATACAGAGAGCATAAACAGGTGGGAGTTGTCTTACCACCTCTGAGAGGCCAATTAATTAAGAGAAAAAAAACTTTTGAAGTGATAATCAAGCTAGCCCAGTACAGACAGACAGTTAGATAACAAGTGTGAGAATACTTACAAGGGGAGATAGATTCAATGTTTGTAATGGCTCAGCCATTCCCAGTCCTTATTCAAACCCGAGTTGATTGTGTCTAGTTTGCATATCAATTCTAGCTCAGCCGTTTCTCGTTGGAGTCTGTTTTTGAAGTTTTTCTGTTGTAATATAGCCACCCGCAGGTCTGTCACTGAATGACCAGACAGGTTAAAGTGTTCTCCCACTGGTTTTTGAGTATTTTGATCAATTAATTGGCCTCTCGGAGGTGGTAAGACAACTCCCACCTGTTTATGCTCTCTGTATGTGTGTATATATATCTCCTCAATATATGTTCCATTCTATATGCATCCGAAGAAGTGGGCTGTAGTCCACGAAAGCTTATGCTCTAATAAATTTGTTAGTCTCTAAGGTGCCACAAGTCCTCCTGTTCTTCTTTTTGCAGATACAGACTAATACGGCTGCTACTCTGAAACCACATATGTCTGTGTGTAGGAGACAGCTGGACACTCACTTGCCCAATTTAAATGCACAAATGGTGGTTTGCATATACAAACAAGAGGACTGCCGCTTTTGGAGATTGGGTCTGAAAATCTGGCTGCAAGAAGCCTTGATAATCATATTTTGCCAATGAATACATGACCTTTATTTGCTTCATAGAGCTACCACAACCCTTTTCAGTTATTTGTTTAGAGAAGTTTCCCTCCATATACCTAGAAATCTGTGGAAAGACCTTCACGGTAATAGAGTTCTGGAGATTTATTCTTATCAAGGTTTTGTTCTTTCAGGGCAATAAACTTCCTCTAGAATATACTACTAAAGATAACTATCGGTACATCTAAAAAACACCAGGTGTTCCCAGAAATCATTTGTTTTTAAAATAATTCAGTTAAGTATTATTAAAGGAAGTGAATAACATTTGTTAGTGTTTTTGTTTAACTTTCCTGAGGTTGAACTGAAATACACGGGAGCACTAACAGTGCAAACCATGATAAACAATTTCCTTTCCTGAAAAGGTTTTTAAAAAAACTCCCTATAAATAGGGCCAAATTAAGGCAATCAGTGCCCTAGGCATAATGCAACATGTAGTCCCCACGTGACTTGGCAGTAGTGAGGGAGGGCCATGGGGCTCCTTTCTCTCCCACAAAAGTGACAGCATAGGCCTCTTCCCTTCATGAGTGGCAGAAATCCCCTTTCTTACTTCCACAGAGAGGCTGGCGTGGCAGCCGGGGTTGCCCCCAATACTTTCAGCAGCAGCTGGAATGTATCTGCTTGAGTAGGTGGGATAGGCCTGTGGTGTAGTCTCTTCTCACCAAACGCGAGGGGGTGGGTCCCAGAGCCCAAGCCCGAATGTCTACACTACTATTTTTAGCCCCTCAGCTGGAGCCCCATAAGCCCAAGGCAGCTGACCTGGACTCTGAAACTCAGTGCTGTGGGGTTTTTTGTCTTTTTTAATTGCTGTGTAGACATACCCATAGACTCTTCTGAGTGGTACTGGCATGGCTCCTCAGAGCAGAGGACCTTGGAGTCAGAACCCTATTGAGATGCCTGGGGTAGCTGAACCCTCTCAAAGCTATTGGTTTACTGTGCCTGTAGATTCAGGCAGAGACTGTTGCTTTGGTTACTCATTTAACAGAATGTTCAGCTAAAAGAATGTTGGGAATCATTAGGAAAGGGATAGATAATAAGACAGAAAATATCATATTGCCTCTATCTAAATCCATGATATGCCCACACCTTGAATACTGCATGCAGTTCTGGTTGCCCCATCTCAAAGATATACTGGAATTGGAAAAGATACAGAAAAGGGTAACAAAAATGATTAGTGGTATGGAACAGCTTCCGTCTGAGGAGAGATTAATAAGATTGGGACTTTTCAGCTTGGAAAGAGATGACTAAGAAGGAATATGACTGAGGTCTATAAAATGGTGAATGGTGTGGAGAAAAAAGTGTTATTTACCCCTTCACATAACAGAAAAACAAGGGGTCACCCAATGAAATTAATAGGCAGCAGATCTAACACAAACATTAGGAAATACTTCTTCACACAATGCACAGTCAACCTGTGGAACTCATTGCCAGGGGATGCTGTGAAGGACAAGACTATAACGGTTCAAAAAAGAACTAGATAAATTCATGGAGGATAGGTCCATCAATGGCTATTAGCCGGGATGGGCAGGAATGGTGTCCCTAGCCTCTGTTTGCCAGAAGCTGGGAACGGGGGATGGATCGCCTGATGATTATCTGTTCTGTTCATTCCCTCTGGGGCACGGGGTATTGGCCACTGTTGGAAGACAGGATACTGGGCTAGATGGACTTTTGTCTGACCCAGTATGGCCATTCTTACGTTCTAATACTTTGAAGCTTTACTTTGTAACCATTAATGCTAGAATTTTTTTTTCTTTTCTTTTAATGAAAGCTGAGATCCACATGTAATTACAACACTCCAGGAGTTAGTGCTGTAGGCATAGGCTATGGTGCCTATACCTTAATCTGTAAAGAATGGAAAATCTGATTATTAGTTTTTTCAATCTTCATATTTTTTTTCTTTAAAGAGGAAACATTTTAAGGTTGTTACCTGCTTGATTTTTATTTTAAATCTAAGGTCCATTTAACATATAATAATACTTTTTTATTTATAAAAAACTAGGTTAATATTTGTTAAATGTTGCAGAAAATTATTATGACTTCTAATCAAGTCATAAAACCAGCTGGACTTTGGCAGGATTTACATGCAAATCAAGCTTTGTGTTTTTAGTGAAAGATAGGTTGTTTTTAAACTACTGGACGTCAAGATAGTGCATTATGCAAGCCTCTTGAAGTAGCCTGCATTTGCAAGAAATCATTTGAAAATTTACGTTCAGTTCTCATAAGTTAGGACAATATTGAAAAGAACATTAAAAGGCTCAGAGTAAAAGAAAAATATGTATAAAACCAAAGACAAAGGGAGAGTGAGCAGAGAAGGATTTGGAGGGTAGGCACCAAATATCAATTTAGAAAAAAGCAAATTATCGCAATAAACATCAAATTTGGGGGCTGCCTGAATATCTGTGCACATCCAGAGAAGTGTGGAGTGGGAGGTTATTTTTTTATTATTTAGTTAGTGCTGACAAAGTGTCTGGTGCTGTCCGATGGGCCAGATCCTCAGCTGGGGTAAATCAGCATAGCCCCACTAACTTCACTGCTACTCTGCTGATTAATGTGAGCTGATGGTCTCCCAGTATTTTTACAGGTATTAATATGCAGCCCAGTCCTGGCTCCCTCAAAACCCACAGAGCCCTCTCTACAGACCCTCTCTTACAGGAGCCATAGAGGGCCATTCTGTGGTTGGGGTATGATATTAAATTAAATGTTGCTGAAACCAAGTTATTTTCAGGGCCAGTTTGTAGCTTATAAAATGGAGCTATTTACTGCCTGCAGTTTTACTGAGGTACATGAAAGCTTAATGATTTTGGAATGTGTAGTACTTTCTCTGATGAGTGATGGGATATTTAGTGAGTGAAACTTTAAAAATCGGCTAACGACTTGTTTCTTCCATGCATAAAGATGAAACCAAATATTAAAATGATAATGCACTTTTAAAATCTGTTTTGTTGTGTTTTTTAAATCCTAGGCTTGAAAAGAGAGCACCCAGGTGATTTAGGATGCTCTGTATGGTGATCTGCTCTTCTGGAAATAGTGACTGAAGTCAAACTGGAAGAAATCACAAATTGTTGAGTAGATTTTATGTGGCTGTGCTGAATCTGTGATTCCTGATGGATCAACAATACATGGTAAATCATATGTAACAATTAAGTGAGGAGATGTTTTGTCTAATGAAGAGTTGGGGGCAGTGCCACTGTGATTACTGATCACACTTTTGGCACCTGCTATTCTGATACTTGTGTGAACATTTCTATTACATTTTGTTCTTTACAAACCACAGCATCTGAACCTATTATACTTTACTGATTCCGTTAATCAATATTTTACTTTCTCTTATGTATCTTTATTCTATGCAGTTATGTGCATGGTTTCCAACAATACCTTTTTTGACCGTATAAAGTAACTGTCCAAGTCCTCAAGTGGGCTCATTGATTTTTGTCCTGGGTTCACCAATACATAAATAGCTCCCATCTGTGTGTAGTAGACAAGAACATGTTTGTGTGGTAGCACGGGCCAGGAGAGCTCTGTCAGTAGCATCTGTTCATGCTGACAGTCCTACTTCTAATGACTTAAAAAAAAGTTACTCTTCTATACATTCTCCACCATTGGTACCATTGCCTATTCTTGGGTGATGAGTCAAAGGGCAACCTCTAGTGCAGTGGTAGCCAATCTGCAGCTCACAGGCTGCATGTGGCCAGTCAGAGTAATCTGCTGGCGGGCTGCCAGACAGTTTGTTTACATTTGCACAGCTGTCCCCAGCAATGGAAGAATGGACATAGATCCTACAGAACATGCTCTCTATTCCCATCAGAGTTGAGCAAAACTTCTCAAACCAAATATTTCCTGCTGAAAAATGGGATTTTTCTCAAACCCATTTTTTTCCTCCGGAAAAATGTGTTTTTTTTTAATGAAAATGTTCTCTGTTTCAATGGGAAAGTTTCATTTTGTTTTTCAGAAATTGAAACATTGTTTTAAATTTCAAAAATGTGTATTTTTCCTTTCACGCTTTCCTCTGTTCCCTTCCCTACCCCACTTTTTTTTTTTCTCATTTTTCCCCTCTGTAACTTTTCAAAACTTTTCCAACTCTGGAAAAGTGAAACTCTAACTTTGCTGCTCTACAATTTTCATAAGTTAAGGAAATGTATTAATGTTCTTCCAGACCTGGAGTTGTCCAGCTGCCAGTCCAGACTCCTGCATAAATTAGACACACTCCTGCATTGACTTTGTATAGAATGAAGACAAGATCCTGCAACCAAAATCAAGGGAACTACAAAATCCAGGGAACTATGTGTGTATAAGGACTCCTCAGGTGAGTAAGTGTTATAGTTTCTTGGATGCTATCTCTCATGCTATAAAATATTTTACAACAATGACTGTATAACCATAAAATATTTTTCTCTGATTACATCCTTTCTGTGCTTTCAGAATATCTCATACGCTTCAAATGACGTCTCACAATGTGACTAAAACAACACAGCTGCAAAATATAAGCCTTGCCATCTGATAGGTATGAATTAAGTGCAAATCACATGACTTTTGCTGGTAATTTCCTGCATTTTGTATCCATAACCTTATTTGAAGATGAGAAAAAATGGTTACTCACCTTTTCTGTAACTGTTGTTCTTCGAGATGTGTTGCTCATATCTATTCCAGTTAGGTGGGCTGGCCCGAACCCCCCCTTCAGTTCCTTCTTGCCAGCTACTCTGACAGAGGGGAAGGTGTGGGGGATGGAATAGATATGAGCAACACATCTCAAAGAACAACAGTTACAGAAAAGGGAGTAGTGGAGCACTTGATAACAAGAGACCACTGTTCCAACAACTGTCACAGGCAGTAAGAAGGAACTGAAGGGGGGTCGGGCCGGCAGGATCATATATAGAGCACCATACCTGGGACTCCACAGCTGACCCGACGGGTAGCTGCTAGGGAAAAAGTTTCCGACATCTATGCATGCGGCACGTGCGCACACCTAACTGGAATTGATATGAGCAAGCACTCGAAGAAGAACACTTGTGATGGAACTGTTGTAGAACATTCCATCAGCAGGAAAACTAACCTCTCCTCTGAGCAGTCAGGATTCCCCACACTTATGTAGCTGCTGCATAGAGAGGAGGGAGAGAAGAGCAGATAAATTCTATTTAAGTTGTAGAGCACAGGAAGACTTATTCCTAATTGTAACTATAAAATAGTATTTAATATTCATGTAACATGTATTCAGTGAGATTTACCCAGATTACTTGCTGCACACACAGATAAGAAAATACCTCAAATAGTTGAATATGTTCTTTAATCTGCAAGTGTCCATAGTGCAGCCTGCTTTACTATTAAACCTTTACCAGCAACCAAATATTCTTCCCTTTTTCTGTTCCCAACAGTATCCTCCTTTTGCTGAAACATTTTACTTTGGATGCATTAATTAATTGAGAACCTTTTGGAGTTGGGGATATTTTTTGGTAATGAGAATATTACACATCATGGTTAGGAATTAAGTAGTGGAAAGAAAGGCCTTTGATGAAAGGAGAAAATGAAATAAACAGTCATATAGATCCTTTTGGTGCTCTGCTGGCATGTGTGGGAAAGGGATATGGAGTTGTGTGTGTGGGGGGGGTGGGGGAGAGAATGCAAGTACCAATTCCATGCCTCTGTGGAGTGCCAAGCACAACTGCACTCCCTGCAGCTGGAGGGAATAGTTGTCGGGTAGGGTAGCCTCCATCAGGTGCTGGGAATGGGAAGTAGGATTGGTCAAGAGGGATGGGAGAGTGGAAGGATTAATGGTAAAAGACTCCAATCAAACAGCAATGAATCAGTAAGTACTGATTTATTTAAAACAAAATGGGTGAAATATTCAGACTTCCTCCATCCAAGTAATGTTGCATGCATTGCCCACTGAGATGCAAAACTTCAAGGATCTCCCTGTTCAAATTTTTTGTGTACATATCTCGTCTCCTGTGAACTTTGACTCACTTGCTCAGCCTTACATTGCCAGAGTGACCTAAAGGAAAAGGGATTCAATGTGCCCACAAAATTCTAAGCCATGTTAGTTTTAGCGCATCTAAAAAAATGTTTTAATACACATACTTGAATACTCTAAAACTTCATAACAACAGGGGCAACTGATGCATTTAAATATAAATTACATAACAAACTATTGAATTACTTCTGTTCAAATTTGGATTGTTTTTTCTGTCCTCCATGAGAAATAGAAGTCAAGACAAGTTTGAAACTTCTAGGTCAGATTTAGTTCTCAGTTACACTGGTGAAAGCCTGGAGTAGCAACTCTGACTTAAAGACTGGAAGGTTGCATACGCAGTGGGGACAGGCTGTGGAGAACCTATGCAGGAGAGAATTTTACCCACGGATTGGTATAGAGCTGTACTTTCTAGTGCAGTGTTTCTCAAACTATTGTACTGGTGACCCCTTTCACATAGCAAGCCTCTGAGTGCCCCCCCTTATAAATTAAAAACACCTGTTTATATATTTAACACCATTATAAATGCTGGAGGCAAAGCAGGGTTTGGGGTGGAGGCTGAGAGCTCATGACCCCCCCATGTAATAACCTTGCGACCCCTCTGAGCGGTCCCGACCCCCAGTTTGAGAGCCACTAGATCAGGGATTCTCAATCTGCAGTGATGCAGATAAGACTTTTTGGGGTAGCAGCAGCAGAGAGATAGGGGTCTGTGATACTACCTGCTTAGGGTGTGTGCGCACCACAACTGCAAAAACTACTGCACCCCGTGACCTGCACTGTTGACCTTGGAGTGACTTGGGAGCAAAGTGGGAAGGCAGGAGTCCATCCCATCCATCCTGACAGAGAAGAGCCTTGATGCAAAGCCTGTTTGCTTGGGCTTTCTGCAGGGAGAAACGATTTGACTCATGATGTGGGGCCTGATCCTGCAAACCCTTACTCACATGAGTAGTCCATTGGCTTCACTATGGATGCTCACAGGAGTGAAGGTTTGCAGGATCAGGCCCATAAACACTTTTTTTTTTTTTTTTTTTTTTTTTTTAAGGGAATCTCAGTTCAATGTTAGCACAGGGAGTACAAGTTTTTTATTCTTTATAGAATTTCCCCTCATCTGTTACAGATTTTATGTATAGTTTTGAAGACAAAAATTTAATTGCATTTACCTCAGGAGAAAAATTTAAAATGTATGGGGAGCAGTTTTGTGCATTTTCCTTAATACCCAGTGGCTCACATGCATAATCTGAGGGTTACGTGTCCTAGTACACTGCACAGACAGTTACAAAAAAGTCTTTGTGTAACATCACTTTTTTATATGTAGCATTCGCATTGGAAATCTCTTTTCAGCAGTGCTTTGAAGTAGAATCTAGCTCCCAGAGGTGGATAATCTTAATGTTAATTTACTGCACCACAATGCGCATTATTATAGGACATGTGAGTGATTCATCCAGTGAATGAAGAAAAATTATTCCAAATGATTATTGATGAGTTAATCAAGATAGCCACGTCAACTTTCTTTGTCCATTAGTGTGAACAGTATTTCACAATCATAATAATAAGAGCCAAATGTTAATGGCTGAGGTAATCAGACCCTAATGAAGAACAGTGAAAAATACTCTCTTTAAATAGTTTACAATGTTCATAATCACTGAAGTGGTCAGTTGGTCCCACGATTCTTCATATTTCATAATGTGTGTTTACAAATCAGCTTCTTGTTTTAATTTATTTTTTCTTTTCAACACAAGACCAGAAAAAACAAGGAGCATAAAGACCATAAAGCTGGATAACAGCATCATGAATAAAAATTATCTTGTAATGTTAGTTTGTACTAAGAAAAAGGATGTTATAAAGGGGACTAGATGAATAACAGGCCTTTACTACCTTTAATTTCTGTGGTTTCTATGATTCTACTATTAAAAATCATTCTAGTTTTAAGACTTAACACCCATGCTTAATCTTACCCATGTGAATAGTGCCATTGACTTACCTGTGTAAGTCTTTGCAGGATTCAGGTCTTAATTACTAGTTTCAACCATAATATAGCCCTGATTCTGCAGACATGCACTTGAGTAACTCTGTGCATATGAGAAGTCCGACTGAGTTCAGTGGGACTGCTCATATGAGTAAAGTTATTCATGTGTAGATGTGTTTGCAATATCAGGGTTTATGTCTTCACTTATGTGCTGTATGTGTTTGAATTTTTTTCTACAGCATGTCATACATTAATTCTTACAAATCAAGTAAAGCCTCTCCTTCAATATTATGTCTGAAAACACAATAAAAATAACCCAATAAAATAAAGATTATTTCTAATGCCATTTTAGTCTTTTTAGTAAGGTACATATCCTGGCCAAAAATCTTTCCATTTGCAGGTTCTGCCAGACTACATTTCACAGTTTGATGGCTTGGAAGACAGTAGAGTGATAGCTGGAAAAGCTGAGTTACTGAAAATTTGCAGAACGTGGTGAGAAGGGAAAAACAAAACATATGTCTGGAGCATTCACTACCCCAACTATCTGCACTAACCCTGCTATCTTCCTATACACCTCTACCTCGATATAACGCTGTCCTCGGGAGCCAAAAAATCTTATCGCGTTATAGGTGAAACCGCGTTATATCGAACTTGCTTTGATCCACCAGAGTGCGCAGCCCCACCCCCCTGGAGCACTGCTTTACCGCATTATATCCGAATTTGTGTTATATCGAGTCACGTTATATCAAGGTAGAGGTGTACTTAGAATCAATCAGTGGTGTATTAGTTGCTGCAGAATGGCAAATCCTGAGTTTGTAATGGTGCCCTCCGAATTAGGTTTGAAGAATAATCTCCCAAGGGAGGTGGTGGAAGCTCCTTCACTTGGGATTTTTAAAACTCGACTGAAGGTTACACAAGTAAATATATACTAGAGAACAATTCTGCACTGGCAGAGAGATTGATCATGGCCTCTAGTCCATCTTTTTTTACCTCTAAATTCTATGATTTTATGAACTGCACATTAGGGAGAAGAAAGGGAGTTCAAGACAGGCACAACATTGTTCCTAAATTAAAGGTGTGTTCAAGTTCTGGCACAAACCAACCAAAAATCTGTACAACTAATTGTACAGCGTACTGGAGTTGCCCAAGTATCTGCTGAGTTGGTGTAAGACAAGGAAAAGAACCTGCTCTGCATGCCTTGCTATGGCCTCTGCCACAGAAATACAGGCTAAAGATAATTCTCTGCTGGTATAAACTGATGAAGCTCTTGACTTCAATGATATTATGTGAATTTATATGAGCAGAGAATTTGGCTGAGCACCAAATTAATGAGTTTGTGTAAGAGCAAATATTGAACTTGTTAGAAAATTAATGCAGTTCTCTCAAATGTAGATTAAAGAGCAGAAAAATGTATTGGCCAAAGGGTTAAATTTTGTCCAGGAACAGCTGGTAGGGTGTCCTGGTGGCAGAAAATTGGCCAGGTGGGGGAATTTATGACTGCAGAAGTTGGCCTCGCTTACCCTCTGCTACCTGTGCAGGGGAGCCAGTGTAGCCAACAGCATACAGTCCTGCCTGGGGAGGGGAAATGGCCAGGGCAGCTGTGGGACGAATTGTTTCAGCACATCTGACATCCTCCACCAAGGGTCTCAAAGAAGGCTCCAATGAGTTGCAGGATGACTTGGCCAATATTTGCACAGCAGCTCTGCCAGATGGCCCCTATAGTTGCAGGGAGGAGGAGCCATCACTGCGGGATGAGTAAAGCCTCCCTAGATCTAGATGATCCATTTTGAGATCTGTGAGGTTGGAAGGTCTCTCTCCCAAGCTCCTCCCCCTTGAGAGGAATGTTCCATAGGAAACTCTACATAGTCAATCTTAGAGTTTTCCTGTGATCTGACCCTGAGTGCAAAATTTAGCTCTAGGAATAGAAACAAAAAAATATTAAATCTGCTTTTTTTCCAGACTGTGAGCTGCAAATAGGAGATGTGGACTTTTTCGGTTAAAGTATTTGGTTTATTTTTTAAAACTCAACTCCCAGGGAATATTTTTGGAAATCTAGGGGATAACTGTATCTGCTGATGCATGAAGATGCTGATAATTATAGTAGCTATTCACTGTAACTCTCTCCTGCCCACTACAATAAGTTCAGATAGTAGGGACACTTAAAATGTCATATGAGAAGTGAGAAGGAAGTTCTGACAGCTTTATTATGGTTATTGCTGCTTGAGAAACCACTATCCCATTAATAAGCACACACTATTATTTAGCACATCTGGCTGTTTCTTCAAGAGAGGGAGAACATCTTGGATTGTTTGAAATTAACTCTGGAATGTAGATCAGAAACATGTTGAGAAATTTAAGGTAAATGCAAAATTCAACTTAAAAAATACCCAAATCAGAAACACTCACATCTATGTATATATCAAATGGGTGTAACTGGTGGCAGTTGGATGCTATTCTTACTCTTGTGATTTCATCAATTGGCAGTTTTACTATCTGTATTTTAGTAGCACCTACTGTATGCTAGGCACTGCTCACTCACACACAAGGGGCTAAATTTTGTCCTTATGTGTGCATATTCCATTTACTACCAGTCAGTGAAGATGAAACTGCAAGGGTTTGTTGGCAAAATGTGGGTCATTTAAGGCAATGAAATCCACATGTGTGCATGCAACACCAGAATATGTCCCATTTATACCAAAAGGAGTAGCTTGTCCTTGTCTAATGGCAGTATTTGACCCATTAAAGCCAACGGGAATCTTTGTCTGGAAAGCTAGAAAATGGAGGTAGGCCTGAACTGAAACCTTGGTTTGAACAGCTCTGAAGGGAAAGGAAGCTGGGATCTGAATTTCAGAGCTGGTCCCTATTTTATCTCTTACTAACTGGTCTAACCAAAACCCAGGATGTGAATGCTCCTGAACTGTGGGGTGTTTGAAAGTCAGATCTTGATCCAAATCCTGTGTCTTTGGCTCTTCTCTACTAGAAAGTTATTGTTTCTGTATACAAGACTACATTTAAGTGGGGTTCCAAGATATTGCCTAACAATAGTACACACAACAAGAAGCCAGGAATTTCCTGAATTATAATCCTGGCCCTGCTACTGACTGGCTCTATGATCTAGGGAAACCATGTAATCTTTGTCTCAGTTTTATACATATTTGAAATGTGGTGTTCACTCATCTACATCCCAGGAGAACTGTAACACTTAATTGATATTTGTACATGTGCTTTGACATCCAGCATAAAATAAGTGCTAAGTAGTATTAGTTTTTTATCCTTCTGACTTTGGGGGACATTGACAATCTATATGGATGTAATGATGGTTTAAAATCATTGTAATATGTGTTCCCGATTAACAATGCTCCCAAGACTTCTGCTAACAGATTTACTTCACCCAGGCATTAAGACCTCATAGGGACATCTCTATCTTCCCTGCTGATGTGCTTTATAAACTGTTCAGCCAGTTTGGGCAACACAAGAGAAAAGCATAGAGAGGGAATGCTAATTCCACAACTACAGATAAGTGTCAAGACTGTCTTAGATAGATTTTCATTATAGCACTCCAGCTGCAACAAGAAAACTTTCATTAAGAAAACTCCTACCCTGGTTCTGTTCTGGAGTTACTCCAGACTCTCATTAACATCTGTCAAATAAGGTCCCATGTTAGTCAATGGACTTGATGAGGAGGCCCAGCAAAGGATTGCTCATCATGTCCCAGGTGAGAGCTCTGATTTAATACCAAGGCACAACTTTTGAGATTAGATAGTTGAATACAATTATGCTTATTAATTGAAGAGCCAAAGGAATCTTGAAAGAAGGCTTGTTTTGTTTTTAGCCCATTCTACACTGATAAGGTTTGCCAGCATAGCTATACCAGCAAATCCTTCCTAGTGTAGATGCAGGCTTGGTACTAAAGCCAAAGGTAATCCAAAGGCATTTAACCTGGCATCTCTTCAGATGCTGAAGATGAGATTCAAAATCAAATCTGATGCAGTCACAATACAATATATGTATGTGACATACTGTACCCCATGTTCACCACTTTTATATGGTTGTTATATTTTGTACAAAATATGCCTTGTGAGTTATTTGAAAACTCATAATCTGCTGAATATTATTATCCTGTTGAAATGTGTGTAACATTGAAATTATGATATTTTGCTGTATGTTTGTTACTGAAATATGTTGTTTTTCTGGGGAATGCCCACATTCTAACTTCTCAGAGACAACATAAGACTGACCAGAGGTGCTGGAAAAACTATTAACTGCTGTAACAACCATTTGCCCTCAGGGGAGATTATAAACAAAATTTACATATCAAGTACGAGATAGTTCAAACTTCACATACACAGAAGATGTAAGCAAGAAACTTACAATTCACCTAAAAGACATTTCAAATCTCATGTACACAGTGGACTGTTTTGTCTACGCCCCAGCTGGGGCTAATCCTCAAAGAGGAGGAAAAGGTATAAGAATGGAGAACTCAGAACACACAAATTACCTGTCCTCCCCCATCTCTACTCATGGCAGCAAGATTCTTTGATAGACAAAGGTTCATCATTGAACTGTGGGGGAGTGGTCATGGCCTGGAGGTTTTCCAGCCAGTTACAGACTGCTGAAAGCTTTTGGGTGAGAAATTTTTTTGCTTTTAAACCTATTAGCCTTCGTAAAGTTTAGGAATTAACTTGCATGTTTGTTTTTATTTCTTTTGTAACCAACCCTGATTTTTATATGCCTTATCACTTATCACTTAAAATCCATCTTTCTCTAGTTAATAAACGTGTTTGTTGTTTTATCTAAACCAGTATGTATGTTTTGAAGTGTTTGTGGATTCTCTACTCAAGTCAACAGGGCTGGTACATATTCATTACCCATTGTTGGAATGACAGATTAAACATGAGCTTGTGCCATCCAGTGGGCAACTGAACAGTACAAGATGCACATTTCTATGGGGCAAGCTGAGAGATATGCAGGTGTCACCCGGTATCTATTCATGGATGGCTGGGTATAGCATTCATGAATTCAGTTGGGAGTGACTTTGCATGCTGGTGGCTGTGAGTAAGCAGAGCCTGGAGGGGTTTGCCGTTCACTAGCAAAGCAGTGTAAAAGGTATCCCAGGCCACAGAACTAAAGGGAGACAGCAGTTCAGGTCACACTCTGGGGAATGTCACAATGTGCTGACCTCAGCAGTTCCCAAGAATGAAACTGATGAATTTTATAATGATTTGCAGAAAGTAATACAAGTAGGATTGCCAATTTTGGCTGGATGTATTCCTGGATATTTCATCACATCATATAACCTTTAATTAAAGATTAATCTTTAATTCCTGGAGACTCCAGGACAATCCTGGAGGGTTGGCAACCCTAAAAAAGAAGTTTCATGACAAGATGCATTTTTGATGGGAGATCTTAATGCAAAAGTAGGATCAGACTGGAATTCCTGGGCTGGAGCAGTAGGTAGATTCAGACTCGGTGAAGAAAACCAAAGAGGGTAGAGGCTACTAAATTTTTGCCTGAGCAACAACTTCATGATAACAAACTCTCTGTTTCAACAGAGAAAGCTGCAGAAGTGAAACAACATCACCTGAAGGGCAAACAAAGAACATGATAGACTTTGTACTTGTGAATTGCAGATGGAAATCAAGTGGGTTGTCGTGCAAATAGTTTGTGGCCACATTGGATCGGATCATAAATTAATGCCAGCATCAATGAGGTTGAGGCTGAGAGCAACTGAAAAAGTGCCAGGAATTAGGATGTATGATGTGGACAAATCGAAAGAGCTAGATATCAAGAGAGAATACAAAGAAGCTGTGCAGAAAGAAGAAATAAATGTTGAAGAGACATGGAATAGCATAAAAATGGGATTATGAGAACTACAGAATAAATATTGGCCCAAAATGAAGAAACTAAGATGGATAACAGATGAAATGCTGCAATTGAGTGACAAGCTTTGGGAAGCTGAAGGAATATAAAAAGCAATTGTAAGAGCCACGTAAAACAGATTGACCAGAGAGATAGAAACAACTGGATAAATGACCACGGTAAAGAAGCAGAAGAATACATGACGTGCAATGCAGGGGTTGTATTACATGTCCCACACAGTTCTGTTGTCTTGCAAGTTGAAGATGTCAGCGCTGAAAGACGAGTGTGAGCAAATAATCAAGGATGAACAAGCAAAGAATAAGCAATGGAAAGAATATTTTGAAGACCTGTACAACATACAAAACAGAGTAGATTAAATGGTTCAGGAGAAGCTTCCTAGTGCAACAGGTGCTGAAATCCATAGAAGTAGTAAAGATCTCAAGAGCCAATTTGGAAAAGAAAAGGTGCCAGAAAGTGACAACAGAACTGCTGCAAGCAGGTGACAAAACACCCAGGAAAGGAGATGCACAAGCTATATAACAAGATTTACAAACAAGAGCAAGTGCTGAGTGAATGGGCAAAAGCAATAACACTACCAATCTATAAAAAAGTTTGAGTGAATGCAAGAACCACAAGGGAATCAGCTTATTGATCATACTGGGAAAAGCATTCGTGAAGATGTTGCAGAGGAGAGTAAAGCAAGATGTGGAAGCAGTGATTGCAGAGGAACAAGCCTGATTTGATTTAGACCAGGATGAAGTACAATAGATCAGTTATTTGTGATAAAATAGCTATCTGAGAAGTATATAGAACACAACCGAACCAGTTTTTCAACTACTTTATAGACTTCAGACAGGCTTTTGATAGCATTTGGCAGAAAGGGTTATGACAAGTCTTGAGAATGTATGGCATATCCGAGAGATTGATCAAACTGATAGACAACATCTACAGCAAGTCGATGAGTGTGGTGAAAGTAGACAGGAAGCTAGAACATAAGAATGTCCATACTGGGTCAGACCAAAGGTCCATCTAGCCCAGTATTCTGTCTACCGACAGTGGCCAATGCCAGGTGCCCCAGAGGGAGTGAACCTAACAGGTAATCTCTCTCCTGCCATCCATCTCCACCCTCTGACAAACAGAGTCTAGGGACACCATTCCTTACCCATTGTGGCTAATAGCCATTAATGGACTTAACCTCCAAGAATTTATCCAGTGCTCTTTTAAATGCTTTTATAGTCCTAGCCTTTACAACCTCCTCAGGTAAGGAGTTCCACAAGTTGACTGTGCGCTCTGTGAAGAAGAACTTCCTTTTATTTGTTTTAAACCTGCTGCCTATTAATTTCATTTGGTGACCCCAGTTCTTGTATTAAAGTAAATAACTTTTCCTTATCAACTTTCTCCACATCACTCATAATTTTATATACCTCTGTCATATCCCCCCTTAGTCTCCTCTTTTTCAAGCTGAAAAGTCCTTGCCTCTTTAATTTCTCCTCATATGGGACCCTCTCCAAACCTCTAATCATTTTAGTTGCCCTTCTCTGAACCTTTTCTAGTGCCAGTATATCTTTTTTGAGATGAGGAGACCACATCTGTATTCAAGATGTGGACGTACCATCGCTTTATATAAGGGCAATAATATATTCTCCGTTTTATTCTCTATCCCCTTTTTAATGATTCCTAACATCCTGTTTGCTTTTTTGACCGCCTCTGCACACTGCGTGGACATCTTCAGAGAATTATCCACGATAACTCCAAGATCTTTTTCCTGATTCGTTGTAGCTAAATTAGCCCCCATCATATTATATATATAGTTGGGGTTATTTTTTCCAATGTGCATTACTTTACATTTATCCACATTAAATTTCATTTGCCATTTTGTTGCCCAATCACTTAGTTTTGTGAGAGCTAATGGAATGGTTCCAAATGAACCTAGGAGAGAGACAAGAATGCATGTTATTTAGGAGCACAGTGAATATCCTTAAATTCACAGATGATATTGATCTCATAGTATTGACCAAGGAGAATAACTAATTGATAAGGTAGACTGAGAGAGCAGAAAATTTTGGATTGAAGATCAGCATGGAGAAAGCAAAAATTATCGCAATTGGAAGACAAGGAAAATGTAAGGATAAAACTCAAAGAGAATAAACTAGAACAAGTGGAAAATTTGTCTTCCTCAGATGGCTTGTATTGGTGAATGGAAATTGTGAAGGTGACATAAAAAGAGGACTCTTGGCTAACTGCTATTGCATTCAGAAAACTCTAAGATCTGGAAGGCTAAAGACATTCCAATAAAAATGAAAATCAGCATATGAGAAAATTGTTAGGCCAATACTGCTGTACAGGTTGGAATGTTGGAATATGAGGAAAGCTGATGAACAAAAAATATTGACTGCAGAAATAACTGGCTGAAGGGAATTCTGAGTTTCAAGACTGGAAAAAATAAAAAATGAAGGGATAAGAAAATGGCTAGGGCAAGAAATTACGCTGTTACAAAAGATCCAAGAAATATGACTGCAGTGGTTTGGACATATGTTGAAAATGAACCCAGAAAGAATACCAGAGTGCACGGAACTAGAAATAGAGGAAGATCAAAGATGTGTTGGATAGACACAATGAAAAATGACACAGATCAAAAAGGTTTAAAGATGAATAAAACCATGAAGTTGGTACAAGACAAAGTGATGGAAAAACTTCATCATGGCTGTTGAACTAACTATGGGAATAGAATAAGTAGACACAGCTTATTTTGGCAAAAAAGTGCTTTTGTCAGTATAGTTTGTTGGTTCTGCAAAGCTACACCAGCAAAATGCCAGTATAACTGAGTCTATACTAGGGCTTTTGGTGGTGTAGAAATGTTGCAAAAAAATTATTCCCTTATCAGAAATTACTATATCAGCAAAGTTTCAAGTGTAGACCTGACCTTTGTTCTAGTTCATGAGCTATGTGAAAAAGGAATAATGCAGAGATCTGCATGAGCATTTTATCACCAGTATCGCATCTCTGGTTTTGGATGATGACTGAATGTCAAAAGTGGAGTTTCTGAGATTTCCCCCATATCAGCTCCCAAACCATGTGTGTGTGTGTGTGTGTGTGTGTGTGTGTGCGTGTGTGCGTGTGTGTGAATAGCAGTGTTCTTTGTATTCAAAGGGTTTTCATGATTAGCCTTTTCTCATTCAACATTGAAAAATAGTTTCCTTCCTTACCACCAATGCATTATGTTATGTAAGATGCTTGTAAGTAACTTGAATACACTATCACCTAGGTGAGCTATTGGTTTCTCTTTTATCTGTTTTCCTTTGCATTATCTGACCTTTACAAAAAATACCATTAAAATACATATTGTGCCATACATAAATAATTTTAAATGATCTGTTTACTATAGATATACGACATTTACATGCAGCGTGGAGTTACTTATGCATGTGAAAAAAGAGATTAAGAGAGCTCTTTCACATCAGCTGAACTGTATCACATTTCTGTAAGGTTCCCAGCAGTTGATCAGTGACCATATAAGACATGAGCAATATGTGACATTCCTTTTACGAGTTGCGTTTAGATTTTCGACACATGTATCATGAACAGTATGACTTTACTTTCAATACAAAAAAGTCACCTTCCAGAACCATTTATTTATGAAAAAATACAAAGGTGCAAGGGGATGCTAAATTCTATTAGTTGGCTAGCATCAACTGATCTTCCTTCCCCACCTGGTCCCAATCTGTTTTTTTTTTAATACTGGTGCTTATAATTAAGCCAACACTTTGTATTATGCTTCATATAATATGTAATTTGTGTAACTATGTACAATGTCTGGCTCTCACACTCTTCATAATCAGTCTGTCCATAATGAAGAAGTCTCTGCTCCCAGAAAATAAGGTGGGAGAGTAATAATATTATGCATTATTTGAAAACCAGTCTAGAGTTGCTAATGGCATCTAGTAGCATAATCCCATCATGCCTCTGGTTGAAGGTCACCATCATGAGCTGTACTGATAGACATTAAAGCACACCATGCCACGTTTAAATAATTTAAAGACGATGACACAAACTAACATGGGAGTTCAAAAGCTGACACTGTTCATAACCTGTTGTTGTGATATATTTATGCTGAGATCTTCCTGCAATATGTTTTATGAGCAGGTGAGACTATGCTATGTGAGTAGGATGATGACAATATTAGAGGGGAAACTATGGCTGCAAATGAAGCGATGGATGAAAGCCCTGTGACCCCCGCTTGGTCCAGGACACTATTTCCAAATACTGTGCTGGGGAGCTGAAAATTCCTGTTCTGCTGGCAAGAAAGAGTTCAACTTCAAGGATCCAGGCTTCCCTACCACATCTTAAATTGGCTATACAGCATATCTATTCTATATAAATATATGGAAATTTATCAATCAAGCAATTAATATCCATGCAGAGAGGTCTTTGAGAATCAATAATGTTGTTCCGAGCACATACATCTTTAAAGGGACACTGTCACTGTGGGGCCCTCCCCACAATCATTACCTAGGCTGTCCCATTAGCTATCCACTCTTATGGTTGGAATTGTTCTTGGTGGTAACTTGGGAGAAAAGTTGGAAGGGAAGGTTATCTCCTGGATCAGTAACTGATTAAAAGTTCAGAAACGAAGGGTAGGAATAAATGGTCAGTTTTCAGAATGGAGAGAGGTAAATAGTGGTGTCCCCCAGGAATCTGTACTAGGACAAGTACTGTTCAACATATTCATAAATGATCTGGAAACAGTGAGGTGGCAAAATTTGCAGATGATACAAAACTACTCAAGATAATTAAGTCCAAAGCAGATTGTCAAGAGTTACAAAGGGATCTCACAAAACTGGGTGACTGGGCAATAAAATGGTAGATGAAATTCAATGTTGATAAATGCAAAGTAATGCACATTGGAAAACATAATCTCAACTATACATATCCAATGATGGGGTCTAAATTAGCTGTTACCACCCAAGAAAGAGATCTTGGTGTCAGTGTGGATAGTTCTCTGAAAACACCCACTCACTGCAGCGGCAGTCAAAAAAGCTAACAGAATGTTGGGAATCATTAGGAAAGGGATAGATAATAGAACAGAAAATATCACATTGCCTATATATAAATCCATGGTATGCCTGCAGCTTGAATGCTGCATGCAGATCTGGCCACCCCTTCTCAAAAAAGATATATTGGAATTGGAAAGGATACAGAAAGGGGCAACAAAAAAAAAGATTAGGGGTCTGAAACAGCTTCAATATGAGGAGAGATTAATAAGACTGGGACTTTTCAACTTGGAAAAGAAATGACTAAGGGGGGGGGAGGACATGATAGACGTCTACAAAATCCTGACTGGTTTGGAGACAGTAAATATGGAAGTGTTATTTACTCCTCATAAAACATTAACTAGGGGTCACCAAATTAAATTAATAGGCAGCAGGTTTAAAACGAACAAAAGGACTTATTTCTTCACACATTGAACAGTCAACCTGTGGAACTCTTTGCCAGAGGATAATGTGAAGGCCAAGACTAATAACAGGGATCAGAAAAGAACTAGATAAGTTCATGGAGGGTAGGTCCATCAATGGATATTAGCCAGGTTGGGCAGGGATACAAAACCATGCTCTGACATATCTCTAACTTCTGTTTTCCAGAAGCTGGGAATGAGCAATGGGATGGATCACTTGATGATTACCTGTTCTAGTCATTCCCTCTGAAGCACCTGGCATTGGCCACTGTCAGAAGACAAGATACAGGGTTAGATGGACCCTTGGTCTGACCAGTATGGCCATTGTGTTTTTATGTTCTTAAAGCAACAAATCAAGCCAGGATGCTGTTTGCTGGGGTCATAGTCTCAAGTAAGAATATAATATGAGAGTGTGTATGTGCACTGCACGGACTGCACTGCCTTGTTGTCTCCAGTCCTGGGAATGGGCAGGGATTTATATTAATAAGAATTGTATGAATAAATTCAAATGAACATTGTATCTTTAGTGAAAATAAAATTCTTCATGAATTTGTCACTTATCTGGCAGACACTTCCTTGCATGAAAGTAGACTCTGAGTTGGTGAAGCAGCTCTGTGCCAATAAGAACTGTGCAGCATCAGGTGCATCTACACAGTCTGGCTTCTGTATAAAGGCTATATTTTAAAAAACGCCAAATGACCATAATGCTGTTTCCAAATACGTATAGCCCCCAATCCAGCACCTAAACCCAGGCATACCTTTAAGCACCATGAAGCGTCTTAGACCAGAGGCTATCAACCTTTTTCTTTCTGAGGTCCCCCTCAACATGTTATTAAAAACTCCACGGCCCAGCTGTGCCACAACGTTTTTTCTGCATATAAAAGCCGGGGCCGGTGTGAGGGGGTAGCAAGCATGGCAATTGCCCGGGGCCCCACCCACAGGAATCCCTGCAAAGCTAAATTGCTTCAGTTTCAGCCCTATGTGGCTGGGCTTGGGGCCCTGGGCAGCAGTCCTGCGTGATGGGGCTTTGGCTTTCTGCCCTGGGCCCTAGCGAGTCTAATGCCAGTCATGCTTTGCAGACCCCTTGAAACCTACTCGCAGCCACCCAGGGGACCCTGGACTCCTGGTTGAGAACTTCAGTGAAACTATTAATGCGCTTAAAGTTAAGCATGATCTTAAGCACTTTGCTATTTTGGGACTGTCATTATTTGGACCATACAGGGTATAGCAGTAAACTTACAAACTCAAGCTCACAAACTTTTGTTATTGTTGAAAACTCTGCCAGCTTATTGCATCTGTAACAAAAGTATAACTGCATTCTTCTTTCTTTACTACTTTGAGGGTCTTGATCTTTCAAATTATACAGTGATTTTTCAAATTCTATTTTGTAAGCTTTTTTCTGAACAAAAAGGTGACTGTCATTATTTGGTCTAGTTACATTTTTTTATCAGATCCAATCACTAGCTTTGCTGAAGGGGAAAAAATAGCACATTTTTGGGGAACACTGAGTCAGATGAGTTTTGATTGCAGTACATAAATTCTCAGGGGCTTAGTATGGTTAATTACTTTTAGAATTGCTTTTTGCCTTTAGTAGAGTTAGCTATGGTCAACATTTACACCTCTTCATAGCCTCAATTCAAACACTGGGTTGAATTCAGCCAATTAACATGACAATGTCAATGTCAAGACCCATTGTAATAAAAGGGAAGAGTTCTTATTTGCAAGGTACTTTCGTAACATCATGGATGAAGAGCAATGTCCTCTCCTCTGGAACTGTGTGGATCATACAGTCTCTGTGCTGACAGACATGGGATTTTTTTTTTTTTTATGAAAAAGTTTCTAAAACTGCAACAACAATTTTACTTATCCAGCTAACATCAAAATCTTTTGCCTTAATTTTTCAACAGTGTCTTGGTAAGCTTCTTCTTGCTTCAGTACTACTTACTAACTTTAAAGGCCATGCAACTGAAATTTTATAGGATCTCTTTACTGTTTAATTGGCAGGAAGGTTTTGACTATGCTGACTGAAGGATCTCTTGCCTCCTTTACTGAGTGCCAAATCCTGCCATTACTTATATCTATGGTCATATGGATGTGAGTTGGTCCTAATGATTTAGTTTAATTTTAAAATAGTTAAAGTGACTTCAGTTCATTTGTAGCTTGGAGTTGATACATGGGACCAAGTCCTGCAGTCTTTAGTCAGGCAAAAAAATCACTTTTGAAGTCAAAGGAACAGGGCTCTTACTCCAAAAGCCACTCCAGCATAAGTATGGATGGCAGAATCTGGCCCAGAGTATGGACTGTGGGATCAGGCACAAGTCAAGTTTGTCTAGATTGTTGGTGAAAACGATCAAATGTTTGATTATTGTTTGTTTTTACTTGGTGTGTTTGTTAATATGGTTCCCTTAAGTAATCATTCTTAGAATAACAATCAGGAATTTTTTTTCTCAGGCAAAACTCCAAAAGACTTCAGGATTGGGCCCTTTGATTTTGTATTTAAGGCCTGATCCTCCAGGGTGCTGAGTGTTTCCTGTGAGGTGCTCTGTGCTCACAACTGCTATTCACTTAACTGGGAGGTGAAGTAACTAGGTGATTCACAGGATCAGGCCCTTCATTTTTAGGTTGCTCTTTGTACATGATTTAGTGGTAAAACAATTTACCCGCCCTTACTCTGCAGGAGGAGAAGTGTCCATTTTATAGAGATTGTAAAAACTAATATAAATGTGTGTGGATTCATAATTCCAAGAAACTATAGAACAGGGTTATTTATGTAATAGTTTGCCTATGAATTCTCCAAGGTAAGAAGGTGAGCAGGTTTGGGAAAACTCAGCTGTCAGCTCCATTGTTTTCCTTTAAGAAAACTTGTTCCAAATTTGTAATGTTCCCCAGTGTGAAGTGAGTTTAATTATTAAAATTAAGTGCTTAAAATAGCTATTTGGTGGTTGTAGAATGTGAGTAAAAGCAAATAGGACGCATTCAGTTATTTATGGTATGGGACTTGTTTCAGGAACATTTCTTGCTCAAGCCACCCTCTATTTGCCAGTGTAATTTCCACTTACTCACTTTGGGAGGGTGGGAAGGGAAAGCAAGCCTCTTCAAAGAGTAGTTTTAAGGCTTATTCAGCATTCCCTCATTTCTGCTTTGGGCACCACTCTGGCCTTGGGGTCATCTCACACACACCCATAACAATATAATGACATCTTTTCCCAAATAAGACGTCGAAGAGATCTTGTTCTGAAAGGTTTCAAAGTAGCAGCCGTGTTAGTCTGTATCCGCAAAAAGAACAGCAGTACTTGAGGCACCTTAGAGACTAACAAATTTATTAGAGCATAAACTTTTGTGGGCTACAGCCCACTTCTTCGGATGCATATGCTGTAGCCCACGAAAGCTTATGCTCTAATAAATTTGTTAGTCTCTAAGGTGCCACAAGTACTCCTGTTCTTCTTGTTCTGAAAATTACCTTTAATTTTAGTTGTTCTTTTAGCCTCCAGTATATGAATGTCCTACCAACTTCTGGCAAGATGAGGTGTGTGGGGGTGTGTTTTCCAGTTAACAATACATTGCCAGTGTAGTGGATATTTTCATGCTTGATGAGGGAAAGCTGACAGAATAGACGGTATTAAACTTTCAAAGTAAGGTTTCATAAACTTTGAGGGGCTTTTTTCCAAACAGCAAACTGTTTGTGAAAGTGCTCAAAAAGTTACATTTTCCTAGTGGCTGGGTTTTACACTTGCTTTAATATTCTGAGGATTCAGGTCTCTCATTTAATCTGTGCTGGTTAGATCTTTTATATGAATAACTTATCTTTGCTTATGAAAGGTGGCTGCCCTGCTTTATAGTTTAGTATCAACCTATATTTTAAATCAAATTGAACACACTTTTTTTTTTAACTACACTGATTTCTAAGAAAGAAAAATCTAGATACTATGAAGGGTATTGTTAACTTTTTTTAAGAGTCAAACTTTTTTTTGATCCAACAATCTCTAAAATGTTTAAGTTGCTTTCATGTGGAACAAGCTTGGAAGCAGGAAGACACAACTCAAATGCCTATTTCTATAGTAAGAAGTGAAGGTTGTGGGTGGACCTTTGACAGAGCTGCATTATGTTTTGTTACCATATGTGACATGCTGGTTAAATGGACGGGACAAGTCTTTGTAGTTTTGTAATGTTCCATTGTTAGTTAGCACATAAGATCTGTGTGGAATTGGTGCAGCTGTTCATAAGCTGATGATCTGATACCCTAATATAGGACAACAAACAAATTACTAAATCATTATATTAGAGCATGGGTCTTAAAGATGCTGCTTAGATCAATGTAAAATACTCCCATTTCTTAAAAACATAGTCACCTATATCCTCATTCTGTGACATTGCAAATGGAGACTGCACTGAACATCTATTACAATTCAAATACACAGGGTTAAGACTAAAATTTTGCTTGTAGATACACTCTAGGGATCTCTGAAGAGTAGTTTTGTGTAAGCCCTTTACATAATATCTGGGCTTATTTTGCCAACTAGTAAGAAGTGCTGGGCTCCAGATAGTCCTTTTTTTGTTTTTGTTTTTTTCTGTTTTTCTGAGGCTGGGGTTCTAAAAGGCATGTCTGGAAAGCTACTATATGTTCCTGAAAAATGCTACTTTAAGTGAAACGATGTTAAGCAAATCCAATTTCCCCATAAAAATTAATGTAAAGGAAAACAATGGAGCTGACAGCTGAGTTTTCCCAAACCTGCTCACCTTCTTACCTTTGAGAATTCATAGGCAAACTATTACACAAATAACCCTGTTCTATAGTTTCCTGGAATGTAATTTGTGTGTGTGTGTGTGTGTGTGAGAGAGAGAGACACACACACACACACACACCCCATGTGTGAGAGAGAGAGAGACGCGCATTGCCTCTTTAAGTACGCTGACCCCACTCTAAGTACACTGCCTTTTTAAGTAGATCAGCAAGTTGAGACAGCAGCTGCTGCCAGCAAGCTCACTCCGTCCTGAACTCTGTCATGTCTCACCCTCCCCGCCTCCCTCCGCTCTGTGGAGACGGGGGCACAGGAGCAGGGGGCAGGAGCAGGGGGAGTCGGACACCCTGACATTAGCACCCTTCTTCCCCCCCTTCCCTCTGCACAGCAAGCAGGAGGCTCCCAGGAGCAGCACACGGCAGTGGGGGGTGGGACAGCTGAACTGCCCAGCAGTTGATAACCTGCCACACAGGGAACTTTGGGGAGCTGATGGGGGGCTGCCGGTCCACCCTGGTTCCAAGCCCCCACCAGCTAGCTCCAACGGGCTGCTCTTTCTGCAAGCAGTGGACAAAGCAGGCAGCTGCCAAACAACATTATAAGGGAGCATTGCACAACTTTAAACAAGCATGTTCTCTAATAGATCAGCAACGTAACAACGAAACAACGTTAACTGGGACGACGTTAAGTGAGGAGTTACTGTACCGTATTCCTGTCTTTCTGTTGGATTAGTCTTGCCTTTAAGATAATTAAGCATAAGTTATTCTGGCTTTAGCTGGAATAACACACAGCTTCCTCAGATGTTAGTTTACAAGGGGCTAGATGACCTGTTTCTCACAAACTTTGAGGCTGATTTAAAATTTAAAGCAAAATGTAGCATTCAAGGAGAACGGACCCTATCTTGCTATGCTTATCTAGGCAAATCTACCATTAACTTCATTAAGGAATGAAGGATTGGGCCTATGTGACTCTGGGGCATTGCATAGAAGACTTGAGGTTCATAACAGGGGAATGGATTTAGTCATTTGTGACAGATTGAATCATGCTTCTTGCAGTTCCATGTTCCTGGGATGCTTTGGAGTTTTGAAATGTGAAAGTAAGAGGTATTTTTCAGTATCAGATGTCTATAGGATTATCAGATGTCAAGGCATTTTACACTTCCTGGAAAAACAAAAGAGTGAATACATTTAAAAATACCATAATCCACAACACAATGCATAAGACCACATTTCTTAGCCAAAATATGAAATGGGTTTACAGCATCTTGTGGTATTTAGGTACTGATGCTCTTAAGGGCAAGGGTCTGCCACACAGATTTGTGTGCAGGATCAGACCCTTAGTTTGTCAGTAAACTGAAAAGCATATTACCTCTGGTTTTTGGCTTATTTTGTGAGGGTTGAGTTTTAGTCTATAGATACCATTCTTCTCTGATTGGCAGTTTCTCCTGGGAGTTTGCCTAAATTTGGTTAGTTGTGAGTATTGACTGGAACATAGGGTGTAAAAATTCCAAAGCATACATGGATATTTCTCCCACTGAACACTACAAACAGGGAACGAGTAGTGTGCCAGCATGTCTTCTGTTTATCCTGTCCACTGCATTGCACATCAAAGCTAGAAGCAGGTTACTTGATTAATTGCAATGTAGCAGAATTCTTTGCTAGTATGTGATCAGAGTCAACAATATAAAAGGATGTTCTTCAGTATGTGTTAGTTGGTGGGTGCAGCATGCAGCATTCACAAAGCTGGGGGGAAACTGTACTTCCTGGCAGGGTTGGTAAGTGACTGGTATTACAGAAGTGAAAAGATGCTACTTCTGTTCACTGTCAGAACTTCTTCAGCTTATGAGGAGATAGGCCAAAATATGGGTATCAAAATGTGGTGAATATATTTGCACTTTATTTTTAAACACTTGTAGTTAATGGGAATTAATGTACTTCAGAAATTTAAAATATTTCACTGGACTAAGAATATTTTATAGGACCCTTTCAAGGTCAAGGTATGAAGAGACCTGTTAGAGAACTATATTTATTTACTTATTTTCAAGAATACCCCAAATATATGTGGTACTTTATGGACAAATTAAGACAATATGATACTCTTGAAAAGCTTATTGTCACAGTCTCAGAATGAAAGAATATATTCCAACCAGCCCATCATCCGTCCCCCTTCTCCTCCCCCAACTTCCACAGCTAGAGGTTTTGAAAAGTGGCCACAATATACTCACCATGCTGGGAGCTGCTGAACCATCCTAAAGCATGGCCATGAAGAAAGTCTGACCCATTTCATACTTTTATTAATATGGGAACTTTGTAGGGAGTTTTCTGGCACCTTTTCCTGTCCACTAAGCTTATAAATCTAACAAAATCAGCAACGTTGGCTGGGCTATCCTTTGAGAGATGTCCTATTCCATGCCTGGTGAAAAAAACTGACCTTCTTCAGAAGGAAGAAGAAATGGTCAAGGGAAAACACATCTTCAGGAGTTTAGAATCGAGGTCCACTAAACAAAGGAGCAGAAAGAGTGCATGCTGAAGGAGAGGCAGAAGGACTAGGAAGTGCATAGGGAAGTCCCTATGATGTAGCTTCTGAGACAGTGCAAACTGATGCTGCAAAGCATAATGGAGCCAAGCTCCCAAATAGAGCTGGTCAGAAACTTTCTGATGAAAAATACCAGTTAATTGAACCCAAAATGTGAGTCAGCTTCGACAAACTTCTGTCTAATCACAGGCAGGATTCAACAGAACTCTGCCTAGTTCCTTGCCAGCTTACCTGTCAGGCCCGGGTTTTCAGGGTCTTTGGCTCTGGGGCAGACTTGCCATGTGGACTGTGCTGGGGCCGGGGCCAGGAACCCCACAGCTTTCAGGGTCCACAGCTCCAGGGCAACCCCACCATGCCATGACTTCCAGGTTTCCACTTTCCCTGCTGTAGAGCCAGGCACCTGAAAGACCTGGGGGCCCCAGCTCTAACTGGGGCTTGGCTCCTGACTCATCAACAGGGAACTGAGAGCCTGGAAACTGTCTGGGGGCTGTCAACATTTCCAGACTCCCTTCCGGAGAGGTGGGTCCTGGGAAGGGCTTCCAGGATCCATGGCTCCAGCCCTGCCATGCCAGGGCTTCCAGGGTTTCCAGGCTCTGTGCCATGGGCTTACAGCAGGGCTCTGAGTTCTGCAGTCAGGTCTCTCAAGACTTCCAGGCTTACTGCTGAGGAGCTGAGATCCTGGAGGTCCTGGGATGGGCTTCCATGGTCTGCAGCTGGGGGCAGCCTCACCATATGCCTTAAGATTTCCAGACTCCTGGGCCAGGTGGCATCCTGAGCTGCTCGACTCCCAGCTCCAACCCATCAAAACACTTACGTACAGTTAAGTATGTTCTTAAGCATGTGAATAATCTGATTGAAGTAATATGTAAAGTTAAGCAAATGCATAAGTGTTTATAGGATCATTGGTAAGGAGATCACAAAGTAGTACATTTTACAAAACTATGTGTAGATGCCCAAGAATGCTAACTCCTTTTTCAGGCAGGTTCCCTTTGCATTTTACAAATACAAATATCTGCTAGGTGATGTAGTATTTAAAATGAAAAACAGAATTGCTGAAAGCTGTAGCAAAAATCCCTAAATTCTTCTGGTGTTCAGCTGATTATATAACATGGCATATTGTTCTTCAAAGCTAGTGTGTTACCCACCTGGAGTACTTAGATCTGCAGTGGGCAGAGCCAGGATCCTGCAAGCAAATTTGTAATCAGAGCGGGGAGGGGAAGGGTGGGTAATAAAGTGGAATGAAATCCAATTCCCCTACATTTTACCTATTTTTATCTTGAATTGTGCCTTTTGTGACAGGACTGCAATTAATATTGCTTATAAAACAGAAGCCTCTTCCCATTAGTCTCATTATGGCTGTTCAGCTTGTGTGACACTGTTAAAAGGGATTTCCCCATTATCGCTGGCTGACACGTATTCCTAATCAACCAGGCCAATTCTGCTTTGTCACACAAATGATGATAATATTTATTCAGACTTGTACTGTTAGCGTAAAAAATGTAGCTTGTGCTCCAGACACAAGCTTCTGTCACAAATGGCCATGGGGTGTATTTATTGAGGTGTTTCCTCCCTTTACAAAAGCAATATTAAATATAAGCTAAATTTGCAATCTGTACTTGGAAGCAGGCTATTTCATTGCTTCATAGGGGATAACTATGAAATGAAACTTAAATGCGTTATGAAGAAATCTCACTGGTTAACAATTTCAGGGGCAAAGCTTCACATCAGTTCATAGATTAATAATAAAGCCCCTCAAAAATAATTTAGAAATGTAAAATTCAGTTAACACACACTGTCCCTCTTTCTAAAAGGTCCTAATATTTATTACAATACTACATCCTGTGTTGAAAGTATTAATAACAGTTGTATTCTTTTTATAGTTCATACTACTGCTAAATTTATCAGGGATACATAAAGCTTATTATTAAAATTATTGATTGAAAATTAGTTAAAACATTGACCCTTTGCTACATTTATAAATTGGTTACAGCATTTCCATTTTGTTAGTGTGAGGCTCAGAAATATCTAATACTATAACATATATGTATAGATGTTATAATGTTATGGTAGTTTTACTTTTGCAAGGGAATGTTCATAGTTCTATTACAGCGTCATAGACAGGCTAGTGTCTGATCTTAACAGAAGCCTACTCAGATCCTACAAGACTAGGGTTCTCTCAGTTATAATATGGCTGGATATGGAAGAGCGGGTAAAGTTGTGTCAGCACCTAGAACATTGTATGTGATTATATTATATCCTGCAAAGTCTGGGTGCTGTAAAAGTGGACGACATAATGGAACACACAGAACTATGAACAATCTGGGAAGGCCAACCAAGATCTGGGGGACAGTTGTCGCTTCTTGCCCCCTAGCAAATGATTCCCCTGATTGCATTTATATATGCTTAAAGCATGTTGAGTTTGAGAGCTATCATATGACATCAGAAAATATCATGAAAGAGGATACAGTTAATTGTCAGCCGAAGTACAGTGTCACTGTGCTGCTCCCAGTAAAAACATATTGCAGTTTTATCAATTTCTGGAACTGCAAGTATCATATGATTAATTCATAGGATATGATTGATCAATAATAAAAAAATTAAAACCCCAAACAGAAAATAATACTAGTAACACAAAGGCCTTGGCTACACTTGGGGATTCACAGTGCTGCCGTGGCAACGCTGTGAAGCGCTAGTGTAGTCGCACCGCCAGCGCTGCAAGAGCTCTCTCACAGCGCTGCAAGTACTCCACCGCTCCGAGGGGAACAGCTTGCAGCGCTGCGAGCGAGCAGGCGCTGATTACACTGGCGCTTTACAGCGCTGCACTCGCTGCACTCGCGGGGGGGGGCGTTTTCACACCCTAAGCGCAGCAAGTTGCAGTGCTGTACAGCGCCAGTGTAGCCAAGGCCAAAGTAAGGTGAGGTCGCTAACAATGCAAACGGTGTCCTTTTGCCTCTGCAAACTCATCTCTCAGTAGCTTAGTTTCAGTAGCTCTGATTGTTGCATGGACTTCTAACATGCTGTAACTTAATAGTGAACAGCTTAGTTTAGCTGTTTATTCATAACTACTTCAGAGTTATTAGGTGAAATATTATGAAAGCCAACATTGTGAGTGAGCAGATGGTAACATGGAGCTAGTCATCTGATTAATAATTTGCTGAGAAGCTGATGGTTTTGCACACATAAATTATTGGTTTAATAAATACTATTTGAGATAATAGGATGCTGCTGTTGTGGGGGTATTTTAAGCACTCTGAAGCCTAGGTTGAATTACAGAAGAAACAGAGTACATCTGGTTCTTATATAAATGACTGAAGAAGGGGGCACATGTAAACTGCAGGTCAGATGCTGTTTCAGAGCTCAACTCTTCTTACGTTTTTAAACTCTTGTTTGTGCTTGTTATGCAGTTTGTCTTAGGGACTCTGTAAGCAATTGGCAGTGAGAACGCAGAAAAGCAAGGTTCCTTTTCCTGCATAGGGCGCTTGTCTCTCCCCCATAGTACTGAAGCCTACCGTGGAAAAATCTATTGGAGCTAATAGAGGCACAGTGAATACCTCAGGTTCCTGGATCTTCAGCAGACCATGTTCCAAAGCATGAATTTGATCCACAAGACTTGACTTCCTGCAGGAATCTCTGAGCAAACTAGAACAACAAATTGGAAGCCTTGTCCTTAGGGATTCAGACTATGGAGAATGAATATCTGCCTAGAAATCTTACTTGTAGAGAGACTGCACATGTGGATTATCCCACAATAGTGGACCTGGAAAGATAATTTTGTGTGGTGATTAAAAGAATTTAGTAAAGTGGAGAGACTGGGATCCTGTCATGCCTATTCCCAGTGCTAAAACCACTCACACACATATGGTGCGTACATGGTGGAATATCTGTTGGACCTGCCTTACTGAGAACAATTTTAATTGTTCTTGAATCATTGAATAACAGAAAAGCGGTAAGAGAAGTAGAGAACATAGTGTTTCAGCTGCTAAAACTGGTGGCTTCTGGGATTTTCAGATTAGACAGTAGTTGCATGAGTTTGGATAACATGACTGTCCTCCATGGTATCCTTGTAGTTTATCAGGTATCACAGATTCCAATCAAACGTCCAAGAGAAGTGTGGTCATTCTCTGGAAAAACAGACTGTTTGCTCCCTTTTTGGGGACTGGAGGAAGAAGAAATGGGGATGTCTTAAAACCAGCTACCTCATTCTATGATACTGAATTCAGTTTTAACTGTTTGGTTACAAGGATTTCTTTTTTAACAATTGTACAACACTATTTCTATATTTTTCAGGAAAAATCTGTTAAACTGCCAGCTTTTGTTTTATCTTAAAGTACTCTGGCAAAAATATATGCTATGCATGTGAGAACTTGCAGGGGGCAAGACTGATGTGTTTGGCACAAAGTGTGACCTAGAATGTGTTCAGTGACATTTTCAGGAGATTAGATGGCAATGGTAGAAGCTAAACCCAAGTTTTTATGTTCTGAAGTAGACTAGTCAAATGTTTAAAGAAAATACTTCAGATTTGTGGCTAATCATGCAAATACAACAGGTGTTAGAGTTTGTGTTCTGCTCATCTTCTTGACAGGTGACTCTTTAATCTCATTCTAGAGGAACTTGAAAACTATTTTTAAGTATGTTTATCGCATGAGAAGTGATTTCTTAGTATGCCCAGCTCTATATACAGAAGTGCTCCTTCACTATCTATTCTAAATGTAAGCCTATTGTGAATTTTTACAAATGAAAATCCTGAAGGATTAGCAATAGAAGACTTAAGGCCAAATTTTCAAGGACTCAAACTAGCCTTCATCAGTTCAAACATTGCCATATATAGTTGTGTATATAGTTGATGGGTTTTACACATGTAAATTCTACCATCTGCACCTGGTTTTAGAAGTTAGTGCTTGAAAAATAAGGCCCTGATTCAGCAAAGTACTTACATACTACTCACATATTTAAAGTTAGGCCCTGATTTCAGCAAGGCACATACCTAAGTGTGCAAAATGGATGGCCACTCTTTGAAAATGTGTCCTTTTAATTCTAACATCATTACAGTTATCACTGTGTGGTTTGAAGAGTAATTCCATGTCTACCTTTAAGTACATTTTATTGTATAGCTATGATAGTATTAAAGACAAAACAAAATATGCAACTCTATATACGTGAATGAAATAAAATAGCCCATTATATTTGAAAACACTGTTTCATGTCTATTAAAGTGCCTTTTTTCTATTTCTTTTCATTACTTTTGAAGGAGCTGTGTATCTGAAGTATGTTTGTTTTTAACATCTAGCCTTTAATTTCAAACACCAATGCAAACGTGTATCTCAGTTCATATTTTCTACTTCTTAGTTTATATACTGGGTTACACAGTGTCCTAGTAGGACAGTGATATTTAAAAATAACTTTATTGTTACAATACATTTTCTATTTAAAGATGGTATTTGTCTAATAAATGGATTCATTATTTTTTCCAGCAGCCACTGACCATCAAAAAGGAATTTTTGTGCATTTCTGTGAATGGGTAGCTCACTGCTTTCATATGGGCTCTAAGCCTAAGGACCAGCAAGTGTATGATCAAATATACCAGAAAACTCCTTTGTCCATTGCTAAACCTTATGAAATTGTAGATCAAAAGAAGTTTCCTATCTTACAAAGACTATGGTACTATTCATGGACTAAAAATGACTGTCAAAGTAATAAAACACCACTTGTTGTCACTGAAAGATTAAAAGTAGCAGCTGGATTGTACGCAGCCAACTTAAAAATCTTTCTCTAAGGAAGGTAGATGCTTTAGAAAACTATTGGGCTTTTCAATTTATGTGCTGTAATTGGCAGCCCCATAAACTGCTATTGGCACAAGGAACTAGCAAAAGAAAGAAGCCTTTTCTTTTTTCATTAAGAGAATATGCTGCTCTTTACCTTTTCCCAAACTGGCTTCTGCATTTGGAACAGTGATTTTATACAGATACTAGTGACATTGATGGGCCCCAACCTGTACTCTGTCTTATCCACCTTACCCCTTCTTTCTTTCTGAAATCATTCTGTCACTAGTATACATCTGAGACCTAAATCTATAGCCTCTTTGCTGTTTTGGCCTTTTCCTCATTTTTTGTCTTCCTCAACCTCATCACCTATCAACTCTGTCATAGTTCTCTTTAACTCAGTGTATCTAAAAATGATTTCCATGTCATTTTAGCAAGATCACAGTCAGACCAAACTCTGCCAACTCCATCTATTCTCCACCCAAATCTCACATTTATCCTTGCTGTCAGGAGCCCCAGTTTTGTACTGATCCCTAAACACCTCTCTGCTACATTTCCTAGTCTTGCAAATGAAACACTACCTGTACAAAGTTGCTATTGACTGCTTCTTTGCTGAATTTCTGATTCAAGATGGCATCTCTTCTCATTTTACTGTCATCATCATTTATAGTTTTATCATTTATAGTCCTCCAGACTTTCAAGTCCTTTTAAACCTCTCTTCTATTCAGGATAAACTAGCTCATCTTTCCACCTGTACCGGGAAACAGGATTATTCTCCCTCCACAGCCATTCTTTAGTAGCTTCTCATTTATTCTCGAATACCTCACAAAACTGCTCTCCAAGTCTTTAGTATCTTTTGAGCTCTTGCTTCCTGTGTATCTTTCACTTAGTTCTGATCCCTATTCTCCTCAGATATTGCACTCTTTTCTGCATTAATCTGATATTTCAGAGGATGGTTTATCCTCCTTCCATGCTGACCTCATCATCTAGGGGAAAAAAGTCTTTGTCTAAATGGCTTATTGACCCTTTTCATATCCTGTATTAAGACCCATTTTTTTCTCCCTGGCCTATGACACATAACGGGCTTTTTGATGCATCATGTCCTAATCTTGAGACCCCCAGTTTGCTCATGCATGATCATTGTACTTCTTTTCACTCCTGCTTGGTTACACTAACAGATATAGAGTCAAATTCATCCATGGTGTAACTCCAATGTTCTCTAATGGAGTTACAGAAGAGGTGGATTTGGTCCATATTGTCTTCAATCTATGTTGGTCCTTGTGTCGTTTACCTGTATTTGGGTTTTGTAAGTATGAATAGGTACGTGTATTGCATAGTAATGTACTACTTAGGCTTAGTAGGGGTGGCCGAATCAGGCCATATTCCACTATCAGGTTTCCAAAATGGAACTCTTACTTCTTGTTCATGCCACATTAGGAGTGGAACACACTGATCTGCTTATCGGGTAACATCAACATTCCAATAAGTGTTCTTTTCGATTGTTAGTTTTTCAGATGGAAAACTTCCGTCAGAAGCAGTGTTATCTTTTGCCTTCCTGATCGTGCTTCAATATACATGCTGAAAAATGCAGTGTTTTAAAAATGTGTGACAAATGAAATAATTCAAAGCAAATTAAGTACAGAGAGAAGAAGTGTTTGACAAAATTGCCTGCATGAGTAGAGGGAAAGGAGGCACACCCAATCTGCAGTTACAATGCACACAAACTTTCTTTACGTGAATATGTAACAGATATCTGGAAGTCGGCATTTTCCCTTTGTGTTACAGGACCCTACAGCAGTACAAGACCTCATTCTTGTTCATTGCTGGTAGTGGACCCTCAAAAAAAGTGTCAGAATGAGTTCCCATCTGTTTCAAATCTTTCTGAAGGAGAAATAAAGTTAAAAACTAAGCTCTTTGTGACTGATTTATTCACTATCTACTTGAAAGGCAATGGGTAAGAATTAAGGCATTTTTTGGTGCAGAGGAAATGTGTGGGATGCTGGCTGTGAGCCAATAGCTATTGACATCACTGCAGTGCTTGGAATGCTGTTGAATGAAGTGGGTGTGCACCTTGGAGATCATGTAGTAGAGTTACCTGTATGAGAGGCGAAACTGATCAGGTCAGACAGAAGCAAGAAAATATTGAGTAAAGATAAGTTGGTCTAACTGATTTTTCCATGAGAGAACAATCTAATGTACAAGAACTGACTCCCAGTACAAAAGAACATTTTAAAAGGCTTGCCGGCCACACCATTTTCATTCTAGTGGGGAAAAGATGTGCATGCTCCTAGGTATGTCTTTACATCTTCATCTTCTACTCTCTCCCCTTTATACATAGGACAGTCATGAAACAAATGTAAACGTTTTGAAAGTTTGAACTTAGTCTTCTTTGCAGCCACAGTCTTGTTTTACAAAAAAATACAAAAAAGCTCTAATGGTGCAGGTATTCAGAAGTATGTTGAATGTTTTTCGAGAATATAATTTATTCAGACATCAGTCTTGCTTGATTCCAACTGAATATCCTCAGGAAAAAAACAGATTTCTGACGTTCTCCTGTAGAGACTCAGTCACAGCCTTCTTAGTATTATCAGTCTTGGTCACATAGTTTAGCCGTTCCACAAATCTGATATGGTTGAATAAGTCTGTCAACAATGGTTCTATCCATTGTAAATCTAATTACCTTTTTGTATATAAACTATCCTCAGAACAGCATGCCTCCTTGCAGATGCTTCCAAAATAGTTGTTTTCTCTTCCACTTCCAAAAGTATGATATCATAAATAGCAAACTTCTCGTCCAAAAAAAAGTTGTCTGTTAAAAGGATTTCAGCCTATAGTAAATGTTTTCATTAGATAAAACTGCCAGTCTTCTTGTCATTCTGTAGACTACTAACTAAAAGAAGGTTTAGGGAATGCTTCTGGATTTCTTGCTGATATTAATGTAGCAGCATCTGCAAGTAACAATTTGTACCATCTTCACTTGGCTAGGAGGCTCCATCCCAGCCTGATAGATGATGACTTGACCTCAGTTATATATGTATTTCCCACTCCCATGTAGGCTACCTGGACATGAAGCTATCAGCCCTTTGAACTAGTAAAGAATGCTTCATCATGTCTCCTTAGCAATACAGGCTACTGTATGTGCATCCCTCCCATTCTTCATTCTATACACTGCCTTTTCATAGAATATCAAGTCAAGTTCAAGGTCTCGGTCCTTATCTTCAAAGCACTCAGTGGCCTGGCCCAAGCTCCAGTATGGGGACTGTGACTGACAATTTTGCTGCTCAGACACCAGGGAATTTTCTGCCATAAGGGTACAGCTCATCTGTGCAGGAGACAGAGCTTTCTCAGGAGCCAGCTACAGCTAGTAGAACAAACTCTCAGGAACTAAGGCCCAGCACAAAACCTCACCACCTTACTCTCCATGTACAAGATGCACTTCTTTGACCCTGCTTTCTCTAACATAAACACAGAGTAGCATGTACATTTAAAAAACAAACACCACAACCCTATCGAAGCATAACACTATGCTTTCCATACAATTTTCTTGTGGGGGGAGAGGGGGGAGGTTGAGAGAGAAAAACAAACACAACATATGACAGTTGATAGTTTTATCTGAGCACCTTCCATTGATACAACAGTGATGAAGTCAGTATAAAACTCTGGAGAGCAGAGGAGTAAAGAGTAAATTGGCTGCTTTACTGCAATGAGGCTTCCTATTGGCCTGATAAACTTACTAAAAAATCCCATTCTTTTACTGAAGTCACCCTGTCCCAAGCAGCTAATGCAAATCCACAAAATCAGCACTGAAGAGAAACTACACTTTCTATGCAGAGTTTAAAAGTTTAAGAGATGTCTAAAGTAGGTTTTTAAAGAAAAACAAAATATGCTTCAGAACTGAGAATTCTTAAAGCCAAGTTATAAACCTCTGAAAACAGAATTTTATAATGGAAATACAGAGATCATTAACTATTGTAAGTAGCTCTATGAATGACACCTTGATAGTAAATTAAATTCAAATTAATATAAAACTATAAAGATTCTTTGACAGCTTTGATTATGTAAGTTGATTTTAGTAGTTAAATGTTGACTTTCTATAATGCGTTCTCCAAATATTATACTGACTGATGGATCATATATAACAATTACCTTGTCACAATGCTATTTTGTGTAAATTAAATTATTGACAGCAATATAATTCTGTATTCACTTTATTATTTTGATTCATTCTTCTGTCAAAACACACAATGACTCCTTACTAGATTTAGAAACAAGAAAAAACTCTTTAGATGCTAACGTATTATTCTCCATGCATTATTTCCCCCCACTCTGTAATAAGGATGGGGGAGTGGGGAAGAAAGCAGCATTTTAATCCTTCTGCAACATTAAGTTTATTTTATACGAAGTTGTCAACTTTAAATTGCATTATAAAGAGAGTGCTGATCAAAAACACATTATCTGCGGACACTTCTAAACACTGGTCAACTTCTCTGGGCATTCTGCTGCTCTGCTTATAAGCTTTGGTATTTTTATTAACCTGAATTTTCTAACAGATTTTATGACACAAAGGTTACTTTTAAAGAGAGGACTTCAAATAGCAGGTGATAAAAATGTTCAATAATTATTCTTAATGTGTTTCTAATAGATTTTTATAAAATTCTGATTTGCTATTCCTCTGCCTTACTTCTGTCTCTTTCCTTCAATTGTGACGTTTCAGGGCAAGGTTTAATCTCTTTTTGAATGTCTGTAAAATGCCCAGCACATCATGGATTCTACATAGAAAACATTAATTACTATTATTAGTAACAAAGCTGATGCAACCCTTGTTTAAATGCACAGCCCACCTGCTGTTTGATCCTGCACTTGCAGTTATAATGCTGAATTTGTGACATCACAATAATTTCTATGACAACACACTGATGTTGCAAGTACAGGATTATGACTTCACTATATGGTTAAGCAGAATCATTAATAGCAAGAGGGAGACATTTGAGAGTATGTAAGGAACAAAGACCGTAACAGTCATGTATACCTTTTTTATATTATTTTTTTAAAAAATTGTTCAAGCATGCAAGAATCTTTGACACTCAGGCCTGGTCTACGCTATGACTTTAATTCAGATTTAGCAGCGTTAAATCGAATTAAGCCTGCACCCATCCACACAACGAAGCCATTTATTTCGAAATAAAGGGCTCTTAAAATCGATTTCTGTACTCCACCCCGACGAGCGGAGTAGTGCCAAAATCGATATTGTCATTTCGAATTAGGGTTAGTGTGGATGCAATTCGATGGTATTGGCCTCTGGGAGCTATCCCACAGTGCACCATTGTGACCGCTCTGGACAGCAATCTGAACTCTGATGCACTGGCCAGATAGACAGGAAAAGCCCTGTGAACATTTGAATTTTATTTCCTGTTTGCCCAGCGTGGAGAGCACAGGTGACCACAGATTGCTCATCAGCACAGGTAACCATGCAGGCCGATAATCGAAAAAGAGCACCAGCATGGACCGTATGGGAGGTACTGGATCTGATTGCTATATGGGGAGAGGATTCAGTGCTAGCAGAACTTCATTCGAAAAGACGAAATGCCAAAACTTTTGAAAAAATCTCCAAGGGCATGATGGAGAGAGGCCACAATAGGGACTCAGATCAGTGCCACATGAAAGTCAAGGAGCTCAGACAAGCCTATCAAAAAACAAAGGAGGCAAACGGTTGCTCCAGATCAGAGCCGCGGACATGCCGCTTCTACGCCGAGCTGCATGCAGTTCTAGGGGGGGCCGCCACCACTATCCCACCTCTGACCGTGGATTCCGAGGCGGGGGTAATCTCATCAGCTACACCTGAGGATTCTGCGGACGGGGAAGAGGAGGAGGAGCTTGCGGAGAGCACCCAGCACTCCGTTCTCCCCAACAGACAGGATCTTTTTCTCAGCCTGACTGAAGTACCCTCCCAACCCAGTATCCAAGACCATGATCCCATGGAAGGGACCTCAGGTGAGTTTACCTTTTAAAATATAAAACTTGTTTTAAAAGCAAGCATTTTTTAATGATTACTTTGCCCTGAGGACTTGGGATGCATTCGCGGCCAGTACAGCTACTGGAAAAGTTTGTTAACGTGTGTGGGGATGGAGCGGAAATCCTCCAGGGACATCTCCATGAAGCTCTCCTGGAGGTACTCCAAAAGCCTTGCCACAAGGTTTCTGGGCAGTGCAGCCTTATTCCGTCCTCCATGGTAGGACACTTGACCACGCCATGCTTGCAGCAAGTAATCTGGTATCATTGCATGACAAAGCCTGGCAGCGTATGGTCCCGGTGTTTGCTGGCATTCAAGCAACATCCGTTCTTTATCTCGCTGTGTAATCCTCAGGAGAGTGATATCGCTCATGGTAACCTGGTTGAAATACGGGAATTTAATTAAGGGGACAGAGGTGGCCGTTCCTACTGGGCTGTTTGCCTGTGGCTGAAAAGAAATCCTTCCCTGCAGTTAGCCAAGCGCGGGTGTGTGGGGGGGAATTGGCCCAGAGCTTTTCGCGTTTGGCTAGCAGGGATCTTCCCTGATACCAGCCATGTGGTGGGGGGAGGGATAAAGTGATCATCCAGAGAATTGGATGGGGGGGGCGGTTAGTTTGTTTTCTGCTGCTGAAGGTTAACAGGAAAACCTCAGCACTTAATGGGCTTTGCTTGGTATGTGGGAAAGGAGGGCGCAGAAGCCGAAAGACAATGGCTTACCATGGCCGCATGCAAGCCGAATTCTGTTGCCCGGACCTGCGTCTGTGATCTCTAGCAGCAAAGCCACAAGCGCTCAATATTAAGAGGCAAAATGCGACCTTGCACAGAAATCACATGTGCTATGTAATGTGAATAGTGTTGGTCACCGTGAAAGAGTATAAGCATTGTTCTGCAAAATGTATCTTTTAAAAAAATTCTCTCCTTTTTTCCCTCCCTCCAGCAGCTGCAAATTTTTCAAGCCTCCCTCCTCCGTCCCGAAGGCTATCTCAGATAAGGCGTCGGAAAAAGAAGACGTGAGACGAGATGTTCGCAGAAATCATGGAATCCACCCGCAGTGAAAGAGCTCATCTGAATGAGTGGAAGGACACGGTTTCAAAGTATAGGAAAGAAGCCAGTGAACGTGAGGACAGAAGGGACCAACGTGAGGAGAGGAGAGACGCTCGAGATGAGAGGTGGCGGCAGGAAGATCAGAGAAGGCAGGATGCAACGCTGGGGCTGCTGCGTGAGCAAACAGACATGCTCCGGTGTCTGGTGGAGCTTCAGGAATGGCAGCAGGATAACAGAGTGCCGCTACAGCCTCTCCCCCCCCACACCATGTTCCATAGCCTTCTAACCCAGACGTGTAAGAACGCGGGGGCGGGGGGAGGCTCCGTACACCCTCCCATTCCACCCCAGTGGACAGCCCAAGCAAAAGGCTGTCATTTTTTTAACCTTTTTTTATTGGCCTTTTCCTTCCCGCCGATCCTCCTCCCAAACCCCACCCGGGTTCTCTCCCTCTTTTTATAATCAATTAATAAAAAATAAATGATTTTTAAACGATAGTGACTTTATTTCCTTTGAAAGCAAGCTGGGGGAAGGGGGAGGGTGGGTTCCTTACAGAGAATGAGTCAATAAAGGGGGCGGGTTTTCATGAAGGAGAAACAAACAGAAATTTCACACTGTAGCCTGGCCAGTCATGAAACTGATTTTCAAAGCTTCTCTGATGCACAGCGCTTCCTGGTGTGCTCTTCTAATCGCCCTGGTGTCTGGCTGCGCGTAATCAGCAGCCAGGCGATTTGCCTCAGCCTCCCACCCTGCCATAAAGGTCTCCCCCTTACTTTCACAGAGATTGTGGAGCACACAGCAAGCAGAAATAACAATGGGGATATTGGTTTGGCTGAGGTCTGAGCGAGTCAGTAACGACCTTTTAAACAGCCAAATGCACATTCTACCACCATTCTGCACTTGCTCAGCCTGTAGTTGAACATCGCCTGACTCCTGTCCAGGCTGCCTGTGTATGGCTTCATGAGCCATGGCATTAAGGGGTAGGCTGGGTCCCCAAGAATAACTATTGGCATTTCAACATCTCCAACGGTTATTTTCTGGTCCGGGAAGTAAGTCCCTTGCTGCAGCCGTTTAAACAGAGTAGTGTTCCTGAAGACGCAAGCATGAACCCTTCCCGGCCAGCCCACGTTGATGTTGGTGAAAGGTCCCGTGTGATCCACAAGTGCTTGCAGCACCATTGAAAAGTACCCCTTGCGGTTTATGTACTGGGTACCCTGGTGCTCCGGTGCCAAGATAGGGATATGGGTTCCATCTATCGCCCCACCACAGTTAAGGAATCCCATTGCAGGAAAGCCATCCACTATGACCTGCACATTTCCCAGAGTCACTACCTTTCGTAGCAGCACCTCAGTGATTGCTTTGGCTACTTGCATCACAGCAGCCCCCACAGTAGATTTGCCCACTCCAAATTGATTCCCGACTGACCGGTAGCTGTCTGGCGTTGCAAGCTTCCACAGGGCTATCGCCACTCGCTTCTCAACTGTGAGGGCTGCTCTCATCTTGGTATTCTGGTGTTTCAGGGCAGGGGACAGCAAGTCACAAAGTTCCATGAAAGTGCCCTTACACATGCGAAAGTTTTGCAGCTACTGGGAATCGTCCCACACCTGCAACACTATGCGGTCCCACCAGTCTGTGCTTGTTTCCCGGGCCCAGAATCGGCGTTCCACGGATAGAACCTGCCCCATTAACAACATGATCTCCAAAGCACCGGGGCCCGCGGTTTGAGAGAATTCTGTGTCCATGTCTTCATCACACTTGTCGCTGCACTGCTGTCACTGCTGCCTCCTTGCCTCGTTTTTCTGGTCCTGGCTCAGCATAAACTGCACGAGAACACGCGAGGTGTTTACAATGTTCATGACTGCTGTCTTGAGCTGAGCGGACTCCAGGCTTGCCGTGGTATGGAGTCTGCAGTGTTCACCCAGGAAAAAAGGCGCAAAATGGTTGTCTGCCTTTGCTTTCATGGAGGGAGAGATGAGACTGTACCCAGAAGTATCTGTGACAATGTTTTTTGCCCCATCAGGCACTGGGATCTCAACCCAGAATTCCAATGGGCGGGGGAGACTGCGGAAACTATGGGATAGCTACCCACAGTGCAACACTCCGGAAATCGACGCTAGCCCCGGTACATGGATGCACACCGCCAAATTAATGTGCTTAGTGTGGCCGCATACATTCGACTTTATACAATCTGTTTCCAAAATTCGAATTATATAAATTTGGATTAATCCCGTAGTGTAGACATATCCTCAGGCTCAAATTTACATGTCTTTGCATTCTGTTTACTTACTTATCTGATATACATTCACAAGTAATGAGTTCTGCATATGCCTGGGTATAGTAGGTGCGTGTGAAAATCCTTGATTTACACATGGCTATCAGGTGCTGCAAGCAGTCTTCAAAACATGAGCCCTTATCATAGACAAGCAATAGCTGTTTTTGTGGTGGTAATAAATAGCGATAACTAATCTTTTAATGATGAAATATGCTCATTCTTTATAATATTTCATAGTGTATTTAATACAATTAATATATTTTGTATTTACAGAACACACAAATTTGCCCCCAGGAGACATGCGCTCAGACTGGAAGCGGTCCAAACAAACATTTGGCAGTCTCTCTAAGGTTTTAGCAAATTTCTGTTTTTGACTTATTTGCTTCTGTACTATTTATTTTCGGGTTAGCCTCATATTTGTGCATGCCTGTAGATGGGCAGTCATACAAGTGTCTGATCTTTGTAAACAAATGTGAAGTTTTGCCTTTGCAAACTAATGTGGACACAACAAAGGAAACTCTATAAAAAAGTGACCCTTTGTGTGGGCTACTTTATAAAACTGAATGTAGTCATTAGTGTATGTAAACAATTCTGTAATGATGGTCCAGCATTGTTACTAGTCTTTATCGCCTGTTTGGCAGTTAGCAGTACAGTCTTTCTATAACAATCTCACTTTTTGTTGTCTTTGGCATAGGAACTAGTATCTTTTGCATACATCCTTCCAAGCATAATGTCTTATAAAATGCAATTTAATATTTGATCATGCATCAAAGACAGGATTTCAACAGAACCTTCTTATATAAGACCAGCTAAGTAGGTTTGGTTCTTTTAGTAGCACGTGGAAAAAATTCAAAGCCGTGATGTCTTTCCCCTTTGATCTCATTCCCCGGCTGGTTTACCAAGCTGGAAATTAATCAGATGTTCCTAGAAATAAGAGATGGAAAAGACCTCCTAAGGCCATTTACACTCCATCTCCCTGGCATGTAGCATTGGTCCCTACTGTACATTTACTAGAATTTTGTCCTCTCTCATTTTAAATGCTCCAGCCTAATACGTCATTGTCGGAGAGTTATAGCTTCCTGACTAAAAAAGCTCTATCAAGTATAGCTAACTAAAAATCCACTATAGAAACTTCACAGCACAGCAACATGTGGTGGCATGTCTGGGTTGGTATAAGAAGACTTGGAGAAATCAAGTTATTAGGTGAAATTATTCTTCCCAACCTTTTTCTATACTTGCCCAGACTAGTGGACTTTACAGCCATATCAAACAACAAAAGATGTGTGCCTTCAGCATCCTACTACTGAGCCAGAAGATGCAACCACATTTAGTTTATGGTGCTGAACAAATATACATCTGTCTTGGATGATTCTAGTCTTAGTTTTTATGTTGCACTCATCCCCATGGCATGTGAGCACCAAACCCACATTTTGGCGATGGTCTAGTCTGCCAAACTGGAACCCCAGAAAGATAGGTTGTCAAGTTGTAGACAGGAATGACCACAGACAAGTAGAATTAAAAAATAAATGAACAAAAACTAATAGTTAATTAAGCCATCCCGAGAATTTACTCATTCTTGGAACAGAGAAGAACCTATGATGTTTGTTAAATGGTCTATTTTGTGCATACTACCATTTGGTCTTACAGGCCTACCTTCTCCTTGATTTGTACTTGCTAGTGGAAAGCAGTTTGAGAGATTCTGCTGTAGTGTTTTCAAAGAAAAATCACAGGGACAGCTTGTTCCCACATTATTCCAAATGCAGCTAGCTGGCAGGAGCAGCAAAAATAAGGGGAAAGGAGAAGGAAATTACCAAGGAAGAGAAGAGAGAGAGAAGATAGGGAGATGAATGGAAAGGGAAAGAAAGAGACATTCAATAGACACAGAAAAAACAAAGCAAAAATAGAAATAAAGGAAACAGGCTAAATTGACAGAGGATGAAGGCATGAAAGCAACTTAAATGCAAAATAAAAAGGGAACATGTTTACAGATAGAGGATATGGCTGAATTCAATGGGCAGGGTTTTTCAGGGGTTAGGGAAAGTCCTAGAAAATACAGATAGGGAAAATCCTGTGCCCAGGTATGCCCAATGTGAGGGGGCTTCCACCCCCATTGCTCCCTTCTTGTTTATAGGGGGAAGAACCTGGGGCAGATGGTATTCTCTTGTGTGTATTTTTACCTCATTACATCTGGTTTAGTATGTGTTTTTGCCATAAAGGCATGCAATTGGCCCCATCACAGCAAAAATGCACATTAAATCCATCTTTTAACTTGCTATCATATGAATTTTGGCAGTTTTTCCGGAGTGCTCCATTTAAATGTTTGCAATATTGGGGATTGGTTTATGTATGCTCTTATTTTATTTCCTTTGTAGTCCTTAAAGGACAAGGATTATTACTTAAAGGAGGAAAAGGAGAGGATAGTTGTAGAGCAGAAGAAATCTGAAACATGTAAAATATGCCCATGTCCTTGGAGGGCAGGATTCTTAAACAAAACAAAGGAGTGATTTGAGTTTTGTCCTTGTAAAATGAAACCCACCTGACCATATCTAAGTTCAACTTACATTGAATTAAAGGAGGAGCTAGAACCTCAGCTGCTGTGAATCAGCATTGCTCCCTTGACTTCAGTGGAACTAGACCAATTTATACCAGCTGAGGATCTAGCCTCAGAGGTTTAAAACTAGTAATATGGTGTGTTTTATTGCTTTCAAATTTGGTAGTTGTTTTATCAGTATCAAGAACTGTTTGCGAGTGTCAGGCAGCAGCACGTTGAACTAAAAATGCCAGTTCATAGAATAAATCTTCTAACAAAGAAACTGAGCATCCCCTGCCTCCGTTCTCCAGAAGCAGAATGGACTTTTGCTAAGATGTGGCTCTCCACATATACTACAGAGAACAGAAAAACAGATTCTGATGAGAACGGTGGAAAGGTCAGAACTACCACAGCCTGCAAATCAGAAAGGATCACTTTGATTATAGTTTTCAAAGTCTAGGACAAACTGGTTAAACCCAATGGGGAGGAAGTGATAAGGAGAAATAAATTCTGAGTAAAACCTGATGGCCAGAGCAAGTACAATGAGTTCTTGGCAATTCAAAGAGCCTACTGGTGAACTTCTACACACCTGAAGGTATGGGAATTTCTGGAAAACACCAAAGGGAGATGTCCTGTTTTCCTTTGCACTCTTGGAAAACAATGTGCTTTCTATGCTGATTTATCTGTTGATCTGTTAGGGGAAGAGATGTTATATGTGCATCTCACCCCCTCAATTCCAGACAAAAAGGCTTATCTGCCCCTCTAAAGCTTTGCTTACTGCCTATAAACTGAATAACATGATATTATAGCCAAGAGATGCCAGGATGGTCCGTATCTTAAGGGGGGAAAGGTTAATAAAGCTCTGCTTAAGGCACGGGTGCAGCAACCTGACAAACAGGTTGTCACATGAGACACAGGAAGCCAATTAAAACAGGAACCTTGCAGGAGAGGAGAGGGAACCTGCAGGGGGGAAGGGACTGCAAGCCAGATGTGGATAATTAATGTATCACTGTTTGGAGATAAGGTCCTTTATTGCTTTGTGTTGGAATTATTGTTGCAATTTTGGTGAGGTTTTTTTATTCTATATTTTCCCCACATTGTAGGAAGGGTAAAAATGTGTCTGTATTTTCTTACTGTGACTTATACAGTGCCCATATTTTTATCAGCCAATTCAGACTCTGTTGCAGGAGTGGCCAAACTTACTAGCCCTCTGAGCCACATCCAACAATCTTCAGAAGTTCAAGAGCCAGGGCACACCTGCTGGAAGCCAGGGGTGGGGCTTCAGTCCTGCTCCTGCTCCTGCTGAAGCCCTGATCCCTGGCAGGTGCACCCCACACCGGGCTGAAGCCCTAAAACCCCCCTCCCCGTTAGTCAGAAACCCCGAGACCTCCTTTCCTGCTGGTCAGAAGCTCCTACCCTACCACCATACTGCAAGCAGAGGTCCTGAGTGCACCCCCCTCCCCCTGCAGTCTGGTAGGTGGAGAATGGGGCAGGGATGTGGGAGGCTCTGCGAGCTGCACTTTAATGGTAAAAGAGCCGCGTGTGGCTCTCCTGCTCTATTGGATGGATTCTTCTGTCCATTGAGGCTATTTGTATAGAAAGACTATTGCTTTCCAAATAGTGTAACGAATTTGTCACCACCTACAACGTTATGGTTGCCATTTTGCAGTAAATCATAACCACCCTTCCTTTGTGTTCTATATGTCCCTCCCATTTGAGCTACAAAAGATTCCACCATAATGAATAACAGTATATGTCCTATGCCACTGTATGGTACAATTCTGATTTCATCCAGTAGAGGGCAATAGTACACATACAGACTAGCTAGTTCATTACAGTACTGGTGACTTACTGAAAATATTTTTACACGTGTTCCATAGGATAATTCTTTTTCAGAAGCTAAGCAAAAGTGTCATGATTTCAAATTAAATATTTATGGTTGAAATAATGTACTATAATATTAAGAAAGTATGCTATATGCATTTAATAATGACCTGTTAAGTGTTTTTTATTCAAAAATTAGGTTTAATGCAAAGAGTTATAATTTTCTGATTGCATTCATTTTACTGAAAGTTTTCTTCTTTATACTTTTGTCTACAGACATACAAATTTAAATTAGTAGTTTCTTGATTGCACAAGGGGCTGTTTAATTTCTATAGCCTGAATTAGAAAAGGTTATTGACATTTAAATAACCCCACAGGATACCATTATGACTCTTCTGAGCCAAATCCTTGCAATAAGTCTTACTTATTTCAAATTTAGAGGCATTCATCCTAAGACAACATGCAGCCTTGGATGAAAAACAGTGTGTGGTTTTAAGGTACTATAATTAATGGCAGAATGTGATTTCCCCCCCCCCCCTTCTTCTCCCTCCCCCATTATTTAATTATGTCATTTCCTTTAGTATGTGAACAGATTTGACCAACTCTGTTTTAGGAATGAATATATTTTATATCTACTTAGATGTGTATTAGGGATAAGTAACATGCACCTAGGTAGGCAAGTAAAGGGTTAAAATCCTGGTGAGGAACATGAGGGAAGAACAGGTTATCCTTCCACAAGAAGCTGCTTAGCTCAGCTGCCAGTTATGCAGACAGGGCCCTATAGCTGGTGGTCCTGAGGGAGCAGGGATAAAAGAGAAGGGTTGGTAAACTGGGTTGTTGGGGTTTGTTTTTGTTTCCAGTGAGGAGATGCAGAACCTCCCTCTACCCTGGCTGGGAATGGGCCAAAACCTGCAGTCAACCAGAAAGGGAGAGGGTGGGTGGGTGTGAGGGTATGTTTTAAGCAAAAGCCCCTGGTGACTAACTTTATTTGCTCTTCCTTGAGGACAGGGACTAGCCTACTTAATACCCAGAGGGAATGGGAATGTGTAGATCCCCCTGTTTGGGTAACACTTTAGGGGGCCTGTTGTGCTGAAGCAGCATAGACAGACTGATCTGTATAATGCCATGATAGCAGAGGATGCTTTTGTTTCAACCCTTTCCAGAGGATCGAAGTGTGAAATAAAATCCTGCCACCTAAGACTACTTAGTATTCTGCTGCTTTCTGAGACACTAAACTGGCCCAGTGTTGCCAACTCCTGGACAACCTTTTCTTCTTCCATTGTTCTTACGCATGGAGTTATGGAGATGAGAATAATTATCTTATTTTCATAGCAGTGCTGTGGTGTTGTACAGATGCATAAAAACCCAATATAACATTAGATATCACTTCTTAGAATATAAAAAAAGAAATGAAAGGGCCCATTTTAAAAGAGTGGGGAAAGGAACTGATTCTTGTGATTGTCTTTGCTCTTGTTCAGCTAGTGGTGCATTCCTTTCAGACTTGATAGTATACCAGGGGTTGGCAACCTTTCAGAAGTGGTGTGCCGAGTCTTCATTTATTCACTCTAATTTAAGGTTTCGCGTGCCAGTAATACATTTTAACGTTTTTAGAAGGTCTCTTTCTGTAAGTCTATAATATATAACTAAATTATTGTTGTATGCAAAGTAAATAAGATTTTTAAAATGTTTAAGAAGGTTCATTTAAAATTAAATTAAAATGCAGAGCTCCCCGGACCGGTGGGCAGGACCCGGCAGTGTGAGTGCCACTGAAAATCAGCTTGTGTGCCGCCTTCGGCACACATGCCATAGGTTGCCTACCCCTGTAGTATACAGTTAGCATGTAAAGCCTTTTAAATAAAAGGTAAAAACCTCTTTATAATTGTGAGAAGCTGATAATGTTAAACTACCCAATATACATGGAGTAAGGAATATTTGCTATGCTCTAGGGCTGTGTTTCTCAAATATAGCCACCGTGGTTCACATGTGGCCATCAGCAGATTTTTTTGTGGGGCCACGACAGCCTCCAAAGCATGGGTGGAGTTTTGGGGGGACAAAGCAGCAGCCCCTTCCTGCAGCACCAGCAGTTGCTCCTGAATAGCTGTTACCAAGGGCAGCAAGATGCTCTGCCTTGGCATTTGTTTGTGCTGGCGCCACCAGCAGGGATCGGCGCCCTGCACCAAACACCCTCCCTGGGGTGTCTGAGCAGCGCCTCTTGCCTCTGGAGATGTGGGCTGGTGTGCATGGCACCAGAGGTGTCTCTTGTCAGTGGAGGCAGCTATTGGTGTATAAGGTTCATCCGTGTGAGTAAAGGTGTAATCTAGCCCTGGCAAATTAATATAACAAAACAGGAATTAACGGCATGAAACACAAGCGTAACAATATTGACAGAACAAGGAGTAATGGTCTCAAGTTGCAGTGGGGGAGGTTTAGGTTGGGTATTAGGAAAAACTTTTTCACTAGGAGGGTGGTGAAGCATAGGAATGGGAGGTGGTGGAACCTCCTTCCTTAGAGGTTTTTAAGGTCAGGCTTGACAAAGCTCTGGCTGGGATGATTTAGTTGGGAATTGGTCCTGCTTTGAGCAGGGGGTTGGACTAGATGACCTCCTGAGGTCCCTTCCAACACTGATATTCTATGAACACTGAAGCAGCAATTACCATAATTACACTAAATGCCTTTTGTGTTGCATCTATCAAAATCTTCCTGAAGAGTATATGTAAATTATACACAACTTTCCCTGGGCTAGATCCTGCATCCCTTATTTAGGCAAAACTCCCTCAGAGAAAAGAAGAATGACTTGATTGCTGTCTACGAGCTATAAGTCAGTAGATGGAATTTACCCCATCTTTAAGAAGAGTCTTTAGCTTAACTTGTGGACTCAGCTGATATTATCTATTTTTGTAAGTTATATTAGCCACCTAGAGAGGTTTAATTCAATATTGTTAATATTTCCTACAAGAAACTATATTAAAAGAACATTAAAGGTCATCAAAACACTCAAAGCAGGAAATAGTGACATTACTACTGGATGTGAACCTTTAATTTTACCCTCTTGTGTATCCATTATCACTCAGTGTTTTATTACTGGTCACATACTATTTCTCTAGTACAATACAATTTTGTACAGTATTTCTCTAACGTCTAAGGTACACAGTTGTGGCATCTTGTTGTAATGGGTGATACCACGCATAAGAGAGAAAGTCACATGCTATTTCTCAAATTTCCATAACATGATTTTTTCCCCAACAACTTAAAAAACATACAACTCATTGTCAATTTTTCTCTGTGTGATAATTAGTATTGCTGTTAGCATTCCTCTTATCTTTATCTTGTTATACTTTTTATATAATTGAAAACACTGCTTCTCATTCAAATCTCTCAATGTTTTCTCTGTAGCGTTACAATAACTTACTAACTTTTAAACCAAACTGAATTTTTAAAATCAAAATAACTAACCTCTACTAAAAATTGTACGTTGTATTTTCTTTTTAACTAAGTCTTATGTAAAGCAATATTAACTATATATTATGTACTCTACAAAACTGATAATATCAAAGCATACTTCAAAGCACTATGTGTTTACAGGAAATGTAATTATTGTATAGTAATTCTACCAGGTAGGGCTGTGTGAAAGCTGCACTGGAAGGGGTCCAGGGTTGAGTTGGAAAGATACAATTTGAGGCAATGGCTGTCCAGGGCCTGTTCCTGTGAGCTTAGAGGTGAAGGGAAGAATGGAGAGGAAGCAAGTGGGTTCAAGAGTGGGTTTTCAGAGGATGGAGGAGGCCAGGACATGGCTATATTTTGAGGGGAACAGGCCAAAGGGGAATGAAAGACTGAGGAGTTATTTAGTAGGGGCCAGTGAGGTGAGTAGCCAAGAGGAGAAGGTGTTTAGGGATTACAGCTAGAAAGCAAGAGAAAACATAGTGTCTCAGCCATAGGCAGGGCCGGCTCCAGGGTTTTGGCCCCCCAAGCAGCCAAACAAAAAAAAAAAGCCACGATTGCGATCTGCGGCGGCAATTCGGCGGGAGGTCCTTTGCTCCGAGCAGGAGTGAGGGACCGTCCGCCAAATTGCCTCCAAACAGCTGGACATGCCGCCCCTCTCCAAAGTGGCCGCCCCAAGCACCTGCTTGGTGAGCTGCTGCCTGGAGCCGGCCCTAGCCATAGGGAGAGGAAGTGAGGGGGCTGGAAAGGCTCTTTACATGTCAATGTATCCTTCTTTGTAAACAGAGGGCCAGTCCATGGTTTCCTAAGAGTGGTTATCAAATTCACATGTATGGGACAGTGAACCAGATCCTCTACCCCATAGGGAGCAGTCAGCTAGGAATATTATTTTTTATACCCAATTGTTACCTCTTCTCCTTTAAGTGTAAAAGTCCATGGAACTTGGAATATCAATCTATATTGTTATATAACCGGAGAAGCCCCTGCAGCATTACATCCACACCTACTCAGAGCAGGACTATTTCTAATGCTAAAGGGCAAGGAGTTACAGCCAGGAATTCAACTCCACAGATCAGGGCTCTGAGGGTATGTCTACATTGCCATGAAAAACCCTTAGCCGGCCTGTGTCAGCTGACTCAGGCTTGTGGGCCTTGGGTTGTGGGCTTGTTTAATTCTGGTGGTGGCCTTTGGGCTCAGGCTGCAGCCCATGCTCTGGGACCCTCCCATCTCAGAGCCTGGGATCCAGCCCGAGCCTGAAGGTCTACACTGCAATTCAACATCCCCACAGGCTAAGTCCCATGAGGCCAAGTGAGCTGGCACAAGCCAGCTGCAGTGTAGACATACCCTTACACATAGCTGTGTCTGTAGGAGCCTCACCCAGCACTGGCTGCACAGTGGCTTCCCCTGCTATGCTTCCTTGGGCCCTTTCAGAAGACAACATGCGTGGTCAAGCTGCTGTTGCCTGACTCTTCTCCAGTCCCTCTGATTACCTCCTTTCCTGCTGGATAGTGGCTCTAGTTTGTGGAGAGGCGAGGTGACTTCTTTGCTGAATCGAAGAGGTGACAGCTGGGTTTTAACAGAACAATAGCTTTAATCTGCTATACAGAAACCTAGAGTTAACTGTTATTAGTTTCTTATTCTGGGTAAACAAATAATTCTCCACAACAAATATATGGATACTATAATAAGGGACATATAATTATCCACAAAAATTCCCAAATAAGTAATAAGGGGGTATCTTCATAAAACTCAGATTGCCATATTGTCCTGAATAGACACATCACATTAATATTAAACAAGGCAGAAGGAATGCAAGGCAAACTAGGGAAAGAATAGGTTAAAGCGTATTTTGATAATTTAGATGTATTCAATGCTGCAAGGCCTGATGAAATCATCCTAAAATACTTAAGGAACTAGATGAAGAAATTGTGGAACAGTTAGTAATGATGTCTGAACTCCTGAAAGATGGGTGAGGTCCTGGAGAACTGGAGAAGGACAAACGCAGTACTGATCTTTAGAAAGGGGAACAAAGAAGACCCAAGGAATTATAGACCAGTCAGCTCAATTTAGATACTGGGAAAGATACTGGAATAAATTAGCCAATTGTAAGCACCTAGGAGCAGCCAGTATGGATTTGTCAAGAACCAATCATACCAAACCAACCTAATTTCCTTCTTTGACAGAATTCATGGCTTAGTTGATGGGGGAGTGGGGCGGGAGTGGTAGATGTGATATATCTTAATTTTTGGTACTTTTTTGGCATAGTTCCACATGACCTCCTCATAAGCAAACTAGGGAAATGTGGTCTAGATGAAATTATTATGGGGTGGTGGTCTTTCAACCAGTTTTGCACCTACTGAAAGAGTAGCTGTCAATGGTTTGCTGTCAAATTGGAAGGCTGTATGTAGTGGGGTCCCACAGTGGTCTGTTTTGGGCCCACTACTATAGAATATTTTCCTTAAGGATTTTAATAATGGAAATCAGGGCATACTTATAAAAGTTGTGGATGATACCAAGGTGGGAGAGATTACTAGTACTTTGGAGGACAGGATTAGAATTCAAAATGATCGTGGCAAATTGGTTTGAAATCAACAAGTGGAAATTCAGTAAAGACAAGTGCAAAGTACTTGAGTAATTGAGGAAAGAAAAAAAATCAAATGTACAACCACACATTGGGGGATAACTGGCTAGATGTTAGTACTGTTGAAAAGGATCTGAGGGTTATAGAAGGTCACAAGTTGAATATAAGTCAACCAAGTAATGTTGTTACAAAAAAGACTAATGTCATTCTCGGGTCTATTAACAGGACTGTCGTCTGTAAAAGGTAATTGTCTTGCTCTACTCACACTGATGAGGCCTCAGCTGGAGTACTGTGTCCAGTTCTGGGTGCCACCTTTAAGAAAGATGTGGACAAATTGGAGAAAGCCCCAAAGAAAGCAACAAAAATAATATAAGGTTTAGAGGCCTTATAAAAATGAAACAAAACCTAGGCACGTTCAGTCTTGAGAAAAGAAGACTGAGGGCAGACCTGATAGTCTTCAACTATGTTAAACGTGGTTACAGAGAGGACAGTGACCAATTGTTCTCTATGCCCACTGATGGTAAGATAAAAAGTAATTGGCTTAATCTGTAGCAAGGGAGATTTAGGTTAGATGTAAGGAAAAACTTTCCAACTATTAAGGGTGGTTAAGCACTGGAATAGGTTACCAAGGGAGGTTGTGGAATCCCTATCATTGGAGGTTTTAAAGAAAATCCCTGTCAGGGATGATCTAGGACAGTGGTTCCCAAACTGGGGTTCACGAAAAGTTACAGGGGGTTCTCGGGGAAAAAATTCCCTAATGGTGGACAGAGCTGTCCATAGGGACTCCATAGGGCCAGCAGCCCAGAGCCCCTGGACTTCCAAGAGCTAAGCAGATCAAAGCAAGCATATCTATCACACTGAGATTTAAACTTCAAGACTCCTTATTATAAGAAATGGAAAGGAAGGTGGATATTTTTTGCAGTTTTTAAAATTAAATAGGCTGCTAGTGTTGTTTTTAAATTATTATGAAGAACAAGTTTAAGCTTTGTTGTAATGTGCATTGTTTGCCTGGACTGCTCAAGACCTGAATGCTTGTGTAGGAGGAACTCTTCAAGTTGTCTTCTTAAATACCTTCATGCTGTTTCACATCTGATACTCCTTGATGAAACATAGGAACCTTGTCTTATAACAGGCTTATTCAAAATGATACAAACTACAAAAGGAAAGTGAGATCTTGGAAGAGTGTTGCCGTTTTCATAATGTAATAAAATACTGTAATGATGAATAATAATAAATAGTATGTAATAAGCATGTCATAAAAACAAATTTTATATTTCCAAGATTACTACTTTTATAATTTATACTCAGGTAAAGGAGAAAAATCCCTGGATATATTCATTTTTAGGAGGGGGTTTGTGAGACTTGACATTTTAGTGAAAGGGGTTCACAGGTTGTTAAAGTTTGGGAACCACTGATCTAGGATTACTCGTTCCTGCCTCAGAGTAGGGTTCCTTCCAGGCCTATATGTCTATGATTCCATCACCCGTGCTCTTCTGCAGTATTGATTTCTCTGTTTCCAAAAGTGAGAGAATTTCTACCCAAAAGCTATTGGACACTCTTTTGTACACTATGCAAAGGACCCCCACCCCCATTTCTGCTCAGCTGCCACAAGGCCTCATCTGAGTATCCTGCAGAGGATAGGCCTGGGCCTGGAAGCATAGGTTATAAGGTTCAGATGATGGTCTTCAGTATCTTGACACCGGCCGCCTTCTTTCCCTCCCTCCATTTCCAGCTTTGCAAACTTCTACGGCCGCTAATGGTGAAAGAGCAAGTCCGTGCCTAAAGCGTCACTTTTGTAAGGTCTGTGTGGCAGCTCCTCCTCTCCCGCACCCTGGGCTCCGGCGGGGTGTCTCTGTGCAGCTGTAGCCGCATTCTTCAGGAGCTGGCGCTGCCGCAGAGCGCTAACCCCGCTAGCGTTCACGGCGGCGCGGGCTCGGGTCACCTGGCAAAGGGAACGCGCGTTCTGTGTGGGCACAGCTGCTCTCTGGAGCGGTGAGCCCGGGCAGCTGCTGCACTAGCTCCCCCGCCCTTGGGTGAGATGCGGGATTGAAGCAGCCGAGTTTTACGGGACCTTTCCCAGTAGTCCTTGGGGGCAGGTGAGTGTGGAGAGCTGCGTCCCCATCACTCCCCTAGCTGCAGCATCCGCTGAGAATGCCGGTCTGAGGGGCAGTGCGCAGGCTGAGCTCCCTGCCCCAGGCTCAGGGAACCTTTACACCAGGCAGGGTGAAATCCTGACCTCATTGAAGTCACTGGGGATTTGCCATGGGATTTGCCGGAGCCAGGATTTCACCCGCAAGGTCCCCCCGGCCATAGGGGGCACCTCCCAGTCCCTTAACTCCGGAGCAGGGGGAGCTGGGAGTTCATCAGCAAGCCGAAAGCTCCTGCTTGCTTTACAGTCTAGTGCCAACCCTAATCTCCCCTCCCGCCCTCAGGCTATGGAAAGAACGATGCAGGTACAACTAAAAGAAAAATCAAAGCACCTACCTGTCCACCCACGTGTGTGAACACTGGCTGCCGCAGAAAGCACTCCAATTCGAGTGGAAATGAGCAACACGTGTTCCCAATGTTATTTTAATGTATTAAACATCATGAAGCAGCTGCTCTTGTGTAGCCGGATTTACATGGGCACTCAGTGTTTGTTCAAAGAGGCACATTTAGGAATTGTTTAATTTACTGGGAAGGGGAAGTGTGCGTGACGAAATGCCTAATGGTAATCTCGTGACTCTTAAAACACACATCTAGCCGTGGCATGCCCTGTTCTTGTAGACTTGTCTCAGCCACAGCTTGCTTGCCATGCTGGTTAGCTGAAATACATTGTCTTTGAACTACCCACATATTAAAGGAAGGTAAAAGGAGATCAGATTTCATTTTATTGTATAGTCACGTCCTCGCTAAACAGTCTAATGTAACCCTGAAATGCTTAGTGAAGATTTTGCAAGTTAGTCCCTTACTATGATCCTTGACTTTATAAGCAATCCCGAAGAGATCTGCGTTGAGGAAAAGCCACAACAGATGCTGCAGTAGTCTAAAACCCATGTAAATAGTGTTTGGGAGGGGGCGGGGAACCTTGTGAATATGGTTCTATGGAAGCCAACCAGTCCGGGTTTGCACCATATCCTTGCAGAAATGCGAGCCCAGCATTGTTAGGGGGTGTTTGCATAATTTTAAATGCTCATCAAGGAGGGAAATAGGAATCTGCCTCCATTCTCACTCTTGCCTTTGGTGTCTACTGGGTGTGTGGGTCTCCCGCAACTGCCGGCACAGGATGGCTATGCTTTCTTGACACGATGCCTTATCACCTGAAGCTGATCGCGCTTGGTAAGATCTCTCCCTTGTACAGAGGTATAGACGTTTAACAAATACTATTCAAAACGTTAAGGGGATTGCATGCCTATTACAAGACCCAAAGGGGACATTTTCAGATGCTCAACTCCGACTGAAAGTCAATGGGAGTTGGCTGCCTAAATTCCCACTGTGCCTTTGAAAATTAACTCCACAATTCTTCAATAACTCTTTATATAAACATTTACTTAGGGACCAAATAAAGCCCTACCGTGAATAATTATATAATATCTAAGAAGTAATCGAACTAAGCAAAGAATTGATATGAAATCTCTCAGGAAAACTGGGGAGCCCTATGTGCATGCACGTTATCAGAAAGTGGTTTTATGATGTGCTTAGTTTTCCGTAGTGCTATCAAGGCGGGTGATAGTTCGTCTAACCTGCAGTTGACACCTTTTCCACAGCGTGGCGCTTGAGCAAGAAGTTTTACGAATAGATCATCTTTCCAGTGGAGACTGTCAGCAGTGCGGTTGCAAGTTTTACACGCTAGTTACCACACGCTGAAAACTGAAATATCTATCTTGTTCTCTTCTGTTTTCCCAATAAAAAGCCAGCTCGTCCTTATTAACTGTGTTCTGAGATGCCGTTATTGGAAAGAAATGTTTTCTCTTCAGAATAAGTTGGGGAGATAGTTTAGTACCTTCTGTTTGGCAAAATAAAATAATTGGGAACATACATTTCAGGACCATAAAAGTCCCTTTGTTTTGTCCCTGCTAGCTATATTTTTCTCTAGGAGTAAGAGTGCTGTAATAATCCTCTGCAGATGAGTGTTCTACTTTCAAACTTGCCGGTATCAAGTTTGTTTTATGTTTAGATTAAGGAAGCGGACATTATCAGGTCCCTATCCAAATCATAGGCCCAAATCTGCGCTACTTTGCATCCTGTATGGCTATTAATAGGCTGTGTAAGGCAGTGCAGAATTTGATCCTCTATATCTAATGAAAATAAACTGCACTGGTCGAAGTAACCCTGTAAAATGATCACTGATTATGTATCATTAAGGAAAAAGTTATCCCCATCGGCAGCTTTATTTACAAAATAATTCAGTACAATAACTAATTTCTAAAAATACGATAGAAACCAGGTTTTCCATCAAGAGATGCAAGAAAAGTGTCTTATGTAGCATGTATTTCGCAACTGCAGTGACCAGAGAAGTATACAGATCTAGAACAGTGCAAAGGCTTCTCAACTAGTTACATCCTTATCTAAGAGAAACCAGTTACTTCAGTGGACGTTTGGAGGAGATCATTCCGGAGAAAGACCATAACTATTCCAACTCTGGGTCAATCTCCTAAAGAAACTGAACACCCCTATCTAGGACACGAGCCAGCTTCATTGGAAATCCAGGGAATCTATAGTTGGAGGGTTTGGTTAAGAGGCCTCCGCTCTTTCTGCTGGGACAAAACTACATTAAGCTCAGCCTTGCTGTTATTCTGTTACTCTCCTTCAGTGGCAGCCACAACAACAACAAGAAAAAGTTCCGTTTTCGCTACAGTATAAATAGATTACACACTTTCCAAAAAAGCAATACCACATTCACTCTTATCAGTGTCTCTTTCCACCAGCAATTCAGAAAAAAGAAGTCAGATTCCGTGAATGTAGCTATTTTCTGATTCGTCGCTTGCGGTTAAAAGCTGATAAAAAAAGTGAGTAGGGGTTTGACTGTACTGTCTCGGCTCCGCTCGTTTTCTTTCCGAAGTTTAATTTTCCGGAACGACTCCTAAAAAGGCATGGAGAGGCGGAGCCCTCAGGGACCGGATCCTCGCCTTTTTAGGCAAGAGCCTAAGAAACCGGAATATCCCTCGCTCGGTGCTTCGTGCTCTGCGAGCGAGACAAGCACCTCCCACAGGCTTTCCCGATTTGCGTGCACTGGATCTATTACTATATTTATAAAAAGTTACGGTCCGTTGCCGAAAATCCGCGGCCAAGCATCAGCCTGCCTGTGAGAGGAGCAGCTGCAGCGGGCCTGGATCCGACTACAGAGAGACCGCATGTTAATCTCCCATGTGATGATTCCGCCCGGCTCGCCCTTCCCTGTTCCTCAGTCCTTATATGGGCAGTGACGTCCTGGGCATTCAGGGCCTCCCCATAAATACTTACTGCAACACTTTCCATCTACTGAGAGCTGCAAGTGATTAACAGCTCTGCAAGGGACACTGACTGTTACAATAACACTACAGCAACTACTGGGCTTTTACAGAGCAACACAGAGGCAGTAACAGACTTTAAGTATAAATTTACTTGATTTTTTTTAGCGTGGAAGAAACAAATAACCCTACAGTATTAACACTACAAGTAGTGAAAGTTGTTTTCAAGGTTGTTTATTGACCAAATGATGACTGCCAAGACCGTAGACAAAATTCCAGTAACTCTCAGTGGTTTTGTGCATCAGCTATCCGAAAACATTTACCCTGTGGATGACATCGCTACCACATTGCCAACTTCGGTCACAATCTTCCCCAATGCTGACTTAGGAGGACCGTTTGACCAGATGAGCAGTGTGACAGGAGGTAAGCATCACTTTTTAAGCTGTGCATGTGCAGGGTGTTTACTTGTCTGATTTGCGGTCCCATTGTACGCTGCTGATCACATTTAAGCGAAACAGAAAGAAAACTAGAAAAGAATTTGCTGATTAGGTCAGTGGCAACATGTGTTAATGTATACATAACTCTGAGTGCTTGTTTCTAATTCGATTAACGTCTGCATGCTGAGAAATAACAGTGTAAAGGACTACAGCAAGTTGTCCGCAGCAATGTGGTCAGGCTATTCTAAGGCATTCTGTAATCCATTTTGTGTGTGCATTAAACTAAGATAAAGTTGAGACTGGCGAGCCTCGAAATTAGTGCAATATATGTCCCTTGTAAATTAAAGCGTCCAGAGGGAGAGAAAAACCCCGCCCCATATAGGCAGGTGGACACCTGGAAGTGAACTACAAGACAGTATTTGGCCGTATTGATAACATGCTTTTTAGAAGGGCGAAGAACATGGTGAAGCCATAGTCCTGAAAGCAGCCAGGTGTCCTTGGGAGTGGAGGGTGGCCGTGCACTGACCGATCGCCTCTCTTTAATTCCCAGATGGAATGATCAATATTGACATGAGTGACAAGAGGTCCCTGGATCTGCCTTATGCCAGCAGCTTTGCCCCAGCAGTTTCTGCTTCCCGCAATCAAACTTTTACCTACATGGGCAAATTCTCCATCGACCCTCAGTACCCAGGAGCCGGCTGCTATCCGGAGGGGATCATTAACATCGTGAGCGCTGGGATCCTGCAGGGGGTCAGCACCCCCTCTTCATCGGCCACTTCTTCCTCCACAGCCTCTTCTGCCTCCCCCAACCCGCTGGCCAGCAGCGCTCTGAGCTGCAGCATGGCTCAGAACCAGCCCGGAGACCTGGAGCACCTGTACTCACCTCCGCCTCCCTACTCGGGCTGCGGGGAGCTCTACCAGCAGGACCCCTCCTCTGCTTTCCTGCCCGCCTCGGCCGGGGGCTCTCTGCCCTACCACCCGCCCCCGTCCTACCCTTCCCCCAAAGCGGCCGCGGACGGCGGGATCTTCTCTATGATCCCGGATTACCCGGGTTTCTTCCCGCCCGCTCAGTGCCAGCGGGAGCTGCACGCCCCGCCCGAGCGCAAGCCCTTCCCGTGCCCCCTGGACTCCCTCAGGGTCCCGCCGCCACTCACGCCGCTCTCCACCATCCGCAACTTCACCCTGGGCGGGCCGGGGGCCGGGGCAGCAGGGGGAAGCGGGGAAGGCGGCCGGCTGCCCGCCAGCGCCTACAGCCCGCACAACTTGCCCCTGCGGCCCATCCTGCGGCCCCGCAAGTACCCGAACCGGCCCAGCAAGACGCCGGTGCACGAGCGGCCCTACCCGTGCCCGGCAGAGGGCTGCGACCGCCGCTTCTCCCGCTCGGACGAGCTAACGCGGCACATCCGCATCCACACCGGCCACAAGCCCTTCCAGTGCCGCATCTGCATGCGCAACTTCAGCCGCAGCGACCACCTCACCACCCACATCCGCACGCACACGGGCGAGAAGCCCTTCGCCTGCGACTTCTGCGGCCGGAAGTTCGCCCGCAGCGACGAGAGAAAGCGCCACACCAAGATCCACCTGCGCCAGAAGGAGAGGAAGGGCGCTGCCGCCCCCTCCTCCTCCAGCGGGACCAGCGCCCCGGCCGCGCCCCCGCCAGGCGCCGTGTGCAGCAGCAGCAGCGCCGTCGGCTCGGGGAGCCTGGCTGCCTGCGCCTCCAGGACCAGGACGCCCTGAGGCAGCCCCCCTGCGCGCGCACTATCGCCTGCTCCCCGGGCGCCACGGCGTAGCGCCGAGCGCTGCCCGGCCCGGCCCGCCCTCACACCTCCCGCCCCGGCCGCCGGAGAGGGGCTGGATCCAGCCGCAGAGGGGCTGGGGACTGACTCTGCAGAGCGCGGCCTGGCCAGCACTGGGGGGACCGTGTATGCTCGGCTGGCGGCGGGCTGAACCGCTGTGCACTTTATAGCTTCGTTCACTGCCTTGGGGCTGATGTGCCGTGAGGAGGAAGCGGGGACGGGCACACGCTCTGGGGCCCTTGACTAGGAATCCAAGTGGTTGCGTGTAAATGTAAATCCTTTCAGCAATATCAGTGCAACTAACTTGGAGCACAGAAGTGCAATCTGATGGGACGGGACAAGGGACAGGTGGTTTCCAGAGTTTTAAATGGCTATTTTTCAGCGTATATTCACTCCGATTTTGTGTATTTTTTGATGTGCACTGTTGAGTTCTCAGCCTTTGGGGAAGGGGGGAGGCAAAGCATTTATGTGATCTATCAAAATGAGCGTCAGAGAAGTTAATTTATTGAAGGTGGGATGTACGTATATTCTCTGCTGTTAGGATGCATGCAAACGTGTTGAAGTGTCCTTGGTGCCTTGTGTGATGTAGACAGTGTTTCAGTGTCTGCATGTAAATGGGTTGCCTTATTAATTACGACAGAAACGTGTTCAGTCCCTGATCTTAGTATGGCTGTACATTTCTGCCCATTAATATTTGTATTTTTTAGAAACTATATTTTTGTACGCACTGTTTTTGTGACTTAAAAGTGTTACATTTGTAGTCAGATTTCAGATGAGGATGTAAATAATCTTGCTAGAGTTGGCACATCAATTGTCCGCTCGGAACAATAGCTGAAATAGAAATGGTATAGTCTAATAATACACAACCACTAACCAGAACTCAAAGGAGAGATGGTTTCTTTATGAGTATTCTGTAAATAAATACTTTTTCAACAATAGGTTCGGTGCTTAACTCGTTTATAAAAGGAGACAAATATCTTAATGATGCTAAGTTGAAAACTGTTTCTTTAGGTTTATACAGACCAAGGCACTGGTTAGTCACCTCCAATAGGTATATAACATTTATTTTAGGTGACTCACAGTACAGTTCTACTGTAAAATACATCAATCACTCATCTGTATTTTAGATTTTGAGTGAAATAGTGGCCCAATTGAAGCTAATGACACCCCACTTCCCCACCCAATGATTTCAATTAAGCCAGGATTTCACCCTGTCTGTAGCCTTCCGTCTCCAAAAGAGCACGGGCCGTGTGGTTTGGGTACGTACACTTTGTACGGATTGTGAGTTTCCTGGAGTCGGTTCAAATAATAGACGCTATTTCCGATTGGGGAGACTCACCAGCACCCCCCTTTTTTTATTTTCTTTTGCACTGTGCAAACTACCCCCTACGGAAATGCAAACACTCCCCCGTCCCCAGTGTACAAACAAGCAACTGGTAGAGCGGTGGGGACTTCCCCTAGGAATAAATAGAAATGCTAATCTAAACCGGTGAACTGTATCTTGACTCATTATTGTTCCGTGATTTAAAGCAGGCTAATTAAAACTCCCAAAGTGGGCTCTGGAAAATAAATACCATCATCTTAGTGCCCACTCGGAGAAAGCTAGTCTCAGAGCTGAGATACGAGTCAAGATGTGTGCGGCTTTGTGGAAAGTGCTCAAGAGCGGTCACGGTGCAAAGAGCTTTCAGTTTCCACAAACAAGTGCCGCAATTGAGTAGCATTTGTTTAGAACAAAGTGCTCTGATATTAGCCGCTATGACAGGCCTGCAAAGATTAGCTGTAAGTACAACTGTTAACCACTTGCCAAGTTCACCCTGGGTATAACGCCATTGAAAGTGGAATTGCACCAGGGCAGAGCTTATAGACAGTGATGGCTTAGAGATCACCTGTTTCGATGGGTTTGTGGCACCCGTCACTGGCAGTCCATCTGTGGGCTATGTTCACCAAACACAGCCAACCTGCAAGTCCCTATCCAATGGTCACCTAAGTGTTCCCTAAATTCTCTTGCCATACTGCTGGGTAGATTGTGGCTACAGAATCAAAGAAATGTGATGGCTCTCCCCAGTATTTACTCAAATAATTGCCAAAGACTCACACAACTTCCCAACAAGCCTAAAAACAAAAGTTAAAGGTAAAAGCTTTACCAGCTGTAGCAACAACATTGCTCACCTGACCTGTCTGTGAATACATCTCACTCACTACTGGAGTTTCTTCCTGGGTTCAGGAATTACTTTGTCAATTGTACAGAAAATCTGGCACGCTTTCATGCTGTACAGCTTGTTTGCACGTTCACTGTGTACACCCCTTCTTGTGAAATAGCTGATAATATATTATAGACAAGTGTGTATGTGCTTTCTTTAGATTACCTGAAAACATATCTAGTACTTATTTTAATTAAATCAGGTGACTCAAATTTCAAAACAAGCTGATATTGTTCAATCAGAATTGAGCCTTTTACTGTCAGAGGCAGCAAACTGCTCCTGAAAGTAATTCTTAGCTGTATGTGTATGATAGCGAAAATCTTGATGTGGACCGTTGCAGAAGGAAAATCACATAACATTTAAAGTTACTATGTAGTTTTTCTTCTTTCATTATTCAGATATGCTAGATTATACTATATGATTGTTGAGGCTGATCTGAAGAGATGCTGACTATCCACATGTCTCATTTACTTTAGCCATCTTTAATTTCCCTAAGCCCAGGTTCTGTGTGAATACCTCCATAGGTTGGGTAGATACTTAGTTAGAACCAAGCTCCTTTGGCATACACTATGAGGTCCTAATTCAGCTCTTTACACTGGCAAACCCCTCATTAATTTTATAGGGGAGTTAGCCACAGTGGGAAGTACTGAACTGGGTACGCTACCTGCACTGGGTTCAGGTGAACAAGAAACTAAAGTAACATGCATAATACACAAAGCCTGTCTTTATATGAAATGTTTTGCTGCTATGTAATTTCTGATGTAGATTTGTAAAAGCTGCAGTAGTTCTGCAAAAGTTAACATGATTGGTAGGCATAGCTATAATGTGTTTTCTGCCATTTCCAAACTTCACTTATTTGCCTGAAGTATATTAAAAGTTTAAAGCATGGGTGGGAAGAAACAGGACCACTAATTGCTTTACACTCCAATAATTCAAGGGGTGGGTGGGTAACAGAATAGATATAATTGGTTTTTTTAAAAACCTTCCTTAAAGGGCTCTACCACAAGACAGCTGTATGCAACTTTCAGCTCAGTGCAGCTTTTTGGCACTGTAAACTGCTCAACGCATCCTAGAGTAAAAAGGCTGACAATCTCCCCTAGAACAGAGTTGAACATTGAAAGCTGTTTCCTTTTTTCCTGAGATTGATCTTTTCCTTAGCAGCTCACACCACGCACCTGAAAGACCAGGACCTTTTTATTGTGTGTGACTTGAAACTGAACAAGAAATAAGTTTGTAATTAGTCAAAGCTGAACAAAATCAATCAGGTCTCTATTTGCTAATAGCCAACAACAACTACACAGCTGTGAGAAAACATAGCTGCCAGCATTAATAGGTACTAGATCATAGGTACTCGAGGGAATTCATTTTTCATTGCACCATGGCTTTCAGTATACTTCAGCATTGCTATCTCATACCATATAGAGGTGGTTTCCAAAAGACAGTGGAATGTTTAATGACTGATTTAACATAGGAGCTCCAAGACCTGTATGGATGTTGAATGCAACAAAGCTTTCTTGTTTAGCATCAGTAGCTCACTGTATTACAGATAGTCAGTGATCTGGTTCTTTCAATGTGCTAAAGTTCCAAAGCCCCACTGATTCATGGGCAGGGCAGGGCAGCTTTCCTACTATGACTGCAGCTCTGCAATGGCTAGTTTGTCCAAAATATACCACAGATCTAACTGCAGTTGTATTAGTGCATTATATACTCTTGAGTCAGAACAATTTAACATGTTAAAAGATTACATTCCTACTTAAAGAAGAAAAGAGGCATAAACCTGACAGAAAAAGGATGCATAATAAATAGGTTGATTTGAGAAAAACTACAGATGATCAATGTGGCTACAACAGAAACTTTAAAACAACTGACACTACATTCTTACTCAGATTTACACCTGTCCTCAAATGTCAAAATATTGAGACTAGACAGCACTTTGACTAGATTTGGAGCGTAGAAAGTTTATGAAAGGAAGCCATAGATACAGCTAGATTAATGTCACAGTGCCCTGGCATTTTCACTGACATAACAGGAAAGACTCATTCTGATGTATAAACTATACATGAATTAATTTAAAAGTAATTCACAACAGACCTTTGTGACTGCAAAAGAAAAAATATATATTATTTTCACCCAGGTGGGTTCATAAGACTTTTACACTTGCAAGGGAAAATAATCATAGGCCAACTGTGAGATATCCTGTATTTATTCTATAGTTCATCATCAACAGCAGTGTTTTCATAACTGCAAAATTACAATACCCACGCTGCAGTGAGAAAGAACAGCAATACAGACTTGAGCCTTCCGTTTAAAGTTAGTAAGAGCATTTGAAGTAAATTCTAATTACTAAGTATATGAAGGTTGCAAAACCTGTTAAACAAAAAGGCTTTTCTTTAATGCATCTTAGTTGTTTGTTTCTTCCTGGCACTAGGACTTGTTTTAATACTGGTCCTTTTAGCTCCACTTTAATAAAGCTTCTGCTATGATGATCTGGCAACAATCACGCAAGGTAAGGGATCACTACCATTAAAGATGCATTAAAGTCACATCCCATTAAACATCATGACTAGTTTTTACATATGGTGTAAAACTGACAGCAAAAAGAGAGAGCAGAAAGACAAGAGAGACTAAAACAGGTTAGATAAAAATTCTCTTTGGAGCAGTTTGTATTTCCAGTAGAGCTGCTTGCACCCTACACACTGTTTTCCATAAGGAATTCTGAAAAAAAGGTCTTCATTAGTGTTACAGAACAGAGAATTAGACTCATATTACAATATACCGAAGAACTGCATTACCCCTAAATATAAGAGAACATGTGATCTCACTGCATATTTATTATTTAAAGCTGAGCTGCAATGGAATTCCAGGAGAAGCAAGTATGGCAGCTGTAGAAATCAGGCACTTTGAAGTGCCAAAAAATAAATGAAAACTGCATGAAATAACATCTTCCATTTTTCAGAAAACAGATTTGAAAATGTAGTGTGTGTTCCAGTGCATTTCATATCCAATCTTTTGCAGGCAAGAACAAGCTCCTTGAAGTATTGTTAAATACACAGCCACAAAAGGATTATTTTAAAACTCATACATAAGCAACTATACAGGAAAAACAAACCTGCTTTTAAAATGCACAAAGCAAAGAAAAAATAGTGAAGGGAAAACTTCCAGAACAGGTTCGTATATCAATTATGAAGGGGTTAAGTCAATATTTTTTCTGTTCAAGTCACTACTACGAGACTAGGAAAGTCAAGGCTACCCAAGTTTGGGTCTCTGGTAGAAAGTATGTATTAAGATATGCAGGCACATAAAATCTTTCCCTGTAGTATAAACAGAATATTTCACTAATAGAAAAAGTATCTCCATTGTTAGAAAGGTCATACTCTCTATCACAGGCAAACTAAACCTCAAAACTGCTTACACCATAGCAAAGCAAAATTCACTGTTTCCTTTACATATGTTTATGAAAAGCCTTATGAAAAAGCAATCTTTATAAAGAGAGAAAACACAAGGCTTATAAAGCCTGTAATGTTCTGTTATGTATCAAAATGTAGGCCTCACTTTCAAGGGATGTCCTCAGGTCAAATCTGGTCCCAAATTTAAAGGATTGTGTTTATATACAGCTCTAAGACCACTAGAAGAATTCCCACAAAACATTTAAAAAGCAATGAAGTTTAAAAAAACAACAACTTTGTGTAGTGTTTCCACCTAACACAGGGCTGCATGAGCGCTTTAAAGTGAAATTGATTAGAAGCTGTTCTATTTTCATTAATCAAAGAAATGTACAAACATAAATAGCAAAGAATTTTACAAGTTTTCAGTTTTAATCTTATGTTTTATGTAACTTAAGGAATGTTTAAAGTAGTTTATCTGACAATGTCCCTTTAAAATGTGACAAACCTTAATTTATAATTAACTGTAACCTTAGAAATGGCTAGTGTTAATTCTAGTAGCATTTCCTGGCCCAAGAGTTTTCAGTGTCTTGCTAGTTCCATATAGATCTTCTTGATGCTCATTTCAGAGACAGTCCCCAACAAACACAGAAGATTCCCCATTTGTTTATTACCTTGGGTTGTGGGGATAAACTCTCTATTCCTACCCACAAAGTAGGGAAGCTGCATTTGAGGAGTCACTGTCAGTGGGACTAGACAGGCTGGAAATACCACCTTTGAGTTTTCAGATCACTTACAAACATGCCTTATAGAAGAGTGAAGTTTCTTATTGCATTTATTCTCTTAACTTTAGGAAGGAGGGGGGATGAAAGAGGGGTTTCTTAAGTGGTTAGACAAAATACTGATATTTACTTTAACATTCTGTTGTGTGGAAGTTTAAACAGTACTACTTTTGCAAGTCTTCACATCAGTCAAAAGGAGAAAAAAAATCCACTGGGTCGTTTAGTGCCCTCCACTCAAAAAGCTTGACAGTAAGCACAAAGAGGTTTTAGTTTTGTAGCTTTCGTGCAAATACAGTCTATGTCATTAACAGCAGTAGTTCTGGCTGGATATTGCTATTCTCGTTAGTCAGGAGTAGGAGATGCTCAGCCACCATTAAGCAGCTAAGTTTGTATAACTGCTTTGATCAAGCACACCAAATCACCCAGGGTTATGATTTGGGTTTCCTGTGTGAGTTAATTGGCTGGTGTCTTTCTGATGATTTGGACAGGGAAATGGTACCATAATCTGCCCCAGAAACTGCTCTCCTGTGTAGGCCATTGGCAGAAACACACAAGATTTGTTCACCCTTAGTTTAGTGGCAATCAGCTCCTCTGGGGCATGGTCTGTGCATAAAAAGTTGTTTCTACTGCAATTATCCATTGGTAGAGAAACAGTACCCTAGAAGAGTGCAGCCCATGGCCCCAGCAGCTGGATGCTTCATTCTTAGAACTGATGAGCTGAACTGAGAAAATGATAGCCCAACACATGCACACATACACTCTCCCAACGCATCCAACTGCCCCAGGGAGGCTGGGGAGTGGCTTTCCGCACCCCCGGACTAGGAGATAGGCCTGCTGTAGTGACTAACATTACTTCAAAGGCGGCTGGGAAGGGAATCGTGGCTATGGCTTTTGTACAGCGAGTGCAGCCGCTGCGACATCTCGAGTGAGCCACGGCACAAGCCAGATCCTCCCGTCCCGCTGCTGTCGGCTCTTCGACCTCCTGCTGGAGGAGGAGAAGGAGGAGGAGGGGCCCCCTATTCCAGCGGCCCCACACGATCCCTACCGGGGAAGAAGTAGTCGAGGGAGGGGGGAGCGGTCCGTCCTCAGAGGGCTCTGGCGCAGCCTCACCGTGAGAGGGCCGCGCCGGCTTCAAGGGGAGACCTTGGGCCCGGGGTAGGGCTCTCCGCCACACCAGAAATCCGCCGCCTGCGGGGTCTCCACCAGCCACACCTCCCGGGGCAGGGCGTGGGGATCGGCAGCGGGGCCGGCGGACGCCTCCAGCAGGCGGTAGTAGTGGCAGTCCCGGCCGTTCTCAGGGTCGTAGGGGGGCGCCAGGATGTCGAGGAAGGCGGCCGGCCCGTCCACGGCGTCGATCTGGTGCAGGTTGTCGGTGTGCGGCGAGAGCAGGCAGGGCGGCGAGGCCGGCGTGCAGAGCTGGCGCGAGCGGAGCAGGGCGCGGCGGCGGGCGCCGGGCGGCGCGGCGGGGGGCAGCGGGTCCAGGCAGGCAATGCGCAGGCTGCCGTAGAGCACCTTGAGCATGCCGTTCATGCCCGGGTGGTCGTGCAGCGGGATGCAGGCCCCACTCCGCAGCAGGAACACGCCCATGCTGAAGCTCTCCGTCTCGCAGATGTGCATGTAGCTCACCGGCGGCACCGCTCCGGCCCCAGCCCCGGCTCGCGAGCAGCCCGCCCCCGGCACGGCCGCCGGGCCCCGCGGGACGAGGTGCAGGTCCTCGGCCCGCACCTCGTTCAGCAGCTGCTGCAGCCGGTGCAGGTTCTCACCGAAGCTCGGCCCCGGCGCCGGGCCCCGGAAGGTGATGCGGGCCTGTTTGGCCACCCGCTGGATCAGGGAGGCCATGTTGTCCCGGGGCATGGTCGCTCCTAGGTTAACGCACTCGGCAGTGCCCGTCCGGGCGCTGCTCTCCGCCGCGCTCCCCACCCCTACTCCAGGGCGCGCCTGTCTGCGCCGGCGCGCACGGCCGCTTGCATCATGGGGCTTGTAGTCTTCCCCACCCCACCCAGTAGGCTCTGCCCAGTGCCCAGTCTTGTCCCTGCCGGATGGGCAACGCGTGGCTAGCGCTGGGGGGCTGTAGGCTGGGAACTGCCTGGCTCTGCTGAGCTGCCGCGTTCGCAGGCATAGGCACTGCCGGGTAAGGAGGCTTTCAGGGTGGAAGAGAAAACTACATCTCCCAGGGGACTGGGCCGGTGCGTTTTCTGCTGCAGGAAGAGGGCTATTGAGCTCATAGTCCTCGAGGGCCTAAAAGGCACCAGGCAGCGAAGCGCTGAAAGAACTAGACGTCCTAGAAATGCAAGCGCTTAGCAAGGAATGCGGCCACCTGTGTCCCCTGCTGTTGCAATCAGAACACGGCTGGGCTGGGGGTGCAGATCAGGACACCAACTACATAGCACAGCAAAGGTTCCACCGTAAAGAAAAGCTCTAAAGCTGTTTGAGTGCACGGGACGCCCTTTCTCTTGATGTGTTGCAGCCTGAAACATATATAGATATAAATACCTTCAGAAACTCAGGAGGAGAGGCGTGGTTCAATTTTTTTCAATAGCCCCGGGAGCTGGGTGTAGCTACAATCCCAAGGTTACGATGCCTAGACCTGTTCTTTCAATCAGGTAATGGCAAAATCAGATTATTGGACATGCACAAATAAATTTATTCAGGTGCATAAGTATTTACAATGCTGACTAGTAACATGTACATGCACTTATTGTGTTTTTCTGTGAGCAGCTCTCTCTTCTCCCAGTTAGGAATTCTGCATTTGTTTCAAATGCTGCAGCCTTAATATTTGGGTGTCCAATTTGAGAAACCCAGGGGCCTGATTTTTATTGTTCAGGCCCTAAATATCTCAAGATGGGTACCCAAAATTAGTGATCATTTATTTAAAACTTTTGCCAGTAAACTGTTTTTCTCAGTTTCACAATCTATAAAATGGGGAAACAGTATTTATCTATCTATTTCACAGTGGAGTTATGAGGCTTAAATTCTCAATCCTGCAAGTTATTGTGTGCAGCTGTACCTCTGTACCTGTGCAGAGTCTTATTGACTTTAAGTCAGAGGTCTTCTTGTGTGCAGTTAATTGTAAGATCGGGACCTACTTCATTAAAGAGACACCAATAACTTAAAAATCATACTCATGTCTGAACTTTCTTTTACCCGATGTTGTTATAAGTAACACCTAAATTGACAGAACAAATATTCTCTCTTTTCAGTTTATTTACTCTGTGCAATGCACAACACTTTGTGTACAGTCACTTGCACTGTTTCCTCTGGGTAGTCAGCTAGTCACTAGTCCTGCATTGTGATCAGTTTTTCTAATAGCAGACTCCCTTTGTGGATCACAATGTAGGATCAAGAGTCCAAACAAATATGCAGATGAACTGGATAAATTTTAAAACAATTTATTCAGGTGCATAAGTATTTGCAGGACTGGTCCCTTAGAACGACATAAACAAAAGGGGAAAGTAACTTTCTCAAAACAATGGGGGAGAGTATTCTTTTTAAACGTAAGAAAATGTAATTGTAAATCTAGAAAAATTGGCAAAGAGCTCAGGGGGAGGTGCAGTCCCTGAAACTACTTTTTAATTTATTTTTGAAATTTAATGATTTAAAGTTGATATGTCATTTAATGTTTGCAAATTGCTGTGATTCTGCAAACGACTATGTAGATATTATTATTAGTCCCTATTCATTTGTTATAACTAAACTATTTTATTCTATAAGCTTTATTGCTAAGAACTTCGGGTTTGTCGCTTTTAAAAAAATCTAACACTTTATCTTCTTTTAGAGAATCTGATTGTCTGCTTAGTACAGGTAGCTGGCGACTGCAAGCATTTTCTTTTTTTTTCTCTTCATGGGTATCTCTACCCTCTTTTTTTATGTCTGATTAAATTGTTTGCCTGTCATTAACAGAAGCTAATCATCAACAAGAGCATTGGTTCCAAATGATGACCTTTGAAGATTCTGAATATTGTCGAATGGGGATGAGTGGCAGTCTTTTTACCCAGTCATGCCATGGTGGTACAGAAGTGGGACTGTTTCACAATCTGATGTAAAAAAGGTGCATCTACCTTGCTGGCACATGACATATAATTATTTTCTATGAAATATTAATTACTGCTTGTATATATTCTTGTATAGGATAAGAAACAACTCCTGTGTTGATAGTGCTTTTCTTGCTCAGCCCCTGACAAAGTTGTTGTAATTGTATTGCACAACTTGGTAACAGGCATAAAGTATATGTGTTTTCAGTGAACACATTTGCACTAATATTTGTTTTATTACCTTCTTACAATTACACGTGCACAGAATAACTTATCTTCTGCCTAGAGAATATTGTAAAGTTATTTGAATGCTTTTGAAATTAAAAAAATTATTTGTATGTTTAGAATATAATAAAGAAGACAAGCTGATTTTGATTTGCTGCAAAGATTGGCTGAATGGTAAAAATTTTATTAAAGCTAATGTTAAAAAAATATATATAATACATAGGTTGGATTCTGTACATCTGGGTATAGTGTTTAGATTATCCACAAATACAGAGTTTGTTTTTAAGAGTCATTATTACATTGAATAAGAAACCAGTGGATACAGCTTGTCAAATTCAACAACTTAATTTAAAAATGAAGAATGTATTTTGTGGACGAATGATACACTTACTCAATGAGATATGATTTTAGCAATAAGTTATATGGTGTCTGTCCTGCCTGGGGTATTGCATCGTGTATGGCAGGGGTTCTTAGACTTTTGTACTGATGACCCCTTTCACACAGCAAGCCTCTGAGTGTGACACCCTTTATATACTAAAAACACTTTTTAATATATTTAACACTATTATAAATGCTGGAGGAAAAGCGGGGTTTGGGGTGGAGGATGACAGCCCGCAATCCCCCACGTATTAACCTCGCAACCCCCTGAGGGGTCCCGATCCCCAGTTTGAGAACCCCTGGTGTATGGTGTAATGTTAGGTACAAGTCTGTAGGCTAAGTATTGCAGGTTTGCAATGACCCAAAGAAAGGTAAGATACTGTCATGCGCACACAAATCATTGTATTAAAAAATTCCATCAAAACCACAATTTTCTTTTTCTTAAGTAATTCAGTTTATTATATAGCTAAAAATACTTGCCCAAAGTTAATGAAATATTAAATCCTTTACCTCTTTAGTTAATGTTCTGACAGCTTCCTTTTTTTGTAGCTAGCAGTGTTTGCTCTCTCCTCTCCTTTCTTATCTGTCCTTCATCTCTAGGCTGAGAGAGATTTTAAAGTGTATTTTTTTATTCACGGCATATTACCTAAAGTTTAGAAATACTCTGATTTTAAGGTGTTTCTTAACCAGATAACGAGAGGAGGAATATGTTCAAAACTCACTCTCTTCAATGCCAAATAAGTGCTGTTTGGGGCACTGGATGGAGATCAGGTGATGCATATTCCACATCTTTCCATTTAGAAGAGAAGGAGCTGTGACAGGATATTCTCCAGAAGGCTGCTCAACTTTGGAATTTGCTCATGTTCTACAGGTCATGTTGCAAAGCCCTTTTTTATTAATTAGGTTCTGGGCAGGGCTGAGAAATCTGAGTTTGGTGGGCTTTGAGATTTCAATTGAAGGTGAGTGCTTTGTGGGAATTGAGAGGGGGTGTTTTACTTATGATTTATTGATTGGTTGTTTTGTTGTGGGGGCGGGGGGGGAAGTGGTCACCAGTTTGTTGGTGTTTGAATTGCTGTCATGGATTAACAAATTTATTTGGGCATAGGCTTTTGTGGGCTAGAACCCACATCGTCCCACAAAAGCTTATGCCCAAATAAATTTGTTAGTCTCTAAGGTGCCACAAGGACTTCTCGTTTTTGCTGATACAGACTAACACGGCTACCACTCTGAAACCTGTTATGGATTGTGAGTTTTCCGCCAGAGTGCCTACAGTCTGTGAACAGGCATCTTTCTTTCTTTGTGTTTAGGAGATGCATGATGGCAGGCATTAGAGGCGCTGGATCCTTTCTGTCTGTATTCATAGTACGTGGGTTAATAAGCTGACAATCCATTCATCAGAAAGTTGGTTTGCATGTGGAACTCTGCTAGAAGGGTTGGTACATGCCATACTGAAGCCCCCCTCCTACTCAGCTCTATTCTGCAGGACCAAACAATTATGGAGGTGTAAAAGCAATTATTTTTAGCAGTTACTCTAGCCAAGAGCACAGTATTAATGATAGATCCTTTCAGTCATAGACACGCTAACTCAGGACAAACATTTGTTTGGACATTTACGCTCTCAACGATCACATTTTATGCTCCTAGATAATTGCTTGAATGCTTACTCTTCTACCCATCGGTTCCTATTCTGTGTTGCCAGGTGAAACAGTTTCACTGGAGTAGAGATGCCAAGTTCATAGGGTCATTTAAGAAGTCTGAGTAACGTTAGCACAGAAGACCAGGATCCAGGACCCCTGGGTTCTAATCTCAGCTCTGCTACTGATTTAACCTTTCTGTACCTCACTTTATCACTCTGTAAACCTGTGTATAATACTTGCCTACTGTGATGCTTCCTGGGGGTACCGAAGGCTGTGAGGTACCTTGCTACCACCTGCCCTTAGCACAAGGAAGCCTTGTACTGTGTCTGCCATGGGTCAGCTCCACAACTCCACTGTCCTCAGGCAACACAAGCACTTCCCTCTAGGTTTCGCAGGCCCTACTATCACTCCACAGGTTAGTGATGGGCACGTTCCAACCCTCAAGCCCTCTGAACGTCTGGAGTGTCCACTGGACGCTCACAGTATTCACAGATTCACTGCTTCCAAAGAAACAGTACACCTCAATTTACTACTTGCACCTCAGATCACTGCTCTGCTTAACACACAGCACTTAGATCTATTTATAGTGAAATCAAGCCTCAGTTTATTTAACAGAGCATAGAGAATCAAGTGGTATTAAGTAGAAGTATGCATTCTGGAGCCTATACTTAATTAACCAGATACTCTTATGGCTTGTAGAATGTTGCTCACCCAAAATTCTTGCAGCGCTTTTTGGTCAGGCTGGCTGTGATTCTCCTTTCCTGAGACAAACTTGCTGTCCGTTTGCCTTCTAAATGAAGAATTCATTGTGTCTCATTGCACTCCAAGAAACAGCAGACATGTCCTTTGTCTTTATTCATATACAGGACACCCCCTAGTTTGTTGTTTCTTCCTGTAGATTTCACATTCACTCAGTCCACACCTGAGTATACAAATAAGCATGCAGTGTGAGGCACACAGTACACAAATGACCAGACAGGAAGATGGGTGTCGGTTACCTTCTGCCTGAAAGAAACATTTCAGAGGTACATCACCTCCTGGTGACCTGCCTTAACTCCAAGACCGTAAGACCATAATTTTCAATATAGATACATTACTTCTTAAATATTATCTCTGCATACATTTCATAATGATTATGATGACCAGTGGGATTTTGGCTCTGGGTAGAGACCTGACATGCCTCCTTTTGGTGAACTATTATGCAGATATCCAACCGATGGAATCCTTGTAAAACCCTATGCACCTTCTGTGTCCTCTGCCAAATTAATTTGGCATCAAGGGGTCGTTGGGTCACACCTACTTTACAGAGAGCTTGTGAACCTTAAGTGATATTTGTAAATTCCAGTGAGCTCTTTGGATGAAAGGCGCTACCGAAGTGTATATTATTATTATTGTTACCATTTTATAATGCCTCATCTTTGCAGCAGGATTCCCCAGGCCATGTTGATGATAAATTTTACTTTCTACAATTGATCACCTCTTGATGTTTAATATTTTTATTTAATATATTTATTTCAGTTTCTAACAAAGACACACAGTGCCTTTCCAATATTTTATGGCGCATGTACATCAAATAAAATATATCACATACACATTTTCAGAATATTAATATAAAAGTCCAACCCATAACAGAACCAAGCCAAACCAACGGAATAAACAAATCCCACTTTCTGCTTCAAAGCTGATTTCTTCACCGGTCCTCACCCACCTTGAATGTGGGGGGGAAAAGAGAGACTTTGCAGCCTACTTTTATGGAGGGGGAATGTCCAGGGCACTTAAGACTGCTTTGCATTGTCAATGTGATGGCCAGGATCTGTAAAACCAGTGTGAATCAGAATCCAGCTCCAGTCTTGGTTTCCTGCTCTGTCCCTCCTCCATGAGACATAGATCGTGCTTAGATGTGCATTGTGTGCTTTTACGGCTGTCATCGTCCTTCTTCTGCATTTTCCCATCCTCTTTCTGCCATTCCTCCTCTATTTCTTCAGAGCCCTTCCCAAAGACTGCCAGTTTCTCTCTCAAATTTTCTTTTCCAAACTGCCACCTTCTTCTAGAACTTCCCCTCTGTTCCTGAAGTATCACTCACTGACTGCTACTGTTTTCTAGGACCTCCTTCCTAGTTTCTGTTAACTTGTTCTGACACTGATTAACTACTACGGGTGCGATCAGCTCATAGAAGTTATAGATACGGGTATTGGTCAGGTAGATCAATGACCATGAATGGACATATACATTTCATTGTATAATGTCAATTGTTAGCTATGGTTAATCAAATGTCACAACATTGGACCATCTCACAAGGTATTAAATCATTGGCTAAATAATTTAAAATTAGACAATTTTTCACATTGCTGTGTATAAACACAGATCTGCAATCTTCAACAAAGTGATATCTGTTTAGAAAGCTGAGCTTTTTTAGCAATATTCCTGTCAATGAATTTGTAAGGCAACACAACTTTTTAAAAATAGCAGCCACCAGTCGAATGGATGACTATGAACACAAGCCACATATGCTTCAGATTAGGAGAACAAGACTAAAAAGAGAGAGAGCCAACAGCATTTCCATAATATTTGCTGTCTCTCCAGTAATGGTTTACAGAGAAAAAGAAAATCTCTATGTAGCTTGAAAGCTTGTTTCTCTTGCCAAAGAAGTTGATCCAATAAAATATATTACCTCCACCCAATTTGTGGATCAGAGTAAAATAAAGTCAGTTATCAATTATTTTTAGGAAAATGTATATAGCACTGGGGAAACAGGAAATTAAGCAGGACAAATTTATCCCTGATGTAACTGCACTGAAATCAAAAGGCATGAATTGGGTTCATATATCAGACTTCAGACAGATCTTACATATATATCTAGATTCCCACACGCCTATTCCACTGCCTCACTGATATACATCCTGTATATCATTAGCCACGTAATTCCCACTTTGTTATGCTCATCATTTGTTGTGACCTCTGAATTAAAGGCACAATTAACTTCTATATAAAACACATTAGTAATGAGAGCTATGTTGACAGCTTGTTACTGAACAGCCTGCAGCAGGACTTGTGATTTAGAGGAGGAAGGTGAGTGTAGCTGGATGGTCCTTAGTGCATGACTTAAGAGAGAGAATGGGCCCCATTCTGTTCTCAGATAAGTTTAGCTCCATTGATTTCACTGGAGAAAGTCTGATCAGAATCAGGCGTAATATCTCTGATTACATCAGAGAAGAGTGTTAGACTGCTGTGATATACAATAAGGCAATCAAGGTCCTGCCCCACCTTCTGCACTGTGACTGTCCAGGATTGGTTCTGGGGGAAATGCATGCTCCTTTAAAAGTATTTAGCCATTGCTGCACCTTCATGTTCTGCCTCATAGATCCTGGAGGTGTTCTGCTTGCAGGAAGAATGTCTCCAGCCATAACAGAGGGTGTGGCGTTTGCCCCCCAGTGCTGCAGCGATGCTGACACAATTTGATGCTTAAGCTTTACCAGGTAATGCCTTATTTGAATGAGACAGTGAATAGAGAAAATATAGGAGAGAAAGGGGAAAAATACCCCTCTTTCTTCAGGGAAAGAACTTTCAGTTGAAATTCTGTCACTTTCCAAGGGTTGTGCAGTGTCCTTTTTTATTTAAAGATGGGCAGATTACATAGGTGATCATAAATATGGGTCCTGGAGGTTTTCTCTGGCAAACGCCAAAAATCCTGTGATCTGGGAAAGCCATAATAACAAATGCTAGGTAAACGTGGAAAGAAATTTGGCCCCGAAGATACTGCCCGAAGCAGATATGTATCTAGTCAGAGGTTTGGATGCTCAAGTAAGGATTTATTAGTTCTTCCAAGATCCATGAACACTGAGTAAGTTTCATTTTGAATCTTGCAGCCTAAGCCTGTGGCATGCATCCATGGAGTTAGTAAAGTGTTCCTTTAGTTGACATTCGTTTTACTGTGTGTTCAGATACTATCAAAACTAGAGAAACTTGCATGAATCTTTGAGGCCATAAAAAGCTATATTCTCCTCCTTCCTTACTACTGCATAATCATCTAAATAAAAAATATATCAACAGGAATGTGTCCAGATACTGTTTTATGAAGAATGTAATTAGAAACAAATGAGAATTCATCTAATTAAATTGGATCATCTTGCAATGTACTGCACACCATAATAATGAGACACTTTTTTAGTCTTGTAATTGACAGTAGTAAAGACACAATTAATAATAAAAAAAAAAGTACTATGCTTTCGATTTTTCCCTTGTGCCTCTTTATTGCTGGCTGCATTTAAACCAGATGATATTTAGTTTACATAGATGCATTCAGAAGTAATATAATGTACAGGAGTCATTTACATAAATAGATTTTATGTACAAAAGCTCTTAACTCAGATCCTGGTTTTATATATATATATATATATATAGAGAGAGAGTAATGACAGATGGGTCAGCGTGGCTGACTGAGTACAATGTGTTCAGTAGTGGTGCTAACTGCTGCTTCGAAAAGGAAGAAGCAGCATGAGATGCCACATAGTGCTTGCTGTGAACAGCAGCCCTACAAATGGGCTGAGAGGCTGATCACATCTGTAGTTTTCTAAGCCATGCCTCCTTAGATCTGATGGTTTCATTCAGCAGATTTATTTGGTGGGCCCCTCACCTAGTTCCCAATCTTGCACCCTTTAAAATCAATGGGCAAACTCCAGTTGGCTTTTATGGTGCAGAATGAGGTGCTTATAAGAAAGTATTGCCCAGTGAGTGAGCTGGGGGGAAAGCAGCTCTCTTCCCTCTCCCCCCACAATTCACCTTCAAATGACAGGACAAGATTTTGCTCTAAATGTCCGAGGAAAGGCGCCATTGAACACTCACTAGGACTTGCTTCATAATTCTCATCAACTGCCAACATTTACAGTCGGACTTTTATATTTGTGTCTCAGTCCATGTATGTTACTCCCATTAACAATCGCGTCAGGAAGAGAGCGTATACTTTGCTTGCTTTCAGAGACCTGCAATATAGAAATACATTTGTGTTACTCTAGGCCATGATTCTACTCCCATTGAAGTCATCAGGAGTTTTGCAATGGATTTCAGTGGCATAGGATCAGGCCTGTAGGTTTTTATATTTATTCTTGGTTCATGAAAAGTTTTAAGTGCAGGGCTACCATTGCGTCTGCTGTGTCACCTAGTACAGTGGTTCTCAAAGCCGGTCCGCTGCTTGTTCAGGGAAAGCCCCTGGCAGGCCGGGCCGGTTTGTTTACCTGCCGTGTCCACAGGTTCGGCCGATCGCGGCGGCCACTGGTTGCGGTTCACTGCTCCAGGTCAATGGGGGCAGCGGGAAGCGGTGTGGGCCGAGGGATGTGCTGACTGCCCTTCCCGCAGCCCCCATTGGCCTGGAGCAGCAAACCGCAGCCAGTGGGAGCCGCGATCAGCCGAACCTGCGGATGTGGCAGGTAAACAAACCGGCCCGGCCCAGCCCGCCAGGGGCTTTCCCTGAACAAGCAGCAGACCAGCTTTGAGAACCACTGACCTAGTAGCTGTAGGATTAAAATAATAGTATCATCCTATTCCCTTTATTCAAGTGAGAATACCCTGCTTTAAAAATAGTGATCAGATTCTCCTTACTCACACCAGAGTCACACTGGTGAAACTCCGCGGATTTCATTTGAGGTACTTGTGATTGACACTAGAGGCGAATCAGGCCCTGGGCCTCATATATCTCATGTCCCAGAGTATCATGACTGTATTAATAGTTGGTACATACATCTCTCACTCAAAGCTTTGAAAATATGCCTCTTAGGAACCAGAATCTCCTGTTTTGGGAAAATACCGGCACAAATTCTAGTAGAAAGACGTATGAATTCTTTTCAGGAAGCACTGCATTGCAACGTGGCAAGTTTTTCTCTGAAAATCAGTTATTCAAGAATGGTACAATTGGGCCCTTTGTAGGAGAGCTGGTACTCTGCAACATTCAAGGGTCTGGATTCTCCACTGCCTTGCACCATGTGGAGTCATTTGCATAATTTACATTATACAGTGTAAAATGCTGCTAAATCAGAATGGTCAAATTTTACCTCCCTCTGTGCAGGTGTAAATACGACTATATAAGGTGCAAGGCAATATAGACTGTGACACTGGAAGTTCTGCAACTGATCCCACTGCAGGGGGTTGCTGCGAGTTTTGTGGGCTGTTAGTCTGCTAGCACGCTGGCTGCATCATGAGTGTGGAGGCCAGTACTGTAGGTACTTCAAGCGCTCAGCTCTACCCGCTGTAGCTGTCGCTGGCTTCCCTTAAACAGTTGCACCATTTTTTTTTGTAAGGGGGTTGCTCTGTTAGGACTGTCAGAAATAAAAGATGCACGTGCCCTCTGTGCAATTACAATCAATGACCAAAACAATCGTTCCTAACCCAGCCCTTGTGGGCAGCTCAATACTGGGGTCTCGAGGCAAGAGTTTTGTCTCTTGTAACCTCCTGCCTGCAGGCCACTGCCCTGGATTCTCCTTCTGTGCTTTCTTAGCCCTCTAGCTCTCCTGCTGCTGCGGCAACCTCCAGTCTGCTGTTCCTGCTCTCACCTAGCTGTCAGCTCTCTCGAGACACCTTTCCTTTTCCTGGACTCTGAGGATTAGAGGAACCATCTACTGGCTCGATGATGTGGAGGGTAACACAGTGCCCAGTAATGAATGCTACACTCACTAGTCATTACATTTGTAATAAATGAGTGACACACCGGAGTGCTGGTTAGAGACCCATCCTTATTTTCTGTCATCAGTCACTTGACTTGGGCCAATGTCACAGAGGTTAATATTCCTGTCATATGACTGGGGTCCGTGTCCACTGACAGTAATATTTACAGAGGTGACATTGGGAGTCGCCATGGAAACTCTTTGGTTGCTCTCAGATATGCCTTTGAGTTCTAGAATTGGGAGCTGGTTGGTGGCAGGTTAAATTGGCCAGTTGCTGAAGCTAAAGGTGGATTTTGCTTTTAGCTTAGAGAATGAGGTCTGAAGAAACAGTATTAGAGAGCTGTGAATCCCACAGATCCTATGAGTGCCATTGAGGTAAATATCTTGGAGAAAACGTGGCTTGAAGTTTTGAGGACGGAGTAATTGCTGGAGAGGTCAGGTTGTTTATTACACAAGCCTCTATCTATTAGCATTGGGAGGACTGAAGAAAGGGATTATCTTGTTTGTTTTTAGTACTAGGAAATATTTAGTACATTTTGTTTGTCTGAGATTGGATTCTTTTCATTTTGTTGTGTGTAAATACTGGTATAAACACATTTCTCTTTTGTTCTGTCTTCCCTAGTCGGAGTGATGCTTGTTAGCAAAATGAACTAATGGGGGTAAGTAACCTGTTTTGGTCTGCCGTTGAAACAGGATCCATTTTAAATTAAGGCCTTGGAGGGATACCGTGGAATTCTGTTTGCAAGAGTTATAACAAAAGTGAGTGGAGCTGGCAGCATATAAATCAGCAAACAAACCCTTCAATCCACACTTGTTACTGACAGAACCAGTAACTGCCAACACTATTACTTTGGTGAAAAAATTACTGGACCAGATTCTGCTCTCATTGCACTGGTGTAGATCCAAAGAATCTTTGTTGACTTCAGTGGGATTGCTTTGTATTTAAACCAGGGCAAATGAGATCAAAATCCAATCCATTGATAATAGTTCCTTCTTGGTCTGTGTGTATTGGGACTGAAATCAGCTTTTATATATATGTATGATTTATAAAAGGTGAAATTAACATTTAATTGGTGTTAATACAGGTTGTTTGGTACAGATTCACTAGTCTGGCCAGGGGCCAGTTTAGTCCCTGTTGTGAGTTAGAGCAGCATCTGTTACCTACTTTGTGATATGGATTTTTTATTTTTTTTATACAAAAATGTTTGATTTATTATTTTGCTTTTGTATCCATTATCTAATATCAGTCTGAATTTGTGTGAATTCTAGTGATATTTAACTGCAATGGGGATGAGTTGTAACCATAAAGGAAAAAGGGAGTTGACTAAAAGAAAAAATTGCTCATTTATGTCACAAACATATTTTACTGTAACTAAAATTATAGAATTGTTTAGAATTTATGGGCAGAAGCTGAAAATTTCATTAGAAGCCTAGTTATATTAAACTCCCTTCCTTCGTAATACTTTGACCATCTTTTCCCATAGCATATTTTGACCATCCCTGCAGAAGAAAAATGGATGATCTGTTTAGTGGACGTTAGAAATTTATTCATCCCTGGCTTAAATAATTTGAGGACAGGGAAGTTACACCAGAGATGAATTTGGCACTTGAGGTCAGATTTTCAAAATGCTTTCAACCTCTAAAACTTCTTTCCACAGTTTGACAAGGATATTTTCTACTTTTGCAAACAGAATTTTTACATGCAAAACTAGTAGTTAGACAAAATGATATTAGTGCAGACAGATCCAGATTTTTGCCTTTGCAGATATGTGAGTCCAAACTGATGGGGTATGTTTGAAAATGTGTAGAGCATATTCTGTCATTGAGCCAGAAGCACCAATCCTATTGGCACCATTGGAAAGTGCCCATATAAAACAGTAGTATGTCTCTTTTAGGTTTCTGCTTCTGTGGATTTCAGGTTATGTGGAATAACCGAACAATGCACTTTTCTGTGTAATTGACATTATAGTATCCACCATACAGTATAATTTGTACAAACTGGAAAAGTCATCTATTACTATATGTAACAGGAAAGCATCATGTGTTCAACAAGAGGGAAGGATTTGGGAAGAAAATATAGGGCAGTGATATCCGAACAAAAACTTTAACAATTTTCTTTTAAAAACAGGTGTTATGGTTGCTACTACCCAGGCCTACCTAGCATAATCAGCGTTAGATAAACAGAAATAACTCAGGCAAAAGTACTGGGCAGTTGTTTCATCAGGATGAAATATTCTCTGTGAATTTTGCCTACTTGCTAGACCTATTTTTATCAACTTGAGACACAATTATCTTTTTTCCAAGTCAAGCTATCGATCTGATTTTCCTCTCATGTATATTTGTGTATGTGAACGAGTTCCAGCGTCTGGAAACCCGGATAAGCTGTCTGAGTGAGTTAACCAGTATAAACAGTCCACTATAGAACCTTCATCAAGTGTCCTTATTGTTGTTTATGCTCTAGGTACATCACCATATAGGAGCAGTTATGTGGCCTTTTATACTGCTTGCAGTCTTCTCAGGGCATCTAGCTGGTGAGCTAATTACCTCCATTAGCTCATCAGGCTCCCTGGAGATACAAGTGATCCCTTCACCTCTTCCAAACACAAACTACCTGAGTCCCTCCTACTCTAACCACAACAAGGGTCCTGAGTGTTCTAAGTGACCAGGCTGCTGGCTTTCAAAGGGCTCAGTTTATAGATACTAACAGCACCCTCTCAAAGTGTACATCAAGAATAACTCTGTTGATTTCAACAGAGTTACATTGGTGTTAAATGGGTGTGAGTGAGTGGCAATTCAGGTTCTTAGCTTTTTATTGCAAGAACATATATATTGTAGCCAAAGTAAGGTTCAGTTTCACTTTCCACTTGTGACTGAGTTCCATTTTGATCACATACAATATATAGAGTTAGTGATGACAAGGATGTGGGAGAAGGATGATCTTGTGGTTAAGATACTGCACTGGAATTCAGGAGATCTGGCTTCAGTTCCTGGTTCTGCTACAGAGACTTCCTATGTGACTTGTGCAAGTCTCTTAATCAGCCTGTCTCAGTTCCCCAACTGAGTGTTTGAGGAGCACAGTTCTTCGTTGTTCCTACCCTTTGTCGGTCTTGTCTTTTTAGATTGTAAGCTTTTTGGGTCACAGGCTCTGTCTCTTACCATGTGTTTGTACAGCACCTCGCACAACCAGGTCACTAGATGCTACTGCAATACAAATAATAATTAATGACTTTTCTTTGGGTCTATAGTCAGGTATTGAATTGAAAGGATAGCTAGTGGCTAAACTTGCTTCAGTAGGTGAAATTGATAAAATGGACAGTTCTCATGAGAAGTTCTAACTCCCTGCGTCTGGCATCAGATGACACACACTGAGATATCAGAAACATCTTATTTTAAACACCACCTCTAGATCCATTGTTCGTCAATCTGATCTGTGTATTTCTAAAGCACCCATCATCAAGAAATCTAGATGCCAAATATAAAATTAATAATTTCACTAAATGGGCCAGATCATAGCTCATCTCAGGAGCAGTGGGTAAAGAGGTAGATTAAACCCACCTTTACACCATGTGCTCTTGTGCTTCAAGAGTTTTGGGACAGTTTTGGATTTGTGTAGCAGCAGATCCATCAGCCCCTGTTTCCATAGACACCGACTTCCACTGTTCCCGGTGGGTGCTCCCCCATCCCTGCACCGCTCTTGCCCCACCTCCATTCCACACCCTTTCCCCAAGTCCCCGCCCGTGCCCCGCCTCTTCTCTGCTTCCTCCCCTGAGCTTCTCTCGCCTCCCTCCTGGAACGTCCTAAGTGCTGCCAAACAGCTGTTTGGTGGTGGGAAGCGCTGGGAGGTAGACAGAGGAGGCACGCTCAGGGGAGGGGGAGGTGGGGCGGGGGGGTGAGGGGAGCTTGGCTGCTGGTGGGTGCAGAGCACTCACTAATTTTTCCCTGTGGGTGCTCCAGCCCCAGAGCACCCACGGAGTCGGCGCCTATGCCTGCTTCCATTCCTCTCCTGACCCACCCCTGCCTTGACTCTGTCTAGCCCCCAGGCCCTGCTGCTCAGAGTTATGCAGGGTGTCCTTGCAGAGGTTGATGGAGCACAGGTGGAGCAGATGTTCTTGTGAGGTTTCCACAAATCCTGCCCCTCTCCCACCTCTGGTGACAGACCAGGCACTGGCAGCCATGGGGGAGGGCAGGGTTATTTTCCCTTGTGTGTTTTAACACTAACAATGCTGACATAAGATATTGTGTCAGCATTAGAGGGAAAGTGTGTGAACCAGGCATGAGTTGTGCAAATAGATGAACCTATGGGATTATAGGTCATTATCTTAGCATCTTTGCACATGGGATCAGAGAGATAAATAGGCACCCAAGGAAAAGCTACAAAGAAGGAATAAGAAGTTTTACTGAAAGAAAATTGCAGTCACTCTGGGCAATGTCTGCCTGTCATCGTTGACACAGTAGCTATTCAGCTGTACGTATATTGCTGTCTGCTTTGCAGAGGACAGATCATTAATTACAAGGCATGGCAAACTGCAGTATACTTAGGGCTCATGGGTGATGACAGGCTGACATCACCCAGAATGACTGCAAAAGCAGTGTGGTGTCCAGCCCTACATACGGCTTTTAAAACTGATAAGAACTGTTACCCAAAATGTCAACCTCGAAGAAAGCAGTTAATGTGTACATGGAAACCTAATAGTCTTCTCTCTCTTTGTCTGTCTCTCACACACATTTAGCGTTTGGTTAATTTAATTTCTGATATTAAATTAAATGCCGTTTTCAAATCTCAAGTGCTGTGGGGATTTCCCATGTCAGCGGTATGCAAGGCAATCCTGTGCACTTCTGCCTTGGGGAAGCCCTGGAGCATACATAGTGTGAATACAGAACAGCTGTGGGTCTAGCTGAGATTGCCAGACTGCTGAGAACCTGGTGATCAGCAATTTCTGGGAAGATTGAGGACCTGTTTTGGGCTGAGGGGACACTATTGTGGATCAGGGAGATGAGAGGGCCAACCTAGGAAAATGGTGTGTTAGTGGGGCAACACTGAGCAGTGGATGTTGCTGAGCAATGGATGCAGCTGTTCTTAGGATGGTGGGATCATCTACTGATTGTAGTTGGGAGAGTAGGCTGCAGAGCCGGGGCAAGAAGGGGTCACCCGGGGCATGGCCCAACCACTTTTTACCTGCCACAGCCCAAGTCAGGGCACGCAATCCAGTGGCACCAGGGCCGGGAAGGGAGCAAGATGTCATGGGGGAAGGGCCCTGCCTGCATGCTGCAGTGAGAGCCAATGGGCCGGACCAGGGAGCAGGTCAGCCATAAGGGACAGGAACTGCTGTGGGATAAGTGCAGTGCTGGCTCACTCTCGAACCCCTTCACCTTTGGGCAGGACCTGGCCTCCCATGAGTCACACCACAGTCCCCCCACTTTAAATTTTGTCCCGCAGCCCCTGAGTTGGAGGGAAAGAGAAAAAGTGATTGTGGATCATATTGGGCTAGACAGATGGATTGGGTGAGGGAGGGAGAATCTGATTGGGTGGAGACAGTTGTAGTAAGTATCCAGACTTTGAGTTTTATCCCTAAATCAATGCTGAAATGTTTGAGATTTCTCCACCACTGCTTATTAATACATGAGAATATCTTTATACTCTCATAGCTGGAGTGACCGTGAATGCTGCAGATCCAATGTACTACCCATAATACTGAAAATTTGCCCCTTTAGCTTGTAATGACCATCTGTAGTTCTAATACTTTCGTTTGGAGATGGAAGTGGCATACAAAATTATACTGTTCAGTGAAACAAAGGTTTTCCTCTGCTGTTCTTATGGAAATACAAACTGATGATATCACTTCGTAACTGGGGTGGAGGGAGGGAGAGGGGGATGAATCACCTCTTTGCTGTTCATGAATCACCTCTAACTACTGTAGAGGGCTTAGTACAAATTCTAAAACCCAAAATCATCATTTCAGAAACCTGTTAACGTTGCTAAGAGACAACAATGCGATCATCTGTCACACAACTTACTAAACCCAAGCATAAAGTAAACAGTGAATAGGTAAGGACAACCTACATCTCTCACTATCCACATAATAAACATGAGCATAAATATTCAGAGCTCAGTTCTTCTCCTCCATCTGCCTTGTACATTCCAATAGCGCATAGCAGCCAGAAAGTTGGATAACTGGCTCCCGGAGGATTTCCATGGTGTAAAGGGAAGTCCTCAGGCGGCATAGAGCTGGTGTAATGGCTCATGGAAATCCAGTACAAGGGGCATTTTTGGGGTATTGTGTGGCCAGGGCACCTTTATGCTCTGATGATGACCAGAGCTGGACTGATCTCTTGTGGGCAGCAGGGTGTAACGTAGGGTATGTCTACACTACCCGCCAGATCGGCGGGCAACGATTGATCCAGCGGAGGTCGATTTATCGCGTCTAGTCTAGACGCGATAAATCGATCCCCGAGGGCTCTCCTGTCGACTTCTGGACTCCATCGCCACGAGAGGCGCAGGCGGAGTCAACGGGGGAGGGGCAGCAGTCGACTCACCGCGGTGAAGACATCACGGTAAGTCGATCTAAGTACGTCGACTTCAGCTACGTTATTCACGTAGCTGAAGTTGTGTAACTTAGATCGATCCCCCTCTCCCCCTTCCAGTGTAGACCAGGCCCAAGAGAAACCCAAGGTTGCTTTCCACTGTCATCAGCCTTTAGCTAGCCCCAGGGTCAAGGAGCTACAAAGGAGGCTTAGAACGATCTTTGCCCATCTGCTTCCTCAGCTGTGGAACCAGGCCACTACTGTTATCAACCATAAAGAAACACACATTCCATCAAACACAACAACCCTTAACTCTGATATGTGGAGTGTTTTTTAAACTATAATTTGTGTATCTTGATTTTAATAACTAATATTTTCTTTTTAAGGCTTACAGTAAAATGTGAAATATTATTAGTTAATAGATTTATCATTGGAAAGTAGATATTTTAGAATTAAGTTTCTTATAATGACTGTTTCCTGAGAGTGATGTACAGTGTGTAACATTGTCAATATAAGATTTCAGAGATTATTGCTCCCAGAATTATTGGATAGTTTGTCACAGATAGCAATGTCTGCTCATGGAAGACAGAGGACTGTAATAATATAATATTGCTAGTCAGACTGGGAAGTGTTGGTAGTGTTATGAGCCTTATGTGCATATGCATAACTCTTTAATACAGTGATGAATGCAGTCTGAATACCTACACAGATACATTATGGTCTCGTATGGCAAGACCAGAGTTAAGATTGCATCCATTTTTTTAACTGTGTCTGTAACTCAGTGTTGCACCTTTTTTTAGAACCCATTTTTGTAAACATGCCATGGGGAATTTGAACCAAATTTCAGTCACTAATTAATACATGTAATGAATGATCTCCACTGTGTATTTTGTGGTGTTGGTTTTTTAGGATATTTGGGAAAACTGGAACATTGAAAACGCCTGATTTTTCTACACAGTGCACATTTGTTGCCCATTGCTGTTGCCTGAGCAGTATTACTGTGACATCAGAGATAATCAGCCACTCCGCACTCACTCCCATCACTTTATTTGCATACTGGGGGAAAGTCACTATTGCCCTGGTTGCCCTGGCAACGGCTGCCTTTGATAACTGATTTACCTCTGACTGCCCAGAACATGATTACCAAAAAGGGTCCCAGGAGGGACTATAAGGAAAGCAGGCTGAGTTTGGCTAAGCGCCTGCTGTGCTCCTCTGGGTTTGTACTGGGTAAGTAACACCATACAGAGGGTCGTGTGTTACTTTCCTCAAAAGGGTTACATGAAAAATAAGATACAAAATTCCAGCTCCTTTTCATGGATATAGCTTATCTGCTTCTTACAAATTGGGGGCTCCAGCTTTCTGAATACCCACGTTTTTAAACTATAGGTATCATAGTTGTGAGTCCCTACTCCACTTTCTGTTACACAGTTAAAACAAAATGTCATTTAGAAGTTGCAGTAAAACAGACATTACATTTTTAAACAACATATTTTGCTTGAATATAGTTTCATTGCTTTCAATATATTGGTCAACATGGCACTGAGTGGTGAAATATGAAACTTCACAAAGATAACAATGGCAACAAATTACACATTGAAGACCACAAATGTATAAGTGCTTTATTATATAAAAAGATTTTCTTTCTTTTAAAAACTAAGGAAATCCACAAACAAAAAGCTTCATTTAACATTAGTTAAGGTTTCTCTCATCTATAAATTAGACAATGAAAAATTAGGAAATACAAAGTTCTGGATTTAAAAGGATTAAAAGGTTGCATAGTCAAACACTCTCAAATTAGGAAATGACTGAATGAATATTGCCCATGCCATTGCCCCTTGTGTGTATGAATTATGATACAGCATTGATTATATGGCCCATATTATTTATTTTACAAAAGACCCCTCTTGCTCTTTCTGATATTCCCTTTTTAAGCATAAGTTTTACATTCAGTCCTTACCTGCTAATAATTCCTTTGGTCCAAGGTCAGCCTCCCGTTGTAAACTCTACAAACTGATCTTTTTTCTCACTTAGTTTAACCTGATACACTACAGCTCAGATTCTGTACATGCACTCAAGCTTCAAATCAGGTTGATGTTAAGGGAACGAATGCCTGTGAGAATTTACTGTTTGGAACTGTCTGCCTTTATTTTGTAATTACTGTAGGGTTATTTGGTACCCCATATCCCAATTGCAAATGAGTGGCTGTGGAAATGTGTTGAGTTAATTGTTTCTTTTTCACTTGCAAATGCTCTGAGAATTTTAATAGCAATGTTGCATTATGTTTGTGCTGTACTCAGAAACATAACTGAAATTGACTAAATAACCCCAGACCAGGCTGCTAGTAAACTTGCTGGTTTTTTTTCCTTTGCCGTTTCTGTACTTTAATCCATCTCTAAGGTTCTCTAACGTGCAGGTTGTTATGGTTTCTGAATATCTACACTATTTTTCAGGTGTCCATTAAAGCTGCAAGAACCAGTGTGTGACCCCCCCCACACCTCCCAAAAACACTCACTCTCGCTCTGTCTGCCTCAACTCCTGCAATTCTGGGGGAGAAATCTGCTACTTAATGTCCCTTCTCCCTCCCTCCCCCCCGCTGTCAGTGCTTTAATCTCCATCCAATCATCTCTTTCTGTTATTAACACAAAAAAGCCCCATACTCTGAAAAAATTACAGTCTAGATAAGGCAAGAATAACAAACACAAGACAAAATATCCAGTAATGGCTAAGGAGTTGGGCATCTGGTAGTTACTAATTATGAGCAAAAGGCAAGGAGAGGTTGCCTGAAGAGATTAGAGGAGGAGAGAGAGGATGCTTGGCCAATAAGACCAGGACCTGATTCAGTTTTACATCCATATAGCTTCATTGGCAGAGATGTTATCCCAGTTTTACAGTGATGTGAGAGCTGAATCAGGTCCAGGAATAGTGTTCTGGGCATCGAGAGCAGCATGATATATATATGGCACATTGCTGATGATGGGAAACAGAGACAAAATAGCAGCTGGTAAAAGGGAAGAGCAGAGGGAGCTGGAGTGTGAGTAGGGGGAAATGAAAGCAAAGATGTAGGTAAGAACAGGATTATGTATGGCAGGGATCGGCAACCTTTGGCCCGCAGCCCACCAGGGTAAGCCCCCTGGTGGGCTGGTTTGTTTACCTGCCGCGTCCACAGGTTCAGCCGATCGCAGCTCCCACTGGCTGCGGTTCACCGCTCCGGGCCAGTGGGGGCGGTGGGAAGCGGTGTGGGCCGAGGGATGTGCTGGCCGCCGCTTCCCGCAGCTCCCATTGGCCTGGGACAGCGAACCGCGGCCAGTGGGAGCCACGATTGGCAGACCTGCGGACGTGGCAGGTAAATAAACTGGACCAGCCCACCAGGGTGCTTACTGTGGTGGGCTGCATGCCAAAGGTTGCCAATCCCTGATGTATGGTCTTGTAGATGACTGATCCAAAGCCTACTGAAGTCAGTGGAACTTTTTCCATTGACACAGTGGGCTCTGTATCAGGCTGTAAGAGTTTGAATTTGATGCTATAGAGAATAGGAGCTACAATATGTCTGTGCTACAATTGGGCCCATATATTAAATAGTTGCCTTGTCTCAGGGTCCTGAAGTTCCATCACATCCATGGGTCATCAGTGTTCTGAGGGAGCTAACTGATCACATGAGAGCAATTGTTGGCAATGTTAGTGTTAGCCAGAGCTCACGACACTGGACAACTGCCAGTCTTGCACAGTTTTAATGGGAGGCAATCAAGGGAGCAAGATTTTCCCTGAAGTCAGCTGGTGCACTCAATAAATATTCAGTCCTTCTGATAGAGTTTATCCCCGTCCTAACCTTTCACCAATGCCAGCATAAGGTTAATTTTGATGGCTCCCAGTGGACCTGCCCAGAGTTTGCTATGGGTGGGACGAGATCACAGCTTTTTCCCCAGCCAAGCAGTAGGAATGTGTATAGAGAGCTCTGCTTGACAACATTTAAGCAGTCCTGACGGCAGACAGAGATTACTCAGCTGCTTGCCGCTCTGCTGGAGAAATTTGAGGAGTGCCTTGCACATATGGGGGAAAAGAGACACACTGGAAATTCACTAATCAAATAGCACTGCTAGGAAAACTCCAGGGTGATGCTTTAAAACAATTAATTTACAAAACCAAACCTAGAACTGGCAGCAGCAGTAACAATAACTCCTTTCCTTCTCCTAGCCATGGCGGCCTCCCAAAATCAGACAGAAATTAGAACATGGCCTTACAATCACTCTAACAGCTACTGGTTAAAAAGAGATTCACAGCTCCAGATATTAATTAGAAATAGCTGCTGAGGAATAAAAAGTGTGTAGGAAGAAGCCACTTTCCAATATAATTGTTTGGGAGCATTTTGAGGATCAGTCTTTCAACCCTGAAAGATTCAAAGACACATAGTTCATTAACTGATAAAAACATCAAAACTGAAATACTCAAGTGATGTTCCAACATAGGAACTCACTATGGCCTGGATTCAGGAAAGCATCGCTAGTCAGGAAAACAACTGAGCATGTATTTAAGAAATTCCTGATTAGGGTTAGATTTAAGCACGTGATTAATTTCTTTCCTGAATTAGGGCCTAAGACAGATCTCTCTGCTAAATACAGCTACTCCATATGTGATAGGAGAGATGGCTGGCTGGACCAACTGCCTCAGAGGGATTTGGACTTAGCAGTTTACTAGTCTCATAATGTGGTAGGCGTTTTGTCTGAGTGAGCACAACTGCAGGAGTGGGCTCTATGTTTGGCTCACCAAACCAGTTCTGAGGGACTGATTGGCCTCATCATTCTTAACGTTTGTTTACATTACAGTAGCACCTGGAGGCCCCAGCTGAGATCAGGACCCCATTGTGTAGGCACTGCACAAACACAGAGTAAGAGTTCTTTCTCCGAAGAGCTTCCAATCTAAACAGACTAGATAGAGGGACAATAGGTGGCAGAAAGGAACTATCATCCACAGTTTAGAGATGAGGCATAGAGAGATTTGGTCACTTGCCTAAGATTGAGAAGGGAATCTGAAGCAGTGCTGGGAACTTAACCCAGATCTTAGAATCCCAGATCAGTGACTTACCAATGAGACCATCTTTCCTGTTCACTCAGAAATACTGAGCACCCATAATAAAGTCACCAGGAGCTTCAGGTGCTCATTACTTGTAGCCCCAACTGGTTTTTGGGTTGTGTGCATTTCTGCTTTAGGAAGCGGGGTAGCTGTGATTTGTTAGCTATGTTACTACCCAGGTAAAGATCTAATTATTTTTTCCCCAGATCTTTCAGAAATTCAAGATGATGATGATAATGATTTTAATTTCTTGAGTTTCAGAAGTCAGCCATTGACACAGGAAGAAAGGAAAGAACTTCAGCGGGAGTTTACCTGAGTGAGGAATCAAGGCTGGACTCTGCATGCAGTTTCTGTACTAGTTTAATGAAGTATGGGAATTGATAGAATGTGTTAGAAACTTCAGACGTCTTACTTCTTCTGCCTGCCCCATCCAGGTCTCGTCCCACCTTTTCCAAGTCATTATCCAAGAAGTATCAGAGAAAGCCCAAGCATTCCTTTTGCTCCCACTTTTTGCTTTGGGGGGAGCGGTGGGGGAGGAAGGAAAACAGCAACACTGCACAAGATTGATGCATTCCCCTTGGATGAGTCAGAACTAATTTATCCATTGACTCTGTGATCAGTTAGAAATCAACAGCTCCATGATATGGTGTGAAACTGATGATCACTTTTCTATTCTTCGCACTACTGGAAAATTTGATTTGGGCAACCTCGCATTACAGAGACGCATGCTCTCCCTGGGGCTGAGTGGAATACTAGGCAGTCATGATAGTACCAACCATCATCTCCAGAGACCTTTAATTCCTGACAAATCTTTTCTTCTTGAAAGTAACTGTGGGTGGTCTCCCTTTTTTCTAATTTCAGTAAATTTGGTACATCACTTTCTAGTTATGCAACTGATGCTCATGTTTGTATGAATAGCTATTAAAAAAAGGAAAGATCAGATGTTTGTTGTTTCATTTCCAACATAAATCAAACTTTGTATTCACATTTCAATTCTAGTTTAGCCCCAGGAATAGCTTTAGTATTGCTAAGTGTCTGGAGACTATTGACTACAGAGACATGTTTTTAAGCAGGCTATAATAGTTTCTACAGCTGTTAACAGTTCATAGAAGAATGGCAGCATTATTCATCAGTGTTTAAAATGTGCATGACTTGCATTGCACAGAAGTCAGTTTGGAGAATGTCAGAATTTTTTTCTGAAACTCTGCCAGGAAAGTCTTCAATAACTAGAGAAATTCTTTTCACTGGTGAAATCAACATGCAGCACATTGTGTTATTATAATTGCTTAGAGCTCACCATGAAAGTTGTCTTTGTATGTGTGGCTGTACGGCTAGTACTGTTTTGTTTTTATTTATTCTGCATTCTTTATTTTAATGTTCTTTCCTTTTTTTCCAGACCAGAAGGATTGTTATTGAGCTCTTCACAGAGCTGAAATAATGCTGTGTGTTAAAAAATGTTAACAATTTGAAGAAGTTATAAAAATTTATAAGTTGGCTGAGTACTTAGGAAATTTCTGCATATTTTAATATAAATAGGTAATGCAAATGTTTGTTCTTTGCATTTAGAGGTGGGTCTCGGTTTTCTAAAAGGTTTCATATTTAAATTTGATTCTTTGGATTAAATTAAACCCAAACCAGTATTTTTTCATGTTGCATAACTGAAAAACATGTAATCACAAAAGATACAGTGCTTACATAGTTAATAGTGAATGCAATACAGTCACAAAGTTTAACATTGAAATGTAGCCTGTGAGTAGTATCAGTGTTTGAACAATTTCATTAACAAATTTAGCACCTAAATCAATATCCATTGAAGTCAATGGAAGTCTTTTCAGTGACTTCACTGGATTTTGGGTTGGGCTCACAGAGAATAAGGCAAGCTGTATTGCAACTTTGGACGTTTATTATAAAATATTTTTCTCTTTTATTTCAATATTAAACGCCAAAGTCTGTTGTCAGATACACCGGTGTAAACCCAGAATAACTCACTGAAGTCAGGGGAGTTACTCCAGTTTTATTTGGGTGTAACTGTGCCCCCAAAGTTTATTAATAATTTAAATCACAAAATAAAACAAAAGCAAAAATCTGTAAAAGAACAGAAGGAGAAGAATAGAGAGAGGAGAAAGGCAGTAATAAAGGGAAGAAGTGTGTAATTAAATAGAATGTGAGAATGCAGACAGGGATCTAAATTATTATTGACAGACTCAATAAATAATAACTGTCTGAAATATTAAAATGTGTTTCTTACCATGAACCTACTATGTTGGGTTTGAAACAAAATTACAAGCGTGCATCTGGAACTTGGACTGAAAAGTTCTGTTTGTGACACTGGCAGTCTGAGTGCCCAAGTAAGCCTTAAAATCAGTTCCCAAGCTGCTTTAGAAGGAAAGGTTTAACTTTTGGAATATGAAAGTTCTTTGTATGTCTGTTAAACTTAAAGTAGGTGATGATAGGTTTGCTGGGGTCCCATACTGCTCACATCATAAATGTCTCTTTGGCAGGATTGGGAACTGACAGCAGGAGGCTCAGAACAGACTTTTTCATCTCAGATATACAATTTTCAGCCTGTAAAATGCTTCTCCCTAGACAAGGTTTCAGTCACTAGTGCTGAGTAAGATGGGTTCAGTAAGCTTTCTTTTAAGAGAGCAAACATCTGGGACTCTAAGAAGCCTGGGTAGGAAGTGGTTAGAATGCAGGAATTCACCTAGATTGTCTTACTCAGTCCTACTAAGGATGCAAGCAGCACTTAGGGTATGTCTACACTTATGCTGCTACAGCAGCACAGCTGCCCCATTGTAGCCCTTCAGTCTTGACCTACCGCTGCCTATCCTGGGGTTAGGTCGGGTTAACTACACTGCTCCTGGGTGTGGATTTTTCACTCCCTGAGCAACGTAGTCAAGCCGACTTAATTTTCTAGTGTAGACCAGGCCTTAGAATTGAGAGAAATGGAAACCACAAGGAATACCATGGGCAAAGAGGTCATAAGGAGAAGTGGTGCAGAGAAAGCATCACATTGACTGTGGCTGAAGGAGAATAACTAATGTTGTTGCTGCAAGGCTGTGTAAAGGAATTTTTTTATTTTAAAGAAGAATTTCTGATTTGTAACCAGACATTGTCCCTTTAATTTACAAATCAGATAAAGCAGCAGTGAATGTTAATACTGAGCTGGTGATAGCTTTGGCATATCACCATAGCTAGTGCTAGCTGTGGGGGGAAGGATAGCTCAGTGGTTTGAGTATTGGCATCCTAAACCTAGGGTTATGAGTTCAATGCTTGAGGGGGCCACTTAGGGATCTGGGGCAAAATCAGTACTTGGTCCTGCTAGTGAAGGCAGGGGGCTGGACTTGACCTTTCAAGGTCCCTTCCAGTTCTAGGAGATAGGATATCTCAATTAATTAATTTATTTATATTGGCTGCCTCCTATCTAGCAGCAAAGGCAGGTTTAGGGTAAGGTTTTGAGAAGTGGCAGCGGAACAAACAGCTGTTGGGAGCTAACTGGTCTGCAGATAGGTGAAGTAAGACTTACAAGAAGTGGAGATAGGTTATGCAGAGCTGACAATATAGTAATTTTGTTTTTCTCGTATGGTTGGTCAGGGATTTTTTAGTAGCTTTTGTCAGCGCCACCTTGCCTAGCCAGAGTACTAAAGAGGGAGGTAGCAAGGACTGATTTAGAACGTTGGGTGGAGGAAGCTTCATAGGGACAATTAAGGGATGGTTTTGTCTTATAGAATATGTGACATAGGTTAGCTTAACAGGGAACATAAAGGAGATGTGGTTTTTATACTTTTTTGAATGAAGGACACAATGACAGTCAAGCTAGTTAAAGACATGCAGTGTCTGCATCCTCCTAAAGATTAAAACTCCTACGAAAAGTTGGTTCCTGGCTAAAGGTAAATGTAACTAAACATTTAAGGCCTGATACTGTCCTGATATGCAGCCCAGGCAATCCCATTGAAGCTGATAGCCCAAAGGCTAAGAGTTATTGAGAAGCACACAAGACAAACCTGTGTGATTTTCTAGCCTTTTCTTTAGGGATCAGACAATACTGGAACATATTACAGTACTTTAAAGGGCCTGCTCAGTTCGTACTGCTCAGTGTTAAGATAGAACACTATTGCCATTTGTCAGTTAACTCAATAGATAACTGATTATGGTTTTGAAAGAATATCGTTTCCATAATAAATGAGGCCTTTAAAGTTCATGTTTATAAAGCTGAACTCAATTCAGATATGATTTATGAAAAAATTCTGTTGCTCATTCAGAGCTTTGTGAGTAGTCTTCACTGTAACATACATCTTAGGAGTCAAACATGTTGAGTTTTATGGAGTCCAAGGCCAGAAAGAACCATTGTGGTCATCTAGTCTGATCTTCTGCATAACACAGGCGAAAATTTCCCCCCAAAATAATTCCTGGAGCTTATTTTTTAGAAAAACATCCAATTGTGATTTAAAAATTGTCAGTGATGAAGAATCCACCACCTCGCTTGGTAAGTTGTTCCAATGGTTAATTACTTTCACTGTTAAAAGTCTATGCCTTATTTCCAGTCTGAATTTGTCTAGATTCATCTTCCAGCCATTGGAGCATGTTACATCTTTCTCTGCTAGATTGAAGAGCTCATTATTAAATATTTGTTCTCCATGTAGGTATGTATAGACTGTGATTTATAGACTCTTAATCTTCTCTTTGTTAAGATAAATAGATTGAACTCCTAGAGTTCAATCTCTATAAGGCAAGTATTCTGATCCTTTAATCATTCTCATGCTCTTCTCTGAACTCTCTCCAATTTATCAATATCCTTCTTGAATAGTGGGCACCAGAACTGGACACAATATTTCAGCAGCAGTTGCACCGGTGCCAAATATAGAGATAAAATAACCTCTCTGCTCCAACTTGAGATTCCTGTTTATGCATTCAAGGATGACATTAGCCCTTTTGGTCACAGTGTCGGACTGGGAGCTTTTGCTCGGCTGATTATATCATGACCCCCAAATCTTTTTCAGAGTCATTACTTCCCAGCATCCCCATTGTGTAAGTATGACCTATATTCTGTGTTCCTATATGTACACATGTACATTGATGTATTAAAATGCATATTGTTTGCTTGCACCCACTTACCAGGTGATCCAGGTCGCCCTGTACCAGGTTGTTCTGTCCTCTTTTTTTATGTATCACTCCCCTGATCTTTGTGTCATCTGCAAACTTTATCAGTGATGATTTCCAGGACATTGATAAAAATATCAAATGATGTAGGGCCAAGAACTGTTTCCTGTGGGATACCATTAGAAACACACTCATTCAATGATGAATCCCTGTTTACAGTTACATTTTGAGACCCATTAGTTAGCCAGCTTTTAATCCATTTAATATGTGCTATGTTAATTGAATAGCTTGCAAGTTTTTTAATCAAAATGTCATGCGGGTACCAAGTCAAATGCCTGTCAGAAATCTAAGTATACTGCATCAACACTTTTATCTTTATCAACCAAACTTACAATCTCATGAAAAAAGTTAGTATGACAGAATCTATTTTCCATTAACCCATGTTGATTGGTGGTAATGATATTACTTCTTTAATTCTTTATTAATCAAAACCCTTATCAGCTGCTCCATTATCTTGCTGAGTATTAATGTCAGACTGGGAGGCCTGTAATTACCCGGGTCATCTCATTTACTCTTTTGAAATATTGGCACAACATTAGCTTTCTTCCAGTCTTCTGGAACTTCCCTTGTGTTCCAAGACTTATTGAAAATCAACATTAACAGGCCAGTGAACTCCTCAGCCAACTATTCTAAAATTCTTGGATGCAAGTTATCCAGACTTGCTGCTGTTTAACATTCTCCTGAGATACGAGTGGAATGGAAAGAGTGTTGTCCTATGATATGACATCATCCGTTTCCCCCCCAAATACGGAACAGAAATATTTATTGAACACTAACAATTTGTGGTCTATAATAGGTAATTACAATGGAGCTGGGAGAATCTACTATCCTTATATGGCCCCATCACCATAGTGTCTGGCTAATTTATTCTTTAATCTCAGAATGCCCCTATGAGGTAGGGAAATTCCATTTTACAGATAGGAAACTGAGGCATAGAGAGATTAAATGACTTGCCTAAGGTCACACAGGAAATTTATGACAGAGCAGGGAACTGAACCTGGGTGTCCTGAGTCCCATACTAGCACTCTAATCATGGGACCAGCCAGCCTTTCCTCCTGTAGTTTACAGTGTATCTGCAAAAGAGTTACAACTGAGTGCCTTAATAAGGAGTAAAAACAACAAGGAGTCTGGTGGCACCTTAAAGACTAACAGATTTATTTGGGCATAAGCTTTCATGGGTAAAAACCTCACTTCTTCAGATGCATCACTCTATGCATCTGAAGAAGTGAGGTTTTTACCCACGAAAGCTTATGCCCAAATAAATCTGTTAGTCTTTAAGGTGCCACCAGACTCCTTGTTGTTTTTGTAGATACAGACTAAAACGGCTACCCCCTGATACTTGACTTAATAAGGAGTGTATCTTCAAGCATCAGTATGAACCGTAGCAGACATAGAGATCAGCTGAGTGCAAGAGTCAGCAGAACATCTTCCTATGATAGTTGACAGTAATATATCAAATAATTGGTGTATATATATAATGATTGATTCAGTAAAAAAAAGGGATTACATTCCTAGAATATTTTTTGCTTGGGTGTGTGTGCCGTAGTTTGAAAATCATCATGGCAAAAAATTATACAGAACCAGATCTTGTCAATAGCAGTTATTACCTTTCCTACAAGCCACGAGCATACAAAAGAGTTTGGCTTCTGAAGCTTGCTACAGTGCATAAGCAGAATACAAATGTATTTTACTAAATTTCATTACCATTTGTTCAGATAAATCTTAACAATCATATCAAAGAAATTCCCAGCCTCTTTTGAAATGATTGTGTGCCACTGCTGGATGATCTGCTTGTTGTACTTGTTTATACAAGAACAGTGGGCCATATTCTCAGCTGGTATAGCTCCCCTGAAGTAATCACATAGCAAAAAGCAACTCAGAGACTATTGAAGGAAACTCTGGATGGAAACTGGACATGTTGAATAAATAATGTACATGTTCTGGAGGGGGTAAGAGAAGCTGAAGGTTTGTGAAGGGAGGTGCCAGCATCGCTGCTCCTCGACATATTGACTCATTGACTAGACCTTCAGAAGATCTCTAATTACACCCTCCAGAAGGAAAATGCCATGATGAAAGTGAAAAAGACTAGATGTGCTTTGAGATAGATCAGGAGAAAAAAGTTGATGCACAAAATTAATACATAGATATTGCCCATGTTTCATGTGCTGGGGAATTTACCAGCAAAAGTCAAAACCAAATTAGTGGTATATGCTTTTTATTTTAGACACCAGATAGTTCTGGGCTCTCCATCTGTAGACATGGTGGTTTTACCCCATGATGACTCAGCCAGTGTGGACTGTGTGGATCGTATCCAAGCTTGTTTTCTGATTTTGTTTTTTATTTATTTAAAAATGTTTATAGGCCTTGTTGATGTGTAGAAGCTTAAGGGATATAATTGTGCTGTTTTTACTGGTTAGTTGTCTCAAAGAACAATATTCCATGTTTCTTAAATTCACTCACATTCTCATTTCTGGGAATGTCACAGATTTCCACACCTGAGCCATTCTTTTTAGGTGACAAATCTAAGGAACTTTCAGATTGAGGTGTCAGTAGAGGAGGTTTTGGAACAAACTGATAAATTAAACAGTAGTAAGTCACCAGGACCAGATGATATTCACCCAAGAGTTCTGAAGGAACTCAAATATGAAATTGCAGAACTACTACTGTGGTATGTAACCTATTGTTTAAATCAGCCTCTGTATCAGATGACTGGTGAATAGCTATTGTGATGCTGATTAAAAAAAAAAAAACTCCAGAGGTGATCCTGGCAATTACAAGCCTGGAAGCCTAATAGGCAAATTGGTTGAAACTATAGTAAAGAAAAAAATGATCAGACACATAGGTGAACACGAGATGTTGGAGAAGAGTCAACATGGCTTTTGTAAAGGGAAATCATGCCTCACCAATCTATTAGAATTCTTTGAGGGGGGTCAACAAACGTAGAGAAGGGCGATCCAATGGATATAGTGTATTTGGACTTTTAGAAAGCCTTTGACAGGGTCCCGCACCAAAAGCAAAGTAAGGAGTCATGGGATAAGAGGGCAGGTCCTCTCATGGATCAGTGACTGGTTAAAAGACAGAAAACAAAGGGTGGGAATAAATGGTTAGTTTTCACAGTAGACAGAGGCAAAAAGTAGGTCTCCCCAAGGACCAGTAAAGGGCCCAGTGCTGTTCAACATATTAATAAATGATCTGGAAAACAGGGTAAACAGTGAGGTGGCAAAGTCTGCAGATGATACAAAATTACTCAAGATAGTTAAGTCCAAAGTAGACTGCAAAGAGCTACCAAGGTATCTTACAAAACTAGGTGACTGGGCAACAAAATTAAATTCAGTGTTGATAAATGCAAAGTAATGCACATTGAAAAACATAATCCCAACTATACATACAAAATGATGGGGTCTAAATTAGCTGTTACCACTCAAGAAAGAGACCATTCTCTGAAAACTTCCACTCAGTGTGCAGCAGCAGTCAAAAAAAGCTAATAGGAACCATTAGGAAAGGGATAGATATTAAGACAGAAAATATCATAATGCCACTACATAAATCTATAGTACGCCTAGCACTTTGAATACTGAGTGCAGTTCTGGTCATCTCATCTAAAAAAAAAAATAGAATAGGAAAAAAGTACAGAGTAGGACAACAAAAATGATTAGGTGTATGGAAGGGCTTCCATATGAGAAGAGATTAAAAAGAATGGGACTGTTCAGCTTGGAAAAGAGATGATTGAGGAGAGATATGACGGAGGTCTATATATTCATGAATGGTATAGAGAAACTGAATAAGAAAGTGTTATTTACCCTTCATATAGCACAAGAACCAGGGGTCAACCAATGAAATTAATAGGCATCGGGTTTTAAACAAACATAAGAATGTACTTGTTCACACAATGCATGGTCAACCTGTTAACTCGTTGGCAGGGGATGTGAAGGCCAAAAGTATAACTGGGTTAAAAAAAGAATTAGATAGGCTCATGGAGGATAGGTCCATCAATGGTCAGGGATGCAACCCCATGCTCCGGATGTCCCTAAACTTCTGATTGCTAGACGCTGGGACTGGAAGACAGCTGGTGGATCACTCATTAAATTGCCCTGTTCTGTTCACTCCCTCTGAAGAATCTGGCACCAGTCACTATTGGAAGACAGGATACTGGGCTACATGGGCCATTGGTCTGACCCAGTATGGCCATTCTTCTTTTCTTAAAGAATGAAATAAAGCTACTAGAGGAATCTTGGCCAAATTACAGATTTTTGACTGAAGCTAAGGAAGAATGTTTGCATGCTTTCAGACTGTAGTTGTATATTTATGTGGAATTTCCTTTGAGGTTGAATGAGTAGTCTGATTTCTATTTGAGAAATATGTCCTGTCTGAAATGTTCTGTGGGACAACAAACCTGTGACTGCATAAGTAGCTTGTTTAGATTTCTTTCAGTAACTGACTAGAGATAAATAGATTGGTTATGATTTCAGAGGAAGACATTGCTGCGCTTTTTATTTGGAGCTTGACTTCTTCAAGATGGGCTCTCTAGGGACCATGCTGACAATTATTCCTTTCATAGCTGAGCCATGTGTTGAATCATCTCTATTGGAGATTCAGTCCTTCTCTAAAAATGGTTATAATGATATTGACTTTTTAGTCAATTTTTTGTTTATTCCTGGCTTGCTGGTCATCAGAAAGTAATTCTGTGTATCACTTGGTTACCCAGAACTGGATGTTCTTTTGGCTAGATTGGGGCACTGTAGTTGGCTTAACAATTTGTAATGCCCCAGTGTTTGGTGGGGTTTGTTTGTTGTTTCATTGTTACAGAAATGCAATAAGAATCTGTTGTTTCATTGTTACAGAAATGCAATAAGAATCTGAATAAGTCTTGATAAGAAATCAAAAAGTCCAGAAACCCACACAAGAACTACAGTATTGAAGACAAGAAGAGTTCAAATTACGTCTGTTCCAGCCTTGGCTAAGTCCCCCCTGTGGATGGTTGCCAGCTTGCTGTATTGGACCCAACCTTTGGATCCTACATACTTGCAAGCCCACTGGATCTGAGCAGCTTCCAGACACTGTCTCTGAGTCTGGCCGCTTAGGTACACTCCTGGGGTGCACTCTCCTTGTCTGGCAACCCATCCTTTCTATGGGGTATCCTGGGTTCTAGCTGCCTAGGCCCCAAGACCAGTGCTGACCTCCCAAGTCTCCCCCTATAGCTTATGCACACTACTCAATAGCTACTCTCATGCGCACCTTGTGTTGTATAGTTTAACTCTTCAGAGACATGTAGCAGATAAAGTAAGGAACGCACACACACACACACACACACTCTTACGCTTTATTCTTAGACAATAGAGGAGATATGCAGATCTATATAAAACCAACAAACACCTATTTGGTCTCCTCTTGAGCCTATGCTCACCTCTTCTGTGAGTCCTTAGGCCCAGTTCGTGTGTGAAGTGGGTAGGCCCTTCCCTCTCTCTTCTTCCTGCAGTTCTTCTGCTTCCTGGCAATGTTCAGCCAGTGAGAAAGTGAGACTCTGGAACAGACCCTGGTTTCACACCCCTCTGTCAAGTGACTTGCTAACCGACTTCAAAGCTCTTGTCAAATGGCTAAAGTCCCAGTGCCCTGGAGGCAAACTGGTAGAACCAGCCTCCTTTAGCCTGATCCCTCTTTTTAGCAAACCCATTGTTCTCATAGGGGAGTCACTGAAAGATGATGGTCCCTTTGACGGAGCTGTTTCAGATTCACAGACATGGTTTGTTCCTGCCATAATATGGAACTTCTAATCCACACTGAAAGCTGCAAACATAAATGCTATTCATAAAGCAAAAAAGAAATTGTCAGTTTACATAGACATATTCCCCAAACTGTCACAACATCTCAGTAAACTAAATACTGTGCATTATATTGGATTTGAGAGTTTACATAGCAGGAGAAATTACATTTACACCCACTTTAAATTTCCATTTGCACTGTCTGAATGGTGTAAAGGCGTTTTGCTGTAAATGAGAATCAGGCCCTAGTTTTTCAACTTAATCCAGATTCCTGTAAAATGTCCACACTTCACTCTCATTCTCTTGTCCCAACTTGACTATTTATAAAACATCGGCATCTATATAGTTTCTCTGAAAAATCCACTTAATAGTGGCATATGATTCTCACTACTGTGCCAGATTACATGAGATTGGCTTACTTTTTACAAGCAGCTCCTAAGGGACTTTTCAGTTATCTCAGACTAAACAAACAATAATCAATTGTTTATTTTCTCCAAAACCTACATCCTTAGCAAATTGCTTTCTCAGAATTCTACAAGATTTTTTCCTTCATATATAGCCTCTCTGTCCTTGCTGATAGGGTGAGACGAAAAGAAAAGAGTAATTATTTGAGCTGAGTGAATAATTCACATTACATGAATAATTTATCCATTGAATCTAGCCTCTCTTTCTGCTTGTAGAATATCTGTGAACAGATCACAATTTCCCAACATTTACTTACTCAAAAGTAATCAAAAAAAGTAATTTTTTTAAAATTCTGTGGATTGATTGTGAACTATTTTCTGCAAGCAATCAGTACCCACACTATTTGGTTAGTTTTGAATGGTCATATAAGTAATATGGTATTGTTTCTGTTTCCTGATTGTATGAAAGCGCAGTCACTTCCAGAACAAATACTCATGAGCAAATCTATAGTTTCCTGAAAACTCAAATGTGTAACTTTGAAATTTGCTTTCTGCAGACGTTCATGCTGCTTCATCTCAATTGCACAAATGTTTGTAGATAGTGTAAATGAAAAGGGAACAAAGATGGGGAAAGCTAATTCATTCAAAATGTAATGTAGAAAATTGTTTACAGTTTTTTTGCTTAGCTTTAAAAGTTACTGAGAGTCATCATGGATGGTTCTCTGACAACATCCGCTCAATGTGCAACAGCAGTCAAATAATCTAACAGAACTTTAAGAACCATTAGGAAAAGGATATATAATAAGACAGTAAATATCATAATACCACTACATAAATCCATGGTATGCCCACACCTTGAATACAACATGCAGTTCTGGTTACCCCATCTCCAAAAAGATATATTAGAAATGGAAAAGGTACAGAGAAAGGCAACAAAAATAATTAAGGAACAGCTTCCATATGAGGAGTGATTAAAAAGACTGGGACTGTTCAGCTTGGAAAAAAGATAACGAAAGGGCAACATTTTAGAGGTCTATAAAATCATGACTGGCGTGGAGAAAGTGAATAAGGAAGTGTTATTTACCTCCTCACATAACACAAGAATCAGGGATCACTGAAGTTAATAGGCATCAGGTTTAAAACAAAAGAAAGCCCTTCTTCACACAATGTACAACCAACATGTGGAACTTCTTGCCAGAGGATGTTGTGAAGGCCAAAAGTATAACTGGGTTAAAAAAAGAATGGGATTAGTTCATGGAGGATAGGTCCATCAATGGCTATTAGCCAGGATGATCAGGGATGCAACCCCATGCTCTGGGTGTTCCTAAGCCTCTGACTGCCAGATGCTGGGACTGGACAGCTGGTGGATGGATCACATGCCCTGTTCTGTTCATTCCCTTGGAAGCATCTGGCACTGGCCACTGTTGGCAGACAGGATACTGGCCTAGATGGACCATTGGTCTGACCTAGTATGGCCGTTCTTATGTTCTTAAATACTTGGCCATGCTCTATCTTCATTCTATGATCAAAACGGTCATTGATGTCAATGAGAATAGTACATAAAGATAGAGGATAAAATAGCGTTATGTGGTTGATGCCAGGATCTCTGGTCTGAAATCTGAATAATTTGTTCCACCCTGTAGTTGCTAGCAAACTGTTTCCTGCCATTCACAGTTATTTTACCTGCTGGAGAAGATAGGGACAGAGCAGAATACTGTTTGTATTTGATAGTTATTCATTGTGGCTGGTCCTCACCTGTTTGCACCCAAGGATAAACGTTTTTACACTTCTCTACTTCCCTCACTATGCCAGGTTTAAATTTCTAAGAATAACTGTGTTTCTCTTCCCACCTTGCAAAGAAAATCAAGGATTTCTTTAAAGAGCCACTCCAGGCTGCTTTAGTTCATGATTGTTCAGGTGAGCACAAATCAGTTACACATGAGATATTCTTGTACTGACTGCCTGCAAAGAATACTACCTGTTCAAAATATTAATGGGAAAATACTGGTGCTTATGAGTCAGAGTGGCAAAATCACAGGGGAAGCAGGTGGTGGTGCTGGGGATAGTGTAGTGGGCCTCTGAGGCAGCCCACTTTACACAGAGCAAGATGGCTCAGGTGGCTGAGGGAACTCCCTCTATAGGAGGTCAGGCCCAATTTAGCAAAGCACTTAAGCATGTGCTTAACTTTAAGCACATAAGTTCCACTGAAGTAAATGGGAATTCTCATTAAAGTTAGACATGTGCATAAGTGCTTTGCTGAACTGTGAGTCCTCCTTGGTGCTGCTGCAAATAGGAATAGCATGCCCCTTCCACAGTGCAAGCTGACGATGGCAGCATGCTTTCAGCATACATGCTGGAGGCTACGCACACTTGGGGGCCATTGAGGCATCTATTGACTTTAGCTGCTTCCTCCGCCTCCTACCAAAGGGCATGCTAGGCTGGTATCCCAACCACATGTACTGAGGAGCCCTTTTTGGCTGAGCACAGCAAGGTGCTACCCTCAGTTTGGTGGTGTTTCTCTATTTGGATGTCACGCGGTAACTTTTGAACACCTCATCTGACCAATTCCAAAATTTCCAGGAATCAGTGGCCAGGCCCCTCCTAATGTTGGTGAAAATTGGAAAGCTAAGAGCCAGCAGGAAGTATAGGACACACGGAGATCATTGCAACTGGTTAGCAGACCCAGCAACTTCAGCCAGCTATGGAATTGTCTATAGATCAAAGCACCAGTTGATGGCAGCCATTAACACCTTCCAGCACAACAATATCCCCCATCTGAGCTTGCCTATCTTCCTAGTAGAGTTTAACATGTGGACACACTGAATGACTTATCTTCCAGGCAGAAAGAAAAGAAATAATAATGGTGGGAGAGGCAGAGAAGCAGAGAGGAATGGAGGGGGGCCACACAGAGGCCCTGGTATTGGGGGAGAATGGGGGAACCGAGTAAGGGTGAAATGGGGGGACATAGAGAGCCCCTGGTATGGGGGAGGAATGGTGGGGGGAAGGGAGACATGGAGGACACAGAGACCCCTAGCATGTGACAGAGGAGGAAATGGGGGAACACACAGAGCCACTGGCATGGGGTAGATATAAGAGGAATGGAGGGAATAAGGGAAACACAGAGCCTCAGCCATGAGAGGGAGAGAATAGAGAATATTGGTATGGGGGAGGGGGAAATGGGGGACACAGAGACCCTGGCATGTGTGGGAGAGGTGGTTGGGGAGTTACAGAGAGTCCCTGAAATAGAGGAAGCTGATAGGGAGCTTGAAGGAATTCAAGGAGCTCCTGGTGTGTGCAATGAACTCTGCCTATAGAAGCTATGAAGTGCCTAACCAGCCTCTACCACTCCTGCGTAGGTACTCTGTTCCTCCCACACATACATTCAGGGTTTTTCCTTAAGAGACAGCGTTAAAATAACCTTTGGCTCTACCTTTTTGAAAGCGTCCACTCATTTTGGGTGCCTCCATGGTTAGATGCCAACCAAATTCAGTCTGTATCTTAGATTGGGCGTTCAAAATGAGTGGTTGCTTCTGAAAATGTGAGTCTTAACTTCTGTTTGTATATATGTATATGAAGAGAGAAGTCAGAAGAACTATTCTGATTTACACTAGCTGAGCTTCTGGCACACAGTCTGAAAATAAATTTTGTTTAATCTATTGGTATGGGTGCATTTCCTTCCTTTCTAACTTCACAATAAAGTATGCACACTTACTCCCACCACTTCTGATGGGTTTTTTTCCCCTGTGAATTTTTTGTTGTGTCTTTCCTCCCATGTAATTTCCTAATAGTGAACTACTGACTGAGTGGGCTGCTTGTATTTCATCTTGTGGCTGCAGAAGGTCAATCTGCTTCTGATACAGACAAACATGCACCATTACAGTAAACTCATAGAAAGTTTCCTCTCCAGCATGAAAAGGAGAAGGAAATGAATTCTTTGCTTGGGGTTTCAGTAATTATGTTCTGGACCTGTCTCATTCTAAAAATATACAAGGTTTTGTAATATTCTCTGCAGAAAAAAAGAAGAAGAAATTCTTTCTTAATTTTTTGTGTGTGATTAATATTTATTCATCTTTTAACAAAGTTACAGTCATGTAATTAATCAATGGAAACTGACAAGAGTCATCAGAAACTCTAAATTAAAGATTACTAAAAAAAATCCAAACATTCTCTCCCTCCGCCCCCACCCCCAAATCCTAAATAAGGCAACTAGGTAGGATAGTGTATTAAGCAAGTATGTTCCTTTAGTGTAGTCAATCTGAATTCAAATACTACACACATGCACTTCTCACTGGGAAAGTTCAGTTCTGTTGTTGGTCAATGCAACTTGACTGAAATGGAGATGTGCCGACTTGTACCAGGTTTGAATTTGGCCTGCTGCTTTAAATTAGGGAATTCAGCCCAAGGGGTTTTACTTCAGGAACATGAGTTTTTGTTGTATTTTTGATTTGGGTAAATGTCCAGGAAGGTTTACAGTGAGATCACGAAACTCATGTCACCTGTGACCTAAGGCAGGTTCTATTGGACTTAATTATTCTACAGTAAGTACTGTGTTAATGTAGATTAGTAATGTAGTCCCCTGGCTCTTAACAGTAAACTAGTGTATCTATACTTGTATTTATAAAACTTCTTCCCCTTTCTTAGAACTTGGGGAGAAATGCATGTGTTTCTGAGACCAGAGTCTTGACTGGTACACAGATCTAATATCTAAAATATCCCATATGAGCCCTGCTGACTTTCATGTGTTCATCTTTTATTATTTACTGAAGTTGTTACAAATGGCATAATAGAGGTCCTATTAGTATCTCTTTCTATTCATTGGAGTAATGTTGTATACAGAAATGACAATACTTTATATGACTAAGAAGCATATGAAGGATTGTATTCTCATCTGAATGTACCAAGATAGTGCTAATACTTGTTACATGTTTAATGAACTTCGTTGTAAGATGAGGAATGTTATTTAGTCTGTGACTGTTTTTTTAATGGTTCTATTAAGTAACCATAGAATTCTATACACAGCATTAATATTGAAGTTCAGTCTAAATAGCAAACGTGGAAACTTCGTGGCAGTGATACAGTTTTTAGAAGGTTGTATAGTGAGAATTGTCTGGATTGTGCCATTTAAATAATACACCTCTACCCCGATATAATGTGACCCGCTATAACACGAATTCGGATATAATGCGGTAAAGCAGCGCTCCGGGGGGGTGAGGCTGCGCGCTCTGGCAGATCAAAGCAAGTTCGATATAACGTGGTTTCACCTATAACGCGGTAAGATTTTTTGGCTCCCAAGGACAGAGTTATATCGGGATAGAGGTGTATTTTGTTATTTACTATCTGATAGGAAGCACCAAAATTGTAACCAGCCATCCCTGCATTTCAGTGGTAAGAAAATTTCCTTTCACGAACTCTGGCTTAAGAGTAAAAACCACTGTCCTTGCCCATCAATTTGCAGTTTGATTCTCTTTTATTAGATTAGTGCAGGCCAACCAGACAGACACCATTACTAATTGTATAAACTATGCTGAGACACTGTGTACTTTGATATAGCAAGATTCCTCGTGTATGTAGAACTTGGTATATAAAATGTCCATATATATTTCTGAGGAGAAGGACAAATGGAATACACTATTGCTACTGTACATTGCTTTTGTTTAGCTGGGCTCTTCTTTATTAGCAGGGCACCAGTAAAATGCAGATTTAAGTTGCTGAAAAAGAAGGAGCTGTAAAATTATAATGTTATGTTATAAATGACAAACTCATTTCTATTCTCTTACTGTAAAATTATCTTGAATAAAATAATGTAGATCCTGATTTTTAAAGAGGCTGAAACCTGGCTTCTGCCTAGTTACCTGATTTGTGGGACAAGGTCGCTTAAGCATGTTCTAGGGCAGTGCTTTTCAAACTTTTTTTCTGAGGTCCCAGTTGAAGAAAATTGTTGATGCCTGTGACCCAACAGAGCTTGGGATGAGGGGTTTGGGATGTGGGAGGGGCTCAGGGCTGGGGCAGAGGGTTGCAGTGCGGGGGTGAGGGCTGTGGGTTGGGGCCAGGGATGAGGGGTTCAGGGTGTAGGAAGGGGCTCTGAGCTGGGTCAGGGGGTTGGGGAGCAGGAGGGGGTCAGGGCTCTGGGCTGGGAATGCAGGCTCTGGGCTGGGGCCAGGGATGAAGGGTTTTGGGTGCAGGAGTGACTCTGGGTTTGGGGGGGCTCAGGGCTGGGGCAGGGGGATAGGGTGTGGGAAGGGGCTTTGGGCTGGGGCAAGGGGTTGGGGTACAGGAGAGGGTCAGGGCTCTGGACTGGGGGTACAGGCTCTGGGCTGGGGCCAGGGATGAGGGGTTCAGGGTGTGGGAAGGGGCTCTAGGCTGGGGCGAGGGTTGGGGTACAGGAGGGGGTCAGGGCTCTGGGCTGGGGGTGCAGGCTCTGGGGTGGGGCCAGGGATGAGGGGTTTGGAGTGCAGGAGGGGCTCCTGGTTTGGGGGGGGCTCAGGGCTGGGGTAGGGGGAGACCCGTGGCCCCCCTGCCTAGAAGCTGGACCTGCTGCTGGCAGTTTCCGGGGCGCAGCGCTTTGTTGGAGCAGGTAGGCTCTAGCCTGCCTTAGCTGGGCAGCACCGCCGACGGGACTTTTAATGCCCTGGTCGGCGGTGCTGACCAGAGCCGCTAGGGTTCCTGGGTGCTGAGCAAGGCAACCCAGTGCCTTACATGCCATGACCCAGTACTGGCTCATGTCCTGAACTTTGAAAAACACTGTTCTAGGTATCTTGAGCAATTCTCATGCTTCCCTGTTCTACAGAAAATGTAGTATTGTATTTGCTTGATTTCCTCTTTAATGCAATCAAAAAATCCCCTGTTTACTAAGTTCAGAAACAAATAAAAGACAAAAAGGAATCAACAGCCACTTAACTAGTTTCACTGTCCAGGCTGTGTGGTTAAACTTGGACTTATTCTATCAATAACCAAACATATATATATATTTGCATCAAATATACTAATGTCTTTGCTTCCCTGCCCTCCTAATATTACATGTCCAGGGTACAGGATATGAAATAGCTGGGGTTCAGTATTATGGTTTGGTTCACTTTAAATGATGGGGGTATATTTTCAATAGAAATGTTCCACTGGAAAGATGACATCAGATTCAAAGCCTTACTTCTTTGTTACATTTCCTGCTACTTAAAGGGTGTCAGGTAAAATTTGGGCCATGCTAAAAAACTAATAGAATTGTTATTAACATTGTATTTTATTCACTTCTCCTATGGTACCTTTTGTCTTTGATTGTCTTATTTTTAGGGCAGAGACTGTGTCCTCCTACTGGTGTGAGATTGTGCAGCGACTAGCATGATGGGGCCTTTCTCCTGGCTGAAGCCTGTGCATGTTAGTGCACTACACACACAAAATTCAGTCCAAGCAGTTAAAGTTTAGCAAAGTTGTAAGCAATTGAAAACAGGATCATATAATGGGAAATGTCAGGCAACCTTTACTATAGGTGTCTCTAATCAGCTCCACCTATTATAATAATAAATGATCAGCATATCTCACATAAGTGGCACAATTTTAAAAGTAATTGATTCCCTTTTTAATTCTGTACATATAGTGATATTTTCCAGAACTTGGATTGCTGGAGTGAAGTCGAAGGGTGAATTCCAAACCCTGACTGTCTGATGCACTCAACAGTGACTGGAACTGAAAACCGTCACTCATGGCATATTCTGGCACAAGCCATAGTACAGTTACAAGCCTAGTCAGATCTGTGTTTCACTTTACTCAAGAAGAAACAAAATGTAAAAGGTTTGTGTTTAATCTGGTCAAAACATATTTTAAAGAGAATAGTTAGTATTCTTTCTGAAGGAGAATAATTGATGAGTCAGGCATCTGGCCATAAATTAAGGACAATATGTCTTTCATACATCACACAGAGACAGCAATAGTGGACAGTTTCAGTAGTTGGCTGAGGTATATTCTCTCTCTCATCATTAGTGGTTACCTGCTTCACTAGTTAAGGCTAACAATGAAGTAAACCACATATCCCATAAAGGACATAAAAGGCCCTATCATCAGGGGCGGCTCTATGTTTTTTGCTGCCCCAAGCATGGCAGGCAGGTGGCTTTCGGCAGCATGCCTGCGGGCAGTCCGCTGGTCATGCGGATTCGGTGGCATGCCTGTGGGAGGTCCGCCGGTGCCGCGGCATTGGCGTCCCCGCCGCCAAAGCTGCGGGACCGGTGGACCTCCCGCAGGCACGCCGCCGAAAGCCACCTGCCTGCCGCCCTCACAGCGACCTGCAGGCCGCCCCCTGCGGCTTGCCGCCCCAGGCACGTGCTTGCTGCGCTGGTACCTGGAGCTGCCCCTGCCTATCATGCCTTTCAGTGGGCTACTCCTGTAGAGTGGCAGGGATATTTGGATTTGCACAGTTTCTTGAGATTCTTTCACTGGGGGCTGTTTGTGTCCCTAAAGGGAATTGCAGGAGGTTCCACCTCTGAAACCAGCAGCTCCCCTGAGATTGTTAGAGGCTCAAGTCATCTGCTTGGAAGTCTTGTGCCTCTGCACTGGGCTTTGGCTTCCCCCATTTGCTTCTGCTTCCTGACCATACTGCTTTTGCCAAGGACCCCAGTTCTACTTGCTACCCCTGGAAAATACCTCCAGGAGATGTTTTTAACCTGCAGAGGGGGAGTCCAGGTACATTAATGCTAACTGGGACTTGGTTCCACTTGCTGTTTCCCCACTTATGCAGCCCAAATCCTAGCAGAACTCCTGCCGAGGAGGGAAAATGCCATGAAGATAGGGTGACCTCCTAAGATTAAAGGAAATAAATGATAACTGTATGAAAAATACAGGGCTACTTTTAACTTTCAGTGGCAGCACTATATAAATTTTTATTCAGGATACAAAATCATACTCAGTACAAATCATGAGTTTTTTGATCAAATGACTTTGGCCCCAGACTATGTCTTGTTCTGTTTGAAACGTACTTAGCACATTTTGGGAACTCCCCACCCCCACCTCTCCAGGGTGTGTGTGTGTGTGTGTGTGTGTGTGTGTGTGTAAAATTATTGGTTCCCTGTTCAGGGGGGCATGGTCTACACTTGTTTTGTATGTAGAACTTTTACTGACATCGGTGAGGGTTGGTCTTAATGGATCAAAGGTATGGCACATGATATTTCTAGTCCAAATTATTATTATTTACTATTTGCATTGCAGTGGTGTCCCTTACTGTATTGACATGCACACAGAGTGCCTAATTCTCATTGACACTAAGAGCTTGTCCATAGAACATGGTAGCTAGTATGTGATAACTAATGTTTTAAAGGGAGATTAAGGTTCATCTCGACCAACTAACATGTTAAAACTACAGCTTGCCATATCGATGTTAGTATTTTAAAACAGGTTAGTTGTCATGCGTTAGTTATCATGTTTGTAATAAAACACCTTTTTTCTTAGTGTGGACAGGCCCCAGGGGCCCCTTCACATCGCTCCAGCCTTAAAGGGGGTTAAGTGTAATGGGCACTCATGCCTAGTCTACATTCAGTTTTTGTAGCACTATAACTGCTTTGGTTAGTGGCCTGACTTTTTTGCTGAAATAGTTATACAGGCATCATTCCGAGCATGGATACGGTTATATCAGAATAAAGGTGGCTTGTGCTGGTATAGCTTACTCCCCTCGCTCACACAGGAATAGCTCTGCCCGTATAAAGCACCTTTATACCAGTATAACTGCATCCACAATAGGTAGGTTGTACCATTTAAACTACACTAGTTATACAATAGTTAACATAATACAACGTTTGTGTGTAGACCAGCCCTCATTTTCATACCCTTTTACACTGCCAGAATGGTGTAAAGGGGCCTTAGTGTAGATGAGCATCAGTAGCAGTGTGTAAACATTGCCCTTTGAGCATCTGTGGGATGCTTTTTCTCAAGATCTTTGTCCTGTCCAGGCCAAGTTGTTTCTAATCAGAGATTTGAAAGCAGCCTCAGGAAGTTAAAGGTTGCATCTTTTGAAAAGACTGAAACTATCTTGGACTCAGCTGTAGACTGAAGGGTAGTGTTTATCAATTCACCCTTGGCTGCAATTATTATTATTACCTAATTATTATTCCATGTGGGTCTGCTCCTTGTACTTCTATCAAAATGTTATTGTCTTTAAATTATCTGATTTATCAAAATTCAAGCACACTTTAACTAGTTTATATAGCTGTCCTTCAAATTAATAATCCGATTCCTACTCTACAGATGATCTAAGGCTAACTGCAATGCTATATAATTGCACAAAATGCTCAGAAGACCTCTCAGTTTTTAAAGGGGCCTGTTTTGCATTATAATCCTTCCAAATATATGAATGCATCTGAAGCTCATTTTCAGGTACAAAAAGTTAACATCCACTTGGCTCGCTTTATATATTTCATTATAATTTAATTATCTCCACATATTAGGAACTTTGGTCAAAGCTGTTTCTGCAGGGCACAAGCACAACCAGAGGCAAGATGGCAAATGTAAAGAAACAACATTAATCTTTGTGACAAATGGATTTTGTACCCTCCCATTAACCTGAATGGTGATAAAATTGGTTTCAAACTTCTTTGCTATTTCTGATTTTCTTGCTATGAATAAACCCTGCCCACAGAACGTTAGTTCTGCTATGCGATAGGTGAGATCAAGTGATCATTATGCTCTTGGCTACATTTATTTGGTCTTGACCATTCCTTTCTTCGTGTTCTTCTACTGAGACGCAAGAAAATCCTTTTAAAAAATAAAAACCATGAGCCCTATGCTTCCTCCATGATGTAGAGGAGAGAAAGTGTACAGTAATAACATAGAAATAATACCAAATTCGTGGAAGAAAGGGAGTGGAGTGACCACACACAGCCCACATTTGGGGCTCCTAAACGTGTAAGATCTATCAATGGTTGAACACATACCTTTTGATTAACTCCTTCTGGTTCTGTGGGATTTTTCACAGAAGGCAACAATCTAGTCACAGGATATTTTCTTTCTTTCTTACAGTCTTAATGCTGTAGTTGGGAAATGGAATCAAAATTGTTTTCTTATTCACTCAAAATACATTTTTTGTTAAATCTAAATTCTTTCCGTTGAAGAGGAGGATGAGACTCTTAATGAGGGAGAGGGAGACTCCATCAGCACAGTGAACTAAGGAGTGCTATCTTGTTCTGTACCCAAAGAGTAGCTGATGACTAGTAGAGGAAATGGGACGCTGGGTGTCTCAAAGGGGAGATACTTTTCTGTCAGATATAGAGAAATTATTTTGTGTGTGTGTGTGTGTGTGAAATTTGGTTCTTTAAATGAATGGAACTTCTCTTTCTGGGCGAACTCAGAGGTGTAGACCCTTGGTTAGTATTAGTTGTCATAACTCCATTGATTTCATTTAGAGTCTCAGAACTGGCAGGGAACTGTTCTTCATGGGAGCAGTATTTCAGGTTGAAGGGATCTGCTCTTTGAGCCAGATTCTCACTTTCCCGCACCAGCTTCAATGAATCTGGCCAAGCATATGTGCAGGTGGGTGGAAGAGTGGCAATAGTATAGAGAATTATTTTTTGCAAGAATGTCTGCATTTCAAATTTTGGGGTGCTGCTATTTGTATGAAAATTGGGGGAGGAGTGCTTCATGGAGAAGGTGACTTCAGAGGCTCAAACTGCGCAGGATAGCCTCTGTTCATGGAAAAAGTAGTAGCCCTCCATTAGCATTCTCCCCTCCACTTTGTTATCCTGCTATGTGGGTAGGGATAACAGGCTCTCAGTGGGAACTAGGCACTTAACTTACAGTTAGGTCTGGAAATCTCCCTCCTAATGAATTCAGTGGGAGCGATGGATGCTCAACAATTAGAAAATCAGATGGTTTCTAATTAGGTGTCTAAATAGGCAGCTACAGATCCAGATTTGAAAGGTTTTCATGGTGATGTCAAGTTAAGAAAGGTAGTTTGTGGCATTTAGGGAGAAGTACAAGAAGACAGCTTTAAATAGATGGCATTTCAGATGTTTCCCACTGTTCTTACTATCACTGTCATGAATATGGGTCATATTTTAAGATTGTTTTCTTGTTGCAATCTTTCTCACTTGAAAGAAATATCATAGTTGCTCTGCCCACTGTAAGTTGTGATGGACAGTGAGATCATGCTATATTATTAAACTTTTTAGCTCTCTGAATATCATTTCCTGGCCACGCCTTTTCTTCCTCTTAATTGACCCTGTGAAGAGGGAGGATCAAGCAATCAAACGATAGAACATCAAGTCTTTCACAGAATGTACAAGAATATTAACCACCCCTGTCTTGTAACCAGAGCAAAAAATAGGAGCTTGAGTTACTTTGTGTGATGGTGATTTTAGTCTGAAATGGGAAATGGTACACACCACTCATTCTTGTTACAACCTCATGAATGGATGCCCAGTAGTCTTGGTTCCTTCTCCTCAAATGCTGTAGCAATTGACTAATGTCAGTGTGACTTGGTGCCATCCAGTTGGCTCAGCAGAGCGTTCTGCTAGTTCTCATGATTAGTTCTCACTTCCCATCATGTGCAAACCATGAAATTATCAGCAAACAAAGTATTCGCTTGCATGCAATGATTTTACATTAGGTTTCCTTCCGTTATGTTCTATGAAATAGGCATAAAGGTACTGGATCACTTAAGCAATATTTGTGAAGTTCATATCAGTATTTTGATCTCTCTCTGCAATATGTCATGATGACAGATTTATTTTTTTAAATTAACTATATTAAATAGTTTTTAAAAAAACTAAGATGCTTGTAGCAGATGGTTTACTGAAAACTATCAAGTTTTGTGACAACCGTTCTTTCTAGAACCCATTGTAATACTAAAATATATATTCTATTTCTTCTGCACCCATGTTTTTGCATTCATAGCGAAAAGGAAGAACATTGAATTATTCTGTCATAATGGTTGTATGTACCAGAGCTAGTTGGGGATTTTCTGTTCCAACAAAAAAGTAAGTAAGTAAGTAAGTTTCCACAAAATCAAAATTTTCCAAAGGAAAGTTTCAATCTTGCTGAATATTTTTATTATTATTATTCAGAAAATATTTAGTTTCAGGTTAGTTTGACCCAAATTGAAACATTTTGGTTTGTTGAACTGAACTGAAATATTTTGTTTTGAGTTAGTTGGATATTAAACTGCATCTGCCTGAGCTACCACAGTGCTTCATGGTAGTAGTTGTGTGGGTACTTCATGCCTTTGTTCTCTCTCCAAGGAGCTAGGCTCCTTGACAGGGCTCCGTTTCCCATAATACAGTGCAGCTTCCCCTCTGAACAACCGATGTGATGCATTATGGGAGTCACATGGCTACAGTGCATCATGGGAGATGTAGTCTGGCCAGGGAGCCCAACTCTTAGGAAGAATAAAGGCATGTGACACCTGAACTTCAATTCTCATTAGGCACGATGGCACCATAGGTGGCATGTGGGACTGACTCTAAATAAAACATACTGATTTGGTTCAATACACTGGAATGAAACATATGGATTTAGGTATGCTGAAACATTTTATTTTGACAGAAATTGTTCAAACAAAATATTCAACACATGCGAAACAAATTTTTTTGGAACTTTTCATTTAGCTACATAGAACTTTATTCTAATAGTTTCCAGAGAGACACAACTTGGAAGGCTAAAATGTTACACATCAGACAGATATATTCATTGTAAGTGAATATAGCAGAGTATTTGTGAAAATTATTTGCAGAAACCTGATTCTAAGAATTATGCTCATGCAACTGGGGAGTCAGAAACAGGCCATGAGATCTACATGTTTACTGAAATCAGCTCAAATTTCTGTTAGCAATGAACTGTTTGTAAGTGAGTAACAGGTCATTAATTATATTTGTGGAGATTATTCAGCAAACAATTTTAAATAAATGCATTCAAGAAAATCATGTTCTGTTCATAGGCAATTAGTAAACAGAAAAAGAGGTTCATCTGATAAGTAGTTCATTACTATTTCTTTGCCCGTCTCTAGCCCTCAGCAGGGCTGGCTTCAGTGGTTTTGCCGCCCCAAGCGGCAAAAAAAAAAAAAAAAAAAGCCGTGATCGACGGCACTTTGGCAGCTCTGCTGCCGCCGCTTCATTCTTCAGCGGCAATTCGGCGGCTGGTCCTTCCCTCCAAGAGGGACTGAGGGACCCACCGCCGAATTGCCGCCAAAGATCCGGACGTGCCGCCCCTCTCCGTTGGCCGCCCCAAGCACCTGTTTGCTGCGCTGGTGCCTGGAGCCGGCCCTGGCCCTCAGATACACATATGCAACTGCTACAGATTTCAGTGGGAGTTTCAGTGTGTGCTTACATGAGGAAAGAGTTTGTCCTCCTGGGCTTGATCCTGCATAGACTGCCACACCCCAAACTCCCATTAAGACAATAGAAATTTTAAATGCACAAAAAATTCAGGACTGAGCTCTGATAGAGTGCTTTTGAAAATCCCTCCCTATGTTACCTAACTGTATTGACTTCAGTGGGAGCAGAGTTAGGCCAATGCTAAGTGCATTCGAAAACCCCATCTTAAGTGTATAAACCTTTATTAAAACTGTTAAATTCTCTGGATACAATGGGTCTGATCCTCAACTGGTGTAAATTGCTATAAAAGTCAATAGAGTTGCACTGATTTATACCTGCTCTGGGGTGCTGAGAGCCATTGAACCAAACTATAAACCCTTATATGATGGAAACCACTTCAAGATGGGGTGCAGCAGCAGCCTAGTTTCAGCACCTAGGCACCTATTGAGGATTTGGCTACTTTTCTTGTCTTTGGAGAGGCACAGTAGGGACCTGACAGTGTTACCCTTACTCTCATTGCTCAGCATTTACTCACCTGACCAATCCTATTGAAGACAGAGGCCTGAGATGAGGGGAGTCTCACAAGGACAGTTAATCTTGCAAGATTTCTACCACTTGGGGTTGAAATATCACAATACCAGCTCACTAGATATCTCTGAGGGTGATCTTAAACTTAGCCCTGATTCAGACTTTAACTCAGCCCTAGCCCAAACCTAATCAGAATCAGGATCCAGCCCCTCCTCAGCCCCTCTTTAGTATAACTGTGTACTGATGGCAGATCCAGCACAGAGGGGCTGACCGAGTGCTTGATTTAGAAATTTACTGTTTTGTAAGAGATACTTGTGTGAACATCAGCGTAAGACACAGAATGCCAGTCCCCTAAATATAGTACATTTTGTCTGAGTCATATTGTTTCTACTGTGTGGGAGGGGTGTGAAGACATCCCACAGAATGGAGAAACACCGTCTTAATGTCTGTGGTTCCATTGCCCAGTGAGATGAATTTTTTTTCTAAAGTCAGAATACAGCAGAAGTAGTAAAGGTATGTTCATTGTAAATAGATTCTAATTCTGTTGCAGCTTTCAGTGCAGGAAGTAGGCGTAGTGTTCACCACCCACTTCAAAAGCTGAAGTTAAGCCGGTTTGAAATGTATACAATGCTTAGCCAAATACTGAACTCTTTATACAAGAGGCAATATAGACATAGCTAAACATCCAATGTGAATTTGGAAGGACACTTTATTGCAGGGTAATCCCCAGGTTTATCAATGCAACTGAAACTCATTTTGAGAGTACAAAAATTTCTTCCGTTAACAGTTGCTCTTGTGTTCAATTTATCTATTTTATTGTAATATAGTTCTGCTAATGCTACATGTTTGGAACTAGTGGTCAAAAACTATTTCTTTGAGCATGTTCACGTAATATTGCACGGCTGAAATCCTGGTCCCATTGGAGACATTGGAAGTTTTGCCATTGTCTTCAGTGGGGCCAGGATTTCGGTCTAAGTTTTGAAATAATTAGAGATGGGCCCAACTGACAAAGTTTGGGTTTGGATTTGACCTTCTCTAGAGTTTGAAAGAGATATTTAGATTTGGTGTTCTAAAAAATGACGTCTTTCTAACAACTGGATTTTGTTTTTACTCATTAGCCTTACTCTTTGAATGCAATCAGTTTCAAAGCTAGTTCACATTATCTTCACATGAATGAATCTTGGCAACTACAATGGGAGATTTGAGATAAGGATTTGAGAAATGGGCTCCCAACAAACAAAATTTCCTCTTTTTTAAAACACCCTCTAAGATCTAAGATCACTTTACTTTGTCTAAGGAGAATTTAACTTGTTCTCAATAAAAATGAGGCCTGTCTCCATCTCATTACTCTTGATCGGAGTGGGTATATTCCACATCAGATAGAGCTAAAACATGCCTTTCTTGTAAAATATGCTTTTGATGTCAGCCACGGCAAAATGTGTAGAAAAGTCAGGGGCTGATACTACAGCCCTTACACACATGAATCATCAGTCTTTTGTCTCAGTAGGCTACTCACATAAGTAAGAGCTGCAGGATCAGGCATTTTGTGTTTAGTGCAAATGAGAGATGAACTTTGCTTCTACAGATAATCCAGTAAAATCAAAAGCTTGTTAAATGTAATGGAATGCCAAATGAAACCCTGCTCTCCTCTTGGTTCTCCTTCTGGCCTTTAATTGCCAGGAAAGATTAGTCCTGTAAACACAACATTATATCCATGGCAACGTGCAAGTCAGTGTTTAACTTTGCAGCACATTAAAAGGTATATTTAAAAAAAAACACTTCTGCATTTTACAGCTTAGAATAGCAATTATGATTTCTAAATCAGGTATTTCCTAGCAGTTATTGACTGGCTGGGGTAAGGGCTTGACGCAAAACGCATTCTTTCAACTCCTTGTCATTGCTAGGAAATTCTCATATGTATTATTTCTTAAATATAGTCAGTGTTTCCCCTAGCAATACTGATCTGACTAGAAAAATATGGCAGGATCTAAATCCAACCTAGAGGTACAGCCTGGGCAATACGCATGTATCAGATTATAGCAAGAACTGTGCAGCCAGTATCCATGACCCGTGTGGGCTCTAGGCGCCTGCACAGGATGCAGTGCTCTTCTGTTAAGTCATCCTGATATGAGGTTCTTGAACTCTACAGGAAGGTGCAATTTAATAAGTGTTGAGTCATACTAACAGATGGCTCTTGTTAGCTACCTCCAGGATATAAAGGGCAGCAATTGGAGTATCTAGCTCTGCATAGGTTGAACTAGAGTCTGGGACACAAGCTTACCAGGGAAAATCCTAGGAAGAGCCAAACTTGGGGAGAAAGCTTAGGCTTGTTTGTTTTCTGAGTTACCAATAAAGCCAACTCCAGAAAATGATGATTTTCAATTACGTTCTCTGTGTTCTGTCTAGAGCCATGTGGGCATTACATTTGCTTACGTGGTTCAAAATGGAAAGATTTGTCTGTCTAGGGATGTATACTGTGCTTATCACTGTGGTATATGAATGCTGTTCTAAATTCGGTGGCAGAGTCGGTCATAAGCATGGAAATGAGGCTGTTCTTCAGCTAGGTTTGGTTGCCCCTGTAGAGGGCTTTGAAGATCAGGACTGAAGCCTCGAAGTTGCCTCTCTTTAATGGGGGAGTGGAGTGAAGGAAGAAGTGCACTGCTGTGATGTACTCTCAGTGCTCTGTTTCACTGCCTAGACAAGTAGCTGCATTCTGAACCAATTAGAGCTCTCTAAATGTCAGTTTTTTCATTTCTAGGTATAGAGCAATGATTCAGCCTGGAGGTCAGGAGTGGATAGTGGACCACTATGACTACCTGTGAATCCAACAGGGTGAGTGGTGATGGAAGAGTATTTTTTTGCCGCCACAGCTATCTATATCCTGAAGCAATGTAGAGACAGTGGACTGGCTGGACGATCTGAGGACAGATGGTCATGATAGAGGGCACTTTTATCATGGAGACAAGCCCTGTGAAACATATCTCTATTCCTATCAGCCTGTCCCAGTTGCTCTTCCTCAAGGTGCTGATATTTGAGTCATTTGAAGAGCTGAGAAATGATACAAGACATACTTGATGTAAAGTGTTTTGTCACCCACGTATAGCTGACATTTGAGGCCATGTCATCTTACACTCTTCCCCTAGCGGCTTCATGTAGATGTTAACCAAGGTAGAAGAAAGGATGGATCCCTACAGGGTCCCATAGGAGACAGCTCTAAGAAGTAGTTGCTCATGATAGCATTCTGGATTTGGCCTAAGGAAAAGGACTGGAGCTATTTTAGTCTATCCCTTTAATCCCTGCTACATCCCTAATGTGGGATAGTAGCTTTTCAATATGAATGGTATCAGAAGTTGTGGAGAAATTCAGCGGTATGAGTGTGGATCCATACCCCTTTTCCAAGGACAACTGGAGGTCACTTATCAGCATAACCTGAAACCTGATTTGGCTAGTTCCCTCTGATACCAGCAGTGGACATAGTGACTTGGAGGGAGGGTCTAATGTGAAGCAGAGGGACTAACACCGAAGTTGTATAATATTATTTTCCCTGTGTGAAAACGTGGAAATTCAGCTACTATGATGTCACTCCTTCTTGGCAGTGCTGTACTCCTTTACTGGATGAGGAATAGACAGGGTGAGATCCAGAAAGGGCTTGGCCTCTTTTATTTACTGGAGGATGGGTTAAGTATCTCCAGCTGCTCTACTACTAGGCTGTTCTTTTGCTGGTGAGGGTCTAGAGAATATGTAACAGGGCCAGATCAGAAGAGACCCTTTGGAGCCTGATGCTGTAGTCACTATGCACACACAGCTTCCATTGACTTTGGTGGGACTTGTGCTCCTAAGTAACTCAGGCACTTTTGAAATTTCCACCCTTTAAACTTAGTAGCTTAAAGTTAGGCACCTATTTTTTGGGGGAAAAAAAGACCTTATTTATGAGAAGTGACTCGAAAGATCTGTGCCAGATATCTTCTTGTGAAACTCCGTTGGGTAAACTTCCCTGTTGTGTTATGATGCCCCGATAGGTGGAGCTTTGGTATGTTATGGGGACATTCACTCCTGCACAGAGGGCCAGCACAGGCTTGTTTAATATTTAAGCTCTGAGAATGCATTGATTTTGTGCTAGCCTTTTGCAAAGCAGTAAATTTCACCCTTAGTGCTCAGGAATGCAAAATTTCTTCTTGTGACAGTTTGATTGTCTCATTAGGCCTGATTGCACAGATCTTCCCACTTCGATGGTGAAAGGTGGCGAGAGGTGAGGAGGTGGCTGGTGTCGAAATGGTGTAATGACCTTCACTATAGAGAACAGTAGTAGCAGTAAATACAAAAGGGATTCTTTGCTGAGGCTTCTGGGCACACACTGATCCAGCATCTTCCTGGCTCTCTAGCTCACAGACCGATGAACACAGTTTCTGTTAAACAGTATTGCCACACTTGGTCTCTTCTACAGTCTTCCCCTGAATTGTGAAACACCCCTTTGTGGGTCTGCTGAGGCGTGCTGCCAGAAAGGGTCTAGGTGCTTGTGTGGAGGGACAGGAACTCAGAGTGGATGACCTTGGTGTCTGATGGATCGCCCATGATCTGAGAAGACCTCAGGAGTGTTTGAGGGCCCCTCTGTTCTAGTGGAAGAAACTCTGAGGGGAATCTCATGGGGTTTTCCTCCCTGCACCCCAAGTGCCCTCTGGTAGTTTGCTCTGTGGTGGCTGGCCGCATTGAGAGGCTGTTTATACAGTAGAGAACCTACAGTATATTATCTTGAATTTATTGGCGACTATCAATATTTAACTGTGAGTGTCAGAGGTAACATCTAGAATAACCTTTAGGCTGTTTACTCAAAACAGTAACCTGTCAGCCTCCAGCTTCCTGAAAGGGGTCATCATTTGGCAGGGACTAAGAAGAGCAAGTATCTTGACACGGAAATTAATGTGGGAGTGAGCATGATTGAAAACACATAGCATTGTGTAGAAGGTAATATTAATATATCTCTAACCTTTATATTAGATATATGGAAGCAATATCAATCTGCATATTTGGACAAAATGCGAGTATTCAGCGAGGTTGGGTGGGGAGGAAGTGTTTTATTTGATCTAAAAAACCAAAAACAGACAAACAACGGAAAACCCTCTTGGGCAGCCCTGATGTATTTGATTGGAGTAAAATCTTCCTGAAGTGTTAGGCTCTGAAATTTGTGCTGCATGTCACTCCAAAGGTAATTTTTCTTAGCTTTGTAGTGAGGTCTTAGATTTAATCTATGACTCTCTACCTCGCTAAACACTTAGGTCAAGATTTTTAAAAAGAGGTTAGACTCCTAAATTGCTGTCTAGATTTCAAAAAACATTTCCCATTGAAGTCAGTGGGAGCTGCTCAATGCCCAGGACTTCTGAAAACCAGGACACTAATTTAGGAGCATTATGTTAAGCTCTTATTAAAAAAAATAAAAAATCTTGTCCCTAAGTGATCACTATATGCGTAATCGAAGGCAGACTAATTCATGGTTTAGTTGTAGATTTGTTGGAATTTTGTAAATGTACAAGAATAAACCAAATTAGAACTCTTTAATTTCTAAATCTAACTTGTATTTACCTCCTTTCTGCTTAAGAAGTTGCCCTTGTTTTATTTACCTGTCTGTACATGAAGCTCAAAATAGCAGCAGTCCATTTAATGTATTTCTGGAGAATTCTTTAATTTGCTGGCACAAGGCTTCATTCCTGGAAGGTTTTAATAAAATACCTCACCTGATATGTATGTTACAAGCAAAGGAAAAAGTTTAAAATGTAGTGTTATTCCCTGCAAGATAGACCGATTTTGTGTGCTCTACCTAATAGACTGGTGCAGCTTCATCGAAAAAAATGCTTGTTGATTTTTGAAAGTATTTCTTCTATAACTTTGGAGTCATTTTGATGTCATTTACATGTGTATTGTGACACCTTAAAAAAAAAAACGGGGAAAAATACATTTGTATTTAGAGCTGGTTGGAAATCATTTCTCCTTCCATGTGGAAAATTTAAAATTTTCATGAATAGACAAACAAAAACCCCTTCTAGTCAGAAATGTCGTGGTCATGTCCCATGAGAGCTGTCAATGGAGTACTTTGTGCACCTATTCTTCTCTATGGGCTGTGTTCCCTGGTTGGACTACACCTATGATGCATCATGCTTTCCCCTGTCATTCATCGGGGGAATCCCTGGCTGTAGTGTATTACAGAAAATGAAATCCAGCTGTGGATTGTAGCTCAGAGAGGAAAATGGGGGTATGAGGCACCTGAATTAAAGCTCCTGTTGGGCACCACAGCAGCATTTTTCATACACATTTTGTAGTTTTTTTTTGTCTGAAAACATTTCGGTTTTCAGGTGTTTGGTTTTTCAAAGCAAAGTCAAAATTTTCCACAGAAAACAGACACGGGGTGGGAGGGGGGGGAGGTTTTATTGAAAGCCCAATTTTTCATAGAAAAACAGTTCAACAATTTTCAACTAGCCTGATTTGTAATCCGTTGCATTTTAGTAGTTCCAAAACAGTCTTTACAGTTTATGATATGCATTTTTTTAGCTGGCAAATTATTGATGTGAGCTGTATCCTATGTAGGCACAATTACTACATAAATGGCACACTCCTGAGAAGCCACTATTATGAAACCCTGATTCTTCAGCTCCAAAAACCCGGATTTCTAACTATTGAGCAAAGGGAGAACTACTTTAGCTGATGGCAGTAGCAGGCCATTGTTCTCTCTATAGGGCCAATCACCAAAGTGCAACATCAGTCACTCTCACACACACACACAGCTCACACACACAACCCTCCCCCCTCATGAAGACGGGAGGAGTGTACCAAAATTGAGTCAGAGGAGTTACAACTGGTGCATGGGGGACACAATGCCACTCAAGTTTGGATTGTTGCAAAGCCACCACCCTGATATGGGGGCCCTGTGCAAGTGCACCAAGTGCACCTTGGTTAATCTGGGCCTGCTCCTTGGGAGCTGTCGGTTTTGTCTGGAAAGGCCATGCACTGCTGTAGCACAATATAAACCATTTTTTATGTGGATCATTATCCATTGGAACTAGACTAGGGTAAAATTTTCAAAAGCAAGCCTAAATCCTATTTCAGAAGTGATTCTGGAGCCTATTTCCCATTAACTTTCCATGAGTCTTAGACTCCTAAGTCACTTAAGCACTTCTGAAAATTTTACCCTGAGACCAAACATTTGCCAACTGGTGGTAATGCTTGATCAGTCATGACTGGATTTCAATGGAATTCAATGGGATTTCTGACATGGTTAGGGTTATGCAGTGTGCTGCAGTGTATTGCTGGAGTGGGGCTTTTAACAGCACTCATTTTGTTCCTCAGGCTGCCCTAAAGATACGTTTTCTGTATTCTGAAATGATGTGGCAGAAAGCAAAAAAGAATCTTCTGACTCATTAGGAAATAAACACAGGCATAATTACCATCTGCCTTTCAGTCCATTCAATCTATTCTCCAGTCATGGAAAAATGTTCATGAAAAAGTTGACGTCTGGCTCTGTGATGCTTCTGAGAGAAGCTAGTTTTATAAAAAAAAATGCAGAAATAAAAAACAATCCTGACCCTATACGTTATGTTAGACAAAATGGATTAAATTTATGACACCCTACTCATCAAATTCTGACCTTGATTTGACCCCATTGGCTTTTTACTGTTTGTTGTTCTCAAAAAATTTGGTGCCACTTTTCCTCGGTGGGGCACTTAATTTTGAGTGTTAGATAGAGATCAATAGTCACAGCTTGAAATTGGCATCTTTGGAGGAAAAATATGTTGTGTGGTAGATTTGATAGTACTTCAGTTAAGAAAATGGTGTACTCTTTCATTATTGTTTTCCATGACAGTATCGAGTGTTATTTCATTCTCCTACCGAGATTCTGACAGTCTCTTATCTGTCAAAGAGTTTTCATTCCTATCCTTTCATGCTTGGCTTCTGGAGTGGAACTTTATTTAAGAGGTCCATGAAATTAGAAAGGATGGCCCTGGCACTAGCTATGCTATCACCCTTGGTCACTCAGAAATGAGTCCCTTCAGTTCTAGAACTTCCCTGTGGTTCTCAGATCATCTAAATTGAAATATTAGTTAATCTGCTACCCATACAATATATGATCAGTTGGCAGGAGAAATCTCTTGAGCTTTGGGTAAAACTTACAATCTTCCTCCCCAAAGTGATTCCCTATTGTTTTATTGTGATGTAATGCAGAGAGATTTCTAGTAATTCCATCATCCTTAAAAAAATGCTATTAAATTTGTTTTTGATTATGATCATTGACAGAGGGAAATATTTCTCCTCTTCTCCTTCTTCCATTACTCATACAGAGAAAAAGGCATTTATAAACATTAGGCATTTATAAACATCAGAGACCCTGGTGATAGGGGTCATTGAATACCCAGATGGACAGAGATACAGGCCAGTGCTCATGTATTCTGCAGTCACAGAATTTACTAGGAATTCTCCCCTTGCTGCAGAGTTGTGCTCCAGATTCTGAGGCTTGGACTACATTTAAATGATATATTGCCATAGCTATGTTAGTCAGGGGTGTGAAAAAATACACCCACGTATTTATACTGAAACCTGCCCCCTTTCCCTCGCCCACAGTGTAGACACAGCTAGGCTGATGGAAGAGTGCTTCTGTCAATGTAACTAATGTCATTTGGGAAGAAGATTTTCCTACAATGATGGAAAAACTTCTGTCAGGGTAGGCTGCAGCTACACTAGAGGCTATGCCAGCGCAGAGTCCAGAGTGTACGTATAGCCTATGCTTTCATTAAAAAATATTTTTCTAGCCATAATGGTTACAAAGAAAACCCTAAAAACATCAAATATAAGCCAATGCAGAGATGTTTTTCTGAGGGTATGTTTACACTATGAAGATTGTACCAGCATAGCTATGTGTAATGTAGATGTAGCCTGTACTGGCAGAAGGAGTTTTTCTGACTGATGTTAGCTGCATTGACAGAAGTGCTCTTCCATCAACTTAGCTGCATCTGCACTGGGGGCTATGTCTGCATAATTACATTCGTCATGGGGGTAGCTAGGCCAATATAACTTTCAAGTGTAGATCAAGCCTGAGTCTGCAGGCAGCCTGAAAAAAAAATAGCCCTAAGACATGTGAGCTGCCTCATTCATCTCAATGGGGTGTTGACTCTCTGAAACAAAAATATCATCATTATCAACTGTATCACCATTGATCATTTTAGAAAATCCAGATACTGTTCTTATCACATTGTTCTAACATGCCCTTTTCACCTTTTCAAATAGCAAAAGCCCCAAATGCTCCCTACCCACTACCAAAACCTCAAGTTTCTACTGTCATCTTCAGTTAAACGTTCTCCATACATAATCTTGCAACACAATGAAAACTCAAAAGTCAGGGACAGTAAATTCCGTTGAATCGGATATAAAACAGATAACACAGCTGCTGCCATATGGATTGTGTTTTTCATTGTCATATTTTATGCAATCCAATCTGAACATCAATCAAATTTGAACATCAATGAAACTGCTGCAGAATTGTCAATCTGCAGCACTAGGCTGCCAGAAAACCCAGAGAGTCTTGCCACAGAGTACTTGGGACTAGGTTATGGTTTATCTACACAAATTGTTGTTCTGCTTTTGGTTATTGATATCCCCCTCCATTGCTTTTCTCTTCCAGGCAGATCTACAAAACGAGCAGTAATGCATGCACTCTGAGCTCCTACACTCAGGGCCGGCTCCAGGCACCAGCAAAAGAAGCAGGTGCTGGGGGCGGCCAATAGAAAAGGGCGGCACTCCGTCCGGTATTGAGGCGGCACACCTGGGTCTTCGGCGGCAATTCGGCGGCGAGTCCTTCACTACGTCTCTTCCTCTTCGGCGGCACTTCGTTTTTTTTTTTCCCCCCGCTGCTTGGGGCGGCAAAAAAGCTGCCTACACTCCACCTATAACCAAAAAACCAAGTTTCCTTTAAAGAAAAAAGGAAGGTAGTTTTCTTGTCAGAGAATTTGCACCAACTTTTATGAACTTTCAGAGCATTAAACTATTTAGCAAACTGAGAAAATATCATACAAGATGACCTGGCATACATGCCCCCTGCACTACTACTGTGAAGGAGACAGAAGGTGAAGGAGCTTCTTCAATAATGACTACAAAGGAAGATGAGAACATTCCACTCTATTGTGCAAGCAACGGGAGCATAGTTCCCACTCTGAGAGAATGTGGACTGAGACCAAGCCTTGGAGTCCGGAAAGATCATTATGAAAAGCAGTAACAATAGACAGAATTTACCACCTTCTGAAACTTTTGAACTCCAGGTTTTCAAGCCAAAGGTTTATTTTTAAGTAATGCAAAGCAAATCACAAGGGATGCACAACTGGAAGCAGTTGTAAATTGACTTTGCTGTGTAATTCATATATAGCTTGATCCTCCAAGATGCAGAGTGCCTCTTGTGAGACGTAAAGCACCCATAATGTTCCTGGACCATAATAGGAATTGAGAGTGCTCCAAACCTCATAAGAGCCACTCAGCACTTTGCAGGATTGGACCCTTATATAATCACTGTTGAAGTGCAAAAATTACTGAATGACAAGCTGTGAGGGGTTCATAGTGGTGCAGGTGAGGGCCTTTAAACCCAGTCAGTCATTAATCCGCGCTAAATACTCCCCATGCAGGTTGTTATTACTATTATAAAATAAAAGCAACAAGTTGTAATGATTTTTTAAAAAAATTGTTATGATGTTATAACTGGCAAGAACAGGGTATTTTTAGAGAGACAAGCTGGGTAAAGTAATATCTTTTATTGGACCAACTTCTGGTGTTGAAAGGGACATGCTTTCAAGCTCTTCTTCAGGTCACCTCGAAAGCTTGTTTCACTCACCAACAGAAGGTGGTCCAGTAAAAGATGTTAATGTGCTGTGCATTAATTAGGCAGTTAAATTGCTAGAATTATATCTGGATAATCACTGTCTATACCACCAGACTTCTTATTGCAGTCCAATGACATAGCCACCTCATTTCAGTTTGGGAAACTGGTGCTTTAAATTATGGGACATTCTGGTCAGGGAAAAACTTACTGTCATGAAACATCTCCAAAGTGATCAATATCAGTCTCTGGATATGCAGCTACTAATCATGGCAAATCTGAATCAGAAGCAGATTATTCACCTATTTTATTGTATACCACACTGATCTGTTCCACACTCATTTGTATCTTGATTGTTGTCAGCCTTTAGTAAGTTCAAGTGTTATCTCCAACACTTTGTCTGTTCTCCAAGACCGCATTAGTATAATTTTATCATTCAATTTGTATTTGAGATTCAAAAATATATAAACTGATTATGAAAAAAATCACACCCTAACAGACATATGTAATTAACACTTCAATATTGATCTAATATAATTTCAAGAGTCTGATCTTTTGAGGATTCTGTTCAAAAAGACAACTGTGAATGCAGGTATAATGGATGGATTTTGTCGGTATTCACCTCTTTTTCAGGGATGCTTCCTTTTTTATATACTCTGCGTCAGTCAGGATTACGAATTCCTACTCCCCACCAGCATTAGCCTCTGCAGGCTCCATAATTAAGAACGAAATACACAAAGTACAAACCATTTTTACACGTTGGGGAACAAACAGTTTAATGTCAGCTCACTTTTTATTGGCTCTTTTCTCCAAGCAGAGGTACTTGTGCTAATCAGAACAGCTAATGCCCCATATGTGAGATAGCCGCTTGGGGCCATTCCAGGACAATAAACAAAATGGGCCAGATTCTTAGCTGGTGTACATTAGTGTCTCACCATTGAATTCAAGGGAACTATGCCAATTTACCCCAAGATTTGGCCCTATATTGCTAGCAAACAGAGGAAGTAATTTTGTATAACCAGCCATTGTTTGCATAGCTCAGCTTGAGGCTGATGTCCCAGATGGAGGCGGTTTCTATGCAGCAAAAGGAAGTGGAGAGAAGCAATAGCAATCAGAAATATTAGCCTCTTCCTCTTGTCTTGCCTTTGATAAGCTACCTCCAACGTGTCCCTGCGTCTGAATCCCCTCTTGGTTTCACAGCAGTGTAACTCCACAGACGTCAGTTGAGAGACCCTGGTGTAACTCAGCAGTAAGAGGATAATCAGGCCCCTAAGTCTGTAAACCTTTTTAGAGGAGCAAACTAAGCACCTTGATGCACAAAGCACAAAATCAAGAAGGCACCTCTGCAGAGATGGATTTGAGCTGGAGTAGTCAAGTACAGCATACTGCGCCTGTCACAGGAAGAAATAAGGACAGTGTGTGTAATGCAGAAAGTCAGGCCTCTGAAGTGTTAATATCCTGTCTCCTGCATTCTTTGCTACTCAGTCCCCAAAATGCACATGCAAGAAAAACGAGGAAGAGAAGTTTCTCTTGTCACCGTTTCTGGCATTTGAGTTCTGCAAACCTACTGGATCTCTGGAGCTGAGGAGCAGTTTCAGACTGGGGACGCAAGGGCCACTGAGTGTGTGGTCTGGGCACCACCAGCACCTCTAGCATCCAGGAGGACAGAGTAGACTTTTGTTCCTTCAAATATGGGATTAAGAAGTGCTGCTGGTACAGCTTCATGCTGTGATTCTCTGAAGCGCCCAGCTATCTCAGGGCTTGGACTGCCCTCCTGCCATTTGCCACTTCTGTCAGGTATTTGAATTTGGAGTGCTCTTCTGGTTTGCATTACAGGATGTCCATTCTTCCAGCAAGGAGCCTTCCCCCTCCTCTGGATAGATCTAAGTTCTCTTTGACCCAGGGCCCCTTCCAGCCAGGAATTAGGTCCATAGATCAATGGGATTTGTGCTTAATCTACACTGCTTTGAAGGGCTCTTCGGGGGTCTGCACAGGAAATTTCCCTGTAGCTCTGGGTGCCAGTCCAAGTCCACTGAGCAGAACATTGGAAATGTACCAACAATCAATCTTGCCTGTCAGACCGGGGGTTTTCAGTTGCTCAAATATAACAATATATGTACTTTCATACAGGAGCACATACAAGTGGCACACACTCCTGAGGAGCTGTATATGCAGGCTCCCTTCAGGGTCTATGCATACCTCATGCTCTTTATCATGTCACCAACAAACTCACAGAAATGATAAAGCCAAACAAACTTTTCACTTGGAGCCAAATCCTCAGGGGTGAGGGGCTCCTGCAATTCCTGTTCATGTCAATGGAAGTGGCAGGTGCTGAGTGTCACGGTTACAGAGCTAGTGCACCTCTGCCCCCTGTGTGGTCTCTCTGAGTCAAGGCCGGTGCAACCCATTAAGCGACCTAGGCGGTCGCCTAGGGCTCTACAATTTGGGGGGCGGCGGGACCTTCCGCCACATCTGTGGGGGGCAGCATTTCGGGGCGGGACCTTCCGCTGCCTAGGGCGGCAGAAAAGCTGGCGGCGCTCCTGCTGTGAGTGCAGGACAGGCCTTGTACCTTTACCCATCCCCGTGTGGAATTCCACAGCTTTCACACACTTAGACCAGACCCTGCCCTAGGTCTGCAGTGCCCTACATATTAATTGGTCTTACCCACCAGGTCCGACTGAGCTTGGTTACCTATGCTTCTTCCCAGCAGGAGTCTGTGACCAGTGGTGTTTGTATTGATCAGACCACCTTCTTCAAACAAAGTGTTACTCATTTTATCAGTAGGAACAAAGCATTTAGAGAGAAAATGATTGTAAAACAACAAACAGCCTACACAAATGTCTATCTTACCTACAGGCTAAACATCCCCTGATGGTAACCTGCACATTCCTATATTCTTCAGACACCCCAGTGGGTGTCTGTGTCTCAGCCTGGTTTCTCTGAACAACTATCATTTCTACAGAGTGCATTCCTTTTTAAACCTGCCAAAGTTCTTTTGATATCCTCTGTGTGTGGGCCTTTTCCGGTCCTGGCACTGTCTTTTAACAACCCACAAGTGTTTTCCAAGACGTGGCTTATCTTGAGGCATTCTTTTTCCTTCCTGCTTGTTTTTTTCCTAACAGCCCTCTATTTAACCGAACCAATTTATTTATACAGTAAACATCCCAATAACTAGCTCAACATAAAGTATTAATAAATTACAGAGCAGCTCCAAATCCACCTCGCTCAGCATTTCTTAGGATTTCAGCCCCAAGTCATCAGTAAGGTACTTAGGAATATGCCTAACTGTAAAAGTGAGCAATGCTATTGACTTCAATGAGACTATCCATCTGTTTAAAGTTAGGCAGATGCTTAAGTATCTTGCTAAATAAGGGTATGTCTACACAGGGATTAAAAAACCTCTGGCTGGCTTAGATCAGCTGACTTGGGCTTGGGCTCAAGCGCTGAAAAATTGCTGTGTAGATGTTGGGCTCGGGGCTGGAGCCTGAGCGCAAATGTCTACACAGCAATTTTTAGCTCCACAGCCCGAGCCCAGCGAGCTCATGTGAGTTGACATCGACCAGCCGTGGCTGTGCCTTAGTTTTTTATCCCTGTGTAGACGTGCCCTAAGGTCTTAGTCCTTAATTTACTCTGCATGATATGTAGGACATAAGCTAAATAAGAATTTTGCAATGATTTCAATGGGAGCATGACCAAGCCTTAAATCATCAAAGAGGTACATGGAGGAGGGGAGTCACAGAAAAAACTTTGCAAATTAGATTCTGCTGTCTTGGTGAATCTGTGAATGTGTTAACACATTGTTCGGGGAAGGGATCCGTGAGAGATTCCTGCTATGCTGCTTGTTATCTAAAATTGCTATTAATAGTGTATTATATTCAGAAGGGAAGCTGACATACTGTAAATGTGTCAAATGGTAATGATATGGTAGTTAATTTGTATAATGTACATTTGCAGCCTGAATTATTAGGCAGTTCTGGTTATGCTAGAAATATCAGGTGTACATTTACAGCAGTTTTTAGGGTAGGTAAATATATATTCATGTACTAAAACAACTGGATTTAAACAGAAATAGTAAAAGTCAAGAGAAATACTGAATTAGCTTTATTACCATGAATCTCCTCAGTATAACAAAAAACATAAAGCATAACAGCTGCAACATAGGAGGTCTTGTCTGAGGATATTCAACTGCTCTTGGCTTAATGTCATACATCAAGTTCAGCTAAGGCAAACAAGTTGCTGTTAACTCCATGTGATGGGGCATCTGCCCTGCACTGGCCTGTAAAGGGTTAATGGAGCCCTAGGGAGGCCGTGCAGAAAGCAGCCAATAGGAAAGGGACTGTGAGGAGCAGCCAGTCAGAGCCTGGCAGGCCCATATAAGAAGAGCTGAAGGGCAGAGCAGATTCAGTTGCTCCCTGGAACTCAAGGAGGGAGAACTGGCTGCCTTGCAGGTGGAAGAAACCCAATACCATGGACAGAGCAGTACTGCTAGCATGGACTGGGGAGCTAGGGAAGAGCTCCTGGTTGGTGGCTGGGAGCTCCAGGCTGAGGCCTGGAGATAAGGGTGAAGATGATACTGGGGCTATGGGGAAGTGGCCCAGGGAAATAGACTGAGAGGTTGAAGGACTGCAGCATGTGGCTGCCATTACAGGGTCCCTGGGCCAGACCCAAAGTAGTGGGTGGGCCTGAGTCACTTGCCACTGAGATAGTGGCTGGACCACTGGATTGTGGGACTGTTCCCCCTGGAAGGGGGGACCACAGAGTGTGGCACAGCCAGAGGGCTGTGTCCTGAAGAGGACTCTGTGATTCTTATAGTGACACGCTTCCAAGCACAGAAGTGACAGCAGGAGAGACACCACCGAGAGCCGACCTACCAACCTGTGTAGCTGATCGGTAAGATGACCAGCAGGAGGCGCTAGCGTGGTGAGTCCCACACACCATTTTTCTGAATAGCACCAATAACACTTGTCTGGCAACAGATCTCTCAATACATGGCTGAATGTACTTCCATGTTTTGATTCCTTAGAGTAACACACTGTTAGTAACTGTGGCATTGTCTGAAATGGCAAGGAATCCGTCACCAAGGAGCTCTGTCCCTCTGCTGATCATGGTATTATAGCTGATGTGTATTTGTGTTGAAAATTTGTACTACAGTTCTGTAAACTGATAACATATTTTAACAGTTTGTGAACTAGTGATGGTTGTTCTCATAAATATGTGATAAATATTTAACCATTTGTTTGTGTTCTAAATGTGTATTTTCAGGCAGATGTGCAGTTAAATGTTGCATCATGGAATTTTGGTGCATATATAAAGAAGTATACATGAAACTACACAAGTAAATATGATAAGCAGGTTGTAGGTATGTTTGCTATGTGTCTATACAGTGCCTAGCACAGTGAGGCTCTGATCCATGATTGGGACTCCTAAGTGTGACTGCTATGCAAATAAACAATAAAAACAGGTATGGAGTTGTTAAATATCAGTTGTCACAAAAATAATAGGTAGTACAGTCTATATTTGGTACGGTGACATTATTTGCCTGTGTATACACAGATATTGGTTTAGTGTTATTCAGGCCCGCCGACAGCAATTCCGGGCCCCAGGGCGGAACAGTCAATGGGCGGGTTGCTGGGGTGGGGAGCCACTGCCGCTGCGCATTGTGCAGGGTGGGCTGGAGCCGGGCCCCACGCTGCTGCTGGCCCGGCATGGCATCGCCACGTCGGCGCGGAGCTGGACCACGTGCAGTTTCTCTACTTGTTCATTTCCATTGCCGCTGACATTTGTGCGGCAATGGAAATGACATTTGCGCCTGTGCTGGCTGGTGCCCAGCGAGCTGCTACTGGCTCTTCCAGGGCTTCCATATGCCCACCCGGCTGCCTTTGCCACCGCCAGTACCACCCTGTGCATGCCTAGGAGCCCTGTGTCCCACCTGGGCAACTTAAAAGAGCCAAGGGCTCCCAGGCCCTTTTAAATCGCTTGGGTCCCTGGGCGATTGCCCCCTTTGTCCCCGTGCACCCGCCCCACCCCCCCGTTGGCAGGCATGGTGTTATTACATTAAACAATAAGTACATAAATGGGATCTGTGGAGGAGCATTGTTATAATTAGGTGTATATAAACAGCTGGTGTTGTGTGTATAAGTAACAGGTAGATGCTCAGCTTTATAGAATGAGATACTAAAATAAACTAGAAAGTTTCTGGGTGGCTGCAATATTTTGTATGGCTGTTTCTGTCCAGGCCGAGATTGTCTGTGTTGTCTCCAGTTGTGGTGGTGGGGGTTTTCTGCTATGTCTTGGTATAAGGTCTAGGACTTGATTGTAGAGAAAGGACAGGAGAATGGTTTGTGAGAAATACAGAAGAATGTTGGATTTCAGTGCTTTAGGGTCAATAAAAATGTCTGTTCTAGTCTAGAGTATATTTTGTGAGACCTGGAACAACAAGTAGTCCCTGGTTTTGGCATTAGTGTTCCTCCAGGCAAAATTATTTCATTAGGATTGTTAAGCGTAAAATTGCACTGACATCAATGAGAATTTTGCCAGTGACATCAGAGCGTGTCCCCAAAGTGTTCTGGAAACTTTTTTCTGTGAATACCCTGGGATGATCTATCTGTCTGTATTTGATGCACAACCAAAAATCCTATTAACCAGATGAGTTCAGGAGAATACTGACAAGTGACCCAGTTAGTTGTATACTTTCAAAAAAAATTATAGGGTCTTCATTTGATACTCAGATTTATGTGTAATAGCTGAATACTGTTCGTCTATCCTGATACTGAGATTCTCCGGAACTCATCATCTGACTAGGTGGTAATAATAGCCATAAGTGATATCTCTCATATACAAATAGATGAAAATGAGGCACAAAAAGGTTGAGGGACATACCCAAAAAGAAGCTGTTATTAAGAAGCAAAGTTGGGAACAGACCTCCCTAGGCCTCGCTGTCTCCTTATATGCAGAAAAGCAGTTAGTGCACTTACACAGTAACTATTTTTTCATTTTTAGATGAAGAAAGCAAACCAACCAAAAAACCCCAACTCTAACCTCTGTTATGTGTTAATACAATACATTATTTCAGATTTAAATTATTAGCGTTTCAAGCTAGAGGGAAAGCAATAAAGCATTTGCAATGGCACCAAACATCCTCTGTTCTTCCTTATCTGAACAATTCAAACCCAAACCAATTGTGATCAGTTTGTAATTTTTTGGGGGGCTGAGAATGTGTAATGTCCAGTTTTAGCCTGAAGTAGATTATAAGAGCCAAGTTATAAACCTGTCCAATATCTGTATAAAATGTTACTGTTCATCAAATGATGTCAGCTTGCTATAATACTGAAACTTTCTACAGACTAAGAGCCCAATTAATCCCTAGTTTAACTGCATTGGCACGTGTGGTCTTACTCCAAAGATCAGTTTGGTTCCGGGAGACTTGAAATACTATAGCTCTGAAGCAGTACCAGAGTTTCATTATTTCTCTACTTGTTCATTTCCATTGCTGCATTAGATTTCATGCCATTATGAGCTGTTCATATATTATAAGCTGATCAAAGTGCTTAAAGACAGGGTTAATTTTCACTTACAATGAAGAAATCAAGACAGTAGATGTGTACTATATAATTTTTTTTATTTATGAATTTGCTTCTCCTTGTGTAGGGTTTAGCTTTGATTTTTGTTACCATTAACGTCTGCATTTACTGTTTTTTCTAGTATCTCAAGTTGAGCTAAAATGCTGGTTCAAGAGCAGAGGAACTGAATTGTCCAAATGGTGTCAGTAAAATTATGATAATAAAGTAAAATAAGACTATAGCATCTGAGCGGATAGATCTCAAAATGAAGTGCTGTTCAGTGGGCACTTTTTGATTCAATGGTTAAATATTCCTTTCCTACATCTAGTAATCTAGCATTTATGTAGAACTTTACATCTTCAAAACGCTATATGAAAATTATTTAATGCCCACCACATCCCTGTGAGAAAGTTAGTGATAAGTGCTATAGTTCTCATTTCTCAGATGAAAAACTGAGACATAGAGAGGGTGAGGCCTAAATTTTCAAAAGTGTCCACTGATTTTGGGTGTCTAGTTTGAGCACCTGTAAATTCTACTGACTCAGGTTGAGCACCCAAAAATTGAGGCAATCAAAATTGCTTTTGAAAATTTAGTCGTAACTGACTTGCCCAAGGCCAAAGAGGGAGTCAGTGTCAGAGATAGAAGTAAAACCCATGAGTCCCTAGCTCTTGGTCCTGTGTTTATCCCATGCCTCTCTTTCTCTAATATGCTATAGGCATTTTAAAAAAGCAAATAAAAAGCTTTTCATGTAGTGAATCTGCATGGAATGCAAATGGCCAAATTACTTTTAAACTAAGGCAGAAGTCCTCATTCAAAAAAAACCATGCACATCTCTGTTCCCACACCTGTGCAAAATACAGTTTGCACATACAGTAGCAAGTTTTGCTCATGCCAATTTGAATGCACTCATGTATTTTTTTTTCTTTTGCTTGCAATTGGCAGTTATGTCATGTTCTGTGAAATGTTTGCCTATTTCTTTAAGAGAGAGGTTCAAGAGTTCAGCCAATGAATTTGAACATGAACACAGGTAAGAGGTAGAGTAGCTGACAGGGAAAGAGTTGTAATGGAAGTAGGAATAAGTTAGAGAAATTAATAAGTTTTGGAAAAAAAACACTAAGTAGTTCTGGTGTGTTCTCATTTATCAAAAAAGAAAATGGGAGCAGAACAGAAGTGGAATACACGAAAATGTATTTCAGAGCCATGATACCATGTTGAATAATAAAAGAAAAAGGATCTTGTGTTTGTGAGAAAGCTCAGTCTTGCTTGTTTCTCTCTGGGGCCTTTCCAGCTAATACACCCACAGCCCACTGGATCATTCAAGCTCCTAAGGATGAAGGGGTCTATGGGCAACAAAGCTTTTCAGGAGAAAGGTAGAGGGACAAATAATAATATCTGGAGATATACCCATCTCTTAGAGCTGGAAGGGACCCTGAAAGGTCATTGAGTCCAGCCCCCTGCCTTCACTAGCAGGACCAAGTACTGATTTTTGCCCTAGATCTCTAAGTGGCCCCCTCAACGATTGAACTCGCAACCCTGAGTTTAGCAGGCCAATGCTCAAACCACTGAGCTATCCCTCCCCTTAAGCAAAACTCCCCTTCACAACCAACATTATTATACAACATGTTCACACTTTGCAGAGCTGGCAGGGAGCTGAAGAAATATTGGAAATGAACTCTTCTCCTGAGTGCCTTCAGGAGTGGCAGTGCAGCCGCTACTTCAGCTTGCATAAGCTCAAGTTGCCATACTAAGAAGGCCAGGTATTCTGAAGCACTATTCTCCACTGTCACAAGGGTGTCTTGTCTTGAACATCGCATACCAGAAGCAAGCAAAGCTTTCAGACATCTGCACTAGCTGTACTTTAGTACAGAATGCTGTTTACGCATCATTAAGATCATCTTTCTGCACCTAACACTGAAGTTACAACACTTCATATTTCCCCTCAGTTAAACAACTTTGCAAAAATAAAAGCATTCTGGGAAAACCTTAACATTTATACAATTCATAATTATACAACTTGGCATGAATACAGAGCACTCTGAAAATACATGGTACACTCTGCTTGTTCACTACTAGCTACTTTCATATCTTACTTGCACTACACACTTTGACTGGATAAACTTGTCGTTAAAACAATAAAGCAATTTACCTATTTTTGGTGACTACATCTGTTTGGAAGAGCTGGTTTCTCAGTCTTTAGTACAATGCCATTCCTTGTATGGTAAAACTACCACTGTCGCATCGGCACTACATATAACTCTAGCTTCACAAGCAGTAGTTTTCTACTTCACCTTTGGCCTAGCTGTAAAGCATTATGGGACTCTGGTTCAGTTTGGTTAACATGGTCACCACAGCCTTCTAAAAGAGGACTAGATGTTTGACACCTTACCTTTTGACCTGTATTTTGTGTGTTCTCCTATAGAGGATGATCTTGGGGTTAAGGTCTGGAGTAGGGCTCAGAATTGGATTCAATTCCAGGTTTTGCCATGAATTTCCTTGGGTAGTGACATAATCTCTGTGTGCCTCAGTTCCCCTTTAACCACCTTATAAGGTTTCCCTATAAGCGCCTTTGTACTGATATAACTGCTTCCACACTATGGGGGTTGTACTGCTTCAGCTATACCATTATAGCTAGAGTGATACAATTGTTATGTGTAGACAAGTCCTTGAACATCTCACTATCATTTCAAGAGGGCCCTGACGTAGTGCAGCCAGTGATCTGTGGTCCGCTGGTGGCTTCAGGTTTGGCAGCACTAATTAAACAGAGCCTAATACGTTATAAAATCATAGGGTGAAATCTTGGCCCCATTGAAGTAAATGGGAGTTTTGCCATTGACTTCAGTGGGGCCAGAATTTCAGCCGCAGAGATCAGAGTTGGAAAATTATTGTTAGGTGATCTAGTCAATTCCCTGCCAAATGCAGGAATGTTCCTTACAGCACTGGATATTGCAAGAAAAACTTTTCAACTAATTTTTTCTCCATTTGCTAAGAAAATTGTATTTGATGAATTAAATATTTTAAACAAATGACCCAGAAAAATGTGTGTGTATAATAAACCTCTTTAACTCTCGATTTAAATCATTCTTGTAACTCTGTGGATGGGTTTAGTTATACTGCCTTGGTCTACAATAATAATTCATCCAAGACAATTTAGTGCCTGACCTAAATTTTGCAAAAATATCTGGTCCCTAAACCTCTGTGAGAGGGAGATACTTATATAATATGACACCCTATAAGTAACCTGGATAAGATTATTGATCAGCGCTGTATAGGCTGTGTCCAGTGGGAGGATGAGATGGAGAGGCCAATCCATTATCGCAGCCATCTACCAGTGGAAAGCAATAGCATTAATGATACAGATTTTCAGTAACTCATTTATATTTTCCTGAAGTAAATAGAAACTCACTATTATGTCACACTATCATTTAAAACAATGCCATTGAGGCTGACAGGCCCCAAATTTGAATCCCGGTAATATAATTGCTATCAGACCTCCAATGGGAGTGCTTGAAGTCCTTCCCTCCTCTCCTTTCTCACTGCCCTTAGGGTTAGGGTGACCAGATAGCAACTGTGAAAAAATGGGACAGGGGAGGGGGGTAATAGGCACCTATATAAGAAAGTCCCAAATAATGGGACTGTCCCTATAAAAACGGGACATCTGGTCACCCTACTTAGGGCTCTTCCTAGCCCTGAGTTGGTTAGAAAGGTTGCTAGGCAGTAATGCAAGGCACTCCCTCCTTCAGGCGATAAGCCTGCGTTCTGTGCCCCGTCTGGTTTAAAAGTGAAGGATAAAGAAGTTTAGAATCCATTGTCCTGGACAGCAGCTACCTTTAACATCTCAGCTGATGAATGCAAACCACCGAGCAGATGTGGGCTTGTGGCTCTTCACGTGCCATGATGCAAGAACATGTGTCCAAGTTCCTCTGCTGGCCCGTTGCCATCCTTTTTGGGAACTGGTATGGAAGTGGGGCAAATGTGTACTCACTTCATGAGCACCGCTAGGTCACACGCCTGTATTTGTGATCCCAAAATCCTGCGCCTTAGGTTTGCAAATGCAATCACCTCATGTTAAGACTGATGCTCTTGTTTTGGAGACTGATATAGAAGAAATTGAGGGGGATATGAAGAAAGAAAAAGTTTTAGTTGTAGAGAAATTTTGGACCTGTCAACCATGGGAGCATCCTCAGTTAGAAATGAATTTAGGACTCTTAGGTTTCATCCAATAATCTACCACTCGAGGCCAGGGCCGGCCCACAGCATTTTGGCACATGAGGCGGGGAGCTCAAATGATGCCCCCATACCCCCTTGCTTGGGCCAAAACTTTGAAAGGTCTCAATTCTGCCTTCTTTCTGTTCTACTCCTCTCATGCTACTGCTCTGCTACCTACCCCAATAAAGGAGAACTAACAACTTAAAATGCTTTGTTCAAAATTTTTAATTAACACTTAACTTTCAAATGCCTGAACAGCAAATGTAACTTTTCTTATCTGCATAGTAAACACTGGCATTTTTATCTGTTTGAATAATCCAAGTGGTGCTTTCCATGTTTTCTTGGTTGCAAAGATTTGAACTGCTTCCTGAAGGTCCACAGTCTGGGCCAGCTCCTGCTTTATTGAGATGGTTGCAAGGCCGACCAGCCTCTCCTGTGTCATTGTGGAGCATAGATGTGTTTTTTATTAACTTCAGCTTGGAGAAGCTGCGTTCTCCACTGGCAACTGTTACAGGAAATGTTAGAAGTATGTGCAGAGCAACAAAAGCATTTGGAAAGAGGGTGGTCATCTTATTTGTACACATATATTCCAGAACAACCTTTGGAGTTGATCCTGCTGAAATGTATCTTGAAAGGGCTTTCAGTTCATCACCTAAATCACTCGCATCAATATCATGCATGTCATGATGTGTCAACACTGTCTCTAGTGCCCTGCATTGCTGGTGTAGGTCTTCAGGTATAGTGAGGAGTTTTGGGATATCATACAACATCCCAAATCTACTGCTGTGTTCCTTGAGCTGCATGAAACGTTCTTCAGCTGACTGTATTGCACAGTCTAGCACCTGGTTAAGGAATTCAACTTTGAATTGTTGTTTGGGGTCTTATGGGATTATACCGTGCCTTGTAATCAAAATGTCTTCTTCGGTGACTCTTGTATTCTTGAATGGGTGGGAAAATAGCTTCAGTGTGAAGTTCCTCCACCAACTTCTGTGCACTCTTCAGAACATTTTGAAATCCCTCATCTGACCGGTAAGATTGTAAGTATGACTTTGCTTTGTCCAGTTGTTCCATTGCTACAGATATATCAAGGTCAACACATTGGAGTCTCTTGCTTACAACATTTATTTCAAACAGTATTTCATGCCACAACACTAAGCGACACAGAAATTTGAAGTTATGTATGTTTCTGTATGTTATGTAAGATTCCATTTCCCTCTGCCACTATTCTCCCACGAACAGTTGCTGTCATAGCATTAGCCTCCATAATGGCAACTATGGTATCCTCTATCTTCCCAGTCTGGTGTTTGATAGGCTTTATCGCCTCCACTTGACTTTCCCATCATGTGGCACGCAGTGGTTTCAGTGTCAGAGAGGATGTTTCCAGCAGGGCCGGCTCTAGGTTTTTGGTTTTTTTGCTGCCCCAAGCAAAAAATTTTTTGGCTGCCCCCCACCCAGCCCTGGGCTCTCCCTCTCACCCCATCCTTACCCCCTGCCACCCCAGCGCTGGGCTCTTACCCCCACCCCACCCGCACTCCCTGCTGCTCCAGCGCTAGACTTCCCCCCACCAGTGCTGACTCCACCCGCTCCCCCCTCGCCACCAGCCGGTCCAGCGCTGGCAGGGTCGGGGTAAGCAGCGGGGCTCCCAGGTAGCGCCTCAGCTCAGGGTCCCTCCAGCCAGAGCTCCCGCCTCCAGGACTGGCCAGGACCGGGGAGGACAGAGCCAGGGGACCGCCCCGGCAGGGGGCTGAGGAGCCAGGGCAGGGCAGCCCAAGAGGGAACGGAGCCCCGGAGAGCGGGACGTGGGCCCTGCACAGCAGCGCCTCGCCCTCTATGGCCCCGCTGCTGGTGCTGTTCCTGGCCGCCCTGCCACAGCTCATGGACCGCTCTGGCTGCTTCACCCAGGGGGGTCGGCCTCCCTGCAGCACCTGCAGGTGGCTCCCCCACCCGCACTCCCTGCATCAATGCCAATAAATTCTAGAAAATGCTCTTACAGTCACCATTGCAGGAACATTTTCACTAGGTTCTGTTGTTACAAAACACACCATTAAAGTGATTTGTTCTGAATGGCTGATGTCAAGTGTGCAGTCCAGAATAACAGAGTAATATCTTGCTGACTTCAGATCTGCCACAATCCTCTGACTTTTGTTGCCAGTAACTGTATAATCTCATTTTGAATTGTTTTTCCAAGGTAGTGGTGTGCGTACATTTCTTGGGTGGTGACTCTTCTTAGATGCTTGATGTACAGCATCAAACTCAGCCATCAGCTCCACAATTTTAAGGAAGCTTCCATTGTTTGGCACATACAGCTGATCTGAAGTGCCACGCAGTGCTAGGTTTTGGGTAGCAAGCATTCTTACAATGGCAATGAGCCTTTTCAGAACATTTTGCCAGTAAAGAGACTCTGATGCAATCTTCTCTTGATGCTGATCATCTATGCTGGCCTTTAACCTTAGTCTCATCTCAAGCTCTTTCCACCTATGCAATGCTCTCTGGTGATTTGTTGCCTTCTCATGGCATGCCAGATTTCTAGACAGATTTTTCCAGTCCTTTGTTCCTGTAGAACCCAATGTGGCTGGAACATTGGACTGCAAGAGTTTGCAACAAAAACAGTATGCAGCATTCTGGGTTTTTGAGTACATAAGCCATGGCCTCTCCACTTTGTCACCATTGGGGATTTCATGCCAGTAATGTGTTGGATGGAAACTTCTATTTTCACTGTCTTTGGAGAACATGAAGTTTTTCACTTGCTGTGGCCCATACAGTACAAGGAAGTCCCTCAGGCTACTGCTCAAGTGGGTCCACAGTCCTGGATCATGTAGACTTACGGAACTAAACTCAGCAGCAGCTGTTTCTTGCACCTCCACCACACTCTTCTCCGATTTACACTTTTCTTCAGGAATGTGCATGGTTATATCCATTTGAGATGGAGATATGGATGCTGCAGTAGCTGCCAGGTCACCTGCACTCTGACTAACTGGAAGATCAGGCATCTCCTCACCACTCACATCCTCACTGGGGCCGGAAGGCTCACTGTGAACATTTGTGTCTATTATCAGAGGGGTAGCCGTGTTAGTCTGAATCTGTAAAAAGCAACAGAGGGTCCTGTGGCACCTTTAAGACTAACAGAAATATTGGGAGCATAAGCTTTCGTGGGTAAGAACCTCACTTCTTCAGATGCAAGAAGTGAGGTTCTTACCCACAAAAGCTTATGCTCCCAATACTTCTGTTAGTCTTAAAGGTGCCACAGAACCCTCTGTTGATTTGTGTCTATGTATCTCAGGAGAGCTCCTTCCTGCTTAGATAGAAAACCTTCCTCTGCTTGCTTTCTTTTTCTGAATGCTGCCCCAGAGGGGCGTTTTCTTCTTTCACTCATGATTGCTGTTCTGTGCCAGCGATAGTGGCTCTCAACACTCAGTTGAAGGGGACAAATAAGCAGGCTGGTAGCAGGGCGTGAGTGAGGGAAGATATCAGCGTCTTAAGGGCCTAACTGGCTCCTACTACTTCAGTTGACTGCCTGTTCTCCTCAAGTGGGTTCAAGGAAGCATCAGGAAACAGGAAGCTCCCTGAGAAGCTGGTGTTAATCAGTCCAGGCTCCTGGGGTGCCAGAGAGGTACATAAGAGGCTCCTCCTCTCTCTCCCTAAAAGTCCTGCTGCTTTCTGGCATTTGAGGCCGCCTCCTCAGTTCGCCTCATAGTAAGGCCAGCCCTGCTTGAGGCTGGTTCTGACATTTCAAGACCTCTTCCCCCCCACCCCCTCCCACGGAAGCCCTGCTTGACAGACATGCTCCCACCCAACCCCCATGTAATAATTCATTCTCTTGACATCCGCCCTTATTATTAAAACTGTCAGGGCAGGTGGGGCTTTATTTGCTGCCGAGAGGAAGGAACAAGCCTCACTTGGAAGTAGCATTTACTGTCTGAGAGGTGGAGACAGCACTAATAGTGGGCAGCAGCAGTGGAGGAGGGAAACACTGAAGAAGTCCCCACCACGGGCAGCAGCAGAGGGAAACCTAAAGGGAGTGTTGCCGGCCCAGAGGGCCCGAGGGGGGCAACAGGGTTCGTTGCCCGGTGTGCGCCGCACCAATAGACACACCAGGGTGGATAAGCAAACCAAATTTATTCAAGAGCTCTGAATAGGCACTAGGAGACCAGCATGTCTCAAATCAAGCACAGCAAATACAAGCAAATTTTCCCATTTTATATTCCAAGCTGTTTGAGTAAGCCTTTGTTCTGTTCCTCCTTACCCCTCCCTCAGTTACAGCAGGCATTACATTGTGGCATGTTAGAAAAGTTCTCGTCCGCATGCTTATCTTCGACCTTGCAAGCTCTACGTAGTAGGCCTTTCCCTCCTCCTTTTCTTCCTCGTTATCACTACTGCTTCTGCTAGTGTGAGTGAAACTGCAGCTGTCTGCTAAAAAGCTAACCATTACATATTCTGCTTCAGCATGTAGGCTGTTAGCATGGAGGCTGGTCAAAGCTCACAAGATGGAGTTACTGTGGCTCACTTAGACCCAGAGCAGGGGGGTTTCATCGGCACCTATGGCCTTCCATCCCCCCCGAGTTACCTGGTAGCTATGCCTAGTGACGTCAACAGGAGCAAAGTAGGACATTGCCCTCCCTCCGCCTTCTTTCCAACAGCCTGTTCCTTTCCCATCTCACTAGGAGATAATGCAGGGGACACACATGTTCTTGACCAGGCCTAGCAGATTTTAGCTGCACAGTCCTCAGCAGATCACTCTTAATAAAGTACAGGGAGGGAGAGTGAGGGGCTGAGTTGATCATGTGCAGAAGAGTGTCTCTCTCCCCTTTCCTATTGTAGGAGCCCCACCCTATTTGGGGCTCCTGGCAACTGCAGCATCTGCAGCCTATACACTAGGGGTCGGCAACCTTTCAGAAGTGGTGTGCCGAGTCTTCGTTTATTTACTCTAATTTAAGGTTTCACGTGCCAGTAATACATTTTAACGTTTTTAGAACGTTAAATCTATAACCTATAACTAAATTATTGTTGTATGTAAAGTAAATAAGGTTTTTAAAATGTTTAAGAAGCTTCATTTACAATTAAATTAAAATGCAGAGCCCCCCAGACTGGTGGCCAGGACCCGGCAGTGTGAGTGCCACTGAAAATCAGCTCGCGTGCCGCCTTTGGCATGCGTGCCATAGGTTGCCTACCCCTGCTTACACTCTCATGCCAGTTCCCCAACATGTAAATTACCCTGATGTATAGGTCACCTCTCAGTTTGGCTAAAAGTCTGAATTTTCAGATGATCTCCAAAAATATGCATGCTTTTTTTTTTTTTTTTTTGCAACATTCATGCAAAGAACATGTAGAACTTGAGTAGGGAAACTGTACACATGCATGGGAGAATTATCATCCTATAGGCTTGAATGTACAGATGGGTTCAGCCGCAGAGAGATTTTGGAGGCCCTAAATGACAGTTGATTTGGGCATATCCTGTTTTCAGGCAAACATTTCATGCAAATTTGTGCATGCAATGGCTGCCAAGGATCTTTTACAATCTAGTGACTGAAAGATCCACTAATTAAAAAGCCCCTAATTAGGCTTTTAAATGATAAACTGTAATAGCTCCAGTGCAGCTGTTATAAACTATCAAGTAAATTATACCCAGTTGAAAGAGGCCATAATTACGTATTTATATAACAGACTTTAGGACTTTGAAAGATAAAAGATTTTTTAGTATCTACAATTAAAAAAACAACAAAGTAACAATAGGGCTCTTAAACCAATGAAAGCAAGGAAATTCAGAGTTAATCTAAAAATCCATGCTGATACTGAGTCTTACACTCATTGCATTGTCACTTGTTTTTTTTATAACTGGATGAGATAAAGATGTACTGTCAGCCAGGACTTTATGTTGCTGCTCTAAATTTACTTGCTTTTATGGGTTCATGTACAGCCTTAATGATACTTCAGCTAACTGTGTGTGGTTTGACTGTTCTGCAAATCCTAACAAGAAGATTCACAGTTGCTGACAAATGCCAGCTTCTTTCCTTACAGCCTGATCCTGGTAGGTACTAAGCATGCCTAGCTCCTTATGAAGTCAATGGGAGTTGAGAATGCTCAGCACTTGGTGATACTGGGTCCACAGACACCAAACCTCAGTCAGGAAATGCTGACACAGCACTATGCTGCTGTTTATTTCTTCATTGTACATACCCAGTGTTGTCCTTAACATGCAGAGCCAGACCATGGAGGCATCGGAGACTTCCCCTGAGCAATGAGGCTCAGTTGGGGCCCTCCCGATTTTCCCAGTTCCTGGTTGTCAGGAATGTCAAGAGCATGCTTTTCAGAATGTGAACTCTAGTTCTTTTCTGTGGGCTCAGTCTGGCCTTAGTGAAGTCAAGGAGAGTTTTGTCATTGACTTCAATGGGAGCTAGGGCAGACTCTTATCTGTTTGCTGCTAGTTTACCCCCAAACCCTTCCCACACCTGTGACGGCCAGACCCTCTGATGCTGGCCTCACCCCTTCTTTCATATCCCAATTTCTTTAGTGACCCTCTTCCACTTCTTTTCTTTCCCACACTTGCTTCTGTTTCCTTCCCTCCTCCTGCACCTTGCTGCAAACTCTGCCCCATAATGAAAATAAAATAATAAATAGAAATAAAGGAATATATTAAAAAGGAAAATAAATGTGTCTTTAACACGTTGTGTGCCATTCCTGAGTCTGGTGGCTTTGTTGGTGAGTAGCTGCATGGCTCACTCTGGTTTTTGGTTTTTCAGGTTCTAAAATCTTCAAGACAAGGAAAGGATTTTGTGTGTGTACAGTATCTAGCACAATGGGCCCCTGTTTCTGGTTGGGCAGAGATTACTATCATACTATAGATTATAAAGAATTATTAGTTTGCGATGCATATAGGGCTTGATCCTGCAAGGTGCTGAGATAGCATGTCATCTTCAATGGCATTCCTTGTCTGTTTAAAGTTAAACATGCTGGATTGAGGCCAGAGTACCTAGCAACTTGCAGGATTAAGCCCATAACAATTAAACATTTTATTAAATTTATTAAAGTAACACAGAAATTGTAATCTGGAAATACTGCATTAACAAAAGTAAAGGTGACCATTAAAACTCATTGTTATTTTTGTGGCTGATTACCCCACAGGGTATTAAATTGTGTTAATATAGTTTGCCTCTTAGACCTATCTTGTGAGATGAGTGACCCATGTGCTTAAAGTTAACTGCATTCTTAAGTGCTTTGGTGAATCAGGGCCTAAGGCATTAATTAGAGCTTGGCTCAGATTTACTTGCCGTTGGTCGTCCCCCCCCCCCCCAACTCTTCAGTGCTTGGAGGTTGAATTGGTATGCAGATATCCCCCTTCTAGCCGGGAGTTGCTTCTGTCACTGTGGCTGAAGGTACTCACACATCAAGGGTGGCACAGTGGGCAGGAAGGAACCCCTCTGGGAGCTTTCAACCTTTGTGGAAAATAATGATGTATGAGACAGGGATTCCTTTGGAACCTGAAGGGTACATGACAGACAGAATAATATGGGAGGAAAACTTTGTCTTAACAATTGAGACTGATGGTCTCATCTTGTCTCCTTGTTATTGTTAGTGACCAAGGCTGAGATAAGCTTTCTTATGAAGAACTTCATTTTGTGGCAGGTTCTGTATGTTGGACACACTGCCCTCAGTGGTAGCTTTCCATCCAAGGTGCAGATATTGACAGGTGCCAAGGAATCCTTTGTGGTGGCATTTTAGTTTAAACCTAAAATTCCTTCTAACATTGAGATGCATGTTTGTCAGGAATGACAGTTTGCAACTTGATAAGCTTATACCAATTTGCCTTCCGACCTCAAATGACTTGCTGGAGGGGAGAATACCTGGAGTGGCATAGGAGTCTCAGCCTTATAATCAGCTTTTCTAGCACTTTATTAATTTTACTTCTCAGTGGTTACTGCATGTTTGGAAAAGACAATTGATTTGTATGGATCTGCGTGGGATGGTGAAGAGCTGGAGCTAAAGGAGGAGTGTGAGTTGACAGCGGTGCAATATCACTAATTGACAGAGCAAAGGCACTATTTAAAGCTACTTTTCTTATTCTGTTATTAAAGTTAGAGAATGGCCTTAAATTTGTCCTCATATTACCAAATTCAAAAATAAGTGTTTATGTCTATATTCTTTCACAATGGATTAAGTGAAATATCAAACCCGCATTTTAAATGTGTATATTTTAAAGTTAGATGTGTGATTCCAAATACAAACTACTGTGTAAGTAATGGGGAGGCTGCTGCTTCAAAACTGGTGGCAAAAGGATTCACACAGAGGACAAGCTCCCTTTCCGGGAGTGTAATTTGCACCACAAAATTTGGGTTTACATTTTTTTGCACCCTCCAGTTAATTGTGGCAACAGATCAGACAAAGTGGAAGTACTCAGATTTGCATCCACAATTCATTTTGTGGGGGCAAAAATTCTTGCACAAGTGGACCACAAATAAATGAGCTGAGCCTCAACCCTTTTGAAAATGTTCTCCCAACATATGAGCAAAACAGGTTAGAAAACAACATTTCACTTACACCGGCCTCTTACTCCTTAATTTTCTGGAGAACTGGGATCTCACTGTTAATTTAAATATAAAATGGCATATATAAAATATATATAATATGCCATGGTGAAGCCTTAGGCATGAATAAATTTGAGATTAATCATAAAGTAGACTTTTACAGCTATGCAGTCAGAATCCAGATCAGTTTGAAATCTCAAGAGTTTTTTGGGGTGGGTTTTTATTTATTTATTTTTTTCTTTAGATCAAAATGCGGCTGATAAAGAGGTCTGTGGCACATGTACATATTGTAACCCTGGGTGCTCTTTAAAGAGAGTAAGCTGAATGGATAAACCCAGCTAACATTAAATAGCTCTGGCGCTATAAAAATAAAATGGGCAAAGCTGAAAAAGGCTTGCTGACAAGAGGAGTGGGTGTTGGTGGGTGAGTTGCTGCAGTTTTAGAGCTGTTAAATGTATGTTTTTTAGCATTTTCATTATTTAAAAGTGGAGTGGTAGTTTCTTTACTCCTTCTGAAAACTTAATAATTTACTCTGAACTGTAGGGTACCCACACTGAAGTGCTTTACAAATCAGTTAAATCAAAGTGATTTCAAGTATGTATATTACTCCTTCTCTTTAGACTTCATGCTGTCTCAACTCTGCCCTTCCTCCCCTCAAAATGGCTGCAGTTTCTGTGGTTTTCCTGGTGCTTATGTGTCCTTTATGCCCCAAAGTACAGGTTTACAGGGGACAAGTATGATAAGTGATAACAGAAATCATAGGGGATTCTTCATCGCCTTTGGCCCAAAAGTTCTTCTTTTTTGAATATTTTTACTTGTTCCATTGATGAATGTTACTCAGAACGGTGTGATGACCCGATTCTAGTGGCCCAAAATGTTTTTGGCCATTGGAGTCCAGATATTATGTTGATGATGGCAGTAGAAGTGCCAGAGGTAGAGAGAGAGATGTGGAAGTTCCCTTTTGATCTCTTTGTGGTCCAGAATGTATGGAACATTGAACCAAATCTGTCAGTCCTTACTCATGTGGGTAGCCACTGATGACACTGGGACTTCTCATATGAGTAAAGGCTGCAAGACTGGGCCCATTATGACCTTGGCAGACTTTCCTACGCATAGAAACACAAAATACATGGATTGCTTAGCTGTGTATTCTCCTCTGCATGCAGACATTGAGCATGATAATGCATCTGTGAAGGGTGGGGAAGACCCACAGGACCCCCAAAGGGAATCAAAGGGTTTTGATGCACCCTTCGATTTTCCCTTTCATAGGGAGGTGATATTTGTTTAGATAGAGGGATAGGAGGCTCCAGGGGAATCAATCTAGGACCCAGGTGCGTCCTCATGTAGCTTGGTTGAAGACATCACAACTGGTGTGCTGATACCACTATCTATTATGCTCCCCCAGCCAGCTGTCTGTAGCCATCTGTTGTCTCTTGTCTTGTAAGCTTTTTCGGGCAAGGAGTGTCTTTTTGTTCTGTTTGTACATTGCCTAACACAATGGGGTGCTGGTCCGTGAACAGGGCTCTTAGATGTTAAGGTAATACAAATAATAGTAAATTAAATCTTCGGAGCCGGATTCAGTGAGGGCAATTGAGCTGCATTCCTAACAGTTCCTAATTCCTAACAGTGGAGGCCAGCGAGACAGTGCAGCCTGTGGGGAAGTGAGGCTGCCAGAGGGTCTCTCAATTTGTTCTTGGGCTGAGCTGTATCTCTAGCCTCACACTGTAGATTCTTTTTATTTGCTGTATATATTGTGTTTGATTTGAATAGCCAGGCCATAGGCATGTGTCAGGGCATATGGGTCTGTCGGCCCTTTACTGGCTGTTATTTAAACCTAATTAAACCTCTCTGAGAAAGAGCTTTTCTTTTGTTTAAGGCAGAGGAGTCTCTGGTGGTTTGTGGTAGGGAACTAGGGCCTGGCCGCAGCCTCCAGAACCAAACCACAAAACTTGCACAGCTCACTCCAGGTCCTGCCTCGTTGCTTTCCCAACTGTAGGTCCATATTGCCTCTCTTCCTCTCCCCCTCGGACTCACAAGGGAGAACTTTATACTATTCACTATGAATATGATCAGCTGGTTCAGTCAGTTGCATTTTCTTAGCTGCTGATGTTTTGATACTATTTCATTTATCTTAGGGGGTTAAATAGAACTGATAACCACAGTATGCAAAAACTTCCTAGGTAAGTTAGACCTGATTGGTGAGGTTCCTAATGGATTTCATGGACTCTCCCACTCTTCTTCCTTCTCTTGGTATAGGTGGCTTGATTCAAACACTTTGTCATTCTTACCAAAAGCTGTTCAAGACAAACAGTGTCAACTTCCTAGAGTGTTCTTCATTGCTTTTATAGTGTGAGTCTGTTGGAAATCTTTCGGGGGGGAAAAAGCATTGGTTATGAGGGATGATATTAAAGTCACTAGTTTAATTTGTATTTGGAAGCATATCATATTCTGAAACCCTTTGCTTTGGAGGCCAACTTTTTCCATCCTGGATGCTTAAAATTCCATCTGCACCCATATATAGTCTCCTAAATAAATGGCCTGATTCTCAGAGGTGCTGAGCACCCACTCTTCCCAATGATTTCAGCAGGAGCAAGGCCCAGATTTCTTTAATTTTCTTAGCTGGAATTACATGATGAATGTGAAAATAGTTATACAAAAGCTACAGGATATCTCTTGCTCCCCTTATAAAGAACATCTCACTTTCCTACACCTGGGGCAGATTTACTTCCCCGGTGTGGGGAGTAGATGTCTACAAATTCACTACAAATATCAGCCAGATCACATGATAGCAAGTGATGGTTTCTTAAGTATAGGTCACACCAGTGCTGCTTTGGCTATGTCGACTCTTGGAGCTAGGGGTGTGATTTCCAACTTGCTTGTGCTAGTTCTCATTGAGTTAGCACACTAAAAATCGTAGTGCAGCTGGGGTAACAAGGGCAGTGGCCAGCAGTAGCATGGGCTAGCTGTTCTGAGCGTGAACTCATAGCAGAATCTTGATTTGTGTAGATCTGACCATGTGTTCAGGAGCCGCACAGACACTAGAGCGGAGGATCATCAGTAAAAGAGCTGTTGCAATAGAGGCCTACTCAGCAAATGGACCTCTATTATGGACTGGAAAGCCATTTAAATGGGAAGCCATCTATTCATTTGTATTTGAAAAGCAGACCATTATTGTATGTCTGTATTTGAATATGGTAGGAACTGTTGTGTAGTGATCAAGACAAAGGACTAAAAGTCAGCACTTCTGAGTCCTATTCCCAACCCTGCAACTGGCGCACTGCGTCACAATGAGCATGTCATGAGGGCCAAGTTCCAGAGATCTGATCAAGCTCTAGCAGTGTAGGAGCCTGGAGGGTTGGGATAGGGAAAGCTGGCTGTAAACCACTTTACATCTCCCTCCCTTCTGACTGCTGAGGCTCTTGGGGGGCCTGATGCAAGCTTGAGCAGCTTTGAGACTGCTCTAATTTGTGCCAACTTCTAATGTCTTTCAAGGCACTGTAATGTTAGACATAATTGTGGCAGTGTAATGCACTTTGCTCAAGTTCCCATCCCTGGTCCAACTCCAGCATTCTCCCTATGGCAGTTGGGAGCCCAGGAAGGGATGGTGTAAGCTAGTTACACCAGCTTTCCACCATCTGGGGAATCCCCAACATGGGAGGAATTGCAAGAGGCTTTGTTGAGATGGCTTAACAGGATGGGACAGGATCTAGTGTCTATTCTCTTTATGCCAGTTTCCTCATCTGTGAAAGGAGGATAATACCATACTACATTAATGGATGTCTGTAAACCATTCTGATTTTAGTGAACAAGAAGGGGCTATAACTGTGCTAAGTATAAATTTTGTATTGTTTGTTTATGCAGAACTGGACATATAGAGGTTAACATGAGTCAGTTGGCACTGGTTATCAGTAAATATCCCAAATACAGTATTCATTTAAAATCCAAACAGAACTCTGAATGTTACTTGTTAAAATGGGGACTCCCGCCTTTACAAATATGTTTCATTTTCCTCTTGTTAAAATCAGCAGTCAAGAATCACCACATAAATTCATCCATGGTGTAACTCCAGTGAATGAATCTGGCCCACTGAATTCCTTGCTTTATTGCACAGATGAATAAAGAGTGCGAGTGTTTTTGAGGAACAGTATCAAAAGAAATATTTGATGACTGCCAGGACATCTACAGAAAGGGATAAGCAAACTACTCTACTACAATGAGGAGAACAAAGCAGCTATGTTAACTCTTTCCAGTAGGTTGTATATATTAATAGTAACAACTGAAGTTTTGTTTTTTGTGGGGGAAATGCACAAGGCTTTGAATTGTATTGTTTTAATTGCAACTAAATGAATGAATGTCATGGAAAATCTCACACAGTACTTGGATTGTCTTCCTCTTTGGGAACAGTTTGTTATTATAAAAGAACAGCCTTAACAAAAAATAGCCAATATTTAATTACTAGGCTGAGGGGCATTTGGGCAAAATGGATATTTATTTATGGAATTATAAAATAAAAACCAAGTCTATTTGATTGTATTTGTCAACCGCCACACTTTTAGATTGCTCGTCTTTCCCAACTATAAGTTCTTCAGGGCACTGAGCAGGCCTGCTTGTGTTTGTATATCACCTCGTATAATAGGTCTCTGATCCTGAACAGAGCCTTTGGGCTCTACAATAATCTGAATAATAACTAGCAGCATGCATGTGTTACTCCTGGGGGAGTTCTGCACCACTGCACAATGCAGAATTTTGCCAAAATTAATGTTGTGCATGCAGAATTTCCTTCCCCTTTCCCCCTCTCCCTTCCCCTCCCCCCCCAGAAATGGGCTGCAGTGCTGCTGGCTGCCTCTACGGGCTGCTGGACCCAGCAGAGCCCAGCTCGCCAGTAGAAGACACTGCCAGAGTGGGAGGAGGAGCTGGAGGATTCCTGCAGTTGCAGTTCCCAGCATACCCTGAAGGAAGAAGGCAGTGTGCAGGAAACTCCATGCAAGCCTGGGCCCAGCATCAGGCTGTTTCTCCCTCTGGATCCCTGGGCTCTGGTGTGTGTGTGTGTGTGTGTCTTGGCTGGGGCTGGAGTGGGGGGCATGACTGGGCTCTGGGGCGGGGGGAGAGGGTGCAAGTGTTTAGGCTGGGGGGGCCCACGGCTGGGCTCTGGGAGAGTGTGTGAGTGTCTGGGCTCTTGGGGGGAGAGGGTATGACTGTCTGGTTCCCCAGCTGAGTTATGGGGAGAAGGGGGCAGAGAAACAGGAACTGGGTTGTCATAGGTGTTTCTTTAACTCTGCTCCTGGGGGAATTTTTGTGCGTGTCTGTATTGTTACAGACATACTTGCTGACAGGTAATTTGAAATAAATTACCCAAATAATTGAAACTAATGTGATTATGTAGTGTTATTTTGACCAAATAAAATTTGCAGAATTTTAAAATATTATTATACATAGAATTTTTATTTTTTTTGGCAAAGAAGTCCCCCAGAAGTAATGTGTGATGATGGTCATCTTGGTCATGATTGGGGCTGCAATGGGGGCCACCAACACTAAGAGCATGAGTCTCTACAGCTTGAGCTAAAGGACCAAGGGTTAGATTTTCAAAGGTATTTAGGTGCCCAAAGATGCAGATAGGTGCCTACTGGGATTTTCAGAAGCACATCGGCACCTAACTCCCATGGATTAGGATGAATCTTTTGAGGCCTTCATTGCTTATGTCCCCTACTCCATGTTCCTCCTAATCATAGAAATATTGGGCTGGAAGGGACCTCAAGGGGTCATGTAGTCCATTCCTCCATGCTAAGGCAGGATTAAGTATACCTAGACCATCCCTTACTTGTATTTGTCTAATCTGTTTTTAAAACCCTCCAATGACAGGGATTCCACAACCTGGACCATAGGTAACCTAGTATCCCTAAGTAATCTAACCCCATCCTTCCATTCCCCTAACTACTTAGCTACTCTTCTCTCATTTTAAGATGCCTCCTAGTTCCCATTCTGAAAGGAAAAGATCCCTAATCAGTGATTCTCAGCAGGCCCTGCATGTGGTTGTTTGGTCAGTGCTAAAGGAAGGGTCTCAGCCTACACTAGTGCTCATTTTTGCTGGGCTCAAGAAAGCTCCTGAATTAAAATCTCACACACTGAGACCTCTCTGTTGGGGGTGCCCTAGGATACATGGCCTCCAGGAAAGCCCTGGAATTACATATTTAAAGATAGCAATCAATACAGCAGAGATTTCTGGACCTGTTGAGGCCCCAAGATGAATTTCAGTGAAGGTGAGAGGCATGTTTGGGTCTGAGGAAAGAGGGCATGCTTTTCTGAACAGATATTATGAAATTTAAGATAGATTTAGCATCTAGTTCAGTTTGAGATATGAACAAAGGTTCTGGCTAATTAACTTATTCTCAATGTATGCATGTCTATTTATAGCATTATGGTAAAATTCCCTTTCTGGGCTGAAATTTGGCAGACATTTGCACTAGGTAGCCTCTCTCTCCATGTACTAACTGACTCCCTCTTTCTGCACAGAGTTAAAAAGCGCCTTGTACTTGCCCTTAAGACTCTTCACCACTCTGTTCTTTTCTCTTTTCCTGCTCACCGACTCCTGCTCTGCCTACACAGAATGTCTAGCGTTCCTGTTGTACCCAGAGAGATAAGATACATTTGCTATTTGTATCTTGGATGTTATTCTCTCTCCTGTCAGTCATAAAGGTCTGAGTTTCATAGTGATGTTCAGCTGAGGTTCTAGTTCAGCCCCATTAAGAGGTGGGCCTGAGTTGTGAAATTTGGATCTGGATTTAGGCAAAACTTTGGACTTTTACCTGAATTTGACGGAAAGAGGAGGTGGATCCAAGGTTCTATATTGGGTCCAATGTCTAATCTTAATATCCATTCTGACCACCTTGGGCTTAGCCATTTCTTTATATTTTTAATCATGACAAACGATTGAGGAGCTACTTGGAGAGACATGTTTGAGCTCTTTGTGTCTGTCACTACTGGTTGGATGTCAGTTTTAAAGAAATTTCCAAACCTCTTTCAAGGTTTTCAGTTCCCCTTTCTCATCAATATTTTCTGCAACTTCACAGTGGCTTTACCAGTAATAGCCAAATATATCCTTATTGACAGTTTATCTTGCCTGCTACTATTTGCCCACAAGGGCTCTCAAACACGAGAACTATGCTGTGACCTGGTTTAATTTCTCACTCCATTCAGGAAACATTGGCTTCTTAGCAGAGAGTAATAGAACATGGAACCTATGACAAATATCTTTGAGTTTATACACCACTCCAAATTTAAAAAAAATCTACACATAATGCCCATTGCAGTCAATGGGTTTTGGCTCAGACACTTAAGCCTGTGATTTTATTTGTTTATTTTTATTTGCTCTTTGTAATTTTCTCCATTCTTCAGAGACTTTCATCTAGACTTCGTTGGATTTTTTTAACCAAAAAAAATATTCTTCTGAAATTTTTTTTAATGAAAAATTTAATTTCTTTGATTTTTTTTCAAAAGGTGTACAGAAAACATCAAAATAATGTTTCTGCTACATGAAAAGTTCCAGTGTATTTTGGTTAATGATTTTTTTGTAAGTAATTATTTTGAGGTTTTTTTTTAAATATTAAACAAAAAAAAACCAGTCACTTCAAACCCTTTGAAAACTAGTTTTTATTTTTTTAACCAGCTCTACTTCCAGACCAAAGAGGTCCAGATAAACATCCCAATTTCTGCATATGAAACTAGCTCAAACCAACCTTTTGTGGTTCATCTATCAGTATATGGAACTTCATATGTCTGTTACTGTATTATTCCATTAAAATAGCACTGTTAAAAAAATTATAAGATTGAAAAGTGAAGCACTTGGAAGCCAAGATGTGTCAAAGTTAAGGTTTCCCATGCATCCTTAACCCTGTCTCCTTTTGATCATATACCCTTTTGCTGGATCTTTGCCTCATTGAACGGTGCAGACCGTCCAGTGTACAGGGAATGAGCATGATGTTCAATAATATCCTAAGGACCCTTTGCCTAATTGGGCAAATTTGATCATTGAATGAGTCACAACTTCTCTTGAGCCCGGCCTCACTCATTGTGCATATTACTAGATCACACAGAGTGCAAGAGATGAAAGCTAATAACACCCCATCTACATTTACAATGTATAGCCTAGCTCCACCTCTACAACACTATTGGCCTAACCCCACCTCTGAAAGGAACTGATCTGTACAAATAGCCTATGCTCCATTTTGAATTCTTCTTTGAAACAGGATGCAACTTGTAGTGCAGCAGAACAGCCAGACTCATGAATATTTTCATTTAAAAAAAGGAAGGAAAGAAATGAAGAGACAAAATGGGATGCAAGAGCAAACGCTGGAGCAATGTATGTCCTTTGTCCACCTTTAATCATCCTTCAAAGTAGAAAGGGAAGGAAAAAAACCCCAAATGTTACTTGGAGTTTTCTGAGATGGAGTATCTAGTTTTCTTTAATCCCAACTTTCCTTAATACACTTTTTAAAGCTATTATTGAAAAGCTGCTGAGCTGAGCAGATCTGATACAGGCCCTACAAAAATGAGTGCTTGCATGCTTTTTATTAACGGTCACCATCAGAGGGATTTTTTGTGTGTGCATGATACATGAAAGGGGTTTTTTGGGGGGGGGGGATAATTCTGTTTCATTTCTTTACCTTGGAAATATTTGTGAGAGTCACTGGTGGGCTAGAGAACTTGAGTGGAAGCTTTTTCAGCTCTCAATCACACACCTCTACCCTATTAACTGAAAGCTGAAAAAGCTTCCACTCAAGAGAGCTTTTCCCCAAGTGTGTGTTGGGCACTTGAGTTAAACCTGGGTTAGCAAAATAAATTTCAATAGTCTGGTTAAAATACTCTCCCCTCTGAGTTGCTCAGGTTTTAGGCCCTGATCCTGCATTGTGAATCATGTGAGAGCAGGAGTCTAATCCATGTGATGCCATAATACCACTAGTTCATTGGTTTTCCATAGTCTGCCAGCAAAAAACAACACATTTTATTTCTAATGTAAAAATAAAACAATCACCCAGCACCATATATTTTGGGACTGCATTTGACATCATAAAGAAGTTACCGCCAAAAAGAAAAGGTATAAGTAATAGTTTTTCCTTTACAGATAGCCTTTAACTTTTCTTTCTATGTCTTGTGGGTTGACTGTAAGTCATGGTAGATCAGGTATTCTCTACATTGTAATCATTACAAATATACCAGACCTGTCAAATGTACCCACGCCAGCAGTGGGCCAGTCACTCCAGCTCTTGAGGATTCCCCCTGATTAGGGAAATCTTCTGGTGGCCTAGCCTCTGCAGTAACGCCTACTCCTTGGCCCCAGAGTAATGAGGCTTAGCCACTATACGCTATACTCTTGTGCTCTCGAGTTGCCAGAATGGCCCCTTCAGACTGCTCTGACTTAAGCAGAGGAGTGGACTAATGGGATCATGGCATCATATAGATGTTTTAAAGTTTCCTTAGTGCCCCTCTTCCCCATCACTCTGGTCTTAATTGCTCCTTAACCAAATTGTGGGGAAGTGTGCGCGCAACAAACTCCCACAAACCACCTTCATTTTTGGTTTGGTTCCAACACGAAGAGAGCAGCACTGCTAAGAAATAGTTATGAGCTGAAAAACCACTCTGGGTATTTGCAAGGCTCTGAGTAATCTGTGGTAAATCAAACCTAAATTCAAAGCCTGCTGGCTTCTGCAGCAGTCCAGCTCTGAATTCTGTAGCAACTTGGAAATTCTATGGCTGCTTCAGGTAATCTCAGAAATTAAGGCTTTTATCAAATGAAATCCAGTAATGATAATGCAACCAGTTTATTGCTTCTTGTGTTGTTTATTTGATAATAAATTCAGTTTCTAAATCTAGTATTTTCACTGTGCTTCAGAGATTTGTGAATTGACTGTGCATACCTGCTGGAGTTTTGGAGAGAGAGCCTGGTAAAGGAAATCTGGGACATCTGGGAATGTACTGGATATGGTTGAAGATTCTGGGACCTGAGTGGCAATGGAAGCTTTTGGTATCTTCTCATTTTCCTTCCCTTTTGTGGTCTGGAACATGTGTGACTTGGAATATTTTGGGGGTCTTCAACTACTAATTTCTCAGCTCCACAATTCCTGACAGCAGTTGGCTGCTCACTTCCAATATTTGCAATGAATCCAATAACTTTGAATAAGCACATAAGATGGACGTGTCTGCTAAAATTATCAATAATGAAATATTTATCAGTACTGACATTTAAATTATCATTAGTTTTCAGAGTGAACACTCCCTTTGAGATGAAAAATGTAGTTTGCACCTCTCAAAGCTATTATTACTGGCTGCTGACCCAGGAAGACAGTCCATTGATTTATACTCAGTCCACATTTTGCAGGTTATTTCCCGCCGTAAGGGTTACGGACCTCCCCCTCTTTTTTCTCCCCCTCTGTTTTAATGATAGCTTAGATTCTGGAGCACAATTTTGTGGCAGCTCCCATGGCTGTGAAATCATGGCAGATATTCAGATTAATATATCAAGTACCAGTAATTTCCCTTTGCTTCTAGCATGTTCGTACTTAGTACTAACAGAACTTGTACAGTAATGAGAATACAAAAGAATGTTACAAAATTAATAATAGATATAACTGCATTTATTTTAGATGATCTTCTATAAAATACCTTTAGAGGAAATTCCTATCATCTAGTACAGGTAATAGTGTTTTCTGTTGATAAACACATGTTGTGACTGCATGAATCAAACAAATGGTTTGAGGCCGGTCAAAACTATTATGAAAAATTTCCATACCAATTGGTAAAGTAGTCCTGCAGAATTGGAAACCTGTGACTTTTTTTTTAAGTTTCTGGAGGAACTCAGAGTGGGTGTGGGAAGTGGATGTGGGATGATGAGTCTGTGTGTGAATTAACTCGTTAATATGCCAAATCATGACCCACTAGTCTACCAGGGATGGCCAAGCAAATAGTCTTCAGGAAAAGAGTCAGAGAAGATATATGGGCATCCCAAAGGGTGTGAGTTCCCAGTCAATGATTATTACTTTCTACTCTGGCCCATAAGGCCTACAAAGTCCTAGGTCTTATGCAGAGCAAGAGAATAAGACTGAAATTGGGGGTTTAGAGCTTCAAGACTGCACACATATTTCAACAAAATCATTAGCATCACCAGTGATCTATGTGAACACATAGAAATGTGTATATTGGGGTAACATTTCACAGGATGTTAGTTTCTGATTCATGTTATTGTTATGCATGCGCTGAAGTGGCCAACAATTTTAATACAGAAATACAAAAGTATTTAGCAATGGCATATTTCTCTAAAGAGTGTTACTATTTTTAACAGGCTCACTGAACAAATCTCACTGAAGGCTAAACGAGTGCTTCTGTAACTTGATGCGTGAAGGGAGGCTAGCTCCCTTGTACATTAATATGGTGAAGTGAAGAGTCTACCATGTGTTTCAGGCAGAATCCCTTCCGACATCAGGCTTCACTTGTGCTCCTGTTGCCAATTGTCCACCAGACCAAGAGACTTTCTAAAACAGAGGGGAAGGGTGTTAGACAATTGCTTGCCAAAATGGACTGCTGGTAAATGTACATTATGGAGGGTCTGTTGGAAAACAGCCCTATTCTGAGGAGATTTGAATAAACGTTTGCCTGTGTCTCCATGTCTGTCTTCTCCCACTTGCTCTATTTTCACCTTTCTGCTATCCTTGTGGGAGGTCTCCTTTTCAGGTGTGTTTTCTTAGCACTTAGGAGCTGAATATAACCGTTATCTGTTCATGGACTCTGTAACATTCATAAAAGGACCCTTTTCCCCCTGCACTGAAAGCTTTCTCGTAGTGGATGAATAACATATGTGGTGCTGGGTTGTATATATTATTTGTCATCAGAAGTGCATTTTATTTCATGAAAGCGGCCAATAGTAAAGAAACCTTGTAGCTACCACAAATGAAACAGAGTCACAACAAATGGTATGGCACATAAATGGATAGAAATATATTACCTTCCTTCTCAGAGCTCACCTCTAGGATGATAGTGGACTGTTAGATAGAGTTCAGCCCATTGGCTCTTATACCTTGTTTTCCTACTGGACTTTAGGATCCCCACATACCAATGTGTTTGCACGCAATGCAGCTCAGAAAACATCTCAGACAAGTTGTGTGCATTTATGGGAGTGCAATGGATAAATTTCAATGATTTTGATGTAACTGCAGTTTGTGATACAGTGAACATATTCAGCTAAAATTTTATTTCATTCTGTCTAAAGACACTAACCATGCAGGTAGTGGTAAGGTGCTACACTAGGCAGGCAGCCTACATAAAAGTACACAGGGCTTTGGCCACTGCCCCTAGGTTACTATTCCAAATAGTAGTCCCTTCTAGCTTTGCACCTTGCGCTTCAGGGAGTGAATTGGTGTTCCTGATCTGGCCTTCGTAGGTTGCCATTCTACTTAAGTACCAACTACTGGGAGTGACCAGTTATGCCTCTCATTCATTCTTGAAACACAGGATACCTTCCTGCCCAACTCCTCCACTGGATCACACTGCTCTTCCCCTTTAAAGTTTAAAAAAGTAGTCTGCAATATATGCCTTAGAGCACCATGGGAATGGAAAAATCCCCAGTCTTGTGATCTCCCCTTGTCTTTGTGAGACTGATGGAATAAGCAATCAAAATAAACCTCCTGAGATGTTTGTTTATTTGGGTGCAGTCTGGCTACATATAATTTTACACATAGTTCAACTAAAGTAAAGATCCAAATACAAAGTCCAGCACTCCAGGTACATGGTATGGCTCTGTGTTATTCCCAGGGACCTTTCAGTCTTTTACACACATCCAGATATCTTGCTTTTTCATTTACGCTTATGATCATGTAGAGAATATAAACGTGTAATAGTTCTTTCTTTCATTTAACCATGTCAGAAAACCAAATCATAGACTTGCAATACAATGATAGAAATTAGAGATAAAAAGACTTAAGTCAAGTCACCTCTTTAATCTGTCTACCTACCAGGATTGGATTCTACAGTATAGTCTCAAGTGCTTTGTCCGTTTATCTTGGCTGCTTACCTGGGCTCCATTACAGTAGTATCTGAGCACCTCACAACTTTTTAAAATATTTATTCTCACAACATCTCTGTGTGGTAGGGAACTGCGATTATTTTACAGATGAGCACTTAGGCACAAAGACTAAGTGATTTTTTTCCCCCGCCAAGGTCCCGCAAAATGTCTATGGCTGTGGTTACCCAGAAAGTCTCAGAAGTCCTGGGATAGTGCCTTAAGCACTGGACATCCTTCTCTTGTCCTGTCTAGATTTAAATTACTCCAAACAGTGATGAAAAGACAACAGAATAGGAAACACTTCTACAGCAGTTGTAGCATTTTGTGATACGTAGAATAAATTTCCCTGCCCTGTGACAAGTATGCCACAAAATGCTGCAATCCTCACTGGGGGTTTTTGTTTTGTTCTTAGACCGCAGTCTTTGCTGTCACTTCTCTCTCTCCTGTGTAGGGAGGGGACTGACATTACAACAGTTCAGCTGCTGATACCATTGTGAAAATAGTTTGAAATGTTGGCTAACTTAGAATAAAAACTTCTTTCTTTTAAGGTGGAGGGACATATTTTCAAAAATATGTCTCAGGTGACTTGTATGCTTCCAGCTCATTTGTGTCTGAATTTAGCATATATCCTTCTGAAAATGTGACCCATGCTGTTATAAAAAATAAAATTGACCATTTTATAAGCCTAATGCAAATTTCTAATGAGCGAACAGGAAAAGGACCAATGAATTGGTTAAAGGTTTTTGTATACAACTTCCCTCTCACAATAAATATCATGATCAATTTTTTTAACTTATTTTGAGATCACATTAACATTAGTCATTTAACAAACTGTTGTGTTTTGAAACAAGTGTCTATCACCATATCCCACTGTGGGTTTTTTATCTGTTGGCGTGATTGACTAGTATCTCATATGACCGTGACCTTTAGAAATGTAATTGGAAGGGTGTGGTTTAGGCAAAAAATATCCAGTTGGCATCTGTGTTGCTATTTTCTTACTGGTCATTGTCAAACCATAAGATTCAGGTGCCAGAACAAAAACTCTTATTGTTACAATAAATCTACAAATATGGCTGTAATAATAGAGCTCACAGTTACTAATTTCCTTGATCCAATAGGGTCCAGTTCATCAGTGTCAGGCAGCTACTTCATCCTGGCATAAAGATGCTGCAAAGTAGAGGTGATGGGGATTTTTTGATATATTTTTGTTGAGAAATGATGATTAGTTGAAACTTATCTGTTTCAACAAAACTTTCATCAGCAACATTTCTTAGGACTGGGGATCTGGGTCTCCCACATCCCAAATGAGTGCCTTAACTACCAGGCTAGAGTCAGTTTGTGTGTGTGTCTCTCTCTCTGTCCCAATGAATATTTCATTATTTATTCAAAGTGGAACAACTCCAACAGGAAAGATTGAGAAATAGAGAGTGTGTCAGACTATTACCTGATGGGTCCTCAGTCAGAACCAGGCAATTCTGAGCAATAGCTATGCCAATGTTTATGTGCTGATTTTTCTTTAATACTCTTTTGGTAGATTTTTTTTTTTTTTTTTTTTTGGATAAGCCAGCACATACAAGAAAAATGTTGGGCTTCATTAGCTGAAGGAAGTGAAAAAATCTGAAAGCTTTGGGTTAATACTGCAATACTTTAAAATGTGGTGAATTTCTATTATAGAAATAGGTGCAGTTTGTATTTGCAGGCTCATCAGGTCCATTGATTTTAATCTATACCTGCTCATGTAGCACTCGTGCAAATAAGGCAGACTAGCTTAGAGGTTTCCAGACTGTAGTTTGTATCCCAGTGGTGGTTTGTGGGACACTTGCTGGCAGTCCAGAGAGAGCTGGTAGGTCACATGACACCAGGTCTCCTTTTTGTTTTCTGCTGATAAATGAAATTAAAAGAGAGCTAAAAGTATTGAGATACTTTCCCAGTACTGCTTTTCCACATAAGCAAGGTCTATAGCTGTCACAAGAATGCTATGCAATTTGAGAATGAGGGAAAGTGTCCACAGACCAAATCTCTCTATTGAGATGTTGTCCAAAGGGTGAGAAGGTTGGAGAACTAGCTAACAGGGTTGTGCCTTCAGAGAACAGGCTAAGACAAATGCTGAAGACATGGAGGTAAATACTTGTATGGTTATTTTGCACAATGATATTTATTACAATGTAAACTGTGAAATTCTGGCAGTCTTAAATTAAACAGAAAGGTTTCATTACTATAAGGGGATTGATAATTGTTCAAGAAATGACCTTTTATGGATTGGATTTTCAAAAGAGCACAAGTAACTTAGGATCACAAGTCCCACTGATTTTTCAATTAGCCTTATGCTCCTAAATCACTTAAGTGCTTTTGAAAATTACACACTGTTAGTGAAATATTTGTATCTAATGGCTGAAACTACAGACATGTACAGTTAAGAGAGAACCTCAAAAGCAAAGAAGCAAAAGAAACAGAAAATCAATCAGTCTGTTGTCTGAGAGAATGATACATAGGATGCAAAACTTCTGAAAGATTTGGTGGTAAACGGAAATGCTATAACGACTATTTAGATAGATGAGGAAGAACTACAGCGCCTCATAATTGTGGTACATTCATTATATAGTTTAAAACTAAGCATGGGTTGAGTGGGTGGCCTAAATCAGATTTAGTTGTCAAAGTTCTGGACACAAAATAATGAGAGAGTTGTTGTAATCTTTCAAAACATTTTAAAGGGCAGATGTTTACTCATCTTCATAAAAAAATAAAAATCTATCTATAGTCCTTACATGACTCCCTTTGCTGTAGTATCTGAACATCTTCAATGAATTTACCCTGTCAACATACCTGTGAGGTAGGGAAGACCCATTAGCCCCGATTTTCAAAGGGGAACTCAGACAGAGAGAGACTCTAAGTGGCTTGCCCACTGTCCCACAGGAAATCTGTGACACAGTGATGCCTCCCAAGTTAGCACCCTAACCACAGGCCCACCCTTCTTCTCTAGAAATAATAATAAAAAATCTGCTCTATATAACTAAACAAAACCCACCTCCCACCCAACTATTTCTTCTTCCTGCCTCTGATGCACTCCTAACTGGAATAAAAAGTTTTGAAACCATAGGTTCCATTCAGACACAAAATCTCCCCAAAAACTCAATAAAAGTGACATGGGGCCCAAGCCTTTAAACTCACATCAATGTAATTTGAGGGTGTTCAGCAACATCTTTAATAGTTTCTGAATTGTGATCCATCAGTTTAGATTCTAAGTTTCTTGGAGCTGTACAGATCTTAGTTTGCTGCTGTTATTGAATAAAGCCCCAAATCCTAGGAAATGCATTAGATCCTTACTGCTGCACAGGCATCCTGCCATGGTCTGACAGATCCTGAGGCTCTGCCTGGCATGGTATGAGCATCCTGGGGAAGCCTGTAGAGGTAGGTACCAAGGGGGCAGGATGCTGATGCATATACCTCTGAGCAGTCCTATATGGATCCTCCCCTATTCCATACAAGTAGCAATCCCACCGCAAGTGCTTTACCTAACTTCAGTGGGCTGTAGGAGTAGAGAATAAGATGCAGACCTAGAGTGGCCCCAACTGAAACATAGCAATTTCAAAGTGGATTAAGAGCAAAAATATGAAAGGAGAGAAGGAACTGAATATCATCCTCTGCAATAGAAAATGTTTGAAATTCACACACCCAGAGTCTTCTATGAACCCTGCATAACTAATGACAACTTATAGCTCTTTAAACCTCTCTTACTGTACGTTGATATAAATTAGCAATTCAATCATTTATTCACTTTTTTAGATTTTAAAAAAAGCCCTGGGTTCTTGTGCATCATGTCTAAACTACCTCCACTAAGCAATGGCTTTGTCTACTTGAGAGGCAATGTGATAAAGCGGGTTAAGAACAGAGAGGAGAATTGAGAGGCTTGAGTTCTAGTCCCAGCTCTGCTACTGATTCACAGTATCACTTTAGGAAAATCACTTAAATCAGCTGTAAAATGGGGCAAGCTGTCAAGGCACTTTCCACATCACTGGAAGCTGAGTGCTTGGGTTTTATGACAGGTGAATTTTATGCAATCTATCTCAGAGGCATTGTGAAGATTAACTAGATCAAGTTGTTTATAGTGCTTTACACATGTAAAATACCAAGTATTAGCTGTATTGCTTAGTACCTCATGAGCATAGTCTCCTTATATGTCCAGAAAAAGCAGTTGCTGAAAAAGTCTTCTAGTTTATTTTTGCATTGAGTGAAGGGATGGTGTCTCCACAGGTATTTTGTTTTCAGTATTTTACTTACCGTTCATCATTGAGTTGAAATAACTCATCAAGCCACTGTGTGATACAAATGTTTCCTAGCGGTGCAGTGGATTCTTGATTTCTACAGGATCTTTCTTCTATCTAGCCTATCTGACTAATGGAACACTGGAAGGTATTCCAGGTTATTCAGCAGTGACACCCATTTGAAGTGCAGGTTTTTCGGTTTGTACGTTAATGTTTGTTTGTTTTTTGTTTTTGGAACCCCCTGCAATTGATCAAGAGTGAACGAGTAAGACCTATTTCTTTATAAAATCCTCTTTCTGACAAAGACCCATTGCATGAGCCTGAGCTGCTGCTAATTACTATCCTCCCTGTGACACTGAATCACTGTATGCTTCACCCTTTTTCATAGCTGTTTTTGGGTCTGGAAGCAGGAAGTCACAGATTGCACCCCCATTGGAAATTATGTTCAACACCATCCAGCACCCCCTGCTGGAAATCATTATTATAATAGCTTTCAGTGGACAAGAAGGAAAAGGTTGTTGCTTGATGATGGTCTCTTCTAGGATTGGTTTTCACTAGGGGTCAGCCAAAAGGATATTGAAGTGACAGCAATGTTTGGAATACATTTGCCTACAGAATTGCAGGGGTGTTTCAACTTATTTTTTTATTGCAACTCTATTAAGTAGCCTTTAACTTCTGTCAGGAAAATCTAGAGGAGTTCAGCACATCAGTTATAATGACAATTATTCAGTTGTTTTGTCAACATCAAGTGCAAATGTTTGTTCTTTCCCCTGGCTTGACACAATCTTTCTTTTATGTCCCTTTCAGTCTTTAAACTCCTAGATTAGAGAGTTTAATGGAATATTCAGTTTCCAGGGATAAGAGTGCATAGGATTCCATGCATCACTGGCTTATGATTAGGACAGTTTCTGCTGGACGCTGCTATGTGCAACATGCCTTGCAGTTTCCTTGGTTCTTTGACATGTCAGTGGAGGAAGAGATGAGAGGCTACAAGAGTCACCACTAGCATGACCGGCTTTCTTGGTTTGACAGACATTACTGACGTTATTGAGAGAGTCTTTCTGATGAACTGGTCTGAGCAGCAGCAAAAGAGGGAGCATACTTCTGTGACTCAGATGAGCCAGATAAACTTTCAGAGCATGTAGGAGGTAACCTGTACCTGTATTTAACATGACTGAGGTGGAAAGTTGTTTGACTAGTAGATTATTGTAGCAGTATGGTGTGATAATGAGGGTTCACCAAGATACACAGCACATGCAAAAGGTTCCATTTAAACTGAAATGACAAGGTTGGGTGAGATTCTCTTTGCCTTCATTGTCTATTGCAGCATTTATTTGTGATAGATTGTTGCAATGCTGTGGTAGATGCATCTACACAGTGCAGGTAGCGTTAGGATGCTGTGCTAGCACTCTTGGGAAGCCCACATCAGCAAGGCTCAGCCAAACAATCTTAACTCTCTACAGTGAAGATGACAAGTCTGCCTCCCTCTCCTCCTCAGTCTTGTCTTTGTTGTGATGATGTAGAAGGTGGAGCTGGAAGTGCTGTACCAAATAATTCCATCCATCAACTGTATGCTACTCTGAAGAATCTAATTCTGACTAATTCTGAACAGGGCACACAGGTATGACAATTGAAAATGACAGACTAGTTGTAATCAAGAAGGCTATGATGATAATACTAATATTTATTTGTACGTATTTCTATGGCCTCTGTATCTCTTATAATTAAGGTTAAGATTTTGTTATAGGTATTTTTAGTAAATGTCAGGGACAGGTTGTGGGCAATAAACAAAAATTCATGGAAGCCTGTGACCTGTCCATGAAATTTACTAAAAATACCAGGGAGAGGGAAGACTAACACTTCGAGCCCCACTCCCGGGGGCTGACTGCTGGCCGATCTCCAGCCCCACCGCTGCTCCTGCCGCAGGGCTGACTGCCGGCCCCTTTCCAGCCCCACCACTGTGGTGGGGATGGAAGTCACTGAGGTCCATTAAAGTCACAGAATCCATGACCAAATCATATCCTTACTTATAATTGCTGGGCAGCTACCACATCCAAACACCCATCAAGAGCACAGAGAAATGTAGCCTTTTCCTTTCTCTCAATTATATACCCCCAACAAAAGGCTGCATACTTTTTAAAGACTAGGACAAGCCTCTACTGCAGTAGCATGAGGCAATGAAAACAAAGAAAGATGTAAGGGAAAGGGGTGGGGAAGGAGTCTTTCATCTTCAGCAACAATATACGTAAAGTCAGGTCATCTGTGGTGAGACGGCCAGAGACGGTTTAAATGTAACAATTAGATGGTAACAACAGAAACCCTGAAACATCCACACCAGTGACTGTTTGCTCCTCTGCCAACTAGGGATGACAGAACTCAAAAAGTGACAGAGTCCAGTGGCACCTTATAGACTAACATGTATTGGAGCATAAGCTTTCGTGGGTGAATACCCACTTTGTCAAATGCATCTGATGAAGTGGGTTTTCACCCACAAAAGCTTATGCTCCAATACGTCTGTTAGTCTATAGGGTGCCATAGGACTCTTTCTGTCGCTTTTTACAGATCCAGACTAACACGGCTACCCCTTTGATACAGAACTCAAAAAGTTTCTGACCTCATTATGCCGGTTTACTAATATCAGTAGTTTTCTGAGTGACTCAGGGACTGGAACACTACTAATACCAGTAAGGCTCTCGCTCTGAGACTCTTGAAGTTTTTAAGGTGGGTGTGTGGAGGGAGTTAAGGGCCAGACACAATCCCTGCTACTGACTTTCCTCCTGCTCCCCTTACATTTTGCTAATCATCCCTCCCCTGCTGTTATATTGGAATTGGAAAAGGTTCAGAAAAGGTCAACAAAAATTATTAGGGGTATGGAATGGCTGCTGTATGAGAAGAGATTAATAAGACTGGGATTTTTCAGGTTTGAAAAGAGATGACTAAGGGGGGGGATATGCTAGATGTCTATAAAATCATGACTGGTGTGGAGAAAGTAAATAAGGAAGTGTTATTTACTCCTTCTCATAACACAAGAACTAGGGGCCACCAAATGAAATTAATAGGCAGCAGGTTTAAAACAAACAAAAGGAAGTATTTTTTTTCACACAACGCACAGTCAACCTGTGGAACTCTTTGCCAGAGGATGTTGTGAAGGCCAAGACTATAACAGGGTTTTAAAAAAAAAAACCTAGATAAATTATGGAGGATAGGTCCATCAATGGCTATTAGCCAGGATGGGCAGGGATGGTGTCCCTAGCCTTTGTTTGACAGAAGCTGGGAATGGGCGACGGGATGAATCAGTTGATGATTACCTGTTCTCGTTCATTCCCTCTGGGGCACCCGACATTGGCCAGTATCGGAAGACAGGATAATGGGTTAGATGTATGGCTGTTCTTATCTTTCCTGGCCTTGTCCCACCAATCGCCTTGTACACCAGCTCCCTTTTCCCAAATCTTCATTTGCAATCGGTTCTGTCCTTGACCCTCTACTGTTGCAGTTACTTTCCCTCCTGCTCCTCCAGATAGTGCCAGCTCCACAGATAATGTGGGGATAGGTTTAGAAATACGTGAAATCAATCACTAACATCTCCTGTTCCCAACAGTGTCTTCCCACCTCTTAGTGTTTTCCCTTCTGCTCTCCAGGTCTGACCTGTTTCCATACCTCCTCCCTCTGCTAATGTCTTACCTTCCAGTCCCCTAGAAGAGAGGCCAAGACATGTAAAATGAAGCATTGAAAGCATCTTTGAAATTTATGATCCATTTTCATGTATTCATTTTCATTTAAAACAGGGTCTCTCAAGGTTGATCACAGTCGTCCCCTGGGGCGCTTGGAAATGACTGGACCCCGTTTAAATATTGTCATGGTTCTTCCTCAGGGACTGGAACACTACTAATACCTTTGAAATATGTTTCTTAAAGGACATTATATTTTAAACCCCCAGTCAGCCTGTTTTCTTTTCCTTACTAACTTGGCCATTTCAGCTTGAGTTGCATCAGAAGCAGGTTCTGCTTATGGTGAATCTCACATGATGATTTATTTGTGTGTGTATTGAGGTGTATTTGAAGTGCTCCCTTCAGGAGCGCAGGGCATATGTCCAGAATAGTAATGAAATCATCAGACGCATTTCTCAATCAAGCAAACAGGAGAAAAAAAGATGCCCCTGGACTGGGCAGCTGCCTGCTTATGGGAGGGAGTGATGCATCATGAAATTTGGTTTTTTTTTTTTTTGCATACAATGGAATGAAATCCTGGCCCCACTGAAGTCAGTGGGAATTTTGCTAATTACTTCAATGGGGCCAGGATTTCACCCAATTTTTTTCCCTTTAGCATCTGTAGCTTTTATGTAGGTGTCTTAAGTCTATCTTCTCACTCTCTCTGTCCCCTTCCCTTGGTTTTCCTGCTTTCATCTCAATTAATGTTATTTTCAGTTTCTGAGTTTGTCTCTCCATCTTTGCTTGCTTGGTTCAAACTTTGCTGCCCAAACGTGGGTTGGGTCACTGGGGCTCCCCTGAACCAGGTACAGGTTGAAATGTTAGGGAGATGTTTACTGCTCAGGCTCCAATACAGTGCTTCCCCCTTCTTCCCCCCATTGGGAGTACAAGTCGCTTTGTGCTGACTGAGAGCTCTCTGGAGATAACTTGAGCCTCCCTAAAGTAAAATTGCCTACACCCCTTCTGGACACATTCCCTATAGATCCCCACCTGATCATATTCTGGGCATTGGGTGTTGGAGATGGGTTTCTATTGTTTTGATGATGGTGAACAAACAGCTAAGACTTGTAATTTCTGTTGAGATTGTTTCTAAAAGGAGGCAACAATGGAGATGCCAAATATGATCCCTGGTAAACAACTGCTTGAGACCTTCCTCTCCTTCACTTTAGAGAATTTCCTTAATAAATATGAATAGAGCCACTTTGATTCCATGCACTAGTTTCCATGTATTGCCTAACAATAGATGCCTGCTTTATCCAGAGTCAATGGGACTACTAATGTAAGCGGTCTCTTGATCAGGCCCTTAGCGAGAGGGGAAAGCCTAGAGCTAACAGAAGAAAACAGAAGTGGACCAAGTGGTCTCCAGTTCCAGGAGACCAGACTAGCCAAAAGAGGAAGAAGAGTCTCAAAATTGTTTCCAGTATCTCTATACTAGGCGTAAACAAATTACAATCTACTTAGCTATGAAAACTCCATTTTTCTAGCTATCCCGTATGTTTACTGAGTTTTTAAATTACAGTTCTTGCAGTTTCCTGTGAGAACGTGGTGCTTTAAACTTTGACATGCTTGTGTATACATATAATTAATAAATAAACCAATTACACCCCTCAAACATCTACTTTCCCATCCTCTTTCAACATAAATCACATTTTCCACATTAAAAATACAAAATGTAAACATGGCTGACCTCAGACATCTTGTGTGCTGAGAGAACACATGTTGAATTCAAATATGTTACTTGTTTTTCCTCTTGTGGTTTGCTTTGACTGCTCTCTCTTCATTGTTGCATCCGGTTGGCACATGTGATTGGAGAGGGAAGCATACCAAGTCTGATTCAAGATTAAACAGCAGCGGCTTGTGAGGTATCCATCTCTTTGGTTCTTGATTTAATTTTTTTTGTTATAACTTTGACAGATTCTATTAATTTCTATATTTAAGGTTTTTTTATGTTTATATATTTAAATTTTCACAATTGTGGGAAAATATGGAGAGGCCAGATAATTATTTAATGACAGTAGATAATGAGGTTCAAAAAGATAAAGCTTCATAACTGTTAAAACATGAACTGTCAACATCACAGGTCAAAATATACAAAATTAATACCCTTAAATCAAACATTGATGAATTCTCAAGCAGCATTTTTCTTTCTTTGCCTGTCTGAAAATTTCTACTATTATTGATGGAAATATTTTTGTTGGTTTGTGTGTGTGGTGAAATCGATGTTTACCGGCATTTACCAATAACAAGTTAATCTTTCCAAACCTGCTTACAGGGCTGTCCCGAGGAGTGTGTGGGGCCTGGGACAACCCCCACCTCCGCTCCAGGCCCAGCACCCAGCCTACCCCTTCCCCCAGACTCTGCCCCACCTCTTTCCAGCTTCCGCCCCCTCCCCTGAGACACTCTGGGAGCTGGTGGGGCGTGCTGTGGCTGGGTTGCTCGCTGATGCCTGTGCCAGGCCCCCCACTAACTCCCCAGGCCCCCTTGGACCGCACGCCCCCCTGAAGCATGGGGGCCCCCCAAAGCGCATGGTCAGGGGCGGTTGCCCCGGTCCATCCTATGGACAGGATGGACCTGCCTACTTTATATTGTAAGCATATGGTATGAAAGCTATGAGAAATCTAGGCTTCCGAGGATATTTTTAACTGTGCAAGAGGACAGAAGTCATTTCTTCTGTTCCTATTGCTAGTATCTCCACAAATGGTTAACCAAAGAAGTGTGTTAGTTTTATGACAAATATGGTTTAGCAATTTGTTCAACAAGAAAGCTCTGTGCTGCAAACCCCCAGGCTCTAATGTATGCTATACATTGTACTATACCAACATTTTAAGGAAACAGCACCCTCTTTTGGTAAATTGAAAGACTAACCACTATTTAGCAGCAAACAACTACAATTCAGGCTGAACCTGTACTGAACCAAGAAGGATTTTTTTTTTTTAAATATAGTCTAACCAAAAAAATGACTGCACTAAAAAGAAGAGATAAAAGTGATCAGACTGTTCCATCCTCTTTCTGATCTGGTTGTCTTAGGAAGCGTGTTTATGCACTGTCTGCCCAACTCAGAAAAGTAAAAGGATGTTCAATCCTAGGAATTTTTTAGAATATCCACACCAATATTTTGTTACCAAGATCAAATAGACATGACACACAGTTTGAGGTTTTTTTGTATGTGAATTTCTACCTACCAATGTCTTGTTCAGTCTTACAAATACAGAACGGGCTTCCTAATCATTAGCATTGGCTATCTTGCTTATTTTGACTTTCTTTGTCTCACTAGCTCAGCAGTAGTATAATACATTAGCAGCAGTTCTCAAACTGTGGGTTGGGACCACGAAGTGGGTCACAACCCCATTTTAATGGGGTCACCAGGGCCAGCATTAGACTTGCTGGAACCCAGGGCTGAAACTGAAGCCCATGCTCCACCCCGACCCAGGGCGATGGAGCTTGGGCTGCGGCCTCTTCTCCCCCCACCTGGGGCAACAGGGCTTGGGCTCTGCCCTGCCCCGGGCCATGTACTAACTTTGTTGTCAGACGGGGGATGCGGTGCAATTATGTTTGAGACCCCTTGCATTATAGGACTGTTATAATACTTATCGCTTTTAGCTTCAAAGCACTTTACAAATATTAGGGCCTGAGCCTGTTCCCATTTAAATCTGTGGCAAAACTCCTGGGAATTTCAGGTGGAGCAGGAAGCTAAGTTTCACAACAGCCCAATTGGAAAAGTAAGTTTTATCTCCATTTTGTGGAGGAAAAAACAGAGCCCTAAATGGGCCACTCATTTTGGATCCTTCAGTTTTTGGCTATCCAACCCACAATTAGTAGGCCTAAGTAACTTGCCTTGGACTACAAAGGGAGCCCAATAGTGGAGGTAGCAAAGGCACTTATCTGAGATTTTCAAAGGAGACTCAGGGCAGTTAGGTGTCTAGCTCCAATTGGATTTCAGAAGGAGATGGGCACCTAATTCAGTTAGGAACATAGGTGTTGCCATGCTGGCTCAGACCCAGAGGTCATCTAATCCAGTGTCCTGTCTCTGAGAGGACAATACCAAATGCTTCAGAGGAATGTGTAAGAACCCCACAATCTGTAGATGTGGAGTTTTCCTTTGAGAACTCTAGCCTTGTTCCTTCTGTGCTCATGTCTGTCTGTCTTTCACTATGAGTCATAATTTTTATTATAAGAATCATTAGTGTTCTGCCAAAAATCCATGGCCTCCAAACTTAATTTAAAACTAGATGACTTGATAGGGAATCCAACACAATTGTTGGAAAAAAATGTCAAATTTTGAAAGTGAACAAAGATTGTGTTAAATTGGACCTGAATTCTTCTCTGCAAGCTACCTCTTTTATGGTCTAGCGGCTTGTGGGGTTGTTTTTGTGTTGCCTACGTCCCTGAATACTAGCTAACACTTGTTAGTATTGCTGGGATTGCGTGTCTGTTGTATTTTCAGAATTATCTGTTCTCAAGGCATTACAGAGATAAGCTACCATCTTCAAGTTCTTAATTGTAATGTTGACTTATGGAATTCTAATGAGAAATCTTTAATGTTTCTGATTAGAATTAGGTTTCACTTTCTATTTCCTATTTTCTCATGATATATTATTTTCAGTATGACAATGAAGGGTATTTGAGACCGTATGAGTTTGTACTTGTTGCAGGCTTTTTAATACAATAAATCCAAGTGCTGATAGGTAGGGAATTTCAAGGAAATGGAAATAAGTCAGCTCCTCCCTGCTCTGTCTGGTAGCTTTTAGTCTAAATGGGCTATGTCCCCTGGCCCTCCTCAACATCTTGATTTTCATAGCTCTCTTGAAACATGTAAAATGGGGGGGAAAGAATCTGATTCTAATTATATATACTATTACACATCCCTAGACACTGTCTATCCCATAAACATTCCCCGTGCTCAGAGGGGTGCTCCTATTATTTACAGGATGCATACACCTGAAATTGAACACTTGGTACTCAGAAATAAGCTGTCCGTTGTCCCGATCAGTAGTGTATTACTGTACGAAAGCCACCTTGGATCACAAAGGAGAGCCAGGAGGAGGAGAGATGCTATGAATGATGTTACAAAATCCTCTGTTTATTCACAGAAGCACTGCAGCAATGTTCCCAGCCTAAGGGCTTGTCTACACTTAAAATGCTACAATGGCACAGCTGCACTGCTGTACTGCTTCAGTAGGGTTACCATACGTCCGGATTTCCCTGGACATGTCCGGCTTTTTGATGCTCAAATCCCTGTCCGGGGAGAATTTCCAAAGAGCCGGACATGTCCGGGGAAATAGGGAGGCATAAGCCAGGGTCCACCCAGCACGATCCACCGGGTCCGCAGCGCAGCCCAGCTGCCCCAGCCACAATGCTCAGGTGGGGAACGGGGCGGGCTCGGGCTTCCCTCACAGGCGGGGACCCCCTGGCCACTGAGGGACCCTTCCTCTGGCCCCGTTGCCCTGCGCAGCTCGGAACCCAGCATCGCGGGAGCTGTTTCCCGCGGGGACCGACAGGCCGGGGAATGAGCTCGGCAGCAGGAAGAAAGCTGCGGCCAGGGCTGCAGGGACCCGCGCTGCCGACCGAATGTCTGAAGCCCTCAGCAGGCAGAGGCTGCTAGGTGAGCGGGGGTGCAGGGGCAGGGCAGGCGGGGGCATAGAGGCTGCAGGGGCAGGGGGGTGCAGGGGCTGCAGGGCGAGTGGGGAGCAGGGCTCACAGAGGCTGCAGGGGCGGGGGGCGCAGAGGCTGCAGGGGCGGGGGGCGCAGGGGCTGCAGGGGCTGCAGGGGCACCGGGGGTGCAGGGGCTGCAGGGCGAGTGGGGAGCCGGGAAGCACTTAGCAACCCCCAACCAAGATCAGAGCAGGAGGGAGGAGGGGGAATGCAGGGTGCTCAGAGGAGGGGGCAGAATTGGGGCAGGGGCTTTGGGGAAGGGGTGGGGTTGGGGCAGGGCTGGGGGTGGGGAAGGGGCAGAGTTGGGGCAGGGCCAGGCCCCCGTGGAATGTCCTCTTTTTTCAGTGTTGAAATATGGTAACCCTGGCTTCAGTGCCAACAGTACCTAAACTGATGAGAGGGGTTATCCCAGCAGCATAGGTAATCCACCTCCCGGAAGGGTGGTAGCTAGGTCGACAGAAAAATTCCTCTGTGGACCTAGTGCTGTCTACACAGGGACTTAGGTTGCTTAATGATGCTGCTCAGGGATGTGGGCTGTTCACATGCTTGACCGATGTAATTAAACCGACCTAATTTTCTTGTGTAGTTCAGAGCTTGATGGCTCTAGCTAATGTCCTGATCTGAAAAAAACATTTCTGAATCCTATTGTTAACACACTATACACCAGGGGTGGGCAAACTACGGCCCGTGGGCGACATCCAGCCTGCGGAACCATCCTGCCTGGCCCCCAAGCTCCTGGCCTGGGAGGCTCGCCCCTGGCCCCTCCCCCTCTGTTCCCTCTTCCCCGCAGCCTCAGCTCACTGGCTCGGCCGCCAGCGCAATGCTCTGGGCAGCAGGGCTGTGAGTTCCTGGAGCAGTGCAGCTGCAGGGCCCTGCCTGACTCTGTCTCTGTGCTGCGTGGTGGCAGCGAAGCCCAGCTCCAGCTGCGCGGCATGGCTGTAGCGCTGCCAGCCACCAGTGCTCCAGGCAGTGCGGTAAGGGGGCAGGGAGCAGGGGGGGTTGGCTAGAGGGCAGGGGAGTTCGGGGTGGTGGTTGGGGGAGGGAAATGGGGTTGAATGGGCACAGGGATCCTGGGGGGCGGTCAGGAAGGAGGGGGGGTTGGACGGGGCAGCAGGGGGCAGTCAGGGGCCTTTCCAAAAAAGAGCTGTGAGGTGCCTCAACACAAAGGAGACAGGTCTGAATAGGGTGACCAGACGTCCCGATTTTATCAGGACTGTCCCGATATTTACTTGTTTGTCCTGCGTCCCGACCGATGTTTGGTCGGGACACTGGACAAAGAAGCAATTTTTGCCCTCCACTCCGGCTCGTGCCCCCCCCTCCCTGCCCCGACTCCGCCCCCTCCTTCCCCGATTGGATAGCTCCCCTGGCCCCGCCTCTTCCCCACGCACACCGCTTGCGCGCTGATCAGCTGTATGGCGGCGGCGCAAGCGCTGGAGGGAGGCCGGACACCAGCGTGTGTGGCGCGGCCGCCATGAAGATTAAGAGGGTGGTGCGGTACAGCAGCTGCGCCTGGAGGCCAGCGGAGGAGGGATGTGTGGAGGGGGGATGGAAGGAGGAGGGTCGGGCAGTTGCTCCGAGTCTGCGCCTCTCTCTTGACGCAGCGGCTGTGGGGGGTCCGGGGTGCAGGCGCTGTAACCCGAAACCTCCTGCCCGTGAGTGGAGCGGAGGCGGCAGGGGAAGAAGGAAGCGGCTCAGCTCGGCAGTCCCACACACACCAAGGGGGGAGTGCTCCGGTTTGTTCACTGGAGCTTATGGCAGCTACAGGGTGGGGAAGGGGGGGGTCTGTGCCTCCTTTGCGGGGCTCTCTCGGCCCCGGGTGGGTTCTCGCTGCTCCCTGCTCCTGCGGCCTTCCCGGCCACCCCCCGGGACTTTGCCTCCTGCACCAGCCTTTGTGTGCGGAGGCGGGACAAGCCCGTGCCGGGAGGGAGGCTGGTTTTTAGGGCAGAGGAGCAGCCGAGCGCTGCATCTCTGATTGCAGAGTGGGGGCAGCCAGCGGCTCCAGAGGGTTGGGGCGGGGGCGGGGCTCTGGCGGCTTTTTTTTTTTTTTTTGCTCCGCCCCCCCCCCGGCGTCCCGATATTTCATCTTTGGTATCTGGTCACCCTAGGTCTGAAGCAGGGCCACACAGATGTTTTTTGGGGGGATGGGACAAAATCAGAAACTGACCCCCCCCTCCAAAAAATTACCATGGAGATGAAAGAGGGGGCTGGAGAGCAAGCCTGTCCTGCACTCACCCTGCAGCAGTTGCTCTTGTCTGGCAGGCCTGGCTCCCTGCTCCAGACCTTGTGACTTGGCGCACAGGATCACAGTGCCACTCACTGAAATTTGGCCCAGTACCCCTCCGTAGTGTCAATGAGATGTCCAGACCAAATTTGAATGAGTGATGCTGCAACGCTACTTGTTCCAAGTCCGTGGGTTTGGGAGCACTATCAAATGCAGGGGGGAGAGGAGGGGGCTGGACAAAACTGCCGCTCCTCCCAACCCTTTCCACCCCCAGGTGGCCCTGGTCTGAAGCATAGCACTGAACTTGAACAGGTCCAACATTTTTGGCTAGATCTCAGTTGAAACTTAGCAAGTAGCTAATATCTCTATAACCAGTCAAACCCAAACCTAGCAACTCTGACACCCCTAAGCTTTGGATTGTTCAGGATCCAGCTGCCAGCTCATTTTTTGTGACTCATCTGATCTCCAATAAAATATTGCCATGCAATTTCAGGGCCATCCATCATGACTGTATAGTGGCCTTCTAACTCCATGTCATGCAAAACCTCTTTTATCCCTAGCCCACTTCTAGATGCTTGAAGAAACAAGAAGGATACTGGCTGCTCCAATCCAATTGTTCAATGCTGCCCCCATTGCCTTGTGTGGGTTAGGCAATATCAGAAGAACACCTGCCTACTTCATTTTCTTTCCTGAGGTAGGACAGAGTGTGAGAAGTTCTTATTAGTCTTGTGGAATCCAAAGAGCCACTGGTGGGGTCTCAAAGAGTAGCCCGTGACCCTAACACCTCTGACTTGAGTAATTGTGCTCTTGAAATTCTTCTCATTCTAATCCATCTCTGAACCCAATTAATCCCATCAGTTGAGTTCCAGAGAGAGGCTTTCCATTTCTTCTTTTTTTTTCCTGTAAAAGATAGATATAGAGATATTGCTCAAGTGAGCTCCAGATCAGATGAGCTTAAAAAGCCACAGGGGATGGAAGAGACAATATGTCAGCAGCATACTAAAGAAGATTGTTATTAACTGGGAAGATGCATAAAGAGGCAGTAATAGGACCATCTAGTAGAATGCATAGTTGGAATGTGATGTTAACATGCCAAATACCACACATGCTGGAATATTTTATTACAGTTACAAATGGCCCTATGTAGATATGAGTTTTTATAAATGAATTGTATTGTTCCAGACATTCTTCTGTAAGAAGTGGTTTGAATGAAGTGCTATTATAGATTGAACTATTAATAAAGACAAGCCAGATTAACAAACCTGATGGACCATATTTGCCCTTATGCTCTGGCTGCTTTGCAGGGCTTTGGTAATGCAAAGTAGCTGTACACCTGAATTAACTAGGCTGGGTTGAAAGCTCATTTATGTCACTACAGTGGCACAAAGCAAACAGCACATACGGGTGAGTCTGGCCTGATGAATTTAAGCTGAAACTAGTGATTTGCCTACACAGCTGTTCAAATGGCCTTTCCCCATACACTTGACATTCTAGAATCCATAGAGCACTTTAAAAGTTGCCACTGTGATGGCTGTGTTTATGCAACATATGTCTAAAAGATCATTCATAAGTCAGATGCATTGGAGAAGGGCCCAGAAGTGTTCCATTGTCCTTGTCCTGACTCCCACCTCAAGCCCAAGCTGGAGCAGGGAGGGAATTCAAGTTATTAATTTCCTGAGTTCATTCTATGGAAAAATGAAGTGCTTATGAACAAAAATTTCTAGCGTATAAAGCATAATAGCATGAGAAGTTGGGAGCTGAATCACAACTGTTTCCAGCATAACATGGAGTTATGCAAGATAATGAATTTAGCACAATCATTGTTTTCATTGTTACTTAATTTTACTCTCTGTTAAAGGAATTATGCAGATGATTCATGCTACAAGTGCTACAGAACTAAATATGAATGAAACTAGAGTGAATTTATGCTGCTGGAGAATACAAACATGTAACTGCACTTTAAAAAAGTAGACAGCTTTGGAAAATGTGCAATCTTTATATATACGCATATGAAAAAAAGCAAACAAAAACCTTGCAGTTGCAGAATATCTGTGGTTAATTCATGTTTGGAGCTATTCTGTGTAAACTTGTATAGAAAAAGCAATTCCAAAAGCTAAATAATCTCTTCTATACTGTGTTAATATTTTACATCACAGTGGTTCTTGCACGTGACACCAGCACACCACAAACAATGAAGGAGTAATCTGCTGCTCCTTCAAAAAGAAATGCTAGACCTCAGTTTAATGATCTTCCATTAGTAAACAAATATTTTTGCCTACTTTGGGGGGATATTTCCCAATGTTTTGTGTTAAGGATATGATAAGTGTTGAGTCCTATTTAGGCAAGTGATGCTCTTTTTAAATGTAGTGCTCATCTTTGTAGCAATATTTAAAATAAAAACCAAATGGGTTAATTTTCATGATATTTGAAATATACTCTGTGTCAAAGTACCACCTTCTCCTCAGCAGGCTCAGTCCTTTTTAGCCTTGGAGACACAGGCTTGGACAAAGCAAATCCTTGTAGGTAGCACAGGGTCTGGCTATTCCTTCCCTCAGTCAGTCCCTTATGCTTGTTTATCTTCCCTTCTAGGGATAGCATGCAGCCTTCCTTGCAGGAAGGATTCAGAGCAGCCTGCCTACCTACCACCCACCCTGGGAAGGGTTAAAAAAGGACCCAAGCAGTTGGAGTCAGCTGAACCTAATTAGTTCCCTAGTAACCGCTTGCCCAGCTGAACCTTATTTCCCCATGTCTCTCTCTCCTCAGTGGCTTGGGAGAGGCCTTTTTAACCTTCTGGGACTGATTACTCCCCCCCCCCCCCTTTTTGTAGCTGTTTGTCCTGGGTTTGCCACAACTCTTATTCAGAGGTTCCCAAACTCTGGCCCATGGAGTTTGCTGGTCATGTGATGCTGGCTCCTCTTCATTTCCAGCTGCTACAGACTTTTAAAGACAATTGAAATGCATTAAATGCTATCCTAATATTACTTCTCCAATTGCTGTTTTTGCCATGGAAAAGTTATACAGTTGTGAATAGAAAGGAGATGTTGAGTCTGTTTGTGAATGGGAAGGTCTGAGAAAACTGCTATATTTAAATGTGGTGCACACTGTGAAAAAGGGAGGTAACCCCCATGTAGCGGGATGGCCACCCCGCTCCTGCCCGGAGGAGTTAAAACAGCCCTGGAGAGGGCTGCAGAGGGGAAAAGAGAGGTTGGTTGGGGAAGCAGCCACAGGTGAGGCCATGCCCAATCAGGCCATGGCTGAACCTATAAGAGGGCTGAGGGCCAGAAGCAGAAACAGACATTCTCTTCCTAGCTTCAGAGAGAGAAGGACTTGGCTGCTTGGGAAGCTAAGAAGGATATCTAGGGTGGAGCAGTGCTGGGGAAGGGCAGAGGGAGCTGGGGAGTTCCAGTCTAGCAAAGCCACAGGCTGCAGGCGGAGTTAAGGGCCCACAAAAGGGTACTGGGGCAGCCCAGGAATAGACAGAGGCAGCTGGTCCAACCCCTCCTTGCTGATGAGTGGTTAACAGACTGCCATCTGCCCCAGGGAGCAGGGGCTCAATGGAGACTGGCAATAGCCACTGAGGCAAGGTGGGAATAGGGTGCTGGGGGTTCCCCTGGGAGGGGAGACCCAGAGAGAGGGGGTACTGCAGTGGGCAGAAACCCTGGGCAAAGGGCACCGGGGTCTGGGAAGGACACGGGGCCAGTGGCAGGCGAGACATCGGCCTGCAGAGGGTGTTCCAGGCTGGAAAGAGCTAATTCCTGGGATGACCAGCAGGAGGCGCCACGCTGGTAACTCATTGCCCCGCCACACCCCACTTTTCTGCACTAGAAGAATTAAGACATTCTAGTGAACATGGTATAATGGGAAGAAATATTAACATCCAGACGTATGGAAGGAGGCTGGAATATAATAAAATATTCCATAATTAAGGTGGGCCAGACAACCATTACGCTGGCAGAAGTATACAAGGAACCAGAAGCAGCTATTGGTCTGAACTTGCATTCCTGGCACAACCAAAATTCCCATTGCATTTTAGTGGGGGATTTCTATGATTTGTATGTGTAAGCAGTGCTGGAGCAGGTCCAAATTCTGAGTGATAAAAAGAATGTGGCTAAAAACCCTGTACTGGGAAATGGAGAAGATGGGAGGCAACTAAACAGGAACAATACTGGTCTTTGAGTTAAAACAGTGTTTAAAACAGAATCTCTCTGTTAGAGCATGAAGAGGTGAAGGATGGTGGGTAGGTTGAAGATGTGACTAGTTGTGTGTCTGTGCATTATGCAGATTTACTGGCCTGAAGCCCTGAGGAAGGGATAGGCTGGACTATTGTTTGCTATGTGTTTCCATGCCCTATAGTAGTGGATGTGGCCTAGATGCATTGGCAGGTTGGGCCTGACAGTTCCATTCCATAGTTCAACAACTGTGTGCATACACATTTGTGCAGCTTATAATTAGTTGTTTCCATAAATCTTACACAAATCAAACTAACATTACCAGGTTACATCCAGCTTGTGCATTTTTATGGGACCTCAAATTTTTCTTTTGTTATAACACCTGGCTCTGTATTTGTCTGATGGAGCTGAAATATAATACCAGAATGCCAAATAAAGCAGACACTAGGAAATTAAATAAATCATAATCTGTATCACCAATACCCAGACTGGACATGCACATTAGTAATCAAACATACAATTAAAGAAGAATCCTTCACTCAAGAGACATGTGACACTCTCAAGTCCTTTACTCATTTCAACAAGTTGAATTAAATTTGTCCAATTTCATTTTAAATTGTCCACTAGTCCATTTATCACTCTTCTGTTCACCTGCAGGGCTTGAGGAATGTCTGCCCAGTAACTTATGAAAGGAATTCACACAGCTTTGAAGTTCTTCTGTTTGTACTGGAATAAAAAAGTCCAACATTCCACTTCTACCATATGCCATGTACTGCATAACCAGTCATTATAGGGTTGATGCTATTCCCATTGGAGTTTTATGATTAACTTGTTGGGCGCAGCATGGGGCCTTATAAGATGGGGAGACTCAGACTTTCAAGCTCTGATGATCATACATTTCCCTGCTAGATTAGCATTTTTGTAAGCTTTTTTTGGTAAAATAAACTGCTTTGTTGTGGACTTTAATATTTTGTATTTCAAGTTACATATTTGGTAGCGTTTATAAATGTTGACAATAATTCCATATATTTAGGCAATACCAAACTGTGGCCCCGATCCTACAAAGGATCACGTGTGCTTAACTTTATGCACATGAGTACTCCGTGCTTAAAGATAAGCATATGTGTATGTCTTTGCAAGATTGGAGGCCATATGATCTAAGATCCCTTGCCCATTGTAATTTTACATGCATGCTCCATGTGCCTGTACAGTAACTCCTCACTTAAAGTCATCCCGGTTAATGCTGTTTCATTGTTACATTGCTGAACAATTAGGGAATATGCTCATTTAAAGTTGCACAATGCTCCCTTCTAATGTTGTTTGGCAGCCTCCTGCTTTGTCCACTGCTTGCAGGAAGAGCAGCCCGTTGGAGCTAGCTGGTGGGGGGTTGGAACGACAGCCCCCCATCAGCTCCCCACTCCCCTAAGTTCCCTGTGCGGCAGCCACCCAGCAGGCTATCAATTGCTGGCAATTCAGCTGTCCCTCCCCACACTGCCATGTGCTGCTTCTGCCCTCTGCCTTGGAGCTGCTCCCTGAGACTCCTGCTTGCTGTGCAGGGTAGGGAGGATGACGGGGGGCTAATATCAGGGTGTTCCTCTCCCCCCTGCTCCTGCACCCTGCTTACCCTATCTTCTATAGGGTGGGGGGGACATGACACGGCTCAGGACGGAGGGAGCTTCCTGGCAGCAGCTGCCGTCTCAGCTTGCTGATCTACTTAAAAGGGCAGTGTACTTAGAGTGGGGTCCACATACTTAAAGGAGCAATGCGCATCTCTCTCCTCCCCCCCCCCCCACGGTGTGTGTCTCTGTCTGCCATGCTGTCTCCCCTCCCTCCATTCGTGCTGCCTTGTAGAGTGTGAGGTTACATTAACAACAATGAATTAACCCCTGAGGGTTCAGCCAATTGCTAGTTCATCATTTAGCAGTAAGGCATTCCATGGGAAATATCTCACCCTCTGACTTTATCACCTCAACCAAGCTTCACAATCCTTATCGCTGTGTACCAGTATTAAATTGTTTGTTTAAAACTTATACTGTGTGTGTATGTGTATATATGTATGTAATATATGTATATATGTATATGTATTAGTCTTTTATCTGGTGGGGGGGGGAAAAATTCCCTGGAACCCAAACATCCCCCCCCATTTACATTAATTCTTATGGGGAAATTGGATTCGCTTAACATCGTTTCGCTTAAAGTCGTGTTTTTCAGGAACATAACTACAACGTTAAGTGAAGAATTTACTGCAGGGGTCAGCAACCTACAGCACGTGTGCAAACATCGGCTTGCATGCCATTTTAAGTGGTACGCAGCTCCCTGCTGCGGTCCCGGTCCCCAGCCCCACTCAGCCCCGGCCCTCAGCCCCCCCTGCCCAGCGCTCTCCCCTGTGGGGGCAGGAGGCAGAAGCTTGGTTCTGCGGCAGCCAAGCTTCCCCACTTCCCCCGCTTCTTCCCCCAATGTGGTGCTTTCCTGCCCCTCCTCCTCTCCTTCCCTGCGCCAATCAGCTGATGGCCCTAGTGAGGGGGCGGGGGAAGAGCGGCAGCATGCACACAGCTCCGTAGAGGACGCAGAGAGAGGTAGGGACGGAGCCTAGGGGAAGGGGGTGGAACAGGTCATATCCCTCCCAGCCCCTGCCATGAGCCGCTCAGGGCAGGGGGCTGGGAGCAGCCCCACGAGCCGAGCACCCCAGCCTTCTGCCCTGACCCCCCCCACCCCAACACACACCCATCCCTCTGACCTACAGCCCCATCCTTCTGCCCTGAACCCTCCCACACACTCAGCCTTCTGCCCTGCACCTCCCATTCCCCCAGCCTTCTGCCCTGAACCCCCCATGCCTCAACACACACCCAGTCTTCTGCCCTGCACCCCCCAGCCCTCTGCCCTGAACTCCCCACCCCCAACACACACCCAGCCTTCTGCCCTGCACCCCCCACAGCCCTCTGCCCTGACCCCTGAAACACCCCCACCCCCCAGGTCTGGGGTCCTGGCTGCAGGCCCTGATCAGCCCTCTGCCGGCCTAGGTGAACAGAACCCCAGGTTGGCAGCGAGCTAAGCAGGCTGGTGGCATAAGATCAGCGTTTTAATTTAATTTTAAATGACGCTTCTTAAACGTTTTGAAAACCTGTTTACTTTACATACAATAGTTTAGTTATATAATATAGACTTATAGAAAGAGACCTTCTAAAAACATTTAAATGTATTACCGGCACGCGAAACCTTAAATTAGAGTGAATAAATGAAAACTCGGCACACCACTTCTGAAAGGTTGCCGACCCCTGAGTTACTGTAGTTTAATGGACCACAGTCTTGCAGGAGAGTAACAATTTATGCTCTATACTTATCCATCAAGTTGCAGGCAGTGACCCCTGTCAATGTACATTATTATCCCATTTCATTCTTTTTCTGAACCTGTCTTTATAGTTTCTTCTGTGAATTTATTAAAATTCTAAGTTTTAAATTTTTGATATATTCCATCTTTTCCACTGAGATAAAATTGCCTGTCTCTAAATTACTTATTCTATGAGTTATTTTGCTTTCGTTATTTTTTTTTCTGTGGCAAAACTACATAACTGGAAATATAAGTGCAAAGGGAAATTTAAAAAATCTTTTCCTGCTCCTTATATTATTTGATATAATACATTCTCTGTTCTCAAAGTGATTACTTTAATATTTTATGCCACTTTCTACTAATCTGCTTTCTCAATTATTAACTCCCTGGAGCAAAACTTATTCAGTAGTCAGAGTAACTGGAGTTAGCTTGTGTTATTTCCATTTTCTTTATTAAGTCTCTATCCCAAGCATTGTAATAATTAAAAGATGTTCTGTAAATGTATATTCCTTACACTCAGCACATGAAAGAACACAACAAATTTTAAATTGTCCAATCTCTCTTTCGGTCAGAATCCTGTTTAGGTATATATATTGTTTTTTTGTGCTATGCAAAGCAAACCTTGTGTGTTTTAGGTTTTGCTCTGTGCAGCAGGATTTAGCCCTATGGTGTTTGAGTCCACACAAAGAACCCCCATCCACCAAAAAAAAAACACAAACCCAAACAAAACAGGAGACAGTTTATGCTGCTGCAATGTTCTGAGCCATTGAGTCTTTCCATTATTCCCAAGGATTAAAAATAAGAATCATTTAGTTAGTTTTCTTTTGGTGGTGTTGGAACAGCTGTTCCCCTTTTTTCTTTCACTAATAATTATTCATAGATATAGTTAGTGGTTAATATTTTTCTCTTTCATAAGGGTCAATTTTTGTTTATTTGCTTGGAAATGCTGGGCTCCCTGGGATTCGAAAGGCGCCTCTCCTGCCATGAGGCTATTCCAGTCACTGACTGGCATGCTCAGTGCCTCTGCTGTTTGGATGATGCTCTTTTATACACAGTAAGTGAAAGAGCTATACTTCCTTCAAGGGTAGATCCCCAAAAAATAAGGAGATCAAGTTTAAATTCCTGATGGAACAAGCTTTATGATCAGCTTTGGATCTTGGGGGATGGAGGACTCACTGTACAGAGACCTCACAGTACTACTATTGCCCATCAAGATATTGGTCACCAGAGACTGCTAGATAGGTAGGCAGTACTGCAGCACTGAGTATTTGTATGGTACCAAAGACTTCAGCCTCAATATCTGCTTCTAATCAGAAGGGGAGGTAAGGAGTAAATCTCCAAGGATATCTTGGTCACCAATTCACAAGAAGGCTATGGAGATCTCCAGTCCCAAGGGGAGTTCCATGCAGGCCCTGAGGGATGCCAGTACCGCAATGGCAAAAAGGAATCCAATGTCTATGACCGACTCGTTACTGAGCTAGGGTTCTCGTACCTAGAGTGGAAGAGACACAGCTGAGAAAAATTCTCACCCTTGTCTACTTTACAACCGGAACAGCTATCCCCCGCCCTTGGAGTATGTGGAAAAAGACTCCACAGATTCTCAAATATCGGGCAAGGGTTCCCCTGTCTATTCTAGGTCACATCGCTGTCCCTCCTACACTGATGTATTACAGGAAGATAGACCTCAAATTACACCACCATGGCAGGAACACAGATGGATGTCTCCACCTATGCCATTTGGGTCCTGTCAGAGGCCTTGCTGGGACTCATGAACCATTTGCAACAACATTTTCACAGAGAAGGGTCGAAACTCCTCAATCTCTTCTACCACCACCTATGCCAGAGGAGGAGACCTTTGAGGAGTAAGAAGCAAGGGAAGATAAAGAAATAGCACCTCTTACTAATATTTCCTCATTATCATCTGATGAAGCAGTGATATCTCCACCACCTTCTATGTTGGGTGACTTGCGGCAGTTTCAGGAAATGAAGTGAATTGCTGACATGCTACAGGTTCTCATAGAGAAAGTTCAGGAGTCCCACCATAAACTCCTAGATATTTTACACACTTCCACATCTATGAAGATTGCCATTCTGGTCAATTAAGCTCTTATGGAGCATGCCAAGGCTGTTTGGTGAACTCCATCTACCACACTACCTACCTGCAAAGGGCAGATAGATCAGAGAAACTCTGATTCTCTGATCTATTTTCTCACCCATTTCTAATTCCCTAGTAGCAGAGGCCATTAATGAATGAGGCAGACATCACAGCTCAAAGTCCACCCCATACAGTAAGGGCCACAGGAGGCTTGTTCTTTTTGGTCGTAAATTCTATGCTTCAGTTACACTTCAGTTCAGAATAGCAAACCATCAGACACTCACAGCCAAATATGAATATTTGAATTACAACAAATTTAATTCCTTTATTAAGCAGCTGCCAGAGGAACATTGTGACCAATTGAAGACTATTCTACAAGAGAGTCAGCTCCTGGCAAAGACTTCACTCCAGGCCTCCTTGGATGTTTCAGATACTGCAGCACAACCTATATGCATGGTAGTGATCATGAGAAGAGTGTCTTTGCTGCAGCTATTGGGCTTTCTAAGAGATGTTCAGAGCACCATTGAAGACCTCCCTTCTGATAGTCGCTAGCTCTTCATTGACTTGACAATACATTTCTCCAGGACTTGAAGGACTTGAAAACCATACTGTGATCCCTAGGGATTTATACTCCTGTAAATATGAGGAGATTTAGCAGGTCTCAGAAAGCATGCTCAGCCCATAGTCTACGATAAGTAGACTATCTGAGCCCATATCTAAGAGGCCAAGATACTCTAAAAAGAAACCTCCGTTAGCGTCATCTTCTCAGTCATCTGCATCCCCCAAGCGACAGTTTTGATGGATTGGTTGAGAGTCTCAACCATCCATTTGACAAGGTTTTACGGCTGCCTTGTGGTGCATCCACAGGGACACTACTTGAAAAAGGAGGAGAGGTTACTCACCTTGTGCAGTAACTGGAGTTCTAGATGGGTATCCTTGTGGGTGCTCCACTACCCATCTTCCTTCCCTTCTGCTCCAGAGTCTCCCTTGGGAGACTTTGCAGGGGAGAGGGAATGCAGAGGCTATTTGCCTGCACAACCCCACATAGCCTCTGCATGGGGCATGAAGATGAATGATACATGGGCGCAAGCTGAACTGGCACCACTACTAAAACATGTCTGATTAAAGGTGCAGGGGAATATAAAGTGGAGCACCCACAGGAACACCATCTCAAAGAACTTCAGTTACTGCACAAGGTGAGTAACCTCTCCTTGTTTAACTGTGAAAGGACTTGTGGTCTGAATCTTAGGGTACGTCTATACTTACCCGCTGGTTCGGCGGCCAGCAATCGATCTTCTGGGATCGATTTATCACGTCTTGTCTAGACGTGATAAATTGATCCCAGAAGATCATCACGTCTTGTCTAGACGTGATAAATCGATCCCGGAAGTGCTCGCCGTTGACGCCGGTAATTCTGCTCTGCGAGAGGAGTAGGCAGAGTCGACGGGGGAGCCTGTCTGCCATGTGTGGACCCGCGGTAGGTACCTTTAAGTTCGAACTAAGATACTTCGACTTCAGCTACGTTATTCACGTAGCTGAAGTTGCGTATCTTAGTTCGAACTGGGGGCTTAGTGTGGACCAGGCCTTAGTTGTGCTAGTTGGTGATTTCTGGAATATACTGTGCACTGGACTCACCGATTTCTGTTCCTGAAACACCCCCAATATGCCTTGCTCCACAATTGCTGGGATAGGCTGGCATAGCCCCAATTCTACAGCAGCCAGATATTCATCCATGCTGATGGAGTGATTTGGGAAGCTTTATAGAGCCTTTGCACAGCCAGAGAGCTAGTGTGCAGGGGCCAGGATCTGGCCCATTGTGTACATATAGGTTCTGTGCTATTCTAACACTTTCCAATACATATTCAGTGTAGAAAAAGCAAAAATCGGTATGCAAACTATTGCATACAAAAGAAATATTTCCGCCTGGTAAAGGAAACTTTCAGAGGTGAAAAACCAATCCAGATGACAGATACTGAAAGGGATATCTTTTAAAATAGTTCAATTTAATATAAATTAGTCACAATGAAATAAGTTTAGTATGTATGTTTTTATATGGAAGTGAGCATTAGCTGTTGCAATGTGCAGCATGAATTGAAGTATCCTTCATTATAGTACTTCACTATGAAAGGGTCACAAGTGTAATCATTTGCAGCTGTTTCAGTCTTGTTTCTACTGTCAAAGTAAATACTAGAGATGAGTGCACAATCCGGCTAGACTTTGGGCTGACCTAGACGGCTTGTGGAAACTCAGGATACACGTTTCCTAAAAGTTCTTAATTTTTCTCATCCTACCCTGATTGAAAACATCCTTTGCTCAGTTAGAATGGGATGCAGAGAGCAAAGGGCCCAATTCTGCTGAACTGAGGTCACTGATCAAAATCTCCGTGACTTCAGTTAGACTAAGATCAGCCTCAAAGTGGGCAGTGGCAAAGCAGATCAAATCAATACATAACTTTCCTTTCCTTTTTTTGTTTTGTTTTTTATTTTACAAAAATCTTGGACTCAGATTTATACTAGCCAAGATTCTGGTTCATTGTAATCAACAGTGACCATTTTTTATGTCATGTCCTTAAGCATGTCACACAACACTGACTGCTACTTAAACTGGTATTTAAGTTTTTTTTATGTTCTTTCTACCCTTCTTAGTGAGAAAGCAAATGGTTTGCCTATGTTGGAACAGACTGATTCACCCAAGGAGTATTTTGGATTATGTGGACCCTGCTCCTTTAAAGAAAAAACAACCAACCAACCCCTGCCCCCACCCATACCAAACCAAAGCAAAACACCAACTTAGACCTACAGAAAATAATTAACAATAAAGACCCTGATCCTGGAAACACTTAACTACCAGGTTATTACAAGGAGTTGTTTTGTTTAAGTCCGTATATAAAAAAGCCTCAACCAACTGCACTGGTTACTATCATGGATGATCAGCTGAACTTGTTACCATCAGTTAAATTGCCAAGCTCTAGTTTTGTTGCATGGGTAAACACAATAGATTCCCATCTGATCGTCTAAGGAGGAGATTCATCCTTGAGCTTAACCAGGGGGAGGCAACCTATGGCACGTGTGCCGAAGGCGGCACATGAGCTGATTTTCAGTGGCACTCACACTGCCTGGGTCCTGGCCACCGGTCCGGGGGCTCTGCGTTTTAATTTAATTTTAAATGAAGCTTCTTAAACATTTTATAAACCTTATTTACTTTACATACAACAATAGTTTAGTTATATATTATAGACTTATGGAAAGAGACCTTCTAAAAACATTAAAATGTATTACTAGCATGTGACTCCTTAAGTTGGAGTGAATAAATGAAGACTCTGCACACCACTTCTGAAAGGCTGCTGACCCCTGAGCTAAACAAACTAGTGAGTTCTCGAGGTAGATTACTTGAGTGCATTTATAGCAGCATTGCAACTGTCTAACAAGGAGGGCTGTGTGGCTCCCCCAAATTCTGTTGGAGCCCTTGGAAGGTTAGGTTGAAAGAGCATGAAGTTACAACAACTCTTTGGGGACCCTATTCCCAAGACCACATCTGCCCCTTGGACTCTGGGACATGCCACCTCCCGCATATGCCTTATCTGGTAGTTGTTTTCAGTCCAGTCCAGGGATACTAGTTGGTCTTGCACCATAGAAAGAACATGAGTTTGAAAGTCTGGCCTTTCTACCCTCGTGACAGATTGCTGTGGCATAGTTAGGGCCTGATTCTTCAAGGGGCAGAGCAGCAAGGTGGGCCAAACTCTCAGCAGCCATTGAAAGAGAACACTTTGAAGGAGGCGCTTGCCATTTTGCAAGTTCTGTCCCTTAGTTTGGTGACTAAACCCAAGCAATAAAAATCACCTTGCATCTGAGAGGGTTAAAAATCAATGAAGAAAACCTTTTCAGCACTTGAGAACTGTAACCTATTATCAAATATTAAGACCAGAGAACCCAATGTGAATCAAAGGAGACCTTAAGCATGATGGATTTGAACCTGGAAATATTTTGTTCTCTTTGCTGTACTGTACAGCAGGCAACAGTGATTATCTAAGACTACACCTACCAGTTAACACCTCTGATATTATCTTCCTGCTGTGCTAATGAGGAAGAGAATGTAAGATTTTGTATTTCATTTACATCGTGTGAGAGCTTTGATTTTTGCAATATGTGAACAAGGTACTTTCATGCATGCTGCTGCCTGGATGGTTGCAGCTAGCAACTGCTTTGATTCAATGGAAGGCTAATTAGCACTTCTTTTCTTTTCAAGTGCCTTCTCTCCATTTACTGCCAACCTGTGTGGAAATTTTATCAAGTTGGCTATGCTCAAAGAACAATTTTCAGTGAAAGGTAGATTTGGCTCCCTCACTTAAATAATGGATTTCAAAAATTAGAGCGCTTGCCATTCACTAAGGGAATATATTTACTGCAACTATTTTTGGATAGACTGAGTAGGAAATGAAATGTTTGTTACTGCATTAGGAGCCTGTGGGATCTGGCAGAGTCACCCAATAGCAGACTCACGCACAGGTAAAGTTAGGACTGTGAGGACAATCTTGAAGCAAATAAATAAGAGGCCCACTCAGACTCAAAAACTGCTCTCCACCCAGGTGTGGAATCTTCCTTTTCTGAGGCTGCCAGGTAAGCTGATTTGCTGCTACCCTTCATTCACTTTCTCTTGTTACCAGCAAAGTTGTCTCTGTGGAGTTCCTGGGTTTAAATCCTTAGGGCCAAACTCTTTCATTTCTGGTGCCATCCCATCAAAGACAAGTTTAATTCTTAGCTTCTGAGTAAGCCAACTGGTGGTCGCTTTATCTCATCACCTTAGCTTTATCCACTCTTTTGGGTGCTGTAAGGAGATCTTACAAGCAAGTCAATGGCAGAAGGGTGCACAGCACTGCTCACAAAATGGTGGTGCAAGTTGACCCTTGCATCTCCCCAATTCTGGGATGTCTGTGTTCTGGGCTGATTCCCTGATGTAACTTGAGCAGTCTGATGGCTTCTCTATCTACATTATGGTGGCTGTCAATGGCTAATGGGGCCAACATGGAAAGCTGAAGGTCAGAAAAACAAATAGACACCTGGGCCATGATCCTTAAGGGAGAGGTTACATAGGGGATGTTATTTCAACTTTGTACCATGGCAAGGGGTGGGTGGCAGGGCCTTACACTGGAGAAATCCAGTGCACAAGCTTTAGGGACAACATCTGCCAATGGTTTGGTGCAATGCAGTCACACAGCAATAAATGGTATGGCCCCATATCTATTGGTGCAAAGATGGAGCCTCAGCATTCTGGCACAAACCTCATAATGTCTGGGTTTTCAAGACAGATAATGAGGCTAATATTACTGTCTTTTTTTTTTTTTTAATTAACTAAATGCTCCACTCTGCTTTTAGGACATATATATGTATCTATGACATGACTGTGAAAATGTTACAGAGCTGATGGTATGCCTGCCCTGCCCCTTATTCTGTTTTTGTTTTTGTTTGCTATAGATGTATATATTGTAAACAGATAGAAAGGATTTAGTGCAGGGTGCATTTTTTATGCATACTTTACATATGAATGTACCCTAAAGAGTATCCCTTAGCGTAAATAGTATAGTAGGGCTCCAAAAAGGCCAGGGACTGTGGAGACATATAGGAAGAGTAAGTCTGTGTCCCAAAGAGCTCTGAGCCAAATGTGCCATCCTAACACCCCAATATTCACCACTGTCATGTAATTAGGATGTTTTGTACAAAGTTGTCATGTGAGGTATCATTGCAAAAGTCTTGATCTGCTAGACATTAATATCTGATTGGATTGTATGTGTTATCGTCATATGTGAAGTTATAAAGTTTGGCTATGTTGTGAGGTTGAAAACACCCACAAGCAGCCTTTCAGGTACAACAGTAAAAAGGCCAAACAATATTAATGACTTATTGAGGAAATGCACCCAAGCACAAGGATTACCCCAGAAACCGTGTACAATAGAAACCTCTCAGAGATAGCACTACGTAATGGGAGCTGTTTGACCCAGGTCACAGCAAAAGAGCTTTCCAGCAAGTGGGAAGAAGATATAAAAGGGGGACAATGACATCATGAGGGGACCTCACTCTCCATGCAACAACATGCCTGGAAACACCTGAGGGGCAAGGACTGAACTGTGGGGAGTGATGTTCCAAGGCTACAGGGATTTTTAGCCTGTGTATGAAAACCTGGGAAAGCCAAGACAACTTGTGCTTTAAGAGTCTGCCAGCCTATTTAACACTCAGGGTGAGAATTTGCTAATTTATATCCTACCTAGTGTGTTAAGCTTAGTTTGCCATTTTTGTTTATTTACTAAGGTCATCGGCTTTGATCTGTTGGCTATCCCCTATAATCACTTAATATCTATCTTTTGTAGTTTAATAAACTTGGTTTTGTTTTAAACCCAGTTTGTGTAATTCATAACAGGGGGCGGGCAAAAAGCTGTGCATCTCTCTCTCTCTCTCTCTCCACATTGAAGGAGAGGGCAAATTTCAATTAGCTTACGCTGTACAGTTCTCGAAGCAGCGCAAGACAATATAATTTTGGGTTTACTCCCCGAAGTGGGAGCGCACTTGAGTGGTGGGCAATTCCTTAGCCGAAAGCCTTCCCATGCAGCACTGATTTCAGTGTCTATCTTTCTGCAGCTGGGTATGTCTCTTCCTGTGTGTGTGCTAGAGGAGGCTTGAGGGCCTGGCTTAACAGGACAAATTAGAGAGCCCAGGCTGGTGGAACAGGTGGGCTCAGTGGTACCCCAGCACATCAGGTGGCACCCCAGGATGGGGGGCAACCCGTCACAGTGGTGCAGTGAGCAGGGCAATGTGCACAGCTTATTGCTCTGAGACACTAAGGGTGATTTTAAGTGAGTTGGCTGGAGAACAGACAAAGTGGCTACCAAGTTATTTTCTGTTTGCTTCTTTCGGGCAAGGGAAGTAGCGGCAACCCGTCACACCAAGTATCATCAAATTTTGTAAATGTGCATCAGTTTTAGTATTTTACAGTTTGTGGCCATTTTTGATGATTATGTGATAGTTTGTATTTTTTTTTTCTTCAAAATACGATGGGTGTTGCAAAATGCTGCATCTTTTGGTGATGGATAAAAATCTTGCGAGTCCAGTGGTTGAAATGTATGTTTTCCTTTTTAAAGTCACAAAACTGAAGAGTAGCAAGATTTTGCTTGTTTCTCTGAAGCAGCAATATGTCTTTGCAAGTTTGTGCACAGTTAGTAAATGCAGTTATTTGGGACCCAACTTGCCTGTGTGGCTTTTTCATTCTTGGTTTTTGCATAAAGAGCAAAAGTTATTGCACAACAGTTGTTGTATGCATCTGATATTGTTAGGATGAAATGGAAATAAATCAAATAGGTTAGTGGGTTTCGTCTTTATACTATCACTACCACAACTGACTTTGAAGTCCTCTAGAACCGTTAACCTTAGGAAATTAATTTATGAATTCACAAGTTCATCTTGAATCTTTTTTTTTAAACCAGTTTTGCTAAGTAATTTACATGAAGGAAAATTTTATACAATAGAATAAGAATTCATGCCTTGATGAGATGTTGGCTCTTTTATATTTTTTCATAGCAATAAAGGAGCCTTAAATTTCTGAGAATGATGCTACTGAAAGTGAACGTCTAGTCACAGAAGGGGTTTTCCTGACTACATGTCTGTTTTTCTAATTGGTGTTTGTTTGGATTGCTGTCTGAATTGATTTTGGACGCTGACCTTACGATGTTTCCCTAACTCAAGACTTCACGAGTGAAGTATAGTTTCCTTAAGCTGATGCAAGAAACAAATCAGATTGGGCTGGTTCTTTAAATCATATTGTTCAAGTAAATGTAGGGGAGAAGTTTTTGTGTTGGTGCCAAGACAGCTGTGGCTCACTCGTCGTAGCTGACTCAGAGGCTATCAGACAGTTCATTCTGGAAGGAACCCGGCACATGGTGACATAGTGGTTTGGAAAAAACTGTGGATTTTTTTTTTCCCCCAGAGGAAAAACAACAGAGAAAATCTAAGTGAAGACACTGCTAAAATACAGATAGTAGTTCAAAATTACATTTCTTAGATTACAGGATAGAGGAGGACAGGACATGCTTGTTGAAATAGGTAAGAAGGATGTTGAGCAATAGTCTGTTCCTAAATAACTTCAGCCAAGAATTTCTTTAAGAGAACCTGTTCAAGTGGTTATTCTATAAAGATCACTATAATTACTGGAACCTTCAGTCAGTTGCACTTCTAACTGGAAGAGGCTGAAGCGAAGTATAAAAGGCTGCCACTGAGTCACAAATGACTAGTCTGCAAGAAATTAGTTACATTAGTGGTTCTCACTCTTTTGCATACTAGCACACTCTATCATTATATTTTCCATATTAGGAGTCTTCTCCCAGCTAACTATTCCCCCTTTACAATATGTGGAGGGCAAAGTGGTCACAACCTTCTGATACCTGTCAGTGACCCACAGTTGAGCTCATGGATTAGGCAACTCCCTCTAATCAGTAGAAGAAAGTTATTCCACGGTTTAGTTTAATGCCACTTGGTAGATCTTGTACAAAATGAATGGCACCAATATTAGAATTTATGATAAGGGGCTGGGGGCAGGGAGAATAGCTAGTTACATGGTTTTGGATTTGAGGTGGAAAACTCTGAGCTATGACAATTAATATCCATTATCAATTATTTCAACTGATAAATGTTTAAAAAAATAACCTCAGTTTCCTCTTGAATAATTACAGCAGCTAATTTATTAGGATTTCTAGTGGCTTTGACCTTGTTTTCCTCATGTGCAAGTTCCTTTGGGGGACATTAATTACTGAGTACTTAAGTTAGAGGTAGGTTGTGAAATTAACCAGTCTGCCTGCTGAGGATTGCTGGTAGTGGAAGTAATCTGCTGGTCATTGTCACTTGTTCGTGTTCCATCTAAAAATAACAAATGTAGCACTAGAGATACAGGCCTTTGCAAGCAATTGTTGACTCTTACAGTCTTCTGTTCTTGGGAAGGGGAATGCTTTTGTCACCACTGTTGTAGAAACTTAGGGTAGAAGGGACTGCAAGGGTCGTCTAACCCGCTATGATGCAGAATTTGTTGTGTCTAAGCCATCCAAGACAGGTGGCTATCCAGCCTCCTTTTGAAAACCTCCAATGAAAGAGTTTCCACAACCATCTTAATCACTGTTCTTGTCCATAGTCATTAGGTGTTTCATGTTTGCCTGTAGATTGTAAACCCTTCCAAAAAACTCACCACATGGTAGAGTGCTCATTATTCCATGTCCTTTTGATCAACAATCCCAAGCAGGTAAGCTCCAGATACCCTTCCTTCATTTTGTATATTGAATTGGTTGAAGTATTAGTTACAAATATTTGTCACTAATTTAGTGCACCCTTTTTAAAGCGCAAAAAAAAAAGCTCAAGTTGTTCACTAGCTAGGGACCCTTTAAAATAACCACCTCAGTTTGAAACAGAGCACCTTAATTGATCTCAACAGTACAGTTAACCAGAAATTGGAGTTTTATTCCACTGAAATTTTTGACTTTTTGTTGAAAAAACAAACAAGTAAATCTGGTTTGGGACAATTTTTCAGTTTTCCAGTTTCAGCTTTCAGAAGAAATCTTGACAATTTTTAAAGGAAGCAGGCACTTTCTGCCTAATTTCTGTTTAGTTGAACATTTGATTCTCTACAGAGTAAAGTTTTGAAAAGAGAATTTTCAGCCAGTTGTACTCAACACTTATATGGTACATACGGAGAGAGGCAGTGTTTTCCTGAGGAATTGAGATGGGGGCGGCTGTTGGAATATTTGGGGGGCAGGGGTGAGGGCCGACAAGGGTTGAGACCGCGAGGGCAAAGGTGGGCTGTTTGGCACTACAGTAAAAACTGAAAAATGTTTCACGACCATTTTATTAGATTTAACTCGTGTTTTAAAATCATCAGAAAAATTAAAGTTGGCTACTCAAGCCTACTACGAAGCACTACATCTACATCCGTCTTGGTTTCTTGTTGTAATTTTGCACTCTTTGGTGTCTTCTTTTGTATCCGTAACTTCCACTCCTTCATGATATGCTCATGATCAGGCAGAGGGCGACTTCTTTCAGAACACAAAATTCTATTCAATGAGGAAAAAGTATGCTCAACTGTAGCTGTTGTGACTGGGAGTAGCAAGAGATGAATTCCTACTTCTTTCATCCTAGGAAACAGCACAGAGATTTGGTTGAACCACTAGTGATGAGAAAGAAGTTGAAGTTAAATCTTCATTCGTTCATCATATGATATTCCTCTGTGTTCAAAATTCTCTATTCTGTCCTGATCACATAGCAGCCCTATTGCTGGTAGTGCCTCACTCCACTCAATTGTAGGTGTTTTATAAGATGGTCATCTGTAAAAGTTATGTGGAGGCTGAATAGAATCCAGAAATCGTTATTGTAGATTTGTAAGAATAAAGTCAGTGTACTTTTTCAGTTGGCTTAACAAACACTTCTTGTCCTCTTCACTTAAGGAGTCCATATAAGTACCTTCATTAGTCAACTTCTGGACTGAAGTCTTTGCTTCTTCCTGTACATTTTCAATTGATATCTCTGATTGATCCAAGGGTAGCTTCTATTGCTGGACAAAGATCTACTATTGTAGCAAATGCCTGGATGACATTGTTTAATAACGCAAGTGGTTTCAACAGTAGATTTACAAGAGAGAGAATGGCAATAGTCTTCTCTGAACTTAGTAACAAAAGTAGTCCACCAGCCTCACGACTTAGATCTGACCTATCTTGGTGGATACTCTCCAAAGCCAGTAATAACGATTGCAGTAATTTTAAGACAACAGCCAAGAATCGCTCATGAGAAAGCCAGCAGGTTTTCCCAGGTTGGACTAATTTGAACTTCAATCCCAGTGTATCTTCTATTTGTTTCCAAGATGTTCAGGCCTTTTGGACTCTTGCTGAAAAAAAGAGCATATAAAACAGCCATTAAATTTGTGTCTTTTTAATGTCTTTTTAAGATTCTGCAGCTTGTACTAGTGCTAGCTGGAGTAGATGGCCTCTGCAGTGTGTATAGGAGAGATTAGGGTTACACTTTTCTCTGAGCAAAGCTTGTACTCCGCTATGTCTTCCAGAGAAGTTTGCAGCGCCATCAAATGCACAAGCAGCCATCTGTTTGGGGTTCTATTTACAAGCATTTAATTCTTCTAAGATGTCACAGGTGCAGCTGATAAGTCTTCTATAATCTGAACATCTAGAATGCATCCACTGGCCTACCACAGACATCAAGATGCCATAAGCAATGACTTAATACTTGGTGCCTATTTGCATTAGTGCTTCATCAGCCATGTATGCACGTTTTTTGAATATGGTGAGAGTTCTTCACTTTTTCAACTGCTGAGTCTTTCACTGTTGAGCCACATGCTTCTAGAGTTGAGTTTTTTCAGGAAGATAGCGAGCATTTGTCAGTCTTGTTCAAAACCAGTGTCCAACGTCGGGATTAACAAGTGACAATGCACTTAACATTGGCCTCCAGTTTGTAGTGTGTGGTATGTCTTACTTTCTATTTAAGTATGGTGCAATAGCCATGTTGCTTCACGTAAACTGAGTTGTGTCTCCAGCATTCTTAACAGCCTGATTAAGTTCTTCTAAAATTGGCTTTGACGGTGACTGGCTTATAAGGCTTTCTGCATGTTGATGCAGACCAGAGGCATGGTGTTTTGCAGCCTTCTCAAATAGGTTGTCAGTATTGGCTTAGCTGATCAGTCTGGCAAACCAAGCTCTTCCACTTTTATTATATAAATCCATGATAGGCCCAAATCTTGAATACTGCATGCAGTTCTGATCATCCCATCTCAAAAGATGTAGGAGCAGGATTTTATATTTGTACTTTAAGAATTAATGTATGATTTGATCATCCTGCCAGCCACCCTTTTTGAATAGCAGAAAGGAATGACCCTTGGTAAAAACGCATCTGACAGACTGCCAGTATCTGTACTGATGTTAAGGCAGGGACAGACCAGAACAATCCTTATGACTGATTATGGTCACCCTTTTGTTTTAGAATAAGTTATAATGTGTACTATGGTTTCCTCTCTGTATTATAAATTAGGCACTCTAGTTAAATATACATTTATTTGTTTTAAGGTTTAGTAAGTAAGAGATAAGATCTTGTATTGTATATATGTTAATGCGATTAGAGGAATGTTGAAGGCTCGGGCCACAATGTGAACTGTTTTGATTACAAGATTTGGTAGGTTTAATTTACAATGCCTTTCTTGCTCAACATAAGAACTGCTGTATACCTTTGAAGGTCTCTGTAAAAGACTGTTTGTGTGAATGAGGAATGTATGCATCAGGAAAAGATAAGGTGTGAAGGCGATTGTTATAACCAAATGGTCAAGGAAGAAGGAGTGAAGAGACTTAATGACATCAGAGAACCATCAATGCGTATCCATGATTGAGGAAGGGCAGACTGACGACCCTGAGGTGGAGGCTGGCACCCCTAAAGACAAGACAATTGATTAAATTGAAACCAGGACAGGATGACCCTCTCAGAGGTGTTTTGGAATGTTAACATCAAAAGATAACACCAATTAAGGGGTAACCAGTCACAAACTGACACAGCAAAATCCATAGACTTCAACAGAGGAAAAAAAGACTCTAAGAACAGGGTGTGTGGCCATGGGACTTTGGGTTCATCTTGCCACAACTCCAGGAGCATCGGATCGCGACCGACCGAGCCCGGCTCCCCTCTGTGACCAAACTGGCTGGCCACTAGATTGATCCAGACTCTGGACTGGTAACTATAAACATCAACTGGCAGGACTGTGTGTGTGACTGAAAAGCATATGATAACTGCTGTATTCTCAATAAATGCGGCGTATTGCCTTTTTCCCTAAAAAAGATCCCGTGTGCTTCTTATAAGCATAACAAATAGATATATTGGAAAAGGTACAGAGAAAGGCAACAAAAATTACTGGGAGTATGGAACAGATTCCATATGAGGAGAGATTAAAAAGACTGGGACTTTTCAGCTTGGAAAAGAGATGACTAAGAGGGGATATAATAGAGGCTTATAAAATCTTGACTGGGGTGGAGAAAATGAATAAGGAAGTGTCATTTACCCCTTCACTTAACACAAGAACCAGGGGTCACCCAATGAAATTAATAGGCAGTAAGTTTAAAACAAACAAAAGGAAGTATTTCTTCATACAATGCAGTCACCTGTGGAATTGTTTGCCAGGGATGTTGTGAAGGCCAAAATTATAACAGGGTTCAAAAAAGGAACTAGATAAGTTCATGGTGGTTAGGTCCATCAATGGCTATTAACCAGGATGGGCAGGGATGCAACACTGCTCCGAGTGTCCTAGCCTCTGTTCACCAGAAACTGGGAGTGGATGACGGGATGGATCACTCGATGATTCCCTATTCTGTTCATTCTCTCTGAAGCACCTGGAATAGTCACTGTAGGAAGACCGGATACTGGGATAGATGGACCATTGATCTGACCCAATATGGCCGTTCTTGCATACAAATAATTATAATAAAAAAGTTTAGTACAGAAACTCCCCAATATAATGACCTCTTGAGATAGCGATGATGTGAGATAATGATCTTGGCAAATAATACATTTTAAAAATCTTGGCCTACTAGGAAATGTATTTATATAAGTTTCCCAGTCACAAATCTAACATTCTGTAGTGAAGTCACTAAAACGTAGTCCAATGCTCTGGCCGCTGTTGTTTGTCATCCCACCGTTCACTCTACCACTCCGTCCCCAACGACCCTGCACTGTCACCTTCTGCTGCCACCTGCCACTGTGACCTCTGTGAGTCAGTCTTTTGCAGTTCTACCCGGCTGTCAATGATTTCAGCTCTCAGTGGGGGAACTTTGCTGCTAGTGCAGGCTGGGCTGTCTGTCACAGAAACACTGTCCCACAGCAGGACTAAGCACTTAGACCTGATTATCAGTGATTTCAACTCTAGTGGTCACTTATGAGGCCTAATCATCTCTCTCTCTAAACAGGAGAGTGGGGCAGGTCAAATAGTGCCTATGACTCTTAGGCAGAGCCCACACCACCAAACAAAACACCTGTGCCCCACCCTCTCTCTCTTCACTAGGATATGGCATCCAAACCTCCTGCTTAGGGAGTGCTGTTCAGTTGAGGATGACCAGGACTTAATTTGTAACAAAAGAGGTGCCAGGGCTCAAGCAAGTTTGTTACTTTCACAACTGATGTGACAAGCCCAGAGGTCTCAGGGCTATGAACTGCCGAGCCTAGAGGTGCTGGGGCTCTGTCCTGCACGCCCTTGCACAAATTCAGCACTGAGGGAGACCCCTTCATTCAGTCAGGCTAAGTACAGTTCTGCTGCCCTTTACTCAGACAATAAGGATAACAACATTTCATAACCCCCACATTTAATACTTAAGTGATTTGTAACCCAACACCAGCCAAAACTGATCACTTGGGTAGCGCAGCTCTGTCTGCTGGATACCTAGGCAGAGTAGGTGTGTTCATGTAAATACAGTCTGGTCCTGAAGCCTTTCCACCCACCCCTGGCTCATCACTAGCTGTCAGGGGAGAGCTCATTCAGACCTTGCTTATAAATAATAATTTGAAATTACACCTCTACCCCGATATAATGTGACCCGATATAACATGAATTCAGATATAACACGGTAAAGCAGTGCTCCAGGGAGGCAGGGCTGCGCACTCCGGCGGATCAAAGCAAGTTCAATATAACGCGGTAAGATTTTTTTTTTGGCTCCCGAGGACAGCGTTATATCGGGGTAGAAGTGTATTTGGTAGGCCAATATAGCCAAAACAAATGTGCTGACATTGTCATAAATAACGCTGTATGAGGAAGCTAGTCTTTGTTCATACTTTTCAAACCCATTATGCTTTCTCACATGCAAGTATTTTCTCATATACTGTATACGCCTTTAAAGTGTGCATTACCGTTTCAAGTTCTAGTCAAATTTTCAACAAATGACTAAATGGGCAACACTGCACGTAACTGGGGGGGGGGGGGGTGTTGGGGAAATTCAGTGGGGGTGAGAGGTGGGATCTTAGAGATCCAGTTCCTTACATGTACAGGGCTTCATAGATTCAAGTCAACACAGTGAACTGCAGCTGGAAGCAGACACATTTGTAAAGTGGTTTGGCTGACTCAGTCTACTAATCATGCAGGCCTGCTACATTCTACACTAGCTGAAATTGCCAGGTGGTTTTCCAGGATATCCCAAATAGGGCATATTGAAGTGATTCAGTCTTGAGGCCTGAAGGCTTCAGTTAATCTTACTTTCACATACAAAATTGTTGGTGCATCTCTGAGGAAGATACATTCAAGGTGCTGTTTGCTTTGTCTATACAGCATGGGGTGTTCATTGTCCCATTAGAGTAAAATGTATAAATGGGGGTTCATTTCAAAGACACTAGAGAGAAGTAAATTATTTATAATTTATAAGACGGTAATTCTGTTTCTTGCAGTAATTGTAACAATACACCATTTACCTTCCCACATCCACCTAATACATATATATTTAATTAATATCTGGAATTACTATTAAGAGTCAAACAAAACTATATCAATTTTACTTTTATATTTTACACACACACACACACACACACACACACACACACACACACACACACACACACAGTGTGTTAACAGATCCTAGGAGTAATAGTTAAGCTTTTTTGGTTCCATTTTTGAGTTCTCCAAATATGTTCTTAAACATACAGTCCATTCATGTTTTTGTTGAACAAATTAATGTATAATATTTAGAACTAAACTCATTTTTCATACTTCTTTATGATGCTTAGTTTTTGTTTGCTAATATAAATGTAAAGTGCTATGCTTAATGGCAGGTAAGGTTCTGACAGGACATCTCCCATTCATCCCCAAACTGAAAAGAATGGAAATAAGATATTAAGGAGAACGACTTGTGCATTCCTTTCCACCTTCATGTTGCCTACAGCATTGTTGATAACATACTCCAATGTTCCATAAGGTTTTCACTTTCTTCTCCAGCAGATATCTGAAAGCAGTCTGGCTTCATCATGCTTACTCTCTGTGATGCACTCTATATGATTTTATAAAAATATGCTAATGAGTGTGAATATAATGTAACTGGAATATGCTTCATGCTAAAGGTCTCTTACAAGGTATCATTACAATCTACTGAGTGTGGTCATCCTATTTGTCTGAATGTATCACTCTTGTATCTGAAACTAGAAATATGAAATAACGCTGAGGGCCTATTGTAATTATGCAAAGTGTGGGCCATTAATGGTGGTTTGGAATCTTGATGGCTCCCATTAACCAGGACAATTGTCTGTAGATGGCCCTGTTTCACTTGTAAGTCTTCCTGTATACGTGTGTGTTGGCAAGTGGGTAATGAAGTCTTACAGTAACATGTGATCATGTCACCTGAACTGGAATCCATCTTTAACCTGGTGCTTTTCCATTGAGAAAGAGGGGGTGGGCACCCAGAGAGGGACAAAGGATTCCCACCTTACGCAAAAGATATATAAGTGAGTGGAACAGAACAAAGTGAGGGAGCCATCATGAGAAATCCCCTAGTTACCACCTGAGCTGGAACAAGGGCTGTACTGGGGAAAGGATTGTGCCCAGACTAGGAAGGCATCCAGTCTGTGAAAGAAACTTATTGAAACATCTCTGAGGGTGAGATTTTATCTGTATTCCATTTTCTTAGACATAGGCTTGTGTGTTTTATTTTACTTGGTAATTCACTTTGTTCTGTCTGCTATTATTTGGAACCACTTAAATTCTACTTTCTGTATTTAATAAACTCACTTTTTACTTATTATTAAACCCAGAGTATGTATTAATATCTAGGGGGTGGGGCAAACAGTTGTGCATATCTCTCTATCAGTGTTGTAGAGGGTGAACAATTTGAATAAATGGATTTATTTGGGGTTTAGACCCCATTGGGAGTTGGGCATCTGAGTGTTAAAGACAGGAGCACTTCTGTAAGTTGCTTTCAGTCAAGTCTGCAGCTTTGGGGCACGTGGTTCAGACTCTGGGTCTGTGTTGGAGCAGACTGGCATGTCTGGCTCAGCAAGACGGGGTGCTGGAGTCCCAGGCTGGTAGGGAAAGCAGGGGCAGAAGTAGTCTTGACACATCAGTTGGCAGTTCTCAAGGGGGTTTCTGTGATCCAACCCGTCACACCCTCATCCATCCCAACTTCATCATACTTACTCTCATGCATAACCTTAAAAATGGTGTCATATGTCTTCATATCAACAGATTGGCACATCCGACTGTCACATATTCCAGGCATTTGGGCAGTTATTTTGCGGACTGTTGTGGATTCTTAAAGAGGACATTTGAACTGTGATGATCTTTTAATTAACCAGACTTTGAGGAAGAGTGTTATTTGACTTAAACGTCTGGGTGCAGTGTGAGAACTCCAAGAAGGGGAAAACTAAGGCTGTGGCAGAGTGAAATGCTGGACTGGTCCTGCTACAGGGGAAAGCATGAATTCCACAATGGGGCGGGTGGAAGGAAGGAAGTACAGCTAAAGTTGCATCCCAGCCTAGCCTCAGCGTGCTCTTCTAACTGTTCCCATCCTGAGGTTTAGTGTGGTAAGGAAAAATTCCAGACATCATAATCACTGATGTTAGTCTGTTGACTTGATATTGTAAGCTGAGAAAACAGACTTGAAGCAAAGAGGCCAGACTAAGTGAGCAGAATGGTAGAGATTTTACAGGAAATTGTGTCATTTTAAGAGATTTTTAAAGTTGTATGTTGCCATTGTACTGAATGTATTTGAGCTTTTTGTTAAATACTTGTGTGTTACTGGAAGTGAAATAAAAATTACTGTTGACTGATGGAAACATTTTCAGTTTATCAGGTTTCCCTTTAATTTCCTTGAAGTCTCTCAATGATTTTATATGATTTTCAAAGTAGCTACAGTATTTACAGTTGTATTATGCTTGATGGTATTAGGAAAAAAAGAACAATGCTTCAGTATGATTAATGCCCCATTTCCACAAAAACTCACATGTGTAACTTAATGAATGTGAATGGCTATCCAACTACAGAAGCAGTTTCTCCTCCCTTGGTGTTCACACCTCAACTGCTAGCAGAGCACCTTACCCTCCCTGATTGAACTAACCTCGTTATCTCCATACTGATTTATACCTGCCTCTGGAGATTTCCATTACTTGCATCTGAAGAAGTGAGGTTCTTACCCACGAAAGCTTATGCTCCCAATACTTCTGTTAGTCTCAAAGGTGCCACAGGACCCTCTGTTGCTTTTTACAGATTCAGACTAACACGGCTACCCCTCTGATACTTAATGAATGTGAGTAGTCTCCATGAACTCAGTGGGACTACTCACATGTGCCACATTAAAGGCTTAATTGTTCATAGGCATTGTTTCCTCAAGGTTAAGTATTCTGGTATCTCAGACTGTGCAATACAACTACTCCTACTCCTTTTGATAACACTTGTGAATAAACAAACAGCCAACTTCTTTTCTCTATAGAATATTCTCATTAATTTTTAATTACCATGGATTGTTTCAATTATTATATATACCTTTTTGATGAATTCATTCCCCTATGATGCCTTTGTTTATCCCCTCCTTGTGGATTGGAGTGATCAGATGACAGTTCTCCCATTTCAGACCCAAGTTACCCAGGTCTCTCTCTAACATAGACCCATAGAAATGTAAGACTGTAAGGGACCTTGATAGATCATTTAGTCCAATCCTCTGCATTGAGGGAGGTCTAAGTATTACCTAAACCATCCCTGACAGGGGGTTGTCTAACCTGTTGTTAAAAACCTCCAATGGTGGGTATTCCACAACCTCCTATGTAACTTTTTCCAGTGGTTAACTACCTTTACAGGTAGGAATTTTTCCTTATTTCTAACCTAAATCTCCCTTGCTGCAATTTAAACCCATCACTTCTTGTCCAGTCCTCAGTGGATAAGAAGAACAATTTATCACCCCCTTCTTATAATAACCTTTTATGTACATGAAGACTGTTATCATGTTCTCCCCTCAATCTTCTCTTCCCCAGACTAAACAAATCCAGGGTGTTTTTTTTCCCCTCCAATCTTCTCATAGGTCATGTTTTCTAGACATTTGATTTTTAATTTTTTTTTCTCTCCTCTGGACTTTCTCCAACATTTGCTAGTTTCCTGGAACAGTTTACTTTTTAATAACTCTTGCACGGTCTTTTAGATGGCTTTTTACATACCATAGTCTTGGTCTTCAGGAGTCTATTGTCCTTCACTGGACTGATACCCAAGACTCCGAGAGCACGTAAGTAGATGATGCCACTTACATGCTTATGATAGTGCTTCAGCTAGGGACCAATGGGCCTAAATTGTCAAAAGTGACCAGTGACTTTGAGTTTTTAACTTGAGACATCTTAAAGGGACCTGATTTTCAGAATGTGGTGAGCATTTTCCCTCTGAAAACCAGGCCTTTCTAAGACTTCTTAAATTGGGCATACAAATATTGAGGCACCCCGAAATCACTAATCACTTCTGAAAATTTAGTTCATCTATGTGTCTTAGGCATAAGCTCTAGGTAAGGTAGGTTAGCAATTCAAATCTAAAACAGAATTAAAATATAAGTAGGCATTCTCTGTGACATAGCGGGCTTGTCTAGACTGGAAGAATGAGAGGTGTTTAAAAATATGTTAATGGATGTTAGGTAAAACATTTTTAAACACCACTTAGTACCAACGTAGACAAAGATAGTTATATTTTACAACATGCAAGCTGGTCATGGTCAGCTATCAGTGGGAGATTTGCTTGAGTAAGGACAGAAGACTGCAAGAGTGGATCTTTATCATCAATAATTATCCCGAAGAGCCCAATTCTGTTCTCATTTACAATAGTTTAAAACATGAGTAGCTTTACTGATGTGGGTGTAGTTACACTGGAGCAGAACTGGGTAAGTGACAGTAGAATCAGACTGCTAGTCTTTCTTCCTGCTTATGTTCCAGATAAGTCAGCCTTGCTTATATACGTTCTCTGTGTTAGTCTTTCCTCAGTGTAATATCTGACACTTCTTTTTATTAAATCTCAACTTGCATTGTTCTGACAAATCTCCACGTTGTCTAAACCATCTGTATTTATCATCTATGGTAGGGGTCAGCAACGTTTGGCACGCGGCTCGCCAGGGTAAGCACCCTGGCGGGCTGGGCCAGTTTTATTTACCTGTTGACGCGGCAGGTTTGGCTGATCGCGGCCCTCACTGGCCGCAGTTCGCCGTCCCGGGCCAATGAGGGCGGCGGGAAGCGGTGCGGGCGAGCGATGTGCTGGCCGCAGCTTCTCGCCGCCCCCATTGGCCCAGGACGGCGAACTGCGGCCAGTGGGGGCCGTGATCGGCCGAACTTGCTGCGTCAGCAGGTAAATAAAACTGGCCCGGCCCGCCAGGGTGCTTACCCTGGCGAGCCGCATGCCAAACGTTGCCGACCCCGATCTATGGCTTCTATGTTTGATATACCTCCAGCACCACGTCATTCACAAATCACTGTCAAATTCACATATTCCCCTAATAAATAATGTAGAATAAATAGTGTCACTAAATAAATAGGCTATATAACACCTATCCCAGTGCAGATCCCATTGGGATCCTACTTAAGCTATCCCCATTTTGTTGCAACACCCTTGATAATGACTCATTGTTTCCTATCTGTCAGCTAGTTTTATATCCACCTTGTTGTATTATTATCCAGACAACACTCCTCCGCCTTCTGCATGAGCTTCCTATACTAAAGTAGCAATGTCAGAGTCTGTGTCAGAGGTTTTGCTAAAAAATATAAAATGGCTGCTTTTAACCACAGAAGTCCTCAGCTTCACTATCTCAGTAGTCACCAATTGGTAGTATAAAAATATGAATAATTAAAGCAAATGGGAACTAAACATAGATTTGGCATTTGCCATGCAAGTAAAAAACTGCAAAGGGAGCCCTAGGTGACTCACTAAAATACTTTGGTATGATGTGTTTGTTGCCAGTATTTCAACAACTCGCAAAAGCGCAGTAGTTGGCTAAATATATGACTGCAAAGGAAAACAAATTAAGTAGCAGGAATGCCAGAAAGAGGCTTGAAGCAAGAGACTGATACAATTATACTAGAAGAGAAACACTCTCTGAAGATGAATTACGTATGTTATAATTGTTAATGTACCTGAAATAATACCTTTTTAAAAAGAAAATTCTTCATTAATTTCCTTATTTGTTTGTTTCATACCACGTAGTTCATATATTCATGCTATGATATTTTAGGCCATTTGATGCATGCTGGCAACTGGGCAATAACAATTCTTTCTCTCCCAAATCCATCTACTGGCTCTGGTTTGGCCATTCACATGGAGGTGGTGAGTTTGACTTAGAGCCCACCTTCATCAGTTAGCAGGGAGCCTTTCCCATATAACCAAGGATGTCTCTCTTAAGGGTAATTGGGTCTCACTGAGGCCAGTCACCATCAACCCACTGCAGATTTGATTGCCCATGTAAGTCTGGACAGCCATCTGTCTCGTCACTCTTGAATAGGTCCATAAATGGGGTTTGGTTGTTGGTGTGTGGATCCCCAGTTAGGTCTGACAGGGATCAGCCAATGATTTGCCAACATAACTGTCTGGCTGCCCCCTTTGTTTGGCCATAAAATATGGAAGCTTGTGAAGAGAATCTCTTCCTCTGGTTGACCTTATTTTCCCACCAAACATGCCATGATTCTTGCCTGTGATCTGCATTTTATATAGATTACTATACCATGCATTTGGCCTTATAAAGTTGGCTTTTTCTCCACTTTGCTTTCAATCTACATTATTCATGGATAGCTCTGTAACACTGCTGTTGTTGGTTAAATACACCTCTACCCCGATATAACGTGACCCAATATAACACAAATTCGGATATTATGCGGTAAAGCAGTGCTCTGGGGAGGTGGGGCTGTGCACTCCGGCGGATCAAAGCAAGTTCGATATAACACGGTTTCACCTATAATGCGGTAAGATTTTTTGGCTCCCGAGGACAGCGTTATATCGGGGTAGAGGTGTATTTGAAGTTCTGGCTTTTTTGTTGTAGGATTCACTGATGAAGTTTGCTTTAAAATATGGCATACCTCTGCTGGTACACCTGGAGTGTTGTTGAAAAACTGATGGTGAGGCAAGCTTTGACATTGCAGCATGAGAATCCTATAGCAGAAAATCAGTTCAAGGCAAATGCTGTTGGTTTAGCAATTATTGTATTATAATTAGAATGAAGTATAACTTTTTTCCAGCAAGACCCCCCAAACCAGGCATAACTCCATATTCACTGAGGCTCGCAAATCTTTTAGGGAGCTGGGCCATATTTTAAGTGAACCAGACAAATTTATGGTTTCAGGTGAAAACCATGCAAAATTCTGTGGTTTCAGGAACAATTTGCTTTGAGGTTTGTGGTTACTTCAGGTTTAAACATGAAACTCAAAGTATAATCTGGGTAGTTGGGAATCCAAATTACACAAAGCAAAAAATTCATATGATCTGATTTGATCTGAAACTACCAGATTTCACACAGCTCTAGTTATAACATATGCCATAGATTAGAGGCAATCCTCTGTATAATTGTTAGATACAATAATGAGAGAAATAAATGCATTAATGGTTATATTTTATTTGATTTGATCTTAAGTATACATAGTATAACATTTCCAAGTTCACAATCTTGGCTCTTTAAAATGCTTTTGTTTTATTGAAATTTGGAAAGGTAGTTCATGCAAATAATTAATTACTTATTAAATGTGGTTTTTCCAAAACAAGTGCTTATATAAATATGAAAAAGTTAGGCATACACACATTTTATTTATATCTCTATATCTATATGTATAAGAATTAATAGAGATACATAGAATAATTAATACCTGAGCTATGATTTTGTAACATGAGATTTAATCCAAAATTATTTTTTGAGAGCAGAAATTAAAGTGATTTATAGAAGACACATGGGGTTAGTTGTTGTGTATTTTGCTATGTAACTTTCATTCCTTTGTTTTCTTTATACTGCATCTTTAAATCTCTAAGATCTCTAGTCACTGCAAACTGGCAACCAAGTTGATGTGCATACGTATACATACTCACACTCTCTCTCTCTCTCTCTCTCTCTCTCTCTCTCTCTGTGTCTTATGGAGACATTACTTTTGTTCTTTGTTTTCTCTTATCTAAAATAAATCTGTAATGGTCCTCACTTGGGGTCTGGTTGGGGACCATAGCATAGTGGTCATGGCCACAACCCCTGACTGCCAAGTGGGTTGTGGGGAGAGGAGTTCAGGCCCACCCACTCCACCAGGCTCCGACCCAGGGTCCTTTGGGCTACCAGTAGTCTGGCAATCAAGGCTGCCTAAGGCTGTCCTCCCTGGGCCTCTTCTTCTTGTCATTCCCCTTCCCCCCTCACTCCCCGACCTCCCTAGGTCAGCTTAGTCCAAGGCTTTCCCCTAGTGGGGAAATCCAAATCCCAAAATAAGTAAGAGAGGGTTACCAGTGTCCAAGGTCCACAGGACACTTCCCTCTCCGGTGGTCTCTGAGTTGGGTCCTCCCTTCCCTCAGTGAGGGCCCCTTTGGGCAGCTGTGTCAGAGCCTTTAGACTTCCCTCTGCTCTGCACTGCTGGAACTGTGGGTTGCAGGTCTGCTCACCTCCAGCTCTGCTCCCAAATGAGCTAATTCCCTGTCTTTTAATTCCTCCAGCAGGTGGAGCATTTTGCTGCAAGTGCAGTGGGACGGGGCTGGCTGAGTTCAAAAAATCCCTTAACCCTTTGTTGCCCAGTGTGGGGTTTGTACACCCCATCACAAGTCACTGAGTGTATCTGACTATTCCTTGTGCCTTTACTCATGGAGATCATTTTTTTGAAATATACGTAGCTATAAACACAACCATTCTTTTGACATCGTATGGTTTTATAGTTAGACATATGGCATTAGAATATTAGAAAAGGGTCATTCTATCTTTTAAAAAAAAAACACAGTCCACATACACATACTGTGTAATGACATCAAATAGTGCAGTGAAGGAAAACAAATAACGAAGAATCATTGCTAAAAACATTAGGCAAACTTTTCCAAAGTGTCTAAGTGACATTGATGCCTGAGTCCCATTGATCTATTTTTTTTTTTTTTTAATAATGGGACAAAGCACTTTTGAAAATTTTAAGTAGCATTATCAAACTTTTAAATAGGGCAACAATGCTGTCTTGTAACATTGATTATTTGTTTATAATACCTTGTTCTGAAATTTGCCAGAGTAATTCAATCCACCAAATTAGTAATGTTGAGATTCTCTCATTTGCAAAATTTTAGCATAACACATTTTTACATCTGAATTCTAAACTTCCAAAATTAGGGGTTTATAATGGAAATGCTAGTAGATAGGACATCGCAATACTGTAATGGGCACACACATTAGATTCATAGGGGGTGGCCTACTTTTGACAGGAGGGTGCTATGTTTGTGTGTGGGATGACTTGAGTCAGGGATGACCTATTGTAAAAAATCTTGAATCTTTGGTAATATCTGGCCTTGCAAGTCTGTTTCTTTGCAAGTTTATTTACATTGATTTTACATTCGGGTACATGAGGGAAATATGCTGAAGGTAAAAAGGAAAATCTCAGTCCTTTGAATGTTGGCTGAAGCTCCTAGACAGAAAAATCTCATTTCTGTTTTTTCTCTTAATATTTCAAAAAATATATAAAAATATAAATAAACCACCCAACTAACATTCTTTAAAGAGTTTGTTTATAGAAAAGAAAGTTTATGCCGTTTGTAGGAAATTAAATCTCTGTATCTCCTCCATCTTATATGCACACACATCATCTCACCCCAAAAGACCACCCTCCTCTGTCATCAGTATTCCCAGAAGCTCTGTAATGTTTTCATACACAAAGAACAATCAGACACTTTTAATCTAAAATTACTTTTATTTTAAATTAAAGAAAACAGCAACAAGAAAGAACAAAAGTAAAGTCTCTTCTGTTTTGTCTAGACTCTATCGAGGAGATAAGGTTGAGGTTAGGTCAAGCTTAGCTAAAATCCTGATCTAAATTAGACAGATCCTGAGAGAACCCAATGGGCCTGATTCACCATAGTCCTGCACCTCCTGTTATAATTTATTTCAGAATAAAGAGAGTGTAAAACACTCCCAGATCAAACTGGTACCATTTTACACACACTGTGTGCTAATTTTATTCTGATGTATGTGACTACACAAGGTGCAAAGCAAGGGTGAATCAGGTCCAGTGTGTATAGCACACTGCAGCAACTGTATTGAACTCTGCACACACAGGTTTTAGAAATGTAAAGGTGCATTGCACAGGAATCAAAAGGCATTAGAATTTCAGAGGCACATGCAGACTTTGTAGTGTATTAGAATCAGAAAAAGAAATATTAAAGTGAACACCTGTGCTCTGTCTAAGGATATGCAAATCGATCTAGATTAAAAATAAAAATGCCAAACCTTAGGGCAAAATGGAATCAAACTTGAAGTGAAGGTGGTTTTTTGGTTTGTGTTGGTTTTTTGACATTTAAAAAAAGGACAGTCCAGATAGGGTTTGGGTGTTCACCTGAACTCTGGATTTGTCCATCCCTGTGTAGTTGCATCTGAAACTTACTCATCATGAATGAGTAAAATAAATAGAACTTTGAAAATGTTTTAATGATAACAAAATCTGTGGCCACTTAAGAGGGTTTGTTAAAGTTGAAACAAATCCTGAAGTGCCTCTAAAGCACTAGGTCAAGAAATCTGATTAAAAACCAGGCTGAATCACTGTCCAATTTACCAGAATTACTTTGCAAAGTTTTTGTAAACTCTTGGCAAAGCAGAGTGAGGAACGTGTGCTGGCCAGCACTAGACAATGAGATTTATGATGCATTGACTTTCTCCTAGTGAACTCTCTGCTAGTTGTTGCCAGTTTATTCCTAGCCTCTAGTATTTTCACAATGTTAGAGGATGAAATTGCACTTGGAGGAAACCTTCTTAGCACTTTGCTTGTTTCACAAACAGCAAAATAGCCTGCTGTATCATTTTAACATTTTTTGATAGATTTTCCCTGCTTTTGCGGGGAGGGACATAACCCCATTACTCCCAGGGGAATTAAAGTACCCATAAGAGTTGACTGGCCTAAGCCTTTATATTATTCTCTCTTAGTGTCTCATGCTGCCCAGTTTTTAACTTGATTGCACTCAGCTGAAATTATCAGCTATTCGCCAACACATCCTCCCGCCCACTCAAAATCACATGTTATGGCATTTTTGAAACCAGAAAAATAATGGAATCCATGACTTCTGTGAGAGCTATTACAAAGGTGTAGCCTTCATCATCATAATGAATGGACCAAAAATGTAGAACAAGGGTTAACTAGCTATACAAGAAAAAAGAGACAATATAGAGCCTTCCTAAGTTGCCAATTTGATGTGGCCCAAGACATCCAACAAGCAACATTGTTACCATTGATGGCTGTTAGATGGCTTGTTAAATGATCTGGTGGCTCAATCCAATTTCTAGTGGACCAACATCCATCACGAACCACTATCACAACTGGCACTGCTTGGCACCATTACATCCCAGCAGGGAGAAAAAGGACCAAATGGAAGTGGCAATTGAACTACTTTGTCTGCCCTACAGGTGACCCGGTTTGGGTAAGGTTAAGGTGCAATGGCAAGACAGAATGGAGAAGATTGCTCTGCTGCAGATCTTTTGAAGAGGAGAGGACTTTCATTCTCCAGGCCTATCCAGCCCATTTCATGAGCACTGAAATTCACTACACATTTCAAAAAAAAAAAAAAAGATGATGAAATAGATTTCATTTTCCAGGTGAATCATGATGTCTTTATCTTTCTTTTTCAAAAATAAATCCCAGCAAACAAGGCGGGGGACTGCTCCTGCACAAAATCAATATCAATTACTTTGCTGTACAAGACATACTCCATGCATATATGCTTCAGCAATGACAAAAACTGAGTCCCCATTGTGTATTGAGTACTTTGCTCTTTTATAGCATTTGGGACTGTAGTGGCAGTTGAGCCATTAAGAGGAACAATTGATGAGGCTAGCTGACGTCAATACTTGAAAGGCACTTCTCCTATTTTAGAAGCAAAAATAAATATGGATGTCTGTTAAAAATATAATTTAAGGTAATCAGAATGCATATAACAAGAGCTCTGTTGCACGTAATTGGTGCTCTTGCCTGTACTTAATTTCCTCACATGGTAAGGCTATTGCTATTACTGTCAATGTCCACAGATGAGCAATCTGCTTTTCCATTTTCTAATTTCTTTTAAGACTGCCTTGTGCCATGTCTCTTGCATTTTAAATTGAAGATATCCATGTATCTGGATGGGCAAAAGTAGTGGATAGATAATACAGTAAGACAGTACTACTAAGTACAATTTTCATGTTGGTATTCTGGCTTGTAGAATGTTTGTTTGTAGAATGTACACTAGCAGGAAAATAAAACAGGATTTAACTTTAGATTTAAAAAGTTATTACCTATGCCATCTTTCAGCACATCAGAGCTAATGATTTTCCATTAGATGTTAAATAAAATGGCTAGTGTATACAGGTTTTTTTTGTATACATTTGTGGTGGAAATTAATAGATGTTTAAGGCCAGAAGGAACATTATAATCATCTGGTCTGATTTCCTGCATAACACAGAATTTCATCTTGTGTGGCTCGATAGAGCCCAACAAATTACTCAAGTTCCAACGTCATGATTTAATGTTGCAATAAGGACCTAAACCAAATACAAACTAAACCAAAACGAATAGAGACATGACTTGAAATACAAGGTTCTAAAGGGTCTGAATATATAGTAAGTGAATCACCTCTAGAGCGCTAGTGTTTGCCTGTGTGATAATCAATACTTATCAATGATCGTGATAATCAATACTTACAAATAACTGGAAATTGTTAATATGGGTGTAGATATTTTGTAAGGACGGTTCCCCAATATCTCTCAATAAGAGCCAAGTTCTTTTCTTAAAAATGTGTAGGGAATCCCATAGAAGTGTGTGTAGAAGTGAGTGCAATATTTTACTAAATGTTTACTCTTATTAGAGTAAACCAATTTCTCAATGAATTCATTTCTCAATGAATGGTTAGTTTTGAACAGAAACAAGTTTTTAAACTTTGCGGTTTCCTGATCATGTTTAACATGTTCTAAATTCTTATAGTAACTCTCTTATTATTTCTTATACATTTTGCTTGCTATTGAAGATAAATGAACAGGTTAGTGAATGCTTGGGAACCTTTTAAAAACCTGATTGAGTGCTTTATATGTAATTCTCAAATCCTTTGACACCTTACCTGTTCTCCATGAACTTTCAAAAGTAACTGCTAAAACCTTTACATTTTCTTCCATTAGTTTCTTTAGAACTCTCAGATGCTTGTCATAATAGTCTTGTGGGTTAATAAACACTCACTTTTACAGGAATTCTTTTCATCTTCCTCTTTCGTTTAGTTGTGGTTCAACAAATCATCAACAGCATTTAAGTCCTAAAGTTTCTCTTTCTCCTTTTTATTAAAAAGAGGAAAAAGTAACTGATGAGTAGACCCCAGCTTCCAAAGTTAGGAAGGGTTGCTCTTGTGTTTAAGGCAGTCAATTGAGGCTAACAAGATCTGGGTTTTGCCATAGACTTGACTCTTTTCTGTATTTAGGATTACAGCTGAGACATTTTAGCATATTAACACTAACTTCCCTATTTGATAAACTATATTTGTTTGTAAAACTGCCAAATTCAATAACTATTTAAACCACTAATGTAATGACAACAAATGTCAAAAATTTGTAGCTGAAAAATGTCCCAGTAGGGGGATCTGAATACCCCTGATTAAAGTTACTTTACTTCAGAATTAGGGGTCCAGAACACAGTGGCACAACATACACAATGTAGCAAAAATTTGTGATTAACCAAATCAAGGATCTGGCCATAATAATGATGATAAATAATAATAATAAATCCATTATACTTGTAACAGTCCATAGATCTAAAATTACCATAAATTGCCTTGACAAGAACATTGATAATGAAATGAACAGACCAAAACTTGACTGAATGGGGTTAATAAGTTGTAAGCAGTCAAAAAACTCATCACTAGAGAGGAACATTTTTCAAGTAATTTGAACAAAACTGTAATAACAGAAAAGTTAATTATTAAAATTAGTCTTTCAGCCTTTTGTATGCAGTGGGCTAACTCAAACTTGTATCCAGATGAATAATAATTCACCATTATAAAGAGACAAATTTAAGCATATGAGAAATAGATTTAGCAGTAATCAGTTCTGCAATTTTAAGAAATAAGGTTACCAAAAGCACTTTTGTTCAAATAGATCTCCTGGCAACAAACCTCATGAATCTGGGCCAGCCAGGCTTCAAATAACATGCTGGCTTCATAGGACTGAGGCCTGGTTGTAGAATAAAGGCTGCCCGTACAATTTTTTTAATTCATATGTGCATATGCGCAAGCACAAAAAAAATAATAAATTGACTGTTTAATAATTTGTTCCAGGACAGGGCCGATCGGGGACAGCCCAGGACAGGAGCCAGGAGAAGCACTGTGCCAGGGAGGAATTACCCGAGAAGGACAGGCCGGAGCTGGACCCAGTATCACTGCTGCCCAGAGCTGCATGGGGCTGTGAGTACTGGGGCTTGGGACTCTGCATTGGGAACAAGGAGGGAGGCTGTAGCTAGTTAAGTGGGGAAGTGGTCGCTCTGTGTGGCTTTGCAGAGAGTGGCAGAAGAGGGCACCGGAGGGGTTTGTTGGGGGAAAGTTCACTGACGCCAAAGACGACCAGGAGCACCCAAGACTCACCCCTGGATTGGAACTTTGCTCAGGGCTCCTGAACTCTGTGTGCAGACACATTGCTTGGCGTCTGCCTTTCCAGACTGTGCTACCACTGGGCCCGTTGGGCCTTGGCTTGGATGCAACCCTGTTCTACTACTCCCCCTATATTTCCCCTTGTTGTTTTTCTCCTCTCATCCCTCTGTAAATAAATATTTCCCTTTGTTATATCCATTGTACAATTCCTGTGGGTGTGGGTGTTCACTCGGAGGGGGTTTGGAACAGGTGCCCCTGGGGTGGAAGGGATTTCTCCTGCTGCATTCCTGCACGCGCCTTCTTTTGGCCAGAGCTGCCTGCAGAGCAGACTCCATCTTGGCCACAAGGGCGCTAAAGTTACATTTGTATTATGCAATAGCAGAGGCTCTTCAATGTATTTAAACATGCATAATCTGAGTTCCTGAAAATACCAACATTTTATAAGCTTCCGGTAAGTGTGAAAATTATGTGTATTTCCCACATACAGCTTCACCCCACAGACATAACTCATCCATTAAAATAGTTACTGTAATGTGCTGAGAAATATTTGTTTAACATATTTATTTTGGCATTTATATTCCAGTCAGATGCACTGAGATGGGATAGAGACATATGGGGTGGTAACTGACAGACAAAGGCCTGTGATAGAACAAGGGACAAATAAGGAAAATAAATATGTTTGACAGAAGAAACTGAGGTTTTCCAATATTCTTTTATTAGAAAGAAAAATGGGTCAGCACATCTGGTGATTAGGAGAAAACAAGTAAACTTAAGAATTTTTAGAAGTCTATAGTGCTTCTAAACAGATGTCACCTTAATAAAATTGCCTAAATAGAAACACAGTAAATGAAAAGGTACTATTTAGTCAGCAACTTCAAATTGTCAGAATTCCATAGAAGGAGAAAGTTATATATAAACAAGTAAAGAGCTAAACTATTCTCTTACAGTATGAAAAAAAACCCCACATGCTACTTACTCTCTTACTTTCCACATTTCAGGCCTGATCTTGTGACCTTACTCAAACAAAACTCCATTGTCTAAAATGGGAGGTTTGCTTGAGTAAGAACTGCAGGAGTTGGTCCTTTATGACTTAGAATCTGGTAACCTGCTATATTTCATGATGCTTCAGACGTAATGAACAGAACTAAATTTTCAGAGAAAGTCACAATGGATGTGTCCATAAAAAATATCCACACACCTAATATGCACGCAAGCTTACTTGTTTACGCAAATAAGCAATTAGGCAGCTTGAGAAGGCAGGCTCCTCTCCCACCCCCGGGTCCCTCACAAATAAGCTTGGACACCTCTTGCTTGTCAACACCTCTGAGTTTTATAAGTGTTACCACCAAGAAGTCCCTGTTATAATCCCTGTGCAGCACTTCCAACTGCAGTGTCTTTCAACCTTCAGCCCTTTTTCCACATAGAAGAGGAAGCATCTCACCACCCCTGAGCTCTGCTAGCCCCTCCTCCCTTTGCACATCTTTCCTGTGCTTTGAATAGCCTCCACAGCCACGGGAGTGATCAGAGTGCTGGATCAGCTCCTGGCTCTCAGCACTCTGACACAGGCCGGCATATCAGGTAAGTGTTTCTACAAATAGACAGTCAGGCACACAACTACACTAGCTGTGCATGCAAATAACACGATGTGCTGGTGCAGTGACTGCACACACATTTATTTGCAGATGCAAATATTGTGCTTCTCTTTGCAAATCTGTCTCCAATATTTCATCTGTGCATTGTATATTTTATTTTTATGATGTTCTGTATAAATCTATGTTCCTCTAGATCAGTGGTTCTCAAACTTGGGCCACCGCTTGTTCAGGGAAAGCCCCTGGTGGGCCGGGCTGGTTTGCTTACCTGCTGCGTCCACAGCTCCCACTGACCGCGGTTTTTCCAAGGCTGACACTTAAACCATCTTTTATAAATGGTGAAAATGGATGGATAGATTTGAAAAGTCATGATTGCAATTAAAATACCATAACTGAACTGGAAATGGGGAACTCTCGCAAAAACCAATGCTCCATTGAAGAAGCAAGAAGGTGCATATTTGATACACTGCTGGCAAATGGGACTGAAGTGTGAAGAATAAAAAAGGTGGTTTTAAATGTACTTTAAACATAAGCTAAATGTTGCATATGAAAGAGATGCATGCTGCATATCTAGAAGCCAACTGAAGTCACTGGACTTCCATTAACTTTAATCAGGCCCCTAGTTAACAAAAGTGCACAGAGACATATATATATATATATATATAAAGTAATTAGAGCTAATCTTGGGAACTGCAATGCTCTATTAATCTACACAACAATGGCATATGTTGAAGGTGACCTGCAAATGAAGAATGTGGCCATGTCCTTTTCAACTAAAGAAGGCCTGAAGGGTTTCAGACACGGTCAACTCAAAACTTGCTTTTAAATTTCAAAAATTACTTCTGGAATTTTTTTCTTCATTGTTCTTAGGCAAAGCAAGTGGTTATTTTCAGTGTGCCCAAAGTGTGTCTTAGAGTTTACAGGACAAAGAGAAAGAAGGTCTCTGCCTCTGGGGGGTGGGTTGTTAACAACCTAATTTTTACTAAGAAGTAAGGAGTGGGGATAAATAATCATGAGAGGATACAACCTGTAACTCAGGATTGATTCTCCTCAGCCTACCCCTAGAGCTCTTCTGAGCCCTATTAACCCCTAGTCCCCCATGAGGGGGACAGAGGATACAAAAGGGAGGGGGGAACTCAAACCATGAAGGGCGCAAGGTCTTTTCAGTCTTGTGGACACAAGGCCTATCAGCAAAATCCCTGGTCTCTTACATCTTTTTAGCCTTTTAATCTCACTGGAAACTGGCCACTGGGAGTGCCAGTGACTAACCTGGATGCACACCCAGCCCACACCACCTGGTGTGATAACTCTTGCTTGGTCCATTCCCTCACCTTCCAGAGCCAGATGTCATCCCCTGCATCCAACCAATCTACTCCTTCATCTCTGAAAAACTGTCTGATTACAGGTTTCAGAGTAGCAGCCGTGTTAGTCTGTATCTGCAAAAAGAACAGGAGTACTTGTGGCACCTTAGAGACTAACAAATTTATTAGAGCATAAGCTTTCGTGGACTACAGCCCACTTCTTCGGATGATCCGAAGAAGTGGGCTGTAGTCCACGAGCCCACTTCTTCGGATGATCCAAAGAAGTGGGCTGTAGTCCACGAAAGCTTATGCTCTAATAAATTTGTTAGTCTCTAAGGTGCCACAAGTACTCCTGTTCTTTTTGTCTGATTACAGGATTAGTTAAACTTGTCGTCTACCCCAGTAAACTTTCCATTGGGGTAGACCTAAGTCCTGTAGCAACTGAATTCCCTGGACCTTCCAGGAGTCTAAACCCTCCAATGTTGCCAATGCCACTGTCCCAATCACTGCTAGTCCCATCAAGTTTTTCCACCCATTGAGGTGAGTAAGTGGCACTTGATTATTAGTGTAATTGCTTTGTATTACTCACAGACATTTCCATGAAGTAGGAAGCTCTAAAATATCTTATTTTGGCACAAGGTTTGGATGGTTGCACAGTTTCAGATGAATTATAGTTGATCTTAGATTTACAGTAGAATGATTAGAGATGAGCTGACCGCCCAGTAGCAGTATCTGCCTTGACTAAAATACACCAGTGTATCAGGGAGACTCCAAACAGTCATGCTGTTGGTGATGTCATTTATAGATGTGCCACCCTCTAGAGGGAGGCAGCCAGTAAACATCTCTGGATGCGTCTAAACTGCACATGTCTTTTGGTGGAGACTGATACTGCAATGTCATTCTGTTCAACCCACCTCTAACAGGTGAAATCTAATTTGACTTTAAATCCAAGTGAACTCTCTACTGAAAGTTTGGAGCTAAGAGGATGTTGATCACGTGCAATTAAAAAAAGTCAATAAAATGGAGACATTTTTAATGTATATATTGAAAAATCCAGTCCAGGCTAGATAACTATTGTACTATTGGAGCTGGCATGTTTGAAATAAGACAACAGTCATGCCCTTCCATTCTCAGATAGTCTATTTGTTGAGCTATCATTAGCAGATAGACGCTTGAGTAGTGTGCATGGCGAAGTGCACTGTTTTACATTCTTTTAACCTTTCATCTAACAGTGCATCTTGTAGGAGGATGGTTATCACCATCAGTAGGAGTCAGAAGCAGCAGGAAATGGCACAGTTCATCATCATGCTTCTACTTCAAGAGGGTGCTTTGAATTGCTGCTTAGTAATCCAACAGTCTACAACAGCACTGATCTTTAATATGCCTCATTATTGTAATCTTTGGCATTTTGGGACAGGATATTACTCAGGAGTTGTGTACCTGAAATCAGGTGGATTAGAAAGAGAGCAGTGGAGACTTCTGTAGCTCTCTTTTTCCTCCCACTGGAAATGAGACTAACAGCTAAAAAGAGTCTGTGTTTATGACAAACTATATGATGAAGAGACAGTAACGCACACAAACTCAGGTTTGTTATATATGCATTAAACCTTAAAGTCCTTCAAATGATGAAACCCTAATATGTTCTCAGCATTGAGGAAGAAGCAATTTGTGAAAATGCTTAGTTTTCTCTTGTAATTCCTGCCAAATTCTGAATTCTATAAACATTCCAGACATGAAATTATTTGAAATTGGACCAAAGCAAAACTCACTGGCACAGGTCACTGAAAATTCACATACTATTATTCAGTCTGAAGTTTGTAGTGAAAAGAAAGAGCCAGGGACAGACCACCAGCATACCACAGCTTGACAGCATCTCAACTGTAGGTTTCATACGGTCACAAACTACCCTTTTCTAAAGGGCCAAGGCAGACTGGGTTCTCACTGTGCACCCTACAATCACACCAGTACCTATATAAGAACTAAGATAAGTAAACTGCCCTAATTCAAACATTTTAGGAGAGTGGGCCAAAACAATGGGTTGCAGAGCACGTATTCCTCATCATTAGAAGGTAGAGAATGTTCATGAAACACAGCTAGGAGCTATTTGCTTATATTTGGAAGGGTTTTTTCTCTTGAATTGTATTCAGTTTCTTCCAATATACTCAGTCATTCCCCTTTCACCACTCCAATGAGGTCTCCTTATTCTGATGAATACAAGATCCAATCAGCTTCAAGGGATGGTAGTGGATTGTGTTTCTACTTTTACCTTAGTTTCCACTTATTCTATCATTCATTCTTCGTTAATAATTTTTGTTTTTTTCACCATTCTTTTTCCTCTTACAGTTGTACTGCAATACAATGGTAATAGCCAGAACCCTGTACTCTGATTCTGCCTTCCATGAATCTTAGTAGAATCTGGAATTCTACCAGATAGCTGGAGAATTACATGTTTTGGCCACAAAATCTGCCATTTTGCAGCATTCAGGCATCCAACATTTTAATCTGTCATGCCGTGACCTGACTGCAATTTCCCCTCTGCAGCTTTCATCACGAGGGGTGTGTGCATTCCATAAGCATCACATTATCCTGCCCTGTTGCTCAGACAAGAGGGAGCCAGAAAATGGGACAATGGCTCTCCAGGGTCATTATGGTCACCCTTACCTATCGTTGAAGGCATCTGCCCTGTGTGAGGGTGGAAGGGAATGTGGCAGCCACGGGCTGTGCTGACGAGCCACAACTTCTGGGCAGAGTTCTGTCCCCACTGGACTATGACATATACAGGCCAGGATTAAAACAATCTGGGGGCCTTAATACAGCATGACACAAGGCCCCCTGTGACACCACCCACATTACCTTGCCCTGCCACCCGCAGGCCCACTCTGTTTAGGAGTGAGGGTGGAATTAAGCCACCACCACTCCCAGAGAAGCAGGGGCAGTACCAGAGGCCCCCCTGCCCTTGGCAAAAGTGGGATCTGCAACAAGGGTCCCTGTTCCCTCTCAAAGAGGCAGGTGTTGGCAGCAGGATACCTTCCCCCTCCAGCTTTTCCCCATCCCCAATGCTCACCTCAGCAGCTGGGTGTATCTGTCCCCAAACAGATGGACGTGAAAGGGGATGTGTTTAGCAATTGGACATTCTTTTGGTCACAATAGGAAAACAATGACATTGCAACAGGATTGGATAAAAAAAGAAACAAAATAAGAGCAGCCACACTATTGGCTGTAATGGGCAAAGACTGCCATATACGCCAGCAGCATCTGGATAGGAGACCAGATAGACCCATGTAAATCCTAGAAGTTCTCCAAAAGCATTTGCAACCCTGACAAAATTCTCATATACAAAGCTATTGTTACAACAAGTGTAATCAAGAATCTGGAGACGCAATGATCAGTATAATGCCAAACTGTACAAAATGACTGACTCATACCATTACAAATCTTAAAAGATTAATTAATTTGTGATAGATTAGTACTAGGAATGACAGACGCAGAAGCTTGAAGGAGAATATTCAGAGAGCCCAAGTTAACTCTACCCAGAATTATGGACATGTGAGCAAGCTCCCCTGCAAAGGCATAGAGAATTTTCCAAGCAGCACTGGGAAAGCATGGAAACACAAGGAAAAGCACACCAAAATTTGTGTAAAAGCGAATGCCCAAATACAGAGCAAAGGATATAAACAAAAGGCAAAGAAGAACTCTGAGTATGCTGGAGAAAAACATGAGAATGGAAAATGTCCCTCTTATTGGGTTATCTGTAATAACTGTGGCTAAAGAAATTATTATTCCAAAGCTTTCAAACAAGAAAAACAAAGAAAAAAATGTACCACATTGAGGAAGCATGCAGTGACTCAGAGTATGAAAATTTGCACATAAATTATATTAATATAGTGCAAAACAGCAAAAATGAACAGTTTCCAAAGCTCAGAGTAGCACTGGATGCAAAAATAAGGCAGCAACACACAAACAAACAGGAAATTGAATACCAAATAGACAATTGTGGATTGGTGAATGTGCTAGGCTAAAGACTTCCTCAGCATTATGCAAGAGAAGAAAGTGAAGTTGCAATCAAGCAAAGGCTAATTACAATTATATAGTGACACAGATCCAAGCAACATAAGCAAAGCAATAAAAAGAGCTCACTACCAAATACCTCCAATTGAAGAAATGGTACCTGACTTGACAAAAGCAAAAAATATCTTCAGCACTTGATACCAAAGACATATTGTTGAGTGCTACTGGATAAGGAAAGCAGCAACCTCTTCACATTTTGGACATCAGCTGGTAGGAACAGATGATTGAGAAGGCCATTTGGATTCAAACCTGCAGCGGAAAAATATTTATGCCACCGGTAAGATATACACCTCTACCTCGATATAACGCTGTCCTCAGGAGCCAAAAAATCTTACCGCGTTATAGGCAAAACCGCATTATATTGAACTTGCTTTGATCCACCGGAGTGTGCAGCCCCGCCCCCCCAGAGCACTGCTTTACTGCATTATCTCCGAATTTGTGTTATATCGGGTCACGTTCTATCGGGGTAGAGATGCACTAACAAGACTTAGAAGAGCAGCAGATCATGCCCACAATTTCAACTGTCTGCTAGGAAGAGCCAGGAAAGTAAATCTAAAATTGAACAAAAACAAGATGACGTGCACATCTTAGAGGCAAACTACTGTGTAAAGATACAGCATGGACATGATACAGCATGGACAGCCCCCTCTGCTGAGGTGGCCCAAGACCATCCTTGACAGGTTTGTCTAACCTGTTCCTAAAAACCTGTAATAATGGGGATTCCACAACCCCCCTTGGAAGCCTATACCATGCTTGATCCTTTATAGTTAAAAAGATTTTCCTACTGTCTAACCTGAATCTCCCTTGCTGCAGATTAAGCTGTTTTACTTTTTGTCCTGCCTTCACATGGAGAACAACTGATCACTGTCTTCTTTATAACAGCCCTTAACATATTTGAAGGCTGTAATCAGGTCCCCCCTCAGTTTTCTTTTCTCAAGAGTAAACATGCCCAGTTTTTTTAAACTCTACTAATAGGTCAGATTTTCTAAACCTTTTATTATTTTTGTTGTTCGTCTGTGGACTCTCTCCAATTTGTTGATTTCTTTCTTAAAGAGTGGTGCCCAGAACTGACCCAGTACTCCAGCTGAGGCCTCCTCAGTGCCGAATATAGTGGGACAATTACCTCCCATATCTTACTTACAACACTCCTGTTAATATACCCCAGAATTATATTAGCCTTTTTTTGCAATTGCATCACACTGTTGATTCATATTCAATTTGTGACTATTGAGACTTCTGAGAACTAGATGAACTGTCAGATACTACTGCAGTGACCATCACAGACAACTCAATGAAGTACTTCAGCAGACACGGTATCCCAAATTGTGCAGGTTCAGATCGTGGACGCCAGTGCACATTCAGTGAGTTTGTGCAACTTACTTGGCAAAGGGAATTCAGTCATATCATATAATTACTGTACCACAGCCAGTGAAATGGCAACACTGAATCGGCGGTTAAAATTGGTAAGACTATTAAAGCTGCAAAGAGCAAAGAAAATATATGGCAAGCCATTTTTGAATGGAGAAGCACTCCCATAAAAGGCATTAAGAGCAACCCAGTTACAACAGTTTGTCAAGACACTTGTGTACCTTGGTGTTGGTAGCCCAGCATTATTACCACTTGAGTAACAGGCAGAAAGAAAGAAAGCAATGCAAAGGCCAAAGCCTATTACGACCAACAAGGTGAGACCTCCCAGATCTACAACTGGGAAACTTTGTTAGGGTCAAATTATTGCCTCAGGATAAATCAAGCACTTGGAAGCAAGCTACATGTGTTGACCAGATAAATCCTCATTCTTATAACAGTGGATGAGCATATATTTCACCAAGCCCCCAGACAAATACACCTACTAGGAACACAATACTTTGTACAACACTAAGGCATGAAAGAACAAACCTTCAAATCCAGAAAATATTTTAAGTGACAAACAGGTTGTTAGTTAACACCAACTTCTTTTTAAAGTCATATGTATAATGATACAGATTTTACAGTGGATATAATAGAATGCTAAGCAATTTATGATATTCATGTTTAATTTTGCTATTTCAAATCAATGTGACAAAAGAGATGTTATGATAAATAGCTTCCCAATAGGGGGTGTTATGGTCTGATTATGCATAGGCATCATGTCTAGGAAGTTAGAGAACTTTTACTTTCTGGAAGTGCTCGATGAAAGTAGACTATATGTGCAGGAAAGAATAAAGCCTGAATATTGCACTCTCTTGGGTCTCTGTTTGTGCTTGCACACAGAACACTAATGGTGATTTGAACAGCATGCTCTCTGCCAAGTTGTCCGTAAGCAGAGGAGATGAAAGCCTGGCCAATCCAGGCAGGAGGCACCACTGAAGGTGGGTGGGAGGGCACAGTACCATCTCCATGGCATTGTCCCTAGTCATCCGTAGATTGAGAGGGGTTGGGCTGGGCACAGCCACTCTTTGCAGCGGTGTTTCTCCGGTCAGCCCAGCAAGGATCCCCACCCAATTTAAAGCTGCTTGGTGCATGATTCAACTTGAATTTAATCAACCTGTTGATTTGTGTCAGGTCAGAAGTTTGCACTTCAGCAATAAAAAGACCATCTCTTGCTGGGCTTTCTCAAATATATAGCTGTTTGTGGCCAGGGAGGGACTGATATTAGGACATGATGCTGCTGAAATTTGGGGATGATGATGTAATGGTAGACTCCTAGAGGAGAGTTTGAGCCTCCATGCTGCCTTTGGATGATTCCAGATAATAGTTTGTTTCCAGTAATCCCTGTATTAAAGGGCATTCTCCATAGTCAATGAAGGAGTCCTGTGTCTTGCCAGACACTCCTCTTCTTTCGCCTGTTGATTTCCTATAGTCCCCTTTCTCTTCACTTGAGACACCCAACACAAGTGAACAGCAGTCTCTAAATGAAAGCCACCTTTACTGATAGTTTCTTTAACTGCTTTTTTTCCCTGAGTAAATGGTATGAATGCATTATTGCCAGAATACCAAAGCCTGCCTGGTTTGTCTTGTGGAGGTGTTTTTTGAGCTACCAATAAGAATTGGGGGTGAGTTTGGACACTAATTCAGGGATTGTGTGTTCCCAGGGTAGTGACTCAATCACACACGAAAAGTGAAACTGGGCTACAAAATGACAGAATGAATCTCTGGATATTTTCTTATGAACTTAGAAGAGAAAGAGAAAATGACCGTTTTCATCCATCACTATGTTTAAACCATAAAAATGAGTTGTGATGTCAGTCTTTTCTGCATCACAGATGTTTGCAATAAGTATGCAGTTCAGAACATACAGTAAAGATGAATGAATCATTATTATGTGTAAGTAAACGTTGTGGCTCATTTGTCAGATCAAGCTGAATTGCATTGTATCTTTTCGGATTATAAATGGTTCACATTAAAGCACCAGCATTTCAAGAAGGCTGGGAAAATATCTTAGCTGCTTGTAAATGCTCTAGTGCAGAACCTTTGCCCAGTCTCCTTCCTTCTGAGTTTTGTAAATAGAAGCTTAGGTAAAAGCACTATTATTTCCAGTCCAAGATTCTGTTGTGTGAGAGGCTGCCAAATCTTTTCCTATCAAGGAAGTCCGAGTAGCTATCACATCTATGACAAGGCTCTCAAGTGATATATAGACTTATTCCTCTATTTATTTTTAAGTTGCCCTTAAACACATTTTCTTTTGAGCAATGCTTCAACCAAAAAGACAGGAAAGTGGGGTTTTTTTTCTTTAAACAAGTGAACATTTTTAAAGGTGACACTATGCTTCAGTGTTTTTTGGCACACAGAATCCATCTTAATGTGAAGTACATGACAAAAAGTGCCAGGCTTTCTATAAAGATCTTAACTAGAATGACTGACTGAGCCCCAGTACCACACTGTAAATTAACCATTGTCCTTTGTCAGCATCAACTGTGCCCCATCGTGTCAAATAACCACAGTTAGCATTCAGTGTATGAACATGGCTCCATTCATTTCATCCAGCAGTGAATAATTCATATATCAAGTTTTACCCTGGGCAAAATACACTGACATCAAGAGTCATTAAACTGTAGTCATTCATTGAACAAAATAGCTATTGATGCTCTAATGTGAACCATTAAATCTTGCCAGTTAAATTTAAGAATGAATCAACTCAATTCATTTGACATCTAAGCTCACAATAACATTGTTGCACACTCAGTTTTCAAACTGTTTGTACCTGAAAACTGAAATGCGGTACAAAGTGGGTTTTAATCTGTCCATAATGGGAAAATCTCAACACAGAAGATAATTCTTAAGTCATAATATAATGTTTCAAGTTACTGAGAGCTTTTTAAATTAAGTATAATCCCCTGTTAACGTTAAATGTTAAAGTAACTATTGTCACCGTTCAGCACAGCTGGGAAGGCATCAGCACTCCCAATGCTCTGTCCCAGCATGCAGTGAGCCCAGTTTATAACCTGTGGATCAGTGATTCTCAAACTGAGGTCCAAAGAGCACTTGCTGGTGATCCATGGAGCTGGCTCTCCTCTTCCTTCTCCTTCTTTTGTTCAAGTTAATTCTACAAGCCTCCAGGTTCACCAGTATGAAGGAGAACTTAGACGTCTGTTAAAACATCTAGGAATGGGGAGGTGGAACCAACCTAGGTGCTTCTGTTAGGGGTTACAGCTGCACAGGAGGAAGACAGGAAGCAGAAGCTGTGCTCATGGTATATAGCTACTAGGCACTGTTGAGGGAAAAGCCAGGAGCTCTCCAGTACTAAGGACTATCCAGGGGAGAAGTGAACCAGTCAGCCTATTCAAGGAAGAAGGGGAGCAGAGGGCTTAGGTGGGTGGACAGTATAACCAGGGAATCATAGGAGAAGGAAGCCAGTCAGGTGGGTATAAGTTCCCTAGGAGGGGGAACCTTTGTCAATACATGCAGTGGAAGAGGAAGACTATCCACAGTGCCACTGACAAAAAAATGTATGTTTAAATGTAAATAAATCACAACATCTCAACAACCAAGGTGTATGTCTGCCTAAATAGAAAAACCATGCCATTTCACTGTAACCCAGGTGCTTCTTGGTGTATGTGCTGTATCCACACTACTCTGTCAGTTCATCACTGAGGTTGTCAGGGCTAACTCAGGAGATACACTGGCTTATACCAGCTGAGATCAGGCTCGGTAAGCCCTTCAAGGCAGAGGTTTGCCTTGTCTGTGTTTCTGTGAAGCAGGCAAAGTAGTACACTTGTGGTGCTACTCAGACATAAAGACTAATAATGCTGATCACGTGGCAGAGAAGCACGTGCAGGGGAGATACAGAACACAGAGGAGGAGATTAAATGAAGAGTAACATTACAATCAGGCTAACTTTCTTTGCAAAGGACAAAACAGTTTCTATTTGCTAATACTGATTTTTTTTCTTTTGATGTGGTTGCGATTCATGAGACCCTCAGCCACAATGTAGTTTGAGAACCCCTGTTACAGATGTGGTCTGTGTTTAGGTTGTTCTAAAGGCCTGGTCAGAGTCTGGAGGGGCTCTTTTGTGGAAAGAACGTATTTCTTTTTATTTTTAATGTTATTTCTAATTAGAAGTTTTTAAAAGGATGGTAAATCAAAAGGGGAGTTTGACTTATTAAATGACAAATGAGCCATTAAATGGATGGTGTTGGTACAGCATAGCCTAATTGCTGGATGGATATTGCATTAAATCACTGCATATTTGGATATGATTGTCTTAAAAATAATGGACCCAAAAAAAGTGAAATGTGAGTGGTGCCTAATTAGGAAAGATTAACAATTTACTCCTTTTTTTTCTGATTGAATGGAGACTATAACACTTTAACTCACAGAACTTGATACCATTCCCCTTTTTGCTTGGGATGTTAACCTGTTGCTTTCTGGAATTGGCTATTTCATTGGTGACATGCACTGTGAATTGATGAATAGAAAAACAGCCCTAAAGTGTGATAAGCATTTGAGATCTACTATAGAGTAAATGTACAAGCATCCACCCGTTGCGAAAGATTAACTTGGAATATTTACAGGCTGTTAACCTCTTTCTGGTTCTGAAATATTCTATATGGCCTTTTGCATATCCTGAGTTCCCTACACTGAAAATAGTATTAAACAGCAGTGACTACTGTATTGCAGTATGTCCATTGTATATTCTGTTTAGTTACTTAATTTGCTTCCTAGACGTGTTTTAGTTGTTTTGTATGGAAAATAATGATACTTTTTTCGTATAATCTTTTCATTATGTGGTTTACCACGCTCCAGCTGTATGTCAGAGTGTTTTTCAGGTTTGATGAATACCATGCTGCCAACACCCATCCTGCCATGTGAAAGTTCCATGAATAAATAAAATACTTTTGGTTCTCGATTTGGCATATTAGGTTGACTGATGTGTTCATTGAGCTGAAAAATCATTGTTATGAGGTTACTGGCTTAAAGAATAGCGTGCAGTTTGATTTGTACAGACTCTAGATTTTGTTAGCTACTTAAAAAGAGTGTCATTGTTCACGTGACCTGAAATAACCTATCTTAAAAGTATAATTTACATGTCCCCTAGACAATGAAAAATAGATCATCTTCCAAAACAAGTGCCACAAGCTTTAAAATCGCAGCTCCTAATCTGTGTAACCTAACACCAACAAATCCAGGTTGCTGGTTTTATTGTGATTAAGGATACATATGCTCACTGATTTCATCATTGCTTGCTCTTGCTGCCTGCTCCTTATTTGTGACCAAGCTGGATGTAAAAGGGTCACGGAGAAGGGTGGGAGTGATTAATGGGGACAGAACTGCAGGGTCAGAGGAGGGAACCTCAAAAAGTACTGTTGGATGTTAAAAGCCAGCTGATGTAAATTGACATAGTGCCACTGACTTCGGTAGAATTTTGTGAATTTGCACCAGCTGAGAATCTGCCCAGTAACTTTTGGATAATTAGCTGACCCTTTTGGAAGGTTGCCTCTCATTAGCAGAAAAGTACATTGAGCTCAACTTTAGTGGTATGCCCTGTAGTGCCTCAATGCCAAATTTATAAGCAGCTCCATTCAGGGTAGGCATGTACATGTAGCTAAGTAAAAACAAACATTTCCACGTAGGAAGAAATTTTCATTTTGATTTTGATTGTGGTTTTTTTTAAGTTGTATATCTACGGAGAGTGTGATTATCTAATGGACATAGTTAATTTATGGCACCACTGTTTATTATGGATTACAATCTGCTTTCAGAACTGCATGCACTACTCTCACTAAAAGCAAAAGGAACTGTGTATCTAAGGGCAGAACTTTCCCTGTATGTATTGGATTTCACAGGAGAAGTGAGAGAACTATATATATATATATATATATATATATATATATATATATAGCTACCATGAAATCGCCAGAGAAAGCATTAGAAGTCCTGTTACTTATAGAGAAGGATATACAGTAAGGAAGTAGCCCCAACAATGCTAAATGACATGGCTCCCTACTTATTTGCTCTAACCCAATTGGTGGCACTTGAATTTGCCAAATCATTTTCGTTTACAATGTACTACTATTACTGTACCTCTGAAACCAGGTACAAGTTAAAGATTGAAGCCAAGATTCCAAAAGTGACTAGCGATTTGGGGGGGGGGGGTCTCAATTTTTGGGTGCCCAGACTAAGAAAGCTTGAAGGGGCCTGATTTTCTGCTTGTTGGTACTTAGCACAAAGTGCTGTCAGTTGAGCATCCAAAAATTGAAAATCTTTCACTTGCATCGCTGACTTCTCATTTACTGTAGTTTTGTTTAAACCCTTTCAAACATCCTCTGTAGCAGGAGTTCTATGTCACATCGTCAATTAAACATTTGATCAGTAACAAAGGAGATGTTTTTCTTTTTGAGGTGAGGAAATACAGCCAATAATATCTATTTATCTTACTGAGTCACCATATTGTGTACAGTTCAAGTATTACCCACTATGAAAAGAAAACAAATTATTTTGTCTCTTTTTCATGATAAAATCAAACATTAATTCTGTAGCATGTTTGAGTAAAAATACAACACATTGGTGATAAAGGTGAGGTGGGAGGGCTCTCAGAACAGTATACAAAAAACAAACAAACATCAAGCGTTTGGTCTGAGCAGCTAACAGGACAGCCAGATATGCTCAGTTCTACCAAAAAAAATAAAGGCACATTATTAACTTGTGCTGTACATTAAGGATCCAGTCCTTGGGTCTGGTGGAATGTGATTGCTGCAGGACCTAAGGATCAGTGATAGGAAAAGGTGGCTGTATGCCACCTTAACCCTTCCCCACGGATTCTGTTCTGCTGTAACTCCAGCTGCAGCAGTCTCCACCAGGCTAGCATGGCAAGTGAGGATTGCTGGAACACAGACTCACTCTGGGCGCACACCCTTCTCCCTAACACGTCCTGTGCACTGGACACTGCAGGGTTGGTGGTGCAGGCCCAGCTATGATAGTTCTGCACCACTCAAGCATTTCCCTTGCACTGAGTTCAACTTACTACCTGAATCCTCATCTGGCCACTTAGGCCATCTTTAAGTCTGCTTTGCACTGCCAGCGCTCACTAAAGGGAGGCCAGGATCTAGACCTTCTTATATACACCCTTACCATTTGCATAACACACACAGATGGGACATGTTGCTTATTCCAGAGACCCTATGGTCTAAGACAAGACAGAGGACAACTATTCATGAGACTGAGAGTCCGGCAGTTGCTAATGATGAGAAGGAGAGGAGGGATTTCTGGCAGAGGTCAGTTTTAGAATGAATTTGAAAGGGGAAAAATCCACAATCTCCTATACTTCATCCAAGAATATTCAGTGCATCAGTTGAAGTGATGCAGAAGCTGAGGTGTTGTTCAGAGCAGTGGTAACCTCTAGGAACTGAGATAGGACAATGACCTGCAAAGAAGCAAAGTGTGGGTTTTTCCCTCCTGCAGTCAAATATGGTTACTTTTCCCTCCATTTGTTTTTACTTTAATAAAAAAGACAGTTTCAGGATCAATTTCTTAGTTTCGTATAGAAGTCAGCTCTTTAATCTAGCAGAAAAAGATAACTAGATCCAGTGAAGCTAGACAAATTCACACTAGAAATAAAGAGCAATTTTTTAACAATTAAGCATTGGAATAACTTAGCTAGGAATGTGCTAGATTCTCCCTTACTTGAAATCTTTAAATCAAGCCTGGATATCTTTGTAAATGACATGCTATAGCTTAAACAGAAGTAATGGGCTCGAGGCAGATATTACTGGGTCACATTCTTTGACCTATGTTATGCAGGAGATGAGACTAGATGGTCATAAATGGTACCTTCTGAGCCTAAAATTTATGAAAATAATTTAATGTGAGACTTGAGTTCAAAGTTTTATAATTACCACATTCCTTGATACAAATGGGTGAACACTACTATTCTAAAATACATCTTCAGTAACATTAGTAAAGGAAATTGTTTTGTCTCAGTAACTGTTTTTGTACTCCTGAAATGCTAGGAAATGAACAAACCATATAGTCCCTGCTCCGAATGGGTATTAGGTAATCTCTCTATTGAGCTTTGGTTCACACTGTGGAAAAAGTTCGTGAACCCCTGATCTCACTCATTTCTTTGGGACTTTTATTCAAATATCAAAAAAATACATCTCATTTATCTTTGTTCCCTATTATTATTTTATTCTACTTTATAATGAGTGAAAATTTAAAAATCATTTTCCTTTTAAAACAATAGTACAAAATTTCATTTTAAGTGCCTGATCCAAAGTTCAATGAAGGCAAGGAAAAGACTCCCACTGGGCTTTGGATCAGTTTCTAAATCTGTAAAAACATGAACTAGTTAGTCCTCATGATATCTCTGTGAGGTGGGAAGGAATTATTCCCATTCTGTACAGAGAGGTTAAGCAACTAGTCTAAATTCCCAGAGCCAGGATTAGATCTCAAGAGTTCCTGGCTCCCAGTCCCGTGCTGACTAGACAATACCAGTCCTGCTTCACACCCATTCATTCAACAGTGGAGAATTTAATGAAGCACTACAATAATCTAAAGTGTTCTTTGCATTTAATTAATATTGCCAACATTTATTTTAATACAGTTAAATCAGGGTAGCATTTAATTTAATTTTAATAAGATAGTTATTATCTTAACTAAATATCAATTGATTAATAAAGAAAACTACACTGTGAAACAAAGATGTAAGAAATAAATCTTGTTGCCATGCAATTAATGTAAAATTACATAAATAATAGATGTCTAATTAGATCCTGTATAACAAAGAGTTCTATGTATTTATTGATATTCGTCTGGATGGCTGTTGCCTATTTATGTTAGATATTACATTGAGATAGGCCTGAACCAAACACCCTTGGTCTGATTCACTTAACATATGCACTTCGGGGAAACTAAGAGCTGCATTTTTACATGTACAACAACTTAACTCTTTCATTCCCAGGACCGATATAACATGAAGAACTTTACATTGTCATTTTCTATGTTGAGGCTTCTAGGAGCTACAGCAAAAATAAATGTGTTTTATTAATAATATAATAATAATAAATTAATAATGTGCCTCCTTCCCTTCAGTTGCCTATTGCACCAACCACCTCCCTTCCCAGTTGTAATAATTTAGGGTTTATCTACAGGATTTTTAAAAACCAGATTGAATTGAGTTAAAATGCATCCAACACAATCCATCACTGCGCACTAACTCCTCATTTATTGTAAACTCTGGAGTCCTCTTGCAAAGTGAACTAGTTTACCTCAGATTGAAATAATTCGGCCTATTGTTCATGAGGATGCAGTGGCTATGCACCACTTTGTGCAGCCATCCCACAGTGCTTTGCAAGTTGATTGTTACTGACCTATTCATTTACCTGTGTGCCCTCCCTGGCGTTGGTGTCAAATTTCCAGGACAATACCTGCCCCCATAAATGCTGGTGCAGAGCCAGATTTTGCCCATTTGCTCCTGGATCCCAGTTTATGATTCTTGTGATACAACCATGATAGCTCGCCAGAAGCCCTACAATATGCCTCACCACAGCTCCCTGGAGCCATGCTGAGACCCTGGATCTCATTGCCAGCTGTGGAGAAGTGACAGTTAAAGAAGCTGTTGTGGCCAAGACCTTTTTGTGGACATTGCAAAACAGATGTCCTCAAAGGGTCATGACCAGGAGACTGAGCAGTGCTGGATAAAGAGCAAGCAGATCAGGAGAAAGTACCTTGAAATGAGGGACAAAAGGAGGCAATCCAGCAGGTGACATGTGAAGCCTGAAACTATCAGAAGCCTGCATCCCAAGAAAGGGGAAAAAATTCATAGGTAGCAGTTGTAGACCAAGCTGGATGAGCAAGCATCTCCAAGAGGTGATTAAGAAAAGCAGAATGCCTACAAGGAGTGGAAGATGGGAGGGATCAGCAAGGAAAGCTACTTTATTGAGGTCAGAACATGTAGGGATAAAGTGAGAGAGGCCAAAAGCCATGTAGAGTTGGACCTTGCAAAGGGAATTAAAACCAATAGTAAAAGGTTCTATAGCCATATAAATAAGAAGAAAACAAAGAAAGAAGAAGTGGGACCGCTAAACACTGAGGATGGAGTGGAGGTTAAGGATAAGCTAGGCATGGCTCAATATCTAAACAAATACTTTGCCTCAGTCTTTAATGAGGCTAATGAGGAGCTTAGGGATAATGGTAGGATGACGAATGAAGAGATGGAGGTAGATATTACCACATCCGAGGTAGAAGCCAAACTCGAACAGCTTAATGGGACTAAATTGGGGGGCCCAGATAATCTTCATCCAAGAATATTAAAGAAACTGGCACATGAAATTGCAAGCCCATTAGCAAGAATTTTTAATGAATCAGTAAACTCAGGTGTTGTACCGTACGACTGGAGAATTGTTAACATAGTTCCTTTTTTTAAGAAAGGGGAAAAAAGTGATCCAAGTAACTATAGCCTGTTACTTTGACATCTGTAGTATGCAAGGTCTTGGAAAAAATTTTGAAGGAGAAAGTAGTTAAGGACTTGAGGTCAATGGTAATTGGGACAAAATACAACATGGTTTTACAAAAGGTAGATTGTGCCAAACCAACCTGATCTCCTTCTTTGAGAAGGTAACAGACTTTTTAGACAAAGGAAATGCAGTGGATCTGATTTACCTCGATTTCAGTAAGGCATTTGATACAGTTCCACATGGGGAATTATTAGCAAAATTGGAAAAGATGGGGATCAATATGAACACTGAAAGGTGGATAAGGAGCTGGTTAAAGGGGAGACTACAGCGGGTCATACTGAAGGTGAACTGTCAGGCTGGAAGGACGTTACTAGTGGAGTTCCTCAGGGATTGGTTTTGGGACCAATCTTATTTAATCTTTTTATTACTGACCTTGGCACAAAAAGTGGGAATGTGCTAATAAAGTTTGCAGATGGCACAAAGCTGGGAGGTATTGCTAATACAGAGAAGGACCGGAATATCATACAGGAAGATCTGGATGACCTTGTAAACTGGAGTAATAGTAATAGGATGAAGTTTAATAGTGAAAAGTGCAAGGTCATGCATTTAGGGATTAATAATAAGAATTTTGGTTATAAATTGGGGACACATCAGTTGGAAGTAACAGAGAAGGAGAAGGACCTCGAAGTATTGGTTGATCACAGGATGACTATGAGCCGCCAATGTGATATGGCCGTTAAAAAAGCTAATGCGGTCTTGGGGTGCATCAGGCGAGGTATTTCCAGTAAAGATAAGGAAGTGTTAGTATCGTTATATAAGGCACTGGTGAGACCTCATTTGGAATATTGTGTGCAGTTTTGGTCTCCCATATTTAAGAAGGATGAATTCAAACTGGAACAGGTACAGAGAAAGGGCTACTAGGATGATCCGAGGAATGGAAAACCTGTTTTATGAAAGGAGACTCAAAGAGCTTGGCTTGTTTAGCCTAACCAAAAGAGGCTGAGGGGAGATATGATTGCTCTTTATAAATATATCAGAGGGATAAATAGCAGGGAGGGAGAGGAATTATTTAAGCTTAATACCAATGTGGACACAAGAACAAATGGATGTAAACTGGACATTAGGAAGTTTAGACTTGAAATTAGACAAAGGTTTCTAACCATTAGAGGGGCGAAGTTCTGGAACAGCCTTCCAAGGGGAGTATTGGGGGCAAAAGATATATCTGGCTTCAAGACTAAGCTTGATAAGTTTATGGAGGGGATGGTATGATGGGATAGCCTAATTTTGGCAATTAATTAATCTTTGATTATTAGCAGGTAAATATGCCCAATGGTCTGTGATGGGATGTTAGATGGGGTGGGATCTGAGTTACTACAGAGAATTCTTTCCTGGGTGCTGGCTGGTGAGACTTGCCCACATGCTCAGGGTTTAACTGATCGCCATATTTGGGGTCGGGAAGGAATTTTCCTCCAGGGCGTGGGGCACGGGTCACTTGCTGGAGGATTCTCTGCACCTTGAGGTCTTTAAACCATGATTTGAGGACTTCAATAACTCAGACATAGGTTAGGGATTTGTTACAGGAGTGGGGGGGTGCGATTCTGTGGCCTGCATTGTGCAGGAGGTCAGACTAGATGATCATAATGGTCCCTTCTGACCTTAAAGTCTATGAGTCTATGTGAACTGTCTGTTTTATGATGAACTGGACAGGATTCTACACAACTATCTTACAACCTATCCCAGACACTGTTAGACACCTACTGTCCACAGTCTCCCACCCACCGAGGATGACCAGCTAGACCCACCAGAGGATGAGCAGGAAGATGCAAGAGAGAAACTATCCCCTGAGAACCAGGATATTTCTGGGACTCAAGATTCTGACACCAGCCAACTGAAAAGTCAGCCCCAGTCCTGCCCTGCTACAACAGACCCCAATTCCTGCCCTCCATCAGCTGAGCATCAGTCCCAGCCAGAAACACAAACTGGGCCCAAAGAGGCAGTTCCCTGGAGGGAACTTCAGCAAATAAGTACCTATGTTTACAATGTATTAATTATCATTATGCTATATTGCCATCCTGGTTTCAGTTCTGGATGCCCCTTGGCCACAGCCATTGTAGACAACCTCCCTGACCCATTTTCTATGGCATCCACCAGCATGGTGAAGCCACAGTCTGTACCCCCTTCTCCTCTCCCCTCCCTCCCCCACCCTCCCAGTAGATTCAAACAACAAAAGCATTCATTTGTGCAAAATGCAACATTTTGAGACAGTGGTTACAGAACAAGAAGTTTGATTAGTGTTCATAGTTTGGATGAGATATAAATGAACACTGCGTGGCTGGTAAAGGTACACAGAGTACTGCTCCCACCGAGGTACAAATTGTCATGACCGACAGGGCCTCAAACCCAGGTCCACAGGAGCAGCCACACTTTAACCCTCCATTTGGCAGCTTGCTGACACACGACCCATTAAGTCCAGGCCCAATTTGATATTTTGCCCCGACATCACATTGACAGAGTCCCAGAGCAGCCGATTGGCCTGTTGGCCCTACTTAAGCCAGGAACAGGAACTGAACAACTGGGATCCACCCTGCTCTGGATTGTGAACCTTGTGCCTCCTGCTCCTCCAGTGTGACTTCCTGGCCTCCTGACCTGACTAAGCTCCTGACTTGTTGTTCTGATCTCTGGTTTGTCTCCTGCCTCTGACCCCCTGGTATCCTGACCCAGCTGATGCTGGACTCTGGTTCTGACCACTACCATCTGGCTGCCCACAACCCAGTCTTAATAAAATGCCCTGTATCATGCATTGTAGCTGACGATCATTACAGGACCCCATCTGTTTTTCTCTGCACTTTCTTCCATGTCTGCAGGGAAGATATAGCAGAACTTACAGCTGAGAAATTGCTCTATTTCATTTCACACATTGTAGCGAGTAGCCGCACACCCATGCTCCCCAGCATAGCTTGCAAATCCCCTTGTACTCCTGCAGCACTTCTAGAAGGGGACCATCCTGGTGAATAACTTCATGGTGCATCTCACTGGTCTGACCTTTGCATTTATGAATTCTCTGCTCCTAGTCACCTACATCAACACAACGTCATGGAGAGTCACAGCAGCCTAAAAGGGATGTAGAGGGAATTACCCACTCCAGCGCTCCCTCATAGCCCTCTGAACTTCTCCAGCACTAGAAGCTCCTCCAGCGCACAAGCAAAACTGCAAAAACAAAATGGGAACATAATTCTACCCCACCAACTGACCAAACATCTTACCAGTATATACAACAGACAGAAATCCCAATGCAGTGAGCACCATCCTTGCACGCAGACCTCTCACCACCTCTGAGATTCCCCCAAGACTGGGAAGAGTCTTAGAGGTAAAGTCACATATACATATTGAAAACATACTATCATAGTCTGTCTTGGTTATGAACAACAAGGGACTGTTTTTTCTCCCCATACTCTCACAGCATTTGCAACAGCCAGACTCTCATGGACAAGGCCTCAATGTACTGCTGGGGTGGCAAACCTAAGAGAGCAAAAAAGGAACCCTCAGCATAAAATGTTTGTAGAGCTCATCGCAGAATCCAAGAGGAAAACCAGACTGGATGAGAACCAAGAGGGAGAAAGAAATGCAGCTCTACCAGGAGATTGTGGCAGTGACTGAGGACAGTGTAGCAGTGGCCGGTACCACATCCCAATGGCCAAGTAGAGTATGGTAAAAGGGACCTGCAGAGGCAACTCACGTTCGCTCTCCTGAGCTACAGTGCTCTCCTCCAAAACATGCTCCTGCTAGACCAGCAGTCTCGTAATTTGGAACCCAGCTATGTTCTTCAGTCCCTTGACAACACAGGCTACTGGGACCAGCAGCGACTCCTCCCTACTTTACCCCTGTAGCAGTGCTACCAGTGGCCATTCCCCTCTTGGAACAAACTTCTGGGCACCAAGAACGCTGACTCCTGGGAGCCCAATTGTGCCCCTGATAATTTTGAGCCACGGCACTTAACCCCATGTGGACAAGAAGAGGCAGAGGGAAGGCATCGATTCACCTGTGACTTTATGCACACGCCCCCCCACAGCCACCTTGGGTTGCAAGGTTGGTACTGTTTCACTTTCAGTTTTGTTTATATTGTTGCTTTAGTTAAATGTATTTTCAAATACAAAACTATTTTTCCATGGGTTCAATTCAGACTTTATTTTTGGTTTTGTTGTTGTTCTTTCATAACAAAAACTGTGTACAATCCATCCATTGAGTCATCTTTACATTTAACTCCTGAAAATCCTTCAAATAAAACTGAAATAATTCATAGGGTTTTACAAAAGTACATATAGAATGTTGCACTTCCACCACCCATATGCAATACCCCACTGCTCACAATGTATCTATCCTAATACCCCCATCCATGGGCTAACAGACATATTTGCTGAGGACACAACATGCAGTCATAATAGTCGGCATGTTTTTTTTCTGCTGCTTCCACCCTATTCCATAAACAGCAGCATCTTTCTTTCAAATGGCTAAATACTCACTCCATCACCATTCTGCACCTAGTCAGGCGACAATTAAAATGTTCCTTCCTTCTCTCCAAGCTGCCTGTGAATTACTTTTTTAATCAGGGCATCAGAGAATAAGCCAGGTCTCCCAGAATAACCATATCAACCTGCACACCATGAATCTCGACAGTGGTCCTGGGGTAAAACAGTGCTTTAATCTAAATAGAACTGAGTTCCAAAAGATCCTAGCCTTGAGGTCCCTGCCAGAGCACCATGCCTTTATGTCTGTAAACCTGCCACAGTGATCAACCAGTCCGTGGAGCATCATGGAATAATACTCCTGTCAGCACCCTTGCCAGAGGAGCTGCTGCTGTAGAATATTCTCCTGCTCCCGCATAATCTGCTTGGTGGTGCGACAGATGAAGTCCAAAGCTAAATTCATCTGGCTTTGAGTGCTGTAATACTACCGAAGCAGCCTCTGTGTGTTCGCTTGTCATCATCGTGGTGTGGGGCAGACTGACAGAAACTCAAAAATGGCATGAGCCAACCCAGAAAGGAAGTATGGGGCAGAGACAGTGGAAACATGGAATTTAAAAAAAAATGACCCCACCTAGCTTGCCACAGCAAAAACATCCCAGGATGCCTGCTACTCATCAGTGAAGCAAAGGAACATAGGTTATGCCCGCTGTTCATAGCAAGCTGCCACCATGTTTTTACACAATGAGAATTGAAAATGGAACAGGCATTCTGTCTGCATGCTATTATGTGACTTACGTACTGTGAGTTATATGATGCACATCAAAAAGATTTGGATTAAGCATCCTGTGTGTAGACACACCCCTAGCAGCCCTATGCGGATTACAGGAAGGACAAATCTTTAGTATATTTTCAGTTGTTTTGTAATGTGATTTAGCAACTGGAAGGGAGAAGGAGAATTACCAGCGCATGACCAGCTAACTCTCTGCAGACTACCAATGATTATTGACCACAGGATACAATACTCTGTGTTAGATAAATGATTTACTGAAAATTAGCAAGTCAAGCTTATTCAAAGACCCAGGCAATGTCTCAATGTGCTGTGGCAAATCACTTTAAAGGTCTTTAAAAACCTTTGATACATAGAGCAGAACTAGATTCAAAAAGTATTACTCAAACACTTAATTTCTGTATACTTCTGGATAACATAATAGAAACAACAGCTGGAGTCTGCAAAAGAGTCTTGTATTGCCAAGACTTTATGATGAAACCGAACAGTCTGAAATACGCAGCAAATATAGGACTTGATCCAGCTCCCACTGAAGTCAATAGTAATATTTCCAGTGACTTCAGTGGGAGCTGGAGCAGGCCTATCCCTAATAAAGATAATTCAACAGACTGACTTTTAAAATCAAAGTGAGTCATGTACCCCTTTGAATGTTCAAAGGGAACACGTACATTTTACAACAGGAATTAGAAAATCAATGCATCATACAACATGTGCAAACAAAAGCATTTTTAAAAGGCTTCTTTTTTTCTCCATATGTAAAATGTATGCATGTAAAGTGTGCATTTGCCAGTTTGCACACAGATCCCAATCTATGTGTGCTAATATCGCAACTACAAGCAAAAAATTGATGGAGGTATACACATCATAAACCCAAACAGTTAATCATTAAGGGTGAAGCAAGGAACATACTCTTAACAGTGACTATGCTGAAGTTTAAAACTTCTATATTTGGTCCCCTACATATTATCAATTTAGGCTTAACATGCAAGGAACACACATGGATCAGATAGTCAAGGTTTAAAGTCAAGATCATGCCCAGTAATTTCATACATAATTCTTTCATCATGGAAGTGTGATCCTTGCACATTTACTGGTAGAAGGTGACTGGGGAAATACAAATATATAGATAGAAAAGAAAGGAAATTCAGTTTAATATTAATATCCAAATAGTTAAACTTAACAAGATTTATAGTAAAGTAAAATTAGGTAGAACAACATATAATTCCTAGTACTGTATTAATCTTCTCATGCTTTACATTTTGCATTATTTTCATGCAGGTTTCATTTACTGAATTTCCTGGTTTATTTTCTAGTGAAAAACAAGGAAAATTAAGAAAGATCTTTTTTAAAAAATTCTAACTTAATTGCATGATTGCATAGTATTAGATAAATGCATCATTTGCAATAACTAGTTGATACACTGTTAAATATTATTTTTGCAACATTCTGTCAAATGATGTATTAATGGTACTGTTGTAATTAGCATTGAATCATAAATATATTAATATACCTTATTAAGATGTGGCATGACGTATTTATGTGTTGGTTAGTTGTTACATAGATGACTAATTCGGGACACTTACTGAATCAATGTGCCAGATTTTGGAGCTCGACGATTTTTTATTTATTTTTATTGAGAGGGAAAACTGAGATCTTGACACTGTTTCTTGTGGCACTTTTTGCCTGAGTAAGTGTATTAACTTGTTTTCCTGGTGAAACTGCCCTTTGTGTAATTATATGCTGCTTGCCATAATTCCCCTATGGTTAGGATTTTGTACATTTCAATGTTTGGGAGTGGTTCTCGCCAGAGTTTCACTATGGCCTAACTACAAAGGTAGGAATCATTTGCTAAATGTAGACTGGGGTATGGCTTTGAAATGCCATTAGTATTTGCAGGTTTTTGATCCAGAATCATGTCTATAAAATACCTTTTAAAAAGACTGAGAGCTCTCTGTCACTTGGATCTGCATTATCATGGAGGCCTATAGCATACAAGCAACATTAGGAATGGGTAAGAGATGGGAAAAAGCATGCTGTTCAATGAAAACCTCAGGGATTTTTAAAAAAGTTAATTTAGTTGTGATGAAAAGTGCTGGCTTGGTTGACCTGGAGACTGAAGTTATCAAGCTATTTCGAACAGATACAGCAGCTGCCGTATAAAAACTTAGCACTTATATAGTGCTCAACAAGTTTTAAGCAGCAAAGAGTCCTGAGGCACCTTATAGACTAACAGATGTATTGGTGCCACAGGACTCTTTTTACAGATCCAGACTAACACGGCTACCCCTCTGATACAAGTTTTAAAGTGCTCTGTGACTATCATGTAATGTAACTAATTTTAATGTAAATACTAGTTTCCCAAACTCCATTCTAGCTCACCTTGTTTCCTTTCTGGCACCACCTCTAGGGGTGATGAGAAGATAGTTCAGTCTGCTTGCCCAAGCCATCCTGGGACTTCGTCACTACTGCCAACAAAAGTAGCAACTATGGATACCTATTTGCTAGCTATAGGACTATTTAACAATGGGGGAAGGATCATAAGGTCATGTCACTGAAACACAATCAATCTTCTTGCTTTTATTGTGTTGTGTGGGATTTTAATATAAAAAATAATATGTCAGAGGTGAGGTGTGTGTGTGGGGACTGGGGGGGGGGGGGGAGGGGAGATTTTTTGTTTGTTTTTGTTTTACTATCCTAAGTAGTATTTCATTAGTGTGAAAAGTAACTAACAGTAAAGAGAAAACAAAGAGAGAGGAAATGAACATTAACTGGCTTGAGCAGCCTTTGACAACTCCCCTTGTGGGAACAATGAATAATTTATGTAGAGTTACCCACTTCAGATTATCAAGTGGCTAGATTGAAGCTGGGAAACACTCCTGGTTCAAATCCAACACAATAAATGGGATTTTTAAATTCCTTTGTGTATTCCTTTATTTTATTCATTGCTATTAATTTTCCCCATACAAAAAGGACTTGTAGTGGGAAGATAAGATTTCATATGCTACTTAGTATACTTGTATTAGATGACTCAGTGGCTTCTGGATTCCCTGGCACACCTACAGAAGACTTACGTTGCAATCTGTGAGACTCAGAATGGGATTTCTGCCACTGGTACTTTAGCAGGCTTCCCTCACACATCATCTGAAGGAATGCTCTGGAGACCCACGCGGACAAACCCAGGAAAGAAAGTATTTAAGAGCCAGTGTACTGATAGTGAAGGACAAGAGATCATTATAGCGTCCCACTAGGCCATCGACTGGTCTGTCAGTGAGACAATATGCTTCTTCAGATCCCTCTGACACTCAACTGCCTCCATCTGCCTCCAAGGATAGATCATCAAAAGAAGTCCTCCATCCTGACAGGAAAGATGTACTCCAGCCTCAAAACAAAGGAATATATAATACAATATTCATCCCTTTGCCTTCTGCCACAGCACATAAATCAGACCTAGAGTGGCCTGGAGTATGTGCTGAGCCATAAACAGCCTGGACCAGTGATGTGATGGCCATGAAATCTTGACCTGACCTACATAAATCATCATCTGCATGCACACTGAAGTCATCTGAAACAGTCTTGGAGACTCCAGTAGTGCCCTGGGCAGGAAATCAGTCAACTCAAGCAAGGGCTCAGAGATGTGTATGGGCAGTCTCACCACCAACAGTATTTTCATTTTAACCCCATCCCAGGACTCATACATAGGAGAGACATGCTTTATCAAGGAGACCTCTCACATTTAAAGTCCAAAGCAAACATGATCTCACCACTTCCCAATCCTCTCCTTATTCATGCTGAGTCAAACACCTGGTTGGAGACAACTGGGCTGACAGTGGACTTGCAGTGCCATGCAACCAGCTATTTGTTGTACATGAGCCTTAACCTTTCTCGGGCCATGGATGATCAGATAGTAATTTTAATGACACTGACCTTACATGAAAAGAACAGGTTTCAGAGTAGCAGCCGTGTTAGTCTGTATCCGCAAAAAGAAGAACAGGAGTACTTGTGGCACCTTAGAGTCTCTAAGGTGCCACAAGTACTCCTGTTCTTCTTTTTATGAAAAGAACAGGAGTACTTGTGGCACCTTAGAGACTAACAAATTTATTAGAGCATAAGCTTTCGTGGGCTACAGCCCACTTCTTTGGATGTATATAGAATGGAACATATATTGAGGAGATATATATACACATATACAGAGAGCATGAACAGGTGGGAGTTGTCTTACCAACTCTGATAGGCCAATTATGTAAGAGGAAAAAAAAACTTTTGAAGTGATAATCAAGATAGCCCAGTACAGACAGTTTGATAAGAAGTGTGAGAATACTTACAAGGGGAGATAGATTCAGTGTTTGTAATGGCTCAGCCATTCCCAGTCCTTATTCAATCCTAAATTGATTGTATCTAGTTTGCATATCAATTCCAGCTCAGCAGTTTCTCGTTGGCGTCTGTTTTTGAAGTTTTTCTGTTGTAAAATAGCCACCCGCAGGTCTGTCATTGAATGACCAGACAGGTTAAAGTGTTCTCCCACTGGTTTTTGAGTATTATGATTCCTGATGTCAGATTTGTGTCCATTAATTCTTTTGTGTTGAGACTGTCCGGTTTGGCCAATGTACATGGCAGAGGGGCATTGCTGGCACATGATGGCATATATCACATTGGTAGATGTGCAGGTGAACGAGCTCCTGATGGTATGGCTGATGTGATTAGGTCCTATGATGATGTCACTTGAATAGATATGTGGACAGAGTTGGCTTCGGGCTTTGTTACAAGGATAGGTTCCTGGGTCAGTGTTTTTGTTCAGTGATGTGTGGTTGCTGGTGAGTATTTGCTTTAGGTTGCGGGGTTGTCTGTAAGCAAGGACAGGTCTGTCTCCCAAGATCTGTGAGAGTGAGGGATCATCTTTCAGGATAGGTTGTAGATCTCTGATGATGCGCTGGAGAGGTTTTAGTTGGGGGCTGAAGGTGACAGCTAGTGGTGTTCTGTTATTTTCTTTGTTGGGCCTGTCTTGTAGGAGGTGACTTCTGGGTACTCGTCTGGCTCTGTCAATCTGTTTTTTCACTTCGGCAGGTGGGTATTGTAGTTTTAAGAATGCTTGATAGAGATCTTGTAAGTGCTTGTCTCTGTCTGAGGGATCAGTGCAAATGCGGTTATATCTTAGAACTTGGCTGTAGACAATGGATCGTGTGGTGTGTCCTGGATGGAAGCTGGAGGCATGTAGGTATGTGACCATGGCTTATTAGCACAGTAGTGTCCAGGAAATGGACCGCTTGTGTGGATTGATCTAGGCTGAGGTTGATGATGGGATGGAAATTATTGAAATCATAGTGGAATTCCTCTAATAAATTTGTTAGTCTCTAAGGTGCCACAAGTACTCCTGTTCTTTTTGCGGATACAGACTAACACGACTGCTACTCTGAAACCTGACCTTACATGAAACATCATGAATCAAAGATCAGGGATGCAATCTGCTGAGAGACACTACACTGAGAAGAGACCCCTGGCTTAGCCCCTGGGACTGATATTAAATGTCACTCTTAGTTTTTGCCTTCTCATTTTCCATCTCCCTCTTACTTGCTCAGCTTTCATTTTCTCAAATCTTGTGATGTCATTTTTCTAGTTCTCCAGTCATCATTGAATCTTCTAAGCTAGTCAGGATCTGAATTTCTAACGTAAAAAAACAATCATATAAATTAACCCTTAAAATAGTTTTCAGTCCTCCTTTATACCTTATCAAGAAGCAAAAAAGCCCAGTTTTGTTTTTCCTTTGACGATCACTGTTAATAATTCATGGTCTTATTAAAATTTTTAATCTTCTTTTGTGTGTTTGTATGTGTTCATATATACACTCTGTGTAAACTCTATAGATATATACTGTGTGTGTAAATTCTATTGCCTCAGTGCACTGGTTGGATAATCATCAGAAATTATATACCAGAGACTCCTGTCCTTTAAAAATCAGAAAAACCTAAAAGCCTTTTTTCCTATTACAGCTATTACAGTATAAGAGATTTTAGAGGATCTCTTGTTAGGAATTTTAACCCACAATATATTTGGTCCTGTTTTGCTACTAATGAAATCCTACACTTCCTGTAACACTTGGGGGCATATTATTTTACAGATTACAAACCACCCTTTGGATATCTATTAAACAAATCCAAATGTGTCTTAATTACAGTTATGCACAGCAGCTAAGATAACAGAAATGTAATGTGACATTTCTAGTGAAAATCTTTACTGTCATTTAAAAGTTTTCACTAGTTCCAGAAATACACATCCCTGTAAAGATGTGTAAGTTAAACTATAGGGGCCCAATTCTCCTTCAACATACCTTCCTTTACACCGTTGAAACTTTAATGACCTCAGTGGCATTACTTCCGATTTCTACCAGTGTCATTGAGAAGAGAATCAGGCACCATATCACCATGTGTTAGCCTCTGTAGCAAAAGCAACAATCTATTTGCTGCCAGTGATGAATTACTGGAATTAATATGCAACAGAGGGTCCTGTGGCACCTTTGAGACTAACAGAAGTACTGGGAGCATAAGCTTTCGTGGGTAAGAACCTCACTTCTTCAGATGCAAGTAATGGAAATCTCCAGAGGCAGGTATATATCAGTGTGGAGATAACGAGGTTAGTTCAATCAGGGAGGGTGAGGTGCTCTGCTCTGGAATTAATATGTTTTTAAAGTTGCAAATATTCACAAAGGTCAGTAAATGAATCTCTTAGATGTCTATAGAGTTAGTGAGCGGCTTGCATTTAAAACAGAAGGCAATTGTAAAGATGGTCCCCCACACACCGGGGGTGGTTTATAATGGTTGGAGCAGGCAGTTAAGAATGAGTGCTATATTCTCTTTCCTCTTCTGTCACTGACTCATTATGTACTTTTGAATGAACTCTTCTGTGGATCAATTTATCCACCTGTAAGTTGGACAGAAGTGGAGTGAGGCTTAACTAATTAATATTTGTAAAGTGCTTTAACATCCTTAACTGATAAGTATTACATATAAATGAATCTTTGGCAATTATTATAGAATAACTTTCATGCAGTGTAAGGCTACAATCTGGGAAAAGGTTATGCTTCTGCATAATGCAGTTGCTCAAATGCCACCCTTTCTCTCTCTCTCTCTTTTTTTTTCTCTCTCCATATGAATCTAAATTTTCTCTCCTTTTAAGCAAAATGCTAACATCTTTTTTTCTTCCATACAAATAAAACCTAGAACACATGCAGGTTAGCTTAAGCACCTCTAACAAAACATCTGTGTTTTTTTCTGAAGCTGGATACAAGGTGATGTAAACTGATTAATGCTTTGAGTAAACACCTATACAAAAATTTGGAAGCCAACCCAATCTTTGGAAAACTGTAGATAATTCTTTCTTTGCCATAAAGCTGTGGTAGCTCACACTATTTTTCGTATTTCAGCTCCTGAGACTCATACTAATAATGGCATTTATTTAAAAATATGTAGCTGGGCAAGCACCCCATAGCCATTGTTCATCCTGAGAGACAATTAATGCCACAATTATGATGTTAATACTCACAGTAATGCTGAATATTATAATTCTATCTTACACTATAGTTCTTCCTTTGTTGTTACCTTGGAACTGTCCACTTAGATTCCTTCCCTTAAAATCTTTACAAACTAGAGATTATACACTCACAAACACAGACATACCATTTTGCTAGCACAAAAGATTATTTTAGCTCTTGGTCCTCCTTTTGTGTATCATTACAAATACAAATTCTTCTACCTACAGTATATATTTTACAGATGATCAAAGCCTCATATTAGCGTTTGGATTAATTCTTCATTGTGAGTGGCCTAAAACAAAGTTTTATGCCAGTTTGTAATCCCGACCCGCCACCCCAGACATATGGCTGAAGCTGGATTTTTTGCAAGGGATGGAGTTAGGGTGGGTACTGGCTTGTCTGCTCAGACAATTGCTTGTTGGCGCAACACAAGTTTGCGGGCCGAATTTAGAATTGAGATTGGAGCTGAGTTTGGGATGAGTGTAGGAGTAAGTGTAGCCGAATAAGTAGGGTTGGGACCATTTGTGGGCCCAAACTGTGAATGTAAGAATGGCCATATTGGGTCAGATCAAAGGTCCATCTAGCACAGTATCCTGTCTTCCAACAGTGCCCAATGCCAGGTGCTTCAAATGGAATGAACAGAACAGGTAATCATCAAGTGATCCATTCCCTGTTGCCCATTCCCAGCTAGGGACACCATACCTGCCCATCCTGACTAATAGCCATTGGTGGACCTAATCTCCATGAATTTATCTAGTTGTTTTTGAAACCTGTTACAATCTTGGCGTTCACAACATCCTCTGCCAAAGAGTTCTACAGGTTGACTGTGCTTTGTGTGCAGAAATACTTCCTTTTGTTTAACCTGGTTTAAACGTGGTTCGTTTTGCAGCTGGCTTGTGATTTCAGGGTAGGATCAGGTTTGGTGTCATTTCATGGGTTGTGGTAGGAGAAGTAGTGGGGCAAATTTGAGGGCTTGGCCTTGGTATAAGTCTGGGACAGGCTTGTGCAATGGGTCCTAGCTAAGGCTGAGGTTGGAGTAAATTCTTGGATAGGGTTAGTGTAAGGGCTGATTTGAAAGTCCAAAGGTTTTGTTGGATCCAGTTCATATAACCAAGCTAGAATTAGAGTTGGCACCAATTTATAGGCTCTGGTAAGAGTTGGTTGCAGTTACGTCTTAGGCTTGCGAACCTGGGGTAGGCTTGGTATCAGTATCAATTTGTAGGCCTGGCTAGTGTTTGGGTTGGCATCTATTTGTAGGCCCAGACTAGGCTTAATGCTGGGGCTGACTAGTGCTTTCAGGCTTAGGTTAGGGTCAGTGCCAATTCATAGGATAGGGCTATGGTAAAAGTTTGGACCAAGTCAAAGTCTTTGTCTGGCTCTACTTGAAGGGTGGCAGTTTGGATTCTGGGCATGGGTGAGGTTTAGGGCTGGGTCTTTTTTGCTGACTTGGGTTAGAGTTGGCTTGGGACTAGTTCACATGCTTGTTTGAGTTGTGGCCATCTTGTGATGTGCATCTGGATTCTTCTTCCATTGGATTTGCAAGGTCCCAAGAATATAATTTGTAATTTTTCCATGAACAATCACATCTTCTGAAACACTGGGACAACCTACCTGTGTTTAACAGACATTCACAATAATGGCATAGTTATGTGAGTCAGTTCTCAAAATAGAATTTGGCCCCTGGTTTCAGTGATTTAGTAGACATCCGGGCTAATCAAGATGTAATTCATATGTGGGATTCTTTGTTCTTTAGTCTTTGAAATGCTCACATTTCTAGCATAAACTGTTTTTCTCTTTAATTCTGTACCATGCTGTCTATACGTAAGCAATGCTGTTGTCATGGGGAACCAGGCCTTCAAGTAGCTCTTTGTGAAGCACTGAGTTGCTACCCTTTGCTATTTAAAGGTTTCCCAGCAAAGTGAGAAGTACTCTCCACACTCATAGTGCAGTGCTCAAAGGACAAGCTTAAGTTGTGAATGTCAACATACCTTACTTCAATGGGAAACCAAAGTATAAACAACCTATGAAGGGCATCTGAGAAAGATTTTAGTAATTTTTATTCTATCAATTTAAGAATAAAAAGCTAGACATTTTTTTAGTTAAGTTTGAAAGAAGCCTTCACTATAAGGCCCATTGTGACATGACTTTCTCTTCTTTTCACCCAAGCTTGACCAAAATGAAACCAATCTGCCTGAAATTTCATAGGTAAGAATTTATGTCAGGGTTATAACGGAACCAGCTATTCACAGCAAGTAATATATTTGATTAGTTTGATTTACACTAATTTGTTCTTTACTTCAAGGTAGTTAACTAATGTTTCATGCAAAAAAATTTCAACCTATGGATTGTACTCAGAGCGTCAAACAATGCAGATGTATTTGCTGTTTGTTATTATTCATTACCCTAAGTGACTGGTCATCTTAGTCATACAATACTGCTCCCAGACTAGATGAATGTAACCTTAAAAATGAGAACAAGCGTGGTTTTTGGTTTCCGATGGGAATAAGCGGAAGCCATTTGTGCAACTCAAACCTAGGCCAACAGGACTAAAGAATTTTTAGGATATTTTAAACATGCTTTTTTTTATTCCTCCCCTTCCCTGAAAACTGCAACATTCCAATAAGGGCAGCAATTGATATATATTTGCAACCATATATCTTAGCAAAGTGTTTTGCCTGGGGGTAAGCAGCTCTTTTTCAGGCTTGGTAGGTATTTAATAGATACAATACATGGACATCAGTCACAACCAGTCTTGTAACTAATACACACATGGTTCTTCCTCCAATCTCTAATATTTATAACTTACCCAGATGGGAGTAGTCATAACACTAGCCATTCTGCATTTTCTACAAAGGGAATTGGAGAGATGCAAACTGGGGAATGGGGGATTACAGCTGGAGGAACATGGTTAGGGTGAGGGGAATTGGGAGTAGCATAATCAAAGAGAACACAGTAGTATGAGGGGAGCAAACCAACAACATTTCCCCAGAGGGACAAGTCCCTAGGCTCTCATCAAAGCTCATTTACTTCACTCATATTTGCGAGAAGTGTCTCCAGAAGCGCTCCCCCAAACTTGACAGCGATGATTAGGGCTGGATAACTATTTGGCTTCTAATACAGGTATTCATCCAAATTGTGGCCAAAATTCTGATATTCAGTTGCTGCCAAATAACTAGGTGAAACTGAAGAGTTATGAGGTACTGCTCCCTTCCCACACACCTTGCAGAGTCATCTCTGATGATGACCCAGCATAGACGGGGAGAGAAGGGAGGGGAGATTATACCCCCACTGCCTTCTGATCCTTCCTCAGGGCACTGAGTGCTGCATCTCCCTTTCTCATAATTGCTGGTGCAAATCAGAGCCTATTACTGCTTTTTCTCTTCCACTCCCCTCCTCCATTATACCCCACCCTCCTCCCACCACCTCTCACTGTCATTCCAATCTCTTTCTGGTATCAGCCCCCTCCCACTTATGGGGAACCCTTGCAGGACTGCAGGCTTAAGGAGTCCTTGTAAGGAGGGCACTTCTCTTTTGCAATCTGTATTTTAAAATTATCTTTACAAACCGTCCACAATCCTTCTTTAAAAGATGCAGATGTGACTATCATGATGGAGAGTTAAGATGTTGCTAGGTAAACAGTAAAAGCAAAATGCCATTTGCTGCTAGGTCTTTTAGCCTTTCACAGGGAATTAGACCTTTTTCATTTTTTTTTTTTTTTTTACAAATGAATCATTTTATAAGAGAAAATTGCCATTCTCTTTCAGGTAGATGTAATTGCTATAATGTCAACAACAGCCTTTTATTAGGGTTAGGGCGGACCCAAATCACCATCGACTTATTTAATCAGCAGAGCAGTAGCTGTTGGGCCCCCAGGACAGTGAGTGGACGGCAGAAGGGAGAGCTCTCGTGGGACTGGCTGGGTTGATCTGTGCTCTTCCTGGCCCTGGCATGATTTAGAGCAGCCTAGGTGCTGTTCTAATTTATGCCAGCTGGTTATGGGGATTGTCCACCAATTGAGAAAGCACAAAAGAAATTGTCTGAGGGGAGGGAAGGAGGATCTGGCCCATTCCGTCTGCAGTGCTTTTACCATGCTGTTTTATGGTGATAACAGCAAGTTACTCATGATCTATAGGCCTCATCTTGCAACGTTCTTATGGAACACTCTCTTTGTTACTTATAGACTGTGCCCATTAGTGTTTCAAGATCTGGCTCTATTTCAAGAAAAGAAATATTAAACATTCCCACTCCATTTGTGAGTCTGAGATTGACTAAACTACTGCTATTGGATTTTATTACTAACATCCTGCTGCCATGATGATCAACAGTAATACTGCAATTATTACTCTCTCTCCTCTATTTAGCTTCTAATTCTACTTCTGGTTGAATGCGATTTCGAGTTATTCAAGTAATCAGAGAAATCCTGGAATTAATTTTGATAACTTCAAATGTTTTTCAGCTGAAACAGAAAGTAGATGTTATGCAGGGTGGCTGACGACAATGGAACATGTTTAAAGGGAGTAAAAAATAAAATAAAAGGCATATAAAATACCAGAGTAGAGAAAAAATTCAAAAGTACTCTTAAATGAAGATTGATAGAATGATTGTCTAAATTCTGTATCAATTCATTATCAGCTATCACCACCTAGTGGCAAAAGGAGTCAAGCTACATAAATTTGCCAACCTCTATTTTTGCCAACCACAAATGTTCAGATCAGGTCAATAGTAGATAAAATCTTTACATTCGGTTACCATTTTTTGGGCCTGATTCTGAACTCACACTGTTTTTTACAATAATGTAATTTAATTTGTTTCAGTGGAGCAACTTCTATTTTACACTAGTTTAAATGAGATCAGAATCACGCCTGTTATCTATTAGAAATGTAGCATATGCATTGATTAAACTTAAGTTTACTGGGTCTGATTTTGTTCTTGTGCATATGCTGCATGTGATAAACAGATGGAGAGAAAGATGGTCTTGAACCAAAACCCAGCTTCAGATGTAATCCATTCCTCTAGCCCATTACAGAAACACATCCAAATTCCAAACAAAGAGTGAAATGTTATGGCTTGGGCTTCTTTTGATATAAACAGAGAAGTCACAAGCCTGATCCTAAAACAAATGGGGATCTAGTCATCCAGTTTTTTATGTGGATTTTATGGTCTATAGCTCAAACATACTTTGAGGAATAACTCCCCTCTCCCCTTTGTCAGCAAAGCATGTGACAAATTAATTTCCATATATACTTCTCATTTTAGTCAGGCTGAGCAGTAATTCTTACTTAACTTCTGGGAAAGTAAATAGTTGGATAATATACACACATGTATGGAAACTTTTGGATTTTTTTCCCTTTAAGGACCAATCCTGAATCAGAAAGGCATAGGTAAAAACTTGAGGAATGGGTCCATACTCAGAAATATGATATTTTGGAAGTGGCTTTCTATTCTCTTCCTTTCTGTATAATTCTTGTCTTTGCCCCTGAATGGTCATTGGGGTCTTTAATAAAATTGGCACATCGCTATGTTCATAGACTACAATATACGGAATGCGGTATTATTCCCTTCTATATGAATATATACTATGCTAACAGCTATAATTTGCTGTTTCTGCTTTTTCATTGTATTTCCACAAGGTACAGTCCTGGAAGCTGAAAGTTCCACCTGTCTTTTAGCAGATTCCCTCGTAAACAGGGTGCATTCCATTGAATTTCATTGAGTTCCTGTAATTTTTAAAATATAAACCTAAAAACAACTAACTCCATTCCTGCAGGACAGATGAAAAAATAGAAAGCTTCAGAACTGTATCAATAACAAGATAGATGTTATATTCTCTTCCTCTTGTTAACATGCATGGAACAGACTAAAAATGCCAATTGGTTTATTTTAGAACAAACCCCATCGGAGACTAAAAATAAGATTAGTTTGGACGTAATTTATGTGGCTATAAACATGGAGAATGTAAATATATGGATTCTGCTCTTTTGCCATCTTCACCCACATCAACATTGTCAATTTCAAATGTTTTGAGGTCATTTGGGCATATCTACAACATATGGAGGTCAAAAGAGGCGCATATTTATTATCCATGTTCATGCTTCAATTAGAGATAAAGTGCCCAGAACTAGGTTAACATAACCCCAGTTTGGGAAGATTTTCAGTGATTAGTTCACTTTTCAAAACAAGATGATCTTATGGACTCAAGGATTATAAACTAGGGCATATGTGCTTGTGCTTGTCATGTGATACCAACAGGGATATTTTGAAAATACCTGAAGAATCTAGAGCATTTAATTGCTAGAAAAATACATCAGAAAGCATGAGGAGAGAGACTGGTTGGTTGTGTGTCTTACATTAGGTTTTTTCCTCACTAAAATTTTCAACTGTGAGAGCACTAGCACAAACAGGGTCCCAAGCAACCGCCAATAAGCATTGTACTCAGGGCAGGTATGTACAAGAAAATGTACTGTAAATACCCTGGTATAATGGGGTCTACAAACCCCAAACTGAGCATAGACAGAAGGGGAGGAGTGCTTCTGTTTACAGGCAAGCAGCTTGACCACACCCCCATGCAGCTGCCAGAGCTGCCAATCATAGAGGCAGGCACCTACAGCTTCAGTCAATAGAGGAAACCAAGCCTGCTATAACAGGGAGAGAACAGAGAAGGAAATGGGGGCAGAAAGGCCTGGGGCAGCAAAGGGGTGACATTCCAAAAACCAGGCTGTCTCCATGAACACAGTCAAGAGACTGAAGCAGACTGCTAGACTTAATTAGAGGTGAGGGTCCAAGAACTGCCCCAACTGGGGGCAAACTAAAGAGGGTTAGTCAGGAGCAGCAGAGACCCCTCAAAAGTCCACACCAGGAGCTGGTGACACCTAATAAAGGTGAATACCACAATTTTATAAACATGCAGATGTTAATTGTGTTCATTATAGGAACTGACTGTGAAAATGAGGTTGGATCCAAATTCAGGGTAGTGTGGAACTGAGGTTTTGGTCTGAACTATCATAGGAATAAATGCTGGCCATGGAGTTCAGATCCATATCCCAAACTCATCAAAGTCTGGTGATGTTTGGATCTAGATTTTTTTTTTTTTTTTTTTTTTGCATTGTGACCATTTCTTCGTGTTGCTCTTACTTGAATGAAACCGTTCGGTAGTTTCTGGGTACCTTCTTAAAACAAAATCTATTTGATTTTTTAAAAAATCTACAATAAAACTTTGTTTAGCTATCAGTGTGGTCTCCATGTCATAAATAGCTCCTTGTTTTCCCCTCTGATTGTAATTTCATTACTTGTTAACAGATACAATTTTTAAAAGCACCTAAGTGACTTAGGAGTTCCATTTTCAAAAGTGACTTAGTCAATGTGATTTAGACTCCTCAGAACCAGATTTTTAAAGGTATTTAGGCATCTAAAGATAGACAGGCACCTAGTGAGAGGCCCGGGCACTTTTGAAAAACCACAGTAGGTGCTTATCTGCATCTTTAGATGCCTAAATACCTTTAAAAATATGGCCCTATGTGCCTAAGTTACTTAGATTGCAGCAGGAGCAGTTGTACAAGAGATCTCTTTATGTCCTGGGTGGAAATGAATTTGATTCCTTTACAGTATAAACTATACTTGCCACAATATGGAGGCTTTAGTTTGCACTCAGTACATTCTCCTGCACCTCACACAGATCTCTGTTCCCACTTTCCTCTGGGCGCATTTTGCAAGTAAGTGGTCACGTGACAATTTAGCATAAACATTCTAGGGTGTACAGAGTACAAGCAAAGCCAGTAACTGATTCATGTTCCTTTGAAGCAAATAATTCCGCTAAAACTACATGGAGTAACGTGGTAAAACCACATGATTTGTAACACATTCAATTATATGCTCAAAGAAGATTGATGGGGAGAGGAATCTGAGATGTGAAATTGATTGATTGGTTCTGCCCTAAAATCCTAACTCTGGAATTTTGTGAATTGCAACATACATGCAGAATATTTTACTGTTCTGCTAGGGTTTCAGCAGATGAACTACAGATGTTGGGCAATGCTGGTCTATGATACAACATGCCAATTTTTCCTATTGATTTTTGTGCAGTTTGGAAAAGTCTTTAAAGATGATTTCAGATGTATATTCTGCAGTTTTAATTGATTTTGGACGGAAATGTATGTTTTGTACACATTACAATGACTAGCTTATTTAACTTTATTTTTAAAATCAATTTTTCCATTTGTATGCAGTATTTTGGGATCAAGTAGTTATCAAATCTTAATGCTGAAATGTAGAGTGTGATGAAAAACTGAATACTCCTCTCTCTAACTTCCCTGGGATATCTCCCCGGGTGAATATACATATTTAATGTTTGAATTACCTTAACTTCATTCTTTCCTCCCCCACAAAAATAATCACAACACTGATGCAGTCCAGGATTTTTGCATGTACCTTAAGAAGTGAAGGGCCATAACTCCTGACATAACTTTAAAGAAGAGAAATAACCACATTTATATTATTCCTGTGAAAATAATTCCATAGAGTAAAAGTTCAGTCAAGGTTACTTTCATTTTCTAGCACCTGACTGATGCATTGAAGATGTGTCAATGCCTTCAAACAAATGCACATCATCTATCTTTTAGGTAGGGTATTATTCTATTTACAAATAGACACGAGCAAAATGAATTACAGAAGATGGACTTGACACACTGTGCAGATGATATAAAGTCAATACATTAGAGGCACTACAACTTAACCCCCCTTTCCCCACACACAAATAGCTGTCTGTGTCAGTGAGATGCACTGCAGCTGGAGAGAATCAAATTCAGATAAGGAATTCATTTCCTAGGCTTTGGGATAGTAGAATGTGAAATGATAATTTGTTGAAAAGACTATTAGCTCTTAATTACTTTTTAGCTATGAAATAAACATCGGGTGTAAAAAGCATAATGTCTGTGTTGTAACCTTTAAAGTCTGAAAAAGGGAATTATAGTAGTTCTTTGAATGGTTGCTTATGGCTGTTACACTGGGCGTGTGTGTGTCTTGTGCACTGGTGCCAGAGAGTCACGGTTCTCGTAGGGGTGGCCACAGCTGTGCCCTGACATGCCTGGTGCTCAGAGCTAAGGATATAAATGGGCAAAGTCTCCCGGCCCATCTTTCAGTTCCTTCTTATGAAGGTGGTCATAGTGTGCTGTCAGCATGTTCCTTCTGTGAACAGGCCACTATAGTTGGTAGTTAATAATAGTTAGTGGTACTAACTATTGTTTTTGGGTCCCTTGGACCTCTCTCTTCTTTCCTTTCTTTCTTCTACTATTTGTTCTGCTGTTAATAACACAGTTGCCAACTTTCATGCGGTAAATAAGCACCACAATTTTTGCAATAAGCCAAAAATCAAACTAATCCCATTTCAAAATAAGGCCAAAACAAGCCAATCCCTAAGAACCCCAACATTCTATGTGACTAGATCCCCCCAGCGTGCAGTCTGGGACTGTGGTGGGCCTGCTGTACACCCCCAACTCTCTCCCCCTTTGCTCCCCTTGCCCCTGCTTGCCCCCCCTTGCCCCCCGCTTGCCAGGAGCCGATCAAAAAAAAGAAGCAACAAGCAACAAGCCAAACAAGCAGCAAGCCAAAAACTAGCCAACAAGCAACTCACAAGCCAATTAAGCCAAAAACAAGCCCCATTTCTGTCTTTTTTTTCATGGGTTTGGCATGTCTGGTTAGTAGTCAGTGGACTCTGGGCTCTGCCTTGTACCAGGGGAGTCTATGCCAAGGTCACCTGGCTTCAAGCCCTGCTCCAGTATCACAAGCTGTTGCCTGTGAGCAGCCCTCATTCTCACTGTCTCAAGGGCTTGGGTGAGGGTCACGTCAGGGACAGGCAGTCTGATTTGCTGGGGCTTCAAGATGAGAACTAAGACGCAAATTAAGGAGTATCTCAGGTACATCTTCATGCAGGCCACCCATTGCTGCTTTCCTTTGTAAGTGGAAGTGTTTCTCTGTCTGGATGGCTAGCCACAGTGTGTCTCCTACACAATCCATGATTCAAAAGATTTTGGACTATTTGGACTACTGAGTCAGGTTTTTTGGCAGTCAGCTCCATTAAAGTGCACCTGGCTACAATCTGAGCATTTTACCCCTATATTACAGGTGGGGCTGTATTCTCTAATCCTGTGACTACTAGGTTCCTAAAAGGCTTAGGTGGGAACAATCTTTCTATCAGAGACCCTACTCCACAGTAGAATTTAAATTTAGGGCTTGTTTACACTTAAAATGCTGCAGCAGCACCACTGTAGTTCTTCAGTGTAGAGGCTACCTATGCCAATGGGAGGGCTTGTCCCTTCAGTACAGGTACTCCACCTCCCTGAGAGGAGATGCTACATCAATGGGAGAAACCCTGCTATCAACATGGGGCTGTCTACCCTAGGAGTCAGGCAAGCATAACTATGTTGCTCGGGAGTGTGGATTTTCCACACCCTTCAATAACATAGCTATACCGACATAAGTTGTTAGTGTAGAACAAGCCTCAGTGTTACCAGTCCTTAAGTGTCCCCCTTTCAAAGTGAAAGCCTCCTGTTCATTATTGTACCGCTCAGCAAAGGTGCCCTTTCTAACAGCCAACACCTCAGTGAGGAAAGTAAGAGAGTTATGTGCCCTGTAAATAGATCCTCCATCCATTGTGTTTTTTACAAGGCAAGGTACAGGAAAGCCCACACCCAAGGTTCTCTCCAAGGTAGTGTCTGATTTCCACCTCAACAAATCAATATATTTATCAGCCTTCTGGCCAAAGCCACATGCTCCTGAAGATGAACAAAAGCTCCACACTTTGGATATTCACCAAGAACTGGCCTTTTATCTGGATAAATCAGAGACCTTTCTGGTCTCTTCACAGCTGTTCATCTCCTCTGCAGAATGAATGAGAGGGCATCCTGTAACTGGGCAACAACTGTCCAAGTGAATCACCAGCTGTATTGTCATGTGCTACAAGACCAAAGGCATCATGCCTCCTGAAAAGCTGCCTGCACATTCAGTCAGAGCATGCTCAGCCTCCAGGACAATGATGGAAAATGTCCCTATCGTGGACATCTGCAGAGCAGCAACGTGGTCTTCAGCTTAAACCTTTGCTAGACATTATGCAATTTCTACCGCAGCTAGGGAATGATCTGAGTATGGGGAAGGCAGTCCTGTAGCCCCTCTTCCAATGAGACTCCCCACCTCCATTGGAAACTGCTTGGGAATTACATAGTGTAGTGGACATATTCAAGCACTCGAAGAAGAAACATTTACCTCTTGTAACTGTTGTACTTCAAGATATGTTGCATATAGGGTGACCAGACAGCAAATGTGAAAAATCGGGACAGGGGGGTAATAGGAGCCTATATAAGAAAAAGACCCAAAAATCGGGACTGTCCCTATAAAATGGGGACATCTGGTCACCCTAGTTGCATATATCCATTATGTGACCCACACTCCTTCCCTAATCACTCAGGGCAAGGTACCACTAGGGAAAACTCTCCAGCACTGGTGGACGACACACACACACACCTAGTGTAATGGACATATACAATATATCTTGAAGGACAACAGCGGCAAGAGTGACCATTTCTTTTTCTCCTAATGATATAAAATTTATATTTTTATATATATTTATATCTTGTATATGTTTGTAGCAATTTATTTCTTAGAGTAAGGCCCCGATTCTGCACCTTCACTTATATATACACTTAGCTTTAATCATGTGAGCAATCTCATGGGATCTCATGCATAAGTGTCTGTAGAATCAAGGCCTTAATGTTGTAATCCGATTTCTAAGAATATTAATCCACAAGTATATGTGGATCATGTACAAACTAAACCTGAATTGAAATAGCCTCACATATCTTCTTGATATGAAACTCTCAAGACTGTCTTAAGGACCCACACATAATAACTATATGTATAGAGGAGGGAAAATCAATCTTTTGACTGTTATAGAAGCTTTTTAGCTATTTAGTTGGATAAGCTACACGTGTGGGTTATCCACAGTCCCTACTGACTAGACGTATTCATTCATTCCTGGCCTGATCCAAGGCCCATTGAAGTCAAAGGCAAGGCTCTCAAAGATTTCACTGGGTTTTGGATCAAGTACACAAATAGTGTTTACCATGATTTTGAAGGCTTGTCTTCATGTTTCTGTTTTTAAATTACTGCACTCACCTGTAATGTTATACAATATACGGTTGTACTACAGACTTGCTTTTTTTTTAATTTTCAGAATTTCCAAGTTATTTATTAATGGTAACTCCTCCAGGAAAGCATTTCATATGAATTCAATCGTATTGTATTTCTCCTCTTTAAATACTGCTGAGGCTGTTATTTTGATAAGCCGTATGTTATGATTGTTGGAAGCCCATAAAAGATAGTGAAATACCTATATTTTATATTTCCAATGTAATATGTAGAATTCTATTTACTTTGTGTATCTTAAATTAGAAGGTGATGGGGAAGTTTTCAGAGTAGCTGTGTTTAGGCAAAAGTCTCTCAAATTGTTGGCGGTCAGTTAAGAAAGACTATTTGTAACTTTATCTGAATAATGTAGTATATGGCATTAGCAGGCTGAGGAAGAAGAAATTTGTTTGCAGTAAGAGGGAAAGGATTTGTACATATGAGAGGAAGAGAACTTTTGGGGCTGGGGGCATTTTAAGGAAATGAATCCATTGGTTTATTTGTATAAGTTTTATAAAATATGTAGTATTGCTTGCAAGTTTGCACAAATGCTTGATAAATTTACATAAATAAATTGGTGTCATCTGGGAGATATCTCTCCTGAAAGTGCAGACTCAAAGGGATAAATTCGGTTTCATGTACCCATGTGCAGTGCCCACTGAAGTCAATATGAATTGCACTTGTATATCTGAGGGCAGGATTTGGCCCTAAAACAGTATGTAGTCATTTATTTATTTAGCTGTTGTTGGAAGCATTAGAGAGACAAGGTGGGTGAGGTAACATCTTTTATTGGACTAATTTCTGGTGGTGAGAGACAAGCTTTCAAGCTATACAGAGCTCTTCATCAGGTCTGGGAAAGGTACTCTGAGCATCACATTGTCCCTTCTCTCTCCCTTTTTTTCCTGTGTCTGCAGAGGTGTTAACAGACCAATCCACTTTGAATGGTCCCTTAAAATATGTGGTATCTATTCTAAACAATCTGTTCCATCTTGTATGTAATTGTGACCCTCTGAATACTTTCCCCAGAACCTGAAGAAGAGCTCTGTGTAGCTTGAAAGCATGTCTCTCTCACCAACAGAAGTTGGACTAATAAAAGTTATTACCTCCCTGACTTTGTCTCTCTAATATCCTGGACTAACATGGCTACAATAACACTGCATACAACATTGGAAGCATTGACAGTCTCCTCCAAAACAGACATCATGTCGCTCTCTTTGCCTTGACTAGCCAGGATGGACATAGCTCCAGTTCACAGCTTGTAGCCTGAAGCAGAGAAGACCTTGCATTTATTCCTTTAGGATATTGCTCTGAAATTATGAAGCAGAAGTGTTGTCTGCAAAGCAACATGAAAAATCCTCAAAGTGAGGAAAAACTTGACTGTAAATGAGTGGAGGTACCACAGATTAGCCAGGCTACATGCCACTCAGAACAGTTCTGCTTTGCGTGAAAAGCTATAACAGAGCAAATCCAGAACATACAATTTTAAAAGCTATTTATTGGCCTGACCCAAAGCCCATTGAAGACTATGGCAATGTCCTAAAAATACAATTGCCCATTAGACTCAGAGGACTTCTTTAAAAATTTGGACCTAAAATCTACTTTTGTGAAATTAATTCTTAGCCTCCTTTCTGTCTTTTCAAACAGTGATTTAAGGTATTAGCATGACAGGTTGACTACCATTTAGAGTTATATTTTGGGACCTAGGCAACAAGTAGCATCAGAGAGGGCTAAGAAACACATAGCATGCAGTGAAATTGTAATGCACTGCTTTTGGGAATATGCATAAGAAATAAACACCTGAAGTTCCTTCTGCCATTGCTGCTTAAAATGAGAACTTAATTCATCAACAAAATTTCCATGATAGTCTGGAATTTGTTTGAGGGCCTGTTATATTCGCTTTTTGAAAGTTACTCCTCACACAAGTTGAGTATTGATTGCCATTTGTCAATTCTGTACAGCCCTTTCTACCTTTACATTCTAGTTTTATTGAAACAATATAAAGTATATGTTTTTACTAATTATTTTATACATCATTTAAGCCAATGTTGAAACTATGCCTGCTTCATGTAGATAACATCAAGAAAGATAAAATGAGTTTGCCAAACCACCAAATGCATTTAAAGATAATTGTTTGTTTATATCTCCCATCCCAGAGGGAAGAACCAGATTGCAAAACATTGAAGCTAAATAGAATGTGGCATTAGCAATGAAATGAGAATGGACATTTTGTTCACAACACCAGGTTCTATTTATAAGAGTCTATTGAATGTTTCATCCAGTAAAATCACTTCTGGAATAAAAAGAACTACTGCTTGTACACAAAACACTAAAATAGTCTACTCCAACCACTTCAGACAGGATCTCTGGAAATAATCAACATTAGGATGATGCAAGAAGAAATAGCAGCAACCATTTGGTGATGCAGAATAAAGGGACAGGATTTCGCTCAAGTAGACTCAAGGAGTTGACTATCATTGTAGTGCATTATTAGGGACAGCAGAAGTGGTAATTTGGTAGACATAGTTGATGCCTATTCCCTTGAATATGAATATTTGAATATTTCCAGTAACTCTTCTGGAAACAAAAGACATGTATTTAGAGTGCCTCAAATAGCCTGAAATTCCCTGTATTGTTGAGATACGGAGGGGTCAAATGCCTTCAAGTGCTTTAAAACAGGCTATTTCTTCAACTGACAGGAGTACATCAAAATGGTAGTGGTGCTTCTCTGTACTACTATAATTAAGGGTCTGTCAGGATTTCCATTAGAGTCTCCTATTTTCCTGCACTGAAATGTTACAAGGCTGTTAGAACATTTTGTTTTAAGATAAAAGCTGACCCATAAGGTCTAAATGAGTGCACGCTGTTTTGAGATTTCAACATCCATTGAATCATTTTAAAGTGATAGAAGATGTAGGACTTGAAGCAGCAATTTTCAAAAGGATCTAAAAGGAACTAGGCACCCAACTCTTATTCACTTTCCATTGGATTCAGCTGCCTAACTTGCTTAGGCGCATTTGAAGATACTAGCCTAATAGTTCTTGGCTTCAGATATTTGTATTTCTATTTTAATTTTAAAAAGAAAAAGCTTTTTAATTTTAAATGAATATTTTTACATTCCAAAATTGTAGAATAGGCAAAACCCCCCCACCTAAACAAAAAAAGGTTACATTAAATGTACTGCATATATAGATCCTCCCCCTATTTTTAAAATGTACCTATCATTATTATTATCTCTGCCATAAAATAATGGACATGATAGATACTTTGTAGCGTTGGTGAAGCAATTATGTTCAGCTGAAGATCAGACATTCACTTAAAAACATGTCTACAGAATTGCAAGGTATTTCCATGCAGGAGCCATTTTGGCCTACAGAGTAACGAATTAATAATATTCAGACTTGAAGATATCCTTTAGAGGTTTTTCATCTCCTTTTACAATGTCTTAATACCACTTCTTCCCGCAGCTTTTGTTTCTATAGAAGTTTTCTTCCTCAAAAAGAAATTAAATCTTTTCAGAAAAAGGCATTTTATTTTCATGTCGTTTGTTTCAAATTCATTTGTACATCTTTGCAGGATTGGGGCCCAATTAACTTACACTTATGTAAACTGCCACTTAATGTAATGCGGTGGTGTAGCTGTGGTGGTCCCAGGATATGAGAGAGACAAGGCAAATGAGGCAATAGCTTTTATTGGACTAACTTCTGTGGCTGAAAGAGTCAAGCTTTTGAGCTCCACAGAGCTCTTCTTCAGAGTTCTTCTCAAAAACTTGTCTCTCTCACCTACAGAGTTGGTCCAATAAAAGATATGACCTTATCCATCTTGTCTCATTTATGTAACAAGCAACTAACTAATGAACAGTGCCATCAGGGGGGATATTTTTCTTTTGTATTCATGCCCCTGCCTGCCATCATTGCAAAAAACATGCATTGTACTATTACATAGTTCATAAACACAATACCTGAGAAATATAGCTTTATTTTAGAATTTTTATATTCTACATTCTTTTTCTGGGGGTTACAGTATATTTCAACTTCTTTGCAACTGACTAGTTTGGCACTGATTCAGCAAATGGTGTCTTTAACAATTTAGGATTTAGGAAGTTAAAGAACATGCAACTTTTTTTTAAAGGACAACTTATAGTAAAGATTTCAAGTGATGATAAATAATAAAATAAGCCTCTCATGCATGAAATATGAATAGTTGTGCTTAACTTTGGTGACTTATCATCCAAAAAAAGTAGACAAGGTACTGAAAAATAAAAAGACTACTTTTACTTTTGACTAATAAAGAGTGGGCTAATGGGTTTTACTTAAATTCTTTCTAAACATCCCCTTTTATTATCTGCAGTAAAAGATCGGCAATTTTTTTCTAAGAAAGCTGATAATGTGGGAAGCAGTAGAAAAGTTTAAAGAATTTTTGGCTGCATGGATTGCAAAAGATGGTTCTCATCAGACAAAAAACAGCATGCAATACAATTAACAAATCATTTTTTTTACCAGCACATGACATCTAACATGACATAACGTTAAATTTGACAATGAGATATCTAAACATATATTAAAATGTCAACAATTTAAATACCTGATTTTTTTTACACTGTGACTTTCAGTTGAAACAGTGTTATGAAAGTTTAAACACACGTGATAGTTCCATATACATTATCTTAAATAAAAGTGAGAACTCAATCGTTTCATTCTTCACTATGATACACTCTGGGAATTATATACAATGAAAAATGTGACATTTGTTGTTTCCTGCATTTTAGCATATTAGTTATCGTCTACATCAAATATATTGCAAATCTAGAGTTTATTGCAGCAATAGTCATGGTGATATGTTTTCTTCTGCTTCTTCTCACTCAGTTATGCTTACAGTCATAATTATAAAAAACAAGTAACATTTTCTGCACATCTTTATATATGTACTTTAAAAACCAGCTTCCACAAAGACAATTTACGTCTGTTAAGAGCATTTAAAAAATAAAGTAAACAGAGACTTGACTCGGCTATTTATTCTCTTCTCAAGAAAACAGTTCTTGCCAGTAATCTCAACAGGATGCTAATATTTATAAACTTGGCATAAGGATTAATGCTACCAAAAATATACACACAAAATGAATTCTGAAGAACATTATGATCAAGTAGAATCCTTTTAATTGGCACAAACCAGTGGAAGTAGAGACATTCCAGTTAAGGTTCCAATCCTGCAATCCTTTCTAACATCCGTACTCGTATGTATTTATTTGAAATCCATGGGAGTATTAGTGTGTGAAAGGAGTATTCATACAGATAAAAATTAGCAAGATTGGGTCCTCAATTATCATCCCAATTAAGAGGATCATGTAGTACACTGTGCTGGTAAATATTCATTAATTGCCTAAAAACACATATTACAGTGGAACATGCTGGCACATAGCGTAACTTATCTTTCCCTCTAGCTGCTGATCCACAGAGGGAAAGAAACTACTACTGCTACTTGGTAATGGAGTTATTCCGTTAGCTCAAAGGGTATGTCTACTCTGCAGTTAGACACCTGAGGCTGGCCTGTGCCAGCTGACTCGGTCTGGGAAGCTGTTTAATTGCAGTGTAGACGTTTAGGCTTGGGCTGAAGTCTGAGCTCTAAGACCCTACAAAGTGGGAGGGTACCAGAACTCGGGCTGTAGTCTGAGTCCAAACATTTACACTGCAATTGAACAACCCCTCAGCCTGAGCCCTGGCGTGAGCCCGCATCAGCTGACATGGACCAGCTGCAGATGTCTAACTGCAGTGTAGACATGGACAAAGTAGCTTCTGATTGTAGGCCTCAGTTCAATTCCTGCTGATCAACAATGGCAGAAGTTGAAACGGTACTGAAAATACAAAGCATGCAGCATTTTCAAAGCAAGCACTGAAGTTAATTGATCTGTGTAATTTACACAAGCTTGGAATTTGGCCCTGAGTAAAATCAATTTGTTTAGCAGCTATAGTAAAGCACCCTTTGACCTCACTCCTGTCCCTGTTCTTTTATTAGTTGTCCCCTGTAATTTTTTGGTCTCCAGGTCCTGTGGACCCCCCTTAGGCTGGGTGGGGGGAGATCCTTTAGCAGTGGGTGGGCAAAGCCTGCCCACTTCTTGGATCCCAATAGGAGCTATAGTAAAGCATGGAAGGAGCATGAAATGAACATGCAGGGCTGTACAGAGAAAATTCAGGATTGCAAATACCAATCTGCTGCTATGAACAGCTTTGAAGACAGCACTGTAGGATTACACTAAAATGCACTTCTCACAACTAAGTGTGCTGGTATATGTAGTGATTTGTCATTGAACATATTTCCTGGCAATCACACCAATTAAGTGCAAAGACTGAGTATCAGGATGCCAATTAAATGGATTCTTCTGAACTAATGCAATGACATGGATGAAAATTAGATTAGTAAACCACATACTGCCACTAAAATATCTGGTTATAAAACATATGGCCACAATAGCATACAGCAAGATACTGGGATCATTTTCAATAGGCTCTAGCATTACATAAATAGAAAAATCAAATGCAAACTGACATAAATAAATGTTACTTCACTTATAGACCCTCCAATGGAAACAAAATTACTAAATAATATAAATATTCTTTCATACTGTATATATTATATATATATTTATATTTAATATTTTATGGCATGAACAAATGAATAAGAAAAAGTACAATGCTTAGCTAACAGACATGATTCAATATCTGTTTTGTTGAAGCCTTGTGCCAGTAGCTCCTGCATGTTGTTATATAATATAATCTGTTACTGTAGCTATTTGCCTTTTTTACCCTGCTTGGATTTTGAATTCACCTTTCGGGCAGCACTCACAGGTTCACCTTTTTTCTGTGGCCTCCATAGCTCTCTTGAGCAGTCAACAGGCTCATAGAAGAATATAACTGGCTGGATGCTGTTCTTCTCATCCTTGGTTTTCTTTAGGAACAGTCTACCTTTTTGAAGGGAATGAGGTTTTGCATCAGGTATATTATATGAACCATGCTGATTTCCTCGGCTTCTGAAATTAAAAAAAAAGTCAGTCAGATTTTGCAAAGGTGGCAAATGGTCTGATTTTTAAAGGTGCTGAGCACTTGCAGCTACCGGGGCATTGCATGGTAAAAATAGCATTTTTAGAATGACAACTGTAAATTGTTCTTTTGCTTTGGAGAGTGTTATGTAAGAGTTGAGACTAACATATAGTAGTTTCCCTTTACTCCAAGGAAATATAGACATTCACATTTCTTACTAGATCGCTATGTGCATTATCGGATGCACTTTCAGTGCGTGTTCATTTAGAGTGAAATTTGTCCATGTGCTGCGGGCCAGCACAAGGCATACGTGTCCTAATTTGATATCTTAAAGGGATTTAAGGGACTTAAGTGGTGCACAGGACTTCCCTCTGCGAAGGATGAATTTCACCCTGATTTTTAAATAATAATATTGACCTATACTGCAGTGGAGAGAGGGGAGTGGGACTCTGGTGATGTCTCAGTGGTGGGCACTCAGCTGGATCTTTGGTTGCTGTGGTGCTGGCAGATCCCCCTGGGGGTGTTCTGCCTTTTATTTGTAAGCCAGCCGACAGTCAGTATTGCAAATTCAAGTCTGAAGCCTCTGGCTGGCTGACCAATTGAGGAAGTTTTTTAGTTTTTAAATCATGCTTGTTGAGTTAACCTTAATTCTGAATTTTTGGGGTGTGTGTGGATCAATAGTAATAAGTAATTGGTTTGGGGAAAAGAAAAAGAATGTAAGCCTATAAACAAGCCAACCTCCTCCCCCTTCTTTTGTTTGTCCTAGTTCATGCCTAGTGTGACTTTATTGAAGTAAATTGACTTGAACAGAGCTACTTCAGATCGACACCATTGTAAGTGAGAGCAAAACCAGGTGCTCTATTCTGAAATTCTATCTTGAACCCAACATTTAAAAATATTGTCGCATTTTTATTAAATAAAACCATGACAATTCCATTTTTACAGCATATTGAAACATTTACAGTAGATATGCATACTATAAAAACAGTATTACTCAATGTAAGGCACCAACACATGTCTACCCAAATACTGCAAATGAAGCAAAGAACAGCTGGTTTGACATAAATCAATCTGTGTAAGGGCTACCATTTTCCAAATCTTATTCTTTCTGCAAACCTCATAGTATTAATTGTACAGAACATTAAACTGTACTGCACATTTGATAGACCTTTCTAGAAAAAGGTGCAACTGGTCAAATGCATGCAATTCAAACCCCATATTCATAGAATTCCAAGCAGCATTGCCAATTAATCAGAGTTCCATGTTGCAGGCTATATTTTTTATGTTTGAACTTCAATTTTAGAACACTAGCCATAAACATTTTGAAACTGTAGCATGGCCTAATACTTTGTTCAATGTGAAAGTTCTGCTCAGCGAATGACTGGAGGATTAGGTCCAACTTAAATGATTCAGTAATAGCAGGAAGAGTACAGAAAACTACTGGCAAGATAAATTTTCTATAAATAATCTTCTTTTCCTTCAAATGTAGCCCAGTGTGAAATCTTGTCCATAGGAACAGAAAATTGTTACAGATGTCACTGTGACTGCTGCTTTAAGACATTGCATTCATGGAACTGTATGTTGGACCAATTAATTGGTTGATGTTGAAAGATATGGCGGTTTGTATTTGTCAAATATAACATCGTGAAGCTGACTCATTTGTTCTCAAGGCAGAGGCAAATTATAGACCTATCCCAAAGTATGATTTCAGTCACATTATTACTGTACTCAGTAATGTTATTCAAAACAAAATATATCAAGGGTGATATTTTTAAAGGGAGTTAGGTGTCCAAACCTCATAGAAATTAAATGGCAGTGTGACACAGATCGGACCTATGTCTCTAATTTACAGTTTATAACAACAGAAAAGAGGGGGTTGGAATGAGGAAAATGCCAATCTGCCTGTTAGAAAGCACCACACCGAAACTCAACTGGGTTGTTATTAAGCATTAGCAAATGTCTTTGTACTTTTAATAAACCATTTACTGGAGAAAGCATGCCTCAATACCACGGCCAGGACTGGCTAACGACCGAAGACACATCGGACCAGAAGGGGGACTCATGAGAGGTGGGTGCTACACGGTTACAGACACAAATGATTTACAGTCCTCATGGTTATAGACTTCAGTGCATATGGAAGGCAAATTAACTTAAAAAAACTTCAATGTATTTAAAAATACTTTTTATCTTATTAAAACAGATCATAATGGTAAAAGATCACACCAACCAGTTATGAACTAGTCTGTGTTGCTAGATGCTGAGATAGTGTACAGTGAGAGTTACTGAGTTATTACAGCAAAGATGCATTTGACATCTTTTGACAGTTGGTTCTGACAACTGTCCTATCCTCGGTTTCACCTCTAATTAGTAGCACATTCTGACATAAGGTGGTAGGACACTGATGTAAAATGTTATAGGCCCAGTGGGGCTATAGCTGCTTACACCAAATGAGGATTCTCCTCCCAGAGTGTTGGTGGGACTCAAACCTGGTTCTCTTGCTTGAACAACCAGTGACCCACAATGCTACTTTTTAAAAATAAAAATATTGTAGAAAAATTCTTTTGTAGTTGAAACTTCATCGAATTGCCAACATATTTGTTTTATGGAGAGTAAACTATAGAGATACAGTATGTCAAATCAGCTGATGCATATAATGCTTGCTTAACTCTTTTACCTTTAACTTAATTTGTAATGTGATCTCAAAAACAGCTGGCTTGACAGTTATGGAAACTGAAGTTATCTCTTCATCCGCAGAACAGGCATAGCAGCAATAGGAGCTTCCCCATACTGCCTCAGCTCTGTTTGTGGTAACCATCTCTATAAAATAGCAGGTAATTTCAGTCCATCTGCTGATTCAGTCCTTGGTGTATCTGCTGAGATTGCTGGGGTGCTAATCAGTGCGCGTTCTAATGGTGTTTTTCATAAGGACAACTGCTTATCAGTGGCTGGATGAATACCTGCAAGTTATTTCATATAGGCCACTGAAATCCCAGCAGATGGTGGCAACTACTGGATTCTGCTAAACTGTGCTGCTTTAAACCAGTGGCTTGTATATGCTGTTACCAATCCCGTCAATTATCCATGTCCATGTCACTTACCCACATCTGATTTCAATACATAAGTTTTATTGAACTGGGCCTGATATGTCTTATTTCTACAATGCTGACATAAGTGGGTGCAACTCCATTGACTCCAGTGGAGTTATAACCACTTAGGTGAATGTGTCACATCATGTTTCATTTCATGCATTCTCCCACTTCTTCCAATGATATAAACAGTGATAGGGGTCTGAAATTTAGAGACACTGTCAGCTCAAATAGAGGTTTTTGAAAAAAAGTTTGTTTTTACTAATCTAAAACCAGTAGAGAAATGTTTCATGATTTTTTAGAAAAACTTCAAATGGAATAAATTGTTAAAAAAACAACACAAAAATCACCAACTCCTGCACTGTTAATTAATAATTCCTACACTATCGGCAAAAGTGAAACTGATTCCAATAATTTTCATTGTCCAAGCTAAGAAATTAAAAAATAAACAAAGTGAAAAGAACACCTCTACCCTGATATAACACGACCCGATATAACACGAATTTGGATATAACGTGGTAAAGCAGCACTCTGGGGGGGGGCGGGGCTGCACGCTCCGGTGGATCAAAGCAAGTTCGATATAACGTGGTTTCACCTATAACATGGTAAGATTTTTTGGCTCCCGAGGACAGCGTTATATCAGGGTAGAGGTGTAAGTTGCATTTTTAAATTTGATTTTAAAAACTGAAGCTGTTTTAGTCACATACTATATAGGTCAGGAAATTTTGTTCATAATATGGTATTTTTAAGTTGTGCCCCCTTTAAAAAAATCTGACATAAATGGCAAGTATAAATCTCCCGTATATGGTACTCAAGAATGTCCATGACAGAATGTTAAAGACATTTTCATCTGAAACTTAGTACGTGTTCATTTGGTAGATTCAAACTTTGTGAAAACCTCATACAGTCAAACAGGAAGCAGTAATTTATTGGCATAAAAGGATTCTATTTTTTCTTGAATAAAATGTTTATTTTTAATTTAGCAAAACACCTGGTTTTCCTTTATTATGCAAAATGCATATATATCATCAAATATAGGACCTGCTCCAAAGCCCACGGAAGTCAGTGTAATGGACTTAGGATCAGGGTTATACAGCATACGCAGAAATGTAAGCATGTTAAAATACAAGCATGTTTAAATGATAGAAAAATGAAATGACATACATACAGGCATCTGGGTTTCTTATTTGATGAGAGGTCTGTAAACTGGAAAAAAAACAGAAATGTTCATATTATGAGCAAATATCATAGTGACATGAGTGGCGCGTATAAGAGGCTTAGAGAGGCTAAGCCTCCCTAAAATAAAAAAGACAGGCCATGTAGGGGGCAAATGATGGAGGTGAGTCACCTCCCTTTGGAGGCGTGCCTGCCTGCCGCCTTTGTGCCTTGGGAGCAGGAGCACCGGAAGCTCCCAGAAGTGGCGGCGGCGGGGGGGCACCACCACCATTCCATGTCACTCCACCCTGGCTCCTCTTCTCCTGAGGCCCTGCCTCCTGCTCGCTCCTTTCCGCCCCCTCCAGTCCATCGTTTGCCCTTAAGGCAGGAAAAAAAGGGGAGGACATATAGATAAATGAAGATAATAGCAAAATGAAATGACATACACAAGCCTTCCCACTTTTTTCGTGCCTTAAGGGCGATTGACGGGTGGGGGGGAGGGCTTAGAGAAGCGAGCGGCGGGGTGGGGCCTCAGGGAGAGGGCCAGAGCGGGGAAGCAGGGGGAACTGTCTGGGCTCCTGTGGCCCCGCCACTTCTAGGGAGCTTCTGGCGCTCCTGGGTGTAGCCTCCCGAAACAAAAAACTCACATGCCACCTATGCACAGTGGTCTTTGGTCATTTAAATCACTTAAATGCATCTGAAGAAGTGAGGTTTTTACCCACGAAAGCTTATGCCCAAATAAATCTGTTAGTCTTTAAGATGCCACCAGACTCCTTGTTGTTTTTGTAGATACAGACTAACACGGCTAACCCCTGATACTTTAAATCACTTAATATCTATAAAAAACAACGTATATCTAAGGCTCTGATCCTGCAAAGATCTACACATGTGTTTAACTTTAACCTCAGTCAGGGGCACCCCTAGACTACACAGATTTCAGGACATCAGTATGTTAAGAGGTGGAACTCATTGCCTGCTCTAGGGGTTGAGGGGAAAGAAGAGAGATTTATTTTGTCCTCCTCAAAGTTAGGAAATTCAACAGGTGGAAACTTGCAGTGCTTCCTAACTCCTATGCAGTAAATTCTACATATTGTTAGCATGTAGCCCAGTATTTGTAGTGGAAGAAAAGAAGTAGTTATTGGACGTTTGTCATAGCTTAATAACAGTTTGTTTGGAAACAAATAAAGGGATTTCTTTTTAAATACAAAACCCATATTTTGGGTCATCTGGTCACTTTTAGCTATGTGTACACTGCAACTGTAGGTGTAATTTGCAAACCTGAAGCAGAGCTCTGTGTGGCTTGAAAGCTTCTCTCTCAACAACAGAAGTTGTTTCGATAAAAAATATTACCTCACCCACCTAAACTCCTTAGTTAAGCCACTGTTATTCTCTCATCTTGAGGCCATGCAATCTAAGGGTACGTCTTCACTACCCGCCGTATCAGCGGGTAGCAATCGATCCCCGAACGCGCTCACCGTCGACTCCGGAACTCCACCACAGTGAGCGGTGGTAGCGCAGTTGACGGGGGAGCCACGGCCGTCGATTCCGTGCCGTGTGGACCCCAGGTAATTCGATCCAAGATACTTCGACTTCAGCTACGCTATACGCTTCCCCGTGTAGACCAGCCCAAAGGCTATGAAATTATCTTCCAGCTGTATATTTTAGTCCAGTTGCTCATATTTTTAATTCAATTAAAATTTAAAGCCAAATTTAAAATGACTGAAGTGCAATAGTGGAATATTTTTAAACTATTCTAGTTACAAAAACAATTTTGTATATTCAGTATGCAGAATCATATTTCCATCTTTCCCTTCTTTCACCACTAGGAACATTTAAACAAAAAATTCTTTGTTTCTTTTCCTACTAACAACTCTTCCAATTTAATAAATAATCTTAAATCTTGTAATTATGCATGCCTTGTTAGTTCATTTACCAGCAGGTATTTACAATTTTTTTATTGTAACTATAATCAAAGTAAATTGCTAAAGAAGAATAGCAAAGGCTGACTGTAGGTACTTCACATTTGATTATACAGTCTAGATACAATGAGAAGTAATTATTGTGTTCAAGATAATTAATAAGCCATTGTTCCCCATTAAACTGGATTAAATAAATTTTCCTTCACAACCTTTAATTTTGCCAAAATATATTTATTCTACAAGAACAACTAAAACTCTCTAAGCTACATTCTCAGCTATGCCAAGAGCAGCATTCACTGGAGGGTTTCCAGTCTCAGAATTGTTATCTGTTTTTCTGCATGGGATAATCATACACAGTCAGTCTGAGCCATTCTTACAGTCCTTATTCAAGCAAGACTGTCAAAGGGAGTTTTGCTTGAGTAAGGACTGCAGTATCAGGCCATATGGCAAGATGAAAGGATTGACACATTTGACTCAAGTAATAAGTCTTCCTGAACAGTGTTTTCAAATACTCTGACTTTATCCCCCCAAATAGCAGGCCAAAGAGCCATGCCAAAATCCCAACTTTTGCATTGCAAGAGTTTTGTGGCAAAACCCGAGTTAAATATTAGCAAAGAATAACAAAGATCCACAATTTTTGCTTTCCTCTCCCTAACCTTCAACCCTACCTGCAGCACAATGCTCTGAAGTTTGAGCACTGTATAGGAATGGGGCCTAAAGAAAACTGGAGAGGAAAACATTCTCTGCTGGGGTCGGGGAATGGTTTTATGCATCTGGGTGGCATTGCACCAGCTTCCTGGATCACATTTTGTCCATTTTGCAATTCCTCAATTCACAGGAGGTCTACTGTGATCTCTCATGCCCTTCCAATCAATGATCTGTCCATGACTGAATTCAAGTACAATACACTGTTAGAACTCCCAATATCTACCAACATTGCCTGCCTGAAGCCCCAAATTAAACACTTCCCTTTCCAAATATTAATGTGAATTTTAGTGCTTCTGAAAGGTGCCATATTGACAGCTCTGGAGATCTTTAAAAATAGACAGCAATGACGGACCATGTCTCCCTGCTATTGTCCAACCAATGTGCTTGACTCTCATTGATGCCCTGGGGAGTTCCATTTCCATGTTCATTCATTTTTTGATCTTGCTACTGAAATTGCTAATGGAGAGCCGATTAGTGCCAAAGGTTGGGGCGGTATTTGTGTTGCTCAATAATCACTAAAAACAATGAGGAGCCCTTGTGGCACCTTAGAGACTAACAAATTTATTTGGGCATAAGCTTTCGTGGGATATAACCCACTTCATCAGATGCATGGACTGGAAAATACAGTAAGCAGGTATACATATACAGCACATGAAAGATGGGAGTTGCCTTACCAAGTGTGGGGAGGGGGGGTGTCAGTGCTAACGAGGCCAATTCAATTAGGGTGGATGTGGCCCATTCCCAGCAGTTGACAAGGTGTGAGTATCAACAGAGGAAAAATGTTTTGTAGTGACCCAGTCCACACAAGAGATCCACTTCCTGGACACTACAGTACAAATAAGCGATGGTCACATAAACACCACTCTGTACTGGAAACCTACTGACCGCTATACTTACCTACATGCCTCCAGCTTTCATCCAGACCACATCACATGATCCATTGTCTACAGCCAAGCCCTCAGATACAAGCGCATTTGCTCCAGTCCCTCAGACCGAGACAAACACCTACAGGATCTCTATCAGGCATTCTTAAAACTACAATACCCACCTGGAGAAGTGAAGAAACAGATTGACGGAACCAGAATGGTACCCAGAAGTCACCTTCTACAGGACAGACCCAACAAAGAAAGTAACAACGCCACTATCAGTCACCTACAGCTCCCAACTAAAACCTCTCCAGCGCATCATCAAGGATCTACAATCTATCCTGAAGGATGATTCCTCACTCTCACAGACCTTGGGAGACAGGCTAGTCCTTGCTTACAGACAGCCCCCCAACATGAAGCAAATACTCACCAGCAACTACACACCACACAACAGAAACACCAACCCCTGCAACAAACCCTGTTGCCAATTTTGTCTGCATATCTATTCAAAGGACCCAACTACATCAGCAACACCGTGAAGGGCTTGTTCACCTGCACATCTACCAATGTGATATATGCCATCATGTGCCAGCAATGCCCCTCTGCCATGTACATTGGCCAACCTGGACAGTCTCTATGCAAAAGAATAAATGGACACAAATCAGACATCAAGAATTGTAACATTCAAAATCCAGTAGGAGAGCACTTCAGTCTCCCTGAACACTCAATAACAGACTTAAAAGTTGCCATTCTTCAACAAGAAGCTGCAGAACTGGAATTAATTTGTAAACTTGACACCATCAAATTAAGCCTGAATAAAGACTGGGAGTGGCTGGGTTACAAAAAATAATTTTCTCACTGTTGATATTCACACCTTCTTGTCAACTGTTGAGAATGGGCCACATCCACCCTAATTGAATTGGCCTCGTTAGCACTGAACCCCCACTTGGTAAGGCAACTCCTATCTTTTCATGTGCTGTATATTTATACCTGCTTACTGTATTTTCCAATCCATTCATCTGATGAAGTGGGTTACATCCCATGAAAACTTATGCCCAAATTTGTTAGTCTCTAAGGTGCCACAAGGACTCCTCGTTGTTTTTACTGATACAGACTAACATGGCTACCACTCTGAAACCTGTCACTAATCACTGTTGTTCACTGAGAAGGGGACTAAGACACCAAATAATCATTTCACATAGGACTCCAGCTATGGCTAAAAGCCATCAGATAGTAACAACTTTTGGACAACACACATTTCAAAAAGAAAATAATGCTCTTAGAATCAAGAGGGCTAGGTCTACACTGGGGGGGAGGGATCGATTTAAGATACGCAAATTCAGCTAGGCGAATAAAGTAGCTGAATTTGACGTATCCGAGCCGACTTACCCCGCTGTGAGGACGGCAGCAAATCGACCCCCGCGGCTCCCCCGTCGACGGCACTTACTCCGACCTGCGCTGGTGAAGTATGCGTGTCAATTCGGGGATCGATTGTCGCGTCCTGACGAGACGCGATAATTAGATCCCCAAGAGATCGATTTCTACCCGCTGATCCAGGCGGGTAGTGAAGACAAGCCCGAGGACAAATGACTTTGAAGGCATTTACTGTTGACACAACCTGTAAACTTACACAATAAATTTTGTCTCCTGCACAACTATTAGCACATTTGTAGTGAGTGTTTAGATTTCTAATTGTCTAATATACTCACAAAAAACTAGTGTCCACAGCTGAAAGTTTGATCCTGAAATAAATTTGTCTCCCAAATTCAGCATTTAAAAATAATTATTGGTCCAGTAAATCCTTCCCCCACCCCTGTATTTTTTTACTCTTTTCTGTTGGAGTTTTGATCTGATTTCCATTGTCTTTTGAGTCTATTAGGATGAGTGTGCCTGTAGTCACACCATGTTGGTTTCTGTGGTAACTTGGTGAACTCAGGAAGGTCAGGCTGGTCAGCGTTTGGTAGTGCAGCTGATTCAGAAGGCAGTGCTCCCTCCATGAGACAATAGATCAGTATGCTGTTAAAAGGTACTGTGCTATTGGAAGTACTCTTTCAGATGCAATTTAAAACAAAGGTTCTTACCCATAGTCTTCTTTAAAGATCTCTCAGCACTTTCTGAGATATCAGCTTGGTTTCCATACCAAATTTCTACTCTCATGTTATTTCAGTACCTACCAAAAGATCCTTCTATTTCAAGTTAAGGTGACCTTTGCTTTCTGCCCTTAAACTACCTTTAAGCACTGTGTGCAGACAAACAGTAGTTGCTTTTTTCACCTAACGTAGCTGCATTTCCATGATGGATGAAGTCCATTCTAGGTACAGTTTGTCCTCTGTATCCATTTAAATGTCAAAAGTCCTTTGGAATTCTTGTAGATGAAGCTTGCCACACAAATGTAGTATATTAGAGGGAAATTACTGACTCAAAGTAATAGTAGTGGTTATTAATGGAAAAAATTATATCGGCTATTTGTCCCAAAGGCAAGACCTTTCAGCAAAAGGGCAGATGGACGTTTCATTATTCCTCACTTTCTCCTTCCCATCTTTGGCTACTGCTGTCCTTTTCCTCTCTTCTCTAAGATTGCCTGCATTTTCTTTTCAGCAAATGATGGCAATCATAGAGAAGAGAGGAAAAGGACAGCAGTAGCCAAATATGGGAAGGAGAAAGTGAGGAATAATGAAGTCTGGCTGAGTGGTAGGGAAGGAATGGGGTTGGGATGAACTGAGCTTCTGTATGTGTTGCTCCCCCAGCCACATGACTGGATGGCATGAAATCTTTAAAAAAAATAGTGGAATTCTTAATTCTCTGCATAAATAGTTGTACAGTGCAGCTACATTTATAGATACATCAGCCAAAGTCATAAGTGAGTTTTTCACTGCTAGGTAGAGATAAGTGACATTTTTCTGCAAATAGTAAATTTGCCCAAAAATACATTGGGGGGGGGGGCGGGGGAGGGGGGAGGGAGCGAAACATTTTTGAATTTGCAAAATGTGCATCAAATTTGGCACATAGTTTCAGCCAAAAAATGTGAAAATATTTTTTAAAAAGTCATAAGGTTTAGTTTGGACCTTTTTGAAATGAAACATTTTGAAACAATGTTTTATTTAAAAATGGAGCTGTATTTTAAACAAAAGGGGTGACATGCCCCCAAAATACCACATTTTTTCAGTTATGTTTCATAAGTATTTTTGATCCAAAATTATTATTTTGTTTTTTTTTCATTTTGGCAAGAAAAACTGGAAAAAATCAGGTTTTTTGGTTTTAAATTAACTCAAATTTTTTGGGAGGGGGAGATTTTTTAGTTCAGTTCCTGAACCAAAATATCAGCTACTCATTCAACTCTACTGCTAGGTTAAAGCTTTGTATACAACCCATATTGGTAGGGGTTACCGTCTATTGGCTGTTCAGTAACCTGTACTACATTTCTGTGGCCCAGATCCTCAAAGGGCGTTGCCTAATTCCCATTAATTTAAATGTGGCTGGTATCCACATCACTAATGATACCTTTGTAATCAGTCCCGGCTAGAGATCGAGGAATGATGGACATGGAGCATTGCCTGTCCATTACTAGTAATGTTTAGAGTGGTGTGTAATGCTTTTGTTTCCAGCAGTAGCTATTTAGCTGTCATTTGTGGATTTACAAAACAAAATGCACTCTTTCTTCTGCCACTCTTAATTATCGCATCTAATTCATTACTTTAGGTCTGTGTTTAAATTTGTTTACCATTACAATTAAAATAGAATTTTAAAGCTTCAAATAAAATTCAGATGTGACTCAGGACTTCTCAGGTTTCTATAACATTCACAAGTGCTTGACCTGCGCCTATTATCAGTTACCACGCAGCATATGCACAGTTTGTTGCCCATGTAGAGCAACAGCTTAACAACACAAATAAAACAAAAGTTCACAGAAATACAGACATTTTACAAGTACAATCTGATTGGTTTCTAAATGATTCAGTCTTGTTGAGTCTATTCACATTGAAATTCAGGTACTTTCCCTGGAGCAGTGAACTACAGTATAATTCATTAGATCAGGGGTTCTCAAACTTCATTGCACCACGACCCCCTTCGGACAACAAAAATTACTACACAACCCCAGGAGGCGGGATTGAAGCCTCAGCCCATCTGAGCACCGTCACCTGGGTGTGTGTGGGGGAGGGATGCAAACCTCAAGCCTCACCAACCCATGCCTGGGGTTGCAACATGAGCCCCACTGCTGCCCAGGGCTGAAGCCAAAGCCTGAGCCCCACAGCCCAAGCTTGAGCTTTTGTCCCAGGCCCCACAAGTCTAACACCAGCCCTGGTGACCCCATTAAAACAAGGTTATGACCTACTTTGGGGTCCTGGTCCACAGTTTGAGAACCCCTGCATGAGATGACAATTTTGTGTGCTTACCATGTGTTCATTGACATCATTGTAATTGCACATTATCTGCTGATTTTGATAATATTCTAGTTGTCTTTCTGCCAGATCAACCCGCTGCAATAGATTCTCAATGAAGTGTTGGAGCCTGGCTTTCCCACGGACCTCTTTCTCAGCTGCCTCTTCCAGGAAGTGGTTAAAAGTAACAACCTCTCTGTAAGACAAAAGTATTTGAAATATAGCAACATCATAGTATTGGAAAGAGTCTTGGCTTTTTTGTTGTTGTAACTGTTGCTAAGAAACAGCAGTGGAAAGGGGATTCTCACCTGTATTCTAGAAATCTGCTACCAATGCCTTTGTGTTTACTGCCATATTTCTCTTTTTTTCTGGTTATGTAAATGATTGGAAATAAGAAAAAAAGACAAAGACTTGGAATTTCTTGGAGAGGCTTTCCTAATCCTATAGATTTTCCTTGTTCTCCTGCTAGCAGTCCTGGAGGTGCAGGCCACCCCACAAAGGGTAGGAAGGTTGCCCTGCTATGCCACATACCCCCGTGCACTCCTTAAGGGATGGCACAGCTGCTGTGTTTCCCAGGAACTTACTAAAGCACAGTGGCCTCCTGGAGCTTCTTCTGGGCCAGGATGATGCACAGAATATCCCCTGCTCAGAGCTGTGCCTTAAAATAAAAACATGCAAATATGGGATAGATTTAGCAAAATGTGATTCAGACAACTTCCTTCCTTAAATGGAAATTCCACCTCAGACGCTCTTGACAAATTAATCTCGTAAGATCCTTGCCAACAGCACTAAAATCACTCATAATGAGCAATATGAAAGGCCAACACATTGTAGATGAGGATCTCCCATATAATCTCAGAAATAACCTTCATCACCAACTGTGGTGGCTGGAGAGATTTTGTAAAAACAACATTTAGTACATTCCAAAATTGACACTTCCTTAATGTTTAATTGCAAGCGTGATGCCATTTCCCCTGTTTACATACACACTAGTTTGACACTTAACCCTGAAATATGACTAGAAATGAAAAGAAACCTAAAACTTCTCATCCATCCTGTAAATTAAATTAAATGAAACAATTTTATGATTCCCAAATAGCTTTATTTTAAAACATCAGCTCTTCATTATTCAACAGAGCCACTGTTGACAGGCCCATTAAATTGTATTTTGGCTTGATCATTACAAAGGGCACAATAAGGCAGAAAAAGACTTGTGTTCCAGACAAAAGTGTGAGTAAGGCTAAGTAAGACTGCCTGAGGCATAATCCCTCTACACTGCCATGGTAAGGAAAGGGGCAGGGTGAAGAGTGAGCTGGTTAAATGCAATTCTGAGCATGTCAGATTTGCCCCAATCACGAAGTGCTAGATAAACTGAGGTTACTGGTATGCAAATACAACCATGTTTTAGCTTCATTCAAAACACAGAATATGGGAGGGGGGAAATCAGTGTTTGGTAAATAAAAAAGGACAAAACTGGCGAGGGGAAAATGTAGTCTGAGATGAGAGTGCTATAAACAGTGGCTAAAAAGAAAAACATTATAGTGGTGATGACCTTCTAAAGCCCTGTTTCTTCATCAGCACTCAGAAGTTTCTCTTTGCATTTCATCTAAATTTATCTAAAAAACTGTTTTAATACCACATAGTTGTATGTAGATAATAGCGTCCTTACAGTTTTTCTGCCCAACAAACCATGAACTGAATCTGTCCCATGAGCAGTTTCAGGCACAAGCAAATGACTATGGAATCTTTACATGCAGAATTTGATTTACCTCTGGATTTTGCTGCAAACAATACCAGAATGCACTAAAAAACTCTCTAATCTAGCAGGAGTGGAAGTGGAAGGTGCTCCAGGAATGGTGGTTTAAAGGCACACACAAAGGCTTTGTCTTTCATTCCAGCGCCTTTTAGGATATTTACTTACACATAGTCCAGATTTTGCTAGTGACAAGCAAGAATGAGATAATGGGAACCTTATTTCTTAAACTGTCTACTGGGTAATACCAGTTTTATGGCTATGTATGGTTTCTGTCACTATCGGCTTGCTCCAGAATAACATGAGGTTTTCTACAAACAGGTAAAAGGCACAGATCAGAGTTTAGGATAATGCTAACACTAAAACCAAGATGAATTTTAGCACTTGACTCTCCTCTCACTAACTCACTTACATCGTTGTAACTCCTTTGACTTCCATGAAATTACTCTGGATTTATACTGATGCAAGAGCAAATAGAGGCCCTTGGAATCTTACACTTATCTGGACAGCAAATCAAAAGTCCCTGTATGTGTCAGAGGAAATGTTTTACTTTGTTTACAAAAAAAAAAAATCTGTCTTACAGTGTTACTCCTCCCAGAAACGATCTAATGAATATGTCTGCCCACATGTTATTGCATAGATTACATGACACAATGTTTTGCAACAGACTTTACAGAAAATAATAATTAATTTGCATTAACAAAGTGCCTTCTCATTTCCTACATGCCGTACTGTTTAGTAGGGGACAGGAAACTCAAAGACATGGAAACTTGCAGTTTGTTATACTGTAGGCCTGAGACTTAACTCACCCCATACTAAACCAGCCTTGGGTGAAACTCCATGATTTTTCCACTAGAATTAAGGGGGAGAAATGCTCCACTGCTGCTAAGGTGCCCCCACCTCAGGAATGCCCCTAACAAGAGTTATAACACTAAGGATTGTAAAGTAGAGACACCCAGGTGCTGGAAAGTTTAGGGAAGAAACAGAAAGAATTGGTAAAATAGATACAATAAGCTCTGTCCAGTGAATTTAAGCTGACCATCTGCACATACAAAGAAGGTCATAAGTTACAATTTGGGCATGAGAGATAAAATATAAAAAGAGTTGAGCAGGGAGGAGAAAACATAGATGCCAGTATGTGATTGGTTAAATTTGGTTACCTAGGGGAACTGAATAATGTGATAGGTTTAGTAAAGTTAAAGGAGGTAGCTAGTTTTGCCTATATGATGTAAACTCTCCCCCCCCCCCCCCCAAAAAAGCTCTTTGGGAACCATCTCCAGATTGGAATTTAACATCAAACTCTGACCCCTCTGCACTACCGTGATGTGCAGAGGCATCGCCGGAACCCCAGACAAGAGGATCCTGACTGGCCATCAGGTGAATTTTGTCTGTATATTGAGAGTGGTGAGCATAAGAGATTTGCTTGGTATATGTATTCTATGTGTGTTGCTAATAAATAGATGTTTAGAACACAGCTGTGTAAGGCTCTCTCACTGGGAAAAGGTCCAGCAAACCTGTAAAGCCCTGAGCCCCGAGGAAACGGGCAGGTACTTAAATTGACTTTCTTCCTGAGCCCCATGGGTAAGGATAGGCACCTTACACCCTGAGCCCTTGGAAGGGAAAGGGTGGGGGGGCCTAAATTGATTGGGTCACGCCTTGAGCGTATATAGGGTATAGGTGGGCTGGCCTGTTTTTTTTGTGAGTAACAATCCATTACTCTTTGCCAGGGAGAGGAGCAGATAGTTGGTTTTCCTTCCCTCAGAAACAGCAGGAGGATCAGCTACTGAACCAGCCAATTTAGAACAATGAGAAGCTACAACTTTTTGAAGTACATAGTCATCCTGGTGGGATTCAGTACGACAGCATGTCTAGAGTTGAATAATTGGCAGTTGCTGTAAGATGGGCTGGATAATTTCATGAATACTAATGATATTTGTACCTATTCCAGGAAAGATCATTAAAAGGAGACATAATCTCCTTTTCTAGGGTATGCATGGATCACCTGCAGAGGGCAGAAAGTAATTTCCCCTTCCTTCACATTCATAGTTGGCTAGATATATTATGTAAGGGATTGATTTTCCTTTGGAAGATTGAGATCACTGTCAAAGGCAGGACACCAAGCTAGATGGTCTGATTGAGGATGGTAAATCCTGTGCTTTTTAGTGTAGATTCATCCAAGCAGTTTATTAATGTGTCTTTAATGACTTTACTGTCAACTAATTTGCTCCCTACAGAAGTGAGCCTCCCCACTCTATAACTCCCAGGGTGGGTTTTACTCTCTTTTTAAAGATAGGAACCACAGTAGCAATTCTCTGGTCCTCAGGCACCTCTCCTGTTCTGTTAAGGTAGAATCCATACTTGTTAGTAGCTCTGCAATCTTATAATTATTATATTTTGTACTTCCTTTAACAACAACATCAAGCCCTAAGGATTTGATGCTATTAAGTTTCTTTAGTTGTTCCAACCCTCTTCCTTAGAGACATCTTTCTCTCTGCCATTGCTATGCCTTGATTACCTAGAAGTTGTTCACTGGGGAATTTTTCCCCTCATCATCCATTCTAGAGAAGACTGATTCAACAAACCATTTAACTTCACCACAGCTACATTGTCTTTTTAATTGCCTCCTTCGCTCCAGGCAGTTTGCATGGTCTTACTCACAGGCTTATATATGACCTTCTTGCTTCAGATCTATTTTTAATATATATATAACTAATAGCTATGTGCTTTTTATTTTTTCTCTTTAGTTCCCGTTCACACCTTGCCTATGCTAGCTAATTTGGATTTTGTTAATATTACCTACACTGAATGTCCCCATTTTTCACTCCTTTGCTTCACAGAAAAACTGACACTCACTATGGTATGGTCAGATGCTAATGAAGTCAGTGGCATCCTCCCCATTTTGGGGCCCTCTGTTTAGAGGGACAGAATGGAGAATACACACAATATACCAAGGCAAGACAGTTGGGACCAATGTCCTCACAAACTAGCCTCTTCTGCAAATTCAAGGTGAAGTGGGAAACATTTGATAAGGGCTGCCTCAAAGCTGGGGCACTGTACCTTCAAAAGAGAACTCCTTTAGGTCATGCTCGCTATGCTACACCCTGTGTACTCCCCTAATATTTCTAAACAGGCTCTCTAGGGTTATTAAACCCACCTGAACCCCTCCATTTTCAACATTAACCCCTTCCTCACTTCCCCCAAATGTAATCTGTTGGCTCTCCTTTCCATAGTCATTCAGCCTGAGGATTCCTACCTTTCGTTTCTTCAAAAATACCTCATTTATCTGCTATCACTTAAAACAATGCCTTAAAATATATAGAGCATAAGATGCTGAGCCCTGCTTGGACACCTTCCAAGCAGTGATGGCTTTATTCAGTGGAGCTCAGAATCTCTATGGACTTATTCACAGAGGCTGGTCCCTCCAAACCAGCATAAGGCCTGGTCAGCAAGGAGTCACAAAACATAGACAGGAATAGGTGAGATTCACTCTTATGACTTTGTTTAGTCTATGGATTTCACGCTGGTCCTGCAACATCATTTGAACCAATACTTTGGTTTCTTGTTTCCTTGAGCCCTCTTGGTGTTACGAATTGTGGACGTTTGTAGATACCTTGAATATCTAAAATATTTTCAATTTGTAAGTAATTATATGCTTTTGTAGAGACAGAGGTAGTGTTTGGGTGTAACTCTAAGGGTGAAGATGTTTCTCATTACTTAAAATCTATGCACAGGAAGGGATAACAGATTCTGTCAGCTATCTGGATTGAACCTTCCAACAGATTCTGAGAATATGGTGTATTATTTACAGTCAATTGCAACAGTATCCTCTCCTCCAGTAAACTTTTTAAATGGAGAAAAATACTAAGATACTTACTAAGATTTGGAGTCAAAACCCTAAATTACAGTTTTGAACAATTTTGTCCAAACCTCCTCCCCCTCAAGTTGTTTTAAGACGTGGAATGTTGCTAATTTATAATACAGCAAGCTTTATTTTTTAGTTCTTCGGTTGGTAAAGTACCACATAAATATTGAGGCCTGGTTAGAAATTAAGGTTGCTGTCTTAATGGTATTTCATCAGCCCAGTAAGTATTATCACCTTAAGGCTGGTTGGCCCTACTAATTACTATACTTACAGGCAATGCAAAGACTGTCTTTGCTGAAAATAATCAGAAACACATTCCACTGTGTACTTTAAAAAAGCATGAGTTGCGCTGGTCTCTGTCCGATTGTGAACCTCGTATTCCCATTGGTGAGTAGTTATTTGCATCAGTAGGATGAGTCAGGAGGGTCTCAATTTGGCCCTAAGATGTCACCCATTCACAAAAAAACCTCTTCTGTGACCCTAAATGATTGATTGGCAATCGATTGGCAATCCCTTGATTCGAGGATGATCTCTACCATGGATTTACATATGGGTCCTGAGATGACTCAGGAGTCCGACCCTGGAACCGCAAATCTGCCCGCAGTAGATAGACATTTTGTGGCAGGCCAGCAGCCTGCTGGGAGAAAGTTATTTCTTTTTCCTTCTCTCTCTCTCTCTCTCTTCAGCTTCAAGGGCAAGGCGCTTCTCCTCAAAGTGGGCCGCTGCCTGGTGGAGATATGGTGCCATTGGGGTCAGTTGGTAGCTTGCTCTTCCCAGCTTGTGTGAGCTGAGAGTAGAGGACTTGTTTTGGGGGCTAAGAGTCTGGCATCTGCACATAATGTCCAGCCCAGCGTAGTTGGTGAATGAGGATCATTGCTTCAATGCTGGTAACATTTGCTTTAGCAAGGATGCTGGCGCTAATGCGGTCATCTTGCCACTTGACATGAAGGATCTTCCAGAGGCATCGTTTGTGGTACCTCTCCAGACTCTTGAGGTGTTGTTGATCGGTCACCCAGGTTTCCCATCCATAGAGGAGTGTAGGAACAACAATTGTCCTATAGACCTGGATCTTGGTATCCTGCCATAGGTCACGGCCCGTGAAAATGCGTCGGAGCAATTTTCCAAAGGAAGCACTTGCGCACTGGATCCTGTGCTGGATCTCACTGTTGATTTTTGCATTTGGAGAAAGTTTGCTATTGAGCTAGCAAAAGTGCTCAACTGTCTTCAAAGTCTGACCTTCGATGGTGATTTGTGGTGAGTCATGTGCAAGGCCTGAAGCAGATTGATAGAGCACTTTAGTCTTCTCAGTATTGAGTGAGAGACCTAGGCTTTGGTAAGCTTGTGCATGAAAATCCAGTATGGACTGAAGGTCATTGTCAGTGTGCACAAGGATGACACAATCATCAGCATACTGAATATCAGTAATGGACCCCCTGAAGACTTTAGATGTTGAGCGGAGATGTCAAAGATTAAAGAGCTGCCCAACCATTCATTGAATGTCAACTCCACTGGGGAGTTGGTGAGCTTTAACAAGGACCAAAATGACTGCTAAGTAGATGGAAAACAGGGCTGGGGCAACAACGCATCCTTGCTTAACCCCAGTTTTGATAATGAAAGGTTCCTTCTCAAGGCCATTACAGAGAATTGTGGCAGTCATCTGATCATGGAGAAGCCTTAGGACCTTAATAAATTTTGGAGGGCAGCCAGATCTGGCCAGCACCTTCCACAGGGCTTTGCAATTGACAGAGTCAAAGGCCTTTGTCAAATCAATGAAAGCCATGTAGAGATCCTAATTTTGCTTCCAAGATTTTTCCTGGATTTGGCAGGCAACAAAGATCATGTCAGTTGTCCCATGGGATGGTCTAAAACCGCACTGAGATTCAGCCAATATTTCCTCAACAAGAGGAAGTAATTGGTTTAAGAGGATACGGGCAAAAATTTCCCCTCCTGTAGATAGCAAGGCAATGCCTCGATAGTTTCCACATCCTAAGTGACCCTAAATGTACACCAATGATAAGCATTAACTAACTGAAGGAGATTTTTCAAAGATACGAAGGAAAGGTAGGCACCCAACTCCCACAGACTTTCAATGTGGTGCCCAACTCCCCTTTCAAGTTTCTGTGAAATTTGACACACCTGGCTTGAGTTGAAGACCTCCAGTATTCTGAATCCCCTTTCTGTTCTCTGTGCAAGTGGATGTGACCAGGGCTCTGCTCCTTCCCTTTCCCCTCTGGGCATCCCAAGAGGTGCACAGAAGGAATAGGATATGTACTCCAAAGAGCCACTGACCACAGCTGTGTCAGTTTGCTACTTAGGGGCATAAGGGAACAGCTCTGTGAACTGCCATGGAAAAACAAGTCACAATCTGGCCCCAAGGCCTGCTCTTCATGGGGAAGTTGATTGGCATAGCTCTGTTGGAATAAGCTGTTCCACAATAGCTTCCTATGTGGACACACTCTTCCAGAGTTAAAGTGACTTTTATTCCAGAATAATGACTCTACATTGAGAGTAAGAAACTAACAATATGAAAGGTGGGTGATAGAGGGAAGCCAATGGAAGTTTTGTCTAAGTACTGAAAGTTTGGCCTTTAATAAGTGTCCTTATATCTTGCTCTTATACTAAAGCCAGAGAACACAGAAAGACCAAATAGACAAAACAAAAAGAAAATGCCAGTAGAAATTCTAGATTTTGGATTAAAATCAGCACTGTTTTTTTCTGTAAAGGGAGAGTTCCTGCTGATTGTTATGACTAAGGTCAGTAAGTAATGATCAAGGCAGAGAGAACTACTTAGGCCCAGGTCTCTAATCTTTTAAATATTTCTCATACTAAAATTTAGGGGTGCACAAATGTCCCCTGGCCTTGCATGCTTACTCTGTCTAGGTTTATTAAAATCAAACCCCTTTTGCTTGATTTTTTTTTCTCACCATACCAATAAATCCCCTTATTTTCCAGAAACAAGCCTCTAGATGCCCTCTTGAACTCATAATTGCTCTTAGCTGCAGTGATCTAATTGGTAGCTTAAAATGTATTCCCTTTGTGCAGGTTTCTGTGGTATTCTGAAGCTCACAGTATTCATGCTGACTCTCACTCTCCTTCATCAAAAATTGAGTATTTCCTTTCTGCCCACATTTTCCAATTAACTCTGAAATTTGCTCAAGGGCTCCACTCACAGCTTAATCCCACAACCTTTACTCATCTGCGTGGTCTCAGTCATGGGTCAGATTGAGGTGGCTCAGTGGCCTGAGTTATCTTTGTTGACTGTATCTAGTGTTCTAGAGTATTAAACTTTCTTTTGCAAAAGAAACTGAAATCTCTGGCCTTTCTTCTTTGAGTGATGCCCCTGAGGGTGTTCCACCTCAGGTGTCTGCCTGAGGGCTCATATACACACACCAGTTGTGCCACTTTAAGTATATTGGTACAGGTAGGCAGTCCAGCCCCCCTAATCTAGACAGTTATAGCAATACAAGGGTGCTTTATACTGATATGGTTATTCCAGTAAGGCAGTGGCACCAATTTAAATATGTCTGGGAGTGGGGCAGGGGAGAGCAAATTCCAGTCCTTGCCCCTTAGGGTTGCTAACTCTCCAGGATTCTCCTGGAGTCTCCAGGAATTAAAGATTAATCTTTAATTAAAGATTGTCATGTGATGAAACCTCCAGGAATACGTCCAACCAAAATTGGCATCCCTACTGCCCCTTCCCAGCCAGGACCATGTTCTGGTTCCTGCTTTCCCCTCACCTGCTGCAGGGCCCCTAGGTTTCTTAGGCTGAGGAGCTTCCCCTCGCTCTTACTCACATCAGCAGGTGCTGTCAGGAGTCAAGTTCTTGGTGGACTCCATGCACTGTGCCATACAGGAACTGACGCCCAGTGTGACAGATCACAACACCATTTGTCTGGTTGCTCCTCTCTCTGGACAGGGAGTGGCTGGGCTAAAGTTCAGTGCTGTTGCAGTCCTGTGTCAGGTTGCAATCCCATTCACTGAGACTTGTCTGAATCAAATTTCAGTGGCACTGCGACCACACAGTTGAGTAGTGCTCCGGCAGCAGCTGCTACTGAGTTAATACAGGATCACTGTTAAGAATTGGTCAGGCCATGTCCTCTGCGGCCTATGGCACTTTAAGCAAGTGCAAAACCTTGGTGTGTGTGGGGGGGACATTCACTACCAAACCTCTAAACTAAATAGTTATACCAGCACAACATCTATGTGTAGACCAGGCCTGAGTCTGCCAGCAGCCTAAAAGAATATTTCTGAGAGGTGTAAACTGCTCCCATGGAGCACAGTGGGATGTTAACTCTGAGGCCTAACCATGTTGTCATTTAAAGTGTTTCTGTTGATCGAAGCATTCACACAAAAGGGAGAAGTGTGATCTTATTACAAAGATTTGCACAATCTACTTAATGCATCTCACTTTGACCCCACATCTGGGCACAGCTTTGGAGAGTACCACCACTTATTTTTCCCCCCTGTCTGACCACTGCTCTGATTGCCATTAGTAAGACTTCTCATGTAATTGAAAGAATGCAAAATGCTGGCCCCACTGAAGTCCCTGGCAATACCCCCTTTGACTTCAATGGGAGCTGGATCCAGCCCACATGAAAAAGTGCTGCTGGATTAGATCTATTATTTTGGAAACTTACGTCTGTTTAAAATCACTGTCATATCTACTAGGGGTCCTCATAGTTCTTTTTGGTAACTAATGAACCAGTTTAGGAGCATCACATTTTAAGGAACATGCATTTTACTAAAAATAAGTTATTGCGAACTGTCTGAAAGGGTTTCTGAGAATGCTAAATACTGTAAGTAGTTCATCCATAAATAATGTAACAAACACTGCTACATTTTTAATGGGTGCATCATGAACATATTTTTAGATGGACTAGGCTTGCCAAACGAGTCTGGAATCTGCTTGTGGTTCCAGTGATACACAAAATTCTGTTTTTATAGATCTACTTCCCCTCCCCTCAAAACCCCTTCCCAGGTTTTTCTAGAAGTGCACTCTTGAGCAATTGCTTGCAGCCATGCCTTGCTGCTCCATAGGGGAGAAGAAATTCCTTTTACCGCTTCCTCTTGCTGCATCCATACAACACAAGGCAGGCGTTAGCCCTCTGCTAGAGCTAGATCTTGATACCCTTACTCACTGAATATCTTCTTCTACGAGTAGCACCACTTTGATAGGACTGCTCAGAGTAAGCTACTAGTCTGAATGATAAGGGCAACACAATCTGGCCCTTATTAAACCTCACTTTTAAAAAATTATATGCAGCATGCATGTCAATTCATTTATTAAGTCAAAGTTTAGTCTCAGTGACACCTGCGCCACTCCATTGAAGTCAAAGAAATTACACTCGCATAATGGAGAGTAAAATTTGATGTAAGCAATTGCAATGTGGAGTGATGACCTAGGGGTTCTTGTGACATGAAACCCATAGTAAGACTTTGGTGGCAACTGCAAATAGATAATGCCAGTGTGGTAGGGGTTACTACTCTGGAAATAAAATAGAGAAGCAAAAGAACACCAGACACACCGCCTATATGCCCTCATATTCAGTTAACAATAGTACCCATGATCGTTATATATATATATATAAAATCTACTCTAATATTGCACATATTCTCCAAGCACATGCAAAGCCATCAACTCTGTGCTTCTATTGCCCTTCCACTTACTCTTCTTTCCTGTGAAGTTCTTCCTCAGACTCTGTAAGACGTTGCTTCAGTACAGCAATCATCTCAACTGCAACATCCACCTGTCTGTTCAGGTCCCTCTCTCGCCTCTGAACTTCCTGTTTCTTCTGAGATAGCTGCGCAAAAGCCGCCTGAACTTCCAACAGCTCAGCAGTTTTTTGGGCCAGCTCTTTGGTAAGCTTGTCAATTCTCTTCTCTATTGTTTTATCTACAGCTTCTACCATCCTATTAAACTTTTCTCGTACATGTGCCTCAAAAGAGGCTTTGGAGTCTGTTGTTGGAACACCAGGTTTAGAAATTTGCTCATCTGTGAAGTCAGCTGACCCGTAATTTGCCACAAAAGAGACAGGCCTTTCAGCTTCCACCTCCAGTGATTTTCTGTTCTTTGGGTACTCATGTGATGTGTCACAAAAATTTATGTAGGATGGTTTTTGTTTTATTGCATTGCTGGTGTTCCCCAGTTTTCCTTGAGTCACGGTCTCTGAGGAAGAGAGCAAGTCTGCATTTTTGAGGGAAGAAAATAGGTTGCATTTTGTCAGAAGGCTTCTTTCTTCATACCTATGATTATACTCCAGATGTGCCCTCAGAGAAGAAAGGCTTCTGAATCTAGTGTGGTCACCGCATCGTGGGCAACGAAATGGCATGCAGATACTGACATTTTCAAATGACTCCTGCCAAGGGTGTCTGCTTTCTTCAAAAGTGTTCTGTTGCATTACTCTCTGAATCCTGGAAGGAAAGAAAAGACCAACTAATTTTCAGGTTTGTTCAAAAAGATGCTCTTATTGCATACTGAGGAAAGTGGTGCATATTTTGCTAATACAAACCAAGAAGTAAGAACAAACTTTCAGACTGATTTTTTTCAAACCGGTTCCTGGGAAAGCAAATTCAACCATGTCATTCGAATGGCAGCACATCACACAGCAGAATAAAATCAACAAATTAATTTGTAACTTTCTTTAGCTGCCTCAAAGCCCTCATTAGGCTCTCATTTAAGCTGAAACATCATGATATTGAGAGCAACTAACCCTGAAGCAGTTGTTTAACAGTCAGACTACGTATATATGAAAAGCTAGCCTGTTGTACAATGTTAGTCTGTAGTGTAGCATGCTCAGAAACTAAATAGCTTACTATGCTTTTTCATACTTTCATTATTATTCCTTACTCACAGACAAAGGCCAGTAACAAGTTTTTTATATTCATTATGTTGATTAGTAAGCAATAAGACCTGATACCTGTTTCCATCGATAAGACAAATCTAAAATTGTACCTGTGCATATATATGCATATAGGTGTGCATGCAGATAGGTGACAGTACTGGTGGTGACATGAACTCAGCAGATGGGGACAAATGGGGGCTGGGTAGCTTACACACAGAAAAGCTGAAGGGGGGTGGCAGAGGGATGCAAGAGGAGGACTTCAAGCAGAAGGGGGCAAGGAGAGGCTACTTACATGCAAAAGAGGGGGGCTGTGCAGTGTGCATGCGGAGGGCACAAAGATGTTTAAGGTACAGTGGACTAAATAAGACAAGGTCACTATTTCTGCGTGGGCTGGGGAAGATTAGGCAGAGCTCCAACCGCTCTCTACTGCGTGCGTGTGTGTGTGTGTGTGTGTTAGGCGACCCATCTCCTCCAGTGTGTACGATGCCTGATGCTGTCTCCCTGGATTCCCAAGACCCAGGATTCCGAGGGCTCTGAGCTCAGTCCAGTTCCCTCAGGCACACCCCTAAACCCCATTCCTCCCTGCACTGACAAACACATGCACTGATTGCAGGAAGCACATCTTTTCTCTTTCTCCCCCCGCCTCCAGGCTCTGTGGTGCAGAGAGCAGCACTTACCTGACTTGTTGCTGCTGCTGTGGTGGTGGTGGTGCTGAAGCTGCAGGGGAAGCAGTTTTCAGCAGAGCCGTAAATCACGCTGAGCCCAGCAGAGTCACACTTATTCACACCCCCCTTTCTCATTCATTCACACCAATACATAGAGCTGAGCAGTGAGCGGGGAGGAGCATCTGGAGGAAGGACGGGGCTGGGCTAAAGCTGAGAGCTTAGGCAGAGCACAAAGCAAAATCCACTTCAGGCCAGCATAGAAGGAGCAGAAAAACAGCCTGCGTAAAGGCAACTGGAAACAGAGAAGATGAGAGAGGGAAAAGAGGGAGAGCAAGAGAAATCAGCCTCTAAATCTATACACGTCATCTGATCATTTAATATAGAAGCAAACAAGTGCAAACTAGACACAAACAATTTAATGATAAGTAACGGTAGGGAGGAGGGACCGAAGCATTTTGCAAGGCAAGAACAATACTGAGCCATTAGGACATATTGGATAAAATCCTGGTCCTGCTGCAGTTGATGGGACTTTTGCCACTGTAGACACATCTTACTGTCACTGACGTGTTGATCATATGGCAGCGTAAGCTGATGTAAGTGTAGTAGGGTTTGCAAGTTTGTATTTTGAATTATAGTAAGGATATGTCTGTGCTACAAGCACTCCAGAAGCACAGCGGCCACTTGCTACAGAAGGGGTTTTCCCCCTGCTACAGTAAATCCACCTTCTCAAGAGGTGGTAGCTAGCTTGAGGGAAGAATTCTCCCATTGACCTAGCTACATCTCCAGTGGGAGGGAGGGTAGGCTGACCTCACTATGTTGCACAGGACGTGACAGAAGCACAGGACGTGATAGAGGAAGGGGCTTTTATAGTGACTAATGCCCCAGTCCATGCTGGTAGACACCTGTTTGTTTGGCTGCCATTTGCAGGAATGGGGTATGGCTACACTAGAGAGTTTAGTGCGCCACTGTAAGCTCTCTAATGTACCTGCTCTAAGAGGAGAGCTTTCTCCCATCATATCAGCTGCTGGGTTGTGAACCTTGACAGAAAAGCTACACATATAATAAACTACACGTTACCTGTTCCAGATGAATGGATCCTGGTTGAATCACAGTACCACTAATGGAGGGATAACTTCTGAGACCACTTTCCACTCGGCTTCCCAATAACTCAGTTCCTTTCATCACTCAGGTATCTTTATTCATTATACAGCAATGATCTGCTGATTAGATTCAAATGCGCGGAGTGTGTGTGTGTGGGGGGGAGAGATGAATGCAAGGTACATCGCATCTCCAAAGTTACACAGTAACCTCTCCCTTTATATACATTACATATCTCATTGCATTCACTATACATTGCATACTTTTTGGATTGGATTGGATTGGATTGGTTACTTCGCAGGAACCAATCCCTGTGCAGCATGTGCTGTCCATGTACTGCCCATATTTCAACTTTCTCTTTACCTGATGTCTACATTCCTAACTTATTATGTCCCTCGTTATCTAGCTCATAGTAAATAGTTCCCTGGGTGTTCTCCCTTCTTCTCTTAGTTGGCTCAGACATTCTGTCTTTTTAGCCTACTGACATATTTACTTATCTTATGTAGCACAAACATTCTGTTTGCAACCCGATGATTCATTTATATCCCTAATTCTATCTCCCAAAAAATGAGGCCTCCCTCCATGTGTTAATTACTCATGTCAGGCCAGGCCTCCACTTTAATAATAGATTAGACATTGATCCCTTGACTAGAAAATGAGATTTGTAATCATTTTATAATCTTGACCATTGAACATATTTTTGCAAATTTTGGGAGACTATATTAAGGCTGAATATGAAGTGTAAGTTTCTTGGAATGATAGTGAAGTATCTCTGTTCTAAAATGTAGTGTTTGAGACAGGGGCGGCCCTAGACTAGCTGCCAGCAACTGGTGCCCTAGGCGAACCATGCAATCGGCGCCCAAACCCCAAGGGCAGATCTAGGCTGAGGTTTTTAGCAAATGGGAAACATTTTGCCCCTTTTTTCCTTTTAATTTTTTTTAAGCTTTAAACAGAGGCTTAATTATTCGGTTTGTCTGTCCATCCGTCTCTCCAACCAATGTTTCTGAGATCAGATAAAATAGAGACACAAAATTTTCAGAATAGATTTGTACATGACAGCTAGATGATATTTCAGTCCGATTTCAAATAAAAATGCATTAAAAATGTGAATTATAATTTTTATTATTACAAATCCAAAATCATCCATTATGCTATCCTACTTTAACTGCCATTACCACCACATCCAATAAAGAAAGAAATAAGAAAACTCTTCAATGAACTTTAACCTGTATTTACAAAACACTCTGAATAAAAATCACTCTGTGCTCTTAAAACATGACCTTTCTTGCTTTAAGTTTTGAAAATTCAGTCACTAGTTCTTTTAGATCCAGTTTACCAGCTATTTCATGCTCTATTGACATTGTGGCAAGTCCAACAAGTCTCTCTTGCACCATTATTGAACGCAGATATGTTTTTATCAATTTTAACTTTGAGAAGCTACGTTCCCCACTAGCTACAGAAACTGGCAAAGTTAAAAGAACGTGTAGAGCTATAAAAATGTTTGGAAAACTGTCTGAGTTTATTTTCACAAACAAACTTCAGTACTTCTTCAGGAGTTGAATGTTTCTTAAGTCGTCTTGAAAAAGCCTGAAGCTCACTACACAAATCTGTAACATCAATGTCTTTTGAATTTTCATGAGTCAATGCCGACTCCAGTTTTATACAAAATTCTCTTATCTGTTTTGCTGTTTTCTTTTGCAAGCTGTGGATATCATATAGAAAGCCAAATACTGACTCTAGCTGCTGCATCTGTTGAAATCTTTCGTCAACTGAGTGAATAGCCATATCAAGGACTGCAAAGTAGAAATTCACTTTGAACCTTTGTTTTGGGTTCTGAATGGGTGTGTCTTGTCTTTCATATGAAAACTGCTGTTTCTTTTGCCGAATGCAAACTGGCTCTGGTTCAAATTCTGTCGGAAAGTCTATTTCTTCAGCAAGCTTGAGAGAATCTACCAGTGTTCTTTCGAACTCTTCATCACTTCTGAATTCCTCCAGAATATTTTTAGTTTGCTGCAGTTTTTGAATAGCAGAATGTATGTTCAAGTTCTTTTCCTGAAGCTGCTTACTAGTGAGGTTAATCTCGAAAAGGATATTATACCACAAAATGAGTGATGTCACAAATTTGAACTTGGAAAGGCCATTTGCAAGAGCTTCTGCATCTGAACGTGCCGTATTGCCAGATGATCCAGTAAAGGTAGTATCAGAAATTTCAATTAGGGTATCAAAAATGTTTCCAAGTTCATAGCAAAGAGGCTTCAAAGCATCAATGTGACTCTCCGATCTTGTCTGACTAAGTCGTTTAACAGTTAGAGAATTCACATGGCGAGTCAGAATCTCCCAACGTGTGTGTTGAGCCTGAGAAAAACACAAACACTTTGCACCAGGTCAAAGAAACTGCTTGCCTCCAAACAGCATTTAGCAGTAGCATTGACAACAAAATTCAGAGAATGCGCACTGCAAGGAACAAAAAGGCCCTAGGATTGATTTCCATCCTTTTCCTTTGCACACCATTGTCTTTACCCTTCATATTACTCCCATTATCATAGCCTTGGCCATGTAAGTTTTCAACAGATAATGACATTGTTTCAAGCTCTTGAAGAATAGCTTCGGTCATAAATGCTCAAGTTGTCTCCTTCAGTGGTATGAAACCCAAAATATGTTCCTTTATGAGCACTTCAATATTATCTTTCTGCAGACTTTTCCGTATCCACAAAACAAATGATCGTCATTTGTTCAACATGACTCACATCTGGCTTAGAGTCCAGTATTATTGAAAAGTATTTTGCAGAATGGGCAGCTTCTACAATTTTCTTTTTAATGGCATTTGCTAGGATTTGAATCAGTTCATTCTGCATATTTTTTTCCTAAGTCATGAACCTGTGTTTTATGATCAGTTATTTTACGTAGATGCTCCTTCATGACTGGATCAAACAAAGCTAAGTATTCAACAAATTTTAAAAAGTTTCCATTACCTGGAGTGTATAATTTTTTATTTCTACCACGGCCACGGAATGCTAAATTTTGCCCACCGAGAACTCTCACTAAAGCAATCAGGCGCTCTAATATTTGTTGCCAATATTCTTCTTTTTCCTTGATCACATGTAAATTTTCTTTGTTTAGTTTTTCCTTTTTTCAATCGTAATGCAAGTTCTTTCCAATTTTGAAAACATTCCAAATGTTCTGTACTTCTTTCATGTGAAGAGAGAATTGAAGATACGTTTTTCCAGTCCTTTGAACCATTTTCAGTAAGTAATGTACCAATTGCTTGATTTCTAAACAACTTGTAGCAAAAGCAAAACACAGAGCCCTTCGACACTGAATATTGTAACCAGTTTCGATGAATTTCTTCCCCATTAATGAGTTTCCTCTTGTAATGCTGAGGAGAGAATTTTCTTTCATTTCCATCCATCATTTCATTCATTAGGGAAGGGAAATTCATGAACTTGTTCGGGTCCATGTTCCATGAGAATTTGTTGCACACAGTCATCACATCTGGGCCATGAAGCTGGGTCCCCATATTGTAACTTGTTTGTGATTTCCTTATCCTTTCTTCCTTCTACTTCATTTACTTCAATTTCTGCATGGGTCTCTGAAGGTGAAAATATTCCATATCAGTCTGATGCTGTGAGCTGCCTTCATCTAGAAGTAAGTTTCCATCATCTTGATGTTCCAAACTGCTTCCAAGCGGATGTGAGCTAACCTCCTCTCCAAGTAAAATTCCTTCATCTGGATGCTGTGAACTGCTTCTTTATTTGGATTAAAGAGAAGATATTTCAGAAAGGATCCCTGCTGTTTTGCTTGGTCCTTTTCCTTCTCAGCCTTTCATTTACGATACTCAGCTCCTGAGGGTTTTCTCTTTCCTCTTTCTGCCTGGGGCATTTGAAAATTGCTAAGTACTGTGCTCCCAACTGCAAGCATTATAGCGTTAAGGATGGCTGACACACCACATGGTTGGCAATTTAAACCACATTGCAGCCATCCCAACACATCTTTTCACTGTTTAAAGGTTCAATGATTAGTAACATACACTCACTTACCTATTAAAATAGTTAGTTATAGCATTTACATGGAAACAAAATGACCTTTTTTGACGTTATAACCTGACACCAGTTGTTTGGAAAGTAATCCCCTTCCTCACGGTTACCCGCTTGGAGTGTGACGTCATCACTTTCCTAGTCAATTAAGCATTAACGCTGTTACTTTTCTTTTCTTTTATGGACCTTATTTATTACATGTGAACCAGTCATAATAAAGAAAAATTCATAATTATACAGCCCGCTGTATAATATAACGCTAAGGTTTAATAACACTTAAAGATACTCACATTTTGGATTTATAATGCTCAAAGATGTTATTCTTTATTCTTTGGCACCAAGAAACACAATTTTCCACAGTATTCACTCGATTCTTAACCATCTACCTGTGACGTGTGTTAAAATGATCGTTTGACATGTATCAACTCGCGATATCTCTGCTCTACATGAATTTCCGGCTATGCGACCTTGATGTATATTCGAGTTAGGTGTCACTAGCATTGCAGGTCTTGCTGCTGGCAGATGTGTTTCATTGTGGCTGAGTTATTGCTTATCAAAATTGCAGAGTGCAAATTGAAAAAAATTAGCTAAAATATTATTTATTTTTGCAGTAAATAAAAGATTTGACATTAATAAATTCTCAGAAATGTAGAGAAATGAATTATAATTCATATTCCCTCCATACGCGCATGGGAATTGAAATAATGACATCTTCGTTATTTTATTTGTATTTTTTTTCATTTTTTCATTTTTTTTTTAATTAGATTTTCCCCCCTCAAATTTGGTGACCCATTTAACTTGGCACCCTAGGCGACTGCCTAGTTGGCTATATGGATGGGCCACCCTGGTTTGAGACCATTATTGTCAAATGTTATGGGTTGGTGAGAATATCTTTTATTGGACCAACTTCTGTTAGTGAAAGTAACAAGATTTTGAGCTTACACAGAGCTCGTTGTCACAGCTAAATACGAGATGGAACAGATTGTTTAGCATAAGAAGTTAACACATATTCTAAGGCCTGATCTACAGGGCGGTGGGGGGGCAAATCAACCTAAGATATGCAACTTCAGCTACGAGAATAGCATAGCTGAAGTTGACGTATTTTAGGTCGACTTACCTCGCGTCCTCATGGTGCAGGGTCAATTGCCGCTGCTCCCCCGTCGACTCCGCTTCCGCCTCTCGTCGCAGTGGAGTACAGGAGTCAATGGCAGAGCGATCGGGGATGGATCACTACCTGCCGATTTGGCAGATAGTGTAGATGTAACCTTAGAGACTGGTCAAGGTGAAGTGGCCCATTAGCAACTCTGCAGTCAGAGGACAAAAAATGGGGGTTAGTGATTTACAGATGGTTGTAGTAAATCATAAATCCACATGTTGTGATAGGCATGTGTAAGACCCATGGATCTTGAATGGTGTATTGTGGGGGTACTAATCCTGGTAGCAGTGGAGCTATGTCTGCTGGTTTTACATCTGTTGTTATTGCAGAGTCTGGTGCTTCTTTGAGTTGGTGGGTCCTGGTCTGTGGGGAGCTTGCTTCTGATGATGAGCTTGGTGAGGTTGGGGGTTTGTTTGAAGGCCAGAAGAGGGGATTTGGGAAAGATTTCTTTCAGGATGAGTATGCGTTTTAGTTGTTTAATGATACCCCGTGTCACGTGTTATGGGTTGGTTTTTTTAATGTGGGAGAGAGAAATGTTCAGCATTGGTATAGTACATTTATTTAATAAGCGAAGTATTGACATAGCTCTAGACATTCGAAAATAGAGGCACTCTGATCAGTGCCTTTGATGTGATTAAGGCTAAATGGTTCACCAGAACAGTACCTCAGAGGAAGTGATTCCTGTTGAAACTCAGAGCATCATCTTCTAATCCCTAAAGTGTGTGTACTAGCCAGGATGAAACTTTTTGTAGGAGCTATTTGTGCTCCATTATGTTTGTCAAAAAAGTGACAATCTGACCTTCTGCTCTGACCAAGCATTACCAACAAAAGGAAGGGGACAAGAGAATGCTAAACCACAAAAAGCTCCAAAGCCATGCATTACAACCTTCACCTTTTTGGGGTTTGTGGGAGGCTAACTTTGGAAGTATTACTGACCTGATACTGTCCCTACTCTCTCATGTTCCCCTTTACTGCTGTTACTTGTCCCCCCTCCCCGCCCACACACACATATGTTGCTCCACATTGGGAGGCAGGAGCATTCAGTGGTGCCACTCAGAGGCTGGACTGAGTTTCACAGGTGTGCCAGGCTTTAACTTGGGCTGTCAGGGTGCTACATGAGCCTCCATCTGTGTACTCAGGAGCTTTAGTTGGCTACAACAGGGACCACCATGGAATTAGGAAGGGAAAATAAATGGCTTACAAGGAGCCACTTGCCGGTTTACCTGAAACAGCAAGGTTGGATCTAGGCTCCTGTAGCTCTCCAACTCCTCCTACTCCTTTCCTCTTCCCTGACTTCACAGGAGCTACTGACATGCTTAGAGTGAAGTATGTGCAAAAGTGTTTTGATGGATCAGGTCCTTAGTATGCATGTTTTCTATTCCTAAAGTTAACAGTATTGGCGAGTAGCGTCCCCTTCATATGCCAATAGGAGTTGTGTGCATTTTTGCAGAGAGAATATACTTCATTCTCTTCATCTGAGTTTAATCTATAATTTAAATCTGAAATTGGCAGAATCTAGCACTATCACCTAAATTACCCAAAGCCCAAATTCACACAGCTACAGCATATGACTCATGTTTGAAATCTTGCCAAGAGATGGGAGGATATTTTTCAGGTTATTTGTATGCACAGCTTTTAGTCAAGATCTTTCTAAGCACTTCAAGATTTCCAAAAAAGTGGAAGTCACACAATGGTGTAGAGTGCCAACATATGGGGAGATGCATGTGAGGGGGAGAAATAGAAGTTAAGCGTGCTCAGCATTTACTGCAGATTATTGAAACAGGTACATTAGATTTGTAAAATTATTTCTCTGTTTATGCTGTTTGTTTCCTTTTTAAATTTCTTTCAGTCTGGACATGTCAGTTTCACTTTTGTTTATAGTCACTTCTGCTGTCAGGTTCACAGTGCTGCAGTGTTTGAGCTGTAAGGTGAAATTTTGTTGTTTGTTTTAATTTTTCTAGTGGTAGATTCAGATTCAGTATGGTCTCTTTGGCTTCCATTCACTGACATCGCCCTTCCGGTTTTGTTTTGTTTTTGTTAAAGGGGTCAGAAGATGAGGCTGAGTGACAGAATTTTCAGATTTTTACCAAGGTCTTCACTGTGCTACTCAGGACCCCAGTTATTTTCTAGGTATAGTCAGGTAGACTTGAGTTTGCTGTGATTTTTAAAATATTATGCTGCAGTATTGATTTTTTTTTTAAACTGAGAAATAGATTTTCACTGTAAACTCAAATACTGGTCAATGGACCCAACACTGATCTCATGCCAGTTTTATACTAGTGTAGCTACACTGAATTCAGTAGTTATTCCTGATTAATACCAAGGTAAGTGAACTAACAATCTGGCCCAGTATTTACTGCATATCATTTACATATAGGTGTATGCATGTATTGGTCAGCAATGGTGTATTTTTTTCAACTGTAGCATGAACAGGAAAGTGCAGCATTTTTCTTTGTAGTATTAATGGGAAGTAGTCCCTGTCACAAATACACATGATAATTTGTAATACTGATCCCTATCTGTTACTGATACTGGGCCAAATCCTGAGTTCATTACTGAGTCCATCCTTAGTGTGTGGAATGGGCATTTGCCAGAGTCCTGATGAACTAAAATCCAAGTTTCAGAGTAGCAGCCGTGTTAGTCTGTATCCGCAAAAAGAAGAACAGGAGGACTTGTGGCACCTTAGAGACTAACAAATTTATTAGAGCATAAGCTTTCGTGGACTACAGCCCACTTCCAAGTGAAGACTTAAGGGTTTTGCCCATGGAATTTTTAGCAATTATTAATTACTTGTATTACAGTAGCACCTATGATCAGTTCCCCGTGCTAGCTTTGTGTGCATATACACTGTATTATACATAAATAAAATGAACTGTAAATTTATTACATGAAATATACCGACTTGAAAAGATAAAGAATTTTTCCAGTGTCTTTCTGCCACAATAGTTGAGGGAAAGGTTGCCTTGTATCTGGAGAATTGAAGATGAGAAAATATTATTGTACGTACTGGCTCCATGTTACTGTTTAGCCAAGTGCACGCTGTTTTTTAGGGGAGGTATAAGTTGTGCATTTAAGTTAATTATTAAAAAGCTGAGTTTTGGTCATTTAAAGCCAATTTACTAAAAATAAAAGAAATCTTTCTATTTCAAATGAGATTTGTTGTCAAGGCAACAAAAGGAGTGCAGATAGCAAGAATTCTATGAATCCTGTAGCATTTTGTCAGGCCAAGTACGTCAGCAGCGTCCAGCCCTTCTGTGGATTCTGAGAAGTGATTACTACTCTCATAGGTAGTCCCTCTGTGGAGCTGACTGTGACTAGCTTTCCTCTTCTGAGCAATTATTGTTTCATGCTTTTCTGAATAAGAAAAGGAATGAGCCATTTTCTTACTAGATGTTATGAGCAGTGTGTCCCATAATGGATGATTTTCAAGAAGTCTCAATGTTAGTGGTTCTAATGTGGAGAGAAGGCTGTGGAATTACATACAAGAGATGAAATAGGAACAAAAAGGAAAAAAGAGGTGTCAGTAATGACTGGGCTTTGCATTTTGAGGTTCTTGATTTTTCTCAAATGAGCTAGTGCTGCAGCAAAATAGTCAAATATGGCAGGGGGGAAAAATCCCTCCCACTGAACACCTTTCATCTAGGACACCGAAAATCCCTGGAAGAGAACCTTCTCAAGAAGAGCCAGAGAGATACTTCCCTATATCTTGCTCAGGAATTAAAAGTAAAGGTAGGGAGGGTGCAATTTGGTTATTTTACACTGTGCTCAATCTAAGGGGAAAAGTGTGTGCAAGTGCCTTAAGCATGCAAGCATGGTGCAAACACCTATAGCCTAGTGGACTGAGTACAGTACTAGGAGACCAGGATTCCATTCCAGACTATCTGACTGATTCCCTGCCTGACCTTGAGCAAGTTACTTAAATTCTTTGTGCCTCAGTTTCCCCTGTAAAATGGGGATGATAAAACCTAGCTCTTTTCATCATTAGAGCTTAAAGTGCTTTACAAAGGTGATTAGTAGCATTCTTCCCATTTTACAGATGGGGAAACTGAGGCATGGGGAAGAAAATGACTTGCCCAAGCTCACCTAGCAGGCTAATGGAAGAACCAGGACTTGAACCCAGGTTCTCTAACATCTTGTCTAGTGACGTATCTACTAAGCTACAGTAGCTTTATATAAACTACTATTTGAAGTACTTTAGGGCAGGGGTTCTCAACCTTTTTCTCTCAACCTCTCCCCTCCCCCAACATGCTATAAAAACTCCACGGCCCAGCTGTGCCACAACAACTCATTTTCTGCATATAAAAGCCAGGGCCAGCATTAGGGGGTACAAGCAGGGCAATTGCCTAGGGCCCCATGCCACAAGGGGAACTGCAAAGCTAAGTTGCTCAGGCTTTGGTTTCAGCCCCGGGTGGCAGGGCTCAGGGCCCCAGGCTTCAGCCCCATGTGGTGGGGCTTTGGCTTTCTGCCCTGGACCCCAGTGAGTCTAACACTGGCCCTGCTAGGAGGACCCCCTGAAACCTGCTCGTGGCCCTCCAGGAGGCCCCAGACCCCTGGCTGGGAGCCACTGCTTTAGCGTACTCTCTGAAGTGCTTCTCATCCACATATAAAAGTGTGTAGAACTAAACCAGTTAGAGAACTGTTTGGAATAGATAGTGCATTTAACAGGCCTGGGACTGGTTCAATCTAAACCATTTCAGTGCCAGTGTGGACATGAAAAAGCCAAAACAGTTCACCTTGTCCTCCCACTGCTGTCCTCCAGTGGCCTGATGGCCTTTTGAAATCTCCCAGAACACACTGCGTTTGGGAACTGTAGGACATTGTGACAGAATACACTCCTGTATTCACACCCTACACACTATTGTAATAATCTTTGCACATGGAATGCCTTGCAAGGTATCATTTTAAAATGCATAATTTGCTAGTCAGTATTGTCCTGATAAAATATATGTGGCAACATTGCTTGTGAAGTTATACGATTTTTCTGTATGATATTAACACGTTTGAAACCCCAAAGCCCTGCCCAGGCAGAAGTCAGGTCTGTCCTAAACAAAGGAAGGAATGTGTGCTTACCTTAATTTGCATTTAAGCAGTAAACGGAGTCATCAAGCAGGAAGGGAAAACAAAGAACACTCAAAACAGGTGAAAAAAGCCAGCAGGGGACATCCTTCCACATAGACTCTTTGTCTCCTAGTTCCCAGCTGGAAATACTTTTCAAAGAGGAAGAGGAGACTATAAAAAGGAGCAAACACCCCAAAAGGAAAAAGCTATTGGAGTTTGGGGGAGGGGTCTGGACCTGAAGAGTTAGGTCAGTAACCTTGCTGGAAGCATATGGTGAGGAATTTTGCTTTAATCTAATATAGTTTGTTAAGTTAGGCACTAGTAAGCATTGTGTCTTTATTTTTCTTGTAACCATTTCTGACTTTTATGCCTCATTACTTGTAGTCACTTAAAATTTCTCTTTGTAGTTAATAAACTTGTTTTACTGTTTTATCTAATCCAATGTGTTCAAGTTGAAGTGTCTGGGTAACTCTATTTAAGATAATAAGATGGTGTATTATTCCCTTAAAGGAATAATGGACTTAAAATATTTCTATGGTCCAGGAGAGGGCAGTACAGAACATACATTTCTGGGGTTAAATCCGGGAGTGGAGGTGTGTTGGGGTCACCCTGCAGTATAACCAAGGCTGGTGAGGCCAGGGTGTAACTGGCAGGCTGCAGTTACACACAAACACTCAGGGTGTGACTTGCATGCTGGAAGGCTGTTTGTGAGTGGCCCAGGAGGGAGCTACTTCAGCAAGGCATTGTAAGGCACCCAAGGTTGCAGGGCAGAGGTGACACAGCCCCCCACTGGTCTGAATTGTACCCTGGTATGTAACAGACACATACCTAGAGGGCATTGTAACTTGAAAAGGTTTAGAATAGCTGTAGTATGGATGTAGGACAAACCTGTAATTGTTCTTAAACTAAGCAGTATGGCTAGAATGGATGCAATGAAAAGTTTTTCCTTAAAGCAGTCCTGCAAGTTGAATTACAAACAGTTCAGTTACCTATTGTACAACTAGCTAAAGGTATGTGCCCCAACAGATAAAAGAGCAAAGCAGAGGAGTATAATTCACCATAAAGAATGGCCATTGCTGCCAGAGTGCTTTCAAAATGAGATGAGATCTGCTTAACAGAATAGGATCTTGTTTTTGAAAAAAAAAAAGCTGCCCCACACAGCAAAGGAAAAAAGAGAATGAAAGAAAGCAAGAAGGCATGTCACAATATCTTTAAAGAAAGATTTCTCCCTACAGCAAAGCGTTTTCCTCATTGGGACTTATTAAAATATAGACATTTTCTGCGAAAGAAAAAGAAATGAAAAAAGCACACCATCAAAGCAGAATCTTGAGCAGTTTCATTCTGATAGTGCTCCTCTCTAATTGAGATTGCATGGTGAGGAACACATCCCTTTAAAGGTTTCATACCAAATGTCTTCTGCATATGCAGGAACTAAATGTTAAATAAATCACACTGATTTCCCTAGTGAAAGAAATCTGGCTTTCTTATTTTGAAGAAGGCTGTATAAAAGGAACTGAGAGTTACCATCTGCAACTAATTAGTTTGTACTAGTATCTAAATCACAGAAGCCAAGTTTCTAAAATTAGAAATGCAATAGAATAATGTAAAAAGAGCAAGTCTACCCCCCAACCCGCTCCCCGCCCAAACCTGTGGTGACTGTCCACCTCTATATCAGGGAATGTGGTGTGCCGTCTCCACCAAGCATAATGTAAACTGTATGAGTCTGTTTCCCCTATTCCCCCCCCCCCCGCATCCCACCTCCCTGAGATCTGATTTGCATGCAGAGGAGACCCTCCTCTTTGTGTTAATCTCTTCTCTTAGAGGGAAGTGGGAGCCAGATGCCTCCACAGCATCATTGCTCCCTTCTCTGGATGTTGTACGTGTCTGTCTGTAGGTCCAGACAGGAAGGAAGAGGGGGTAAGTAATGGGTAGGATCTGGGGTGAACATAGGGTGACCATATGTCCCGATTTTATAGGGCCAGTCCCGATATTTGGGGCTTTGTCTTATATAGGCTCCTATTACTCCCCACCCCGTCCCAATTTTTCACATTTGCTGTCTGGTCACCCTAGATGAACACACTTTGTACCCCCCACCAACAGAAATTCATGGCTCTTGGAGAAGTCGCTGCAGAAGATGGGAGTATTTGACAGGATATAAGGGAGCATGGAAAGGCCTCTCCTTGACAACAAAAAGGGCCAGAGTCTCAACCAGGTTTATATGGCACTCAGCAGCCACTGTTGGAAGGGAATTCCCTACTGGCACATCTGCACCAAAGCCAGTCCCTGCTCCTCTTCCTTATCTTCCTGGTTTCAGGGGCATGTTGAGGAAGAGAGGGGGCATGTCAGGGATAGGGTACAAGAGAGCACTGCTGTACTGACATAAGGTCCATTAAGGATCCTGCATGAGTGATGCACATCAGAGCTGCCTGGAAGTAGCTCTGAGTAGGAATGGCCCTTGGACTCAGGGAGCTATCCGGCACTGCCCCCGCCCACTACCTGTGCCAACCAGAGGTCTGGCACTGGAGACAATCAATCCCTGTGTCTTCAAACCCATCTAAAATAATAGTGATTTTACTGGATACCTGGGGGAAATGAGCAGTAAGATGTTTCCAAACCTCCCCTTCTTCAGACCCTCTCTCCCCACCTTTCCTTCCTTGCTTCCTTCTCTTCTGTGTTGCTGGTATTTATAGTTTCTATTTTGCATTTGGTGTGAATGACTGTGGGCCCAATCATTGGTCCACTGGAAGAAAGGTTTGCAGGATGAAAGTCCCTGCACCTGAAAGGTGCACTAAATGAATGGCATTAATGAACCTTTTAAACTACAAGTTAACTAGAGGAAGATATTTCTTTACAATAACATCTTCAAAAAGGCTCAGTCAAACCAATGGGCTTCCTATAGGATGAAGAAAAGGAAGGCAATAAAAGGGTGGATTTAAAAGGAAAGTATAGAGTGCTTATTAGTTCCTAAACATCCATGAGATGAAAGTGCTTGGTGCTCTCAGGTATTAGACTGACATTAGTGTTCAATATTCATGCAGTAACCAAGTAACAGGTCAAGTCAAGAAAGAAAAAAGCACAGCAATACAGCCAATTAGAAGTTCTTTTCCTCTTCCATAAAAGGTTGCTTATATTAATGATGGAGACATCATGATGCGAAGAATAAGAACAATTTGATAGGCACTTAGGGTGAAATTCACCTTGGTGCAGAGGGCCAGCATGAGGACTATACATCATTTAAGCCCTATTTTGATCTTAGTACTGCATAGGGCTTGTGTTGACCTTCTGCACTGGAGTAAATTTCAGCCAGTTATCTATTTAAAATATTGCTGTTTCTAGGGCTTGTCCCTGTAACCTTTTCCCATGCAAACAATTCTTAGGGAAACAATCCCACTAAATTCAGTGGAACTTCTTGCATGAGTAAGGTCTGCTGGATTGGCCCCAATCCTGCAGTGAGACCTATCTGAGTGACATGGTATGTCCGCACAGAATTTATTGCAGGACTGGGTCTTTGGTTACCTTTGCCTTTTGCCTCAAAATAATGCCCAAATAGTACAACGTTACACACAAGAGTGATGAGGTTAACATTGCAATTTAAATGCATTTTAATGTATTGGTTTTGATTAATTTTACCCATTAGAATTCTTAGATCTGTTTTGGTCGAAACAAGCTGGTGGTATTATCTTATTTCATACTTACTATTTATAAGACTCGTACCAGAAAAATGTCCGTAATTTAAGTCACTGACATGGGCAAGTGATTTTGTGCACAAAGAAGTTTCAGGAATTGGAGATGTTCTCATTTAGATGGACTAAAATGAAATACTGAAGACTTCAAATAACAGATAACATCCAAGACCTTTTCAAACAGCTGTATGCTAAGCACTATTGCAGACAGTTATAAAAGACGTCAATCACTGGACATTACTAAACAAACATGTGGTCTGATGTGCAACGAAAGCTGAGAGTGTTCATCATCTTGAAAAATCAAGCCCATGTGCAGCAAGATTCTTCACATGCAAAATAAACATTTTCAGGTCAAATTCCTTTTTTCCATGCAATATGCTGGATACAGTCTTGAAGGCATGTGTGATTAACCACATCTGGCTAAATTTGAGATTGAAAATTGGAAGAATGTGGCTAACCCAAAGGAAAACGCCGATGCCTTTCTTTCATATTTTGTTGCAGGCAGATGCCTGTTAGCTCAATATAATTTGGATCTACAGAACAAGAACAAATTGCCCACATCAAAATATGCTTTGCTCCCATATCCATCCCCAAATTAAGTGACTAATTCTTTTGTTCAACATATATTACCTGTTTTGGAAAAAAGTAATGAGGAGTGTGAAATATTCCCCAATTTTTTAAATTTAAAAAATATTATATAAACCTCTACCCCGATATAACGCTGTCCTCGGGAGCCAAAAAATCTTACTGCATTATAGGTGAAATCGCGTTATATCGAACTTGCTTTGATCCGCCGGAGTGCGCAGCCCTGCCCCCCCCCCCGGGAGCGCTGCTTTGCCATGTTATATCTGAATTTGTGTTATATTAGGTCACGTTATATCGGGGTAGAGGTGTAGTTATTTAAGAGAGGACGAAAACGAACCTAAAACATTTCTTAATTTGTTAAATGGCTTTTTTTTCCAGGTTGAAATAGTGTCTGGGAAGAGTAGAGACAGTGCTCTAGAATTCTAGTTTGTTTTTAAAATAACTTTATTTACATAATTATGTTGACTATACACAAATTCTAGAAAATCTGTGCAACCAAATATGGATAGACTTGTGTGTATCTCTTTTCTCTCTCTCTCTCTCTCTCTCTCTCTCTCTCACACACACACACACACACACACACACACACACACACAGGTTCTTTTTTATTCTTCAGGATGAAATGGGCTATAAAAATGTAAGATACTATTTATTATTGCTATTATTTATAACTGAAAACAATAAAAATGAAATAGGATGTTGTCTCTGCTCATATAGCAGATCATGAAACAGTTAGAAGGACCATAGAAATATCTGACAACCCAACCATAGATAAAATGTGCTCACTATTAAATCTGAGCTTTATAATAACTCTGAATAAAACAGTTCTTCCTCAGAGGCAAAAATAGCATAATTAGCACCTTGCACTAAGAGCATATACACATCTTGGATAGAATGGAAACTTATCCTCTTCCTGGGGTTTGACCTTAATGTTAAATTAAACAACAGCAAAAATAGCTTGGTTGTGCCTAGCGTGAAATCCTGGCTTTATTGACATATTATTATTATTATTTTATTATTTGTATTACAGTAGTACTTAGGAGCCCTGGTCATGGATCAGGACCCCACTGTTCTAGGTGCTGTACAAACATAGAACAAAAAAGATGGGTCCTGCCCCAAGGAGCTTACAATCTCCGTGTAAAACAAGGTGGATACAGACATATGGGAGACTACAAGGAAACAATGAGACAATTGTGGTCAGCATGATAGGCAGAGGTCGCAACACAGCAGACTGTTGTAGAGCCAGGATTTCATCATAGAATTTTCTTGACTTCTCTCTTCCCCTATATCCATCTGCCTGAGAGAGATACAGTCTAACCCCTCTTCTACCAGACCAGCCAAAATTGAGCTAACCTCAGACTGACTCAGCAAAAATACTACTTCATCTCTATAGCATGTTCAAGCATTTGATATTAATATGACTAGGCTTGGCAGAATGCAATTTTTGTTTTTTTTATATTTTCAACAGATATCTGTTTATTTTTAAGCATTTATTTTTATCTATTTAAATTTCAAAGTTGGGAGAAATGTGGGGGTGGGGCAGATAATTATTTAATGACAGTAGACGTTGAGATTCGAAAAATTAAAACTTTATTGCCGTTAGCTGCAAGTTAACAACATAATATGTAAAATATACAAAGTCAATATTCTTAAATCAAACCCTAATAAGTTATCTAGCATTGCTTATTATTATTATTGCTTATTATCAAAGGAAATATATTTTTTGTGTGTGTGTGTGTGTGTGTGTGTGTGTGTGTGTGTGTGTGTGTGTGCAGTGAAATCTACAATTACTGACATTTGTCCATAAAAATCGAATCCTTCCAAACCTAAGGATGACTCACCAGATTTCAGATTAGATTCCTTGTGGGAATATTTCATAGGGACAAACTCTTTCACATGTATCTTTCATTCTAAATAAATACCGTATATACACATTCATAAGCCAAATTTTTTTAGTAAAAAAGGGAAGCACCAGAGAAGGGGGCCGGCTTATGAACGGGTATAGAGGGGGAGAGGCGGGACACAGTTCCTCCCCCCAACAGAGGGAGCAAGGAGAGGCAGCACAGCCAGCAGAGCCAGAAGGGAAGAGGCGGGACCAGAGTGTCTCTGCTTCTGGCCACGTTGCTCTCCCCCCAGCCTCCAAAGCAGCTACAGTTCTGGGGCTGGCAGGCTGCAGCCGTGCTGCTCAGCCCCGTCCCCCAGAGCAGGCTGTGGCCGCGGCGCCCGGCCCGCTGTAGCACGCTGCGGCTGTGCCACCTGGCCCAGCCTGCTGGAACATGCTGTGGCCGTGCCGCCCGGTCCGGCCCGTCGGAGCAGGCTATGGCCGTGCTGCCCAGCCTGCCGGAGCAACTCCATCCAGGCCAGAGACATCCTCCCCAGATAAGGGATGGGGAGAGTGTGGGGGTCCTGGGCTAAGGGTGAGGTCATGTGGGGGGTGGTCACCGGGGTTACTCCCCTGACTCCCAGCTTCTCTCCCCTCAAAAATTTCCCCACCAGTTGCTGTCCTGGCCCGTCGGTAAGCAGCTGGTGCACCAGAACACTTTGTTTACTTCGGTTTACCTCCATGCCTGCGGGCGCTTGAGGTAAACAAACCATCTCGGCTCACCAGCGGCTTATCCTGATGGCCCGGGAGCCAAAGTTTGCTGACCCTTGAATTATAGGGTCGGCTTATGAACGGGTTATAAAAATTTTCCATTTTTACTTATCCATCCTGGGCGGATCGGCTTATAAACGAACCGGCTTATGATCGTGTCTATATGGTAAGTAAATATCTCTAAACTCTCATACAGACAACAAAGCAAAAACCTCATAAACAACACACATCCCATCCTCCGATTTCATATGGCTTCATAATGCTGCAATGAACACAACCATTCAAAGAGTACAGATTTACCTCTAATAATGTAGGATAGAGAGAAGGATAGTAGAGTTCTGACTTAGCAGGAACAAATAGTAGAAAAGTAGAAGATGGAAACCTTCCAAATGGAAAACTAACAGTCAGCCCCAAATTTAAAAACTATTTTTCCTGACTGGTGTTATGTCTTTAGAAATAAAAACTCTGAACTACTCTGTAATATCTTGATATATACACCCTTGGGAAAGCACAGAACTGATAGTTTGGAAGTTTTACCTGAGTAAGGCCTGCAGGAGTAAGACCCATAAATAAATCTCCAACCACAAATGATTACCATGCTGATTTTTAAAAAAACATTATTTAGTAATGATTTATTATTTCTCATTGGGAATTTACTTACATACCCCAATGTAACCTTTTACCTTAATCCTTTCTATATCTCCTCTCTTTCCTTTTGTCCCGCCAAAATGACAGAAACTCACCTACCTATGCAGTTCACAGCCAATTCGTGACTTAGAAGAAGCTAACAAAAATAATAGTCTTGTGACTAGACAGCATATTTATAAATTTTTTATATGCAGATCAAACAAATTTACTAAAATATAGATATCTTAGACCCCTAAGTATAACTAAGATAGCTAATGAGGCAAACTAATTGCTTACTGAGTAGAAACAACATTTCTGCAGGCAGAGTGATGCTTTTGCACACGATTAAATATTCCTACACCAGTGGCCCTCTAATATCCTGCCACTCATTCACAAACTATATCACAACAATCTTGAAGACTTTAAATGATGAGGTGAACAAATAGTATTTGCTCCTGTTCATTTTTTCACTACACATACCAAACAGGTGCTGTTTCTTCCATCTGTTATCTGAATTAATAATTGAACTGTTAACTAAGAAAGTGCTTTTCTCAGGGGCATTCTTTTTTTTTTTTTTTCCAACCAGTCCTAGAGCTATTACCATATATATTCTTCTTCAAGTGATTGCCCACATGGATTCCACTTCTAGTGTGCATGCGCCCCATGCACACGACATTGGTTTTTTTGGCCAGCAATGTTTTGTGGGACCATGCTCTCACACACACACACCTCTATCCAAGAACATAAAGGGTGGAGCAGGCCCAACCATCTCTTGATTCCTTCTTACTGCTGTGTTTGTAAGAGAGAATCCTTGGCAGTGTCCACTTCTTGTGCACATTGTGCAACTCAAATCCTTTTTGTTTATATAGTTAATTAGTACACCGCTACCTCGATATAACGCGACCTGATATAACACGAATTCGGAAATAACGCGGTAAAGCAGTGCTCCGGGGGGCGGGGCTGCGCATTCCGGTGGATCAAAGCAAGTTCGATATAACGCGGTTTCACCTATAATGCGGTAAGGTTTTTTGGCTTCCGAGGACAGCGTTATATCGAGGTAGAGGTGTTTATTAGCATAGATAATATAGTTGTTAGTTTGTGTAGTTGGTCTGATTATTTTTTTCTCTCTGTTGGCTGTAAAAAAAAGAACAACTTTGTTAGTGTTAGGAACTACCCCGACACTGGGATTTAGCCTTCATGACTGAAGCAAAGTCCTCATCCTTCAATACTTTTCCCTCTTGTGAATGCGACTATTCCACTGAAAAATGGGCACTCAAAATGACATTTGCCCTGGGGACAGACATATGCTCAATATGTATTCAGTTTGTCTTTCTTTTTCGAAGAGGACTCAAACAGTGAGAGAGTCCCACCTTAAACTATTTCTCCTGGAGTGCTTCATGAGAGCCTCCTCAGATCTAGAGGAAAAAGGCTGTAACACAATGTTTCCTAAGCGGTGGGTCCTTCAAAAAAGAAATAGATAAGTCCATGAAGGATAGGTCCATCAATGGCTATTAGCCAGGATGGACAGGGATGGTGTCCCTAGCCTCTGTTTGCCAGAAGCTGGGAATGGACAACAGGGGATGGATCACTTGATGATTACCTGGTCTGTTCATTCCCTCTGGGGCACTTGGCATTGGCCACCATCTGAAGACAGGATACTGGGCTAGATGGACCTTTGGTCTGACCCAGTATGGCCGTTCTTATGTCCTGACCCACTAGTGAGTCTCAGGAAAGTTCTAGATGGGTTGTGGCACCCAAAGCAAACATATGTTTCTCTTACCATTGTGAGGAGGAGAGGCCTAGAAAGAGGGGGCTGGGTATGGAGAGCGAGCCTGACCTGCACTCACCCTGCACTGGCAGCTCCTCTCATGTGAGGCTAGGCCTACTGGGCCAAACCTGAGTGGTGCTGTGATCCTACATAGGCCAGGTTGCAACATCTAGAGCAGAAAGCTGGGCACAGCCCAGTGGGACAGGAGCTGCTGCTGTAGGGGAGTCATGAGTGTGGGTCAGGCTCTGTCTCCACCCCCCTCCCTAGTGCTTCCCTCCACAGTGGGCCACGATTAGGGTTGCAGTGCCAGGGTAGATATTTAATTGTGGGTAGAAAAAAAGAGAAAATGAAGTTGGTGGGTCACCTTAGTGAAAAGTTTGGCAACCACAGCTCTAACAGACCTGAACAGGCTTCATCCCTGAGCGCTCCTGTGAGTGTGAGCTGTGGTTTAACTCCGAGCTCCTGGGCTCATTCACCAAAGAAGGCATCATCTATTGAGACTGGTATAGCAGCTAAGTCCTCCTCCAGCTGTCATATGAAAGGGGGTAGAAAGGAAAACTGATTTGTCACCCTCTCCAGGACCTAGTAAAAAATAAAAGGCATACATCACTTCAAGCTGCTCGAAGGGTTCACTGCGAAAATTGGGTTCCTCTGACACCCGGACAGAGCCCAGTCTCCAAACAACAATACCATCTTGAGTGGACCTCCGTACTTCACCTGGTACCAATTGCTTAGAACCTACATCAGCACACCTAGTGCCGACAGCCCTGTTACCCACAACCAAGGTGCGAGCCATCACAAAACAGTTGCTCTCACCACTGAGAGCACCAAAGTATTTCTCAGATCGCTCTGTACCAAAAGGGACTGCACAGCCTAAGTCACCATTACTGTCTGTGACTCTGAGAGTGCCTTGTACAGTACTGACCAATGACACCATGATGGCGCTAAACACTTCTTCAGTGCCAACAAAAGGCAGACTTAGCTCACCCTGGAACCCCTGTGAGGGTAGCCCCACTGCTAGAGGAGGAGTATGCCTGTTCTTCCTCCACTTTAGAGCATCCACTACCCACTCCTCTCAGCCCCATTCACTTGACCCCTACTGGTCAGACAGCGAGTCTAGTACCATTACTATAACCATTAGGGCTCTAGGAAAGTGCACTCACCACAGTATCCATCGGCATTGCAACTAGACCCTGACCCCTATAATGTTAGATCAGGGGTCTCAAACATGTAGCTCCGGGGCTGGAGCACCCATGGGAAAAAATTAGTCGGTTCTCTGTACCCACCAGCAACCAAGCTCCCCTCACCCTCTATCCCTCTTCCCCCCCCCCAGCACGCTGCGTTCCCGCTCCTCTGCCTACCTCCCAGCGCTTCCCGCTTAGGACTTTCCTGGAGGGAAGGAGGAGGAGTGGGGATGCGGCGCGTTCAGGGGAGGAGGCGGAGAAGAGGCAGGGTCGGGGCGGGGATTTGGGGAAGGGGTTGGAATAGGGGCAGGGAGGGGGAGGAGTTGGGGCAGGGACTTCGGGGAAGGGGTTGGAATGGGGGTGGGGAAGGGGTGGGGCCTCATGGAAGGGGTGGAGTGGGGGCAGGGTCAGAGGGGGGGACATTTATGCTCTCATTATAACAGGAGAAGGTGCTTGTTTGACAGCAGAGTTGGGTGAACTATTCAGTTATTATAGCCTTCTTCCTGTTTGTTAATTGTCTGCAAACATACTAAGATTTTTATTACTTGAACTTAAATTTATGCATTGGCGTAACTTCAGCGTCTTAAATAAGATATGGTCAAATTCAGGTACTCTATTGTACATACTTCAATAGAAATCCTATAGGCTATAAAGGTCTTCCAGTTTTTTTATTATTTTGTTGTTTTATTATGTTTTTTTTTTAAATACTGACCATGTATCAAATCCTGAGATTCAGGATTTTTACTCTGGAAAAACTTCACTTCACTTCACTTCATCCTAAATTCCAGTTGGGCATACTCAGCTCCTCAAAGGATCTGTCTCAACAGGAGTTTGCCATATTTGTCCCTAATTATTTAGAGTGAAATTCTGGCTCCACTGAAGTCAATATATGGACAGCGAATATGGGGAACTTCTGTATTACAGTGAAGTTAGATGGCTGAGTCGTGGAAATGTTTTGAAGCGTTTTTTTGCACTTAGAGAGGAGATTGAGTCCTTCATGAAAATGAAAAACAAGGAGGTTCCACAGCTTGCTGATTCCACTTTTATCTGCAACCTTGCTTTTCTTACAGATTGAACTGATCACCTGAATGCACTGAACTTGAAGCTTCAGGGTAGAAAACAGGTGATAACACAGATGTATGACAGTGTTAAGTCATTCAAAGTCAAGCTTACTTTGTGGGAGAAACAGCTGACTGCTGGCAATTTCGTTCATTTCTCGACTTTGAATTCCTTAGGAAAAGTTGAACCCAAATCCTTGAAAGAATATGCAGATATCATTTCTAACTTACACAAACAGTTTGATGTGCGGTTTAAAGATTTCAAGGCACTTGAACCACATTTTCAACTTTTTTCCATACCATTTGCTGTGGAAATTGACAATGTTGCAGAGGAAATGCAGATGGAGTTAGTGGAGCTTCAGTGTGATACCATTTTGAAACAGAAGTATACAGATGTTGGAATTCCAGAATTCTATCGGTTTCTTTCACAAGAAAGATTTCCCATGTTATTCTCTGCATCCGCAAAGATAATGACAATGTTTGGAAATACTTAGATATGTGAACAGTTTTTCTTTTCCATGAAGATTAACAAATTTGTGTTAAGGTCAAGGCTCACTGATGAATATTTGCAAGCTACACTGAGATTGGTTTCGTCTCAGGATATCAAACCTAATATTGATGCTCTGGTTGATGCAAAATGCTGCCAGCTAAGTGGCCAAAAATGAAATGACTATCAAAATTAGCACTGACTTTTCACATTACAGTTTTAAAAAAGTTAATACACTGACTTTTAATAGCATACTATATTACTCTTCATTTTTTTCACTTTTGACTATACTTTTGTATCGTTGTATGAAAAGGTTTCAGTGATCCGGCTCTTGGGCCAATGTACTAGTCCTCATGTGGCCCTTGTGGTGATTTGAGTTTGAGATCCCTGTGTTAGATCCTGGCCCTACTGAGGGCCTGTGACATGCAGCCAGCAAGGAAACCGAGCTCTACTTCCTCCTCTAAAGCTAGATCTCCATTCCCTGGAAAATCCCACAGGTTTATTCAAGAGGCACAGGTGGCGCTCACTCCTCACACTTTTCAGCAAGAACAAGGTAGTGAAGATGAACACCTGCAAACTAAGGAACCACTGATTCCAGCAGCTATCTCCTCGTCCTCCCCATGTGATGCAGTTGTGTCCACTACTTTTATTCAACCAGATGATTATTAGACATTTCAAGAACTTCAGCTCCGAATGACAGTTACTATTGAAATCCCTGTAGAGGTAGAGCAGAAAAAAAATCTCACAAGCTGCTTGACACAGTGCACATGTCAATGCGTGGAAGATTGGCCCTGCCAGTTAATGAGCGGCTGTTAGAGCCAGAAAACCATCTTTGGCAGATCCTAGCATCTGTGGTGCCAACCTCCAAAAAGGTAGACAAGCACTATAGAGTACCTTCAGTTGGGTTTGAATACTTCTGGTGTATTCATCACAAAACCACATCAGTAACTCTGCCCCTTCCAGGCTTTTACAATATCCAAGCAAACCAGTGAAGCAGGCAATTCACTAGAATGGGTTGTGAAGGGCTCTGTCCTACAGTATATCTTCTACAAGTAGGCATGCCAGATAATAGATCTGTTTACCATAGATAAAAACAAAATTTGCCAGACTCCTGTCCTGGGGGTAGGGGAAAAGATAGTGATCTGAGCCCAGGGGAATCTGTCAGATAGCTAAATTCTTAAAGGGCCTCATTCATGTGTCCTCCCCAGGCTGGGAGCTCCCTCCTACATGGGATCTTAATATAGTTTGATCTGGGTTAATGGGTCCTCCCTTTGAGGCCCTGGAAGTATTCTGTAAATAGATTCTGAACATCCACTGTCTATGAGGTCACTGCTTCTGAATCACTAGATGTGGAATACATATTGTCAATCACTCGAAAAAGAGAAAAATGTTATGTACCTCACGGTAACTGATTATTTGAGATGTGTTATCCACATGAATTTCATGACCCCCTTCCTTCTGACTACTACAGAGTCATATACACATAGATTCTGTATTGGCAAAGGAACTGAGGGACAGTTGGAGCTGCTTTGCCCTTTATGCCCTCAGATGGGGGCAGGGAGGCAGGGCATGGGAGCATCTAGTAGACACTGCTGGCCAAAATAATTTGATCTCATGTGCATGGGCGTGTGTGCAACAGAAGTGGAATCTGTGCACAACACTTCTCAAAAAAACCCAACACAGTGATAATGGGGTAAGAAACTTTGTATGAGCAATTTTAGTATCTAAAGCAATGTCAAATTGAAGTTCAGGACTAGAGATGTAGTTGCCTTAATTATGAATATAATTGTTTGACCAACTCAAAACTGCTTTCCAAATTTACTTGGGAAGATTTTTTGTAACTGTATATTTCTATTACAAAATATATTCTGACTGCATTTATCCAAAATAAAGCCATTTGCAAGAAGCTGAGCTATCTAGTCCTAGAGTAGTCCCAATTTCTGGATTCTATATGATAGGAGAAAAGCACATGCTAATAATTATTAGCCTTATACTGTTTTAGTCTTTTAATATTTCTGCTAGAAATATTACAAACTACAGATACTACCGACATATTTTATTGATCTGGTAAATCTCTGATGTTGCCGTGAATACTGTAGAAAAGCACTTTCTTAATCTAATTTAATTTCCATTGCCATCTGGAATTGCAGAAGCAACTAGCAGAGCACTCCAAAATTGTAAAACTCTTGAACAAAAGATGGGCAAACTATTACCCATCAAACCCTCAATGTCCTTTCTTCATCCATCATTTCCATCTTGTTTGAATTAGGTTTTAGCCAGCTGTCTCTCATCCAAAGGATGACATTCACCCTCATAAAGGACATTTATCCAGGTCAAGACTGAGACACACATGGAAAGAATTTTAAAATGGAGATATACCTATCTCATAGAGCTGGAAGGGACCCTGAATGGTCATCAAGTCCAGCCCCCTGCCTTCACTAGCAGGACCAAGTACTAATTTTTGCCCCAGATCCCTAAGTGGTCCCCTTAAGGATTGAACTCACAACACTGGGTTTAGCAGGCCAATGCTCAAACCACTGAGCTATCCCTCCCCCCTTTTTGTAGTCAGCATGTTTTATGGACAAAAAGCTTGATCCACTGACTATTTAGGTCAATGGAAGGACTCTCATTGACTTCAACTGTTGTTGGACCAGGCTCAAATAAAAGATGTTTGTTGCTAGGGCTAACATCTGCCTCTTTAAATTAGCACTAACTTTACTTTAATAAGAAGCAGAAGAAGATCAAAGTTGAACTAAATTCCTTCGGTGATAAATTTGTGCCATTAGCTGTATCTAAAATGGTGGCATGTGATGGTAATCCATAGTAAAGCTTCCTTTTTCAGTTTAAAATTAAACTCTGAGAAACCAAATGCTATAAAGCCTTGCAAATACTTGCCTATACAAAGATTTATATCTGACGTATTTCCACTTAGGAGAATATCTAAATAGGTACAGTATGCGTTGAACACATTTCTGCCAGAAAGCTTTGATATTCAAAGAGTAGGTGTAACAAGCTGTGGGAACCAAGAAAAATATTGCAATGCTTTCAAGACTAAGTGTAGACATTTTATACGCGCTAAACTAAAAGGAAAGGCCTTACATTTAGAATAATTTGCTGATGCAACACTCAAACAGTGCAGTAATTTAGATAGATAGTGATGTTTCCTCTACTACCCAACTTCTCTTCTGCTAAAAGAAAGCTAAACCTTTTAACCATTTAACTGCTGTGATGTACAAACAGGTGGTAAATAAAAGGATGGTTTGAGGTGCTGATTCTTCTGAAAAAATCTTCTGCCTGTGCATCGCCAAAGCCAGGATATGGACCCTGGGCCTAATTCTGGCCTCCTCCTGCTGTTTTGTGCTGCTCCATCTCCAGCAGAATAAAGGAGCCAGAGGCTGGTTTTACTGACTATCTAGAAACTCCACTTGTGGCAAAGGGCCAGCACAGCAGCTTTATGCCACTCGACTGCAAAGGTGGCATAAAGCCCCCTTCATCCCCAGTTCAGAATATCTGCCAGTATCTCCACAGCAGGTCAACCTAGTCAGAGAGTTAATCAAGCCTGGCCTGCAAAAACAAAAACAACTCACTCTTTGTAAAAATATCAATCCCACATTTATTTAAGAGAAAAGGAATAACACTTTTGTTGGGAACCCTCTTTTGACATGTTTTATTTTTTAACTTAAACATCTTTCAGCTCAAATGAATAATAAACCCTGATTTGATAGCAAAACTAGGGGCTTAGTAAATAAAAACAAATTACAACCAAAGCAAATAGAAATGGAACTGAATGAAAGACTACATTTTGAATTTAAAATGTTTCTAGTATAAAATAAAATGATTTTTGAACCAGGTAGGAAAAAAAATTGACTCAAGGAGAGTAATAAATATTCACATTCATTGGGACCCAGCCACACTGTGATTATACACACACAACTTTCATTGATTTCTTCTTGGTTCCAATTCAAGTCAATGTCTGCTAAATGTGTAAGGACTGCAGGCATGACCCCCTTTATGCTATTAATAGAATCACAATGTAGGGTCCATTAAGGCGGATTTGACAAAGTGTGCCTCACAAGCATTCTAATTAGCAATGTAAAATTCTAGCAAGACTCCCACAGAATCCCATTGGTTGTCTTCACTACAGGGGAAAAAAAACCCTCTTTAAGAGATGTTAAAAGAGTAGTTAATGGAGACTGGCCTCACTTGTCCTTGCAATGATTTATCACAGCCACACACCCACATTGTTTTTGGCAGAACCATTCTCTGTGCTCTTGAGACATGTATCTTGTTAAACTCTGTAGTATTTCTGGAAGCAAGTGCTCCTGGGAAACTTAAATATAACTTGATTTGTTCTGGGGTGATCGATTGGAAGAACTGGCTAAGTTGTAAAACACCGAGAGCAACTATTGGGTTGCAGATGCATGGTGTTGTATCTGCATTGCAAGTACCTAGTGTAAAGCCAACAGACCCTGATCGAACCTGGGGCCTCTGGAGCTTAAAGCATGCGCCAAAAGCCAATTGGTTGTTAGCTAAGGCTGTAGAGTAGACTCAATCTCTCTCTCTAATTGGTCTCGGTGCCTCTAGATGGGACAGAACACCACACCCAGAAGGTGTGTGGGTTACACTAGCACAATGGAGTCATGGCCTCTAGGTGCTACCAAAAGACAAATAAGTAATAATTAGCATGTTCTATTCATTGGAATCATGTTACGGGTTATGCAGTATCATAACATGCTCTGTTTAACAGTTTGGGATGGGACTAAGAACCTCTAGCCTTCTGAATCAATTTTCAAAGCAATTCTTAGAAATCATTCATACTTATGGAAATGTCCCCCAAAATATTCTGCTAAGTCTGTGGTTTAGTATTAAAATATGTAGGGGATGCAAGTTTAGTACATGGATCGTTTTTGCCTAGGCCAGTAGAGCCCTGACACATTGCAGTAAAGATGATTTTAAATTTTGGGAAGAGGTGGCCTCTCACAGTGGATGAAATTCAATCCAGCATAAGGCCCTTTGCACTACATAAAATCTCAAACGTGCCTGTGTAACCCTGATGAAGCAATGGGGTTTTAGATTCTCTAAATCACATTTTTGTACTTTATATTAACATATTGTCCCATCCATTCTGTCTTCTCCATAAAGCCATGCCTTTTGCTACTAACAACAAGTATTTATCCCTCTCCAGCATTCAGTTGTGTCACAAATGCTAACTTATATTTTCTGAAGAAATGTGGTTTCATGAGAGTAAATGGGAATTATTATCTAAGGAAAGGCTTAAAGGGAAAAGCCAAGGTCTAACAAATGAGAGGAAGAGGTAGTACTTAGAAGCCCAACCAAACACGCTTTTGAGCAAGGTTAGAGTTGGTAAAGGAAACCCGCCTCTGCAAAACTGCAGAAGACAGAGATGGTTTCTATTCTTATGATGTTAAATGTGATGAATAATTACATGTTTAATTTTTCACAATACACATAACTAGCAGAACTAACACAATTACTGAAGTATCATCACATTAATATTGCATAATTAAAAGGAAAATTGACATCCCAAAAATACAGTTAAAAATTGATGTATTACTTCATTTTGAACTCTGAATACATATGGCACTCCTACTGTTAAAAGCTCAGGAACAGTTGTCTGTTTTCAGTCTGTTTAACGAATATAAATCTGAAAGAACTGGTATTGACCTATTTTAGAAAAAAATAAGATAATGAATAGTAAAGAAAATGAATGTCAAGAAAATTAATCTCTTGAAACAGGTCATTATTCAACTTTGATTGATTTTCCTGGTTAGACATTATGAAATTATTAAATGTTTTAATAATGTTATCCAAGTATTCAAAATAATGTATTTTAATGATGCATGATTATATTCTTGATGAATATACTTGCTAATACTCTGAAAATGCAGAACTTTATTGCAAACACCACAAATATTAACTTTAGTAAAGTATACATTTTGTTATCATTTATAAATATTGGCATCCTTTCAATTTCTATACCTCCATCCCTTCACATAACTTTATTACCGACAAGGATGGGTGTGCTGTTTTACTGCCTCTGCCACAATTAGCAGCCTCTGCCTTTCACCATCCTCTAGTCCAGCAGGGGTAGCAAGTTGCGACAGATGGGTGGGGGACACTTCCAAGTCTCCTTTAGCAGCGCCATACCTCAGCCCAGATGGGGAAGCGCTGCTGGGTCTAGGCACTGGGAGGCACCACGCCTCTAAGAACACAGCCCTGGGAACCGAGCGCTGAGCGGCACCGTCCTGCCGGGGGGGGACCCCGCTGCCCACCCCCCCCCCTAATTTTGCTGCAGCCCCTCAGCAGACAGCTCACCCTGCCCTGGCCGGGTAACTGTCACCCGAGTCCCTAGCCCTCGCCAGGGCAGAGGCTTCACTGGATATTACTGAGCATGCTCAGTTCCAGCCAAGCAGCATGACGGGCATGACAGCAACAGACACGGGCCTGCGGCGGGTACCACTGAGCGCTGCTCGCCGGACGGGCTAGGATGGGAAGTCGCCGTGGGGGCGGGGCCCGCTGAAGAGCCCTGCGTGGGGGCGGGGCTAGGGCCGAGCTCTCCCTTTGTGGGCGGGACCGAGGCTGCCGTTGGGCCGGATGGGAGGCTGGGAGCGGGAGTTTTGAACGCTGGTGCGGGCGGCTCGAGATGCAGCGCTGCCGGGGACCCTGGGCCACCTGCCCGGAGCAGGAGGAGCCGGTGAGCAGCTCCCCGCGCGTTGTTCCGTGAGGCTGCCCCGTGCTTGGAGCCTGCCGAGCCGGGTCCCGGGCCGCTTCCCTCCGGCAAGTGTGTGAGGAGCGAGCCGGCCGGCCGGCACCCCCAGGCCAGCACCCGGGGGGGAGTGAGGCAGGGCCGCAGCTGGTGTCCAGCGTGCGCTTACGAACTGAGCATGCTCAGTAACGTCCGCTGAAGCCACTGCCCTCGCTGGGGATTACAGTTGCTCCCTGCTGCTCAGAGGGGAGCAGTCTGCGCGGGGCAGCCTGGCTGCGAGGGGGGCTGAGGGGCACAGTCAGGGCCGGGGCTAGGGGCGCTGCCAGATGGAGTCCGAGGGGAGCCCCCGCCGGGCTAGGGAGGGTCCCGGGGGAGTTACCCGGCCGGGCTGAGACTTCTGTAGGGGCTACAAAAAATAGGGTGTGGGGGGTAGCGGGGCTTCTCCCCCCCCCCCTCCCCCGGCAGGACGGTGCCGCTCAGCTCCCACTTCCCAGGGCTGTGTTCTTAGAGGCGTAATGCCTCCCAGTGCCTAGACACAGCATGCGTCTGACGAAGTGGGTATTCACCCAGGAAAGCTTATGCTCCAATACGTTTCTTAGTCTATAAGGTGCCACAGGATTCTTTGTTGCTTTATAAACAGCAGCGCTTCCCTTTGGTATGATACATTGAGCTGCAAAAGCAGACTTGATTCAGTGAAATATTTCACATGCCATCCCCTTCCAAAATTATAATTATTTTACTTATTTTAATGTTTTAAAATAATTCCTTAGCCACTTATATATCTGCATAAAGCCCTATAGCCGTTTACAAATCTGTCTCAGCTGCTCCTTTCACTGCCTGAATTGGACTACCTTTTTCTTGTAATCCACTGTAAATCTAGTTTTGCTCCTTTAAATTATTTACTTTTAAAAATGCTATCTTGCTTACTCTTAGCACTTAGAATGATAGATAGCAACATTCTGACAAGTGTACACCCAACCATCACAATTTATAACCCCTCAGCCGGATTAAAGCATAAGCTAACTAAACTACAGTTTAGGGCCTTGCAATATGAGGGGCCTCTAAAAACAGAAAAAACTGACTCCATTTTAAATTTTATCAAAATCGGATGATAAATAAAGGAGATACGGGGGAAAAAGAGTCTCTCTAAAGATAGACACTTTTGTTCAAATATGATAAAAATATACATATCTGGTTACACAAATACTCTTACCTTACCCTTCACTAATTGTTCATTATTGACAGATGAGAGGCCAGGGCTGAGAAAAAACCATAATTGCACTTGTAAAATTAGTATTCCTACAAGTAAGTCTATCAGTCTCTTAAGGCAGCATTTTGTTGGCCAGCTGATACTGGTAAAATTCAGACCGTGCTTTCATAACTTATTTAAATAAATAATCTCACTGCCGATGGAATCGGGGGAAAATGTGAGGTCGGAAACGGCAGTGTCATGAAGCAATCCTGCCAAGCTCATACTTGTAAGGGACTCATCCTAGGAGCGGGTTCTAGGCCACGAAAGCTTATGCTCAAATAAATTTGTTAGTCTCTAAGGTGCCACAAGGACTCCTCGTTGTTTTTGCTGACTAACATGGCTACCACTCTGAAAACTGTCATGTTTAGCGTCCCCCTTGCCTGGTAATAGCCGGAAGGGGGCTATTTTGTTTACGGTCCAGCATGCTCAGTCGTATAGTGCCTTCGCTCCTGTTTTTCTTCATTTTCTTAAGTGTTAGTGTGTTCTTTCTTCTTTTGATCTGTACATACATACCATTGTATATTTTAGTGCACACGCCGCTTTCTGCTTCATGCACTATCCATGCTTCGCATGATTGAGTTTGCAGATGATTGTCTTATGGACTTGGGTCGAGTGGATCTTGAGGAGGATACATTTGTGTTGGCTTCCCTCCATCAGTTTCGGGAACCTTAGCAGTAAATATCAGAGAGTGCTGATGAAAGGATAAATAGAGGGTTTTGAGAGAAGTGAAGGAAGATGTGCATATATATCAAAATATTCTGAGTACTTGGTGAGCAAGTTATTTCAAACTACGTGCATATATGATTTATAGGCTATTAAAGCCTATAATATTCATTATATTTGCTTGAATATAGGCTAGTTTTTTTCACTTTCTCGATGCAATTTCTAGAGATTACCAGTCTTTTTTCTGATAAATTCTTTTTCTCTTTCGCGCATATAGCTTGTTGTCATTCTGTGTCTGAGGTGTTTACTCGAGATTAATTAGTGGTCCTGGGGGAGACTGAGGATAGAAAAGCAAACGCGAAGAGAGATGTCTGCTTAGAAAATGCTGCAAGAAAATCTATCTGCCCTAAGCATTCTGTGCATTGAAACTCCATAGGTTATCATTTGAGGACATCATCAGTGACTTTACTCTCTAAAAATCATGAAAGAAAATGTTTTAAATTTCAGTGTTAAAATTAATGTTATGTGCAGACAGACATACTGCAGGTTGTACTGATTCCATTAAGTAAGCTCGTCTGTGTAAGTGTAACTGCTTTTGTGTTGCTGTAGATATAAAGTTTTCATATCTACTAATTAAGAAATCATAGACAAAAATGTGTTAATTTGAAACAATTTTATAATGCAAACAGGCATATTGCAAGACGTGTTTTAGATTTTTATTCTATTTTTGCAACTTTGCTGTTGTATATATGCAAATATAAAGCTTTCATGTTTATATATTCAATTTCCTTTCTGTGAAAATAATAAATTAATTTTTTTTTAATGGTATGGGGCCTCTTACACTTGACATAGCTTAGGCCTCAGAATGTCATAATCCAGCCCTGCCAGGACCAGAGGACAGGAAAGGTGAGAGGTAGCACATTGTGATGAGGCTGCAAAAAAGAACACCAATCAATGTCAGTAACTGCTGCTGGTAGCAAATTGTGATGGTAGCAGTTTGTAACAACCCCTGTGCAGCCTGCTGAACGGAGTTGGCCTGATCATAGGGTCCTGCCCTGGTCCTATCCCCTTTCTGCCCACATAACGTGCCTGTTTGGCGGGAGGCCACAGTCCTGTGATTGTCTTGCACTCAGTCTGTGCCATCTGGGAGGTGGCTGGGGTCATTCAGTCCTCAGCAGGATGGATTGGGGGGTGGTTTCCGGCTTTTTCCCCTGTTCAACCCAAGCAAGCCACTCTGCAGTGCTGGGCTGTTAATACCCTCATTGTGGTCACAGGCTGGGTCTGGCCACCTCCTCTAGCAGGTGTCTTCTCAGTGCCCAGTTGGGCACCTTGGCCTTCCTAGTCCTACAAAGGTGGCCGCTTTAAAATACTGCAACTGCCATAATTTCCAAACTAGGAGTAATTCTCCCCAGATCTTCAAGACAGGGACTGTGCTGCTCTGTACAGCACCTAGCATAATGAGGCCCTGACCTTGGGTGGATCCTAGGTAATACTGAAATAAACATGATGTCTAGTTGGCAGCCGGTTTCAAGCGGAGTGCCCCAGGGGTCGGTCCTGGGGCCGGTTTTGTTCAATATCTTCATTAATGATCAGGAGGATGGCGTGGACTGCACTCTCAGCAAGTTTGCAAATGACATTAAACTGGGAGGAGTGGTAGATACGCTGGAGGGTAGGGACAGGATACAGAGAGACCTAGACAAATTAGAGGATTGGGCCAAAAGAAACCTGATGAGGTTCAACAAGGACAAGTGCAGAGTCCTGCACTTGGGACGGAAGAATTCCATTCACGGTTACAGACTAGGGACCAAATGGCTAGGAAGCAGTTCTGCAGAAAAGGACCTAGGGGTTACAGTGGATATGCTGGAGAAGCTGGATATGAGTCAACAGTGTGCCCTTGTTGCCAAGAAGGCTAACGGAATTTTGGGCTGTATAAGTAGCGGCATTGCCAGCAGATCGAGGAACGTGATCGTTCCCCTCTATTCGACATTGGTGTGTCCAGTTTTGGGCCCCACACTAAAAGAAGGATGTGGAAAAATTGGAAAGAGTCCAGCAGAGGGCAACAAAACTGATTAGGGGGCTGGAGCACATGACTTATGAGGAGAGGCTGAGGGAACTGGGATTGTTTAGTCCGCAGAAGAGAAGAATGAGGGGGGATTTGATAGCTGCTTTCAACTACCTGAAAGGGGATTCCAAAGAGGATGGATCTAGACTGTTCTCAGTGGTACCTGATGACAGAAGAAGGAGTAATGGTCTCAAGTTGCAGTTGGGGAGGTTTAGGTTGGATATTAGGAAAAACTTTTTAACTAGGAGGGTGATGAAGCACTGGAATGGGTTACCTAAGGAGGTGGTGGAATCTCCTTCCTTAGAGGTTTTTAAGTTCAGGCTTGACAAAGCCCTGGCTGGGATGATTTAGTTGGGAATTGGTCCTGCTTTGAGCAGGGGGTTGGACTAGATGACCTCCTGAGGTCCCTTCCAACCCTGATATTCTATGATTAATAATAGGAGAAAGAACTGTGTCACTGGCTTAACTCTTTCCATCTGACAACTATGGCCCTGTCTCATTAAAAATAAAATGGGTGGGTCTTGTAACATGGACCTTATCCCCAACGATCTACAACATACTGTTAACCAAACATGAGTAAATGACGTTAGCCAGCTTACTGTCCCCTGAGCCATCTAGCCCCATACCAAGCTATGATAGTTGCCCTTGTTGACAGTCTCCATGGTGAGACTAATGTTTGTGCATTGAGGCAGGACAGTGGTTAGGCCACTCGTGTGCTAAGACCACAGCCTATCATGTTGACCAATGTTGTCTCATTGTTCCTTGTGGCCCCTTTTAATCTATCTGTATCCATCTGTTGTCTATAGTACTATACTTCGCTTGTAGTTTGCAGTTTTGTAGATGTATTGGTCCCAGGATTACCCACTTCATTTGAAAAGGTTTCTTGCAACATGTGTTAATCCCTTATGCTTAACAATTTGTCCTACTTTGTATTTAGCTGTGGTTCTCTGGTTACCTTTCCCAGACCTCAAGAAGAGATCTCTGAAGCTCAACAGCTTGTCTCTTCGTCCAACAGAAGTTGGTCTTAATAGAAAATATTACCTCCACCACCTTGTCTCTCTCATTTAGATTGTAAGCTCTTTGGGGCAGAGGATTCCTTTGTGTGGAATCCTGTTCAGCAGTTAGTACATTGGGATCCTGGTCCATGACTAGGGCTCTTAAATAATAATAGTAGTAACAAACACCTTCATTCTCAGACATTTTCATTCCATGACAAGGATGAAACATACTGATGGAATGATGCGGCACCCCTTTCTCATGTAGGGACTTTTGTGCTTTACCTGTGTTGATGGATGCGTATATGACTTTGGTTTCCCATGCTGTCGGTCTGCCATGCTAAAATTTAAATCCACTTAAAATCAAGATAACTTCAAATTAGCAATGTTTTAAAAGGAATTAATTTATACTTATGACAAAAAATAACTTATTCATGACAATTTACTTAATCTATTCAGCCATATTTGAATTGCCTGAAGTCAAATTCAGTTGCTTAATATTTACTTGGATAGGAGGGTGCAGGTGTTCCTATTTGTTGTCCTATGTATTAATTCATAATCTTAAAATCATTCTCATCAGGATTCAGAATTCAACACTTATTCACGTGATCAATGTCATTGAAATCAGCAGGGTCAACCGTGGGGACACTAGTGGATATAAGGCTCAGCAGCTGATGACATTAAGTACTATCCCAATGAAATCAATGGGATTACTCATGCTATTAATATTAAGCAAGTATGTAAGTGTTTGCAGAATCGGGGCCTTGGATTACACACTAGTTGGGGCTGGGACCCCCTTTTTATTAAACACACACACCTAATACCTAGCAGAATCAAGTCCTGAGGGGGCACTACAGCAATATTACCACAATAACAAAAATTCTATTGTATTGGCTAGAGCAGTATCAGTTTTATAACTCTGTAAATGGATATACTTTGAATTTCAGAGCACACTGCAAGATGCCCGCTATTTGTGTGGGTTGCCACTGCAGGTGAATTTTGATAAGGGTTGAGCATGTGGAGATGGAGAGGAGTTTAATTTTATTTTTGTAAATTACGGCAGGATGTGTGTATAGAGTGTTGGATAGGTGTCCCTTATTTTTTAACATACATCTAAATACAGTAAAGATCAATTGCTGTTGGAGCCAAACACCAGTACTTTTATGAGTTGCAAACAGGGAGGAATCCCATTTTTCTAATACTATGTACTTCAAGAATTCTCCCAGATAGGGAGGCAGTCTGATCTAATGGTTAGGTCACAGGACTTGGCATCAAGAGGCTTGGGTTTTATTGTCAGTTGTGCCCTTGATTTGATTTGCATTTACTCTCTCTCATTTTCCCCATCTGTAATATGGGGCCCATACTTGTACTCACTTCTAAAGTGCTTTGTGAGATACAGATGAAAAACATTATGTAGGTGCAAGGTACTATTATTGGACCACTAAGATTCTGTGCGTGGAGGAAGCAAAAGGGTAATCAGAACATGGTAATGCATTTTGTCATGATAAAAACAGTTAGCACTTCAGTACAAAAGCTTCACAGCAAGAAACTAGTTGTCGGAAATAAATTATTGCAGTGCTATCATCTAGATTAAACATGCTTTATTATTTTATTGCAAAATTCTGTAGAAGAGATACTCTAAAGCAGGAGTCTCAAACTCAAATGATCACGAGGGCCACATGAGGGCTAGTTCATTGACCCGAGGGCCTCATCACTGACACACACACCCCTTACTGCCCCCGGCCCTGCCCCCACTCCACCCCTTCCATGAGGCCCCGCCTCTTCCGACCCCTTCCCTGCCTCCATTCCAGCCCCTGCCCTGAAGTCCCCATTCCAACTCTGCCCCCTCCCTGCCCCCAGAGGGTGCATGAGGGGTGTGGCGGGGGCTCAGGGCAGGGAGTTGAGGTGCAGCAGGGGGTTGGGGTGCAGGCAGGGGGCTCAGGGTGCAGAAGGGGTGTGGGATGCAGCAGGGGGCCCAGGGCAGGAAGTTGGGGTGCAGGAGGGGTGTGGGATGTGGTAGGAGGCTCAGGGCAGGGGGTTGGGGTGCAGGCAGGGGGCTCAGGGCAGGGAGTTGGGGTGCAGAAGGGGTATGGGATGCAGCAGGGGGCTCAGGACAGGGGGTTGGGGGTGCAGAAAGGGTGCTCAGGGCAGGGGGTTGGGGTGCAGGCAGGGGGTTGAGGTGCAGGCAGGCGGCTCAGGGCAGGGAGTTGGGGGGCGGGATGCAGGAGGGCTTCGGGCTCCGGGGTGGCAGCGGTACACACCGGGCCGGGGCCAGGGCCAGGGCCAGGGCAGGGTGCTGGCTCCCGGCCCCAGCCCCACTCCCGCTGCGCTCCGCGAAGTAGCTGGAACCATGTCCCTGCGGCCCCTGGGGGAGGGGGATGCAGGGCTCCGCACGCAGCTTGCGCTCCTCCAGGTACTTCCCCCGAAACTCCCATTGGCCGCAGTTCCCCGTTCCTGGCCAATGGGAGCTACGGGGGGGCGTGCCTGGAAGCCAGGGCAACACATGGACGGAGCCTTCTGCTTCTCTCCCCTCCTGGCCCCCCTATCTCCGGCCACAGGGACGTGATGCCAGCCAGCGCAGGGCTCGAGGGGGGCAATCCCCCGGGTGTAGTTTGCCCACCCCTGGCCTGGAGGTAGGCCGAGGTGGTGGGCGTGGGCCGCTCGGCGGGCCACAAGAAATGGCCCGCGTGCCGTGTGTTTGAGACCCCTGCTCAAAGTGTATGAAAAGCCATTGCAAAGAACTGCATGCATTTTTGAAAATTATTTGCTTCCAAATTGTGGAACATATGAATTGTTAATAAATGATTTACTGATGTAAACAGCACTTGTACTCTTGCTTAGACCAAAAGTTGAGATACCGAGAACCCATCTATTTACAGTATATGATATATAGTAGCTATTGTGGCATAGATGATTTTTTGTCCACTAAAAGCTTAGTAAATTAACTTCTCCATTCCAACTGATTTCTATGGCTTTTTTTCCAGGAATGATTATAAATGTAACGTTTAAAAGTCTTTCAATGAAGGGAAAAAAGCCCATTGCTTTAGCCCTGAAATGCTCCAAGAATGTTGTGATAGCAGTTCTGTAGGTAAGAGTAACTTGGGCATTCTTTATAAATATAGTCAATTTATATTTTATAATCCATAGCTGCTTTTATTTTGGTGAGACTCCCTGGCCCTGTCAACACTGGGAAACTTTCTAGAATTTTGCACCAAAAGTAGGAATGCTAAGAAACCACTAACGAGGATAAGGCCCTGGGAACTTGTGGCAGCTTAAGTGTCAGGGCTGGCTCCAGGCACCAGCCCAGCAAGCAGGTGCTTGGGGCGGCCAAGGGGAAGGGGCAGCATGTCGGGCTGTTCAGCGGCAATTCGGCGGTGGGTCCCTCTCGGAGGGAAGCACCTGCCGACGAATTCCCGCCGAAGAAGAAAGTGGCGCGGTGGAGCTGCCGCCGGAGTGCCGCTGATCGCAATTGCGATCGCAGCTTTTTTTTTTTTTCTTTTTCCCCCCGCCGCTTGGGGTGGCAAAAACCCTGGAGCCGGTCCTGTTAAGTGTAACCTGCAAAGGGAAACCTGCTTTGAGAAGAGTTAGGTCTCGTCTACAGGGAGACGCTATTGTGAAGTAAGCAAGGGTGTGAATTTAAAGGGCAGTAGTTATGCTGTAATAGCTTCCCACATGGATATTTCTGCACTAAATGACTGTGTACACTTTAGTTTAATTCACTTGTAAAGTAGATTAAGCTAAACCTCACACAAGCACTCTTAGGTCTGGTCTATACTACCCGCCTGAATCGGCGGGTAGAAATCGACCTCTCGGGGATCGATTTATTGCGTCCCGTCGGGACGCGACAATCAATCCCCGAATCGGCGCTCTAACTCCACCAGCGGAGGTGGTAGTAAGCGCCGCCGACAAAAAGCGGCAGAAGTCGATTTTGCCGCCGTCCTCACAACGGGGTAAGTCGGCTGCAATACGTCGAATTCAGCTAAATAAGTGTCCACAGGGAAGCTATTGCAGACTACCCATTGTGGGCTATTTCCCCCTATAGACAATCCTTTAGACTAGAGTGCTTAAAATGGCTGTGCCTGTCTGGATCCCTGTCCATGCTATTGCTACCAGTGATGGAACTGAATTGGTGAAATTAACAATGGGAGAAACTTGTTGGCATAAAAAGACTAATGTACTGGTAAACTCAGCCTTTGATTAAATTATGGTCTGCCAGTCCTCTCAATGGCATGCTATTACTTTCAGAGGGAAGCTCGGTACGATTTAGAAAAGATCAAGCAATCCTTTGCCGATAAAAGGAACCCAAGTGATTCCCAAATTAGGCCACTAAATCACTCCTCTAATCAATTAGTTGCCTCTCTTTAGTCATCTAGGGCTACTCTGAAAAAACTGGTGAGTGTTTGCACTTTGCCTGTTCTGCAGTTATACTGAAGCTGGCAATGATAGGAAACACAATAGTGTGGGGATGGATGTAAGTAATGTATGACTATTCCACTCCTGGGGAAGGTCCCAAGTTCAACTGAACATGAGGAGCACTTCCAACCAGCATGCTGAAGAACTGCATAGCATAAGCAATCACCACAACTGTTCTGAGTCCTAAATACCCTATCACAAAGATTTTTTTTAACAGAATTTGCCTCAAGATATCTTGTTAATTTCTGTCTTTCCCTCTGCCCATCTTAACTGACTTGCCCAAGCAGAAACAAGTTCAGGGCTTGGAAAACCCACTTACTGAGAGAAGGAGAAATTTTGCCTTAGCAAATGGACTGACTGTGGTTAGGAAGCTACTGACTCTTTAGAATGGGACAGGAAAGGAGTATAGTGGTCTGTGAACCACTGCTCTGTTAACAGGATTGAAGACAGAGGAAAGGAGTAATGGGAGCTGCTCCCTTTTTTAAAGCTGGGAGGCGGGAGACAGAAACTCTGAGATGCTGATCCCTTTAAAAATAGGGAAAGTGGGGCTTCTGGAGTGTAGCGGTGAGAGAGGAGCGCCAGCTGGAAGATTGAGGGCCTTCTGTACAGCAGCAGAAAAGCCTGGCCAGAAGCAACCAAAGAGCTCTGCAAAAAAAGGTGGGTCGTGGTAGTGGTTGTCAAGCAAGTTTACCCTAAACTGCATGTTTGCTTCCTGAATTAGGAGACATCTGGGAGGAGGCCCTTCTCCATTTCAGCTGATGTTCTTTGCCAGAAGTAAGGGCTCGCCATCCTCTCTCCTTGCCATTTTTACTCCCGCTAGCTGGAGGGCAGTAGGCTCTGGGGCTCCCTACTTCTCTTTCTCTCCTGTGTGAGAGAGAGAGCAGGACAGAGGGAGATCATGAGTGGGAGGAGGAGGAGGAGATAATGAATGTGGGATATGGAATGAATCGGGGAGGGAGGATAATAAATGATGGAGGGGATAGAGTAAGGAGAAGGGAATGGAAGAAACCTGCTTTTTTCCCCCCTCCCCTGCATTGAAGGTGGGCTGTTGTCAAATTTACTGAAAAAGGAAATTTCTCCAAACTTCCAACCTCTGCAGGGTTGTGAGAAGCAGCTGGTGCACCTTTTAATTCTACCCTTTTTGAGAGGAATCCATTGCTTGCTGCCAGGAGCAGGCATCTTAAGGTTTTCAGTCTTTTAAACAAGACAAATTAATTGTACCACAAAACCTCAATTATTTGCTAACATACACCTCTACCCCGATATAACGCAACCTGATATAACACGAATTCGCATATAACGCAGTAAAGCAGTGCTCCGGGGGGCAGGGCTGCACATTCCGGTGGATCAAAGCAAGTTCAATATAACACGGTTTCACTTATAACGTGGTAAGATTTTTTGGCTCCCCAGGACAGCGTTATATCGAGGTAGAGGTGTCGTTTGTTTATTCCACAGGGCACTGGGCAGTTGCCCTGTGGAATAAACACACCCATTCAATACAAACCTGCCCCATTGCTTCATAGTCCAGAAGTAATTTATGCCCTCACCATCAATTGAGATCAAGACGCATTGCTGTATCCCAGTGATACTCAGACCTCAGTGGTTCAGGAGCCAAATTAGCAATCAACATTACCCAAAAGAGCCACAGTAATGTTGAATTGATTGTTTCATTTACTATTTTTACATACATACATACATACATATATAAATAAAATGTTTTTTCTCACAGAAAAATGGCTGACCAAGTATTATTATTTTATCAACGACAATTGATTAATAACATAGTAAAAACATCCTGACTGGATAATAATTAAATCAGAGTTTCAATATCATATGCTGCAAAGAGCTGCAGGAGACACATTAAATAGCTGCTTGTAGCTCGCAAGCCTCAATCTGAGCATCACTGCTCTAACCCGATGCACGATCCAACCTCCTTCACTACAATAGCAAATTGATAGCCTATACAACCAGTAACCGAAAGAAAAAGTTACTGTGATGGTCTGTAGCAGTTGGAGTGAAGAAAGACCTGATTCTGATCAGTGCTACCTTTTACAAACTGCCATCTTCTGACTAGTGCTAGCCCATTTAATGAGAGAACTGGCTGAGAGGGGCCAACTGCCAATGGCAATCTGCTGTGTGTTATACACCCTCCTGTTTCCTTGCTCCCCAACATTGTGCTAGCTGTGAGACCTGGCTTCCTTTAACATTAATTCTCCTCTATATTAATATGAATAGTTGACCAATTTTAATTTGCAAATCAAGAAGATATAGTGCAAGTAACCCTTGCAGATTTTCAATATTTTGGAAGGTAATATGGAAAGTTAACTAAAATTCATATTTCCCACAAGATCTTAAGTATAATGCACAGAGAATATTTCCCCACCTCCCAAAATAGCAAGGTAATATATTTCATGCTGTATTTCAGTGGTAAGTGAGATAATATTTTATAATATATACGTAGCTTCCTTCTGGAGGAAAAGTGCTTTATAAATATTAATTCATCTGTCAGAGAGAATGAACTTTTTGTAGGTTAATCTTTAAACTATTACAAGCTAATTGAAGTCTGATTTTTAGTTCACTTTAATAAGCATTAAATTCATATCCTATTTAAACAAAGGACAGTAGCATCCTGCAGTCTACATTTTTACATATTCAGGTGTATTTGAACTCTTTAGTTACATTTACCAAAAAGTGGATGTCACTATTGATTATATCCCCTTCAAGATGACCAAAGAAGAGGAAAAAAAATATTTTAGTTAATTTCAAATCTTTCCCATCTCCTTTAGTTGTACTGTGTTCCCCTTAATACACAGATGCTCCACTGAAAAACATTTTTTAAGTGGAATGTTTAAAAGTTTTATACTCTGTAAGTATTGTTTAATTAGGGCTCACAACACCTATATCAAGGGTGGGCAAACTTTTTGGCCTGAGGGCCACATTGGGGTGCGGAACTGTATGGAGGGCCGGTAGGGAAGGCTGTGCCGCCACAAACAGCCTGGCCCCCACCCCATATCTGGCCCTTCCCACCTCCCGCCCCCTGACTGCCTCCCTCAGAGACCCCCACCCATCCAACCCTCTCCCCCCCCCGCTCCTTGTCACCTGACCGCCCCCTCCCAGGACCCCCGCCCCTAACCGCCTCCCCCGGGACCCCACCTGCTATCTAACCCCCTGTTCCCCATCCCCTGTCCCCCCCCCAGAACCTCTGCCCTATCCAACCGCCCCCTGTTCCCCATCCCCTAACCGCTGCCTGAAGAACGTCTGTCCCATCCAACTGCCTCCTGCTCCCTGTCCTCTGACTGCCCCCCAGAACCCCCTGCCCCTTTTCCAACATTGTGGCTGCGGGGGAGCGAGAACAGTGGGGGAGGGGCCCAGGGCTAGCCTTCTGGGCCAGGAGCTCAGGGGATGGGCAGGACCGTCCCGTGGGCCGTAGTTTGCCCACCTCTGACCTATATGATGTAGAGAAACATCATTATTTTACAAATGGGGTGACTGAAGCATATATGTTAAGTAACTTTCAGATCATACAGTGAGTCAATGTCAGTACCTGAATTAGAGCTCACCCTAATTTTCTGGTTGAATGCATAATCCAGTATTCTCTTTTATATATGAAAAAATATACTCATTTCAAATACTGAAACAGTCTTACTGACTGTGTAGTGATTAAAGACCTAGGGTACCATACTCTTTCGATGATATAGTAAATACTTAGTTCTTCTAAAAAATACTTAATGCAATTTCTGTAGTAACAATGAGGAGTACTTGTGGCACCTTAGAGACTAACACATTTATTTGGGCATAAACTTTCGTGTTGTTTTTGCTGATACAGACTAACACGGCTACCACTCTGAATTTCTGTACTGTTATTAATTGGATTTTATTGTAGTTCTACAATGTTTGGTCTCTTGACAATCTTGTATGTATCTTGATATCTAGGAATGCAGCATTCAAGAAAAGATTGACTTTGAAATCCGCATGCGAGAGGGAATCTGTAAACTGCTTGCAGTGAGCACCCAAAAAGATCAAGTGCTGCATGCAGTTAAAAACCTGATGGTTTGCAATGCTCGCGTTCTTGCCTACAAGACAGAACTACAGAAACAAAAAGAGGAACCAGTCATGTACGGAATAGGAGGAAGGTGAGTAACAATCTTGAGTGTTTCGTTACAAATTGAGAATTCAATGGCAAACTCTAGGTTGTGATTTAAAAAAATAAAATAAAACAGTTTAGGTAATTGTTAGTGTTGTATCAGGAGGCTTACCCAGAAAATTGGATCTAGTACTGGCTTGTCCTCCTCTCTCCTCCCTCCCCCCCCCCCCCAACAAAACCCAAAACAAAAACCTACAGCAACTTGATCTTTGCATTGTACTGGAGCATTAAATCTGCATTTCATAACCTCATTTCAAGCTACTGGGTTTGGTATTTTAGAAAATGTAAATTGAGGTAATTTGTTCTCTACTAAAACATATTATGGGCATTATCCATTAGTGTTCAAGATGTAAGTATGGGATACCCTGATGAGCATGTTTTGTACAAGAGAAGTTTATGTTGAACATGTGCAGAGATATCAGGTTAGGTGTGTGAAGGAACAAAGCATGGAAAACCTTATGGGTAAGCCCCTACTTGAATTGCAGGATGATTGTCAAAAAATTGCAGCTGAGTTGTGGACAAACCATGTAAAATTGCAGAAAAGTAATAATGGACCTTATTACTTTTCCGCTGTCGGCCACCTGGGACTGAGAGTGAGGGCCCGGGGCTGACAGCGGGAATACAGGGCTGACAGCAGGGGCTCCTGCTCTCCGTCCCGGGGTGACTGGGGCTCCCACTGTCAGCTCCACACACAGTGGAAGACTAATATTGTGGAATCCTCAATATTGCAAGCTAAGTAGGGCTTTACTTACGGGAATATCTCCAAACCAGCATACCTTTATTTCTAGTTTTCAATCTTTTACTCTTTCTAAATCAGCGGTTCTCAAACTTTTGTACTAGTGACCCTTTTCATACAGCAAGCCTCTGAGTGTGACCCCCCGTTATAAATTATTTAACACCTTTATAAATGCTAGAGGCAAAGCATGGTTTGGGTTGGAAGCTGACAGCTCGCGACCCCCCCATGTAATAACTTTGCAACCCCTTGAGGGGTCTTGACCCACAGTTTGAGAACCCCTGTTCTAAATGTACTTTAATGATAGACTGTACACAATGGTTAATTGGTACCCTCTGCTGGCCATTTTAGTTAACTACATCATAGTAATCAAAATACACAATTCTTCACAAACATGAAGACAAATGCTTGGTTGAAAATATGCCCGAAATATAATTGCTGGGTGAGTTAAACCATAACCAGCTTACTTGTAAAATGTTGCTCTGCAAAAGGGAATAGAACTTGTATGCAATATTGAGAATAGAGCTACCGTTTCTTTCAGATTATCATTTTAATGAAGTATTATGTAGCAATTCAGTGCAGAATCTCTTCAAGCAACTATGGGCTTAGTCCCAATGTATCCATAGCAACAAACTTCTAACATTTTGCATCTAGAAATGTTGCCTTTTGGGGAGAAAGCTAGAGAATTTTATTTTGTGGCCAGATTAACCCTGATGATTAAAGCTAATTTTTAAAATTATTGCATATGCATATAACCACAGTACATTTTATGGCATCATCAAACTTTTACCAGTTATATTGCTTTTTCATAATAAGTTAAAGACTTATATGACATTCTTTTCTTTCTCCATCACCAAAAGCAGAAAGACCAAATATTTATGCTGACTCTTAGATCTGTAGGCCTTTGATATCATTGACTACAAGGTAGTGGTTAGGGTGGCTAAATACCTATGATGTTAACAAAATTAAATTAAAAAAATGGACTTTTGTATTTAAATCAGATATTTTTAATATTTAAATAGTTTTTTTTAAAGAATGTTTAAAATGAAATTTGAATTTAATACAAAATATTGTAAAGTCTAAACTTATTACAATCTCTTAAAATATGCTGACTCCATGAGCCTCTATCAAAAACTTTGAGTTAAAGGCTGCTTTTCTATATAAAGAAAGATATTTCCCCCCCTAATTCTAGATTTTGAGGTCAAGCTTTATAAATATGGCACAGTAGGTCAGTCTAACTAACTTAAGAGACTGTCTTATTGTCAAGAGACTTAGGTGAGTAGGAAATTAAGCTTCGATCACTTTCATTTAGGAATATTTTAAAATTTTCCCCAACTGACCTGAAATAATCAGTTAAATTAGCTGAGTATAGTTAATCCTACGGTTTAATAAATCATTTAGTTGTAAATGCGAAACCTGGTTTGATAAGAGAAATTTATGGATCCAAAACATTTAAGATTGTGTTGTTTAATAAAAATACATTTTATATGCTGTTTTGTATGTTTAATTAAATTCAAGTTACTATCCTAATGCAGCTTGACACAAATCTTGAGCAAAACATTAATTATTTAGTAAATAATCAGTATGTTGTTCACCATTTTCTGACACACTGAAATGTACAAGTAATGAGAGTCTGAAAATATTAAACTATATAATTGCTTAAATAAATGTATATAGTTATAGTGTATCCTCCTAGGTAGCAAAAAGATGTACCAAATCTAGTGTAAAGGCTTTATTTACTTGTAAATCAACATGTCATAATGGCTATATCAACCAATGAGAATGCACCATTCTTTAGATAATAACTGACATACAAATGGAAAAGTTGATTAAAATACATTATTTAACTTGATTCTTTCCATTAGGTGATTTAAACCAATCCACCTTTTTTTTTTTTTTTTTTTTTTTTCTTTTTCCCCTCAGTGATTTAGAGAACAGTACTGGATGGCTGCTTGTCTACCCAAAAAGCTCTCTTTGACAGGGACTGTATAGAGTTCTGTCTCCTCCCCGTTCAGCGGGCACCTGAAACCATTAGCTTTGTGTTGCAGTGCCATCAGTATTCTGACAACATTGGGGGCAGGTCTACACTTAAAGAGTTGCAATGTCGCAGCTGCACTGGTGCAGCTTTTGCCATCAGCAGAGTTAATCCACCTTCGCAAGAGTCAGTAGACGCTCTCCCATCGACATAACGCTGTCTACACAGGGGGTTAGGTCGGCATAACTACGTCGCTCAGGCGAGTGGATTTTTCACACCCGAGTGATATAAGTATACCAATGTAGTATAGGCCAGGCCTTGGATTTTGTCCCTGCTTTGTTGAATGGTCATAATGTAGTGGATCATCTGTTCCAGTGTCTGACATTTGGTTGAGATTTAATCCAGATAACACTGGTGTCTGAGGCATATGGGAGGCAATTGGTTGTAATTGTGGAAGTGACTTCTGCCCTCGCAAATGAGTGGTGTGCTCACCTCTTCTTACTTAGATTTACAGTCTGGTGTTCTAGCTGCTTCTGGATGCCCAGATATCAGTAGTGACTAGGAACTGTTAATTTAACTTGCCCAGGAGATAGGAAAGGTTGCAAATGGATATGGGGCTCACTACTGTTCATTCCTTTGTTACCTCCGGATTGGTCCATTCCAATATGATTTACATGGGACTACTTTGAAGACATCTTGGAACTTCAGTTAGTACAGAATATAGCTGGCCACATATTTAGTGGTGGTGGTTCTCTCAGGGAATACTCCACACCAGTGCTTCGGAGATTGTATTGGCTGTATTGGATTTGTTTCTAGGTTCATTTCAAGGTGTATTGATTAGAGTTTTTCCCTTATCAAAATCTCAGGTAATCTGCATTTTAATTATCACCCTGAAAACACAACACTTGGCAATAAGAACTTCTGTTAGTTGAGGAGGAAATGTTTATCTCTCCAACTTTTAATACAACAAATGGAGAAAGTAAATTATAGTCTCTTCGTGTGTGTGTGTGTGTGTGTGTGAAAGGGAGAAGCAATAGGCATTACTAGATTCTCTTGGAGTTGGAAAATGCAGGGAAGACAAATTTGCTCACTTACCCTTTAATGTCCAGTTTATACGGTTTAAGGATCCAATCCTCTGTGAAATTAGGTAAATTTACAATATCTTCCGTCAAGAATACGCAGAGCCCAACAACTTAAGCGTGGGCTCCTCTGCATCCAAAGGTACCCAAATTCTTCTTTAAAGAAAAGCATCTGGACTGAGCATGTGTGAAACTTTAATCTTAAACCTATTCAGCTGTGGAAGTTTTAAAAACTGCTAATGTTATTCAAAAGCTTGCTTTTAGAGGTAAAAGTACATTATTCCAAGCCTTCTGTTTCTTTTGGCAGGTGTTCAGATGTTCGGACTAAAGAGCGTGCAGCATGTAGAGGAAAGGTTGCCATATCAGGTACACAACTGGGTGACCGTTTCATTTTGTAGTAAATGTAGAAAAATCTAATAAATTATATATATTAGCAGTTCTCAAGCATTACAAAGTATATATGATTGGACAGTTTTTTTCATTTGGCCAAATATACAAACAAGGTGGGATTTTAAAAAATGCCTAATTGATTTAGGAGCATAAGCCATTGCCTTTCAGTGGAACTTGTGCTCTTTAGTAATTTGGGGGCTTTTGAAAACCCCATCCAAGATCTTCCTACTACTTTGAAGGACTTTCATATTATGGAATGCTTTTGTATCTGCCTAAATGCTTAAACACATTTGAAAGGTAAATATATTCATTTACTTGAAAATAAATGTGTTAAAGTCTTGGGATAAAAATTTGAAAAGTGCCCAAATCCTTTTGAAAGTGAATAGGATTTGTGTTAGGTGCTTTTAAAAATGTTTTCTGTGATCCCTCATAGCCCAACTTCTACATGATCCTATCATGAAATCTGTAGGATCTTATAATATAATATAGCAACAGAGGGTCCTGTGGCACCTTTGAGACTAACAGAAGTACTGGGAGCATAAGCTTTCGTGGGTAAGAACCTCACTTCTTCAGATGCAAGAAGTCTTGTCTACCCAAAGTCTTGCATCTGAAGAAGTGAGGTTCTTACCCACGAAAGCTTATGCTCCCAGTACTTCTGTTAGTCTCAAAGGTGCCACAGGACCCTCTGTTGCTTTTTACAGATTCAGACTAACACGGCTACCCCTCTGATACATAATATAATATAGTAGACATTTGTTTGCAGCAACACCGTGTAAGAGCAACCGCTGCTTACGAGCACCACTTCCCCTGGGAACACTTTCTCTGTTGTGAATTGTCAACACTCCCCATAACAGCAACAGCCACTTAGGCTTGGTCTACACTAACCCCCCAAATCGAACTAAGGTACGCAACTTCAGCTACGTGAATAACGTAGCTGAAGTTCCAAGTACCTTAGTTCGATCTTACCTCGGTCCACACGCGGCAGGCAGGCTCCCCCGTCGACTCCGCGGTACTCCTCTTGTCTAGCTGGAGTACCGCAGTCGACGGCGAGCACTTCCGGGTTCGACTTATCGCGTCCAGACAAGACGCGATAAGTCGAACCCAGAAGTTCGATTGCCAGCCGCCGAACTAGCGGCTGGGTATAGACGTACCCTTAGGAGCAACATAGCAAAAGGGCACCAATATGTTGCTACTAATGAGCGTTTACTGTAATAATAATTAACTTTTATTTAGCACTTCATCAGTACATCTCAAAGTGCTTCACAATCCTTTATTTATTCTCACAGCACCCCTATGGGGTAGGGAAGGAGTATTATCCTCAATTTACAGATACGCCACTGATTTTTGACATGATTTGACACAAGATAAGTAAGGAAACTACAGGGAAACTGAAATGTTAGATTCCAAATGTATCTTTCAAAATTTTATGATAGGAATTGAGGTTCTTCCGACTTGATGAATCAAGTGTTCACTTCCTTAATACATTTTTAAAAAGGTTATACTGTAGGTTCTGCACCTAAACAAGCACGTGTACATGTTGGGACAGCTTTAGCCTTAATGTAAACATGTGCTACTCTGTTGACCTTATACCATGACTAAGGCTATGATTTTGGCACAGGTATTTTTATTAAGTCACGAACAGGACATGGGCAATGAACAATAAATTACAGATTTATTGAAGCCACTGCCATGGGGCTGAAGCCGGAGCCCTGAAGCTGGAGCCCAAGTGTTGCAGGGCTGAATCATTGACATTTTCAGGAAGTCAGAGAGGTCTCATAAAATCACGGAATCCGTGACTGACTTGTAGCCTTAACCACGACTGAGGTTGGTTGCTGATGGTGCCCGCAAAAATCTGGTAGACATTGACAATGCTTTTTTTTAATTCACTGCTTAAATGAGCAATAAACACCAAAAAACACAAATTAAAATGACTCTATTTTTTATTACAGTAGAGAAAGTTTTAAAGTAAGTTAAATTTGTCTTTTCTTTTTTGGGGTGTGTGAAATATGCTGTTCTGTCACCAAGGCTTAATGGAATCTTGTAATCATTTTGTTGGATGCGAGGGCACATAGAATAGACTCAGAAGGGTGGCAGCTTTATCTCAGCATGGAGTGGGGAATACATTCATTATCCATAATTTTTCTTGCTCTTATATTGTTTTCACGCATTTAAATCCCCCTTGCATGAATAAACTATGTAATTTATCTGTTTTACCAATTACTTTGTCAGCAGACAATAAATTAAATGTTGATCAAAAAGCATAACTGTAATTTAAAGGTCTGTTTTTATAATGATCTATAAATAAAATGTCAAAAGGAATCATTGGATTTAAAACTGATTAATTGTACTACATGAATGTATCTAATTTAAATCCATATGGTTTTACAGCTAATTGTAACTGAAATTAAAATGTGTGAAAATTGATCCGAATTTTTGATAAATGGTTTGTAAGTATCATGTTAAACTTGTTCAAGTAATTGAGTGTCTATATCCTGATGACTTTTTCTGATTAAGGCGTAAATTTTTCATCTTTCATGATGTAGAAGGAGGCATACAAAAGTACTTTTAATTGTTAGCCAACGTAGTTTTTTAGAGCTTTAAAGCAGTCATTCATGACTTTCCATGGTTAAAGTTTCAAAAACTTTTCTACTGTAACTCCGTTTCCATATATTTTATAACTTTCAGACCTTTGTCTTTTAAGGTTGAAATTTTCCATGCTCTTTTTTTTTTTAATTTGAGAGATTCTTGTAGCTTTTTGAATTAATAAAAGGAAAATGGACAAAAATACTTTTCTTATTTTAAAAACCGTTACTTTTAGACCTCTAGAATGACTGAAATTTTGAAACTGAAAGGAAATTTCAGAATGTGTCTTGGCTTAGTTTGACTATTTGGCATTGATTTTTAAAAGTTAGGATCATCTAAAATTGTATACTCACCATCCACTGTATCAGGTGTAGCCGTGTTAGTCTGTATCCACAAAAACAAGAAGAAGTCTGGTGGCACCTTAAAGACTAAAAGAAAATTCATCAGGTCTCCTGTACACGCTTAAAAATAGATGAGCCTGTAAGCTCCACCATTGTGACACTTAATATAGTGAATCTTGCCTAAATGTAAATTATTTGTATTTAATGTAACTCCTGAAACTGTTTCTACAGTTATTCTGGTTCATGTTCTTGTGTCCCTCTACCACAACCATAGATTTTTCCAGTGTTGGGCACGTGATATGGCCTGATCCGTAATCCTGGTGAGATCTTTCCTGGTGCACAGTTCCTCCAGGAGGAAAATAGATTTTCTGTGGTTTGCAGTTCTCCTCAGTCATATGTGTCTGGGTAGTTGGAATAGCTCCACTTCTGCATATTGACTCTTGACCTGCCAGCTCTTGTTCAGAGGTGATTTAAACATCTCCAGGTTAACCAATCCTTTTCTGCACCTAGGGGAAGGTGTTTGGCAATGTAGTTATGCATTTGACATCCTCATTGAGTATTTTGAGCCACGTGAGCCACATTTCCACTTGTGTAGCTGTCAGTGACTTTTTAAGTGGTTCTGTTGCAGTTAGGAAGCTTTTCCAAGATTTCAGGCAACTAACTGCTGTGACCATGAAGCAGATGTCTGGTATCTTCAACCTGTTGCAATCATTCTATTTTGCTTGTAATTGCTCTCCTAATAGCCACAGAAGCAGTTCCAGCAAGCACAAGAAGGCTGCTCACTGTTTGATTTAGGCATCATATGGTGTAGCAGTAGCTGTTAATTCAGCACATGGTCCAGGTTCTTTGTGTGAGCTGATCTTTCCCACAGTTGACGTGCATATTCAGCTGTCGAATAGCAAAGTGCAAGTGCAGTGGCTGTTAGTGTTGCTGGGTTGGTTCCCCATTTAGAATTTGCAAGTTTCCTGAGTATGTTGTTCCAGGTGCTAACTTTGCCTGTTGTCTTCTTCATGTGTGCCTTGGAGGAGAGAGTGCCGTATAGTGTCACTCGAAGGTAGACAGGATTTCAGTGCTGAGTAACCAATACCCCATTCCAGATGATGATGTGCTGTATATTGGCCTCAGATGCTGAGGATGGAAGAGACTCACTTGTGTTTTGGCTGTGTTGGCATGCAACTGGTTCTTAGTGTAATAGACCAGATGGTGCCGATATTAATGTAGCTTACATCAGGGTGAGATCCTTGGCTGGAGCAGCAACACATAGATCGTCGGCATAGATAAAACTTCTTGTGCCGAGATGGAACAGTTGATCATTCGTGTAGATGTTGAAGAGTATCTGCAAGAGTATGCTCACTTGTGGTAGGCCATTTTCTTTTGCTGCCATAAGCTCTGCTTCCTGTGTCGTTCAATGTAAGAACATCAGTGCTCTAGTAGAGATTGTATCAGTTATTCAAAGTGTTGTATTTTTTAGAGAGGAGCCTTCAGTAATTTATTATGTCATATCCTGCTGATAGGACAACAAACATAGTGCCTGTTACCATATCCTTTTCAAGGCCATCTTTGTAGTATTGACTGATGTTTAGTACTTTTCCGGTGCATAATTTTCCTGGGTAGAATCCACCTTACTCTGGGATTAGTTGCTTTTCAACATGTGGTGATAGATGATTTGAGATGTGATGCTTGTACAGTTTGCAGAGGTGATAATAGTGATATAAGCCTGAATTCTTCGGCTCCACTGCATCCTTCTGTGGCTTCAGGAGTGCCGCAACACATGCTCATTGTTTTGTGTGTAGCTGAGCACTTTAAACAACGTAAGTAACCGGTTCTTTGTTGCTGCTTCAAAGTGTTTGATTTGGTCAGTCCGAATGTCAGCTAATCTGGTGGCTAGATTCTCTAAAGCTGTAAATCCTGCTGAACACCTGTGACTACAATATAACCAAAGAATTTCTATGCTTGCAGACCAACTCAGTCGTCAGCATAACCGACTGACTGTACCTGAACATCAAAGCAGTCGTCAATGTCATTCAAAATGGTCCTCATCAAGACAGCACTGACAATAATATCAGCAAATGTCAAAGGGCTCTGGTGTGCCAAACACAACCTGGTAGCTAAAATGTGCACAGACTACAATTGTGAAGAACTGGTCTCTGCACTAATGGAGGAAAAATGGAAGTCATGGCAGAATCTTATTGCAAGTACGGATATGACCCATAGCAGTAAGAGAGCATGGATTACCATTTGGAAGCTTAACAACGACCCAAGAAAGGCAGAGCAACACTACCACATTCTTGCAGACCAGGTCAAACACCAACTCTTCGAAAATAGCAGGGCACCAAACAGACAACCCAAATTGCAGCTTGAGTAGCAAGAAGAGCAGGAAATTTATAATTTTGAGGCACAATGGAAAATAACCGAATTAACCTCAAGAATGGCAAAGCTGCTGGTCTAGATAACTTGCGTACTGAACAAACACTTTGGACCAGCATTAAGGTTGTTACAATTAAAACAACAAGAAACCTTGGATGAAAAATCCTCTGGGAATAACTGACTAATGGAATTTGCTGAAGAAGTATCTGTGTATTTTTTCTGTGTACTTTCTGTACAGACCAATTCCACAACCAGTAAAGTTCCTATATAAAAATGTGTTAAAGATTTTTAATGAAAACCAGCATATTTGCACTAATGCCGTTCACAGTCCCAAGTCACCTAATATATTGCATACTCTTTATACAGTTGCTGTATTGTACTTCTGGAGCCAACTTTGTTTTATGGAGTTTGCTTCATGTGACATGTATTTGAGGAATAAATCTATAAATAACAATAGGCACTGCTGTCTGCCAGTGTCAGATATAATTGAACTTAACAGGATAGATGAACTAATATGTTTGTTTAAAGAAATACCAACTCCATTATTAGTTACCGACAGCAAGTGACTTAGAAGAAGTAAGCTGCTCTGCCTTTAGCCCTTTAATATGGTTATAAAGTAAAAGGTAACCTTTTCTTTTAACTAAAAAATAGGGTTATCAAGTGATTAAAAAAATTAATCGTGATTAATCGCACCATTTCTTTAAATATTTTTGGGTGTTTTCTACATTTTCAAATATACTGATTTCAATTACAACACAGAATACAAAGTGTACAGTGCTCACTTAATATTTGTTTGATTACAAGTATTTGCAGTGTAAAAAAACAAAAGAAATAGTATTTTTCAATTCACCTAATAGAAGAATTGTAGTGCAATCTCTTTATCATGAAAGTTGAACTTACAAATGTAGAATTATGTACAAAAATACTTGCATTCAAAAATAAAACAATGTAAAATTTTAGAGCCTACAAGTCCACTCAGCCCTCCTTCTTGTTCAGCCAATTGCTCAGACAAACAAGTTTGTTTAAATTAGCAGCAGATAATACTACCCACTTCTTGTTTACAATGTCACCTGAAAGTGAGAACAGGTGTTCTCATGGCACTGTTGTAAACGGCATCGCAAGATATTTATGTGCCAGATGCGCTAAAGATTCACATGTCCCTTCATACTTCAACCACCATTCCAGAAGACATGGGTCCATGCTGATGACGGGTTCTGCTCGATAACGATCCAAAGCAGTGCGGACCGACGCATGTTCATTTTCATTATCTGAGTCAGATGCCACCAGCAGAAGGTGGATTTTATTTTTTGGTAGTTCAGGTTTTGTAGTTTCCACATCGGAGTGTTGCTCTTTTAAGACTTCTGAAAGCATGCTCCATACCTCATCCCTCCCAGATTTTGGAAGGCACTTCAGATTCTTAAACCTTGGGTAAAATGCTGTAGCTATCTTTAGAAATCTCACATTGGTACCTTCTTTGCGTTTTGTGTAATCTGTGGTGAAAGTGTTCTTAAAATGAGCATGTGCTGGGACATCATCCGAGACTGCTATAACAGGAAATATGTGGCAGAATGCGGGTAAAACAGAACAGGGGACATACAATTCTCCCCCAAGGTGTTCAGTCAGAAATTTAATTAACACATTATTTTTTTTAGTGAGCATCATCAGCTCCTCTGGAATGGTGGCAGAAGCATGAAGGGGCATACGACTGGTTAGCATATCTGTCACGTAAATACCTTGCAATGCCAGCTACAAAAGTGCCATGCAAATGCCCGTTCTCACTTTCTGGTGACATTGTAAATAAGCGGGCAGCAATATCTCCCTTAAATGTAAACAAACTTGTTTGTCTTAGCGATTGGCTGAATGAGAAGTAGGACTGAGTGGACTTGTAGGCTCTGAAGTTTTGCATTGTTTTGTTTTTGAGTGCAGTTATGTAAAAAAAAATCTACATTTGTAAGTTTCACTTTAACAGCAAAGAGATTGTAAGAAAGTGCTTGTATGAGGTGAATTGAAAGACTATTTCTTTTGTTTATCATTTTTACAGTGCAAATATTTGTAAGCAAAAATAATATACACTTTAATTTCAATTACAACACAGAATACAATATATATGAAAATGTAGAAAAACATCCAAAATATTTAATAAATTTCAATTGGTATTCTATTATTTAACAGTGCAATTAAAACTACGACTAATCATGATTAATTTTTTAAATTATGCTTAATTTTTTTGAGTTAATCGCGTGAGTTAACTGCGATTAATTGACAGCCCTTCTAAAAAGCTTTTTTAAAATTTTTGTGTCAGCTAAGGTGATCCAAACTTGGTATGTAATTTCAAGTGGTATTTGCTCAATGACTGGGAAGGCAAGAAAAAGCACTTGCCGCACAAACTTCTCCAAGTTAGCCTTAAATATAGAGGGGTTGTCTTTCTTGTAGCAAAATGAGTGGTTCCGAGCACAAACATAGCAAGAGTATTTCACTTAACATGTCTTCACTGTACAATGGACTTAAATATCACTCAGAGCCACGTTCCAGCAGCCACCCGGAGATGTTATTTCAGATTCTTAAATAAGTTTATAAATTATGCTGGGATAAAGAACATTTCTAAAGGAGAATGACACTTCATATTGAACTAGTTAAATTATGAAGTTTCTTTTGGCACTAGTGGTAGCGATAGAATTAGTTATGCTATTTGTTGGATAGAAAGAGTAGGCCCTACTATGGCCAGAAATAGAACGGTAGAAAAACAGACCAGAAATATTCTGTGTTTTATTTGGACTGCAGGTCTACACTGTTGCTTATAACTTAATTTTTCCTTTTCTTCTTTAGATATTCGCATACCATTAATGTGGAAAGGCTCTGATCACTTCAACAACAAAGAAAGTATGTTAGATTTTATTGAACTGTTATATAAACAGGTAATGTTAATCAAAGTTTAAACGACATGGAGTTGAGACCCTCTTTTTCACCTATTTTTTTTGAGAGAGTTTTTCAGGACTATGTACTATCTGCACTACTGCACAGTAGCCCTTACCCTGAAGGTAGTGGTGGCAGCCGTTTAAAATAGGTTAGAATGATGCAGTTTCTATTCATTTAAATTGCTACTACTGAGAAAGTGGTGCTGTGGAGAAGCTTGGGCATATATGAGCTGAATGAAACTCTAATACTGTATGTTAGGTGGGTGTTGGAGATGCTTTTGAGAGAGAAAGATTGAAACTTCAGAGGAAGAAATAGAAAAGTGGCACCACTAAGTTGACTAATAGCTGAAAAAATTCAGAATAAACTTCTTGTATCTTTTTGCCTGAGTTTGAAAGAGTATTTGGTGGGAGATGCCTTTGCCAAAGAAGAATTTAAATGGAAGTTCTGTCTGTTGACATTGAGCGGATTATTTGGTAGTCTTCACAAATACACATACTTTGCTATGTAATGGAGATTAACCCTAAATCTGTTCCAGCTGTCACCAGGCATTGATTTCACTTTGATTTTTCAGTAGGGTCAAAGGGGCTTAGTATGGCAAAATACTCTAATCCATGAGTGCATTCATAATACAGTATGCACTCTGGTGTTCAGCTGTTTTTGTTTTGTTTTAAATCAATCCTATTGAGCACAAATACTTTTTATTAAAGTTTCTGAAATTATTAGCAAATATTATAAATGCCTGTGGAAAGGAATGCTTGAGTAGAGGTTGAAATTAATTTTTTTTCTAGAAATGTTGCTCTACAGATGCAGTAGGTTTGATGGTTCAACTACAAAATGCATAACACTCTAGAATGTATAATTTATGATTACAAGAATTCTTTGATAACGCATCATAGATTCAAGTTAAATTTCATTTGAAACTCATTTCAGTGTCTTCATTTACAGGAAACCTTTAACGTTGTGTTACATAACATCTCTGCTAAAACGTTTCTTTGGTTCTTCCCAGGATCACAGCGCTATGCAATTTTTTGCTTATTCAAAATGGGAGCTGAGGTTTTTGATACAGACATGGTTATTGTGGATAAAGCAATAACTGATATCTGTTTTGAAAATGTAACCATATTGTGAGTATCAATTTTTGTTGAACGAAGTAAACGTGTTAACTTTTGTGTTTTCTTATGAAAAAAGACATGAAGTGATATGGTCTTGATCCAACAGCTACTGAAATAAATGGAAGTTCTTCTGATGACTTGGATGGGTGTTGAATCCATCTCTTTACCCAAGGAATTTGGGCTCCTGTATAGTGATGCTATATTTAGCTGCATCACTATATGCCGTTTCCATTGTGTCATATTCAGAAATGTCTTATTGTGATTTAAAGGAGTGGGGCTGGTGTGTGTGTGTGTGTGTGTGTGTGTGAAATTAAATTAATGCATTGAAACTGAAAGTATACAGAGCTTCACGTAAACAAGAAACATTAATACTTAAAATGTTGGATGCAAACACCACATACGGCTGCTATGTTTTTGTTTGTTTGTTTGTTTTGTTTTTTTTTATGTTAAGGATCCCATAGTTCACCTCCTTATTGACACTAGGTATTGAAAAACAAACAAACTCCCTGCTTGATCGTCCACTGCACCTTCATGAGCCTGTGCCATAGCCACCATCCTTCTCCTTGTGAAAACTGGACAGGAAGTTATTAATTCCCCATTTAAAGGTGGAGGAGGAATTGGGCTTGTATTCCTTTGTGTGTTTTTAAAGTACAAAGAAAGGTTGTGAGGCACTTAGGTTTTTTTTCCTCGTTTTTAATTAGAAATTTGAATCATATCTACCCTGGAAGCTCTCTGGTAACTCAAGAACTAGTTAAAACAAAAGTTGATAGACTAAAAACTGAGACGTTGAGAAGGAAAGGGATTTTTAAACAGACTTTAAGAATGTTTTTTGTTAACCCCTATTCAAATGAATATTTAAGGCAAAGATTTAACTCCACCCCTTAAAGGATGGGAGAGCTAACAGTAGACCCGCAGTAAGTCTCGCAGCAAACCACAGAAGACTATTTTGATATTCCTGATGTTTCTAAGTTTAAAGAATTTTTATAAAATCTTTCTTTCTAAAGCATAAAAAAGTAGAAAGGGCAACAAACTATTTAAAAAATATTTGTAGATCTTCTTAAGTCAACCCCTTAATTGCCCAGGTTTCTGTCTAACAACTTGAGAGAACATTTCAATCCACGCAGCTGTTGTTGATACATATAGCAAAGGCACATTAGAGAATGCAGGGCTCTTGGAGAAACTAATCCAAAGGCATAGTTTAAACCAAACAATTTCAGTGTGTTAAGAATATTTATTTTTTTTATTATACACTTTTTTTTACTATTTATGCAGTTCATTTTCTACAAATCTAGACTTTTCATAACCATCACTTAGAAATCTGTATTTATAATGTTAGTTTATGGGATAATTATAACATCACTATAATGATTTCTATCCTTAAATTGCTGATACGTACTCTATGGAATTCTTTACCTTAATGAACAGTATATGTTATTGTACCTTCAATTTGTACTCAGTTAATTCACAAACTATCCAAAAAAATTGTTTTCAGTGATGAAGCGGGGCCAGACTTCCAAGTAAAGTTTGAAGTGTATAGTTGCTGTACAGACCAATCTCCAACTATAACAAACACTCCTAAGAAGCTAGCCAAGAAGCTTAAGACATCCATTGGTAAAGCTACTGGAAAGAAAATCAACTCTTTGCTAGAAGAAGACAACCCTGAATCCTTTTCATTCACTGATCCAATCATACCGTAAGCTATTTTTTTTAATTGTTTCTTGTAGGCTAAAATATCTTGTAGAACTTTAGGAAATTGCTAAGATACGAGTATTTCAATATATGTCCATGTGGAACACAATTTTCATTTCAAGTGAAAATCAGAATGCAGGAGTGAATTCACATCATGTACATCAGCCTTGGGTCCTGATTCTGACCTTAAATACATGAACAGGTATTACCTCATCACCATACTGCTACAAAAATCTACTATTGTTTACAAGCTACATAATCAATTTCTTTTTTAAACAGACATGAGAAAACATACATGGTAGTAATCAGCAGGTGGAACACCACAACTGCACACTGTGCAGTGTGGAATAGTTGACAAATATTTTGACTGAGGTTTTCAAATTGGGGTGCTTAAAGTTAGGCCTCATTAATCTATATAAATAGAAGTGGCCTGATTTTCAAAGGTACACAGTACCTTCTGTTCTCTTTGACTGTAGTGGGATTTGTGGGTGCCAAGCACACTTGATACCCTTTAATACTGCTGTTTGAAATCTTAATTCTTTAATATTAAATGGAAAAAAACTGTTAATGTAATGATTAGACTTTTTAAGGTGGGAAAAATCTATGAGGCCCTCTAGTCCACCTTTTGTGCAGTACTCAGTACTGTCCGTACTGACTATACCATATCTAACATATTGTGAATAGGGCTGCCTATTAATCACAGTTAACTCATGTGATTAACTAAAAAAAATTAATGGCGATTAAAAAAATTAATCGTGGTCAATAGCAGTTTTAATCATACTGTTAAACAATAGAATACCAATTGAAATGTATTAAATATTTTTGGATGTTTTTCTACATTTTCAAATGTATTTATTTTCATTACAACACAGAATACAAAGTGTATAGTGCTCACTTTATATTATTATTTTTGATTACTAATATTTGCACTGTAAAAATGATAAACAGAAGAAATAATATTTTTCAATTCACCTCATACAAGTACTGTAGTGCAATCTCTTTATTGTGAAAGTGCAACTTACAAACATAGATTTTTTTGTTTGTTATATAACTGTATTCAAAAACAAAACAATGTGAAACTTTAGAGCCTATAAGTCCACTCAGTCGTACTTCTTGTTCAGCCAATCGCCAAGACAAATAAGTTTGTTTACATTTACGAGAGATAATGCTGTCCACTTCTTATTTACAATGTCATGTGAAAGTGAGAACAGGCATTTGTATGGCACTTTTGTAGCTGGCATTGCAAGGTATTTACGTGACATATATGCTAAACATTCGTATGCCTCTTCATTCTTCAGCCACCATATCAGAGGACATGCTGACGACGCTCGTTAAAAAAATAATGCATTTAATTAAATTTATGACTGAACTCCTTGGGGGAGAATTGTATGTCTCCGGCTCTGTTTTACCCACATTCTGCCATATATTTCCTGTTATAGCAGTCTCAGATGATGACCCAGCACATGTTCATTTTAAGAACACTTTCACTGCAGATTTGACAAAATGCAAAAAGGTACCAATGTGAAATTTCTAAAGATAGATAGAGCACTTTACCCAAAGTTTAAGAATCTGAAGTGCCTTCCAAAATCTGAGAGGGACGAAGTGTGGAGCATGCTTTCAGAAGTCTCTCGTGGAAACTACAGAACCCGAACCACCAAAAAGGAAAATCAGCCTTCTGCTGGTGGCATCTGATTCAGATGATGAACATGCGCTGCTTTGGATCATTATCTGACAGATCCTGTTGTCAGCATGGATGCATGTCCTCTGGAACGGTGGTTGAAACATAAAGGGACATAAGAATCTTTAGCATATCTGGAATGTAAATATCTCGCGACAGCAGCTATAACAGTGCCATACGAACACCTGTTCTCACTTTCAGATGACATTGTAAACAAGAAGTAGGCAGCATTATCTCCTGCAAATGTAAACAAACTTGTTTGTCTGAGCAATTGGCTGTACAAGAAGAAACACTGGGTGGACTTTCTAGGCTCTAAAGTTTTACATTGTTTGTTTGTATTTTTGAAAGCAGTTATTTTTTGTAACTAATTTTACATTTGTAAGTTCATCTTTCATGATAAAGAGATTGCTCTACAGTCCTTGTATTAGGTGAATTGAAAAATACTATTGCTTTTGTTTTTTTACCATGCAAATATTTGTAATAAAAATAAATATAAAATGAGCACGGTACACTTCATATTCTGTGTTGTAATTGAAGCAAAATATTTGAAAATGTAGAAAACATCCAAAAATATTTAAATAGTTTTCTATTATTAATTTTTTTAATCACTTGAAAGCCCTAATTATGAATAGTGTATTTAGTGATGGAGCTTCTGCATCTTACCTTGGTTCCTGTTCCATATTTGAACTATTCTTTCTAATAGAAATACCTTTATACTTTTTAAAAACCCTTTTTTCTGGTACTCCTAATTATCCTTCTCTGTATCACAGTACTTGTTCTTTCAGATGTGTAAACTCTAAGTATGTAAGCTCCTTTTCCCCTAAGCCATACACCTGCAGCTCTGTTTTTTTTTCTTATACAGAACTCCTCAAGCATTTTAACACCTTGATAGCTGTACTCTAAATATTTCATATCTTTAATATTTTATACTGAGGCAGCCAGCACTTTACACAGTTCACTATCATATATGTTTATGCTACAGTGACTTAGAAAAAGGGTATATTACCTCCCTATTTTCCCAACATTGTGTTCTACTCTGTTGTATGTTGGAAGAAACAAAGTAAAATGTACTAGATTTTTTTATTAGAAAGATTGCTCTTTTATCCTCTCTGCATTATTATCTCCACTCTGCATTCATGCACCAGTGTCCAAAGTTTCTCATTTGTTGTTGTTTCCACAGTATATGCTTATAGCAGCTTTTCTGCCCACTTGCTGTAAAACACAAGTGTGTGCAATATCTAAGGCATTAAATGCTTACTAGCCACTTGGCAGGAGCTTACTTAATTGAATTTGGCACAGAACAGTATTTTCTTCAAGCGATGGTCTCTATTGTATTCCACTGAAGGTTATGCGCATGTGCCCGGAGCCAGAACTTTTGAAAGTAGTGTTGTTCAGCATGTGCCCTTCTATTGCCTCGTGGTTTTGCCCGAGGTGATAAAGGGTGGGATGGACCACCAGCGACTCCAGTTCCTTCTCACTGCTGCATGGTCCAAGTCAGAGCTTTTGTTGCTTTCTTGTCCTTAGTGACACATTGTCAACAGATTTTAGAAAAATTGATTTTGGCCTCATTCATAGTTATGGTTTTATTGTTTTAGGATTTTTTTTTTTTATAAGTACTTTCTAGTTTCATAGTAGCTGATAGGATTAAGGACTTGGAATGCAGCTTCAGCGGTTTTCCTGCCAAACAATCCCTCCTCCCCACCCATCCATGCCTGGGTACTGGATTAGACCAAAGATGCCAGGATTCAAAACATACGCTTTCTGCCCTCATTCATTTTCCATCAGTGATGAACATCAGTGCTGTTTGGAGGAGTCCCACATTGTGTCCAGGTGTAGTATCTGCCTCTCCTTCCTTGCCCATAGTTGGAAAAGCCAAGTTCTTTGACTCAAAAAGCACTTAATGGAGGCTGCCATGGGGCCGAAATTGGATCCTAGCCAGCGAACCCCCCTGTACATCAGCCTGAGCAACCTAAAAGCCCTCCCTGTACCGCGGAACCTCCATTCGGCTCTGCTGGTATCAGTGCTGCGGACCCCGTGCTGAGGCCCAGTCATGAGTCCCAGCTTCTCGTGAACCGTCGGTTCTGAGACAGATGCCCTTACCAGTTCTGGTCCCATCAACAGACCGGATACCACTGATGCCTGGGAGACTCAGAAGTGTTCCTGGGGCCCCCATGAGCTATTCGCCTTGGAGGGACTGAGGTCTCCCCGTGCTCTGACGTGCTCACCTTCTGAGACGGCCCCTTCCTCCCCCACTACTTCTGCCACATGCTACCCATGCTACTCTGACACACCCCGTTCCAATGGTTCTATCGGCAACGCCATTTGTGGAGGTCTCCAATTCGGAGGATATGAACATTCGACACAGCCTGCCACTCCCACTCTCGGAGCACAACTACGGAAGGGTTCTGACGGCACCGTGGCAGTTCCGCACTTTGCCTTACCCATGGAGCTGGTACCCTGCTCCTTGTGCACGAGCTCAACAGCAGCAAGATCAACCACGTTGGCCATATTGGAGCTCACGGCCTCAGTATTTGCCTTCAGAGCGGTCCTGTTTGCCTCAAAAGGACTCCCCCATCTCATCCCCACAACCTTCTTCCGGCAGACGTTCAGTAATGGGGTTAGATGACACACTGATTTGCCCGGTTCAGATGGTACTGGTGAATATGGAGAGACTCCCTTTGTTGTCTCCAGATGCTGCCAGTCATCGACAATTTCCTCCCCACCAGAGGACTGCCGACAGTTTCAAGAGCTGCTACAGAGGATAGCCAATGGTTTTGAGATCCCACTAAGAGAGCTGTAGAACAGTCAACATCAGTTACTAGACATTCTGCATGCATCGGTACCAGCAAGGGTGGCTCTGGCAATCAACGAGGCCATTCTTCAACCAGCACACACCATGTGGCATACCCTGGCCACGTGTGCACCACCAAGGTGGCTAAGAAAGGTTACTATGTCCCCACTAAGGTGTCAGAATTTCTATTTTCACATCCTCCGCCAAACTCCTTGGTGATATAGGCTGTGTGGGAGCAAACCAAACAGCAGCACCCATGCTCCATCCCGGCAGACAGGGAAAGTAAGACCTTTATGGGTCGAAAGGTCTTCTCCTCGGCTGGACTACAGCTATGGCTGCAAAGGGTCTACTCTTCTATACACCAATCTTTGGACACTATACTCGGCATCCCACTGGAAGTCATCTCCTTACCACTGGGATGCCCTTCTTCGCCAAGCTGACACAACACAATAGCAGACTCAAGCACTCAAATCCACGGATGCTACACCTGAAAGCTTGGTTTTTGGACGGACACCTCCATTAGCGTGAGACTGCTCATTAGCAGTGCAAGAAGTCCTCTCCACTGGCCGAAAGGACTCCACGAGATGCTCCTATCAGGCCAAATGGGTGTTTCACTTCCTGGGCCCAACGGCAAGGCTGTGGGCATCCCAAAGCTCTTAGATTATTTCCTCTATCTGAAAACCTCAGGTCTCACTCTCAGCACCATCAAAGTTCATGAAGCTCCCATTAGCGCCTTCCACTCTCCTGTGGATGGCCATTTGATTTTTACCCACCCCTTGACTGCCCGATTCTGGAAGGGCATTTTATATAAATACCTGCCTGTTCAACCTATCACTGCCCAATGGGACCTCAACCTAGTCCTTACCTCATTAATGAGCCCCCAGTTGAACCATTGGCCTTCTGCTCTTTTTTTCCCTTTCCTTGTTGCCATTACCTCAGCGGGGGGGAGTGGTGGTTGAACTGGGAGCCTTGATAGCAGACCCCCCTTTCGCTACATTCCATAAAGACAAGGTCTAACTCTGATTGCATCCCAAGTTCCTACCAAAGGTGGTTTCCTGATTCCACCTCAACCGACACGTATATCTACCTGTCGTCTTCCCCAAACCACATACCTCTAATGAGGAATGACGACTTCATTCCCTTGATGTGTGTAAAGCCCTGGTCTTTTGCCTCCAGAGGACAAAGCCATTCCAGAAGTCTCCAAGGCTATTTGTCACCATAGCAGAGAGAATTAAAGAGCAGGTCATTTCCATCCAGAGAATCTCTAAATGGGTCTCCGGGTGTATTATGCACTGCTATCAATTGTTGGGATGCTTCCTTCCAGGTTGGATACAGGCCCATTCAATGAGAGCGCAAGTATCAACCGCAGCTGCACTCCACGACATGCCCCTTGCAGATATATGTAATGTAGCCACGTGGAGTTTGGTACACACCTTTTCCTCCACTACGCTCTAGTATGTGATTCCACGACAGACGCCTCATTCGGTACAGTGAGCCTCCGTTCTACAGTTCCGTCATCTTCCTCACATTCTCCTCCTATCTAGACGCTGCTTGTCAATCACCCTCAGTGGAATACCATAGGACCATCACTCGAAGAAGAAGGGGAGGTTACTTGCCTGTATCTGGAGGTTATTTGAGGTGTGCGGTCCCTATCTGTATTCCAATCCCACCCTCCTTCCCCTCTACTGTGAATCTGATAAATCTGTGGTGGAGAAGGAACTGGAGATGGTGGCAGTCCGTCTGGCCCTTTATTGTCTTGGGCGAAACCACAAAGCAATACAGGGGCACATGTGCGGACCACTGAACAATACTATTTTCAAAAGCTCCGGGTACATGGCACTTGCACATAACCCTCAGTGGAATACAGATAGGGACCACACATCTCGAGGAACCTCCAGTTACAGGTAAGTAACCTCCCCTTTTTGATTCCATGTTTTTCCACAGTCACACAATCTGTAAGTGCTGTTCCCATAATAAATAGTCATTTTTAAAATAATCTTTAAACTTTTGTAGTTTGCCCAGTAACATTTTCCAACATTTTTAGTTTGCCTGTGATTTAAACAGAGTGCCTCAATGGTAATTATTAGGAACTTTTAAAAAACTATTCAATGGATGTTGTTTCTGTGGATAAAAAGGTAAGACAGAATAGTGGTACTCTTTAGTGTCATATTCTAGGTTAGACATTAAGTGAAGCCAGAGTCATGGTTCATAAATCTGTTCTACTGCTTTGTAAAGGGAAACGTTAAAAAAATTCCAGTTTTCTTTGTCAAACTAGCAAGACTGTTTATTGGCTTTAGCTCAAAAACAGGCCTGTTCCAAGAAATCTTACCCAGTAGGACGAAACAAAATCTTGGAAAGCTCATTCCAGCATGCTCCAACTCAGTACAATGTATACAATTTGGTCCATGTATCAATAAGCAATAGTCCTAAAAGTATCTGAATTTTAAAGAGTAATACTGTGCACCAGTGAGGCCTCACCTAGTCTCCAGTCTCCCACATTTTTCATAGGAATTGGCCAGCCTCTTAAAGTGTTATTAGAAGTCTGAAGAGGCAACATCGATAGCAAATACAAAAATCTGGTTGGTAACAATTTTAATCACATTAGTTCTAGCCTATCTTCTGTTCCAGGTCCTGAACTATTGTTCTCAGAAATGGTACACAAATTTATTTAAATAATTACTTGAGTATCTGAAACCCCTAAACACCAACCAAACATTTATCCAACACTTTTGTTTTAAAAAGAACTCTAGTGGCTAAGGCAATGAGAGGATTTAGGCATGTTCATTTAGCTGCTTCAACTTTATTGTCGTCAATGGTTTTGAGTAGGCCTGTGTTGGAGTAATGGGTTAATTTAGAAAGAAATATGTTGCAGAGGGTCTGGTGATTAGCTCAGCTAGATGCATTTGCCATGTATCCAAGTTAAGCAGAGACATCCCTTCAATGGCTTTGTTTTGTTTTTAGGTGTAGCAGATAAATTAGTTGTTAGCCATATTTACCTGCATATGGTTTACAGCTTTCAAAGAGAAAAGTAACAGCAAACCATCTAAAAGTAGCCCTCTTCTCTCCTGAGCTCTCTGTCTTGACTCCTGGTGACTAAGAGCCTCCTGAGATAGATTCTACTATCTTTCTTTTGGGAGGAGAGATGCCCTTCAACATGTTAATGGAAGGGGATTGGGGGTGGGGGTAGGAGAGGAGTAAATGGAATGTTAACGTTAAAAATGTAAATATTCAAATAATGAAATGAGTTTCTTCTTAGGTAACACTGACATTATACACATATATGGATTACTGTTTCCACTATTAACTTTTTTCTTATGCTATAAATGAGATGTGACCAAATTAGTGTCACTGTAGCTCGGTTGGTACTAGCAAAACTCAATTTGAAGTGTTACGTGCTATTAACAGTAACATTTGGGGACTGACAAATCACAGTCATTCATCCCAAAAAAACAGTTTTAATTTCAGTTGCACACACTATCACTTAAATATTTTAGTTAACAGCTTCTTTATCTAATGGTAATTTATCAAATTTTGCTTCCCATCTTTCCTTGAGAGATGCCACTTCCAACCTATATCATTTAGTAGTGACTCTTGCATCTTTAACAGGCCTGATAGAAAAGCCGTCAATATATTTTTTTCAAGGTGGCTACCTGTGAGGTTCTGGGGAACAACTGTGTTATAGCATCTGGTTGTGGATAACTTAGAGAATCTTTGCTTGATATTTATTTATTTAGAGTTTAGGCATCTGAAATGAACAAATGTCCATTGATAGGAAAGGTGGTCATGTGGTTAAGGAACAGGACTAAGAGTCAGAGCATCTGGTTACTAACCTCTGTGTCTCTATTCCCTTATCAGTATATAGGTATGTTCCTCTACCTCACAAATGTTGTGAATATGACTTGATAAAGCACTTTTGAGGTTGTTAGATGGAAGGTTGCTATACAACTGCAGAATACTATTCCATAAGTGACATTTGACCAAGAATGGTTAGATGTGACCACAAAGAAACTGAAATACAAGACAGTCAGCTAATTATCTCAAATGTATAGACAAAACACTGTCAGCAATGCTGATTAGCCCATTATTAGTACTTATTTTTTAAATTAAAACTTTTGGAAATCATATTGAAGTTGGCTGAAAGGAATGACTGTTAAATTTTAGAAAACATTACTGTAAAACATATTTTAAAAATGAAGTCGTTTTCTTTGGCAAAGTTACTGCTATAATTAGTCATGCTTGATGTAACTTGAAAATCAGTACAAAAATTTATGAGAAGAAACTAAACTGTGTACAGTTTAAATAGCACAGTCACAGATGATTGATTTATACATTATATTTATACCATATTGGTACCTAGTTATGGAGAATCTTTTGCTTGGGGACAGTTTATCACGATGCATACATGTATGCTGACACTTTTGTGTTCAGGCATGTAAGGATTCCCCCCCTCCCACCCCACCTCTTAATAGGTTATACAACAATAATACTTGACACACACAATGCCAGTATCACAAGCCTCTCAACACTGCCATGAGGTAGTTGAGTATTAGAATGGAGGCACTACCTCTTTGCCAGCTATGTTTCCTTTTTTGGCTTCCTCTCCTACAGGTAGGAATAGGGCAGGGCAGCTCGTGCTTCCTCTTTGGCGCCTGTTTCTGCAATGCCATTAGGAGAAACATTATTAAAAACATATTAATATACTTTAGTAAGAGTAGAAGGTGATGGGAGAGCAAAACTTTAAGTATCTTTTAATCTAATTTTGCTTTCTGTCCTTTTCCCCTATTACTCAATAGTCTTACTTTGTACTGAAGATATTTTAAGGGTATGATGCTAAAGCTATTAGTGTGAATAGTGAGTGGTATTGAGCAGTTTTCTTGTGAACTTCACTTAGTTTAAACTCATTAGCCAAAGGGAATAAGTATTACATTGCTGGGCTATAAATCTGTTAATCTGTCTGAAGTGTATTTGAAAAAAGATTAAACATGAACAAAGTTTGTACTAGGTCATTTCAAGAGCAGCATTCCACATGCACTATGCTGAATTCTAATTATGATTTTTTCCCCCCACTAGATAAAAGCCAGAACAAAAACTTAATGTTCTGAGGTTTGTAAGTGCAATTTGTCAAATGATCCATCTACACTATAAAACTTACTGTCAATGATTTCATTACCGCATAGCCTGGTCTTTCTGTATAGAAAGAATCAAACTGTTATACTAATATTACAAAACCATATTACAGTCCTGCTAGAACGTGTGATTTGGTCCCTGCTATAAAGGCAAACCAAAGCATAGAACACAGAGCTCTATAAAACTTTTTTTTTTTTAAAGAGATATGCAATTAGAATAACATAAGAAAACCGACCAGGCTAAGTACTAAATATATTATGAAACATAATGGCATATGGGTCATAAAAGTCAACAAAATAGTTTTTCAAACAAGATGTTTGTTCGAAGGAATAAATGTGAAATAAAAATAAAAGAGAATACCCAAGTTAGTTTTAGTGTAAATGAAGAACAGAACATGTCAGTCATAAAACCTCTGCCTCTCTCACAAAATATTCCTTTAATGGCAACGGGTGATACAATTAAAATCCTTCACTCAGTGATTCAGAGTGGCTATTTCCAAGCAATGTGAATACATGATAAACAGAAATATTCTCAAAAAGGTACACAAACTATTTTGTGGGGACAAAGAGCTAAAACAGGCATATGCAGACTCTTGGTGATTAGCTAAACTTTGTGGTTATTAACAAGTGCTGCCTGGCAGTTAACATATTTAGATACGGTGGGATGGTTATCTCTAGGACTGTCTAGACTCCTTTTAATAACTGCCTGAGAAAAGTCATGTAGAAATATTTAAACCTTGCCTTGTTTTTCACAATCAGTGGTGCAAAATACAGTTTGCTGGCACATACCACTTTGGGGTTGGAGAGTGCTGAGGACAATTTCAGGACCCACAACCTTACCATTACAGGAAATGGTAAGTACACAGGGTCCCGATTTAAGGAAGTATGTTTAAAAAAAAAAAAAAGCTAGTAAAATCATGTATTTCCATTTTTAGTAAACTAAAAGGCTTATAAGATTTAGATTATTTTTATTGGTACTTAATATGTGGCAACTTTAAATAAAATATTTTCAACTGTTTAAAAATAAACATCTACGTGTAACTTACTAAATTGAAAAAAGACTTGTAAAACTTCTCTTTTAAAGTTCAGATCCAAATTTAATGCATCACATGTATGGGTAACATTTTTACCCACATTAATATCTTCTGATCACTTATAAGGAAAGATTCAATACTCGTGTGGATTTTGTGGTCTGAATACTATACTCTTTATTCTGTCGGTGTGGAAATGCTTTTAGTGTCATAAATGGTAGGTAGGAACATGTATTGCTGTGAATAAAGCAGTTGTGGAAGGGATGCAAGGGAGAAATGCTCTGTGTATACAGGCAGACTGTAGCAAGAGTGTTTCCCCTAAATAGATACAAGTAATTTCCATGTTAGGGGGTCTGAGGAAGCCTGGGTATATGGGAAAATGTCTGGCTATTGGATGAAATGCTTATTCCAAAACAAGTGATGTGCTTCAGAAGTATATTCGAACTCAAAAGAGAATTCCTATTGCAGATGGTTAAACAGTATCCAGAGAAGGGAGATGAACTGTACCAGAGACGGGCATCCCCTACTTCTGCACCCTGGCCTTCAGTGTGTATACATACACGCTACTCATGTCTACTTCATTACAATATTTTAACATTTAACTCTTTAAAAAATTAACTTGTTATAATTCATATTTTTCCTATTTCCTACCCTTCATTTAACTTTTTATCTTGTTATATTTTTCTTTTTGCTTATTTCCACATGTTGTTTTGAGCTCTTCTAAACCTGATTGTTCCTTCCTTTTTAAACCCACTCTATGGTTTGTTTTCTTTCTTCTTCCCTTCAATCTCACTTTAGTTTGATTTTTAGCTTTAGTTTGATTTCCCTTGCTGTCCCCGGTCTCCAGAATCTCGTAAGAATCTCTATATCTCTCCACCCCAAAATCCACTTAACTGACTGTCCAGTCACTCAGCCCCAAGTGCATTTGTTCTGTCCACAATGCTACCTCACTGCAATGACTCCTGCATCATCTCCCCCAGTATACAGTCTTGCAGTGGCTGGGAATAGAGTATCCAGGAACTGGTTCCAGGAGCTGCATCTCCCTCTCCCCTCACAAAAGTCTCGCACAGCCGCTGAGAGTTTTCTCTGCCATTTTCATTCCAATTCCTATAGCTGTATAGAAATTCTCTCCTTTCCTCACAAGAAAGGAACAGTGTCACAGGAAAGAGAGCTGTTTCTTCCTCTGTAGGCAGAAGGAGAAGCGGTAAACAGAGTAGAGGCTCAAACGCCATTAGGTCTTTTAGGCACCGATTCAACACCTCAGTTAAGCACACGCATAAGTGCTTTATTGTACTGGGGGTCCTAATTAAAAGTTATTTTCAGCAAGAGTTCTTGCCCCTAGGTAGATCCCAGCATTGAGACAGCACAAGTAACTACTAGCAGCCTCAGATCTAGCGTGCTAACCTGGGGCTGCTGCAATCATGGCAGCAGGTAATATATAAAACCCTGGACTTGTTACTTTATTTTGTTTTAGCTCATAGTATCTTTATCTGATACAAGTTTACAGCTTTCCCCCAAAGAAAACTTCATTCTTTTAGCTTTTTTATTGAAAAGAGGTAAGATGATATCTTGTATTTCCAGGCTTATTACATTTAATAATTCAAAATTTTCTCTAGATATATATCATGTCCTCTGAGAGTCTTTTCACACTTGTACCCTACAGTTGCAGCCCAACAAAGATCAATATTTTAGACTCTTTTTTCCTTAGATTCAATTTTATGTTGACCATAACTTAGTATCACAACCTACCTTGGTCCGTGAGTCAAGAACTGCAACTTGACATAATAGGGATTTCTTTGATCTATAATAAGCATTTCTGAAATGGTGCTGAATGGCCAGTCAATGGAACACTAGAATATCTGGGTCTAAACTAAATAAGAAAGGACCAATTATGTTGCAGAGATGAGGGGAATACTACTATACCTGAAAAATGCCTTAGAATATCCGATGAAATTTCTGACTATAGAAGACTATACAGTAGAAATTGATAGGATTACAAATCACAAACTGTAGGAATACAAATGTTAGCTATGATTATACTTCTGCCCTTGTAATCAGGAATAGGATGTTAAGTGCACAGCACTGAGGAAGAGGCAACTAAATCCAGTACAACAGTAATGAGAGGCTAGCTAGCCATACATAAATTGGTCATATGACATGATGAGAAAGGAATAGAAAAGCAGTTTCTTGGTACCTTAAGTGGTTTCTTCTTGGAACCTGTTGTGGAAAGCACAAGATGAGAAATTACTATAAACTTAGTCCAAAATAACATAGGAGTTCGTTTAAGAAATAATTATACCTGAGCCCCTAAAGAATAATGACCACAATTTAATTAAGCTCCTCATTCTTCCAAGAGGGGCTGTACCAATAGCTAGCCCTATTATAGCATATTTTAGGAATTTGCATTTTTTTAAAAAAGTGAGTTAAAAGTGAGGAAATGAAGTAGGTCCAAATGATCTAAGAATTTTAAACATACCATAATAGACATAAAAGGCATGTGTACTTCTTAACAAAAAATGAACCAGAAAGGTAAGAAAAACTATTATAATTAAATTGTAATGTTCAAAAGATTAATCAAATCATATGCATCTTCTTCAAAAAATGGAAATCCAACCCAAGTGAAGCCTAGAGAAAGGAGCATCCACATGTCAGATAAAAGGTGAGGTGAATATTAGAAAGATTAAGAGAATTTGATGATGAAATAGCCAAAATATACACCCTGTAAAATTTTTCAGTATATCAGGAGGGAGTCTGTGTCTGGCTGCATGTGGCTACCAAGGAGTGAGAACAGGGAGATGATTTTTGTATCACTCTTCATCCCAGAGGCTACTGGGGAGATACTTCTCTTGGATAGTAAAGGTGATGCACTGTCAGCCATTAAGGTGTTAGGAAGAGGTGCTGGAACAAATCATTAAACACAACTAGTCACCAGGACCAGACAGCATTCATCCAAGAGTTCTGATAGTACTTAAGGATGAAGTGCCTGAATTGCTAGAAAAAATATGCAATCTCTTGTTAAAATCAGCTGCTATATTGAATGAGTGGAGGCTAGCAAATGTATTTATTTTCAAAGAAGGTGCTAGTGGTGATCTGGAGAATTAGAGCAGTGAGCCTAACTTAAATATTGGCTAAATTGTTTGAAAAGATAATTAAAGATACCCATAAAATACTTCCGAACATAAGAACAAACCAGCATGACTACTGTCAAGAATGGTGCCTCTCCGATCTACTGCTTTTTGTAGACCTGTCAGTCATAGAAAAGAGAGAGAGGACAAACTCCTATTTTCAGTCTTTGCTTATATGAAAAGATTTACTTCTTTAATATGTTCTTAAGTTAAAATGTATGCAGATCCCTAATCTGTGAGTTTATGGTCAATGGTCATAACTTTATAATTTTTCTTTTAGAGGAGTCGTCGTTCTGGTTTCCCTTATATGGAAGCATGTGTTGTCGTTTAGTTGCTCAGCCATTCTGCATGACCAAGGATGTGATGACAGGATTTCTTAATCAGCAGGTAAAACGAGTTTACTTGATTTATATCCTCTAATCTCCAAGTTCCCTCTAAATTTTCTGCAAACTCCACTGAGCAGTACATTTTTGTCGTTGGAGAAGTTTACACTTTTGCTTACACTGAACTAATGAATCACTGTGTTGCTACTACTATATATGTGCCATGTTTTAAGTTGCTCTTTTTTTTTTTTTTTTTTTTTTGGCTGACTCCAAATGCAGCTACCTCCCTCCGCCCCCCTGGGTCCTGCTCCCCTGACTGACAGCATACCCAGCCACACATACCCTGATGCCTGTTTATTTGGCTGACACTGTCCCAACTCACTAGTGCTATTAGCAGCTCCAGCAGGATCAGGAAGAACCAGTCCTTGCCTATCTTGGAAATCCGGAATTTTTGGCATCTCATGATGCAGACTACAGGGAGAGAACAGGAGCCTGAATACCTGTGGGGGACACTGGAGGTTGCAGAAACTGCTGGGGCAGGGGTGGGAAGGGTGAGCTCACAGGTGGAAACGGCGAGTCCTTCTTGTTCAGCCCCATGGAGTCAGAGGGCTCCTGGAGGCAACATCAATCCCACCACCAGGGCTAGAGAGGTTGCACCCCCTTATTTCCTGGAGTTTCTTGACAGGGGAAGGAGGGAGTGGAATGCCTTGGGAATATTTGTGACGGGGAATTTTGGGGAGATCGGGGAGAGTCAATTTGGTAAGTTGCGGGGGGAAGGGGAGGTTCCTTGGGGTTGGGGAAGGTGATGGGATACCCAGAAGGGATGTGCTCCCAGAGGAGTGTGGGTCTCTGGGACCTGGAGGGAGATGACCAATTCTACGGGCTTGGGGGGAGGGGAGGTAGGAGGAACTCACCACCCATCTGCAGAGCGGAGGAAGGAGCTAGTGACACGTTGCAGCCACCAGTGGAGCAAAACCTCACAGCCTCTTATCTTGCCACAGCCCAGCAGTCACCTGGTCTGGCCCACCTGCTATCACATATGCTGTGGGCAGCTGAGTGGCTCAGTTTGTGTACATGTATTGTATATTCAAGACAGCTGTGCAGCCATGCATGCGTGCAATTTACAGGGAATGTTGCTCATATTAACAATAGACTTTCAGTGGTATTAAAAAGTGAGTAGTTTCCTTTGGTGGTATCTTGAGGACTGGTATCTCTTACTCTAAGTATGCAGGAAGCTGTTATCTTGTGGTGGCTGCTATTAAACACTGATCTTTTAATGGCAATCACTGTGTGGCTAAGAGTAAGATAATCAAATGTTTCCTCAGTGGGATTATTAGTAAAACAGCCTAGATTGCTGCATAAAGACCAATTAATTGTAAGTGTCTAGCTGGTATGAAAATTGGTATGTATAGCTGCATGTCTAATTTTTAAAGTCATAATTTTTAAAATGAGAGGACATTCCTTTGCTCCCTTCCTGTAACCAGCTAAGTTAGTGTAGCCATTAAAGTTTTCTTCTAATGGTAGATTCCATTAGAAATAAAATTACTCTTTTTTTCCTTATCGGCCAACCAGCACATTCCATATTCCAAGAGTACCATGAGACACTATTATTGGCAAAACTGTAAAACACTGAAGGATATTCAGTTAAACAAACATCTGGCTTGGCTGAATGTTACTAATAATTAAGTCCTTGAGTGACACAGTAAAATATTCTGCAGGAGCCATTCCTTTCTGACAGTGTGTTGTGCGCAGCTCTGATCTTTCAGACATCAGACTGTATAGTTCACAAGATGGACTCCGTTAGATGTAACCCATGGAAATTCAATACAACTTTGAGTAATCCATAAATTAGGTTGTTGTTAAGCTAATGTATGACTAGCAACTTACTGAATGTTTCTCCTTTTTAGCAAATGGTAGGAAGCCTGACTAACTGGAGGAGGCTGTACTGTGTACTAAGAGGTGGTAAACTCTTTTGTTATTATACACCCGAAGAAATTGAAGCGAACGTGGAGCCAGCTTTGACAGTTTCCATCAACAAGGTAAATTTAACAGTTTTTCACATAGTCTAATTTGGGTCCCAAGCTGACAAGCTGCAAAGTACTCTGCAAGAAGCATGTGTGAGGGGTATGCCTTGTTTCACTATTAAGGGCACTACAAAATTAAGTCAACCTAAGTTATGTCAATTTACAGCTGTCGCAGTAATTAAATCACTTTTGCATGTCCACACTACGCTCCTTGGTTCGGCAGTGTGCATCCTCACTAGTGCTTGCATCGATGCAGAGAATAGTGCACTGTGGGTAGCTATCCCGCTGTGCAACTTGCCACCATATAGCGCAGGGTGTTTTGCGAAGGGTTTCAATGCCTTATGGGGACAAACGAGTTGTGCAGGGGTAACTGGGAACATGGTTTCAACACCCCATGATGGAGTTTTCTCCATCCCATAATTCTGTCAGCATCCCATAATGTTTCACACCTCTTTTCAAAAGCCCCCCAAACCTGCATGTCCGACATCTATGTGAGAAGCATGGATCCTGCACAGCTCTGCATTATTGTGACGAGCATTACGAGCACAACACGCCTGATCCTGCAGTATTTGCAAAGCCTCCAGAGGAGCTGCGGGGAACATGCAATTCCTTAGAGGCTAGCTTGCTGTGGGACATAGAAACAATTCAAGATTATTGTTGGCATTCACAGAGTAGTTGCAGACCATGGAGCACTAGTTCTGGACCGGAGAAACAAGCACTGACTGGTAGGATCGCATCTTTATGCAGGTATGGGATGATGAGTAGTGGCTGCAGAACTTTCGGATGTGCAAGGTCACATTCTTGGAATTGTGTGCAGAGCTCATCCCAGCTCTCCAGCACAGCGACACCAAAATGAGAGCTGCATTGATAGTGAAGAAATGAGTGGCAATTGCTGTGTGGAAGTTTGCAATGCCAGATTGCTACTGATCAGTCAGGAATCAATTTGGAGTTGGGAAATCCACTGTAGGGGTTGCTGTGATGCAAGTGTGCAGGGCCATTAATCGCATCTTGTTGCAAAGTACTGTGACTCTGGACAAAGTGCAGGACATAGTGGATGGTTTTGCAGCAAAGGGGTATACATACTGCGGTGGACTACAATAGCTGGCACGCATATCCCTATTTTGGCACCAGACCACCTTGCCACCAAGTACATCAACAAAAAGGGCTACTTTTCTATAGTGATTGCAATCACTGGTGGATTGCCAGGGATGTTTTACCAACATCAACACGGGATGGTCAGGGAAGGCGCATTACGTACACATCTTTAAGAACACAAGCCTGTTCAGAATGCTGCAAGCAGGGACTTTCTTTCCAGACGAGAGGTTTACCATTGGGGGTGTTGAAATGCCAATAGTGATTCTGGGAGATCCAGCCTACCCCTTACTCTCATGGTTTATGAAGCCGTACACCAGACACCTCGACAGCAGCAAGAAGCGCTTCAACTACAGGCTCAGCATGTGCAGAATGACAGTTGAATGTATCTTTGGCCATTTGAAAGGCCATTGGAACATGTCATCATGCTTCTTCCTTAGCCTTCTCTGGCTGAGCCGCTCCACTAGTGTGGATGGAGAGAGACAATGCACAGAAGTACTACTGTGTAGAAGTATTCACAAGATAAATGAAAACTTGGTACACTGAACTCACTCCCCTTGATCCATGCAAGTTACAAGCACTACATTCTCATTTCTCCTTGGGATTCATAGAGCACCACAGTAGTCCCAGCCATGGTGAGTATGGCTTGGGAGGGAGGGGGTGAGTTGGGACAATAAGGGGGGGGGGAGGGGTAGCTCACGGGCATAATACAGGCACAGTTTTCCACAGGTGGAGATCATTTTAGCCGATCTCTCACTCCTGAGGGTAACAGAAACTGAAAGGGAACAGCTCTTGCAGACTGGGTTCATATTCTGCTAGCCTGTGTGCTGCAATAGTGCCTGGTGAAGTAATTACTGAGTGGTGTGGGAAAGTGTCTTACTGCGGCGGAAGAAATAATGCAGCTCTCCCCAGAAACCTTCAGAAGAGGATTGCAAACTATCCCCAGGAAAGTTTCCTCGAGATCTCTATCCCAGTGCACATAAACAAACTATTCTTCAGGGCCCCTTCTGCCTTAACTGCACAGGGGAACGAGAAGCAGAAAGTCTATTGGTTATTTCACTACCTCTTCTAGCATGATTAAAAAAGTAAATGAACAGATGTGTTCCTGCAATATCAAAACAAACTGCATACTTCCCCTCCATCAGGCTCACCAGGCTGGACTATAGGGACTGGCTTTACTGCTCTGGAGTCAAAAACACGTCCTGCCTCATGCCACTAGATCCCCCAATCGCCTGTCCCCCATGCTCTGCCTCCTCCTCCTCCTTCCTCATGCAACACCACCTCCCCACTGTTCACTCTGGGGCCTGTGACTGCAGCTCCCCCAAAGTATCGTGGTGGTGGGGTTTCCACCGAGGTTGGCATGCAGCTCTTTGTAAAAGTGGCATGTGTTCAGCTCCACACCAGAGTGACTGTTAGCGTCCCTTGCCTTTTGGTACACCTGCCACAGCTCCTTGGCTTTCATGTTGCAGAGCTGCAGATCCCTGTTATAGCCCTTCTCCCCCGCACCTGGAGCGATCTGCTCATACATATTGATGTTTCTACTGCTGGATCAGAGCTGTGCCTGCAAAGCCTCTTCTCCCCACAGAACCAGGAGATCCAACATCTCCTGTGTACTCCATGCAGCAGTGCCTCTGCAACATGGAGCCGGCATGGTGAACTGGGCAGTTGCTAGGTGGGCTCTCCATCTCGAGCAAACTGGAAACGGAATTTCAAATATTTGTGGGGCTTTAAAAGGGGAGGGGCGTGTACCTGGCCACTGGGCAGCAGAGTTCAACATGGTGACCAGAGTGGTCATGGTGGGGCATTGTGGGATAGCTCCTGGACGCCACTAAAGATGTAAGTAACTCAGTGTCTACACTGACACTCCATTGACCTAAGTGCTATGCCTCTTGCAGAGGTGGACTTAAGTCAGCGTAATGAGTGAGTTACATTGGTGGGAGCAAAATTTTAGTGTAGACACTTACAGAGTTAAGTTGATGTACGCTGCCTTGCGTCAACCTAGCTTGGTAGTGTAGACCAGGCCTAAACAACCCCTTGTAGCTGATTCAGGAGTGGCATGTAAGTTCTTAGCAATGGACATAGGCTCCTTCTGCTGTACTAGAAATGGGTCAAACCAACACAAATCCTCAAGGAGGAAAAAAAAGCCTTTTCCTTTAGAAAAACTGATACATTATGACAGTTTTTAAGTTACACATGAGGCATCATGCAGATCTGCACGGTATGTAGGCAATGTTCTCTTAGACTTTTGTCCCCAAATCTGTGGAATTTCTGCAATTTTATTTTAATTGTTCATAATGTTACTTGGCCTTACTCTTAATCATAATGAGCGTGAATCAGAAATATTTTAGCTTTTTAAAATAAACTCCTTTTGCTAATAATGATCCAAAATTTTATATAAAACCTATCTTAACTTACAAACTATGCAAAAGGACTTCAGTACTTTAAAGATGGCACCATTTCTACCATCATTTAAAGATATCATATTTAAAATTAACAAATAGCTCTATCCGAATACACCTTTACCTCGATATAACGCTGTCCTCAGGAGCCAAAAAATCTTATCGCATTATAGGTGAAACCGCGTTATATCGAACTTGCTTTGATCCACCAGAGTGCGCAGCCCCGCTCCCCTGGAGCACTGCTTTACCGCGTTACATCCGAATTAGTGATGTATAGGGTCGCATTATATCGGGGTAGTGGTGTAATCAAAGGTATAGTATATTTGCCGTGTTATTTCCACAGAAGGCCTTTCCAGTGAATGCTACAGTGAATCTGTGCTTTCACAGGATGTTTGTGGTACAATACTCATAAGTGCTGAAAGATTGCAGTTAACACCTCATAGAGATGAATAGAACGAGTTAACATTTTTTCCTGTTGACCTAGTTGCAGATTCTGAGCACGACTATGTAAGCAAATTGAATGTGTTGGGAGATGGTATTACAACACAAGTTGGTCTTGACTCTGAATCCTTGTCCAGTCTAGCATAAAACATGTTTTAAAAATGTTAACTTTAACCAGCACATTACTGTAGCCAGGGCAAGCTGTAAGATTTTATTTTAACTTGTTGAGGTGAATCCTTAACAGAAAGGGCACCCTTTCTAATAGTGTTGAATTTTTAACAAAGCTGTTTTGAGTATTTGAGTTAAATAGGTGGGTTTTTTTTTTAAAAACATGATACAGATTTAAACAACCTGACTAAAAGTCACTTACTCTTTCAATCAGGTTTAATTGCATGGCTTCTCTAATGTCGTAGTTCTACCACCCTCCAGTTGTTCATAATGCCATTCAGGGGAAAATATATTAATAGAATTTATAACATTAAAAAAGCAGCAAAAATATTTTAGACTTTTTCAGACCACCCTTATAGCTTTTCTTTGTAGATCACCATTTTAGTCTATAGCCTAGTTTTGTATTTTTTGCAAGTCAGAGATTTTTTTTGTCATTTAAAACTACAGCATTCTATTAAGGTGATTGTTCTCCCTGAAGTTATAAATACACTTACAACCTAAAATCCATTTTCATGGTTTTGCCAGGAATTGGTCCACATGTTTGATGCAGATTCTCGTCGAAGATAATATGTATGCGATACATGAATCCATGGCCTTTTTTATGAAAATGTCAGACATTTATGGCTGCTGTATATAAGCTGCTAGAGAGAATGAAGAAAAGGAATCTATCTTCAGTTAAATTAAAACCAAATAAATTCACAGTTCAAAACATATATGAGTACCTTTCTACTTAAACTGTCTACTGAAAATATTTTTTTAATGCCAATAGTTGTATACTGAGTTTTGTCTAGAAATGTCTGGATATCAGATCCTTAAATGCGCTAAAATTAATCTAACAATACTCATTTTTACCTCCCCTCCCTGTTGTATGGAAATAGCAATTTAAAAAATAAGATTTAGAGAACTTCTAAAGTTGACATTCAAGCTAAAATCTCCTCTAGTTGCTAAGATACATAGCATTTTTTATTCTTAGTGCTGGATGTGATCTCTTACCCTTATTCTTTCAAAGATGGTTTATCTTTAAAATGAATGAACTTGACATAGCCTTACAAGAAACTAGCCATAGAAATATTCACATCAACAGAACTATTCCCTTCCCCCTCTGAATCCAAACTTGAAGTAGCCCTTAACTTGAAAGTCATCACTTCAACTTCAAATGACTTCAGTGCAAACATTGTTGAGCAGGAATGTCTCAACACTTGCAAAAGAGGCGTCATAGAACCTACTATGTTGCCAAATAAATGCCACTGAAGCACTTTATGTTGCATAAGCAACTAGAGCAAGAAGCAATCTTTCCTTGTAACCAAGGAAGTTTGCCGGAGTCAAATCTGAGTAAAGACCTTTGAATTTACCCTTTAAAAATATAACTTGAAAATATGATAGTGTCTCCTTTTGACTTGACATGATAATTAACATTTGCTTGGGGACAGGCTTTTCAGTTGTGCTAACTTGGACATGCTCGTCATGAGTTGCTCATGCTCAGAGGTGCCCAGATTTTCATACTGTGTCCAGTACCAGGTCTGCTGGGGAGTTCTACCCAGGACTGTTGTCACAAAGGAAAATCTCTGGGAAATTAATTTTGTTGGAGCCTAATTCCTGGGAGCTATAGGCATAGGAGCACCTTCCAGTACAATAGCTCCACAACTTCACAGCAGCATCTCTGTCCTTCCAGCCAGTTGGCAGGCCCCTTCTCTTCTAGGTCTTACTAGGAATCTGATCCATACTTTCTTCTCTGTGGCTTTCCCCCCCACTTTCAGCTCAACATGCACATGAGGGGGACCCTACCACTGGCCTGATGAAAGCAGATTTGCCCAGTTCACTCCCTCATCTCATGCACACCAACTCTGCTTCCTTCCGCACTACTGATTGTTCAGGCTCTGCAGGCCCAGTTCAACTGAGACTTCTAAAATGTAAAAGCCGGACTGATGGCATCAACTAACCCTGTTTCTCCTGCTGGACCCTCTTCCCCAGTGCATCCTATGACTGCTCTCCTGCTGGTTCCTCACATCTGTCCTCACATTTTTAGTGACGTGCCTCCAGCCCATCGGCACAGCCTTGAACACATTCCTATTTTCCTCTTACCTAAAGGTATTTCCTATGACCTAGGGTTGTCATGTATCTCAGTGATGCTTTTAGCCCAAGGCCATCATTTTATACCACCTAAGTCTGTCTCCTGCATCATGGCTAGTCCTGATGGGGACCCTTCTTTTTTGTCTATCTTTTATTCCTCCAGTCTGTTCCCCCCTTCATTTACTCTGAACTAGTCCTCACTGAGAAAGCAAGAGTTGGGGGGCGGGGGGAGAGGAGGGAAAGGTTTGTGGAAGAAGAGTACAAAACCCTCCTGGCAAAGTTCATTTTCTTCAGTTATCAGAGAAAGGGTTATATTGATGGCAGGGTAGATTATTCAAGCCAGACTCCCTACCCAAATTGATTGTGTGAGGGGTACCAATATGTTGTCACAAAAAGTGTGTGTGTTGAAAAGGACACAACCTCTTGACATTTCTTGACCCCTAAAGTGGACTAATATCTCTTACCTGATCAATAAAGTCCCTGTGGCAGACGTCGCCACAGTTTGGGATCTTGGAAGTAAGAAGCTTAAATCACCTTTGTGGGACTGATTCCTCTTCCACAGTCCTGATTGTGGCAATCTCCCCTGTGGTTAGATCTACAGTCTTGCTACCTGGCTAATAGCCTTGGGTAAGCAGCAAAAAAAAAAAAAAAAAACACATGAAGATACAGTGGGAATGCAAACATTAGTAAAATCCTTCCAAATCTCTGATCTTTATGATAATCCAAGTGGTATCAATCAACTCAGTTTTACGGTTGCTTGAAAGAATTTGTGGATTTGACCCTGGGAAGCAGATCTCATATCCAGATCCCACATGATGGATCTTGCAACATAAATGTTCAAATTGTGTGGTTTTGCAACTATGTTTCAGGGCCAATTGGTACTCCACTGAGGGCTGGCTTGTCATGTGGTGCTGATTCCTTCTCCTTGTTTCTGGCTGCTACATTGCTAAAAATACATCATGTGCTTTCCTAAAGTTCCTATTCTGCATAGGCATTTGCTGTAGTTGTCACATGGATATTATGTAATTACAAATGGGAGGGAGGTGGTTCAGAATGATGAAAGGGAGGGGAGATATCCATGAGCTAATCTGTAAAATGTGATCTTCACTATTAACAAGTTTGAGAGCATTGTTCTAAGTCTAATCCTAATTCTCTGCCAACCTGAAACAAAACTAGGGGAAATTGTAGATTACTTTTGACATGACAGATAAAAACAGTGCACAAACAGACTCTTTTGATTTTAAAGCTATCTTTATCTGTTTCTGGATTAAAACTTGAATAAAAATGAACTGTGTCATAAATGATAAATTGTGTTTAATCTTAGAGTATACAAAGTTTCTAAACTATTTAGCATTTGTCTTGACTTCAGAAACTTAATTAGTTCTTGTGTTTTGAAATGAATCTTCTGAGCTAACCCTGAGGCCCTCCCTTTTATAACAACCCTTCACATATGGAAATTTCCTGGGAGAGGGGTACTGCCGGGCAAAGGAACTTTGGTTTTGGGACAGTGAGAAAGGGAAGTTCTAAGCTTTATCATACAATGTCATGGAATTTCCGTTTCTCTTCCTTACATTTCTCCACCCCTTCAAGAATGCATCATGCATACTTGGAGCACAAAACTGTCCCCAACAGGAGCAATACCAACTCCTCAGGACTGCCTACACGAGAAGCACTGAACTCAACCAGCATGATGGTCCTGGCCTTTACAAGGGCTGTAGCATAATTTGTTCAATAATTTTAACATTGTGAAAGGTAGGAACGCTGTTGTATTATAACATGGTGCCTTATGGTACATTTTTGTATTTGTTTTTGGTGAAGCTGTGCATGTAGTGTAATGCAGCACTGGTAGGTAAACTGATCAGCTCATTACTCTAGTGGCATCTTGTATCACTACTTAAATACTCAAGTGTGAGGTATAGATTGTTGCTTGAGAATTTATCTCCTTAGAATAACAACATATTTGTGGAATAAACCTTGCAGCAAACATCATATAATAAACTTATATAGGGTATGCTTGAAGTTTTTGCCTGTCAAATGTTAATCTGTTTTATTTAATTTTTTGCCAGTATCTATGGTTACCTGAGTTAATGGGATGTTCAGCACTTATGGATGAATTACTTCATCTCCTATTTTTAGACAGAAGAATTTAAATGAGCAAATCCATCAGTTATGCTGCAAACAGCTGTGTTAGTCTGAAAAACAAAGATTGTTCTGTAGAACATCCCCCAGATTTTTAAATGCATTACTGAGGTAACCATTTGAAATACTATCAGCACTAGGATTATTCCTAGAGGACAAAATATATAACTTAATTTCTATAGTTCTACATTTGAAATCTGTAACTGGTGTTTAGCATTAGTTTGAAATGGGTTGCAGGGAGGGGAGTTCAATCAGTTTGAAGTGAAAGAAGTTTAAAGGAGAAAGTAATGTCTCATTTCAGTGTAATCTAGATTTTTGCTTGTAAATGAAGTATGGTTAATGGCTATATTTTATTTCATGGAATGAGTGTGGGTACTGCAAAGCATCATTATTGTCAAAGTGTGTGTTAGAATATTTTACTCTGTACCTTACAAGTTTTTTAGTCTCTTAAAATATTTTGGTATCTTACATTAGAAAAAATACTTATGATGACCTAACCTCTATTTTTAATCAGATTGCAACAAGTGCTATTTTGCACTGTAGTAACATCATATCAGGGAACCCACATATGATTAAAATACCATTAGGTCCAGTATATATTTTGAAACTGTTTTAACCATGTCCCTGAACAGTGCAAAACCTTGGGCTGAGTAGTGCTGCAGCATAGTTCAAGAACACTATTAAAACAGCAAAGTTCTTTCCATACTGTTGGCTAGAACCTTGTTTTAGTTTATGCTATGGGACAATAATATTTTAATTGGATCTAGCCAGAACTCACTAAATACGGCTGTTACATACTCAAATATTTCATTTAAAGGAGCAGATGGAATTTTGGCATGAGGGTAAAATGTAAGACTTATAATACTCAGAAGTTTGAATTTTTGAATATTGGAAATTTGTTCCATTAGATCTGTGTGGGTAACTTTCTATAAATGTCCCTTTCAACTTGGACTGGATAGTTTCCTTTTCCAAATTCCTATAACTATGGTATTTGACAAATGCCTTGATTTTCTGAAACTAAACTAAAATAGTTCCAGTTGAGAATGCACAACTGCAGCCAAAAGAAACGTCTTCCATTGTTGTTGTCCGAAAACTAAATACCATCTATAGAAATATGACCAGAATAATAATTGAGAAACACAATAACTTACTGTCTCTATTAAGTTATCAACTGAACTGTACTGAGGAAGGGTGAGCCACAGCAGGATGAACTGTTTAAGGAACAAATAACTTATAATATGTTTCCGTGGTGCATCTCTTAACATATACTGCATCAACTCAGCTTTATTGTCTTATCTTTTATATTGGTTACCTTTTCTTTTAATAATTATGTAAGAAATTAATTTGTATTGTCAGTTATTCTGTTTACCTTTTCATAAGTCCTCCCTCCACCCCCAAAAAAAAACAAAACCAAAAAAAAACCCCCACCACCAAACAAACTAAACCTACACTGGATAAATACCCTAATTTGTATCTGCCTGTGATGAACTGAAGATTTATGATTGGGTGGAGAAATAACTGATTACCAGAGTCTCAATATTGTGACTCATAGGAAACCAGAATCCGTGCTGTGGATAAGGGCACCGAGAAAAGAATTAATAACTTTACTGTTATCAACCCTGTGGATGGAGAGGCTGTGACTCAACTTTTTGCAGCTGACAGCAGGGAAGAACTTCATAAGTGGATGGAAGCTTTCTGGCAGCATTTCTACGATCTTAGTAAGTATGCAGTTTTGGCAGCATGTCCTTTTAGTGGTGTAGCTATGTAACATCAAAAGAAATGTTGAACAATGTGAACTGAAATTACATAATAATCTGTCACCTGTAATGAGAACAAAAATGTTCTCCATGAACACAGTAGGTAGTGTGTTCTCTGCCACTGAAAAATAGAGGTATTTTACTGAACCATAGTCAACTCCTCAGGGCTCTATGATTTTTAAATCATCCTATAAATGCCAATAAGCCCAGAAACATACAGTCTGAATTTTCTCCGGAAATCAAAATAGACGTAGACTTCCTGTGTTTTCTGTGTGTATGTTTCAGAAGAGATTGGTCTGTTTAGCAATTTAACTAGGTTATCTTTCAAAGGCCTGCTGGAGTCTCACCATTCTTCCCTCATCTGTAGTAGTAAAATATAGTTACTTATTTTATAGAATCCTGACATCATTTGAGAAAAATAGAAACCTTTGGGTATGAAGCATTAGAGGGAACCTGAGGATGCTGAGCTGATGGTTGACCTTTGAAATTTATTGCAAACTTGTTTTGGATCAAAATTGGATTAACTATTGCAAAGAGAAAAGGTACATAATGACTTAGGCCCAACTATGTAGGATTGTGGCACCCATGATTCAGCTTTTGCTCAGATAGCACTCTGGGTGAAGGAGTTGTCAGTCTTATAGAACTAAGCAGTCAGGGATAATTTGACTCCAGTGGTACCTCCTCCGTTTTGATACCCCTCCTGACCATAAGGTTTTATACCTGGCATTTCCCACTCCCACCTGGCACATGACTGTTTGCTTAGGGCTAATAAAAAAGTAGGGGGGGCTTTACTGCTCAAGAGACAAATGAGATAATTGCTGCCTTGTTCCCTAGTCTTGTTTTTCCAGTGGTGAAATGTTTCAGTGTGTTCACTTTTAGATTTCTAGAGGAAGATCACTTACTGACATTGGCTAAACAGTGTGACTTCACTGTTCTTACTCTAGATAAAATATATGCTCTCTAGGTGTAGGACAGTGAAATCTCACTTGCCTTTTTAGTCTCTTTAAGTAATATATTGTGTTGCTTGTTTAAACTTAACTCCAAATATTAACAAGATGAAGAGTGCAGAGGGATTGGTTAATCTTAAGGCAGGTCTACGCATAAGTCAAGACACCTCCCCTGAGCGACGCAAGTTACAGCGACCTAAGCACTCCACACAGGTGCTATGTTGGTGGGAGACGATCTCCTGCTGATGTAGTTTCCGCCTCTCGTGGAGGTGGAGTAATTATGCCGATGGAAGAGCGTTCTCCCATCAGCATAGAGCGTCTTCACCAGACGTGCTACAGTGGCGCAGCTGCACTGATGCTGTAGTGCTTCTAGTATAAAACTGCCCATAGTCTTCCCACTGCTATACCTTTAAATATAGCAAGTTAAATGCCTAAGTATATAAAGAATAGATACCATTTGATGGACTAAATAAAAAAAATTAGCTGGAGTCTGAAAATCATATTCTTCATCAGATCATGGGGAAACTGAGCCAGGTAGATACAGAGTATCAGTATTGAATTGGGAACCACATCAATAAAATCAAAGAACTGGGGTTTTAGAAACTGGGTATTGTTCTGTAGTTTGTATTTCTTCTTTTATAGCTCTGTCTTGATTACAATAAGATATTCTATCAATTAGAAAAAACACAATGTAAAAACTAGAATATCCTCCTTATGTTAGATGGGAGGGGTGAAAGGACTATTTCTCCCCCGCCCCCCCATTATAGATAACATTAGAATACCAGTGGATTTTCTGAGACAATTTCTTGTAGTATGGGAAAAACTAGGTCACTTGGCATTCAAATGCCTGTTGTTCCTTGGTCGTTCTAAAATTCTCTTAAAACTAACGTGGTCAGAAAAGAAATGGGAGTGAGAGATTAGTTTGTAAAAAGCAATTTTACTTGCAGGGCCTATTTTCCTTAAGGTCAAAATCTATTAATAGAAACAGAGGTTTCCTTGGCTTTGGTTAACTGCTAAGAGGCTTTTCGTGCTCTGATAGCCAAGAAAATTATTAAAGTCAAAACTACCAAGAATAGCCATGGTATAACAGTAGGTTTGCTGTATACTGGATTCTTATACTTTCAGATGAATAACTTGCATGAAGCTTCCTTGCTTTAAACTCTTACCTTTTATCTTATATTTGAAGACATGTAAACACTTGTAGGCTTGTTTTTGAGGATTTTTGTGTGAATTATGGGGTTTTAGCCTTGCTGTCTGATAGTACTGCTGGGTTGATTAAATTGGAGCTCTTAGCTTAATATCTGTTTATAATCTTTGTGTTAAGGGTTAGGATGAAATTTCAGTTGAAAATACATTATCTAGTGAGGACTGTTGCAACATTAAATATAGATACTGTCCAGATTTGCCTGTTATAGGTAGTTCACAAATGCAACTTAATGACTTCAAACTCTTTAAAAGGTGGAGTGTTTAAGTTCTAATCATTGTTCTCTTCCCTCTCAGGCCAGTGGAAACATTGTTGTGAAGAATTTATGAAAATTGAGATTATGTCACCACGGAAACCACCTTTGTTCTTGACAAAAGAGGCAACCTCAGTCTACCATGATATGAGTAAGTGGGATTTGTCTTTTCAAGCTGCAGGGTAACAGAAACAATGTTGTCTCTATTCAAATAGCTTCTGCTGTTGGTGTTAAAATGCTGAATTTTTCAAAGGCAATTCAGATAATATAATAGAGCACCATAATTGCACACCAAGGAGTTCATATTAAATATTTTTCTTAATAAGAGGACAAAAATATTGAACACATTTTCATACCTTGAACAAAAAAATTCAATATGAGCTGTAATTAAGGAGCCCTGAAAACATTTAAACAAAAAAGCTGTCGCTAGAAATAAACACTCACCATAGAAATAGTTCAAAATCCAGAGGATTAAAATGTAATGGTTTTAAATAGTCCAGACTATAGACCAATCATGCCTTTAACTAGTTGCATTCAATTACCTGTTTTTTCCAAGTTATGTAAGATCTACTTAGAACTTATTGTGTGGTTGCTGGCAACAACCTTGAAAAATAGACTTGTAAAAAATCTCTCTAAAATGTATTTGACCTGTACCAATGTTCAGACATCAATTTTTGCATAGTGAAATACAATTCAGAGGGATTATTTTAATAAAATATGTTATATAAATAGTTTTTTATAGACTAGAAGTAGGTCACTCTATTTTAATGGATCTGATGTGGTATTGGCTGAAAAACATTTTATAGGGATAAGTTTAAATGTCTGATTGCCTGCTGCTTGATCTCCTGTCTGAATTGCAAAAATGCTCAAATTGACATGTGGGTCATTGAGTAATAATGCATCCGTGCATTAATTTAACAGTCTAAAGAGTCATATTTGAACTATGAATGAAGAGCAGAAAAACACTAAATCACATAAGACATATGAGGGTATATATTAAGTTTTGTAGCATGGTGCTGCAGATATTTAGAGACATCACTGAGGAATTTTAAGTGTTTCCTGACCAATTATGGCATTCATAAATAAATACAAATCCATAATCTAGATGCTAAGAATTTGTTAAAGTTATTTATGTAGGATCTGTGTGTGATGGGTTGTCACCCTGGGGTGCAGTCTGGGAGCCGTGAGAAACCTTTGCACCCCTCTGACCGTTGAGTTGTACTCACATTGCTTCCCGGATTGGGGACACAGCCAGCCTCACCCAGGCCCTGTTATCACCCAACACAACAGCAGGTGGTGTTACACACCCAAACTGAGCTACCTGAGAGTGCTTTACCTAAGCCACCCAAGTACAAACAGCAGACTCCAGCCACCTCCCCAGGCACACACCGTGCTCCCCTCCCCCACCCCGGGAGTATAAACCCAAAATTATATCGCCTTGCACTGCACAGGGATCTGTACAGTGTAAACTCATTAATATGTCTGCCCCTCCCTCAGTGTGGAGAGGAATATGCACACTGGTGGTAACCAAGATGAGATTTTTCCCCAGACACTTCGCACAAAAAGCACACTGGTTTAGATTAAAATAGAAGCGCGTTTATTAACTACAAGAAGATAGATTTTATGTGATTATAAGTGATAGCAAACAGATCAAAGCAGATTACCTAATAAATAAACAAAACTGCAAACTAAGCCTAAGATATTAGAAAGATAGGATATGAATTAGCAAATTCTCACCCTGGCTGACTGGCTGATGGTATAAGCAGGCTTGCAGATTCTTAAGGAACAAGCTGCATTTGTTTTACAGCTTGGGATCTCCGACCCCATTCCAAGTCCTTTTCTTTAGGAGCTTCTCTCAGATGTTGAGTTGTGGGGGAGTGAAGAACAACAGATGATGTCGCTCCCTGACTTACATAGCTTTAGCATATGGCTGGAACCCTTTGGTTCAAAAAGAGTTCCCAGCCCAGTTTGTGGGAAAAATACAGGCCCCCAAAATGGAGTCCAGAGTCTTGTGAGCTGGTCACATGCCCTTGCAGAGTCATAGCAGCAATTACTTACATATTGGCCGAAACGTTCACAGGAAGGCTCACTGGGTGAGGGATAAGTTTCTCCTAAGGGCTATTGTTCTTCCTAATTGCCCATTACCCTGAATGGGCTCTTCACAACCAGGTATTTAGTTGGAAGCATCTTGCCTATTGAGTGTCACCCAGGTGGGACTACATGTGACATACAGATACATAATCAATATTCATAACTTCAGATAAAAAAAATGATACATGCATACAAATAGGATAATCCTATTCAGCAAATCATAACTTTTCCAATGACACCTTACATGTCCCGTCTTGTACAAAATGCATCATAATTATGCCATAATCATATCATAATAATATCACTATGAAGAATATGGGGTGCAGTGTCACACTGTGATATCTTTATGCTCTTATTGATGTTTTAGAGACAGAGGTAGCACAAGTGATACTGATCTATAAACAGGGAAATCAACAAACTATGCATATATTCTGGCTGATGCACTGTAAATTACATTATGGGGGGAGGAGGAATTGGACTGGGCTATCTTCAAGAATTTACTGAAGAAAAAACCTTGAGTGTAAAAGTGTCCTTTGGAGGTAAAGGGGGGGGGGAGGACAAGAATATTTAATAGTTTTGACTTTTGCACACTTAAATATGTGAGATTTAGGTTTTTTTGCATTGATCTTTGTGCATAGATTCTGTACACCTTTGCTGAAATGAAATGTTTCAAGTAGTGTACAACAACATTATTATAGCTAGATCTATTTCTAGTAATGCATTGCATTTTTTATTTTTCCACAAAAATAAATAAAAATTAAACTGTGACCCCAGCTACTAAGCGCATGAGTCCTAGAAACCATGAAAAGCTTCTAGACCTTTTTCTGTAAATATGATCTTTTCCATTTCTAGACTGTTGTAGGTCTTAATGCTAGTCTAAGATTTGGGGCACATACTTTGCACAGTTTTGTATTCAATCAATTAATAACCACACTCAGGGTGAGTAAAATATTTAGGAACCATTTTAATCAGAGTTCATCTAATTTCTTCTAAAATTGTAGGTATTGATTCTCCAGTGAAACATGAAGGTTTAACAGATATCATACAAAGGAAAATTGAGGAGACTGATGGAGAGTTCCTTATTGGCCAGCAGAAGGAGTCTGTACCTTCTGTATGGGCCCCATTATTTGATGGTTCTCACCAGATGCTTGTCCAGAAAAATACTGTGTTTCCAGATGCAAATAGTGAGATAGTAAGTCCTAATGATGGCAAAGGAAAGAAAAGAAGAGCTCCACTTCCACCGTCTGATAAGCTACCATACAGCTCAAAAACTCAGATGAACACAGATCAGTTGGACAAGGAAAACTTGTGGAAGAAGCCTGCCATTGCACGTAGGACCTCTTCTTCTTTTGATGCCAAGTTATCTTCCATGATGCATCAGTTGCAGAGGCCCATTGCTGCTCCTCGCAAACTGGTTCCTTGCAGGAAAAGTAGCTCAATTGACAGTGAAAATCCCCTCTCTTCAGTTACTGAGACAGAGTCTGAAACCAAACCAGTGCCAGCTCCTAGACAGAAATCCATCAAAGAAATACTAGACCCTAGATCATGGTTGCAGTCACAAGTGTAACATTTAGTTTATGAAAGTGACCAACATATAAAGTTTACTAGTATTTGACAGTGACCTGAGTCTTTGATAAGAACTGGGCCATTACAACTATTTTTAATATATATAATTCTAAGCCCATACTTTGTATTGCAATCTCAGCCCAGCTTGTCACTGTCAAGATCTAAAGAATTTCTCTAGTGAAGTATAAAGGGTACTGTAGGTGGGTGGGTGGTAGAAGGGAACATCTCCAAGATGTTTAAACTTTTGTCCTTCTCCACACTACATGCAATATCTGAAATTTCTGTGCTACCCTTAAAGCATGGTCATGCTCTAAAAAGTAATTCCAAGGTTTGTTTCAGTGTCTCCATATCAGATGTGCTCAATTTATAAATTAAGAAGTTTTTGAACAACTCTGCCAGCTCAGTCGGAGATCTACGAGATTTTTTTTCTGGCTCGTACTGTCAGAATTTTTTTTTTAAATTATTTTCATTGCCCTTAAGTCTATTGCCCTAGATTTTTTTTATTCATACTTTTAGCTTGTCTTGTAAATTGCCTGCAATTTAACTTATATTTATAGCCATCAACTTCTATTTCCTTTCTATTATATATTGACTTTTTTATTGCTGCTTTCACATCCCCCTTTTAATCAGTTTTTTTAATTAAGTAAACTGTGTGTGTGTGTGTGTGTGTGTGTGTGTGTGTGTGTGTGTGTGTGTGTGTGTGAGAGAGAGAGAGAGAGAGAGAGACAGGAATTGTAGCAATTTGGGCATCTAGTAAAGTGTTTGTAAACTATTTAGAATTTTTTTCACATTACTTTTGACATTTTTCTTAATCAATTTTGTTCATTTGCACTTAGGCAAACACTGCTTTTTATTTCAGTGATCAATTCATCTTTATCTGTCAGAATAAGGTCCAATATTTTTTTTAAAGAAATTCGCATCTAATTGGTAAACTCCACGGTCACTTTAGTACTGGCAGGATGAGTCCTCCGGGATTTATTCCCCCAGGCTATAATCCCCCATGGTAAGGTCATTTTTTTTCTCTTCAGGTTGTAAATGCTTACATCCTGTTTTCTAGTCTGATTTGGCCTGTAGCTTCCCTCATGATTATTTAATCTTGTGCTTTATGAGTGAAAACATTGATGCATAAACATTCAAGAGCCTCTGCTTCCATGTTGTCAATTCTAAAACAGGGAATGTTGTCTTTGGTGTACAGCACCAACCCTCATCATCTTTCCAATATAGATTTAGCCAGTGCCTAAGGGTATGTCTACACTTACCGTGGATTGACGCTGTGGCAATTGATCCACCTGGGGTCGATTTCGCAGGTTTAGTGTAGAGAGCGCAATAAGTCAACCTAAGCTACGTCGACTCCAGCTACGTTATTCATGTAGCTGGAGTTGCCTAACTTAAGTCAACTTCACTCTGTAGCATAGACCTGCCCTAACTTTCCAATCTGTGAATCCTCCCATCAGGTTTCAGTAATAACAACTATGCAATCTCATTACTCCTATTCAGACTATTTTTACCAAACAAAGATTTTTCCTCATTCTTAGAGAGGCAGAATCTCCTTGTTATCAAGGACTCAATGGTGGGTCAGAATGACCTGCTTATCATAGAAGTGGGGTGGAAAAAGGAAGACAGATGGAGAGATTCTTAAAAAAATGCATAGGTATTTATTTCACCATCAGTTGGCTTTAGTCACATTTTCCTCATAAGTTTTCAGGTCTTTGACTGTGCCCCAAGCATGCCCAAAGTTGTTTCTCCCTCTTCCCCATATGAGGAATTTATAGTCTCTTTAAGGAGTCAAGTCCTGGCATGTGTGCCCAATGTCCCAAATCCAGTAGCTTCATTCCAGGTGCTTTTTTTTCTTCATTTTGATGGCACACTTTGACCTTAGAAATAAAGCTATTTCCAGGGAATAAAGTTGTAAACAAAACTTTTTGGTGCAGGAGAACAGAGGGGAGGGGATGGAAAATAACTTTTAAACAATGTTTTCGGGGGCTTACTTATTAAGTTTTGTCCATAAAAGAGAACAAACATTTCAGTAATACACCTGAAACAAAGTTTTTGCAACATTACTATAGTTAAAAATCTAGATATGGAGAGGAAATGTTTATTTGTTCTTCTACATCAGGGGTAGGCAACCTCTGGCACGTGTGCCAAAGGTGGCACGTGAACTAATTTTCAGTGGCACTCTCACTGCCCAGGTCCTGGCCACTGGTCCGGGGGGCTCTGCATTTTAATTTAATTTTAAATGAAGCTTCTTAAACATTTTAAAAACCTTATTTACTTTACATACAACAATAGTTTAGTTATATATTATAGACTTATAGAAAGAGACATTTTAACATTTTTAGAAGGTATTACTGGCACGCGAAACCTTAAATTAGAGTGAATAAATGAAGACTCGGCACACCACTTCTGAAAGGTTGCTGACCCCTGTTCTACATTATGCATGGTTACATACTTGGTTACCAATACCGAAAAAGCTGCAAATTTCTCTTTATCATACATACACTTTCTAGAAATCTGACCTTCCTCTTTCTTCCCCCCTTGCTTTTTCTGAGTTTCACTTTTAAATGTCTTGATTGGTTAGAATTGTAACATGAATGTTTGTTTACTTTTATTGCTTTTTGGTTTTAATGTTGTTCAAAACCTCAAACGCTCCAATGGTCCTTTAAAAATGCAATTATATTGTATTTTTAATTTCAGCATTTTACTGAAGTTTGGTAAGGTACTTTTTAAGATTTTTCGTCAGTTTATTTCCCAAGATGTGAATATATGGTACAAAATCCATGCTGAAGCTTTTATAACAGTAGTATTCTGGGTTGGACAAATTGTAATCTGCTTTCTTGTTTACCTCTATCTTCCAAGTTGTTTGTTGAGGAGTAAAGCATGTAGCAAAGGGATAGTATTACTTAAGTTGTCTGATACCTGAATGAATATAATGGAATTCTCTTAATTGGCACTTCCTGGTACTCAGAAGACTACGCCAGTTCATTTATCTTGTCAGTTATGAGACTCATAATACATTGTAATGATATTTGCTTTTATTTCATGACTTGAACTAAAGATAAGCAGTGTAGAAAGCATTAAAAAAACCCAAGTCTTATTTGATTAGCATCCATAACTGAACAGTAAAGCAACATGAAATAAATAAAGGTCCACAAAAGAGGAAATTTTTTAGCTAATACAAATTCACACATTTATTTCTGTGACTAGGTTTACTAGACAGCACCAGGCATGCAGCTTATCCGCAGTCATTGAAATTCATTATCCTGTATTTTTGGGCAGTCGAGCAGGGGTGCCATCTATCAGGGCGCCTGTTACAACTCATTTGAAAACACTTGAACCTTTGTGTTTTAATGTATTGCCAAAACATTTTGAATGTAGCACAATGAAAAGAGAAATGAGTGAGTTTTATGCATCTCATTTGTCACTTAATCATATTTGTATTCTCAGCACTAAGTATTTTTTTTCAGGACCTTTAGCTTCATGCTTAGGCTATGTCTACGCTATGACACAGCTGCAGCACGATAGAGTAGACATTTCCTACATCAACAGAAGGGGGTATTCCATCATTGTAGGTAATCCACCTCTCCGAGAGGCAGTACCCTAGGTCAACAGAAGAATTCATCCATCCACCTAGCCATGTCTACACCAGGGGATTAGCTCAACCTAATTACGGTGCTCAGGGTTTAAGATTTTTCATAGCCCTGTGTGACATAGCAAGGTGTAGACCAGGCCTTAAAAATTAATCCGTTTCATCCCAATCTAGAGTTAAAGAACAACCTGGTACAGTTTTATGTTAATGCAATTTTTAAAAATTGTGTGGTTGAGACCTTGAGGACGGGTGCTGGAAATAGTCCACAAGCCCTATATACTGTGAACTACAATTTAGATGTCAATGATGGCACAACCTTTCATTTTGTAGAAATTCAGTAAAAGTGTTTCTTTATTGTGATGCTTGAACCACTGGCTATGAGAAGATTAATACGGTAGTAATCTCTTGTACTGTACAGAATGTCCTAACTATTTTATGTGGTTTTTGTATGTAGGTGGAGCTAATTTTTGCAATTGTATCTTAGATGTTAGCTTAACATGTTTACATTTTTACTTGTATTGTGATTTAATTTCATCTATACCAATTGTTTTAATACTGAATAGGTATTTTATTTTGATTGAACATATTTGAAATTACTGCTTTAGTGTTCAGTTGATTTATAATCTAATGTAAACTGCTTTAATAGAAAAATACAGATTTGAAAATTAATGTATTGTGAAATGTTAGAGAAGGATCTTAATTGTTTGCTGCTAAAATGTGGATTGTTTGCAACTAGAACTGTACATCAAAGATAAAAACACATCTGCAATAAAAGGATTCTGTATTCTAATTTTCTTTAAACTGGACTATAATATGTAGTTTTAGGATTATAAAGAATGTGGCTCATGGCTTCTGTAAAATCAAAGAACTAATTTATGTTTAACTACCTCTTATTAGACAGAACAGAATGTATAGTCTGAGTGCATCCACCTAGGCTAGCACTAACAATAGTAAACATCTTGACCTCAATCTAGTAATCAGAAGAGATGATAAAAATATCCACTAGCTAATGTTAATTGCAGTACTAATACCCTGGTATATCCATTATGTAGATACTTATAAACTAAGTTGGACATCATAACCTGACATTCATCTTGTTTGTACAGACATGTGCTAGTGCTATATTTCCCATGATGTCCTACTGCTGTCTTTATTCTGAGGGTATCCTGTAAATAACACTGAGCAAACAAAGATTTAAAATAAGTATGCTTCGGAACCTGGCCTTCGAGACTTGTTTGACTTTATTAGTGAACCACTGTCTTTATTAAAACTGTTACATTGTTTTCTTGGATGGAAAGTAAAAAATTACAGTTCTGTTCACTAAATGAAACCCTTCATGTAGCTCTGCTAATTTAAAGCAAAGTGCACTATGCAAATAGGGTGTACTTTTTGTCCTATTATAAAAGAAATGTAAAACTGTTACAAGGAGTTAAATATTTTAAAATTAAAATGTCTGAGTGATTTGAGTTAATGGAGAAAAAAGCCCATCATTCATTCTCTCTCTCTCTCTCTCTCTCTCATATGAAGAAGCAGTGTTTTCCAGAAATTGCAATATTTTTTCCCGCAATGACTTCATTTCCAGAATCGCTGATCAGAGGGTGGGTGGGGCATACAGGGTCACACCTCTAAGATTTCCTCTTGTAGACACCTGACTACTCCCCATAGCATAGGGCAGAGGTGATGCATGGGTGGGGCATGCAGGGTTATATGACCTCCCAGATTTCTGTCTGGAGACACCTGACTCCTCCCCAGGGTGCAAGGCAGAGGCTCGCTGCTGTTGAGACTTGCCACCAACTTCTCCCCTCCTCACACAGACCTTGGCTCAGCAAAACCACCACCAAGCTTCCCTTGGGCAGATAGGGCACTTGGCAGAGGGGCACCAGGCTCCCTCGCCACATTGCAGAGCAGACAACACTCACGCCTGTTCTCGCAGCATCCATAGCACCTCTCCACTGCTCACCTCCCCTACACACAGCTGCCTCCTGCCCCCTCCTTCCAGCACACAGCTGGCTCTAGGCTCTCAGTGCCCAGCATCTGTCCTCCACCTCCCCTGCACAGCTGACTCCTGCCCCCTCCCCCAGCACACAGCTGTCCTGGTTCTAGCCCTCAGGGCCTAGCATCTGTCCACCATCCCCTGCACACAGCTGGCTCTAAAACTGACAATTTCCATTGTAAAAAGAAAATGTTAAGTGTCTATTAACATTGTAATGTAGGCTACTGCATTTTCGTGCTGTAAAGGATTCATATTGCTCATGTTTGTCAATACATGAATTTTTTGTATTAATGTAATACATATCCAAAATACCCAAAATATACAGCTTTGAAAATCCAAAATTCTTCTTCGAGTGATTGTTCATAGATTCATAGATTATAGGACTGGAAGGGACCTCGAGAGGTCATCGAGTCCAGTCCCCTGCCCGCATGGCAGGACCAAATACTGTCTAGACCATCCCTGATAGACATTTATCTAACCTACTCTTAAATATCTCCAGAGACGGAGATTCCACAACCTCCCTAGGCAATTTGTTCCAGTGTTTAACCACCCTGACAGTTAGGAACTTTTTCCTAATGTCCAACCTAGACCTCCCTTGCTGCAGTTTAAACCCATTGTTTCTGGTTCTATCCTTAGAGGCTAAGGTGAACAAGTTCTCTCCCTCCTCCTTATGACACCCTTTTAGATACCTGAAAACTGCTATCATGTCCCCTCTCAGTCTTCTCTTCTCCAAACTAAACAAACCCAGTTCTTTCAGCCTTCCTTCATAGGTCATGTTCTCAAGACCTTTAATCATTCTTGTTGCTCTTCTTTGGACCCTTTCCAATTTCTCCACATCTTTTTTAAAATGCGGCGCCCAGAACTGGACACAATACTCCAGCTGAGGCCTAACCAGAGCAGAGTAGAGCGGAAGAATGACTTCTCGTGTCTTGCTCACAACACACCTGTTAATGCATCCCAGAATCATGTTTGCTTTTTTTGCAACAGCATCACACTGTTGACTCATATTTAGCTTGTGGTCCACTATAACCCCTAGATCCCTTTCTGCCGTACTCCTTCCTAGACAGTCTTTTCCCATTCTGTATGTGTGAAATTGATTTTTCCTTCCTAAGTGGAGCACTTTGCATTTGTCTTTGTTAAACTTCATCCTGTTTAACTCAGACCATTTCTCCAACTTGTCCAGATCATTTTGAATTATGACCCTGTCCTCCAAAGTAGTTGCAATCCCTCCCAGTTTGGTATCATCCGCAAACTTGATAAGCATACTTTCTATGCCAATATCTAAGTCGTTGATGAAGATATTGAACAGAGCCGGTCCCAAAACAGACCCCTGCGGAACCCCACTCGTTACGCCTTTCCAGCAGGATTGGGAACCATTAATAACAACTCTCTGAGTACGGTTATCCAGCCAGTTATGCACCCACCTTATAGTAGCCCCATCTAATTTGTATTTGCCTAGTTTATCGATAAGAATATCATGCGAGACCGTATCAAATGCCTTACTAAAGTCTAGGTATACCACATCCACCGCTTCACCCTTATCCACAAGGCTCGTTATTCTATCAAAGAAAGCTATCAGATTGGTTTGACATGATTTGTTCTTCACAAATCCATGCTGGCTGTTCCCTATCACCTTACCACCTTCCAAGTGTTTGCAGATGATTTCCTTAATTACTTGCTCCATTATCTTCCCTGGCACAGAAGGTAAACTAACTGGTCTGTAGTTACCTGGGTTGTTTTTATTTCCCTTTTTATAGATGGGCACTATATTTGCCCTTTTCCAGTCTTCTGGAATCTCTCCCGTCTCCCATGACTTTCCAAAGATAATAGCTAGAGGCTCCGATACCTCCTCTATTAGCTCCTTGAGTATTCTAGGATGCATTTCATCAGGCCCGGGTGACTTGCAGGCATCTAACTTTTCTAAGTGATTTTTAACTTGTTCTTTTTTTATTTTATCCGCTAAACCTACCCCCTTCCCATTAGCATTCACTATGTTAGGCATTCCTTCAGACTTCTCGGTGAAGACCGAAACAAAGAAGTCATTAAGCATCTCTGCCATTTCCAAGTTTCCTGTTACTGTTTCTCCCTCTTCACTAAGTAGTGGGCCTACCCTGTCTTTGGTCTTCCTCTTGCTTCTAATGTATTGATAAAGTCTTCTTGTTTCCTTTTATTCCGTAGCTAGTTTGAGCTCATTTTGTGCCTTTGCCTTTCTAATCTTGCCCCTGCATTCCTGTGTTGTTTGCCTATATTCATCCTTTGTAATCTGTCCTAGTTTCCATTTTTTATATGACTCCTTTTTATTTTTTAGATCGTGCAAGATCTCGTGGTTAAGCCAAGGTGGTCTTTTGCCACATATTCTATCTTTCCTAACCAGCGGAATAGCTTGCTTTTGGGCCCTTAATAGTGTCCCTTTGAAAAACTGCCAACTCTCCTCAGTTGTTTTTTCCCTCAGTCTTGATTCCCATGGGACCTTACCTATCAGCTCTCTGAGCTTCCCAAAATCTGCCTTCCTGAAATCCATTGTCTCTATTTTGCTGTTCTCCCTTCTACCCTTCGTTAGAATTGCAAACTCTATGATTTCATGATCACTTTCACCCAGGCTGCCTTCTACTTTCACATTCTCAACGAGTTCCTCCCTATTTGTTAAAATCAAGTCTAGAACAGCTTCCCCCCTAGTAGCTTTTTCAACCTTCTGAAATAAAAAGTTGTCTCCAATGCAGTCCAAGAATTTGTTGGATAGTCTGTGCCCCGCTGTGTTATTTTCCCAACATATATCCGGATAGTTGAAGTCCCCCATCACCACCAAATCTTGGGCTTTGGATGATTTTGTTAGTTGCTTGAAAAAAGCCTCATCCACCTCTTCCACCTGGTTAGGTGGCCTGTAGTAGACTCCTAGCATGACATCTCCCTTGTTTTTTGCCCCTTTAAGCCTAACCCAGAGACTCTCAACACTTCCGTCTCCTATGTCCATCTCTACCTCAGTCCAAGTGTGTACATTTTTAATATACAAGGCAACACCTCCTCCCTTTTTCCCCTGTCTATCCTTCCTGAGCAAGCTGTACCCATCCACACCAACATTCCAATCATGTGTATTATCCCACCAAGTTTCAGTGATGCCAACAATGTCATAGTTGTATTTATTTATTAGCACTTCCAGTTCTTCCTGCTTATTCCCCATACTTCTCGCATTTGTATATAGGCATCTAAGATACTGGTTTGATCTTTCCTCACAGTTTTGTCCTGACTCTCCTTTCTCTCTGCCAATATAGCCCACACTCCCTCTTGTTTCCGACCCATCTCCCCGGTCTCCATGTTCCCCACTTACCTGTGGGCTTTGCTCACCTGTCCCCGTCGAACCTAGTTTAAAGCCCTCCTCACTAGGTTAGCCAGTCATGTCCATTCCAAGCAGGTGTGTGCACACCGCGCACACACCAGCCAGAAGATTTTCCCTTAGCAGCGTCCGTAGGGTCGGCCTGGGCGCCCCTTAGAGTGACGCCTCCATGGCGCCCAATATAGGGGCCTGGCGACCCCACACCCCCTCAGTTCCTTCTTACCGCCAGTGATGGCTGGCTGGAACTTTGCTGCGCTCTTGCAGCAAGCCTAGCCGTGTCTCAGTTCGTGTATATAGTTCTGATTCTCAGTTTTATAGTTAGTATTAGTGTAAGTTAGTTAGTTAGCAGTTGGGGGGCTTTCCCCTCCCTCCCAACTCAACCCCTGTCCCCTCCTAGGTCATGCCCGGGTCCCCAGGGTTTAAACTCTGTGCGGTCTGCGGGAAGTTTATGCCGAAGAGTGACCCACACTCTTCCTGCTTGATGTGCCTCAGAGAGAGCCACCAGAGAGACCGGTGCCATATCTGTAAGGGATTCCATCCCAGGACTCTCAAAGATAGAGAGCAGAGACTTAGAGTTCTCTTGATGGAGGTGGCCCTGCGGCCGCACGTGAACCCCGAACCCACCGACTCGGCACTGAGCACCTCATCATTGGTGCTCAGTGCTCCAGCACCGCTAGTAAGAGAGAAGGCCCAATCTAAGGATTCCATGCCCCAGCATCGGAGAGACTCGGGACATAGGAAGTCGGCCTCCATGCAGCACCGCTCACCATCCCCGGTGCCCACAAAAAAGAAGAGGCTGATAAGGGGCCGGTCACCCCACCAGGACCTTAAAAGGCTGGCGGTGTCCACAAGTGTGGTTGGACAAGTTGCGCCACTGGCACCTCCTCCCAAGGTCACGCTGACTCCTGCCCCATTGGGGTCCAGTCGAGTCCGGACCGATCCAGGTCCCCGGACCATTGCGAGGATGTGCGCCTCCCATCGACGTTGGAGGCATTCGAGGCAGCTTCAGACCTGATGAGCCTGCCGGTGCCGGCCTCCCTGGGTAGGAGGGAAGAGCCGCCCGTAACTTCCCGACCCCCGATCCAATCAAGGGGCAAGCCGACCATGATGGCACCACAGACCCCGCCTCGCGCCGTTCCAGCACTGCTGGCGCAGAAGGAAGTGCCTCCCCGGCCTCGCGGTACCACTCGCCGGTGACCATGGGTACTGCCCCCCCTTGGTCTTCATACTCAGAGACCTTGGAGTCAGAAGGGGAATCCTATCGCTCCAGTAAATCAAGGAGCTGGCGGTCAGCTTCACAGAGAAGTCAACAACCTTACCCGGCACCATGGCAGCAGTAGTGGCAGCCGCCTTCCCAGTGGTCTTTCTGGACTCCCTGGGCGTATCATGAGACCCAGGGGTAGGTGCACGATCCACGCTCCAGGTCCGCGTCGGTAGCCCCGGCGCAATAGCCTCTACCAGCGGCACCGTCATCCGAGAGGGGTGTGCCACCTATTCAACAGGATCTGGCACTGCCTCGTCAGATGCCAGCACCGATGGGGGCCACGTCTTCGATGCCGCAGGCACCGCCCCGCACGCCTCATTCGGCGTCGACCCCGGTACCGGTCGTGGTGCCACCCCTTCCATCTGCACTGGCCATGCAGATGTCACAGGACCCACATTTTCTCCCATCCTCCTCCTCTGAACCACACCTCATAACACAAGGTGAACTGAATGACCTTGTCAGGGATTTGGAACTACCCAAGAGTAAGGCAGAGCTGTTGGGCTCCAGACTACAGCAGTGGAATCTCCTAGCAGGTGATGTTAGCGTTTCCATGTTCCGTGACCGTCAAAAGGATCTTGTCCCATTCTTCTTCATGGAAGGTGATCTTGTAGCCTGCAACAACATCGATGGTGTGATGGCAGCCCTCAACATCGTTCACGATCCAGATGAGTGGAGACTGTTCATTGATTCATCCAAGACGAGTCTTAAAGCTGTTTTACTGCATAATGGCAATGTTTTGCCATCAATTCCAGTTGGTCATGCAGTCCATATGAAGGAAACCTATGACAACATGAAACAACTTTTGAGGTGCATAAACTATGACCAACATCAGTGGCAGCTTTGTGGCGATTTGAAGGTTGTTGCTCTCTTGCTTGGTCTGCAGACTGGATACACAACGTACTGCTGTTTTCTCTGCGAATGGGATAGTCGTGCGAGAGATTCCCACTACATCAAGAAAGATTGGCCACTCCGACAGTCATTGGAGCCTGGGAGGAAAAGTGTTCAGCATCCACCACTTGTTGAATCAAGGAAGATTTTGTTACCACCCTTGCACATCAAGCTGGGTCTGATGAAGAACTTTGTCAAGGCTATTGACAAAACACAAGCAGCTTTCAAGTACCTCCATGGAAAATTTCCAAGGTTAAGTGAAGCTAAGATAAAGGAAGGTGTCTTTGTTGCTCCTCAGATTCGTGAACTTCTTTGAGATGATGCATTTGACCATGCACTGCGTGGCAAGGAAAAGACGGCATGGAAAGCCTTCCAGTTAGTGGCAATAAATTTTCTCGGAAACAACAAGGCAGACAACTACAGGTTGTTAGTGGAAAACCTCCTCAAGGCATACAAAAGCCTTGGTTGCAACATGTCACTAAAGATACATTTTTTGCACTCTCATCTAGATTTTTTTTCCACTGAACTGCGGAGCAGTGAGCGACGAGCACGGCGAGCGATTTCACCAGGACATTGCAACAATGGAGAAACGCTATCATGGCAAATGGAGCCCATCAATGCTTGCAGACTATTGCTGGACAGTGACAAGAGATGCTCCATTTATTGAATACAAGAGACAAGCCAAGAAGCGCCGAGTAGACACTGAATAGGACTAAACTATGTACATAATAGTTTTTTGCCTTTTGTTTCATAATAAATTTGATTTATATAACCCTTTTGCTGATTTTTAAAGTGTTACATAAACAGGACAGGTGAAATATTATCATGTAAAGCAACCATAAACACATGAAAAGACCTAGGTTTACAATTTATGATTAAAACTCTACTATCTACACAATATACATAGACATAAAATGTAAAACTTAACTATCTTAGAAACAGTAGCCAATCAGTTGTTTTAATTGTCATATTTGAATTCAACACATCAAAATACATAATAAATAGCACATTTTATCTCTGAAGCAGACGACTTCTCAAAAATTGTAGACCAGTGAAATCAGTCCAATTCTTTGTGGCTGTGGCCGACAGGATGAAGGGACTCCCTGTCTCGTTTCAGCGTATCTTCTCATGGATCACATCCGTGAGTGCTACGATCGGGCGAGGGTGCCCGCCCTGCCGATTACAGCCCACTCCACCAGGGCACAGACCTCTTCTGTGGCATTCCTGGCTCAGATCCCGACCCAAGAGATATGCAGGGCGGCCAGGTGGTCCTCAATTCCAGGGCCAGCTCCAGGCACCAGCTTGCCAAGCAGGTGCCTGGGGCAGCCTCTCCGGCGAAGGGCGGCACGTCCAGCTATTCGGCGGCAATTCAGCGGACGGTCCTGCTCGGAGTGAAGGACCTCCCGTCGAATTGCCACCGCAGATCGCGATTGCGGCTTTTTTTGCACGCTTGGGGTGGCAAAAACCCTAGAACCGGTCCTGCTTAATTCATACGTTCACGTCGCACTATGCCATCACGCACCAGGCCAGAGCTGACGCAGCCTTCGGTCGTGCAGTGCTTCAATCTGTAGTGGACTCCGACCCCACCGCCTGAACTCCATCTTGGGAGTCACCTTCTTGGAATGGACATGAACAATCACTCGAAGAAGAAAAACGATTACTCACCTTCTCGTAACTGTTGTTCTTCGAGATGTGTTGTTCATGTAAATTCCAATACCCACCTTCCTACCCCTCTGTCGGAATGCCGTCAAGAAGGAACTGAGGGGGTTGGGGGTCGGCAGGCCCCTATATTGGGCACCATGGAGGCGCCACTCCAGGGGGCGCCCAGGCCAACCCTACGGATGCTGCTAAGAGAAAATCTTCCGGCTGGCGTGCGCGCGGCGCGCACACACCTGCTTGGAATGGACATGAACAACACATCTCGAAGAACAACAGTTATGAGAAGGTGCATAACCGTTTTTTACTCTGTTTCCATTGCTGGAAAACACTGGCCCTATTCATATGGCATCGGCATCATATTCTATGGATGCAGTTGTAGGTCCATAAGCCATTTCAAGGCCTCCTCTGTGATGTGGATATCATCTAGTTGAGTTGGGGCTCTGCATTTTGATGGTTTGGACGTTCTTACCACAGTTGCACAAAGGGGAGTCTTTGATTTTCCATTTACGCAGCAAGTAGCTGCATCTTCCGTGGTTTGTTCAGATGCAGTTCAATGTGGTCCAAAGTCTGAGTGGCTAAAACTGGATGGATGGCTTGCTGGGTCAGTAACAACGTGCTTATTTGGAATGGTAGATGTGGTCCAGACACTTTGCGTTTCCCTGGCCTGATCCAGACACATGACGAGGTCCCATGTGGTCCATAGTGGTTTTTGTGATTTCAGGTGGCATTGGGGTATGTTATCCATAACCTGCTGAGAAGCTCTGAGTAGTCTTCAGCGTGTTTAAGTTCATGCTATGGCTATATCTCGATGGGTAGCTGGAGGTTTGATGTTTGCTAATCCAGAAAGCCATGGGACAGGTATTGATTTTTAAAGTTCCCATGATGATTTATATAGTCTGATTCAGCTGCCTATCCACAGTTGAGTACGGCAGCTTCTTCTCCACACTGGTGCACTGTACCGAATACACCAGGGCCAAGGCTGATGTTCATAGCACCAAAGCAGTTGATCCCTAGCTTGTTCCTGCTCAGTTTTGAATAATGTTGTACTCCTGGGGGAATTCTGCGCCAAAAAATCAAAAATTCTGCAACAAAAAATTGAATATTCTCCACACGATATTATCAAATTCTGCATATTTTATTTGTCAAAATAATACAATATAATCACAGCAGTTTCAATTATTATTGGTCATTTATTTCACAATACAGTAACTCCCCCCTTAACATCGTCTCACTTAACATTGTTTCGATCTCATGTCCCTGCTCAATTACAGAACATGCTCCATTTAAAGTTGTGCAATGCTTCATTATAACATTTGGCTTCCTGCTTTGTCCACAGCTGGCAGCCCCCCCCATCAGCTCCCCTATGCCCCCCACACACACACAGTGCTCCCGCCTGCCGGCAGACCCCACAGATCAGCACCTTCGACCCACGGCAATCAGTTGGCTTGCGGCATTCAGGGGGGAGGAAGGAGGATTCGGCATGCCTCCCCCCTCCCTCCCCTGCCTCCTGCCTGTGGCAATCAGCTGGCTTGCAGTGTTCAGGAGGCAGGGGGAGCCTGCGCACCATGTCCTCCCCCCTCCCCTCCTGAATGCTGCAAGCCAGCTGATTGCCACAGGGAGGGGGGAGGAGCGAGGACGTGGCATACGGAGTAAAGGGGGAGGGGAGGAAGAAGAGGCGGGTTAAGGGTGGGGGCTTGGGGGAAGGGGTGGAGTGGGCGGGCTGAGGATTGAGCCCCCAGCCCCTGGTGCTTACAGAGTAGGGGAAGCTGCCGCTGCTGTAGCACAATGTGCGTTTCCTAGCCTATAGCACCTTCAGCCTCCTTGCCTGCCACATTGTCTCCAGTGCCAGTGGGCTGTGCCTGTGTGGGGTAAGGCGGGGGCACCTCCCAACTATAGTACTGTACTGTATGGCAAAAAAAAATGTCCCTGGAACCTAACTCCCCCCGCCCCCCATTTACATTCATTCTTATAGGGAAATTGGATTTGCTTACATTGTTTCACTTAGTCGCATTTTTCAGGAACACAACTACAACGTTAAGTGAGGAGTTACTGTACTTGTCAGCAAATATGTCTGTAACAATACAGACGACAAAAAAGATTCCGGATTTTTTTTTTTACAAATAGATCCCTTACTAGGCATATTAATACATAACTCTGAGTAATAATTCATTTAAACTACACTAAAGAACCGTATTTCCCGCACCCCTCAGAAGTAGTGCAAGGGCTTAGGAGAGTCAGGGGTAATGGAGGAGCTGAGGGAGAGGGAAGTAATTGCTGGGAAGAAGCCTGGGTGTGAACTGTATGGAACATGTTTTTTGAGGGGTGGGGAGGGATTGTTAGGGAGCTTTCCCCGTGCAGACCCTGGCTGACCCCTAGCCTCTCTCATTCAGTGAGGCACATCTGCCCCGTCACCATGTGTCTTTGCACCCCCAGTCCACATGTGTCCCTCTACACCCACTCAGACATCCACTCCCCCATCCCCATGTGGCCCTGCATCCCCTCCCACTGTATCCATATGTCTCTGTGCCCCCACTCAGCCACACCCTGTTCCTATGTGGTCCTGCACTCCTGCCCCATCGCCAGGTGGCCCTGCACCTCCCTCTTGCGGCCCGCAATCAGATTACCCTGATGGGACGCAGGTTGCCCACCACTGCTTTAGAGGCTACTTTTTGGAGGCGGTCATGAAAGATTAGTGTGCCTTCAAGAATGAGACAGAGATATGTTGTCTTTGGGTCATAATGCACAGTTTCACCACAAAACTTGACGGCGTGTTTTGTATCATTTCTGTTGTCAAGGCAGAAAGTGAAGACTACCTATTTGCTCAGATTTGGTCTCAGCTGCCTCTTTTGGAAGGCACTCCTCCATGATTTTAAGATCAGATGTAAGGGTCACTTCAAGTTCTTTAAAGCTATGGGCCTGAGTTGCCAGTGCCAAATCATCTACATATGCAAACTTCTGCTCTAGAATATCATTAATAATTGCAAAGTAAGGCAATACAATTGAGTGATTTAATGAATCATGTTGCAACTAAAGTTGCTGCAGTTTGCTTTAAGGGAACATATCAAAATAAGATGATCACTTACTATAACCATTACCAAAATTGTTATATTGAGTTCTCCCATCTGTGTATTATATAGTCACATAATCTGTCTGCAAGACATCAAAATAAATTGCTTCTCAAGGAGAAAACATCTTTCAATATTTTTATGTATAGATAGTTTTCTACATGTTCTTTATGTACATCCCAAAGACACCACCATAGTAACTTGTGAAATGTCTTTTATACTGTAAATGCAGTGTAGTTGTAGCTGTGTTGGTATTAGAGGATATTAGAGAGACAAGGTGGGTGAGAAAATACCTTTTATTGGACCAACTTCTATTGGTGACAGAGAAGCAGCAGGTTTCGACTTAGTGGGTCTAGTGAAGACCCACTAAATTGACGGCAGAGCACTCTCCGATTGACTCCAGTACTCCAGCTTCATGAGAAGAGTAAGGTAAATTGACAGGAGAGCGTCTCCCGTCGACGCAGCACAGTGAAGATGCCGTCATAAGTCGGCCTAAGCTATGTCAATTCCAGCTACGTTGTTCACATAGCTGGAGTAGCGTAACTTAGGTTGACTTACCCCGGTAGTGAAGACAAGCCCTAAGTTTGGAGTTTATTAATACAAACTTGAAAGCAATTTAATTGCCAGACGTGCATAATGCAAATCCATCAACTTTGAGATTTGATTGCCAATGTACTCAAATGCCAGTTTCTTTTTCTTACTGAACAATGAAGACATTGGACATTTTTCCCTGTAAGACCAATTTCTTTCCTTTCCCTCTTTAAAAAAAAATTGTAAGGACAGTCCCTCAGCTAGTATAAAGTGTGTAGCTCCACCAAAATTAATAGAACTAAACTGATTTTTGTTAGTTGAGAATCTGTCCCATAAGTTCTTCGAGTGCTTACTCATGTCCATTCTATGCTGGGTGTGAGTATGTGCATGCACCATTGCCGAAGATTTTTCCCTTAGTGGGAAATCCCACCAGGCGCTTCTAAAGAGAATTGCAACTAACCTGGGTCTAGAAGTTGAGGAGCTCAAGGAATCATTGACATTCTGGCTGCAGGAGCACCATCTAAGGTAGGCCTACCCATTAATGAAGCTGTAATGGGTCCAGTCAGAGCCCTGTGGCAGACCCCATCTTCTCTCCCTCCCACTTTGAAAAGGGGTGAAAAGAAATATTATGTACCAGCCAAAGGGTACCTATCCTCTCATCCTGCTCTTGGGTCCCTAATTGTATTGACAGCCAGTGAGTGGGATAGCCAGGGCCAAGCAAGTGCTACCCCAAAACAAAAGGACACATAAACTTGATCTGTTTGGGAGAAAAAATTATTCAACGGGTAGACTACAGCTGCATATCTCAAACCAGCAAGCCCTTCTGGGGAGATACGATTACAACTTGTAGGACTCCCTGTCAAAATTTAAAGACTTGTTGCCTCAGGACTTCTCTGCCCTTTTAGAGGAGGGAAAGAATATTGCCAGAGCCTGAACGATGGCCTCTGCATTGGCCATGAGGCGATGCTCTTGGCTGCAGTCCTCTGGACTACCTCAGGAGATCCAGCAGTCGATTCAGGACATCCCCTTTGAAGGTTCCTCATTGTTTTTGGAGAAAATGGACACACAGCTTCATGGCCTGAAGGACTCAAGAGCTACCCTCCAGTCCCTTTGAGGAAGCATTTCAGGCCTCAACAGCTGGCCTGCTGCTCGGCTCCACCACCAAGGAGGACCTATTCAAGAGAAGGAACAGAGGTTATCAACACCATCAACTGCTTACATTCACCTCAGCCTCCCTGCCGAGGTCACATAGGAAGAGCCCTGCAAATCCATGGATATCCATGGACCATTTTTGCGGACCATTTTTGCAGACCATTTTGAATCCGTGCAGGCCTCTAAATATAGGATCTCAAAGGTGGGGAAGCAGCAATTTCATCGTTCCATCCCCACAGTGGGCGGTACGTCAGTTTTCTCTCATGAGATGACAATTCGCTTTCTTAAAGGGTTAGAGAGGCTTTACCATCAGGTTCGCAAACTGATTCCACCGTGGGATTTAAACTCAGTCCTACTGAAACTCACAAGCGCTCCCTTTGAGATGCTAGCTTTGTGCCCTCTGTTGCTTCTCTTCTGGAAGGTCGTCTTCCTGATAGTGATTACCTCAGCTAGAAGGGTCTCTGAAATCAGCATCCTTAAGTCAGAACACAGTACACGGTGTTCTTCAATGACAAGGTTCACCTGCGCCCCCATCTGGCCTTCCTGCCAAAGGTGGTCTTGCAGTTCCATAGCAACCAAGCCATTTTCCTGCCAGTTTTCTTCCCGAAGCCACACAAGAATTCAGAAGAGCGGCGGCTTGACTCATTGGATGTTAGGCACACACTCACCTTCTACATTGAGAGGACTAAACCGTTCTGCAGGTCCACGCAACTCTTTGTGGCAATAGCAGAGAAGATGAAAGGCCTCCTGGTTTCAGCCCAGAGAAGCTCATCCTGGATAACCTCCTGCATTCAGACATGCTATGCGCAGGCAAACATTCCACCTCTGGCCATCTTGACCACTCATTCTACAAGAGCCCAGGTCTCTCTTCAGCAGCGTTTCTGGCCCAGGTCCGGATCCAAGACATCTGCAGGGCCGCAACCTGGTCGTCAGTACATTCCTTCTCTTCTCACTATGCCTTCACTAAGGCTACGAGTCTGTCACAGAGGTCACGTATTCTGTGACTTTCTGGGACCTCCGTGACTTCTGCAGTGACCAGTGGAGCTGGACCAGGGGCCACCTGAGCAGCTTGGGCAGCCCGTGGGCCAGCTGCACCGGCCACTGCTGAGGCAGTCTCAGGCAACCCTGCCACCCTCCCAACCCCAGCAGCAGCAAGAGTTTGGGTGTGGGAGGGGGCTCAGGGCTGGGGTAGGGGGTTGGGGTGCGGGAGGGGGTGAGGGATCTGAGCGGCGACATGTCCCTCCCTTGGCTCCTAGGTGAAGGTGTGGCCAGGTAGCCCTGTACACTGCCTCCACCTACAGGCGCCACCCCCGCAGCTCTCATTGGCCATGGTTCGTGGCCAATGGGAGCTGTGGAGCCAGCACTCAGGGCGGAGGCAGCGTGCAGAGCCTTCCTGGACGTGCCTCCACCTAGGAGGCGATGGACATGTTACCACTTCCAGGGAGCCACGCGGAGCGAGGTAGGGAGCCTGCCAGCCCCACCAACCCTCCCCCCACAGCAACAGCGGGAGTCCTGGGCTGTGTGCCACCATCCACCCCACCCCCTCGAGCACCCGTGGCACCTCTGGGCCGCCCCCCTCCAGAGCACCCAAGATTTAGTCAGGGGTATGTCATGGACAGGTCACGAGGCCATGAATTTTTGAATAGGCTTGATATGATGTCCGCTTTAAGACAGCTGGGTTGCAAACCATGTGTCCATGAACTCTGAGCCCCTTATACCGGCACATAAGCACACAGCACCAGAGGGTGCTAGAGCAGCCCGACAGATACCAGTGAGGGAAAAATTCTGGGCAACGGATCATGCAGTGCGTGCACACCTAATGCAGAATGGACATGAGCAATACATCTTGAAAAACAACAGTTATGGAAAGATTAGTAACTGTTTGTTTTTTTCCCCCTTATTTGTGGAGGTCTGGTATCTTCTTTTCCTTTGCTTGTTAATTCTGTTTATCTGGAGATGCTAAACACTGCCGTTGTAGGAGTTTCCTTTTTAAATTGCAAAGTATCAGTTCTGTGCAAACTATATTTTTTTTGTGTGCTGCTTCAGAGGGTTAAATTGTTGCTGACTGCTAGCTTTAAGATATTGCTACAAGGAGTTATGTCCCTGGTGAGCATGGGAAATTGTTTTCCTGGCCTTACTTGAGGTTTCCATTAAGTATGATTCATTGGCATGGAATGTCTTGGAGCTGTGGAGAAGAACCAGTAAGATGAGGAAATCAGTACTCTTAGCTTTGAACTAGCCTCAGTAGGCTCTGTAAACAACTGGTGCTTTGATAGTCATAAGGCAACAGTAGCCAATTGGAGTTATAGGGCATCTGTTCCTCTGTGTAGTTCATCTGGGGCATGAGTGAAGAGCCAGCTTCTCATGATCAAGCAAAAGCAATACAGTAGAACCTCAGAGTTAAACACCAGAGTCACGAACTGACTGGTCAACCACACACCTCATTTGGAACTGGAAGCATGCAATCAGGCAGCAGCAGAGACTACCCCCCCCCCCAAAAAAGCAAATTCAGTACAGTACCGGGTTAAACGTAAACTACTAAAAAATATACAGGGAAGGTTAAAAAAAAAGATTTGACAAGGTAAGGAAACGGTTTCTGTACTTGTTTCATTTAAATTAAGATGTTTAAAAGCAGCATTTTTCTTCTGCATAATAAGTTTCAAAGCTGTATTAAGTCAATATTCAGTTGTAAACTTCTGAAAGAACAACCATAACTTTTTGTTCAGAGTTCCGAATAACCTCCATTCTCGAGGTGTTTGTAACTCTGAGGTTCTACTGTACACAATATTCATGAAGGACTTCTAGATTCTTGTAACCGGATCAAACTCTTTTTGTGGGGGGGAGGGGAAATAAAGTCTGAACCAGTAGCTCATCAAGGATTATTTTTTGTAGGGGGGCATCATTGTGGTATGTGCTGTACAAATGCATAGCAAGAGACAGTCCCTGCCTTGAAAAACTTACCACAGAATCTGCTTTCAGTCTTGAAACTAGCTCATTGCCCATCTTGCTATATTGGACTCAGTGTTGTGGCACTTTACCTTTGCATTACTTCATGCAATTGAAGACCCCTAGTTCTGGAACCTGACCACAGGAGTCAGGTCTCAAATTAATTTAAAGTAGGATTGGTGTACAGGATTAAAACATGAGTTCCTGCTGGCTGCAAAATTTGCCTGTGCACTACTAACGACAGTTCTGTGCATCCACCACAAGTCGGTCCTAAAAACTATTCAAATCTAGTCTGTGGCATAAGGATTAATTAGAATGGGAATAAAAAGGTGTGAAAATACTGGACTTCAGAGTATTTTGATCCATCTACTATAATGAACTAAATTAGGAAGGGATTTAAAATATATGCACACTACTCCCTTATCTCTTATAACATAAAGTGGGTTAGCCATTAGATCAGGTATTGCTCCTTCATCAGCATAATGAAAGCCATATTAATGTCCCATAACAAGGGGTTTCCAAACTCTGATCCTTGGTGTTGTGATGGTCTGCAGAGAGCTAGCTAGTCATAGGGTATTTGCTCCTTACTTCCAGCTGCTAAAGTGCTTTAAAAGACAACTAAAAATGCGGTAAATATATTGGTATTACTTTTCCATAACTGGTTGAGTTGCCACAAGGATGTTAGGTGATGGTGAGCAGGAAAGAAGATAGTACACAGAATCACAATTGAGAGGGGAGGAAGCCTAAGAAAAGCTCTGCAGTAAAATTAGTGCAAATTATGATTATTGAAGAACGCCTAACAAACTTAAGATCTTCCAAAATCTAAGCACCAAGAACTGAGTGACAGCATGTCTGATTTAATTCTGGAAAGCTGAAAAGGTAGGAGGACTTGAAATAACTCTTATTTCTGTGTAGGACACAGTAAGTGGAGGCAAGAGTCTGAAGATAACTGTCGATCAACCTCACCACCCTCTTCTGTGACAAGCACATCTATCCTTGATCAATTCCCTTTACACTTTGGCCATTATTGTTAAGTCTAACTTGGCCCATTGTAGCTGACAGTGCTGGTCATCCGTCTCTGAAAGGCCACACAATTTGTCTGACAACAACATTTACCTTTAAGAGAAACATGACTGAGTGCACGTCATGCTGGAACAGGGGTGGGCAAACAGGCCTGTGGGCCAGATCCAGCATGCCAGCCATTTTAATCTGGCCCTTGAGCTCCCACTGGGGAGTGGGGCCTGGGGCTTGCCCCGCTCCGGCGCTCCAGCCAGGGAGCAGGGTCAGGGGCCGCTCTACATGGCTCCCGGAAGCAGTGGCATGACCCCCGTCCAGTTCCTACATGTTGGGGCAGCCGGGGGCTCTGCTCTGCATGCTGTCCCCACCCCAAGTGCCACCCCTACAGCCCCCATTGGCCGGCAACTTCAGCCAATGGGAGCTGCAGGGGCGGTTTCTGCGGACAGGGCAGCGTGCAAAGCCGCCTGGCCTCACCTCCATGTAGGAGCCGGAGAAGGGACATGCCGCTGCTTCCAGGAGACATTTTAAGTAAGTGTCCCCCGGAGCCTGCACTCCTGAGCCTCTCCCCCTGCCCCAGCCCTGATCCCCCTCCTGCCTTCCAAACCCCTTGATCCCAGCCCAGAGCACCCTCCTGCACCCCAAACACCCAGGGCTGGTGCAAGGAAGTTTCGCGCCCTAGGCAAAACTTCCACCTTGCGCCCGCACCCCCAGCGGCAGCTAACCCAACCCCCACCCAGGGATCCCGCCCCCGCCCTCCTGCAGCAGCTACCCCCCCTCTGCGCCAGCTAACCCCGCCCGGGGAGCCCCCCTCTGCAGCAGCTAACCCCACCTGGGGAGACCCCCGCCGAGGCAGCTAACCCCGCCTGGGGAGACTCACCCCACCTGGGGAGCCCGCCCCAGCTCACCTCTGCTCCACCTGCTCCGCTGAGCATGCCAGCGCCGCTCTAATTCTCCTCCCTTCGCAGGCTTGCGGCGCTGATTGGAGGAGACTTAGAGCGGGGGCTGTGTGCTCAGCAGAGGAGGCAGAGTGGAGGTGATCTGGGGCGGGGAGCAGTTCCCCTGTGCACCCCCCCCTTACTGCGGGTGGCCCTCCCCACACCCCCCCCTGGCCCAGCTCAGCTCACCTCCACTCCACCTCCTCGCCTGAGCGGGCTTTTAGGCGCCCCCAACCACTAGGCAGCTGCCTAGTTTGCCTAAATGGTTGCACCGGCCCTGCAAACACCTCATCCCCAGCCCCATGCCATAGCCCGCACTCCCAGCCGGAGCCCTCACCCCACCACACCCCACTCCCTCGCCCCAGCCCAGAGCCCCCTCCCGCACCCTGAACTCCTCAGTTCTGACCCCGCCCCGGAGCCCGCACCTCCAACCAGAGCTCTCACCCCCTCCCACACCCCAACCCCAATTTTGTGAGCATTCGTGGCCCGCCATACACTTTCTATACCCAGATGTTGCCCTCTGGCTAAAAAATTTGCCCACCCCTATACTGGAGGTTAATGGATAATAATGGTATGGACCCTAATTCTCAAAATGGCCTCACTGTCCCCTTTTTACAGGTCTAATTTTGCTCTCACAATTAATTGTGGGCACAAGTGATACCACAGACCTCTAGCATTCTGATTTTTAAGTACTGGCAGTTGCATGTACTATGAACAGTGGGTGCAAAATTGTGTCTTTGGAAGCAGAGACTGCTTTTAAAAATCAGGGCACAGTTAAGTTCTATTGCTTGGGTCTGCTCAAACTGGGAGTGATTAGACAATGACAACTTAGAATGTCATCAGAGTTTGTTGCAATATTTTTTTCCATGCAAGAGATGTAAAATAGTAATTCTACTCAATAAACAAGTTGTCAAATGTGATTAGTTAATGGACTGTAATCATGTAATAGTATAAAGGTAAGGAATTGGCAAATACTAAGTGAAAATATATATTTAAATAAAAGCCATAGGGAAGGGAGGAATTGAAATGTCACTTTAAAAATTCCCATGGCAGGAGAGATCTCACTATTGATGCTGAAAACGGACTATTTACAATTTGTATGATTAGCTGTAGATCATGAATTAAAAGAAAACACGATTAATAATCATGCTTTTTAAATTAAAGATGCATTGATTATTAATATGATACACTTAGATCCGTCTGGGCATCAGGTTAACACACGGTTCCTTAACCATAAGTAGGGCTTCCCATGTAAACTGATATTTAGTGGTAAAAGCCTGTCAAAATTAAGGTCAAGATTTACTGGCAAGTATTAAGCTCCAAAAGCCTGAAATTTTATCTCCATATTTCTAGCCATCAGCTTTGTAATTCTCCATATCATTCTTAGTCAATTTCATATTAAGAAACAGGACAGGGCTGAGGGACAGAAATAGGGCTCTTCAATTAAATATTTATTTGCCAAAAGCCTAATTTTTTTGGCCAGTAAATACTAACAAGGCCTAAATGTAATTAGTGTGAATGTTTATTGTAGTTCAAAGAGTTAATTAGCTCGTTTCTTTTATCAAATAATAAACATATCTTCTTCATAGTACAACCAGGCCTTGTGGTTTCTGAGAAACCTCAAGCAATCCTGCAGTGGCATCTGCTGAAAGTTGAAATCCCTGCAGAGAGAAGTCTTATAAAATATTGCAGGGAAACTTACATCAGAATGTATCGTTTCTGGCAAGGAATAATTTCTCAAGAAACTCCACACTTTTTAGCTGCCCCAACTATAGAAGTTTAATTCTCCATTTGGGAGTTACAGGGGGGAAAAAACTTTAAAAAGGGTTATTGGCTGCCACACAGTCATAAAGAATTACCATGACTTAAACACATTTTCGTTTATGTAAATCCAGGACATTACTTGGCTGCATCTGGAAGTATTCTAAGCTGCTTCATTCTTCTTTCTGTGTAGCCTCATTTAGTTAGCATTAGGCTCCAAAATAAGATGAGATTAAAAAGTAAAGTTTAACAGGAAATAGGGCCGAAATTTTTAAAGATATCTAGGCATCATTCTGCTGAGTGTTGCAAGGCCTAGGTGATGTAGGTGCTTAAATCACTTCTGAAAATAAAACTTAGGCTTTGCAACACTGAACAGAGTAACACTTGAGATACTATGGTGACTGGCATCGTGGAACGCCGTGCACACATAAAACATAGAGATTTAGGTTCAAAATCTATTCAGCCACTTCCACTTGTAGAACCAAATCTTGCAGTCTCTAGGCAAAACTCTTACAGATATCTTGAAGATCATCTCCCCAAACCCTATGGAAGAGTCCTCTTCACTTTCCCCAGGGTGCATGCATTTCAGTGCTTCAGAGCACGTGATAGAATTTGTGGGTAAGCTCTGTCTTAATCAGTAAGTGCTATTTAGGGAAACAATGTATGGACTCAAAATTATTTGACCTCAAATTACATCTCGACCAATCCAGTTGTAAAAGTAGTTAAAAGCTGGCTCTAAATGAAAAACAGATGCTGTTTCAGAGTAGAACTATCAACCGTCAATAAATAGAAAACAAAACAGAACAAAACCTCAAGATGAAGCCACTAGAAAGTAGGACCTATAGTTCAGTTTTATCTGAATAACTTCTGTCTCCTACAGTGAACAGAAGCTGAAGTTTCAGAGGAAAATGCAAGAATTTCCAGTCCAGTGACTTTGAGATTCATTTTATGGTGGTGCACATGGGGGCCAGAGGGTGCATGTAAGTGCTAGGAATGCTATATAGAACTTGAACTGCTTTTGCATATGTAGGTGTAGTAAAATGAAAAGTGATCATCTGTGTGCATCTCACTCCATCATTCTTAGTTTCCAAAAACAAAGCCCACTGCTGAGAAACATTTAATATCCTTTTATTGAGTAGGTTTGTACAACACCCTGATCCCACACTCCTACCTTAGAGGTCCATTCCTTTACCACTGAAGTGGATGGGACTTTGGACTTTTAAACAGCCACACGTGAAGAGGGTGGTGGTGGTGGACGTTTTAGACTGGCTTTGCAGATCAGATCTGGTCTGATTTTGTCGACAAGTTAAATGGATTTGGCTGATCTCAATGTGCTTGCTAAAGAAAAAATATCTCACAATTTATAATTGGTAAAACTTATTTTGGGGAGACCCACCTGTGGGATAGCACTTGACTGAGTCACTATACCGGACTGTGTGGGAAAACTTAATCCTTTCTATCCATTGCTCTATCTAATATTGTTGACTTCTTGCTTTCTTAAAAAGTAAATTGAAGCAAATTGGCTGATCTGCTTTCACTAATTCTTTCCTCCCCACTTATTATTCAACTGAGAGCATATTTTTATAATCAAGTTATAAAATCCTTCAACGAAGGGTTTATAATGGAAAAGCAGACTGACCCTTAGCTATAGTGGAACTCAACAGTGCCTGCTCTTTAAATTTGGCTATTGTGTGATGCTTTCTTGAAAGAATTAAAATATGAAGTGTTTTAGAAAACACTTCATGAAATATTTTTCCAAAGGCTTTTTGTTTGTTCAAGGAAGGCCGATGTACACAATGCCATCTTGTGGCCAAATGGTTCTGTGTGTCTGCTGTTCAGAAAGGGAGTGAAAACATTTCAGGCTGTTCCCATGGAAGTGGAGTATGTATACTTTAACACTGCACAATGTGAGTGCGTGCCAGACAAGATTAGAAACAAATGTTTATAGTCTTTATATTTGAAGCGCTGTACACAAGAGGACAGATTTCATGTTCATCATTATGCAAAAATTAGACAAACCTAGAACCTTTTATCACCATTAGCAGGCCTCAACTTTGGCTATTTGGAACTGTAGATCTCAGGCACAAACCTCCCCAGCTATTGACTTTGAAAATCCAAAACCAGAATGAAACCCCCCCCCCCCCCCCGCTCTGAAAATCAAAAGCCCTGCCATTTCTGTAGCTTTATCTAGCCTCTAGATTAATTTCTCAGAATTTAAAGTGATGTGAGTTTAGGACTAGATTAAGGGGGAAATACAAATGCAAACCATGCTCGCTTGCGTCATTTTTGCGACCTCCAACATTAAGGTATCTTAAAGCAGCCTGATTTTCAGAAGTTGCTGAGTACCCACTCGTGGAAAAACAGAAACCTCTCAGCTGTCTTAGATTGGGCTCCCAAAAACAGAGGCATCCAAAATCATTAACCACTTTTGAAAATTGATGCCTCCAATCTACAAATGAGACCTCAAAAGGCCTGTGGAGATCAGCTAGAACAAAACCTCTAAATCCAGTTCAGGTTTGGATACCAAATTAATTCTAAGCAATCATCTCTGTAGTGCTCTAAACAAAAATCCTGCATCCGGCTATCCCTGGATTTTGGAGAAGTTGAGATGCACACCTGAAACTTTTGGCCATGTTCATTTTACTGTGCAGATGATGGAACGAAACTGTGCATGTCCACCATCAGCTGAGCTGAGACATATGGTCATATCTCTTCACTTGAAATTTGGGAATGTTAATATGTCTTTTTAAGAAAATAATTGCTGAAAGAGTGACATGCTTTATACATTGGAGAACAACCAGACGCTTGGCAAGTCATATAAACGTTTGAGAAGGGTTAGAAAACACATCGCTGCTTTTCTACTTCCATCTCTTGTGGCTAAACACTTCAGTACGGACGAACATGCACTAATGACATCTCAGTCTGTGAAAAGTAACACTGCTGTGGAACAGATGCTTAGAGAAGCAAAAAAAAAAAACACACACACACACACACACAAAAAACCCCAAAACAAAATACAGTTTTAGATCTGGAATCTCTGGGAATTACTATTCTGCATTTAAAACCAAAATACACTTTGCTTCCCAAGAAATCTGTGCAGCACATTTTAAAAACCTATTGGTGATGAGCACCAGCACAAGGTGCTGACCTCCTGTAGCACCCATTGAAGTCAGTGGCATTGGGTTCACACTGACTTAGCTAAAAAAAAGAACAGAAGCTTCTTACATATCACAGTACAGCTTTTAAAATGTTGTGTTTTTTAAATGTGTGTGTTAAGTCATACGGGCCTGCTGCAGGTCTACAGCATGAGTGTCATTGACTGACAACTGTCAGTCAAAGGTGTGATTCCCCAGTCTTCAACATTCAACTCTGGCAGATCTTTTGGGATTTCTTTCACCTGTTCCATCCCATGCTGGGATGGGCGTGTGCTATCTCTTCTTCTTCAAACTACTCTGCAACTATGGGTGGACAGCACAGCCTCATCGCAGGTCTGATCCAAAGCCTATCACAGTCAGTGGAGAGACTCCCATTGCTTTCAGTGGGCTCTGGATCAGAGTCTGTTACTTTCCTGGCTACTGCTGGGAATGAAAACTAAGCAGGAGATAGTAGAGTGCAGCCAACTAAGGATTCATGGCTGACTCGCCAAAGCTTTTCCAATGCCTTTGCTGCTGGAAGCTGAAATGGTTTAAACTCTTTAGATGGAGATCTCCACTGATCTGAGAGAGGGAGCAGGAGTGGGCATAGAAGACGCCCTCTTGCTGGGCAGCAGAAGGACTAGAATATGGGGACATCTATAGTTGTTCTCATTGCTCTAAGGATTAAAATGACTCACATTCTGCCATGCTGTATAGTATTGTTCTCACTTCCTTACTTGTAATGTATCCCTAAAGGTAGTTGTGCAACTACTGGCAATATATACTCTTGGAAACCTACCATAGGTGCCATTTAAAAATATCAACGTTTGCCACTCGGTAGTGATTGTTTTTTACATTAGAAATTCAAATCTTGTCTAGGCTGCTTTTCCTCCAAGACTGTAGATGTCTGGAAAATAAGTAAGATTATGACATCAACAAGGGAATAAAACCTGAGCAATTGAGAAGAGAAACAATATTTATGCAGGATGCTTAGTACTCGTTTAAGTTTTTTTTACTGGCTTAACTCAAACACCTAACAAACTGTTGAGAGAAAAACGTTTCTAGTGAAAGATTCAACTCCCCACCCTTTTAGCTGAGGACTGACAACTTCCACTCCACTTTTCTGGTCTTCTAAGGAAAGACCTTCTAAGGTCTGCAGCAAAAACAGAGAAGACAAGATTTGATATATATATATATATATAAAATCTTTTTTGGGGGGGGGGAAGGGATGAAAGGAAGAGAAGGTTTAACTTATTTCAGGTTCTCTCTATACATCAGATGGAATGAAAAAACGGCACACAGAATTTTTCCTGCTTTGCAGGTAATCTTTAACAAAAAATGTTAATAGCTGTTGTTATCTATGTAACTGAACTCTTATATTGTAGCTCTGTAATTTGGTGTCTATCAGCCTTCTTTAATGTATAATTTAATGCTTATATAACTACTCTGTTTTGGTACAACACTCAAAATTACAACTAGAAAAATTTGTATGCTACTTTAACTACTTTTTATGGAAAGTATTACTTTCATCTTACTTTAAAGTCTTGGAGCCTGGGGAAGAACGTTATGGACCACAAAATCTTGCAGGGTAGTTAATTTCTGTCTGAGATGGTTTCTCTGCTATTTTAAAAAGTGCCATCAAGAGCATTACTATTTCCTTTGGTTAGCTGCCAGCTGAATAGTATGTGATTGAAACACATTCTTGTGCTTTCATTAACGCAACCAAAATAGCAAACATTGGAGCTAAAAGTTGAACTAACTCTACAGTACATGTAAATGAGGTCACATAATAACCCTGTCTCCTTATGCATTAAGTTAATATCATGATTTGAATGAGTGATTCAGTCAATCAGTGTAAGGAAAATTTGATCTATGTTTAAAAAAATGCATTGGGCTGATTTTACATTCCTATGCCACTGAGCAACTCACGGCAGGGTAAAAAAATACCAACAGTTCTCATGAACACATTCTATCACATTAACCAGCTTTGGCAAGTTTGTTGATACGTCTGTCTATATCCCATCTTTTGTCTCCTAATGCTCCTCATTTGCTCTGCTAATTTCATCTGCCTTCATCGTCCCTTTGTCGTCTCCCATTCATGATTGTCCCTTTTTCACTCCACTTCCGAGGACTAGAACAGCCCAATCTCTCATAGGGCACTTAGCCACTCATGTACCTCCTTCATTTTCCTTATGAAAATTCACTGCGTTTGGCCTAGTTTTCCACCACTCAACTCCATTGTGGCACTCCCAGTGGTTGACCAAAATCAAGCAAACATCCAAGAATTCAATTAAAACCTTGGCAATTTCCCCCTCGCTGGTCTACTTTTGAAATGCCCTTGGCGACAGGCAACTATTGGGGCTACAAATTGTTTCTTGTGGCCAAATCTGGGCAATTCAGACAGTCCATGTCCCTTTGCTGCCACCTGGTGGCCTTTCAAATGAGCAGACACAGAGGCACATGCACACCTGGACTAAATCCTCCTTTGCTGGCCAGCCGAAGCCACACAGCATATGCACCCTTGAAACCAGAGCCCCCCTGGCCAGGGCAAAGTGGGGCTTCCCTTGGCTATGATATGTATGTAGTCAGGCAGGGAGAATGACAACGGACATCTTGGTGTTGGATATAAACCCAGAAGTGGCCCACATGTGAGTGAGTAGCTGCTGCCACCATGATACCTCCCTGGGGTGTACAAGTACAGCAGCTCCCAGCGCCTGCTGTATCCAGCCAGTACCTTTTCTCCCCTCCCCCTGGAGATACTGCTGCTGCTGCCACCAATCTGTGCCCTCCCTACCCCCACTGCATGTCTGGCTGGCAGAGCCTCACCACCTCAACCCCTACCCCTGGCTGCCCCATGTGGTGATGGCTGTGGATAGTTTCGGCAAGCTCCAGATTGGGTTTGGTGTAAAAACCAAGCACAGCTATGGTGAGTGAGGGAGAGAGGCTGCAGCCCCTAGCCCTGGGGATGCCTTCTCCTCTGTGATCTGGGGGGCAGGGGGGCTGTGCAGAGGGCCTGGGGAGGGACCGGGCTTGGTATTTGGTGCGGTGAAGTGATGGCAGCCTAAAATCAGCATGTGCATGCATACGTTCTCTCTCTCTCTCACAAACAGCTTTCCAATAATTCTTCACTATACACATTATTTTGTCACCGCATTAATTCCCCCTTCCCCCAGACACACACATTGCCCTTATTCATTGTAATGTCGGTATCAACTAAATTGTGACTTCTTCAGGGCTAGGGACCTTACTATTACATGTATGACATCAGTGGTTTTCAACCAGGGGTCGGGGGCACCCTGGGTGGGGGCAGCAAGCAAGTTTCAGTCGATCTGCCCGGCATGGCCAGTGTTTGACTCTCCACAGCCCAGGAAAGGAAGCCGAAGTCCCACCATACAGGACTGCAGCCTGGGGCCCTGAGCCCTACCACCCCGGGCTGAAGTTGAAGCCTGAGCAACTTAGCATTGTGGGGCCCCCTGTGGGGTGGGGCCCCAGGCAGTTGCCCAGCTTGCTACCCCTTAATGCCAGCCCTGGCTTTTATATGCAGAGAAACAGTTGTGACCCAGCTGGGCCATGGAGTTTTTATAGCATGTTGCGGGAGCCTCAGAAAGCAAAAGGTTGAGAACCCCTGCATTACATCATAGACAGTGCATGGTTCAGGCTAGGTGAGTGCTCATAAATGCCTCTTGATGCCTTGAAAAGCACTGACTGGCTTCCTTCCTAGAAAAGAAATCTTTATACAGTGACTGTAATAATCAATCTTGCTGCACTTATATCAGCCCCAAAAGGTGGCACGGAAGCAAATATGTGCTGGCGAGATGCCCCTGGGGAAATCCACCCAGTGCAGAAGGCTGGCATGAGGCCCCTGCATCACTTCAATTCTCAAAATGAAGCATTTCTGGGCCACAAACGGTGCATAGACCTTGTGCTGGTCCACAACACAGGGGTGAATCTCACCCTCAAGTTGTTCCTGCTCTGAACGTCATCTTTTTATCATGGCACTGTTTATTTTAAATGATCTGTGTTGAAAAATATTTCCCTGCATTCAGGAAAAGTAAGCAGTGTGCAAATCAGCAAAAATGTCTTTCATTTCTACTCTGTAGCAACCTGCATGGAACTTGGAGGCAGGAACACAGGTTGCAAGAGAGAAGCGTTTGGAGGCGGCACGGGCGTCAGGAGGAAGTCAGTCTGTTTGCACTGAATGCTAGCTGCAGTTCCAGCACCTCTGTAAATAGGTCTCTTACTAAAGAACCAGTTTAGTTTTAGAAACATGGTGTCCTCATGGTATTACCCAGCAAGTGGTACAAGAAACATGGTGGCACTGGTTAATCTAGTGAAAGCCACAGCAAGGAGAGAATGGTCATCAGGAAAACAAAGCATCACCTAGAAAGAGAGCAAATAGGCAGCATGGAAGGAATCACACCACCAGGAATGCTAACAATGGATTTCCAGACACACAGAAACCTTGCACAAGCATGGAGGAGGAGGAAGGAAGAATTGATTCTGTATACAGAGCTGATCATGGGGATAAAGATGAAAAAAATGAAGGTAAAGCTTTTTTCACTATCTCGTTGGGGAAAAGGATGAGTGAGAGAGACATTGTTGTCAGGAATAATGCCTGAAACACTGGGACAGCTGACAAAGGTGTTTGAGTATAGTGACCCCAGACAGAAAGAGACTTCAGAGAGCTGCTGTTAGTTTTACCCAAAATGAAGAAAAAGAAGAGGGAATAGATAAATTAGAGCTGAGAATTCCGGTAACTTTGGAGACATCAAAGATTTCTAATTAGAGACAGCATAATTTGTGAGACATGTGGTTACAGGAGAGAGCAAGAGCAATAGATCTAGCCCTAGAGAAATGCCTCTAAATAGCAAGGGCAGCTCAACCATCATGGGAAAGCTTCAGAATAATGATACCCAGTGCACTTCAGTTTGCCTGTGAAATTATCCTGCCTGCCTGCATAGAATTAAATCAAAAGGAGGCTGTGGGGAGGGGCGCAAACAGGAAATGAAACTGACCAGGATAAAGTGTAGTCCATAGGGGTCCTTGAAGAAACAGTGGGGAAGCTATTGATTGGGGAATAATTCCTACTTGGCTTCAACTAGTAGAGCAAGCTTTACTTTTCCTGTCCGTGAGCCCACGATCAAAGGAGATACTAAAACCTAAAGTTATGTTGGCCTAGGGAAGAAGTGGGTGATGGTTGAGTGAGTTGCTGGGGGCTACCCAGAGAGTGTAACTGTGTCCTGGCAGGGATGCAAGGAGACCCAGAGAGCATGCTGCAGCAGAGCAGGTGCTCTCTCCCAATGCAGAGATGGAGGTAACTGGGCTGACTAGAACTCACCAAAGCTTGCAAGGAAAGGTTAAGATTTAGGTTAGCGGAAATATGCATATGGGCCTGTTGTTTTGTTCTTCCATCATAGCTGCAGGGCCTGCTGCACAGCAGCCCATTCACTGGCTTTCATTTGGGGAAGCTGCATTTCACTTCTCCAACAGCTCTGCATTCCCTCTACTGCTGTACATAGTCCAGTTACTCAGGTCTAACGCAGATGGAGTAGGTCTACCTGTTAGGGCTGTCGATTAAGCGCAGTTAACTCACGCAATTAACCCAAAAAAATTAATCGCGATTAATCGCAGTTTTAATCGCACTGTTAATCAATAGACTACCAACTGAAATTTATGAAATATTTTTGGATGTTTTTCTATATTTTCAAATATATTGGTTTTAATTACAACACAAAATACAGAGTGTACAGTGCTCACTTTATATTATTATTTCTGATTACAAATATTTGCACTGTAAAAATGACAAACAAAAGAAATAGTATTTTTCAATTCATCTCATACAAGTACCGTAGTGCAATCTCTTTATTGTAAAAATGCAACTTACAAATGTAGATTTTTTTTGTTACATAACTGCACTCAAAAACAAAACAATGTAAAACTTTAGAGCCTACAAGTCCACTCAGTCCTACTTCTTGGTCAGCCAATCGCTAAGACAAACAAGTTTGTTTACATTTACAGGAGATAATACTGCCCATTTCTTATTTATGTAAGGGGACTATTGTCCCCCTTACTAAAACTCAGTGGGGGCGTTTTGGTTGGCTAGCTCCCAGTACTAAAAGGGGAAGGGTCGGTGGGTAATCAGGACCCTGAGACTGACAGTTGCCTGAGACTGACAGTCCCCAGGAACAATGGGGAGAGGCCAATGCTCCAGGTCAGCCTGGTTGACAGGGCGGGCAGGCTAATCAGGGAGTCAGGAAGCTGGGGGGGGGGTCCCATCCTCCGTGTGAGCTGGAATTGCCTGGGTCAGACAGAGTGGGGCCGAGCTAAGGAGAAAGCAGGGGCCCAAGCTGAGCTGGGGAGCACAGCTGTGCCAGATCCAGAGGGTGAGAGGCACAGCCCAGAGAGAGCAGACCCTGTGCTGGGAGCAGAGCTGGAGCAACCAGAGGCAGCAGGAGCAGAGAAGCAGCCCAGGGAGCTGGAGGCAGAGCAGCAGCAGCAGCAGTGCTGAGGCAGAGTGAAGCTGGAGCTGGAGCAGTCTGGAGCCAGGGGTGGTGAGCAGCTGGGAAGAGCCAAGGGGGGACCCTGGGCAAAGGGCCCAGTGCAGAAAGACACCCCCAGCCAACGGTCCTTGCAGGCCAAACTGGGAGGGGGATCTTAACCTGATGGGGGGCTGACGCTGGGAAGAAGGGACCCACCACCCAAAGCCCGGAGGTATGTGGCCACCACCAGAGCAAGTGTCCAACCCACAGCATCCCTGCAGCACAGCCAGGGCCTGAGAAGGAGGCCTGGGACCTACAAGGAACAGACTGTGAACTGCCCTGATGTTCCAGAGACACTGTTTGTGATGTTCCCTGCCACAGAATGGGGTGATGTGTTTTCCTTTAACCTTTCCCATTTTCCTTATTCCTTTTTAAACTAATTGCTGATTAAATAAATTATATTTGCTTTAAATCGTATGTAATGATCAGTGGATCAGGGAAGTGTCCAGTGCAGAGAGAATACCCTGGAGTGGGGACAGCCTAGCCCCTGTCCTAGGTGACCACAGCAAGGTTGGGGGTCGAGCCCCCCCAGGAATCCTGGGCCCAGCCCTGTTGGAGTTACAAGGACTCTGCCAGACAGGAGAGTGGAAGGGAAGTCCTCAAGGGCAGGGAGGCCTCTGGGTAAAGGAAGTGGGAGCGAGGACTCAGATCCTTTCGCTAGCCCATTTCACCGGGGTAGTGCAGAAGCCAGGAAAGTTCCGCACAATAGTGGGACCATTCCCCCACTTATATTTACAATGCCACCAGAACAGGCATTCACATGGGACTTTTGTAGCCAGCATTGTAAGGTATTTACATGCCAGATATGCTAAACATTCGTATGCCCCTTCATGCTTCGGCCACCATTCCAGAGGACATGCTTCCATGCTGATGATGCTCATTAAAAAATGAATGCATTAATTAAATTTCTGACTGAACTCCTTGGGGGAGAATTGTATGTCTCTGGCTCTATTTTACCCACATTCTGCCATATATTTCATGTTGTAGCAGTCTTGGATGATGACTCAGCACATGTTGTTCATTTTAAGAACACTTTCGGTGCAGATTTGACAAAATGCAAAGAAGGTACCAATGTGAGATTTCTAAAGATAGCTACAGCACTTGACCTGAGGTTTAAGAATCTGAAGTGCCTTCCAAAATCTGAGGGATGAGGTATGGAGCATGCTTTCAGAAGTCTTAAAAGAGCAACACTCTGATGCAGAAACTACAGAACCCGAACAACCAAAAAAGAAAATCCTCCTTTTGCTGGTGGCATCTGACTCAGATGATGAAAATGAACATGCGTCGGTCTGCACTGCTTTGGACTGTTATTGAGCAGAACCCGTCATCAGCATGGACTCATGTCCTCTGGAATGGTAGTTGAAGCAGAAAGGGGCATATTAATCTTTAGCGCATCTGGCATGTAAATATCTTGCGACGCCAGCTATAACAGTGCCATGCAAACACCTGTTCTCTCAGACATGGTGAACAAGAAGTGGACAGCATTATCTCCTGCAAATGTAAACAAACTTGTTTGTCTGATTTCAGAGTAGAAGCCGTGTTAGTCTGTATCCGCAAAAAGAACAGGAGTACTTGTGGCACCTTAAAGACTAACAAATTTATTAGAGCATAAGCTTTCGTGGACTACAGCATCCGAAGAAGTGGGCTGTAGTCCACGAAAGCTTATGCTCTAATAAATTTGTTAGTCTCTAAGGTGCCACAAGTACTCCTGTTCTTTTTGTTTGTCTGAGCGATTGGCTGAACAAGAAATAGGACTGAGTGGACTTGTAGTCTCTAAAGTTTTATATTGTTTTGTTTTTGAATGCAGTTATTTTTTTTGTACATAATTCTACATTTGTAAGTTCAACTTTCATGATAAAGAGATTGCACTATATTACTTGTATTAGGTGAATCGAAAAATACTATTTCTTTTGTGTTTTACAGTGCAAATATTTGTAATAAAAATAAATATAAAGTGAGCACTGTACACTTTGTATTCTGTATTATAATTGAAATAATACATTTGAACATGTAGGAAACATCCAAAAATATTTAAATAAATGGTATTCTATTATTGTCTAACAGGGCGATTAATCACAATTAATATTTTAATAGCGCGATTAATTTTTTTAATTGCTTGACAGCCCTACTATCTATCTATCTATCTATCTACATTTAACTAAAACAAAATATTATTCATAATGAAAAACATTCAGAACTACCAATGGAAATGGATGCTATGCATCAACAGTGTTTCTTTAGGCTACTTTCTTTGGTGGTAGGAGACTTACTTATTTGTTTAATTTAAAACTGGTCTGAAATTTGGCATATAAATGACAATTGGCTTAACTAGCTTTAATTTGGGACCAGAGCCTCAGCAGGTGTAAATTGACATAGGATCATTGATCTCAAAGACCTCTGAGTATCTACTACTGTTGACCTCAATGAGGCCATGCCAATTTAGACCAGCTGAGTATCTGGGCCTTGGTGTTTTTAGAATGTTTTGTTGTTATGCATTAAGCAAGAAAAGTATTGATTTTGATTATATCTGTCCCCTGTGAACTGAATTGAACCTCCAACTCATTTCACATAGATAGGCTAGGAGGTGGTAAAGACTTCCAGTCACTACTGACCTGGGCCAAGGTTAGCCTTGTGACCTATGCTTGCAGCTTGCTCCATGCATGTCAATTTCATGAAGTCAATGGCTCCACAGAGCACCTGGGACTACCTATGTCAGGGGTCAGCAACGTTCGGCACGCGGCTCGCCAGGGTAAGCACCCTGGCGGGCCGGGCCAGTTTTATTTACCTGCTGACGCAGCAGGTTCGGCCGATTGCGGCCCCCACTGGCTTCGTTTCGCTGTCCTGGGGCAATGGGGGCGGTGAGAAGCCGCAGCCAGCACATCGCTCGCCCACGCCGCTTCTCGCCACCCCCATTGGCCCGGGATGGTGAACCGCGGCCAGTGGGGGCCGCGATCGGCCGAACCTACCGCGTCAGCAGGTAAATAAAACTGGCCCGGCCCGCCAGGGTGCTTACCCTGGCGAGCCGCATGCCGAACGTTGCTGACCCCTGACCTATGTGGTTCTCAATGTGGGACTCAATCCCTTGAGCAACCTGTTCCCCAGCTGTCCTCCCACACTGGCAGCCTTGGTGACAGGCTCTACAGAGAGGCCAAGGAATATGAGGCAGACTAGCCTCTTGCCTCAAAAACCAGCCCGTATCCATGAGAGCTGAAGTCTAACAGTGGGACAGCGTGGGGAAGCTTACCACAGTACATTCACTACATTATGTGTGTTCCATAGAGGTAGAGTGAGGGAAATCTGGCACCTTTCACAAAGAGCTAAGTTAAATTGAAAGAAACAATGTTGAAACAGCAACCCAGTAAAAACCATGTGGATTTGTGTGTGTCTTTGTGTTCTGATGAGCATTAAAACTCCCTTGTAGAGAGAATATTGCAATACAAATGACTCACATGCATCACCTGACACTGTAAACACATCATAACTGTTCTATTAACATTGTGTGGTGGCCAATAGACCTGACACAAACCAGTGGAAGGTACTTTGGTTTTCTAGGTAATGACCGGATCTCAGTCACATGGGCCATTGTGAATTCAGTGGACATTATGGGTCTGTTGTTTTGTTTGTATTAGACCGGATTACATGCTATACATTTTAAAACAAGGCATTGGCCTTGTTTGGCCAGCCCTAGGCAAGCCTAAGTCATCCACTAAATATTCTGCCTCTTGTTTTGTAACCAAATATTTTGTAAATCTGAGCAGAAGATTTACAAAATCTTTTTGTGCTGTTTGTTCCTGGCCTACTTGGAATGGGGGGAAGGGGTGTATTGAAACCCTTGCCTCTTACTTACGAGGTCAAGCGTTTTATTCACGAGCAAAAAATCGCCTGCTGTAGTCCTCAGCTGTGTGTGTGTGTGTGTGTGTGTGTGTGTGTGTGTGTGTGTGTCTGCCAAATATAATTAGAAACAAATGGCTTTATTTCTCATTTTACAGCTCTGTGGACATTTATAAAAGCAGCTTTTTTGCAAGCCAAAGAAGCCCCCAAAACTGTAATCAGTGTGTACTGCCTGTCACCCCATACGGTTATAGGTGCCAGGCTGCTGATTTCATGGCATTAGGTGGCACTAGTGCTGAGCACCCCGTTCCCTATGCTAGAGCTGCTGCAGGCACAAGGCAAGGAGCAGCCGAATCTTGCCCCTGGCGAAGTCAACAGCAGGACTCCTGCTGATGCCAGTGGTGTAGGATCAGCCCTCAGAGCAACGCTAGTCCTGCTATTAGAGTTGCAAGTAACAAATTAATTCACTTATTTATTTTCTGTCCCTGTGACTAGAAATAGCTGGGGGCAAAAGGTGTTCTCCTACTCCCATGCCAGAGATCGCTGCTGGTGGAGGGTGTTCCCTCCTGTCCTCTGACAGGAGATAGATGTGGAAGGGTGTTCACTCCAGCCCTAGGACAGGGGGAGGAGGAAGAAGCCATGCTCAGGCCTGAGAGGCTGTGTGGAGCACAGTTGGGTTGGTGAACAGAGACGAAGAAGAAGGAACACACCCTCTACATGCAGGGAACAGCAGCGGGAGGAACAGGGGCAGAGGGGGAGGGAGATAGCAGTTGCTGGGTTTATGATGGCCAAAATTCTCCATGCCCAGGGATAACTTCTTATAGTTAAATATTGCAAGAGCACCTAGCAGCCTTAATCGGGCCAGGTCTCCATTGTACAGATAAATAGCAAGTGGAAGTCCCTGCCCTGGAGCATTTAGAACTGGTGAGACAAACTAGTTGGCCAGACGAGAAGGGGAGGGATGTGGTGAGGGTTAACACAAAGTAGCAAAACTGCAATTCTGAGCTGATGGAGTGCTGCACTGCAGACAAAAGACATCTTCCCACACAATGCAGCTACTGCAGATATTAAGAGCCTTCCTGCCTTTGGGAGGAACAACAATCTAAGCCCTAATCTGGTCTGTAACACACTGCTACCGACTTTGGCGCATCCTGGTTAATGGTGCAGAGCCTCTTGCTTTAATGAACTGCTCATTCATTGTTGGGTTGTACTCTAAAATGTCACTGTCAAGTACTTGATTGTTTTTCCTTACACCACTGTGTTTGTAATCCCCTGGTGGAATAAAGAATGCTTCACTCTACAAAGAATGTCCATTCCCAATTTACTCACATTGATTTCCCCCATCCCTTGTGCTTGTATTTCTAAAAACGCTTGAGGCAATATCGTCCAGTGGAATATGGTCTATGACGAGAGACAGGAACTCCACTGTTCTCATCCCATTTCCATATACGAGACGCTGTTTGACTATAGACAAGTCACCTAATGCACCCATGCCTCAGTTTCCCCATCTACAGCCCGGGAACAGTGCTGTAATGCTGGTTGCTGTGCCTCACAGTGTCTCATTAATGTTTCTAGAATGCTAAACTTCATTGAAATTCATTGGGTTTGGGTGTTTACTAGAGTTCTAATTAGCTGCCAAGTTATTTCAGCTGCCAGGCCCTTTCATGCACTAACCATAACGAAGTTGACTAGTTTCAGAGTAGCAGCCATGTTAGTCTGTATCTACAAAAACAACGCGGAATCCTTGTGGCACCTTAGAGACTAACAAATGTATTTGGGCATAAGCTTTCATGGACTAGAACCCGCTTCATCAGATCTATGGAGTGGAAAATACAGGAGCAGGTACAAATACATGAAAAGATGGGAGTTGCCTTACCAAGTGGCCTGTCTCCTAGTTGACTAGTTTTCTTACCCTGATGAGGAACGATCCAAGAGGAGAAGGGAATGGGTAACTTTGTAAATGTTCTCACCAAGTACTGTATTGGGTATGGAAAGCAGAGCAGAAGGATGGTTCGGGCACTAGGCTGGGACTCAGAAGTCATAGGGTCAATTCCAAACTCCACCACGGAGTTCCAAGTTACTTAATCCCAGACTTCTAAAGGTATTTGGGCACCTGCAAATCTGGTTGTTAGCTGCCTGAATACCTGTGATGATCTTACTCCTTGTGCCTCAGTTCTCCATCCCCAAAATGGGGATAATGGTACTTCTCTACTTTACAGGGGTGTGGAAAGACTGACCACATTAAAGACTGAGTGGTGCTCAGATGCTATGGTAAAAGGCAGCAGCAAGAGAGTCCAGGTGAGGAAAATGCACAGGAATGGGGAAGGTGACAGCACTGGAAAGGAGTGACTTAGTGGGAGGCTTGCACAGAGAAATGGGAAGGGAAAGTGCTAGTGGTAGAGAGAGCTGGAAGGAGACTCAAAGAGGGAGAAGAATCTGTCTGTTGTCCACAGAAGGGGAGTGAAGATATAAAGAGACACAGTAAGAAGAAAGTTGATTAAGTAGGTGGCAGTACCTGTGCCTAATATCAGTCCTGTGAAGGGTTAATGTAGCTTTGTGGTTTCCTTTCTTAGTGGTGTATCCGTATGTGCTCCAAACCGGCCTCCTTTCTTCATGTCAGAGTCTGAAATACACAACTGATATGCGTTCTTAGCCAAAAGAAATGTTTAAGCTAAACTGTTGTTTCAACGCAGCTTACTTTCCTTATACAGCCAAGAAGGTTTTTTTTTTTTTTATAGTTTTAGGGCAAGATACTCAGATGATGTAAAGATGATGCAACTCTCTTGGACCTATGCTGACTTTGATTTCTTTTAATTCCTTTTTTCATATTTATTTAGGAAAATAAAAACAAGATTTCACTTCCTTCCACCTGTGGCCTCTTCTCCCAGTTGCAAACTTTAATCGTTTCCCTTCTTGTGTTATGTACGGCGCTCAACTCATCCTCACTCTGTTTAATTTACATTCTTACTGATGCACTAGCAACATTAGTGTCCATGCTTCTCTGGGAATAAGTTCATTAATCACTCTTCGTTAGTGCTGTGGCAGCAGAGCACTAAACACTGGAGGCCCTAAATAAATAGGTGGTATTGTTTGCTTTTCCATCTCACGGGGATAGAGTAATAAAAAATATTTCAAATTCCCAACCTCGCTATTTTTAGACAGAATAAATTTGGCACTTAAAGTACTGAACATCATCCCTTTTATTGACTTGATACCAGACATCAGGTTTCACTGTATAAATATCAGTACAAAATGCATTTGATGGGTGGGATTAGTTTCAGACCATCACTGCCAAGTGACTTAGTTTAGTCACAGAAACCTCATTGCCGTCTGTGGTATTTGAGGAATTTCAAAGAAAAGTGGGAACAATTTCCAAAAATGCTCCCAGAGAGGTGCTCCATGAGTCAGAGGACTGGAGGCAGTGGAGACATGAACATCAACTCACTAGTCAGAAGGTCCTGAGTTCTCAGCCCAGGTCTGCCTGTGATTTGCTGGGTGAACGGGGTCTAGTCAGTTCACCTCTCAGCCTCAGTTTCCCTATTTGTAAATAGAGATAATGATCTCCCTCTACCTTATAGGTAAGATTAATTCATTACTATTTATAAGGCCCTATATAAATTCCAACATAAAATGCTGTTAATTTTGCACAGTCATATAAGTGGTCTGAGGGGATATTACTTTAAGAACATTAGTTTTAAGTAAACCTTAGAAAAGCAGAATAAAATCTGCACTTTTCTGAAAAGGCACCCAAGTAGCTGAGCCCCACAGAGAGCCTGGCATCTTCCCTTTGCACGCATTCTCAGATGTGCACCACAGAATATCATCATTTGTTTCATACATCGACGTCTCTGATGCCACATGTGATTTGTCATGGCATGGACTTTTACTTTTTTCAAGCTAGTGCTCAGACTTCAGGCTGTGGGTGGATGAGATATGTCTGGGGACCATACTAAGGCAGCATCTAAGGGCACTGAGCTAGCTGGCTGGCACGTGCAATCAGACCCTGAGCACTGTACGTGGGTGCAAGGATCTGAGAGCTGGCAGTACCTTGCAGGATGGGACCCTTTGTAAAGACAGAGGAATGATTGCCTTGAGTCTGCTAAGTGCCTAATCAAGGATTTGTAAAATTCGTGTGTAAATGGCCATAAAGGCAGCTGGAAAGCAGCCCAGCCGCTGTGTGATTAAGAGGAAGGTATTCTAGTTTTGCAGTAATTGATAAAATGAAACGGTTATGGATGGATAACAAATGTTATATTTTTCTTATTTTCTCTGTGTGGGAAAAACAAAGGTGGTTTGGTGGTTGCTTCATTAATTTTTTAGCACTAGTATTGTTGTATCATCACCTACCTCTTACGTACTTTTCACCCATAGATCTCAGAGTCTACACAGGAGATTAAGTATTATCACCATTCCATAGATAGGGAAACCGAAGCACAGATGCGAGGTGACTTGGCCAAAGTAACACAGCAATGTCATCAGCAGAGACAGGTCTCTTGATTCCCAGTCTAGTGCCCTATTATCTGGACCACACTGCCAGCACAATGTGAAATCTTCAAGTTGGACTTCCTGGGTTTCTCAGGACCCTTTAGAGGGGATCCCATCACCACCAGGTGCACATGGTAAGGGAAGTGCATCTATCTACCAAGGAATCTCATGAGGTTTGCAGGGGCATCCCTCCTGTAGGCCCTATGCTTGTGAGACCATAGGAGATTGGGCATTATGTGGAAGAACACATCTCACGGGTGTTGCTGCAGTCAAGTGCCTGAAGAGAACCTGAAGCAGGGTTAGTTGGATAGCTCAGTGGTTTGAGCATTGGCCTGCTAAACCCAGGGTTGTGAGTTCAATCCTTGAGGAGGCCACTTGGGGATCTGGGGCAAAATCAGTACTTGGTCCTGCTACTGAAGGCAGGGGGCTGGACACAATGACCTTTCAAGGTCCCTTCCAGTTCTAGGAGATGGGATATCTCCTATAATTATTATACTACTGGTGAGGTGTCACAGGGCTGGAGTACTAGCCCTTCTCCAGCTTCTGCAGCTAACAAACAGCCTATATGGTTTGCTACAGTGGGACTCCCCTTTGATAATCTCCAGCAGGTGCATCAGGTGGAGATGACAGACAGAAGACTTCAACCTTCACAGAGGCCAGGCACCTTGTTTAAAAGGCACTTCAGCTCAGCTGAATGAAATGCTTTTGATAGCTAGTGGAAAATGCATGGCCTGTTACTGCAGCTCTATTTTAGTGTAGTTTGACTAGATTGTAAGCTATTTGGGACAGGGACCATCTCTTTGTGTGTCTGTACAGCACCTAGCACAATAGGCCTGATCCTGAGTGCAGTCTGGGATTGTCCTTGTTCTTCTGAACCAGTTTAAAAAAACTTTACTGCAGGGAGGAGTGTTTAACTTAATTTCCAATTAACTTCTGAAATGGCTAATTCTTTTTCAAGATGTCTATAAAAAGATCATCAGCCAAAGCAGTTGCAGGCCCGGTCCTTTTATATGCCAGAAAGAAGGGTCAAATTATTCAGCCAAAAAAAAAAAAATATATATATATATCCAAGGGACACTGGTTATAATAGCATTGAGCTCCCCATACAGGGGCTTTCCCACCACATTTCCAAGTCTCATTCCTCAGGTAAAACACTAGATGGAGTATGTAACATTTTTAACATTAAAAATACTTCCATTAATGCAGGATAAACAGAGCTAGGAGAAAACAAGCACTAGGGGAATGCATATAAAAGTCAGGTATTATGATATCATAGGCCTAATTTTCACTGGCATTCATTTTGAGTCAGCTCTAAGGTATGTGGGAAGGTATCTTTGCCTCTCAGCTACTGAATGGGAGCAAAGCTACTCTGCAGCAGATTCTTCAGCCTCAGTGGATGTGCGTAGTCACAGACCCAAGAATATATTAGAAAACAGTAGGGAGAGTTTGTTCTCATCATTTGGGTAGCATCCTCATTGTTCTTAAAAATTCAGCACCTAAGGTGCTCTTTAGAGCAGAGGGACAATATCAAGGCTACACATAGTGACATTGACTGGCTCATAATACAAGTGCTGTTAGTGTCTCTTCCCCCCAGCATCCCATTCTTTGACACCTCTGATTCAGTTTCCCAAAAGCTGTCTAAGAACTCCCCCCCAACACTGTAAAGGTTCTCAGTCCCTCCCCACTATGCAAAGTTAAAAGTGGAGCATGGAAAGGGGCAAAAAAAGGGCCTTCAGCCAGGGATGGCCTGGAATTTACTGGAGGTGGTTTTTACGGGCCCAATATAAGGCATTTTCCATTTTTGAAAACGGTTTTGTTAATGGACACCACATTACAGTTTGTTTTATTAACATATTCATTTACATATTGTGGTTACATAAAGCCAGAGCTTAATTTAGGGTTGTACAAATACAAAGTAAAACTGCAGTGGGCATAATATGAGTATATGTAATTATAATACTGAAGATCAGAATGTCTGCATACATTTTGGTGCAGTATTTTCTCAAGGAAGTTATACATGTCATTGTGGGGATGTATCATCCCTACACCAAACTAATGGAAAGTTCCATGAGGAGGTAAGGGTCACGATGGGACACTTGCCAGGTAAACAAATCATGGCCTTATGTAAGGCCCCCCTGGTGGTCTAGGGATTATATAAGATGAGGTAAACAAGGTAATAAATCATGGCCTTATGTAAGAAGCGGTTGAACCAATCGGTGTGGGGCTATACATGTGATAAACACATGATTCTCCTTCTTGTCCAATCCGTAGATGTGTGATTATAGCCTAATTGTGTTATGCAATGTTGAGAAAAACTATAAAAGAAAGCTTGCAATAAACAGAATTCGGATTCAGCTTGCAACCACATTGGTCGTGTGCTTTATCTGCTCCGCATGGAACCCCACAAATGGTGACCCCGACGTGATTCGGCTTGGACATCAAGGCAGCCAGGACTTTGCCCAGAGTGAGCTAGCAGAGATCATACTAGACACAGCCGCCAGTGGAGCAGGGATCAATGTTCTCAGACAGTAGACCCAACAGGTGTTGTCTCAAAAGCTGAGCAAAGAGAAAGCAGATCCAACCAGAAAAAGGATCTGAGTGGTCAGACTCTGTCATCTCTCATGAAGAAACTGGAACAATTGAATTTAGATATTGAAGAGGCTCTCAGTGCTGGCTCTTCTCCTTCCAGCACTCCTTCTACCAAAAAGCGCAAACAGCCATGCCCTGTTAAGGTGGAGACAGGCCTTCTTCACAGAGATCATCAGAGAAAGGGAATCTGTGGGAATAAGAGGGCAGGCTACCAAGATTTAGATGGTTTGCCAAGCTCAGTGTCAACTGGAGCACGACCAAAAACTGAACATGGTTTGAGAGAAGGCGGAGGTGGCAGCCGCAGCAGGAGGTACCGGAGGATACCGGCTCCTGGTCGTCCGAGAGAGACGTTCGTGAGCTCACAGCCGACTAAAGCGTTCGGTAAGAAAAGGCGGAGGTGGCAGCCGCGGCAGGAGGTACCGGAGGATACCGGCTCCTGGTCGTCCGAGAGAGACGTTCGTGAGCTCACAGCCGACTGAAGCGTTCGGTGAGAAAAGGCGGAGGTGGCAGCCGAGGCAGGAGGTACCGGAGGATACCGGCTCCTGGTCGTCCGAGAGAGACGTTCGTGAGCTCACAGCCGACTGAAGCGTTCGGTGAGAAAAGGCGGAGGTGGCAGCCGCGGCAGGAGGTACCGGAGGATACCGGCTCCTGGTCGTCCAAGAGAGACGTTCGTGAGCTCACAGGTGAGCGGCTGCTTTTAATAAAATGGGCTCTGCTTTGTCTGCAGAGGAGGAAACAGTGCATGATTTTTTATTACGCATCGCTGAAAAGCGGGGAGAGAAGCTTCCCTCTGACGCGTTGTCCCGTTTGTTGAAATGGGGGCAGAGACGCGGGTTTTTTGTCACTCCTGATACTGTCTTTGATAAGGCAGTCTGGGAAAGTCTAGGCTCTGACCTCTGGGAGTCGGTCTCTCACGGCAACAAGGAGGCCGTGTCATTGAGCCAAATATGGTGCAAATCTAAGAAACTAATAGAGACTCTTGCGGCAGAAGCCGAGGTCCAGTCGGCCATTAATGACCTCTTTCGGCCAAAAGAGGAGCCGCCTTATGTGTTGCCGATGGGAGCCCGTGAGTTCTTTGGGGGTGAGGACACTATCATACCACTCATCCCCAGTGCACCCGAAGCTGATCCTAGTATCGTCCCGTTACCGGACGACCCTGCGGATAAAATGGAGGTCTCGAGCCCAGAAGGGGATAAGTTACAAGAATTTTGGGCGGAAATGTACAAACAGGGCCTTCAGCTACAGGACATGCTGAATCAGTTGTCCCATTTGGCCGGTGAGAGCCATCCCCCGCAGTCCCACACATTGCGAGCCCTGAACCAGCCCAGCTTTCCTGTCACCAATAATGTTTGTACCCCAAAGTTCCGGGCGAAGTTCCCGGGGCAGGGTAAGCAGTTGCAAAATAGGTTAAAAAGAATGGCGAAGCCAGGCTTATCTAACTTTGAAAGGACATATAGGAAAAAACCACCGGATAAGATCCCTCCGGCAAATGCTACCCGAACACCATGCCGCCACGCAGAAGCCAAACGACGACCCCGCGGCACCGGACTTGCACTTGTTGTTTGTCACAGCCTAGACACCTGATAATGCTGTACTTCTATTTGTTCGGACTCCTTATTATAGAAGCAGGGGTCTTTGTATGTCCAAACTCTGTACTTTTTGTTAACCCATGACAAAATGTTTGGGTCACCTGGGCGAACCAAACTGGCCAAGAAGCCCTTTTTGCTTGTCCATGGCTACCCCATCGGATCCCTCTAAGATATGTCTTATTGGCTATCCTTAGTTATACCCCAATGGTTTTTGTGGGTATTTCCTTATTTAAGGAAAAGGGGGGAGGTGTGGGGATGTATCATCCCTACACCAAACTAATGGAAAGTTCCATGAGGAGGTAAGGGTCACGATGGGACACTTGCCAGGTAAACAAATCATGGCCTTATTAAGGCCCCCCTGGTGGTCTAGGGATTATATAAAATGAGGTAAACAAGGTAATAAATCATGGCCTTATGTAAGAAGCGGTTGAACCAATCGGTGTGGGGCTATACATGTGATAAACACATGATTCTCCTTCTTGTCCAATCCGTAGATGTGTGATTATAGCCTAATTGTGTTATGCAATGTTGAGAAAAAACTATAAAAGAAAGCTTGCAATAAACAGAATTCGGATTCAGCTTGCAACCACATTGGTCGTGTGCTTTATCTGCTCCGCATGGAACCCCACAAATGGTGACCCCGACGTGATTCGGCTTGGACATCAAGGCAGCCAGGACTTTGCCCAGAGTGAGCTAGCAGAGATCATACTAGACACAGCCGCCAGTGGAGCAGGGATCAATGTTCTCAGACAGTAGACCCAACAGGTGTTGTCTCAAAAGCTGAGCAAAGAGAAAGCAGATCCAACCAGAAAAAGGATCTGAGTGGTCAGACTCTGTCATCTCTCATGAAGAAACTGGAACAATTGAATTTAGATATTGAAGAGGCTCTCAGTGCTGGCTCTTCTCCTTCCAGCACTCCTTCTACCAAAAAGCGCAAACAGCCATGCCCTGTTAAGGTGGAGACAGGCCTTCTTCACAGAGATCATCAGAGAAAGGGAATCTGTGGGAATAAGAGGGCAGGCTACCAAGATTTAGATGGTTTGCCAAGCTCAGTGTCAACTGGAGCACGACCAAAAACTGAACATGGTTTGAGAGAAGGCGGAGGTGGCAGCCGCAGCAGGAGGTACCGGAGGATACCGGCTCCTGGTCGTCCGAGAGAGACGTTCGTGAGCTCACAGCCGACTAAAGCGTTCGGTAAGAAAAGGCGGAGGTGGCAGCCGCGGCAGGAGGTACCGGAGGATACCGGCTCCTGGTCGTCCGAGAGAGACGTTCGTGAGCTCACAGCCGACTGAAGCGTTCGGTGAGAAAAGGCGGAGGTGGCAGCCGAGGCAGGAGGTACCGGAGGATACCGGCTCCTGGTCGTCCGAGAGAGACGTTCGTGAGCTCACAGCCGACTGAAGCGTTCGGTGAGAAAAGGCGGAGGTGGCAGCCGCGGCAGGAGGTACCGGAGGATACCGGCTCCTGGTCGTCCAAGAGAGACGTTCGTGAGCTCACAGGTGAGCGGCTGCTTTTAATAAAATGGGCTCTGCTTTGTCTGCAGAGGAGGAAACAGTGCATGATTTTTTATTACGCATCGCTGAAAAGCGGGGAGAGAAGCTTCCCTCTGACGCGTTGTCCCGTTTGTTGAAATGGGGGCAGAGACGCGGGTTTTTTGTCACTCCTGATACTGTCTTTGATAAGGCAGTCTGGGAAAGTCTAGGCTCTGACCTCTGGGAGTCGGTCTCTCACGGCAACAAGGAGGCCGTGTCATTGAGCCAAATATGGTGCAAATCTAAGAAACTAATAGAGACTCTTGCGGCAGAAGCCGAGGTCCAGTCGGCCATTAATGACCTCTTTCGGCCAAAAGAGGAGCCGCCTTATGTGTTGCCGATGGGAGCCCGTGAGTTCTTTGGGGGTGAGGACACTATCATACCACTCATCCCCAGTGCACCCGAAGCTGATCCTAGTATCGTCCCGTTACCGGACGACCCTGCGGATAAAATGGAGGTCTCGAGCCCAGAAGGGGATAAGTTACAAGAATTTTGGGCGGAAATGTACAAACAGGGCCTTCAGCTACAGGACATGCTGAATCAGTTGTCCCATTTGGCCGGTGAGAGCCATCCCCCGCAGTCCCACACATTGCGAGCCCTGAACCAGCCCAGCTTTCCTGTCACCAATAATGTTTGTACCCCAAAGTTCCGGGCGAAGTTCCCGGGGCAGGGTAAGCAGTTGCAAAATAGGTTAAAAAGAATGGCGAAGCCAGGCTTATCTAACTTTGAAAGGACATATAGGAAAAAACCACCGGATAAGATCCCTCCGGCAAATGCTACCCGAACACCATGCCGCCACGCAGAAGCCAAACGACGACCCCGCGGCACCGGACTTGCACTTGTTGTTTGTCACAGCCTAGACACCTGATAATGCTGTACTTCTATTTGTTCGGACTCCTTATTATAGAAGCAGGGGTCTTTGTATGTCCAAACTCTGTACTTTTTGTTAACCCATGACAAAATGTTTGGGTCACCTGGGCGAACCAAACTGGCCAAGAAGCCCTTTTTGCTTGTCCATGGCTACCCCATCGGATCCCTCTAAGATATGTCTTATTGGCTATCCTTAGTTATACCCCAATGGTTTTTGTGGGTATTTCCTTATTTAAGGAAAAGGGGGGAGGTGTGGGGATGTATCATCCCTACACCAAACTAATGGAAAGTTCCATGAGGAGGTAAGGGTCACGATGGGACACTTGCCAGGTAAACAAATCATGGCCTTATGTAAGGCCCCCCTGGTGGTCTAGGGATTATATAAGATGAGGTAAACAAGGTAATAAATCATGGCCTTATGTAAGAAGCGGTTGAACCAATCGGTGTGGGGCTATACATGTGATAAACACATGATTCTCCTTCTTGTCCAATCCGTAGATGTGTGATTATAGCCTAATTGTGTTATGCAATGTTGAGAAAAAACTATAAAAGAAAGCTTGCAATAAACAGAATTCGGATTCAGCTTGCAACCACATTGGTCGTGTGCTTTATCTGCTCCGCATGGAACCCCACATGTCATGACTCATATTTCAGTGTTCAACATTATATAAACAAAAGTTGAAAACATTTGATTATAGGCAAATGACAATAATGCAAAGCTGTAGGCTTGAAGCATTAAGCAATAAAAGCATGCGGAGTTGCAGATTACCAGTCCAGGTCCATCTGGCCACGCAGCAGTCTGTAGCAGAAGACCAACTCTGATGTAGTGGATAGATCAAGGCTATTCCTCAGTTTTGAATGGATATATCCAAAGTTTGAAAAGATTTATTCTATGCTTGCTGCAATTGCTGGACTCTGATGCAAGTACTTTTCCCAGTTTAAACCAGGTTTAAGCTGGTATTTACCAATGCCCTATCCTAAACTAGTTTTTCCTGGGAAATTGCCAACCCTACCTTCAACAAAGGAAATTTTTAAAAACTTACCTTTTCATTTACTCTTGTCCTTTCTTTGCATTTCGCTTGCTTGAGGCTCCTCACACGCTAAGAAACACTGGGAATTAGCTAGTAGTTTCTCAAAGTAACTAAAGGGACAACAAAGATTGCATGTGATAAAATGACTGGGCATTGCAGGGTCTTACCAGTAGTGTTCTCACACATTTTTTGGATACTATTGCAATGTTCATAGGCACAAACTACCAGACGCTTTGTTAAAAAGGAAGAACCTGAGAGCTCTTAGAAATAGACTCTGATGCTATTCCAGGCAGTACTTTGGCCTATGCTGGAAACTGCAACTAGTGGTATAAGACCCTCCTATCCCAGGATCTCACCCCATACCTGGCAGGGTGGTGGTACTGGCTCCTGCGGTAGAACTCTGCAGGACCAGTGCATGGCAGAGCATTTGTGCCTCTAGAAACTTACCCAGTTCCAGGCCTGGGGGGGGGGGGTCATCAATGTGCGCTGGTCATTGATGCACTGAAGAGACAATAATAAGGTTTCTAACACAATTATTCTTTATGTAAGATATCAAGCAGAAAGCCCACATCATTTAGAAAACAACCACCTCCCTGAAAGCAATGCCCCTCATTCTAGCTCACCCTTCTGTGTGGGTGTGTGTGTGTTTTATCTGTGATTAGGTAGACAGCATCCTTCCCCGCAGCTTCTCTCTGGTGGGGCTGTTGAAAATGTCTAACCATGCAGAGCCTTTTTATAACCTTCCAGTCTCCTCTGCCATGTAACCTCCTGATCAGCCTCAATAGCTGAGCACAGATCCCGATCAGCTGACTTCATTGCCAGGTGACCTCTCCCCTTGTAAACCAGTTCTTCTGAGGAGGTGCCCGCTTTCTGGCTTGGGTGTTTGTGTTTGAATAGAGGCCCACCACCAATCTTTAACAACACTTGCTAACCTTGTGCCAATCTATGGAGGCAAAAGTACAAGAGAAAAGGCAAACAAACCCACATTCATAATGGAGTTTGCAGGCTGATAAAGCTACATACAGAGAGTTTAGTAGATGAAACAGAATTCTTAAGCTGTACATAGGCAAAGTCCCTAGATAGTCACCCTGTGCTGCCATGTCTGCATTAACTGGAAAATCCTGTTGCCACATGGATGTCCCTAACTGGGCCAGGCAGCCACAGGTCAGGGCAGTTAGACTTGTAGGTCAAGATTTTCAAAAATGAGAGTCTAACCCTAGGCTCCAAGCTCCAGAGGTAAGCCCCAGTTCTAAATATGTTCGACCCCGTTTGCTAAAGTGCTGAGTACCCATAACTCCCACTAATGCGGTGCAAGCAGCACATTTAAAAAGCAAGCCAACGTACTTAGGAGTCTAAAGATGTATTCAGGAGCCTGACATTGTGCCCACATTTTTGAAAAGCTTTGGTAACATTTTCAAAAGCACTCAAGTCATTTAGGTGCTACACACCTTTGAGGCTCTTTTGAAAATGGGCCTTAAGAGCCTATGTCCGATTGATTTCAATGTGAAAAATCCCTTAGGCCCTTAGGGCCAGGTTTTTAAAGGCATTTAGGTGCCTAAAGATGCAGATCGGTGCGTAAGAGCGTTTTCAAAAGCAGTTCGGTACCTAACGCCCATTGAAATTCAATGGGAATGGAGCTCCAATGGCTCAGATGCTCAAAGGTTTATGTGCCTAAGGCTCACTGAGAGGTAAGTGCCCCAGTACCTTTAAGGAGCTGGGCCTAAGTGCATAATTTAGATTTGAATTATGCTCCTAGATTATGTAGGTATTTTTTAAACTGCTACCCTATGACCATATGTCCTTAGGGAAATGTGCTTGAGTTAGACAATCCTGTGTAGGCACATGGGGAGCTAACACTGAGCAACCACCTGAAAACTTGGCGCTGAGTAAAGGTGAGAAAAAGTGCTGTGCCCTTGCAGTTTGAAACAGCTTTTAAAAACTTTTTTGTGTTGCATAACCAGCCCTAGTAGTAGCGCCTCCTGTCTGCCACTGAAGGTGAAATGGTGGCACCACAAGGGCCCGTTCAGTCTGCCAACAGCCCAGTACAGTGGTAGTTACAGTGGAGACGCTCAGTTTTAACTTCAGAAGGGTTGGGTTATTCTGTCAGCAGAATGCAGCAACTTCAAGGGGAAAAACGAAAAGGAGCAAACCAGAACCTGTGCCTGCTTTTGTCATTGTTCACTGTTAGCTGCAGTATGGAAACATTGTGCAGGAATCTTGAATAGTTCCTCTTGCTCTTTTTTTTCTAATCTCCTGCTAAATTTTAGCCCTGTCATTACAGCAATCCAGAACAACATTAAGCACATTCTACAAAAAGTACTGACCCCGAAAAGAAGAATTAAAGCACCCTAATATTAATCCTCTGGTGTTCAATAGCACCTTCCATTTTTAGATTCACAAAGCAATTACCCATTAGTTACAGATGGGGAAACTGAAGCACAGCATGCTGAAGGGGCTGGCCCGTTATAATGCAACAAGTGGCGGAGTCCAGCTTTGTGCTGAAATCTCCTGCTGCCCAGTCTGCTCAAAGACTAGACATGCTGCCTTCAGTTTGAACATAAATATAAATGGTTTTGCATCATTTACAAAGAAAAGATTTTGTTTTTCAAACTAAACTGCATCATTTAATTTGTAAGCCCTATGTAAACACATGCCTTGGCTGCACACAAGCTTGTGCCAGTTTACTTGAAGTAGTGTCTGCCCCTGCATGGGTGCTCTGATTGCATTTGAAGGGTGGTTTATTAATGTTCCGCTTAAACCTGTTCCTTAAATTACATAAACTGGCCACACAGCCTTTTGCATTGGTTTAACAACATTGATATAAAAGTGCAACATTGTATTTAGACACGCCTTTAGTAATGCTCAGATACTAACCCCTTGGTCCTGCTGGCTCCCTCAGCCTTCTGAATCAAGCCTGCATATTTTACTGATAAAAAAGGGTTCTAATAGTGGCAGCACTGCCTCGGCACCATAGTGGCAAAAATTCAAACTGCAGTCTATTATGCCGCAGGTACCACCAACAGCAGTGCCATAGACACCTGCACAGGTGTGCGCCTGTCCTGGCCAGTAGCGACAACATATTTGAATATATAGCCATAGCAGTTGTATATACAGCATGTGACAAGTTCTACCCTTAGGCCAGATGGGCTACCCCAGTGATATAGTTTCAGTACATTTGAAACCCTTTCTATAAGGTCCCAGCACGGCACAGAAATGGGTCCATAGACTCACTGGGGGGAAGGGAACCCCTCACTAATTGCACTGATGCATAAATTACCATATGTGACTGACTAAAAAGGGTTAAAAAAGATGAAAAAGGGACCTACGGCACATTGGACAGCCTGCTACATGATAGCTGTGGTGTGCAAACTGTTCCAGTCCCGCTCCCCAATCCACGGACTCTCTCCCCCTCCCCCAATTACTCCAGTGCCAAGACTTCCTCAGCAGCAGACTGTGGGCTGAAGGCGGAGCTGGGGGCACAGCACTGGGGCTGGGGGAGGAGCTGAGGGCTAGAGGCCGAGTTGGGCTGGGGGGGGGCGTGGAGAGGGTAGTAGGCAGGTGGAGCTGGCCTGGGGAGGGCCAGAGAATGATGGGGGTGGCTGAATGGGATTGGGGTGGAGTTGATCGGGGGGGAGAGCCTGGGTCACACTCTACTCCCCCACCCCCTCCATGGCGGCTGGCCCAGGCCCCACTACAACCCCCCCCCCCAAACACACACTATTCCTCTGTGTTCCACAGTTTGGGGGTGTGTGCTGCACTACAGTATCCACATACATTCCATTTTAACATTTGACGTGTAGCTGGTCAAATTACCCCATGCTCTCATTCTGCCCCAAGAGAGGTGATGGGCATCGAGCTAAAACACGACTGGGAGGCCTGCATTGTGTTCCCAGCACTACAGCAGCTTTACTATATGCTCTGGGACCAATCACCTAGACCCAGCATTTTCAATAGCACCTAAGGAAGTTAATGGGATTTGGATGCCTAATGCGTTTAGGCAGCTTTGACAATCCCAGACATTATGCCCACTGTGCCTCAGTTTCTCCAGCTACATAGCTAATCCATCTTTGTGTCTGTGTCATTCCTTAATATTTAAGCAATTTGCCAGGTGCTGTACAAGAGTGAAATTCACCCCCTCTATGCAGGAGGCCTGAGTTGGCTTTGTGCGGGGGGGGGGGGGGGGGGAAGGAATGGAATGCCTTAAATCTGCAGGCAGGCCATAGGGCTGAACTGCAGCATTTACATGAGCTCCTTTAGTGCTGCGCCATGCACACCTCCTGTGGGGCTTATGGAGTGTGGAGCGCTTTGCAAAAGCCTTTGCAGTTCAGTCCAGCTCACCCCATATGTAAAATACAAATGCTGCCTATATAAAACATTTCTCTGCATTGATGTCAGCTGTTAACGCTGCCTAGGAACTGATGCCTTGAGCCAGACCCTCACTTAGTAGCTACCAGGATAGTTCCATTGAGTTCAGTGCAACTGCACTGATCATCCAGACCCTCAGCCTTTCTGGTATTGTCTCTCATTTCCCTAATGGTTTTGGTTATTTTCCTTTAACCGCGAGGTATGTCTGGCAGCCTCATCTGGTGCTGCTATCAATGTAATCAGTATTTGTTCTGTTGTACTGATGATTGATGAGATACCATTCTCTCACTTTCTGTGCTGTACACGGAACTAGTTCCTTTGGGTGGGAGCTTATTTTGATCAGATTGTCAGTAACTAACTCAGTGTTTGCAGCATGCTTTGCGCTCCTCAGCTGGAAGATGGCACGAGTGCAATGCGTCATCATCATAATTGCCAATAGCTTTACCCTATCATACTGCAGGGAAGCCCTAGCATAAAGTGGCATCAGCTCTTGGGAATTCTGATGAGGTCACGCACACTTTTGCTTGGTGCTGGGAATTTATGGGGGTGGGGGAAGTTTCAGTGTAGTCTATGCATAGGCTGACATGCATCCTAGTTCTGAGGGCCCATGGAATCACTTAAGCCATTAATTGGGACTATGCACTGGCCCTAAGAATTGTGGTGAATTTGCCCTTAATGCTGAGGAGGTCTGGTATATGGCTGCAATGTAAATACATGCTGAAAATACACAGAAGTAAATGATGTTCCCCAGCTAGACAGGTTGGGAATGTAACAGGGTACTGGCATATTTTATTGAAAGGCAGTTTTCTTAAAGGGCCACCATGAATTTTGGAACCAGCTGGGAATATAACTAATGTGAGTTTTAGTTAGAGGTTGTTTACTGTCAGCTAAATTGCTAGCTAACATCTGACTCCAGAATCTTTATTGTTGGTTGAGCCAGAAAGAAGAGAGATTGATTTTCAGATGCCACCCTGAATCTGCAGTGCTAGCAGTTAGAAAAATCCCCTTCTAAAATGCAAATGTAATAAATGTATTATGGAAGTCACTGACTGAGCCTGAATGTTATCCAGTGAAGGACTATTTTTACAGGCAGTCTTCTGGCCATAGCCCCACTTTAATGAGAGAGAAGTGCAGCCATGGAGGAACATTGAAGATACCTGTCTCTACCTCCTTTAGTAAACTGTAAACTTCCAGTTCTTTAATCTAATCATTAGCGGGAGGGGATATTTTTTTGAGAGAAGCCAATATAAAAGGGTTGAAAGGTCGGCTGGGATAATACGTAATCCGTTGTGATAAGAACTGTTTACACAATTATTAATCAAACACAAACGGGAACAGATAGTAGCATTTTTTATTAAATATTACAGTGGATCAAAAAGTACAAAATATCTTTTGCCTGCTATGTGATTGGGAAACTATTGGCACATAATACAGTATCAAAAGCATTAATAAGTACAATTTGGAAAACATACAAAAATTGAGTGTTTATAGTTGGCTCAGCTTTATTTCTGGTAGTGTTTAAACTAATGCAAAGGTTACTCAATAACCTTTTAAATGGGATACTATATAATATTACTGGGCCATTTTGCTATATACAGATAATCACCTTACAGAGCATATAGGCTACATAACTTGAATCACAAAAAGTATACAATATTTACAACAAATGAAAGTTAAAAAAGTATAAACAGCTAGTAGATTATGCTGCCATTATTAGAACATATTTAAAACTGGGGGAGAGGGGAACAAGTGAAATATCAAACACATTTACAGCAAACACCTAGTAAGTGCTCATGATAATAGTTTCAATGTTGTCGGCCTCACATAAGTGAAATAATTCCCATTTCTCATTAAAATCATGACAATGGTAAAAGAAGACCAGCTGTGACCTGACTGACCACCACCACCACCACACACACACACACACACACACACAAAAAGTGACTATGTGGAACAATGAATTAAAGAAATTAACCGTTCTCTTTGAAGGCATACTGCACAAAATGTTTTAGTGACCTCATAGAAACTTCCATTAGATGCATAACATAGTAAGATACAGTACTTAAGGACTCATGCACCAATTCAATAAGTTGTAAAGTAAATACTTAGTTGCAACAAACTACTTTGTATGCCCTGATACAAATGGGAACTTATCTTGTCCAGTAACTAAATAAATAAGACAGATCTATTGCGAAATGCAATCATTACAGATTTTGACCCTTACTAGAAACATATTTTGTTGCAAAAGTCAGTTAGGTTCTGTTTTCATTTCTGTTTCCTAAAGTCAAACTCAGTCTGTAACCAGAAGTTACACGAATATTGTTTTTGTTGGGCTTTTATAGTTAATTGAATCTCACAACCTTCAGAATCTGTAATGAATCTTGAACATAGTGCATTTGAATTGCAACATTTCTTGGCACTGGTTCTTGGTAAATATATTTATGACTCTATTGCCAATTAGATTCCGCAGTTTCCCTTACAACCCTACCAATAACAATGGTTTTGATTGCACAAAGAAAGGCTTGTGCAATTTCATTCAATAATAAGGCCCCTTGAACTCAAACAATGCAAACAAAGCCCCATTTAAGACATTAAAAAAAAAAAAGTAGTTCTCAGCCAATGGAGAATTCAATGGTCTTTCTGAAAGATTTCCCAGATTTCTGGTAAGAGTTTTTAAACAAATAATGTACTACTTCTGTTGGGGAGTTATGCCACCATTTCTTTTTATTTGTCCTGATGTTTTGCCCAGTATATTATGAGCTTCCTCAGACTGAAACAGCGAGTCTCCTCATGGAATAAATGAAGGAAAAAATCCCCCCTCCCCAACTCTGCACTGTGTTAACATTGTTTTAAAATGCTGTGATCAAATTCCAACATGTCATCAAAAGTGAAATAAGAGACTTGTTGTAAACAAATGCATGAATCCAGGATGTACAGAATATCATAAACAAGTAAGAGAAATGTTCAATTTTCTGATTAAATGGCAGGCACATACATATTTGTGTTTGCTGTAGGTTTATACATTTCCTCCCAACCCTCGATTCTTACATGATTTAGGCCTCATGCAACTTCACTAGAGATGCCTTCTCTACTATGGCCTGTGACCAAATGAGCTTGTGATTTTGTTTTCTGTACAGTATGTGGAATAGCAGAATAATCTGTATTGGCACATTTATGTTCTAGATTCTACTAGTCTGTTTACTGATCAATTAAATCTTGTTTTGCCACAGAAATATAAAGTATTTAATTGAAGAAAGTGGATCTTTAACAGTAGATGACTTCATAATTCTGGTTTCCACCTTTGGATATTAAATATGTCCCATCATATATTGTATTTGGCATTATATCCTGGGAAGGTCTAATAAGATGTGTGGCATGCAAGGTGTTTCCATTTTTATTTTTAACAGTTTTGATCATGCTGTATTTGAATAATAACTGAGATGGTTTAAATCATAACCCATTTTCACATTGTAAAATACCTCCAAGTTTAACCTCTGTCTCAATTTCTATATTTAGCTGCAGAGTGGTGATGGCTCTCAAGTGACCATATGCTTTGGAAGGTTTTTTCATTATGGAAACTCAAAACCTGTACTCATGGGCTTTTTATACTTACAAATTATTCCCAATGACTGGGGTTAGTTGTTCAGCATGAGTGCAGAGGGCTATCATAAAAGGTGCGGAGGCTTTAAGTCCCAGCTATGCAAATCACCACAGCTCCTTTGACTTCAGTGTAGCCATGCAGATTTTTGCCAGCTGAGAACCTAGCTCTCTGAATAGGGTTCACCTGATGCGTAGGCTTTGTGCTAGCTGGGGTGAGTTTCACTTGATGTGAACTAGGAAGAAGGGGCTGGATAAGTGAGCATCACCGCTTAACCCACTATTCAGACTACTGAACCTTGGGCTACTATTTAGTGGTATTCTTCTTTGTGGGGGGAGGCGCCTGTCCCCAACCCATCCCCATTTCGAGACACAGGACTCTTAAAACCTTTTGATTAAAAAATAAAGGTTGGCTCCTGTTCTAATTTTTGACATTCTTGACATATTCTTATAACCCACAAATCCGTCTTCTGGACTCCATTGTTATTCAGCAGCTTGTTGCCAGTAAGATTTTGTTCTTTATTTCTCTGGTATGCAGGAGGGTTTCACAGCCTAGATAAGGTAGGTACAATTGTTAACAAATTCACAGACCAAAAGCTTCTGTGGCCAGTAAAGCAGTGTATGAGCCATTGTGACAACACCAGTGGGAGCGACAGGTGCTCAGCACCTATCAGGAACAGACCATAGAAAAAAAGAACTTTGTTTGCATCAATTGCATTGTTGTATAATCTACAGTATGTTTATAGCCTGAACCAATTGCTTCAGTTTGTAAACAATAATGTCACCACCAAAAAAGCTGCTCAAAAGTATAAGAACTGGAAAAATTACAAACACACACACACACACACACACACAGACAAAAATTAGGACAGCCACAGCTTTTAAAATAAGTTGCAGATAAAATGATACTGTTTAATTTAAAAAAAAAGAGCACAGGATATACTGGACAAATGAAACTATATAAATTATGTGACCAAATGTGACACTGATAGTTTTCAAAGCGGATATGTACAGTCAAATTAAACAGTGTTTACCTTTCTGTTCTGATAGTGTTAAAATGAAGAATCTATTGCAGTTTCACTATACATTGCATTGATTGAACCTTTGAAAATCAGGAAAGTTATCCCAAAAAAAGCACATCTATTGATTGTATGTATTCCCTGCCTCCTCCTCTTTTTCAGATTCATCGAGTCCTTGACTGAATGGAACTATCTAAGGACCCTAATCCTCCACTCCCTGAAGAAAAAAAAAAAAAAAAAAAGCAAGTTTTTCCACTGGCTTCAAAGAGATCAGGATCTGTCCCTAAACTTCCATTGGTTTGCTCTGATCTTTGCTCTTGATATATGTAAGACCTTTCAAAAAACTAATATGCAAATGAAATGATTTGAGGAGTAGGTGTGGGAGCTGGAATTACAAACTGTAAAGTAGTTTTGTCTCAATCAGATTTGAAGCATTCAGCTACATGGGATGAGATTACTTACTGGTTAACAAAAATATTGATTTCTAATTCTGCAAGACATTATCACAGGGAAAGGAATGTAGCTAACAACATTTTTTCTCAGATACTTTTAAAAAAAAGGGATTTACAGTTTTGTGCTCGGATGTACAGAAGACAGCTGGGAAGGTGGAAAGGCAGCTTGAGGATTTATAGCAGCTAAAGGATAAATGCTATTGTGCAAAAGGTCACCATATGAACTTCCTACAGGTGTTGCTGCAGCTAAGTGTCTATAGAGCTGCTGAGAATTTGCAGGGGATGTAAGAAATTGTCTTTGCACCATGAAGGAATGAAGAGCCAAAGGCTGCATTAGTGGAGAAAGCACAGTCTGATTTTTCAAGTACTGCAAAGGATGAGAGTATCCAGCTGGGATGCGATTGTTCAACCCCGCACACAGAGTTCCTGGGTACAAGCCTGTGAAGATAGGAGTTGAGAGGGGAAATTTGTGGCTTTCCAACGTGTTGCCAGAATGTAGACCATGAACTGATTTGCTGCCTTCGCCCTCTCGGTCGGGAACCTTTTCCTTTGCAGGCGTCTCCTTTGGTAAGTGCAGAGGAGAGACAGCTCGGATTTTTTTTTCAGAAATGACTTTGTCCAAATCCTCTAGGTTCCGTTTCAAAGGCCGAGCTGCCCCAATGTTTTGGGGGCTACTTTTGCGGCTTATAATTGGATGGACCATTCCTTCCATCTTTCTTAAATTCTCAAGTCTCTGATTCTGCTGTTTTCCGGACCTGTGAAGGGATTCACCATGTTTTTTAGGTGCTGACATGGTCATCGGAGAAACACGGCAAGCTTTGGGATTACAGTTTATGCTCAACCCCTGGCCACCTGATGTATGGAACTGGGAAATACTTTTGCTTTCTTGCGGCACCATTGATGAATGCAGGAGACTGGACCCTGGAGTCTTTGCAGTCTGTTTGTGTACGCTCTTTGGAAGACTCAAATCCGTAGGCTGATCATCTGAAGAGGCTTCCACTGCAGTCTTTTTTTCTTGCTGATGCAAAGATGGGTGATAATTTAAATTAAGTTTTTCTTGGTGTTTGTGTTGAGTAAAAGTAGAAATATTTTCTGAATCTCTGAACATGTCTCGAGGGAGGTACTTTGATGTCTGTTCATTATTAAGGTGGTGTTCTGTGTGCCTATAAAGGCTGTGCAGATGAGGAGATGAGTAAAAGTCTGCCAAGAAACTGGGCACATGGGAATGCTGCAGTGCCCTTTTCTCATTCATTTTATCTTTGCAGTCCTGGATATCTGGCTTCAGTACATAAGATTCAGCAAGAGAGTTAAGATGATGTTTTGAAAAATCACAACGCTTGGGATCTGGTTTACTTAACGTGTCAGGCTTAAAAGCTTCATTAATAGATTTCCTTTCCTCTGAATTCTTGGTTTTAAAACTCTGCACATGTTGTATTACAGATGGTCTATTAACTGCCACAGAATCAGAATTGGGGGCATGGGGAGCCTGAGATATGCTTGCAGACAGTTCATCTCTGCTGTTTAATTTCTTTTTGCTAATCAAAGGTGGAGGTGACCCATAAGGATAACTACATGACAGAGTTGCCCCACTGACCTGTGATAGAAGTTTTTTCTTTGCCAGTGGTGACATGATGCCTGGATTACCCTTTGAATAGATTAGTGGTGTGTAACTAAAACTGGGATCATCATTAATGGAACCTGGCAGTTCCTTTTCTTTGAACATGTCAAAATTCTGTACCACAAGAACTTTGGGCGTTTGCTTTAGTGCGTTGTGTATGTCTTCGTTACCTAACTGATCCAATTTCACTGTGCAGTTTGCAATATAATCAGCCATCTCTGGCAATTTATCGTCTTCCATGTCGGTTTGACTTGGTAACTGTACTTGGATTGCAGGGAAATTATTAAAAGGCAGTTCTTGGGGTTCACTTTCTAAACTGCCTGTAAAACTGTGTCCTCTTTGTTCTTGCTTTGTGTCATCAAGGGCATCTGTTGGGGTGTGCAAGTGTTTGTTGACTGTTGGCTCCAACATGGCATCCTCTTCTGGAGGCACTGAAGCACTTGAAAAAGAGACTGAGTGCTGTACTTCCTCCTTGGGCTTTTCACTGTTGGAGCTGCTTTCCATCAAGTCTATCTTTTCCAGAGATACTGGCCCTGTTGCCTCTGGCAGAAGAGGCTGGGACCCTTCGATGGGCTTCTTCATCTCCTCCACTGCAGGATGCTCAGATAAACTTTTCTGGTCTGAAGAGTCTTGATCCTTCTCTTGTTCTGATGAAACCTAATAAAATGTTTCAATAGACAGTAATAAGAATGCAGTGTGTGTTGACAGATTGCTTATAAAAGCAAATACAGTACACAGAAGCTTCTTTTGGAAATATTCTTGTCAATCATCTTGTTGAAATCTGAAAGCTTTAATACGACGTATCAGATTTTAAACAAAGCAATCGAAGTCCCCAAAATACTGAGAAATATACCCATACCCACATTAATGACACAATTAAAATAGCAAAGGCTTGTAACCGGACTATAAATAATTGGATCATCTGATGATTTGACCAGATAGTTTAATACTAAGGTTGTCTTCTTTCTAAATCATTTTCCTAAATAGATAATTACACTTTTCACAACACAATTGAGAAGAATATAAAATATTCTCAGTATTCAATCCCACCTATGAAAAATATAGACCAGTCCAAGTTGGCTTTCCTTATTGTGTCTATATTGTAGATATAATTCCTCCAGTTTGGCTATCTTGAAATTCAGTGATTGCAGAACAGATGAGCCACATTTGGTTCTACTTTAAAATGTTAAAAATTCGAGAAACAGAATATTAGAAATCAATGCTATAGACTGAGAAATCACTGGTGTTGCTTAACTGGGGCATGCTTTTTTTATTACTGGATTAAAATGAAGTTGGCAACATTCAGTGAGTGTGTGTGTGCGCCATTATAAATATAGCTTTTATAAGTTATAGTCAGTCAATGAGACTGCAGCTCTTTATGCTTCTCCATTAATAAAGCTTGTGTGCACAATTCACACTATTCATTCCATTATGTAGACGAATGAACTGTGACCCTGAAGGTCATTATAACGTTCCATCTGTGATACAGCTGACTGACAACCCTTTTCAAAATTGCTGTCATTCTCCTCTGACATGCCTTGGTAGAAGAGAGTCAGAAAACAGCAGCATTGTGTGAGCCTTTTCTTATTATTATTTTTTCCTTCTTTCTTAGTTGTAAAGATAAGAGGAATCAAGAAAGTTATTATCCAAATGCTGCATTATGGTCTATCATGTCAGGGAGGGATATAAAAGTATGTAATGAATCACAACCATCTTAAAGATTTATTTCTTCACAGCTGCTTTTAAATATTCCTCTGTGTTGGGTTTTCCTATTAGTTACAGTGTCTGTTAGTCTTCATAAGTACTATTTTTTTTAAAAAAAACTAATAGCTGCCTTTTTCAGTTCAAATACCATCATTAGTCCTTCACAAAGTACTATCACTGGTCTCCTGAGATTATACAATTACAGGAAAATACCAGACAGATGAGCAAAGCAAGGGGGAAAGGCAAATCAAATGTAATAATTGTACATTCTGCTCTTTGTTTTTGTTAAGCAACAGTTTGAATGAAGTTTTAGCTATTTTAAAGACATGCACAGTGTAAGCTAATAACAGTTTTTTCTAGTTCATTACATTGAGCAATGTCATTCTGACTCCAATAGAATAAAGGAGTACAAAACTGAGTAATCAACTAAAGACTCTACTCTCCCAGTGACATCCCTGTTCATGTTTATATCTGGGTGAGTGGTGAATGTGTATTAGGAAGGACTGTATTCTTACATCTCTTCTTTGCTTTTATAACTAATCCTGGCACAGATCATCCCCTTCCATGGAAAGCCAGCTTCCTTGGTGGTGGGTTTTGACCCCAAACCCCAGATGTGTTGGATCCTTGAGGATTTTCAGATGGCCAGAGCCATTTAGTCAGAGGCCATGTGCTTCTGCACCGGTTCAAGCTCCAATGACCTCTGACTGCCTAGCAGTGAGGTTCCTTTGCAGACATGCTGCCAGGGCCTTTCCTGGCTGTGACTGCCCCCACAGGTGGGTTCACTGGAACCAATATAGCCTTCAACTGTACTATATTTTCTGATTAATGTTCCTGGGGACCGAGAGAGAGATGGTGTGCATATTCTCACCCCAGCTCTTGCCCAATCCTCCCATCCCAGTCTGGACTCTAATCCCACCACACTCAAATGTAGCTCCTCAGGAGCTGAACATACAGCTGGGCTCCTCTTTCTCACGGACACTGTAGAGTGCTGCAGCTGTGGATACTTCTATGCTAGAAAGCCCCCCAATTTAGGTGGTTACATAGTGCTTGTGCAGCTGTCCTGACCCTGCACTAACCCCAGGAGCACAGTCCATTATGTCATCAACCCAGAAGGCCCTGTATAGCGGCTGGTCCCTGGGTAATGTTTTCAGGGGAGGAAGAGTTCCCCCTGCATCGCTCAAGGTGGATGGATGGTTTATTGACAACTAGGGAGGCTAAGTGGGCTATACAGGCTTGGCGTTCCAGATCTGAATAGAGCTTCTTTAGGGGAGTTCAATTCCATGAGCTATTGCCATCACTGAACACCCACCCATAGAACAGGTGCATATACCCTCCACTCCAAGTTACGCACTGGGCCCAGCCATCCTGTGGATAACTTGGCCCAGTAACATAGCCATTGCCTCATAAAGAGGGACAGGATTTGGCCCTTAGTATTAAAAATATCCACGTTACAGTCAGACAGCAGAGAATCATTCTGATACAGGAGGTAAAAGTTTACTGTAGGAAACCACTAACATTGTGCATTACAGGGTCTATGGCTCTAATTCTTACACATTTCCGATAAACACTGCTAAGAACTCTTCCTGAAACTCGCATACAGAAATAACTGCAGTTTAAGCAGCAGGAAGTTTGAGATACAAAACAACAAAAGCAAGGAAATTCAAAGTTAAGACTGACACTCCATCCCTGGCTCGTTATGTTGTGCTTAGCTGCTGCAGTACATATGGTATGTAACATAACTCACTGATCTGAGACCACGGCAATAAATAACCAGGCACAAAGGGATGACTGAGGAAAGGAATGCTAGCCTTAACTTCGCATTTCCTTGCTTTTGGCAATTTGTGTCGCAACCTTGCAGTTACTTAAGCAGGTTTTTGTGTGCTCTTTTCTTTATATATTTGTAATTAGTAGTGGAGATTTTTACAATGTTTCTTCCTTTAAAATTGAAATTCAAGGAAAAGTCTCTGTGAAGTGTCAACTTTAAAGACTCTGTTGATCAAGTCAGTATAAAACACATAATCAGGCAGTCTCTTATGGGTCCATTGTAAACCTGACTTTTGGGGTTTTTTGACATGATTATAAAAATTCACTATACTTGAAACTTAGCATACAAGGCCTCAGCCGGGTACATATTTAGCTGCTTTGCTATTTTTAAGCCATAGAAAGAAGGATTTTTGGTAGTCATGTCAAACTAGATTTTCAGACTGGTCTAAATCCAGTACATCTGTACATGCCAGACAGCAATTGCATCGAAGGGACTGCTGAGCTGTGTTGGCTACACAATGCATGTCTTAAAAATTCTTTAAATACTTATTTCCAAGGAGGGTTGTAATGGCTCCAAATGTAGCAATTGTGATTTCCAAATAAAGGAGGACACAGTATAGTTTGTATGCCATAGACAACAGCAGCTTGATTAGGTCAATGGCACAGGGTGTACAATATTGTATGTGAGAGGGGGAGTAGGATTTTCAAAATGTCTAAGTGATGTCAATGGGACTTGTGCTCCTATGTCACTTACATACTTTTGAAAATCTCACCCACCGTGTGCAATACTAAAAACTCTTATGTATATGACTTAAAACAGATGAAAGTGTGTTCTACTGACTCCTGGGGGCTGGCCTGTTGCAGGCTCTGGTCCTGTAGGCTACTCCATGAGGGCTGATCTCTGGGTCTGCATGGAGCCCCACTTAAGTGAATAGGGCTCTGCATAGGTGTAGGGGTCAGTCCTTTTCAGAGAGCTTGCAGGACAGGGGACTATGGCAAAACTCCCATTGACTTCACTGGGAAATCTGTCAAGAGTAAGGACTGTGACCCTTGAATTTTAGATTTCAACCCAAAGGGGATATTTAGTCTTGTTAATAATCCAGGAAAAATGAGTTTTTGATGGAAATGTGAATACATCCATAAGTGTGGAAGTGCCATTACAGAGATTGCCATTAAAAAGTCTGCATTTGCCAAAAGTTACCACAATATTACCAGAGGTATTTCAGTTCCCCCTACCCTATATTTAGAGTAGGAAATCACTGTGGAAACTGCGTGGTTTCCTGTTGGCTAGTGTTGACTTTTTAATGGTGACCACTGTATAATACAATGAGCAGAAACTGTATTTCCTACATCCAGTCTTGGTATTTTGCCATCATTTCTATGCAACATGGAACTTGCTGGTTGCTGTTTATAGCCCAGCACAATCATAACACTCAGAATGCCATCACAATTGGATTTCAGCTACTGAGCAAAGGAAGGCCAACTAATTTTGGAATTGTCAGGTTTAAATGATTTATTTTATCATTGGGTTTTATGTTATTAAAGCAGTACATTGTTAATTGAAAAGTTAAAAAGCAGGAAATTAACTAACCTCAGATGCATCGTGGGGTTTCTGTGCATTATCTTTTTCTTTCTTGCTCTTTTGGTTTTCATTTTTGATGCGTTTTGTTCCAGACACTTTTGTTTTAGTTTCGCTCTCCTGGGAACTGTTATCCTGTTTTCGAGGTTTCACTGGAGGCAATGGCTTATCTTCCTCTCCTTTAATAAATCTTTCATATGGCAGGATTAATCTAAAGGATTAAGGAACAAATAATTGATCAGTTTTTGCAGTTCTAATAAAGAAAAAATGTAGCGGCTCTGAGCAGTTTAATAAACCTAATTTTTCTACAGCATAAACACAATTTTGTAACCTTGCCCTCAATATTTATCCCACATATGATAAAGCAACGTATTTGGCAAGATTCTCAGCTGGTGCCAATCTGGTTCCACTGATGCCCACAGAGCATGTTGGTTATGGAGCTGAGGATCTGTCCCACAGTGTTTTCAACTGGTTTAAAAGTCAATCATATCTTTCTTTTGGCGGCCTACTCCTAAACCCATATGCCAGTAAAATGGTACAGAGCTAAGGCAACCTAATATATTTCCAGCCTGGTGGTGAACATAAAAGCTGTAAATTTGCGTTTAGACTGAAAACTTCGTAGAGAGCAGAGGAGACATTATTTCACCCAACCTCCAATGGAGAGTGTAGAACAATTTGACTAGCACAGAGCTGCCTTTTTCTGGCAAATCCATGAAGGGAAAGGTAGGTTGGTCCCTGGTCTGGAGGATGTTCCTTTGCTCTTCTGTCAAAGGGCAAGAGGGGTGGGGTTGCTGCTAGGAGAAGAGTGGCCGGGGGAGCATGGCAAAGAAAATCACAAGGATTTAAAAAATAAAGAATTTTAATTGCAGAACTTTCTTCAACAAAGTGTGTGAATTCACTTTTTAAAAAAGAAAAACCTCAAACAGTTTGAGTTTTAATCTATCTGTTTTCCTTTCACAGTGTAGCTCTTGATCTAAAAGGAAAAATAACTGATGTAATTAAAAGGGATGGATTGCATTACAATCTCAGTTTCAACTTCAGTGATTAAAGTTTCTATAATGCATTTGGTATGATTAATGACTCACTGTGGGATTAATACAAGACTCAGACTTTAAAAATATGAACTTTAATACAGCAAACATAATTTGTTTAAAAAAAAGACAAGTTGACTCAATGAAGAAAATGTACTTTGCTTATAAACAACATAAATCTGTACAAATGCTGGGAATCCTTAATTATCTTTAATCTAAGACTCCAAGGCAGAAAACTCTTTGGTTCAGATATATGTTTGTTATCCTACAATCAGTTTCTAACCATGCAATTTTGATTTAAATACTTAGATGCTGAAACACAGTTTGGGCTTAAGAGAGCAGAAATTAGATTGTGATCTTAACGTTTCACATTTTAATAAAATACAACATAATTTGTTAAAATATAAACCTAATTTATGCCATATTAGAAACAAAATTTAGTAACTGAGCATGCTCTGACATGGTATGTGCAAAGAGGCGTGAATAATATTTTCTAGCCCTGAATTTGGCAGTGCTCCAGTAATGAAGCTAAGCAGAGCCCACAGGGAATATTCATCTTCAGATCCCATTACAAACTGAGTTTAAACATGTTCCAGCTGCTAAAACTGGAAACTGCTCCTTATATGCAGCCTTAGCAAAATAATATATTGTTGCCAAATACCTGCTTCCCACTGTAATATTACAGTTAATGTTTATATAATAAAAAGCATAACTAAGCAGAATAAGAAAAAATAATCTTGTTCATACTTGAGGCTGGTAAATTTCATTTGTAAAGCACAAATATTCATGAAACACTTAATATCTCCCTCTGCTGCATGCAGTATTTGGGACTTTACTAGAGAGACAAGTTTTGGTTTCATACTGGGCAATATTTATATCTTGCTGCCATGTGTTAAATATTTAAAGTCACTTTTAATAAAAACACATTTTATTGCTATAATTGTTCGCACTGAGATAGGATTGTTTGACTTTGTTTTGTTTCCATGGGAACATGTCGTCCATTTGCAATCTACATATACCATCAGTAAATGTTTCAATAGCTGTTCATTGCTCTAAATGAGATGAAGATGATACTGTACCACTAGTGGTCCTTTTAATAAAAGATACTATGTGATTAACCTTCTGGTTAAGGCAGAAATCAGCATAAGGATGGGCCTGACAAGATTAATCACTGTTAGCATTCTTTCCATTGAGTCTTTTGTGGCACTTTCTGACAAAGGTTCCTCCTCTTTGTTGCCATATAGAGCACCAGGACTCATTAGGTTTGGTGCTAATTAGGAACCACAGCTTAAATTTCCTTTTCTAATCTTAAGAGTTCATGTGAGAGGACAACATTTTCATTTCAGTTATTTTTCACTGAGTTCAGCAGTTGGCACTAAGACAGCAGTAAAAAATACATTTCACATAGCTGGTCAAAGGCCTAGAGCCAGCAGCAGGAAATCTGGAATTAAATGTTTCTTGTATCGGGAAAGAGGCATGACTAAGGTAAAACTGAATCAAAACACAAGGATGGCTTGTTCTAGAGGTCCCCCTCCCACTTTTTTAAATAAGGCCCAATGTGCTGCTGTTTCTCTATCGCACAGAGATCATTTTTAAGCGCACACATACATTCACATAGACACAAAGCAAAAAGGAAGCATACATGAATATGCACTGTGAGGCTCTAGAGAAGCCTAACACCATGAACAATTGCTGCTTCGTATAGAGATTTCCGTTTGTTACAATTTGCACTGAATGTTTTTTCAGTTATCCTGTCATGGTACAACACGATTACCCACAGGATATGATCTTATCATTTGATTATTAGAAGTTTTTATAGTACCAGAGTAATAAAGCTAATACAGCTTTCAGAACATTTAAACAACCAGCTAATATACCATTAAAATACACTGTACTTATCCAATTTAAGGTCAACGTTGCCCAACACAGGAAAAATGTGGTTATCTATTATACAAATAGTTTAGCAGAATGCAACATGCCTGGAACTAGCTCAAGATTTTTGTCAAATATTTGCAGCACAGCTAAGATTTAATCAATCTTTAAGCATGTAAAGGTAAAGACATATTAAAAATATGGCTACCTAGAATGCATTAAACTTTGAAAACAACAGCTAAATTTTCAGCTGCTTTGAAATGTAGCCGTTTCTCACATGACAGGGCTAGGGGAAAGTAACAATGTATTCATAAGAAAAATTAAAAGAATATTTTGTGGTCTAAAGAATATTTACTCCTAAAGACTGCAAACAGCCCAAATAAAAGGGCCTTTATCATGATCAAGATTCCAATATTAAGATTAATAAAATGTATTATTTATAAGGCAATTAACATAAATAGAATATGTAAGCAGTAGTGTATTAAAAAAATCTTTCCAAAGGCAGCAGATTTTTAGCAGCATGAGTTTTTTTTCCCTTGGAATAATACAAGAATAACATTTTCCAGCCAAGAGCAGAAACAGTAGGGGAGTCTTTGCTATCACAGAGCTTCTTATTAAATTCAGTCACTGTGAAAACCGAGACTTTAAAAAATAATAATAATAAAGACAACTTAAAATCAATACAAGTTAGATTAACAAATCAGTGCTATACTAATCCTGATTTATTACAATCAGCAATATTAAGTTTAATCACGTATAAACTGCTAGTCTAAAAATATTCTGCTTTACTGAGTCTTGAATTAAATAATGGTGCAGAGTGTACCAAGTTTTTAGATCTGCATCATCTGATATTATGAAAAATTCAATGTACTGCTCTGCAGCAGATGTCAGAGGTCAGCAAATCTATTACAGTAATGTAAGTAATCTGGCTTTCTGCCAACTATAAAAAAACCCCCGAAAAGAAACACAGAGGCAGATAATTTTATATTTATAAATTCTAAAATCCTCCAGGGACTGCATCTTTTTCCCAACAAAAAGCAGAATTCACATCAGAGAAATGTATTTCACAGTATAACAAACATGTCTTCATCACTGGCATTTCATAAAAAGAAAAAAGAAAGAAAAAGCCCTTAATCTTTATAAATCAACATTTTTTCCAGCTACAGGAAAAAACAATGCAAAATTTAATCTGAACCAGTAACCACTAATGTTTCATGTATTGATTAATGCACACACAGAATGAATGAGCTTTTTAGCTAAACTCTGCTTCATAGGACATGAGAGAGTGTCTATTTATAGGAATAGTAATAATAATTAATAAAATGGTTAGAATAATGTAAAGGGTCTGACAAACCCAGGAAGAGGAGGGAAATTAAAAGTTAAGGCTGCCAATTCTTTCTTTAACTCTCCCCACTGTGCTGGGGTACTACAGGGCTCTCTGATTAGGAAGTGACCATATGTACAGTACATGATGCTCTGTCCATGATGCTATGGAGTACAGGCTCCATAAGGTGAGTTATGGGCACAAAGGCAGATTGGATGCTGAAGTCTAAACCCTTTCACTATTTTAACATAGCTCATGGCTGTGTTTAATTCTTTCATTTCTTTCTTTGTGAATGGCAGTACAGAAATTCCCCAATGTGTCTCCCTTTCATATCCTAGTCTCTTCTGTAGTGCTCCAGACTCAACACAATGCAAAATGGAAACTCTGGATGTTTCTTGGGATGATTTAAAGGTCTTGTGACCAGGATTTTTCCATTCTCAGCTAAGGGTTCAGAAGACTGACTGAAATTGAAAGGCAGAATATTTCAATCTGATAAATGAAACAACTTTTTTTTTTTGACACAATGCATAATTAACCTGTGGAACTCATTGCCATTGAATATCATTGAGGCCAAGAGCTTAGTATGATTAAAAAAGGATTAGCCATTTATATGGATAGTGGCAATGTCTACAGTTACAGCAGATAAGATTTAAAAATACAGCGAAGGGATATAAACCCTTGTATTTCATTCAAGGAATAAAGAAACTCACACTGACAGGGGTTTGGAAGAAACTTCTATTTCCATCATTGTCCACTATGGAGTTTCTTGCATCTCCCTCTGAAGCACCTGATCCTAGCCATGCCTAGAGACCAGATAAACTGGACCACCTGTTTGATTCAATGTAGCAATTGCTATGTTCCTAAAATAACAGCACCATCACATAAACAACAGCAGCTGGGTAAGGCCACCTGACACCTCTTGGGCAAGAACCTGAGATTGGAGTTCAGAAGGTAGATTAAAAATGGGAGGAGTGAGTCTTACCCACTCACGGTTCTCTACAATAAATTCAGTACATTTATGCTATGGTGATAGGCAGGAGCGCCCCCAGCTTTTCTGCTGCCCTAGGCAGCAGAAGGTCCTGCCCCGAAATGCCGCCCCCAACAGAGGCGGCGGAAGGTCCCGCTGCCGAAATACTGCCGAGGTCGCCGCCTCCCAAATTGTAGCACCTGAGGTGACCGCCTAGGTCGCCTAATGGGTTGCGCCGGCCCTGGTGATAGGCATATTAGAAATGCCAAAATTTATATTACAGCCCCTGAATCACCCTGGCCTGATTTTGTTCCCGAGGAAGTTCATGGCAAAACTTCCATTTACTTGAAGGGGAGCAGGAATGAGCCACTGTGATCTCAATGGGACGTGTTTCTTGCTTTTTTAATACGCTGCTGTTGAAATGAAAACCCATAATTTCTCAAAGCCATATGGCCTGACTTTAGAAGCAGCACTATCACTAAAGGCATAAGATCATGCCACCACTTTCGCTAGAGGCTTTGTCATGGAATATAGTGCTCAGCTGTTTGAATGGGTAGGAAAACTGGACCAAGAACACAGCTCCTAATGACCAAGGCAAATATACAGTAGAGGAAGGGGCAGAAGAGAAGTTCAAAACCAGAGGCCTGAGCTCTGAATCCAAAAGAGGAAAATGAAGTGTGCTGGGGGAACCAATAATGTATTCCAAAAGGCTGATTTCATTTGTACTGTCCAGGGGTTCCAAAAGCAAGCGTTGCACTCTTTTGTGTAGAATACAATAGCAATCACATCATTTGCATTTGTCTGAAGTATGAAACGGACATGTATTTTATCAGTACAGACAAAATTTGTTTGAGTTCAGTTTTGTTCTCAGAGAACTTTCCTGCCTTACAGAAATGGATCTTTCATCTTTTCATCAACAACTTGCCTTACAGCCCACTGTGAGTTCTGCTGGGTACTTAGAGCTCTCACACCATTGAGAGGTGGGAACTGCCTGTGTGTAAGAGAGTTCAAAAACACTTTGCTTTAAATAAACTGGAAATTAGTGATATTACAAACACAGCTGTTGATTTAGCTGAGCAGTCTGAGGATGAAAGCTTAGGAACTCTCCATCCTATAAAGCAATAGGGAAAGATAAAGGACCAAATCCTCTCCCCAGTGACCAGCCCAACTAGATGGGCTAGATGCAGGGGATGGGCACTGGGCCAGGGATGGGGAGAGAATCCTCCAGGCCACTCCAGAGAAGCTTCTTTAATCTTTGCCTCTGTTGCAAACATCATCTTCTCCACCAAAAGCAGTGGTAGTAGTAGTGGATCCACACAATTGCTCACCCATCAGCCCTTTCTGAGCAAAGCCTCCCCACCAAGGTGCAAGGAGCTTTGCAGAGGACAGCTTTGCAATGTGAGGTCTTTCCCCCCCCCCCCCCCCCCCCGATGTGTTCAGTCCACAGCAAAGTCGGGTGCAGAAGAGGGGTGGCACTCAGAGGGAGTTGTTTCTGTATAGGGACTGCAGTGGGCTCTCACCCTTGTTTGGGGTGCCCAAGGGATTGGGAGAACAGCTCTTTGTGATCTCTCCTCACCATGCAAGTGACAAAGACAATCTGTCCTTAAGCATTGGAAGAGAATGTCCTACTATCAAAATACATTTACATGTAAACTGGCCAATAAGTCTCTAAAACTGCAAAACAAGTCTTGAGTAAGTTCTGCAAAAACACAATGTTCTGAGATATTTTGAATGGGCAGCTAAAAATCTGTTTTAATGGTAAACAATTACATTCTTCTGTCATCTGATACTTTATTTTTAAAAATTTTTGTGGGGGGGGGGGGACTATGCTTTCTGAATTTTCAATAGTTCCTTTGTTAAAGCATCTGTTACTCACATAATTGAAAAGATGTTTGTTCAGTGGCATGCTTGAGAGTACAGTTATTTAATCTTAATGATAAAGCCCCGAGGACAGAAAATCATAAGTAGAAACCTCTTGTTATTTATCAAAAAAGAAAAAGGGCTAACACACCTAATCTATCCTCAAATTTAAATTCATGCTTGATGGAAAACTATTGATACAATTCGCAACTTGCAAAGTTTTCTTAGAAGCTATGAACAGTTAGGGATAAAGAGCAGGGTGAAAAGCAAAATAAAACAACAAAGCTAGTATGACAAAGAAAAACTGCTGTTTGGCAAGGTTTTTGGGTCAAACAAAGAACTAGCTGTAGTTTACAGAATGACATAACACTTAATTAATTTTTGCCTGAGGATGTTTTCACACTCAGTGTAAACCAAAACCTTTTATTAATTACAACTTGTATTAAAGACAACCATAAGCATTTTTATATAGATGTTATAATAGGCTCCTATTTTTCTATCTAGGAGACTGGCTGCTGTTCCATACAGAACACTGTTGAAATGCCCACACTTTACAAAGTTATCTAAACGCTTTAAGAAAACCAAACAGTATTTGTGTGGAATGCTAGACTCTCTTGCATATTGAATTACTTTACAGTATCCTTAGGGTAGAAAGTCTTTATAGCTGTTAAAGAAAAACCTTTTAAGGGCCTTTTTTTGACCTGGCTCATGTTTTCATAACACAATGATGAGGTTTTTTACATTTTTATTTTATATAAGAGCTGCCATACTGGGTCAGACCATAGTCCATCTTGCCCAGTATCCTCTCTCTGGTAGTGGCCCATAGCCTTTTTGACCACTGCTGCATGTTGAGTGGGAGTTTTCGGAGAACTATCCATGGTGACTCCAAGATCTCGTTCTTCGGTTGGTAATAGCTAATTTAGAACCCACCATTGTATATGTATGCTGGGGAGAGGGGGGAAAGAGAAACGTACATGGAAAAATCAGTAGAATGGAGCTCTCCTACTTAGCTTTTGCAAACTTCTTTTGTCACCTAGATTTTTTGTTGTGCATAAGGATATATATTTAGTATGTGCTGCAGATCTCAGATATTATAGAGCCAAGTACGGTTTAAAAAAACAGATAAACTAACAGACTGTTTCTCAAAGTATGGGGCACACCTTCCCTGGTGGGTCAAGAAGAACTACCCAAAGGTGTACGAACAGACCTCTCAGTTGTTCTCCAATGTTTAAGCATTCATTTCTTAAAAAAAGTTGTCACTAACTGTTATGGTTGTGCAGAAAACTTTCCAAATATGAAGCAACCATAGTTGATACCTGAGTCTGCGGAAAGTCTGAAACAATGACTCTGAGGTATGAATTGCCCCATTCATTTCAATGGGTGCTAATTCAGATGCCAATGAAATACTTGCAATGTCAACATTGTTAACTATTTCACTGCTCATCAAAGCATGTAAGGCAGAAGTATCGTATTACAAATATCAACTGCAGCATTTCCCAAGTTGTATGTGTGAACACTCTGTGGAGAGACTGCTATGGGGAAAACCTAAGGGCTGGCAGTCAGAACAAGGCCCTTACAGTTTTATTGCTCATATTTTACTTTTTTATTACCTTTTGTTTTGGGCTTTTAAATATATCACAAAGTGCTTTTCTTTTAATCCTTATGAAAAATCCCTAATGCAACATCATGAGCACTGTAGAAACAGAGCCTCTTGTTTAACCAGGACAATGAAAGCTGTCAATCGTTCATTTTGTGCGAAAGCAAAAGAAACCCCAAACCCTATGTGTGAAAACCGCATCTGCGTTATTACTAATATCCTAGAACACACTGTGAAGAATATTGCTTTGCAGAAAAGTAGCCATTTCTGATTGTTTCATGTACCAATGATAAAAGATACAGATCCTGACAGTGAGCTGTGAGAAGTGTAAAGTTGTGTAGGTTGGGGAAGAAAGGCTCAATTTGAACCAGATAATGTTAATAACACACTCAGACTGAGCATCTTTCTGTTATCACCCAAAGTAACTGCATTAAAGAATTCAAGAAAAAAAGTAATGACCAAAATAACAACTCGTAAGCTTTGTACAGTTCAAGTCATCTACATAGTAACAGCCCCACAATGGGAAAACATTAATGCTTTTTATATTGGTAATCATCATCTGTAACATGAGCAATTAAGAACAGTACTAATGGACTATGGCCAAGAGCCTGGTACTAATATTAAAAACTGACAGAGATGAATAGGTTTGGAAGCAAAACTAGGCTGACAAAGACATTTTTATGAAGTGCTTGGGCCTATTTGATTTAAACCAATCAGAGGCAGGTTCAGACCAGTCAGGCCTACAGCGACAATAATGCATTCATTGGCATTATATGATTCCTGCAAGGCTTTAAATAAAAACATCCATTGATTCTATTCAGCAACCTGCACTTTCATTATGACACTCATTAATAAACCAAAAGTAGCCTAACTAATACACAAATAACACGTACTGAAACACTGGCAACCTTGCCTTGTTTTAAAATGAAAACATTTACTGGAAACATGAAGCATATTACATGAAAAATGAATCACTTGATAGTGCATACTAAATCTTTCTTCCTCTTCCAGAAAAACAAAGCAGACAGACTCAGTGTTAAAAGCAAGCTATCTTAGTCATAGTGATTACTATGTGCAATGCTGAGGTAACAGCATTAGAGATCTGTTCATTCCAAGCTGTTGGCTACACACACTCTCTCAAAGTTCCGTGAGCTGGCATCCATGCATCCTAATCCAGACTAAATTCTGCAGCTGTGACCCCCTCATAATGCTGACTTTAGATGAGGTGATATTGTTCCGAATGGCATTGGGTTTCAGGTGATGTTTTGGCCCTCTGCCTATGCATTGTTAGTTTTAAGCACCTACTGAAAGACAACTCTCCTCATCAGAGTGATCAGAAGATTCAGCTCTTCTCTTTAGAACAGTGGTGGGCAACCTGCGGCCCATCAGGGTAATGGGATTGAGGGGCGCGAGACATTTTGCTGACATTGACCATCCGCAGGCATGGCCCCCCACAACTCCTGGGGCCGCGATTCACTGTTCCTGGCCAATGGGAGCTGCGGGAATGGGAGCGCCATTTCTGGCCAATGGGAGCATCCCGCTGTGTCCTGCAGCTCCCACTGGCCAGGGATGGCGAACCGCGGCCACTGGGAGCTGTGGGGGGCCATGTCTGCGGATGGTCAACATCAGCCAAATGTCTTGTGGGCCGCAATCAGATTACCCTGATGGGCCGCATGCAGCCCACGGGCTGCAGGGTACTTACCACTGCTCTAGAACCAGTTCAGAGCTTTGTGAATCTCCACCCAGCAGGAGAGAAGACTTCCTGAGAACACCTGGGAGCAGGCCTCCAGCCTGGGTAGACAGACTCGTGTTAGCTCTGCTGTAGCTGGAGTGCTCAAAATAGCAGGGTAATGTTGTGACACTGGTGGCAGCTTGGATTAGCCACCTGAGTCCAAGCCCATCCCAACCCCTGGGCCCAAGCTCAGGTTGCTAGCCAAGTCACAACATCCACACTGCTGTATTTAGTGCACCAGTTTGAGCAGAGCTAGTGCAAGTCTGTCCCCCCGGGCTGGGAGACATGCTCCCAGCTGCATTGCAGAAATACCCCTCCTCCTCAGCATCAAGAAGGCGGGGCAATGCCAGACCAATGGGGGGGCAAGTACTATTTCACTCCACAGCTTACTAATGCTGTCACTCAAAGGTCATTCAAACTAAGCATTTTCAATATTTTAAAGCCAGTGTGTAAACTAGTACTAACTTTTTCATCTTAGGAAAAGCTAGTTAAGACAACATGACTGCCAGTGATTTCCAGTTTTAAAGAAGAACTGCAAGGCTAAACCAAACAACAGTGGTATCAGAAAAGTCAGGGAATCATGCATTCTGTCTCTAGTAAACAGGGAAAGGCCAGCAGACTTCAGAGAGTGGAAAACTAAATTATAAACCTGTACATTTTTCTGCTGAATGTCCCACACAGCCTGAATAGTGGGGTCATTCAGTGCTACTTCCAGGCTTAACTCAATTTCCAGTTATCTTTACAGCTCACCTTTAATTTAAAAAGCGTACATGTGTCCTGAATCAGAAATTCTGATCTATTTCTGTAGTACAGCACTAGTTTTAGATTAAATGTCATCAGAGCACTTTGGCTATAATGAGCATTACATTTTCAGCTGCTGTAGTCAGACTTACCAACTGAAACAAACCTAGGCAACTTTGTTTGTCTTTTTCAGGATTAATACCCTTTTTCTGTGGTGATAAAAGTAGCTAATACTCTAAATCCAGAGATTAGCCGAGGCCTTCTCTTTTTGGATCAAGATTTGGTAAAGAATAGAATTTGAGTTTCATGCTTGAGGCTAACTGAAAACTAGGCTTCAGATTTAATGGTGCCAAATCTGACAAGATTTCAGCATCAAATGCCATCTTTTGATGGCATGCACATGAACTAGAAAACAGGCCTTTTCTGGTTTCAGGTCTAACCCAGAACTACAACTATAAGAAAGAATTTGATTTCGGGCATTCAAATCCAAGCCACATGAAATATGAAGACGTTTGGACCGTAGGAGTTCCACTTAAGGCCCATCTCAATGATAAACCAAAAAAAAGAAGTATTTTCTTCTAATAACAACTCATTGAGATGTCTCAGGGGGGGAGTATATTTGTCCTTTGGTAGCCTAGTGAATGCTTGTGAATCCAAGGAGTGTCAAGAATCTAGTTCATTTTGCTATTAGTGCACTGGGTTGGAAATACACAAGGACTGACATATTTTGCAGCATATCCCCATTGAAGTACTGAAGATGTCAGATGAAAAGCATCTCTGTGTATCAAGAGCAGAATATATGGTTTTATATGCAAAATAATAAACTACTAACATGAAAGGGGAAGGAAAGAAAGGGGTATTCCTGGCCTCACATTTGTGTCTGGCTCATTCATCTCTCCACAACTACAATGGACTCTCTCTTAGCAAGCCTCTCCTTTCCATTTTTACAATTTCATACTAAAGCCCGGTAGGCCTCTATGTCTTCTGGGCCCAGCCCAACTGTAATGTTTAAATCTCATGTGCTTCTCGGGATTCCCTGTCAAATAAACAATATGCTATAAAATACATCTGGTGAGGGGAGTCCCAGCCTGCTGGATTTGAACAGATCAGCTGGCCCAGGCACAACAGAAAGACAAGGAGCCTGTTGAGAGTGCAGTGATGGAGAGGCGGAGCCTAATGTCAGTCCTGATTAGCACACAATCTGATCAGTCAATTAGGCATACAAAACATTTGTTCATTCCCCTTTCATGTTAGTGGTTTATTATTTTACAAATACAGCCCTAGAGTATATTCTTCTCTTGATGCATAGAGATTTACTCATGTGACTTCTTGGGCACTCAGATGAGGTTACACTACAAAGTGTGGAAATCGGAATTTGTCCCTGTGCACTGATAGCCAAGCAAAACATCTTACCCTGTTGATCCTGCCTGTTTGGGTCGGACTCCAGAAAGTTTCTAACTCTAACTTTTGTAATGGCTGTGAAGTAGCTTCTTCATAATAGACCAAAGGGCCTTATGTTGGGGGTACTGATGTTGGAATTTAAGATTAGCAATTCCCCCCATAGCTATGGTATTTTATCCAGCAATATGTCCAATATCTAATGCTCTACAGGCAGGTGCAGAACTCACGCTCATATAGCTTAATTGTGCAATGCTTTGCATGGGCAAAAACAAATGCTTTCCTCCTGACCTCCACAGGCAGCCACTTTATAACCTGGAACATGAGGTCAGATTTCCCTTATTTGAACTTGAATACACACACACACACTTGATTAATAGTAACTGTATAAAAAAAGCAACAAAGGGTCCTGTGGCACCTTATAGACTAACAGATGTATCGGAGCATAAGCTTTCGTGGGTGAATACCCACTTCGTCAGTCGCATGACGAATAAAAAAAGAACGTCTTTCAAAAAATTCTAGTTACAGTGTTTTATTTAATGTGTGTTGGCTTCCTAAGCCCTGGAAGTTATCATCTACATTGGAAGAACAAGAAATCTGCAATTCTAACCAGCAACACTGGCTGCAGAGAAAAACAGAGTGTTGGCAGCAGCTTCTATGCAGGGAGGAGAGAAGAAAGTACCGAGGAATAGAAATGCAATGCTTTGCATGACCTGCAATATTAACAGCATCCAACAATGCGGGCCACTCCATTATTTTGGATCGCCTAATTTGTATTCCTGAAAATTTCTGAATACAAATGATAGACTCAATTAGTTGTCATTTTGTATTTTCTCTTTAATATGTTTTGTTCAATTTTGCAGTTTTTCTACTAGAAATGCTATGGTAAAATGTAGGTATGAAGCAAAAAGCAATCAGATGCATGTTTTGTTAGTTTTGCCATTGGAGACACACACACTCTGGTTTAAATTACAGTAGATTATAGGACTACATTGTTGGAGGAATATTTACTATGCCTTTAAGAGAGCGCTCTCTCTCTCTCTCTCTCTCTCTCTCTAATTCTTTACAAAATGGTTTGAAGGCTCTCCAAATTAATTTTTTCTTTATTAAACAAGCATTTCATATTAGTTATCTTACCTTTCATAATGTCTGCGAGTACATGTAGCAGCACTTGTGCTTCCAGGGTTACCACCTAATTCATCATAAATATGTTTCCATTGTCGACGGGCTGTTATCTGTAAAAATGGCAATGGAAAATTTAATCTTGCATCTTTACAGATTCTACAGCATTTGAGTTCACAGCAACAAATGCATGTGTGGTACTTTAGAACCGCATGCAATACAAATACCATAAAAGCCCTTGCAGAATGTATAGTGTTCCTATGCTTTTTTAGTAAGATTACATTATATTAATCTGTTTTCTTTTTTCTAAAATGGAGTTTTACCACTAGTTCATTGTCAAATCACTAGCAATTCAGTCTTGCAATAAAGAATCTCAATCAATATAGGGTCATTACCATCAGAAGTTATGCAGACAAATCCCATGGTACATTATGAAAATGAACCTAGAACTAACCACAAATAATGATTATGTAGTTATTTTAACTGAATTAGAGAAAATAAATCTGTTGCAAAATCCAAATCCACCACAGACTCCCTAAATCCACAAAAGCATAGTCTGTAACTCTATATGTTACAAGCTGTTTATTTTTATCCATTTATGTCAGTAAAATATATAGATCAAATGGTAATGAAATCTTAACTTACTCCAATATTAATATCTGAGCTATGTATTTTATTGGACTAAGTCGATGAAAATAAACATCTTGTAGCATATTGAGTTGCATTCCATGGTTTTGTTTTTTGTACAAAAATTAGGATTCTGCAGAATAACAGATGGAAGACCTGGCAAAAGAAATGTTTCTGAATACCACTTCATTATTTTATATATTCTGCTATATTTAAAACAGGAAGAAAAACAGGAATAGGACAAACATAATAGATCACTCTCTTCTGCATGCAGCTCATAAAGAGGGCCAGTGGGAAATTGTGGGGAAAAGATTGAGACAATTGTGGGGGAATTTTGTCATTTGCTTTGGAATGCTGTGGAGCTTAATATATTCAGACCCAGAGGCTTCTTCAAAGTTACCCACAGAGCTGTCAATAGAGTTCACTTAGGAGCTAAAGGCAGCAATCAGAACAAAACAAATATCATAACTTGCAATCTGGGGCCTATAATTTTAATCTAAAGAAGAAGAGATTAGTATGGTAGTTAAATATTACAGGCTAAACGGTGCCTTCTTCTGCTTTGCATAAAAGGAAAACCCTTCCTTTGCAGAAAATATGCTCTGAAAGCAAAAGGATAGCTGGAGATATGTTATTTGGTAATGTTATAATTTCTGTGAAGGTTCCTGACGTTTATCATTTGTCTAGTTCTCATTAGAAATAACCGTCACCTACTTCTAGCTGCAGGTAAAATTAAAATGCTATGGTACTTTATTCATCAGTAGCTTGAGCTTGTCACAGAAACTTCTGTGAAAGTATTTAATGCATATATTGGGGAAAATTCAATATTTAGCTGCAATCTTCATCCAACCTTTTTGTTTTACATAAAGAAATGACTGCATTCACTCTTTTCATTTCCTTCTTCTTTAACCCACACAAAGCCTGCAAGCAAGAGGGGAATAAGATGTGATATATCGCAATTAAGGGACAAATTTTGGCTAAATGGATGATTTAAATAGGAGTCATACCCTCAACTGAGGTCACAGTTTGGTCCCAAGTGTATTTTGTTCAGATTCTTAAATCACCTCACCACCGTAGTATCTATTTATTACTACTGTCTGTCATCACCATGGGGTTAAACTCACAGCTCAAAATGTTGAAGTCATAAGTTGAACCCCATAGTGATGTGAGCACGTGAGCATGAATGGATTCTTCTTCCGCAATTAACTGTTTGTTAAGGGCTTGCTCTTACTTCCGGTGAACTCAACAGGAGTTTTGCCATTGGCGTCAATAAGAGCAGGATCTGACTTGATGGGGCAAATGCTTGGCTCTGATAAAGCTGTTTTGCACCACTTGAGCAGCACAAAACAACCTTAAATCCAGCCAAGCTGTTAGCTCTGGATTCTCCTGCTATAGAGGAATCTGTGGATAGTGTTGCAAAGGAGTGTGCTGTGGACGAGTTGGAGGACAGTGATCCCAGGGTACTGCAGTGGCACCGTGGGGGTTGTTGCAGGTGGCTGTAAATTAGAGCAGCCAATAGGCCTCCAGCAGCCCCAGGGATCAGTGGAATGCAAAGGTGTAAAAAACCTCCATTGACCCCATCTTCTGTCCTGAGCCAAGCACAGCTGAGCTGAATCAAAGGATTCAGCGGGGGCAATGCTTGTTTGGCTGAGAATATTTATAAGTTATACGTTAAAGCAGAAGGTAAGAGTCAGCAACAAAAAGATTACAGGTTCCATTTTCAAAAATGCCTAAGTGACTTAGAAGCCTAAGTTCCATTTTCAAAAGTGATTTGGGCACTTAGGAGTATAAGTCTCATTGGAGGACAATGGTAATTAGGCTCCTAAATCACTTTGTCAACTTTGAAAATGTAACCCTAAAACTGAAATGTAACAATTTCTTTAAATTAGTATAATATGCTTTATAGATTTCTGTCTCATCTATACTAATAAAAATATTATTATTTACATAATATGTTCATTACATTTTTTATTTCTACTACAAATTCAACCTGCTGTAAGGGTCACTACGCCACTGAAATCAATGGGGTTGGGCCTTCTTATGTCAGGGCTAAATTTAACATGCTGATATAGTGAACACAGCATGGCACTGAGTACCTCTTGTGCTTGAAAGTCTAGTTTTTATGATTAATGCAATACAAAAAGGCCCAAAAATGTGATTATAATTTCCTTAATCAACCTGAACAAAATACTGTAGTGTGAAAACTTTACAAAACAGAAGCTATAGCTACTGTCATTCAGGGTATGATCATTCAAATTTAACGTTAATATTGACCAGGTCAACATCAAAGCTTACTTTGGTCCTTTTCCTTTAATTGACATCACTCGCATCTGCCTTCAGTGATGGTCATCCTAGTGTAACATGGGAAAGGCGCTGTTTGGTACTGGTTTTTCCACTGTCGTTATCCAGCTACAGTGTATACTACACAACGATTAGTTAAGCTAGGTCAATACAAATAGTGTCCTGACTTGGAAAAAGTGTTAAATGTATTCTTGAGTAAGGGCATGTCTACATTAGGGCATTAGTTAAAGCGTATTAAACCCATGTGGGTGCTCTCATTCTGAAGGGAAGTGGTGACAGTTTTTGAAGGGGATTCGCGAAAGCTAACTAAGGCTACTGGATGAGAGTATCCACATGGGGGTTTGATGGGCTTTAACTCGTGCATTAAATTCACACCTTTTGTTAATTTGGCTTAACTTTCCTGAGTGCCATTTGTATAGGCCTACTCTAATACTGAATGCTTCAAAGGCTGAAACTACCCTGGTGGGTGAAATTTCTTGTTTATCCTTTTTCTATGCTTCTATCAGTGTTCTTGATAAACTTTGCTCCTAAGGCCAGAATGCTTGGAATACCCAAATCCCTACTCTACATTTCAAGGAAGTTGCATCACGTGTCACCCACACCTTCACCTGCAGTGGCTTTTCTCACCAGTGCTGTATTTAGTTCCAAAGTGCTTTTCAAAACTCTCCAGACATTTGCTCCATTCTACCATTCCAAGCTCATTTACAACAATGTGGCTCTATTCATTATAATGTGCCTTTATGTATTTAAGTTAAAAAACTATTTTCCAAAATATATTCTGTGTCCTCTTTTTGAATGCTTGAGTTTCTTACATAAATGGCCTGATATACGCATGCAAGGTTGTGCATGTGGAAAGATGTAAGCGTGTCCTGAAAGGTGCTGAGTCTATTGTGTGTGGCTGTATACCTTCCATGCTGAGCACCTTACAGGACTGAACACACAGGGCTACTTTTCAGGCACTTCAGACCTAATCTCCATGGTAATCGTAGAAAACATTTTAGGAAATCCTAGGGCAGTAAAGAAAATGAACTCTTTACAGTATCCTATCTGCAGTACCTACTGCTAGCTGCCTAACACAAAGGCAGTATGTTTGGCATACATTTACTATGAAATATACAAAAATAATGTTAGTTCTTGTGCTCCATTCCAGGACCTCTAGCTTTTCAAAACTTCATGACATAATTCCTGGCCAACGGAATTTAAAATTAAACAAGAGATGGGTCTATGCAGATGCGTGAAGTCAGATTCAGATATCATAAGAACAAAGGCAAACAATGATCAGTTACACATTACTATTACTATTAAAATTAAAAGCAACAACATTATATATATAAAAGGAGAGGACTGCTTATAGAAAAGCTTTTAACTTTTGCTTCTGCTTTAAAACATTTAAAAAGTCTTTTACACAATAATCCCCATCACCAGCTCTCGCTCTCTCACAAAGTTTAGCATTTGTTTATTTCATGCTGCATACCTAACAATGATTTAACGGCCATGATGCTGACCTCATGTTTGTATGGCACTTTTCCTCCAAGCAGTATCTCAAAGGCCTTTAGATACTGATTTTGCAGAAAACATATATATATATATATAGCTTTGCATCCCACTGCTGTATAGGCATCTTTGGGGTGAAAGCTGGCAATGGTTTAATGGCATATAGCAATACTACGCGAACAGTTAGGGCACAGAGTAAAGAAGAGTATCACAGCTAATTCAGAACAGAATAATTAATTATGTACATTGGATTTTAGCCAGAATACCAGTGACTGATGCCTTAGGATCTTGGGTAACATTTTCAGAAGCTCCTAGGCTACTTAGGCTGGGTCCCATTTTCAAAAGCAATTTAGATGCCTACATCCCATCTGGATGTTAGTACATCCAGCACCACGGTGTCTCCTTTAAATATGCTGACATAATGCTCCAATGCTGACTCAGAGAGAAAGGTGTCATTTCCTGATTCACCAAAAATAGCTCCTTCAACACTGTAATTTCCCTGGAAGTCTCCCATCTAAGAACTGCTCCAGCCTGACCCTGATTAGCTTAGGAAGAGTGGCAAGATCCCAGTCCAAGGTAGTACAGCTGCAGTGACATTTAATTCATTAGAAATGGAATCATTTTATCTTGCTCTCAGGGGTGTTGTGAGGCTTTAATTCATTTATGTTTGTAAAGTGCTTTAAGGTCGTGAGGTGGGAAGCACTATGCAAACTACTGTATTACAGTAAAAGCTTTGTTACTGAGCATGTTGGAGGAATGGGGGGGTACCGGTTAGTCAAAAATTCTGATTAACTAAGAGTTATACTTACCAATGAAGGGAGGGAGTTTGGGTGCAAGAGGGGACTCAGGGCTGGGGGGTGGGGTGCAGGAGGATTTCGGGGTGCTAGATCCAGGTGGCACTCACCTCAGGCAGCTCCCCGCAAGCAGCAGCATGTCCCTCGGCTCCTAGGTGGAGCCTCATGCCAGCGCTCGGGGTGGGGGCAGCACACGGAACCACCATGGCCATTCCTCCACCTAGCAGCAGCAGGGACATGTCGCCACTTCCAGGGAGCCACGTGGAGCCAGGTAGGAAGTCTGCCGGCTCCGCTCCAACCGGACTTTTTATGAGATTAAAGAAATGCTGGTTTCTAGAGCTTTCCATTTGGTAAAGTGCCAGATAACACAGCTTTTACTGTATTACTATGGTAGATGTCGATTTCAGCAGCTAACCTAAATGCTTGCTTGAAGGGAAGTGGCTCCAAAGAGATGGCTCCATTTTGTGAGGAACTAGCCAAGCCTTTGTTTTTTATTTAGCCTGCACTATGAGCCAGTGAGAGTTATATGGCACTGCTAATTCTGTGACTGTGATATTACAAAAATGTTCTGACCCTTCACTACAAATAAGAAACTGAGAATCTTTAGCAGAAGCACAAACATAGATGACACATTTGGACTGATAATGACCTGATACTAGCAAAATACATGGTGTTATACTGGTTTTACACCAGTGAGAGATCAGAATCAGGCGCAATGGGCTTACACTGATGTTAAGTGAATGTGAGAGCCAAACCACATCAGTTAACTTCAGCCCATTATACTATCTCTGCTTTACCAATAAATGTGTGTAACCACTTTTAGGACTCTTTAAAAGAGTTTGCATGCTGGGATAGGGAGGGTGGGGTGGGGAACATAAAATCTGCTAGCTTTAATTATTCCACTGAATGTGAGAATGTAAACTTTACAGCTATTTCAATTAAAAAGTATCTGCACATTCTAGTCAACAGCAGTCAGACAACTTGCCATTGTAAATGCAAATGGGTAATTTTAATTACACCTATATTTGCTTTCCGTTTGTAAAATGCATGCTACCTTAAACGACGCCCATGTTCTATAGCTATATATTTCTAAGTGTTCTTTTCTTTATGACAAGAAAACCCCTATTTCTAGACAAAAGAAAGTTTCCAATAGGAATATCACTAGCTCTTATTGCCCCCAAACAGAAAGGTGAACAGAAGCTACTTGCAGCACAGAAAGCCACGGAGAATAATTCTTTCATCCACCCTCCACAATCATTTACTCCGAAGGCTCCATTTGGCCTGATTTGTAGAAAGTGTTGAACACTCAGAGCTCCCATTGACTACAGGGGAGGGAGCACACGCTTAATACCATTTGGGTCATAGATTTCTTCCTATGTGTGTGATTGTGCCAAAACTGGAGATGTAAATGGCTAGCCTGAAATAATCCCACTATCTCAAACTCACACCAGAAGCTTGGGAACATTTAAAGGTGACAAACAAAAATAAATAAATTCAAGTGGACTACTTAATAATCAGAATACAGGATAGATTTAATTGAGATCTACTTATACTTTATTTAAGAACATGTCCATGGAGTTATTTGCATACTAGAATACTCTGTGTGCACATAAGTGGCAGAATCTGGTCCTTAATAAATTGCACGATCACTAATTTTGCTTGGGAATGAGTAGGTCTATCCATGATTCTGGAATAAATATTTCCATCCATCCCATTCTAGCCCCATGGGGCCTTTTTTATTTCTCATCAATGCAAACAATAGAACAATTAATTACACTTTGCTAAATTCCATGGTGATGAGTAGTGTGTGAATGGGTCAGAAAATGAGTGAAAGTGGGTGAACGGGACAAAACACTCTAACAGTCTCCAGTTTAGCATTCAGGATTACGAGTGTACTGTAGACGCTGAGGGGTTGCACAGAGGAAGAGGTGTAGTAGGCAGGGCCGGCTCCAGGCACCAGCTCAGCAAGCAGGTGCTTGGGGTGGCCAAAGGGAGGGGGCAGCACGTCGGGCTCTTCAGCGACAGGTCACTCGGTCCCTCTCGGAGGGAAGGACCGGCCGCCGAATTGCTGCCGAAGAAGAAAGCGGCGCAGTGGAGCTGCTGCCGATCGCGATCACGGCTTCCCCCCCCCCGCCCCGCCGCTTGAGGCGGCAAAAACCCTGGAGCCAGCCCTGGTAGTAGAAAATGCAGCTAAAGCAGCATCCCCCACTACATACAAAATTTAATTTATACCCAAACCATCCTCATCTGTCCCAGAGCAAGACAGTTCTTCAGTTCTGCTATAAGAAAGTATAAGTCTCACTGATTTCAAAAAGCGTGGATCAGGCCCACTGGCTTCAATGGGAGTTATTCTAGATTATGCCAGAGCTAAATCAAATATCAGAATATCAAACTGGTGTAAAAATTATATTCATTTTGCACATCCAGTTCCTAACTACCCTACTTTTGTGCTTACACATCTTTTGTGATCAGCACACACTACCATTTAAAAAGCAACAGAGGGTCCTGTGGCACCTTAGAGACTAACAGAAGTACTGGGAGCATAAGCTTTCGTGGGTAAGAACCTCACTTCTTCAGATGCAAGTCTTCAGGACCCTCTGTTGCTTTTTACAGATTCAGACTAACACGGCTACCCCTCTGATACTTGACTACCATTTAAGTTTCGGTTGAATAATCCCAATGAGCCTGCTTTCCTGGAAATGAGGAATGCCCCCATCATTTGAAGACATCTATTAATGAAAAAGAACAAGAGGTTTGAGAGAGGGATGTACTGCCACTAATTTATATTGAACAGTGATACGCCTCATATTTCCCCTCAGACCCTCATTCCCTTTCCATTACTGATGATAATCTCACTATTTTACCTGTCACCCAGGCTCACACTCTTGGGTGTCCTAGTCAACGCCTTCCCTCCGCTCCATACATTCAGAATTTCCCCAAATCCTGCCAGTCTACCTTGTTTAACATGCCTAAATCCATCCTTTCCTCTCTCATTCTGGCACTAAAACCCAGATTTATGTCTTGCTTATCCTACTGCAAACTCCTCCACGCTGGCCTTCCCTGCTTCTATCCTCATTCCCTGCAAGTATATCCAAAACATTGCTGTGAAAATTATCTGCCTCCCTGAGCATTCTGAACATGTCACTCTCATATTTAAATCCCTTCACTGCCTTCTCTTGTGTTCTGGATCAGGTTCAAGTTTTCAGTCCTTACCTTCAGCGCATTTTACAACTTGGTGCAATTACTCATAGTTCATAATTACTCTAGATGCATATCTATGGCAGCTATTTGTGCATATATATATACAGGAACATACACACATATGGGTGTATTTAATAAAGATGTTACATGTAGATTAATGAAAGGCAGCTAAATCATAAAAGCCAAATCAGACATTTCTATTATGAACACTAGATACTTGGTTTCACAAAATCTCCACCACACCCACCCCAGTATAGCGATGATATTAATTAATAGAACAATATGCTTTATTGTGTGGAAAGAAAGAGTGTTTAATACATTTTGGCTCAAATCAGTTTGAGTTTCTTGATTTTGTGTTTCTTGTCATTTCTCAACAGTACAGATACATCCCAGATTACTTCGTAAACAAAGCAAAAATAATTTCCCCCAACCAACTGCAGCAGGAACTGCACAACTTAATCAGATCATTGTGTGCAAAGAAAATATTTCCAATGACGACATCTTCCTATGTCAATTGGTTTTTATTACAGATGTCATCTCTATGTGCGGTATTAATGCAGCTCTTTCTTCTCATTTCAAGATTTTAATCTAAGTTTGTTGCTCTAATATTTTATTAGTTCAAAATACAAGCTCTAAAATCCATGGCCATCAAATTTTCCTGTGAGCTAAAAATAAACTGCTCTTGTCAGATATGGTTAGTTGATAAAAAGTGTCAGAGACTTTTCTGAATTACTTTGATAACTTCCTGTTTATGTGGTACTGACCCTTGTCTAATAAAGGTCTTTTACACTAGCAAAAAGGAGAAGATACTGCAACATACTATCCCTTAATGGCAATACTGATTACTTTTGAAAGCCTTTAATACATTTCCCATATTAGACATGAACAGATGTCAGAGATGTTGCCAAGTGAAATTTCTTTTATGCAATCTTGGCTTGTTGTACAATAATAGCCCTTTCTCAACATGGGAAAAAATTACAGACCCAACTAATTTCCTTGACAGGGAAGAGTTACATATGTTTTCCACTTGTAGTTTTTACGACAAGTTTAAAATTTTGCCAAACCTGGAACTAATTGGGACCATTTCCAAAAATGGCCCAATAAACCCACAATGTGTACAGCTATTCTAAAATGCAGTAAATGATTGTTTGCTTTTACATTTTTTTCTAACAGGGGAAAGTTAGATTGCACAATTATTCCATTTAAGTTACTTAAACACTTACTGTTTCATATCCTCCCAGTTTTTGAGCAGCTTGAAACATAGTCCAAAGGTTAACTGTTAGAGGGACAATAAGTATTTAGATAAGCATTCCATTAACCAACTTATTTCAAAGAAATGTAAATTAAACAATTATTTGAAAGAAAAATAGAAAAAATGTTCACAAACTCTGAAAAAGCTTTTGAGAAACAATTTACAAAAGGTATTTACATAATTTGAAGAGTAAATGTTACTCCTAACTATATATTTTAAAAAATTACATGTGAAGGAACACATTTAGGAATGAAAATTACATTTAGACAGATTTACGGAGTTTATTCTACTTTTCTAATAAGAAACACAGTATAATAGCTGCATTTTACAAGTTTCCATAACTCTGACAGTAAAAACTAGCACAAAGACTATTATTTTTTAAAAACAGTTTGAGTTATCAGTAAGAGCTGCAGCCCACGTGATATAGAGCAACCATTCACTAAACAACGCTATCTTATATCTACTGCAGCTCAGATAAGGGCCTCCATAATCAATAAACCGTAGGGCCGTGTGAGAATGCACTAATGGAGGGAGAATGCACACACATCGTATTTGTCCTAGCACATCAGCACACATGTACAATAGACAGCCATAATTTGGTTGCAAGTGCTGGCAAGCTCAAAGGTGGGAGACAAGATAGAATTACCCCTATATTTATTACTTCAGAGTTGTGGTGGCCCTGCCTTGCCTTTTGTGCACTATCAAGCACTGGCAGGGCTACATGGTGGTGGAGGTGGTGGAAGTGGTGAGAGGGGACAGAGGAAACACCTTCAATACGGCCTAGCAAGAGCCACTCTTCTTTGCACTCCCCCTCCTGCATAATGCCTCCTTCCACATGACTGCCTTCCATCTGTCCCGAGCCGAGCAGGGCCATAATGTGATGTGTTAGTTCTTTCATTTATTTATGTGTTTTTAATTGACAGAAGGGTAAATGATGGTGATCCTGTATTAAAGACCTATGCAGGATTTCAGCAACACATAGTGACTCCCAGTGGCATTCATACAAATATTTCAAGCCAGAGTCAGCAATAATGCAGCAGATCAAAGAGGACAGAATTTGTTCACCCACAGGGGAATTCTCTGTTGTAGTGTACATACTGGTTCTCCCCTCTAACCTATTTATATTGACAATATTTACACATATCATGTCAGACAAATATAAAGCCCAGTCCTGCAAACACTTACACACGTGAGTAAATGTACTCACAAGAGTACATTTACTCACGTGCTTAAGTGCTTGCAGGACTAGGCCCATCTACTGTAATGTATGTCAAGCAACCCTATACAGTTCAGCTAAATATTATTGTATGATCCTACCACAGACCTGGGTATTTTGGAAATAATGGCCTTTCTTATCATTTGAACTGACAATATCTCCTGGTTTGGGGCGTGTGGGATAAAATGAAAATAAAAAAGCACTCTTCCACATAAAATGCTCAGAAAGTCTCACTGAATCCTGTGCTATTTCAAAGCTATCGAGAGCTTTGCTTAGGCCTTGATTTAATCTGAATCAATGCATAATGCAACAAAGCTGTTCATAGTACATTAATTTTACTTCTATTTCAAGCAGCCAAAACATTGTAATCACTCAGAGTTATATAAGTTTATAATGGCTGCTAGAGGTCTGTTGCAATCAGTGCCAATTGCTATTAGGTATGTAAATTGTTATGTAAAACATACAGGTTTGACATTCTTCATCAAAATAACACATGGTTTTAATCTTTGGAGATACGTTCGAGTAAATAATATTTCAAACCATGGATTTCTCCCTTTAAAGTAATTTAAGTACCATTCAATCTATATATACATAGATATACATACGTACTGTATATATAATGTGTGTGTGTATATATACATATACACACATTTATATTTAGACACACACACACATATCCCAGGTATAGCTTTTGTTGTAAACTCTGAAACAGCCCTACTTACTATGCAATATTTATGCAGAATTTAGTTACAACTGCATCTTCTCCACCTACAATTGCTTTACAAATTGTGTCACTAAAAACTGTACATGCCAAAGCAATTCTAAACATTGTATTCTGTATTAAACAGATACAGACTATTTTTATAGTCTATGAAGTCAGTAATTTATTGCCTATAAACAAATTTTTAGGCTTAAAAATATGATCCCTTTTGTGCCTTTCTTGACCCCCTTTAAATGTCTCCCTTTAATATCTGTCTTTTCATAAAGAACATCTGGGCACAATAAATGTACGTCACATTATTAACTCAGAAGAAAGGCATTACAGATACTGCAGATTTACAAAACAGAAAACTAGAGAGTTTTCAGTATGCCTATTTCTAGTCATAATCAGTGGATTTAAACCTATAAATATCCTGCAGCAACTGCCCCAGAAGGAAGAGATGCAAATCTAGAAGTAAGAGACAGTAAAATGTCTGGACTGGAAAATGTGTAAATATAAACACAGTCACAAAACCGAAAAGGTTTTAAAATAGTCTCAGTGTATGAATGTTTTCTACAAAGAAGCCAAACAGTTCTCAAACGTCAACAAAATTTGATAAAAATTATACTTACTCTGCTTAAAACCTAAATAGGGTATTCGTTCAATGGGTGTTTTCCTTTCTTTCATGTATTTATAAAGTGCCACAAGGAAAGCCTGCTCATCAGCTCTGCACTCTTCACCCACAGCAACCTTTGATTTATCTTCACTTGAGCCTTTTTTACAGTTGCTGTTGTTACTTTTGGATTTGGGCAAAGCTGACTTAGCCTCACATTTTACCTGGAAAATGAAAAGATGTCATATCAGATCTGGGTCATTGGCTGACCTTTAATTTGCATTTAAAAGATGAACAAACTGCTCCCACACCCTTGCTTAACAAGTGTGTTCTTTAACATGAAGGCCAAACCACACAACTGAGTTGAGGGTGGTAGGAGGAAACTATTTATAGAGCTATTGCCTTGCTCTGAATCTTAGTCACAACATTTTAAAATGGCCACATATTTAAAAAACTGTTGTAATCCAACAGCAATGTTCTTTCCAGATCTGTATTTTTATTACCATCCATCACTATTCCACAGAGAGCTGCCAGCCCTCACAGACAATCAAACAACAGCAAGATGAATAACCACCCTCCTTTAGGGCTTGATGCTGTGCGCTCCTGGGAGATAGTGAGCACCCTCAACTCTCACTGATTCCAGGGGGAGGTGCGGGTCTCAGTACTGCACCGGAATGCCTAGCACCTGACAGCATCATGCTCATAAAGGCCACAACTTTTTTTTGTGGCCCATCAAAATATTAGGCCAAATCCTACAGGCCTTACCCAGTCAAAAGTCCCATTCCCAGCAATGGCAGGTCTATATGATTTTGGACCTAAGTCAACAGGGCTTAAGAATGTGCTCAAAATTAAATACTTTGTTTAATCCGGGGGTCATTTAATGTGAGCCATTTTCTCCCTTTTCCCATGTATACCATCAGCAGCCTCCAGACACACACAATTCCCAAAACTGCCCATTTTCCTGCTGATACAGCCAATGATATTAGTGTGCCAATAAGGGAGTAAACAATATGAAACCATGTTAATTCTCCAGTATTGGAAACAAGAAAAACAAGAGAAGAATTAGACTAATCCTGCAGTCCTTATGCAGATATGATATTGCAGCCAATAAATTAAATTTCAATCCGCTAATAGTTTATGTCTCTAGATAATGAAGAGTACAATGAACATTAAAAACTATTTTTGGAAGTTAGCCAACCAGGGTTATTTTATAATGTGTGATCAATACTTTTCCAGTGAATACTTGTAATAAAAAATACTCTGATAGAGGGGGTTTTGATGGTTACATGATTTATTTTGGAAACTAACTGTTCCTTCTACACATGTACGCATTACAAGAGACTTTCCGATGTTTCCATAACCCGGGTGGAACTCTTCCTTGTGTCTTCAGAAAGGCATAAGGGATATTATAAACAAATTATTTCATTTCAGTGCCTGGAGGGAACAGCATGGACCAGTAGCACAAACATTGGACTGAGAGTCAGGAACCCTTGGATTTTAATTATTGACTGGCACTGATTCACTCTGTTGCTGTGAGTTGCCAGGGTTAAGTTATTTAATCTTACTGTGACTCAGTTTCCCCTCCTGTAAAATGGGAAATTTACACACACATCTGTGTTTTGGGAATAAGTACTTTGAAGCTGAAGAGTGTTAGGCAAGTGCCATGTAGAAATAGAAAATAAACCAGAGAAGAGTCAAATTATCAAACATTTTAGTTATGTCAAATGAAGTTATCCTACAAACACTTCTGCATTTTTCTACCATTTTTAAAAAAGCACAGGCAGGTCTCTTTTCCAAAGCATTAAAACAATGATTGAGGGCAGGATGCTTTCTTCTTCTTATGTGGGCTGAAGATGGCTGAACTGGGAGCATGAAGGAAGGAAAAGGTGGCAGTTTCCCAACATTGTCCCTGTCTTCTTGGAGAAACCTCTCTGTGCAAACTCAAGGGAATAGCCTTTTGGAGCCTTACATCTCCACAACAAAGAATCATTGGGATTAGAAAATGGGGTTTCTCTTAGAAGATTTATTTATTTATTTAACCCATCCATCCATCCAGGTGCTTTCCCTGTATCGCTAAATATTCTCTGGTCTGATGTTAGGAAATATTCTTCCTATGATTAAATATATTGTGTTTTGCCTTTTAGTCATATTTATTGTTATTGATGAGACTTCTCTAAAGATCAAAGCCGCATTGAGAGCACAGTGAAACTAATGGAAGTCTTTTCATTAACTTCAATGGGCTTTAGATCAGGCCCTTATTTATTTATTTATTTTTTGGAATGCTAATTCCCTGTTTTTTTCCTACTCTGGTTACCTGGAAAATTATTTAAAGGAACACCCTTACAAAGTTGATATTCTATTATCATTATCAATGCTATGCAGCAGGCTAAGTTACATCTTCCAGTATAATAATTTCAATAATTTCTAGGGTTTTTTAATTGAGCCATAAATTTGTTGCAGGATAAAACTTGGAATAAACATTCTCAGACTGGGAGCATTTTTAATTTTCAAAACACACTTGCTAGAAAAAAGTCCATCGGCCCATTTTCAGAAAGTTTTATTTTAAAATAGGGTGATACAAGCAAGTACACATAAATTATAAGACAGAAGAAGCCTTATTCAGACAAAAGCAAATTAATGGTAAGGGAAGTTATTCTCTAGTAGACAAGAGGGGATAAAGAAAATAGGATGAAAAAAAGAAATTGGAAGTGGGGAATCTTTATGTAATACACAGCTTCCTCCACCTCACTACACAGAGCAGTGAGGTCAAAGTGTCTGCAGAACTCAAAGGAGCCAAAAATGCCAAGGAAGGGCACATAAACAGTCTCAGATTTGATGATCCCTTAAGAAAGGCTGCAGTGTTTCACTCTCAATGTTTCAGTCTCAATGTTCCAGGCACAAACCTAGTTTCTGGAACTTCACCTCCATGAGACAGACAATATGAATTAATGATCATTGAATAATTAGGATCCACAGAGCCAAATTCTGTTCTTGATTAAACTGGTATAAATCCAGCATAACTCCACTAAAGTCACTGGAGTTACTCCATGTTTACACTGTCATAATCAAGATCAGAAACTGACCCAAAATTCTTATCCCTCTAAATCAATGGTTTTCAACCTGTGGCCCAACCTGTGGCCCTGGGGCTCCCCAGACTATGTCTAAGATTTCCAAAGGGGTCCATATAATTTTTAGGGGTCCGCAAATGAAAAAAGGTTGAAAACCAGTATTCTAAACACAATCTTGGATCCAGTTAGTAAGTGTTTGCAAAGTGTTGGCTACTTTTTTTTTTTAACTTCCCAGAAGGCATAAAGATATGGACAAAGACAACAAACGGGGGGGGGGGGGGGGACGACCCTACTTGGCCACATTCTCTGCAGCATTCTTCTCACTGGGCCTTACTGATTCTCTTATAAAGCCAAAGTTATACATTTCTTCTGTAAGAGTTTAACTTCTTTTCATTATAGCCACCCCGGACAGTCTCCCCATATCTCTTTCTAAAAAATATGAGACATTTCCTTATACCACATTTATACCAGGTGAGTGAAGGTGGAATCCCCACACACATACTTTGATGTATCCCCTTCATTATATTTGAGACCAGACTCCACCTGGATCCAGTAAACTATCAGTTACTTTCCAGATCCCTGGGAAACTTATCCCAACCCAGTTGAACCAGCTAACAGTAGTTCATTTGCATGATTGATAATGGTTGGCCCTGGGAAAATCATTTAGCTTTCGCGTGTGTTCAGAGAACTCTAAACTCCTTCCCTGATCATTCAATTTTATAGTGAAGACTGGGATTTTCAAAGAGACTTTCAATTGGAATTGGGTGCCCAATTCCCATAGGCCTCTTTGAAAAATCCCAACCCAAAATAAAGCTTGATTCCCCTGTGGCAAAAATGACAGTCCACTGCCAACAGGATGAGGCTGAGAATAGAGAAAGTGGGTATAAGGAATGGGGAGGTATTTCTAGGACAACTCTGGAAATGTCTATCCATGTCTTTATTATATGCTCTAGCACTGGATGTATCTCACTCATGGCAAGGAGATCTTCCAATTATTGACAATGGGGACAACGCTCATGGATAAAACCTTACACTCATTTTGTTCTGACAGAGTCCACATACACACCTCACAGTTCCCTAAAGAACCAGATTAAAGTATTTTAATTAGATAACGTTGGATATCTCAGAATAACTCTTCAGGTCTGATAGTGTGCCAGACCACCTGTGACTTTAGGAAGAGCATATGCTGATAACATAAACGTATTTCCCAGCCCTTGCCACACAAAAGAAGTGAGAAACTGATTTCAGTATTTGCACTAGGGGATGTTGTAATGAGTACATTCATTTAGGGAACAATTTCCATGTTTAACAAATTAATCCTTCTACCTCTTGGAACTGGCAGATCAGACCATTTTAACAAATCTTATAACCCATCTTTATAGACGTTGAATGGGAACTTCTATGGCAGCACAACGCCAAGAAAACAGGCTGGTTTAGTTTCAGATGTGGTTAGGTTCACACTATACCCAAAAATTGTGGAAATCTGTTCAGTAAGGATGACATATGAAATATTAAAGCCTCAGGATTCTTGGGAAAGTTTAGGCCACTGTTCATAAAAGAGAGTTTGAGATATTTCTTCCCACCTGGGATGAAATCCTGGCTCCATTGAAGTTATACGGGAAAACTTCAGCGAGGGCAGGATTTTACCCCTTGTATCTTTCAATCCAAGGATACTCCTAGTTGGTGTAAGGTGGACAAAAAGGGCAGCACAAAGATCATATGCAAGAGCAGGCACATTGCCTGGTGGAGGTGTGGGTTTCCCAGTACAGAACTCTCAAACCCTGGACTGTTGATATAGTGCTGTAATTCAGTTTTTAAAAGGCTGCCTGAACTGGAATTTATTCAGAACTGAAACCAAATCAAATGCCTTTGTGTGTCAAGTAATAGAAAAAGTCCACACTCTTGTTTGCTCATAGTTAAGATAAACAAGCTTAATGAAAACTAGAGCCGTAATGGCTTTGAAAGCTTTTTAATCACTCAGTGACAGCCAAGAACATGAAGTTTAGCAAGTGGTTATTACTATGTGGTCTGAGCTGGTCTTGTACATAATCCTGACAGGATCAAAACCTCAATGTTCAAAATCCCAGCACTTTTCCCATTTACCTCACCTGTGGGGCTCCAGATACAGGAGAGCTGACAGGCCACTACCTCCCTCAGCAAAAGCCGTCTTCCATAGGAAACTGTCCGTTTGCTAATAACAGCAGTCAACAATGGGATGCCCTGCATCAGTGTAGAAAATGGTGTAACTACTAGTTACAGGTAAGTGTAGGTGAAACAAAACCATTTCCAACACCATTACCAAAAACAATATTGTGACTGACACTGAAAGCGGTTTTGTCCCATCCACACTAGCAGTTAAACCATTTTCAACACTGGTTTAGGTGGACCCGTTGACAGCTATAGTTAGAAATGGGCAAATTTCCTAGGACAGAAGGGGGGAAAATCTTCAGGGGAACCCAACCGGGATCCAAACGTGACATCTGTGTTACCCAAGCATCCGACTGTAATGGTGAGAAACTGGGATGTTTTCAACCATCTCCACAAAGAAGACACAAAGTGCTAGGCAAAGACTCAAACAGCTTAAAGTTCAATAAGCCTGTGTTTGAGTCACTCTGATTTGCTGGGCACGCATCCAGTGTTGAATAAAATATACACTCAGTCCTACAACACATATTCATGTGAAGAGTCCCAGTGAAGTCAGTGGGACTACAGGCACGTATAAGATTTTCAGCATCAGGGCCTATATCATTAACACTGTTATTTTTATAATGAAATACAATTGGACAGGATAATGACTATTACTAATGTCTGCACAGTGACAAGCACAGTGTGGCTAGATAAACAGGTAGATATTTCTTCTTATATGAAATATTCTGACGTTTGATGAGTAAAAGCGTCCACATTGGTAGAATAGTGATAATCAGATAAGGTGGGTTTTAGAAAATTACCTACATTCACATTGTATACAGTATAGAACATAATTACTTGTATGGTGCTACCTTCTGTTGTGCTTAGAAAATGCAGTCCATGATGTGCTTTGCAGTACAGTGCTGAAACCCACAAAGCATGGGGAATTTAGCCAAATTGGAATATTTGCATTGCAGGCTTTGCAAATTTGTATATATCTAAAGCTACAAAGTTCTGACAAAGTCCTAGAATATTTTTAAGGGTCCTGAAAGTCAAAACATCAGGATCCAGTTCCTTTTAATTGATGTCTGGGCATAACAGGGCACACAAAGGAGAGTAATGCTGATTTAAGGACAGAGTTTCATCATTAACTTTGGATTTCTTTGCTGTCATCAATTTATGACATTATTTTAACATAACTGAAAGCTGGGGAGTAGGGTTTACCTTCCTATGGGTAACAGAGAATACAACACTTTCACTTGACCTCTTTAACCTTGTAATCTCCCCAGGACATGAAGCATGTAAAACAAAAAAGAATTTGGATGGCTCTGTAGAGGTTCACTGTATTGCCCAAAGAGAGATTCACAACAATGGAAATTCCTTTCAGATGCACATCCATAGAATTTGCTGAAATGTAAAATTCAAGGAGTTGGCATGGAAATTAAATCTACGCACAACTACTTGGTCAATATTTAGAGTATCATAGTGACAGAATTCGTGCTGCAATAGGTACGAGCCTATTGGTATGTCCCTCTCTAACTTTCTGTCTTTGCATCTTACAACTTGGCCCTGACAATTTGCTCTCAAATTTAACTTGCCATAAATGTCTTGAAGGAGCCTTTAGTGCAAATTATTTTTTTTAAGAGAAAACCAAACTCATATTTAAACCACACAAACACACACACACCGAACAAAATACAAAGTAAATTAATCTACAGAAAATTAGTTTTAAAATAATGTTAGCAGATGGACTGAAACCCACAAAAGCCTAAGAGTTAAGCCTAAAATTACAGACTGACAGTACAACCTTCACTCACGATGTGTAGCTAGGTACCGCAGCCAATATAGTTCACTATGTAAGAACACATACTATTCAAAGACCCCTGGAATGTCTAGGCACAACAGCATGTGTTAAAGATCCAGTCCAGACTTTTTGCTTTCATTCTGAATTTCCTCCTTTGCCTTCCTTTTAAATCAGAACCTTAACATTCCTCCTCTAATGTACTTTTTTTGCTTCTTGGAAATCATTCAGACTCTGTTTATCTTCAAATGTATATTTAGAATTACACTGTAATGGTTGAGAATGGCCCTACTAGTTTATTTTTAATATGAAGATACTGTCACAAACTATTTTGTGTGTCACAGAATGTGAAAACTAGCACTAGATGCCATAAAAGCTTAATTACTGCCCTTTTCCCAGTCAGCCCATAGCCTTAGATTTTGAATAATTAGGTTCTGGGTGATTATTGCTGTTAGTAACTTCTAAAGTGGAGGCAGTCTAAAGTAAAAAATACAACTTCTTGAAAAGAATCTGCACTTATTTATATGAAAAAATTATACTCTAAATTTGAAACAGTCTATTAGACAACAAAGAGGACTGTATCTTAAAAAAAAGTGTAGTTAAGAGAATACTGCTAAAAGATTTACCTTGGCAACAGCTTTGCTTTCAGAATTATTGTTGGAATCTTTAACACCATTTAATGAATCTCTTCTCTGTGGGCATGGCTTCTTTTTGCGTGGTCTGCCTTTAAGATTTGGCGCTGAAAATTAATTGAGAACAATTTGAGGATATTCTCTTATACAGGATTTTTAACAGCTGAAAGCATAATAAATCATTCCAATAAAATCAGTCACAGATATGTACACATCTATCTATAAAAAAGCTCATTATGAGGTTCTCATCCTCTATGGGTTACATCTTGATATACTGTACCATACATTTCTATATCATAGCTCTCAAGGTGTATATGTTATATTTTAACATATCTAATTAATATAAAGTCAAGCATTTGGCTCCAAAGAACACTTCCAGAAAGTGCAAGTATTTCTGCATGGTATCAGAAGACCAAAATAGAACATTGATACAGAACTTTGCATTAATCAGCATGATGAATCTATTTTATCCAAAGTGTAAGTACTAAGTGGTGTTTTAAATATTTGAAAATATCAGTCCTTCAGAAGAGTTTTGAAATCTTAAAATTCCCAACAAATATAATGAGTTTTAATACAATATGTTATTCCTATCAAAGTTCTTTCGTTAAGAAAAAAACCCAAACTATTTCTAGAAGTACAAAAGTATTAACATAATTGATTGATGGTTTCATAAAACATAATTGTTAGATACAATACATCTAAATTAAAATTAATGACTTCCAGTTTTATCCAATACTTAAGATGTTTTGGTAAGATAGCTGTGAAATACCATACTGAATAAAGCCTGGCCATTCTGAGCTATATTTAGAAAACTAGTATATAGGTCATACAAGAGAAAAAAATATCAAACTTCTCTTTCAATTGTTATAGCACAAGACCACTTATAACCCACATACAGAAATAAAAGGCAAAGCAGATGCTTTGTTCAATATTAAAAACGTCCTGCATATGCTTTCAAATTTAAATCAGTCTAAGTCACTAGACAACTCCAGTAACATTAAAAATGATAAACAATCATTAACTAATGACTATACTGGAGAAGATAATTTGCTTTAAACCTTTAATTTCTAGGTAACCATTGTTTTCATTACTTCAAGGGATGATTATAACAATGTCAGAAATCTAAACACCACAAACCTCTTGAGTGTCTTCTAATTGTTTCTAATCTTACATTTGTTACACAGTAAGCCAGTGATTTCAGGACATTTTACATTTTAATCAGGTTGCAAACACAATAAAGGGTGCTACTTTGATTGTATACTTTGAACAACAGTGTCATTTTTGGTCTGTTTAGGAAAAAAAAAAAAAGATAGCTGTCCTAGGTTTAAAACAAGAAGTCCAAAAAACATCCTTTTTTTGTTTCAGTACTGACACACTGTAAAACATCCTCTGAAGCACATTCTGCTTATTGAAAAGTACCAGAGAAAGCAATGCTGAAATTGTCCTCCGAGGCTAACATGCAAAATCAAACAAAAAGATAAAGAAATTATTACCCATTCCAGTCGACAAACATCTGTCAGATTTATATCTGTACTCATAAATGCTACAGCATGTGACTGCACACTACATCCCTGGAAGTCTCGACTTGGTGTGGATGTCAGTCTTACACAAAATGAGCTCTAAGAGTATTTGCTCTGTGCTTACAAATCCCCTCCCCCAGCTACTCCATTACTCATATAAACACAGATGAGTGACTAGCACAGAGTGTGGGATGAACTCGCTGGACTTCAGCTTTTGCTGCCAGGCTGCCAGTTAGTGCCTTACTATCCCACCTTATTTATAACTGTAGCTTGTGTTTTCATCTTAATTGTTTTGCTGATCCTGACTTCTTGTATACTGTTGGGATGTCATATTGAGTTCTACAAATCCTAAGCTACACATAGCCTTGAGCCAAGGTGTTAATATCTTGTTTAAAAGACACTGTGTAAAAAAAAATGTTTCCTCAATTTATAACAACTTGGCACAAGTACTAAAATGTTAATGACCACTGTAGAATTAATGGACCAAATTAATCCCTGGCATAATTCTATTGAAGTAATTAGAATTACAGGGATGAATTTTAGCCCAATATACTTTTATTTGAACCACTTTTTATTTATTTATTTAATTATTTAGAAAGAAAGAAGCAGAACTGGTTCAAGGCTTGATGTCTTTCAAAGACATTTTTTATCCTGAGTTTTGGCGTTGTACTTTGTTTCATACTAAAAGCCCTCCTAATGTTTTGTTAAAAGCTTTAAAAGCAAAAAAAAAGCATTTGTTACTAAAATTCCAGTATACTGAGCTTGCATATAAATACAGTTTGAATTGGAAGATTAAATGGCAGGAGTTAAACAAAACTGTTATAAAATCAGGGTTTTTTTGCATTGTTTCAGTTGCTACGGAGTCACAGCAGAAAAATGGCTCTTTCTAGAATGCTCTAGAACTATCTCACATATGACATACTAGCATTTTACATCTAATTCAAATACACAAGTAACAGAAAATCGTCAATATAAATTAATACGGACAATAGCCTTTCATTCTGATGGCTTAGGAGAAGGCATTTGCCTCTAAGATCCACTCCATAAAAGAAAATATTTGAAATATTTCCATTCACACTTGAAACATATACATTAACATTTGCTCCCAAATCCATTACAGATAAAGATATTGTTCTAACACTGTTTAAATTTCAAATATATCCATTTTGTGCTCTGAGCAGTGATAATTGACTGAAGCTGAGCGAATAATTCATAACAAATCATGTATTTGACTAATTTAGCCTCCTTTTCAGCTTATGGCATGTTCATGAGCAAACTGCTATTTCCTTGAAGATGTTTATTCATAGTTATTTCTACTGCAGTTTTTAAAAATACTCTGCAGTTTGATTATGAATAGTTTTCTGAGAGAATTGGATATTCAAGATGTGTTGGCTGGTTGTGACTGATCAGATAATTCACACAATTTTTTTTCCTGATCCCTGACTGGATGAGAAATTTTGGCATGAATACTCACGTATATATGTGAATGGAACATTTGGTTTCTGGGAATACTCGCGCACATGGTTTTGAAATTTACTTTCTGCAAATATTTATGCCAGTGAGATCTGATAACTTGAGTGGTCACAGAAAGTCAACACGAGCAAAACAAATGAAAGTGAAACTTTGAACAAATAGTTAAAGAAAACTGATGGCACTTATTTGTGACCATTCTAGTCAATGTGACCGGCCTTCTGTCCAAAAATGAATCTGGGAGGCTTGAAATACTATCAGTTTAAATAAAACCCATTTTTGCTGTAAACTTTACAACATATTCCTCTTTATCTACCTGGCTGTGTGTTATTCTCTCCTCTAGCTAAGGGAAGGGAGCAAACCCAGACACTGAAATGCCACTCGAACCCTTGGCAGAGTGCAGCGCACACGCATCAGCATGGTGTAATATATCTTAAGGGTTGAAAGGTGCTTGGAACCTCTCAGGAAGTGCACACCACAATGAACCCTGAACACACAGCCCAAATCCAAGGGCTTCAGTTTCAGCTCTGAACGTCACTGTACTAAGTTGTGAGATTTTCAAATTGGGATCTAGGCAGATTCTTTCTTAAAGCTAGGGTGACTGGATAGCAAGTGTGAAAAATCGGGACGGGGTGGGGGGTTATAGGCGCCTATATAAGACAAAGCCCCAAATATCAGGACTGTCCCTATAAAATTGGGACATCTGGTCACCCTACTTAAAGCCCTTAGCTTCTGCACACTTGGAATCCAATTCAAACTTCAGTTACAAATAAAATGTATTCCATCAGGTCATTCTCATCCCCATCAACAAGTTACCACACAGTTTGGAACAATTCCATACCACTGGAGATCTCTGCTACACAGGGTCATGCATTAGGATAATAGCTGGGCTGAAGTTCAGGATGCATGTGCCTTGACAGTGCTGTGTGGTAAAACTTGCATAGCACCTGCTCACAATATGAAAGGTTCAAACCTGCTGGTCTGGGCCTTGATTCAGCAAGGTACTTAAAGGCATATGCTTCTTTTATGCATGTGAGTACCCCCACTGAAGTCAATGAAATTACTCATGTGCTTAAAAGTGGACCCTGGTCTTCAAGATTAAAGTTTATTTCAAGTTTAGTAGCTCATCAAGAGGATTAAATTCACTTACAAAACGTGTATCTATAAAAAGAAGTTACCTTCACAGTTACAATTGTGACTCAGACAGAAATCTAAAACAGAGCAGGGAAAGACTGCTCTGGAGAATGCTACTTCAACTGCCAAGGTCTGCCAGACATTTCAGGTATGTCCAGGTAAAACACACCCAACTGTGCTGCAAAATGTAGCAGGCATGAGCTAACATTCCATAGATTTCACTGGTATGCTAATGGGCAATGGCCACACAGATGAAGTAAAGTACCCATGGCAAAAGTCTTAACACCTTAGATCTATTACTTTCACATGCATTTAATAATTTTGCTGGCCACTTTTGCTAAATTAACAGAGAGAAAGGGGGCCTAATTCATCACTCTGTTATGCCATTTTGCAGCAGTGTGATTTCATAAACTGAGTGGAGAACCAGACCATTGTTTCTTAAAATCTGATTTTCTCCCTCACAACCCATCTGCTCTTCCTACTTGGTCATGCAATGAAGTCATAACACTGGCCAGAAGTCTGATACCATGGACACAGGATTATGACTACACTACAGAATCAAGCAAGAGGTGCAGATGAAGAAAGGTCTAATTCAAACACAAAAATTTGTAATAGTAAAACAATAAAAGGGAAGTATAACAAATTACTGACAAAGTAAATGGTATATGTATAGTATGAATGATCTTGTTTTTCAGTTCACTACTTCCTGGTAGTAAAGTCCTGTATTCCTGATTAGATGAAAAAGCATGAAATGGAAATAGCATGAATGTCAACAGTTACACAAGCCATAATGACAACCATCCCTTGACAACTCTCCCCATACAGGAAAATAGCTTATTGCCACTTTAGCTGTAAATTCTCAGGAGAAATTATTTATAGGGATCTGCTCAGAGATGGGAACACTTTTTTCCTGTGTGTGAGGCGGGATGAGATTTGGCAGCACAGTAAAAATCATACACACAGATTGCGAGAGAGTATTTCACACAGTTTGATATCAGAGGTCAGTGCCTATGGGAAGATCATGGATACTTAACTCACGTGATCAAAAATTTTGCCACATGGCAGGAAACAAAAAGACAGCAAGTCATTCATTGACTCTGGGGTGGGGAAGCAGAGAATGTGGACTACTTATCTCCTTGCCATTGAGTGGAGAGGGAAATGCACTCCAGGGGACATTCATCTCCACTTATCGCTTTCTCCTTCCTTTGGAGTTAATGTTAGGACGGGAGATAGCTTTCATTCCCACCAGAGTCTCTACTGGGGTCCTGCCAGTAGAGGCTCCTGACCAGAAGCTCTCTATAGTCACATCCCCCATCTTCCGGAGCCATACCCATCCACTTTTTGTGCTGCACTGGCAAACTCCTTCCATAATGACAATCAAACAAAAGAAACATTGCACAATTCAGCTCTTGGTAAGTTTATCAGTGCAAAAGGAAACGTTATGTTCATAAATTTCTGACACTTTTTTCCTCTGTCCAAAATGCACACAAAACCATGTTTTAAAAAGAAAATTAGGAGTTAGTCCTTATCACGACCAACTAGCTCTTGGTATCTTGAAAATAAGATTTAAACATTCTGTCCTTCTAGCTAGCCCACCTTCTTCCAGACTTTGGCTGAACATTATATAGCTTTAGAAAATAAATCACAACAAATGCCACAAGAGTTTTTATTACATAGACAGACTACAATTGCCCCATATTATATGTGGCACAACAAAAGAGGGCCAAATTATCTGATGGTGTAAACTGGCATAGCTTCATTGACTTCACCTAAAAATTTGGCCCAGTGTCTGTTAGGCCCAAAGCTGACTTTTAATAGAACTGCCACAGACTGTCATGATACACATCAAAGCTCCAAAGTTCCTGTTACCGTGAGTGAAATATATGTGGCCCTGTGCTCTGCCTCCTTCCACATCCTTATGAGGGTGCAGTGCATAGGGGAGCAAAATGGTAGAAAAAAATATATGTTGGAGCCTCCACATGGAGGACAGTGCTACAGGCTGCTCCCTCCACATGGTTACCTCTCTCCCTCCCACTATTCAGAAAAAGGAGACCTGGTAAGGGTGTAAGAGAAGCCACACTTAGTAGCATGTTCTCAGGAGAACTATAGAAAAAGGGGGGCATCAAGTTAAGGCTGATCAAAGCAGCATGATAATTCCGGTGTGCCCTGAGACCTTTACTCCCCCCTGCCCAGAAGGCCACAGATTGGGCCAACACCCGATAACACACTTCCTGGCCCTGCTGTACTGTAATAGCTGATGGGAACTGCGGAGGGAAAGTCCCTTTGCATGTCTGGCCAGGAAACTGCAGGGTCAGAGGCGGAGCCACAGATCCCCTACCTCCATTGGCCCAACCCACTGTAATACTGCAAGTTCATCAGACTAAAAGAAGAAAGCATCAGGTTCATACCTCACAGAGCCATGGGCTTCATTGTGTTAATTTGTTCCTCTCCATGCATGTTTGCACATAAGGGAAAGTACCAGCCATAGATTTTAAGAATTATTAAATAGCATATTTGAACTTTGGAACTATTATAATGTATTCTGTAAATGCTATGCACCAAAGGACTGTTTCTCTCTGTATACTGAGGCAACAGAGCTATGATATGATTATGTACTACATTTATGTACTGTTAAAAGTCTGATCCTATACAAACCAGACTAGTACACACCTAAGCTCTCAATCTTTCATTTCATTTTCATTTCCCCAAGATACTGGAGGGATCTCATGGCACCGTGTGGGTACAGCCGCGCTGGAGTGTAGGTACAGACAAAGGGATGGCAGCATGCCATGTTGGCCTGACTGGGTTTTGTAGAATAGTGTTACAGTTTAAAATATTTTTGGACACTGATTATAATCACAAGTCCAACTAGTTGAATCCTCGTGATAATACTGTTCTCTGGATTCATGTATTTTGACTGACATAAAAGACGTGTTGTTATAGGGAGGGTGAGAAAAAGCGGCTTTTGCTCAGTTGAGATCCAGCAACACTGGCATTGTGTCAAAATTGGTGCTGCAGCCAAGAGTCTTTAATGAGAGTGGAATGTATTACCTCATTTGTCATACCTGGATCACTTACGCATGCTAAGTCCAAAATAACCTTGGACTTTGCTGGCTGCTCAACAAACCATGTAAGTAAACAGTCCTGTAGTAATGCCTAAAACATGTACCCTTTCTTGATCACTCTACATTACTTATTCTAGCGAATGTCTAAGCAATTGTAATGCCCATGATCAAAGTCCCAGACTTTTTCAGGGCTCTCTGATCTGCATAACTATTTCCTGATATGACTTCTCATCCTGGCCTCTAGGTCTTAACAATTTCTCAGAAACACTTAAAAAGAACAAAAAAGCCTATCACCATTTCCTTAAAAGAGGAGTGTGCTGGGGTAGCTGTTCTGCATTTCTGCTTCTAACTTGTAGTGCCATACTGCTTCCTGCGGCTTGCGGAATTTATTTCCTTGTTATTGTTTTGTGGAAGGATTGGGATGGAGCAGAAGCAACGGTACTTTTGCCTACAGCAAAGATGATTAGCCATACCAATATAGAAACCAAGTGACTTTGTAATAATATTGAGGGCCACAGTCAAATAAGGGGAGGAGGAAGATTTGGACATCCAGCATGGGACTGAAGGGGTGATTTAAAACGGAACCTTGCAAAGTTCTCAGATGCACTCAAGCCTTGAATCCCAGAAACCCCCAGGGCTGATCAAGCATACCTGAAGGGGGCAGACAGTCACACACAGATTAGCCTGGCAAAACCTAGCTCTTCGCTGAAGAATATTATTACATGTTGCACCTTTTAAAACATAATTACTAGAAAGCCAACCACCTTACTAAAGAAGGATCCCTACCATTCACCCCTCATACAAGGGAGCTTCTAGCATCCTACAGTATCTGGAAGATAAGAATGAACATATTGCTGTATTTAGGTGAAGTCTCAAAAGCTAGCCTAGGATTAGATTATCTCCGATGCTTATTCTGGACTCATAGCTGCCTCCTTGACTTCCTCCTCTTCTTGGCCTTCTCTTTTTATATCTCTCACCTCATCCCCAGTCCCTGTTCCACATCCCAAGTTACAGGTTTTGCATTTAATTTTTGAAAAGTCCATGTATTAGCTCCTGCCTCCTGGAAGCAGCACCCACTGCACACAGATTGATAAAAGCACAGCTTCTGATGAGCTGAGCCCATGTCAGGAGGAGAGGGCGAGCAGTCAGCACACAGCATGGCGTTGTGCAGATGGGGGTGAAATGAAAGTGGACCACAACACAAGGCAAAGGCTCAAATGTCAGGCTCAGGTGGAAAATCAGACCCTAGTTTAGAAAAATCTCAATCATTTTAATTTGGGGAAACTTTTCTATAAACCAAGATACAGGGCCCCATCCTGCCCCCCACCCCACCCGCCATGGAAATCAATGGCAAACTCCTACTGATTTCAGTGGGAGCCAGACTAGGCTCCTACCTTTTTCAATATAGAGATTAATATTAACCCTTCTAACACAACCTTCAGAACAATATTTCCCTTTATTACAGGATAACTGCTATTGCTATAAACACTAGTCAATATTTATGTATCTGTACACACACACACACACACACACACACACACAGACTCAAGATAGACATATTTTGAGTCTCCAAAAGTTTTTAATACTAAAGTATTATTTTCATGTTTTTCTAATCCAAGGACTTGCTCATTCTTTTCTGTAATTTATATACACTGTGGACTTATAATGGAACATGTCAGAATAAATCTGAAAACTATTGTGGACTCGATATCCTTGAGAGAGGCACTAAACATCTGAACAATTTTCTAACTCATAAGTATACAGAGTGTACTTGTGTAACCATTTCTAAAGGTTTTGTTTTGGAAATGAGATATTCTATTCTCAATGTGGAGAAAATCAATTTGCTGCCTCTCTAAAGAAAACATTCCTCATTTGGAAATAAGTGGAACAGACACTTTTTAGTGGGGATTAATATGGAGACATTTGACTTGTTGCAGATTGAATTTGGGTTTCCCTTTCCCCCTCCCCAGACTACGACTTAAAAAAAAGCAAAGACCACCATTGTGTGGATGACTATTTTAATTATTTTGTTAAAAACAGAAAGACTGGATGTATTGCACATATCATACTAGATAATTAAGGGCCTGATTTTGCAGAAGACTGAATGTTTTCAAATTCCACTGAACACAATACAAATTGAAGGCACTGAACCGTGCAGGATCAGGCGCTTGGACTAATTTTCTTCTCTGCTATATGGCTAGAGTTCAAAACTTTTGCTATAAAGGCTTCTTGCTTACTTTTCGCTATGTTAGCATTTAAGAAAAGGGTGAGTTTTTGGAATATTCACAACAAGAAGATGGACATTAAAGGTTAAGGCCCTGATTCAACAAAGCACTGAAGCACACACCTAACTAGCATGTACGTAGTTCTATTGGACTTCACTGGGACTAGTCACCATGCTTAAAGTTAAGCACACGTTTAACAGCCTTGCTGAATTGAATCCTACATCCAGTCCAATAGGATTACATTTGTGAGGAAGGGGAGCAGGATTTAGCCCACAAAGAAGAAGCTATCAGACTTAATTATAAAGTAGGGCATGTCTGGACTGTGGTAGAGTATCTGACCCTTGTTCATTAAAGTTTTTCTTTCCCCCAATGTGAAACTGACTTTTAGCCTCCACACCCACAAACTTCAATGGACACTTCTGTATGTTGCCTCCAATTACAGTGGACTCTGAACTCGGTATCAGACAAAACTGTATGCAGATCACAGCACTTGCAAAAGAAAATCTGACTCTTTAGAATATTCTGTGTTAAAAACCAGGGCAAAAGGGTGAACAGGAACAACTGATTATGTAATAGCCAAGACAAAGGGACTGCAAACACAGCAGCGACAAGTGACAGTGCACTGCAAACCCATGTAAATCAACTAATCTCATCCAAACTGGGCAAAACACACCATGTACCAATAGCAACTAACTTCTCATTAGGAACCTTTACAAAATAAAAGACAAACAAGAACATACAGCACATGTTAAGGAGGTTTTCCTGGCAGCATTTCCTTCTATTCCTGACAAAAACTAGCATTCATTAAACTGCTCTCTAGCAGAGTCAGCACTACTCAATGAAGACATGACCTACTTACCTTGATAATAAGATAGCTACATACCCAATCATTCCCACACAGATAGAAAGATTAGACAGATTGGATGAGCTGAGAGACAGGTAAGAAATGGGCATTGTATAAGAACCTAAATAGATACATAAAGATTCACACAAGAGGAGTAAAAAGGAATGTTTCTAGGAACCTTGGTATTGGGATTGATAGTGAGAGCTATGAAGCCATGAACACCTTACTGCTCGCATGTGGAAATGACAAATAAGTTATTTAAGACAATTATTGCATTACCCATTTGTATCACATCACTGTGGCAAGTAAAACTGCTTTACTTTAAACATAAGAATGCTATGAGTTCAGTTTCTCCCTTTCCTTTTCTCAGCACCCTACCACTGCACTGGGATGTCATTATAATTTGCTAGAGACACTCACATTGGATGAGGACGCAAGCAGCGAGATTAGCAGGAACTATGGTGTGTACTCCATTCTTGAGATCTATATGTAACTTCCATTAGAATGAATAGGGCGAAAGGAAATCAGGTGGAAAATGCACCCAGACAGCAAGGGTGGGATTTTCCAAAGCGCTCAGCCTTGGCCTAACCCTGCCCCTATTGAAGTCATTGGGTTACTGGTGAACATTCTACTCTAGGTGCACAGTATCTCCACTATGCAACATTGTGATCAACTGAAAAATTATTATTGGGGCCACAATGATCACAATTTTTCTCTAGCTGCTTTACGAGCCGAGTTCTAAACAATGTGTCTATTTATGTGAGTTCATGCTGGTGGCACCAACATTCCGCCTTCTTTTCAGCAATTTTCCAGACCCACATTTCTTTCCAGTAATCTTTCTATATCTAGATATGTATATGACCCTCTTATGATAGCAGTGGTTCTCAACCAGGGGTATATGTAAGCCTGGGGGTACATCAACTCATCTAGATATTTGCCTAGCTTTACGACAGGCTGCATAAAAGCACTAGCTAAGTCAGTACGAACTAAAATTTCATACAGACAATGACTTGTTTATTCTGCTCTATATACTATATGCTGAAATATAAGTACAGTATTTATATCCCAACTGATTTATTTTATAATTATATGGTAAAATTAGAAAGTAAGCAATTTTCCGTAATAGTGTGCTGTGACCCTTTTGTATTTTTATGTCTGATTTTGTAAACAAGTAGTTTTTAAGTGAGGTGAAACTTGGGGTATACAAGACGAATCAGACTCCTGAAAGGGGTACAGGAATCTGGAAAGGTTGAGAACCACTGTCCGATAGTATCCCTACACCTAACAAGTATTCTGAGTTAGAAATAACAATCCCTCACCCTCTCTTTGTATCGTCCTATCCAGTAGGAGATGGATCTTCATTAGTTTATAGGAGTTTTGTTTGTCTGTATGTGGGTAAGTGAATGAGTGAGTCTGCGCATTGCGTGTGCTCATAGTTGATATATTTATTGAGGGAGAGCCACGTCAAACAAATTAGTTTTGTATTTTCAGTTCAGAAAGCAGAGAGGACCACAGTCATTCTTATCTCTTGCAGGAATGATTTCAATAGTCCAGGTCCAGCTCCTGTTACAGTTTGTGTCCCATTCTCATAAGCCTCCCTTGGCAGTTTTATTGAGCCCCTGTAGCATAGCTGTCATGAGAGGCCATGGTCACAGAATGAGAAATTATCTTTCAGGTAGCTAGAGCTTTGAATAGCATAACAGAGACCTTGAATTGGGTCTGCATTCCTGAGGATTCAGACTTGGAGCAGGGCAGAGCACTGGGGTGATGTGTCCACAGTGACCCGAGTTACTCAGCAAATAGGAAACGGTATTTTTCACCAGCTGGAGCTTTTTCAGCGAGTGCAAGAATGGAAATAGTAACCCTAGTCCTCACCATAGCACCTGAGAGGTTTGTGGTTTTAAATATAACAGCCCTGATGGTAATCTCATTTACACTAGTGCAAACACACTGAGTTCAGCTTAATTATTGCCAATTTACACAGGTGTAAATCAGATCAGAATCAGGCCCTTAAGCACGTAAACAAAACCCTAGACACAGTGAAATATTATTCTTTACATGTTAGTAACGTAGAGCAAGTTTTAACATTAACTGTGAAGATGGTTGCGTAATGTTCTTTTGCAGTCAGTGTTGGTTCTTAGGGAATTATCTGGGTGGATTAAACAGAAACACTATTAAACAGTTTACACATTTCCATGTGTTTCTGATGTCTAACTATAGCCCGTGTTTGTCTCCATCTACAGAACTGTTTTATACCACATGGTATGCATATTTCAGCATCCAGCATTATTAACTCACGACCAACTGTCAGTTGATCATTATCTAACACATGGGGTCTCCAAAAAATCCTTATTTGGGCAAAATCAGCCTTCTCAACCACTCTGTCTATATTTTCCCTCAGAAGAACTTTATTTGGATTATTATTTGCTGTCAATGGAAACTCAGAGGTTACATATGTAGAAATTTGCAGACAGGGAAATAAATCCTCACTGAGTTTAAACAGTTGATATTAAAACCATCTCCAGCTTTGTTAGTTTAAAGAAAACTCTCAGTTGCCCTCTAGTGTTAGATGAATGTCATGCAGAATAGCAGCAAGAGAGGGGGAAATATACACAAATGGTACAATCATGTTAAAAATATGCAGGGATGAACATTTTCAAGAATATTTCAAGATCACAGAACTTATCCTAATTTAATATGACGTGATTTACTGTACTGATAATATTTCTTATAAAGAATGAGGGGGAAGTTCTAACTTTGTGGAAATTACAATTTTTTCTTTGAAACACAATGCTTGGATTATATTTACCACTATAATTGCAGTGTATGGCACAGTGATTTTATGAGTTAGAACCTCTGAAAAGAAATCATAGTACCTACTGCATTCTATATACCGTAGTTCATTCATAACTAAAAATAGACTGGTGTATAACCTGATTCAGCTATTATATGAACCTAGGGAACACGTGAGTCTGTAGAATTCCCTAGCACAGAAGAGAAGTTGAGTTTGCAAAAGAATCAGTTTGTTTCTGAAAATGGACAACATATGTAAAGATTTAATATACAAAACCAGGTGTATATATAGTATATATCTTCATATGTACCCATTTTCATCCTATACAAAGCAAAAATACCATATACAGCCTGAAACTATAAATTTAATAATAGATTACCAAATTAAGTCTGCACAATCACTTCATTAAAAAAAAACATTTCAATGTAAAATACAGCTGTAGGGGTTTGGACAATTTCCTGCATAACAGGCCCATCCCTGAAATGTAAATAACACCGGTATTAAAACAAACCAATAAGGGTACATCAGGAAAAAAAGAGTACATGAAAACATAAATGCACTTTCCAGCCTATCCTGCCAAATCTTTATTTAATTTGAGTGCTGCTTTGATAAATCACTATTGCTTCAGTCAGGTTTTTTTTTTTTTAAATGTCCTGTTATTCTTAACACAACTCCAGGGCTGATTAAATCTTAACATTTGAAATATAACAAACCAACAGAGTTTTGCAATTAGAATTATTCACTTATTTCCTGTGTATCATCAGCATTCCTGAAAGAATGTTGCTATAACATTAAACAACAGTGTGATCTTTAGAAATACATGATTTGCTTGTTCTGTTTTTTTCCAATACAATTGTGCAACTTTAAAATCCTCTTCTTTCCCAATTCCTTTCTCTCAAGCATATGCCCTTGATAGTGACTTATAATGTTTATAAAAAACAAGTTTGAGGAATTTTTTTTAAAAACTTAAAATCCACTACAATATTACTCAATGGTTACAAATTAAAAAAAGATAAATATAGCTCTATTTGGGAATGGAAATCCATAAAAAGTTAATTATAAGGATTTCTCTTTTCAGTTTGACAAGACAGAAATGCCACAAGAAGTACATATGGCAATTCAAAAAATATAATCAGGGAAAAGGCAAAATGAACATTTGAAAGATGAATAGTTTAGATTTGCATAATCTGATATTTATGTAGCACATTCTTTCCAAATGGATTGCAGTGTTCTTCAATTTTTAATCTCTCTCAGCATACAGATTATAGGTATAGGAATCACTTTTTCCATCAATAAAGTGCAGCCACTTCTGGGGTAAAATGGGGAATTTGTTTAACAGCACACAGCAACACTACACAACCACGTTAGGACAGGCAAAATTACATGCCTGAAACTAGAGTGGGAATTCAGGTATGTATCCAGGCCCTGATCATAAATGAATTCTGTATGGGTCACGGGTGGAGCTCTGCACACTTTGCAGAGCCTCAGTGGAGTTGACTAAAGGATCCAGGTTCCTCAGGGTAAAGCTGGTCTCTTACCATGTATTTACAAACTGGTGGATAGTTCCTAGGGGCCTCAATTTCCACCAAGGCCCCTAAGTATTACTGCAATAATACGTATATAAGTACCTTATTCTAAATTGCAATTAGGCTAGACACAAGGGTTAATACCCCACGCCTTACGAAAGATGCTATGGGATTTTTAATGACCACAATGGGTAAGAACCTCACGTTAACATATCATCTGGAAGGACCTCAGCACAGTGTTTTAACACCATCCTGGGGCAATGATTCTGTTCTGGCAGAAGGAATCACAATACCCGCAAATTAACCAACTATGAATCTGGGTTTTCCCACAAAGTCTCCCATCCAAGTGCTTATATAGCCTGATGCTGCTTAGCTTAGGAGACATGACAAAAGTCACAGCTTAGAGAGAATAAACACCAGCAGTGTCTATGTAGCTACTTTTCACTAGCTTCAAACAGCTCGAGCCAATTCATAAGAAATGAGCACCAGACTTCCATGTATCGTATTAAGAAGATATGGACTTCCGCTGAGATGAATATCAAGATTCATCAACTCAAGAGGTAAATATTGACTGAGGCAAAGCAAAGGTCAATACTGGTCAATATTTACTCAAGACATTAAATCTAGACATAATGTTACATACATTCTGAATGTCTATCAGAAATCTCTGCAAGTCTTCGTTATGGCTAAGGATTTCAAAAGTGTAACCATGTTTCCTTTTAAATCAACATTCTAAATGAAGAAGAAGTTAGAGACAGGAGCGCCACCGGCGGAAGGTCCCGCCGCGGAAATACCGGCGCAGTCGCTGCACTTCAAATCGCAGTGCCCTAGGCGACCGCCTAGGTCGCCTAATGGGTTGCGCTGGCCCTGGTTAGAGAGAGACCATTATTCATCTAGTGCAAAGTGAATTATAGCTTTCACTGACCACAGCTGTAGCCAGAGCAGAGGCACATACAGTATTTACATACGCTATCTGGTTTGCATTCCAAATGTCAGTATTACTGACCTCTGAGGATATGAACAATAAAAATTTACTGATTCATCACACAACATTATTTCAGACAACCAGGATTTTCTTCTTGGGTAGGAATGTACCCTGCTCCCCTCCCAAATATACATAAATTCAGGCTGAAACTTTATCTCAGGGTTCTGCTTCCCATGAGCAAACTACTTTGAGGATGCTGTCAATCAAAAGCTTTGGGGGAAGTTAGTTATAGCCTTATTATTTACTGTTGCAAGTATATTAGTCCTAATATTTACCTAAGGTTTCAAGCTTACTCTCTCATTTCTGAAAAATGGAAACCTGGCCATTTTTGTTTGAAGCCACAGTGTACTCAACTAGCCTACCACAGAGTAGGAATGTTTAAAATAGAAATTCCAAATAATTTATAATGATTAGATTAGATTTTCAGAGGCGCTTGAGGAAACTCTTCACCCAAATCCCATAGAATTTCAATCGGATTTGGGATCCTACCTCCCTTACGCACCTTTGAAAATGCCAGCCAAAGTAAACAACAAATGAGTAGTTCCTCCTTCTCTTTCATTCATCCAGATTCAAGTACCAAAACATAGTAATGAACACCCATTTTCAACTTTGTGTCTATTCAGATGTACCCTGTTTCCCCGAAAATAAGACAGTGTCTTATATTAATTTTTGCTCCCAAAGATGCGCTAGGTCTTATTTTCAGGGGATGTCTTATTTTTCAATGAAGAAGAATACGGTATGTTCGGTGGATGCCTTATTATCGGGGAGGTCTTATTATCGGGGGGATGCCTTATATTACAACGAGAGGCAAAACTGTAAGTAGGCCTTATTTTCGGAGGACGTCTTATTTTCGGGGAAACAGGGTAGTATAAGGTAGCTCCTATGACCACTGATGTCAATGTGCTTTGGATCAAACACTAATTGTTTTATTCCATTCATATTCTTATTTTGTTTTGTATTCATCCCACTCTTCTCTCTCTAGTACCTTTCCTCTCTACTGGTGAATGGGGTGATTTTACTTTGCTGTGAAGTCAAAATGAAATCAGCTATACCCCACACCTTTGTTCAGGGCTGATCTACACTACAAAGTTAAGTTGGCTTAACTAGATCACGCAGAGCTATGAAAAATTTCAAACTCTGTGTGATGGTATGTGCTACAATGTTATGGGTTGCACCGCTGCAGCTGTGCCTCTGTAGTGTTTCTACTGTAGATATAGCCACAGTGAGTAACAATAGTGTTCTGTCATTCTGAATCTTCTTCTTCAGGCTTGGTGAGACCAAAAAATTTCTGGAAAGGTGAGACTCCAAATGTGCACAGTTCTAAACTTCAGTGATGCTGTAAGCTTAGATGTATAAGATTCACTGTTTCTTATAAAGCAACTTTAAGTCTTAGCAAAGAACTAAAACATATCTGCTTCTGAAATAATATGGAATCCATAAAGTGGACCTGAAGTTTAAATTCAAATATACATTTTTTAAAAATCCAGAAAATGCTTTTCTAAACCAGGAAATAGATCTGCAACTTAAAACTTGCAGTAATATCATATTTTAGAACTTTAATAAATAATGCTTTTACCTTGATTACAAAATCATATCCTGCCATGAAACCCCAGAGAGTAGAGGTAGGAAATCATTTGACAAAAATTAATGTCACACTTTTCATAGAACTAAGCATTATAATTATTAGTGAAATACACTTTTCAAACTTGTTAACACAAAATTAACAATTACATACATCACTTAATTTTATAAGTGCATATCTCTTGAAGAACCCACTAGCTAACCAGGCCTAGTTCAGTTTTAATATATACATGCAGTACTTGTAGCACGGAGGGGATATAACTATGTCAGTGCTGGCACTGTAAACCCTGAAATGGCAAGTGCTATTAAACTGAGATGTAATCATGTTGAAAGGGAAACATTAACAAACAGCAGACAATTGAGAAGAAAATACAGTGTGCTTGTGTTCTACTACATGTGCTTCAAAACCTTATATAACTATTCATTGTCTATTTCATCTGGCTATGGTCCCGGTTTGCTCTATTCTATGCTATACTAATTTTACAATAATAAACTATTACACAAGCTTTATGCAGTCATGCATAGGAAACAGTTGTGGAAGACATTACATTTGATTATCTTTCTACCAAAGACACCATCTTGAAATTAAACAATAGCCTGGTAGAAATGTATAGGAGTTAAAAGGGAAAAAAGAAACGGATCTTTACTAAAAATTAGAAATAATGTTAAATCTCAGAAGTGCAGCCTTTAAAAACAGAGATCTCCCCCGTCCAAAATTCACACTCCAAACCCCCCATGAATATACTACAGATAAATACCTCTAAACTGACAATATTACTTGAGAGTCAGCATTGTACTATACCATATTGAGTTGATGACAATTAGTGATGTTGGAAATGTAAATATTTGTTATACACCACCTTTAGGTAAAAATGAAGCAAGGCAGTTTACAAAGAGAAAAGGAATGTGTGAAATAGTTTGGGTTTAAAAAAATTATTTATTTATTTATTTATTGATGCTTCGGCATGAATCAACATGAACTGATGAGATGCCTAGGTTAACAGTTGTCTGTACCAACAAACCTTTGGACGGTTGCTAGACGGTTACTGCAAATAGAAAAAATGTAACAAAGGAAGTTATAGAGTATGCAAAGATAAGGTCCAAAACAGCGACTTCAGGTACTGCATTTGCCTATGGAATTATCTTGGAATCTTCTACTAAACCTGGAAATGAACATTAATCACACTGGCTCAGAATTGTTATATTTAGTCATGGAGCGGTGCCAAAAAAACAATATTGATCTATAGTATCACTGACATATTTACATCTAATATCTCATCAACCATTAAGGCCAGAAATAAATGTCTTTTACCATTGGAAAGTGTGGAATTCTCACATCTCCCAGATATAAACGATTTAGTTCTGGCCAAACTTAAAAATCATAGTATTTTGATTACCATCTTGCTTCCACCACATACTTCGATTACAACATTTTAGCAGCTAATCTCTCAAACCACTAAATCTAGTAAACCAATATTTTATATGGGCCCCAGGGGCACTACCACAATGCAAATAGCCACAATTCTTGCCAAAAGCTGAGATTCAGCTTTCAGAGGACATAGGGTCTTATTCTGCACCACTGAAATCAATGGAACTTTTGCATTGACATCAGTGAGAGCAGGATCAGATCCAGGTAGCTTTAATGCCACATTTTGCTCTAAATTACATTGGTGTAAATCCAGAATTACTTCATAGACTCCTGTAGAGCGCCTTTTGATTTACATGAGAGAATCTGATATCAGAATCTCAAATCAGCCATAGTTTGTATTCCCCTGAGCTGCCACTGTGCCTTGTGGGAGTTGTTATTCAGTACCTCATGCCCCAGGTCTCCTCTGTGGGTAGGGCTCCTTTGCCAAACTAACTCTCCCATGATGTACCACATCAGCTCACCAACAGGGGAGACTGTGGAATATCATGGAAGATGTAGTCTAGTCAGGCAAACCAGCCCACCTGAACTACAAGCTCCCATGAGGCCCCACAGCAGCCAGGTGAACACAGATTATTGTTGAAATGACTGAACATGAAACCTTTCAATGCAGTTGGACAAACTAAACTATTTTGATTTGGTCCAACCCAATCCCAAATGAAATGTTTCATTTCAGTTTTACTGATGAAAAATAGAAGCATTTCAGCAAAACTGAAATGCCCTGTGGAAAAATTTGTTTTTGGGGAAATAGGATTTTCCATAAAAGCATTTTGGTGGGAAATTTCCAAGCAGCTCAACTTTCAAGGCTCATGAAATAGGAGTAGCTAAACTCATGTCAGAATTAAAACAGAGGGGGTGGGGGGGGGGGAAATACCTACCGGTAAGTGGAGAATCAGAAAATGAAAGGAGAACAGTAGGGAAGGTCAAAGTCCCATAGCGTGGGTTTATTTATGTGTTTAGACTTGGGTCTAAAGAGCCCCCCGAAACCACCAGAATTTTGAAGTGTTGAAGGCTGTCCAGCTGCAGGTGGGATGTGGCACGTAGGGTGCTACAAAGCCTCCCCCCCACAACTGACGAGGTCTTTTGTTTTGTTTACTAACAGACTCAGGCCTCATTTCATAGTGTGTAGATGAAATCCTATATCTTGTTTAGACTGTCTTTTTATTTGGATGAAAAGACGAATTGGATATTTGTTATCTCAAGACCTCCCCATTTCCATGAATATTAACTTTTGGACCCAAATATGCAGCACAGCCTTAATGACTTTCCTTAACTCACCTGAAATGGGAGCTCACATTTCTATTCATTCATCTCAGCCCCTCTTGCTCTCCAGAATATTTTTTGCTGGTTGCTAGGCAGCTATTGTTGAAAATATGCATGAGGTATTAATTGACTGAGCACTTAAAAATTCTTTAAAATTGAGAACATCACCATACCTAAAATAGGACATTTCTTTATATCAGACAACTCCAGATACAATGTTGGGAATGTTGATGGCTGCAGTGTGTCAGGGGCTGGATGAGTCTCGAGAATTATTCTCACACAGTACACGTCGCAGAAACAAACAAACCAAAAAAATTAATAACCTCATTCTATAACAGAGCCTTATTCAACAGATAAATTACTTCATGTCTTGTTAATCTTTTTGCTTATTGTAACTTTGTTTACAATGTTCCATACTTTTCCTCTGACATGTGCATTTCATATTTTCATTTTTTAAGCCACGGATGACTTTGGGCTCCTCTGTTATTACAGTTAATTTTAGAACTTGCTGAACATATCAGCCAATTATCTTCTAAACCCAAAATGGAACCAGCAAGTATTCTTATTTGCTTCACTTCAAAGAGATACTGTAGCCTCATTGCTGATGCCAAGTGCTCTGTGCTTCTTACCAGTAAATGCACATTTCATTTTATAGAGTTTTTTTTTTCCAAAAAAACATTCCAATGTCATGATCAAGCTCGAAAGACAGTAAACACAGACTTCCATAAATTGACTCTAACTTCTAAACTAAACAACTGAAACGATTTGCAGCTAGGTAGGTTTTTTAGTTTTTATTTTATAATAAACCCCTTTCTGTCATAACTAAACATACACAACAGACATCCAACATAATTACAGAAAGTGTTTCATAATTACCACCACCAAAAAACCTTAAAGAGCTATAATTTTTGATAAATCAGTCAATTGATTGTAGTCCATTCTGATACAATCTAATAAGGATAACTACATTGCTGATACTTGAATGTGTTATTCTGCTACAAAAGGTTGAGGGAAGAGCTTAATTATTTTATTAAAGATATTCTTTCTGCTTTTCAAACTTTGATTTTTCACCCATAACTATTATAAAATAGGCCATGGGCCTGTTTTGGTACATTTCAATAGAGCCAGTACAGTTAGGGCTGCAAGATCATGACGTACATTCCATGTTGTGCTTAATTTTACCATTGAAATGAGAAGCAAAACCATCAATGCTTACTTAAAGTACACATACCACATTATAGTAAGGAATAGTTTTCACTGTTATAGGAACTTTTATTTATTCCCACCTTCCCTGCTTCTTTCACTGTAGCCTACTGTAATAGCAAGTCTGAAATGAAACCCACTTTGGGCTCCAACAATGCTGAAAGCTTCCTTATAGCAGTACCCTGTCATTGTGACACCAGCTGTTGTTTGTGTATGTCGTCCTCATTGACATGGTTATTACAATTGCCCCTTTCAGTTTCTTTCTTACCCTTTCTGTGGGTTGAAGCCACCAGTTTAAAATCAAATTCCTCCTCTTCTTGTACTCAGGTGTTGCTATTAACTGTTTGAAAGACTGTGTTAATTAACACAATCTTTCAAACTATTATGCAAAAAGTTCAGGTAACTAGAGATACGCCTAAAGGATGTATAAAGAGTCACATTAAGTCTGTATGTGATTTTGGCGCATGTTATTAGTTAACATATTTAAATGAGATGCTATCAAGTCAGCTTTTAAAATCCTGCCACAATTAAAACACAATAGGGCAGTTACAACACTTCTTATGTAGGGCTAATGTATTAGGCACTATCTGTGAAATTAAAACCCAACAACTATGCTTCAAATGTACAGATCGCTAGTACAAATTGAAAGGTATGTGTATATGTCTGAAGAAGGACAGAGCTCAGTAAGTTTTCCAAACTCCACCAAACATTGGACCACACCTGAATTTGTCTAGCTTCAGCCACTAGATCTTGTTAAAAGAACAGGAGTACTTGTGGCACCTTAGAGACTAACAAATTTATTAGAGCATAAGCTTTCGTTGACTACAGCCCACTTCTTTGGATGCTGTAGTCCACGAAAGCTTATGCTCTAATAAATTTGTTAGTCTCTAAGGTGCCACAAGTACTCCTGTTCTTTTTGCGGATACAGACTAACATGGCTGCTACTCTAGATCTTGTTATGCCTTTGCCTGTTAAACTAAAGAGCCACCTACTATCAGAAATCTTCTCCTCATGTCGCTACTTATAGACTGTAGCGTGCAAGTCACCTCTTAACATTCTCTTGGATAAACTAATACATTGAGCTTCTTTAATGTCTCACTTTAAGGCAAGTTTTCCAGACATCAAATCATTCTTGTAGGTCTTGTCTTAGCCCTTTCAAATTTTTCAACATCAGTTTTAGTGTGGAACCAGAACTGCACACAGTGTTCCAGTAGTGCTTTCTCTTTATTAGAGCAGTGCTCATACCACCGGCTCAGTTTCTACTTGATATTCCCCTGTTTATACATCTAAGGATCATGTTTGCTGTCTTAGCTCCTGCATCACACAGTTGGTTATCCATCATTATCCCTATGTCCCATTCACAACAATAAAGACCAACATAGCTGCCCTGACTCACATGCAGGATGTTTGAATTAGTTAAAGGACTAAGATAAAGTTACACTTAGTAAAGGCCAAAAAATCATGCTTCCATTGAAGTTAATGTCAAAACTTCCATTGTTTCATTGGCATTTGGTCCTTAGTGTACAGACAGCCCTTAAAGTTTCACTGTAAAAGTTCTAATGGCTATTATAAAGCTCAGAGAAGCCAAACACCTTATTTTTTCTGCAAAAGGTAATTACTTTTTGATTTTTGTCTAGTTAATAAAATATATTCACTACTCATCCATAGAATCCAAATATGAGAAGGAACGTGTATCCACTGACTATTACTGGGAAGAGGTCGTGGTCAGAAATGCTCAGGTCTAGTTCAGGTAATGTCAGGGGAATAAAAAATAGGCTGTTGAGAGGTTCTTTTGTTTTTCGCTTGAATTATGAACCAGTCTCCATACTCCTCTCTGATCGGTTTATAACGAGTGAGTTTGGAGACTAAGGGCCTGATCCAAAGCCCAGTGATGACAGTGTAAAGACTCCCGTTGAACTCAGTAGGCTAAGGATCACGTCCTTATATCCTAGTGCCTAATATCAGAGAGCAGATCATATCACAATTTTTTCAAGTGGTACATGGGTATTTTGCAAATCCTTTAAAAACTACAATCATGTCAACATGACATTTAAAAATCTGCAGAAATCTCAGTCTCTCTCCAGATCATATTACTAGGATATTTTAAAATATAAAAACTACTCAAATTCGCTATTAATTTTCTTCCTCTCTTAATATTGCTGGCATATTTAAAATATAAACTACTGAAATTTGCTATTAATTTTTTTCCTTTGACTTGTCTCTACATTGCATCATCTCCCAATTACTGTGATTTTGCTGAGTATGCCAGTTTCTTAAAGGCCCAGCTATAAAATGTATGGACTAATTGTTGAGCAGAACTGAAGAGCTATTAAAACTGCAATAGTACAGCACTTCCAGTGGTAGTCTATTATTTCTACATGATTGGTTTTGTACAGCTCTAACTCATGCATTGAAACTCTTAGATAAATTAACTCCTTCATTTTGACATAAGTATCACAGAGAAAATTAAACATGAATGTACATTTTTCTTCAGATATTTTATATGTAGTATAGATAATTTTAATGCATGTTACTGGAGATTACATATTATTTGAATTGAGAGCAGTTTGCTGTTTTATAAAGACTATAATAAATTGATTTTGATTTCAAAATTATCCCATGTTCCTATTTCATGTTTCTCTGTCATATACATGTTGGAGTATGTTTACAGAACTTTATGAACTATAATATACAACTCAGGCATTTCTAAACAGCTATATAAGAGTGGGTCTGAAATGTACACATTTTAAAGATTATTTTGCGAACACCAAGCTCTTTTCCCAGCTGTTTTACATTTTGAATTTCCCAATAAATGAATAACATACTAAAAAAGCAAACAAGATCTGACATTATTTAGTCTAAGTTTCTAAAATGGCGTAACATCTGTAGCTAAAAACAATTTTGAATAACTATATTTAACTATCATCAGTATTCAATTATTCAAAACTAGTTTTCTTTACAGTCCAGCTATGTGGCTTAACAATGTGGTATTCAAATGTTTCTTTTAATTGTTTCGTCCTTCCAACAGCCACAATACAGCAAAATGAAAAAAAAAATCTCATATCTCTTTTATATATATTCATGTGACAAACCCATGATCTCAGTTAAGTGCCACAACTGTTCATTAACACGCATCACAGTCACACAGTCAGTTCTGCAAGCTTTGATACCATGCCAAAATGAGGGGCTCAGCAAATGGCACTTTGACCTTTTCACTACTAACTTCAGTCTTTATTAAAATCTCTGAAACTTCAGGTCTGTTTCCTGCTTTACCATCTTTTATCTGCTTTATAAATACCTAATATTCACTCATTAAACAGAAAAATTTGCTACATTCTTATGTAATGCTAGATTCCCTTTCCACTCACAAGTGGCTTGTGAAATGCCTTTGATTAAAAAAACTAAAGAATTCTAAATCTGCATTGCAGGCTCATTTCCAGAGCACTCAAGCATGTTGTCCAATTTTGAAAATCTATCAGGATACATGTAAATTTATCCAAGTTTCATAAGAGTCAATTTTCCCTGTTGAATTTTAAGTAACAATACATGAAATGCTCTCTCTCGCTCTTTTAAATTATGTTTGCATTGCTGAAGTCTTCAGCTTGACCATTTGTGTTGGGACAGAGACTGATTTTTTCCCCCAGCAGGGCATCCGTTGCCAACAATAGAGTCACCAAAACCACTAGCACCAAGGAGTTAAATGTTATCCCATGAGAGACAAATAGAGGCTTTGATCATTTTATGGTCCTCAAACAAAGATAGTGGGGAAAATCATGCAAATTATTTTGGCTAACAGTAACTAACTAATTACAGGTAAGAAAAATCAGAACATGTTCACGAGTCATTCATGTGTTTTCATTCTTTGTGAACTTGCTGGCACACCCTGGCTGCTTCATTTCTTGCTTTAAATAAGTAAGCACTGGAAAATATGTATAGTATTTGGAACTACAGGGAATGACATATTAATTCAAAGGTTCCTTTGTATAAGTTTTCATTTTCCATATTTGAAAAGTAGCTTTAAGGAAACTCAAGACCTGCCTACAACCTTTAATTTATACCACCCTTCACCCAAAGATTATCTAGACTGTATAAGCTACTTTTTCAAGTTACACAATGACAAGGCTTAAAAAACTGAAGTATCATCATTAAGCAATTCAGAAGCCTTGGCTGCTCCTATTAGCAGTACCATTAGGGAGCCCAGAAAGCCCTATGCTAAAAAAGACTTAAACAAGGTAATGGGTATCAATTCCAACTCCTTGAAATGTGTACATGAACTTTGGTATCAGGAAAACTATTTGCTCTTCGATGCATTACTGCAGTCTGATTAAAATAATGACAAATATTTTGGAATTTCCATCTGAAGCCAAAATGAAATTATTCAAGTGCACTCCAGAAGGAACAAAGCTTTTTTAGTACCTTCAAATTAACAGGTAAGTTTACAAATGGCCTATACGTAAAACAGCATTAACTAAAATTACATTTGTTTTTATTGAAAAAGAGCCTCAAGTGCTGACATGTAATGTATGACATGTGATACATAATAATTCTTTTAAACCAGTTCTGACATAATATCTCCCAAGGCATAATAACCACAAATGACTGCTTTAGTTAAGAAACTAGCCAGAAGCAAAATAGATCCATGTAAAAGTAGCTTTAACCATAAGTACCTCAACAATATTTTATGTCACTTTGTAAAAAGTTAAAGGAGTCCCATAATAATTAACAACAAAAACTTCATGTTCTTTACTATTGTGTGGTGATTGTGAAAGGTTATTTCATAGCCCCACGGCTGCCAATGCTGTAAATTATGCAGGCACCATGAAGCATTAAGAAGAAATAATAGCAATTTAAACTAAGGCTGACGTAATTCATGATAAACAGTCATTGGAAAATATTACAATGTTGTCTTTTTTTGAGTGGGTTTAATCAGAAGAATGTGACCATATTCTGACATAAACCACGTCTCGTTTCCATTGTACTGGCCTTTGGAATGTTGGCACTGAGACTGGCTGCAAAGTTCTCTTCTATTCACAATAATTACTGATTCCAAGGCTTGAACACCTGAGGGAATGTAACAATGTAAATTTGGTATTCTGATTGATTGAAAACTCTTCCAAGACAAAGCTCAAGAGCTCTGGCATGCATGGTGGTCCAAGGGAGAGACTGGAATTGGAGAAACTTTAAACAAGGATGCTCTAAAGAATACGTATCAAAAAGATGGTTCCAAAACTGCCAACATATCCAAATGACTTTGTTTTCACATTCACCATGAGCTTAACAGAATCTCTGTTTTACTACCCTGAAAACATAGCTCTTAATATGGTTTTGTTAGTTAAATCACAAAAGCAGCAACACACTGAAAATCAAATATGAGAATCAGCAATTTTAAAAAATTGTATCTAAACCCATTTAATTAATAGAAACCAATATATGGCTACACATAATACTTATGTGATAAATTACATATATCACACAAATTTGTGTACCTCACCAGTACTCTGCCCACTAATCTTTCTTTGCTGGAACTATTTCTGACATTATCATTGTCCTACATCTAAGCAGATAATGCTTTTAAACCACATCACACTATCATGTATTCCCTAAAAAAAGAGAGAAGTATGATGGTTTTATGGTTATGGCATTGGACTGGAACTCCAGAGACCTAAATTCTTATGCTGCTGAGCCACAGACTTCCTCAGTAAAACCACTGCAAAATAAAACATCATGTTATGTTACAGCACGTGATCATGTAATCAGTCTAATTGTAATGCATACACATGCAGGGCAGAGTTAAGGTTGCATGTGAAACTTTAACTTGGGAGTTTTTTGATTTTTAAGTGCTTAACATGGCAACCTTAATGCTTCTTCACTATAGTATTTTAAAATGGAATTTCTAAGCATGTACATGTATGGGTTTTTTGTTTGTTTGTTATTTGCAAGAAAGAAAGATGGAGGTGGGTGGGAGAGGAAGCTCAAATGCTATCTCCTTAAAAGATCTATAGGAGGGAGTCCTTCTTCTCCACACCCCAGAAGCTGCACAGTTTTACCTTTCAAACTGACAAGAGATTGAGGGAATGGTTCCTGTAAAGCACTGAATGAGGAGCCCTGCCTGACTGACAACACACTGTGCACGATCAGTGAGGCCAAGTGAGCACTGGATGGGCAAAGGCTCTTACAGAGCTCTGTCTCATTCAATGCACAGTTTACAAGTGTGCTTTGGATTATGCTAGTTTTCATGCCGTGGACTGATGCACATATATTATAAAGTGTGCATACCTCAATGCACATTTACTAGATACTGGATGCCCAGGGAATGAAGCAGAGGTTGAAGATGTACAGTGCTGCCTACTGTACTCTGAATACTGGTTGAAGAGCTTAAAAAAAAGCCAATGAGATTTCACATAGCATTCACCCCTCCAATAGGCTTTACTGGGGGGGAGGGCATGAGCATATAAACCTAAAAAAATTAATTGCCCTGTAAAAAGTGACTACAGTAGGTATTCTCTAACAAGGAAATTTTAGATTCTGGTTTTGTTCAGTAAAAATGAATTTATGGAGTATGTGTAGAGCTCAAAAATATTGTTGCTATTGAAAAATGTACTTAGCAAAAAAAGGAAAGAAAAATATTTTGCTTCTTTTGAGTTTATATGGATCACAAAATAATAGAAATGTAGAGCTGGAAAGGACCTTGAGAAGTCATCTAGTCCAAGTTTATCTCACTTTACAACATATTACATACTTCACTTAACAACTCACTGCAAACAATTCTGCTTTCAGTTAATCTGGTGTAAATCTTGTGTAACATCCACTGACGTGGATGGAGTTATTCCAGATTTACACCACTATGAGAAGGAACAGACCCATTATCAGTGCTTTTTCCTTCAAGTATACAAATATTTTACCCTTTACAATGAGTGACATAATGCAAAACTTGCAAATATTTATTTTTAGATGTGGAGAAAAAAGCAATTAGAGCTAAAACTGTTAAGAATGAAGAAATCACTTAACAGAAGCAATTAGGCTGGGCATATAAACAGCTCTGCCTTCAGATATTTTATTCAAATGCTGCAGAGCATACTAGGAAATATCACTTGTTTAAAAAACTGGAAGTATTATTTCACAACTGAAAAATCAATCATTATAAACAACATCTGGGGATCATTAATAACTTACTCTACAGTTGGATTAACAAAATTAAAAAAAAAAAAGATCTGACCAAGAATTCAAAACATTTCCAGATTTTCTCTTTAAAACTAAAGGCTTATGTTTGCAGAGATGAGAAATTTTATACATTATATATATATACACATACATACACACACACACACACACACACTACATAGAACTCTGTTATGCATTAATCATTACTACCCCTCTAGCTATGTCCTGTTTTTTGTTTTGAGAAAGTTAAAAATTACAATATTTAGCTAAGCCACTCTACCCAGAGCCCTGGAAAAGATTTGCATATTTTTCAGACTGCTGAAGATGCAACTGTAAAGCTGCATCTGAAGAGGTCCCAGTATCCATACAAAGGCTTTCATATACTCGTATCATATTTTTAAGAACACATATAAATGCTAAAATGTTCTAGCCTTATCACTGCGCTACTAGCAACTTTCTCTCTGTAGTACCATACTTGTGTTAAAATACAGTACTGGACAGCATACCCTGGGAACATTAAAAATGGTGGTAGAAAAAACTAAATAGATTCTAAATAACAGTAAAGAATATATTTTTCAAAATCTATGGAGTAAGTTTTTCTCACTACATGCCTTGAAAACAAAATGAATTTTCTTCTTAAGGGGTTGCAGGCTCAATCTGGCAAGTTGCTGAGCACTCTGGTCCCACTCCAACAAAGCATTTACACATATCTTTAAGCACATGAGCTGTTAGGTTTACACTAATTCCTGTTATACAAGTCATAGGAACAGACCAGAAGCTTCAATCCCAGCAGGCCAGGTTACACCCAGTATTACAGGGCATGAGCAGGAGAGGCAGAAATGGCCTACTGTTCTCCACAATGTACACCTTTCAGACCAGTGGGTTCAAGCCCACTGGCCGTATCATCAGCTGCTTTTTCTGAGAGGGACCTGTGTGGTGCATAGGATGGGTAGATTCCTGAGTGTGGGCTTTCCACAGCCTAGATCCACTGTGACTACACAGCAAAGATATTGGGCCTGATTCTGATCTCACTGAATGCCTAAAGTCAATGGAAAGACTACTTCCATACATTCCATTCCATACAGGGGGGTGTATATCAGGCCTTGACACTGTGGTAAATCAGGAATTGCTCCACTCAAGTAAATAAAAGTTACACTAGCGTAAAACTGGGTAAGATCAGAATCAAGACCATTATATTTTCCCCTTCCCTGGATGCATGGAGAAAACTGAAAGGTATTACCTCACCCACCTTGCCTCCCTATACCAGGCACTCACACTGGAATGTTATAAGAGGGATATCCCTGGGTGTGAGCAAGTACATTTTTTAAAAGAGAAGAACAGAACACTGAAGCACTTCTTTTAAAAGAGTAAAATAATCCAACATGGAAGAGTCTAGGGAGCACTTAAGCACAAAAGAAGATGCCATCTGTTGAACTTGTCAAATCTACCAACACATTCTGGTGCTGGATACAATCCCCATAAGGCACAGAATTTGGGGCATGTTGAGGAAACTCTTGCTTTAGATCACAGTTAACACCAACTAATTAAGCTTCAGTAGAACTCTTCTGATAGAGTCCAAACGTTGGTGTGGTAAAGCATCCTTCCCTAGACAAATCTTCCAGATAATGAATGCTGACCATTCAGGAGAGCTGCTACTCACTGATACAGACTATATGCAGACTGAACCAAGAATAATTCCATAGAAAGCAATTACTGATTAATACTGAGAACAACAAAATTAATTTAGACGTAAGAGATAAATACAGAGTGAAGGGGACCACAAAAAGAAAGGAAAAGACCCCCAGATACCTTTCCTGAGGAGGGAATAGCTTTTTTTATGATAGGAGGAAGGATAGTCCTGAGATTAAAATACAGTCCTGGGCATAAAGAGATTTTAGCTCTAGACCTTCCATTGAAATAAGTTACAGTGCATGTAAAGTAGCTGAATGCCAATAACTTCAGTATTTTACTTTATAAAAAAATGTTTTAGTCCAAATTGAGACCTACGTACTACGGTTGGGTTAAAAGGAAGCCGCTTTTGAGTTACAGGAACAAAGAAGTGCCACCAACACGAAAGTTCTCTATATTTTATTGCACTGGAACTGTGCATATTTTTAAAGTAATTTTATATGCCAGTTTTTTCTACACAGTTGATTTTATCTATGAGTCACAAAACTCTGAACGTGGAGACATATATTGAAAGCAATGACCAAATTTCAGTTATACTAGTACTAACGGCACCACTGCAATTTCTATAGTAGTCTGCTTTCATCCTGCTCAATCTTTATGGGACATTAGCTAGCCCCCACAGTACTCTCTACTTTACAGCCCAATCCTGGAGACCTCTCATCTCAGCCACAATTTACCTAGCCAAAGAAGACCAGCTAGATACCATTATTTTTTAGACCAGAGGGCATCCTTTCATTACCCCATAAGCCCAGGAGGGTGACCATAATGCCTTATACAGTGATCCTAACTTTGCTAATCTAGGAAGTGAGAGACTCTGCTTTCCACATTGTTTTAGGGAGAGATGTAGATTTTTTTAAGGAGATGATTATTCCTATTGTAATTGATATACTGTTGGTTTTTAAGGAGGAGGGAGGGTACTGTAATGACTGTACACGTCATTTTCCAATTAACTATTTTTTTTTGTGCATTGCTCTTTCTATGTAAAAGGAAACAGTTTCATTTTTCAGGGGAAAAAATGATATTAATAGTATAACTGGATACAGCTCTTTCACTTTTTGGTATGAACTGTTTAGTAAAAGAATGTCCTTTACAGACACTAATAAAACTTTTAACTTTCTTTGGGGGGTGATCAGGTGTTTATTGTAGCCCAGGGACCTAACAGCTTTTTTACTGGCATATTGGGCCCAACGTGCTATAAAAGTAATCCAGAATGATTTAAAATTTAGCAAGCATATTTGAAAAATAAAGAAGAAATATGTAATCCAGCTTTCTCTCACACTCTGCTTATATTTAGAGAAAGCACACTCACAAAACCAAGACAAGTCTCCCTGTTAACCTCTAATCGCCATAATACTGTATGTTATTATCCATCATACTGTTGTGATGAAACATTCTGCACCAGCTTCTCAGCTGGTGAGGTCCAGGGATCTGTACTGATCTAAGCATCTGAACCTCTGGCCTTTAAGGCCTGTGCCCAAACATCCTTATTTTCTTGCTTACTGTTTGCTGCTTGTACCTGAAGCCAATTTGATATCTCGTTCATTATAAGCAACAGAAGAGACATTTGAAGACAAAGTTTCCAGAAGCTAGAGGCCTCCTTTTGCATGCAAATGTGCACATTGTGTGCACATCTACTGCAAGCACCCATACAAACAGGTAATTAGACATCTACTCATCTGCACAGACAAGACCTGATCCTCCTCTCACTGTCATCACTGTGCATCAGCAGTAGCTCCAGGTGTGTCTTCATGACAGGAGAATGAAGCCTATCCTTACCTGATGTGCACAGACAATTGTAATAACTGCATGTACAACTCTAGGTGCACATTTGCACCACACATTTCTGCACACTGACCCGCAACTCCCATTTTCCAAAAAGCAGCTGTTGATGTCTGTACAGACAGTTGTACCTCTGGCTAGTCCACTGGAATTGATAATGAAAATCAGGGCCGCCCCGAGGATTCAGGAGGCCTGGGGCAAAGCAATTTCAGGGGCCCCTGCCATAAAAAAATGTTGCAATACTATAGAATATTATATTCTTGTGAGGGCCCCTGCAGGGCCTGGGGCCTGGGGCAAATTGCCCCATTTGCCCACCCCTCTGGGCGGCCCTGATGAAAATTAATGGGGGCCCTTACTTTTTTGTTCATTTCTCTTCTGCCTAGCAATAAAAGTATATGACAAGGCTTTACAAAAGTTACTCAATAATAGCAACCAAAAAAATGAATCATATGCAGTGTGTACTTTACTGATGGTTTTCTGTTTAAGAGAAATTACTCGCTGGCCCATAAGTAATCTTTTCAGGGAGTTTTTTTACATACCAATTGATGTGGGCGTTTAGAGGGAAGTGAATACGTGTATGGAGTCTAATCATGCATGCATGAAAATACAATGGGATCGAGATGGAGAACCAATTGCCCTTGATCCTTTTTCTCTGGGCTATTTGCCCCTTATGGAAGGATGGGGAAGAGGGAGGATGTCAGGGATTCTGACCCTGGCCTGCCTTCTGACTGGCTGCGTGAATGCCTATTTTCAGAACAACCTTTCTGTTGGCCATCTAGAACCACAGTGGACCTAAAAGTAGTCACAGATAGGGATCATGCCTCTTATTTCTGCCCCACACTGGACAATGGTGCTCCTGCCTTTTGGCCCAAGTTCAAAATTTCTCAGTTCTTTTGTTTGTAACCACTATTGCAGCTCGTTTTCTGTATGGGTGAAGCTTGTCTGCAAGGGTATCTAACTGAGCTTCCCTGGGGTGCAGGAGACATGCTCTTTAACCACGGCTGTTTCCATTCACTTTGGGTATCTAGATATGTGAACTCAGTTTGATGCCTTCTGTTTCCTGTACACATGCAAGCTCACAACTTTTAAGCCTGTTTGCCTTTGAGAGGGAGATCCTTCAAGCCAGTTAGATAAGTTAGTAAGTATTTACCACCAGCAAGGGTGAAATTTCCCGGCTTCCTTATCACAGCAATCTTTTCCCTGGTAAATTTAAGAGAAATTAAGGGCTGGATACGAGTGGGTCCAGTCTCTCCACTGGAGAGCTGTGCCCCTTATACATGCATCAGCAATCAGACTGTGAAGCCAGTTGGCTAAGCGGCGCCTTGGTAGGGTATATCTACACTGCAATTAAACACCAGCATCAGCTGACCCAGGCTCAGGGAGCTCAGGCTACAGGGCTGTAAATCTGCCATGTAGATGTTTGGGCTCAGGTTGGAGCTTTGGCTCTGGGACCCCGTGAGAGGAGAGGACTCCCAGGGCTCAGGCTGTCGCCCAGTCTTTGGGACCTGGCAACGGGGGAGGGTTCCATAGCACAAGTTCCAGCCCAACCCTAACATCTACACCACAATTTTACAGCCCCACAGCCTGATCCCAATGTGCCAGCACAGGTGTTTAATAACAGTGTAGACTTACCCATAGTGTCTTTGGGAAAAGATATGGAGAGGAAGAAAGGGATGTGCTTATACCCAGACTCAGCTTGCAATGCCTGCAGGCATTCATTGCAGTAATTTATCTTAATTAACCTGAGGCCATACCCTGGTGGCAATCCTGCAGGAAGCTCTGTGTGAATGTAGGGGCCCACCCATGTGGAATTCCTCACAGGATCTGGGTCTAAAATCATGCACAGATATTCTTCTTCCACCCATGTCTGTGATGATTGACAGACACAGTCTAGCTGCCCTTGCGACTTACAGAACAATTTCCCACCTTTCCTTTTTTCATGAAAAACACTGAGACAAGATTTTTTTCTCCCGTGTTGCTGTTTTTTTCCCCCTTCACTGAACAGAAAAAAGGATAGGAAAAAAAGGTCATACACAGCAGAACAAAATGTTCTTGCTAAAAATGCATAATAAAAACTGGGAGAAAGCTTTATAGAAGAACATTTCTCTCTATTAAAATGGTCTAACATGTACAGCAGCTCCTATACTGTGGTGAATGGAGTTCTTTGTCTAGGTGTTTTTGGTATCTCACTTGTTACACACACTGTATCTAACACAAGGTGCTGCAGTTCCCAGAATAAGTGTAAGATTTTACTGAGTAGCACAATAAGTAAAGTAGCTCTTGCACCCACATCAGAAACAGAATGGGTAAGAGTGTTCTCATAAGGAGCTGTGAGTGTAAAATACCCTCTTAAAGATTTTCATTTCCTTTGTAATTAATATAGATATTTTAGGAATGGGAGAAATATACATCTGTACTTTTTCCTTGGCCTTTTGCACCCTTTTCCTCACATTATCTTTCCCAGTGTAAGAAACATCCAAGGCCATCAAATTAAATGTGTCTGGATTTTTTTAACAAACACCTTTTAAGAATTTTATTCACATTTATATAATCTAGTCTCCTCCTCAGATTTGACTGATAAATACCAGTGCCTTAGCTTAGAGTACTCCATTTATCTACAGTACCACCCTGCCTCTGTTTAGATTTAGCAGTCATTACTTTACACATGTGACATCAATCTACATGATATCAGTGTAAACAGTTTGTATAACAAAGTGTTGCACATTTTATTGTCCTGCCAGGGAAAAAAAAAAAAAGGCACTTTGTGTACTGCATGCAACCAAGATAATCTAACTGACACTATACATTTTACAATGCAGACACCGAATTATATGTAGCCCAGTTTGCAACATCCTAACACAGCAGGTCTTGCAAATTTTACCACATCATTAGTTTTGTAAATATATTTACAAAGACTGCCACTTTTTCTTTTAGTTATTTTTAAAAAAACTGCTGGTTAAATTAAACTGAATTTCAAATACACCTAATTAATTTGGGGGAAAAGATTTCTTTGGCTCCGGTTTGATAATCAGATAATTGTCTTGCAAAGGTCAAGAGAATGGCATAACTTTCAGAGGCTGAACAAAGGCACTAGCTGTAGTTCACCAAATGTGGTTCCTGTATCCCTCCAGTTCTCTGTGACTCACCTATTACTAATATTCCATGATATACTTACATTATAGATCCAGCTATTTCAACAAAGCTGTAATCAAGGAATGACCCTGATTAAAATACAGTGCAGAAAAAAGATGGCACGCTCACCAAACGCCATAAAGCCTAAAATAACCTTCCTAATGTAAGAAGGAACGTCAATTAAACCCAAACTTGATATTCCTTTCTGGATATCTCAGTATAAATAAAAATGAAGAAGATGACACTATTGTGCCATTGGACGAGATTTTAAGATATTTAATTAATTTTATTTTTCCCCAATACCAACCAATATCTCAGTTCAATAGTTTAATAAAACTCTATGACATTTTATTGAAAGTGAATGACATGTAAGGCCCAATCCCTTACTCATATAATCACGAACTTCAGTGCTGCCATTCATGGAAGAAAGAATTTCTCCCATGAGTTAATGACTGCAGGATCAGGCCCTACAAGTGGGCATCCTTTGTCTTATAATAAAGCAGTTCTGTACTGCATATATGAAACACCCAATTCCAGTCACAGAGGTGGGTTTACAGCTTCAGAGTAACAATGTCAACTTTAAAGGAAGAAGGCTCTAGCAGGTAGATGCTGGGAAACAAAACAGAGGAAAATTTTCTCCCTATTGAGATTTCCTGAAAAACATGATTATGACCTAAATGGATAAACATAAATTGTCTTTCTAAAAGAGACAGACGCTAACTTGCAGAGATTTATGAATTTCATGTGTCAAAGGTATAGATGCTTAATGCTATAAACAATACTTTTTGCCATCCGCTGCAGTATTCATCCATTTGGTGCTATGGCTAATAAAATTTGATTCTGTCACCACAGGTAAGCTGTTCTGGAAATAACCCTGGACCAGTTACTGAAGTTACCCAGCATGTACATAGAGCATGTACTCTGCCACAAATTCAGCTGTGTATCCTCTGGCACTTTGGTTAATCTGACAAAAGTGTTAGTCATCTGGCAGTCTTAATGGGCCAGATCTTACAAACCTTTCTTATGGCTTGAACTTGCAAAATTCTGAGTGCCTCCTAGGAACTGCTGAGCATCTTCTGCTCCTGCTGAATCAAGGGAACAACTCACAGGAAGGATTTAGCACTTTTAGAATCAAACTCTTAGCTTCGGCAACACACCCACTGAAGTTACCATGACCGTCATTCTAGGTTTACACCAATACATAGTGTATAGTTGCTATTTCTTCTATGCTCTGTTAGAAACAAATAGTGTGGCCCACGGGTTTGAGCACCTAGTTAGAAGTCAGGTGCTTCTGAGTTCTAGTCCTAACCTTTTTCTTTCATATGGAACAGTGAAAGCAACAGTGTGACTACAAACCTTGGGCAAGTTACTTGGTCTCCCCCTGTAAAACAGAGATGATAATAATACAATTGACTACCTCCGGGGCTGGAGTGAGGATTAATTAATGTCTGTAAAGCATTCTGTAAACTTAAAGAGCTGTAGCATGGGTAGGCATTATTATTATTATTATGAGCACTGTGATAAGAGATATGCAATAGCTGGTTTACAATGGGACACCCAGAAAGTCTTCTCTATTTTGCATTACTTAGCATGTTGCAGCAATGATTCCTTTAAAAAAAAAAAAACTTCATAAAACTAGAGTCCTGAAGGGAAAGCTAAAGTATAGGTTAACTGTCAAGGTAGGTAATTTCAAATCCTAACAAGTGTCCCTTTAATTTACACTGAATAATTGTGCTATGTACTCCACCCTAATAACATCAATCTTGGGTGTGATAAATAGAAGTTATAATATGGAGACTGCAAGTAGATAAAAGCCCATTACCATAGCCTTCCATCTCAGAAATAGTGAGGGGGCAGCACATTTGGTACTTAGCACTTCAAATGTAAATACTATTTCTCTTCTTTAAAGGATTCGCTCTGTTATCATTTTTCACTTGGAAACGTAAACTCTTAAATGGGGGAAAATGCTTTTTCTTGTCATACAAAGTAGGTAGCTGTAAAATGACTTACCGAACTCATCACATACGCTTTCATTTTCTATGAGAGTTGGGTGATCAAATGTATCCCGACAGTAAAGGATTTGGGGGTTCTTGCTGATTACTGCAATGCCACCAAGGGCTAAAACGAACTGGTCTGTTAGTATTGAAGATGGCTTGTCTTGAACACGCTTTAGCATGGAACGATATCGACAGTACTGTGGATAACTGAGGATTAGCAGATTTGAATCTTCGTCATCCTCACCTGGAAGAAAAATATATAAATTACATTTAATATTACACGAGGGGTAATGCAACCCCCCCCCCCCAAAAAAAAACAACAAAAACCAAATAAGGGAATGTATCAGTCACTTCTGGGGCACAATCCAGCTCATGGCAAAAGTCTCATTGATTTAAATGGGAGCAGGATTAGGCCTCTGCCCTTCAAAGTTCTATCTTCTGTAGGAAAGTATTTTTCAAACACAGAGAGGGCCAAACAATAATACAGACAATGATACATTCAGACACCTTTTTTTCTTACAGATTTAGGTCCGGACTCTAATACTGTTACTCACGAGTCTGACCTTACACCACTGGAATAAGATACTACTCAGCTTAAGTGAGGGTGGCAAAATCTGCCCTTCGCTATTCTGAAAGTGATCTCACATTTCATGTAGTTTGTTGTAAATGCTTTAATAGAGATATTTCATGACCATTTGTACTAAATTCCTAATATAGTCTTATTAAACTAGTCTTTACACCATTTAAAGTCTTTTTAAAGACAATTAATTGATCACTATGGATCTTCTTGCGCCCTCCTTTGAAATATCTAGTATTAGCCAGTGACAAGATACTGAACTAGACAGGCCATTGGTCTGATCCAGTCTGGCAATGCCTGTGATCCTAAGCAATCCCACCAGATGGAAATAACTTTCCTCACATGAACTGTAAAGGTAGTAGCTCAACAAAACACATGTATAGTACAATCAGTCAAATGAACTTCTCCATAGCTTCTTAATTGCAGATCCAAAATGGAAAACATCCAAAATTGAGCATTTTCCATTCTGTTATGTTTTAAACAAAATTAAGCATCAAGGTACCTGATTTAGAAATATCACAATAACATTTGAACATCTGGTAACCAGTGGGAAATGTAATAGCAAATGATAGAACATGTGAAGCAACAGAAAGCATTGTTATGACCTTTTCAGGCCACTACCCAGCTGTATTTCTATTCATGTTCACTTAGATCCCGCTAATCAACGTGAGGACCTATCTTTCTATGCATATCTATTGAGATGAGCTATAGTTTGTAGTTTACACTTTCTAGTCTACTGCTTCATTACTGAGTAAGCTAGCCGGTATTTCTGTCACCGACCAGATAATTAAATATTTAATCGCACTACCAGTACCCACATAACCTTTCTTCTTCTTAAGTGAAGAGTATACTTCAAATGTTGGAAAGAACAGTAGTTGAAATCCTGGTCCCACTGAAATCAAAGGTAAAACTCCCAATGAGAGGATTTTATTCCTCATGTCTACAGGTAATGCTAATTTTGATTAAGATTCTAAAGCAGAATACAGAACTCTTTAAAAAGTATGAAATGAGTGTTTTGATTGGTTATATGGAAAAATATATATACTAACATACTTTAGACTTTCTCCAAAACTCTACTGTTATAGATGAAAGCATTATTTGAAAAATCAACATTAAATGTTAAGCTGAAAGTAGTAGTTTTACAACAGATTTTGAAAACAATCACTTTTCTAAGCACTGAGCCTTTTCCTCTCCCCCTGAGGCAACAGAGGAAACTTTGTCTACATGCATGGGTAATACCTTTTGGTACACACCATCTGAATGACTGTTCTAAGAAAGGTAGACTTATACCTTTTGGTCAGTCAGGATGTGGTCATGATCTTTTTATTTACCCCGTGAGCCTATGCAACAACATGATTGTGAAAATAGCACCTTGCTCTATGTGTCTTTTCTCTTCATTCCTAAGAGCTCCTAAATCAGGATCAGAGGCCAGAATCTTCAAGGGACAGCAAGCACATGATCTGTCCTTGAGGTATAATGAAAGTTTAATGTAGGCCTGCTACTGCTGCTCTATCTCTTCATAGAAATATTGGTGAATTGAATCTGTTGATCAGACAGCACTTTTCTTATGCCAGGATGTGGTCAGCCTTTGTAACAAGGTGTATATAAATATGCCTCCCATAAGTCTTTGTAGCAAACCATTTGTTTCCACTAAAATGTATGATAAGTCACTACACAGAATTCTGTACGCTATTCTGGGCTTGATGAATGACATTTTAACTCAAGCTGATACCATCAATTAAAGCCAAATCACCATTTACAGAGCTGTTATTGTACATATTTGTTGCTTTAGCTATTTTTTTGCTTCTTATGCAATTCGTAAGCACATAAACAAACGTGTATGGAAAGCGAACCATGCAATAACTGTCGCCAAGAATGCTTTGTAATGCATTTTCCCTTCCCTATTCACAACAGGTTCAACAGATAAATCTAAGAATGAATAAAGAATGGATAAACTGCACATTTGTTTAGCGAAAGACAAACAGTGTTCCTAGAACAAAGATTTTCTTTCAACCACACCCACAGGAGAAAAGAAAATCGAAGTAGCTCTAACTCTAACAAAATAGGCCCCAGAGGAAAAAAAAGGAGTTTTCTTCCAACAAAATCTAGTAGGTGTCATCTGATTGCATTAGTGTATTTGGCTGTACTTGTCTGTATAAAATAATCAGAACGAATTTGCTCCTACTATAAACTGATATTTAAACTGTGATAATCACTTACCCTTAAAATAAGGAAAAATAATTTTATTTAAAAAATATTTCATTAAGATCTTATTGAACAGAAGACGTTAAATTACTGAAGCTAATTTTAGTTTCAATAAGGAGAATTGTACATAGTAAAAGATTATACCTACAGTACATTGCTTGTAAGGCTTAACTGAAATTACTCTAATCCTATGCTTATATCATAATTACATATTTAATAACCTCTTTCAATGTCAATTTTTCATTTATTTATATATTTCAAGTTCAAAACAGATTTCTGTAGAGAAATGGTAATTACAATGTGCAGTTCTACCCATACTTTGCAAATACTAATACTAACTATATATGTATAGATTTAATCCATATAGTTTCTTTGAAGCAGTGGGGCAGCTTTGGCATGGTCTGGCATTCATGTTGAATTGCATGTTGTTCAAGTTGTCTTTGTAAGAACTTCAGGGAACACCAAACACAATGAATCTATGCAGCATTGACTTTCCAAATGAGTACAGCCATTTTTGATCTTTCAGATCAAAAATTACTTACAGAAAGAAAAGAGATAGACAGAAACTTGCTTTTTGTTTGCTTGTTTCAGAAACATCGGACTATAATGGTTATTGCTAACCACCATAATCTACTTCTAACATCAGTAAGCTTTTTTCTTTCTTTAGAAAGACCTTCACACCAGGATTTTATAGAGCTTGATGGAAAAAGTATGCATGTTCCTTCCTGCACCTAATTGCCTCAACTGCAAAATCTGCCAAGTATTTTGCCCTTTAGTTCTTTTAATCGTATTAGTGTGAATGCATTTTGATGCCAATAGAAACAAACATTTAAAGATTTTTGCTTAAAAGATTCCAAATATGTATTAGGCCTATGTTAGAAACACAAATTCTCCATTTCCTCCCCGAGTAGATGTAGTTATTTTTCAAAAGAAATACGAATTTGCTCTTCTCATAGGACAATGTCTAGTTTCAACCCAATTTAAGCAAAATAATGTCAATATTCACTGCTCTCACAATGATTTATGCTACCTTCTGTTACTTTATTATATTAGACATTCCTTTCTCTAAGCTTTATACTTTCACTGTGCTCCTAGCAACCAAGCGAAGGCTGAGCACCAACTTTATGTACATGGCACAACTCCAGATTTCACTGTTATTGATAATTATATTGAAGTTTCAATTTAATTGCTACTCTGTTGTGACACAGAATATTTTTCATAATAAGACATTTCTCATTTTCTGTCCATTCATTTCTGATATTACTGAAAATGGATTTTTATTCCAGAAAACATAAGCAGAACAATGATACAGATAAGAGTACATACATCTGTTACTATCATTACCAACACTGTAATGTGAAGCAAAAAAAAATTGTGAATATAATTTCTCGGAAGGTAATTTTCCTTTCAGTCTAAGTGCTCTTAGTCATCTTACAGTTACTCAATGATTTCCTGTTCTAATTACAAGACATTATACAGAAAGACGTTTGTAAAAGGAAAATGTGCTAGTGCATAAGACTCAATAGCTTGAATTGGCTGGTAGTATTTAAAATTCCAAACTTGTGCATCAACTTTATCAATTCTCTGTTCCAGCTTTGTGCAATGTATCCTACCACAAATCTAAATATCTCCCCCAAGGCAGTTAAGTTAGCACAAATGTATACATCAAAGAGGAAAATACACTCGCAGTTAAACTGCTGAAAAAAAAATCAGTTATTTTTTTCTCACTGAAGCTGTTAAATTGGAGGCAAGCCAAGGCAAGGAGTGGAAAATATTAAAAAGTAAAAAGCTTGATTAAAAAGAGACAGAGAGATTCAGTCCTAAATCTAAATGAATATGCCACAAAGTATTTCATAAAAACATACTGTGACGTAAATTACACATCAGTATTGTACTGTTGTGGTTATTTTGAGAAATGGTTTGTACTGTAAGTCAGCTGGTAAAGCCCCACCCTTAATGATTTTGTAATTCTCTATACAGCAATCAACTGAAGCAGTCATGAAATTGCCAAGAAGGAAAACAGACAGAGCTGTAGAGTCTGTAATAAAAAGATAATGTACTTTTAACATAACAGAACTAGAAGATTGGTTTTATTAACTAAAAAACTACTAAAAGGTCCCAGGCTTGCCATTTGTTGTGATAAATGTTAACACAGATCTTCATAAGATAAGCAATGAAAGTATTAGGGGAACTAAATAAAGTGGGACGATGCATTGGTGTATGGGTTGCAAATTGAACACGGCAGTTATTTTGAATGCACAGCAAAAATAAAGAAAGATGCAAGGCTTTGACCATCAAACTTTTTTCCTGAATAATCTGCAAAGAAAACTAGGAAGAGCACTAACACAGCTGCTTTCTTTCATTGCAGAGTGTTACGAAGAAGGCCTCATGGATGACATGCCTATCTTAATTTATTTACCATTTTCTGCATACATTGTTTTGGCTACATTGCCAACAAGAAGCAGAGAATCAGTAATGGATGAAAAAGTGAGAGATTTTTAATGATAAAGAATGGACAGTGCTAGCCATGTCAATGACTGGGACTAGGGTTTTCAATGGGAGTTGAGTGTAGGGTGATCAGACAGCAAGTGTGAAAAATCGGGACGGGGATGATAGGAGCCTGTACAAGAAAGACCCAAAAATCGGGACTGTCCCTATAAAATCGGGACATCTGGTCACCCTGGTTGAGTGCCTGACTCCCTTAGGCGCCTTTCAAAATCCCAGCCTGCATCCCCACAGCCCTGCAGCGAGACTGGAGTCTTAGCCCAAAGTCACTAGCTGTCACCAAGGCCAGTTAAAATGACAAGTCCCCACCTGGGGCACCTGGACCTGCAAAGTGGATGCATCCATCCACCTGATTCTCCTTTCTGGTACTGTCAGTAGGTGACACAGTAGCCAGCCTGGCCCCCTATGCAAAGGCGAAGGCCCATATTTGTGCAGAAAGTGGCTATCTTACCTGCATCTGCCATCTGAGAAGATGATAAAGCTTTACCCCATGAGTGCTTATGAACCACAGAGCTGCCACCCTTGAGAGAAGGGCACTATCCTCCTATCTTAAACCCCCTGTAAAATCAGTATACACGTGTATGAGAAATGGAGACACGTGTGGCTGTTTCAACAAAAACCAATGACTGTAGACCATAAAGGAAGTAAAAACAAATATACACCATGAACATGTCCACTACAATAAAATCCAAGAGCCGTAACACAGCTGTCCAACTGGGATAAACAAACTATACACATAATTATTAAAAACAGTAGAACTGTGAGAAGGGCGGGAGAAGAAAGAGTCGGTACCTGGTGTGCAGAGTTTTAAACAGACTCACTAGGTGAATAAGGACGACCATTCCGCGCCAGCCCCTTCTACCACCATCCAGTCACAACTTCCTTGTCCATTGTCAGGTGTGTGCAATTGATGCAGTTTCAATATCAATAACATGCTAAATCTCTGAGTAGTCCAGTGGGGCATAGGACATTTCTCTTAGCCAAAGAGCCCTTGCTGGCGAGTTATTGTTGGCTGGGTTGGGAGAATTAATCAACACCACACTGCTGTTCTTTCTGGTAGTCATAAAGTGAATGGGTGCAATAGGGACCATTTCCCTTTGTCCCAAGAAATAGCTGTAACTTCAACTTCATCACCACAGGCTTCAATCAGCTATGCTATGAGGGCGGAGCATCTTCTGCATTCTATAGCATAGCATTCTATAGTGATCTCCCCCGCCCCACCCCACCCCAAAGAAGAGGGAGCACATTGAAGAGAACTCTTATTTTCCAGCCTAACATTTCATTTCTGCTGTCTTCATTTGTTCTTGTAAAACTACTTAGTATGCCTTGGCTAGGTAATTAATTACAACACTTTTTAAATATTAATGTTTGAATTATCGTATTTAATTCATGAAGAAATGCAAATAAAATAATTAGTTAACCCTGCTAGATGAACCTGCAAATCTTTGTTTTCAGGATTAAATAAATTTGGGTAAATTATCCACACAACAGGGATACTGCTTTGTTGGCAGGACTTTTAGGAAGAAAAGGCACCCATGTTTACATGTTCCTGTTTTATGAAACTCCCCTCTGTTTGAATGCTAATACAATCAAGAACAAAGGCAATGTATTATAATATATGGAATAATGTGATTATTAATATGTTTACTAGATAATGGCAACATTAACAAGTTGTCCATTACAATCATTTCCCATGGATATTTAGCTGTCCTATTTTATTTGTAAATTGATAACTTCAAATAGAAAAGATATATGGCCAATATACAGAATGAAATGCATGCAAAATCTTTCTGGATGTGTCAGATGTTTTTCCCCCCAGAAGGAGAACAGGGGACTAATTCACAGAGTCTTATGTCATTTCCACAATCCTTCTGTTTTCTGTAAGAACATCACCAGTTCCGAGAGTTCCTAAAATTAGTTTAACATCTGAAAGAAAGACAACACTTACAAATCTACTGGAGACAAACTACTGTTCAATCCCACGGCAATGCAGTCATATAAAACCCCCAGAACTATCTAATATGTACTTAAAGCCTGGGGCTGAAGAACATTATTTTACAGCTAGTGATTTGGATCTGATCTGTTCTAGTCCTACTTAACAGAGTCAAAATTGAGTATGTTGATCAATGACTGACAGTGGATCCACATAATCAAATCTTCCATAATATTTATCTTGTTAAATCATTTTGAATTCAAATAATAAATTCAATTTTTGTAGAAGATGAGAGAGATTTAATACTGAAAAAGAGAATTATCTATACAAGTTTCCAACCAGGCAGTCTCATCATTTTTTATACCATGAACTAATATTAAGCTAATCAAAACCGCAGCTCCTGAGCTCCCATCCCTCCCGCCCCCCCAAATCTTTTGTATATCTTGGGAAGCAGGTTATGAGGTGCTTCTAGCATTTGAAGAGGACTCACTGACAAGCATAATAATATTCAGCTCTTATATACACTTTTCATTCATAGCCCTCAAAGTGCTTTACAAAGATGAGTAAATACCATTATCCCCATTATATAAATAGAGAAACTGAGAGAGGGCTTAAATAAAATGTATCCAAGGTCACAAATTCTAGTAAAATGACAGAGCCAGTAAGAGAATTCAAGGAAGAAAATCTAGTCAATGGACATTTTGCCATTGACTTGAATGGGGCCAAGATTTTCTCCCCAGTTTTTCCCAATTCCTAGTCCAATGCACTATCCACCATTCAGCTAACATGCTTCCAAGAAAGACCAAAGAAATTGGCAAAATTCACCTTGGGCATAACCAAACAACTCTATCAGGTTGTTCTTGTCTATTCCACAGGCGAATTAGGCTGAGAAAATGAGAGCTGGCTCAAAACTCTCCACACTTTCCATGTCAGACAATTGCCAGCAACTCCCTCGAAGCTCACAAATCACACACTGAGAACCAGAGTTTTCATTCTTAAGGAAAACAAAGTCTGTTTGAAAATTATTTTCTGTGTCCTATCTCACCTTCACTTTACAGAATTATATTTTGTGTCTTCTTGGTGATCTCCTCTCTGGCCTAGGAGAGGCTATTTTCCTTCTCTCTTGTCTGATATTTTTCAGACCCTAGTTTTCATCTCCCAGTCAGTGGTTGGTAACTGCCACACAGCAGAAGCTGGGGGTGCAGAAAATTTAGCTCTTGCAAAGGGTACAGCCAAGTTCAGAAGTGGGCTCTGATGTGCTCTCCTATCACCCCCCCCCCCAAGAGATTAGAGTGGTATGACCCAACCCAAACAAAAGTGAAACTAAAGATTTGTTCTCTCTCTATTTTTAAAGCTATAGGACTAGTGTTGGGAATGGGTCAACCCAAATCCTCAAGGTGATGGATCATTTCAGGGAATCACACACTGTGATACAAAAGGTTTTGTCATCTGTCTTATAAGACCTCTAAAGAGAATGTAGATGGGGGAAAGGGAGAGTGAAAATAGACCCAAGCAAAGGCTCGCTGTTCTCTTTAGCACATTGAATGTTCTGTAATATGGAACATTTGAGTTGTATGTACATCAGCTTTGAAAGAAATGTTTATCCTGGTTGTCTTGGTTACTGATAAGACACTTCAATTAGACTGATAATGAAAAGAATGAATAAAAAAGGGGGTAAAATATAATTTGGGAATATGACGAGGCTAAGAAGAGGAATCAAGTGACATCAAACAATCTGACTGTAATCTAAATGGACTGTAATCTAAATGTCTTTATTTTTCTGTATTTGCTTTTAAACAATCTAATGCCCTAATATGGCAGCTGCTTCAGTTTTAGCAAACAAACAGTAAAAATCCTTTTTAATAATGAAGGAAAAATAATATATTTTGCTTTAACTGAATTCAAACACCATTTCATTTTTTTCCTACCATGGGATCTGCACAGTGAACAGCCAGATAATAAGTGTTATCATTCACTCAGACATAACTGAACCAGCACTTTGTAGTTAAATGCAATTCACAAAGTGCAGTTTAACTGCACCATTTTCAACAGTCACTGAACACCATCCAACGCACCAGTGAAGCGCAGTTAAATGCAGGCCCTGATTCTGCAAACACTTAAGCAGGTGAGTAACTTTACACATGTTAATAGTTCCATTAACTTCAATGGGACTACTCATGTGCTTAAAGTTGTACTTATGCTTTAAGTGTTTTCAAGACCGGGGCCATACATTATATTTAAAAAAACAAAAACAAAAACAAAAAAACTATGTTTTGGTCTCCTTCCATCCAGGATGCAACATAGCATCTTCATTGCCCTTAGTAGCAGGGCTTTGGGAGGAAAATGGAAAACCTAATGTTTTCAAACCATCTGTCTTTCAGTGTCTAGGCATTCTGAGCATGCCCAGTGCTGTGGTATGCCCTTCACACTGTTTCACTAGATGCTACGGTTTTGGCTACCTACCTCAAGCTGAGGAAAAGGCACATGTAAACCCTTCTCTAATGCCAAAATCAACATGTTTCTACAGAACCTCCTAAGCCAGTTATTTGATCAGTCACAACACATTTCTGCCACATCTGGGTGTCCCCAGGTACCCTGTCTTTGATGTCTGACCTGAGGAAACTGAGAAGATGAAGACCCACCTCCAGTTCCAAATTCCATTTAGAGGTCCCAACCCTTGATTAAATAGGTTATGTTGCCCTTATTCTGCCAGCCTGAAACAGTCTGTCTCTCTCTCCCACGCGCGCGCGCACACACACACACACACACACACACACACACACACAAAAAGAGAGATATTTATGCACCATTAGTTAAAAGGGACTGTTATCACCACCTTTTCCTATAAGGCATAATGAAGTGCCTTCACTTTCCACTACCCCCAAAAGTATGAGTCAAAAGCCTTATCTTTGTTTTTCATGCATGAGCCCTTTCACTATCATTCTGAAAAGTCAGAGGAACTTTGGCCCCCTTGAAATAGCAAGTACAGTAGCTGCCACTCTCACAAAACACGTAATGAGGGGTGGAGGGTGGAAACAGTCCAGTGATTTAAACAGTTAAGCTTTGCTCTTGACATTTATGCCCTCTTTGAAACCCTTAATGAAATTACAACCCTGTTAATTCTTGCAGGGTATAATTTATTTAGTATACATAAAAACTGCCTTTTACACGATTTACAATTTACAACACACAGGCAATATCTGGCTCTGTATAAAAATAACGAGCTCACTAGAGTGATTTCTCTGACACGTGGAGAAGTGAGAATAATTACATTTTACTGAGTGTGTCTCATTACATTGATTTACCTAAGATTTTCAAAGCTGCAAAAATATTATTTTCAATTTCATTTGTTTCTAGCAATTTTCTATGAAGATGATTAGTAAAAGCTTCAGCAATCTTCATCAATATGGACCAATATTGTACCCTTCTCATGTGGACATGTGACAGAGAGATAATAGGGTCTAGTAACACCACAGTCAGGCGTTTCTTTTCTATTTAATATTTCCTTGTGTGCCAAACATAATGTAACAGACAAGTGTTAGAGAGACATGCAGGGAGGAGTATGAATAGAGAGCTTTAAAAGAGATCCTTAATAGAGACGCAGTATGCTTAATCTTCAACAACATTCAGTAGCAATTTATTTGCAGCCATTTTCTCTGTTAACCTTTCACACTAGAACAGGTAAGATAGAGCACAAGACAATTTGTCAACTGCCAGATATGAACAAAAGAACCAACTTTAAGAAGCTCCAGTATTCTTTTATATCTGTTTTGCAACATTTTAATAACTTTTTTTGGAATCCAATCAAAGAAAAGAAAAAAAATCAAACCAGGAAGCAAAAACTCTGTTAAAAATATTTTACAGATAAACTCATGTTATCCTTTGCAGCATAATTACACATTTCTGCTCTTAGAGCCAGTAGTGAAAAATGCATTTAATGCTGGGAAAATGTGATTGTTTTTAAAATAAGAATAATCACACATTTCCACTTGTTAATTATTTTCTTTAATTTGTTCTGTCCATCAACCAATCTCTATGCAGCAAGTGTCTGTTATCCACTACCACCGGGGAGCGTCTCTCCTCCTTCTCCATGACTGAGTGAAAATGAAGATGAGATGGAAGCGGAACATAAATTCATAGATCATAGGGCCAGAAGGAACCATTGTGATCATCTAGTCTGACTTCATGTCCCAAGGAATGCCTTATCTTGAAGGAAAACAATAAAAAGGAGGAACAGAGGAAAAAGATAACTAACATCTGCCCTCTCTTAGATAACACTGAATACTATTTTGAGAGAAAACTAAGGGATATCCAGGAAAGAGATGAGGGAGGGGGGAAAGGTACTGGACTGGGATTCAGGAGACCTGGGTTTGATTCTCAGCTGGGCTGAAGACTCCCCCTGTGTGATCTGTGGTAAGTCACTCTGGAACACATTCTCATTTCTTTGGGGAACGGAACTCTCCAGGCATCCACCAACAGGGTTAGGAAGGGGCAGCTCCTGCATCTGGATTCCTTCCTCTGCCAAGAAAGGGGGTGTATTGGGAGGAGCAGGGGGCATGCTGGGAGTGGGGTGGGGATGAGGTAGAGCAGATTTGTGCTACACCAATTCTCGACCATTAAAGCTTATCTTTGGTAAAAGAAGAGCCCTCAACCACATTATTAAAGGAATGTTTCTGCTGAATAAGCACAACTAGAGTGTCTGATGAGCAGGCAATGAAATACCAACAACTTGGCTGGAAATCTGATAAAGTGTTAAGAAAATGTATTAATTTTATTAAAAGTTAGAAAACTTCCTTCTAAATTTCCTTGGAAAATTTAGTGCAGGTTTTCCCACGTTATTGAACATTAGTCATCCCCTGAGAGAAGTGTGATGTACAAATGGAGAGAAATAAGCACCTGACAAGTCCGCTTGGATCAAGTCCTGGTCTCATTGAAAAAACTAGCAAACCTCTCAGACTTCAATGAGACCAGGACTTGGCCCCTTCTGATTTGATTGTTAATGCCATCTTTAAGAGAAATGCAAGAATTCATGGTGAGAGAAGATGTGCAAGTGAAGAAAGAAACTGTTAGGTCAGCCCTAGAGGTAAAGACCACTGGTTAAGGGATATATGTCCTTATTGAAAGCCCATTGAAGTCAATGCAAAGACTCCCATTGACTTCAGTAGACTTTGAATCAGGCACATACTATACAATTTGCTATTCTCTAAAAATTCAGTTTTTTGGGGGTGGGAGTCTTATCAGAAAGTGTCCTTTTTCTAGACTGGAGGATGAACAGGGAGAGCTGGGATAGACTTCTTCTCCTACTCTTTAAGGACGGAGAGGTGTGCCCTTTCAAATGAGAAAGGATTCAAGGTGACAGGTATTAGCCAATCACTTCAGAAGACATGGAAAGCCTTTCAGAGATCTTTCAGGCCTCATATCCTAACTGAGGACTGATACAGTGTTACCCAGTGGCGCTGGAACACTTTCTGGAATGGGGGTGCTGAGCTGCCCCCTTCTTACCCGTCTGTGTCCCTCACTGCCCCCGAGAGCTGGGGCCAGGAGCAGGGCCATGGCTCTGGGAGGAGGCGGCCGGGATCCTGCATGCGGGGCCAGTGGCCGGGATGCTGCTGCTGAGCAGGACTCCGGGCCAGCAGTCGTGAGGCCGGTGGCCAGGACCCCGGGCGCTAAACCTGGGGGTGCTACAGCACCCCCCGCACCGCTACTTCCCACGCCTATGGTTTTACCTCTCCTCTGCAGAGCACCCTGAAACAATTTCCCGGATTGGAGGAGAGGTTGTGGTGTCTAAACAGTCTGGAATGGCCCTACATACAGGTTTCCATACATTTTACATTCTTAGGCACAGAGAGAAAAGGATTTCAGGACTGGTTATGCCTGGAGGATGCAGGCAGCAATTGTTAATCAGAACCCACATTAGGGTGAGATTCCTTCCACTTCTTTCTCTAGTCAAGTAGTTCCTCCAAGTCTTCAGCCAGGTAGGAAGCCTCTAGTGAAATATGCCCAGGAGGGCCTGGTGGGCAAGTCTATTGGCAAAGTGAGCATGAAGTCATGCCCTATGTATGTTGAACTCATGCAACAGTGAGGTCTGGTCTCTGGCAGAGAGGAAGGCCAAGGAATAGACAATCCTTCCAAAATACTATCTATTAACCTGAAGTATGTTATAATAATACATAGTGCTGTCTATATTCAAACCATCTAACGGACACTAACTAATCCTCAGAGCATCTCTGTGAAGTAGGTACATAGATAAATATTTTCTTAATTTTACACGAGATAACTGAGTCAGAGTAATTTGCCTAGGCCACAAAAGGAGTCAGTGACAGAGATGAGATTAGCTCTCAACAGTTCCTGGCTCCCACTCCCACTCGGACCTCTAAACTCGGACCTCTTTTACACATGTAACTTCAAACGCTTGAGATAAAAGGGGGGAAAAACCATGGAAAAATACTTTTTGTGAGGGAAGCTGCCACCAATGTGCTAGGACCAATTAGAGGCTGGGAAACAACTGAGGAGAACAAATAGGCAGCTCTCAAGGGATTGGCTATAATTTGTGTGACAAAGCCGAAGAACTGAACCTTGCACTCTACTGGATCCCAAAAATGAAGCCTCACACAACTAAAGTGATACAAGATAAGCATATTCAGATTCCAGGACTATAACTTCTCCTTTACGTGTTTGCTTTAAGTAGTGGTAGGCACTTATTGTGATAGGTATTCGTTATTGTTTTAAATGGGGCATTACAAAACTCTTGCTCTTTTTTATGTAACCATGAATGTTAATGAATTTATAAGATAAGCAGCTATTTTCCACAGTTATACTGCAATCTATTTCATTTGCAGCAGATATAACATGAAACATTGTTTTAGAAGAAACAAATAGACAACAATCTACATCAACTCTGCCTGCTTCCCAGCTGCCACTTAGACTATTGGAAATGTTGCACCAAAATTACATTCCGGGTAAGACAAATAGCAAGGACATTTAGAGACAAAGCTGCCCTGCTATTCTTATTTCAAAATTCAATGTTGTCAGCTCTTGTGATTTTACTGCGAGTCCCTAGGTAGTCAGTGGGAGAGGGTTTGAAGCCCCAGCCTACTGGCATCATACGATTACCTGACAATCTCAGCACTCCCTCTCTCACTCTTTTCTTTTTTTTAAAGTATGTTTCTAGTCCTGGTGGTTGGGAGAACTGATTGAAAATGTGACCTCATGGAGCCGAAACCTGAAGAGCCTCCCCTCCCCACAAAACACCTCACCATTTCTTATTATTTCTAAATCTCCTGGTTTTTAAGCCACTCTCATGATTTTGGGAGGCTGACTCACGGTATTTGAATGGGGGGGGATGACAACAATGCATCACTGTCCCTCAGGCACTACAGCACACACTGCTGTCAAAGGGTCCCACAACTGCAAACAATGGTACTTAATCCTGGAACAACTATGTACCCAGAAGCAGATTGACTTGGGGGCCAGGGCCCTGACTACACCCTGAACTTGCCCTTGAAACCACGGAGTGCAGATGCACCAGCTGGTCATATAGCTTAGTAGACCAGGTATCAGTGAGTCTGCACGGTGTCTGGCTCCTACTCAGCAGTGAGGAAAGTGAGGAGACTCTTCCATCATCCTCTTCCCTTCCTACCCAGCGCACCAACGCAGAGAATTTTCCCAATAATCTTTGGAACCTGAGTTAAACATTTTCTTTGAAAGTTCTTTTTTTTAATATGCCTTTTTCACCATCATGCTTTTCCTATTCATTCCAATTTGCCCTCTGCTGCAGGTTCAGCTCAGCCTACAATCATCAATTTGTTCACGAACATTATCACAGGTTACAACACCTCAGAATGTTGCAATGCTAATTCTTCTCCTGGTCTAGATCATGAATGCAAGGTGGTTCCAATGCCCACATCAGCTCCCCGCACAATGCTTGCCTCCTAGAAGCCCTATTTTTCTGTAACATCCTACACATTTCAGGCTTTAATGTAATTCAGACAGGAGAGTTGATTTATGCAACTTTCATTTACATCATGGAAAACTGGTAATCTGGCTTCAGCAAAACTGGGTCCATTATTATTATTGTAAGTAGTAGCAAATATTTATTTTATGATAGTGACAAATCAGGATTAGGACCCCATTATGCTAGGTGTGTACAAACACACAATCTCTATTATGTTCCTTTTCTTATGAAAGGAGCTACATGAATATTGACACCCAAAAGATCCCCATAGAACTGAAAAGATGTATATACAAGAGCAGTAACAGCAATGGCCCTGTGTTTCTTTATCCAGAAACTCTCCAGTCAGTGTATTTCTGACTCTTACTATGCAGTTAAGTGAACCAGGGCCCTTGAAAGAAGCGGGTGTGATGTGCCAGTCCCCATAATGTTAACTAATCACTTGTTCTGAAGTAATCATAATTTTTGCTACTATAATATTCAAGGACTAATTTTCAGTAACTGTAGCCTACACAAAACATTACTAATTTATCACAGAAAAACTATTTATGCTGTGCATTATCAATCTCAAATGGTGATGTTTAAGTATAGGTTTGATAAACTGTACACTGTGTAATGCAGCTGCTTTGCATTTTGAATCCTTTATTTATAGAACAAGTCAAATTAATAACTCAGAAATGTTGTTTCAGGCAAAGTAATGGACATACAATAAAACTATTCATTTCCTAAAAGGTCACTCTAGGAGAAGCATACATTGTTAAGAAGCGTACCAACAATGCTATTATTCCACAGAATAGTGAAAATGTATAATAAGCAGTTAGTGCATATATTTGCGTTGGAGACCCTGGGCTAATTTAAAGTACAATTTCAAGGCAATCAATCATACTCTAAAATTACTTCATTTTCCAAACTGTTTACACTTTTAAAGTTACAAATCCACTTTCTGCTATTTCAACTCACGATTTACAGCTACAGATTTAGACTGCCTTGGCTTGCTGCCAAACTCTAGTCATGAGGGAACTAATGATATGAACAGATCAGTGTTTTATAATGGAGAAAAGCGCATGTAAATTTCCAGTATGTCTGCAAGTAATCAAGGCATGCTGACTATAAATGAGGCAGTCTGAAATTTATTTTAGGAGAAATATCTTAAAGCTTCACTTTTTATCTTGGCCAAAAAAAAAAAAAATCTCTTAAAAGGAACTTCAAGATTACTCAAAATTATTCTAAGTAAACTGTTATACAAACAATATGTTAAAGAATAGTACAATAGCTAATTTCCTTTAGTGGGTCTATCTTAAACTGATCATATCCTTATCATGGCAAGCTGGAACATTAAATTCTCTAGTTCATGGAATCAAAACACAAGAGTGCTTCATATTACATTTTACAAAAATGAGCCATTCCCTACAAACAAGGTCAGATTTCTGGAATGCCAGAGGTCTACATGTAAGTGGGCTGGGGAGGAGGGGAGGATCCATTTATTCCTCGCTCTAAAAATAGTGGGAAACTCTACTAGCAATTTAAATGTGTTTTAGTAGCCAAAACACTTGAAAGAAAACATGAAGTCCCTCGGGCGATGATACCTAAATTAAATATGATCTTTATTGTTTCATTACAGTGGTGTAGCCAAATAATGACTTTGTGTTATTGTACAAATAATGCAGGATCCTCATTTTCTAGTGGAAATAATTACTCTATTCTATCATATTCTGCTTGCCGTCAAAATGTCCTCCTTTGTTGTCACTGGGCTGTGGCTCCATATTAGGCTTAGAGCTGGATTTAGCAAAGGTCGTTTCTTCAAAAGCCAAAGCAAGCAGGCATATTCTAGCCAAACAGTGGCTTTAAGAGTGAAGCTAGAAATATTCTGACATGAAATTCAATCCACTACGATGAATATTTCTGTTATAGCTTTATTACATGCCTAACCTCAATAGTATAATTGTATGGAGCCAGAAACAATAAGCTGGCATTGCTTTGTTATAGCATCCAATAGATTAAAGATACCTGTAATCATAAATCAACATACTTATTTGACATACCATCATGAACTAGAAAATACAAGAAAAAATAAAATAAACTAGCTACATGAGAATCTCATTTTGCTTTCTGGGGACTAAAGCTTTTTACTGGCATTGATTCCCAGCAACATTATGGTTGGCAAAGCCTTTCTCCTTTCTAGGTAAAATATCAAGCACAAATATAAACTATTTCAGTGCCAAAGATTAAAAGGCAATTTCTCCATTAAGAGTTCACTTGTAGACTTTCAATACAATGGTCTGTGCTATATAAAGGAATCCCACAACTCTAGATTATAATGGATACGTTTGCATTACAATGGCTCAGGAATTTTCAACATGACTAGGGTAACTCAGTTTTGGAAGGTGGACTTGGAATTGGAGAGGGCCTGATCCAAGCCCATTGAAGTCAACAGGAAGACTCATTCTGCGGTCTTTGGATCAGACTCAGAATACCTAGCAGCACTATTGACATTCAAAGTAATGTTTGTGGTTTTGGGGGGATATGTGTCAAGACCCTCCTTGCCTCAGAAGTGGGGCCAATCTGAGTATTTTTTCCCAGGCTTGTGAAATATTTTGCAACCAACCTGCCCCTTACCCCCCCCCCAAAAAATAATATAGCACCTCCTGGCCAACCTTTCTCTGACTCTCGTCCACTATACTTACGCCCCACTATGCATTAATGTGAAGGAGCAACACAGTTTTATCACCAAATAGGTCAGAGAATTGGGAATGTCCCTCTTTTCATGGACTGTCTTCGCTGGCTTTGCAGAAGACTCTACTGGCTCCTCGTTTTTGTCAACTCCAGCAGATTGGCTAGCTCAGAGTGCCACTGGCCAGCTGAGCTGGGTGAAACTGACATGCTTGAGCATATATGCACCTCAGCTAACTCAGATACTAATAGTACTAAAGCCACAGCAGCATGGGTTGCAGCATGGGCCAGCCACTCGAGTATAGTCCCGCCTGGAAACATACTCAGGCATCTAGTTCATGCTGCAATCCATGCTCCTGTGGCTTCAGTAGTCCCCAAGCTAGCTAGATTAAAGATAGCTCAGGTATGTCTACATGAGCTGCGGTCACACCCACAGCTGCAGCGTGGACAAGTACTAAAACTCTTTATGTGCAGCACCTACCACCATCATGGTAAGTTTCTTTTATTTGTGGCCAACTCTCATATCAGATACTTATGATGGAAAAGAGCAACAGTTCATTATGTTTCCTCTTCTCTTTGCCTCAACTTCCCCCCCCCTTAAATAAAACTAAAAAAGCAAAACCAAAAACCTTTTGTAGGAAAGTACTTGAAACAACATTAACACAAAGCTCAGTTTGAGACATGTAACACCCAGCAGAGTTTAACTGCTTGAACCATGTGTGTTTAATGTCTCAAATGTGAAGGGACAGAGTCAACTTGAAATATTTTTTTTGAAAGCCACTAATGATTTTTAAAAGTGTTTGAAAAGTTTCTGGGAGAGCCCCTTTAATCAGCATGCGCTGACTTTTTAAAACAAAATAATCCCCTTCTTTCAAAAGGTGACACAAAAGATTACTAATTTATAACAGACAGACTATTTATGCTGTGCAGTATCAATCTCATATGGTGATGTTAGGTGATATAGAACCTCCTCCTGCTCCCATTGATTCCCATCACTATGCAGGGGTCCAAGGAGGGATGAAGGTGGCTCCCCTGGCTCCCTTCCCAGGCCTCCAATGCTCCTTAGTCCAGAGAAAGAGCCTAGAAGAGAAGAACAAGGCCCTTCTTGACCCCGGGTTTCAGTTATTCTATGGCTCTCTGTAGGGGTTCAGTTAGTGAAGGGAGGCTCCCTGGCCCTTGCAAACTGAAGGCGGTTTCCTCAGCCAATTCCGGCCTCCTGTTCTTCCATAGCTCTTGCAGAGGCCCTGAGTAAAGACAGCACCAATCACTACCCTAACCTCAGAAGCAGCAGCAGCTCCGCTGATGCATTACTCATAAAACACCTTCCTGCAGAACCCAGGGAAGAGCGCATATGTGAGCTCCCCACAGTGGCAGGGCATGGAAGTGATGTAACAGATCATCACAGAAGCAGTGAGACTGCCATACACAAAGTGCCGTGAAATGCACCATATAAACTAACTGGAAAAAGATTCCCCCTTCTGCGGACGTCTGTCATTTATAATTATCTTAGGTGTTACTTGTACCAATAATGGGTAAAATACAGCTCAGACGGAAAAGTGATTGATTCTCAGGTTGACAGAATCAATTTAACCTTTCATCATTAACCCCTTCACCTCTGATTTTTTGTAAAAATTTGGGACAGGGATAAAAGATGTTTGGTGGAGACTAGCAGGGGAGGCATTAAGGAAGACATTCAAACACGGAAAACGAAGGCAATGGAGGGTGAAAAGTAGCAATAGCAGCAGCACAGGAGGACAGAGGTGGAGTGCCAGGAGGAGAAGAGGAGATGAAGTGAAATTGGAGTGATGGAAAAGGGTGGGGCGATGACTCAAGGAAGGCAACTAAGGAACAATGGGATCTCTGAAACATTTATTTTACAGTCACTTATTTTCACTGGCTGCGCTCAATCTTGAAACCAATGAAAATTTTGCAGTTGACTTCAAAAGGAACAGAATCAGGTTCTCTATTTGCTACAAAGCCTTTCTTTGTATAGCTACCAATTTTTTGTGTCTGGGTTAAAGGGTTCATGTAGTTTTTTCCACAGAATATTCATTTATATTAGGCTTAGTTTCCAGCAGCAGTTTAACATGAAGTAATTGGGATCTTCAAGTAGCAGTTGGGAGATACTATCCTCAAAAAAAGGAAGACAATATCAAAAACATGATTTGCAGCAAGATGGTGAGATCAATCAAATCATAATGGCTGCCAGTGAAGAGGGAGGCAACTTAGTTGAACTCATTTCTCGAGTGGGCAGAGACCAGGGAAATCTAAGAAACATTCCTGGGGTTCTTAAGAACATAAATAAAAATGAATATGACACTAGGGATATGGAAAAGAAAATATTTTGTAGCCAGCTTGATACAGACCAGGAAAGTGGAAGAAGCTGTTCAAGAAGAATCTTCCTTTGGTGGCTGAGATTTGTTAAAACGGAACTGTTCAGGATGCTAGAAGTGTAAAACCAATAGATATAACTACTTCCAGAAGAAGCTGGAACAGACAATTGGCACATGGTGATTCAAAACTATATAGCATTCACAGTTACTGAATGACTGATACTATCTTGCAATAGACAGTATGCAATAAAATGTAATACTCTTGTTCCTTGGGTTGTTTAGTTCAGCACCACAGTCAGAGACAGGATATAGCACTTGATGAACCACTGACCTAGTATGTGGCAATTTTCTATATTCTTCAACAACTTTATGCTCAATGACTGGTGATTGTTTTAAGTCATTTGACCAGGGTTTAGTCATTTAGTCAAATGCCAGAATGGAAGGGTCATTTGACCCAACAATTCATTTGATGAAATGACTGAAAAATATCTGCACAAACATGTTAATAGTCTCTAAAGAGTTAAGGACAGAAAATAAGCCTGGCCCTTTAACCAGGAGATTTTTCAGAGTGGGATTTTCCAAAATTGGCTGAAGTCTGCTCCCACGGAAGTCAATGGTAAGACATCTATTCCCCTTATGGCAATGGTAAAGCTTCTATTGAATTTAATAGGAACAGAATTAGGCCATCACTGAGGAATTTGCAAATCTCATCTTACATCTTTTTATTTTACTTTTCCCCACTATTGAAAAGATAACCCGCAAGGGATTTCTTAAAATGTGCTTGTGCCTTTGCTTCTCTGTGTTGTATGAAGAAGGGCTGAAAGTTTGTTGTTGTTGCAGTGTTTTTTAAAACATTCTTTTTCTACTTGCTTTTTTTAACCCTTGCAGATAACGCATATTGGTAGTTCTGACACCTTAACTGAAGGGTGTTGAATCTTTAACAAATACATTCTTTTGCCTGAGTGCCCATTAGGCATCAGACTTCAACAGGCATTAACAAAAAACATCTTTAATGATCTCAAAAAAAAAAACCCTTCTCAAATGCTCAATTTTTACTATCTTATAATTTCATTATTTCTCCAGTTGCCATAGAGAAGGTAGACAAGCCCATAACTTCCAAAATAAAGAACAAAAAGGGGCATAGAATTGGAGGGGATGAGGAACAGCTTTTTTTTTTTGGTCAAAAACCTTGTAGGCCTTTTTTATACATCTTAAAGAAGCAATCAAGGGCACCAGCCCATCTTTTCCCCCATTGTGGATCACCTTTTCTGTTCACAAGTTTTGCTTAGAATTTCCCAAAGATGTAGATACAAGTCAATTTTATAAAACAATTTTAGAGGGTTTTTTTAAAAAAGCATTTGGTGTAACCTCAGTCTATGTCAAAGTGTGGCTATTAAAAGGCATAAAGATTCATTTTCAGGCACTTTTCTGACTCATATGGAACAAATAGCTCTCAAATAATTCATCTAGAAGAAGGAGTCCAAAGCCCTGCTCCACTATTCTTCACTCCAATTTAGAATTACTGTACAATTCCGACACACAATGTCATAATACAATAAACAGAACTGAAAAGGGGAAAAGAAAACAATTTTTTCTACAAGTGAAGTTCGGTGCTTTTGCCTATTAAAGTAACCAAATATGTTTCTCTCAAAAACCAAAGCCAAAAGGCAGCATGCCAAACACAGTTAACAGATAAATCACTGTTCTTGAAGGGTTTTTTTTTTTTTGCCTGACAACAAACTTGCAACAAGCAAACAGAACACCCACTACACATCTTGTCAATCTAGTCACATAAAATAGAAAGGGGAAAATGCCTATTTTTGAAGATCAATGTACTGTCTGGAAAAAACTTCTAAAGTTCTAATCTCTCTGTCAAAGGTCAAAGTTTTCATAACTATAGTCTTCAGCTATTGTAAAGCTCTCTATCTATAATTTGTAATTTAAGTTAATTTATCACCAAAGGCCATTGTAAACTAGCTGGGAGTTTGTAAACAAGAATGAATATCAGGTTTCATTTTTGTGTCCCTTTCAAACTGGAAGACAGTTTCCTGTTTCAACATCAAAATAGTATTGCTTCTATAAACCTCCTCCGGTCTCCTTGCCAGCAGTTTCCATTTAATTAAACTGACAGCAAAACAGGGCCCTCACTAATGTGATCCAGACCAGTTTTCCTTCAATGTAAATTCTCAGGCATGAAATTACATCTGAAACAGACACAATAATCCTTCTATATCTTAGACGCAAGTTTAATCTACACTAAAATAACATTTCCTTTGTCTATATTGAAATCTGTTTTAGAATTCAATGATCTTGAAGGTCAGGGAATTATTCAACCTGAATGCACTTTACAGTCAATTTAGATTTTTCTTTTTGCCCATAATTTATTCATTCATTGTTGGCTTGTGGGTCCAGGGTAGCAGTGCACAATGATCCAGTATGTCAGAATCCAGATTCAGGACCTAATTCAAACTTTTATTGCCCAGAAATGGAATACACTGATAGATAAAGTTGACTGTTGCTTGGGGCAACATAGCCTTCCTAAGACACTGCCTTCAGGAAGCAAAAGCACCATTGGCACAGACCCTCATATAGTTTTAAAGGAAGACCTTGGATCAGAGGTCTTCTTGTCTTCTCCAAGAAAATGTTTTTAAATGATCCTATGAAATAATAGCATTTTGTGACAGTCCAGTGACTCTGGTCACTAGTAATGCAATACGCAATCCCCCAGTGCCCAGAAAGGCTAGCACATGCAAAAGAACATTTACTTACCCTACAGTAATGGTGGTTCTTTGAGATGATGTCTGCATGGATCTCACTGGAGGTGAGCCTGCACTTTGTGTGTGCGAGTCCAGATTCTTTTGAACAGCAGTGTCCACTGGAGCCGCGCATGCCCCCTGTGCCCCCTCAGGCTCCTGTGCAAAGGTATAAGGGGCTGAGCTTTCCCCCGGCTCCCTTACAACTTGAAGCTCAGGAGACTGAGCTACAGGGATGGGGGGCAGGTCGTGGGATCCACACTGACTGCAACATCTGGAATAACCACTGCTGCTGTAGGGTAAGTAACCATTCTGTCTTTGAATATTGGTCAGTGTGGATCTCACTCTAGGTGACTGGCAAGCAGCATCCCCTCAGAATGGTGGGAATGAGGAGTATCCACTGCACCAGTCATACAGTGATTGTAGTACTGTTCTCCTGAACTTGGCATCTGACCTAGAAGCTAAGTCCAAGGCATAGTGTTTTACAAAGGTCAGTGGGTTACTCCACATCCTGCCAGTCTGACTGCTTCATTACATTGACAAGGTCAAGCCAAAGTTCTGGAGATATCTAATGTGCATAATTTCCTTTATCCTAATGCTGCATGATTTGGGAAGAAGATATGTAGGTAGGTTGATTGGTTTAAATGAAGTTCTGAGACCACTTTGGAGATGAATTTCAGGTGAGGTCTTAGTACAACCTTGTCTCTATGTAATGTTGAATAGCAGGGCTCAGACATAAGTTTCTGAAGGTCTCTCACTCTTCTGGTTGAAGTGATAGCCATGAGGAAGACCTTTTTCAGAATGAGGTGGTGTAAGGAGAGATCTGTGAGAGGTTCAAAGGGAGACTCCATGAGTCTTAGCGGGACTAGGTTGAGGTCCCACACAAGAGGGGAGGAGGGATAGCTCAGTGGTTTGAGCATTGGCCTGCTAAACCCAGGGTTGTGAGTTCAATCCTTGAGGGGGCCACTTGGGGATCTGGGGCAAAATCAGTACTTGGTCCTGCTAGTGAAGGCAGGGGGCTGGACTTGATGACCTTTCAAGGTCCCTTCCAGTTCTAGGAGATGGGATATCTCCATTAATAAAAATAAAAAGAGAAAGTTTTCTAATTCGGGGTCTTCTGGGAAAGTAGGTAACAGCCATTTGAGGAACTTTGATACGCCGAGCGAACTGTACCAGAGCATGGCAAGGTGAGATTGCTGCAAGGTGGACTTTACTAGAACTGAATGAAAAGCTAGCCTGCTTCGAGAGCAACAGAGAGATGAGGATCTTCAGTACTTAGGCCTGAACTGGGTCCAGGCCATGTTAGGCTGCCCATATTGAAAATCTCTTCCAATTAGATAAATACATCTGGTTGATGTTTTCCTGCTCTGTAACAGAATTTCTGGGATCTGCAGGAAGCAATTCTTGTCTGTGGTACTCAACCAGCCAATAGCAACACATCAGTGGCAGTGACTTTGGGTCTGGATGGAGTATCAACCATGGTGCGATGAGAACAGGTCTGGGAAGTCTGGAAGCTGGATTGGTGGCTGAATGGACCTCTGTAGCAGATCTATCAGCCAGAACTACCTCAGCCGGGAGGGAGCTATGAGAATGACTGTGTCTTTGTCTCTTCTGATTTGGAAAACACACTTGGGATCAGGGGAATTAGTGGAAAGAGGTACATCGGAGGCCTTGGGATCACTGCAGAAGGAAGACATCTGGTAGTGAGCCTGGGCTCATGCATCCTCTAGAACAGATGTTCTGTCACCTGGTGTTGACACTGGTGGCAAAAAAACCTATCCCAGAGCTCCCCCAATGCAGAAATATTGGCTCTATGAAGGACCTCGACAGTGACCACTTGTGAGGGGGCCACAATTGCCTGCTCAGGAAGTCTGCCAAGTTGTTGATGACCGCTGGGAGGTGAGGAGGTTATCCTGTGTCAATGGTACCAATACTAGAACTGGTTGGCTTCCAGACAGATGGGGGGATGAGCATGCATCTTGTTGCTTGTTCATCTAGTGGTGTCTCATGCCTATGTTGTCTGTCAGGCTCTGCACTGTGGAGTTCTGAAGAACAGATAGGAAGCCCATTCAGGCTAGCTGGTTGCTCTGAGCTTTGAGTTGACATGGAGCTTTAGGTCTTCTGGGGACCAGATCCCTGGCAAGTGTAGGTGGTCCAGGTGAGCTTCCCAATCTTTCCCTGGCACATCCATGATTAAGAGTTGTTCTCATGGAGGGGCACAAAATGGTATCCTTCCACACACATTTGTGGGCTCCTCCCACCATCCCTGTTCTGCAATGATGTAAGATGGGACTATGACTTTCTGACACATTTAGTGTTTCACTGGGAAACAGACTAATCTGGTCAGCATTGAAGTCATCAGTTTTGGCTCTGTCAGCATCCTCTGACTTCTTTCCACTATCCAAACCCAAGGTATGATATGTGTTTGAGGGACTGCTGGCCAACACTGATTTTTCTAGCTTTGCTCTGGTAGTGACCATCATTTCTGGGTCCAAAGTTACCCACATGGACTGCTCAGTAGATGCAGCTTGAACTGAGTCTCCCTGGATTTTTGGGTCCTGGAGGAAAAGGACTTGCACACAGAACATTTGTGGCTCTCCCCTGGGCAGAAGGGACATCAGCTGTGTCTGTCCTTGGTGGGGATTCAGTCCATTGCACGATGGACAGGATTTGAACCCCTTCAGGTTTTGGAATTCACCACAAGGTTGGTGCAAAGTTCCAAACCCTGCTATACAGGGAAAGGGTCAGTGAGTGTTTCCTTTTTTCTTTTCTTTTTTTGGAATGTTCTTCGATGTTTTAGGAGTGTGAAGATAAGATTTCATCACAAATTTGGTTGAAGAAAACAGTTTTTAGAGTCTCTTAAGAGAGTAACAGGTTGGACACTTGCTGGGTTCCATTTCACTGCCATGCAGTAAGAGGAAACTGCGGGAGGGTCGTGGCTGCCCCGCCCCTATGCTCTCCAATGGGAGCAGGAGCTATCAGAAGGCATGGCCGTGACAGACACTGCTATTCAAAAGAGTTCCATCTCGCACACACAAGGCACATGCACACCTACAATGGGATCCCTGCTGACACATACTCAACACAGAAAAATGTGATTGCAGCCTCATTTTTTTATAATCACAAAAGGCCCAATCCTATATGAGGTTGGGGCCCTCCTGTGAAGTGCGGAGTGCTCTTAACTCCCATTAACTTTGTAGCATTCTGCACCTCACATGAAGAATTTGGCATCTTGCAGCATCAGACCCAAGAGTAAGTATTGCTTATAAGTGTGCATGCATCGTTTGTAAGCAAGTAATCTCATAAGCAATCTGTGTGACAGAACCACCTCAGAAAAGGAAGAAAACAGAACCACAGAATAGAAAATTCCTCAAAATGTAAACTGCCTAGTCATGCATTTTGCAAAACCTTGGTATGTGTCGAACCAAAACATCACTATTGCCACGAACTTTTCAATGCTTTACATGTTCAGAATTATTACATGCCTGATCAGGTATGCGATACAACCTTTGACATGCTCACTCAAAATATTTACATGGCTGGGGCACGTCAGGCAATATAATTTCCAAGCACTGTTATAGTAGTCTCTCTTCAAATAAGAGAATTAATTGTATTGTTTTCCTAGAAAGTAGAAAGTGAAGTGCTTATTTAAGAAAAACAAGCATACACCAAATAGTCTGACAGTCTTGGTGAGAATGGAACATTTCATTTACACAGCAGAAGACGACAGTGATGGCAGGATTAGAAATCATTTCAGACCTCTCAGGCAATCAGACTACAGTTTCATTGTGCACGCGAGGGTGTCTTGTTTTACAGAGAATGCTAAACAAACGTGCTATGGGTAAAAATATGAAAACCATCTATTATTGATCCACATAGTGTGGTTATAAAATGTAAGGGGAAAGAACATGCAATATATAATAGCAGCAGTTCTTTGTCTCTGCTCTTTAAAGAGAAGCTCCTCTTGCATCCTGAAAGAGGAAGCAAAGGAGTGGTGCTGTTCATATACATACCTGATTTTGATACTTAAGAAGGATCTGACTGGCTAGAAATGAGGTAATGATTTATAATATTAATTTATATGTAGATTTGTGGATGACTCATCAGATAAGTGTCATCTCCCAAGAAAGCAAAAGAACTACAAATGAAATGCCTGCTGTAACAGAGAAAATACTTCCATTGCATTTGTGCAAGTATGTTGGACACCTGGTAACACACATATGTATTCCTGTCCGCATGTGCTGCATCGCTCTCTGTCTCTCTCTCACACACCCTTCTATTGACATATCTGTGACACACAGAAAGTTGGCCTCATTTCCTGCATATTTCATATAGATCTAAATGTACACAGAGCATACTGTCAATGGCTGCATTTTGTCATGTCATGCTCACCTCTGCTCTCCTATCATATACTCCTGAGATATTAAATAGGCCTAACCCAATAAATTACAAATATGACGGGTTGCCCCCTCAATGTGGAGGAAGGTATGCACAACAGCCTCTTCTCCTTTCGCCTCCCCGCCCCGCCAATTATAACCCCATTTGTGCAATTCATATTATAAACAAGAAATTAGTTTATTAACAACAAAAGGTGAATTTTAAGTGGTTAAAGAGATAGCAAACAGAACAAAGCAGATTACTAAGCAAATAAAACAAAACACACATACTAAGCTTGTTTCACTAAAGAAATTGGTTACAAATAGTAATTTCTCACCCTAAATACTGTCACAGGTAGATTACAGAAAGTCTTGAAAAGCAGCTGCATGGGCCTGCAGCTTGCGACTTCAGGTATTTCCACTCACAGACTGGAGGCCCTCCCAGCCTGGGTTCAACCCTTCTCCCCTCTGTTCAGTTCTTGCTATCAGGTGTTTTAAAAGGTATATTATGAAACCCACCTCCTCCCTCAATGCGGAGGAAGGTATGCACAGCCTCTTATCCCCCCCAGTTATGAATTGCACAAATTGGGTTATATTATAAACAAAAAATAAGTTTATTAACTACAAAAGATGGATTTTAAGTGAATATAAGAGATAACAGACAGAACAAAGCAGATTACTAAGCAAATAAAATGAAACACGCAAGCTAAACTCAATATACTTAAGAAACAGGTTACAAAATGTACTTTCTTACCCTAAATGTTATTTTAGGCAGGTTGCAAAGTTTCTGTGGTTTAGAGTTCCAGTTATATTTTTTTTTCAGACTGGACCCCTGGCTAAGTCTGGACTCCCCCCTTGGCTTCCCTTCAGGTGTCTTTAGCAGTCTTTCTTCTTGGGTAGACAGGCCCTGGAGAGGAGGAGTCGGATTTCATAATATACCTTTGGGTCTGCACTCCAAGGGAGGTGGACACCTGAGTGCTGGGTCAAGTCCCTTAGACTGAGTCTTCCCAGAGCTGATCTCAGTGTCTCTGTCGTTCTGCAGTTGGGTGTGGCCCTGCCTGTGTGTGTGCTGGAGGAGGCTTAACAGCCTGGCAGGTTAAAGAGGGCCCAGGCTGGCAGAACAGGCAGGCTCAGTGGTATCTCAGCACATCAGGTGGAGTCCTAAGAGGGGGGGCAACCTGTCACAGCAAGTACACATGAATTCCATGTTATCTCAACAGAACCAAATCCTGGACCATTCACATCCACTCCACATGAGTCGAGAAACAAATCCTAAAAAAATGGAATAAAAATTGAGCAACAGAAGTTTTTCTTTACTCCAATGTAGCAAAGCAGAGATGGTGGAGTAAGCAATCCTCAGCCCCATTACATGCCCCAGAGCCTTCTCATCAATGTAGCTGGATCCAATTACTGCAAGATCAGAGATGGGAGACATGGTCCAATGTAGGGTTTGACCCTGGAAGTTTTGCACTGAGCATAATCCCAACAACCATGCCCTTTGAATGACTATTTTCCTGCCTCTGAGCTGCAGTGCATGGAACCATCGCAGGTGCTACTTCTGTAGCATGGAGATGAAAACAAAGAGCCCCGGTACAGCAAAAATAGATTTGTTCCACTGTGTTTGGTCCTGACATGGCTATGGAAAGACAATGGCCATGTAGCACATCTCTACCTGTGCAGGATTATGTCCCACAATACACTTGAAGTGCTTCCTCTACTCTAGTTTTAAATGTTAAAGAATAACAATAGGGAAGAGGGCACTGACCTCTTGAAAAATGGAAGGACTGAATAATGAAGTTAAATGATGGTTCATAAGATTAAATTAGAATTGTGCTTCCTTTTGTGTTAAAGTGTGTTGTAGCAGGGCAGGAGAAAGAATTGCTCCAATTTTCCTTTGTTTCTCGGATTACTCATCCTTTAATACATACAGGGTCTGATCCTGCTCCCATTATAAAGTTACTGGAAGTTTTGCTATTGAATTCAAAGGGAGCAGGCCTAGGCCCAATGACATAGCTTGGGGGCTCCATATAACTGTATTAAGAATCACTATTAAAAAAAGCACCTCCAAGTTTTATTGAAATGAAAGTTGGTACGTCTCCTTCCTCTGTCACATGAAATAGTCAGAGATTTCCTATGGGTAGAAAATTACCAGGATCAGTATTTAGCCAACTGTATGACTGAATTGGCTGAACATCTGTAAGCATCCAATCCTAAAGCCCTAACTCAAGTCAACAAATCCACTGAAATAATGGGACTTACGCATGAATAAAAACTATAGGATCTGACCCTTGATGCTTTACAATAGCACAAGGACAATATACAAATCATTCAGGAAGAAACATGACAAATGCTTAAAAATTTTAATAGAACATTCCCTTTGGAAGTGAAGCCTTTTTTAGCCAAACCACTGAGTGATTTTATTTTAGTGACTCATACAAATGGATTCTGGATTACAGTTTTAAAACTGGATATTTTCTCCTCTACTTTAGGTTCACCTCACAATGTTTTAACAAAAAAAATATAGCAATAAGAATATGAGTCTGGGTTTATGTTCACCAACAGCCTTTAAATAGGGATATTCTAAATCTGTAAGGCTTAGCGATTCTAAATAGTTGGACATTCAAAATATATAATTCTGAACATACAACTCCCCCTAAAGAGAGGCTGGGCAAGGCTCATAAAACTATAAAAAGATACTTTGTCCCTTAGAACTGAGAACAGCTAATCATTAGCCACCCGTTTATAGTGTCTACCTGTTTAGTACATTATTTCAACATTTTTCTTCAGATGCACTAGCCATTATTTCTCCCATATGGATAATGAAACATATCCTCTGCCCATCGGCAAAATTATTTTAGAGCCAAAAACATGTGTTGGTAGAAAAAAAGCAAAGCTTGTAGTCCATTATTATCGGGCATCTGGAATTGCACACATTTTTTGGAAAGAATTTCCTTCTAGTTTGATACATGTGACAGTAAAATATGTACCCAAAAGCTACACAACAGGAATAAATTAAAGAAAGCATTTCCAAAATATCATTTGCATTATATTATAGTATTCTTGAAAAAAAAAACTGGGGGGGAGGTGTACTGATGTTTTGAAATACTCTACGTTCTTTTGCCTTGTAACATGGATAGGTAAACAAGCTGTATGACTGGTAATTTTCTAATGAAAAAATATTCAAGAGCTACAGTGAAGCTATTTAAAGAATAGATATTCAACTGGTGAGGCCAGATAATAGTATAAATATGAATGTATATTCACACTGGCAGATTAATTATTTTTAGTTTCTCCTTTGAATTACCAAAATTATTTGGTTGATGCTTAATACTATCCCAACTACATTGTTATGGAACAGGAACAAAGTTCAATGGGACTTTTGCACCACGTTTTTTCATTCTATGTGTCACTAATGGAATTAGAAAATTCAAAATACAGACCTGATTCTGCATTGACCAGGGTTGTGGGAAATCACCACCTCAAAAGAGGCATTTAGCACTTTACTGGATCAGCCCCTATAGTTGCATAAAAATTGGATAGCAATGGTAATTGTTTGGTACTTCCAAAAGGCTTATCTGGGATCATTTTGGTAGCATTTTTTCCCCCAACATGCACTTCTGGATATCTCTTATGTGAAATTTCCAGATCCGTAACTAGGAGCTTGTAAAGCTGATGTGCAGAAGCTTGGAGAGCAAGGTGGTGGGAAAACATTTTAGATTCTTTTGGGTTTAAACTGATCTTTATAGAACACAAAAATTTAATTGTGGAAAGCTTTTACTAGAAAATAATGGATATGAAAGAAAACAGAAGGCCCTGGTTATAAGATAATTTTATGGAAAAAAACCTATTGTAACAATAAGCACACGTGCCTACATGAGTTTCCAACAAGAGCTCATCTATAGCTTGTTTGAAATATCAAGTTACAGTCATCAGTAATCAATGAAAAACAAAGAACCAATGATCTCATGACCTCGCAATAGCACCAACATTTTCCACTGTGTTTGCTCCGTTAAAAAGGGAAGCTATAGCATATAATGCATAATTTGGAGCGATCCAAATAGAGCTTTATCTAATTGATTAAATCAGAGAACTAGCCATCTCCATAAGTATCCTGGCCTCTCTGGAGGTCACTGGCAATGGGCCTCCCTCCATTATTTATGTATGGGTGGTTATTCAGTAATATTTTCCTTCCTCTGCCCTGTTTAAAGCAGTTGTTATAGACAATAGGCCCAGCACACATATTTAGGGACTGATCCAGTTCCCATTGAGGGCAATGGGAGCTGGATCAAGCCTTAAATGAGTAAAACAGAAAAAACATGAAGAAAGAGCGTGCATGTGTGTGGGAGAACTAAGCACAACCCCCTTCCCATCGCACCTATTGCACACACAACTGAAGGGAGAATGGAGATAAAGCCTGAGTGTTCACATTGGCCAAACTTGGGGTCAATCTGGTATGCAAGGGAAGAAAAGAGAGCCTGTGAATCAACATGCCGGTAGGAATGCCTGTTTGAGCAAGAAGCTGGAACTGCGAATCAGGTAGCATTAAAGAATGTGGAGAAGGGTGAGGTCTTGCGGTGCCAATGGATCTGGTAGAGGCACTGATTTGTGCTGCCATATAACTTCTGAATTGTGAAAACTTTTGCAGTGGTTTGCATATACTCTGAAATTTGCCTTAAGACAAGGACCCACACACAGGGACCAGCAAAAACTTGTTGCTCAACAAAGGTGGCCTTCTAGTGAAGGTGGAGCACAAATTGAACTCAGTACATTTGGGGCTATTTTGGTGTGGGGGTTTCTTTAGATAGTATGTTGTTTAATAAAGATATTAAGGATACCAGTATAGGATTCACTGTACCTACTGTTATTATTTCAGTCAGAACTGAGGCCTTGTACGGGGTACTATACAAACATATAAGACAACAAGAATCCTACAAATCAGCTTGGGGTGGAATTTGTACATACTTTGGAAGGGACGTCATACAACTGTAAATAATTTGGGGTGGATTTTTACCCGTACATCAGCAGCAATCAATTGCATTGAAAATACTGCAATCACATGATTACGTTATATTTACGTACAAAAACAATACCTAGCTCAGCCCCAGTTCAGCAAGGTATTTTAGAACGTGCCTAAACTATATATATGTGAATCCTCACTGGGCCTACTCCTGTGCTTAAAGTTAGGCATGTGCTTAAGTGTCTTGCTGACTTGGGCCCCCAATAGCTCTAATTTTCAATATATAAATGAATGAGTTTTATCATGCACAAATCTGATACTATAACTGTGAAACCTCCCTTTTACCAGAAATGCTGGTTATTCCGACATTCCCTAGTATTTAAAACATGCTTATAAAATGCATCAATCTCTACTTTAGATAAAACTGGGACCAGAACATTTGGGTATTGATTGTTTTGTTTTGCAATAACAAAGAGTGAAAAGGTGGGTAGAGTGCTAAGGAAAGCAGCAGCCACACTGTCGCATTCTACCTATTTCCCTTTGCTAGAAGAACAGGACATGAGGGAGCTCAAAGGAGAACTGGAGGTCACATTTTCTATTTTAATTATATTTTGGATTTGTTATAACATCCTTATGTTATACAACACACCTGGATCTATTCTACTCTAGATACACATGCATAAAGTCCCTTGGCACAAATGGAATTCATGAGCATGTGTTGAGAGAACTGCCCCCCTAAAACTGTAGAACTGTGAACAAGGTTATAAATATATCCCAAGGTTCTGGTAACTTTTAGAAACCACTTTAACCACTTTCTCATGGTTTATTATGATATCAGCAAATCCCCCTCTCTGTATTTATAGCCTTGTAATTCACAATTATTCTGGGCCCATCAATGTTTCTGGCATCTGAGCATAGAACTGATGTTATTAGTTCATGTATTATGGTACTGTCCATGAATGCTAAACATATTCCAACACAGATTCCTGGAATTCATTCATCAAATATTTTATACTACTGTTCTTTTAATGATTCATTTATCCTTAGTAATATTTGTATTCTGGAATGTGGTGTCTCTAGCCGACAGCACAATGCTCTGCTGAATTATCTTTTTCTTTCACAGCATAACAAAATAGAGCACAGTCAAACTGAAGATGGCCTTTAGTTCATTGTCAGAATAATACTGCTTACCAAGCATATCCAGACACATTTCTTAAACCACATGCAATGCTCTGACTGCAAACGTGATCATAAAGTCATTAACCAGCATCTTAAAATGAGGGTGTGATATACATATTTAAATGTTCAGGAAAGCCAAATGTATGCTTTTGTAAAAGCATATTCCATTTCAGCTTCGGCTTATATCAATTATGCAACATTGCACAGATGTGAGAATTCACCTTTATTTTTCATGAGCTACTAAAATACACTCCTTTTAAAATAATATACATTATCTATCACTAACAGAAGCTTTTTTATGGTATTAAGTATTTGTCCTTCACAAAATAAGAGTCAGCTAGATGTACAGGCTGAACATTCACAATACTGAGGATTTATTTTTACTAGCAAATTATCATTAGCAATAAAATTAAGGAGGAACTCATTTTACATGGTACAGCTTTCACTAAAGGAAGTAAATAAAGGTTATGCAACAATGAAGCCATCCAGAAATTAGAATCCATGGCATTTTATATATTTTTAAACACACACACAATTCAGATTTATCCATCTACTAGGTTAAACAAAACTATCAATTACTTCCACCTCCTGCAAACATCATCAAAGCAAGTGATGACAAATATAATCCAAATTAATTTAAAGAGATTATGAAGTCACAACACATTTAACAGGGCTAAATGCTCAGAGTCCACTGTTCTCTTGAGGGGTGTGTGTATATAACTCCCATTAACATTAATAAGAGCTATGCAGACACTAAGGCAGATCTCTGCTCCTCACATCCAAGGGGGAGGCAGGTTTGCCAGCTGACTACCACACAATCTATCATTGAGGAGTTGCTATTGGCAGAGTGAGGGGTCCCCCACCCATTCCTGCCCAAAGGCTAACACCAGTTAGCTAGTTCCTACTGGACTTTCCTCCTTCCAGTTGGACGAGTCGGAGTTCATGGGAAATGAATCAATTGTCACATGCTTATCCAACCATAGAGAGATTCTCAGTTCTTCTTCTGCTTTTCCCACCTGCCACTCACTCACCTTTTCCTGCCTGCCTAAGTGAAGATGTGCTTAGCAAAGATGATGCTCAGCCCTTATGCACTGTCCCGGCATTTGCTGCTGACATTCGCACATGTATGATGGGTGTCATGATCAGTGGCTTTATAATGTCACATGCTTGGTGTGTACCTCAAATTTTGTCCCTGTTTTCTCTCTCTCTAGGAGCAGACTGGCCCATAAAGGGGAGGCAAGGAGGAAACTAAAGAAAAAACAAGTACTGGCAAGTGACCTCCTCAGGTTGCACATGAACAAGGGAGGTTTATATTGCCAAGCATCCATGAAATAAGATTATGCCCTCTACAAGAGATTGAAGACTGAACTCGTTTTACACAAGGAGCTTGGTTGATCCTTTCCTGAAATAGGAAATGGTGGTGCCCAGAGGAAGTGGGGGAAAAGGAGGTCAGCCTCTTTTGACTGGTTGTTCAAGCTCCTATATGGAGCACCAGTTTTTCAGGAGGAATGATACGTGTCTTGTGTAGAGGCTATGGCAAGCATGTTGGGTTTAACTTTGAAGATCTAATTAGATCACCTTGCCAAGGGCTAACAACCTGATATTGTTTATGTTTTCCACATTCAACATGTCTCGATCACACACTGTGGCAAGCCACCCGTGACAGACCCTCCTCAGTCCTTAATCTGTGATGAGTCACAGGTGAGAAGAAAAGCAAGTAAATGATTTCAATCCAAATTGTATTTTAGGAAACAATTAACAGTCCTTCAACAGCAGAGCAGACAGAGACTAGACAGACGTTTTGGGAGATATGAAGATGATAGGTCACCCTGGCAGAATTGTACATATGTAAGCAAAAGACATTTAAAACCAATCTACTTTTCCTCACCAAAGGGCAGTGAAGTTCTCTGGGCACAGGAGTAATTCACTTATAGCTCTTGGTTCTGAAGAGCAACGTGGAGGTGAGGTTCTGAATAAGCTGTGTCTGGCTCTTCTCCTTACCCCCACAAAAGGAGTTACATGATCTGGTTACAAAGTCATCAGAGGGCACATAAGAGCTTCAGCATCTTAGCAAGGCAGCATAGGTCACAATCTGGACCGATTTGTGAGCTGTACTGAGACAGTTTCGTAACTTGATTAACAGAGGTTTGGAGTCAAAGATGACGGCAAGACTCCAAGTTCTGGACTCCGGCAGAGCAGAATTACTACAGAGGAAAACAGCCAGGCAGAAAGAAAAAGATGTTAGCAGGGCCCAATCAACAACAATGCTATTTTTATAGGTCTTCATTTTAGGGACATTAGCACTCAGCCACATTTGGCTATGTGAATGGAAGTGATACAATGCAGGAAAAGGTGTCCCTTGGATCCATAAGGGCCAGCAGTTCTAAATGACAGCTAGAGAATCATAGAATCATAAGACTGGAAGGGACCTTGAGAGGTCATCTAGTCCAGTCCCCTACACTCATGGCAGGACTATGTATTATCTAGACCATTCCTGACAGATGTTTGTCTAACCTGCTCTTAAAAATCTCCAATGATGGAGATTCCACAACCTCCCTAGGCAATTTATTCCAGTGCATAACCAACCTGACAGGAAGTTTTTCCTAATGTCCAACGTAAACCTCCCTTACTGCAATTTAAGACCATTGCTTCTTGCCCTATCCTCAGAGGTTAAGAAGAACAATTTTTCTCCCTCCTCCTTGTAACCACCTTTTATGTACTTGAAAACTGTTATCATGTCCCCTCTCAGTCTTCTCTTCTCCAGACTAAACAAACCCAATTTTTTCAATCTTCCCTCATAGGTCATGTTTTCTAGACCTTTAATCATTTTTGTTGCTCTTCCCTGGAGAGCAAATTTCTCCAATTTGTCCACATCTTTCCAGAAATGTGGTGCCCAGAACTGGAAACAATACTCCAGAATTAGAGGAGAGAATGCTGATCACATCCTTGAATAGTACTAAGCAAAGGAAAGAAAAGAGACACAACTATAGAAGACCCAATTTCATCCCTGTGGGATCGAGAAAGAGTTTGGGCAGTGGTGACGACTGTGGTACTGGGCCCTGAGTAAGGGCAAAGGTTCCCAGACAGAGAGTCTGGGTGAGGCACTGTGATGCTCTAGTTGTTATGCACAGCCATTTGGACCCATCAGACACAGAGCGAAGCAAATCTCTTGCAAGCTCCTTAAGCACTGAGTGATCACTGATCATCAGAAACTGGCTGGCTGGAAAGAAAGCACCCTAAAAACCCAAGAGAAACTCAGAAATTAAAATAGGTAAGATTCAAACCATACAAGTGCTGCATCAGAAGGCAGAACACAAGTTTTCAGTTACTGGAACAAAATCTCCTGGTTAGTGAGATTTAAATGTAAGATCCAGCAAAGATCATAAGGGGAAAAAAATCCTGGCTAGCCAACATATTCAGGCCCAGGGAAGTTTAATCTTGGTGCTAAGAAATAAACAAAAACCAGACTAAAGCTTGTCTAACACTTTTAAAGGGACATGGTCACATAATAGCTGGCACTTTTTTTTTTTACTGTTTTATTGTAATACTTTCTTAAGAGTTTGAGAAGTCTTGTAATGATTTGGGACTAATCCTGCTCTCATTGAAGTCAATGGCAAAACTCCTATTACTGGAGCAAACTGGCATTGTTTCAGGTTTACACTAGTGTAACAGAGTACAATTTGGCCCAGTGGGACCAGAATTTGTCTCTTTGTCTTTTCCCACTTAGCAACGTTGATTTTCCTTAATGTTCGGAATGGAACTGAAATGAAAATGGCTGTACTCAACACTAACAAAGTGCCCTGTCATACTGATACGTAACTGAAAATGCTGACACAGTGATAACTGATATCAGCACATTCTGAGAATAATGTTAGTTTACTGTTGCTGTAGTAATCAACACAGGAAAAACACACATAGTTCCTGTAGGGTCTACAAAACGAGTAGTTATTTGGTGTTTGGTTAAATTTCTTGGTGAAGAAATGGCAATTAAATTACAAACCAAGCTAGTTAGTATCCAGAGGATTTTATCCCCCAGTTTATAACAACGTTAAAGTAGGTCAAAGATCCAGACAATGCCTCTTTAATAAGGTAAGTAGTGTTGTGTTAAAACTCTCTTCTCAATAACTTGTGACCACAAATAGAAAAGAGGCTCCAGACAAACCAATGATAACAGAAGGGCTTCCGTAGCCAAGCCTGGCAACACCATAAGCTTCAAATGTAACAAATTGTGTGGTCCCGGGAGAAAAGAAGAAATTAACAGCACTTAAAATCACCCAAACACTCCTTGGGCAACCAAGTCACCCAGGGAATTGAAAGATCAGGTGGCCAAACATAACCTCCAGAAAACCCCATCAATGTCCTCAGACTGTTGCTGAAGAAAGTTCAGAGGGGAAAACCAGTGGCTGAGCAGACTGGGGAAAGGGAAAATGAGGGGGAGAAAAGCACCACTAATGGAGAGCTAGGCAATTGTCTGAGAAAGGCAATAGTCACAGAGCTATGAAGATATGCCAACCCCAAGAACAGCACTGCCACTCGGCATTTCAGGGGCACCAGGGATTCTAAATAAATCAACAAGTCTACAAATCCTGGTTAATCTTAACTTAAGAGTACAAAACTGCAGTTAAAAAAATTGGTCCATTGGACACAAAAAAGAACCCAGGAGGTTGCAAGGTTAAATCCGTGTACACGTCTTAAATGCTGTGTGAACTCAGCAGCCATTGGGTTCAGTGGGAATTTCCTCAGTATCTTGCAGGATTGGGGCCTTGCTGTGTGACTTTGGTCAAGTTAACTGTCCATTTTGTGCCCTTAGCATCCCAATTCTAAAAAGGAGTAAAAGATACTAAACATTAGAAATTGTATGTCAATTCCCTAGATATGACCAAAAAAAAGCCTAACCTTCAAAGTAACTCCATATAGCAATCACTAGAGTACTGTACATCAGCCTGCATCTATTGTTATTTATAATGCAGTAGTGCTCAAAATGTGCTAGAAGCTGTAGGAACGCATATCAGGAGACAGCCCTCTTCCCAAAGAGCCATCTTTCTTTTATCAAACTCCTCAGAGCACCACAGACAAGCCAAGGTAATCACCCTTATCCACTGAAGAGTAGATGCATTGATAAGGCCATCTAAAACAGAGTAATAAGAGATCACCTAGATCCCCAAGAGAGACAAAATAAGGAGAGCTCGGACAGAGGTGGCAGCGAGTATCAAAGGGAAAATGAAGTCATGTGAATGGGATGCTCACACAAGGTTAACCAAGATCAAGATGGTGATTGATAAGAATGAGAGAGACAGGAAACCATGGGGAAGACAGAGAAAAAAAAACTATACTGAATGGGAGACATTTAGCTGATCAGAAAATTAGCACATTGAGTAAAGCCAGAAGATTCAGAAGTCAAAAGAATGTGATAAAGGACGAACAAGAGAATTGATGTCAGTTCTAAAGTCATCAAGAATTGTAAGTCTGGATGTCCCGATAACCAAAATCAACTCATAATATTCACTGAGAGAAATCATAGCTGTTCTCCAGTTATTGGTAAGTGAAAGCATACAGACCATGCCCTGGCCCTGCTCTCACCAGGACACAGAGGCCAGGTGGAGCTGGGCACCACAGCAGTGCTCCATGCCACCCTGGCACTACTCAGATTCTGAGAAGTCTGCATCCTCACCAGGGTAGCTGCTCCATTCTTCCTTCCAAACCCACTGTGATGTGCTGAGGATGTTCAGAGCTACCACATGTGGCAGTAAGGGAGCTCACATGGAATCATGGCCACTCTTTGGCCCAATGCAAATTAAAAGATGGGTCAATAAAAGGCAAGGCAAGTGATTCGCCACAATGCTACGCCAGCTTTATGCCAGTGTAACTCCATGGTCATCACACCCAAAGTGTTCACAAGAAAAGATTGTCAGAGAATTGACAGAAAATCAGAGGGGGGGAGGAAATCTGACATTGCCCCTTATCCTCCATCAACAGAGGGAAGGGCTGCTGAAAGATGAGCCTCACTTAAAGTAGCGATCAATGCTCCTGGATTTTTAAAGGAACAGCAAGGATATTAATATTTTCCACATAAATATGTATTAACCTCAGGAATGTATTATCTACAGGCAGTGAAGCTTTATTATGTAAACTCAATTCAGTTTCAACATCACTATTTTGGAGTTCAAAGCTAAAGAGCCAAAATAATGGGCACAAGTTGCAGTAGAAACAGAACCTGACGACTCCTCCAAACAACGTCACGGGATGCAGACTTCGAGGAGCTCACAGTATGGCAACCTGAGTCGCAATTTTTGGCATGATAAAAAGCCAAACACCGTGCATACAATCTTAATAACAGGTATGGGCCCAGATCCCACAGCTTTGTCCTGAAACACTCAAGAGAACCGATCAATCTATCCTAACTGATCTATTAGCCCAAGAAGGACAAGAGTCAATAAAGCCACCCCTGAGTCAGCAGTCAAACCGTCCCCCTCCACTCCCTAAAAATCTAAAAACCCTGCATGCTCCAATCAGCAAGAGCAGAAGAGGTGGGAAAACAGGTCATTTCTCAACTAAACACAAGCAGTGCCACAGTACAGTAGAACCCTAACCAACGGTGCCCCTGAGCACTAAATTCAGTCCTTTCCCCCCTCAGTCTCGTCTCTCAATTTCAGCTCCAACTCCTTTATCTTTTATTTCTTTTTCCAAAGACACACTTAGAGATGAACCCATTCATAACTGCCTATCCACAGACAGTTTGTGGCAGCATAATTGACAATGAGTCTGCTGCAAAAATGAAAATGCCGTTTTAATAACCTGAGCCTAAAATACATTCTGTTGTATGCCTCAAAGGGTTTCAATAAAAAGTCAACCTGTAGAGACATATTTTCTTGGCTTAAACAACAATCCAAAGCATATAAATGTAGTCCAACTATAATGACATATTTATAGGCCAATAAAGCTTACATTGCAGCTTTCATACTTCACTTAAAGGAACTCTGTAAGAAGCAGTGTTATATAAAATAATTTGAATTTTTTTTTAACTATAGCCCAAGGAATACAAATTTGTAACTTACCCATGTTTAACTGATAGTGTTTACACTGCTTAATTGCTAAAAGAAAAAAATTGTAAAATGAAATGACTCCTCATCTGGCTATTTCCAATTGATTTACCAAATATGGGTATTGAAGTCCATTTATTAAAAATAACCCCAAGCTCCTAAATAATTCTAAAGACAAAAATAAATAACTAGAAGCCATAGTGAATGATTTTGTCAGGCCAATTCTTCTGGAAAAATAGGTTCTCATGTTTATTATGAATAATACATTACTCAACTATTCTATTTTTATATACTGCATTGTTGTTATTCCTTATTTGTATCAACATTTGAAATAAATAGTCAGAAAAATATAAATAGACTTAAGACATTAATTACTCACATTTGATGCTGACATATTTGTAAAAAGAGAGAGAATGTATAAAATACATACCCTGAACGGCAGGGATATAATTTTTGGAATCATTTTTCAGGCTGAAAACTTAACCTCAGAAATATGAGATTTTTATATATTTAATGCACTTCCTAAGGAAAAGACCTACATAATTTAAAAGGGATGAAAACAATAAGTTTCTATAGAAATGTAATCTGTTTCTACAGAAATTACCTTTAAAACCTATTAAATTTAATGGAAAATTATATGGGGTTTTTTGAGTCATCCTTTAGAATTCCTTAGCAGGGATATAATTTTCTATTAAATTTTAGAGGAAGGTCAAATATATCCTATAGGAAAGTAATCATTTTTATTCAACTACATAGGATTTTTTCATAAAGGAAATGCGAATTTCCACAAGGAAAATGGTTTCAGGCAATCACATTGTTTATCTAGGTCCTGCCAACAAAAGAATCAGAAATTTGCTAGCCTACAATCAGCATTAAACATTGGTAGAGCTCATGAATCATTTTCCTGACTAGTTCAGGCAAGGGTTTGTTTCTAAGAAGTAGACTACAGACTACGTCCCCTAAAGACCAGTCTAAGGCCTGGTCTACACTATGAGTTTAGGTCGAATTTAGCAGCGTTAAATCGAATTAAGCCTGGACACGTCCATGCGACGAAGCTCTTTTTTTCGACTTAAAGGGCCCTTTAAACCGGTTTCTTTACTTCACCTCCGACAAGGGGATTAGCGCTAAAATCGGCCTTTGCGGGTCGGATTTGGGGTAGTGTGGATGGAATTCGACGTTATTGGCCTCCGGGAGCTATCTCACAGTGCTTCATTGTGACCACTCTGGACAGCACTCTCAACTCAGATGCACTGACCAGGTAGACAGGAAAAGCTCCGCGAACTTTTGAATTTCATTTCCTGTTTGCCCATCGTGGAGAGCACAGGTGACCACGCAAAGCTCATCAGCACAGGTAACCATGATGGAGTCCCAGGATCGCAAAAGAGCTCCAGCATGGACAGAACGGGAGGTACGGGATCTGCTTGCCATATGGGGAGACGAATCAGTGCTAGCTCAACTCCATAGCAATAAACGAAATGGCAAAATATTAGAAAAAGTCTCAAAGGCCATGAAGGACAGAGGCCATAACAGGGACGCACAGCAGTGCCGCGTGAAAATTAAGGAGCTAAGGCAAGCCTACCACAAAGCCAGAGAGGCAAACAGAAAATCCGGAGCAGAGCTGCAAACATGCCGCTTCTACGTGGAGCTGCATGCCATGCTAGGGGGTGCAGCCACCACTACCCCAACCGTGTGCTTTGATTCCATCAATGGAGAATCATGCAACAGGGAAGCGGCTTCGGGGTACAAGGAAGATGATGATGAAGACAATGAAGATAGCTCACAGCAAGGAAGCGGAGAAACCAGTTTCCCCAACAGCCAGGATATGTTTATCACCCTGGACCTGGAACCAGTAACCCCCGAACTCACCCAAGGCGTGCTCCCAGACCCTGAGGGCACACAAGGGACCTCTGGTGAGTGTATCTTTGTAAATATTACACATGGTTTAAAAGCAAGCGTGTTTAATGATTAATGATTAATTTGCCCTGGCAATCACGGCCAGTACAGCTACTGGAAAAGTCTGTTAACGTGTACGGGGATGGAGCAGAAATCCTCCAAGGACATCTCCAGAACGCTCTCCTTCATGTAGTCCCAAAGCCTTTGCAAAAGGTTTATGGGGAGGGCTGCCTTATCCCGTCTGCCATGGTAGGACACTTTACCACGCAAGGCCAGTAGCACGTAGTCTGGAATCATTGCATAACAAAGCATGGCAGTGTATGGTCCCGGTGTTTGCTGGCATACAGACAACATCCATTCCTTATCTCTCTTTGTTATCCTCAGGAGAGTGATATCATTCATGGTCACCTGGTTGAAATGGGGTGATTTTATTAAGGGGACATTCAGAGGTGCCTGTTCCTGCTCGGCTGAACAGAAATGTTCCCCGCTGTTATCCACGTGGTGGTGGGAGGGGTGAAGTGATCATCCCAGAGAATTGGGTGTGGGGGCATAGTTGGGTTTGTGCTGCATGTTAACCCGGAAACCACAGCCCCTCCTTTTATATTGCAAACCCATTTTAAGTGGCCAACCCAGCGGCTGCTTGGTATGGGAAATGAGGGCACTACTGTTTGAAACCATTCCCACATGTTAAGAAGGTTAAAAAAGCCAAAAGACTGTGGTTTACCATGGCTGCCTGCAAGCCGAAATCTGTTGCCTGGCACTGTGTGAGTGATCTCTCACACCAAACCGGCAGGCCCTCAATATAAGAGGAAAAATGTGACCTTGTAACGAAAGCACGTGCTGTGTAATGTGAACAGCAAAATTTAACGTGAAAGAGTGTACCCATTGTTCTCTAAAATGTGTCTTTTTTAACCACCTCTCCCTTCTCCTCCACCAGCTGCAAATGTTTCTCCTTCACAGAGGCTAGTGAAGATTAGAAGGAGAAAACGGCGGACTCGGGATGATATGTTCTCAGAGCTCCAGATGTCCTCCCACGCTGACAGAGCACAGCAGAATACGTGGAGGCAGTCAATGTCAGAGTGCAAAAACGCACAATATGAACAAGAGGAGAGGTGGTGGGCTGAATCGTGGGCTGAAGAGAGCAAGTAGCGGGCTGAAGAGAATAGGTGGCGTCAGCTTGCTGACAGAAGGCAAGAGTCGATGTTCTGGCTGCTGGAGCATCAAACTGATATGCTCCAGCATATGGTTGAGCTGCAGGAAAGGCAGCAGGAGCAGAGACCGCCGCTACAGCCCCTGTGTAACCAACAGCCCTCCTCCCCAAGTTCATAGCCTCCTCACCCAGATGCCCAAGAACGCGGTGGGTGGGCCTCTGGCCACCCAGTCACTCCACCCCAGATGAGTGCCCGAGCATCAGAAGGCTGGCCTTCAATAAGTGTTAAAGTTTTAAACTGCAGTGTGTCCTTTTCCTTCCCTCCTCCCCCACCCCTCCCGGGCTACCTTGGCAGTTATCCCCCTAGTTGTGTGATGAATTAATAAAGAATGCATGAATGTGAAGTAACAATGACTTTATTGCCTCTGCAAGCAGTGCTCGAAGGGGGGAGAGGAGGGTGGTTAGTTTACAGGGAAGTAGAGTGAACCGGGGGGGGGGGGAGGTGGAGGGTTCATCAAGGAGAAATAAACAGAAGTTTCACACTGTAGCCTGGCCAGTCACAAAACTGGTTTTCAAAGCTTCTCTGATGCGCACCGCACCCTGCTGTACTCTTCTAACCGCCCTGGTGTCTGGCTGCACGTAATCAGCAGCCAGGCGATTTGCCTCAACCTTCCACCCTGCCATAAATGTCTCTCCCTTACTCTCACAGATATTGTGGAGCACACAGCAAGCAGCAATAACAATTGGAATATTGGCTTCACTGAGGTCTATCCGAGTCAGTAAACTGCGCCAGCGCACTTTTAAACATCCAAATGCACATTACACCATCATTCAGCACTTGCTCAGCCTATAGTTGAACAGGTCCTGACTACTGTCCAGGCTGCCTGTGTACGGCTTCATGAGCCATGGCATTAAGGGGTAGGCTGGGTCCCCAAGGATAACGATAGGCATTTCAACATCCCCAATGGTTATTTTCTGGTCCGGGAAGAAAGTCCCTTCCTCCAGCGTTTGAAACAGACCAGAGTTCCTGAAGACGCGAGCATCATGTACCTTTCTCAGTCATCCCACGTTGATGTTAGTGAAACGTCCCTTGTGATCCACCAGGGCTTGCAGCAGCATTGAAAAGTACCCCTTGCGGTTTATGTACTCAGTGGCTTGGTGCTCCAGTGCCAAGATAGGGATATGGGTTCCGTCTATCGCCCTACCACAGTTTGGGAATCCCATTGCAGCAAAGCCATCCACAATGACCTGCACGTTTCCCAGAGTCACTACCCTTGATATCAGCAGGTCTCTGATTGCATTGGCTACTTGGATCACAGCAGCCCCCAGAGTAGATTTGCCCACTCCAAATTGATTCCCGACTGACTGGTAGCTGTCTGGCGTTGCAAGCTTCCACAGGGCTATTGCCACTTGCTTCTCAACTGTGAGAGCTGCTCTCATCCAGGTATTCTGGCGCTTCAGGGCAGGGGAAAGCAAGTCACAAAGTTCCATGAAAGTGCCCTTACACATGCGAAAGTTTCGCAGCCACTGGGAATCGTCCCACACCTGCAACACGATGTGGTCCCACCTGTCTGTGTTTGTTTCCCGGGCCAGAATCGGCGTTCCATGGCATGAACCTGCCCCAGTAACACCATGATTTGCACATTGCTGGGGCCTGTACTTTGTGAGAGATCTATGTCCATGTCAATTTCCTCATCACTCTCGTCGCCGCGCTGCAATCTCTGCAATCGCCTCCTCGCCTGGTTTTGCTTTGGCATGTTCTGGCTCTGCATATACTCCAGGACAATGCGCGTGGTGTTCATAGTGCTCATAATTGCTGCGGTGATCTGAGTGGGCTCCATGATCCCAGTGCTATGGCGTCCGGGCTGAAAAAAGGTGCGAAACTATTGTCTGACAGAGGGAGGGAGGGGCGAGTGACAACATGGCTTAAAGATACAGGGAGTTAAAATCAACAAGGGTGGCTGTGCATCAGGGAGAAACACAAACAATTGTCACACAGAATGGCCCCCCCAAAGATTGAACTCAAAACCCTGGGTTTAGCAGGCCGTTGATTTCATGGAGGGAGGGGGAAGCAAATGAATACAGAACAAATCTGGTCCATCTATTTTTTACATCTTAAGCTGGCAGCAGACGGTGCAGCATGACTGATAGCCATCGGCATCTTCTGGGTGCTTGGCAGAAGATGCTGTACTACGACTGCTAGTCATCATCGTCAAGACGGTTCAATAGGACTGCCGGCAGGACTGAGTCTCCAGGACACAAAACATGTCTGCCCAGGTGCCTCTGATCGAACTCACTGAGGAATATGATGATGATGGATATCAATCGTAATACACCATCTACTGCCAAAAGGCAAGGAGCTGCTGCTGTGTAGCAACGCAGTACCACGTCTGCCGGCATCCAGATGACATATGGTGATGGTGAGCTGAGCTGAGCGGGCTCCAAGCTTGCTGTGGTATGTTGTCTGCACAGGTAACCCAGGTAAAAAGGTGCGAATCGATTGTCTGCCGTTGCTCTGATGGAGGGGGAGGGGCCTGACGACATGTACCCAGAACCCCCCATGACACTGTTTTTGCATCATCAGGCATTGGGATCTCAACTCAGAATTCCAATGGGCGGCGGAGACTGCGGGAACTGTGGGATAGCTACCCACAGTACAACGCTCTGGAAGTCGACGCTAGCCTCGGTACTGTGGACGCGGTCCGCCGACTTAATGCACTTAGAGCATTTTCTGTGGGGGGACACACAATCGACTGTATAAAACCGATTTCTATAAAACCGGCTTCTATAAATTCGACCTAATTTTGTAGTGTAGACATACCCTAACACTAGCAAACTGACCATCAATTTGCTCTACATCATCTATAGAAAAGTTTTATAACACCGTTTTAAGACAAGAAAAACCTTGCCCACAGTGATTTGAGAGACCATGCTTGGAACCCTACTAGCCATGATTGCAGCTAGCAAATTTCTAACCACAGCGTGCACTGTTTTGTTGGCATGATGCAGAGTGTCGGAAGAGTTCTATGGGCGTGTACTGTACACTCACTAAAGGTGCCATTTTGACAAAAGAGAAGTTACAGCACAGGCAGGTCAACAGCTCAAGATTTCCTACTCTAACTGGACTTATCTGCATTACAAATTTTATTATGTTGACCTATGATTGTGATGAGTCATTTAGATGACATAATGCTCTCCATGAATGACCAGTCAGTGCAGATGAGAGCAAATTTTGTTCAGCATCCTTTCAACTAATACTGATTAAATCCTGATCCCATGTCAAACCAAATGGCAGGGTTAGTTCCCTGGTACTGCCAAACATAGCTGTTTCCTTAGCAAGAAAACCATAGTTCCTCCACATTATTTACTGAACAGGAAAACTACAGTAGAACCTCAGAGTTATGAACATTAGAGTTACTAACTGGTCAATCACACATCTCATTTGGAACTGGAAGTATGCAATCAGGCAGCAGCAGAGAAAGAAAGAAAGAAATACAGTACAGTATTGTGTTAAACAAACTACTGAAAAATAAAAGGAAAGTTAAATTTTTTTTGGTCAAGCTAAGGAAACTGTTTCTGTGCTTGTTTCATTTAAATTAAGAGGTTAAAAGCAGCATTTTTCTTTCACATAGTAAAGTTTCAAAGCTGTATTAAGCCAATGTTCAGTTGTAAACTTTGGAAAGAACCACCATGATGTTTTGTTCAGAGTTACGAACAACCTTCATTCCCGCGGTGTTCGTAACTCTGAGGTTCTACTGTACATTTAATCCATTTAATGTTAATATTACATTTAAATAAACCAAGCAGTAACAGGATTTCTTGTCTATCTTTCAGCAGTTGGGCCCATTCTCAAAAGCAACCTGCCCAATGGTTAAATGTCTTCTTGTGCCTGTGGGTTTCAAACCAATCATAACCAGTCACAGAGAGAAACTTTTTTTAAAAATTAAGTCAACCTTTTTTTTTTTGTATAGGCAGTGGCAAAGCAGCCTGATTCATGAACTAAAAGGAAGCCACATGCAATGCTCTCAGTGTTGGGTTTTCACAATTACGTTGTTATAGTTCCGATACCGTATGCATTTTTAGTGTAACCCCTCTTTTCAAAGGCTTAACATGCAGCTCTGAACTGTGTGTGCTAGGTTTCAAGATAATTTTCTTTGGCTCTTGAGTCAATAATACTGGTTTTATAAACTTCCCACAAAAGATTTGTTTGTTTGTTTGTTCATCAAAAACAAAACAAGAGAACATTAAACCCCAAAATCTCTGTCTGAGAAGCATTCAGATTCTTTTGATACAACAAACAGATGCAAGGAAATGTACAAGGAAAACGCCAATGTAATATGAGATTGTCTAATTACTGCATCTAGTTACAAAGAAGAAGAAACCACTAACAAAAGTTTTGCAAGTGTTTTACTCTAGATATTTATTAAAAATATCAACTTTCAATCATAATGAAACATCATCCTGACTAGCTGATGAAGTAAAATAAGACTGACAAGACTGACCTCACCATTTGCTTAGATGGGAAATGAGAGACTCAACTCTGTTGTAAGGTAAGTTCTATAAGGCAGATCCTCAGCTAGTGTAGGTAGACATAGCTCCATTGTAGTCCAGGGAGCTATGCTGCTTACACAACTGAGAACTTGGCCCACTATCTTCAATTCATGAAGATGAGAAAAAAATTCTGCACATGGAGTTGGCAGAGTATCAGCCTTAACTTTTGATTTCTTACCTTTCATCCATTTATGTGCTAATCTTGAAGCTATCTAAGCTTAGCTTTTAAAAAAAAATGTACTACAGGAAATAAATTTCATTGAAACACATGTTGAAATATATTTTCCTGTCAACCAATGTGTATGCCAGTCTGCCAATAAAGCTAATGGGAGTTAGGCATGTTTACCAACAGAAGACCAGCTGCCTCAGACGTCATCCTACAGCCCTTGCATAAGAATGTGTCCCATTAAAGGAAATGGGAGTTGTAGGTGCACAACTTCTACAAAGTTGGCGTTTTTAGTCCCAAATTCTGAACCCACTTAGGCCCCAATTCTGCAAGGTGAGACATGTGGGCAGATCCTGCATTCACATCCCATTGACGTACTGAAGTTAAAGGAGAGCCAGGCAGTGCAGGAGACTGTCCATGTGAACCAACTTGTAGGACTGAGACCTTACGTGCATATGCGGAGAAAGAAGCATCCCAAAAACTGTAAACCTGCTTGCAGAGATCCAAAACATTAGAGAGCCCATGCAGCAGAGAAGCTGTCCATATGAGTTCCCATGCCTCTCCATTTTTGCAGAGAGGGAAAAGTGAGAAAGAAAAGATCCACTGCACCATAAAACCAAATGATGGTACAAATGAGTGTAAGTACGATTAATTACAACGTAGGCTAAATGTTAACGATAAACTTTAAAGTAAAATGTATTAGACTATGGAACAATATCCCAAAGGGAGTTGTGAAAACCTCATTTGTTAAGACAATTAACACTGTATTGGACAAAGACTGGAGAAGCACTAGTGATAGGCAACAACCCTATGTTGGCAAGAATATAGGCAGTATGATCTAATAGGTCTTTGACCTCTCTCTTTCCAATATGATTCTAATTGCATAGAGAGAAGGCATCAGATTCAATCCCATATGACGTATAGCATATACTTGACCCCAATGCCTACATAGTTTCTGTGGGAAACCCTTGCAAATTACCATTGCTTGCAGCTTCAGGATTTGAGCCTTAGTGTTTACAGTCTTAGAGTCAATGACAGTTTTGTCTGAATAAGCACTGCATGATTGGGCTTGTTCCCTTTAGAAATACAGTCACAGATAGGCAAACAGCAATTTTAGAAAAGGAAACTATATTTACCAAGATCAGCCTTTTCCTTTAGAATGTCTTTGAAGTTCAGGCCACTGTTGAGTGTGGACTGCCTGTATCTCATCAAGGCTTCCTTCTGCCCATTCTTGCCCAGTTCCATGTGTATGACTGGGTCAGCCCGGAGACCACACTTCCACTTGGAGAAATCTGAATGTGCCCATTTTGCCAAGTCTTCAAGCTTCACAGTCACCTTCTCTGAAACGGCAATAACTTCATCCTGCAAGATGTAGTCAAACGAGAACAGAGCGTGTCATGTGTGGCTTATGATGAATGATAAGTTTGTAGCACTGCCTCTTTGACATGTTATTGGAAAAGTTTATCTTGCTCTTAGCAGATTACTTTTTCTGTGATACAGAATATCCAATAACTCATGCAATTTGCATGCCATTTTAGTGTCACTGTTAGTTGTTTATTTGAAGCAAATATTTATGTGATAAAAAATGTCCAAGAACATCAGGGCAGTAGTCCTAAAATGCATTTTAAATGTGGATTGCCAAAGTGCATTCTGTATATCCCAAAGGCTCAGATGAAAGCTTGCTTTTTAGGTGCAATTAGCTGCAAATGTAAAAACTCATGGCTGGATGACTAATGGTTATAGCTAGTCCTCAAATAAATGGTCTAAGTAAATCTTAGATTCTTGGAACTCTGACTCACCAGAAAATTCCTGTGTTTATGGTACATTTTCCCTTGGCTTATACACAAATATTGAATTTAACTTTTGTCCTAAAAATTAAATAAAACTGTGATGTAATCCCAAAAGAAATACTGCATAAATGTTAAGTGTTTCCCACCAAAAGAAACTCGCATATTCTCATGTTTCTTAAAACTTTTTCAAGAACAGAAAATAACTATTTTTCCCTCCTCTTAAGCATACATTCTATGAAAAAAGCAATTTAACCTTAGTTTAGCCTGCTGAACATATACTTGAATTAAACTTCTCTAATTGCTACATTTTTATCCTTCCAGGAAACAATCAACTCTTCTCAGTCATGATGAATAAGCAGAATGTTTTATAGCTGCCTACTGTAAGCAGGGTTTAAGAAGGCTTCAGAAAAAGAAAAACCTAACCCCAACTCCTACCAAGATAAACTTGAGATCTTTAAGTTAAATATTTGAAACAGTTGATGTTTTAACTTGAACTGACTTACACCACACCTTTCACACCACACATTTCTAGATAAAACACAGGTAGCATAGTCACTTTAAAAATATTAACCATAATTCTTTCTTTCTCCAAAATAAACACAACTATTTAGGAATGGAGAAGAGAGAGAGAGAGAGAGAGAAATTCTTGTAGTTATTAAATAAACAGAAATGCATGGTTGGTTCTGTATTTTTTGCTTAACACATTCCTCAGGAAATAAAATATTGCTCAATAGCAAAAAAAAAAAAAAAAAGAAAAAGAAAAAAAGGGGTGGGTGGGAAGTGTGGGTAAGTTTTGTGATAAGTTACACACAACATGAAACCTCCACAGTAGCTTTGGTAAAACGTAGATCTGATATTTCACTCTTCCTTGTATAACACAAAGATGTTTTATAAGCAGTCATCTTCTATTACTTTTAGTGCAATAACAAATATTTACTCAAAAATGAACCTCATACTTGTATGCTAAGTAAATTTTAGTAATGGAATCTTTTCCTTTATCACTGTGCTGAATATGAACTTCCATTGAACAACAAACAATCAAGACAATGTTTTAACTTTCCGCTTATGACAAATGTTATTACTTTGTAAACAATGCTGCATACTACACAGTACATTTTCAATGGATGGTTTCACCCAATTTCATTACACCATCCATTTGAAATAAAAGATCTGTAGTTGCTATGCATTTTATAGCTATTACATGGTGATTATTAAATGTCAGAGTGAAAAAATTGAGTCTGCATGAAGACAGACTTAACAGCTTCTGGATGGGGTCTTCTGTATAGGATGTTGAATGGAATCATTAAGTATCACAATTTCTAATACTGAGTACTTAGAAACATTCTATTTAGCAGCATCTTTCATAGAAATCTGACTTCCAGATTAGATAGATATGTTTTTGGTTAAAGTGTTATTTTCAAAATAACTTTTATGGCCAAATTATTATGATTTCAATTACCAGTTTCTTCATATCCTTTCCAAGAAGTGGTATGACTAACTTTGGCTGGCATACAAAGTTAGCCAAGCAAACAATCTATTAACTAAAAGAAAAGTTACAATCACTGTTACATCTTCAATGAATAAACCTGTTTGAGACTACAACCTTCACATACACGGTACATACAGAAACCATAAATCCAAGAATATTGATTGATAAACAACCCGTATGTTTTACTAACAATTCAGCAGCAAACCCACTTTGCAATACAGTCGTATACCCGGATTTAGCTGGAAATTTGATAAGGAAGCAGAAAAATATGGAAGATGTAAGTATCAGGAAACACAAAAGAGCACAAATTATGCCTTCACATTTAAAGTTTTGTGTGACAGCAAAATGACCACACAGCAACAACCATGACCAAAGTGTTTTATTCTTAGTTTTGCCTACATCAGAGTGAATGGCTAGGAAAAGAATCTTTGCAAAAACTGTCATGTGATCATATTAGCAATTTGCAAAATGAGTATTATGATCATAAATACTGTTGTGGCAGCTAATGTAATACAAAAGGTACGCACAGAAAGGCACTTTGAATCAGATTAGCATATAAACCAAGTATATGAATACAAACCATAACAAAAATTTAGCCAGTTACTGTGGTAACGGATGCAATTAAGGATGTCTCATTTTCTAAACATTTTATAGATAGGTGAGGAGGAGAAATAGATCAAAATGCAACTAAGTACATTGGGTGGAATTTTCAAAAGTATCTAAATGACTTAGGAACAAAAATCTCTTTGAAAGTCAGTGGGACTTATGCTCCTAAATCATTTAGCTTCTTTTGCCTATAAAATAATTGTTTATGGCATTAACTATAAAGAAATTATTTAGTGTGAGATTTTCAGAAATGTTCTATGTTGGCCTAACTCTGTTCCCACCAAACTCAATAGTAAACTGATTATGGTGGGAGCAGATTTAGACCAATGATGAATGCTTTTGGCATGAATTCAGGAAAGTACCTAAGTGCACATGTAATTTTAAACACTTAGGATGGGATTTTCAAAAATGCCGAAGGGAGAAAGGCACAAAAGTCCCACTGAAGTGCCTAAGTGAAGACAGGACTCTCCCTTAGATTTTTGAAAATCTCACCCCTAAGCAGACCCATTTACCTCCAGGAGACTACTCACATACTTAAAGTTAAGCATGTACATAAGTATCTTCTTGAATCAGGACCTACACTGTGAATGTCATAGGCCAATAGCCAAGGCCATAACATCCCACAGTAGAATCAGTAGAAAGGGGACAAAGGGACTCGGAAAGTCCTCCGGGTTCACCTTGTTGTTTCCTCCCAATACTTCCTTAGGGGATTAGTATCAAATGGATTGCATCATACTCCTGAATTTGTTGGGAACAAGGTGAAAATGGTTCAGAATTGCAGCCAATTGCATCTCAAGACCCTGATTCTACAGTCTCTATGAAGCAGAAACTCCCATTGCCTTCAAAACCTCCTCTGACTTCAATAGGAGTTTTGTCTCAGGTTAAGGATATTGGAGTCAGAATTTGCTGGGGGCCTAGAGGAAAGCATAGCAGAAGTAGGCAGAATAGGTAGAATGTTTCTGGTTCCCAGAGGAGTCAGAACACCAGCAGCCATTGGTAACCTCGTCTAACAGATGTGACGTAATTACTCCAGGAAAGGTCTCCTGGTGCTTGCCATTGTGTATAGGGTGTTGGCCTTCCCATGACCCCAACGTGTCCAAACACACCTCCTCTGACAATGCTAATGCCCTCATAACTACACTTGGGGACCTATGGATATAGCATTCAGAGTACCTCTAGTGAAGGAGTGCTGAAGGTGGAGGGGCTGCCCAGTGCATAGGCACTGGAGCAGCTATAATCTGTCCCGTTGTATTATTAATACATAAACACTATAACCTAAATTCTGCAGTCTTTACTCAAGCCACATTCTCATTGAACTCATCTGGGAGTTTTGAATATTCTGGGTGGCAGAATTTGTCTGTGCACTAATCCAAACCAATGCAGATCTCCATGTTGCTACATTATCCAACAGCACATTAAACTGGAACACAACCGTTCATGAACCAACAATTTATGTTCAGGCACTCCCTGACTTAGTGCATTCTTATTTGCCAAGCAGTTAATCTTAAAGTAAACCAAGGGAAACAACATCTAGATTGGTTCCTACAGCATTTCACTGACTTCATTGCAAATATTTTTATATGGAAAAGGGCCGTTTGTGGACGAATAATTATTTTGTTCAATGCCCTGTTAGAATAAAGATATCCTGACAAGTTTTTAGCAGGGGAAATCCAGATCCATATATGAAAAATTTGGGCTTCTGATACTCTCAGTGTTTGAAGCCCTTCTCTGTTTGTCAAGAAACAAACAAGCAAAAAAGATATGTAATTCTCCATTGGGACAGCAATGGGGGTACGAAGCATGGTGGTTAAAAACAACTAAGCCTTGTCTACACTACAGCTATTCCCAATTCAACTGGCAGAGCTGTGCTGGCAGCGAGTTACATGTAGAGAAATCTTGTTTTGTGATGGCATCCTCCATGAGCATTGCAGAGTTTTTGAGTCTGCAGCCCTACATGTTGACGCAACAGCATCACCAGAGGTCTGACATTTCCACATGTATCTTACTGGCGGTATTAACTTCAAAGCCTATTTGTGGCCATTAAACAAAACACAAATACCCATCTTGACCATTAAAATATAAGGATAAGGAGATAACTGGGTCCAGTTTCGGTTTTGAATCCAATACTCTTGCAAGGAAAAAACAAAACAAGATTCCTGGATTTTTTTTTTAAGTATTTAAAATCGCTTCTAAGATTCTGTTGTGCGTTTAAACAATATTTTGCATTCTCTTGATATATCATTTGCAAGGCCGCCTTAGAAAAATGGTGCCTTGGGCAAACTTGTATTTTGGCACCCCTGGTTCCTGCTGCCTGCCCGGGCTCCCTCCCCTATCATCCCTGGTCCCCACTGCCTCCCCCATCACCCTGGCCCCTGCTGCCTCACCAGCCATCTCCCGATCGCCCCTGGACCCCGCTGCCCACCCCCATTGCTCCAAGTTCCCTTCTGCGGGCTTGCACCCAAGGCCTACCCGGCTCCTTGCCTCTTGACCATGACGCCCTCTGAACCACAGTGCCTTGGACAGTTGCCCACATCACCCACCTATAAAGCCAGCCCATGCCATTTGTCATGAGAACATTCTATGAGGAAAATAAATTTGAATTAATTTTAAACTGAAAAATACAAAACCCCCTGTCTGTACATTTGAATGATTCCTTCCCAGTTTGGGATAATCTGACAAGACAAACAGTGGGTGTTCAATGAGCAACACAGTAATATTTGCACAGCTAATTAATGGCAAAAGATACCAGGCTATTTCATACTTTAAAGCACAAACCAAGTACATCTTTCCGTTTTGTGTAACCTCCTCTTAAATAAAAACATAATTTAGACATGCTCCCTCTTGCTGTACCTTTTTTTTTTTTTTTTTACTCTGTTCACTGTGATTCAAAGCCATTGAAAGTCACAGGAGTCTTTTTCATCGAGTTCAGTAGGCTCTGGATTAGTCCCTTTGCAAACTCATGTTGTTAGCCCATGTGCAATGCCAGCTAAGGGTCAGACTTTGTAACTCTTACTCATGATGGTGAGCACTTACTCACTCATACAAGTAGTCTCACTGACTTCAATCAAATGAATAAGTGCACACCAGAGTGAGTAAGAGCTACACAATTGAATGATTGGAACCACAGCTTCAGTTAGAGTGTTTAGAAATATATATCCTGGATGAGACGGTTGAAAAAGTGCTTAAGTCTGAGTTTCTCCACAGTGGTGATATCGATATGTTCCACTGTGGTAAATAATTCAGGTTACAGTCTGATACAACTAACTGAATAAACTTAAGCCCTGATTCCTGCAATTGACTCCATGCAGCTAGATTCCTTTACCCATGTGGAGTTACTTCAATGGGAACCAACTCACGGTTCCATCCATAGCGTCAATTAGTTTGAAAAATATTAAGAGTCTCTCTCCTCTCAGGCAGATTAAACTAATATTAAGGGAAGAGCAAATTTACAACCCAGATCGACGACTTGGATATGCATATGCTTTAAAGTTTTCAAAAAGCACGTTTGGTTCAAAAGTCAGCTTATGAGTTTGTCCCGTAAACATTTTTAAAGCTGAGCCTTGTGTTTTGTGTCCATTACCAATGTGGAATTTCTTCCCAAAAAGGCAGTTTGGGCCACTGGATAGGATACTAGAGTAGCAGACATGGGTTCTAGTCCCAGCGCTATCTTTGACAGTGCAATTGCCCAAATTCACACTGTCTCCATCTCTTCATCTATTAGCTGGGGATACTAATCATGCGTATCCACCTTTGCCAAACACTTTGAGTTTTATGAATGAAAAGCCATATTGGTGAGAAGTGCCAGTGCTTGTGCTGTGCCCTGGGTGTGCCCAGTGCTGTATGGGCCAAAGCTTCACTGTATCTAACACCCAGACCCTGTAGGGGGATTTCAAGTGGCAAAACAGATAATAATCAGAGTAACAAGTTCTAAATACTAAAGAATCAACATTTATCCTTAAAAACAAAATAGATTTGATTAACATTTCCACAAATTGATTAACGATTTTGGAGCCTCACATGCTGGGTGCTCAGTGTGAGACAGCTTAAAGGGGTCTGATTTTCAAAGGATGAATGCTCATTACTTTCTAAAAACAAGAAAACCAAACCAACCAACCAACCAAACACCAGGCTGCTTTAAGGTTTCCCAAATTGGGCATCTAAAAATGGAGGCTCCCCTAATCACTAGTCACTTTTTAAAATCTCGACCTTTGGTTTTACATGGCACCTTTCAGTATTTCAATACCCAAACCAACTACACATATTTCTGTTCTCTGGTGTTACGTTAAAATCCAAACTAGAAGGAATATCTTTTGCACAAGAAAATGAAAATAAACAGGACTATTTCTTCAAAGGAGTTGATTTCAGCATGATGCAAATAATGATAGTAGAATGCCCCTTGTGACATTACAGCACCTCCAGGGCTTTTCAAGGTACCAGGCACAACCAAATTATTAATCTCCTGAGGGCATGGATTCCCTCAGAAAACCAACAAATTCTGGAATCACTAACACAGTGAAGCCTTCTGAACTATTTGACATACATCGTTGTATACCTCTTTCTACAGACTCCCTGGTTATGAAGAAACCCTTAAAACAAGATGACAAATGAATAGAGATATTAAATAAATAAAAACCAACTATGCAGTGACTTACGACTACCAAACCTTTAGAAGATTAAAGAAATCTGCTGTATACCATTTATGTCATCCATAATTATATCTCCATAGAAACATAAAAACCACCCAAGTTGATTACAGCATAAAAATATTCAACTCATATGAGATTAACTATGCTCTGAAGAGATATATTTATGAGATCTCCATTGCATGGTAAGACTTTAATGAAGGCAACATTTACAAATTTTTCCTGCTACAATGAAATTAGGTTTGTGATAGAAAGAGGTGAATTTCAACTCTGCTTGGGAATTAGATTTCTCTCTGCTGCCCCCTTAAGAATATTGACCAGCCAATGGGAATGTTTCCCCTGTCCACACAGTTATCTAAATCTTGAAATAACTGCCTACAAAAGGAGTCACTTTTTTCTTCTATTCCAATAAAATGTGGCATCTAGTCAGCCTATAATTGCAATACATCTTACAAGACTCCAGAGTGAAGTAAAATATTTGCCACTATCAAGCTGAGGTGTGGGGAGAGGGTGAGAAAAGACACTGATACAAATTATCCTTCTTGTATTCTGTTTTTAACCCAACTGAAGGTGTCAGATGATCATTTTCAGAGGAGAAGTTCAGTAAAAAGGGATGGTACCTCTTTGAGAGCCATTATGCTAAATATGTCATTATTGTCTAAGCAACCATCACAAAAGCACAAAACCCTATATTGCCTGACTCAGCAGGTTGGAATGCTTACATCCATGGAAAGTGAGCAGGTAGTTAGAACAGTTTAAAGCAGATTATTTTTTAAAAAGAAAAATTAATTCTTGGAAGGCAGATCGCCACAGGGCAGCTTGGTGTGACTATACAACTTTATTCTAAGCAGGCACACAGTGCATCACAGCTTCTCGTTCGCTGCCAATATCTAGTTGTTTTTTTTTAAGAAGCAAAGGCAGCTTTTAAAAAATTATGGCAACTAAGATATCTCAAAACTTTGACATGCTGAGAATGTTTTCACTCCAGTGCTTCCAGGGGTCATTTAAAGAATTCTGGAGGTCAAGAGTGATTTGAACACCTGCTCGGCTGTCTACTGAATTACTGATCTAGTAACATCAAATATATGGCCTAGAGAAACAGGAGACATACTGTAAAAACTGTTGTTGATGATTATAGGAGACACTGTGTGCCATTTATCTGATCAGTATAATTTGCATGAGAAAAACATCTTCAGCCTTTTTATTGAAACCTTTACCACAGTAGATAGCTGGGGATGCATATTTTACAACCCAGTGCATTGTTGCTGAAAACACATTCACCCACAGGAGCACAAAACACAATTAGACTATTATGGACTACATTCACTAAGGATAATAGAACTATATATTTCATTTTGATATAAAGGGCTCTATTATCCTCTTTATTTACACCTCATGTAGTTTTGATTTTTGTGTAATTTAGATGGGAAATTGATACTGCACGACTCTCATGTAAATTATACAAAATTGTTGTTCTTGCCCTTGGAATTGGGTGCACATCTTAGACCACCTGGTAGATGTTAGGACCACAGTGTATGTCCAAAAGTGGGGGAGGGGGAGAAATGATCTTAAATGATCAAGTTAATTTCTAAACAAATGGAAATATCGAAGAAATTTGTGCATGCAGCTTTAACTTCAGCTACCAATGCTCAGCAGATTACTACAGGTCCCTGCATATGTACTTATATGTAATAACCATAGTGTCTGAGCACCTCATATATATTAATCATAACTTATCCTTGCAACATCCCTGTGAGCTAGAGAAGTATCATCCCCATTTTACGGAGAGGGAACTGAGGCACAGAGAAATTAAATGATTTACCCAAGGTCACACCTGAAGTCTGTGACAGAGCTGAACCCAGGTCTTCTGAGTCCCAGCCAATAGCTTTAACCACAAAACCATCCTTCCTCCAATGACCTCACCAGTATTAAAGGGGCAAGGAACATTTTTATAGTAGAAAATCATTCTTAAACAACCTCTCCAATGTAGGAAGCATCTATCTTTTTCCCCCTTCAAGCTTATTTACTGTGGTCATTGTAGGCAAATACTATTTAAGACAATAAGGCCATAAATCAGCTAGTGGAGTTTATGGCTCTATTCCTGAAGGGTTTTGCTTTTTGGAGGGACCAAAATTAACAATCCTCATCTCAGAATATGAAGCTCCAAAGTGTGTCCTCATCCCATCTACCATTAATATGCAGGGACAACAGCAGCAGAGAACACTGGGCATTAGGAAGGCCACAGAAGAGGGCAAAGCTGCCTTACAGTAACCAAATAGATATCACATTAAACCTCTAGAGCACATGAAGGCTTGGGCTGTCATTTAATCAGTAAAATACTTTGCATTTCCACAACATCAAGATACATATTAAGCCCGACAGCAACTAAATGAGGTAGGTACCATTCCTCCCATTTTGCAGATGTGTTTAGTGAGGCACATAGAAGTTATGTGATTTGCCCAGGGTCACAAGGTACGTCAGTGGCAGAGCCAGAGATGAACTGACTGACCAGTAGTGTGGTTTAACAAGCAGATAATGCTTTCAATTTCACTTTCCACCTTAAATTCCTCATTCAGCACATACTACCCAAACAACCCTCCCACTGCCTCTGGCACACAGTGATTCCAGCACATTCTCATGCATTTTGAAGGGCATCTGGGCAGACTGCTTTCTTGACTAAGCAACTAACTTGTCAGTTGCTCAGAAGAGGCAAGTGTGCTGGGAGTGAAGACCTACATATGCACCTCAAAATTACATTTATATGGCCACCGTTTTTCATTCAAGCACTTGAGGGCACTGTATAAAGTCTAACTGTAAATACATATAGCACAGGAAATTAAGTGACACAGGAGAATTTTAAAAGGTAGACTAAACCTTTAATCTATAATCCTTAGCCAATTTTAAAGGGCAACAAAGATTTTATTTAATACAGGTGACTGGTGTTGCTCCCATTTCTCTAATCTGCACACTGGCATGTGTTTAGTTTACATATTTGTTTGCAACTTAATTATAATTCAAAAATGCAAAACCTGGGAGCATTAGGACCTATCATGTAGCTCTTAACCTACTGGGGTCCATAAACAAGGCAAAGACACAACATGAGGGATCTGAGTAGAGTAACATAATTAAAACGATGTGGGATTCTATTCCCTTGGCATTAATACATCTTTTGTACAATCTCCTCTTCATGATTCAGCATTTGTAAAAGGAATCACATAAAATGATAAGGAATGGAGTGTTACTGGCTCTTTGTGGGATAATAGTAAATTTGGTCTGGGAAGGGAAGGGGGGCTTCTAGAGGGATGAGTGCAAACACTTAGATTTCTGATTTCTATAGCAACTCCTGGGTTGTTGTTGTTTTTTTTTTCTTCTGAACAGAGGTTCAAATTGAATTTATATCTGCCAGTGCAGATAGAAGTTATGACCAAGGAGAAAATAGGTTTCACTCAAAATATTTTCTCATCAGATGGCCTACAGATCTCAGATAGTTGTTTTAGTTTAGGCAAGTTGACAAGCATTTCATTGCTAATTTTGCCTAGTACTGTTACAGTTTGAAAAGCTTTCCTTGTAGATTACATAATTATATTTTTCTAAACAAAGAGTACATTGCATTAGCAGGTTTAAATTATGCAAGCCTATTCTTTTGTCTTTTGTTGTATTGTATTCTATTGTGCTGGTAAAACAATATGTGCTTTAATTAGCAAATATCTGTAAATAATTTACTTGCTTTTCATACAACGGAACAATGGAGCCAATTTTCACATACATCTACTGAGCATGTACAGTGGATTTCTTGCCAGAATCTTCCATTGTTCAATATCTGTATCAATTTGCCCATCGTTCACAACCAACACTGTGCAGTGGAGAAAGAAACTAAAGTTCTTAGCCCACCAGTGGCAGTCCCATCACAATACACCCCAAAAGAGGCTAGTTTGTTCAGACAGAATAAAATATCTTGAAAATGAAAACAAACTCTATTATGTATAACCCTGGCACCGTCACATAGAAACATGGATGACTGCCAAATATTAATGTCACTTGATAAATGCCGTAAAATGCCAATGTCCTTCTGACCTTCTGACTACATTTTAACTACAAAATAAAAAGCTCAACTTGATATGACACTATCAATCACACATACGTCTAGTCTCTACAGGGTTAAAACAGGGTGTGAACCCACACACATAAACACAAAGAAAAATCTCTTAAATCAAATATGTATGATTGTTTTAAGACGTGAAGCATTGTTATTTTGAATATGAATGAAAGGGCCAGAATAAACATTTCAAGAATATTTCAATTATGCATTTCCCAGAACTACATCTCTGGGCAACTAATGCAAATACCGCTCCCATAATAGTAGAACTTCTTCATGAATAAAAGCACATAAGAACTTGAACCAGAACACTTTCTATATCATATGCATATTGTTTGAATATTATTAAAAATGCAAAACCTATGTATGCTTTACTCTCCTGAGCAATACAGTAATTATGATTAAGGGACAAGCAGCACAAAAAGAGCCAATTTATCTTACTTGTGCTTAGGAATACTATTGTGTAACTAAGCAACTAAAGACAAAATATAGTCTAATTAATTCACTCCTATGCTTATTTAAAAGACACAATTAGAACATTTTTATTTTCCAGCCTGCACAGTATCTCAACATGCTTGAGGGTGTAGCATGTAAAGCCTATTATTCTCAAAAGACAAGAGTTTAATGTTTAGTGCCACTGATCAGGCTGGGAAAAGCAACTATGGAGCGCAGTCGGTGCATTTTACAGTCTGAATACACTGAGAAATGAAAGGTAAGGGGAAAAAAAATCTGCTTTAGTGACCATAGACACCAGATTGCTGGCTAATGGCTAGCAACATGTGGCTTCACTGAGTAATGTCATTTCCCTCTTCTTTCTTTGCCAATGTATGTTACTGGTAGTGAGAGAGACAAAAATATAAAGAGTGGATATGCAATTACCAAAACCATGATCTTTTATGATGACTGTCATATCTCTAACATTGCTATTACAGTGTACCTGATTTCCAGCACTGATTTGAGCAACAATACATTTCAAAATCATGCTCATAGCATCAATTGCCAAGCACCCTTTAATAACTGTACTCTCCATATTTGTTGACTTTATTGATGTGGATAAACCTGGTGCAAGATACCCACTCTGAAGTCTAAGGAAGGACTCAATTCTAATTTCAACTAAGAGAACACCAATCCCTACATATCTTGAAAAAATCCATTAATATGCAAGTGACATAGCAGGTTTTCCAAGAAAGGTGGCAATACGTGACCATGCGTATGAGACTGCAATCAGTTGCTTAAGGCCCAGATTCTGCCACCTTTACTCACTTGAGTGGCACTTACTCATCTAAGTAATCCCATTGAAATCAAGGAGACTCTTTGAGGAGCATGTTACTGCTCAGCATCTGTAAAGGTGAAAGAATCTGACCCTCAATGAAAAAATTATAAACTTAAGAATGTAAGAACATAAGAATGGCCATACTGGGTCAGACCAAAGGTCCATCTAGCCCAGTCTTTCCACAGTGGCTAATGCCAGGTCCCCCAGAGGGAATGAACAGAACAGGTAATCATCAAATGATTCATTCCCTGTCACTCATTCCCACCTTCTGGCAAACAGAGGCTAGGGACACCATCCCTGCCCATCCTGGCTAATAGCCATTGATGCACCTATCCTCCATGAATTTATCTAGTTCTTTTTTGAACCCTGTTATAGTCTTGGCCTTCACAACATCCTCTGGCAAGGAGTTCCACAGGTTGACTTGCGTTGTGTGAAAAAAATACTTCCTTTTGTTTGTTTTAAATCTGCTGCCTATTAAGATTTGGAAACTTGTTGCTTTCCAAAACTTTCCCAAAAAAAGTCAGTCTTGTAATTATAAATTACACCTTTTTTTAAACAGAGTAAAATTTAAAAAAAAATTAGTCTGAAAATGCAAAATACTGTCTGATGTGTAATAACGGGGTGGTGGCATTCCTTCCCTTACTCATGTGAGCAACTCTTACTTATGCAGACTACTTGTGTTAGTAAGGGTTACCTGCATGAGTAAAGGTAGAAGATCAGATCATCATTTGGTAAGGTAGACTGAGTCAATGTTTGATCTCTAGTAAAACTAGATTTAGATAAATTCACTTAAAGTAGTTTATAACAAATGGTACCATATAAGTAGAAGTAAAATTAATAACAATGTATTCAAAAGAGTGATATTTCAGACTAAGAAAATTAATATTTTAGTATGTACACTCCCTATCAAATACCATGCTTACATTTAATGAGCTCTGCTTTTCATATTTTTTAAGAATAGGCTTATTAATGCTGACAGCTTTAAAAACATGAAAATACAAGTTGTTAACAAGCATTCTACTCTAGAATAGCTTCTCCAAAAAGGTCAATAGTTTTATAGGGCCAAATTGTCCCTGCTGCAGCTTCTGTTGGAGAGGGTTAAATGAGCAGAAAATCTGCAGAAATCTTTAGCTACAATTATGTTGGGTTTGTGGGGTATGGTTAAGCCAATGTGGCATCATCCCCAGTTTCACTAGACCCATGTGAGCACCATGCATTTGGAGCTACATGGTGCTGGGGTGTGTGTAGACTGAGCTTGGGCCAGTGCTATAGATTTGGTGGCAGGAAGGGTTTGGAGGGGGCAGAGTCAAGGATGCTTTCATGGCATCAGTTCCCTGCAAATCCATTGGGAACCTTCCCTCCGCTACCCCATGCCACATCAAATTACATTGATCCAGTCTGTACTGTTTTATACAAACTCCCACTTGACACACTCAACTGTCCTTAAGGCCCCAATCCAGCAAAGCGCTTAAGCACATGCTGAACTATCGTCATGTGATTAGTCCAACTGACTTCAAAAGGACTAGTCCTGTGCTCAGTTAAGTGTGCGCTTAAGTGCTTTGCTGGATGGGGCCTAGAGGAGGTTGGCTGTGGGGCATTTCCAGAACTTCTGGCAACATGACTCCTTACGGGGTCTCAAAAAGTAGTGTAGTGAATGCCTCCAGACCTGAAAGCTTTTCCCATGGACAGAGCTGGAGGACACCACCACCTTATACTATGCCAGAAGGCAAACCTCACCCATCCTGCCCAGGTGATGAGAGAAAATAGCGGTGTGGTACTTTCACCCAATGTCAGCCCTCCCACTGCTCTCACTGACATACATCAAGAGTGCACAGAGAGAACATCAGCATAAGCCTGACCTACAAGCTCTGTTCTGCTCTCATTTCCATGTCTCTAAATGGGGTTTCATGGGTGTAGCCAAAGAGGTTAATTTTGTGACATTAATACCTACACTTTCACCTAAGGAAGAGACTGATCCTGCATTTGTTACACATTCAAAATTCAATTTGAAGTCAGCTGAGTTTTGTTTGCTTGACTGTATGATGGAGCTCCACTGCCCCATCCAGCATGCTTAACTATAAGCATATGACTAGTTCTATTGGCATCAAGGGAACTGCAAACATGCTTAAAATAGTGCCTGTGTATTAGCAAAATCCAGTTTTACCAGCACAGATGGTTAAATATAGATATGGCTGATGGATAAACGGGATGTAAAAAGCCTTTTGTATACACCCATCTCTGATTAGCTCAAATATTTGGCAATCAGATAAAACATGCCATCAGTAATTTCTGAGTAACAGAATCATTACACACCCACTTCGCTATTTCCTCTATGAGTAGCCACTGACTGAATATTACAATGGTAAGAAATTGTTCATTAGTAGTGCGGACACCACATTTCTAAAAGGCTGGTGCTACTAATCCTCAACCTAGTGAGGACATCTGCTCCTGACAATAATTATACCTCTGACTGGCTTGATCAACAGTTTAAGATCAGACCAGTTGCTCTGCTAATCAACAATTTTACTCACAGCAAGTGCCTCTGTTGACCTTTGACATCACAGAAAACCTTTGATACAGCAGATTTACAATACACATAAAAGTGTAACCTCACTTTATACCAGTTTTCTTAATGCAAGATAGGGAGTTTAAATCCATACATTTTCTTAAACCAAGAAGGATGTCTTCTGTATAGTTATAAATTATCTGTATTTCAAGAATAGCATTTCCACACACAGAAGACATATAAAGGGTTACAAAACATCTCTATTCTAAACACAGCCCTGCCTGTGCTTTAGGAATAGATGTTGCTGTCATTTACATAAAAGAATTATTACTCTGGTTTAGTGACTTAAAATAACTGTGCTATATACTAACACAGTATGTAAAATGTTTCCTTAAGTAACACATTGCCAATTAGTATGCAGCCTTTTGTCTTTTAGCTGCATGTTTATGAACAGATTTATCATTCAAAATTATTAAAATCAATGATAAAAATCATGTCAATGTATATAAACAAGTTAATGGAGTAAGTGAAAACAAAGTACATTTCTTAATGGGAGTGTTATGTTGCCCTCTCTAGGCCCTGGCTCTAAATACTAGTTTCTGTAGGCGCTCTGCCAAAGAAGTATCTCTGTGAGCTGTTGCTATTTCTTGCTGCTGCTGCTACTTTGCTAATGAATGACTAAGTTAGGCCAGGGGGGAAATGACATCACTGGGGTGTAAAATAGTACTGCGTTAGGAAACTTTCTACCTGCTTTACATTTGTCATAATTATTCTATACAATGCAATAATCATTTGCATAATTCCAAGGCATGCCATTATCTCAATCGAAAATTGTTTTCATATGGTTGAATAATTCAGAATGACATCAGTTAAAGCCCTAATGAAATATACAAGTATAATCATACAGCTAATTACTATCAGTGTTTGCATTTTTAAAAAATCAAATCATGCATAATATTATGAATGTACATGCAGCTGAGAATTACTGCATAGAGGAACATTCTTACATGTAATGGTAGGATTAATTTTCTCTGATGTTCATACCACAGTAACATGAGCTGATCATTAAAGCATATTAAAATGATTTGTGTCCCATGTCCCACCCCCCTCTCATCCAAAACTCTTTCATTTAAAACACTCACACACACAGGAGTATGGCTTCTAAATATTCACCACCAGCAATTTTAGAACATCCATCCTTCACTGTCATTTTTTTTATCCTTAAGAAGAGGGTCCTCAATTTAAATTGCGAACATAGAAATTAAAATAGGTAAGTGGTAAACTGAGAAGAGGATTAAAAGAAATGTTTCAAATACATTTTCAAAAGAAGTTACCACAAAATATCTAATAAAATTCAGAATGATTTCCTGTCTGGTTTAGCAGAATGTCTATCACACTTGTAGTCTTTTCTGGATATTTAATCCTCCCCTTTTCCAGATCACAGCCCATGTTGAAGTAATAAATTTGAAAAGCAAATAATAAGTAGTAGTGAGGGGGAGGGGAAGAGCGACAGCTGCACAGGAAAGTTGGACAGGGGGAGGGGGCAGAGGCACTTTCAGTAGAAGAGAGGTCAACCTGTTAATGTTTTTCAATACCCTCTCCATGCTCCAAAATGTCTTAATTATTGACATCAGAAAAGATGGGCAATTAAAAAAAAAGTAAGACAGCAGAACTACATATTTATTTCAGAAGAAGCAATTTATAAGGGAATGTTTGAAAGGTTACAGTAATTAAGTAGCATGTAATAGAAATGGGTAACTCGATACTTCGGGGTGGAGGGGGGAGCTTGAGAAAAACTACAATTAACTCCATCAGACTATAGACTGTTGAAGGAATTGGCAGCTCAGATTGTATAGGGGTTTATAGTAGAAATAAGGAAGGCTTCCCGTCATCCCCCCCCCCCCCTGCTTGCGCTTTAGGCAGCTGAAATATTATTGCAGCCACATCTGGCTATTTCTGAGCGCTTTTGAACTGGCCATCTCTCCGCATAAACATAGCGCCGTTTGTACACCACACTGAAATAGTTCCTCAATAACACAGTGCAGTCAGCTGACTAGAGTAGCCAGCAAAATTGCGGTCATACATGAAATTACAGAGCTAGAAGAATACATTGTAAACGCAATCTGGGCTCCAGACCTTCGCTTTGGACTTATGGGGTACTTCTAATCAAACTTTCCAGGATGAAATTGACAATGGGTTCTCCCTATTAGAAGTAACTCAGGGAGACTGTAAAACGAAACAGCTTGACTTCAGCATTAACCTTTAACTCATTCCCTTCCACCCACCCGCCGGTCTTTCTGGAAAATGTCCACTTTTTTCATAGTGATTTTAAACTAGAACATCTAGTGAAATGCACCAGAAAAGAGAGATCGTTGTTAATGCTTAACGTGTTTGTGCTGGTTACATGACTGCTTTGAAATACGCCCAGGCATATCTGCAAGTTATTTGAATGTATTATTCCAGTACCTGTCATTTATCACTTTATTCAACACGTCTTTGCCAGCTCAATAGCTTTTGATCTCACTCAGCCTCCATTTCGTAATTTCCGCCCTCTTAAACATATCAAATACTAAAAAAATGTTAACAATATCTAAATCCCCCACTCCTCAACCAGCCACTGAAATCGGGGGAGGGAGACACAAAACACCAAAGCATGTGACGTTCACACAGCAGCAGCAGCAAGAAGTGGAAAAAATCATTTAAAAAATCCTTAAATCCCCCCCAAGTTATTTGATTGTGGCTTTTTTAAGAGCATCTTCCGCCCCCCCCCCTCCGAGCTGCCATCGAAACTCTTACAATGGCAAACAGCTCAAGTCCCTGTTTGTGGCACTACCCCTTTAAAAGAGCCTTACGTTGCCTGCAGAAGGGAACATTTCAATCCTGTCCTTTAATAAACATTACGGGGGGGGGGGGAGGAAAAATCTGCACAGATACACACAGACGTGCACACACACAGAGAGACAGAGAGAGATATGTTTACCACCTCGCCATGGTCACTATTTCTGCCCTGGGGAGTATCTTCTGGGAGGAAATAAAGTTTGGAGCTGGATAAAAGTTGCCGGGTAGTCCTCTCTTCCCACAACAGCTGGAGCTCCGCTATGCAAATCGGATCCTCTGGCTTACATCTTACAAAGAAAAAGTCGCCAAGGGACAAAATTCTTGGTCTGCCTTCAAGGTGGAACTGAAAAGCCTTGTAGAAAATGTAAGGACCGTGCAAACCACACGGAGAGCCGACCCACTGCAGGGAATTAAAAAAAATCAAGTCAATAAAATAAATATAATCATCATAATAAATAAGAGAGACAATCGTATATAGATCTCAGACACACACACACACACACACAGCGAGAGAGAGAGGCTTAAGGTGGGAATACCATCATCTAAAATAAGGAGTCTGGCAGTACCCAGCAAAGAATCCCCCCACGGGAAAAATAATCATCATCACTGTGATAATAATAATCTGTGCCTATGTATGATCAGTGAAGGAATTTTAAAAGGGGGAGAATGCCATTTGGGGGTGCAGAGGGGGAAAGTTTACTGGAAAGTTTGTGGGCGGGTGCCGGGGGGTGGGGGGCCGGGACTGGGGGGGCCAGGGCAGAGAAGCGGAGGAGAGACGAATACCTGGACTGAGTTGGGCTCCATCTCGACGTTCTGAATTGATTGAACTCAACATTCTCTCCAAACTTGTTGGCTTGAATGGATTGCATCAGGTCCTGGCAGGGTAAAGCTCTCTCCTCCAGCAGCCAGCTCGAACCCTCAATATAAAACCTGAACCTCGCCTCCCCAGCTCACCCAAAATGACCAGAAAAGCAGTCCAATATTTCTCCTAGCCCCCAATTTCCCAGAGGTGTGGAAACGACGAGTTTTTTCACCCAATTGCTGCCTGATCAAATTGGCAACATGGGACGGGGCTGAGTCAAAGCATAGGACAAGGGCGGATGGATCAAGGCAAAATTGAGATCTAAAACCTGAAAAAAATATTGCAAAGCTGGAGCCCGTGTGGGGACTTGAATTTATTCCTGCAAAGCCCCAATGATGATGGATAGGATCATCGTTTCATTTTTGATAGGCAGAAAAGCTGCCCGGTTCAGCTGCGGATCTGACAGGACCTGCTTGTATATGTCTAATATAAAGAACATTTCCTGCAGAGATTCTGGGGCGCAGCTCGTCTTTCTAATTCTCTTTAGCAGATTTGCCTTTATTAGACATGTAGATTTGTTTGATAGTTAAATTACGCTCCCTCACTGCCATATTTTCAAGGAACTTAATCTGTTACATTAGCTGCTTGATGCCTGTTTTCTGTGGGAAAGGGAAGAAAGTGGGTTATCGATTATATAAACATATAAATATTAATGCATTTGTTCGCTTTGGAAAAAGAAGACGAGACTAATGAACACACACGCACACACACACAATCACTGGATTTTGCAAACAATATTGAACGGACAGCTACTGCATATAGGGAATGGAACAATAAACGATGCATGATAAATCAATAAATGGGAGCAGTGGGTCTTCTCGGAATATGAATTCAGGCTGCTCCCAGATCTGCGTGTGCATTCTTTAATTTTGATGTATATACATTAGTACGTGTTTACAATGCTGATCTCTGCCAAGGGCGATCTCAAATCATAATGTGTTTATATAACCAAGTGCTGCAGAAATACTGACTTTAACACACACACAGGAGAGAGCTAGAGCGCTACCTCAGTAATAGTTTGGAACCGGGAGGAGGGGGAGGAGAGAGGAAAAAATCCATTTGGAAACTAGTTAAATACAACTAGAAATTAAGCTGTTTAAAACCGGGGGCATGAACCGTGAGACAATAAAGGCTTTAAATGTGTATATTTATTGTTCTGGAGCCCTGAAGCATTACGAGGTTTGCATGCAGGGTTATTATGCAAACATTGAGAAACTTAAGAGCGACAGAACAAGGAAAAGGCACAGTGAGCAATGAAATCAAATGGCAAAGCCCAGCACCAATCCAGCAGCCTATGTTTTCACCAGCAGCCTTTAGATGCATTTTCGCAGTGTTGATGTAAAATGGTGCATTCTCGCTTTCTCTCTTCTAATGTTATTATATTGGCACCGATCCTACCAAAGTAGGTCTGGCATGTTAAAAAGTAAACATGTAATATATGGGAAATAAGGTCTGTACAGTATGACAGTTGAAACCTGATCTGTGATAAAATTACAGGATGTTGAAATTACTAGTAAGCTATTTTTAACGCTTTCGCAACATTTCACCTCTAGTCACAGCGTCTAGTTGAAACAGGATTACTCTAATGAAAATTATATTCACATGGTTGAAGTTAATAGTATGGGGGGGAACTAGGGATGATAAATGTGGATTCTCAGTGACTTGAGGTTTAGAGCATAGATTTTTTTTACATTTTCATAATGCATGCGCTCATTTCAGTGAGATTAGAGTACTTAACAATATCTAAACCACATTTAAAAAAACATGGTGAAGTAATAAAAGCAAGATCTAGCTTGTTTCTAGACACAGAGAGAGAAACGAAAGAAAATGGCAGATCCTCAAATTACAATAAGAAATAAAAGCCCCTGCCAAAGAACTGAAAGCTGTCGAAAACTATTTTAATAATTTAAAGTAATATTACAACTCTGCGAGATGTAGGAGGCTATATAACCATTGACACTGTTCTCTTCCATTCTTCAGCATAGCCACGTTAGATGATCTGTGGGCATCACTCTTTAATGAGCTTTTCATCGAAATTTCATCTGATCATCTGTAGTGTAGAATATGGGGTTACTGAATTAGAATATGGGGTTACTGAATTAAATGACACTTCACTGTTGCTTTCCTTTACCATGCAGTAAGTATAGTATACATTTAATTAAATGAACCTACTTTAGCCATCTTTAAATAGTATGCCTATAGGTGGCCAGAGGGCATTTAAAGATTGCTTTAACATTAGAGGTGACTGATACGTGTGTTAGGCTGTGCACTGTTCTGGTAAGCATCGAGTGTAGTTGAAGTAAGCTTGTTTTAAAGAACTTGGGTTGCAGTATTTTGACAAGATCATATTTAAGATTGACTGAGTCAGTTTCCTGTATAAGCAATGCAGCAGCATTTATGCAGGAAACCTCAATAGAAAGCCTCCGGGCATTCCTCTATTGTATATTAACCTTTCCCCCCCTCTAATGCACAACGTTTTACAACAGCTGAGCAACTTCTGTTTTGTTTGAAGCTGTGGTCTCCAAGTGTCTATAAGATACTTTATCTAATTGGAAACACTGTATCACTGTCTGTTAAAGGTAGGAGCTCCACAGTACTGCATGCTGCGTAATCCTTGCAGGGAGAAAAAAAAAAATCCGTGATAAGGTTTTTCTGATGTTAACAATTGCAGTGCAATGCCTTGTATAGTTCTGAAAACCTGCAGTCCTGTAACTAGATTCGTGCTGCAGAGCTCCAACCCCCAGGCATAATGATAGCCTCCCCCACCCCAAGAAACTACCTCAAATAAAATCTTGCGTCCAGTTCTGTGAATGGCTTTTAAGAGTGTATCTTAAAAATCATGGTATAAATCCACCTCTACTTTACCTTCCCTTAATGTGATGCTTGCTACACACCTGTAAATTATCTCCTCTGCAAATATCCATACAAAGAAAGTTTCAATTAAGATAAGTAGATTGTATTGAAACTGTTCTTTGAAGTAATGTAGTTAATAGCCTGTTTGATTTCTGCTTGTGAAAGAGTAATAACGTGTATTCAAGGCTCCATCAATCACAGAGCAGATGTAAGGCTTCAGACACTGACACCCAGGGGAAAAGAAGCAAACTCCTGCAGTGCAGGGTCTCTCTACTAATGTAAAGTAAATACTCATAAACAGATTGAATGGTGTAGGAAGACAATCCATTCAGGACAGTTATAATCATGAAAGCAATTGCTTTATTTATCTATCAAAGCCTGTAGCCAGGCTTTTCTGAATATAAAAGAGGAGTGAAATAAGCAGTTTTTGGTGTTTATATTCCCAGCCATTTCTAGTCTGTTTCCTGGTCTGAGATTCAGTCACCTGCTGCCACATGCCTCTATTATTGATTTTCCTATATATCTAAAAAAAAAAATTAAAAAGTCCCGTGTCACCTTTTTAGCTGGTTTCTTGGAGAAGGGGGGGGGAGGATATCAAGAGGGGGGAATGTTATTCAGTGTGTCTGTGAACCGCTTCATAAAGGAACTGGTGGATTAAGTTAGTTGCAAAACCAGCAGTGAAACAATTAGGGGACCTTCATCTGTAATAAACACTGTCATAAAAAGTACAGTGTGCAGAAATTGGACCTTCCTTGGAAAGTGCAAGTGTCCCGCCCTCCTTTCTTTCTCCCCACTTTTTTTTTTTTATTTTGCAAGAGAACTGAAGCATTTTTGACCTTGACTTCAATAATACTTCATGTTTTAGTACTTTAGTCAGCGGTTTATCTACTAATTGCTACACACTACCGCATGTGGCTTGAATCTGCAATTGCAGCCTTCTTTTATTGGTGAGCGAATGCCTTGATAAAGCCTGGAGATTCAAGCTGGCTGTGTACCCCCACCCCTTCTTCTCCCGCGTCCCCCCCCCCCCCCCCCCCTGCTAGGAGCCGCTTATTTTTCCAGCGACACAAGAGATCTGAACAGAAAGAAAGCAAGTTGTCCCGTAATCTCCTTCCACATGTCACACACGTCAGTGGGTCCGATCGGGGGGAATACAAAGAGAAAACATGTTGGGGGTAGCCAGGGCCTTTCGCAGACTTAATGCAGTGATTGTAATCCTACTGGCATGGCTCCTTTCGCGTGTGCGGGGCTGGTTTATAAGGAGGCGCTAAACCATTGTTCAGACCCGGAGAATCTGTTCCTCAGCAGCAGCCAGCGATACTTCTCTGAAATGATCTTCGATCTGAAGCGCTTCTCCCTCCCTCCCCCCTCCCCCCCAAGGCAATCTGAGCAGATGCTTGGACTGGGGAATTTGTAAGCTTGATCACAGCTGATAATAGGATGTGTTTTACAAGCCAATCCCTCTCCGCAGCAATTATATTCCAGCCCTGGAAGAAAAAAAAATCAAACCGCTGTCCTTATTAATGACTATTATTACGGCAGGAGTATTTACATCATGATCCAACATAACCCAGGGTTATGCTAATGAGAGGCAGCAACAAGTCTATTGGTTAAGGGGAAGAAATCAGACAGGTTACAGTATTGTGGTCATTGCTTTTCTTGCGACTCCTAGCGCTCAGAGTTTGTGTAGCAGCGGGGCTGTGTTTTGGGTGGTTTGTGGTTTTGATCTCGTTTTATTATAAAGCTTATTTGTTAGCCAGTAAACTGCTATTTTCAGACACTTACAGCTTCATGGAAACATAGCCTTTAGTGGCTGTTAATCGATCCAAAAGAGGGTTTTAAGATTTTTTTAGTAAACTCTTTTTCACGGCAAGCTTTTAGGGGGGCAGAGGATATCTTTTACTATGTCTTCATACAGCCTCTAGAACAATGAGGTTCTGATCCTAACTGAGGACTGTGTGTGTCACTGCCATACAAATAATAGAAAATATACACTTCTCATATTGCCAGCTTTGGAGGGCAGGAATGTCTTTATCTTTGTGTTTTGTAGGGGAACCGAGCTCACTGTTGATGTGTATTAATAATAAACTTTTCTATAATTCCAGTTGGCTGGTTTTGAATTAACCAGCATGGGGAAGAGGTCTTTCTGCTTTATACTCTGTGTGTGGCTTTTGTTTCCTGGCCAGGGATGCCTTTTAAAGTTTAAAGTTTAAATATAAAGCTTTTTAAGAGGCAAATTCTGCTCTCCAAAGTGCACATGATGCTCCCCTTGAAGTCCATGAGTACCTTTGTGTGCACATCTATAGGCAAAACTTACCCTAGTGGTTCTGATGTGGCAAGCACTTATGCCATTGGCTTTAATGAAACTATTCACATGCATTGTTAAGCACATGCCTAAGTGCTTGCAGGATCAGAGCCTGGGTGAGGGCAAATGTTTGATGCTTTTGATTCTATTTGGTTTAGAAATAAGTGTTCCATGTTTAAAATCATATGTTGTGCACATGTAGTACATTGCTTTGATAAAATGTAGTGTAATGTTTTATTTGTGCCAATAACTAGAACCCTAAGCATCTCAGTCTTGGATTGCAGGGTACTGCAGGAGTTGATGGGGGTGATTTTTGTTCATGGCTCTCATCCATCCAACTCTGACCTGAATTAATTCCTTAGCATGGTGCTAGAGGGCTCTATTCTGTTGGAAGTCCCATTCTTTGAAAACTGAGGTTCTGCTCACTTGTGGTCAGTAAACTATAGAAGTTAGTGATGGAGGGAGGCACAAAGAATGGGCTAAGGACCAAGGATGTTCTGGGGCTGCTTTCTATGTGTAATTTTAAGGCATGGATGATGCTGATCATTTCCAGGTTGTTGTTATTGGTGATGGAAAAATAAGGAACAATTTCTACATATCAAAGAAGATAAAAGAAAAAATAGGTGTGTGTGCCTGGGCTTTCAACTAAAAGGTGTAATATTATGTGAAAGGTAGCTGCAGCCCTTGGGTTCCAGGTATGTTGCCAATATGATCACAACAGTTATGCACCTATTAGATCATCCAGTTCATACTTCCCCAATGTAGCATATACTGCCTAAGTAAATTCCCTTTGTGGTATTAAATCAAGACTCTGAAAATTCCCAAAGCTCTACTTGTAAAAGGAGGTGGTTGCCTCAGGTGTCTTGGACTGATTCCAAGTTGGGCAAGTTGGTATTATGCGTACCTAAATTCCCCTCTACTTTCAGTTGGATACAATATTATTAATTCCCTGTCCAGCTTTTTGTAGTGTTGCCGTGCCCTCATTCCAGCTGCTGATCAGTTAGGAAAGTTTGGTTTCCAGGAATAGGTCTGGGAGAGAAATGAACTGACAGTGACACAAGATACTGTATTCTCATCAATTTAGTTAAAGTAGGCACATCTTTAAGCAGAGCTATTTGATGACAAAAGCAAAGCGCACCTTCTAACTCATAGATCTAACATACTGGAACTCTGGTAAACAGTTCTGTGTTCAGATGGTCATCCCGAAAGTTTCTCTACCCAACTACTTCAACAGATCTGTAACTCCATGTTCTAACTCATCTGCATGACTGTCACTCACAATTATCACCCTTCAGTTCCCTGACCCAGGCATCAGGAAATGCCACATGAGGTGAGGGCCAAAATGACAGGCTTTGTCCCATGCAGGTTTATCTCCAGCTGTTTGACAAAATAAAGGGAAGTCCCCTGGAATGTAATGATTATCTCTTTTAAAGATAATCACAACCCTTCTTTGGAAATAGGCCTTTCCAATGCAAGGAGTCTGGCCTTTGCTCTATTGGCTGGTAAGGAGGATCTCCTGTGATGACTGAGACCCTTTGCCAAACTTGCTCTCTCCACAAGCCCCCCAAAATTCAGGGAAGGAAGGAAAGTCTTCAAGCAAATGCATTGGATTGGGATTCAGGAGACCTGAGTTTAGTTCTCAGACCTGCCACACACTTCCAGTGTGACTGGGGCAATCACTTCATTTCTCTCTGCTATTGGTAAAATGGGGATACTATTCCCCATCCTCATAGGAGGGGTTGAGAGGATGCATTAATTAATGATTGTGATGCACTCAGATACTAACGTACCGGAGTCTAAATAAGTATCCACACAGATAGCAGCAGTGGCTATATTACCTTGACCAGAACTTTGCAACCTTTTCTCTTATATATGGACTTCGCCAACGTGATTCCTGTCATTCTCATGGCTAGGCTAGATTGTTGTAATGAGTTCTGCATGGGGCTGCACCCTGAAACCACTTGAAAACTTCATGTGGTGCAAAATGACATTGGTCACTTCAGTGGTGCTTCTCACAGGGAGCACGTTGCACTTGTTCCATGAGCTGCACTGGATCCCAGTTCATTCACCGGGGAAATTCAAAGAGTTGGTTTTAACCTACGAAATTCTAAATTGTTTGGTTCCTGCACATTTCTATGACCCCGTCTATCCTTATATCATGCATCTGGTGCTCAGGCTAACAGCCTTTTGGCTTAAATAGGAGGGGGCTGGAGGCTGGGCACTTTCAGTGAGGGTTCCTTGAACATGGTTCTTGTTTCCCCTGTTGTTTTTCTAGAGACCAAGACTTTCAGGTCACACTGGAGAGCTTTTTCACTTTCCCAGATTGTTAGGTTATTTGGGGGAAGAGTTGAGTGGATAGGGAAAGTGATAGGAAAGCTTAGAAGTGGGGATTTATTTGGGGGGGGGGGTTAGTTTTGGATGGGCACATTTCATGCTTTCATTTCTATTCCATATAGCTATCTCTTATGCGGACCTTACATGGACAAAGTGGGAGAACACCTCTCACTCTCATTTGAATTGCATGTAGCCGATACTTTTTCTGCTAGAATCTGGTGCTTGTTACTAGTGAGGGTTGCCATCTTAAAGGGGGCGAGGACATTTCTTAAAGGGGAAGGAGATAATACAAGTGAGAGAGATGTTGTTTTTAAATACCTTTGAGGAAATGGGTGTGTATGTTAATTTTGCCCACAGCAAACTTCTAGCCAGTGTAACTTGCATTTCTGCGCATTTTCACCCTAGGTCTTGCTGACCTTGGAAGATTTATTGGGGTTATATTCTCACACAGATAAATTAGCCTTGGACAATTGTTAGAAGGTATTTGGCACAAACAGGTTTTTATTTGGTTATTTGTTTTACTTCAGGCAGGTTGATCTTCTTGTTCCCAGCAATATTTCAAAAATCCAAAATAATTTGTGAGCACTGCAAGAAAACCCCAACTCTTCATCCATGTTTGAGTTCTTCTGACTCTTTTTTGCATTATCTAAGTATAGGAATACAGTAAGTCTAGAAACTTGTTCTACATTCTGGTCTGTTGGATTGAGTCTCCTTCAAGCCTCTCTTGCTGTGGAGCATCTGCCAAAGATCAAAGCCAAGGACCAGCCTCTACACCTCCAGATTTTGGGAAAGTTCAGCTCCAAAATTCACAGCTGATCCCGTTTCTATAAAAGGTTAATCCAAAATAACATCTCCAAACACCTTCAAATGTAGGGTTGACCCAAATGTTATAGGAGTTTTATCTTTCAGGATGCAGACCCTTAATGGCAGATTTAACACCAAAAGTGTAATGTACTGCATTGTATTCTAATTTAACATATACAAATAGTCATACCTTACATGAATGCATGCACTCATGGATGAAAAATGTGAATACCCAGTATCAGATTATTTTGCAATAGCATTTCCCCCCATAGATCCTTTTCTTTTCATTGTGTCAGACTAAAAATCTGTCTTTTTAGAAATCAAAAACATTGAGAGCATTGGCAAATTGAGTTTTTGGAAGGCCCCCTTAAAGGGATACCATCAACTTGAAAAATTACACACTTCTCTGAAAATGCAATATTTGCTAGCAGTGATACACTCATGTGTGATACTCCTCAAGTAGTCCCATTGATTTAAATAATAGTTATTATTAACACCTAAATAACTGTAACTGAAAGAAGTAAGTGACAACATATCTCTGTCTTCTCCTAGTTTGTTTAGGGCCAGATTGTGGCTCAACTGGCACTGAGGCTACACCTTTCCAGCCCATCAGTACCTGCATTACCAGTAGCAATGTGAACGGGGTGGAGGATCTTCACAGATGGGAAGGAATGGGTGGACTGAAGTGGGACTGGAGAGGGTTTTGGCTCCGCCATCCCAAAATGTAACTAGCATAGCTGTGCCAGGGTACTGGGGAACATATGCTGTGTTGAGTTGAGACCCAGGGCAGTTGACTCCTACCCTGGAGCAGCAGGGGAACTGGGAGGGAGGTTGCGATTTTCTGAGCTGATAGTGACAGTGTCTTTTTAACCAACTCTATTTGTTCTTATGACTGTAGACATCCTGTTTAAGTTTAAAATGTATTTAACATTTCAAATGTGGTATCAATAGCATCTGTCATGGTGCAATAGAACATTTATTCCCAGTAACAAGAGAATATATATTCATCATTGCTCTGTTGGCATAAGTTATATAGACTTTTTTTTCTAAACTCCATACACTTAAAATAGTTTGTTTATAGCAGGAATTTAAATTCCATGTATAATCAGAAGTTGGATTTTGTCCTGCAGGCACGGGCTAAATTTCTTTGTATGAATATTTTGTAACTTTCTCTGGCCAAAAGAAATTTGCAAACTGTTGTAATGTTTCTGCACTTTCCTTTGCACATTCCAGGCTTTTACTTAAGCTTCTCATAAAAGGCTATTTTCAAAGGGGTGGGGGGAGGGGAGGGAGAGAGAAACTACAGTGCAATGAGTCAATAAAGTAATGCAAAACCATAAAACATAGCAATGATAACGGAAGATCTGTAGATTACATGAAGGAAATAAGATAGGGTACAGACAGCGTAGTAGCTGGAACTGAATACATAAAAGCCAAAATAAGACTGTTTATTAAAAACAGTCAAAGTTGAACCAAAAAGCATTTAAAGTGTAAATTTATTAAATAGCTTTATTTTCATGGGTTACAATTAAAAATATTTGTGGTTAGGAGTGGTAGGAGACAGGAAACAATTTTAAATGGAAGTCTTCTAAGCCCATTTTTATACTTAGAATGAAACCCAGCCGAGATACAATCCTAAGCCTTGTATGTTTGCATGTGTGGAGAGAGCAGGCTTGTTGCTTTATTTCATTTATTTATTTTCTGGTTAGAGAATTGCTCTCCCAGGGATTTAAATTGTGGAGGAGCTTTGGGGAAAGTGCTCAGTTTGTTAGATCAAGGAACAATCAAGCTCCTGAGAGCACCAGGCCGGAGAGAAGGGCATGATCCAAACCACACATTTACTTCACTGGGCTTTGGGCCAGGCGCTGTGTCATGGAATTCTTCAGATCACAGTATCAAGCACTGAAAATTCATGAGTCAGGCTCCCCCAAAATATGATTCATTGTTTTTCCATGTCATGACTTTTAAGCCAGACAAGTACATTTAGCATTCTTTTTATTTACCCTCTCGTTTTTGAGCCTTTAGGCATCATGTTTTCCAGCTTTTCTCTGCAACCAGGAGGATTAAAAATTTACTTTACTAAAAACCATGAATGCTGGGATTCTCATATACAGTTACATGACTCCCAGAGCTGAACATTGTGACACTCAAGCTTAAATAACGAGAAGTTGGCAACATAGCAGTGTACATGAAAGTTTCTAGAACTGGCAGAGTTGTTGGATGTTCAAAGTTAACATAGCCCATAACAATAGATATATGTCACCATTCTGAATATGGGAAACCCTTAATATGGGCTGGACCCTCAACAGTTTAACAAACTGTTTACTTAGCCCTGTGCAAAAAATTAAGCTGGGGTAATCTCTCCATGCTAAATGAAGACCGGTTTCCTACAATAGCACAGGAAGATCACTCGGCTAAAATAAAATTCATGAGGTTTCCACCTGACCAGCTATTAACCAAGGTACACATTTGAGATGTTATTAATGTGGGTTGATGAGTGTTGCTCCAGAGAGACCCATTATGGGCAAAAACACAAGTGACATCAGAGCCATAACTCATAAAAATCAAGTCCCTAAATTACTTGCGAGAGAGACGTGAAAATACAAGTGGGGTTTCAAATGGTATCAAATAACTTTCTGTCATACCTTATTAATACCACAACAGCTCATAGAAGCAGCAATATTATCTAAAATGTCATTAATAGTTATATAATTATGTTCATGTAATTATATTAACATTATTTTGTTCATACAGCCTGAAAAAATGTGATTAGACAGCAGTTCTGAAACGGTGATATTCAATCAGGTATGACTTGTGTACCGGCTCAGAGCACAGACTGCTAGTTATGTCAAATTATGCCTTGTTATGTGTGGCATTAGTGTGGACGACTGTGAAAAAGAGACAGAGCGAAGGCCACTGAGTTCATTTTATCTTGAGCTGCATGAGATGAATTGTCATTTCAAAGCCATCACTTTATCCAATAAGCTATCCGAAGCTTTTTCTGTTTCTATAACTACAGAAAACATGCTAATTTCCCTACTGAAAAGAGTTGCTTTTTCACAAAACCCAGCATCAAACCTCGTCCATGGAAACAATAATAAATGCAACCAAAAGTTTTTTATTCATAGCTCACAGAAAGGAAGCACGGCTGTTATGGCTTTAAATATCCTGGTGTTTTCTAAATGATGCACAGGAAATATGCACACCAACCATTTCACATTCATCTCCTGTCAAATAATTTACCTCAAACTGTTTTAGTGTGTGTGTGTGTGTATATATATATATTCCTCTGCCATAGGGACAGCTTGGAGTTGTAAATATCATCATAAGAATCCCATGACATATTTACTTAAGTCAGCGGTCCGAACAAGTTGCTATTCTCACTATGCAAGGTTGCAATCAATGTAAGTAAACAAATTGTCTTCTTTCCACTTAATTTTAGCCATAGAGTTTTTATTCAGAGCAAAAAGAATACTCAGTTTTTATGAATTAGGTTGACCACAGAGGGAAGCATCAGTTACGATGATCAGATGTCCCTAAGTAGAAAGGCACAGTTCTAGAAATCGGAACAATTCTGGGAGGGAAATATGGGATTCTTTGCTAGTGGAGTTATGATCCAAGCATGGGTTTTCTCTTTCTCACCTGGCCCCCACATGGAGAGCCTGGGAAGGGAAGGGAGTTCTCATTTGCTTATTCATTTGGAATGTTTTTGCCACCATTTTGTGTGTCTTTGGTGACATTTTCATTTACCCCTTCATTTTGGACAGAACTTTCCCTTTAAATTCCTATTTTTGCTTATATCATCACATCTGAGCTTGTGGTCATTACGGGTGATTCACTCCTGCTTTCGAATCTGCCTGTAGAGTCCTAGGAAATGGACCTGTTACTGAAAAAGGTTGTCAGCAGGCACCAGTATAAATAGTAAGAATGAGACTTGCTTCCACCAAGATTTCCATTGTACAAAGGCTTGCAAGAACCTACTGCTTGCAATGTCTTCATGTGCAGTACTTGTACAATACCTTGCATTTACACATAAAAGGGATTTTACAAACAGTGTCTGTAATAGATGTTTGTCACACCTATGAGCTCAGATCTGGCTGATTTGGTGCAATCCTCTACAGTGCTTTATCCCCAGTGAGAACAGGGAGACACAAATGTTGCAAGCTGCAGAATGTAAGCTGGTCCTCAATATCATTCCACAATGCAATGCTTCACATATGGAAATTATTCAAAAATCTCCTGTTCCCAGTAATGGTGTTGGATGCTAGAGCTGGTGACATTTTATGTGTTAAAACCATTATTTTTGCCAAAAAATTGAGATTTGGGTCAACTGAAACAATTTGTGAGTTTGTGTTGATTTTGACAAACTGTTTTTGGTTGGCAAAAGAAGGAAAAATCAGAAGTGTTTAAGTAGTTCATTTCAGCATTTACAAAATGAAATATTTTGACTTTTCATTTTGGAAAGACTTTTTTTAAAAAAATTTCCCTACATTTTAATAAAAAAAATTAAACTCAGAATTGAACAAAACGTTTCTGTTTGGAATGTCACTGTAGCCGTGTTGGTCCCAGGATATTAGAGAGACATGGTGGGTGAGGTAATATCTTTCATTGGACCAGCTTCTGTTGGTGAAAGAGACAAGCTTTTGAGCAACACCGAGCGTGTCTCTCTCACCATCAGAAGCTGGTCCTCCCCCACCTTGTATCTTTTTGAGTCAGCTGAAATTTTTCAACCTTTTTAGTTAACCACAAATTTCAAAACATTTGAGTTTCATGTTGACCCAAAGCATTTTTTTCTTTTAGATTTTTCATTTTGGTAGATAAACAGAAAAAGTGGTTGTTTGCACAGCTTTACAGGGCATTTTGAGTCACATGCTTCTCTGTCACAGATTATACTATACAGCAGGCACAATGGCTGTAGAATTGATCCCACTTGGCCACCAGTCGGGTTTGAACTTGACTGGCAGTACTAAAGCCTGATCCAAAGTCCATTGAAATCAATGGAAATCCTCCTATTGACGTCAATGGGCTTTGGATCAGGCCCTAAAAGCATGAGCCTTTACTACTTGAGATGAAGGACTGAGTTCTCCAGCTGGCCACTGTAGAAAACTCTTTCGGAGAACAGTCAGTGTGGGACAAAGAACCACCACTCCTGTTGCAAGTATCAGCTATCAGGAGTTCCTTGTATGGAAGCACCAGAACTAATCAGCTGTGATTTATGACAAATATCCACCTACTTTGAGAGTTGACCAGTGCACTCTGTATATTTTCTGTAAGCCTCTGCTGTGGCTTTTATTTGTTCATATGCGCACCCAAGTACTTGGGCACACTGTGTCTGAGGCTTTAATAGTCAACATAAGTGCTATCTAAGGGAACAGCTCAGCTTATGCCCACTAAATAGCACTTAGTCACTCAAGTAGTCCATTTGACTTTAGTGAGCCTACTCACATGAATATGCATAATGGTTGTAAAATTAGGGCTTTAACAAACAGATTGTTCCAGTTCTCAAAAGGAGGTAGATGGAGGGGTTTGGGATCTCTGTAGGCTCCTATATAAGCTATAGCATGTAAGATATTCTATTTAACGCACACATTTTCCCCTTTTTCCAAAGTTAATCTGTGTCTATTCTTAGAAAGCCACTGGGTTTCAAACATGGCTTTCCCCTTTGCCATGGTGAGAATGGATATCCCCCTGGCATGGGCAGAGCCAAACACCCACTGTAATACAGTATGGTAGATAGTAGGTCCATCAAGAGTCTGATGCCTCTTTCTTACAAACAGGTGACCTTGGTTGAATCAGTCAACACCAGCAGGATGATAGTGTTCAACCATGGTTGAGGGGGGGAGCTGTGTTTGACAACCAATGTCAAATATGGTTCTGTTTGTAATAAGAGACAAGGCCTAAACGTCTTACAGTTTATAGGCCTCATGGGCTGTTATGGTGAAGATTTTTTTCCATAAGAAAGGACACTCAGTTGGAATCAAATACCACTTAAATATTAAACACATGACTAACCTTACTGTTTGGAGTAAATTAATTAAATCAAAAATAGGAACATATGGGACCCCCCTCCCCCATCTGCCCTTTTAAACTATACAGTGTCAGTGCTGAGAGACGAAACAAGAAAAGTCAAACATGTACTCCTAATAGGAATCACAATTTTCATAGGGAAATCCCAAGAGAAGATATGGGGAAGGTGGAGGAGTTCAGGACTTTCCATATGAGAACAATCTTGTGCTGCTCTCAGTTTATACTTATCCTGTACTCAAAACCAACTCCAGGAGATCATGTTTAATACAAAGATATAGTGAATTTTATGTTATTGCTGGACAAGTACCCTGTGGTTGGTTGCAACTGATCTGATCATGTGTTCCTTTTATTCTTAGCAAAAACTTTAGAGTCACTTTCTATTTATGGTACGTCTATTACCTCCATTTGTCTGGCATGCGAGTATCCCCTGTGAGGTAAGGCAGTGCTATTATTCTCCTTTTACAGATGAGGAACAGAGGCAAAGTGACTTGCCCAAGGTCCATAGGAGCAGGGAAATGAACCCAGGCCTCTTCAGTCCCAGGATAGTGCTCTAACCACTGAACTTTATGGAAGTTTTGTTTGAAAAAGGACTTCAGGATGTGGCCCAGAATGAAAGGGTAACTAAAACAAAGTCAAATATAGGTTCGTCACCTGCCCCCTGTCCCCCCCAATCTCCAGGTTATATCCTGCATGTGCTGGGGAACAGACTCAATAATCTAATAGCTCTTTTCTATCCCTGAGTACTATGATCCCAAATGTTGGCAGAATGATTGATTGACATTGCTGTGCCTTTCACTAAACCTTAGTTAGAACCAGGTTGACATGCCTGGCTATTTTAAATAGATTTTTAAACACATCATTTACCTAATAAATACCAGAGACTGTGCAGAAATAATTTTCCATTCTACTGGTTCATGTAAGCTTGTCAAATTAAACCACTGGAAGTGAAATGAAATTGATTTGTAAATCCAGCTCTGCTAAACGTACTACGCTCTCCAACTACAGTTTGTATGGGACATGTAAACCTCTTATACCAAAGAAAGAATCTTCTGCTTTCTCTCTTGTAACACATTTCTGTTCTTACTGAAGAAGACTTTAGGCACTTTCCTAGGGACAGAAGGGTCTTTGAACTCTAACCACTATGGAGCCGAGCCTTTGGGGAATGATGGACTCTTTGTAATCTTCTGGAGAAACAGATGCTCTGGCTCGTCTTGATTATACCTAACCTGATTTAAACTGCCCTGGATATCCTGCAATGATACAGTTGCATAATCCTATGTGCATACATTTAAAAGGAATGGCTAGAGGAGATTCTCAAAGGGCAATGTTGAATAAGGAGATCCCACCAGAAGAAACCTTGTTCATTCTGGGAACCCAGTGGAAAGGCATCTTTGAGTCAGTAATGTCTACACAAGAAAAGTCATAGGAAAGATTTAGGGCACAATTTTTAAAAATGACTAGTGATTTTTGAGTGATTCACCTGAGATATCTTAAAGGGGTCTGACTTTCATAAGGTGCTGAGTACTCACTGTCTGAAAATTAACCCCTCTTAAAACATCTCAAGTTCACCACCTAACAGTTGAGGTACCCAACTCACTAGGCACTATGGAAAAATCTTAGTCTAGACGTACTTGAAATGTTATGATAAAGGTGGGTGGCTCCCTGCAAGCATGTCTCTGATCTATGGGCAGTCATAGAACTCAGAGAAGCTGATGAGCTTGTTAGCCCCCTTTCATTCAGGCTCAATGCAGGAAAAATTAAATAGGGGTATAGTTGGTGGAGCTGTGTGTTTGTGTCAGAAGCAGTAAGAAAGACAGGAGACAGGAAGAGAACCACGTGTAGTGTGGCCTTGAAAGAAAGCCCAGAGAGAGGTTTTTGGGTAGAGTGCTAGCTAGAAAGACAGGCTTGGAATTATGAGCAAGGAAACTGCCTCCTGTTGCTTCATCCCCTACTGTGTTCAGAGAAACGGGACATTGTGCAATTTATTTACAAGGAAAATAGATTTTCTTAAAGAAATGCCTGACTCCATCATCAGTTTCTCTTCCTAGCAGGAGCAACCTGCAAGACCCTGAATATTGGTTAATCTCTTGGGTTAAAAAGGGTAACAAACTTTCTTCCAGTGAAGATAAAATGAACTTTAATGGCAAATCAGCATGTTCTCTGTTAAGGTCTTTTGTCTCCGAGTATGTTCCAGTCCCGGAGAAAGATGATCTTGTTTTGGACCACATAAATATACATTATAATTCATTATTATGTTGTCTTTCTAGTATGGCATCTGTATCTTATCTTTTACATTGCATTACTCAATCTAGTGGACCAGAATCATCCCCGGTATAACTACACTCTCCTAATCTCTGAAGCCAATGCAATTACGCTAGGGAGGAGCTTGGCCAAATATTTTTAAAATTGCCCTCACTTTCTGGAATACTGATATGCTTCCGTGTCTCATAGAGGAAAGAAATTCCATAGACAACCTCCATTAATTTCAATGCATTCATTGTTTAAAAAAAATAAAATAAAAATGAATCCAACTTTTCAGGGTGAAATATATTTGTCTAAGATTCATTTTCATAATTCTTTACCTTGTTAAATTTAATCCAGACCAAATTTGTCATTGCAAACTATACAGCTTGACATGTGGTGTCACAAATATTATGGAAGACCGTTATCCCAACAGATGGCCTGATCTCATACTCATTGAAGTAAATGGTAAAATTCCCACTGATTTTAAAGTGTGTTGGGCCAAATTCACAGTCAGCAAGGTTCTTCTGGCACCTATCCACTCTTTTTCAATCTACTTTCTGCTTTCTAATGGGAATGGTACAGTACATTTAATTTGATTTCACTTTGTATCACTTATCCGAGTGGGACTGGATTCAGTTAGATTTTGGATTATTTTATTTGAAACTAATATACTCCAGAACTGCCATCAGCATTTAGAAATCAAGAGTTTGCAAAATGTTGGATTTACAGCTCTTCTATGGCTTAAGAGGCAAAATCCTTAGTGTAGAGGCGGACCAGCAAAAAAGGTCCTTTGGCAGTATAGCTTACTCCCTTTGGAGAACTGGTTTAAGCTACTGGCAAAATAACTCTCTGAAGAGAGGGCTTTCTGGTATATTTCTACCAGTATCTCTCTACTGGCAAACCCCTTCAAATGTCGATAAGGGCCTCTGGATGGGCATAGTTTAACTACCACCGTTTAGTGTACTTTGGAAGTGGGGCTTGTCTTGAGGAGCTTTTGAGTGTTATATTTAATTAAGGTTCCGATTAAAAGTTCTGCTTAAAGATAACAAACCTTGTTGTTTAGAAAAGCATAGGGGATTCCCCCAGAGCCCTGACCAACATTCCTTCACCTATTGTAGAACATTATTGATTAATCAAAGGAAATGCTCACAGCCGTTGCTTGATAGATAACGGCTTTGGCATTTGCCTGCGTCTAAGTATTTACTACTTTATTGATATGTTATTTATTTCTTTGTTAAGTAGTGTTGGATGTTTAATTATGTGAAACAAAAGTGCAAATACAGTGGCTAAAAGCTACAGGAAGATCTGCACAGAGCTAAAATCCAACAATAAGCTTTAAAAAAAGTCATATTTTAACAAAACATGGTGAGAAACTGTAAAGGCACCAATGTATTCTCTTGTTATCTAGATACTGATGCCTCTGTGCCACATTCATACTGATTTGAAATCTGTCTGCAAAGCAAAGGAGTAAACCTACTTATTTGAGGTTTTTAATAACGTTTACAAGAAAGGCATCTCCATATTAATCTGGGCAGCTGAGCAGTTAAAATAAGTCAAACAGAAACGTTAGCAAACTTATTATTTGCTCACAGCAACAGATCCCCAAACATTAGCTCCCAACACGCCTCATCTTTCCCTAAACCCAGATTTTGGTTACCCTCCCCACAAACTGTGTAAGACCTTACTCCAGGAGAGAGCTGGTCAAAAAGTTTCTGTTGAAACTGTTTTTCAATGGAAAATTGGGTTTTTGATTAAACACTTCATTTTGCAAAGAGTGTCTGCTTTCCACAGAAAATGTCTAGGTTTAATTAAAAACCAAAAAACAATTTGGTGAAAATGGGCATTGGACCAAACATTGTTGGTTTTGGTTTTTCGACTAAAAAAAAAAAAAAATCAAAAATTTCTGAGGAACTGTAAGCCCTTAGGGGCAAGGGCCATCTACTGTTAGACACTGTACAAACACAGTGGGGCCCCATTCTTGGCTGGCCCTTAGGCCCTGACATAAACATGGTTATTAAATGGAAAAAATACCAAGCAGGTTCCGATGAAGGCAGGGAAGCAGGTTCTAAACCTGAGGGCCCTTCATGGAGACTGCTCAGTTTAAAAGAGAGGAGTCTGGCAGGAAAGCAGAGTCCAGCGTGAATGCATCAACTCAGCTGATCTGAATTATGGCAGAAGGGCAGAAAGAGAAAGCGATCTCTCAATAAGGTAGCTCCTAAGACACTGAGGTTTTGTCTAGACTAGAAAAAGCAGTTGAGTTTAGGTCAGATTTAACTAATATGTGCTAGCAAAGCCAGCCTACAACTAAACAGAGGGAAACATTTTGTAGCTTGATTTTAGCTGGTTGAGTTGCAGCCTTGGATAGACTAGAACTTGGACCAGCAACGACAGCTACAGGGTATTCCCCTGCATCTAGGAAAGGAAAAAGGTCATGCTTATGCTATGCTTAGCTAGCACATGTTCTATAATCCCAGTCTAAACTCATCCACTTTCCCTAGTCAAGACAAAGCCTCAAGGATCATAGATTAAAAATCAAAATATTAAATTCCACCCAGAAATCAATAGGTATCCAGTGCAGATAAGGTTTAAGATTTATTGTGCCTTTTAATAATCCCTTGTTGTTTACAACATTTTTAGAAAGCTCCAGACATTATGTCAAATGTGCCATAAAACAATCTATCCAGCCTTAAAACAAAACAGTCACCTCATGACCCCGGCTGCCCCTTACAGATCATGAACACAACTATAACATATCAGAAATATCCCTCCAAGTCTCCCCAGCCATCAAATTACTTCCACCTCCAACAACTGCCCTAAACAACCCCCAACCAAGCCACTTCCCCAGGAAAAGCATTGGAGAAGAGATAACACTTGCAGCATTTGCTTGGTATTCAATTTATTTATCGTTTGGTTGCTACTAATTTAGGATGTTCCTTTATATAGATTTCTATAGCTCTCCTCCATACACGATAGACAGGTTGGTCGGGGGTGCCTGGGCAGACATGGGTGCTCCTGGCCGGCCTCGGTGAGGTCGGTCGGGGGCGCCTGGACAAAAATGGGAATGACTCCAGGTCATTCTCTTCTTTAAGTTTTGTCTAATGGAGATTCAGTCCTGCCTGGAATATCATGCCAGCTGGAGGCTTCTGCCTCAGGCTGCTCTCCCAGTCGGCAGCACTGCGCGGTTGCACATACCCCAGCCTACCCCTTGCTCCCATGGCTCATGAAGCCTGGACAGTAGTAAGGAGCAGTTCAACTATACGCTGAGCAAGTGCATAATGGTGGTAGAATGTGCCTTTGGACGTTTAAAAGCTTGCTGGTGCAGTTTACTGACTCAGTCAAACCTCAGCAAAACCAATATTCCCATCGTTATTACTGCTTGCTGTGTGCGCCACAATATCTGAGAGAGTAAAGGGGAAATATTTATGGTGGGGTGGGAGGTTGAGGCAAATCGCCTGGCCACTGATTATGTGCAGCCAGACACCAGGACGGTTAGAAGAGCACAGCAGGGCACGCTGTGCATCAGAGAAGCTTTGAAAACCAGTTTCATGACTGGCCAGGCTATGGTGTGAAAGTTCTGTTTGTTTCTCCTTGATGAAAATCTGCCCGCTTGGTTCACTCTACTTCCCTGTAAGCCAACCGCCCTCCCCTCCCCCCTTTGATCTCCGCTTGCAGAGGCAATACAATTATCGTTGTTTCAAATTAATGCATTCTTTATTAATTGGTCACACAAATGAAAGGATAACTGCCAAGGTAGCCCTGGAGGGGTGGAGGAGGAGGGAAACACAGGAGTGGGGTAGTTGTAGGGGCACCCACTAGAATGGCATGCAGCTCATCATAGAAGCGGCATGTCTAGGGCTCTGACCCAGAGTGGCCATTTGCCTCTCTGGTTCTTTGGTAGGCTTCACATGGCACTGCTGCGGGTCCCTGTTATAACCTCTGTCCTTCATGCCCTTGGAGTTTTTTTCAAATATTCCAGCATTTTGTCTTTTGGAATGGAGTTCGGATAGCACGGATTTGTCTCCCCATACAGCGATCAGATGCAGTACCTCCCGTTCGGTCCATACTGGAGCTGTTTTGCGATTCTGGGACTCCATGATCATTTGTGCTGATGAGCTGTGCATGGTCAACTGTGCTGATCAGCTTGCTACGCTGGGCAAACAGGAAATGAAATTCAAAAGTTCACGGGGATTTTCCTGTCTACCTGGCCAGTGCATCTGAATTGAGTGTGCTGTCCAGAGTGGTCACAATGGAGCACGCTGGGATAGCTCCTGGAGGCCAATACCGTCAAATTGTGTCCACACTACCCCAAATTCGATCCAGCAGGGTCGATTTCAGTGCTAATCTCCTCACTGGGGAGGAGTACAGAAATGGATTTTAAGAGCCCTTTAAGTTGACAAAAATGGCTTCATCATGTGGACGGGTGCAGGGTTAAATCGATCTAATGCTGCTAAATTCGACCTAAACTCATAGTGTAGACCAGGGCTAAGACATATAGACAGGCTGCCAAATACCCAACCTGCTTGTGGACACCCTGAGCTAGAAGGGGTCCCCAGTTTGACTGCAATACTATCTCCCAGTGTTGAAGCATCATAGCCAAAGCACAATTTTAAGGAATGTTAGGAATATCAGCAGCATGGCATGTCCTCCAGGTTCACCCAAATACCTGCTGACTGAACTGAAACTCTGGGTGCCTCTTCTAACAGTGTGATAGACATTTTATACTCTAGGTCCTAAACACAATTGCATCTGCCCCCTTTTTAGCTGAATTATAATTTATATTATAGTAATGCTTACTAGAATTGGGCCCTATTGTGCTATACAAACAGGGCTAGTTCTAGGAGTAGCAGGCAGGCAAGCACCAGGGGCCACTGAACTGCTGCCCAATTTTTTTTTTTTTGTTGCTCTGCCATTTGGGAGTGAGTGTGCGCTAACAATGTTTTCAGCCCTGGCTGGCAAAATGCCTAGGGCCACTGCTGTGTACCAACATTAGTAAAGAGACAACCCCTACCTTAACTAGCTTGTAAGCTCCAATCAGGGCAAAGAGGATGGAGCTTGGCTGTTCTCAGTGGTGGTAGATGACAGAACAAGGAGCAATGGTATCAAGTTGCAGTGAGGGAAGTCTTGGTTGGATATTAAGAACATCTATTTCACTAGAAGGGTGGTGAAGCACTGGAATGGGTTACTTAGGGAGGTAGTGGAATATCTATCCTTAGAGGTTTTTAAGGTCAGGCTTGACAAAGCCCTGGCTGGGATGATTTAGTTAGAGTTGGTCCTGCTTTGAGCAGGGGGTTGGACTAGATGACCTCCTGAGGTCTCTTCCAACCTCAATCTTCTATGATTCACATACGGAAAGCATCATATTCTGGTGTCTGACCGGTGGACTAGAGGTAACAGTGGCAACTGCCTATTTAACTCTTAAAGATGGCAGTGAACTTAGGACAGGCGATTGGAGGAAATGGGAGGGCAAAGATGAGGGATCAGAAGGAATAGCGAATGGAGAAAAGAATGGCAATAGAGGGATTTCTTCTTTTTGGTCTCTTTCCCTCCCACCAGCTCTATTTTTTTTACTTATTTTCTCTATCCTTCATTCTCTGTCCCTTCCCCATCTTTTTGCTAATAAAAAGAGCCCTTCCTCAATCCCCTGAGATACCAAGCAGACAATAGAAGGAGCATGATCTGCCCTACACAACGGGCTCCAAACACCCTTCCAATCCTCAGGGGCTAAGTGCTTTGATGACTATGGTGGGATTTGCTAGGGTCCCTATGGGAGTCTTAATGGGGGACTCAATGGGAGCCAGGCACCTAACTCCCTTAGGCTCCCTTGGAAATCCCAGCCTATGTTCCAACTCTGAGAGCATCTCAGCTATTTGTTTAAATGGGGTTATATAGTGAATGGAAGTTTACTGCTTGGGGCCCTTTGAAGAAAGGGAGAATAAAAAGGTCAGATTCAGCTACTCTTGCACTGAGCACTGCCATGCTCACAAAGAATCCATAGAAGTCAGTAGGCCTATTCATGGCACAGCTGACTGCTCAACTGCCAGAATCTGGCCCCTGAATGGGGGATTCCGGCTCTGAGAGGACACTGCTAGATGGGGAAAATTCAATGCAAGCCAACAATTTGGTTAAAGTGAATGTTATAAATGACTCAAATAGACTCAGAGGCTGGGATTTTCAAAAGGTCCTTTTAAAATGTCAAAGCTAGATGGCAAGACCCTAAACTCTTCTTCCCAGTCAGTCTAGCTCCACCTACGAGGTTGGCATCTTTGTCCTCGTCTGTTTTTAAGACCATAAGACTGGTCTTTAAATCTACAATAAGTTAATATTGAATGGACCACTGTGAGCAGTGCTTGATGTTTACCCTTTCTTCAACTATCCAGATTTGTAGCACAAATTAAAAGTCTATAAGGTCATGACACGTTGTTCAGTCCCCAATGCCCCAAAATAAACGGTTTCAATTATGTTTCACCTCCACCCACAATATTAACAGCCCTTCCAGTTACTTGCTAGAGCTATTACTCCTTAGGCCGCGACTGTCATAGCTTTGTGCACGTATGCTTCCTGTGAATGTGCAAACCTACACAATACCACAAGCTCTGTGATGTGACAGCATTTGAAACGGGTAACCTATCAAACCAGAAATATTGGGTCTGGTGGTGGGGAGGGGGAGGAAATAGTTGGTGCTTTTTAAAGCCAATAAAGTATGTGGGTGTGGCTTGAATTGTTTCACAGACATAAATGTAAATAGCTGAAGAGATATTTCCACTCTACTCTGTACTGATTGATAGTTTGTAAACTACAGCTGAGTGAAATGGTCCTAACAGAATCTGAAACAATAGGAAAGTTGCTTGGTTTCAGCTTTTGTTACGCACTTAACACTATCCAGGTTTGTTAGAAAGTTTGCTAAGTTTCATGGATTTTTCCTACAGATATGGGCCCACTTTCATCCCTGGACTTAGGCAACCATAAATTTTACAAGATGTCAATTAGGAGACAGATGTTGTCCTAAGGTTTCACTGTGAAATTGGGGGAAATTTGTCTATTTTGACTGAGTTTTGAGTTCAAAACCTAAAATTCAAAGCCAAACTGGGGGACATGAATCCCCTCAGGGACCAAACCCAAGAGAAACAGTCCCAGGAACCCCAGGAAGCAAAGCTGCTGAATATCATACAAGTTTTACCTATATAAAATGAGACCACTGGACCCAGAGACTCCTTTCTAATGGGAATATCATCCCCGTCACATGTTTTTACATTGCAAAGATTTAAGTTTCTCTCAGGTGATCAGGGACTTTAGGCTACATCCTTTGTAGCTGAGGGTTCACTCCCAAAAGATCTCAATCATAAGGCAACCCCTCCTGCAGCAGGCTGCAGCAGAATCAGTGCACCTGCCTCAGTTTCCCCTTTCAGAGTGTCCAGTAACTCCACAACAGCTCACTTGTCTTAATAATGCCCCTCCTTGGAGCTAGTTTATTATCAAAATGCAGACTAAATAATCCTCAACACAAGAAGTCTTAAACATAGTCCATTTCCTACACCTAGTGGATATAGTCCTTAAAACCCTGCTCTTCCCAGCAGGCACCCCTCAGCAGCCTTTCTGCTCGGAGCCCTTCCATAGCATACTCTGGTGTCTTCTGCCTTGTCAGTCCTCTCTTGTCCCTCTGCCAAGAGAGCCACCGCAGCCCCTCTAACTAGAGTGGAATCCCACTCTTCCTAGTGAAAACCCCCATAGCCTCCCTGCTGGGAGAGCCTCCTTCACACCCAAGAGTTCTCTCACTATTCTCCAACAGCCAGCTCTCTGGCATGGAGTTATCAGGTAAGCTCCTTCAGTGCAACTCTCTCTGGTCCTTGGCTGCAGCTCTCCAGCTTAAACATCACCACACACTGCCCTCTGCTGCTTTCTGCCTTCTTCAGCCCTGGCCCTGTGGCTTTGGGAAGTCAGTCAGCAAAACCCCACTTGCTTGCCCGCTTGCTTGCTTGCTTGCTTGCTTGCTTGCTTGCTTGCTTGCCTCCCCCCCCACCCGAGCTACCTACAGCTTCCTTTCAGGATCTTCCGCAGTTCCCCTGGTCTCTAACAGTACTCACCAGCTCTTGTTCTGACTACCTCAGCCAGTGCTATAACCTTAACTCACTAGGTCTCACCCCCTTTTGGTCCCAGGTGCTCTTTTTTAAGCCCACCTGGGGGTCAGCTGACCAGTCACGGGTACACTAGCCTCTTTGTTCTTAAAGGGCCAGTGCCACCCTGTGATAGTATCCCTATCAGAACTGACCTCTACAGGAGTGCCGCAGTTGGAAAGTTTGGAGAGTTGGACCCTAAATATTGCATCAGCGCTTGCAAAAGCATACAACTGTATTTCCATGACACCTCTCAGCTAGCACTTCAGTGAAACCTGTGCATCTGTAACCTGAGAAAACATAACAAAACGAAACCTGTGCTAACCACAATATGACCTAAGAAAACATTATGACATTTCTAGGCTTTAAGCAACAAAATAAACAAACAAAAAATTAGGGGACAATGGCCTGTTCCTGCTCCTTTTGAAATCAATGGCAAAATTCCCGGTGGCTTCAGGGGGAGCAAGATCTGGCCCGACTGTTGTTCAACTTTGCTTCCAGGCTGTATCCCTGTTTTTCTAAGACTCACAAGAATTTTAAATTTTGGGTTTGAATGATAGTTTATTTCTGGCTGACCTGCTCTGTTTGAACTGTAATGTGTTTTCAACTGTTGGATTTATTTTTAATCTACTGTATTAGTGCACAAACTTAATCAAGAACAAAATGTTACCAATGCTGTTTTGTTCCTACATGAGCATATCAGTTCAAAGTTCCCTAATTTTATAAAGATCTCCTTCTGCCATCTGACTCATTTCTGAACATTAGTACATTCTTTTCACTGTAAATATACCGGGGGTGGGGAAGTGGGGTGGAGAAGAGACAAACATGAACTCACATTAAATACAACTCTCTTGCTTACAAGAAATACTACAGTGCAGATTTTAACAATTAACATGCAGCTATGGATGAAGCTAATACATTTTTTTCAGAACTCCTCACTCAAATACACATTCGGTTTATTTTCTATTATTTGATGTCAGTGGTGGGTTGTGACATTCCTCTTTCCCTCCCTCCTCCCCCCTATTCCCCCGCTATTCAAAGAACAAGATCTTATCTCTCCCTCCCCAATCCCCTTCCTTTACCCCATGCCTATTTTTCTGAATTCTGACTTTTAGGTCAGCATGCTGGTAACAGATTAATTTTACACTGCAAGAAACACCAAGCAAAGAATTTCTGCTTTGACATATGAGAACCCTGTTATAGTAGTACAGTTTTTCTAAATTAAATATTAGGAGAAATTAAATCCAATTGTGGTTCATACTCCTATGGAAAATATTTCTGTTCAAAACAGCCCTCCATGATATACGCCTAAGTACGTGAAAACACAATAAATATACAGCAAGTTAAAAACCCAAATTATTCAGATTTTAAGGTTTATAACTAAAAGTGGTTTAATGTTTCATGCCTAATAATAGATTACTCCTATCACATTTCTAAACTTTATTTCTACCAGCTTTGAAGTTTGGCCATATAAAGGCTGTTTGTAGAACCACACGAAAGTTAAAGCAAATATTACTCAGAGTGATTCATATGAGCAAGAATTTGCAATGAAGGAAGAGGGTTTTTTGTGTCTGTATTAAAGGAAATGAAATGTTTGCAATATTTTCCAGCTGATAAATTTACTAAAACATTTTAGAGTTACGTACTATGAACATTGCTGACATAAACAGACTTTGACGTGAAACAGATTATGTTAGACTCTGTGGGGGAGGCAGAATTTAAAAAATTCCTAGATTTCACAAATTGCCACAAGGTCGCTGCAATCCTTAATTAACTGAATACATTAACAGAAGCTATAACAGAGATGTAAAAAAGAGAGAAAGAGTACGTTTTAATCCTCTGTTCTTCGTTTACAGACTATCCTTTCAGAATGAGTAACCTTGTTTTCTTTTTAAGTATCTATTTACCTTTTTGAGTTTTGCCTAGCAAAACGTTTTTGCATTGTTGCAAAAGAAATTAATTTGTTGCTAGTTGCCACACATTGGCAGGATTTCTGCATAAAGAATGTAAGCAATCTATCTTTGTGTTCAAGATATAGTTAATCTGGCAGTTAAAATACTTTGGAAACATTTTGATGACTTATCTAGAAAAGTAGTTTTGCATTTTCAAAGAAAACTCAGAACTGTATGCAGGGGAAGATAAAAGATATATGAAGTGTTTGTTCTAAGCGATACTATTCATTTAAAGATCATAATGTAACCCCACCCAAGAAATTATTGTGGAAAAACAAGACAAATCTCCTTATATAGCTTTCTGACACAGTCTTGATTTGGAAACAAAATAAGTACATTACTGTTATAGTCTAATGGATTGCAAGCTGTTTTATTAGAGTCAGCTGAATCCTGTTTTGCATAAAAAAGAACTCTGTTTGCTATCAAGAACACATTTACATTAATAAGACTTTGACAAAGTAAAATAAAATCGCATTAAGATGATGTAAGTAGATAAGACAATGAAATCTCTTTGAGATAGTTTTGGCACACCAATTGCAGTCAAGTCCCTACAGGAAAGAAATGTATTTTTTACACCAAGTATCCATGTATTTTAAAGTTGCAGAGTGGCCAAAATTAAACCTTTGTTTAAAATATTTCCAGGAAGGAGGAAAAATGGATTTTGATTATTTCCCCTTGAAAAGATAGGATGTCTGATAAATTACAATTTTATTTTGCAATAATACAAACAAGTTTTGTTCTCCTCCTAGCCTGTAATCATCCTGATTATTGCAAGGGACTTTCCAATATAGAGCAGCTGAAAACAAGGTTTTAGATTACATGGTAATTTAGGAATGCATGAAAAGCCAAGCAGTTACCATAATAGAGCTCTGCATAAACTTCATGGCTTTTAGAGCAAAACATAACAACATATGTTTTGTGATTCATTCAAATGATTTTTCTATTTTTTGGGTTAGGGTTTTATCAAAATATTTTGGAATTTAGTATTTGTCCAGCATTTATAGAAACTTACTTCTTTAAAACTTTGATGTCTCTCTTTTTAGTTTAGTCATTAAAAGCAAGCAGTGATGGATGATGATAATGCTGTGGATTTTATGACTAATCAGGCCTTGGCAGCCGTAGTATTTCTTCTGTAGTGAAACTTTAATATTCCTTTGGCTTTGTATAAACTCCCCCCCCCCTTGGAACTGTGTTACACAAGCTACTTATTAAATATTACAAAACAGTTATTACACAAAAGTTAGCACTTTGACTTAATACCTGACAGAAGGAGGCATTTCCCCCATTAAATACATGCACTATCGGTGGGTGTCAAAGCACTTATCTATTCATATTGCCTTTTTAATGACACAAAGAATGCAAGAACAAACATTAGGGTTGTGGAAGATCCATGTAGGTAGATTATTTTCCCAGATACATTGGGAGGTGCTCTTTCCATGGTTGCCCAGTTGACAGCATTACACTTCTGCTTTCTGACCTTTGATGTATTAGTGAAATTGCAACAACAAACACCAGGTGTCTCCACTTAGCTGAGCTAAAGCTTTAAATAAAGGCACTTAAGAAAAAGCCTGTCCTTAACTTTGCTGTTGCAGGATTGCATAAACAAGGATGTATATATTTTCAGATACTCTTACACCAGGATCATATTTTATTTTGTTACTTGATATACACCAGTCAGACAAGGCAGGACCGTTAAGAGTTTGGTATAATCTTAACTCAACCATTTGCTTTAAAGCTGCTACATTTTGCAGGTCCTAGCAGCAGTTTTAAATTAAGGCAACATCAGAATGTGTCCTGATACTACCAATTTCCTTGGGCAAGTGAAATTCTGATAGCATGTTAGGTGTGGTGAGGTGTTAACTATCAGCAAAAAACCCATATCACTATTTGTCTGGTAATGTACAAAAATGTATGTCATAATACTTTTTTTTATTCTGGATTAACTTTCTGCATTATAAAAGTATATAATATGGATGTTTACATTGTTTTAATGCTTTAAAATAATGGGCTCTGTACAAATTGATACATATGAATGGACAGAAGCAGAACTTGAATAAACCACAAAATTTTTTTACTTGGTGCTCTATAAATACAGGTAAAAATCTATATTTATTGTCTTTATGTGTTTGCTATGTTATCAGTGAAGAATTAGAATGTCAGTAGAAAATATGACCAGTGAAAGCACAATCAGGTCGTGTAGAGGGGATTTAGGCTAGAACTAGAGACAATCTCAGTAGCAAAATCCCAACCCATGTAAAACTCACTTGATTTAGGGTCTTATTTTTAAACTGGAAACATTCTCTGGGTTTGTCAAAAGGTTTGCTGACTTGAGAAACATTTGACCAAGGCTTAACTTTGTTTTGAGGAATCGTGGGCTGGATTTATGGTTTTAGATGAAATTCTGTGGGTTTTTTTGTTTGTTTGTTTTGTTTTTGAAATATAAATGAACCCTAAAAAATTAAATCACAATTCAGGGGGCCCTGAACCTGCATGAACTAAAACATCAAAAACTCTTTGCACCGGCCTGTATGGTGTGAAATAGTGAAGTTTTGCTGAACTGCAGGGTTTGTTACCTAGAGTCTCTGGATCATACCTCTACAGCTTCATGAAGGCCCATTTTCCTGACACAAAAATATGATAGTCATCAACGCTGAGTTAAAAACACGTGTTTCTCTAACTTTGATTTTTTTTATTTGTTTTATATTATTTGAGTGTGTCTTTCTCCTGTGATTAATGCAGCTCTTGCCAACACCCAGTGTGCTGTGACCTATTTAAAAAATGCAGTGTTTTTGAGGGTTTAAAAATCCTTTTATATAAATGAAAATAAAATCACACTTCAGACACTAACTGGGACTTTTAACCCTGATCTCGTAAGTCTAATGTAGGATAAAAGAGTTTCTTAGTGCCTCCACCTCCCTACACTTATCATTTCTTGACATTTATATTGTGATAGCATCTAGAAGCATTAGCGAGGTCAGGGTCCCATTGTACTAGGCGCTGTACAAACATCTAACAAACAGCATTCCTGCTCCAAAAGCTCACAGTCTAAAAGACATGATGTAATCAATTATTGTTACTTATCATAGCCTTGTTATTCTTCTTAGTCATAAATTACACTTCAGGCAAACACTGTTTGGGCCTAGTTTACAAAATAAACAAAAGATGCCTCCAGGTATGTAGGGGCAAAATTATGCCTATAACATAGGCTGGGTTAATGCACCTTTAACAGAAAATGGTGTCCAGATTTTTATGTGATAAGGCAATAAACTCTAACATCACCTAAATGTTGTATTCACAATCCTATGAGAAACCTTCTGCTCCTCTAGCTCTAGAAAATGCAGTCGACAGGAATACATTTTTCAAATACTTGACTAAGAACGATCAATTTAGTTGCCTACTGTCTTAGATCAGCTTCTCTTAAATTGCTGAATAACAATTTTGATTGGATGCTAAATCAGGACGTCAGATTCAGCTATTTCTGGTACGTTGGCACAGTCCTTTCTTAAAGGGACATTTCCAAGTGCTTTCTTTAGACTCTAAACTGGGCCAGGGTAACTCCACCAATGTTGCTACACCAGTGCAAATATCTCTAATATAGATAAGTCCTAAGACAGTTATATTCACATCTAAAAGAAGGTTTTGGGAGGCAGACCTATGACAACAAAGAATATAGGTATAACCAGGATGATGTTGACTAGCAGAAGAAGCAATGGGGGGGAAATTTGGCCTCAAATGCTTGCTAATTTTCTTTTATTTTGGGGGCAAGATTTTAACCATCTCCTAGCTCATACATAGTATCTTTCCTTACTGAACATAGTGTTTCTTTACTGAACATTTTTAGATGCAACATCTCAAAACATAAATTAAGGATCTTGCTACCTGTAAATCTGGGACTCCAGAGTCTAGTTTGTATTTCAACCTATGCTGCCAAATCGTGCACAGTGTGGGGGGAGCCCTCCTAGCTCTAGCTGAAGTGTTTTAACCCTGCCACACCAATACCAACCCACAGCCCCATTCCCTTTCCTGCTTCCTCTGCCATGAGCTGAGGGCAGGGAAGTTTCCTGCTGATGGCTGGTGTTCCTTCAGTTAGAAATGCCTCCCAGAACACACCATGGTGTCAAAACTGCAGCTCAAGAGAAATAGGGTGATTATCCAGGATGTTCCTTTGGCTTAGGCTATGTCCATCTCCTGATACAGTATTCCTACTGTTTCCTCCATTTTAGAAGAAACAAGGCAAAACATTTAGCAGCTTAGAACTGAGGCTTCCCAATTAACCACCTAGCACCAGATTAACAGATGGGTGCCTCGGGGAAAGGAACTTTGTTTATTTTACACCAGTCCCATTAATTCAGTGATGTTTCCTTTAATTAAATATTAGCAACTTTCATTGTCATTAATGGCATCGAATGAGATCTCTAGTTGTGGTAAGATGCTTGCCTGGCTTTTCTGTACTGCTTCTTCTAAGAGCAGCAACTGTAATCCTTCCCCCAAAATGAAATATACAACTGCATGCTGGGGGGATGCTGAAGCAGGAACAAAACAGAGCAACGGGCAGGGTGATCTGTTCAGCAGGAGGGCATCTTTATAAATACAACCCACAACAAGGTGGCATCAGCAGGAGGAGCATCACTGCATTCGGGGGCTCATCCCATGGTTGAGCAGGGAGCCACTCTCCCACAAACACTTCTCCTGCAGCAGTGGCTGTGGAAGCACTTATATCCCTTGCCCTGAATGCCTCCCTGTAAAGGGATAGAGGCTAGGGAAGATGGACTACACTCTTTGTGTAGTGCAGAGCAGGCAGTTCCTCTGCACTCTGTCACAGTGTGCCTTGCCTTTTCTTGTCTCCTGCGGGGTGCAGAAGGGAGCTGCTTGCCTGGCATGGTTGGGCTCGAAGAATATTTGAATTTTTTCCATTCTGAGGGGCTATGAATTTGTAGCACTTCCAGACTCAGAAGCCCCAACTTACCACCAACATTTCCCTGCTTATAAACAAGAAGTAGGTTTGATATAGGGTACTGGCAGGAAAATGACATGCCAGCTGTTGAAGGCAGATGCTTTTATACTCATACTTGCCTACAGGAAATCAGTTCTTGGATGAAGAGCAGCTGGCTCAAGATGAACCCAGCAAGATCAAAGCAATACTGGTCAGAATGAAGAACCTCTTCAAAGAACTGGCCCTGAGGTTGTGGCCATTTTCTTTTGAAAGTGTACAGCACAGTGGTGTGAATCCTGGGGGTCCTGTTTGACTCCTCACTCAGCTTGGATGACCAAGTAGCTTCTGTTTCCCCTGTTCATGTCCAGTTTGCTAGGAAACATTGACCCTTCCTCATGGATGAGGACCTGGTCACAGTGAGCCATGCCTTTATCACCTCCAGGCCAGTGGAGTACGGCCCAGATGGTCCTGGTGCAAGAATAGGTTCCCAATTCCAAAATCAGAAATGTTGCTTGCTCTCAACATTCCCCGTTCACCCTATACTCTTCTTCCCCCCCCTCCCCAAACACTCCCCACTCACCCATAGCCCACCCACAGCTTGCCCTGCAGCTCCAGGCCCCCTGCCCCCAGGACCTTCCTGGCCACTCATTGGCACCTTCACCCCCCGGCTCAATGCTCCACTCCTGTCCTGGGTTACGGTGGCTCCTTCCAATCCTGGTTGCCTAGTGGCTCTTCTTGGTCCAATCACCCATCTGACACTCAAGTGGAATGGGCCAAATTTGAATGGTGAGCAATGTTGTGACCTGGTGCATGGAGTCAGTGCCACTTGGCTTTGGCCTGTCCAGCCACCGTCCTTCATAATGGAGGGGTGATGGGGCCATCTAGTGGCACTGCGACCCCATGCACCAAGTTGCAATGTCACTCACTCAGATTTGGCCTGACCACCCCCAGGTCCCGATGGAAGAGTAGCAGGGCCAAATTTGCGTGAACGGCATAGCAAGCTCATGCACCAGGTGAAGTGCCAGAGTACCACTTTGTCTGGTTGGACCCCAATAACCTTATGGGCCCTGGCATGACTTCAGCACTTGGATCATTGTAGCCTGTCACTGCTCCAGGCTGGGCAACTTATTGTATCTGAAGCTGTGTGTGAAAATGATACACGGGCTCCAGCAGTACAGAATACACCTGCCTCCCTTCTCCATGGCTTAGGCGGCCATGAACACAGGAAGCCTATGCTGAAGTCCCATCACTGATTACCAATGCCCATGTAAGGCCTTGATCGTATTTCTCAAAGCAATTAATGGATCACACCCCAGCTACATCAAAGACTGAATTATGATCTATAAACCACCAGGACACTTGTGCTTCTCAGGGACAATGCATATCACTAAGCTCAGGACAAAGCATGTAACAGAGAACTCATTGTTCCCAGCTATCAAGCAACTATGGAACAATCTTCCAGAAGAGAGCAGGCAAATCCCGAGTCTGGCCCTCATTAGGAAACTTTGCCCAAACTTCTTCTTTGAGAAAGGCTTTCCACCATAAGTGATGCTCACAATAAGACCACCCCTTCTATTCCCAACCCCCTCAGCCCCCAAAAACCACCCTCCACCCCAAGCAGAGTTTTCACCCCCACACAGGGAGAAGGGTCAGAGACTCTAGGAAGTCCACTAGGGACTTCGTTTTTGCTGCTGATTTTATGTGGCAGGTGCTAAGTCATAACTGTGAAGGGTGACTCTATAAAACCCCAAGATAGGCAGACAGACAGATACTGAATAGTTGCATAGGGCCAAATTTTCAACTCATCCCTAACCAGGCCCCTATTTTTGTGTTGCAAAGAAATGCAAATGTGATTTTTTTTTTAAATTGATAATTATTTGTGCCCTCAGAATAGGTCACTGGGTTACTCAACTCAGGAACTTTGCTTTCTAAGTGACTTAAATTGCACACAGAATTGCAGGTGCAAAATTAGGGCCAGTCATCCAAAACTTGTTTGATGATCAATGTATATTTTTATTGACACATAACGCTCCTTTGTTGACTGCATGTTGTCTTTTGTGGGGAAGTTAAAGAGAACAGTAGCAAATTCACACACAAGGTTTTTATTCAATTTGTATATCTAGGAATTTCTAATGCACCATCAGCAAAGACTCTAAGAGCCAAACACATCATTTTAAAAGCTCAGGTTGTCTCTGAAAGGTTCTCACTTTCGACTCCTCCTTTATTACACTGCTTAAAAAGAATTGTTCTCGATCATTTATCTCTGGAAGGAATGTCAAGTTTAACATTAATTTATGGCATTATTGAAAGACAGCAGTAATAATGAATGAGCAATAAATGACACAGTGTTATCTTTCCGGATACAGATCTAAGTGAGATCCTCAGATGGCGTAAAATCGCTCTAGCATCATTAACTTAAATGGAGCTACAGTGATTTTTACCAGCTAAGGATCTGGCCCAGGTTTCATACCATTCATATAAAAAAAGTCTTGTTATTGTGGCTGAATTTACAACACACAGTAAGGTACTATCCAAATAAATGGGTGGGGATTTTCACACTGCCCAGATGGTATGTGCATAGTTTACTAAGTTGGGGGTGAGGGTGCAGGCAGAGAAAACTCCATCACAGAGAGACTGCTTATAGTTGGTATCATGCAAAATACTTGCAAAGACCTGGCATAAAATCTGTGCACTAACCAAAGGTTTCTGAAGTGTTTGCAAGATGTGAAAGTTTGTCCAAAGGTGAACAGGCAGTGCCAATGACATATCAGATGCATATGTTTCTGAGAATGCCAACTGTCAACCTGGCATCCGGTTTAGGGTTAGAAGTTGTACCAAGCGGGCGCGCGCGCACACACACACACACACACACACACACACACACACACACAAAAAGACAGCTGTCAGAGTTTTGTTGTTTCAGCATCTGTTGCTAATTTTATTAATTGCTATATACACAGTTTAGTTCTGTTTCAGGGATTTAATTAAATACTGGTATGCTTTTGCAGAATCAACCTTTGGAACTCTGGGAAAAGGTTGAAGCACAGCGAGGGACAATCCCCAGGCTAACAGTGGCTGCTACAATGCTATGGGGTCACCATGGCAGATTTTCTCCAGATTTAGAGGTGTGGCTCATTAAGATGGGGTAGCTAGTAGTTGTGTCAAATCAGAGAACTGAGTACTCTCCAGCTAAGGGAATTATCAAGCTAATAAATTCACAGTGTGAATGGGGTAAAAACTTTTGTTTTCATTTATGACACAGAGGTGTGAATGTTTTTCTCGGCTTGGCTGCAGGACCAACAGAATTTCTGGAGAATTAACTTCTACTAGTAGGCTAGACATTGATTGAAGTTTCAGGCAATTAAAATCCAAAAGATCAAAATACATTTAGCTGATCAGAAGAAAACAACTGTTGATGTCGCTATGTTGGTGGCCTTTTTGAATGATGATAAACATCAAGTAATACATTTAACTCTCTCCCTAGTATGTAGTATTCCAGCAAGCCTGAAATTCTTAGGCAAAAAGACTATATGTTCAGGGCATTGAATTCTTTCTTTCAAATACCTGTAGATCTTTTAGTGCTTCATGCTCTAATGGGCTCAGTCTCTCTGGCTTTGTAAAGAAGGTTACCACCTGGCAAAATCTTAATCGTCTATGCATTCCAGAATCATGCAGTGGATTTGTGAAAACCCCATAATTTGAATAAAATATTTAAGGTGGGAAGAGTGGGTGAATATTACCATGAAAAAATAGAATAGCAATTTGTGTGGGTGAGTCAGGGTAAGCAGAAAGACAGGTGGGGTGTGGGAGTGGAAGGAGAATCTGTTCCTTCTCAGGAGGCTTCCAATATCTAAGCAACATGTTTACACCAACAGTAAATCTTCCCTGCAGAAGAATTCCATGCTGCCATGCCCAGTGGCAGCAATGAGACATAATGATGGCCTTCACAGCACAGTGGTGGCCAAAACAAGCTCAGTATGGAGGGACAAGGGCTAAAGGGCTGATCACACTCTAGTGGTGGCACTTGATGACTTCTGTGCGGGTGATTCATCACTGGAACCACTGTGCCTGCCCCGATATTGAGATTATTCTATCCCTCTTCAGCTAAACATGCAGCAGCAGTCAAAAAAGCTAACAAAAGGTTAAGAAAGGGGTAGAAAATAAGACAGAGAAAAATATCCTAATATCACTATATAAATCCATGGTGCACCTACACCTTGAATACTGTGTCCAGTTCTAGTCACCCCATCTCAAAAAGGATATAGTGGAACTGGAAAAGGTTCAGAGAAGGGCAACAAAGATGAGCAAGAGTATGAAATAGCTTCCATACTAGGACAGATTAAAGATTAGGGCTGTTTAGAGAAGAGAAAAATAAGAGGGGATAGGACAGAGGTCTGTAAATCATGAATGGTGTGGAAATGGTACATAGAGAAGTGTTATTTACCCTTCCCCACAACACAAAAACCAAGGGTCACCCTATGTTTAATACAAAGAAGTACTTTTTCCCACAATGCACAATTAACATGTGAAACTCATTGCCAGAGAATGTTGTGAAGGCCAAAACTATAATTGGGTTGAAAAAGAACAAGATCAGTTCATGGAGGATAGGTCCATCAATGACTATTAGCAAAGATGAGCAGGGATGCAACCTCATGCTCAGGGTGATCCTTCTGACTCCCAGAAGCCAGGAGAGGAAGATGGGATGGATAACTCCACTTGCCCTGCTTGGTACACTCTGCTGAAGCTCTGGTCCTGTCCACTGTCTCAGACAGGATACTGGGCAAGATGGACCATTAGTCTGACCCAGAATGGCACTTCTTATGTTCACTCTCAGAGCTACCTTAAAACTGGGATTTTTATCTATGGACCTGGATGACCCCTTCTACGCCTGCTGTTGTGTTCTTCCACGAGCTTGGCTCCAGCCATTATGAAGCAAGCCTTTGTTCAGTACAAATGACTACTTCATGATGACATCATTCAACTGTGTGGAAAAAATGCAAAGCTACAACTAGTTGGGCATGTGACAACGTATAAAGAAGAAGGACAGAAGAATATTATAAACAGTATTGGTACAGCAGAGCTAAAAATAGCACAGTGCTGATTCATCTGTGATAGGTGCTGTTGAGATGGTATTAAAATACTGCTATTTTAACAATTAACCTTTGAAACTAAAAGTTCATTACTTTTCTCTATGAATCTGTTTAAATGTCTCATGCTTTTCAGATGTCACTTGCCCTTCAAATACTTGTTCTTTATGCTTCAGTCATCTATCACTGAAAACAATATATAAGGCCTGAGTCACCTTTTGTGTGCACTATTGTAAATTATAACTCTATTGAAATCAGTGGATTGGCTCAATGTGACAGAAAGCAGAGAACAGGCTCCAATGAGGGGTTCCAACCCTCCACCAGACCTGAAAGGGTTAGTGAGGGCCTGTATGTTCAATTGGCCCTCACCTCAATCATGGAGAGAGGATATCAAAGATGAGCAGCTCAACTCAGTGGGGTCTGACTGAGAGAGGGAGTAAACCTGGCGAGCTAGCCCTATGAAGGAAGGCCTGCCTTGAAGCAGCCTGGAAATCAGCTGAGGCTAGAGCCTAACTAGGGAATCTTAAGAGTCAGAGCCTCCTTGAGGCAAGTAGACCTGATGCAGAACTTTTCTGTTCCTCAACTAGTTTGGATCCCCTTTGTTTTGGGTCCTGCAGAAGAGTCAGCCTAGAAAGAGACTGTGAAGAAAAGCCTAGCTGCAGGCCACTGAAGGAAGCAGCCCATGGATACAGCAGAGGTTCTGAACAAACAGATCTCATCTGCTTCATACAAGGTCCCTGAGCTGGAACCCAAAGCCAGGCACAGGCCTGGGTTTCCCTATCTGCCCCCCAGAGCCTGGGGCCTTGAAGACCCCAGAGCCAAAAGCTGGCAGGTCCAAAAGCCTGATATTGAGCTGAACCTCTGGTGTGATGCTGCCAGAGCAGTAGCATATTGACCTTGGGCTTCCCCACAAAAGGCAGGATTAAAAGTGATCTGGCTGGAGGGCTGAGGTGCAAGAAGAAGTGGGCCACCAGAAGGCTGGACTGGCTGTCAGCAGGGGGTGCTAAAGGAGAAGAGGCCTCTACACCATGTCCTGTAGCCAGAGGGTCACAGGTCTCGAAAGTTTTGATAAACCCAAACCCTTCGGAAATGCAGAGTTATTTTCTACTAAGTTATTACTCTGTTGGGTCTACTTTTATAAATTCTTTTAAAATAAGTGACTGATCATTACTTCAGTAATACAGAGAAAGTGGAGCAATACCCTTATAATATATGAATCAATATGATCTCTACCTCATTTTATAGTCTATAGCTAGACACAGTCACAATAAAGAAAAGCATATGCTTTGGTACATTACAAAGGGACATTTTTTAAGCCTTTGAATAGATGAACTGCAGATCCCCCCATCTCCACCAAGCCTAGAAACGTATTTTAAAAAGTAAAGCAGAAATGAAAAGAGAACAGAAGGAAAAGCTAAATTGCTTTTCAAATAGAGTGACACATCAGAAACAATTGTCTGAATTTCCAAGGTGTCACAGATCATCCAGAATTAACTCTGTTTTTTTTTTTTTTTTTTGGTTTCAGGATCATTTTTTCAGGTTTCAGTCCTTTTGGTGACATACTTTCCCCGCAGAGAAAGATTCACATGGAAAGTGAAGTGTGAACAGCAAGGAGTTGGTGCTAGAGATACAAGCTGAGAGGCAGTTGGCTGGGGGAACAAAAACCTTGTTTACTTCCAGAGTACACAGTACAGTAAAACTCCATTCTACAGATACAGTGCACCATGCTGTACAATGTTTATTAGCCAGACCCCACAAATAAACATGCAGCTTCAAGAATTCCCCTCCGGGGGTGGGTTTTTGTACTTTGACAACATTCAGGGAATTATCCCCCACCAAGGGCAACATTTTTAGACACGTTTTAAAGAAGAGATCATAAATGTTTACAACTTCAATGTATTGTCTTTTTAACACCACGTTCTTGTGGCAAAAAAACAAAAACCACTATTCAAAATAAATACAAACTTGTGAATAGGAAAAATCTCAACTGGAAGACTCTTCTGCCTGCTAGCGTTCATAAACTCCAAGGGTACTCAAACACCTTGGCTTGGGGCTACTGAACTGAACCTGAAAATTCCCGTGACCAGTTTGTAACAATCTGAATGTTTATTGTTGCAATTTCTTACTTACAAGTCAGTACACATGTAATGATATCCTGAAAAAAAAAAGAAAAGTGACAGACCTGGTGTAAAGATAACATTAAGAGTAAGGCGGTGCAAAAAAAGATAACAAACAACAACAAAAAATCTTCAAGGAATTATGCGTATCTGGTTTTTAGTACACTCTCTCCCATATATTCTTAAAACAGAACCAGTCAATGGTTTAGTGAACACAAAACCAATCACATTTGAAAAAACAACAACAACGTTATTTGAGGTCTTATTTGATCTTGATTTATTTTGATAGCTATCCTCCTATTTCTTTCCTTGCCCATTGTAGATCTTGGCTGAGAGCCACCTCACAGGGCAGCACTGACAACTGCTCCTTGTAGTTCCCATTTGCGTCAACATTCTTCTCTCGGCCTAGTTTTGTCTTTGAGGAATGCCCTTCTGAATGTCATTGTGTTTTTGCTGAGCCTCTAAACGACTGTGACTTTATGGGTGTGGCTACACAGCAGCTGGGAGCGTGCTTCCCAGGAGGAGTAGACAGACACATGCTAGTTCTGCTTGAGCTCGTGCACTAGAAATAGCAGGGTGGCTGCAGTGGCAGCCTGGGCTTGCTGCCCAAGTACATATCCCAGATGGTTGGCCAGGATTGTACTCAGGCAGCTCGCCCATGTCATGGCAGCCACACTTTTATTTTTAGCATGCGAACTCAAACAGAGCTAGCACATGTCTGTCTCCTCCCAGGGTAGTCATACCCTGTATGGAGTAAGGGGGTAAATTTGACTCTGTAGTGCAAGTACAGAGTAAGTTCAGCAGTCAACAGATAGATTCTGGAATACTGACGAATTGGGAGTATCTATTCTTCTAAAGCTACTCTGAAGTCCTATCATTACTTATTCATTTATATTTTTATTACATTACACCTTTTCCATGTTTCATAAAAAACATGCACCCACCTTACACCTCCTTTCAAAAGATGTCATTCTTCCAAATTGGTTAACAGAAAAATAACTCTAATCTGTAAGTCATTTGCACGCCAATGTTTCATATTTTATAATAAACATCTCCCACATGCAGTATTTTCAGCTTCATTACAAGTTTTACTAGTTCCTCTTGAGTCATATCAATATTTACCTTGGACACAGTTTTGTATCCTTTTGTTTGTAATACCAGAATTCTCCAAGACAAACTTATTGTTCCTGGCTTGGCTTCTCTCTGTCACAGCTTAACACTTTCATTAACATATTACAGATAGCAAGGCAAATAATCTGGTGAATTTGTATCTACGGTTGGATAATCCTAATCCAAATGACTAACACCATCACACCTACTTCAGGACAAAAATCTGCTTTCTGTACACTGATGTAAATTACTCAATTTAATTGGGCTGACTGCAGTTACTCTGGATTTGGGCAGGCGATCAAAGCCCACAGGTAAGAACATGGAGAGTGGGGAGAAAGTTTGGAATCTAGGGGGAGCATGGGCTGTTATAGCAGGGATAAAGGAGAGACAAGACAGAACTGGGGGGGGGAATCAAATCAGTATCTTAGATGTCTGTTTATAATGCAAGAAGTATGGGGAATAAGCAGGAAGAACTCACAGTGCTAGTAAATAAACACAACTATGACATAGTTGGCATCACAGAGACGTGGTGGAATAATACACATGACTGGAATATTGGTATAGAAGGGTACAGCTTGCTCAGGAAGGACCGGCAGGGAAAAAAGGGAAGAGGTTGCCTAATATATTAAAAATGTATATACTTGGACTGAGGTTAAGATGGAAATAGGAGACACACTTGTTGAAAGTCTCTGGGTAAGGATAAAAGGGGTAAAAAACAAGGATGATGTCATGGTAGGGGTCTACTACAGACCACCTAACCAGGAAGAAGAGGTGGATGAGGCTTTTTTTAAACAGCTTACAAAATCATCCAAAGCACAGGACTTGGTGGTGATGGGGGACTTCAACTATCCAGACATCTGTTGGGAAAATAATATAGCAGGGCACAGATTATCCAATAACTTCTTGGAATGTATTGGAGACAATTTTTTATTTCAGAAGGTGCAGACAGCTACCAGGGGAGAGGCTGTTCTAGATTTGATTTTGACAAATAGGGAGGAACTGGTTGAGAATTTGAAAGTGGAAGGCAGCTTGGGTGAAAGTGATCATGAAATGACAGAGTTCATGATTCTAAGGAATGGTAGGAGGGAGAACAGCAAAATAAAGACAATGGATTTCAAGAAGGCAGACTTTAGCAAACTCAGGGAGTTGGTAGGTAAGATCCCATGGGAATCAAATCTAAGGGAAAAAACAATAGAAGACAGTTGGCAATTTTTCAAAGAGACATTATTCAGGGCACAAGAGAAAACTATCCGACTGCGTAGGAAAGATGGGAAGTACGGCAAGAGACCACCCTGGCTTAACCAGGAGATCTTCAATGATCTAAAGACCAAAAAAGAGTCCTACAAAAAGTGGAAACTAGGTGAAATTACAAAGGATGAATATAAACAAATAACACAAGTATGTAGGGACAAAATTAGAAAGGCCAAGGCACAAAACGAGATCAAACTAGCTAGAGACAAAGGGTAACAAGAAAACATTCCACAAATACCTTAGAAGCAAGAGGAAGACCAAGGAAAGGGTGGGCCCATTACTCAATGAGGGGGAAAAATAATAACACAAAATATGGAAATGGCAGAGTGCTTAATGACTTATTTGTTTCGGTTTTCACCAAGAAGGTTGGTGGTGATTGGACGTCTAACATAGTGAATACCAGTGAAAATGGGGTAGGATCAGAAGAGGCTAAAATAGGGAAAACAAGTTAGAAATTACTTGGAGAAATTGATGTCTTCAAGTCACTGGAGCCTGATGAAATGGATCCTAGAATACTCAAGGAGCTGACTGAAGAGATATCTGAGCCATTTGCGATTATCTTTGAAAAGCCATGGAAGACCAGAGAGATTCCAGAAGACTGGAAAAGGGCAAATATAATGCCCATCTATAAAAAGGGAAATAAGGACAACCCAGGGAATTACAGCCCAGTCATCTTAACTTCTATATCCGGAAAAATAGTGGAGCAAATAATTAAGCAATCAATTTGCAAACATCTAGAAGATAATAAGGGGATAATTAACAGTCAGCATGGATTTGTCAAAAACAAATCATGTCGAACCAACTAGATAGCTTTCTTTGACAGGGTAACCATCCTTGTGGATAGGGGGGAAGTGGTAGATGTGGTATATCTTGATTTTAGTAAAGCTTTTGATACTGTCCCGCATGACCTTCTCAGAAATAAACTAGGGAAATGCAACCTAGATGGAGCTACTGTAAGGTGGGTGCAAAACTGGTTGGAAAACCATTCCTAGAGAGCAATCAGTGGTTCAGAGAGATGCTGGAAGGGTATAACGAGTGGAGTCCCACAGGGATCAGTTCTGGGTCCAGTTTTGGTCAATATCTTCATCAATGATTTAGATAATGGCATACAGAGTATGCAGATGATACCGAGCTGACAGAATGACCTCTGGATAGTCTCCATCATCAGCCAACTTCTTTCTAGCTGGTTGAGAATACTATTTTGTGCAAACTCCCCTTTATGATGTGATTTTAGTAACAGGTCAAGGAGACCATATTTAGAGCTGGATCCAGATGTGAATAGATTTAGGACTAAAGGTCACTGTTTGTTTGAGGCTGAATCGGGGCTTGCATTTGAGTGGCGGGTAGACCTTGCTTAAATCTTGTAAGATGTTCTCATGTGATTTGGCCAAAATGGCTGTAATCCCCTCAGAATAGCCATTTTTGCAAGATCTTAGGCCTGGTCCCCACTTAGTCCGGACTTCGGACTAAGGTACGCAAATTCAGCTACGTTATTAAAGTACCTTAGTCCGGACTTTCCGCGGTCCAGACGCGGCAGGAAGTCTCCCCCCGTCGACGCCGCGTATTCCTCTCGGCGAGCTGGAGTACCGGCGCCGACTGTGAGCACTTCCGGGATCGATCCGGGATCGATTTATCGCATCTTAACCAGACGCGATAAATCGATCACAGAACATCGATGGCGTGCCGCCGGACCAGCCGCTAAGTGAAGACTAGGCCTTAGCCACATCCAGGTCAGAAAGAGGCATCTTCCCATTTTGACCCAATCCAGAATCAAGAAAAGATATGGGTTTGAATCTGGAGATTTAAACCCAAACCCTTTGAGATGCTCCACACCAATAAAGGCAGGGGTTTGGATCTAAGGTTACAATTCTGGCCCATCTCTCATTGATGGTCATAGCTGCAAAACATTTCCCAGCATAGAAAAAGAGAGGGGATGCAACACCTGCACACAGAGAGAAGATAAAAGGGAAGAGTTCAATAATAAATTAATGAGTGTGATATAAATTTTCACGTACAGAGACTGAATAAATGATACTATGCAATATACTGTCAGGTTTTTTTCACTGTCACTTTTGTTTTGCATTTGTCCTTAGAAAATTTTCCTCCATAGAGGATAATGTTCAAGTTTTAACATGTATAAAACAGTCAGTAACTCCCTGTGAAGCAATTGTTATATGGAGTGGCTCTCTCTTTTGTTTTAATGTGTTAGCTTATTATAATGGAATATTTAGGTAAAGGTGCTTTCATTTTGCAGCATTGCATACAACAGGGGTGCATGTGCAGAAACTGAAAAAAAAGGATTAATAAATCACAGAAATCATAGTGGGAAGCAATATTTTCTAAACAGAAGAGGTTTTAAAAATGTAGGAAGTGCCTAGCCTACCAATCCTACAAACCCGGGGGCCGATCCCCAGCTCATGTGAATGGCCATAGACTCTGTTGGGCAGTCCTTGCACCCCCTTGTGGCCTGATGCAGTACTGCAGGAGCACCCCACCTTAATCTCTCCCCTGATTGGCAGCAATAGATTCACTTTAACAGCTCAGACCAAGCAGCTGCCAATGCACATTAACAAAACGGCACACCCCCCCTCCCTTTTTTAAAAAAAAATAAGTAAGGCTTCAGGACAGAAGCAATTACAAGAAATAGTTCATAAGGTCTGTCACAGGTGGACACTCCCTGTCCTAGGTCATCACAGAAGGCACCTCTTAAGGTTTTAGGGTTCCCAGCCACCACTTCTCTTGGACTGGAGACCTACGTCTCTCTCCCTATAGACCAGTGGGCTTAGGCTTGCAGTCCTCCTATATCTCACTGCGACTTCCCAGCACATCTGACCAACGTCCAGCACCTGTAGTTAACTCCTTCTCCAGGGGCTAGAACAGTGTACAGCAGTTATCGACCAAAAAAAGCAAACTGCTTTTGGTCTTAGGGCAAAAGCATAACAAAGATAGACAGACATATAAAAACCAATAAGAGTTCGTCTACAGGTGCTAAAAGCTTACCAGAGGGCACTCCTCAGTTTTATGGGGCCCTACAATGTAAAGTTTTTCCAACCCTTCTGCAAGTGTACCACACACACACCCCTTGGACAGAGGGTCCTGCCCATATTCTGGACTAGCAGGAAGTCCACTAAAACACAGCCTTTTTACACCAAAAGCCTCATGTTGCTTGGTCTCGGGAAAACCCAGTTTGAACCAGTACATGCAAGCCTCCCCATGGGAGCAGTACCTCTCTGCAGGGGTTTTCCACCTGGGCAATTGACCTTAATGACCCCCTTCTCCCCATTTTTAGTTCTGGGCAGAGCTGTGGCCACCCTCCCCACCTAGAGTTGCATACAATCCCTGGCCTACAGTGATCCATAAACCATTCATACACTTAATACGACATGGTCCCCAGAGATATTGCAATATCTGTCACACAAGGTCCTCTCCTCAGGACCGTGGTGCAGAGCTCCCATACCGGTCAGCTAAAACACCAAGTTTCTGAATCTGATGAGGCTAGTCTCCTGGAACCTGAGAGGAAAATCACCACCTGCTACAGCCTGCATAACTTCTACTCCCCCTCTCCCTTGCTCAGTTTCCCCACTTTCTCTTCCTCTTTCTCTTCCTCCAGCCCTAAGGCTGGGTAGGGCCACCTTGATTGCACGCCAGGCTGTCTCTTAAAGAGGAGCTAGGACAATTTACACAGCTAAGGATCTGCCCACAGGTTACTGATAGGCCTCTCTCTCTCAGGTATAGTTTACTGGCCACATTCCCATATTAATTTTCACACCTGATCTAGGGATGAAAGTTGCTATAAATGCTAAGTAATGTTATTACCCGTATTATGCTTCACTGAATCCAGCTATCATTCCGATGGAGATCAAAGGCTTTATAGTTACACTTATTATTTCTTTATATTCCATCTGGTTCAGTCTCTGCTGATAAAGTCTGTCGTCGTCCTCCCCACCCCCAACACTTGTAAACAGTTAACTTCAGTAATAGAAAATTTACTAGCAATAAATCTTTAGACACAGTTTGTGTATTTAATGTAAAAATGAGCACCAGTGCCCGATTCAACCACTGGGGAGAAGTTATAAAGAAAAATAAAACTGAAAAGAGACTGAAAACGTGAGAAAGTAGTGAACAATATGGCAGGCAGCAAATCACATCACAGAAGCCCTATTAAAATTAAAATTCTAAATGAATGACTGTAGTGAAAAGGACAACATCCATCTGACAAGAAAACATAACATTATTTTTACTATTGCTATCATTCCCTTTTCTAATTTGTTCCAGCTGCGACCTTGATGAAGCTCGGAACATAGAGATGTTTGAGATGGGAGGATATTTTAGTATGTTTCTTTTCACAGAAGATCTCAAGAGCACAGATAAGGGAATGCAACATTGCACCCAGCATGCCTACACACCCTGTCCTTTCAATGCTTTACACGTAGTTTGTTGTGACTGTATGCAGTTTAACCTTAATTGCTTGAAACACAGATTGGAATTATGTGGTGTTAAATTACCAAACTAAAGGCCATACATACACTGCCTTAACAACCTTTCTTATGGTCAGATTCTGATATCCTTATGCATGTTATGTTGCACCTTAATCCTGAAGTACTCCCGTGAAACTATGTATGGGGTAAGGTGCCACCAACCATGAGTGAGTGTACCAGAATTTGGCCTTAATGAGGAAACATTCACTTTCTGGATTAACTGGAGGAAGGATAGTCTCCCTTTGCCTTTAGTGCTTTAAATGAGGTCTTCATGGTGCATAGGCCCTCGTGTGAGCCCAATGCACTGGGGTAAATCCCATGCTCCAGAAATACCCACCAGGCCTTCTCTGTGCTCCCGAAGGTTGTGTATTTGGTGGCTGGTTTTTGGTTAGTTCAGTGTGTGGCAATAAATGGCTGCTTTCAAGGTTTACAGCTCTCTGTGTCTCCAGTGATTTCTTCCTAAAAATGTTGCCCCCAAGGATATAATACCAAACACTACACCTGGGAAAGAAAAATGGCCATTGACCTTGGGTATGGAGAAGGAGGGGAAGGATTAAGCAGAAGAAAGAGGATGGAGAAAAAGGAGGAACGAGAGACTGAGGGGAAAGATGACTCTGAGGGGATGGAGCCTGAAAAATCCTAATGGAATGCTAACTGTTATAAATGCCTGAGCAGCTTTTCTCATCTTTTATTTAAACAACCATAGATGATACTATAACCCCCACTCACCAAGGGGCTAGCCTCATCTCAGCACACAAAGGAGTTACATATGGAATAGTCTCTCCTGGGTACCCCATGAGTTAAGCTGAGGAGCTAAAATTACCAAAAGAAATGGTAAAATATTAACAGAAATCTGGAAAGTGCTAAGTGATTCCTTTGCTATGGGCACTGTAGGGATGAAGAGAAATTAAAACTGGGGCTTTTCTATTGGAAGGACAGAGAAGGCCTGGTGCATATTTCCAGAGCGTGAAATTTACCCCAGTGCATCGGGCACACATAAATGCCTATATGCACCATGTGAGCTCTCCAGGACAGGGACTGTGGCTTCATGTGTGTAGACTTAGCATATTGTTGGTGCTGCTCGAGCACAGTAATACCTTGTACAACACAAGAGCTTAAAGTCAGGGTCTCTTTCACTTATCTGCTATGATTTCTAGGCCCTCAGGATATTAAGGGAGTTCTTTATATCTTTACTCCATCCATATATCCCTGTGGGGCTCCCTGTTGCTCTCTGAGGCCTTGATTCAGCAAAGCACTTAAGTAAAGTGGCTTAACTTGGCTTCTGTGGGACCTAAGCATTTAAGTGGTTAAAATTAAGCACATGCTTAAGGGCTCTGGTGAATCAGAGCCTGGCCCTCTGATTTTTGACTCTCTCCCTTTTACATTTTATCCTCTTTATCCCACATACCGACAAAAGATTTCAAGCTATTGAGTGTTTGTTTCCAGTAGCCAGGTTGCCCTCTTTTCCCTGAGGCAAGCTCAGGTGGTGGGAACAGCACCTGTAACACCAATGGTCTTGTCTTATGATCTGTCCTCCTGTCTCTATTCTACCTATACTATAGGCAGAGAGGAGAGCAGAGCACCAATCACCAAGGGCAGATCTGACCTGACATTTCAAGGAGAGGCTTCAGCTTCTACTTCACCCTCATCCTTAGCTACTCCTGATTTCTCCCACTCCCAACCCCTCTCCCAGCCTCACTTACCTCAGTGGTAGTCCCAAAAAGTAATGGTCCCCAAGAATATTATATCCTCTGCTCCCCACTTCCCATCTTAGGGATAGGTGGGTTTGCAGCAGCAGATCTGCTTCTTCCCCTTCAAAGGCTTGGATGGGGATAATTTGCTGCATGGGATTGTCCTCTCTGATCAGCACCACCACTGCTCCTCCTATTGTCAGCTGCTCTTCTTGCCTCCTTTCTCTGCCTCCCCACTGCACAGTACAAAGGAGGAAACACCTACCAGGGAGACCACAAAGAGTGGAAGATGCGGTGGGGAGAGAGCTGCCACCAACCGTAGATGAGAATCAGTCAGAGGGCAAAACAGCAGAGAAAAGGGTTTGTTCTTTCACACCAGCCCTCCCCCTGCTCCCAATGTTCCAGGGCAGGGTTAGAGACCATGGTGATAAAGCAACTAGAGGTCAAGGAGGCCAACAGTAGCTTGTTTCTCTTTTCTTCTCCCTGCTTGGGTAGAGTGAGGAGGCCTACAGGAGCTCTTTCCTTTTCCCTCTCTCTCCTTCCTTGGGGCATGGAAACTCAGCAGTAGCCCTTGACCCCTCTCCTTTGTGGACTAGACAGGGGAGCCAAGCAGCAGCAACAGTTTATCCTTCTGCCCTGCTCTACCCCTAAGAGATGGAAAGGCACTGCTTTAGCAGTGCATCACTTTCACTGCCGCCCTCCAGACCTGCCTCTGCAGCCAACAACGAATAAGAACATTCTCAGCTGCAAAAGAGTTAATTTAGGCCCAGATTTTCAGACATGCATTAGACAGTTGCTACACTTGTAGGCTTGGAAGGATTTGCTTTTTAAACGTTGATTCCACAGTACACACACAAACTAACGAAAAAATATTTCCATGCACAGTAATCAAAATTTTCAGATAAGCGAAGTAAGAAAAATGCTGCTTGAGAACTGGAGTTTGTGTCAAGAATATTAATGTTACATATTTTGATATGTGATGGTGATGATTTATGTTTTAGTGATTATAAAGCTTTAACTTTTTGAATCTCGCCATTCACTCTCATTAAATAATTATTTTCTGACAACCCCCGGAATTTCTGCAACTGTGAAAAGTAAATTAATAATTTCAAAATTCTTAAAATATGGATATTACATTTACATACTGCATTTACATGTCAGCTGGTCATCTGCATGTGCACTTACTATGGATGTGAAGGGTGGGATCTGGAAATTAGCTTTTTGAATTTCTCACTGAATAAAGTTCTTCTCCATCTCTTTTGACTCTCATCTCAACTCACCTCTTGATCTCTCCTTTCCTCCCCGCTAACATCCCTTCCTCATCACCCTCCATCTTCAACTGTTCCCTTCCCTGGCCTCCCACTCCTTTATTTTAGAGAAGGGGAAGGGTGGTTTGAGTGTATTTGTGGCTAGATTACCCAGATTTAAGAAGAGCATAGAAAAGAACTCTACAAGTTCCAGAAAGCAGAGGACTTCAGTTGTTGAATTATTGATTAAAAACATAACCAAACAAAATATAAAAATAAAAAAACCCCATGGGTTTGATTTTAACATCACTCACTCCAGTGGCAATTCAGAGCAACTCCAATAAAGTAAACAGAGTTACACTGGTCTGAAGTCCCAATCAAAATTGCATGTGTCAAATCAAGATTGTGTGTAGCACTGAAAAAAATGATCACATCTCATCTCTGGCTTGTGAGTTGTGTGGAAGGTTTACAAGGCAGCTACTGTATTTGCGAGCATAGCAGAATTTCAGATTATGAACTTTGATTGCTCATGGTTTATTCAGTATCTTTAATAAAGTTTGAAAAGGTTCCGTTCTATCAAAGAATGTCTCCTTTGATTAATCAATTGAATTTGATATTTTCTCTATGGGGAACACAAGGCAGTATATCCCTTTGCCAGTTGTTTACAGGCAGCGTCTCAGCACACAATAGAACAATTATTTTCTGAGTCAAAGAGCTGTGATTAGAAATGTTAATAAACCACTTAATAGTGTAGCATCTTTCTATTCCCTTAAAAACACATAATAGGGAAATATCAAGTCATATTTGAATATAATCTGCATAATTTCAAAACAACATATTCAAGTGAACAGATCCTTTTAAATGCCCCTCTTTGCATTTACATCTGGAACAGCTGCAGTAGCAGGCAGCTCTGCTGGAGTTGACTTTATTCAGTGCTTCAGAATCAACATAAAATCTAGGCTGAAAATTAAGGTGAGTAAATTTACCTCTGACATTCAAAGAAATGGGTTTGGTCCCAGAGAGTATTTCTGACCACGACTCATTTCCAAAAGCAGCATTGAACTTGCTTTGTCATTTGTGCCTGGCCTAGCTCCAATAAATGCTTTTACGATTTGTTAAATTTTCTATAGAACCAGGAGACCATTTATTAGCCCGATGGTTATTGTACTGTGCTTCAGTTATATAATAGTCATTATTCTGCTGAATACTGATGCTTTGTAAGAAAGTTAACCTACTAGAAAGAAATTTAGAAGGTTCTCAAATAAATGATTTTGAGGAAGATCAAACTTCCCTTTTTTGCTAGTTGAAAGATGGAAAGGTCCCTTCTTGATATAAATCATGAATAATTTGAATAGCCTTTTTTCCCCCAGAGCAAAACTCCTTTTTCTTTTAAGGGCATTGATAGCTTGGGATTCAAGCAGAAGAGTATGAAAAAGAAAGAATAGCTTATTTCTAGAAGAGAACCTGACATGCTTGCTCTCAGATTAGAAGGATTTTAATTTAATTCTAACTGGGAGAATGTGTGTATAAATGAGCCAGGGGTGGGGAGGGGGAGAATCTCCCCCATACTCACTTTTAGGAGTGACAAACATAGGGGAGAAGCATTGGTATGGGGGCAGACCCTGAGGTGGTGTAAAAACTGTCATGTTCCATTGGTGGAGCTATGATACGTTACAGCAGCTGACGACTTGCACTATCTATAGTTTTCAGCGGACCGTCAACAGCCCAATAAGGCAAACTGCTGAGCACCTCATGTAAGATGCTGAGTGATTTCCATTTCTGCTGAGTTACTGTCAAACAGCAGCTCACAGGATTGAACCTCAAATTAACAAGCACCCCACTTCCTCCCTCAGATTGGTGTTTCAGTGGAGATTCTCTGGATTTACATCTGTTTAAATGAGAGCAGCATTCAGCCAACAGGCCTTTGTTGGCTAACATTACACCACTTTATTAAAAAAATCACAATCAGTGTCAATTTGTAACATTGATGCCCCATCTACACTACAAAAAGAACCACATTAAACAAACATGATGTGACCATAACCATGGTGTAATGTATTTTTCCCCATTAACACAAGCAAAAATAAACTGTTATAAAGTGGGCCGGCCACAACCATGTTATCATATGGTTATTTTTGTAGTGTCAAGAGGTTCTTATTGGATCAGCAATGCTTACTACTTAGATTTTATTTTTCGATTCCAAAAAAATTCCTATTTTTCACAGCAAGAGAGAAGAATTCAGATACATATTTTAATGTTAAAAAATTTATTTGAAGTAAAAGTATTTGCATGTTACACACACACAGTATCAAATGAAAAGTGCCAGATGCTGGTGTCATGTGCCCCTATGTAAATGACGACTGACTACACAAAGGTCAATAGTTACTGCAGATCCACATGATTCAGAATGGAGTTTGACCCACCCTTATTACAGAAAGTGTTTCCTCCACCGATAAACGTACAACTGTGTTGTTCATGAAAAGTTCTGTGTTGAGTTCTAATAGAGGCTTTCGCCATCAATAGTGTTGAGCTCAAGATAATAATAAAACCAAAGGATAAACAGAAAATAGATAATCTACTCTCTAATAATCTATTTATATTTTTTGAAAACAGCAATTCTGATATTTAATACTTACTGCCTTCATCTTGCAAACAATGAGCCAACAAAAGTCCCATTGAAATCAGTTGCAGTTTTGAGTGGGCAGCAATTGAATAATCAGGCCTTTACTTAGCAGTGAAAAAAAAATGACCAAATTTTCCTGTCATCCGCATTACTCAAACTCTAAAATGGATTTGAAAAGTAAAGTTAATCTCATCAGCAGAATGGGAAGCAGAATTGTCAGTCTAAAGTGCAGAGAACACCATTACAATTTTTAATTGATTTTCATACAAATGTTCCTTTCAGTATAAAATTAGCCCCTCTTCCTTCCATGAATGGTCAATGGAGAGCATTAAACTAAGCTATCACTTCTACCAGTAGAAAAATATTTACAGTCAAAAAGCCAGAAATCAAGCTGACATCCCACCCCTGGACTCAACCAAATGCTAAATCAAATAAATGCACCTTGCATCATGCTCTGATACACACAGTGCTGAATCTGGAAAAGAAAATGTTCAGCAGAGCTGTAAAATCAGTAGAGATGGGCAATCAGGGATTTTTTTCAGTGGTGTTTGTAATTTAGTCCTTTCACAAAGACAAGTTCAGGTGGGCTGCCTTAAAACTGCTTATCTGGTCTGGGCTTGGAGAGACATTTGCTCTCTGTGATCTGCTAAGTATTGAATTTGAAGGGATTTAATAATTCTTTATGAGTTTCTCTCCAACCTTTCCCCTCTTTTCTCTGGAAGCCTGATTAAATGAGCATTATTTCTTCTTAAGTAATTTTACAGGTCATTTATCTTAGATTTATGGGTATCAATCTACTTTAGAAGGTATTAGATAGCTTTAATGTTTGACACATTCTCTAAATCATTTACTGTGCTTTCCATTTGCACTAGATGATCAGTACTCTTTTCAATATTAGATTTTATTGACAATGCACCATACAGAGTTCTATTTCATTATATTATAATGATGTAAGATAGGTGAATGATTAGGAATTAATAAATCCAAAGGTTCGCTCCTGATTGTTGACACAAAGCACAGGCATAATGTAAGTTCTTTCATATCAAAATGTTTCTCACTGATACAAAAACATGCACATTTCCAATCCTGAGTGTAGAACAGAAACTTGGAAATAGTATACTAGAATTTCTGATTTAAGATTGATGGGCCAAATCCTGAAGTTCTGTTTATACTCAGCTAAAACTCATTGAATTCAATGGAGATTTTGCTTGCGTAGAGATTTTTTTAAAAACCAACACCCACCAATCAACAACAACAAAAAAACCTCTTCAGAATCTGGCCCATTAGTTTAAATGTCTATGACAATCAACAAAAATGTTGATAATACATGACCATGTCTTCATATAACATTATCCAAAGGACCAGATCCTGTTAGGGTAAATCAGTGTTATCCATTGACTTCAATGGAAAATCTGGCCCTATATTTATATTATACATGGAAAACTGGAGTTGATTGGAAGAGAGAAAATACACAGGGCCAGGTCCTGTTAATGTAAAATGGCATATGTCCATTGAGTTTTGTAGAGCTATAACTCTTTATACCAGCTGAGGCTTTTCTCCTCACAAGATATATTTTTAATACTCTTTGCTTTTGTAATGTTTTGCTGCAAATTGGAACAACCTGTTGCCATTAGAGCTGCTTGAAATGTTTCAGAATATAGATTTTTGGCAATATATTTTGTTGAAACCTCAACTAAAAAAAATACCAGGGTGACTTTTTGTTTTTAATATCAAGTCAAAAAAATGCTGATGAAATGATCTTTGTGTGTGTGTGTGTGTGTGTGTGTGTAAGAAACATATTCTTATTTTTCCAACCAGCTGTAGCTGATGTTACAAAATGTAGGAATTGGCATACATTTGTGTAATTGTGAGTAGTAACAAAATTACAGTGGACTCACTGTTTCTCACTTTGTTAATTCGAAGAATCACTAGTTGTGACAAATGCCATGGCAGGCTCACTCAGCTATCGACCCTGATTTAGTAGCAGAGGCTCTGGTCTTGCAAGATGCCTCATACTCTCGACTCCCACTGAAATCAATATTGGGCCCCGGGTGAGGTAGTAAAACAATGCTGCTAGGTTGCATTACTTCGGTAAAACATTGTTCAGAGAATTAGCTAACATACTGTGAAATATTACAAACATCCCAAGTCCCATTTTTTCCTAGTAAATGAACAAAATGCTTCTTTTAATGCAGTACGTAGGTTATTTTGGTTTTGTTCACTCACTTGCTAAATCTGGAAAATGTAGTAATTCTCTACGGGTCTCCCAATCAATAGTACAAATTCATTAACTACTGGGGGAGGGGTCAAAAGGCTTGGGAAAATTTGTTAGTATGATCCACAACGTTTATCTATCAGAGAAAGGAATTGAGGACATTTCTTTGGAAAGCAATCAAAGGGCAAAGTTCTCTTCTCGGAGCTGCCTGGTAATTCTTGATTTAATGCTGTGCTCTGGGGAAGGCTGCAACTCTGAACAGTAGGGAGAGCGGAATAGTTGGGCTGAGGTCTGCCTAACGGATCAGATAGAAGGATTTTTTCCCATTGACGGTAGAAATGTATTATTGTTTATACAGTACCACAGGTATGTATGGCAGTTTAGAGGTGATTACTAAATAACAACCTTTGCCCCAAAGATTATAATTTAAATTAGATATAGCACAAGGAATGACAACAGATAAGGATAGGGCTGGGAGGAGGGGTATAATGCTGGTAAAAAAACCAAAAACAGATTCAATTTACCAGAGATGCCTAAGAAAGGATTTGTCTTACCTGCATGTTGGTATGTATCTCATGCAGAAGGTTGGTCTGTAACTTGATGTATTTTTTCCTTCATCATACTTGAACAGGCATAGAAAATATCATAACGCCATATATATATATATAAATCCATGGTATACCCACACCTTGAATACTGTGTGCTGTTCTGGTGCCCCATCTCAAAAAAATGTATTTTAGAATTGGAAAAGGTACAGAGAAGAGCAACAAAAATGATTGGGGGAAGGAAGAGCTTCCATATGAGGGGAAATTAAAAAGATTGGGACTGTTCAGAGGGGGTATGATAGAGACCTATAAAATTGTTAATGCTGTGGAGAAAAAGTGGTATTTACCCCTTCTCATAACACAAGAACTAAGGGTCACCCAATGAAATTAATAGGCAGCAGATTTAAAACAAACAAAAGGAAGTATTTTTTCATCCAATGCACAGTCAACCTGTGGAACGCATTTCCAGGGGATGTTGTGAAGGCCAAAAATATAACTGGGTTTAAAAAAGAAATGGATAACTTCATGGAGGATAGGTCCATCAATGGCTATTAACCAAGATGGTCAGGGATGCAGCCCCATGCTCTGGGCATCTAGTCTATACCACAGACCTAGATGGTATAAGGACATCACTCAGGTGTGTGAAAAATCCAGTCCCCTGAGTGACAGTTATACCAACCTAACCCATGTAAACACTATGTCAACAGCAGAGCTTCTGTCACTGACATAGCTACCTCCTTTCAGGGAGGTAGATTAACTACGCCGATGGGAGAGCTCTCTACAGTCGGCATAGAACAGGGGTTCGCAAACTTTATTGCACTCTGACCCCCTTCTGACAACAAAAATTACTACATGACCCCAGGAGGGTGGACTAAAGCCTGAGCCCACCTGAGCCCCACCGCCCCCGGCTGGGGAGGCCAAAATCAAAGCCCAAGGCCTCAGCCCCAGATAGGGGGCCTGCAGCCTGAGTCCAACGGCCCAGGGCTGAAGCCCTCAGGCTTTGGCTTCAGCCCCGGGCCCCAGCAAGTCTAAGTCAGCCCTGGCGACCCCATTAAAATGGAGTTGTGACCCACTTTGGGGTCCTGACCCAGTTTGAGAACCACTGGCATAAAGATTCCTCATTAAAGCGCTACAGTGATGCAGTTGCATTGGTATAGCTGTGCTGACGCAGCGTTTTAAGTGCAGACGTGCGCCGGGTGTCCTAAGCCTTTAACTGCCAGATGCTGGGAGTGGACAACCGTAGATGTCTTAATTTAGGAGAAATTAAGCCTGCCAACGCTTAATTAAAGGTTCCAGAAAGGATGCATGGAAGCTCAGAATTCATGGGGTCTACTTTGTGTGCACAAGGCAGAGCAGGCTTGGATTGGTGCCCCACAACACTATAAGTGACCCAAACAAAAGCTCATTGAGTTAAAAGATAAACCTTCTTCACTCAAAAAAGAATTTAAAACTTGTAGGTTCTGTCTTGCTGGCAAAATAAAAAGAGTACTCCTCAAGTCCAGAGGCTCCCGGGACAATGGAACTGCATGGTTCTACTGCACAAAGTGTGTGCGCCTTTTGGAATTGACAGAATTCAAGGAGGCCTTACAGGGTAAGGGCATATAAGGAGTCATATAGGCTACTACAACCATTGAACTGTAATAACTTATAAGGAGAAGCTCCATAGCTGCTCTGGGAGTCCTCCTTCCAACTCCTCTTCCTCCAATCTGCCCTGTTACCTGGGCTGAGGTTTTGCTCCCACATGTATTTTTAAGTCTTCCCCAGACTATACGTTACATATCAAGAAGTGGTTCAAAAGGAAATGTTATAATAACTCTTGCTCTGAAGCCACCTCAGCATGGGTTTTAGATTTGTTCCTGCTGACATTAAATTCCACAATAAACAAGACATTGCCACACTCATGCCAGTATTACATGCACATTCCTTACTTTATATGAATAACTTTCAGGGAAGGAGGACTTTACCTTGTAGTCTCCAACAATCTGACTGTTTACTATTCAGCACTCCGTTCACTCTGCCTTGAAGGGATGTTTGTTACAACTGACATTTTTTAAATAGACTGTGTACATACGTAAAACAAATACAACTATCAGCTGGCATAGCCAACAGTGCAGGTGTAAAGCTTTACCTCAATACAAAAATATTCTTAATGGAGTTATTGTGCTAACTTTCAAACAGCAGGCCACAGTGCGAAGAGCATACTACCCTCAAAGTTGTTTGCCCCCTGGAAATATTTCACATTCTGTTCTGAATTCAAGTGGGACTATATTAATTTATTGGGAAAATTAAATGATTCACTGAGACTATAGTTTGATTTTAACTGCCATGTGTGTGTTGTCTGGTTACCCAGCTGCTATAATTTGAAGTTTGCTATATACATTGAACACCTGAAGAGACATCACCAAATAATCAGAAGCTAAATAACTTTCATTTTTGACTTTGCTCATTTACAAACATCAAGTGTTTCATTTGCATGTTTCATGTTCTTTGTTAGAGCTCCACTCATTCCTCAAAAACAGGGCAAATTTGAGCATTTAATCAAAGCAAGGAGTAGGGCAGAGCTGCTCTGCCCCAAAGGAAGTTTTAGACAGGGATTTTATTTCAAAGAGAATCGCTGCCTGAGCTGCCCCATGTACAAGGGGACTGTGCAGGTTGCACTGTCCTTTCTGGACTAATTGTGGACTCCTTGCTAATGTTGATGATCACTTAACTGACATGAGAACCCTTCAGGTAGCTCTAAATTTATGCCAGGGGACAAGCTGGGCACATAGCCGAACCAGGAACAGGGCAGTAACAAAGGTAACGCAAAGGTGAGCCAAACCCATCTTTGCACCCTCTCTCCTGAGCGGCCCTCTGTGTTTCTGGGCTCCAGCTAAGGATCACAGCCATAGTGGGTAGAATAACAATAGTGGCATCAGGAGGACTGGGGTTCAGAAATAGTGGTTTCTGCAAATCTCACAGGAATGAAAGAGAGAGATCACACAGGCCACTCTGGGATGTAATTCCAAATAACTTTTAAATGGAAACGGGAGGAAACAGAGACTCCAAGTTCTATATATCCTGCTGATTTTCAGATTGAGAAAGTGTGACTAGACAGCTAAAAGCGCATAAATAATTTCTGAAAATCACAACACCAATGGCTAATATATTTAGGAGTGTTTGTAGGCAATCCCATTACACAATTAGTACAACCTGTGACCAAAAAACCCCAAGTCCCTATGCAATGAAAAAATATATTACACTTGGGGTAAAAGTCAGCAGTGTGGGTGCACTTGGAAAAACCTGCCATAGCACACACAACTTGGGGCTCAACTGTACAGCTGTGCTTATCTGTCTGATCTGCATCAACATATGCTGATTATGTGGGCATAATGGGTGTGTGGATTTTTTACAGGTACACTTATGTCCATTTGGGAACATTTTAATTTCACATCTGTGAGAAGTGGCTTATAAGTAACTATTCTGAAAATATAGCCAACAATTTTAAAGAGGAAACCTAATTATTTGATGCGTTCCAAATTCAAGTGCAGTCTTGGTGCAGAGGGACAGAAGGATGATTCAATGAGAGAAGCTGATCAAGATATTAATAGATGAAAGAAACCACTCTCTTTTTCTCCTTCTCCTACTCTACCTTTTCTAAGCTCAGTCTCCCTTTCCTTCACATTGCTCCTTGCTTAACCTTTCATGTTTGCTTAACCTGCGGTGTCTTCCCACACTAAGGCTATGTCATCACTGCAAAACAGATCTTTTTTTAAACAGCAGGATAACTAATGCAAATGAGCTATCCTACTGTAAAATCCTACTGGAGATAAGCACTTATTTTTATCACAGGGCAGCCAGGCAAGGTCAATACTGCACCTCTGCTTATGGTTGACCTCACCTAGCTACTTTGCAGTAAAACTCCAGGTGCCTTCTTGTCAGGGCCGGCTCCAGGCACCAGCTTAACAAGCAGGTGCTTGGGGCGGCCAAGGGAGAGGGGCGGCACCTGCGGCAATTCGGGGGCGGCAGGTCCCTCAATCCCTCTAGGAGCGAAGGACCTGCCGCTGAACTGCCACCGCCGATCACGGCTTTTCCCCCCCCCCAATTGCCGCCGCCGATCATGATCGTGGTTTTTTTTTGTTTGTTTGTTGCTTGGGGCGGCAGAAATGCTGGAGCCGGCCCTGCTTCTTGTTGCCAGTAGGATTTTATTGCAGGGTAGCTCAGGATTAAACAAAGACTGCGAATGGCTAGCCAACTACAAAAGCAGTTTCTCCTCCCTTGGTGTTCACACCTCAACTGCTAAAAGAGGACCTCATCCTCCCTGATTGAACTAATCTCATTATCTCTAGACTGATTCTTGCCTGCATATTTATAACTGCCTCTGGAAATTTGCACTACATTCATCTGATGAAGTGGGTATTCACCCACGAAAGCTTATGCTCCAATACGTCTGTTAGTCTATAAGGTGCCACAGGACTCTTTGTCGCTTTTTACAGATCCAGACTAACATGGTTACCCCTCTGATATAAGGCACATTAGTTATCCTGCAGTAAAAACATACCCTTTTTTTGGGCAGTGAGGACAAAGTCAACCACCTTTTCCTTTCTTTATAGTGAGTCTCTCCAACTTCTATCAAAACCTCTTCATGGCAAGGACCTGGTTAAACGATTTAAATTAAGTCCACTGGAAAGCACTGTGTACATCTATCGTATAACAAAAGTAATAAATAATAAAGACTAAGTATACTGAAAGTTGAAAATAGTCCCATTTGTTTGCACAAGGAATGACAATGTAAGCTACTTTTAGACAGACACTAACATAGGAATGCAACATGACAAGGGACCTTAAAAATAGTAAGTCTGATTTTAACCTATAAGAGCCAGGAATCCTTAATTCATCATATTGTATCAATACCAGTACATCCACATCCAAAGCATGACCTGTTGCATTTCATGTTAGCATTTTAAAACATAAAATGATTTCCCATTTTTAAATTAGGGCTGTCAAGTGATTCCAAAAAGTAATCACGTGATTAATCGCACTGTTAAACAATAATAGAATATTAGTTATTTAAATATTTTTGGATGTTTTCTTCATTTTCAAATATATTGATTTCAATTACAAAGTGTACATTACTCACTTATTTTATTACAAATATTTTCACTGTAAAAAACAGAAGAAATAGCATTTTTCAATCACCCCCATTACAAGTACTGTAGTGCAATCTCTTTAACATGAAAGTTGAACTTACAAATGTAGAATTATGTACAAAAATAACTGCATTAAAAAACAAACAATGTAAACTATAGAACCTACAAGTCCACTCAGTCCTACTTCTTGTTCAGCCAATCGCTCAGACAAGCAAGTGTGTTCACATTTGCGGGAGATAATGCTGCCCACTTCTTGTTTACAATATCACCTGAAAGTCAGAACAGGTGTTCGAATGGCATTGTTGTAGCTGGCGTCACAAGATATTTATGTGCCAGATGCGCTAAAGATTCATATGTCCCTTCATGTTTCAACCACCATTCCAGGGGACACGCGTCCATGCTGATGACAGGTTCTGCTCGATAACAATCCAAAGCAGTATGGACTGACGCATGTTCATTTTCATCATCTGAGTCAGATGCCACCAGCAGACGGTTGATTTTCTTTTTTGGTGGCTCGGATTCTGTAGTTTCTGCATCACAGTGTTGCTCTTTTAAGACCTCTAAAAGCATTCTCCACACCTAATGCCTCTCAGATTTTGGAAGGCACGTCAGATTCTTAAACCTTGGGTCGAGTGCTGTATCTTTAGAAATTTCACATTGGTAACTTATTTGCATTTTGTTAAATCTGCACTAAAAGTATTCTTAGAACAACATGTGCTGGGTCATTATCTGAGACTGCTATAACATGAAATATATGGCAGAATGTGGGTAAAACAGCAGGAGACATACTATTCTCCCCCAAGGAATTCAGTTACAAATTTAATTAACACATTATTTTTTCAACGAGTGTCATCAGCATGGAAACACGTCCTCTGGAATGGTGGCCGAAGCATGAAGGGACATACGAATGTTCAGCGGATCTGGCACGTAAATACCTTGCAACACTGGCTACAAAAGTGCCATGTGAATGTCTGTTCTGACTTTCAGGTGACATTGTAAATAAGAAGCGGGCAGCATTATCTCCCATAAATTATAAACAAACTCGTGTGTCTTAGCAATTGGTTGCACAAGATGTTGGATTGATTGGACTTGTATGCTCCAAAGGTTTACATTGTTTTGTTTTTGAGTGCAGTTATGTAACAAATGTAGATTTTTTTTGTAAGTTGCACTGTCATGATAAAGAGAATGCACTGCAGTACTTTTATGAGGTGAACTGAAAAATATTATTTCTTTTATCATTTTTACAGTGCAAACATTTGTAATAAAAATAATATAAAGTGAGCACTGTACACTTTGTATTCTGTGTTGTAATTAAAATCAATTTATTTGAAAATTTAGAAAAACATCCAAAATATTTAATAAATTTCAATTGGTATTCTATTGTTTAACATTGTGATTAATCATAATTAATTTTTAATCATGATTAATTTTTTGAGTTAATTGAGTTAACTGCAATTAATCCACAGCCCTATTTTAAATCAGTTCTTACATTTTAAGAATCATATGGTATGTCAGATCACTCATCCTGGTGTCTCCTTACAGAACCCGTGGGTGAAAACCTGGCCCTACTTGAGTCAATGGGAATTTTGCCGTTGGCAGTGTTAATTTACTTCAATTGGACTGTTTGTACAAGTTTGGCCTGTAGGATTTGAACCTTATTTAGGAATTTTAGTAGATTCCTCAGCTGTTCTATATACATATATATATATACACACACATATACGTACACACACACACACACTAAGTCTGCATGTTAAATCAGTGTAACAATACTTTGCACTCATATAGTACTATTCATCTACCAAGTGCTTTATAAATCTCCCAGAGTATGGCTACACAGCAAACACACACTTGTGGCTGTGTCAGATGACTCGGACTCACAGGGCTATGGACTGAAGCCTGATCTCAGGGACCCTCCCTCCTCACTGGATCCCAGAGTTCAGGCTCTGGCCTGAGCCTGAATGTCTAAACCACAATTTTATAGCCCTGCAACCTGCATCCTGTGAGCCCGAGTCAGCTGACCTGGGCCAGCAGAAGGTATTATTTGGGGGGTAACTTTCATACACAACTCCTTGTCAGCTATTTGTGTGCTCAAACTAGGAACTGTTGGCTTTTATAGCTGGATTTGAGCCCTCAGGAGTTTGCTGATCAATGCTAGATGAGCAGAGACCAAAAGTGACAAAATCAGACACATTAGCATAAATCAACCATAATGAGTTAGCTTTCTGACAACCTTTTCCTGACTAAAAATATTCTGCCCATGCAAAATTCTAAACAGTTGCTTTACAAGGTCATGATGTCCACATTTGAAATATGCTCTCAAGTACACATTCACAGCCCATTCCCACCCAGATGGTGCTACTGGATGTTATTTATTTTTTAAATTATTTTTGATGAATAATGTGCAGCCACTGCCCCCTTCTGGTTTTATTCTCATTTCCATACACACCAAGTATATGCCCATGCAAGTGAAAGAGTGACAAACAAGACTCTTTAGGTAACTCATTCTCTTTCTTAATCAGGTTTAGAGAGGTTTTTCATTAATATTTATTTTCACCATCATAAATGTGGATGGAAGGAAATATTTGTTATAACATGTTAAAGAAATTATGTAATTTTACTGCTTAAAACGTTGTTTTCCAATATTCCAGTTAATATTTAGCCTAACCTTAGAAGCATGAGTGAAAGCACTTGGTTAAATATGAAAGGGTCAGAGCTCTGTAACGTAAAAATGAATGGATTTCACAGTTCTAGAACGTATTACACAATTAAGTTTCATTTTGGGCTAACCAACATTTATACAATATGTGATAAAATACGGAACAATGCTAATGTATATTGAAGTAACAAATACAGTCAGAATTATAAAGTGTTACAAATTTTCAGACAAAACTCCTATTGAAGTCAGAAGCAGCTATGTCTGAGTAAGAACTGTAGGATCCAGTCCCATGTTTATGTAATTTCAATATGGTGGACAGAAAAAAAGTGTTAAATGATACTAGAGTTTTTAACAAGTTCAGCAAAAAATTTAATATGAACTTAAGAAAATAATCTTAGATCAAAAGTGTATAATTACATGTTAATGACATTCTCTCCTTAATATATCCGCAATGTCTTCATATGGTGTTCTCTATTGTAAGCCAACAATATGTATTTCCATCAGTGAAAATTTATGAAAATACTGTAGATTGGGGGGGTGGAATGCTAGAATCATATTTAAAAATATTTTATAATAGGAGGAACACAAAGGAGTTGAATTACTGAGAAGTTTAACATTTTATCAGAAATTGCTATTTAGAAGTAGACTTCACTTTTATATTTTTGAACTACATATCCTTCTCATCCTTCTATCTTACTAAGTATAGAGTAAATATAAATGCTATTAGGGGACAGTAAAGTTGTTAAATTTGGATGAATATTTTCCTCAAACATTAGCTCAATAGTTTCCTTTGTAAAAAAAATAATTAAATTAATGCCAACTGTCTCCTTTTGTTTTCGTAGATTTCTCTAAAGCTCAGCACCACTTCTTGTCTAGCTACTCAGGTATTTTTTAATTTGTCTATTCTCACAGTATAAGCCTCTTCCTCCATTTGCAGTTTTTCGTTTATCTCAGTCTGTGAAGACAATCAGAAAAAAAAGTGGTTACGATGGAGCTATTTTGTGCTGCACATTGTCTTTGTGGTTTTGACATATTATAGTGCCTTAAGACAGACATTATCCTGCACACACCTTCCTGTTTTGCAGACATTATGGTGTTCCAGCCTGTACTTATGTGATAACACTTTATCATATTACTGTGTACAATCCCAGTGTAGTATGTCTGCCATGAACAGGAAGTGATATTGGGACAGCCATTTTTCATACAACCTTAAATTAGGAGATAGGCTAATTTGTCTGTATTCTCAGACAGATTTCACCACTAAACACCAAATCAGAAAAATTGCTCTGGGGTTTGGTTATTGCAGTGTTTTCTTTTGCTGCAGATATTAGGTCTCCAGTGTAATACATTTTACTGACCCACTACTGGAACTTAGAAAGCATATTGGAAATGAACAATAAAAAACAAGGTTTATGAGATTTTGCTTGTCTGTCTTGATTATATACATAATAATGAATATATATTATACATAGGAACTCCAGAATTCTGAAGCATTTCAGTGCTTAAATTTCAATGTAATATTTGCAATGAAGGTACATGGAATGTGACACATTTTAGCAAATTTGTTGGCAGTGATAATATGTAGCTGTCTGCAATTCTGTTGCCTGTAGAAATCTGGGCACACTGGATCTAATTCCATGAATATCAGAGGCCTTGGAATTTATGTAACCTTTTCAGTATGCATAGATGTATATGTCCATGGAAACAGATGGTGTTTCATAACAAAAATAGATCAGAAGTGGAAAGAACACAAGATAAGGTCCTTCCAAGTTTTCTATGAAAGTTTGGAGAGGGTAAAAAATATACTTTACTGACTCCATACAAAATCATCACAGATTTAGGGCCAAATTATATTGAAATTAATATGAAGTTAACAGAGAACTATGTAATTTATACTAGTAGAAAAATTGGTCCTTAAAATCAAGTGCTGAATTCCATCCAAGAAAGTTTGTAGTAGGTTACCTTTTCAGTTAAATTTCAGGCCCTTAGCCTTAAAATCCCTATATTGCCATACTCCAACATACCAAGCAGTGATGGGCAAATCTCAAAATATTCTGAAATTCTGAAAAGCTTGGATAAAGCACCAAAAAAATCTGAATTCTTATTTGAACTTTATCCAGATCTCATCTGAACTTTACTCAGATCTTATCTACCTTGTTCCCTGTGTTTGGACCACTGTCAAGTATAAACAAACAAGTCCATATCCCATTGACCCGTGTTTTCTAGGTACATACTTAATCACTTTCCTGAGGAGAACTGAATCTCCAAGTTAATTCTCTCACTCACAACTTAGCTGCCCTTCTGTTCCCATTCTTATATCCTTCTCTGATAAATGTCTTTAATGAAAATCAGCTGTCCCTGTGGCAGCTCCTGCTTCAGACCACTACCATTACCATCACACCTACTTTGAGCCAGCACTGTGATCCGACACTTAATGGTATTTCCTTGATTCAACAGCACCAGAGGATGTATTACATCCATTGGCGAAACAATGCCGAGTATAAGATCGCAGTTCAATGTCTAAGAATATAGTGGAAGGATTTTGATCATGGATCAGACAGAATTTAATGATAAGCGCAACTGGGGGAGGAGGGCTGTCAAAGAGCAGAGGAATCAGTTGTAGGAGAAGAGTCTGTGGAGGGGAGGACAATTACTACAATAAAGAGGATATTATTCTCTGGGTAGGTAACCAGAGCTTGAAAGATGGAAAAAATGCATCTCTCGCTTGATCCTGCAGTTCTTTTTCATGCAAAACTCTCAAGGACTTCACTGGGAGTTTTGCCAAGGTAAGATCTGCATGGTCAAGAGAAAAATGTGTATTTAATTTCTTAGAAAAGATGCAGGTTCTATTTGCATGTATAGGCCCAGACTTTTTCATCTATTTCTAATGACAAGTTGAATGGGAATACGGAGTCAAACGTGGAAGGCATTGCGCTGGTGTCAATTTTCCAGCTAATGTTTCCCATTCATGCATAATCCATACAACTACAGTTTCTCAATATCAAACTATTTTCAGATAATGTGATATTGTTAATAATAAAGTGTTTCTCATTCAAATACGTACATCACTGTGAGCAAATGTGCACCATATAAGATTATAATGGTATGTTCTGATTACAACAGCTAATACAGAGTGATAAGTGCAATGAAGTCAATAATAATGGAAACTGAACAAGGTTTTGGCTGTTTCTCTTCAGTATGTTCAGATGTTTGATGGAGCAGGATGCAATACGAGATGGTCAAATAGTCTATTCCACTGGAGCAACTCTTATGTAACTACATACAAAGAAACTAAAGTATAGACTAGGCTTACATATGTTTGTAATACAGAACCTACATAATAATTGAGTGTGTGTATAAGTTTCAAAGGCTGCATATTAAGCATATTCAATATGGCATGTGTTCTCTCACTGCATCAGATCCTACACTACTGAAAAGGAATTTTTCCATTGATATGAAAGAGTAGGATTTAGCCCATACTTTCTAAATAACACAGCAATTGTGAAGACGTGTTGTTATGTTACTGAATCTATTTTTGGCTCTTATTACATGTGAGATGACTAATTTGCAAGTTATGTATATCTGTTAAACCACATTCCTACAGCAGATGAATGTGTTGTTTGTCAGCATAGTGTGGGTACAGTTTACAGTCATTAATTAGCTAATTAACTACAGTTAGAATTAGTGAACATATTTCTAAAATAGTACCTGAAGGCTGCCAATAATTTCATTTGTGATCTGACCCAATACTGACTTAACATCTTCAATGGTGAACCCAGCCATAGGATCTATGTCCAAGGATTCTGTTTCTGGTTGGAGTCCTTCTGGATGACATTCTTGATTGATTTCCTAATAAATTAAAAGTAAATGCCACAATAAATGTTTCAGTTTGAACATTCCACTATTATATACAATATCAAAGTGTTGCCAGCCCAAAGGCACAACAGCAATGTGCTGTGCTGGCATGTGAAAGATTCTAATTTGGGAAGAGATCTTCAGAGTGTTTTTTACTGGCCAATACAGAGAAGGCACACTGCTGAGGTATTGTGATTGTTTCCTAAGGAATGGTGGGAGAGGCTGACTGAATACATGCCATACATGCTCCCTTGCTGACCAATTAATGCATCAACAGCAACTTCATTCAGTCTTAAAACTGAGCGCACATTATACCCTAGTAGCAGAAGATGGACAGAGGAATCAAACTGGTGACTTTCACTGTGTTCCTATGGGAAAAAGTGGGGAGATGGCTCATAGTAGAACAGATGAAAAAAGAAACCCTTACCTCAGTTTCCACCTCTGATTCTGGGGGTAATGCAATAAACGATGAATACATATCGTAAGATATACCTTCTTCTAGCGGAGCTGGAAAAAGTGTATCCATTGGTTTGACAAGTTCAACCACATTCTGCTTGGATTAAAAAAACCCTCATTGTAATATTGGATTTAATTCTTGCTCACAGCTTTGTGAAGACTTTTTGAAAGGAAATAAAATGCTTGGCTCACAACAAACATAGTACCTTTTTGTTACCATCCAAGTGCTTGAAATTGGAAAGTCTACTGACAACTATTACAGACCACTGTTTGCTTTCTGACATGTTCTTCCAGGGGCTCTCATTAAAACGGAACAATTTATCTGAAAAGAGCTCTTGATTTCCATAGGTTCCATAGCAATGCAATTCCATACCCACCTGGATAATGAAGTTTGGAAACTAGAGTGTTGGGCGTACCTTAAAGATTATTATAAAATAGAAAATTGTCAGTCCTGAATAAGAATGTTTGTTGTATCTTAGAGTCAAAGGTCTCAGGTCATCACTGCATTATTTTATTAATTCCAAACCCCTTATACTGGGGTTCCACAGTGCCAAGTCAGGCCCCAAGATTGTATGATGTAATAATCTTCAAGTTTATTACTATAATTTAATACTGTTCATAAGTGATCATTTAACTATTGCTTCTAAATCAAAGAGTAAAAGAAACCAGTATAAACAATAAAAACTAAATTAGCTTTTTAAAATCAATTCAGATTTAATCACTGAATGTGTTTTTTGTTCATTTGTTTATTTGGGGGACTCACCGCTGCAGCGCCTCCTGCTGGTCTCTCAGGGAATTAGCTCATCCAGCCTCTGGAGTGCCCTCTGCAGGCCAGTGTCCCGCTGCCGCTGACCCCTGTGTCCCTCCCAGGACCCGGTGCCCCTTGTCTTTGGGGTGCTGCCCCTGGCAATACCCTCGCAGTCTCAGGGTCTCCCCACCCAGGGGAACCCCCAACCCTCTATCCCCACCTTGCCTCAGTCATGGGCTACTGCTAGTCACCATCTAGCCCCCGCTAGCTGGGGCAGACTGCAGTATAAAAGCCACTCATCATAGGCAAGGGGGGTTTGGACCTGCTGCCTCTGTCTATCCGTGGACTTCCCCCTGTAACCCCAGTACCTAATTGGCCTTCCACTAGGCCACAGCCTGGGCGGTTTCCAGGCCAGAGCTCCTCAGCTCCCTTGGCCTTCCCCCAGCTCTGCTCTGCTCCACTCCGCTCCGCTCCAGGTACCTTCTCTCAGCTCCCTGCAGCCAGGTCCCTCCCTCTCAAAGCTAGAGAGAATCTCTGTTGGCTTTTGGCTCCAGCCCTCTTCTAAGGGCCAGCTGGGCACTCGTTAAGTCAGCCACAGCTATGGCTGCTTTCCAATCAGCCTAGCCTTTCCCCTGCCACAGCCCGCTCCCAGGGTTGTTTTAAGCCTTTCGGGCAGGAGCGGGGTAACCACCCCACTATAGGGGGTTTTTACCTTACAGTTTCCCTTTAAATAGAGTCATATAGTTAAAGACCAGGAGGGACCACAAGTTCATGACCTCCTATATATCACAGGCCACCAACACCAACCAACACCTGCCCATTTAAACCCAACAACCAAAATGAGACCAAAGTAAATCAGAGTTACAGGAGACTAAATTATTATGTGGTATAGACAAAGAATAGGAGGGATCGAATTGCACCAGTGCTTGAGGCCCCTGCAATGGCAGAGAAATGATTAAGAGAGATATACCCGGATAATCCTGGCAAATGACCTACAACCACATACTGCAGATAAAGGCTAAAACCCCCAAAGGTCACTGCCAGTCTAATCTAGGGGGAAATTCCTTCCTGACTCCAGGCACTCTTCCTTCCTTTTCTGTTCTGAATCTTATAACCACCTTTGAATTGTCAGATTATAACTAAATTACAACACAACTAGTTTCTTTTATAAGTCATAACAGTCACAAAATTCAAACAAAAGATATTAAAAAGTGCCTGACATGGCAAGGTAGACTATGAAATATCATGTTTAGTAATAAAAGGTTTATGAACAGTACTAAAAAATGCAGTGAAAGGGTCATTATGAATTGTCCCTTCCTATATGTTGCAGTCTTAATAAGTCCAGGGGAAAATTAGAATGAATGAATTGTGGTGAAAGCCCAGAGCCAACAACTGTATTTAAATGAATCCTTCTAATGAAATACTTTCCTTTAAAAACTACAATTAAGTCTTTGTATTTCCTTAGAACAAAACCTTATGTTTAACACCAGAAATGGTTCTATAGCAAAATCTATTTAAAAACACAGAAGGAGTCAGGGTCAGTATTATACTCCTGCTTATAAACAGTTACAATTTCCCTAAAATAAACTTATAACTTTCTGAAGTATGTGAATAGATTTAAGACAAATTACACTGATCTATATTAAAATATTAGTGCTGCTTATTGAAAAATTTTGAAGATTTTTAATTTTCAGAGTTATTTACTCATGACAAAGTTGTATTGTTCAAAATAGCCTCGTAAATCACTATAATGCTTGAGCTGTGAGAAACAGTTTGATGGGGGGAAAAGCGGACAAAATGTTATGTTAATGGATTATGCAATCTATTTGTGCTAATATGGTGTTGCACGTGCCACAGAAATGAGTCAGATCCTCACTGACTGCTATAGGCCCATGGTGCAAAGGACCCTTAAACCACCCTTAAAGTGGCTGATGAGGAGTCCCCCATATTGGAGGAATCCTGGGCTGGCCCCAGCAGTGCAGAGGGTGTCATGATCAGCTGGGGACAAGGGGAAATGTGATAGAGACAGAGGAAGTGGAACTAAATCACAATATGCTTTGCCAGTCTCCAGGTGGTGCAATGCTCCCTGGGGAACCATGCTAACCGTAACAAGTTTCTAGGGGGAGAGGGATAGCTCAGTGGCTTGAGCATTGGCCTGCTAAACCCAGGGTTTTGAGTTCAATCCTTGAGGGGGCCACTTAGGGATCTGGGGCAAAATCAGTACTTGGTCCTGCTAGTGAAGGCAGGGGGCTGGACTCAATGACCTTTCAAGGTCCCTTCCAGTTCTAGGAGATAGGATATCTCAAAAAAAAAAAAAAAAAAAAAGGTTGCAGCTGCTTTAACTTGCACTGGAGGTCAGTTTGGTGAAGGTGGTTTAGAGCCGGCTTTATGAGCTTGGTACAGCTGAGGATTGCACTTACTGTTTCAATGTTACTCTAAACCTATAACCGTATACAATTACTTTTCATTTAATTCTTTTCTAGTGGAGGTTTGCATAAAAATGGACAAGTCTTAAAAAGTAGTCATATTGTTCCCTGTGTATGTCATTTGTATTTTTTGTTGAGAACTAGCAGACTGCCTTTTTAGAAATGTGGGCATAGCACAGATAATAAAATAGTATAAAGGAATATTTCTAAACAGAATAACAACAGGATTAGTAAGAAATTCTAATAAATGAGTTCTACAGATGTGGTGGTGGTGGTTATAAAATTAACTTTGCATAAGTTATGAATACAGAATTACATTTCCCCCAGATGTTATCTGTTACTTAAATTAATGTTGCTTAAGTTACCATTATAATAAATAATATAATACAGTGTTGGATAAAATGTAAGTTTCTATTGCATAAAAACAAGCAATGGCTGATAACTTTTAATAGTGTATGTAAAGAGTTTTTAATATTCTATAAATAACTGTTTGGTATATCTTAATAGTAATAGCACAAATGTCCACTCTCAAAATATTATGGAGATTAAAACCAGCTATTGACTTATGCAGAAATTCAAGTAATTGGAAAACTCTCCAGTATTTACATATGCAGTATGAAGTGAACCACTCTATTCACGGAATAAATGTCAGAGTTTGAAAATCAGCAAAAGCTAATATTAAGGTCAGTTTGGATTTACTAATATGTTTGCAGAAAATCAGAATCTACATTTGATGCTTGTTCGTTTCTTCTTGAATGAGAAAATGTAATATTTGGCTCAAAGCTCTATTTGCTTCAAGCTTTTCGTATCCTAAAGAAACTTTAAACTCTTTTTCCCATCTTACAAACCATCTACAGTACTGTACTCTCCTCCACATGGTTAAAACTTTATTTCTGTGTAGTAAATCTTACCAAAAAGGCAAAAGTGCTTGTTATATAAAGGATGAAAAGTATTCCCAAATTTCCACCTTATGGATCTGATCTAAAACCCAGTGATGTACCAGTGAATCTTTCCACTGACTTCAATATGCCTTGGATCAGGCCATATATGAATGATAGCCAAATTAGAAACTATTACTTGTTGTTTCTTCTGTATAAATACACACGCCATACTTGTGGATTTTTAAATGGTATGCTTTAGGGTCATATGATACCTGCAGAGCCACACAAGCTTATATCTAAAAAGTTACTTAAGTGAGATTTCTAATGAGCCAAAACACTTAATGTAGGATTTGCAGGATTTTACCAGCTAGTCTAAATGTACTTAACTCTAGATCTGCAAATCTTCTGAGTTTCAGACATTAGGATGAAAGCCTGTGGTTTATATGGTAGAATACTTGGAATGAATAAACTGATGACTAGAGCTCTAAACTCACACTTTTGGCCAAACCACCAGTTTAACCCTATCTTCAAGCACATATGCATACAATTTGCCTACTGTAGCTGGCTTAATAGGCATTAAGCGGAACACCAAAATTCTAAAAGAGCACCAATTTTATGGGGAGGCTGCTGCTGCTCGCGCCTCAAATACATTGCTTATATTACTTTGCTGCAGTGTGGTGTCCACATTTGAGGACATAAGCAAGCCCAAAGAATGAAGACTGTTATCGGCCAAACAATCATTCCAAAATATAGGATCTATGCAGTCTGAATAGGATGGCAGAACTGAGTTCTACACTAATCAGGGGCTAAATTTTTCCTCAACTTCCTTTACTTGCATGGGAGTTGTGTATGCATATTCAAGGGCAGAATTTGGACCACATGAAGACAATTACAATTACATAAAAGAAACAGAACAATAAATCACATTTCTCCTTTATGTTCCTTTTCTTTATCTTAGAATTTATGTTAATCCATTTTAGAAATGGGTTTCTCAGATATAGGAACTGAGCAATAAGCAAATACTTGAACTGTGAAACTCAACTTCACCAGGAATGAATCTGGCCCAAAATTGCTATTTTAAATACTTTGGTGCTATAACTAAATTCACAAAACAGGATATTCCCCCCCCCACTCAAAGCCATAAATCAGTTAGTGACATCTGGCCTCAAGGACATCGGTGTCATCTGAAATGTGGTAATTTATATTAATGAACATCAATATTAAATTTTAAATAAAAAGAATTTGCTGTAGCCATTATGTTTACATATGGGATATTATTTATCGGTTGTGTTCCTCCTTTCCTATACTTTTGCCCATAAATTATTGTAAGGAGAAACAGAGCCATGGTTATAAATATTTTCCCTCTCAGTTTAATCTTCTAAATATCGTCTTACTGTTTCAGTAGCTATACAAGGCACTCCCCTGTTAACCAACAGGCAGGATTTTCTTGCTACTAAAGCAACTACTGCCAATTTAAATGCTTGGACAACTAGAAAAGGGTGCTCCTACAGGAAGCAACCAAACCCTTCCTTTCTAGAGGCCCCTCTGTGGAAAACACCTCTTAATGTCACATTCAGGGGCTGCCACAGTTTCAGGGATCAAAGAAAAGGAATAATGCCTCCACTTTACTGAATTGCAACATGCTTTCTTTGTATTTAACCAGGCTTTCAATTAATATTGTACAATTCGGAAATGTTAATACATTACAGACATCAAGGAGGGGACAATGAAAATATGACCAGTGTGCTTCCACATGGAGGGCATCAATGCAGTACTGATTCACCTTGGAATAGTAGCTGTAAATTCATATTGTGTTCACAGTAATGCTAACCTTCATGGAGTCATGGGATTACATGAGAATCTCAGCTTTCATTTAAAAAAATAAATAAAGTTAGTGTCTAGCCCTTGTAGTGACTAGGAAAAGATTGCAAATATAAATCCTTGAGGCTCAAAAACCAGAAGGCAAATAAAAGAAACCCAGAATTTATTATTTTTAAGTCAATACCATGATTTCTTGGGGCTTGACTCATGATTTTCAAATGCTTGGAATTAGCAACACTGAGGTACAGTATTATCTCTTTAAGTCATGTATAGTGTTGTAGGAGTTTGGGTTTTTTTAAAAAACACCAGAAAGCATGGCTCCTGTGTGTTTGAACCCTGCAAACTACTTACTGCTATCCTCCCCTTCTCTCTCATGGAAGTTCTGCCAGCAAACAAAGCACAGAAGCTGGCTCCAATGTAGATTGCAGGATTTTGTTAATACAGAGACACGTGCTCCCTAAAGATGAAGGCTCATAGAGCATGTGTGGTTGGCATAACTTTTACAAACTTGCAGGCTAGCCCTTACATTCTTGATTTGAAATGAGAGTTGTTCATTATATATAGAGGTAGAGAGATCTGAAATAAAAATCCAGGGACATTTGGACACCAAGTGTCCATCTTAGTCGTCCAAACATTGTAGAACTTAGACATTTTACCAGTCATATGAACCAATTTTGAAGATATTAAATTTGTACTTGGCAAGTATAGCTACATCTAGGTGATGGAAAATAACCTTTCAGAAGAAGTGTTGCCTATAAAGCCTCCAGGTAAGCCGCAAAGCAAGCAGTCGGAAAGGTGAAAAAAAAAACAGCCTTAGATGAGCTGTATGAATTGAACAACTACCTTCAGCTTGCCCAAAAGAAAATTTAGGTAATCGCATGGACAAGAAACAAAAGCAAGGAATATGGAAGGAACACACCATTTGTAAAGATGGAGAGGGCAGACTGCTTGTGATGAGAGACACAATATGTAACTATGAGAATACTATGAGAATCTAATTAATGCAAACCCTTTATACATTACACTAAACTGGTGTGAATTAATAATTATGGATACTGATGATCTGTCAGAGGCAGTGGTCAAAGATGCACTGCTGAAGATGGCACCTGGAAAAGTAGCAAGTCCAGACAAAATCATGGTGGAAATTATCAAAGCCTTGAGAGAGGTTGGTCACACTGCATGTAACACTTAGAGCAGTAGTTCTCAATCTTTTTTTCCCACGGACCACTTGAAAATTGCTGAGGGTCTCGGCGGACCACTTAATGATCTTTCCAAATATTGTTTGTACCGTTAGCTAACTATCGTAAAGTGCTTTGGATAGAAGCGCTATATAAAAAAACCCTTAATAATAATAATTTTTTCGGTTCTACAAATAATAGCACACAACTCATATTTTAATATCAGTAGTCCTACCTTTCTAGTGTGATGGATATGCTCTCTCCTCCCGCCACAGCAGCCCCCAAGCTGGGGCTGGGAAGGAGGGTGGTCTCTTACCGGCAGCTGCCGCCCTGCTGCTGAGGAAAGTCACCTCTTTCTCTTGTCGCCGCAGCCCTGCATGTCCCAAATTCCCCCCGCCCCCTCTTCTCACCCCACTGCCCCCCTCCCACCTACCTCCTATTCCCCCCAAGGCCACCACCTCACCTTACCTGCGCAGTTCCACTAATTAGGTGGGTGACCATTCATTCTCTTGTGTGCGGCCGTCCAGGCCCACACCTTAGTGGGAACTATCCGCAGACCACCCGAATGTAGCTTGTGGATCACTGGTTGTCCATGGACCACAGTTTGACAACCTCTGTCTGAGAGGGAATCTCTCAGATGTGATTGTCACATCTGCAGAACAGTGGAGCCCATTTGAAGATAGGAGCAGTTTGGTTGTAGAAAAGGAAAAAAGAAGACAAATGTTATGGTCATTGTTAGATAGTTGGTAGAAAAGAAGCTGGAAAGGAAAAGAGCATGGTTGGGCTTTCCTTGAATTGGAGAAAGCATTCAACAAACTACCAAGTTGACGGCTGGTGCCTCTGCTATGATTCTATGAGGTACTGGAGGATCTTGTCCAGACAACGATGGGTTTGTATGATGGTTCTAAGACAAAAGTGCAGATGCCCTGGGCCTTCGGTATAGTGGAAGATTTCAAGGTGAAGGCTGGATTCCACCAGGGATCAGCATTTAGTTCATTACTATTCATAACTGGTGGATTTCATAAGTAAGCAAATTCAAAGAGAAGGTGGGACAAAGTTGATCCATGCAAACAATATTGCACTTATGGCTAATAGTGAGGAAGATTTCATCCAGGCGATTGATGCCTGGAACATGGAACTAACACATTTTGTTTCAAAATGAGTAAAAAAAAGCCTGAAGTCCTGTGAGTGACTCATATGGAACCAAGACAGATGAATATCATCATTGAGGGTCTGCTTCTACATCGGGTTTCTGAGTAGAAGTACCTTAGGGGATGGGTTAATAGCAAATGGAGAAAATAACAGAGAACTGCAAGCAAGGTGCCTGAGCGCACGGGAAGTCTGTTGCAAGATAAGTGCAGGATTTATGATTATGGATGCTCCGACTACTTAAGGGACAACCATACAAAACCATGGTAAGATCAGACCTTCTATATGGGTCAGAGACACCGGTTTAGTGTAACATATAATGGGTTTGCATTAACTAGATTCTCATAGTATTCTCATAATTACATATTATATGGATCACTGACAGGGTGACCAAAGAGAGGCATTTCAAAAGACTTGAAATGAGATGTTTGAGGGCAGTGAGAGGGGTGACACTACTGGATCTCATGTGGAATGATGCCACCAGGAGAAAGACCAAGGATGGCAGTATTAGAGAGAAGATGCCAGAAAGGAGGCTGATATTGTATGGGTATGTATAAGGATGGTTGAAGGAAATCCTATTAGGGAGGCATTTGAGACTAGTGTTTGCGGATGGAGAACAAGAGGAGAGCCAAGAAAATGGTGGATAGACTGTGTCTGATAGGGATGAGTGGATATGGAGTGAGCACTGGGCCAGCAAGCCTGGAAAAGACTGATCCAGTGAGCTGACCGTATCTACTGAGGAAAAAGGGTAATAAGAATAAGAATGTGTAGCTACATCTTAATATCTTGTGGCATATTCTAATTAGGCTGTAGCTTTAGATTCCCACCCATGTCTCATTCTCAGAATTGTTAAACCAGTAGGGGATAAAATAAACATAAAAATGTTAAGCTATACCTAGCCAATTACCTTTGATTATATCTTACAAGTTAGTCAGTGAGGTAAGAGGAGGGATTTACACCTTTAGTGAAGATTCCTTTCACGTCTATCTTCTTGCAATGAAAGATGGCAAACAGATTTGCATGAGTACCTGCTGAGTTTAGCTGCACAATGGCCTACAATGTTTTGAATACTTAGATGTAAAAAATGTGGTGGCACTACATTTGTCTCCTGTGGGCCCACCATGGTAGCAGATACTAGAACCCTGCACAGAGCTGCAGGTTAATTACTCTTGGTTCGCCGGGGCAGTTGCAGCTTCTCAGACTTTATCTGAATATAAGGGAGGTGTTAGTGATCCTCAACCAGAGCTAACATGCTGCAAGTGTGAGGGAAGGACCCTGAGAGGCACAGAATGGAGTTCACGTAGAGTTATTTTGGAATTGCCTTTCTGCTAATAAAACCAAACTGTAGAAGGGGGACTTTTTGATTCTGTGATTAGTGGCTAGCTATTGCCTGAAGCTAGATAGAGATTCCACCAGCTCACCTATTCTGTGAAATGTCAAGGCTTTGCCTGTCATACAAATTTATTGTACATCCTTCTCTTCTTATCTTATCCCTCTGATTAGAGCACTCGCTATATGCAAGAGTGGTCATACACAACTCCCCCAGCCCCAAAACTAAACTAAACAAAACCACCAACCAAACCAAACAAACTATGCATTGTGTGCAGCCTCCAAATGTCAAATGTTCAGGAAACAAGTTGTCTAAATTCCTCTCAGCCCATGGGTGGATCCAGTATCATTAGGCTACCCTGCTCAATTAATTCTCAGCTGATGTAGAAGTAAAATAGTTTAATTTTTAAAAGGTTGGCATTAAAAAAAAAAACCCTAAACATAATATTGATTCTAAGCTAGTAGGATGTACAAATTGCTCATGTGATTTAAAAAGGGAAATATGCTGTTTCTTTTTAATATGTCGCACTATAAAAATATTCTGATGTAGGGTGATATAAAGACAGTAATGTTGCATCCTGTGCTATTAGACATAAAATACAAAGATCATTGGCTTAAGTCTTTGCCTCGGAATGTGTACGTTTCTGTTAAAACAACAATTTGTCCTGAGGACTATAAATTCAGTTTCTGTTTTTATTGGAATCACATTTTGCTTTGGAAACAAGCATGCAGAAAAACAACCAGTAACTTAAATATTTTAAAAACATCTCAAAACAGGCATGGTTGTGAGATCAGTTGCTATTATTCTTTCTCTGTGAACTGTAAAGTGTTTTAAATCCATTTCCATATTTTTAATTAACACCTAGTTCAAACAAAATCTTACTGTGGGTCATTTTAATCACAAATGGAAAAACAAGTTTATTTTATCAGAAAATTGACAAGAGACTGTTTTAGGGACTTATTTTCATGTTTGTATCATTAAAATTAAGTTATTAACATGCATTTCTGGATTCACAGATGTATACCCTGAAACAGTTTCCCTCTAAAATTGCTAAGTTACGGATTTTAAATTGCATCTCTGTATGTGACACTAATTTGAGGTATTACCAGTTTCCATCTTCATACTACAATATTTGATCGGCACTCATTAATTTAACAAAAGAAAATACATAGCTTAAAAATACTAATGTTAAAATGATTGTCAAGGTATCAGTATTGCATGACAGTTGTGCTGCTGTATAAATTCAAACTCAAGAACTCCAGTCATATCTTTTTTTGATCTGAAAGAAACCATTGCTTCAGTATACCATATAAAAAGTTGACCTACTTTACATCCCACTATAAACAAGCCAATACTAACTCGTTCTCTCCTTTTATAGTATATGTTCATTAGTTTATTTATGTTGGGTCAGAAAGTAAGTTGAGTGTTTGGGGGTTGGTTAAGCTGTATTGTATGTTCCTGCAATTTATGTTGAATAGAACTGCAGTTGTGGACCGAGTTATGTTTTTGTAGTATGACCACTGTACCAACATAAAAACTAATTTAAATTTGGCTTAAACCTGCCCTGGTGGATGATTGGAAATAAACTCCCTCTTGGTTAGCTGCCAAAGCCAGCCGCACCTTGGATGCTGTGAGTCTGGCTAAATCGGAAGTTGTTATTGAGGGGATACGAATCTCCTAAGAGAAGGTTTCTCTTCCCTCCAGCAAGGGTTGGAAAGTTTTGGAGAAGACATTTTCCAGTTCTGTTGGGTTGCAATGGTTTCTGATGGAAGAAACCATTACCAACAGAATAATTTTTCACTGAACTGACTTTAAACATAACACTCACTTAAGTCTGTATCCCTCACCAACTGTAATTTAATCTCCAGTCATTAAAAAAAAAAACCAGCTGAATTCGTTTGCACAAGATCTCCATCATCATGTAGAATTTTACCTCAAGCTGGGATTCATGGCAAAGATTTTGAGCTTTAAAATTATACTAAGTTTAATCTTTTGAAGCTGCAGAGAATATGGCATTTAAAATGTCTGTGTTTGTAGATATTTGCTTTTGTTGGTCTCTTTGGATTTTGTTATTGACATCCTTGTTTGTAACTGAATGTTCAAATGATTTGATTTATCACTGTAGGCCCGTTGCATGTAATCTCAAGCATTAACATTTCAGTTTCAGTTCGATGTCAAAAATTATGAAGATTTAAGGTTCAACCAAGCATCACCATAGCACTGAGGCAGAAGCCTTGACTCTTGAGATTAGTGACTGGATAGAGTAAATGTTGTACTCTAAAGGAAAAAAAGCCCTTGATATATACAAATTGTATCTTGTTCTAGATGCATATTTTACTACGCCATGTTTAACACTTTAAAGGGACTTTGTATTTTTTAGATTTATAAATTAATATACCCAGTAACCATATAAAGGTGAGAAATATTTTCATAAGATCATGTAAGTGGATAAGGTTACAAGATTAAATCTGAATCTTGATGTTCCTCCCCACCCCCCATAATCAAATGCACATCAGTATCTTTGTGGGTAGATGGACTGGCAGAGAAAATGATCATGAGGGGTGTGAAGACAGTTGTGTCTACAATTAGGGCAATATCTCCGTCATGGTCAGTTTTGGAGGAAAAATGTCAAAACAATTTATTATTTACTCATTCTGAGAGCACCTATTACCATGGCAGCTATGCTCTTCAGTTCCAGATAAATGAAACATAAAACAAAAACAGTTAATCAAATGTAAATCAAAAGAAATGCACTGCGTCATTACCTGAATGATACTAGGCTATGGCTATGATGGATAGCCAAGGGGATTGAATGCTAAAACCAGGTCTCTCAACTGAGAATGTCCTGCTACAGGATATGTTGAAATGTAGGTCTCAGAACCACTCCCTACAGCTGAAAATCCTGCCTGTATCAGAGCTCTGTATCCCTGACAAAGCCTAGCACCAGAGCTGCTGGGTTTCAACCTGACCATCAAAATGGGAACTACATCAGGAACACCAGTCATGTCAAGACTGCAGGCCAGAGAAGTTGGGAAGAGAACAGATGTGGAACTATAGGCAGGCAAAAGTGTGTGTGTGAGGGGGCTGACAGCAAAGGAAAGGTGGGAAAAGCACAATAGTAAATCAGCCTTGTGGAGGGAAAAGGGCTTGTGCGGTGGCTCAGTGAGATGAATGAGTGAGAAATGGGAAGCAGCTAAGGAGAAGAGGTGGGATGGCTACTGGAGTGGTCAGGGGATGAATGAAAGTGAATATATTCCTCTTTACAGCTCCGTCAATATACTTTATTCTTGAGCTGAAGCACCTTGCTATTAGAGTCCTGCATTTGTCTTAAGCATTAACTACCAAGCGTGACAATCTGTGTCTGGTGGATAAGTGTCTTGAACGAAACCATCAACATCCATTTCAGTTGTGACCCAAGTCAAAATTTAAACTAAATTCTCCAGAGGCAAAACGACAGACCCTTAACTCAATGTCAATGACTCCATTCAAAAAAGTGTTTTGAGAAGCATCATATTCCTCTTGGTTACCCAGCCACCCTTTTACACAATCCTCTATCAACCTAGACAGGCCAGCATACATTTTATTTACATAAAATTAATAATTTTATGAAGAACTTTGTCAATGCCTTCCCTTATGTGGTTTTCCTGCTCTAGCCCTCTCCCCATCTAATGTTGGCAGAGTATGAAATTATTTATATATTTGTATTATTCTACAGGATATGTCCACACTGCAATTAGACACCCATAGCTGGCCTGGGCCTGCTGACTCAGGCCTATGGGGCTTGGCCTACACTACAAACATATGTCAGTATAACTATATCATTCAGGGGTGTGGAAACTCCCGGCGTAGACAGTGCTATGCTGATAGGAGGGCTTCTCCCATCAGCATAGCTTCTGCCTCTCAGGGAGGTGGTGTACCTACATTGATGGGAGAAGCTCTCCTGTTGGCATAGGTAGCATCTTGAACAGATGTGACAGTGGCACAGCTGCACCTGTGCAGCACTGTAAGTGTAGACAAGCCCTAAGGGGCTGGTTAATTGTGGTGTAGACATTCGGGTTTGGGTTGCAGCCCGAGCTCTGGGACCTTCCCGCCACACAGGGTTCAAGAGCCTGGGCTTCAGCCCAAGCCTGAACATCTACACCACAATTAAACAGTCTCTTAGCCCGACCTCCATGAATCCAAGTCAGCTGGCATGGGTCAGGTGTGGATTTCTAATTGCTGTGTGGACATACCCAAAGAGCCCCACCACGGGCCAGGATTCCACTGTGCTAACTCCCATCATTGGCATTGGGCTTGTCTTTTACATCAGCTAGAAATACTCATTCCTGCACCAACAGATATACTCTTTCTCCAACTCACAGAATGTATCCATCCCCGGGTTCATCTATGCAGCTGCTATTTATCACATTAGACTAAGGCATTTTTAAGCTTGACTAAATAACACAAGCTAAGAAACAACTATGCCAAATATAAAGGCAACATTTTCAAGTCATGGCTTCTAATTTCACACATAGTATCATTTGTAGCATTTACACATGCAAGTATTGCTTCTAGGAGCTCATTATATCATTTATACATGCTAATAAATTACATCTCCTGCAGAACTCCATATGGAAAAACTACAGATTGACAAGAGGCCCCATTTAGGAAATAAGGCTCCAAAACCACAAATAAATTAGTTGTTGATGATGTGAAATATCCTAGGTGCATGTTTTTGCCCATCTACAGTAAATTAGTCTTAAGACTCCACCCTAGTAGAAGCTCTTCCCATGGAAGGAGGTTACATATATCACAAGAACATCATATGCAGCTCCTCAGCTCATAGTGGAATGAAATCAGGAGCTGATTTAAAAGTTTTAACAATTATTTTTTGCAACTAAACTCATTCTTTGAATTATTAAAAGTATTTGTCTTCTTTAAATATATGTGTCAACTGGTGTTTGACTAGCTCCCGTCCTCATACCCTCCCCCCTTTTAATTTTCTCATTTACAGCATCTCCTGGCAGAGAGAGAAGAGAAAGCACAAACCTTTGCTGATTACTTTCCAGACAATCGGATTTTTTTATAAATTAGAAGTTGCTGATGGGGAAGCAGACAGAAGCATGCTTTGATCATGATACACATCTTGATCTCTTTTATCATTTTTAAAAAACAATAATATTACAACAAAAAAATCATCATACAAGTTTTTCGATCAAAGTGTGTCACTGTCTGCTTCCCAGTCAACATACTGCCAGAAAGTTGGCAAGCTGCCCAGAAAGAGCAGGCAGCAGCTGGTGGATTTGATGATCATCTATGAACTCTCTAACGTACAAGATAAACTGTTATGTCTCCATCTAGTGGTCTAATGCATTTGGCAGGAAATTTGAAGTCAAGGAGATTTTTGCCATTGACATCATGTGAGCAGGATTTGGCACACAATTTTTACCATTTTGGAAATCTGTAGGTAACAAGAAAGGCAGAGAGACAGATACTTAGGCTCCATGTACCATACATAAGTGTGGTAAGTAACCATATTATAGATTATTTAAACAGAGTTCTATCTAAAATGTTTCCAACACCTTTTGGCCAGCAGAAGTGTACAGAACCAGACCATATTTAAAGAGTAGTTCTTCTCTGAAAAGTGGCTTTGCAGAGCTTTATATTTATTGTCTCAACGATTTCCAGGTCAAATTACTCCATTTACAAGTAACAAGTTCCCCCCTCTCACCCCCCTGACCCCCAACTTCAAGGTAAGCTTGGGATCTGAAAAGCAACCTGTGTTTTTAATGGCTTGCACATCCTCACCGGTTACCCAGATGCAGCTGAGATGTGTTAACAGAGGTAGTTAATGACCAATTGTGATATACACCTCTGCACACCCTGTGGATGATATGTGTGTGTGTCACAGATAGAGCAGTTTCCTGCAATATCGTTGAAAATCTTATTGAATTAAGTATCTTCGGGTCCATTTACTACATGCAAAGTTTATATATTACTGTGGGCCAGAATTGTATATAAGCTCTGTAGGGGGGAGATGTGGTGTAAAGCCTAGATGATCAAAGGACTACACTGAACAACGTGCCACACAAGAATGGACTTTTTGGGACAATACATGTGAAGTGGATTTCCTGGGAAATATCTAGAGGGATGTGAGTGCAAATTCAAAGCTCTGATTATGCAAAACCCCAACCATTTGAAGCTATGCCCTGAGGAGTGGGCCTTTCTCTGGCTGATCACCTGTTACCTGAGGCCAAGATCAAAGGCCTGAGCTGCATAAGGGGAAAAAATGAACTATTCATGGTTGGTCTGGCTTTGAATCTGAGACAGTTATGAACTTGTAACCCTGAGGAAAACCCATTTGTGTGTTTTGAAGGACTGACACCTACTAGTCCCAGTTAGGGTAACCTCTGGGAAGCTTTTTAGCATATGTGTATGGTTTTTTTATTGTTTTATTGTTCTCTCCAATGCTTTCACCTTAAGAATAAATGTGCTTGCTTAGAAAGAGTTGTGTTGCAACTTATAACTGCTGGCATCTACAGTTGTTTATAGCCTCTGAAAAGAAAGCACTGCAGGTCAGTGATGGAGCCAGAACTCTAACCCCAGTCTCGGGTGCTATATTCATCAGACTACACTGCCTCTCTAATTTTTAGTCTCCTCTAAAAGCAGCACAGTGACCACTAGCACAACATTTGGACATGTGTTCATGATAGCAATTCAGAGGAAAGCGGCACAATGAAAAATCATCAACACCAAAGAAAATTCAGGCTGCTGTAGAATCTGGACTTCTCCCATCCAAATACAGACCAGGTCCAATTCTCCTTAACTTGAGAAACCTGTTGAGGTCACAACACAACAGGGTTCAGTTGCACTTAACCTAAGGACTGCAGGTGATCTTTTATTTTGCTAGGTATTCTTTTTAATAAGATCTGTGCTCCAAGGCCATTGTCTTGATTTGGCACATATAAAATATATTAATGTAACTGATGTGTACTTTTATGAGATCAGTTTTCTATTGTAGTCTTCCATTTTGTGCACTGAAAGTAAGTTTATTACTCTATAAGGAATTAATCTAACAGGACTCCAATTTAATAGCAACTGATACATACGCAGTATGACCTAAACCAGCACACTAGCAAATGTCAAATGTAATCAGATATCTTCCATTGTTGTTTGCAATGCTGTTGTAGCTGTGTTGGTCCCAGGATATTAGAGAAACAAGGCAGATGAGGTAATATATCTTTTATTGGACCAACATCTGTTGGTAAAGGAGATAAGTTTTTGAGCTCTTCTTCAGCTCTTGAAGGTGCAACAGAACTTTTCTCTTTCACCAACAGAAGTTGGTCCAACAATAGATTTACCTCATCCACCTTGTCTCTCTAAATTTAATCAGAAGCAGATCTACCTTATAAAGATCACTTATCAGAAAAAGTGTCATCCTGCAAGAAGTTAGCTGTGTGAACTAAAATAAATCTGATATCTATCACAACTGTTGTGCTAATTTATTATTGTTTTTATTTGTGCAGGTTGGAGAAGAGTTATTTCAACCTAAATTTAATTCTCTCTATTTTAACAAGAAATAGGAACCCAGGATATTCCATAAACTTTTTGTTGTGATAGAGGTTTTATTTTTCTACTAGGTAAGCACTCACTATTTTTGATTTCTCTGTGTGCAGCATTTGTGAACATAACAAAGACTAAACAAGTATGCTTTAGAATGTTAGGAAACAGAAACTGCTGACTGCATGGTGAAGAAGTAATGATTTATAATATATGGATAGAGGCAATAACTGAATAGCAAGCTGTACTCAAAAAAGCCTTAACTCACAGATCTGACATCAGAAAGTCATAACCCATCGATTTGAAATCAGAATGATGGATTATGACTAAGAATATGTAGGCATGTCAGTTTCATGAGCATTCCGGGAATTGTAGTCCAAATTGTTTTACTGAGCTCATTTGAACAATTTCAGCCTTTTCCAATATAGCTGATGCACTAATATTTTTAAAGGTAAAAGTTTTGTTGGACCCATATATTATTTTTAAAAACCCAGAAAACACAAATACTGTAGGCCACTGTGAGTTGCATTGAATTTTTGTAAATTAAAGCTGGCCATCTATTGTTTTCTCTTCATAACAGCACTAAAAATCTAGTCAATTTTCAACACATACCTTTTATGTCAACAAGAATTTTTGTATTATTAAAATTTGGAGGTGAAAAATTCATGCTGCAAAGTGAAGGATTAATTGTATTGATTTGAGACAGGCATAATGTGGAATGGTGCTGTGCAAGCAAGCTATTGCCAATGCATCTCAAGGCTTGTCTCCAAGGAACAGCAATGCACACTACAGGGGTATTATTTCTAAAGTGCACTAATGTGTTGAGTTAACTGGGGCTGTGTAGACCCTGCTAGTAGTTTCGATTAAAAGCTCCTTTATGTGTTTTAGTGTAGTACTGTTTGAAACAATACTTCTTTAAAGCGCATGAGGCAACTTTTAATGCACACCAGTAGGGTCTATACAGAGCAATTAATGCACAACCCATTACAGCTCCTCAATCATGCCTCTGTAAGTGTGCATTACCCCACCGTGTAGACAAGCCCTTAATTTTGATCCCTAGCACTTCCACAGCTTCAGCCCAGGGCATTTCTTAGAGACTGCCATAAAGAAAGCATTTGAGCGGTATTGACATGTTCACAGAATATGGTTGGGGTCTTGTATAGACCAAACTCATTTTCTTTTGTGACAGACAATAGCTAGATCGGGAACTCTACTCTCATGTAGTAATAGGTTAATATATTAACCCCATATGCCATCTAGTCCCCTCAAAAGAGGGCGTTTGAACTATACCTTCTTAATGAAAACAAGCATGGATTGGGCCATTACACCAAAATTCAGAAAGTTCAACAGATACTTATATTGGGCTTGGTGTACTTAGCTACATATCAGCATTTGACAGCAAGATCTGCTAAAAATTTCCCCATCATAAATCAATGCAATTATCTATAAGTGATCTAATGTTTCAGGGGAATTCAATAGCTCCAGGTAGCTATTTGTCACAAAGTTTGTTCTTCCCTCAATAATTACCAAAAGCCAAAGGAAAATCCCACTTGAAATATAAATATATGGCCAAATATTTTCAGTTTGTGGATACATTAAAATGTAATTATTTATCTTCTAATAAACATTATCTTGCAGAAGTATTTCATCTGGACACAAGAACTGTAGTCAGGAGTTACAGGGCCCAGGACATAAAACAAGTCCCCTGCCTCCCCTCCATTTTTGTATTTTTGCACAAATTCCTGCCCTCCCCCCATCGCATTGCTTTTCTCCCCATCCATTTTCTCCTCACCTAACCCCATTTCCTTCAATGTTTTTCAAAACCTTTACAGCTCTCTAACCAGTATAATTGTGCTAATTTTCTTTTGCATTCATATTTATCTTACTAGATGTTCCCAAGTGAGGTCACTCAGGAAGGGGCCACACTGCAGTCAGGTAACTGAGCTAGCGCATCTTTATAATGGGTAAAATCCTGGTTCTATCAACGTCAACATGAATTTTACCACTGACATCACTAGGACCAAGATTTCACCCAAAGAGCCCTGGGTCCCATGCTTAACCTAGTTTAAGGACAGTATACAGCCTGTGGGGCAATAGCTATTTTCATTTAAATCATGCATAGTTAGAAGGGCAAAAACAAGATATTGTTAATAAATTGTACAGAAACAAATTATTTTGGACAGCTAAATATAAAGTGGCTAATAATAATAACTGACATGTTACATAGTGCCTTTCATCCAGAGATCCTAAATCTTTCACAAGCTCTGCAAAAAGAAATCACATCACTGGAATGCAGTCACCTCTTGAAAGGAAGCGTTTAAACACCAATCACAGTTAGCACTACACAGCAGATTCATATTTATAGATTCCAAGGTGATCATCTAGTCTGACCTCCTGTATAACACAGGCCATAGAACTTCCACAAAATAATCCCTAGAGCATATCTTTTTAGAAAAATATTCAACCTTGATTTATAAATGGTCAGTGATGGAGAATCCACTATGACCTTGATAATTTGTTCCAATGATTAATTACCCTCATTGTTAAAAAATTACTTGATTTCCAGTCTGAATTTGTCTAGTTTCAATTTAAGAACATAAGAATGGCCATACTGTATCAAACCAATGATTCTTGTAACCTAGTAGTGAGTCTCAGACTGTAGCCAGTGCCAGATGTGTCAGAGGGAATGAACAGAACAGCGCAATTTCGAGTGATTTTCTACTCTGACTTCAAACTCTCGTGTATGCATCCAAGGATTACATTAACTCTGTTAGCCACAGCATCACACCAAGAGCTCATGGTCAGCTGATAATCCACCAGACACCAAAACCCTTTTTCAGAGTCACTGCTTCCCAGGACATACTTCCCAATTCTGTAATTATGGCCTATATTTAAGGCTAAGATTTTGTCTCGGATATTTTTAGTAAAAGTCAGATAGGTCATGGGCAATAAAAAAAAAAAAAAATAATGGAAGCCCATGACCTGTCCCTAACTTTTACTAAAAATATCCCTAACAAAACAGGGAGCCCAGCTGTAGGGTTCCTACACAGCCTACAGAGGTTGGGCAGCTGTGGGGGCTGCTACGAGCTCTGGGGGCCCCCACCGTCTGTGGGGACTTGGAGCTCCAGGGTGCCCCCGCCACCCATGGCAATTCTGAAAGACCCCTGGTGCCCACAGCAGCTCGGAATTCTGGGGGCCCCGCTGCCTGCGTCGGCATGGAGCTCCCAGGTCTCTGGCAGCCCGCATTGGCCAGGAGCTTTGCCCCTGCCACCTGTGGCGGCTTGGAGCTGCGGGGAGCCCCAACTGCCCGACGCGACCAGGAGCTGTGGCCCCGCCACCCACGGCAGCCAGGAACTGCAGTAGCTGAGAACTCCGGGGAGGCCCCAGTACCCGTGGGCACGGGGAGCTGTGGGGTCCCCCTGGCGGCAGGGTATCCTACAGCTCCCAGCCTACAGGGCTGAATTCACAGAGGTTGCTAGAAGTCACAAATTCCGCGAAAAAATCATAGCCTTACCTATAGTCTTTGTTCCTAGATGTATATATTTAGCCATATTAAAATGCATATTTGTTTACTGGAGCCTAGTTTACTAAATGATCCAAATCACTGTATCAGTGACCTGTCCCCTTCATTATTTACCACTCTTCCAAATTTTTGTGCCATCTTCAAACTATCAGTGATGATTTTTTCTTTCTTCATTGGTAAAAATGTTGAAATAGGGTAGGGTCAAGAACCAATCTCTGCAGGACCCGACTAGAAGTACACATGCTCAATGAGGATTCCCAGTTTAATTACATTTTTGAGACCTATCAGTCAGCCAGTTTTTAATCCATTAAATATGAGCCATGTTAATTTTATTAAAAAAGATGGAGAGAGTGAATACCTACCTCAACCAGTTGTATTTACAGAGGAATTACTATAGGAAGGTTGTAATTACTCATTTGGAATATAGCAGGATGACATTGTGGTTAACACTTACTTTTGTGATTTGTGTCCTTGAGCTAATGATAAGTGTTCAGGACATCAGTTTTATATCTTCTCGAACAGATCCTGCCATGCAATCCCTACCACCACCAAATCACGGCATTGGTTCACTATTTATTTTGTCACCAATCATTTACTACAACACCTGAAGGTTTTTTTTGGAAAATTTCCAACCAAGCATCAACCCATTTCAATCTTACCTAGCTACGAAATCTGATGAGACCATATCTAAAAAGAGTATAGCCGCTTAGGATTCCAAGGTGAGGGGAGAGAGACAAGGATACCAGGCTTCCATCTCTCTGTTCCACCTCTTCTCAATCCCTTGAAGTACCCACCTTCTTTTCTGCTACTAGACTGGTTGTATCTTTTCCCTATCTTGACTGACACCACATGTTCATTTTGCATAGGTTACCAAAAAGCTTCAGACTTCAATAACTTTCAATCACTACTCATCCGGGCTTGAACCAGTGACTTGAGGTGAAAGGTTCTAGATCAATATTAATCCCTTGAGTAATCCAGTCCCCTATGCTGGTCCAGTTTTATATACATCTCATGTATTATATAAACACTTATGCAAAACTACTGTTCTCTTTATTTTGTCATGGCACCACATTGCAGTGATAAAAGCTGAATTATAAAAATTGTGTGTGTTAGTGAAATATAAATCAAGCAAATGTTAAACCATTTCATCTATTTAAAAAGTTTTGAAATATTTAGTACAAAGGATTTAAATTGCACTTCTAGCCCGAAGGCTTGCAATGTGGAAGCCTGCCCGATTAATGTAATTAAAAGGACCACTTAGCTCAAAATTCATTAAAAAATTAAATAAATTTGGCCTTATTGTTTGATTCCAACTGGCAGTGTGGTTTGTAGCTAAAAATGTCCGCTGCTTTATACATAACAAATTGTTTTAGCACATCCCTTTTCCCTGCTGTGCATATGATTAAAGGAACAGAGGTTAAACACAGCCATAAAGAATTTGGTGAATTCTATTTTTGTTAACACTGGCATCCAGCTCTCCTGTCTCAGTTTTACAACACTCTGGAAATATAGTAACTTCACTCTGAAATTAGTTAAAAAGCCTACTTCTATTGCAAAAGTTATTTAAACATCTCAAAGTTTCCTGCTGTACTAATTTTGCACTGTCCTTGATCCAGTGCACCAATCAGCAGTCCTTCCCAGAATATAAGGAGTGGTGGGGGAGGAAAAGAATGAAAACAAGTTGGCAAATGTACACAGACAAATATTTCATTCTGGCACTGTTCTGCTATAGAAAATATTGCAATAGCAGTATACTCCTCCTCCCTTGATCATGGATAATTAAAGCCAGTAAAAATAAGGGGGCAGGGAAAGAAAAAATCAGGGCTAAAATATTTTCAAAGGCATGAAAGTATTTAATCATGGCTCTGTTATTTAAATTTACTTGCCATTACTTGAAATTTACTTTAGTCTATCCAAGAAGAATTTAAATGCTACAGATATATACTAACAAATATAATTTTTACTATAAATTCTACTGCAACCTTCTTTTAATGTTGAAAACTAAACATCACAGTTACCTTAATTTAATGCTGATTTAATGGGGTTACTGTTTACTGAGCACCCCCTCATGGCCAGAGGTCACTTAGCTGCATCCTGCTTCTGTTTCTCCCCCCTTCAGGTTTCCTTAAGAACTGCACAAAGGCTTGTCTCTGGGTTACTATCACACCCGCCAGTGGCTGGCTGAATAACAGAAAAAGAACTTAATCTTCAGGGTCCCACAAGAAAATCCATAACAACCAAAAAGTCAATATTTAGTTCTGGTGTCTTCTTCTGTGCCAGTCTGTTTTCACAGCCCATCCTCCCAGCTCTTCCTAGCACTGGCCTCCAGGCCCAAACCCAGTCAGGGTTTCCCACAACAGCCTCCTGCTCACTGAGCTCCAGCCCCCAAATCCCCTTGGTTGTCAGGGTTTTCCTGTAGGAGCCTCTCTTACTCCCCACAGTATCCTACGCTTCCCCCTCTCCATGCAGCTTCCTGATTATATTTATGGGGAAATCATCTCCTCTCTCCCAGATATGCCTCCTTAGTAATCAGAGCTGGCTGGCCCCAGGCCTCCAAAATTTAAGGGGCAAGCCACTCTGTTACAGCTGGAAATAAACAATACAAATTAATAAAAAAAATGTTTGGAATATGAGGTCTTCTTCAGGAATGATCTATAAAGATAAACTACTACATCACTTTCTCCTATCCTGAGCAAAAAGCTGCACTAGCATTTTGAGAGACTATAAACTAGGGATCTTTGCATTCTTGTGAGATCATCCTTGTGTTTAAATTATCTGTACGGATTCTAACATGGGGCCTGATTTTGCTACCTTTACTCACAATGTTAGTACAGTAATTTACTCTGCAAACAGCCACTGACATTGTTGGGGCTACTCATGGGATAAGATATTAGTCAATGTGAATGATGGTGGCACAGTTGGATCCTTGTTGAATACTCAACAGTTTTCCCAAATAGCTGCAATAGTGGGTGAAATTCATCCCTCCCCATACAAATCCTGTGTAATCTGGGCTTTGTGCAGCATGCTAAACCAGACAAAGGAAGATAGAATTCACGCAACCCACAGACAACCTGTGAGGCTGCAACCCAAACTCTGCACAGCCACTCTTCCTTCCTATGAGGAACAGCATGCAGGGGTTTGGGCCCACTGGGTGTCCAGGACACTCTCCAGAGTCTGGTTCCTCCCCCCACCATAAACTCTGCGACCCTTATTGGAGCTGCCTCAGAGACACCCTTAACTGATGCCCAGGAAGTGCAGCAGTCCTTTCCCCCTCCACCCAGCACAGTCTTATGTGGGTCCTTTGCACCTGGGTAAATGTCACACCATATGATGTGTTCTGTTAATATTCACACTAATCTGTCTGTGCTTGTACCCACAACATGTGGGAAGAGTACAGGGGGAATTAGGAAAAAAAAATTCACTTGTCCTGTACAAATTGATCTTGGAGGCACCATCATGGTCAAGCAATTCCTGTGTTTCCAAATTTCATTGTTTGTTAGCAAATTGGTGAGAGCAGGTTTTTTAAAAAAATGACCTTTATTAGAAAGTGGGTGGAAAGCAGCTCATTTCACATAGTCTGCTGAATAATTACTCCAAATTCAAAATGGTGACTAAGCAGAGAAAAACCCTATAATCTCATTATTAATTCCCTGAGCAAACCAGTTTCCCCCATTTTATTATATTTGATATGCTATGTCTTAGGGGCTGTATTTCTTGTACAATCCTTCTGAAATCTTTTCTCCAAATAAGTTGCATCATTCCAGACTTAAATTTTATTCTAATGTGTACGTTTCATATGTATTAGTTTATTTAATGTACACTATACTATGAAGGAGAAAAATAATCTACAAAAAGACAAATTCTCATTTTCTCTTGCGCTAGTCAAACACCAAGACTCAGTCTGTCAGACTTCTAAGCTTGTCTAATGTCTGTCATCTGTGTCTTAAATTAATAAAGTCTATCCATGGTGTATGATTTTTCTGTTGCTCTGATATTCAATATATACAATAATTTGTCATTTAAATTCACAGAAAAATATGCTAAAGTAGCTATGTGTTTTCATTGTCAGTTTTAGAGGCTATGAACTTTATGACTGACACCAAAGCCCTGTTTTGTCCCCCAACTCATTACATAGCTCTAGCAATGCTTGGGCTGACCAATTACTTCTAGTACTTTGATTGTATACCCTTTTTCCTTTATTACTTACCATTTAATTTAGGTTTGATCAGAATAAGGAGAGCCTATTAAATATGGGGCAATAAAAATACCATTAATAATAGTAGGAATTTGAGTTACACCAGCAGAAGCTAGGAAATGCAGAGCTAAGACTAAGATTCTGTTTTTAACCTCTCTCATTGGGTTTTGCTATTTCAGGGCTTCAATGAAAAGGGGATTATTTTACATTTCAGTAGTAATTCAGATAGTTTTGTTTGCAAGTGCAGCAGAAAAGGACAAAAGGTAAAATCCTTTTGGGAACTATTCTCATGAGTAGTGTGAACAGGATTTGCCTCAGAGCTCCCATTCTCAGAGAGACTGGAATGTAATTATGTTTTTAGAATTCCCACATGAGGGCACTATAGTGCACCTCTGGTAAGAGTTTAAAAAAATAAAAGCAACCTTGCCTCTAGCCATCAGTTCCTTTTAATCTGGGTCAGCAGGGACAATAGTAATACTAAAAAAAATACATATATATAATTTCCAAAAACAAGAATGGGTCAGAGTAGAACTACATTAAATGCTTCCTTTGAAGTTACATCATTACAGGTAATTTAGCATTTTTCCAAAGGTAAACCTTCAACTAATTCCTAACTCGTGGAGAATACAAAAGCTAGCAAAATTTCTTTGTTAGAACAAAGAAGGATCATTAAGGGGCCTGAATGTATAACAGATAAAAATTAAAATGATAAATGGACATCATGAATACTAAAGGAATTCTATGTGAGAAAAAATAAGTGAGAGTGTTCGGCAGATATTCAAAGAACTATAAGAAGAATTAAGAAGTTACCCTTTCACCCTAGCTCCCCTTTTTTTTTAAATGAAACAAGAGGCAAAGCTTAATTAATATGGAGTCTAAGTACATTTTCAATGGTGCACGTCAACATCTCCCAAGCCTGTATCCACAACACGTAAAATGCATTAAATGGCTTAAAGTCTGAGTCTATGAGACACAGTCATGAATTCCAACAGCCCAGTGTCCAAAACTGCTGGAAGTTTTGCCAATCCAAAACTCAGCATAGAATGCTTTCAAAAGCCTAAAACAACATTTGGATTGTCTTACCTCAATGGAAGTAGAATACTGTGTACTCTATACATCTATTGCTTAAGAATTATGCTATTACCTTATACTGTGCAGTTCAAAAAGAAATTCCCATGCTGTATTTGCAACCCGCATTCAAATACACCACTGACCCACTACCATGGTATACAGCAGGCAGTGCTCTTTGGGCAGAATAGAAAGCCAATGAAACTCTTGACACCTACAGGATATATCTGAAGTGGTGGAAATAGGACACTTGTATATAAATAGTGTAAAAAACATGGGCCCTAAAATGTGTGTTTTAGAAGTGTCAACATCATCTCCTACGGCATATTTTCTCCGTATTATATGGGGGGCTTAGTGCAGAATCTGCCACAAAAGGTCAGCAGGACCAGCATGAAACACAACACTGAATATTACAGGATAAATGTTACTAGAATTTAAATGGGCACATTCAGGACAGGATGTGGTCCAATCTTTGGCCCAACACCATCCATGGCATGGAACCTCCAGAAGCTGTGCAGGCTATCTAGGCTCTGCAGTCACAAAAAAAGCAGATCTTGAGTGCAAAAGCAGCTTCAAGGAGTCCACATAATGCTTATACAGCCACTCAACACCTCCCCATCCCAGGGTCACAGTAAAAGATTCTATCCATTGCTGTATACAAGGGCATCAAGCACTAGGGAATGGTGTAAGGGGAGACACTGAATGACGTTCCAGTGGGTAAGAAGATTCCTACCTAGTGAGTAATAAGTCAGTTGAGGACAGACTGAATAGGATTACTAGGCTGAACTGTATATGCCCACAGTACTATGGGAAACTGAAAAAGGGTAAATCAGGAGAATAATCTCTTTGCTACTTTAAGTGTATTCTGACAACACTGGAGTTCAAGGATCCAAGAGCTGTCTTCTTTTCAGCATGCCTTCAAAGACCCCACTTTCATCTTCCTTTAATCTATTACATGCCACTTTCATGAGTGCAGTAGTTGTGATCACACTACAAGCTCTGAGATTTTGCAAGCAGACCTGTAAACCTAAGAGAAATGCCCAAAGCCAGAAATTAGGCAGGTTTGCTGACCATTCCGAAATGGACCTCAGCTAAGACCAAGCCAGGCCCAATGGGCTGATATAACCCAACCTCCATGGCAATGGCGGAGAGGTTTGGGGCAAGAATAGAGAGTCCAAAAGCCACAGTTCACTATCACCACCTCCCTGAAAAATCAGTTTTTTCTCAACAATGACAGAGAATAAGAATCTGGATCCAGTCCTTTCCCTTCCCATCAAAAGAGCTGCTCTTGGGTTACTACAGCTCTAAGGCTGGAATACTTCCCATGTTCTTCTTGGCCACTCACTCTGTTTGGGGATGTGCATAGGGCAGAGAGCTCATGTATATGAATTTTTCTCCTTGGGCAGACTGGCAGCTCCCTGTTGTATTAATGGTACAAGTTCCCTCTTCTTTGCATACCAGGTGCACAGTGCATTCAGACGGCCTATCTGGATTTATGTGCCTCGATCTTTTGATATATGGGGCCTGTGACTGAGCACTATTGGTGAAAGTCCCTCTCATACAGACAGTCCATACAAAAATTATGCACTATTTATGACCCATTTTTAAACCATTTAATTTAAATGGTTAAGTGGGACTCAAATGGTGTATAAACAACATTGCACAGGTACATTTTGGCAGGTTGATTAATTTAATTAACACAGAAAGTGAAATATTTGAAGTTCAAAACTCCAGATAAAGCAGTTGCTTTCTTAATTTTCCATATACATAACTAGATCTTTAAAAAGTCTACATATCTGTAAATTGGTAAAAAATACAATCCAATACAAAGAATTGCCATTTTCAAGCTTAGCTAAAATATCAATTAAGTTGAAAGAAGCTACCCACTTTTTTCCCTCTAAACAAAATTACATGAAATAATTTGAAAAGTTCACAATTAGAATATCATCAAAAATGCCCTCTGCACAAACAGAATTATAACAAAGATGGAAAAGTCAGTCCCTATTCAGAGCTCACCGCCCTATCGATAAAATTCATCTCCCCTGTGAGAGAAAGAATAATTTATCCCTCTAAAGCAACATTTTAAACATGGTTTGGTGAAGTGGATTTGAAATTTGTTCAGGATTCTTGCATTGTAAAAAAAGTTTCCTTTGTCTTTTTATGTTTTGATTAGTGAGTTTAAAGACTTGCCAACAATCTAGATTGTTAACAGACCACAACTGTTTAACTTTGAAGGCTCTTACTTTTAAGATAAATTTTATATATAACACACACACACTCATTATATTTATTATCTTTTTATTGAAATTTAAACTATTTTCATTGCTAAGGTTTATGTATAAATACAAGTTACTGCACATATCAACTGAACACACCATACAAAATTCAAGTATGATAACTATTTAAATCATGTTATGAGTTTTGATGAGGTTACAAACAAGAGATATATATCAATTAAATGCTTAAAAATTGTAGATCCAATGTTAGGTAGAGATATTCTCCATTGTAACATATGACCACATATAACCACATATAAATATTAAGGTGAAATTTAGAGGACACACTGAACTTTCTGGAGCATTTTAAGAGTTTTTGCTACCCTATCTTTATTACTGAGATCTTATTATTACTGTAAATATGAAGAATCTGTTAACTCTTCTTCATAGCTAAATGGATAAAGGTTGTTAGAGATGAAAATATATGCACAGGCTAAAAACCATTTATCGTTAAAAAACAATATTGTCTTAGTGAAGAAGGTCTCTATTCGCAACAAACTCACAATGAGATTTCAAGATGGCTGTGTAAACATGTCATATGGATATTCACATGTGAAGATGCATTTGCATGAGTAACCACAACACTTTCCTGTTCCAGAAATATTTTTGTGAACACAATGTTTGTTGCACAAATTCGCATGAAAAGCAAGTAAATGGGAGTCACAAAAGCTGCTACACAAATTCATGACTTCCATTACAACAAATGTTCATGAATCTTTGTGTGCAATAATTGCCTAGGTATAATTGCCAATTAGCAACAACTGTGGTGGTGATATCTGCAATGTGCACACTTGGCCTTGCAGACTGGACTGTAACCACCAAATGATATCACACTGGATGCCAAATAGCAAGCAGATGGTATCAACTGTCAATCACTAAACAACTTGGGCTGAATTTGAACTGGTGACCTAAATGTGAACGACTATATCCCCTTGAACAATTTGTTCATCCACGCTGGCCTTGCTGAGGCATTTTAACTAAATACTGATGTCAGTCTAGATTCAAATAAGATGTTTCTGGTCTTTTTGACAGATTCCTCACTATTTCCAATTTTACTTTTTTATTTTTTTAAGAGCTGGTTGGAAAAATTTTGACAAAACATTTTTGTCAGAATTTGCTGATTCATCCAAAGTGAAATGTTTCACAGAAATGGTTCTATTTTCATGACATTCTGCTCGAAACCAGGCAGATTTTGAAACCTGTCTGGTTGCCTCATAGCTCATCTGCTTGCCTCTTCAGCAGGCAGGCTAGTGGGGAGCCAAGAACCTGGAAGCTGCGTTTCCCACCTCTTCCTGAATGGGTCACTGTATTTGGGGGGCATTTTTGTTGTTTTACTTGACTAGTGTATGAAAAATAATTAGTGGTGGGTGGAGCACCTCCGCAAAAAGATAATTACTGTCCCCCGCGCAGCTCTATTTAATTATAGAACTAGTCAAAAAAGCCATTAAGAATGCCGAAGGACACAAAGTAACCCATTCAGAAACACTAGAGAAGCAAACAAAATTCATATCCAATCACTTTACCTCGAGCTACTTAGCTTCACCATTGGAAAGGTCTCCTGGTCAATTAAGTACTGCCAAGCTTGTGACGTGCTTACACTAAACTCAACACTACTTCTCTGTCAGTAACTCAATAACTTGTAAATGCCGCATTTGATAATTCCAAAATTTCAGGGAATATTTTAGGCATCAATGGCTGGAACCCATACTGATTTGGAGAAAAGTTAGAAAACTGGAAGGGTGACAGTGGACACATGAAACTCCTCCTACCTCTTTAACACAGCCATAGCCTCAAGCACCTGTGCAATTATATATAAATCAATTAACCAGTTGATGTCAGCCATTAACACCTTCCAGCATAACACTACCCTTATAACAATCACTGCTTCTCTTTCCAATAGAGGTTAACATGCTGACACATTGAATGATTTCTCTCTCAGACAGAAAAAATAATAATCGGCGGGGGGAGGGAGGGACAGAGAAGAGGAAATGGTAAGAAGGGGAAAAGGAGTGTGTGCACACAGCCCCAGCATGGGGGTGAGGGAGAATGGGAAACCCTAGAATAGGAGGAAGGGGGCACAAAGAACCCTTGGTATGGGAGACAGAGAATGGGGACCACAGTGATGGAGGCAGGGGGGAGCACAGAACCCCAGGCATGGCAGGGAAGGAGGGAATGTGGGGCACACAGTACCTCTGGTGGGGGAGAGATTGGGAGAAGGAGGGAAGGATGGGAAAAAGCGGAATGAGATGCATACAGATCCCCCGCCATGATGGAGGGGGAACATAGAACCTCCTGATGAGGAGAGATTGGAGGAATCTGACAACAGGGAAGGGGGGGCACACAGAGCCCCTACCTGGGAGGGAAGAGGGGTAGAGGCGCACACACAGATCCTGCCATGGAAGGGAATGGAGGGCCTGGTAGGTTCAGACTACGGAGGTGCGAATAACACTGTGCTTCCAAGTGCTGTGCTGTACCTCCCCTGTGTGGATGCTGCTGGTGCAAATTTAAAGGTTCCTACTGCACATTGATGTAGTCCTGTTTGAAGGGGACTACGTTAATGCAAACTAGGAACCTTTTCATTCATGCCCACAGCATCCATGCACGGGAGTTACAGTGCAGCACTTTGGTGTGCACTGCTATTCAAACTCCAGTACTCCAAACTGTGGGGCAGTGCAGACAGGTCCTATATGCTTAAGGAAATTTTCTAATATACATGTTTAGTGTGTAAATGTGTGCAAATGTTCAGTTCAAAATGTCAGAATTCATTAATCAAAACCATTTCTCACCCCAATCAAGGGCACTAGTTTTATGATGATTATGTCAATATCAAGTTTCAAACTTCAGCTCTTTTAGAGTAGCCTTGTCTAAAAGAGTTGTAGTAGAAGTTTTTACAATATAAAAGGCATATTCCCCTTCCCTGCACTCAAACATAGAAAAGATACTGTTCAAACTTTTTTTTTTTAAATCACATTTGGGTAGAGAGCAACCTTAGATAAATTCAGCCCCAAAAACTTAATTTTTCTGAAAGAGAGGAGCACACAGAAAAAGGACATTATAATGGAAATTGTTCTGAAACTCTAACTGTACTGGGTGATATCTAGCAACTGCTATAATATTGAATGTTCACTGCCATTAAATTTAATCTTAAATATTGTTATTGCAACCTGACCCACTATGACATCTTTAAAGAAAATGATATCGTATAGTACTACTTCAAGAAGTGAAACTTAGCTAGTCTTCGGGACCATAAAATAGCAGATTACTCCATCATGCTGGCTAGAGCAACTAGGAATAAAACTAGATTTACCAACCACATTATTTTTATTAGGAAATGTTTCAAAGCAGACATCATCCCAAAAGACTTTAGACTCATTCCATCCAAATATACACTACGGAGAGCAACAACATGTACTGTGTAAAGTACAATTTGTAAACGTTGTGGAAAAATATTACAAGACATGCTGTAATATATCATCCTATCGAAGTAAAATAAATTAACTAAAGACAGAAATAGAAAATAATAAAAACTTCTATGCAATTCATGTATTAACAATTTAAATCTTTATGAGATCTGACATGTGTTAATGGGAACTACTCCACTCAATCCCTGTATATCAAGATTTAGTCTGGTACCCCACTTGCTCTCTCTGAATTTGCAGGCTAATATAAGTATATTAAATCACAAACCCAGATAGCAAAATCTCTGGACTTGGTATGGGGAAAACAACACCTTAACGAAAATCTTGAAGTTAAAGGTGGTAGGTTAGTGTAAGTTTTGTATTTGCACACCTAGGCTCTGATACTGCTCTGTAGAGCACAACAATCTGCCCCATATGTTCTTACTGCAGAATTGGGAAACTACTTTGTAAATAATTTATGCAGCAATTGCATGTACAAATCCGGTATCTGCATGACCAAATGTAATTTTGTATATACAATTGTACATACAAATTAAACTCATATTTACATGCCAAAAACTTTTAAATATCAAGTCCAGAAAATTCATAGTGCTGCCATTTTAACATTGTGTTCATTGACATCAATGGAGCTATGCTGATTTGCCTCAGACAAGGATTTGACCCATTTTCTTATTAAAGCCTCTTTCTATACCCAAAGGGGGAAGCTACCATACAACAAGAACACTGTTTATAAGGGGAACATCCACATACTGGTTAAAAACAAAAACTGAAGGCATTTACACAACTATCCTGTAAATTTATACCCCTCTGTAATTCTTATAGTGTCATGTTTATCAAAAGACATACATGTATATCCTATTTTTCAGTCTTTGTAGAACTGGAGTGAAGGAGAAGTAATGGGGTTGACAATTGGACAGGCAAGTCTAAAGTCACCAAACTTGGTGATATGCATGCTGTGTGTTTTATTACCTCACCAGACATACCATTCATCTCTCTTTCAGTTTTGACCTTTTATTCCTAATCAACATAAGCACCTAAGCCAATATTATTCAAAATACTTTAGCTGAAGTGAAAATATAGAACAAAAACATTATGATCAGTGTTTTTTAAATAAACCACCAAATGCAGTCTGCCCTTTAAAGAGTTAAAGTGTTGGTTCTATTATGCTTTTTTCATAAAACTACAGTATATTATAATATTAGTTGGACCATGCGGGACCACTAATTATGAGTTGTATTTATGTAACTGAAATCATGTTAATTGGCATGACCAGTGATAATGTATGAATAATTTAACCTCCTTGATTCATTTTCCATTTCTAGCCTGATTGGTTCTACACAAGAAGTAACGTGGTCACTTAGCAATAACTGCAGTGAAAGATCAGAAATGAAATCTGACTGAGAATACTGTACAATTGTTTGCATTAGAGAAAAATAAACTTTAGTACTTATATAATCCATTGCTCCAAGTTTCTTCTGGGAATTACATGGTCCAATTTCCCTAAAAGGATCTCTGTTATAAAATTCTCTCAGTTCTGATTTGTTGTAATGATGTCTCTTTTGAGGAAGCATGTGTTGGGATTAGAACTCTAGACTTTTAGTCAGGCGATATGGGTACTGTTCCCAACTCTGACATGCTGTGTAACCTGAAGCAAGTCACTTATCTGATTTATTTCAGTTTCTACATTTGTAGAATGGAGATAACGGTAACTAATCCATATCCCCAGAGCCATGTCATGGTTATGAGCATTGTGCACACCATCACCATTCAGAACCTCGCAGCAGCTATAAGGACAGAACCTAGATCCTCTAGCTCCAAAAGAAGAGACCCTTCCCACTTGAGCTAAAAGAGGATTTCCATCAGCTGCTAGCAGCAGAGGGCTTATAAAACAAAACTGAGACCACCTGATTCTATCCAATTGAGGCTAGTGGTGCATATGTTTTAGTGATTCCCCCATTTTGGAGAGAACACTTATGTGGATGGGAGAGCTTTAGACCGCTTGCCCTTTTCCGCATCTGTCACAACTGTTCAGTAAGGAAATTGTTTTAGCCCCAAATACCAAACTCAAGCTCAGACTGGATACTAAAGAGATCTAGGGCAGATATCGGTATTAGCATTGCTGGAAACAGAGCTCATTACAGAGCACAGGTATGGGGCATCTCCACCAGGAGGGCTTATACCCCTTCTATGGGGGGATGAGCTTTTGAGTTGGGCTCTTGTTGTTAGAGGTACCACAGCCCAATAGGCTTGAAGCATGACTGTGCCTGTAGGCAATATTAATGGAGGCAGACAGCCTACTTGGTTGTTTAAGGGACTGCAGGGACATGGGGACTAGGTAATGCTTTGCTTTCCAGATAAAATCTGGAAATAAAATCATGTTGAAAGCAGAGACCTTCGGTCATATAATGGGCCTGATTCCCATCACAGGACATGTGCTCGCAAATAATTAGATATTTGCATTTAGAAAAAATTACTTTATTGAATAGCTGGAAAGCTTTAAACTATAACTTATTAGAATGAGTGCAAGAAAACAAAGAAAACAATATATAACTGTCAATATTTATTAAGCACTGAAGTGTGGTCGGAGCTGTACAATACAAAGAAGATCACATAAGTGCTGCCACAGGGCCTTACAGTCTAAAAGAGACAGACAGGCAGGCACATAATATACCAGATGATCGGAGGAAGTTCCAAGTTCAAAACTGGTACAAATTTTTGTTGTGGTGAAATTTTTGTAAATTAGATTTGTTGCTATGGAGGATCATCACTGAAATGTTTCACACCATAAGTTTATATTAAGGAGGGATTTGAATGTCACGGGGTAATTGTGTCCTGATGCTAGATAAATGCCAAGGCAAATTGGGTGACATTCATTCATGACAGTGTTCTTTTCCAGTGTTTTTATCCCTACTGCACCAAATGATTAATAAGGAAGATGGTGTCTGTGGTGGGGCGATTACCCCACACCTAGAGAGACTGGGCTGCGGCAGGCCTAGTGGAGCCAGCCAATCAGGGCCCAGCTTAGCCATATAAAAGGCTGCCCAGAGCAGGAGCAGTCAGTCTGTCCCAGGCCTTCAGAGGGGAAGGTCTGTCTCCAGAGCTGGGAGGCCAGCACCTCGGACAGCGCAGTGCAGGCCAGCCTGAGAGTGGGAGAAGGCCCTACTCCATAGCCTGCTAGGCGGCAGGCCTGGGAGGAGGAGGCCTAGCGTAGCGAAGGGCTGTTGGGGAAGCGGTCCAGAGGGATAGTCAGAGGAGGAAGGAGAAGGAAGACAGTGAGACTGTCACACGAGGGCCTCTGGACCGGGACTCAGAGTAGTGGGCGGGCCTGAGTTCCCCCCCCCCTTTTTCCCCCTTTGTTTGCTGTGCTACCCCACGCACAGCCACAGGCCGCAGGGAGCGGCCGGTCAGAACCACACCAGATCCTAGACTGTGAGGATTGGACTTGAAGGTGTGGGGCTGTTGTTTACCCCCCTCCCCCCGGAAGGGGGTGTGATTGGACAAAGGGACACTGTCGGAGGGCAGTGCTCCGGAAGAGGACGCCGACGTCGGGAGCAACGCAAGTCCGTGCACCCCACAGAGGCGAGACGACAGGCGGAATGCCACCCAAAGAGGGCGCTCTACTGGCGCAAAACTAATTCCCCGAAGCAGCCAGGAGGAGGCGCCACAGCGGTGAGCTACCGACCCTGTCACAGTGTCATTTTGGCTGGTAGACATTGGTTTAGTTGACATTTATTCACAGTTCCATTACTGAAAAGCTACATTCTGACTCAGAAAATTGATTTTAGCCATTCAGAAATGAGCTTTACATAAAAATAATTTTAAAAGATTTTCAATTAATTTATAATACACTAAAAATGTAATATACCTCATAAATTACAAAATGTATGGGTGAAACGATTTGTTAACTGAAGCTTCACTTTTTAAAAATAATTTTGCCAGTATGCAAGTGTTAGCCAACCATTCACTTGATTAGCTAACACTGAAAAATAAAACAACATTAAGACAGAGGGTGAAATCCTGATTCCATTGAAGTGAATGCGAGTTTTGCCAGTGACTTCAGTGGAGCCAGGATTCAGCTCAGTCAATGTATGATAACATGCCCTGTTGCACTGTTACAGGTAAAATGTAGTATTCTCTAAAATACTAATGACTGCTTCAAGAAACAAACCTTTCATATGTTTTATTAAGCCAGTCAGAAGAAACATGGAAGAAATTGGATAGTACCATTTGTAAACACAAACTGCCAGCTTCAAGCATAAAGGAAAAATACTGAACATTTTTTTCCCTTTAATTTATTTCCATTAATATTTATAAGCTAAAATTCAACCTTTTTTTTAGCAAAACAACTGATTGCCTCCTCTCATAAAATAAAAGCATAAACCCTTTTCAATCTATTGTGAAATATATCCTCAATTAGTAGAGTCAAGCAGAAATAAACAGATGAACCTGAACATTTGATTAAAGGCTAAATCTTGAGACAATGCATTTTTGATAAATGTGTCCATGCACACGCATAAAAATTAAGATATATGTGACAAAGTTTATCAACACAATTACCTGTTACCTGAGTGCCTTAGAAGTCTTGCATGTCTAATTAAAATGTTCCTATACAATCAATATAATTATCTGTTGATAGCTGCCATTAAAAATAATGGGCCTAGGTATACTAGAACTCTGGTCACCATGGAGTTACTGTACATAATCTTTTGTGATTTGAGTACTGATTTTAAAGTAGAGTCATGCATTATCTAATTAAAATCCTGAAGATCATTATTATAAATACTGTACATGAAGATATTTTTAACTCGATAGATTTAACATTATAACCAAGAAAACCACATTTTTCTAAACCCATAACTCATTTTGAAGACCTATATTACCATATCTAACTTTTATTCTTTAATCTGCTATTCTGTATTGTTAGCACCTGAGCAATTTTGACAAAGTTGCTTTGAGCTTTATAAAACAGATGTCACAGGGCTGCATTAAATAATTCTGCTTAATCAGTTCTATTCATATAAATTACTTACCTCATCGCCTATTACAAGTTCTTCCCTGGGATTGTGGAAAAGATATTCATATAGTTTATAGTGTTGAAATAAACTGAAAAAGAAAAGAAAATGTAGCTCCAGCACAACCATAAATCTTTGGAAAGGAAGTATTCTAAACACATTTGTTACCCTAGGAGTTATTCTCTAGGTCAAGGTGACTGATACCTGAGCACTAATAAGAAGAGACACTTGTTGAGCTCTAATTCTAGCTACAAAATGTAAACCATTTCAGGTATTACAAGATTCATATCAGTTATAATAAACTCAGTATGACACTTGAGATATCAGCCCTACCATTGTGAAACTGAATTTTGGGGCTTAATATTCTGCTCTGAAAAATGACCCAAAAGTTAATTGTTACAAGGGCATAATTTGACCTGCAGGGTCTTTATTATTGGTGATGGTGTGAGAGTAGAAAATGAAGCCAACTGGACTTTCACTTTGTGTAGAGCACAAATTACTGCCCAGCATCTCAACCTCCCACTCCATTTCCAAGCCAGGAACGAAGAGTTTAGCAAAGATAGTCTCTTACGGCCATCTTTCAATTGTTAATACCTTAGTTTTCTCTCATTCAGGCTTTAGGCCAAGGCAATGGTATTGAGAGAGCATTTGATCTACAGTATCTGCCATTCCATTTACAGTACATTTTGTCTGCAATACTTCAGCTCTGATTCCTGCCATGTCCTGGTGGTGAGATATACGCCTGTGTTTACATAGGCCTCATAATTTATCTGAATTAGTTTCAGATAAATTTGACCTTCAGATGACTCTGACCCTCCCCATCTCCTTTGCCATTTTTGGTAACATTTTGGTGTGGATCATTTGTAAATGCCAAAAGCAGAGGTGAAAGTAAGCCGGTGCACCATACCAGGGCGGATCGGCTTCCCCTGGCAGCAATTTAAAGGGCCTGGGGCCCCCAGCAGCAGCTGGAGCCCCGGGCCCTTTAAATTGCCGCCAGAGCCCTGCTGCCGGAGCCCTGGGGAAGAGGTGGCAGGACTTGGGGGGCAATTTAAAGGGCCCGGGGCGCCTGCCGCAGCTACCGCCCCAGGTCCTTTAAATCATCCCCGGAGCCCTGGGGTAGTGGCAGCGGGGGTCCAGTGGCTATTTAAAGGGTCCGGGGCTCCGGTAGCTACTATTGCCCAGGCCCTTTAAATTGTCCCTGGAGCCTGCTGGAGCCCTGGGGTAGCGGCAGTGGGGATTAGGCGGCAATTTAAAGGGCCCAGGGCGCGTCCGCCGCTACCACCCTTTAAGACAAACAAGGTATTTAACTTGTTAGTCACATGTCTTTTGGCCGGGGCGAAAGTAACTTAAAGGACTTACCGGTACTCCAGAGTCCTGGTTGGGGGGGGGGGGGGGTGGAAGATGGGAACTCAACCGGAAGAGGCGTGGCTTCTGCCAGAAGAGGTGGGGCCTTTAAATCCCTGGGGTAGCAGCGGCAGCCGGGGGCTCGGGTGGCAATTTAAAGGGCCCAGGGCTCGTCCGCCGCTACCACCCCAGGCCCTTTAACTTGCCGCCGGAGCCCCTCCACTGCTATCCCAGGGCTCTGGCAGCAGGGCTCCGGGGATTTAAAGGGCCCGGGGCGGTAGCGGCAGCCAGAGCCCGGGCCCTTTAAATCACCGCCCGAGCCCCCGTCTGCCACTGCTACCCCAGGGCTCCAGCAGCGGGGCTCAGATGGCAATTTAAAGGGCCCGGGGTTCCCACTGCTGCTACCCTCTGGGGCCCTTTAAATCGCCACCTGAGCCCTGCTGCTGGAGCCCTGGGGTAACGGTGGCGGGGCTCTGGCTGTGATTTAAAGGGCCAGGGGCTCCCAGCTGCTGCTAGTGCAGCGGAGCCCCGGTCCCTTTAAAGCTCTGCCAGAGGCCGGGGCCCCGGGGTAGTGGCGGCAGCCAGGAGCCCCCTCCAATGGTGATTTAAAGTGCCCCAGGCTCTGCTGCGGTAGCAGTAGCTGGAGCCCCAGGTCCTTTAAATAACCCACAGAGGCTCCCAGCCCCGTCTGTAGCTGGTAGCTCGGGGGGTGATTTAAAGGGCCCGGGGCTCCCTGCTGCTGCTACCACCACAGCCCCAGCCCCTTTAAATCCTGATTTAAAGCACCTGGGAATTTAAAGGCCCCACCTCTTCTGGCAGAAGCCACGCCTCTTCCGGTTGAGTTCCCATCCCCACCAGCACCAACAGGACTCTGGAGTACTGGTAAGTCCTTTAAGTTACTTTCACCCCGGCCAAAAGACATGTGACTAATAAGTTAAATACCTTGTTTGTCTTATTAGCCATTAGTTTTAGACCTTTTTATTTTATGTATTTACTGAAAGTGCCCAGAAAGGAGCCAGACTTACAGTGCTGAACAATCAAATCCTCTCTTTATACCCACAAAATATTTCATGGTTTATTGTAGTGGATTGTGTCTTATGTATATGACATTTTATTTATTAATGATTATGATTATTTTGGAAGTTCATTCCTTAATGGAACTATTTTTAACCTAGCACCCATAATCCTATGTTAAGGACAAAAATTCTCTTTCTAAGAGATATAAATTTAATGTGCTTGTCTTTGTTTCTGTTGTTACGAATGGTGATTTTTTGGGGGGGAGGGGACCAATGCTACTAACAATGGCACACATGATTAATTTTACTCATGTAACTATTTAAAGGATAGGAGCTTTTATGATGTCACGTAAGCAAGTGAAGGTGATTAAGACTGACATATTTTCCTAGATCAACTGTTTCCTGAAAGAAACTGGCAAGAGATAAGTTGATGTGTATTTGCGAAGGGAAACAAAATGAAAAAGAGGATAACAGTCATCTTTCACCAAACATGAAAGCTGCTGAACAGTTTGTGTCAATATAGCTAAGCATTCGTCCCTATTTCCTTTATATATCTCAGGAGTTCATAACTCAACTGTAAAAATTCGATCTGAACTGAAACATAACATATTTACTTTGAGGAGAAAAGAGCTACAGACCTACAATTTAAAAATTAAACAAGTAAAAGAAAGATATGAAAATACATTAAGTAAAAATGTAACAAAAATTAGTTATTTTTGTGTTTGTATAATTTGAAAACGACTTCAAAGCTTAAATTTACCAATTTATTTTTTATTTATTAAAAAAATATGTAAGCAGCTGAAATAATGGTGTGCTTTAGTGTATGTATATATATATTTTGCTCAGCAATTTATGAAGGATTTTTAATATTCATGTTCACCCTTGATTAACACCCAGATTAGTTGTTAGCCGGATTAATATTCCACTGGTAAAGTTATAGGGCATGATCCTACACCCACTGAAGTTAAGATTTCAATGGAAGTAAGACTAGTTCTATGGTCTCGTAGGTCAAAACACTACAAACTACATGGACCTGATCAGTCTAAATACATAGTTACCCAAATGCCATTGTGATCTTTCAATGAAAGAACCTTTGTTCCATAAAAACATATGAAAGTTTTAGAAGGAAAAAAAAGGTAAAAAGTTAAGATGACATTCATAAATACCAAGACATCTTTTATTTTAGGGTTAGATCATGACATTTTGATCTAGTCCAAAGCAAGGGGCAGTTCATTTTTGCACTTTGCCTGGAGTACTCTGGGAGTGAGATTTTCAGAATCCCCCACCTCGTCTCCCCACTGCTCAAGACAGGGAGTGTGCTGCACAGGTGTATACCTAGTGCAGTGTATGCTCCTCAGTGTGCTGGAGGTATTAGTCTCCACTACCTCTCATCCCTTTTTGCCCACCTGCAAAAGCAGGGGATAAAGTGGCTCTGTGGCGCATGCCACCTGCCATGTGCTGGAAACAAATGGTATGGTATACTGAGTGTCTTACATCCCCTTACTCCCTTGCACTGGTATGCAAGATGAGCCACTATCCGGCCTTTCATTTGTTACATTTAAAAAATACATATTGCTGCTTGTTTGCAGCCACATCTCTTTTTGTGCTTACAACAGCAGTAGTTTGCAAGCTGGTGATGGACCTCTTTTGTACTGTTGTACAGGCTGCCTAGGAAAAGCAACACACTAATGATTTTTTGAACAGCATTATACATAAAATGCTACTGGATTTCCTAATCCATTCATGAGACCATCCCAACTTGGCTTTGAACATAATCAAATAATTGTCATGTTTGCAGTGTTGTTATAGTCGTGCTGGTCCCAGGATATTGAGACACAAGATGGGTGAGCAATATTTTGTACTGCTGGTGAGATAGAGAAGCTTTCAAGTTATACAGAGCTCCTCTTAAGGTCATACAGATGAAAGTCACCTGAAGAAGAGCTCTTTGTAGCTCTTTCACCAACAGAAGTTGCTCCAATAAAAGATATTACCTCACCCACCTTGTCTCTCAAATAACGTTCATGATTAGTATTTATTCATTATGGCCATGAGCCAGTACAGTACTTAAGTAAGTACATAACTTTAACCATGTGAGTAATCCCACTGAAATCAATTGGACTACTCACTGGTTTGAAGTTACATACATGATCTAGTGCTTTGCTGGACTAAGGCCTAAAACTATTCCATTTATAACTGAATCATTAAGATAACACTCTATCCCTTCCTTCCCCTCTCCATTCCTCACAAAAAAAAAAAAAAAGTTGCCCAGTTGAAGAATAGAGAATCTTCACCATCAAGACCATGAAATAGGATAGAGTGTTAATTTAAACTTTGAAATCGTTGGGTTGTATCATTTGAGGTCAGAGACTTGTTACTTAAGTAAATGGTTTTGGGTTGTTGCGGTTTTGTTTTGTTTTTTGGGGGGTGTTAGTGTAATGTTCAGGAGTTTTTGGCAAAGTTTGATCATGTTAAACTAAATAACTCTCTTTTTATTGGCAGATACTTTACAGTGCTGAACTATTAGAACAGGGGTTCTCAAACTGGGGGTCGGGACCCTTCAGGGGGTCGCAAGGTTATTACATGGGGGGTCGTGAGCTGTCAATCTCCACCCCAACCCCGCTTTGCCTCCAGCATTTATAATGGTGTTAAATATATTAAAAAGTGTTTTTAATTTATAAGGGGGGGTCGGTCTCAGAGGCTTGCTTTGTGAAAGGGGTCACCAGTACAAAAGTTTGAGAACCCCTGTATTAGAATATAAACATAACTGATATTGGAAAAAAAGAATACCTGATCTTCAAGTAACTGATTATAGCCTTGGCTTGATCAACACTGAAGAAATCCAAGCCACCACCTTTTTCTGAATGAGACTCCCCTATTCCAGCCATTGCTCTCCCAAGTTCTTTTATGTTGTCTTCTAGCGTAATATGTTTGGCTGCAATTCAATCCAGAAGAACAAAAACTAAACATAGATGTGACGTATGTTTTCTTGGCACAGTACTGAGAGATTTTTTTAATGTTTGAAAAGTTGCATTTGAAGCCATGTAGAATATTTTTAAAAACTGGACAAATTTTATTGCTTATTTCCATTATTCTTATAAACAACAGTAGTCTTAACATTCCTTCACAAAACCATTGATGATCACTTTGTCCTGTAGGGACAAAAGTAGATGACACACAAACTGCTTAGTTGGTAGCTTATTTACTCAGATATTGTCACCATAATTACATGAACAGAGAATCAGGGACATATTCTATTTCAGGTGCATGGTTTGTACAGTTATGAATCTTTTAAAAAATATATATCTGGTACTGCTCATGAACTTGTGATGCTGTCCACTGCAACATGAAGAAGAAATAGAAGAATCAGATGCCACCTGGGGTATTTAGTATTTTTTAAAAATTTTAATCCAGTTACAAAGGATTGATTAAATTTGTAAATAAATTAACTTTTTATTAGAATTAAAAGTTTTCATATTAAAAGAGCCAATCTTTTGTAATCATGTAATCAAATTGGGAGGACAGGTTTTCAAAGGCATAAAGGACAGTCAAACAGCCAACTCTCATAAAAAGTCAATGGGAGCTGGGCACCTAACTCCCATTTGTGCTTTCGAAAATCTCCCTCTTAACTGTTTAAGACAGGCCAAAATGTGAGATTTTCATGGCTTCCATTTATACTACTTCTTTCTCCTTGGTATCAAAACTTAATGTGCATTCCCTAATGGGAATAAACGTTACAACAATAAAGTCTTCGGTCAGAGGCGTCAAGTTAAGTCTTTCCAATTGAAATATCTGGTAATATTTGTTTGTTTTGGTTATAGTGGAAAAGGAAGAGATGCAATAATGTGAAAAAGTAAATCTTAGTCCACTAAACTCTGTATAACAAGATATGACTATCCTGGATAAAGACATCTTTCTTTTCAGTTTGGATAGATATTAGTAAAAGATTAGATGCAATTCTCGCCACAATGGAAAGAAGATTTGAAAGCACTGGTAGAAGATTAGGATAGCAAATGAAAACATGGGGCATTATATATACACTTTCTTTATGCTATTTTAAATTGTTGATGATGTTTAGGATAGGCTGCATATAGAAGACTATGTTTCCTTAATGGAATTGGATAGATAAGCTATTTACTAATATGGGGTTACCTAGTTAATAGAGGATATGAGTATAGAAAAAAAAGTGTTTCATATGACCTGCTCTCCAAAATAATCCTTGCTATGATCAGTTTTGGGGTCTAATTTTCTTCTCACTCATATCAGCATAAATTAGGAGCAACTCTATTGAGGACATGGATTTTGATGACTAAAACTGGTGTGACATTAGAATTAGGTGCTGAGTGTACTTTCTGAAAAAGTAGTCTGTATTTCCACAACTGTTTTTTCTTAACTGACGACATTACACTAAATTGCCATTACTCTCAGACTACAATTATACCTATCATATTGGGAACCATAGTACCAAAACATCCGCTGTTCTGTCACCATATAAGGTACTTAACTAGACAGTTACTTTATATTTCTACCATTGACTTTGAAAAAGTCCTACCAACACGAGACTAAAATTCAAAAGGTTGTGACGATACCATTGTTTTTATAAACTAGATTTGCAAATTTTCCTCTGTCAATGTTTCATAATTTCTTATAGCAGTGACTGAAACTTTGGTTTGATGAGAAAGAGCCTTTAACATTATTATTTGTATGCAATGTGTGTCATCACCAGGACTACTGTGGACTTGAAGATTTTTAGCAATTTACTTGTTCCTTTATGCTATCATGAATCCAGACTTCAAAGTGGATAAGTACACAACACTGGTGTAATGGCAGGTTTATTTACCATACTACTTTAATTCCCTATGGATCTACTTCTTGGGTTCTTTGTACAGGAAACAAATTTAAAAAAAAAAAGTTACAAGATGCTTATGGTGTTTCAGAAATCAAAACCTTGTAAAGTTCATTTCCCGTGCTGAACACAGAGATATCAGAGAATAACCATGGTGGAAAAAGAGGAGTGTAATCTAGATACGCAAAATGGGGTGTGAACAGGAGAGAAGCCACAGGCAGTGGAAAGACTGAATGATAGAATTGGGAATGCCAACAAATGGGGAGTCCCCTAGAAGTAAAGCAAGAAAGAGTGAAGTTGTGGGGTTACAACAACACACGAAGAAGGGACAGAAGTCACACCTGAAAGGGAACTGGAGGCCCTGAGCACTCCGGTGAGGTGCTGGGCACCATAAACTCCCACTGACTTCAGTAGCAGTTGAAGGTGATCAGGAATCTGAAGGGATCAAATCTGGGCACCAAATGCTGTCCATGGCCATATGTTCTACAGCCTTCAATCTTCAAGCTAGATTGCAGTCTGAGACTAGCCCTACTTTGAATTAGCACTCTTCCAATTGAGGCACAACTAACAGATCACCAATCCAAAGTAGTATTACTTACTCAGGCCCTGTTTCAGCATTGTATTTAAGCATGTGCTTAACTTTAAGCACTTGCATAAGTCCAACCACATGCAGCAAACCATTTTAGCACAAGATGAACATTAAAGTTATGTCAAAGTGCTCATTGACTTAAATGGGAATTCAGCACACACTTAAACTTAAACCCACATGCCAATCTCCCTCCTCCAGCATCTCATTCAGTCTTAGCGTTCACCTCTCCACTCACCTCTTTGCCACGGTCTCTTTGTCCAATCAATCTCTCCTCCCACCTCCCTACATTGGTTATCAGTCCCAGTGTCCTTGCACAGGGAGTCCCAGTCTTCCCCCTAGCTTCCAACCCCTGTCTCCTTGCTAACCGGTCTCAATCTCACCCTGCACCCAACTTCCGGTTCTAGTTTCCCTACCCCTCCAATCAGTCTCCAGTTCCAGGCTCCTCTCCCAGGTCCAGCTCATGTCCCCATTGCATTTGAAAAGGCAGCTTTCTTCTCCATGCCCATTCAAAGGGGGGACGGGGAGGGTCACTGAGATCACATGAGACAGACTCCCTTGTTCTCAGATGAGGTGTCTGAACCTGGCATAGCTCATAGTAGAAGAGCGACTACAGGGAAAGTCCTGCTCAGCCCCAGGATGGAGCACGCCCAGTAGAGACAAAATCTTCAGTGAGCTGCTAAAATCTAAAAAAAAATAAAAATAAAAAATATCTCACTGAGCATGTGTAAAGAGTGATTTTTTTCCTCCAAAGTTTATAACTTGGCCAAATTTAGGCAGATTTTCACAAGGACAGAAAAAGAAACATCCCTGATACACAGGCCACCCTCCTCCCTAATTTCAAGTCCCTGCTCCAAAGCATGAGATGCTACATCGCTTAAAAGAGGAAAAAAAGGTCACCAGGATATTTTAGCATGGGCAAAACAATGTATTCTTCCACATCCTCATTGAAACAGCTGAAGTGTTTCCAAAAAAAATTCAGCCTGAGGCAGAAACCTGGCATGGAAAATTTCAGCCCAAAGTTTTAAGCAACTGAAAATAGGGTTTTATAATGGGAAATGTCAGGCAACCCTAACAACAGGCAGCACTACTACTATAGGACTGCCTGTATGTGTGTATGTATGTGTATGTGTATGTGTATATATATATATATATATATATATATATATTACACACACACACACACACACACGGGAAAACTCATTTCTGATATGCTTCTATTCTTCTCCATAGTTTCGTTAGTACAGTTAATTCATATTAAGGTATTTGTGTAGTGAACCCTCTGCAGCAAGACAACTGGAATTCCTAACAATTATTTTCCTAACCACGAAGTATCCGTACATTCTGGCAAAATTCCTAATTAATTCTATTTAAGGACCTTTTGCAAGGTAATAATATGGTAAAAAGTTATGTGTTTCATTTTTGAAAAATTCACCTATTCTGTTCTGAAGGAATCAAAGTTTAACTGTAGCCAAGAGTTATATCCAAAATACAATGCACACAGCATGTTGATACTCAGGGAGAAAATGAATAATTTAATATTTATTTCTAATTAAAAATAACCACTTACATTAAAATTAATTTAGAGAACATGCTAAGTTTCTGTTCAAGTGAATATTTTAAGAATTATACTTACTGCTAAGGTTCTCCAACAGAAAGTTTAAGATGGCCATGAATCCTGAGAGTTGTAGATGAGTGAAGTCCATCTCTTTAGCCCACCAAAATCCCGACACATAATAATCTAGTAAAACAGCTTCCTTCAAAGATGTCTTAATTTGTCTGAAATTCAGAAACTCTTCCAGTTTTCTGTGGTAGAAAGGTGAAGTATAAAATCAAGTGAGAGGTTCCATACGTTTGATTTAGTCTGCCAGCAATCATGTGTGTACTCCTGGCATCTGATTCAGCTATATCAGCTATATCATTCAATACATTAATGCTGTTCACAGGACAAATCAGTAAATAGCAACATTCTTCATGTTTCCCCAAGCAATGTTTAAGTATATTAAAATACGAGTTATGATGATACTACATTTAAGTGTAAGTTATGAAGAAAAAAATGGTATGATGACTTCATCTGTATATCAATGGGTGCACTTGGCATATTTTTACTGATCAAGGGTATCCCTTCTTGTATCTTTAGGGTGAGATGTGGAACCACAAAGCCAAAAGTCTTCTATGTAACAAACATGTAACAGATATAAAGATCTAAAATTCACAAATCATTGAGTGAAATAAAGCTGAAAATCCAAGAGAAAAATCAGCTTTTATTTTCTTGGGAAGTTTTAGGGTGAAATGAGACTAGAAAGGAAAAATAACATGAACCCTGTCTTCACATACACTTATAAAAGTAAGCTTCATTGCAACTCCGCTTTCTACAAAAAGGTCCTAGCTGCAGCTCCATCTGGGAGCAAAGTTAAGGTTGCTGTCACAACACTATGACTCAAACAGCATAACGTGACACTTGCTTTTATAATAATGATAATGAACATAATACTCACTGGTGACGATAATTGATTTTACTATGTTGTACTAAGAAATCTGTCTGGAACACTCAAACACAAATGGGTCATGTACACAGTGTTAAGATGTAAATTAGGTTTAGGCTAGAGGATTGGGTTTGAGGCCAAATCAGAACTAGGGTTTAGGCTCAGAATGGATGGTGACAAAATCCCACAAGTCATTCTTGTGCAATTTCAGCATCAAATGGCAGAATTCTCATAGCACCATTTATTGTTGCAATATTTCCTAGGGTATCTGTGGTAAGCCACAGCCATTCATGCACTGACTCCTACCATGTCCCAACAATGCAATTTCAATGGCGCCTGCTCATAGGGCCTCCCCTTGACTGCAACAGCCCCCATGGCCCATCAGATGACATAGAATAGAGAAAACATTCTAGGCTGTATTTTTTGTCAATATAATGTCATTTTCCGTATTCTTTTCCTTAGTATGTTTAATATAACCAAGCATCCTATTTGCCTTTTAATTGGAGCTGTACTGAGTAGGCATCGTCACTGAATTAACTCCTCTTAAGTCTCTTTTCTCAGCGGTTCCTGCAAATTCATTAGCACAAAATGTCTTCACCCATGCTTACATTTTTTCAAAATTTAGTTTCGTCTGGAATGAAGTTGTTTAATATTCAACATGTTTAAATCCATCTGGGGTTTGTCACAATCCTCCAAATCTTTACTAATCAACTGCATAGTGCCATAAGCAACTTTCACCAACTCACTGTACACTTCCTCAGTCGTCCTATTATTGATTCCTGGGGACCTCCTTACTATTTATCCCTCTCATTATGACTCTTTATTTCTCACTGCTACACAAGTTTTTAACTGATAATAAGACTTTGCTCCTTATCTCAGGCTATTCATGTTATTTAATGTTCCCTTACGAACAAACCTTACATTATATCTGAAACTCCAACTAAATAATATTGGGTAAAATTATCAAAAGTGCCTAAGTGATTTAGTAGCATAAGTTTAATTTTCAAAAGTGATTTGGGCACTTAGGGGCCTAAGTCTCCTTGAAAGTCAATAGGGCTTAGACTCCTAAGTCACTTAGGTGCATTTGAAAAATTCTCATAATCTTTATTTTTTCTAAATAACTAAGTTTAGAAAGGAGCAAATTCTCCTTAGAAAAGCCATGCTTTTTTTGACCATATTCAATTATGCCTTTTATATTCAAATGCAGAATTAGTACTATCCTTTTTCCTTTTCTTAATTTTTCTACATTAATGTAATGGATTAGAGGGGGACAGGGTTGGGGACTTAAGTTTGTAATTCTGCCAATGTATCTCAACTGCATTTTAGAGAAAATAGGCTAGCTTCTATGTTCTCTCAGTCCTTGACCTCTCAATTAAGATGGCTAGTAAAGGTGCCAACCATGATAATTGTTTTTACTTCCCTAAAAAATCTGAATATTTTTCTCTGCTTATTATTCCCTCCTAAAAAAACAAAGTACTATCAGATATATGAATAGGCAACTAACTGTTTGTTCACGGTGTTCACAAAGCCGGAAAGTTAAATTGTAGAAGGATACAAAAAAAAAAAAAAGAGGTGTTTTATAAATCAAAGGCTCACTAGTGAACAATATAAAGAACATAATTCATTAAGTTTTGTTTAAACCATTACCTCTGTTCTACATGATGAATTTGTGTAGCTGTACATATACTAGTCAGTTAAAAACACTTAGTCATGTACTGAAATGGAAGTGGAGTGTAGCCAACTATGAACTTTCCAGAGTTTGAAACAGCCCATATCCTCTTTCTTGTAATCTTTTGCCAACATTATGCTTTCACAATCAGTATTTCAAAGGAATTAGTTTTTTTCGGATATTCATTTTTTCAACGTTTTCTTTATATATCTTCTATTACACCTCTACCCCGATATAACACTGTCCTCGGGAGCCAAAAAATCTTACCGCGTTATAGGCGAAACCACATTATATTGAACTTGCTTTGATCCGCCGGAGTGCGCTGCTTTACCGCATTATATCCGAATCCGTGTTATATCAGGTCGCATTATATAGGGGTAGAGGTGTATTACTATTGCTATTTTTTTTGTGGAAGATGCTCAGGTACTATGGTGGTGGGCAGCAATATAAAATCTTTCGCTCAATAGATAGAACAAGAAAATTGCTATAACATATCAGACTCACAGTCCATCTAGCACAACAGTGGCCAGGAAACTTTACAGTATATAAAAATGATGCCCTATGGTGAGACACAGATGTTTCAATACTGGTACTAAATTGTTTGTGCTACCTAAAATGCCCTTGAAGCATCCTCTTTTCAGTCAAATGCAGTACGTCATAATTTAAGATCCATCTGTGAAAGTGTGTGTGTGTGTGGATATATATATCAGTTGAGATGAAGAGAAACACAAAGGTCTCAGTATTTTCCTTTCTAATCTTAGATGAGAGATTTTGACAAGAAATTGTGTTACAGGGTGATAATGAAATTTGGTCTCAATAGATGTGAATGTTTCATTCTCTAATGCTACAAGTAGAAGATCTATTGTGCAGGGTAAAAGAGTAAATGGAAAAAAAATCTTTTGAATATTAGATGGGGAAAAAATGTCTTTCCAGTTTCTCTATGGAATCCCACTAGGTCAACAATAAGTGATCTTTTTTCTAACAAGAAAGAGAGAGTATTTCAAGGTAATGAATCATATCTTTTTAATCTTACCTAAAACATTTGTATTTATCCACTAACGGCAGAATTTTCAAAAGTACCTAAGTAACTTTAGAGCATAAGTTCCATTGACTTCAGCGTGCTAAGAACTTACTACTAGGTGACTTTTCAATGGGACGTGTGCGCCTCAGTCACATAGGTACTTTTGAAAATGTCACCCCTGAAACTTAAGGCCAATACATTCAATTGTGGATGCCTAAAGTTTGACTCCTAAATCCTTAAGAACTTAGATACCTTCATATGAAGCTTTTTGCCACTTTCCTAAGGGTCAGTTTTCATTATATCCAAATTCCTTTATTTTTTCAGCTTTAGACATTAATCTGAAACCTAAAAATGTTGTCTAAGACACTTGAGGAGGCAGTTTAAAGTGCTCAGTTTTGCCCTACTCTATTCACGTTGAAGTCAATGGGAGCTTTACCATTATCTACAATGGGAGTAGTTAGCCCAACACCTGAACACTTTTGAAACAAATCACACCTGGTATATATTTAAAATCTCAAATACCCAAAAACATGTCAACTGCAATATCCATATAAAGAAAGTGAGCAAAGGAGAAAGAAAAATGAAAAGATGGAGAGAATATAGGAGGAGAGTACATTCTGAGACCAACATATTTTCTTATTTACTCTATTATTGCCATTGTCCACAAGTGTCCCAAAAATTGGATTAAATCATCATTCACTTAGCATACAAGTCTTCAAAAAATGCCATTTGCCCATATACATAAATAAATATTGCAGTGCTGGTGTAGTTAATTTAACCAGCTATATTAAAATAATTGTCTTGCACAGAAAACTAGTATTATTCATTTCTTTTGCAAATGAGATTTTTAATTTCAATAAAGTCATGAATTGTATCATAGTGAAAGTTCGAGGTAGTAATAAGTTCACTACTTTCCACCACCTCCAGAATTTGACTTAACATAAGTCTTTTATAAAGGCAAGACCACACCAAACGATCAATATCACAGTTGTCACTCTTGATATCTTCAACAAAAACAGCTGACTGATAAATCACACAAGTCCTCTTTCACCAAGACACAAGCACCAGCATTATCTATATTTGTTATATATTATAGTTACTTACTTTTGAACCCCTTCTATATTTTGTTCTGACAAAGCACTAATTTGGGGAAGAGAAAGAAACTTCCATGTCATAATCTCTCTAGCTACAGTATCTTGTTCTTGACCTTCTTCCTATACAAAAACAGTAGATTGTATTAAAAAAAAATCCATCTAATTTATATAACACTTTTGATCTCAAAAAACTTTACAGAATGTATGTACAAAGATAATTCATCCAACACCAAAACAGAAATGCAGCAGTAATTTTCTGCCAGCAACACAAGACAGTAACGGTGTTTAGGGATGGAGGTGAAGTTAGGTGGATACATGAAAAATAACTTGTTCACCCACCTTAAACTAAAGGGGAACTTATACTTTTACAGACAGACACTGTTCTACCATTCTATTTGCTCTTACCCAGAAAAACAAATGCTTGGCTTTTCCCTATTCATCTCAGTGGGGTGTTAACCACTAAACCCATTTTTGACAATTTAATACTGTGCAATTAAAATAAATACATGATTTTCTAATAATCTAACAATAAAAAAAATAGAAAATGTATACTGTGATCTAAATTATGTAACTACTTTTCCCAGGAAAATGTATACTCATAATGCTGAGAGTAATTGTTCCCCTGTGGTGCGTATAAGAAATACGCATTCAGAAATATTACAAAGCGGGATATGTGGTTGATAGTGGATGATAAACTGAACATGAATTAACAATGCAATGGTCTTCTAAGTCAAGGGAAATACTTGACTGGATTATATAATTGACTTCAGTGGGAAAATTTAGAAAGTCAATCAGTAGGCAAATAAAAATGTGTTATTAGAATAGTTAGGTAATGAAACAAAATGTCAAGAAAAGTTATGAAATCACTGTCAGTGACTGACACTTATCTATTGGCTAGTCTACACTACTAAAATGTCCTCTTGCTGATAATGAATGCCAGCAATTGGTGCAGATGAACTTGTGATGAACAGTTCATACACAAGCTTAGACAAGCTCAAACTATGTTCAGCACCATTTCACTAACTGTGATTCAGCCTTGCTGTGAAGATTCAAAGCACTTTAAAATGGAAGCTATATCATTACGAAGTTTTAAAATGGAATTGCTGTGCAAAATGAATATCTATCAACTAATAGTTTTTGGATATTTCTGTACTGAAGCAAAAGAAAGTGCTAGTAGCACTAAGATATCATGAATTGTATACATTTTTATACTCCTAGGATTCAATCGTATACCACTGAAGTCTATAATAACTTTTTCATTGATTTGAATGAGGTGGGACTAAGCTCTTGAAATAAGGTTCATGCTCGGTTGCACACACAGAGAAATGGAAGGGGGCCTCCACAACCTTGAAGGTGGTGTAACTGGGCAGCTGATTATGACGCAGAAAACAGGACTGCAAGAAGCAATGAGTATCAGAGATCTACTGAACACACTAATATTTGCTGGTTAAGAATTAGGCTCTTACCTTTTCATTTTATAGTCTCCAACTATAACAATATTGACCTAAAGTACAGTGTTTCAAGACAGTTCAACAGCATGAAAGCAATGAAGAAAATAAAAACTTCCCTCCGACACAAGTAATATGTGATTGCTTCTATTTTTAATGGTAATAAAGCATTTATTATGAAAAAAACTGTTAGTAACATTATGATATAGACTACAATATATTGTGAGATTGCTACATGCAGCCACAAACAAGTAGCTCAATATCCTAACATTTTACAAATACTGAAAATAAACTCTTGCTTCATTAGAAACAATACTAAAGAGTTCATGAAGTTACTACCAGTGTCACAGGCCAGCATAACCCTTCAATTCATTTGCAACAATGATAGCAAGGCTGAAAGAATGGCTGCTACCTGCATTTCTGAAATGTAGTTTAATATAGGACCATTTCTCTCTCTCAGAGAAACAAACATGTAGGGTACTGTAATATGTACATTTACACAATTTTTAAAAAGTAAATATTTAAATATGATTTTACATCTTTAATATTTAAATCATATAATATACTATAACTGACATCTGTGGCCTAAACCTAATGTGAACCTAAAATAAATTAACTAAACATGGCAACTAGGTTCCAAAGTCTGAAAATGGCTCTTCAAATTCTGTGTGTGTATACATGTAACGGGTGCAAGCTACATTTGTAACCCGGGCTTTGGAGCAGAGCCCGAAGCTGAAGCGCGGAGTAGTGGAGCTGCAGGTTTTTCCCCGGAGCTGGAGCAGAGCCGGAGCACAGAAAATCTTGACTGCTCCAGTTTTTTTTTTTTCCATTTTCAATCCAAAATGAATGATATTTAGCAAGAAAGTCCTAAAGGTGCCAAAAAGTTTCAGACTGTATAACAACAGATATTAACATCTACTTTACCACTTTACTAATATGTCACAGTTAGTCTCACTTTGGCTGAAATCAAGATTTAATGTACAGATACAAAATTACAAAGTTTTTTGGATATATGTTTTATTAAAGAATCAGATAATTATCAGACATCCGGCAAGACTGCAGACTGCTCCCACCCTTGTGCCAAGGTTAGGCAAGTACGTACTCACGTAGATTAGTTAGATAAGTATGTGTTGATACTTCTTTTGTAAGGGTTGATCAACGAGATGCGCTGAGTGCTCCGATTATGGGAAAGTGTGACACAAGACGCAACATTTAAGGTATCACAAACAGGAATATTGCAAAAAAAAAAAATGTTTTTGTTTACTGATATATTAAGATATTGCAAGAGATATTAACCACTTAAGCTCATTTCTCACACGGGCTTCCATTACCGGTACATTTGTTCATTTGTACATGCTCCCGTATCACTCTGGCAGACTTATTTTATATGTCATCTGTTCAACGGTCTTTTGGTAACGTTGTTTGTAATTTTAAATTTACTGAAAAAGTCACATGCAGCAGGCAAATAAATATACAGTAAACATTTTTGCATAAATTAGGAGTGATTTTTGTGATATATCCAAAGTGACTGGAAAATGTCCAACACAACTTTGGGGATGAATCCTTAGGTCATTTTAAGAAATAATGTTTCTGTGAACACGTGTCCTAAAATTCTTCCTAAGGGAGCTACAGTCCCTCCAAGGAGGTGACGAAAAGTTAATTTCTGATTAATATCTCAAAAACGCTTTAATATAAAGTAATGAAATTATGTCCATGTCTTAGCGTTAGTATGTGCTACTATATTACATTATCCAAAATTATTTAAACCATAGGCATCCCGAACTGGCGGTTGGTCATTTTTATTTCATATTTCAAGAAAGGCTTGTCGTCAACTGCCCCGGCTATGAGTGGTAATATTATGTTTGTTAATAATTTTTGGTTATTATTTATTATTAAGTTTAAAATGTATGGTTCCAAATTTGAAAAATAAGTAATAAGTAAAGTTGTTTGTATCATTCTAAGCATCTAAGCAGATTAAAATTTTTAAAGTTTTCTTGGAAACTGTTAATTATACAAAATAAATTAAGAGTACCATTTTAATGCATGTTTTAGCATTAAATCATATTCCAGGTTGTATCTGTTAAATAGTTGAAGATTTAAAAAATATTAAATAAAATTGGCCCAGTCTCCCCAGTTCACGACGCCTGTAGTTTAATTAATTTTATTTGAATGATGTTGTATGATAGAACGTTGGAAATAAACTTTAACGGGAAAGCGGATTCAAATTGCAAGCACAGTCCTTTTAGTAAAGAGAACAAATTTTCAGAAATATGTTTTTCCTTCATCAGGCAGGAAACATTATACAAGAAAGAGCAAATAACAGGTTCTATCTTGTATAATCTATTCAGGCTGATGAAGCAAGAACATATTTCCGAAAATTTGCTCTCTTTACTAAAAGGATTGTGCTTGCAATTTGAATCCGCTTTCCCGTTTATTTTCAACCTTGTAATGTGTAGCCTCGTTACTTCCCAACAATTAATGTTGTAGGACAGTGATAGTATGTACTAACGCTACGGCACATACCAAAATTCTTTGATATATCTATATTAAAGCGTTTTTGAGATATTAATTAAAAACTTGGAAAATATTTCAAATACTTTTACCGCAAAATTTCATAAGAAAAACTAATTTGCAATTTATAAATAAAAATTATGTATATTAAAAATACTTCTTACTTCATTAAAACTGTAAGAAACATGTTAAAATATTAAAAAATACTTTAATAATTTTGTGTAAAAAGAAAATGCAATCATTTTTGTCCAGAAAATCCAAAATAAATTCTGAGTACCTTAAGTGGTTAAAATATCACAAGCAGGTACATTATAAAAAAAAAGTGATGCTTTTGTTTATGGCTTTTTGAAGATCAAAACAAGAAACATTTGGATGCGGTAGCAGCACAAGAAGATTTGGCCATGGCTTCAACAAAAAAATCAAATCTGTCCCCCATGATTGATAGCCGATTTACGGAAAAGGATCTCAACGACATCTTTACTTTTGAATTTGAAAAGCCCAAATTTGTGGAAAAGCAAAGAAGAAATCGGCAACGTGCAAGGTGGAAAAGGAAGCGAATGGCGAGCTCAAACCATGTAGCTTCAAGACAAGTGAAGCAAGTGCCGTGAAAAGTTTCAACCTTTGGCGGCATGGAAAACGTAACCATCCTGAAAACTATGCGGCTCTAGTTACAAAAAAGGAGCAGGAAGATGAGGCAAAACAGAAAGCTGACGCGGCTAAACGACGTTCATCTGGCTCTTTAAAAACTCCTAGAGAAAAGATTTTTTGTGGAGCTTCATCTGAAAAGAAACTCAAAATTGAGCAACAAAACTTGACTCATACTTGAAGTCCTCAAAGATTACAGTCACCATGGATGCCAATACTTTCCATGAAGGGGTGATGGAAATGGCTTGCTTGAGTTCAACACCACTCATTACCTTCAGGCTAAAGAACAAAGAATTCCAAAAAGTTGCAGGTGAAATGGGTCGGCAGCTTGGCGTTTCAATGGGGCATGATGCGGTTCGTCATTTAGTTCTCAGCACAGCTGAGTCTGGTCGTGAAGAGCTCAAGAAAGCTTTGGAGCAAAAATTGTGCTACCTGAAAATGGATGCGGCAACCCGTGGAAACAGAGATTTCCTTGCAATCAATGCTCAGTAGTACGAAGAAGGAAAAGATAAAGCTGGGTAAAAACCTTGGACATAATTGACACTGAAGGGCATCACAATTCTTCGTATGTGAAAAGTCAAGTAAAAGCTATTTTAGAAAAATTTGGGATCAGTGAAATGCAAGTGCTGAGCATCTGCATTGACAATGCAGCAAGCATGACATGTGCCGTCAAAAATTTTAGCAAAGACAATGAAACCATTTCTACCTCTGAGAACAGGGATGTGAACAGAACTGAAGCTATTTTCCCTGGTGAAGGAACTAAAGGAATGGATGAAATCGAACTCAACATGGATGCTGCTGCACAATGGGTTAATGACCCTAGCCTCATACTTCCAACATGGCTTCACGAGGACGACTCAAAAGTCCAACTGATGAGGTGTGGTATTCACACTCTTCAGTTGGCAATCTGGGATGGACTGAACAAAGAACATTGGAAGAAATTTCTGGCAAAAATTCGACAAGTCGTTGTCAAACTATGAACCCCAAGTATTCTAAGTGTTCTGCTTGATCTACATGGGGTAACTCAATCATTGGATATTGTGCCTCGCTGGGGTTCAACATTTGCGATGATTGAGTGGCTTCTCGTTTTTCAACCTTACTGTGAACAAGTGGCTGCTGCTGGAACAAGAGAACTCAAGTTAACAAAAGCTGAATGGGACGAAGTGAAGAACCCGCAAGACCTCTTGGCAAAACCAAACCAAACAACCATGAATCTTCAAGCTGTCGATGTAACCCCGGGAATTTTAATGAAGGAATGGCGAAAACTGTCAAAATTCTTGCAAGAAAATGGTGGACAAATTGCAGAAGGAATTCTATCCTCCATGCAGAAACGCGAAGAGAAGCTTTTTGACAATATTCATTTCCTTGCTGGAATTTATGTTGACCCACGGTATCGAATTCTTCTTACCTCAAGGGAAATACCAAAGGCAAAGGAAGGGCTCCTTGATATTGCTCGATGACTTGAAAAACAAAATCTATTGCTACATTTGAACTCGGCAAAAGAGGTTGAAGAAAACGAAACACAAAAGGAGTAATCAACAATCGAATCTGCGGTTTCAGAAAGTTCACATCCTTCAGAAATAGCAGGCTGTTCTCAAACTTCCATCTCCACTCTGAACTTGTTCAAGCGTCCATCCCTGAGACATCTTCAACCATCAAGGGGAAATTGAGATAATTCAAGCATCAATTCTTCAGAAGATGATGACTTCGAAAAGGAATTGGATAAACAAGTAAGACGCCGGCAAATTTCTGCGATTCATAATTGTAATGAAGCATTATTTAAGAGAAACTTTCAGGAACATTGTGAGGCGATGGAGTCTATTGGTAGGTTAAAAGTTAAGTCGGTTTTTGAGGCCATTCACAGCTACCCACACCGCATTCAGGCTGCCTGTTGAATTGCTTTGAGCATGCCAACAACTCAAGCTAGTGTAGAGCGACTGTTTTCGGCTTTAAAGTTAATTTTAAATGATTTGCGGCAGGCTATGAAAGAGGGCTTGATTGCTGCAATAATTTTTTACAGAATTAATTATGAATTATTCTAGTTTGTATCATTGTTGATGACATTTAAATTGTTGTAAAAGTCTGAATAATGTTTTTTCAAAATTACAGTATGCACTTTTTTTTTTAAGTTAAAAATTAATTTGAGTCGGAGTGCGGAGCAGAGTTGGAGCGGAGCTGGAGCACGGAGTGGAGTCGGAGCACTCACTATTGGTGCCGGAGCAGAGCTGGAGCTGAGCAATTCAAAAATTTGATTGCTCCAAATCCCTGTTTGTAACAGATTTCACGCCGCCACTTAGTGTGTTCTAGCTGTAATTTCAGCAGCAGTACAAGTCTGTAGCTTGACACTAGTCAAGATACGCAACAAACTGCAACAGGTCAGTATTCCTGATAAAGAAGAATACGTGGCATCATCTACTGCCCATTTCAAGTGAAGAGCATTGGTGAATAACTAGTAAGACTACAACTGACTGTCAGTATTTAATTATGGAGAATAGAGCAAATTATTTAGAATACTAATTTTTTTTAAGATAAACATTTGCATAATTTAAAACATTACTATTATATTTGTAATGTAATGTTTCGTCTTCCTTGAAAGAAATTATCTAGCTTTGTTGAATATATAGTACATCTTTCTGCCTGTTGAATACAGCATTTTGAAACACTTAGTGTCTTTTGTCATTAGAGCATCAGATGGAAACACCAATCAGACTGCACAAAAGATGCAGGAACCCTATATTTCTGGAATTCCCCAAGCAAAGCTTCCAGAGTACTCAAATAAAAATGTTTGCAGGACAGTCATAAAGGTTAAACATCAAATATTGAAAAGCTTCAACTCCGAAGTGAAAAACAAATAAGCTAATGGTGGCTTAAAAAGTATACTATCAGTAATACCAGAGAGGGTCTCTCGACAGACTGGTGTATCCATGAGGCACATCTGAAAATTACTGCTGATATGATATCCTGGAAGAAAACTGAACTATGTCCCTCAAAGGAGACAGAGAAAAGTGAATGTAAAAGTCTCTGTACCTCTCAAAGATATTTATTTATTCACATTTATATGAAATTACAATATAAAGTACTCATCTAGTGCTTTGGGCACCCATGAAAATCTTTAAAAAAAATACACTAATAAATAAACAGACCCATCAAATACCTCAGATTAAATCAAGTAACTCAAGTGTGTAGAAACCTGAGCTCCTCCTCCAAAACAGTGCCACAGAAGGGCTGGGGGCTATGACTGTGGACAAAATGGAGGCCAAACAACAGTCATATAAAAGGTTGCAGCCCACTTATTACTACCTTATAAGGCATTTCATTATTAAATTAACTATCAAATATTTTAAATCCAAAATCTGTCTACATGAAACAATTAAGATAAATTGTTATTTAGGATTAGGAATTGTAAGAGAGCCTCCATTGTCCATTCCATTACTGGAAAATTAAAATCAACAGCCACTATTTTTAACCACTGTACTTCTCTTGCTGTCACATAAATAAGGAAGAAAACAAAAATAGCCACGTTAATTTCAATTCCGTTCAAAAGAGAGAAATAGATGTGTCACATACAAAGGACAAAAGCCTATAAGCTAAGAAATGGAAGTTTGTTCTCATATGTTGGTGTACATTTAAAGCAATAAAAAGTAGAAATAAACAAAACAAAAAATATCAGAAGCACTTGTGTCCTTTTAATAACAAAATACTGTATTTTTCTGAGATGCCACAATTCAGATTTCAAGAAGATTTTGGATCAGCATATATTTGTTCTGAAATTAAACTTTTACTATTACTAGACAATCGGAAGCTCTGAAAACAATTAATGATATCTCCGTAATAAAAATACCAAATGAAGAAATAAGACCCTAACTGTTTATACTGTATGTTGCAATGTTTATGATTCAGATGTTGTGTTTTCTGCTAACAGTAATCTATAAATGTATGTTTCTTATAAGCTCAAACAATCAAGACAGTTTAATCAATCTAAAACAAAACTGTGTATTAAGATCCTGCAGATGACAAAAGAGCAAAAATAATAGCAGTGTACCCAGTTTTATGCAGTGCACATGAATAACAAGTAACATTAGATTCTGCAAAACCAGAAACTTATGTAATTTAATGCAGAATGCATGATTTCACCAAGTTTGTAATCAAACAAATTCTTGAGACAATAGTATACACTATAAACTTAATCTAAAATACATTAAATGAACTAAGAAATTTGAGTAAAAGATTATAAAACCTAACAAAAAATAGACTGTGAATACATTTACTCTAAACTCTTTATAAGAATTGTTATAAAGTTGTATAAAAAGATAATACTTCTGTGGTATATTTCAAATACAATATATTTTCTACAACTTGCTTTCTTCTGTATAGTATACTTATTTTAAACTACAATTTAGTTGATTGAAGAGTACCAATTTTTTGCTGTTTTCCTGACCAAGCTGTTTACAGATACTAATATAAAGAAAAGTAATATTTTGGAAAGTATGTACATCTCTCATAAAACACTAGAATATTTAGTAATACATTTTACAGAAGAAGATGATTTCCTTCAACAAGGGCCTTTTAAATTCCCACTATCAAAGAGAGAAATAATCTTAGAGTTTTGTATAACAACCCATCACCACAGTGTCTGAGGGCCTAAAGATGTAGATATGTTGCACTCGCTGAAAGTTAACCCAGATCAACTGCTTGAAAGACAGCCATGATCAGGGGCGGCTCTATGTTTTTTGCCGCCCCAAGCACAGCAGTCAGGCAGCCTTCGGTGGCACGCCTGTGGGCAGTCCGCTGCTCATGCGGATTCGGCGGCGTTTCTGCAGGTGATCTGCTGGTCCTGCACCTTCACCGTACCCGCCGCCGAATTGCCGCGGGACTGGCGGACCTCCCGCAGGCACACCGCCGAAGGCTGCCTCACTGCCGCTCTCACGACAACCGGCACGCCGCCCCCCTGCGGCTTGCTGCCCCAGGCACGCGTTTGCTGCGCTGGTGCCTGGAGCCGCCCCTGGCCATGATAACCCTAGACCACCAATACTCCTGAAAGTGCAAATGACTGGAGCAACAACTCAGTGAAATAGGTCAAGCTGACACATTGTAAAGTATTGTCAGCACTTACCTTTTTACAGGCCAGTTCTTCTGTCTGCTCCACTTCACAAATTTGAGGAATTTAACTTTATTCATGCATTTAAACATCTGAAACCAACACCTCTGACTGAAATGAAGATCAGGTTTATTTTCTAAGGGAGCTCTAAAGAGAAGGACATGGAATCTGCATATTTAGGCATTTGGGTTTAAATAAGCCCCCAGAATGGACAGAATTAGCAAAATAACACTATTTCATGATCCCATCTGAAATACATGGATTTGGAGGTAGAAAGTTTGAGTTTAAGCTAACGTCGACCTAAAGAGGAATAACTTGTACTCTTGAGCTTCCTCTAAAATGCAGTCCATAGAGAGTTGTGTGGCTACCTGTGAAATCACTCATCTATCAGCCAAATCAGAGATCCTAGTGCAGAAAAATAGAGCATTCAGGAGGAATGTTGTGAGGATTTGTGAAACTCCCTAAAAGGCTTTGGGTACATAATTCAATGAAGGGATTACATGGAGACAAAAATATAATATCATCTGTAATCAATCTAATCTTGTTCCCATACTGTTCATGTCACTTAAAGTAATACTACATGCATTTCCCTCAGACCAACAATGAAATTCTAAAAATTAAGATGCATCTCTCAGCATGAATAAACGAAGAAAAATCTGTATATTGAAAAGTGTCTATAAATGACACAGCATATCCTGGGTACAATAAATATATAGCATAAAAACTTTAAGAACAAATGAAAGGTGCTGAGTAACAATAATAGACTTACCAATCACATAATTTACAAATCCACAAGCACTTAAAAGCAATTATAGTTAAGGACATCATAATTTTTACAGTCCACATAATATGAACTAATTATTCCTACTAAGTATGAAGTAAAGTTACTTTATCACAGCACAACCTTAATGCTAATAACCTTAGCTAGTCATTTCCTTGCTGTTAATGAGGCAATCTGTAAATTAACAGAGTTGTCTGTTACTAACACCAACTAATTTTAGAAGAGTTTTTGGTATAGGAATTTCTCAACTTGTGTATGTGTTCTTCTTAAACTCTTTTTATTTTAAATATTACAAGACTATACCATGCATAATACTTTCATTTCATTTTCACCAACATTTTTAATATGTACACTCTTCTTTTCCCCTTTTATGCAGCTAGCTGGAGAACTAGTAACATATCAAGGGTTTAAATAAACAGGATGTGGCTTGTCAACAAATTATTAAACAAAAGGAGTGAGCACTGCTGGCCAACCTCATTACAACAGTCCTACCTCCTGCAAAGCGCATCTGGGGCAAGCTCCTCACATGCAGGAGGCAGCTGTTAGCAAGGCCTGGCTGCACCCCTTCCCCTCAACCTGAATGCGGGGCTAAGTCCTGGCACATTCAATGTCAGAACCAAGCCTGGAATCGCCTCCCAGCCCCGCCCCCGCAGGAGCAGCGCCCGGCCCGCGCGGGGCTCTCTGCACCTCGGCAAACTTGCCACGGCAAACCCGCTCCGTGAGCCGGGTCGAGGAAGCAGCTGGTGCCGCTGAGCGGGAGGCTGCAGTGACACCTCCGCCCCAGCCCACAGGCGCTGCCTCCAGGCGGGGTAACGGGGCCAGCCCTCGCCCCGCCACATGCTGCCCGCGAGCGCGGGGGGCCCCTGGGCAGGCGGAGGGAGCTGGGGGCAGGGGACGCTCGATAAGGGGCGGGGAGCAGACGCGGGGCCGGTACCTGCCTGCTCTCCTTCCCCTTCGCCTTGGCCGCCATGCCGGGCGGGCCACGCGTCCCTGCGTTGCCCTGGGAGGCGGCGGGGGCGGCGTTAGCGCACGGGCAGCGGCGGGGGGGGGAGCAGCCCCTGGCCAAGGTCCGGAGCGACCCCCTCCCCACCCTACCCCGTGCGCTTCCTGGGAGTGCGATCCGCCCCCACAGCACCCATCCCCTGTGTGACCCCACCCGCCCCCACAGCACCCATCCCTGTGTGATCCCCTTGCCCCCACAGCACCCATCCCCTGTGTGACCCCCCCCCCATAACATCCATCCCCTGTGTGACCCCCCTACCCCCACAGCACCCATCCCCCGTGTGACAATGCGGTTCTGGCGGAACCCAACTGAGAGTGCCAACTCAGGACAAATTGCTCAAATAGGGCAGTTACAGCCCAAGGCTGGGGTTTTTTCCACCTCTAAGGCAAACCAAACCAGCCAGACTAGGAGGACTTCGGTCTCACCCCACTGGCTAACCGCAAGTCTCACAAGCAATCTCCTTAGACACTCCAGTTTCCCAGTACTCCCACCAGTGCCACTCGTTATGGGAACAAATGGTTATGAAAACCAATACCCCAGTAAAAGAAAAAAGGTTCTCCTGATCCCAAAGGACCAAGCCCCAGACCCAGGTCAATATACAAATCAGGTATTACCCACAAATCACGCTGCTGCCAATCCTTTAGAATCTAAAATCTAAAGGTTTATTCGTAAAAGGAAAAAGATAGAGATGAGAGTTAGGATTGGTTAAATGGAATCAATTACATACAGTAATGGCAAAGTTCTTGGTGCAGGCTTGCAGCAGCGATGGAATAAACTGCAGGTTCAAATCAAGTCTCTGGAATACATCCCCCGCTGGGATGGGTCCTCAGTCCTTTGTTCAAAGCTTCAGCTTGTAGCAAAGTTCCTCCAGAGGTATGAAGCAGGATTGAAGACCAGATGGAGATGAGGCGTCAGCCTTATATAGTCTTTTCCAGGTGTAAGAACACCTCTTTGTTCTTACTGTGGAAAATTACAGCAAAATGGAGTCTGGAGTCACATGGGCCAGTCCCTGCATACTTTGCTGAGTTACAAGGCTTATCTGCCTTCTCTCAATGGGTCCATTGTATAGCTGATGGTCCTTAATGGGCCATCAAGCAGGCTAGGCAGAGCTAATCTCAGCTTGTCTGGGATGTCACCCAGAAGCATAGCATAAGTTTGCCATACAGACAGTATAGAGCCAATATTCATAACTTCAACTACAAAACTGATACACACATATAGACAGCATAATCATAACCAGTAAACCATAACCTTGTCCTAGACACCCCATTTGACCCCCTTTATACAAGATTTGGGTGCCACTACAGGACCTTGGTTGCAACAATGATCTATACGGTCCCAGTTTGTCAATAACGTCACACCCCGTGTGACCCCCCCCATAACACCCATCCCCTGTGTGACCCCACCCACCCTCACAGCACCCATCCCCTGTGTGACCTCCTGACCCAGGGCCGGCTCCAGGCACCAGCCCAGCAAGCAGGAGAGGGGTGGCACTTCCCGGTCTTCGGCGGCGGGTCCCTCACTCCCTCTCGGAGCGAAGGACCAGCCGCCAAATTGCTGCCGCAGACTGAAGCAGCAGAGGTAGAGCTGATCGCGGCTTTTTTATTTATTTATTTTTTCTGCTTGGGGCGGCAAAAACTTTGGAGCCGGTCCTGCCCTGACCCCACAGCACCCATCCCCTGAGTGACCCCCACAGCACCGATCCCCTGTGTGACCCCCCGCATAACACCCATCCCCTGTGTGACCCCCTGACCTCACAGCACCCATCCCTGTGTGATTCCCCCTGCCCCCACAGCACCCCTCCTTTGTGTGACCCCCTCACCCCACAGCACCCATCGCCTGTGAGCCCCGCCCCCACAGCACCAATGCCCTGTATGACCCCCTCACCCCCACAGCACCCATCCCCTGTGTGACCGCCATAGCACCCATCCCAGGAGTGTGATCCTCCGCATAGCACCCACCCCTGGGTGACCCTCCCCCCACTCCCATAGCACCCATTCTCTGTGTGACCCTTCTCACACTCCGACAGCACCCATCCTGGGAGTGTGACAGCACCCATCTCCTCTGTGACCCACCCCCTCCACAGCACCCATCCTGGGAGTATGACCTCCATCCACCCCCATAGTGCCCATCCCCTGTGTGAACCCCACACACACCCACAGCACCATTGGGTTGCCAACTTTATAATAGCACAAAACTGAACACCCATGCCCCGCCCTTTTCCCGAGGCCCCGCCCCTGCTCCAAGGCCCTGCCCTTGGCTCAATCCATCCCCCCTCCCTCTGTTGCTTGCTCACCCCCACTCTCACTCACTCATTTTCACCAGCCTGAGGCAGGAGGTTGGGGTGCGGGAGGGGGTGAGGGCTCCAGCTGGGGATGCAGGCTCTGGGATGGGGCCGGGGAAGAGGAGTATAGGGTGCAGGAGGGGGTTCCGAGCTGGAGGTGGGGCTGAGGGGTTTAGAGTGTGGAAGGGGGTTCCAAGCTGGGGCAGGAGGTTGGGGCACGTGAGGAGGTTCGGGGTGCAGGCTCTGGGAGGGAGTTTGGGTGTGGGAGGGAGCTCAGGGCTGAGGCAGGGGGTTGAGGCACGGGAGGGGGTGTGGGTTTCAGGAGGGACTGGGAGTTTGGGTGCGGGAGGGGGCTCAGGGCTGGGGCAGGGGGTTGGGGTGCGGGAGGGAGTTTTGGGAGCAGGCTCTGGGTGGCACTTACCTCGGGCAGCTCTCCAGAAGCAGTGACATGTCCCTCTGGCTCCTAGATGGAGGCGTGGCCAGGCAGCTCTGCACGCTGCCTCTGCCTGCAGGCGCTGCCCCTGCAGCTCCAATTGGCCACAGTTCCTGGCCAATGGGAGCTATGGAGCTGGTGCTCGGGGCAGAGGCAGCGCACAGAGCCCCCATGGCCATCCCTCTGCCTAGGAGCCAAGAGACATGTTGACAGGGGCTGCTCCAGGCACCAGCGCACCAAGCGTCTGCCTGGAGCAGCAAACCGTGGTGGTGGCAGCGTGCCGGTCGCTGTGAGGGCGGCAGTCAGGTTGCCTTTGGTGGCATGCCTTCAGGAGGTCCGCCGGTCCCGCGGCTTCGGTGGCAATTCAGCGGCGGGTATGCCGAAGACATGGGACCGGCAGACCCCCCGCAGCCAGGCCGCCGAATCCGCGTTACCAGCGGACCTCCCACAGGCATGCCACTGAAAGCCGCCTGACTGCCGTGCTTGGGGCGGCAAAATACATGGAGCCACCCCTGCATGTCGACACTTCCCAGAAGCCGTGCAGAGCCAGGTAGGTAGCCTACCAGCCTCAAGCCAACTGGACTTTTAACGACCTGGTCAGCAGTGCTGTCCAGAGTCACCAGGGTCCCTTTCAACCGGGTGTTCTGATAAAAAAAACAGACACCTGGCAACCCTAACAGCACCCATCCCCTGTGTGACCCCCATACCACCCATCCAAGAATGTGTGACCCCACACACCTATAGCTCCCATCCAGGAATGTGTGACTCCCCCTCATGCACCCATAGCACCCCATCCCGGAGTGTATGACAACCCCCACACCCAAAGCACCCCATCCACTAGTATGTGACACACCCCTTCCCCCACACCATAACACTTCCCTGTTGCTGGAGTCTTTCCCTGTGGCAACTCTGGCAGCTCCCTGCAATGGGGAAAGTCAGGGCCGGCTTTAGGCCAATTCAACCAATTCCCCTGAATCGGGCCCCGGCCCTAAAAAGGCCCAAGCCCCGGTACGGCGTACCGGCAAGAGCCGGTGTGCTGTACCCGGGTGGCCCGGCTTCTCCAGGGGGCAATTTAAAGGGCCTGGGGCTCTTTAAATTGCCACCAGAGCCCCACGGCTGGAGCCCTGGGGTAGGGCTGCGGGGCTCTGGGGGCTATTTAAAAAGTCTGGGGCTCCCGTTGCTTCTACTGCCCCGGCCCTTTAAATAGCCGCTGGAGCCCCACCACTTCCCCAGGGCTCCCGCGGCTATTTAAAGGGCCGGGGCGGTGGAAGCAGGGGAGCCCCGGGCCCTTTAAATAGCACCCGAGCCCCAGGCTGCTGCTGCTGCTACCCTGGTGGGGGAGGGGGAAGGAGGAGGAAGAGGAGGGGGCACTTACCGTACAGGGTGGGCTGTACCCGCACGCTCTGCCCGCACCAGCTCCGCACCGCCTGCCCTGCCCGCAGCCAGCCCGTCTCCAGCCAGCCCCGCACCTCCTGCCCGCAGCCAGCCCCTGCAGCACCCCCTGCCCTGCCGCTGCCCGCAGCCAGCCCCGCACCCCCTGCCCACAGCCAGCCCCTGCTGCACCCCCGGCCCTGTCTCCAGCCAACCCCGCCGCACCCCCGTGGCCCTGCCTGAAGCCAGCCAGCCCCAGACACCCCCCCTGCCCACACCAGCCCTGCACCCCCTGCCCTGCCCACACCAACCCTGCACCCCCTGCCCTGCCTGTAGCCAGCCCCGCACCTTCTGCCCTGCCTCCAGCCAACCCCTGCTGCACCCCCCTGCTTGAAGCCAGCCAGTCCCACACTCCTCTGTCTCCAGCCCTGCCAACCCATGCCACAACCCCCTGCAGCCCTGCCTGAAGCCAGCGAGCCCACCCCACACACCCCTGTCTCCAGCCAGCCCCGCACCCCTTGCCCTGCCTGCAGCCAGACCTTACCTCCAGTCAGCCCCTGCCCTGCCTCCAGCCAGCCCCATGTCCAGTGGTGCCCTGCAGTTCCCAGGGCAGTAACCCTGCACACCTGCTTCAATGAGGGGGGCAGGGAACAGCTGGGACCCACACATGTGCACACCCTAGGGTGACCAGACAGCAAGTTTGAAAAATCGGGACAGGGGTGGGGGTAATAGGATCCTATATAAGAAAAAGACCCCAAAATTGGGACTGTCCCTATAAAATCAGGACATCTGGTCACCCTAGCACACCCCCAGAGAGTGGTGGGGACCCACACATGTGAAACGGAGCTCATTTCTAGTTCAGGCCCATCTTTTTAAAAAAGAACTTTAGATAGGGTTAACATACATCCGTATTTTCCTGGACATGTCAGGCTTTTTGGTTCTTAAATCGCCATCCGTGAGGAATTTTTAAAATTTTAAATTTAAAATTCCTCCTGGGAAAATATGGACGTATGGTAACCCTATTGGAACAAAAAATACATACTGTGGCACATCCCTTAAATCAGAACTTTTTATAGGGAACCGGTTGCTAAGAAAGGAAAGGCTTTTTTTTACATTTTGTTTTTTTTTAAGTTATCCCTGCTGGGCCCCCGCGGAAAATGTTCGGATTGGGCCCCGCACTTCCTAAAGCCGGCCCTGGGGAAAGTCTCCAGCAGCTGGGAGGCAGCGGGACTCTGCACTGCTAAAAACAACAGTATAGACATGATGCTAAAAACAACAGTATAGACATGGGAGGCACTCCTTGGGCATGCAGCCAGCCACAGTGGGGACATATCCACAGGGTTCAGTGAGCCTTTTCTAGCCTAAGTGGTGTCTCACTGTCTATCTACACTGCTACTCATACCTGTGCTAGCGGGAGGGGGGGGGGGGAGAGGCAAGGGGGTTCTACACACCACTGAAAGAAGGTTGCAGTGTAGACATAGCTTCTATGACTTATTCCCCCCTCTGTAAAATTAGGGTAATACTACTTCCCCAAATTGGAGAGATTGTGAGGATAAATTCATTAATAGTTTGTGTGATGCTAAAATACTATGGCTATGGTCTCAATCCAGCAAACCACTTTAAGCACCCCGTTGACTCATTGACCCAGCATTTACTATTCCATAGTACAATAAAAAAAATCAAGTAAATATCAAATAGCTTTGGAAGCAATTGGCACAGCAAACTACTTACAAATTTATACAAGCAAAGTAAATTTTAATATGTGTGTAATTTCAGGCACACGAGCAGTGCATTGACTCCAATGGGCCTACTCATGTACTTGAAGTTACATATATGTGTAAGTGCTTTGATTGATTGGGACCCATAAGTACAGCAGAACCTCAGAACTACGAACACCAGAGTTACGAACTGACCAGTCAGCCACAAGCCTCATTTGGAACCGGAAGTATGCAATCAGGCAGCAGCAGAGACCAAAAAAAAAAAAAGCAAGTACAGTACAGTAGTCCATTAAACGTAAATTACCGAAAAAATAAAGAGAAAGTTTAAAAAAAAAGATTTGACAAGTTTAGGAAACGGTTTCTGGACTTCTTTCATTTAAATTGAGATGGTTAAAAGCAGCATTTTTCTTCTGCATAGTAAAATTTCAAAGCTGTATTAAATCAGTGAAAGAACATTTTGTTCAGAGTTACGAACATTTCAGAGTTACGAACAACCTCCATTCCCGAGGTGTTTGTAATTCTGAGGTTCTACTATACATTTTTTAAGAAATGAGTTGGAAAACCCCAATACCCAAACCACCTTCCATCTCAGGTAATTAGTCTCCCTACTGAAGATCCCCCTGTAATTTCAACTGGACATATGTTTTTATTAACTTCCTGTACTAAATTGTTCTATGTTGTTCTAAAGGACAGTTTAGATCATATGAAGAAGGTGGCAAAAATCCATAGAGTTTCACAACAAAGACATGAAAGAGATAAAATATAAAGCCTCTTATAGAAGTGGTGTACCTATTCAAGGGCAAAAGGGCAGGGACAATGGAATCAGTGAATTTATATTTTTTCCCCACAGACTTTACATGTTCTTAAGATATAATAATAGTTTCTTATCTTTGCTTTGTATAGCACTGCATTGCTATCTTCTTTGGTCTGCAGACAAAATGAAACAATAATGTTAACTGAAAAGCCTAGTTTTGACTATTTAAATATACTTTTAAGATACTTTTTTCAAAGCAGAAATGTCTAACCTTCAGCATGAAGCATAATTATTATAGTATGTTCAAGACTGTCAAAAATAATGACAGCCCTTTCCCTAAAGAGTTTAAAATCTAAATGATAGACATATAGAAGATGGGGCATTCAGACCAAGAGGTAAGGGGCTTTTTAATGTAATATTTTAAATACATATTTTTAAAACTGTATTTATAACATTTGTTTATCTCTAGCTTTGAGATTAGAATACTACTTGTTGTACAGTTTGGGACACTGGCTCATTCTTCTGTATTGTATCAAATATAAGCTGCTTGTCTTCACTTTCAAGGCCCTTCACAGTCAATCCCCACCCTACCTATTATCTCTCATTCACTCTCCAGTTGTTGATGCTCACCTCTGATCAGCCCATGATATAAGCCTCCTCTGCTCACATGTTAAATTTTCACTCAAATACCTTTGTGCTTTCTCAGATGCTGCCCTTCCAACTTGGGAGGCACTCCCTGTAAATATCACAAAGCTACCTCATTGTTTTCTTTCAGTCCCTCCTTACTTGAGAATAGTTAGGCTGCTGGTATCAGTGCCTGTCACCACTATTGTCTTATTGTTTCCTTGTACTGTCCTGTCTGTCTATCTATCTGTTGACTCTTGTCTCATGCTTAGACTGTAAGCTCCTTAGGGTAGGGGCTGTGTTTTTGTTCTGTATTTGTACAGCTCCTAGCACAATGAGTCCATGACTAGGGCTCCTACGTGCTACGGTAATACAAATAATAACAGCAGCACTCACCTTGGATGTAGGAGATCTAATTTCAAATCCCTGTTGCAATGACTATTCAAATATATATACAAAGTAGAACAGTTTCAACAGGAGAGATTGAGAGCGACCCACCCCTGAATATCCCATAGCTCAGTGATTAGGGCACTCTTCTGATCCTCATCCAGCAGAGGGAATTGAACCTGGGTCGTCTATAGCCACACACTCCTAGCATTGATAGGCATCTACCTGGTCTTAACTCCTTTTGAGAAATGGTGCTTAGGCCATTGTCACATTCTGGGATGCAATCTACACCACTGAGGAGTTGTGTCACCACCTGCCCTTTAAACCTGGGTACCTTAAATGCTCTGCTGTGGCTCAAAGCCTGGACACCAACAGCCAGCAGACAAGCATGCATGGAGTGTCTGTGAGTTAAGCAGCTCTGGCTCAGCATTCTGATTCCAGCAGCCTGCTTGTCACATCCCAGCCATACGCGGGTATCTACCAGTCTTGGTTACTACTCTCCAACACTCTCCCAGTCCCGAATTTTCCCCAAACCGTGTGCTCTGCAATGTCCAGCCTCTTCCTGGACCATTCACAGGAATAATGATGTTTGTTTGCTCCTTTAAAGAGTCAATACCTCGCAGCTTGCCACATTAACTGGAGTTAACAATCACTTCAATTCAAATACAGCACTGGTTTGGTTTAGACTAAAATAGAACAAGTTTACTAACATAGATTAAGCCAATAAAATAAATATAGCCAAATAAAAAATAAAGGTAGGAGATGGTTACAAGTTAATAACAGTGAAAAACACTCTAAAAGTCTAAAACTTAATCTAGCCAGGTACAGCCTTTGTTTAAGAAGGTTTCTCTCACCAATCACTTTTAGATCAGCGTAGCTGACTGTCAGTCAGAACCTTACCCAAAAGTATAGGAGCTGGTTCCCCTTTGTCTTCCTCCTGAGGTGAAAGATAACTCAGGGTTCTTTGCCCCCCTCTTTTATAGCCCAGTGAAGAAGGATACTCCCCACCCTCAAAATGAAGTTCATTCAAGCTGTGAGGAAGGAAACATGGAGTCTGGTGGTAAAACAAGTTCTATGCTGGTTTCTTCCCCTGCTGGTGTTTGCTAAACTGCAAATTGATTTGTTCCTCACTCTCCAATGCAAATGAATGGCCTCTTGACACGTGGTTGCTAATTGATTCTGATGACACCTGACTGGAGGCACTGGCTTGTCCGTTGCCTGGGAGAAACCTGTTTATCCAGTCCCCAGACTTGTCTGGTAAACACATTTGTGTTCCACATTTGCTACATATTTGTATGAGCCCGTAGGTGTTTACCATGCACATACCTCACAAGAATATTAATGATCAGTGCATTATTAATTTTCCAATGATACCTTACAAGACACATGTCAGATATAGTTTATGACATTAATGAATTGGGGTAACTGAACTGGTCAGGCCAGATGAAACTCACTACCAGGTACCAATGAGCCCCTGACCCTCTTGCACTGGGATGTTGTTAGGATCACAGCCACACACACTTTTCTTGGCATTACCTACCAGCTAGCCTAAAAGGCTCCCTGCTCAGTTTGCTGGCTTTTGTGGATCTCATTCTTAAGTGCCTAACTCCCCTAGCATCGTACAGGAAGCCTGGATTCCTAATTTGGGACTGTGGATTCCATGAGGTGGCAGGGTGCCTAACAGTAGGTATTGCAATGATGAGCCTAAGTCCCCTTGTGTATTTAATACCTTGGGTGAAATCCTGACCCCATAGGAGTTTTCCAATTGACTTCACTGGGGTCAAGATTTCACCTCTTGTTGCTAATATGTCCAAAGACATATAGTTAACCCTTGTTAAATTATTATTCAGTGCCACCAATGTACTTAGTGCTGCACAGGACACAAAAAAGGCAACTCCTGTCCAGAGGAGCTTATGGCCTTATTTAACGCTTAACATTATTCTTGTTTTCCCCTGTATCAAATTTGTGAATCTTGACAGTGCATTCCTTTATAAAGGTTTTCCGGGAGATTCACTTAGAACTATTTTTATACAACTCTTGACTATCTAGCATGTAGATCTTCTGACACACCTGTCAGCTAAGTTATCCACATTTCTTTATTTTGTGCATCAGGTCTCCAGGTACAGACTCTTAAAATCAATTATACTGAGTGATGACAGAACCCTAAGAACTCTTCGTTCATGTTGATGGCACACTGCAGTACTACATGTACATTTACATTACTCCTAAAATGTATTACATGGTCAGGGACTAATATGAACTATTGATAATAAATACATTCAGTGTTGGCAGAAAAAAGCACAGGTCCCAGGAGATGGATTACATGTTCTTAATGGTCTTTTCCATATAATTTCTAAAAATTCTATTATCCTAAATTCAATCCTTGGCACTAACTATTTAAATCTTTTGGCTGAGATCAAGAATAGTATCAATTTATTATTTGCTTCTATCTTCTTGAGGGACTACTCCTTGCAAGGACAAGATGATGGAATCACTGATACAACTCATGTTTTCCTTCTTTCACTTCTATGAACTATGTTATTTTAATACTTGGCAGTTTGTGAAATTAACACACATCCTAGATAGCCCTAGTCCAGTGCTCTGAGTTCTCTCCCCAACTCTGCCACAGGCTGCGGGGTGACGCTGGATGACTCATGTCACCTATATGTGCCTCAGTTTCCACATCTGTAAAATGGGAATAATGATACAGACGTCCTATGTAAAGAACTTTGATAACTACTAATGAAAAGCACAATAACAACTAGGTAAGACTAAATAATAAATATGATATAATTAATTAGGAATCCAGACATTCCTACTCCCAAAAAATCCCTATTGATATTAATGGAAGCTTTGCCTGAGTAAGTACTGAGTGAAAATTAAGGGGAAGATTCTGGGTTGCCCTTCTTGAAGATACAGCACAGAAGAGACAGCCAAGGTTTGGGTGTACAGCAGGGGCGGGCAAACTTTTTAGCCTGAGGGCCACAATGGGTTTCCAAAATTGTATGGAGGGCCAGTTAGGGGAGGTGGTGCCTCCCCAAACAGCCAGGCATGGACTGGCCTCACCCCCTATCCGACCCCTCCTGCTTCTCGCCCCCTGATGGCCCCCCCCAGGACTCCTGACCCATCCAACCCACCCCCCCCCCCGTTCCCTGTCCCCTGACAGCCCCAGAACCTCTGCCCCTGACTACCCCCCGCAACCCCATCCAACCCCTCCTCTCATTCCTGACTGCCCCCCCGGGACCTCTGCCCCATCCAACTACCCCTTCTCCCTGTCCCGACTGCCCTCCGAACCACTGCTCCCGACTGCCCCCCGCCGTCCCATCCAACCTCCCCCTCCTTCCTGACTGCCCCCTGGGGACTGCTGCCCCCATTCAACCCCCCTGTTCCCTGCCCTCTGACCGCCCCAACTCCTATCCAGACCCCTGACCACCACCCTGAACTCCCCTGCCCTCTATCCACACACACCCCGCCGCTCTCTGCCCCCTTACTGCGCTGCCTGGAGCACCAGTGGCTGGCGGTGCTACAGCCACGCCGCCAGAGCACCAGGACAGGCAGCCGCGCTGCCCGGCTGGAGCCAGCCATGCCACCGTGCAGCACAGAGCACCGGGTCAGGCCCCGGCTCTGCAGCTGCGCTGCCCCAGGAGCTTGCAGCCCCGCCGTCCAGAGCATTGTGCTGGCGGCAAAGCGAGCGGAGGCCGTGGGGGAGGCGGAATAGCAGGGGAGAGGCCGGGGCTAGCCTCTCGGGCCAGGAGCTCAGGGACCGGGCAGGAGGGTCCCGCGGGCCAGATGTGGCCTGCGGGCTGGATGTGGCCTGTGGGCCGTAGTTTGCCCACTTATGGTGTACAGGATTGGAGTGGATGGGAAAAATCTGTCTCTAAGTAATTTGGTATTTTGTTCATTTTGTATAATATGTTGGGATGGTCATATCCTTGAAATTGTGTGTGATTGATTGGCTCTCTCTAGAAGAAGAGCTTTGCATGTTGTAAAAAACAATGACAACCTGGAGTTTGTGTTTCTTTTTCTTAAAAATAACCACGCATTGATTCTCTGAAGCTTATAGAAGAGAAGGGAAATATAAAACTGGACCACTTTACTGAGGCGAAATAATTGTCTCTGGATAGAACAGCTTACTGTGGTGTATATTAAAAAGGAGGAGTCAGGGGAGAATGATCAATTGCTATGTTAATACTCTTAAGTATGATAATACAAGATCTGCTATTAAAAGCCACATAGCACTGATGTAGTGCGGCTGTCACAGAGGGCAGATTTGTTATTGAGGGAATGAAACCTGCAGTGTTGTGCAAGTTACTAATCCTGATACCTGTTTTCCTGAAACCTAACCCACAGGGCAAGGATTTAATCAATTTGTTGTCATGAGTGGACAGCAAAAGGGATCTATGCATCAGATGTGATTGAGAATTCCACCTGCTTTTCATCCTGAGTTTACATACCTATGATATTAACGTGATTTTTGATGCTTAACCAAAGGTGAATGGAAAAGCTTTTGTAAGTAAAAATCTGCTTAAGGACTCTATCAATAGTAGGTTGTGTGTGGATATACTTGAAGTGACAAATACATTTGCATTTTGTAATAAAACTTGTGAAAATCAGTCCCTCAATTTTTTAGTGCCAAGCTAAGAAATTGTGGAGAGTTTAAGTTGGATCTGTCAAATTTGTTTCCACCTCTGTGGAACCTGCAAATCCTGCATTTACAAAAGTCAGTCTGGTAATTATATTGTAAATGGCTCCATATTATATATATATATATATATATATATACACAAACACACACACACTTAAATGCTCATTTGTGTGCACAAATGTGGATTTTGTGAACATAAGAGGCCCATGCAACAATTATGAAAGAGCATCTTAGTTGCCTGCTTTTGAGAATCTATCCATTTATATCTACACATATATTTTGATACTGACTTACTATCTTGAATTAAAAATAACAGAGGCTATGGCGCTCACCATTGAAACTGCAGATTGAACTCCAGTCTTCCACCCAATAGGAGTTTTGCTTGAGGAAGAATCCAGTGTTGGGCCCTTAATATTAAATAAGAAAAATGGAATTACTTAACCTTAAAGAGCTTGAACCTCCATTTCTTGCACATTGAAAATGTTCACCGAAGACAATGGGCATTTTTGTTGCAAAAGGAATGCAGGATCAGGCCCCAAATCTACTCATTACCTACCAAATTATCATAAGGAATATGGAGAATGTTATATTGCATCCAAAAGTCACATTTAATGCCCTATATTTTCTTTACACATTATTTCATGCAGCGTTTGTAATTCTGAATAATGTCTTTATGTGTTTGGATTAATATACAGAGTAAAAGAGGAAGCAATTGCAGCTATACTACTGTCAGATACAGAGCATTGCACAAATTGTAGGAATTCACAGTGTGTGCTTTACACGGAGCCAAACCAGTTCTGTAAAATACTATGAATAATTCTACAAAACACCACAGGATCCACCTCCCCTGAACCCCATTCAAACAGATTTCTGATTTTTTTTTTTTTTTTTGGACAGTGATTGGTATACATATGTCAGGGAAGGTCAGAGTTTCTGAACAGCAAGAAGCAATTATACACATATTGCTTCTCGAACTATAAATCACAAGCTTAGTGGGTAATGGGCAGTTTCCAGTTATTGTGACCCAACTAAGGCCCATGTTTTGTACCGAGCATTTTTGCACATTATAGAACATATAATGACAACCTTCAAAAAGTGGCAAACTGCTCAGACATAATGGCAAGCCTTGAAACAGCTGCAAGAATCCCAGGAAGTCTAGCCAGCATGTGGGGCATGGCAAAGAAATAATTTTATCATACAAGGTCTCTGAACACATCAGTAAACGTTGCAAAATAAGTTAGTTTTCCTCCTTGCTCCCACTACTGTATTGTGAGTTGTTCTCCCACAAATACTTGCAATGGTAGTGGATCCTACAGGTAATGTGATACAGACCTGACAGAATATGCAATACAGACCTGACAGAAAAAGTACTTTAGTTCATCTTATAGTTTATTAATTAAACTATAGGTAAGCTATAGTAAATTAAGGTAAAAAAGAATGCGGGAAGGGAGTGGAGAAAAGGGGAACATAAATATATGCAAAACATTCTCTACTACTATACATCCGAATGCAAAAATAGTTTAGGCTATACATTTTCTCCCACTTGTTACAATTTGTAAATTTTCACCAAACCCCAGGTGAGACAAATAGCTGTGACCGGACCCTCAGCTGGTGTAAACTGAATACACTGATTTGCTGAGACTGACCCATAGTTCCTTGGGTTGACACTCTCAGTATTTCAGTTACTTGTTTCTAATATGCTCTCTTAAAACTCTGCAAAGTCGAGAAATCCGAATGCTTGTTACAGTAATTGCAGGAATAATGGCTTCATGCTACAACCCATATTCACATGAGTAATCCTTACTCACACAAGTAGTCCCACTGAAGTTACTGGGACTACTCCTGGTACAATGAGTGCAATGGTTTGTTTTAATATCTAAACATAAAAGGTCATTCTGTGATCACCGGGCAATGTGATTAGAATTATGACAAGGCTGTGTAGTCTCACCCTTCCCCTTTTCTTCCCTGATTCATTTGAGGTTAAGGACAGATCTTGGCAGAGTACATTAAAGTAAAAGGGTTTCTAACTCAGTAATCAGTCTTGGGAGCACTTTCCTTCTTGGATTCTGAGTTTGAAATATATGCCGTGCAAGCAGATGTTTATAAAGAGCTGCAAGGAGGAGTTAATGTCCATATTCACTCCAAAAACATTATGTGCTTGCATGTAAAAAATGAATTTGCAGAGCTCTGGAGAGCTTAAGTATATCACTGCTAGTAAAAATTAAAACTAATTGAGCAGGGGAACCTGAGGCCAGCACATATATTTACATAGAGAATATAAGCACTCCTTTTTTTTAACTGTAGAAACACTCGGCTGTGATGTTATAAGGAACATTCATAGATTTATTCTAAAAGCAGCAGGTCAAATCTTTTCTTTAGATCTACATGTTGTATAACCAAGGTAGGGGGTGACATTAACCTCTTTGAGGAAACTACAGTCCACCCAAATTCTAGTATTCTCCAAAAAATACATACCTCTATATCTACATCCATGTTCAAAATGGGGGAGGGAGAGGGGAAGGATGGCACCCCTTCCATCCACTGTTTTCCCTTTTGTATAATAGCACCAGTGAGAAGTGTGTGTACCCAGAGTCAGTTTGGGCACCAATTCACACATCATCTATATCTAAATAACCAAGGGATATTCTGATCAGTAATGGGCAGAATTGCCAAAATGCTGGAGTTATACACCATGCAAGTTACAGCATACTTTTGATGGAACACAAACTTTTGTTTTTTGAGAATCCTGAGATTTTAAACCAGGAGCACTATCTGAATACAATGGGATCTGATTCTCCTCTCACTTACACCAGTGTACATCTGGAGTAAATCCATTTAAGTCGATGGAGTTACATTAGTGTAAATCAGCATGGGTTTAGTGTCTGATGTAGCTTCCCTTCTTCCCCGCACCCAAAACATGTATATATGAGGATGGTATTTTGTCATGTCTTTGCATATAATGCCCATTAGCAATACTTCATATAACAGGTATTATTTATCACTTATTCTTATTATTAATAAAGCACCCATTACTCTGGTACCTAGGTACACTTTACTTAGTTTAAATCACGAGCAAGCACTAATTTCCCCCCTAAAATAGGGAATATATATACTCTGAGATATTCAGTTCATGGTACACTGTAACAGCCAAAGTATAATTTATTCACGTCTGATTGGATTACACTACTCCAATAATTTTGTAGTTTCATCTGAGAAAAACCACATATTGATTCTCTAGTCTTCCCTTCCCATCATTTTTTTAGAAACAGTCTGTGGAAAAAACACTTCTCGTCAGAAATTGCTTATGGAGAAGGTATGTAAGGAAGTATGCTCAGAGGTAACAAGGCAGATTAAGACGTTTATCCTCATTTTGGCAATGTCATTTCCATGAAAAACCATGAATCTTTGTATTAAAGTGTTTTTTCCATGTGTAACTTGTGCAGGCTATGCCCTAATTTACCCTTTGATGACCTTGCAGTAGAAGGGGGAGGGATAGCTCAGTGGCAGGGCCGGCTCTGGCTTTTTGGCTGCCCCAAGCAAAAAAAAAAAAACAAGAAAAAAAAACGGGGCGGCCAGAGCGCGGGTGCAGGGGGACCGGCTTGGGTGGGGGGGAGGAGAGGGAAGGAGCGGGCGGGAGAGAGAGAGAAGAGGGCAGCCAGGGCTACAGCAGGGGCACTGCCACGCGGCCCCTCCCGCTGCACCGCCTCCTGCCACCTACAGCAAGGGCTCCGCTCCGGTCAGCGGGGAGGGAAGGAAGAGGACCACCTTGCAGGGCGCTCTGGTTCTCTGCGCCGCCGCCCCCTACAGGGCGGCCGGAGCGGAACAAGAACAACAACAACAACAAAAAGCGGCCGTGCCGCCCTAGGATTGGGCAGAATGCCGCCCCCAACAATCTGCTGCCCCAAGTACCAGCTTGCTCAGCTGGTGCCTGGAGCTGGCCCTGCTCAGTGGTTTGAGCATTGGCTTGCTAAATCTAGGGTTGTGAGTTCAATTCTTGAACGGGCCACTTAGGGATCTGGGGCAAAATCAGAATTCAGTCTGGCTAGTGAAGGCAGAGGGCTGGACTCAATGACCTCTTGGGGTCCCTTCCAGTTTTATGAGATAGGTATATCTCCATATAACATGTCCTTCTGATCAGGAGACTTTGTTACTGTAATTCCTCTTTAGTAGTAGTACTTCCAGCAGTTCTTCTCTGCCACTTTCAGTTTGTGCGAACTCCTGTATTACATCTTGTCATTGGATTGAGTAGCCATGATCATATTAGTTTTCTGCAAAGCTAGGTTAAATAGGGCAGCAGCATATCCGTTTACATAGAAGCATATAGGAGCTTTGTCTGTGTAAGGACTGAAGTATTGAGCCCTTAATTTTTTTTTACATAAAACTTTAGAGTTTGCAGAATGCACCAAAAATCACAAAGACCCTAAAGTTGCAGAATCTTACAGGTTTTTTACACTATAACTCTGTACCTATAGCTCTTTTCAGGCCCAATGCTGCTCCTATTGAAGTCAATTACAAAATTCCCTTTGATGCCAATGGGAACAGGATCAGGTTCTTAAAGAAGATTTTGCTTCATGAGATACTTATAGTCTCTCATATACAAAAACTGAAACTGAGGGCAGCATCTCCTGTGCTTCTAAGGCAAAAAGAAAATGTAATTCTTCCACCTCCTGTGTGAAATCACAAAGTGGGGGAAGGGCTCACTGAAAATGATCACTAATTATTTTTCAGTTATTATTCTCCCCTCCCCCATGCCTAACAAAGGCACTAGTTCTAATTAAGGACGATTTAACCTTCCATCTTCAACAAATTTTTGCTAGAACCATGCTTTAAAAGTATTGTTAGAATTTTTTTTTTAATAATATAAGAGACTTTTTGCCATCACCATAGGCCAAAATGGCATTAAAATGTCTTTTAATTCTCAACAAAACACAAAAAAGCACTTCTGGGCTGACACCAAACATGAAAACTTTCAGCCCCAAGATAGAACTTTATAAAAAATTATCACTGTCTGCAGTCTGGGGGTTATAATGGAAATAATTTAAAAAGTCATTGCAATAGCTTTTGCAACTATCAAAAGCTATGCATTCATTTCCATTTGTATAATAAAGGTAAGTAGTAATATTTCTTTCTGTACTAGTCCAAACAAGTTCTAACTACTGTATCATTGTTAATAACATGTAAAATATTATATTAAGTTGATAATATTTGGCTATTTGGGAACAATGTAACCAATTCCATCTCGTCTATACTATAATTAAAAAAATCTGAACAATATTTTGAGCCCAACTTTCATCACAGTGTGTACTTTTAATAGGTATTGTATATCTCATTTCACACACACACTATACTGAAATGTAATACCATACTACTACTCCTGGGAACAAGCAACATAATTAAAATTCTTTGTGAGTTTGATTTTCTCGTTACTTATTGCCTTTAAAATAAGTAAATTGTAATTAAGAGCCACTTTCTTGGATTTTATCTACTGGTTGTACAGTTTATACTTTAGATTTAAAATAGCGATTTAGACAATAATGCATAACAGCAGAGTAGTTATTTATAATAGCTGTGCACCTGTGGTTGATTGTCAGTTGTAAAGCAAAGCTTAATGCTTTCAATTCTCTTGTGTATTATAATAGGAGTGGTAGTGACCACTATACGTGCAATAGTTTAGGATGTAATGATACTTTCACTAGAGCCTTACTTTTCTGATTGCTAGTGACTTTTCAAATATATTTCTTTTGGACAGAAATTCTCCACAATTAGTACCAGCCCAGATGTGTATGGATTTTTTTTGTTTGTTTTTGTAAGCTCAGGCAAAATCAATTCACCCATTTGTTAGTTGAGTATGTGTAAATGAAATAAAACAAATGAAAAAACAAATCACAATTTTCCCATAAATGCCAAATCAGATATTTTGTACATGCATAACTCAAAAAATGTCTTTCTGGATTTTGTTTAAATGTAACTTCTTCCAATGCTCTCACTTAGAACTGTAGTTTTAAAGTCATACATTGAATGTTTTTCTCACATAAATATACAGTAGGATCTTCCATTAGAGTTTTTTGCTGTATCTATGACTTTGAATGCTGAGGGTATACACGTGCAGTGTACTTTGCTATTTAGTTTTTCTTTTGATTCTAACAGAGCTTTGAACTATCTGAAAGGTGACCACACAGGTCAATTCTGTGAGTGGTGAAGCATGGATTCGCAGTGGGAGAACTATTGCAATGATTTAGTTACAGCAGAAGAGGGATGTGTCCACACTGCCACTACACAGATATAACTCCCATCAGTGTGAAGTTACATTGGATGTGAACTGGAATTACTTTCACTGATAGATGTTTGAAGAACAAATTTCTGTATGGATGCATGGAAGGTCATTTCTACCAATATAAGGACACTTCTTACCTGGCTGGAGTTTTCATGTGTAGACAGAACCTTAGTTTCCCTTGTCTGAAAAATATTTACCTATCTTACACTGGTCTTATGAGGTATAATTAGTTAAGGTTTGTAACATGCTTTGAGATCTTTGAATGAAAGATGCTATCTGATGAAAGTGCAGTGGGTTATTACTATTGTATTGTTGTTAAAGCTATGCTAGTTTCTAGCACCATTAAAATATAAAGGAAAATTGAATTGTTTGCCAAACTGAAAAGGAAAAGTAATTTTCATAGGATCTGAGGATCTAAACAATGAAAAAAGAAAATATTTCAAAAAGGAAAGTACTGACCTTTGAAGAAAATAACTGTAAATGAGACAAGCAATCAGCTTACTCTGGACTGGGATGATGTCATTATCAATTAGTGAGAGTACTTTCTTTTATCACAGCCATCTATCTGGTCTATGTTCTGATTTAGTGTACCGCCACAGGGCCAAAGTCGACTGTGGAGTAACTCCACTGGGATCAATGGAGTTACACCAGGAATTAGCTTTACTAGTGATGCAATGTTCGTATGTGACAGACATACTTAGAGAAACGTTGTCAGAAAAGAGCAATACGGAGAGATTCATTCCTGCCATAAATCTTTTCAACTTCACGTTAATGTTATTTATTCACTTGAGATAGAGAGGACACCATATAATATATGTATATTGTGTAATATGGTATAGTGGTTTTGTAATGTAAACTGTCCATTAGTAATGCAAAGCAACTTATTTTCAACATCTAGATCATTACCGCCAGTTTTTCTTCTAGGTTTCCACATGTAATAAATCCTGGTGAAGTCACCATCTTGTTCTCCTTTCCTTATACTTCTGCTCAAATCATTCTGCCCTAAAATGTGTTTAAACTGGCCCTGGCATCTTACAGAGCTGTTTAGTTTTAAGAACTAAAGTCCTTCCCTCAAGTTCTGCACCTGAAATCCTGGTCCCATGGAGGTCAATGGGAATTTTGCCATTGACTTCAATGGGAATATGATTTCACCCTTTTAATGCTGTCTGGAGTGGCTCACAACCATGAGTGCCTACTTCATGGCAAACTGTCAAAAAACCAGGCAGACCTCCCAAACTGGTCGTATGGTCTATATTTAGATTTCACTAACCTAACAACAAATGTGAACTCCCGAAGTACTACAAGTACAATAGTCTTATGATGGAATCACAGACACTTAGACATTCCAGTCTATCTAGTCACTCAGGCAAGCTGGACTTATTGATAAATAGTCACTTCTACCAAAAATCAGAAATATTCCAGGTTACACCCAGTCCCAAGAGACCAGTCACTCACCCAGGCTGATTTGCATCCTAGATCTCATACCAAAGACAACACTGGTAGCCAATTGTATATAGTAAACTAACTAAACGTTTACTAGCTAAGAAAAAGAAATGAGAGTTATTGAGAGGTTAAAGTAGGTAAAATATATGTATAGATGAGTCACAGTATATCATTCCAAATGGTAGCAGAGATGTAGTAATCTGCCAGTTTCCCAAAAGTCTCTCAGGGCTACCTATAACAACTCTAGAGATCTCCATCTTCTTGTTCAGTTATTCTGTCCTGTTAGAATCCAAACAATCCAGAGATGAAAAATTTTTCCTTGTGTCCATACTTATAGCTTCTTTTCACAGCAAAACAATCTAACACCATCACTACCCACATGGGCTCTTTCTTTGAGGGTGGAGAGGGGTGCATTTAGAGTCTTTGATCTCCAATCATCACACACAATGACCACTTGTTTTCAAATGTGCAAGAATTAGTACTTGCTACAGTGAAAAGTGTAGAGGGTCTCCAATGCCAGACCCTCTCCCTGTGACCAGAGTATCGGACATGGTTGGTGTTCCCCAGCATGCTAGCAATCCCTAACTGCTGTATGAGTTCCTCTGGGCCATTGGCAATCCTATAAGGTAGAGTAGCCTTCAATTGCTTGGTGTGTGGCTGGTCCAGGATTTAGGGAGCACAGTGATGACTTTAAAACACCTTTACATTCCCTTCTTGAGCTGTGCCATTATGAATGTAACAGTAGGCTATATGTATTGCTGTTTTCAGCTCTCTGCCAGCCAACGACACCACTCCAAATCTAGTAGCTGCTACCACATAATTAAAATCTTCTAAAACAGTTGACACTTGTTAGTGTTTCACATATAAGCTTTTGTTCAGATCAATACATAACATTTATTTTACATGCTGTCTTTTGGGTAGATGGGTAGTCTACCATGGAGGGCAGTAGCACCTAGTGGTCTGCCCACCCTGCCATGACGCTTTAAGGCAGAGGTCCGTTGTTACATGGGGTGCACCCCCCCCAGGGGGGCACAGAGGACCCTTCAGGGGAGCTTGGCAGGGCCTGCGCCAGCCCCCACACGGGGCAGAAAGGGAGCACCACCCAGCCCCTCCCCATCCTCAGCTCTGCTCCAATCCTGCCCGCAGCCACATCCCCTGCTCATGGCCCTGTGCCTGGCCCCGTCCACAGCCTCAGTGCGGCTCTGCTCCCAGCCCTACCCCCTGCCTTTGCCCCTAACTGCAGCTTGATCCCCGGCTCCTCTCCTGGCCCCAGACCTATCCCCAGCTGCGGCCCGAGCCCTGGCCCCCTTACCTCTGTCCAGGTCCTCCCCCACCCCTCAAGCCAGGGCCCCACTCTCAGCCCTGGTGGGAGTGCCGACAGGGGCTGGGGGGCGTGACCCTCAAAAGTTTGGGGAACACTGTTTTAGGGCATCTTTTCTAGTCATCTTCCCATTCAGGATCAACAGTGCAGTCCAGAAAAGTCAAAAACGCCAGTTTAGCCAAAGACTCTGTCAAACTATGGACAGAGAATTAAAAACATTCTATCTAGTTACTTATATGGTACCCCTGGACTGTAGTATCTGAATATCTCCTAAGTACTGAATAACCAAAGTCCAAGAGAACATAAATGCAGTCTTGTGCCTATAGATATCAGTATCACCTCATCTAATACCATCACATGTATTTCCTCAGACTGAGCGTTTTCATTCTTAGTGCCCAGTCTGCATTGTCAGATTTTCTGGAAACACTTGAGTTGAACACACAGCTTAATTTGCAGCTCACAATTTTGATTGGTCAGACTGATTTGAACATCTCCAAGAGTGTAACATATACACCTCTGTTTTGCAGCTCTGAAGTGAACTCAGGTAATAGTGTGTTCCCAGGAAACAGGACAAAATTGCTCATGGCAAATATAGGTCAGCCATGGCAACACAATCTTAGAGCAAGGGCCTGGGAATGAAGGTTCCTATTCCCTCTTCTGTCACTTACTTAATTTGTTGCTTTGGCCAAGTCATTTAGGGCCAGATTTGTAAAGATATTTAGCCACATAATCATGCAGAAAGGCACCTAGAAGAATTTTCAAAAGCACCTAGGTGCCTATTTGTATGTTTTGGTTTCTAAATACCTTTGAAAAAATTGCCTTTTAGCTTCTGTGGGTCTCTGTTTCTCCATCTGTAAAATGGGTATAAGTACTATGTACTTAGCTCCAGAAGGATCTGAGAATTGCTTCATTTATATTTATTAAGCACTATGAAGCTGTAAATCCCTATATAACCATGAAGTATCATAATTTTCTTGTTAAATATATTATTGGTTGGAGGGTCAAAGTTTAATAATATATACTCAATGGGAAGCCAGAAAAGTAAATACAATACAGATTTAAGTACTGTACTAAATTATCTGGGAAGAAATACCTTGGGAAATCTGAAATATTGGTTAATGAAGAATTATTTAGGAAATAATCAAACCTATGCAGATTTATCATGGTGTGAAGAACAATCTCATCTGTGCTAAGGGCCCAGTTTTTAACCTCATGGTAGAGTCAGACCTTGGAATTACAATTCTCTGATTCCTTCTCCATTACAAGTTTTCCTGCATGTCTTTGAGCCACTTTTCTATCCTTCAGGGAATACGACTAATTGACCAGAAAGGGCAGAACCTTCCATTTTAAACTGTACTATGCTTTTTTTAAGTGGCTTGACCAATGATATGCTAATAAAAATATTAATTCATTATACACCTTTCCTTTTTTGCCTTTCATCCCAAAGGATCCTCTAGCACTTCATAAACTACATACATGCAGTATTGGCAGAATTTAGCCACCTCTGGAGCACTAGGAGGCATCCAAGAGTACGTCTAAACTAGACTTTTTTGCTTCTGTTTTAACTCAAGTATCCTGCTTGCCAGGTAATATGATTGGAAATGCTTGTCTATACATGCCCAAAAGTTTGTGGCTCTCCTTAGGGTCCAGCCTAAAGCCCAATCCTGTTCCCACTTCCAGAGAAGAGAGGTATAATGGGGCCTCCGGGTAAACTAACTAAATAAATCAAACACAAACTCCCTCAAACCACCTGCTGTACCACCATGTACCTCCACCACATTGCCACACATTGTTCTTTGTGTTGTAATGGTTATCTGTACCACTTTTCCTTGGCAGTATTCAGAGACATACCACAGCAAGACAGTTAGTTAAAGGCGAACAAGTCAAAGTTATCTGACGGGTTTTCTATTACCATGTGTTGCAGTTATGGATGATGTAGCTAACTAGCATGTAATTTCTATCTTGGTGCTAGATGAGTTAGTGGCCCAACACCTTGCAACTTCTCCATGACTTTAGTTGGGTGGAAATAGTCTCCTTCTCTGCCAGATCTGATGGTTTCATTTATGAGGCTGGACCATGTCTTGTACATGTCAAAGTAGTTGCTGCAGCAGAATCTTGTTTGCTGATTGGTTTTTTGGTGGTATTCCTCCCACCAAAGAGTCCATTTCCTACATACAATCGTGTGTCAGAAGTCACTGGCACTTTCCCAGTTTGACAGTGTGCAAGCTAACTCGTTGTTACATGGTGTTGTCACAGCCTTGTTAGTTTTAACAGGCTAAACAATGTGAGCACAGAGGGTTACATCTCAGTATAGGAGATGAATATTTTGTGCATTGTGATCTATTATATTCCATATTTTGTAACAGGCATAGAATGCCATAAAAGACTTCACAGTTGTAGAGCTGAAATCTTAGATCTGACTGATTCTTTTAATATATATATATATATTCTAGAGTCCCTGTGGGATCCAAAAGATGTCTGAATTGCGAAGGCTGTTGGGAGTAGTACATTCATACCAACATTTATGACTGTACCACCTAGTTAACTGTTTTTAGTTTAGTGACTGAATTTGTTCCTGATTTCTACAGCTCTTTGATCCCCTTGTAGAGATGGATGAGTGGGCAGAATGGGGTTGATTATAATTGGTTTAATAAGCAAAAAGAAATTTTTTCCATTGTTTGTTCAGCATTTTACTAAACATGTGGCGTAATTACAGTTACATTGCTTGTCAAAACAATGATCTTTTGTCTTATTTTCAATCTGATATTGCTTATTTTGTTGAGCTGCACTGATTTAAGCAAAATATTAATTGAAATAGAAAACAGATTTTCTTAACATCCATGAAAACACCAGTAATTTATATTTGGTGTTCAATGCATTTAACTTCTCTTGGAAATCACTGTTCACAACTCAACTTGGTACCTCACAAACCCTCTCTTTTTTGTGACAGTAGTAGCACATGTGCCACATGCTGCAGTAATGGGTCAGACAAACGCTAGTTTTTCCACCAAAGGAATTCCTTTGAGTTCTACATTCAGTCTTAAAAATATGCTGAGGTAGTCGCTTAGTATCAGTGTGATTCTAATAATTGTATGCAACTGTCTCATTAAAAACAATTCAACTTTATATAGCCATAAATAAGCTACTGTACAGTTGTAATTTGTTCCCAGGCCATTAAGTAGTATAATACAGATACTTTTGATAGGGTAGATAATAATAATAATAATAATAAAAAAAAAATCTACCAACTATATATGTAGGCATCCTATTTTATTTTCAGAGTCATGTTTATATTTAAGATCTGTGGTGAATTATTTAATCCAAATGTAAACTGAAAATAATGTGCATTCAGAGAAAATATAACAATATATCCAGGACAAATGTCTATCTCATTTTCTCTTCATGATTTTAATTCAATGCATTGAATTTCAGTCGTTCATAAATAAATTGTACAATCAGCTTTATGACCAGATATACAGTATGCTGAATTAAATGATTTTGCACAGAAACACATAAAATCTATCCACTATCTTTAGGAAACAGTAGGAAACTTGCAACCTTCACTACCCACTAATATGATTCAGACATCAACTGTGAAATAATCCAAATGTTTTCTGGGTAACAGCTTCTGCAGTTATCACAGCAAGGTTTTAAAAACAATAATTGTATGTTAGAAACATTGTACAATGGGGTCTATTCTCTAAGGGATGCTTGGAGGTCTCCAGCCACTTAAATCTCAGAGGAAGGTTTGCAATGAAATGCAAATCTCCAGATTTCAGGTTTCCCTACAACCTTGAAACCAGGTTCAAAAGTCTTGGTAAGGTTCTTCTAAGTGATCCTGAGCCAATTTATAACTTTGCATTGAAAGTATGTATGTAGTTTCTTATGGCTTGACACAAAAGCAGGTCACAGAAGCCAAAGGAAAAACAAGATGTGAAGGAAGCAGGAGTGATCCACAGTATTAAATGAAGCAGAAATGGCAAGGAGGGTAAGAATGGATTACTGGCCTTGAGACACAGTGAGGAAGAAGCTGTTTAAGATTTTGGTGAGAACTGTTTCAGAGGAATGGAGAAAGCAGAAACTGGACTAAAGTGGATCCAAAAGTGATCTTAAGGTGAGGAAGATGACACAATGATTGTGAACCACCCAATCAGTGAACTAAGAGGAGGGAGATAGAGTTATAGTTGGAGAGACTGTTAGAGTCAGGAATAGAGGTCTGATTCTTATTGACTTTGCTTTGGTAGTAAAGTGGTCTTAAAATGGGTCCATGTAACTTTCACTTTGGTATAAATGAAAACCAGGCCATAGATTTTTAAGGATGGGAGAAGCAATGACATATTTGTATGCAGTGGGAAAGAATCCAGAGGAGGTGGACAGGTTCACAGTGAGGGAAGGGAAGGAGGGGTGTGGTTGGGACAAGAGAGGTTAATAGCTTAGAGGGAGTAGGGTGAAGGACAGGTGGAAGGATCACAAGTGGGAAGTTAGTGAGAGATCTCACAGTCATTAACAGGTGAGAAGTATGGGAGGTGAGGAGAGGAAGAAAGAAGCTGGGGGAAGGGGAAAGTTATGACAGATCTTGTCAGTCTTCTCCTTAAAGCTATCTAGTATGGGAAATAGTTGTCAAATGTTCACTTTTTAATGATAACCACTACACATTTTCTGATACCCTAATTTAAAAATACTTTGGGAGAGAAAGGGGATAGAAGTAAATAAAAGTACAAGATTGTACTTCTCAATGCTTGACTATCTTCAATGGTAATTTTAGTAGAAATCTGGAGGAAAGTGAATCCAGAATTGTAGGATGGTTGAAAGAACCCTGGAGGCTAATTATGGGTTCCTCATCTATTTTGTAACCACTGAGCCTTATGGTTTGGGGGTTTGAAGCTGCATTAAAAAAACCCAACAGACCTTGACATCTAAATGTGCTCCATGTTTTATTATACATCATGAGCTATATTTAAACTATTTTTCTGTTTATATCAAAATGTATAGTAATTAAAATGCAACTATAGCCATGAATGAACTGTGCTGCTCTTTCTGAGATCATAAATGCAATTTTAAACAAATAGATAATGTCCTAGAGTTTAAAGTGAATGTTTATGTCCTTATAAACTTCTTAGTGGCAATACTCCTGCTGTGAAAACAGCAGCTGAAGGAGGGTAGATTAAATTCTTTTGGCCAGATACCGTTCCTTGTTGTTTTTATTAGAAAAACTCCCACTGATTTTAATGGGAGATGGATCAGATTCTGACTTTAATGGTATGTAAGTCTCAGATGTATACATAATATCACTTATATATGTATACACACTAATTTTAATGTCAGCATTCCCTCATCAAGATTTACCACACAGAAAATGCTGATCGTGTGACGTATACTCACTACTTTAAAATGAGTACAGTGTGATATTTTCAAAATATTATTTGGGATGGGGGAAAAGGCCAATGTACAGATTCTAATGATATTTAGACTCTAAGGTGTTCATATTTGGATGATATTGAGACTCCTGTATATTGACCTCTGAACCTGATTGTATTCAACTCCTCCTCCAGAAGACCTTAACATGCATCTTAAGAGGGTTTATTTGGGAAGGTGTGTTGGTGGTTATTTAGTAGCCAGCAAAACACTTCTTCCATACAGTCCCCATCATTTCAGAATTTTCAGAGGGTCCTGAGCAACCTAGTAAGCTAACTATCTTCTTCACCTAATCTTGAAAGGTATTTTGGAGGACAGGAGTGAAGAGGACAAAATCATCCACTCCCCTATCCTACAGCAAAGAAAACAGGAAACCTATTAGGACATATTAACGGACTAGGGTCACTGGCTTCACTAATGGGTTTACATCTGTAAATATTTGTGGGAATTATAAAATCAGTAAGTTTTTTTCCTCCTGAATATCTCTAAGGCATTCAATGCTTCAGTGTTTGGACCTCTTCATGTGGACACTGTCTGATGTTCAGCTTCCTGACTGGATACAAATAGCTAGCTTTCATATTCAGAGACAAATTTTTAAAGGGGCTTCACCTGGGCAAATTTATTTGCTTCTGAAAATTGAAACCAATAGGAGTTACAGATACAGAGTAGTGTTCAGAATTAGGCCCCGACTTTGCAAACTCCAAAAGCCTACATAGTAAAGCATGTGAACCTTGGGGTATTTATCCAAAACAAATCCTCCAGCTCCTTGAGGCTTCATCCATGACTATTAATAACCCATCTTTGTTTCACCTTTTGGAAGAGAAATGTTGCACTAAAATGACAACTTAATATCCTGTGCAGAGGCTGTTTCTCTGTGTGACTCATCAATGTATTGTATTCCAGAGCACAAGTATGAATCATAGAGCACTGACAGAGGAATACAAATGAATCTATTAAGGTATATTTCCTTCCTCACTTTTGTTTTTTTACTTTAAAAAACGAACACTTTTTTTCTCCTAGCTATGAAACTTTCCAGAATAAAATGCCTCTGGGATGAAAGCAAAGTTTGCTAGCTGGCAGTGTTAGGGAAGACCCCGTTTTTCTTGTGATTGAACCTAGCCAGAGACAGAGATTTAAGGCAAATTATTTAGCAGCATTTCTTCTGTGCTAAAAGGGAAAAAACTAATTTCTTGGGCTGTGATCATCACAATATTCAATATCTCTGCTATTAGGTATCACAGTAATGGGCATTCTATAAGAACCTAGATAAATTAAACGTTGTTCCCAAGATTAATAGCTGCTGTGTAATAAATAAATACATTTTATGAGAGTCATTGCTGATAAATTTTTAAAGAGAATATCTGGCATTCATTAAAGTTGGTATGAGCATGGCCATTGACTTTAATGGGTGCAGGCTCAGGCTTATGATTGTAATGAAAGGTGTCAGAGTAACAATACTGACTATAGAAACTAAGGCCTCCTCATTTCCTTTATTGGAATAGTACCATAGCTTTACCTTGCTGCCCACAATACATTAACCAATTGAAACTATGTGGATATTTAACTTTCTTATTTAGTCTTAATCCATTTTTAGTCTTCAGTCTACTCTATTATGCGTGTGTATCATCGGGGTGTTGTGTGTAAAGGGGGATTGCCCCTGTTTAGCACCCTGAATCTGTTCTTTTTGCAGAGTTGTCAAATCTCATCGCAAAAAGTCCTCAGCCGCACCCTTGCTCGCTGGGTAGTACTACCCCTGTCTCCAGAGCCGGCTCCAGCATTTCTGCCACCCCAAGCCAAAAAAAAAAAAAAAGCCGCAATCGCGATCGCCGGCTGCAATTGGAAAAAAAATAAAATAAAAAAAAGCCGCGATCGGCGGCTGCAGTTCAGTGGCAGGTCCTTCGCTCCTAGAGGGAGTGAGGGACCTGCCGCCCCCGAATTGCCACAGGTGCCGCCCCTCTCCCTTGGCCGCCCCTTGTTAAGCTGGTGCTTGGAGCCGGCCCTGCCTGTCTCTAGCCCTATCGGTGGGACAGAGCAAACTAATAGTCTGCAGCTCCTAGCCTCCTGGCAAGGCCTGACAATAGCAGCCTGGGACTCTAGCTCTTTGGACGGGGCGGGGCAAACAAACAGCCCACAGCCTTCTGGCTGGGGCAAACAATAGCAACCTGGGGCCCTGATCTTCTGGGTGGGGCGGAGCAAAACAACACTTTAGCAATGACTCCCAGTGGTAATGCCTAGTGGCAAGCACAGGGTCAGGGTTGGCGAACCTGGGTTCTGACCCAGGACCGTATGAAGTGAGTAATCTCCTTATTAAGGATTCAGGTGCCAGCTCCTAACACTTTCCCTGGGTTATGTCTTACCCTTGAGTCCCCTGTGGGCTTATCCTCCCTGGGCAGTGGCTTGGTGTCTCCATCAGCCTCTGCAGTCAGGGGATACTCCATAGTGTAGTCTGGGGTACCCACCTGTGCAGTCTGGAGAGCTGATGTTTCTTCCACAGGAGCAGGTAGTGCTCATTCATCCTCCAACCCCAACTGAACTGACTAAATGCCTTTTATCTGTTCCCTCCCCCAGAAGCATGCACAGCAGGGGTGAGGGGGGCATGGCCTCCTATGCCAAAAGTGATTGGTTAACCCCACCTGACCAGTGTAGGGTTTATACACAATTTCAACTTTTTTAACAAAAGGCCCTGAAGATAGTCATTCCTTTTGATTAAATTGAACTGACAGAGCCATCTTAATATTCACCTATAGATAGATATTAGGGTAGCTTGTATTTAACAGTATTGAGTTGAAGTGAATGTCTCCGCACCACATCATTTTTCTTCTGAGAAAAATATTTCATGTTATGTTTGATTCTTTACTAGTGGAAAGAGTTTTAAAAAGTAATTGCAAACTATAAGAGAACTTTAAAAATGCAAGGCTAGTGCTAATATTTACTTTATGCTGTTTCTTTGCTGCATAATTATGTATTCAAGACATGAAAAATAATACCTAAGCCTTCACAAACCTCAGTCTATAATTAACAACATCTGACAAGATTATTTGTCCAGCTGATAAAAAATGTCACTTTTAAAGGCATAGTACACAGATTGATAAAAACAGGCAAAGGGAGCAAAAATTGTTCTGTGTGTCTTCACTGGTAGAATACGCGCAGGGTTTTTTTTTCCTTTTTATAACTACTTATAGTGACTACATTGACTTGGCATGCAGATCAAAAGACTGACAGACTTTATTCGTGTTTGTGCTCTACAAACAGTGACATGTACAAGCCAATCTGTGCAGCTTTCACTACCTAATTGAAGGTAGTGCAAACAGAGACTTTAAAAATGAGTAGTGTACAACTCGATTGTTAGTAATAGATAGCTAACAGACGCTATTGCTATTTCATCGAGTTTCTTACACCTCTACCTCTCATTTTTAACAAGCATCTTTGACATCTTGCCAGTAGACAGGAACAGTCATTAACTGTACAAATATATAAATTCAGAGACTGTACAAGAATAATATGAAGTACTCTGACTTCTTGTAGTTAGCTTATATAGAAATGGGAAGTTAATATCACTAGATTGAGATCTTTTGCATTCTATCACAGATATTGGTCGCTAAGTGAAGTTGCATCTGCAAATGAATAAAAATGGCCCTGTTCATTTACAGGCAACACATTTCTTCTATATCTGGCTGAGTTGGAACTTAGCTATAGTATTTCTCTTTAGTAATTTGTGTTGTTGGGGTATTATTCCAAACATCATAGTACAAGCAATTCTGTTTTTAAATACAGTACTCTTTTGACTAGTACTGAAGCAAATGAATAAGAAATCACTAACATGGCAAATTATGCTAGGTCAACATTAATGCTTTCATTTTCCAGATGTCTGAATTCAAGGCATTTCCTCTAAAGATGTTCATGAGTATTCCGAGTTAATGCATTTTCCTGTTATGTCTATCAAATTGTCAAATCTATATCCATGTTGAAGTCAGAGGCGCTATATGGATTTAAAAACAGTATATCCAGAAACCTTCCTTTCTTCAGCATTTCTTTTAAAGATTTTACAGGAGATCAGTTAGATTAGTACTTTATTCAAAATTCTTTGTCTTCCATTTATGGCTACGGATAGTCTCAAGAGTAAGATTAGTTATGTCCTCATCCCCTTTATGATGCTATTCCAAATTTGTCCTAATTTTAAATTGTTTAGGTCAATTCTGCCCGTATAAGAACAGTGTGTTTGCCTATTTACTTGAAATTGAAGACCTCACTAATTGGGAATAAAAAAAATTACAGCTTCCTAGAATTTAAATCTACATCCCAGACTTAGAGTGAAAGCCATTGAAGAAACACAGATAGTAATGGTGGTCAAATTTTTGTCTATTCTGTTTTTGATGGCAAATTGGGTGTTTTGATTCAGCAAAATTTGGGGAGGGAAAGTGTCTCTTTTCCATAGAAAATGTAAACTTCATTGAAAAACCAAACACCTGGAAACCCAAAGTGTTTTCACTTTTTGATCAAAATCTAAAATATTTTGATTTGGATATACTACCACGTTGCCTCATATCACCATTCTTCGCCAGTTGGATTTCATCTCACCTGGTGCATTTTTGCCATGCAAATCCCATGATGCACTTTTACAGTTCAGAGAGTGGAAACCAGGTGCATCATGGGGGACACACATGGCCTGAATAGGGAGCCCAGCCTAGAGAGGAGTATGGGAGCATGAGGCACCACAGGAGCATTTCTGAATTGAAACATTGTTAGTTGGGCAAACTATTTCATTTTTCAGTCAAAATATTCTTGGTTTAGATTTTTTATTTTTATTTTTACTGAAAAAGCACAATTTTCTATGGCAATTTTTTTCAAACAGTTGCCATGGAAATAAGATGAAATAAGTTCCCTGGTTTGGAGACTGCAGAAATTTTAACGAGTGTAGACCTGAGTCATATAGTCCCTCCAGGAAGGCACTGCATGAATAGTTTGGAAGCAAATAAAGCATAAATCACCATGTTGGCATTTGACCAAGACAGTAGAGGACAAAGTCTAGAAATATTATTGAAATGGCAGAATAGTCTAACCACATGCTGTTAAAAAAAACACAAAACTGGGCTATTATTTAATTTTCTAATTTCCTAGGTTATAAATTCTTTGTGGCAGGGACCATGACTCTTTCTGTTTCCGTACAGCATTTAACACCATGCGGCTCCGAGCAACATTGCGGCTACTTGGTGCTGCCATAATATAAAAAAAATAAATAATGTAACAAGTTTCTACTTGAAACGTGAATTGTCTGTATCTTTAATTGCTGTTCACTTCTGAGTCTATGTATTTGATTTTTGATTGTCCCTCTTGTGTTTATGATTTTAAATTTTTCCTAGTATTACCTCTTAATTCTCTTTTGACTGGTTTGGTGTCATTGTGCAAAATTCAGAAATTTAATGTTAAATTTATTTTAAACATCAGATGTTGATAATTCAGCTCTTCATAATTGGAATTTCTGGACCAAATTTACTCCTGCTGTATGCATCTTAGCCAGGCTCCTCATGATATTGAGAACCAGATTTAAATCCAGATAAGTCTAAAAGTACGCCCTACTATTGGTTACATGTTGTGCATCACTACAAGTCTTGGAAAAAATGTGAACATGCTCTGCTTGTGTGAACATACACAGAGGTTGATTTTCTGAAAGATGCTATATATGCTGCACATCAGATAGCAGAAGGCAGGATTGGAAGTGACTAAGTAGTTCAAGAATGATCCTGCAACAAAATATTAACTCCTGAATTTTAGAAGGGTCATCTCAATAATTAAAAGCCTGATGAATGGAAGTGACAAGCAGCAGGCTGTTGGGTGCAATTGCCATATCACCTCCATTATGTGAGAATAATAATCAATTAGAAGTAAAAAAAGACTGATGTAAAAAAATGGAACTTTTTACATTTATCCAAAATTAAGGGAGATTAAGCTTTGTTTCATGGCCATACTATTCAAAGTGCTCAAACCTACTTTGATTGTTTTAAGTTACTGAAAAAGACTTTTTATTATGAGATTATGTGCATTTTATTCTTTTGCCATACACATCCCACTCAAAACCAATTTCTCATTGGACAAGGGGCAGGTGACTCAGAAATAAATCAAAGCCAGAAAAGTTTAAGAAGTTCAAGAGAAGAGGATGAAAAGGGTCCTTATCAATGAGACATTTTATTTCTACATTTGTCTGTTTAAAGGAATTACTGCAAGATGCAAGTACATACATTGGGCAAAGGAAACATGCAATTAAATATCTGATGTGAAAAAGGAGCAAAGAACTAATAGATTACATCCCTTTTTATGTTAGCCAAAGGATGGCTGTGATAGACTAGTTTAATCTTGCATTTGGTAAGAGGTAAAATTCAGTGGAATTTGTCTTGACTATTCCTGTCCCATCCCTTTGGGAATAGTTGAGCACTGAAGTCTCCTCCTTTTCCTTTCCTTTTTCTTCTCTGCATATTACTCTAAGCTGGCAAGAGAGCAAAGGATAGAGTAACTTTCTCTGTCAGCTTGAATAAATAATATTGAACTCCCAGACTCTGGGTCGAAGGAAGTGTTTCTGACACAATTAAGTCAAAAACTAGGATTTTAAAAAAGGAAGCTTGATCTTATAGATTTCACCTTTTCGTATACAAGGGAACTGTGACTTTAAGATATTTTCATTGCTAACAGCATCTTAGAAATGTACAGTAAAAACTGTTTTCATTTTGAAACTGAATCTGTCTTTCATCATTTCTGTAGCATCTCTATCAATTTCCCCTTCCAGCCCATTGTCTTTATTAACCTGCCAAATCACACACAATTACTTCTAGATCTGTATCTTCTAGCTAGTACTCAACAATGATATGCTAGCTAACTGACCACTTCTGGGATATGAGGATCGTGACCACCCTCCTTATTTTTATGGTCAATAGGAAGGGGATTGCTTTCTTCTGTTGCAAAATGGGATCACAGGACAGAGGAGGAGAAGAACCACAGCTCTAGGAATAATGAAAGTCACTCTGTTTATTTTCACTGAAAAAATAAAGGTTGAGTTAAAAAAATGTAACCAGCACCTTCTACTTTGATTCAATTATTTCAGTACATTATGAAGTTACAAGTATGGATTTGAGATTGAGGACAAAACTACTGTTTGGGTTTTTTTCCCCCTTCTCTTTGGGCTCAGAACTCAGCTGCTCACACTTAACACGGTAGAGGAGGGGGGGACACTAACCACCTCCCCGGGTCATAAAGCTGCTCTATGCTGAGTCCATGAAGAGAGTTAAATCAACCTTGCACCAGCAGGAACTGTCAGCCATCTGGGAATTCCACCAGGAGCCATACCACCAGCTGGGGATGGCTGGAGCCAGCCAGCTTTGGCCACGCCCCTCCAGCCATGCTCCAAAATGTCTCCTTTGTGGAGGGGGCAAAGAGAAGATGAGCTGTGCTGGTTTTAGATAAACCCCTGGTAGTGTATGACAGGGGAATCCCCAGCTGTCCCAGACAGCTTTTAGTCCCTTTTGTCACATCTGGAATAAGGAATAGGGACAAAGGGACATAACCTGGTTAGGAATTTGACCCCTAATGTTTAAATTTGAGGATATAAATTTAAACACTAAATAAAATAAAAAACATTACAAATTCAATTACACCTGACCATACTGTCCTACTGATTATAGACGACATGAAATTAGTCAAATTTCATCACTGCATTTAGTACCTGATTCTGATCTCACTGACACTAGTTTTATACAGGTAAAACTGTATTGACTTCAGTGCAGTTAATCCAGATATACAACAAGAAGAGATCAGAATTAGACCCTTATATATTTATTATTTTTTGCAACATGTTCCAGAGGGAAGCTTGCCCATCTCCAACAGCTGCTTGTTTGCTATGTCTGTCTGACTTTTTTTTTTAAATGCCAATTTTTCCAAGTTTCTAATGCTAACTAGTGTAACATAACATCAGTTTTCCCTTTTGCAATCAGGTTTTAACAATCAAAGCCAGATGTTGTTTTCATTTACAACCTTGATCCTCATTCAAGAAGATTTCAGTGTTTTACTATCAAAAGCCGTCTTCGCTTTCCTTTCAATGTGGCAGGCTCTTAATGCTTCCATAATCTATTTCACCTTGGCATTCTGTATTGTCACAAATACAGCATGCCTGATCAACCCTGAATTTTTGCCTTTGTGTTCTTTTCACTTTCTTTTCCTGTTTCTTCTATACAGCATCCTTTTTAAAAACCAGGTCAGCCCAATATACATCAGGGCATTTCTCTGTATTGAGATATTTAGAGATAATTAAGCACAGGGTGGGACTGGGGAAGGAGAGGTAGGAGCAGATGAAAATTTATCGATTTCAGGATCTGAACTTTAAAGAATTGCTTGATCCTTTTCTTTCAGAGATTCTGCTCATATTGAGGAAAGATACAATTGATGTATTCTGTACTGTCTGTGGGGACTTTTTTCTTTGTTTCATTGTATGTGATAAAATACAGACAATTCTGCATTTAAGAAAATGTTTCTGCAGAGGATGTAAAATGAAATCTTGTAAACAACAAAGTCTCCACATCCTATGCTGCTCACGGACACACAGTACAGCTACATCGTTGTGTTAGTAAGATTAAAAATAATCTTATTCATGGGGGAAAGTAGGAACAGCGGGCCAGATCCTATTCCAGGTATCGTTTTCTACATATGTCTCAGGGCATAATTTGGATCAAAGTGAGCCCGAAACCAGTCATTGTTAAAGACCAAGCATAATAAAATTTATTCAAATGAGTCTTCAAAATATATGATAGTTTCTCTGTTTTGAATACATTCCATGTTTGATTTCACTTGTTCTGAAACAAGGAATGCTGAGGCCAACTAATAGCAATTGAATAACTATTTTTTTCCTGAGGGAGTCTCCTGGGTCATTGTGTTTTAATATAATAAATATCAGATATAACAAAATGGGGATTTCAAAGCCAATTCAGCATTCAATGTAGTTACTGGACTCCTTCCAGAATGGTGCTATTGTATGGACAAATACACATTATTGATACATCCTCTTTGCTGTCTGGTGTCTTTATTATTTAGGCCCCAATCTTGCGCAGTACCTTATGCCCAATGAGATCCTTCCACAATCCCACTGAGTCAATGATGCTTCACGTGGGCACAAGGGTCCATCCGTCAGTATCAGACTGCAGGATTGGGGCCCAACAGTCCAACTTATTCGGTAGAAGCCTTATATTCATGACATGTAATTTAAAAAGAAGGCTGTATAGTCAAACTGTCAGTGATCAGCATTGACCTGAGCCTATAGTGGTGTAAAGATCTGGCATGTGAATTGGCAGGACATTTGACAATGATGAGACCTCATTTCTCATCAGGTATCATGCCAACTGCTGAAAGGAATACAGTACTGTACATCAGTTGTTAGACAAAACACAGGCTGTTGTGTGGATTATATTCTTTATGCCAGAGATTCCTTAGTTTATTAAAAAAAGTTATTTGCAAGTAAAAGATTATGAATGCATGTTAGTGAACATGACTCTGCATAGTTGAGTAATTTACCCAAATCTCTGTCTCAAAATTCCATTCCATTTTAACATCTACAATTTCTTTGCTAAGAAGGCTGACATTTAACAAGATTCTTTAGATTGTTGCTGTAATGTGATATCCCTAATGAAAGTCAGCCCACCAACCACTTTATCTTTACAGGTAGCCTGCTAACTTTAATTTGATTTTCTTTTTAGTTGGCAAAGCTTTTAAGTTGCAGATATAGATAGAGGCAGGTTGGGAAGTTGCTTAAATTAGAATCATAGAATATCAGGGTTGGAAAGGACCTCAGGAGGTCATCTAGTCCAACCCCCTGCTCAAAGCAGGACCAATCTCCAGACAAATTTTTGCCCCAGATCCCTAAATGGCCCCCTCAAGGATTGAACTCACAACCCTGGGTTTAGCAGATCAATGCTCAAACCACTGAGCTATCCCTCCCCCCAATTAATCTATCTTTAAGCTGCCAAAGCCGTGTGTGTAGAAAAAAAAATCTTCTGTTAAAAAAAAAAGTGAATTAAATTGTTGTTAATACAATTGCTTAAATTGTATTAGCCATTTCTCATGGCTTTTGGGTGTCTGACTGGCACCACTGCAGAGTTGGGTACAGAGACTAACACTATTATTTGGTGTACTACTCATCACACCTCTTATTTAGAGAAGATATCATTGAAAGTGTGAAGGATCCGATGTCAAATTGTTCCAGTCCATTAGCAGCGAGGTGGAGTAAGCTAGTATTAGTGAGCCATATCGGGAATTGAGCTGCTTAGAATCAAAAGTCTGGCAGCCAAATGCTTCCTTACTGAAGACAAAAGTAGTGAAACTGAACATTTCAGTGGACTGCAGAACACATTATATTTGCAGATGTGTCCTTGGGTGCAGTTCCCATGTCTGCATTTTTGCTGACAATCAGGGTTTAGCACTTACCAATGTCCATTTGAGTATTTTGTATAATTGCCATGCAGCCAGAATGCATGATACTTGCTTGGTGGCTTTGAGGACTAAATCTTATCTATAGTGTCAGAAGTTCAGGATTCAAATACCAGGAAAGACCTGATGGTGGATGTGAAAATTATAGCACCTTACATTTGAGGGGGAGAAAGACTGCCCTAGTTTAAAAGGCTCTTGCTGTGACTCAGGAGAGCTGGTTTCAATTTCCTGTTTAGCCACAGGCTTCCTGTATAGCCTTGGACAAATCACCTGTACCCTCACTTCCCCATCTGTTCAGAAGGTTTAATAATTCCCTACCTCACAGTAGTATTGTAAGGATAAAATCTATTATTAGTGTTTCTGAGGGGCTCGGGTACTAGATTGATGAACACACCTTAGGTACATAGCTTTGTAGTTTAAATCAAATCATCTCATATAGAGTCCAGACAACTACTTCAGTTAAGATAAAGACATAGTATAAGATAATTTCCCCAAGTCTAGTGTCATAATTGTGAGTTACATTTAAAAAGTCAGGAAATACTATACCACAGCTGACATGCAGTACACCATTTTCTGCATAAACAGTTTCCATTCTCTTGTATCCATTCTCTCTCCTTTGCAGTAAATAGGAAACTTGCAGGACTTGGCTCCTCATAACAACAAGAAATGATTAAGCAGAATGCAGAGTAGTTTTTAATCTACATGATGAACCTTCCCTACTCCCTGCTGGTCTAATTTAAATTAGAGGATGATCAGGCACTATATTAAAAATTGATTTTAATTTCTAATGTAGTGAGACAATCCTGCACTGGAAGAGCAGTGGTGGATGAAGTAAATTGCAGGAGGAGGCCTTTTCCAATTCTAACTTCTATAATCCCGTGTTACTAAATTTGAGTGGTAAGTGAAGAACAACAGTGTAATCCAGTCATTAATTTATGGACCTAAACATCTCCAGAAACTGTCACAAATCTACATGATGTCCATGCTCCTGAGTGATAGATTTTGTATTTATGTCTCCAGTGACATTAAAGATGCAACCAGAAAGGTCCTATTGGCTACACATCTGAGGAGGGTCAAGAGTCTAAGTTATTCTAGCTAAACTTGGAAGTAATTTATGCTTAATAAATTGGCTCGAGCTCTGCTAAATCTAACAGTTGTTGGCTAAATCACTTTGCACAGTGTCAGAGGCCAAACAAAAAAAGGTACATCTTTGGAATTTTTAAACAGAAGCTAGATCTACTACCATAGCTGACATGGTGGCTACATTTCCCAGCCTGCCAGAGAGAACTAGAGAGATTGTGACCGAGACTAAGGAGAGGGGAGTTTGAGCCCTATTGACTCATAGAACTCTTGCTTTTCACTCTAAAACTGCTCATCAGCATGGAGTTCTTTATAAATCCTAGACCATGTCCTCTCCACTCTGTGACAATGTTCACTGTCCATAGGTATTGTTACTAATCTAGAATGAGGAAAATCTGGTTCATTAGGGTTCTCCTCAGAAATCTCAAAGGGCCTGCCTCCTCACCATCTTTACACAGAAGTATCAATCAACGTATTGCATGCAAATCAGCAGGGAACCAGGCCCACAATGAGGCCTTTGGAGAATAAAATCTTCTGAGATAATCATTGTACATCCTTTTTGATCTTTTGTTCCTAACTAGTCAGAAAACAAATGAGGTATCCTGGAATGTACAAGATGTAAAACATATACTCCTGTAAGGGAGTCCATCTTCTTTAACGGTATTAACACACTGTAATGGCATTGGCACCCGCCTCTCACAAGCACCCCCTCTCTGGCCAATACGTGCCTGCAAGCACTCAGTTTTGAAAAGGGCGGCACCCACTTCTCACAAGCAGCCCCTTTTCTGGTTAGGTGTGAGCTTGCTTTCCCTTCAGTTCTGACAACTGGGTGGGATCCACCTCTTATGAGTGCCCCCCAACCAATGGTTGTTTGGTGGGTCTTCAGTGACTCAACCCTCTGGCTGAGTCACACACACTGTCCCCCTTTTCTGGTCTCTAGTTTTTTCTCACTGCCCTGGTATGGGGCCAAAGCACAAAGGCTTCCTTCCCGGAGGCACTGCCTTCTTTAACAGCCCAACAGGGACCCATCTCGGTACCCTCAGTTGGTGATCTTTAGGCAGCTCTCCCTGGGCTCAGTCTTCAACCAGACCAGCAGGGCCCATCACAGTACCCTCACCTGGTCTGGCCAGGTTCTTGGCTCAGTCTCCCTGGGCTTCAGCCTGCCCGCACTGGCCTATCCATGGTCCTGCTGCTACTCTATCCAGCCAGCCAGGCATCTGGTCTTCAGCAGCCTTCCCTGAGCTCAGTCCTGCCTGCAGTGAGTTGTCCACGGTCCTGCTGCTCTTCCAGGCAGTCAGACACCCAATCCTCCCTCTTCAAGCTCCAGGCAGCAACTGACTGCTCTACTTCTGCAGCTTCCTTTTATATGGCCCTTCTGGACCCTGATTGGTTGCTCCAGCAGCCCCTGTGATTAGCTGCTCCCCTGCAGCCACTCTAGGCTGCCTCAAAGACTTCTCTGCTCTTTTCTGGGGTGGGGTAAGGCAGGGCCATGAGGCCTCCAGCAGGGGCCTCCAGACCTAGCCCACCCCATCACAAACACCCTAACCAATGTAATGTTACTAACTATGCTGACTCAATTTTCTTTTTAGATATCAGAGGTAAGGCATTAATTCTAAAGGATATTCTCTAAATGAGCAGTCAGATTTATGCCAACATATTCAAAGTGATTTTTGTTTGTCTTTGACTGTCCAAAGGAGCAGTGATGCAGAATGAAAACACAAACATAGAGAAATTAATTTAGGATTGTGATACCTCACCAACCATAAGTCCCATTGCATTGAAGTGGCTAAAGAGATACCATTACTTGAAAAATCACAGATCCATCTGAATAGTTTTTTTTTTAACCTTCAATTGATGTAAGTATCAGCAAGAGTATTATAGAAGAGATTTTGTTGCTCTTTAATTTTTCCAGTTTGTTCACTCTGTACATTAGATTGTACTTTGGTATCATCAGTTTCATTGGTTTGTTGAAGGCCAGATACAGATTTTGTCTCCCATGCTAGCATGACACCATTGATATCCTCTGCACCTTCTCTTGCAAGGGGCTGAGGTCTGCTGGTTTTACATATAAAGTGGAGGACAACAACAACAAGAATCCTACACAATGGTTGGAAGGTCTCCTTCTACTATTGGATTGTCCCCTCCATATCTGAGCTGTATCACCTTCTGCAGAGAGCAGCAGGCATGCAAGCTGCTTCTAGGGACATTAACTTCCAGGCAGTCACAGGTGGAGTACATAGAGTGCATGCGCCCTAGCTCCATTTCCTAATTCCTTGAGCACACAGATTTAGGAATGAAGGGCTCTCTGTTGCTTGCTCTATTGATTGAGCATTAGTTATATGATTAATTAGAAAAGTCAATTAACACTATAGTTTGTCAGGGCTCTGTCCTGTGACCAGAGCCAGAGGTATTAGTTATTATGAGGAATTCAGTGTGTGCTTGAGAGGCACTTACACTTAGGAAAGCTGTTTTGTCTTTGTAATATTTTTATTAGCACAGTAAGCAAAAATCCCAAACACTCCAGCCAAGCAAAGCATATAGATAATATAAGATGGTCAAAACATCCCACATCTGAGAATCTATATAATCACACCATCTCTTGCAGAATAACCCAAAGTGCTAGTCATCATCACCACCACCAAGTCATTCTGACATATCCCAAGGCCATTTATAATATGGTACTAATTCTTAATGCATATAATGCCTACTATGCCTAATGCATATTCAATAGGGACTTCAGCCCCTTTTCCTTATCTGTATTTCCTCACCCTACTAATGCTGGGGTGTCCTTCTCCCATAGCTTACTAGGCCTTCTACCATAGCATTCTTATAGTTGAATGTCTACTGATGCTGGTATAAACTGGCATTTTGTGGTTACCTGTCATCAGTTTAATCATATGTATTTCAGCATTCTATCTTGTGATATCTTATGATCCAGGGTTACTCCTGGTTAGCTGCTTATGCTAAGGTTTTTGGGCCATAGGCCTTGATGAGTTTAGCTAATCTATTGCCTGACAGGCCTTGAGGTTCATTGCATTACTGCCTTAACTTATACCCATACCTTACCTACCTATACCTTCAGATTACATCTCACAGGATCCTGGCCTCAGGTGGATGGTCATGCAGCTGAACCTCTGCTGTCCCTACCTTCCATATTCACTATCTTGTGCCTGCTTTGGCTACCCTCCCTCCATGGACAGGAAGAAGATCACTGGGACCTATACTAATGGTGTTTGCCTTATTTCGTTTTTAAAAAAACATTCTCTTCAACAGTTTGATAAGAAATAATACTTTTTTTTTAGAAAATAAGATATTAACTGTCTCCCACAAGCAAATCCTTTGAGTTTTAAGGTTTTGTGTTTTTATTCCAATTCTCTGATTAAGGTTTCAAGGCATTCATTTTGGTCTAACTTTTTCCCTGGTTGAAACTAGACTTATAAAATCATCCCCGTAATATGACTTTGGCAGCATTCCACCTTGGGCTCTAGAGGTGATCCTGGGAATTACAGACCTGTAAGCCTGACTTCAGTACTGGGCAAACTGGCTTAAACTATAATAAAGAAAAATATTGTCAGACATATAGATGAATATAATTTGTTGAGGAAGAGTCAACATGGTTTTAGTAAAGGGAAATCATGCCTCATCAATCTACTAGAATTCTTTGAGGGGGTCAACAAGCACAAGGATCAAGGGGATCCAGTGGATATAGTGTACTTAGATTTTCAGAAAGCCTTTGACAAGGTCCCTCACCAAAGGCTCTTATGCAAAGTAAGCTGCCATGGGATAAGAAGGAAGGTACTCCCATGGATTGGTAACTGGTTAAAAGATAGGAAACAAAAGGTAGGTATAAATGGTCAGTTTTCAGAATGGAGAGAGGTAAATAGTGGTGTCCCCCAGGGGTCTGTTCTGGGACCAGTCCTTTTCAACATATTCATAAATGATCTGGCAAAAGGGGTAAATAGTGAGGTGGCAAAATTTGCAGATGATACAAAATTACTAAAGATAGTTAAGACCCAGGCAGACTGCGAAGAGCTATAAAAGGATTTCTCAAAACTGGGTGACTGGGCAACAAAATGGCAGATGAAATTTAATGTTGATAAATGCAAAGTAATGCACATTGGAAAGCATAATCCCAACCATACATATAAAATGATGGGGTCTAAATTAGCTGTTACCACTCAAGAAAGAGATCTTGGAGTCATTGTGGATAGTCCTCTGAAAACATCCACTCAGAGTGCAGCAGCAGTCAAAAAAGCAAACAGAATGCTGGGAATAATTAAGAAAGGGATAGATAATAGGACATAAAATATCATGTTGCCTCTATATAAATCCATGGTACGCCCACATCTTGAATACTGTGTGCAGATGTGGTCGCCCCATCTCAAAAAAGATATATTGGAATTGGAAAAGGTTCAGAAAAGGGCAACAAAAATTATTAGGGGTATGGAACGGCTTCCATATGAGGAGAGATTAATAAAACTCAGCTTGGAAAAGAGACGGCTAAGGGGAGATCTGATTGAGGTCTATAAAATCATGATTGATATAGAGAAAGTAGATAAGGAAGTGTTGTTTACTACTTCTGATAACACAAGAACTAGGGGTCACCAAATGAAATTAATAGGCAGCAGGTTTAAAACAAATAAAAGGAAGTATTTCTTCACACAATGCACAGTCAACCTGTGGAACTCCTTGCCAGAGGGTTAAAAAAAGAACTAGATAAATTCATGGAGGATAGGTCCATCAATGGCTATTAGCCAGGATGGGCAGGAATGGTGTCCCTAGCCTCAGTTTGCCAGAAGCTGGGAATGAGTGACAGGAGATGAATCACTTGATGATTACCTGTTCTATTCATTCCTTCTGGGGCACCTGGCACTGGCCACTGTTGGAAGACAGGTTACTGGGTTAGATGGTCCTTTGGTCTGACTCAGTATGGCTGTTTGTATGTTCTTATGTCTATGCTGTAAATGTTTGCATTTGTGTTTATATTCCAATTGCTCAACAAAGTAGTTTGGAGTGAATGTAGGAATACAGGGAATATATTCATATTATACTTATTTGATCCTTGGCCAGATTGTCAGCTGGTGTACATTAGGATAGCGTAGTTGAAGTCAGTGGAGGTTTGTTGCTTAAAATCAGGGTAGGATCTGGCCTTTAATGTTAAACCTGAACATTGATACCACTAATTCCAATGTAGAGGCAAAAGACTTGGTTTTCATCGCACACTAGTCTTACACCAGTTTAAGTCCATTGACTACAGTGGAGCTAGAATCACTCCTGACTGGCACTGGCATAAGTGTGGAGAGAATTTGGTCATCTCAGATACAGTCAACTAGACAAAAAGTTTTTGTGATTTTTTTTTAATCTAATTTAAGCAGGTGTGATTCTACAGGGTGAAATTTTGCAAACGCATCTTTTGAAGTATTTTGCATGATGCAAAACATATTAGCTTTGTCCTATATCCAATGGGCCAAGTTTTGACCCCACTTACTCTGGATTTACACCAGTGTAACTACATTAATGTCAGAGTTATTCCAGATGCACCCCAGTGTAAACAAGAGCAGAATTTGTCTCTATGTTTGGGAGGATTCCATGTCTATTGTGTACATTTTCTTCCATTGCAGCTTTCATGTATAGTTTGTTTCTTCATTTAACTTTTATTCGATTTACTTTGAGATATATTTTTGAAGGTTGAGCAGTGTTTGAAGTATGCTCTTTTCCTCTCTTGCAAATTTATGTATGGATAGCCAGGTACCCACAGCTTAATAAACATCAGAAAAGTGATCACCTCCCGATGTCACAACCAACCATTATTTCAGCCTTCTTATTGTTAAACTGAGATTGAATTTTAACCTCAATAGTAAGGTTTTGTAAAGAAAAGGGGTTTTTAATTAACCTAATGATTAAAACTGTTTTCATGGTTGTATTATTACTCACAGAGTGACCTCAGCCAAGTCATTTAACCTTCCAGTGCCTCAGTTTCCACAGACATAAAATGGGAATACTAATTGCCACTGTCAGAGGAACGCTGTAAGGCTTAATTCACTATGTGTACTGTCTGTGAAGAGTTTTCAGACCCTTGGATTGAAGGCAATATGAAAATGCAAAGTATTTTATTTTATATATATGCACATACACACACTGTAATAAATAGCTTATGTTATTTCTGTTATTATACCACTGTATACAGTATAGTGTGTACTAGTATTACTAATGTATTATTACAAGTTAACATGGTTAGATATACATGTTAATAACTTTATATAAAGTACAACATTTTACAGTGACTTCAATTCTAGGATCTCAAATCCTTGCTTCCTTCTTCCCTGTAGGCCTTCTTCCAGAGCCGAATGGAAGAGGTCTCAAGGGAACCCCAACATCCCTTACCATCTCAACCACCTCTGACTCAGAGTCTCTGCACTCAGCCTTTCTCTGTGGTTTCCCAGCCCTGCATTCTCCACCAGTGAGCCAGAGATCTTTCCTCAAACACCACTGACCTGATCCGTGTCAAATCACAGAGACCCCAGGAAGGGGCCATTGCTGCTGCTCGAGAACAAACAAACTGTGCTCACTTTTGTTTCCCAACCTTTTGGTTGGATTGCTCTGAGCTTCCCTGGTCAGTTCCCAGACTGCACTGGCACAGTGTCCTTAGCCCACAGTTTCTCCTGCACTGAATTGCAATATTTCTCTTTCAAAAAAAGTGATCACAGTAGCAGTTCTCCCATGACAGCGTAATAAATGCACATGTAGCTGTAGAGTAGCCTCATTTATAACTACCTTCCACATACAGAATGAAGACAGGAACACACAAAACAGAACACGTGAATTCTGAGGGAAATTTGAAACAAAAAATTTGAAATGCTTCTTTTCTGTTAATGCCAAGCACCCCCAACCCCCACCAACACATTTTCATTTCAGGCTCACTTTCATATTTCAGACTTTCTGTATAATATTAAAAATGGAAACTTTCACTGTACAGTACTATGATTTAGCTAGCATCACAGCCAGGTGCATTGCTCACTGATTGTTTGGTATGTAATATCAGCTTCTTTTTTTACCCTTCTGGCTGGAGGATTCTTCTGGTATAGAATATTAGAAGTGAGATTTCTCAGGCACACCAGGAAACCAGAAACCACTGGAACATAAGCAGAGGTGACATTTCTTAGGCAAAGCTGCCATCCTAAGCTTCAAGGGCTGGATTTGTTCTCCATCAGGGAAATGTCCATCTTTCTTTATTAATATACTGGAAGCATTTCATGCTAAGCTGATTCTTTCAATTGGCTTTACCACAAGCAGCTCTTATGCATTTTCATTTTTATGATGAAAGAGCTTTGTGCTTATAGAAAGGTTTTGATTTCTTTTTAATCGTAACAACTTAGCAAGTTTCTTTTGAGTGCCCGCCCCTTTAAAATGTAATTTTTTTTTAAGACCTTCCCTGCTGGAGTTCTCTGGGGTACTTCTGTACTGCTGTTTTTAAATGGACATCTCACTGATATCAATGATTCATGAGAAATAGTAAAGTTAAATCTTAATACATACATATATATATATGACAGCATTTTCAACTTATTTGTCAAGGTTGTCTTCATAAATTGTTTCAAACAGTTCCAAGACACAGACATTTTAGTTTTGGAGACAGAGATTTATTATCTTGATTTTGCAGCTATGTGAGGTATGTGTGTGTGATTTTTTTAAAATGTGCTATTGTTGGTTCTTGATACTTTAACACCAATATTACCTTTAAAATGGCGCTATCCCAATAAACATTCAGCACTTTATTTATTGAGAATTATTTTATTTCCTGGTGTCTCTTTTAGGCCCTGATCCTGAAAACACTTACGTACATGTTAAAATATAAAGCCAAAGGGATTATTTACATACTGAAAGTTAAGCATACATGTATATGTTTGCAAGATTGGGGCCTTAGTTTCCATTCTTCCCCTTGCTAGGAAAGTTTCTGCATTTCACATTTCTTTTTCTCTTAGCTACACAAAAATTCTCCTCTTCCCCCTGTCCCCCCGCCCAATTATTTCCTTACTACTTTCTGGTCCGTATGAGATATTTTTCCTTTACGTGAAAAGGTTAATTTATTTTTCAGTTTTGTGTTTTGTTAGCAGTCCAAAGAATATTCACCTCTACATTCCTCACTGCTATTCACTGGCTAAACTGAAAGGATTTTTTCTCCTCTCACCAGAACAGGCACTTAGTCATTTATGCTGCAGATGAGTAATGGGCCAAACCACCCATTAACAGCAATATTCCCAAATAGCTCAGGGCAAAGTCCCTGAGTCTGTTTTCAGTTTATAGATACTGAAAGCTACACTCACTCCATTTATGGTCCCTTTCAGTCCAAGATAACAGATTCATATTTACCAACCCTAAAGGTAGATAACTATCAGTCTTTGAAAATACTTAATTCAAAACAGTTAAAGTTGCTAAGGGCAAATAACTCCCAACTCAAACCCAGGAAATTCAAAATAAAGTTTCACAACTACATATATCATATATCACAACTACATATATCACATATCTATACTTCTCAGAAAACACACACCATCCCTACCCTAAGCAAATAAACATTCAAGTAACTACAGACACACATAACCTTAACTCTGTCCCCAATAGGATGGTTCTGCATTTTCTACTTGGTATGAGTTTGATTTGGGCATTATTTGTCATTAAGAAATTAACCATTTTAAGGGTTTTTCTTCTTCAAATTGTTAATATTGGTTTGGGATCTAGATGATGTTGCCATAACTAAGGAGGGTAGATATGTTAAGGCTGCCTGCTTACATACAGCAACATACTTTTCTATAATTGTTTGCCATAGTAGTACTCACTAGCCAATTTGGATAACACCAAGTTTTATTGAAAAATGAACTCTATGAGGCAATTGTGCTTTACTGCAGATTCAGTTAAGGCAACACTGTATGCCATTGCCAAAAAGTCGATGACATTCTGTAGTATCTGTTCAGACAATCTAATCTAATTTCTCTATGGTATTTCCAAGGCATGTATCACCATGGCATACATCATTGGGTTTCTGTTATTCCCCACATCCAAAAATAGTAGTTTATGACCATAAAGGTGTCCTTTTGGAAACAGAAAGGCCAATACTGCTAAATCCAAAGTTTGAAGATAATTAATGTAGTTTAAATTTATTCACTGAGTCATACACTTTATCCTCTGCTGAATCAACCATTGTGGAAGGTTCTGAATAGCATCATTGTGGTCAGACATATGCCCCACACTGGCAGAAGAGGGTTTAAAGCAGCCTCGGGGAGGCTGCACAGAACACAGTCAATTAGAAAAACGGCTTGTAGAGACAGCCACTTGGGAGACGTTTTAGAGAGACAGCCAATCAGGGCCACATGAGAAGGGCTGGTGAACAGAGCCACTTCAGTCACTCACTGGAGTTTGAGGAGGGAGGACTGGCTGTCCTGAAGGAGGCAGAAGAGACAGCACCATGATCAGAGCAGTGCTGGGTGGGGACAGGGGAGCATGAGTGAGCTCCTGGCTGACTGCTGCCAAATTGAGGCCCTGATATAAAGGTGGAAAAGTTGCTAGGGCTGCAGGGAAGTGGCCCAGGGAAACAGATGGTGGGGGTTGGAGGTGACTCAGCATGGGGCTGCCAGCTAGAGGGTCCTTGGGCCAGAACCCGGAGTAGTGGGTGGGCCTTGGTTCCCCCCCGTTGGCCCCAGTTGCCACTAATGGAGGTGGCTAGACCATGGACTGCAGCATGCCACTGAGGCAAGTGGCAGTGCAGAGGATGCTGAAAGTGTGGGAGAGAACCAAGTGGGGCACAGCTGAAGGGCTGCCTCCAGAAGAGGAGGCTGCGGCCCTGAGAGCAACACGGGTCCTGACGACAGAAGCAACGGCAGTGAGACACCACTAGATGAGGGCACACTGGTGAACCAGAGCTAATTCCCAGAATGGCCAGCAGGAGGTGCTGCAGTGGTGAGTCATGCCTCATCACAATCATAAATAACTAAAATGTTGTCTAGAAAGCAGTACAATATTTGATTATTAACTTTTTTCCTCAAGCTTTTAAACACACCTACACTAAACATCATCTTCAAGCTGTTCTGTGTGCAGGGAAAACATGCTTTAAACAGTTTATTACAGAATTTATTGCACATCTTAGCTCATGCATAGAAACTCAGAAAAATCCTAATATTTTATACAACTCAAAGCCTGATTAATTTATAAAGAATGTTCCACATATCATTGTAATATTTTGAAAGAATTGTGTAGCATAGACTCAATTAATTTTAGCATTTATGTAATCAAATTCAGGGAATCACATGCATGGGATCTAATCAACAAATGATTTACACACAATGTCCCAGATTCTCCTGTATGTTGACATCCACTCAAACCAAACAGGCAGGCTGAGTCAGGGAACCACTTTCAGCTCCTTGATCTCTAGACCAACCTACACCAGCCCTTAATTAGGTTACAGCAGCCTAAAGGCTACTCTAACCTATGACAATTAGCTCCAGCCCCAAGGGATTATATGACAGTAGAGGATTGCTAAAGCACACTGCATTCTGGCTATACTCCTTACAAGCCTTGTACACCAATAGCTGATGAAGAAGCTGACTATACCAGCTCTAGATCTGCTGGGGAGATACAGGGACTTTCTGCTCCCTTTGCACTCTGGGATCGGTGCAAAGAGAGTAGAGTTGGGCCGGAAAATGTGGGTCTTAACTCACTCTCATGTAAAGCAGATTTTTGTGTAAGTGCATAACAAAGTTCATGACGAGCTCTTCCCCTGTAGCACACAGACAAAATGCCAGACTCTGCACTCAGCTACAAAGGTGTGTAAAACTGAACACTTTTGATGGCAATTTAATTATTCCACATTAATACAGGCATACCCCAGATCAAAATCTGGCCTCATGGTTTAGAAACAACTGTCCATCACTATTGGGGCTGGAGGAACTGGTTCAGATAAAATAAGAATAGACCCATACTTTGGCCCACAATTCAAAATGAATTTACTGTGAGGTGTGAAAAAAGTTTGGTAAATATTTTTTATTAAGGTGCCCTTTCGCTTCCTGGTTTTGGCAATATTAGTTGAAATATTGTTTTTCTAGCAGTATGTCTAACCAAGCCTAAATTGGGAAGTGCTGCAAATCTCAAGAGAGCCTATTGTCAGATTTCCTGCCCTATGTTTGCACTGAATAGGGACCGGATAAACATCTAAAATTAATCACTGGGTGTTCACTCATCACTGCAGAGAGGTAGACAGATTTAGGGCATGTCTTCACTACTTGCTGGATCGGCAGGTAGCGATCTATCTATCTGGGATTGATTTATTGCGTCTAGTGTAGACGCGATAAAATCGATCCCCGATCGCTCTGCTGTCAACTCCGGAACTCCACCGCAGCGAGAGGCGGAAGCGGAGTCGACGGGGGAGCGGCAGTGGTCGACTCGCCGCCGTCCTCACAGCCAGGTAAGTCGACCTAAAATATGCAACTTCAGCTACACTATTCACGTAGCTGAAGTTGCATATATTAGGTTGACCCCCTCCCCACCGTAGTGTAGATCTAGCCTTAGAGAGCTGCTGTACAGTGTAGTCTTTCCCTGCTCTGTCTGTACTACTGTTACTCTCTCTTTCAAACAGATTGAGCACCAAAAGGAGAGTGCACATAACGGATGTTTGAAACTTCAAACTGGTGCATTTTTCATTTCTGGGATTATATCCTCAGCTGCTGTAATTGATGTAGCCCCACTAAAGTCAATGGAGTTTTGCTGATTTACATCAGCTGCGGATCTGGCTCTTGAATTTCAGCTAAACTGTTTCAGATTCATTCTCTTTGGATTACTGTGCTCATTCCTCCCTCTGGACTGGAGTACCACTATATGCTGATGGGCCCCCGTCATCATTGCCAATATTTATTAATGATGTATATGAGCAAAGCCCATTGAAGAGAATAGAAAGCCTCTCATTGGCTTCAACTAGCTTTGGGTCACCACTCAGCATCATGTATAAAATGGAGTCGCAGTCCCTAAGCACTTAGAGAATAACAGGTGCAGTACAGTTAATACAAAGACTGAGTTTGGAAGGTAGTGCATGTCTCATGGAACTGATGGGTCTTTAGAAAGCATCTAAGCAGGAGAGGGAAAGAGTGTAACCATTTTCTGCAAATGAATAATTTAAAATGCAAACTCAAGATTTCTTGCATTTGATAGGGGAAAGAGGGTTAACCTGTTTAAAATCCTTAGCCCCTAAGGAGGGGAGAGGTTAGGAAAAGCCAGTAAGAGGCAGTGAAAGTCTTCAAACCTTTGACTACAATGATCATTATATGCTCTGCAATTTTCATTGCAGTTTGTTGAAACTATACATTTGGTCACTTTATCAATCGCAGAGTGGGGATTCAAGTGAGCTCTCTGATTAATATTACATTTTATTAAGCAGATATTTTCTTCTTGATGTGTTACTAGAGGATGCCATTAGTGGCTCCCTCATTACAACCATGTATTATATGGCTACCTTTAACGATTTCACAACTCCCCTTTGACTCCAAACACTCACTGAATAACATATCATTTGTGTGGTTTACATGCCTTGAATCCAAGCTCTGGAGGAAAATATTTAATTCAGATTAATTTCTATAATTGTGTTATGAAATGTAATTGAAATTAATGCATATATGGTAGTGGAGTATGGTATACATTGTATGCTAGAGTCATATAAATACTCAAACATTCACTAGATACATTAAAGAATTTAATTATGAAAGAAAGTTAATTCCAGTGCACCTGCTCTACTAGATACTTTCAGACATGAAAGATATTGGAGCTGGTAGCAGTGTGTGTGTGCGCAAGAGAGCGCGCGTGTGTGTGTGAGACAGTAGAAGGTGAATAGAGCTGGGAATGAATTAGAGGGTAGTGTGGTATATTGAGGACTGTGTTGGAATTGCAAGTCATCGCTCTGGGGAGGGGACGGAGGGGGGAGGCAGAATTCCTGATCCTGTTTTCAGGCTAGGGGGCTCTGTAGGGAAGCATGGGATCTGGGCCTCAGCAGTCAGTCTTGCAAAGAGCCATCTTAGAACACAGTGGAGTGAGTTGTGCGTCTCTGCCTTAGGGCGCTGCCTGCTTTGTATGTCCCTGTTTTTCGTTCTTCTGTGTTATCATTCTGCATTCTAAGAATAACAGTAGTGTTATGTTGTGGCCTTAGCAAAAGAGTCATTTATATTGTTTTATTTTTTAAAATCTAACTTCCTTGTTTGTATGCCATGAACATAAAATGTAACATGGCAATTTAAGAATAATGGTAATCACTGAAGTGACACAAGTTTACACCACTTGAATTTGCCCCTAAGATTCAAAGAGTGAGGGCCTAAGAGCATCCTCGCAGCACCCTTCATTACCCTTGCTTTTCTGATCAAACAATCTATCCAGCATATGGTTCTAAAAGAGATTCAACATACTTCAAAATTTCATTTATTAGCTAAAAATGGCCTGATCCAATTAACTTCCTGATCCAATTCTTCACCTCAGCTGATGACCTGTGTTGTATTTATCTGATCTAACTTAGCTGTATTTGCAGGAGTAAAACCAAAACATAGTGCTTGAAGTCAATGGAACCATTCACAGTAAGTTAGCACTGTGCTTGTTAGCAAGAACTGGCAATAGGGAACTTTCCATTGACTTTAATGGGCATTGATCAGACTTCTGGCTACAACTTTTGGGACAAGGATTGTCTCAGTCTATGACAGCATTGTACAGCATTTGTACAACATTTGTACAGCATTGCACACATTTATGATGCTACATATATTACTTAATTGCAGTAAGCAGTGTAGTTGGAGTTCACCTGAAGAAGAGCTGTGCGTGGCTCAAAAGCTTGTCTCTCTCACCAACAGAAGATGGTCCAATAAAAGATATGACCTCCCCCACCTTGTCTCTTTAATTGCAGTAAGTTATTCACTGTTGTTCTCCCAGATGCTGTGTTGTAATCACTATTAAGAAGGACCTGGTACTCTTAGTAGTGTAGTATGCTGAGCAATAGTGGTTAACATGATATTGAGCGTAGGGAGCATTAGAAATTGTTGGCAAAGATATATCTTCATATGAAATCTGTTTGGGTGAGGGAACCTCAGGGACACTGATTTTCAAAAAAATTCTCTAGAAAGGGGATCTCGATTATAGCAGTAGTATTTTGGCAGTGGGGAACAAGGGAGGTACCTCTGATTGCTAAAACACCCTTCCTTAATTTTTTCCCTGTGTTATTTAGCCCTTTGTCTTTCAGCTATGTAAAATCTTAACTATTCCATGGGGATTTTCATGTGCTATATTTCAGAGTTGTTCCATGTGCAGTGATGACTTCATCTCAGATTAGCCAAGATAAACACTTCTAGCAATTTCATGCATTTAAAATCACATTTCTTGATAGTTTCCAGATTTTCAGGGGCTGTCCTATATCCCAGTGTGAATCTGGTAATAAGCATTATAGAAAATACTACCTTTCTGCTCTGCTATTGTCTCACTGAGTTAGCTGAGAGAGACATTTTTCTAATTTGAATTTTTATTAAGACAATTCAGCTGAAATGGCTTCATCACACAGTGCTTGAAAACCTAAGAATACTCAGGTATTAACAGAATTTGGGGCCTGATCCGATTCCTGTTTAAAGTAAAGGAAAAATTCCCTTCCACTGACTGCAATGAATAGCGGATCAGGCCCTTAGTTAGCATTCTGTAAGACTGGAATTTTCAAAGAACCTAAACCCCATAGAAATGTAGCCTGCTTTGAAAACTGTAGTCTGAGCATTTATTGCAGTTGTAGATTGACTGCATAGCCCCGCCCTCCCCCTCACCCCACCAAAAAAAACCTATTAAAAACACACATTTCAGAATAGAGCAAACACATTTTGTTTCATGGGCACAGTACTAAAAAAAGGTGATTGGCTATATTTAGGAATATAGGAATGATAAATGCTAAATATTTTGAATAATGTAAAGGGCCAAGATTTTAATAGACTGCTATAGTGAAAGGGATTTGCTGGTGCCAGCACTTTTGAAAATTAAGCCAGATAAACGTTTAAATAAGGACTCAGAAGCCTAAATTGTAGGGTCCCATTTTTGACAATTGTGACCAGAATGATATCCCATGCACTGTAAATCTTTTTGTGTAATTCTGAGAACTATTGCTACTGAATAAGTAGGATGAAAAATCCATCTGATACTGAGCACATTAGTGTAATTTATGTATTCATAAAACTGATAAGACACTTTCTCTAAAAATCTTTAAAGTAAAGGTAATAATGGAGCCAGTCAGCAATTTGCCACTTACAATTAATCACTCTCCCCATATCACAATATTCAATTTTGTTCTTACTAGTCAAGAGAGTAATGATTAATTGATAAAAGTTTAGCAAGTGCACTAATAGGTGGCTCCTAATTGCAAAGTCTCTGGGATAATTCTGTCTGAACTACTTTATGCTAATTCATACAGCATTAGTCATAACAATCTGTGATTTTACTTTTAAAACTACTTTTTCCCACAGTCACCATAATCTAATTAAGAATTTTAACTAGTTACTTGTATGCAGGACAAGTTACTTCTATGCAGCGAATTATAAATTTGTTAGCCTGATTAACATACAAGATTAAAGAGATGATGCTTAAAAACACAGTTGACAATTAAAAGCATTGGTTCTTTATAAAGATCCTGTTAATTGGCTTACAAGGGTAGAGCTCCATTTAAAAAAGTTGTTAAATAAAACACTTTTCATATACTTCCAAATCCATCTTTAGTTTGGATTCCTTTGTTCCTATTTTCTGAAATGACAATTTCCTTAGTATTAAATCAACAAGGAGTCCGGTGGCACCTTAAAGACTAACAGATTTATTTTGGCATAAGCTTTCTCTTGGTATTGACACCTCCTCCTCAATTATTGGGAGTGGACTACATCCACCCTGACTGAATTGGCCCTGTGAACACTGGTTCTCCACTTGTAAGGTAGAACTCCCTTCTCTTCATGTATAATATTCATGCATCTATAATTTTCACTCCATGCATCTGAAGAAGTGGGTTTTTTACTCACGAAAGCTTATGCCCAAATAAATCTGTTAGTCTTTAAGGTGCCACTGGACTCCTTGACGTTTTTTGTGCATACAGACTAACATAGCTACCCCCTGATACTTAGTATTAAATGTTTCCATAGATATTTCTCAATTAGAACTTTATCCAAAGCACACTGAAGTCAATAGAAAGTCTTCTACTGACTTTAATTGGCCATTGGGTCTGGCCATTATTGTATATGAGGATTTTAAATATTTATTCTCCAACAAAGACCCAATCCTGCAGTCCTTGTGCACATAAATGTCCAAATGAATGTTGAAGGTATGTCAGATTTGTCATGTCCACCTGTCAGTAGCCTTTATGCCTTCTCATCTGCAAATTCCATACCCTGTCCACTTTTAAGTCCCTCCTAAAATCCTACTTCTGCAGAACTGCCTATAGTGAAGCTTGCTGAGCTACTCAAAAATCCCTTTTATAGAACCTTTTCCTGACCTCTGTCTACTTGTCAGTTTGTCATAAGCTCCTCGGGGCAGAGACTATCCCTCTTTCCACACGAAGTACCTAGCACATTACAGGTGCTATCACAAACAACAACAGACTTTTAATTTTATTTTTAAAGGAAGGAAGTAGACCTAATTACAAAGAACCAATAGTAATAACCACAACAACATCACAGTATCATTACACCTGGAAAAGAGAGAATTTTCTACAAGACAATTAAATGCCTGATCCAATGCCCATTGAAATTAATGGAAATCTTTCTATTGACTTCCACGGGCATTGGATCAGGCCCTATCTTGCTGAAAGATGAGTCTGAACAGTTTGTAAGTCAAATCTATTTAGATGTTTTCTTTCTGCACTTCCTAATTCATGGTGTCACTGCTTTTCCTTCATAGACTTTTTGTGGTTGCATGCTATAGATTGACAGCAAGAAGTGTTGGGGACCTGAGCTCTGTGAGAGTTGTCCATGCAGCTGTGAGCCCCAGAACTGAGGCCTAGCTGGTCGGATAATCCAAAGGTAGAATTAGAACTGAGCCAAAGATGACTCTCTGATCCTTAGTTCATAACAGGTGAGAGACCATCTCAGTTGTGATCAGTGGAGACACCTGAGCTGGAACTCCCTCAGTTTAATGAGAAGCCGCCACCATCAAGGAGTTCTTGGTGCGGGGCCTTCAACTTTGCACATCTCTGCGATTGTTTCTTCTGGTGCATGACTTCTGACAGCACAAACAATTAATTACACTGCTCTACAGCCAAAATGCTTCTGAAATAAATGTAGTCAAACTTTACTAATTCTGGGTCACTGAGAACGAAAATGATGCTTAAAATTGTTGATTGGCTCTAGTTTTCAAGATATGCTATTGGGTCAGTATATATGATCCTTGACTTGGGAATGGTGGAGGATAAGTGAGTTATAAAAGGAAAGGGATCTCAATTTAAACCAGAAATGACTAAAATACATCTTTGACTGGATCTATGAATAAATCTATGACTGGGTTTGGACAGTACTTGCTTTTTAGGCAAAACAATGAATGATGCAATCTGAAGCTGGTATTGCGTCATACATGATATGAATTGCATCATGTTATTCCTAGAAGTCATGGATGATGCAATCATAACGAAGCTTACATCACTCTGCTGAACAAATTGCCCTATATCAGCTCCAGAAATCATACAGTGTCGTGCTCTCTTATTTGTCAGTGTTTGATTTTGCAAAGGGACACATTTCTGTTTAGCCGAAGTGAGCAGAGACGCCTCGTACTTGTGTGAACAGTGCAGATAACTTCTGCTAGGTTTGTGGTGAAGTGACTTTTGCATCACAAAAGCGCAGTATAACCACTATGGTTAAGAAAGCCTATCACCTTTATTTTGGCTGCAAAACTGGAGATCAGGACAAGAGGTGGGCCCCACACATATGCTGCAACACTTATGCAACAAATCTTCGCCAGTGGTTGAACAGGAAAAGGAAATCTATGCCTTTTGCAGTGCCAATGATTTGGAGAGAGCCAACAGATCATACCAGCAATTGTTACTTCTGCATAGTGCCTCCAGTTGGGAAAGGTGTGTCAAAGAAGAAAAAGTGGACTGTGCATTATCCAAACATTCCATCAGCTATACGCTCAGTACCCCACGGAGAAGGACTGCCAGTTCCTGATGCACCAGAATCATTCTCACTTGAGTCAGATGAGGAAGAGGAAGAGGATGAAACTTCTTGTCCTGAACCATCAATGTCACAGGACCCACATTTTCTCCCATCCTCCTCCTCTGAACCACACCTCATAACACAAGGTGAACTGAATGACCTTGTCAGGGATTTGGAACTACCCAAGAGTAAGGCAGAGCTGTTGGGCTCCAGACTACAGCAGTGGAATCTCCTGGCAGGTGATGTTAGGGTTTCCTTGTTCCGTGACTGTCAAAAGGATCTTGTCCCATTCTTCTTCATGGAAGGTGATCTTGTAGCCTGCAACAACATTGATGGTGTGATGGCAGCCCTCAACATCGTTCACGATCCAGATGAGTGGAGACTGTTCGTTGATTCATCCAAGACGAGTCTTAAAGCTGTTTTACTGCATAATGGCAATGTTTTGCCATCAATTCCAGTTGGTCATGCAGTCCATATGAAGGAAACCTATGACAACATGAAACAACTTTTGAGGTGCATAAACTATGACCAACATCAGTGGCAGCTTTGTGGCGATTTGAAGGTTGTTGCTCTCTTGCTTGGTCTGCAGACTGGATATACAAAGTACTGCTGTTTTGTCTGCGAATGGGATAGTCGTGCGAGAGATTCCCACTACATCAAGAAAGATTGGCCACTCCGACAGTCATTGGAGCCTGGGAGGAAAAGTGTTCAGCATCCACCACTTGTTGAATCAAGGAAGATTTTGTTACTACCCTTACACATCAAGCTGGGTCTGATGAAGAACTTTGTCAAGGCCATTGACAAAACACAAGCAGCTTTCAAGTACCTCCGTGGAAAATTTCCAAGGTTAAGTGAAGCTAAGATAAAGGAAGGTGTCTTTGTTGCTCCTCAGATTCGTGAATTTCTTCGAGATGATGCATTTGACCATGCACTGCGTGGCAAGGAAAAGACGGCATGGAAAGCCTTCCAGTTAGTGGCAATACATTTTCTCGGAAACAACAAGGCAGACAACTACAGGTTGTTGGTGAAAAACCTCCTCAAGGCATACAAAAGCCTTGGTTGCAACATGTCACTAAAGATACATTTTTTGCACTCTCATCTAGATTTTTTTCCACCCAACTGCGGAGCAGTGAGCGACGAGCACAGCGAGCGATTTCACCAGGACATTGCAACAAAGGAGAAACTCTATCAAGGCAAATGGAGCCCATCAATGCTTGCAGACTATTGCTGGACAGTGACAAGAGATGCTCCATTTAATGAATACAAGAGACAAGCCAAGAAGCGCCGAGTACACACTGAATAGGACTAAACTACGTACATAATAGTTTTTTGCCTTTTGTTTCATAATACATTTTATTTATATAACCCTTTTGCTGATTTTTAAAGTATTACATAAACAGGACGGGTGAAATATTATCATTTAAAACAACCATAAACACATGAAAAGACCTAGGTTTACAATTTATGATTAAAACTCTACTATCTACACAATATACATAGACATAAAATGTAAAAACTTAAATATCTTAGAAACAGTAGCCAATCAGTTATTTTAATTGTCATATTTGAATTCAGCACATCAAAATACAGAATAAATAGCACATTTTATCTCTGAAGCAGACGACTTCTCAAAAATTGTAGACCAGTGTTATATGTTGGGTAAGTGATCTAGCCACAGTCACAGCATGTTCATCTGGAGACATCAAACGCATCAATCCCCATCAATGTAATAAAGAGGGCAGTCCATAACCACATGGCATCCTGTTTGTTCTGGAGCTCCCCGGGGGCTGGACAGATCACTCAAGAAGCCCCAACAGTTAAGATGTAAATTAAACTGCCTGTAATCACAACCTATCCAGTTGTAACAAAGAAGGATCTTTGTTCATATGATGGTTCTGAGGTGCATACGAGGACAGATCTGGGGATAATAGGAGATGCAGTTGTCTATGTGCCAAAAAATGCACTATTGATCCAAAATATAGTCCTGCATTGCCTGTTGCTGCTGTTCTTTAGAAAAGTCATATTTGATGTACTGTCTGAGAGGCTCAACTATGTCAGAAAAGGAGCATCTTGACTTTAGCCAGCATTTTTGATGTTGCTTTGAGATGAAATTGTAAAGTAAGCTGTCTTGATAGTTGGCTGCACACAGTAATGTGGCCAGGGGCCCACCTTCATGCCTAATTGCAGGGGGAGTAATGCCAGCCAGGACTAGAAGGTTGGAGAAAGGAGCTGTCCGGGTCACACCAATGATGACAGGGTGGATCATTGAGCCCAACTTGCTACATGACTGCAAGCCCTTGCCGCCGCTCTATATCAGGCAGGTGCAATAATTAGGGCATTGGTAGGTATCCATAAAGTTGCAGCACTAGCACCCCATCAGTTGCTGGCAAGTCTCGGGAGGATTTCGACTAATGATTGTATTTTGGCCTGTGGCATCTCAATTTCATCTTTGGCTGAAATTGCCCAATTCTATTGACTCTAAGGGAACACTGCAAAGCCTCTCCCCTTTCCCAGGTTTCGGGACAGGAGTGGTACACTGTGGACTGAATTCTGTATGCCAATAGTTGGTATTTGTGGTTTGGGTAAAATCTTCCCGATCTGGTTTTAGAGAGGTTGCTGGGCTTGCTTGTGTTTGTACTAGTGTGTAGTGGGGCAGCTGCCCCACTCCGGCAGAACAGGGGTTAAAAGCAGCCCTGGAGAGGGTTGCGGCATGGGAAAAGCTAGGCTGATTGGGGAAGCAGCCACAGTTGGGGCCATGCCCAATCAGGCCACAGATGGCCCTATAAAAGGGCTGTGAGCCAGGAGCTCAAGAGGCGTCTCTCTCTAGCTTTGGAGAGAGATGGACCTAGGTGTCTGAAGGAGCAAAGGGTACCGTGGACAGAGCAGTGCTGGGGAAGGTGCAGGCTGAGCTGGGGAGCTCAGGTCTGGCGACCTCCCAGGCTGCAGCCTGACAGGAAGGCCTAGGGAAGTACTGAGCTGCAGGTAAAGGCAGCAGGTCCAAACCCCCCTTGCCAATGATGAGTGGCCGATACATTGCAGTCTGCCCCAGTGAACAGGGGCTAGATGATGACTGGCAGTAGCCACTGAGGTGAAGGGGGCTTAGAGGGTTGGGCATTCCCCTGGGAGGGGAGATCCAGAAAGTGGGGGTCCTGATGGGTCAAAATCCCAGGGTAAGGGGCACTGGGGTCTGGGAGGGACATGGGGCCTGAGGCAGGCGAGACACCTCCCGGCAGAGGGCGCTCCAAAGGCTGGAAAGAGCTAATTCCCGAGATGACCAGCAGGAGGCCAGTGCCGGTGAGTCTCGCAACGCTACATAGTGCGATATACAACAAACTAATCTGAAGCCCAGGTCTGACAGTTTGAGAATCTGACTATGTGAACTTATGTATTCCATTTTGATTTTTATGAACTCTCGGTATATTTATATTCTTATGGTCATCCTTCACTGCATCATACCTCTTATGTTAAGAGGAGGGGAACTGGCACAGATATTGACCATCAATCATTGGTGAAACTTGCCTTAGCAGGGCACTGAAGACTCCCTGGAAGGACTAATGATTTGCTAATGACTCTTATCAGCTCCATCTCCGCTCTGAGACAAAGGGGGTTATGCACCTGAATGCAGCATGGCTACTGACTGCACACACTGGAACTCATAACCAAAAGTATACTTATAAGCAGGAAGGCTTCTATGTGTGGGGTAGCAGAAAGAGACCAGAACCAGAAAACAAGATGGGGCAGGAGAAGAGGGGGTGCAGAAGAAACCTGGACTTCCTGCAAAACAGTAAGACACAAAGGACTCTCAGGAGGTGAGGAAACAGAGGCAGTATCTTGCATGCCTGTGTTTATTTTTCTATAGATCTGTAGATCTCTTGTGCTTTCGCTGAGTAAAGCATGTGAGTGTTTAGAATTTCCTTTACAGAGTCAGTGTGTTACTTATTTACACAGTCCTGTAGCCACCCCTCTCACCCCACCTCCAAAGGGAAGTACTAAATCTGAGGGTCCACAGCTTCCATGGAACTCTGGGAGCTTGCAGCAGCTACTAGGGTGGCTCAGGAGAGCCAGTGCTAGCTTCAGGGCCTAAGCAATTGGACTATGACACCCCTCTGCAGTGGGGACCCTCAGACACTGGGTCTGTATGTGGAGTGTGTGCCTAAAGGCTTGGAGCCAGAGAGACCGTGCCTAAACACTGCCCAGTTTGGATATGGAACAGCAGCCTTGTGAGTATCCAGGGGAGAGGGAGCTCATCAGACGTGTATCACCACAATACACCTCTACACAGAGACTACAATGTTGAGAACAACTTTTTTAAAATACTAATTTAAGGTCCAATTGCTCTATTGTATGTAGGTTCTTATGCCACACATATCACTGCAGTATCTGAGCACTGTTCAGTACTACATTATGCAATGTGACTAACATCCATATTAGTTCTCTGGTCTCAACCTCTCCGCAAGGGGAGAAACACATGCAGTGGAATGTTTTGTTTTGGTAGGGATTTTTAAAAAAAAATGTATATGCTACGATTTGTTTGTTGGAGAAGACCAGGTCAAAGAAGTTTGCCTTACACTTGGAGCAGAAGGTGGTGACGTTTGGGATGGTCTTTACTTCCTGGGGGAGTTCTTTCCGCAGCCTCAGACTGGCCCACAGACAGCTGGGTCTTCTGCGTATTTTAGCTATATCCTTATGATAGAAAGCTCCACTGTTCCTCAAGTGCAAAGCTGTTGACCATGATTTTCATCCCAGTGCTTTATGCAATCTTTTACTTATCCTGGGCCCAGGCCATTGAGTGCTTAGCAGATAAGGACCAAGACCTTGAGCTTGATTAAGTGTTCTGTGGGAAGGCAGCATAAAGAGTAGAAGATAGTTTGATGTGCTCACAGTAGCCCATGTTGCCGAGGAGAGTTGCCACAACATTCTATTGTAGTTGCAGTTTCCTAAGCAATGAAGGCTGCATGTCTATGTATATTATGTTGCTCTAGTCCAGCTGAGAGGTGACGGAGATGAGAATAAGTGAGACTGGGTCACTGTCTTCCAGGACAGATGGAGTTTCCTACTCAGCCAGAGAGAGGTGGTAGAAAGCATTACTCACAGATTCATCTATGTGAGAGCTTAGCACCAGAGAGGGATCCAGGAGCACTCCTAAATTGTGGACTGAATAGAGTAATCGTGGGTGTGCACATTCAACCAAAGGAGACCCCATCATGGCTGCAAACTCTTCAAAAAGCTTTTCTCTACCCACCAGCATCACCATTCTTCATCCATGAGCTGATCTTGCCCAAACACAGGGCCATGTTGGTGGCAGTAGTTTAGTCATATGTGGTGAAGTAGAGCTGTGTCTTATCTGCATATTTCTGGCACTTAAGTCCATGTCATCTGGCCAGTTCACCTGGTGGCTGCATGTAGATGCTGAAAAAGACAAGAGAGGGCATGGTCTTTGCGGGACTCCACAAGTGAGGGGTTTGGTGGTGCAGGTGCAGTTTCCCATTACTAGTCATTGGGTACATCCCTCCTAAAAGGACTCAAACAATTTTAACACATTATCCTGGACCCCTGTCACCTCTCTAGTGATCTCATGATGAGTATTCTATGATTCTATGATAGTGTCAAATGCTGCAAAGTTGCAGGAGGAGGAGATTGGATGTCTGTCATCTATCCATAGCAGGAGATCATTTATCAGTGCCACTAAAGCAGTTTCAGTCCCATGTCCCAGCACAATCTGGATTCAGGCCAGGTCTAGAATATTAGCCTCAATTAGATGGCCGCAAGTTAGCTTCTCTATAAGCTTGCTCAGCAATGGGAGGTTCAATACTAGGCTCAGGCTGAGTGGTGCAGGCTGAGTTCTCTGGGACTACTCATGTGAGTGTGGGTCATATGATCAAGTCAACATAATTATTCATTATGCTGCATTATCATGAGCTCTCATTGCTATAAAGAGTCATGTCATAACAGGATATCCATGTCAAAACCAGAAAAGATATCTGGTTTGATATCCAAAACTGCCAGTGGCACAGTATTGTTCTTGAAAATCTGGGCTGCTCTAATATCTGTTGAGCTAACAGATGTTAAAGCTGTATCCTGACACTTTTCTGCCGTTTTCTGCCCATGCTAGATGGATATAAAGGATTTCCTGGCCTACAGCTGTTCATGGTGGTTTGTGAGGTTTGTACGTCAATTTGTGTTTGGCATAAACTTTAGTTTCCTTCCTTGATTGTGCACCAGCTCTGAAACCATGTCGTATTAAATATGGATGCCTGTGTTTCACTTTATTGAATATGCCGGGTTTTGTTTTACCAGCATGTCAATATTTGAAATGCCAACGTTTCAGAACATGTCCTCCATTATGCAGCTTTGCACATACAAATGTTTGAGCATTTTTTAGCACTGTCATCTACATGTGCAGATGACTGATTCCATCACTTGTACAAACAAGTAATAGATTTGGTTGATGTAAAGATTATACCATGTCCAAGCTTGGGATGCTGCTCAAAAAGTCTGCATGCCAGTGTTGCGTTCACTCAGAGCTGTGCATGCACAAATGCAAGGTATGTTGAGGCTCCACTGAAAACTTAGTCCTTGATGTCAATGAACAATAAGTTAGACACCAGTTCTGAAGTCACTATAGGTGTGTCAGTAACACAGCCTTTATTAAGAAATGTTCATTTTCTGATACTATTAATTCTTGGCAAAAGAAAAAAATAGACATATAAACTATACTTGGCTTGTTCTTGTAGCTAATATGTATTTCATATTTTGCTCTTTTCCATATGCACATGAACCCTCTTTTATAGCTGCATCCATTACATGCAAACTCAATAGTGAAAGAAGTACTAAAATACCTTTAAGCACCCCCATTGAAACATTTTTTCTAACCTCTCTGGCACAACCATATTTATAGCAATAGTAGTTGCCAGTTTTCACATCTAATTATTTTGAATTATGATATTATCCATATTCCATAAAGTGTCCCTTACTTAATCTGCTTTACTGGGACATCCCTACTCTTAATAAACATAATAAACATTTATTTTATTTTATATATAAATATATATGCTAAATAGAGCCAAGAGTAGTGCAAGCAGGTATAGAAGAAGATTCCCCACCTAGTTCCACTGGTGAGAGATGGGCAAAGGGAAATGTCATGTGTGGTAGTAAGGAAAATATCAAAGAAATGCTAGTAATTTAGGGAGAGAGGCTTCTTCATGGCAAGGTGGGGTAGTGGGAAAGGGTAGACTTGAGGGATGATGGAAATCTGAAGCACGTCAAACAAGTAAGAAACAGGAAAAGACCTGCAAACCCTCTCTGCCCTCTCTGAACTGTAAGCTTATCACTTCCTATTGACTTCCTTGAGCTGAATGTCTACAAAAAACAAAAACAAAACAAAACAAAAAAACAGAAGAGATTTTCTTAAGAGAAACCTCTCTGCTTCTATCTTCTTGACTCTGTCCTATCTGCCTCTGTCTGTAACCTATTTAAGGTCTTGTCTACACAGAAGTTTTAAACTGGATCAAATCAAGTTAATCTGGTTTAAAAATTCTTGCATACACATGACACAATCTATCACTGCACACTAATGCCACATTTATATCAAACTCTGGAGAACTCTTGCAAAGTGGAATAGCTTGGCTGCAAATTGAATTAGCTTGTTCTGTTATTCATGTGGACACAATTCTGTGTACCAGTTCTTGCATGCTTCCAAGGACTATCCCACAGTGCTTTGCGAGTCAACAGTTACTGACCTCCTCTGTTCTCGTGTCAAGTTCCCAGAATGACATCTCTGACCTTTAAAAGATGGCACTGTGCTAGCTTTTGCCAATTTACTCCTAGATCCCAGTCAATCGTTCTTATGAGACAGTTGTGAATAGCACATCAGAAGCCCCACAACATGCCTAGAGTGGCCACTTGGAACCACACTAGGACCCTGGATCTTATTGCCATCTGGGGAGAAGTGTTGATTCAGGAAGTTCTTGTGGCCAGCCACTAGAATAAAGACCTTTTTGTGGATATTGCAAAGCAGATCTCTGCAAGGGGTCACCAAGCAATACCAGATAAAGAGCAAGCAGCCTATAGCAGTGTGGCTTGCCCCAAAGGGCTGGAAGGACTGGGGCCAGCCATCCCTGATTACTGAGGAACCACTCTGGAGAGGAACCAGGTGATTTCCATTATAAGAGCAACAGAAGCTTCTCTCTCTTCTGCAGAGAAGCCAAGAAGCTCAGGTAGCTGTAGCAGAGACGGCAAAGAGTGAGGAAAGGCTCTTGCAGTGCATCAAAGTTTCAGGGTAATTGCACTTATATCCCCCCTTCTGCAGTCCCTTCATGGTACCCACTTAAAGGTTTCCATCTCCCAGCTGGCACTTCTCTTGGGCAGAGACCTGCATCCCTCCTCCTCCTGACTGGGGGCTTTAAGGGATCCCCACTCCCTGGAATATACTGTGATATCTCCAGCAAGCCAAACTGCCTAAGCAGGCAGCATCTGTACTTTGCTTTATCTCCAAAGGCTCTGACGTGTGTATTGCCCACAGTTATAAGTTACTATACAGCTTCTTCTCAGAATAAATGTGCATGCTTAAGGCAGAAGCATTACACAGAAAACATAAAAATAAAAGAACCTACTCACATGCTAAAAGCTTACTAAAGATCACTCATCTGTCTATGGCGCCCTAGCAGATCAAGTCCTTTCAACCCTTCTGGAATGATTGGGGGCCCCCCTTGAAGGTCCTGTCCATTTGGGCCTGAGTCAGTTTAAACTCAGGCTATTTATCCAAAAATCCTTTCTTTGTCTATTGGTCTCTGGAGAATCTAGTTTGAAATAGTCTGAGACTCTCCAGGTAGTAGTACTTCTCTGGAGGTGTTACAACCTGCCTGAATTTGCCTAATTACCCCACACTGTTCTTAATTCCTGGAGGAACTGTGCTTAGCCCTCCCCCATGGAGGAGAACACAATCCTACATAAACCATTCACTTAAATCAATGTACCCCAAACAGACTGCATGGGGTTGTAATATCTTTCACATCTCCCCACTAGAGAGGTTACATACAACCCCAGAGCACAATGGTACATAAATGTAGTACTATAAAGGTCTTTCAATGATATTGCAGGAAATTCCTGTATCTGTCACACAGGGTAATTGCCCCAGCTAGGAGGACTGGGAGTAGCCTGCTAAGGCAGGAGGAAGACCCTGACACCAGTGGAGTTTGAAAGTCAGACCTGAAAGCTGAGCTCCAGCCAGGTAAAGTCTGGGAGTGGTGACTGAAGCGGGACCCAGCTCTGAGAAGGAGAGCTAGGGGCTCTGTACCTAAGAGTGAGACACTGAACTGGGGCCAGGGCCTGGAGGACCAGACTGTGTAGAGACTAACTAAACTGGACTCCAGGAGGGGGATGTTTTTATTACCTAGCGGACTGTTGCGGTGTTACTCAGCAACCAAGGAGAAAAACAGAGACAGGGTGCTGCAACTGTTTTGTCAACAGTTTTCAGGACCACGCCATGAAGCGCATTTTCCTTTCCCACTCCCCTCATCTGTCCTAACCAGCGAACCCTCCCCCACCCACTCTGCTGTCTCAAAATGGCAGCTGTCAGCATGGCACAGCTGCAGGCTCTACCACACCTCCCCTCCCATAGCAGATTCAAAGAACAAAAGCATTCATTTGTGCAAAATTCAGCCCTTTGAGCCAATGGTTACCAGAAAAGAAGTTTGGTTAGTGTTCGTGGTTCGCGTTTTTGAATAAATCCGGTCTCTGCTCCTAGCCACCTGCATCAGCAGAACGTCATCGAAAGTCACGACAGCCTGAACAGGATGTAGAGGGGATTATCCACCAGGTCACTCTACCCCCACCCCACCCCCAACTCCTCTGACACTCTAGAAGCTCCTCCAGTGCACAAACAAAATTGCAAAACCAAAACAGGAACATAATTCCACCCCTAGCAAACCCCCCCCCAACTTTCCTAAGTGCAGACAAATCCCAGTGAATCCAGTACCTCCTGACATGCAGACTGCTTCTCTCTGAGGTTTCCCCAGGACTGAGAAGAACCTGAGGGAGGTAAAAATCACATTCATATTTAAAACAATGCTATCATGGCCTGTCTGGCATATGAACAATAAGTGATTTTGTTTGCCATATTCCCACAGCCATAGCACCTGCAATAGCCAGATTGTCAAGGACAGGGCCTCTATCTCCTGCTGAGAGCTGGCCAACCTGAGGGCATGAAAAAGTGATAGGCACATGAGTTCCATTAATTGCACTAATATCATTTGGGAACCCATATATGCAAAGCCATCGATAGTTTCCTGAGCATTTCCCAGCCTTATGACTAGTTAGACAGCACCTTATCAATGGCATAGCAATCTGCATGAGAACTGCCCCAACAACCCTTGCTAAATTGGTTGGCTACAGACCAGTAGCATTCTGGGATGGCCAGCTTTCAAATGGCAATGGTAATCTATCCCTCCAGAAGGTATGGGATATCTCGTGTTCATACACTGTGACTTCAGCTCTGGGGTCAGTTCTGCACAGGTCTCAAAAGAGGTGGCTCTCCCCATCCTGAAGTTATCTCGCCACTGCTGATCATCCCAGCTTTGCAAAACAATCCCCTCTCACTAATCCACACTGGTTTCCCAGGCCCAAAAATGGCACAAAAAGCTGTGTAGCTGATCTAGGAACTGGTCCTCTAGTTCCAACAGCTTGGCATAGTCCTCTTCTTCCTCCTCATCTGCTGCTACCGCTTCAGAGTGTTCTCCTGCTGCCAGAGGAACTGCTGCTGTTGCTCTAGAACATTCTTCTGCTTCATCTGCTTAGTGGTGCAATGCGTAAATTCCAGTTCTGCAGTCGTCCAGCTGTAATACAACCCAAGCAACCTCTGTATATTCACACTTGTCACCATAATGGTGCAGAGCATTGTTGGGCCAATGCTGGCCAACAGCAATTCTGGAGAGGGAGGATAATGCATTAATATGCTACTCTGAAGTTATAGTTCGTAAAATTAGAAATACATTCATATACAAAGCATGAGATACATTTATCAGAAGTACCAGTATACTTCTTATAGTGTCAAATATAACAACATAACTAAGAATATAAATAATGAATAATTAGGATAACCTCTGCAACAAAAGTTTACCATCTTTTCACTGTAATCATACCCTTTCTAGAAATGTATGGGGTAACTATCCACTTCACTTGTACATGAACTTTCACAGACTTGTTGCTAATTATTGCTATCAAACATGCAGAAGACTAAGTTAGGAGGAAAGACGTCATGAAATAAAGATGAGTGAAAGACTAAACATTAAGTAATATAGAAACTGGAGTGGTCCAAAACTCTGTTGCCATGATGCCATCTATTAATACTGCAGTATCTCTACCTCAAAATATGAGTATCCGTTGTTTATTTAATAGTCTCTAAAATGTATTATATTTCCTTTGCCATGTCAACTTGCAGTTTATATAGGAAACGTTCATGCACTACTATTTCTCTCATATCTGTAAACCATTCTTTGTCTGAAGTACTGATTTAGATTTCCAGTTCCTTAACAGCATTCGTTTTGTATTGAATAATGGAAAGCCATGATTTAAAAATCCTACAGTAGTTGCTTTGGTTATTAGAGAAAAGTTACATCTGTGGGCAAATTACACTTAGTTTTACCAGTAGTCTCCTTTTTAAAAATGAGAGCTCACTTATTTTGTGGAATCTACAGATCCAAAGAGGAAATTATCCAGCAAAAACTTGGCCTCTTTCCCTTCTCTCACTCCCCTGCCCTTCTACCACTAATTTATCACCTCGGTAAACGGGGAAAATATGGTACATGCCCTGGCAGCATGGTAATTTCTTCATTTGCCAAGTTTTTCAGCTTGTCTCCATTTAGATCTTTCTCATTTTAAGAAAAACTAATATGTCAACTATGTCGACCCTAGTATACAAAGTCTATGGTACAGTGAGCTGTGCTTTACCTCACCTAACACCCTGTTACACCATGAAAAGGCTACAGAAACAGAACAGACTGTATCAGCACCAACAGGTAGGATTTCATCTTGTGGATGCTGCTTGAGTCTGACTTTGGAAACACCTTTCCTGTGAGTTTTGGCAGTTTTTTAATATATATTTTAAAGATAGCTATCTTTTTAGTTTTATTGCTGTAGTCTATATATATGTCTACACTGCACCTGGAAGTGGGCCTTGCGGCCTGAGTAGATAGAGTTGTGTCAGTGGGGCTCACACTAGTATGCTAACAGTAGTGTGGACATTGCAGCACTGGCTTGGGTTAGCCATCCAAGCTCAAGCCCACCCTACCCCCTGGGTCTGAGCCTGGGTGGCTAGTCTAGGCCTCCACTGGTGCTGCAATGTCCACACAGCTATTTTTAGAGTCCCACTAATGTGAATCTCACTCCCAGTGGCAGTGTAGACATACCTTCTGTGGCATGTACAGCTCTCTGTATTTGAAGCTACAGTCACTCTCTGAGGTCTTTGCAGAATTGCCAGCCACAAACATTCAAAAACATCATTCATGAGTAACGCCACAAAAAAATCCTCAGACTGGCTTAAAAATCATGACGTTTTGGGGGTTTTTTTTAAGTTTGGGGTTCTTTTTATTTGCTTTCTGGTTTTCAACCCTTTATGATATGCTTGGGTCACATTTTCAATCTTTTCTCTGCAATCATGAGGGCTAAAAACTTTCTTTAAAAAAAAAAAAAAAAAAAAGCTGATATTCTCACATAAGCATTTGTCTCCAGCAGCTGTTGCTCTGAGAAAAAACACCAAATATCGTAGGAGTTGCAATAAAGTTTTGGAAAGTTGGCAATACTGTCTTTGTAGAGTTTGATGTACTGTATTTGTCTGAAGGCCGGGGTTCTGAGCATTTTAGGCTGAAACTCAGCCCTAGGTACCCCTCCATACTACCTATGCTGTCTTTGTACAGCGAACATTTTTTAATGTAATTCAAGTAGGCCTCAATCACTGAGAAAGGTGGTAGTCCTAAGTCAGTGAGACATTTTATCTGGGAGCTTTGGAACTCTGTCCCCAGAAGGCTTGTGGAGGCAGTAGCTGATGTTGTGGGTCACGTTGGGGGAATGCACCAAAGGCTACTGGGGGTAAAGAGATGAGGCCTTCCTCACCCTTCCTCTTTCCCCAATTGCTGTAGCTATTGATTTGCTGATGTTATTTTTAGATAATATGTAACTGTTTTATTTATATCCTAGGAGCAAAGACTATGCTTTTATCTAGTATAACTGTAATTAAGCTCTGTTTTAATAGTATTTCAATGGGCATTTACCAAAACTTCTGAAAATGGCACCTACTGTCTTGAAATTAAGAATGTTAGGCTTACCAGCAATTACAGGCTGGTAAGCCTAACTTCAGTGCCAGGCAAACTAGTTGAAATTATAGTAAAGAACAGAATTATCAGACACATAGATAAACATAATTTATTGGGGAAGAGTCAACATGGTTTTTGTAAAGGGAAATCATGCCTCACCAATCTACTAGACTTTTTTGAGGGGGTCAACAAGCATGTGGGTTAGGATATAGTGTACTTAGATTTTCAGAAAGCCTTTGACAAGGTCCCTCACAAAAGGCTATTAAGCAAAGTAAGCTGTCATGGGATAAGAGGGAAGGTCCTCTCATGGATCCGTAACTGGTTAAAAGATAGGAAACAAATGGTCAGTTTTCAGAATGGAGAGAGGTAAATAGTGGTTCCCCCAGGAGTCTGTACTGGAACCAGTGCTGTTCAACATATTCATAAACAATCTGAAAAAGGGGTAAACAGTGAGGTGGCAAAATTTGCAGATGATACAAAACTACTCAAGATAGTTATGTCAAAGGCAAATTGTAAAGAGATACAAAGGGATCTCAGAAAACTGGGTGACTGAGCAACAAAATGACAGATGAAATTCAGTGTTCATAAATGCAAAGTAAAGCACATTGGAAAACATAATCCCAACTATACATACAAAATGAGGAGGTCTAAATTAGCTGTTACCACTCAAGAAAGAGATTTTAGAATCATTCTGGATAGTTCTCTGAAAACATCCACTCAATGTGCAGCAGCGGTCAAAAAAGCTAACAGAATGTTGGGAACCAGTAGGAAAGGGATAGATAAGAAGACAGAAAATATCATATTGCCTGTATATAAATCCATGGTATGCCCACATGTTGAATACTGTGTGCAGATGTGGTCCCGCCATCTCAAAAAAGAGATATTGGAATTGGAAAAGGTACAGAAAAGGGAAACAAAAATGATTAGCGGTATGGAACAGCTTCCATTTGAGGAGAGATTAATAAAACTGGGATTTTTCAGTTTAGAAATGAGATGACTAAGGGAGAATATGATAGAGGCCTATAAAATCATGACTGGTGTGGAGAAAATAGATAAGGAAGCGTTATTTACTCCTTCTCATAACACAAGAACTAGGAGTCACTACATGAAATTAAAAGGCAGCAGGTTTAAAACAAACAAAAGGAAGTATTTCTTCACACAACACACAGTCAACCTGTGGAACTCTTTGCCAGAGGATGTGATGAAGTCCAAGACAATAACAGAGTTAATAAAAGAACTAGATAAATTAATGGAAGATTAGCCAGGATGGACAGAGATGGTGTCCCTAGCCTGTTTGCCAGAAGCTGGGAATGGGCAACAGGGGATGGATCACTTGAGGATTACCTGTTCTGTTCATTCCCTCTGGGGCATCTGGCATTGGCCACTGTGGAAGACAGGATACTGGGCTAGATGGGCCATTGGTCTGACCTAGTATGGCCGTTCTTATGTTCTAATGTTCACACAGTCTGCTGCCTAGTACCTTTATTCCAAAGGTGTTTTTTTTCACCTGATGACTTCAAAGTTATTGAACCTTCTAGGAGCACAGTTCATCTACCACCTTCCAGAGTATAGCTTTTGACATGTTGTATGTCTCTTTAGCATCTTGAATCATAAATCCCACCCATACATTTTATATTCTGCATTTGAAACAGGAAATGATAACTGTCCTCAAAGATGACATACAAGATTCCCCATTGGTGGGTGTATTGGAGGGTGCTAATAATTTAGGATGCTAAAGAAAATGATGAAGCTTTTTGTTCACTGTCCAAAAGTTAACAGAAGCAGTCATATGGAACTTGTCAAAAGAAATAGCTTTATTAATAAAACAAAACAAAAAATTATTTGGTGAGGAGAGATTGTGGTTTTGTTCACTCCTAGTCATTTTGTACAATCCTAAAGCCAGTGTCATTCTAAAATTTCTTTCCTAAGTAGTTTAGGGGTAAAGGTGCTAATCTGCCTTCATCATAGTGCAATACCATAGCAGCAGAATCCTGGATGTGCTCTTTTGCCTCCCCCATCACTCTATTTGTATAGGCTTGGCACTGGCATTTATATTACAAATGAAAAAGTCAGCAAGTAATTACACAAGTTCAGTCAATAGAATTCCATTATTTTTTGCTCAAGTGTTGGAGGTTTCCTTTTCCAAATAAGAATTTAGTGTCCAATTCAAATGTTTATTGGACCCAGCAAATTCCATAAGAATTAATAGCCAATTCATTGGGATAATTAGTCCCTTTCTTACTGACTTTTCCTTAATGTGACTCTTTCTTCAGAAACACATATCCTTGACATCTGATTTCAAGAAGTTTAAAGACCATTAGAAACATATTGTGGCATTTTCAAGTCAACCTCTGGAGGGTATTTATAGGGGCCTATTACACCATACAGTCTTCTTTATTAGTGTCGCTTCAGTCATCTTCTACACCAGGAACAGCATAGACAGGCAACTGTAGGCAATGAGATAAAGTGCTCAAGAGGAGAAACAAATGAAATTAAGTATGAACAAGCTGGCATTATTAGCCACTTGGAGGGAGTTATCAAACCCAGAATTTGTAACGAGCACTCAGTTTTTGGTATTACCAGACAACTGGACATTATTTTATGCAGTAAGATAAAAAAAAAAGGTTCGAAATCTCTGTGGATGTTAGTTAGATCAGGTATTAATAACTTGGGTGTAGAGCATCCAGAAATTATTTCTGGCTCTCAGCCTCTCTTTTTTCTGGGAAAGAAAATGATAAAGCAGATGGTTTGTTGAGAAATTACAGCCTTTGGGAGGAAGCTTCTTTGCAAAATTGCATATATTTTGCAACCAACAAAGATATGGGGATATCTGTTATTGGAAAAGTTTACAACATTATAAGAAGGCAGAATAGAAACTAGTGTGCTTAGATTCAAAGAGGATATGACAAACCATATTCTCTCTTCCATTTATCAGGTCAGTGGCAGCAAAAATGAAATCGGAGAAAGTAATTAAGCACCTTGACAGAGGCCTGGCTTTCAGACAATAATACCATGTTAATATTATATTTCTGCTGCAAATGATGAAGAATATCATTAGCAGACTCACTCTTGGATTTTTAAAATTCTGCATTCATGCAATGAGGGAAAGGACTTAAGAAAGCCAGTTTAATTCTTCAGCTGTGGATGCACCTAGTGTGTGGAAATCCCTGAGTGGCATAGAGCGAACACAGGAAGCAGCTATACACTTTCCTCCCTAGCCCCGGTGTACAGATGCACACTAGGGCATAACTGAAAGAAAGAGCAGGGGTGGCCCTAGACTACTGGCACCCTAGGCGAACTATGCAATCGGTGCACCCCCCACCAAAGGCAGATCTAGGCTGAGGTTTTTGGTAAACTGGGAAACATTTTGCCCCTTTTTTCCTTTTAATGTTTTTTACGTTTTTTTTTTTAACAGAGACTTAATTATTCGGTTTGTCCATCAGTCCGTCTGTCAACCAATGTTTCTGAGATCAGATAAAATAGAGACACGAAATTTTCAGAATAGATTTGTACACAACAGCTAGATGATATTTCAGTCCGATTTCAAATAAAAATGCATTAAAAATATTAATTATAATTTTTATTATTACAAATCCAAAATCATCCCTTATACTATCCTACGTTAACTGCCATTACCACCACATCCAATATAGAAAGAAATAAGAAAACTCTTCAATGAACTTTAACCTGTATTTACAAAACTCAGAATAAAAAACACTCTGTGCTCTTAAAACATGACTTTTCTTGCTTTAAGGTTTGAAAATTCAGTCACTAGTTCTTTTAGATCCAGTTTTCTAGCTATTTCATGCTGTATTGACATTGTGGCAGGTCCAACGAGACTCTCTTGCACCATTGTTGAATGCAGATATGTTTTTATCAATTTTAACTTTGAGAAGCTACGTTCCCCACTAGCTACGGAAACTGGCAAAGTTAAAAGAATGCGTAGAGCTATACAAATGTTTGGAAAACTGTCTGTGAGTTTAGTTTCACAAACAAACTTCAGTACTTCTTCAGGAGTTGAATGTTTCTTAAGTCATCTTGAAAAAGCCTGAAACTCACTACACAAATATGTAGCATCAATGTCTTTTGAATTTTCATGAGTCAATGCCGACTCCAGTTTTATACAAAATTCTCTTATCTGTTTTGCTATTTTCTTTTGCAAGCTGTGGATATCATATAGAAAGCCAAACACTGACTCTAGCTGCTGCATCTGTTGAAATCTTTCGTCAACTGACTGAATAGCCATATCAAGGACTGCAAAGTAGAAATTCACTTTGAACCTTTGTTTTGGGTTCTGAATGGGTGTGACTCGTCCTTCATCTGAAAACTGCTGTTTCTTTTGCCAAATGCGAACTGGCTCAGGTTCAAATTCTGTCGGAAAGTCTATTTCTTCAGCAAGCTCGAGAGAATCTACCAGTGTTCTTTTGAACCCTTCATCACTTCTGAATTCCTCCAGAATATTTTTAGTTTGCTGCAGTTTTTGAATTGCAGAATGTACGTTCAAGTTCTTTTTCTGAAGCTGCTTACTAGTGAGGTTAATCTCGAAAAGGATATTATACCACAAAATGAGTGAATCACAAATTTGAACTTGGAAAGGCCATTTGCAAAAGCTTCTGCACTTAACGTGCCGTATTGCAAGATGATCCAATAAAGGTAGTATCATCAGAAATTTCAATTAGGGCATCATAAATGTTTCCAGGTTCATAGCAAAGAGGCTTCAAAGCATCAATGCGACTTTCCCATCTTGTCTGACTAAGTGGTTTCACAGTTAGAGAATTCACATTGTGAGTCAGAATCTCCCAACGGTGTGTTGAGCCTGAGAAAAATACATAAACACGTTCCAAAGAAACTGCTTGCCTCCAAACAGCATCTAGCAGCATCATTGACAACCAAATTCAGAGAATGCGGACTGCAAGGAATGAAAAAGGCTCTAGGATTGATTTCCATCATTCTCCTTTGCACACCATTGTCTTTACCCTTCATATTACTCCCATTATAGCCTTGGCCACATTAGTTTTCAACAGATGACATTGTTTCAAGCTCTTGTAGAATAGTTTCAGTCATAAATGCTCCAGTCGTCTCCTTCAGTGGTACGAAACCCAAAAAATGTTCCTTTATGAGCATTTCAACATTATCTTCACCTGCACACTTTTCCATATCCACAAAACGAATGATCATCATCATTTGTTCAACATGACTCACATCTGGTGTATAGTATTATTGACAAGTATTTTGCAGAATACAGTATCAAGTATTATTGAAAAGTATTTTGCAGAATGGGCAGCTTCTACAATTGTCTTTTTAATGGCATTTGCTAGGATTTGAATCAGTTCATTCTTCATATTTTTTCCAAAGTAATGAACCTGTGTTTCATGATCAGTTATTTTACGTTGCTGCTCCTTCAATACTTGATCAAACAAAGCTAGGTATTCAACAAATTTTAAAACGTTTCCATAACCTGGAGTGCATAATTTTTCATTTCTACTGCGGCTGCGGAATGCTAAATTTTGCCCACCAAGAATTCTCACTAAAGCAATCAGACACTCTAATATTTGTTGCCAATATTCTTCTTTTTCCTTGATCACATGTACATTTTCTTCATCGATAGTTTTTCCTTTTTTCAATCGTAATTCAAGTTTTTTCCAATTTTGAAAACATTCCAAATGTTCTTTACTTCTTTCATGTGAAGAGAGAATTTATGAAGATATGTTTTTCCAGTCCTTCGAACCATTTTCAATAAGTGATGTACCAATTGCTTGATTTCTATACAACTTGCAGCAAAAGCAAAACAGAGTCCTTCGATACTGAATATTGTAACCAGTTTCGATGAATTTCTTCCCCATTAATGAGTTTCCTCTTGTAATGCTGAGCAGAGAATTTTCTTTTATTTCCATCCTTAGGGAAGGGAAATTCATGAACTTGTTCGGGTCCATGTTCCAAGAGAATTTGCCACACACTGTCATCACATCTGGGCCATGAAGCTGAGTCCCCATACTGTAACTTGTTTGTAACTTCCTCATCCTTTCTTCCTTCTACTTCATTTACTTCAATTTCTGCATGTCTCTCTGAAGGTGAATAAATTTTCTCCACTTCCATATCAATCTGATGCTGTGAGCTGCCTTCCTCTAGAACAGTGGTTCCCAAACTTTTTCCGCTGCTTGTGCAGGGAAAGCCTCTGGTGGGCCGGGCCATTTTGTTTATCTACCACGTCCACAGGTTCAGCCAATCGTGGCTCCCAGTGGCCGAGATTCGCTGCCCCAGGCCAGTGTGAACTGCTGGAAGCGGCACGGGCAGAGGGACTTACTGGCCTCTGTTTCCAGCAGCTCCCATTGGCCTGGAGCAGCCAACCATGGCCACTGGGAGCCGTGATCAGCCGAACCTGCGGGTGCAGCAGGTAAACAAACCGCCCCGGCCCACCAGGGGCTTTCTCTGCACAAGCGGCGGAACAAGTTTGGGAACCACTGCTCTAGAAGTAAGTTTCCAACATCTTGAGTTTCCAAACTGCTTTTTTGTGGATGTGAGCTACTCTTATCTCAAAATAAGATACCTTAATTTTGATGTTCCAAACTGCTTCCATGCAGATGTGAGCTAACCTCATCTCCAAGTAGAATTCCTTCATCTGGATGCTGTGAACTGCTTCCATCTTTATTTGGATTAAAGGGAAGATATTTCAGGAAGGATCCCTGCTGTTTTGCTTGGTCCTTTTTCTTTTCAGCCTTTCATTTATGATATTCAGCTCCTGAGGGTTTTCTTTTTCCTCTTTCTGCCAGGGGGCATTTGCGTATTGTTATGTACTGGGCTCCCAACTGCAAGCATTATAGCGTTAAGGATGGCTGACACACCACATGGTTGGTGATTTAAACCACATTGCAGTCATCCCAACATGTGTTTTCACTGCTTAAAGTGATTAGTAACATACACTCACTTACCTATTAAAACAGTTAGTTACAGGATTTACATGGAAACAAAATGACCTTTTTCGATGTTATAACCCGACGCCGGTTGTTTGGAAAGTAATCCCCTTCCTCACAGTTACTCACTTGTAGTGTGATGTCATCACTTTCATAGTCTATTAAGCGTTAATGCTGTTACTTTTCTTTTATGGCCCTTATTTATTGCATGTGAACCAGTTATAACAAAAGAAAAGTTCATAATATACAGCCCGATAATAACGCTAAGGTTTAATAATGCTTAAAGATACTCACATTTTGGATTTATAATGCTGAAAAACATTATTCTTTATTCTTTGGCACTAAGAAACACAATTTTCCATAGTGTCAAGTATCAGGGGGTAGCCGTGTTAGTCTGAATCTGCAAAAAGCAACAGAGGGTCCTGTGGCACCTTTGAGACTAACAGAAGTATAGGGAGCATAAGCTTTCGTGGGTAAGAACCTCACTTCTTCAGATGCAAGTAATGGAAATCTCCAGAGGCAGGTATAAATCAGTATGGAGATAACGAGGTTAGTTCAATCAGGGAGGGTGAGGTGCTCTGCTAGCAGTTGAGGTGTGAACACCAAGGGAGGAGAAACTGCTTCTGTAGTTGGATAGCCATTCACAGTCTTTGTTTAATCCTGATCTGATGGTGTCAAATTTGCAAATGAACTGGAGCTCAGCAGTTTCTCTTTGGAGTCTGGTCCTGAAGTTTTTTTGCTGTAAGATGGCTACCTTTACATCTGTTATTGTGTGGCCAGGGAGGTTGAAGTGTTCTCCTACAGGTTTTTGTATATTGCCATTCCTGATATCTGACTTGTGTCCATTTATCCTCTTGCGTAGTGACTGTCCAGTTTGGCCAATGTACATAGCAGAGGGGCATTGCTGGCATATGATGGCATATATAACATTGGTGGACGTGCAGGTGAATGAGCCGGTGATGATGTAGCTGATCTGGTTAGGTCCTGTGATGGTGTTGCTTGTGTAGATATGTGGGCAGAGTTGGCATCGAGGTTTGTTGCATGGGTTGGTTCCTGAGTTAGAGTTATGGTGCGGTGCGTAGTTGCTGGTGAGAATATGCTTAAGGTTGGCAGGTTGTCTGTGGGTGAGGACTGGCCTGCCTCCCAAGGTCTGTGAAAGTGAGGGATCATTGTCCAGGATGGGTTGTAGATCACTGATGCTGCGTTGGAGAGGTTTAAGCTGAGGACTGTAGGTGATGGCCAGTGGAGTTCTGTTGGTTTCTCTTCTGGGCCTGTCTTGTAGCAGGAGGCTTCTGGGTACACGTCTGGCTCTGTTGATTTGTTTATTTCCTTGTGTGGGTATCGTAGTTTTGAGAATGCTTGGTGAAGATCTTGTAGGTGTTGGTCTCTGTCTGAGGGGTGGGAGCAGATGTGATTGTACCTCAGTGCTTGGTTGTAGACGATGGATTGTGTGGTGTGACCGGGGTGGAAGCTGGAGGCATTAAGGTAGGCGTAGCGGTCAGTGGGTTTTCGGTATAGGGTGGTGTTAATGTGGCCATCGCTTATTTGTACGGTGGTGTCTAGGAAGTGGACCTCCCGTGTAGATTGGTCCAGGCTGAGGTTGATGGTGGGGTGGAAGCTGTTGAAATCATGGTGGAATTCTTCCAGGGTCTCCTTCCCATGGGTCCAGATGATGAAGATGTCATCAATATAGCGTAGGTAGAGAAGGGGCATGAGTGGACGAGAGCTGAGGAAGCGTTGTTCCAGGTCAGCCATAAAAATGTTGGCATATTGTGGGGCCATGCGGGTGCCCATAGCGGTGCCACTGGTCTGGAGGTATATATTGTCACCAAATTTGAAATAACTGTGCGTGAGGATAAAGTCACAGAGCTCAGCAATAAGTTGTGCTGTGTCATCATCAGGGATACTGTTCCTGACAGCTTGTATTCCATCTGTGTGTGGGATGTTTGTGTTGAGAGCCTCTACATGGTGGCTAGGATGGTGTTTTCTGGGAGGTCACCAATGCATTGTAGTTTTCCATAGTATTCGCTCGATTCTTAACCATCTACCTGAGACGTGTGTTAAAATGACTGTTTGACATGTATCAACTCGCGATATCTCCGCTCTGCATGAATTTTCGGCTATGCAACCTTGATGTATATTTGAGTTAGGTGTCCCTAGCATTGCAGCTCTTGCCGCTGGCAGATGTGTTTCATTGTTGCTGAGTTATTGGTTATCAAAATTGCAGAGTGGGTCATCTTGACCCTACGTTGCAAATTGAATTTTTTTTTCTAAAATATTATTTATTTTTGCAGCAAATAAAAGATTTGACATATTAATACATTCTCAGAAATGTAGAGAAATGAATTATAATTCATATTCTCTCCATACATGCACAGGAATTGAAATAATGACATCTTCATTATTTTATTTGTATTTTTTTTCATCTTTTTCATTTATTTTTTCATTTTTTTTCCCCCTCAAATTTGCCGCCCCATTTAACTTGGCACCCTAAGCGACCACCTAGTTCGCCTATATGGACGGGCCGCCCCTGAGAAAGAGCATCACTGAACTCCATTGATCCCAGACAGGAACATGGCCTGTTGGGAGCACAGGTTTAGAATAACCCAGAGGATTCTCTAGAACTATCTTGGGGATGGGGATGGCATAGAACCAGCCCCAGTATTAGAAGACAAATGGATCCCTTGGCCTGATCTGCAATCAGTGTATATTGGGCACAGCCATGGACAGAGCCCAGTGTGTGCATGTAACATTAATGGCAGATATTCTTTAGTACTGAGAGAGATTTATATTCGTTAAGGCTTTATTCTCTTTTACACTAAGGCTTCTTTCAACTGCTCTGGCAATGTAAAGGGGCTATCAATGTAAGGGGTGTAAATGAGAATCTTGACCCTTAGTTTTTAGTTTACTAACTTTTTGTGGCTAATTATAATCGATAACTGTCTATATGAATCCAGTGTCTGATATATTAGGAGAGCCAACCTTTGAATCAGAATAGTTGCTACACCTCTCAGGAGCTACAATCACACTTTCAACCCCTATTATTTTATCGCCAAACAATACCAAACAAAACTTTGAGTTAGAAACAATGCAATGTACCAATCCAAGGGACTTTGAGATTTATAAAATAGGATGAAGAAAGATACATATATCAGGACCAGATGACCCTTTGATGACTTAGAAAAATTAAATGGCATTCCTAACCAAAGGGGATGTAAAATATGGCCAGACTGGTAGTACCGGGAGTATACCAAAACCCCATTAAGATGGTACAACCTCATCTTTAAAGAGCTGTGCCATTGTTTAGTTTCTACTCAGTCAGTGGTTACAGGAATGCCCAAAGAAGGGGTCAGGAGTTCAGGAGCAGAGTTATGACTCCAGGCTGCTCCCACCCATGATAGAAACTCTGTTTGCTCCAGGATTACTAATATTATTATTCAATTTTGTATGAATCTAGCTCTGAAATGAAGTGGGGGAGGGGAGAGGAACTCAAAATCTTGGTAAAATTCTGGGCTTTCAGGGAAAAATGACAGTGTCTCTGGAGGGTTTTCCTGTTACAGATATAAAGCAGAAAGAGGAAGGATGTGTTTCATTACAGAGATTTAAACTACCCACATGCTTCTGTCACACTTTCTGGAATAGCTCACAACCATGAGTGCCTACCTCAGGGTAAACTGTCAGAAAACAGAACAGACAGCCCAAACTGGTGGTGTGTTCTATAATTAGAGTTCACGAAGCAAGTAATAAATGTGAACTCCTGGATCACTATACCAGTCTAACCATGGAGTCACAGACAGTCTTGCCACCCAGCCAAACTGGATTTAGTGATAATGGCCACTGTCGCAGGGCAGAGGTATAAAACCTTTGGGTGCCCTGCTAAAGAGCCGGCTTCCCCCTGTTTCCCTGTAGGGTGGCCGGGTGTATGGGCCAAGACCCTTAGCACGGAGCCCAGCTGCAGGCCCTAATGAGGGAAGGCTCAGGGTGAACTGCTGAACCGAGTGGAACCAGCTGGGTTGATGACTGGGAAGGCATATAAACCCAGGGAAAAGCTCAGGAGAGGAGGAGGGAGCCAGACAAGAAGATAGGAGGGTTGAGGCTCTGTCTCTGCTGGCTGACACAAGCCTCAAAGGACAGAAGACCCAGTGAGGGGTCAGAGCGGGGACAGGTGTTGGGGGAATTGGGATGTACAGCCACTGTAAATAAAAGAACACGGGCGAAGCACCTGTGAGAGGCGTTTGAGACCCTTTCTTTGGCCAGCCCAAGCACAGGGTGCAGGGACAAGGAGAAGGAAACTTGTGCCGCCCTGTGACAGTCACTTAAACCAACAATCACACCACATCAGGTTGCTCCTAGTCCCAAGAGACTAGTCACTTACCCCAGATCAATTGGTACTCCAGATCTCACACCAAAGACAACACTGGCAATAAATTTTATAGTAAACTAACTATAGGCTTATTAGCTAAGAAAAGGAAATGAGAGTTATTGAATGGTTAAAGCAGGTAAAATACACTAACAGGCGAGTCACCATTTGTAATTCCAAATAATGGCAGTGATGTAATAAACTTCCAGTCTCCCAAAAGTCTTTTCAAGGAAACCAGATTGTCCCTGGGGATCTTGGCTTTGCATCTGGTACACTTCCCTATAAGTCCAAACAGAGATTCAGGATCATTCTGTGATATATATATTCTTCACACAGAAAGCAAGCTGACAGTGCCTCTACCCATGTGGGCTTTTCTTTTGATGATGGTGAGTAAGGAATCCACTTAGTCTTTTGACCTCTGACCATCCTACATAATGGCCACTTGCTTTGAAATTAGAATTTTCTGTTAAGGTCCTTCATTCCTTCATTAGCATTTCACATGATTTCTTTGATGGGTTATTTAGTTACAAGGTATATACAATGTAAAGGTTTGCTGTTATAATGTAACAGAAACAGATAAGAGAAAACAATAAAAGTAACATTCCACTAGTTTTCATAAAGTCTAAACATCTGAATACACACTTAAACAACACTCACTTTGATCTACACTAATACACAAGTGAATTGGCCTAGGGCCCTGATCTGACCTGTTCTGCCAGCATCACAGCTTCCCCCAACTTTCTTCTTCTTCTTCAACGTTTAGCCAAACGACTGGCCATAGCAATCGTTCATCATTTGGTCCATTCCCCTGCAGCTGAAAGGGCTTAACAGGCTGAAAGTCCAATGTTGGAACAGACTTGATGCACCCATGTAATTGAGGGTCTGCCTCTGGGCCGCGTCCACCCCTCAGTTGGTGGAATTTTGTCCTGGGTTTTACAAGCCACGTGGAGAACAGCATTTGCTGGAATATCTTGCGGCATTCTGGCAATGCATCCAAAAAGCGTGAGACGCCAACGGTGGACAATGACCCCCACAGTCTGTAGACCGGAGCAATCGTAAATGTCTGCATTATTAATAAAGTCATTCCACTTTATGCCCAACATATGATGTTGGCATTTTGTATGGAAGGCCTCCCTCTTTGCCCAGTCTGAGTGGCATAGTGTCCATGTTTCACAATCATACAGCAGTATGGAGAAGATGCAGCTTGAATAGATCCTGAACTTGGTTCTCATGCCGAGATTATGTTGATTCCATATTTATCATAAATGACCCATAGCAGGTGCTGCAATGCCAATCTGGTGAAAAACTCTCATATGGGAGTTGGAGAAACTGATGAGTATAGAACCCAAATAGCAAAAGCTGGAGACTGATTTGACAGTTTCATTATTCAAACAAATTAGAGTTGCGGGTGGACCTGATCCTAGGTTTTACAGCTTTGTCTTTACCACGAAACATGGAGGACAATCTTGACTGACTCCTCCTCCATTTGCTGGAGTGCCTCACGAAACCTGTCGGGGCTCTGTACTAGAAGAGCAACGTCATCAGCATAGTCAAGGTCTGAGAATGAGAGATCACCAATCTTAATGTTGATGGACCTGATGGAATGTTGCATTAGGAGATCCATTGCCTGACAAAAGAGTGCAGGGGCGAAGACACAGCCTGCCTAACACCAAATACTGATTTGAAAGGTGCCGACATCTGATTCCCCAGATGTATACAGGCAGTGGTTCCATTATGCAGCTCACTAATCACGTCCAGCAGAGTGGTTGGGATACCTTCACCCTTTAAGGCCTTCCATAGTGCAACTTGGTCAACTGAATCAAACACAGCCTTAAGATTGACATACACTATGTGCAGGGGTTTCTTGAACTCGCAGTGTATCTCTGACAACCAGCAGAGGGCCAAAATGGCATCTAATGTGGAGCTGTTCCTCGTAAAGCCTTACTGTTGGGGGCAACACTTCCGATGCAGCAGGGGCTCCAAATGCACCAGCAGAACATGTGCAAATACCTTCCCAGGCACGGACAAGATGATCAGCCTGTATCTCTTACATTTGCTGCGCAGTCCTTTGCCCTTATAAAGTGAGATCACAATACTGTCCTTCCATGTGGTTGGCAAGGTTCCAGTTCTCCAAACCAGGTGAAAGATGGCCAGAAGTGTTTCCACCACAGGGTCAAAAGTGCATTTTTGCAGCTGTGGGGGGATGCTATCAGCATCAGCTGCATGTCCATTTTTCAGTTTGCAAATGGTCTGTTTTTCAGTTTCACTCATCCAGTCTTGATGCGTCAGTACAAGTATCTGGGTCCGAAACGACAGTGGCTGCCAAATTACTTTGGGCAAGCAGCAGCTGGAGGGTGTTTCAGGATGCTGTGATAATGTCCCACCCAGTGTGAGAGGATGTCGTCATCTGATTTACATGGATGACGCTGTCGTTCAAGATTCCGTTCATAGCAACTACCACTTGACTGCTGAGCTTGCAGATCAAACAGAATGCCAGTTTTAAGTCTTCCCTGGCTAAGCTGAGTTCAATTTCATCTACCACTTGGTTACAATATGCCTCATGATTGTGAAGTACCAGGATGTTGAACTTTTCCTTCAGCTGATTATGAGAGCACATATCACTGTGCTGGCAGGCTGTGGCCTTCAATTTAAATGTCTGGAAGGCCTACTCTGATAGCCATGGTTGACATGCAGGGTGCTTATAGACAAGCATGTGCACAGGCAATTGGCAGAGGATGGACATCAACAGAGACCAGGTAACCTCGACATCATCTGGCAGGTCGGCTAGAGCTGAGAATCTATTGTGGTCGTTGATACAAAACCTGTTAACAAAATCCAGTGCTCAGAGAAGTGTATTGATGTCATTCTTCATCACAGAGGGCTTACTTGCTTGTCAAAACATCAGTGCCATGAGGGCAACCACTACGTGGTGATTCGTGTTTGTGGCGCATTCCATGCCACAATATACTCAACAGGAGGTGAAGAGATGATTGTCACATGTGATGATGTGGTCCAATTCCTTCTGAGTGATGCCATCATGAGAGATCCAAGGCATCCGGTGTATGTGTCGTCTCTTGAATCATGACCTGAGAATGGAGAATTCTGAGCAGTGCAGAATGTGAGCAAGAGGCAGGAGTTATTGTTGGGTATACCTGAACCATAATGGCCAATTCTCAGTGAGCCAATAACTGCATTTAGAGCACCCAAAATCACAAGATTATCATGTGGAGGAACAGTGCGTACCAGCAGGCCCAATGACATGGGAGGCCAAAGGGGGCAATTGCCCAGGGGCCCGAGTGATTTAAAAGGGCCCGGGGGCCCCTTGCTGCTGCCGCCGGTAGAGCAGCAGGGCTAAGGCAGGCTTTCTGCCCGCCCTCGCTCCACGCTGCTCCCAGAAGAAGCCGGCACGTCCCTGCAGCCCCTGGGGAAGGGGTCTCTGCGCACTGCCTCTGCCCTGAGCGCCGACTCTGCAGGTCCCATTGGCTGGGAACTGCGGCCAATGGGGCTGTGAGGGCAGTGCATGTGGGCAGCGGCACGCAAAGACCCCATGTCGTTCCCCCCCCCCCCGGAACCACTGCCAGAGGGGTGCGCCTGTCGCTTTCGGGAGCCACCCTAGGTAAGCACCTACCCCCTGACCTCCTCCTTCACCCCAACCCCCTGCCCCAGCCTAGAGCCCTCACCCAAACTCCCTCCCAGAGCCCGCACCCCTCCTGCACCCAAACTCCCTCCCAGAGCCCGCTCCCCTCACCCCTCCTGCACCCAAACTCCCTCCCAGAGCCCACACCCCTCGCCCCCTCCTGCACCCAAACTCCCTCCCAGAGCCCACACCCCTCGCCCCCTCCTGCACCCAAACTCCCTCCCAGAGCCCGCACTCCTCACCCCTCCTGCACCCAAACTCCCTCCCAGAGCCCGACCCCTCCCGCACCCAAACTCCCTCCCAGAGCCCGACCCCTCCCCCCTCCCACACCCAAAGTCCCTCCCAGAGCCTGCATCCCTCAGCCCCTCCCACACCCAAACTCTCTCCCAGAGCCCGACCCCTCACCCCCCCCCACCCAAACTCCCTCCCAGAGCCTGCACCCGTCACCCCCTCCCACACCCCAATCTCCTGCCCCAGCCTGGTGAAAGTGAGTGAGGGTGGGCGAAAGCGAGCGACGGGGGGGGGGTGGGGGTGGACTGAGCAGAAGGCAGCGCCTCAGAGAAGGGGATGTGGAAGCTCTGCCCATGTTGGAAGAGTGTGCCCAGCAGTGCAGCTGGCAGCTCGCTGGGCACCAGCCAGCACAGTCACAGCACTGCCCAAATGTCAGGCGGACCGCGCCCAGGCAGGCACGGCTTGTGTGTACATAGGGGCCCATTGACTGTTCTGCCTTGGGGCCCGGAATTGCTGGCGGTGGACCTGCGTACTAGAAGAACAGGAGTACTTGTGGCACCTTAGAGACTAACAAATTTATTAGAGCATAAACTTTCGTGGACTACAGCCCACTTCTTCAGATGCATGAAGTGGGCTGTAGTCCACGAAAGCTTATGCTCTAATAAATTTGTTAGTCTCTAAGGTGCCACAAGTACTCCTGTTCTTTTTGCAGATACAGACTAACACGGCTGCTACTCTGAAACCTGCGTACTAGAGATTCCAATTGATCGCAGAAATTATCTTTGACTAAATCAGCTGATTCCTCTGTTGGCACATAGTCACACTGCAAAGCCCATCTATTTACCCATCGTAAAGTCTACGATGACAGCGAGGTGACGATGTTGATGTATACGATGTGTAATAAGTAGTCAAGAAGACACGGTCATCCAAATTATCAAGGAGGACTTGGCCTTGCCTCGCAGTAATAATGCTACCCCATATAAAAGGGGTTGGGCCCGCCGGAATACAGAAGTAATGAATCTTCCACCTCGTGGTGTCCATGATCTGTCAACCTTGCTTCTGTTAGGCCAGCAACTGATATGCCAAGACAATCCATTTAGTGTGAGACAGCAACTTGATGACCATGCCTGTAAAAAGTTGCAACATTCCAGGTTGCAACTTTGATGGTTTGGCAGAGATGCCAGCTACGACTGGATACATTGTCACAGTATACTGCAGATGCGCCTGGCAACATCAGAGGATGCGCGTTCCCAGGGGGCTTTGGCACAAACCCATCACATTTGCGCCAGGGGAAGACAGCACCAGCAGGGCATCTGCAGCTGAGAGTAGGACAGAGCCTTTAATCATGGTGCTGAGCACTAACTTATCAAAAATGTTTCTTCTCATTGGGGGCTGCATGGGCTTTGAAGCCAATGGAACTATGCCAATCTACCTAAGGATCTGGCTGGGTGCCTATAGCTGACACCGGACCCCATGGCCACTAATAACTGAAAACATTCTATGATAAGCAGTTTTGCCCTCCAAAGCTGCAAACAATTTTACCATGTGTATTAGAGCCAGGGCCAAGAGAACCCCACTCCTCTCAGCTTAGTCTGTATTTCAAGAAGCTCTGTCCAGTGGGAGGCAATGGTTTCCTAAAGTCACACACCATTTTGAGGGGAACAGTGCTGGAAACTGCAGGTGACAGATACAGACATGAGGGAGAAAAAGGCATAGTGTTGACAGCAAAGGATGACGTGAAACAGAGACAAAGGTATGGAAAGGGGAGGAGAAGCTGAGGGAAGATATAGGGAAGGGGAGGGCAAAGAAAGGGGGAAGTGAGTGGCAGGAAGGTGAATAGATAAGAATGGTGAATTAGAGAATTGGAGAGGAAAGAACAAGAGAGAGGAAGATCTATGAGAAAGATGGGGAGAATTTCTAATGCTGATGAAGGAAACGGCCATTTGCTCAGAAATTAAAGGAAGGAAAACAATATATCAGTGGTGCCTCATTGAGGTAACTGTTTACTGCAGCTGAGAATGAAGAATTTCTCTCAAGTGAATTAGGAGTAACAGGTATAGAAAGCTTCTCCCCCCTCCACCTCTAGCCTGTCAAACTGCATTGGTTTTATCAGAAAGCTCCTGTTGAGCCCATCTGGTTGATGAACATTCTTATCAACTAGCAAATATAAATGACTTATGGGGATAATATTTCAATGTACAATGACATGGCTATATCTAGGATTCTTTGAAGATCTGTGTTATTAAATATTAAATATCAAAGCTGTAAATTATTGTAGCAGCTTTATATAACTAAATTAAATTCAAACAAAACCTAATTTCCTTAATCATTGACTATAATCCCCAGGAACATATGCTATTAACTCAGTTACAAATGGCACAGAAATTGTATGACTTCCGTTAAGTTATTTTATATCAAATTCTAATCCAGGGCAGAGTCTTCAGTAAATCTCCTACAGGGATTTTAATGCTTCTGCAATCATATTGGCTCTTTACTGGAGAGCTAATCTTTTTATACTCTGTTTTTTCACTCCTGTAGCCATTTCCTTCACTCTCTTACTATTCAGGTATATTCTACCGTATACCATGTTTATAGAGTTTTGGCTTTTTCCACACTCATATTTGATCAGTGAGAGTCAAGATTTTTCTTACTTGAAAACTGGATTGATTATTGTTTTTTTAACACAAAAATTGAATAATTCTGCATTCATCTGAAGATATACTTTAACTACCACATGTTGGGTTTGTTTAGTTTTAATTTTTCATTAGGACTGTCATAATTATTTACTTTGTAGCTAAATATTTGGTAAACAGGCTGATTTCCTCTTCAAGCATCCCCTTGGGAAAAAAAATCACAGACTTCTTGTAAACGGACAGCTTCCAGCGTGGCTAAAGAATGTTGGTCAGATCATAAACAGCAACTAATTCAATGATGCAGGAAGAGTCATTAGAATTTCTGGAAGCCTATTGGCTTCTCCAGTACTCTTTATTCCACATCAGAAGGATCGACATATTTTTAAATCGACGATAGTATATCAAGTTACAGTTGCTGATATTTACATATTGCCCAGGACAGATAATTTACTGGGCAATATGGGGCCAGACAAGAAGTTGTTCACCATTTACCTCATTATGGGGTGTTGATGGGGTCCTTTGGCAGAAAGGTGACTGAAAAAGGGAAAGAACAACCTACGTTATACATCAGTCTGAAAGTACTGACTTGAGAGAGAGCCTATGTCATGGTGGAGAAAGTGTGCCTTACTGTTATATGGAAGAGATTTTGAGGTAGCAGTTGACCAAAATCCCTTAGCGTGAATGGTGCTAATGCCAAATAACTGTAGTGAAGTATTGCCTTACAGTGATACTCTTTCAGGATATTTCAATACAGTGGGACATGAAATGCTAACATCAATGGGCTTTTGAAAAATAGGCACTGGAATGCTTCAACTTCATGTGATATTTTTATTTGACTGTGTGGGTACCCTGTACACAGCAAAACATTGACTCCAGTTACAGGGGCATGCAGAGAGAACCAATGTTATTGGTGATATTCTTACCTTGTAAAACAAAATTGCACCACAACTAACAAAAAGCATTTCTCCAAGATCTACCTACCTAGACATTCAGTTAAGCAAAACTTGAAAGTCGATATGGTAACTACTACTAATACTACAGACACTGGACAACATGACCTTTGGATGCAAGACAAACAAAAGTATAACGATATGTGAGCTTAGCTCTGGAAAGTGTTGTGGGATGTTTGGTTGGCTGCATGGCCTCACCATGGTGACCAGGCATGCAAGTATGGTATTCAAAGCTAGTGAGGTCAATCTAAAGTTGAAATCTGTCTGATAAAGGAAAAAATGTCAGCTAAAAATTAGAATCCCATTATAAACAGGCTTCTTTCCCAGCTCACTCTAAAGCAAAGTCCATATACTGTGTAAAGTCAAAACTTGCCCCTTTCTGGGCTTTTGTTAAGAAAGAAATTGACAATAAGATATAGTTCTAGCTCAAACCTTCTCCTCAGGCCTGGTAGTTTCCAGGATTCCTATTTCAGGACTACACAACAGATCCTCTCTTACCTCCCTTTTATCGAGATGAAGTAACATGCTATCTACCTCAATGGGTCCGCAGAACCCAGTTAAAACATTCTGAGCAGGATCAACACCTGTTAATGGTTTCATGCACACACTGCCAGCCTGTTACATTCATACAGTGTCCTTGTATAGCTTCACCATAGGCTATTTTAGAGGTTAGGTCTGTTCTTGTTAAACATCAGCTTGAGTGCATGAACTGACACCCTCCAGATTCAAAGTGGGAGTGGGACTATACACTAGAGCATTACAGTGGTGGGCTCTTGAATGCAATTAATTTCCCTCTCAGTTGTTTTTGTTGACCTCAAAGGCACACTGCAAAGCCCATCTATTTACCCAGGCGTTTCCTGAATGGGTGCTTTAAGTGGTGGAAGTGGCTTCTTTGTTTTTCTTTAGGCAGGAGAATTTTAGTACTATTGACATTTCCTCCCCCTTCTTCCCCCAATTCTAGATATTTGCTCTTTCCAGCTGACATTTTTGTAAGGGCACCTAGCGACTGGGATGGGCATACACTATACAACTATCTAAAATAACAGGATTAACCTTTAAGAGACTTCAAGTAGCTTTTGTAAACTATAAAGCTGTTTCTAACCAAATTGTGTTCTGCCTCTCAAAACCAGATCATCTGGAGAGTCCATAAAAGACTTTTTTTCTGCCACAGTAAAATCTAAGAGAAAAAGTATCCTTCAGAACTACAAATTCCAGGGTCCTTATTTGTTGTCTCCTTGTGATTCATATGGAAAAGGTGTGTTTTGGTTGGGGGTTTTTTGGGGGGGAGGTGTAATCAGTGCATGCTCTGATTTCTTACGCTGAAAGAATCCAATGCTCTGAATTAAACATACACACACCCATCACTGCTCTGGTAAGAGTCACAAACTGTTGCAAAAATGTTTGCTTACATCTAGAGGAACACAGGATATGTAAAATCATCAGATAAGCTAAAGAGTCAGACCATTAGGGAGTCAAAACAAACCACAAGGGACCTGAGTCTCTGCTTTGATGCTACAGTTTTATGCCCACGTGTCTCTGTTGAAATCACTGGAGTCACATGGGTGTAAAACTGGAACACCACAATGTTTCAGTCTAATGTTTAGCTTTCATTTGGGAAACTTTTCTTGTGTGTTATGCAGTGTAAATAAAATTATTCTCTATAACTGAGAAATTTTACTGTGTACATTAAAGCCACTTCACTTTACAGTTTCCATGGAAGTTCAAGGAATATGCAACAGCAAGGAAATTCAGAGTTAATTGGAACAACATTCAGATTTTTGTGTATTTTTCTATTTCTCCCTAATGGCATGAGGTAAGGCTAGAAAGTCAGCCCAGATTTTTGCTTGAGTTCTGTATATTCTTCCTTTCGCTGCTTTGCAGACTGAGTGCTGAAATTATTTTGCTAAAGCAACGTTTATCAGGAAAGGGGAGTTGTACAACTCCAACTATAGAAGCTGATTCAACTGGTAGTTTTTCTAACATCTTTTGCCCTTTGATATAAATGAAACAACAGCAGCAAATGGAGAAAAGGGATGAAAGCAAAGGGATGAAAAAAACTCATCAGACACAAATCTCCAACTATTCTAGTCACTGACTGGAGGATTGGGGCAGGGGGGGAAGAGAAAGGAATCCTTTATGTGCCTGTGATTCAATGAGATCAGCCACTACTGCGCGGAGTCATGCATTGGACACCACTGTAGTTTAAAAGCCTGGTTTTGATTTTTTTTAAAGAGTTTTCAGGAAGTCTGGGGGAGGGGCAATGCAGTTTTTTTGTTAAACTGGGCCCCTTTGTCGAGATGGAACAAGAGGAAAGATCTATCTGCTTGTGGTGCATACACACATCAGTCATTCTCAGGGAAACTTCCCATCGCCTGTAAAAGGCACTGGGCCACCGCAGTACTGGGAGAGGGGGTGGGGGGCCAGCTGAGAATGGAGCTGCTAGTGCTGCTCAATGCCCTGGTTACACGGCTGCTCTTTGTTCTACACTCTCTGATCGGGGTTTGGAGGGTGACTGAAGTGAAGAAGGAACCCAAGTACTGGCTGCTGGCATTGCTCAACCTCCTCCTGTGCCTGGAAACTGGGCTCACCCTCAAGTTTAAGCAAGGCAGAGGCTACAAATGGTGAGCATATCCCCTTGGCTCCTTCAGGGTGTCTTTTGGCTCTTTGCATGTACACTTATTGCAGATCTGAGGCTCAATCTAGCTGGGTTGCTATTTTATTTCAGAGCTGAGACTCACTTTAGCTCTGCTACATAAGCTGCTCTTGCTTTGTCTTTGTCGAGATTTCAGGAATTTTTGCATCGACTGCTACAACAGGTTTGCAGATGGGATTTTGGGGGGCAGTAGAGTTCTGGACAAGCCACTGCAAAATCCAGAAGAACTTTTTAAAAGGGTAGTTTTGCATCAGGCTCTTTGGAAATCAAACTTTTGTCAGGGAAAGCATTGGAACTGTGAGAGTTTCATGCAAGGCATTTTTGTTCTAGTGCTGCTGATCTAGAGTGCTGAAATAGCTAGGAAGAAAAACTACATAACTCCTTTTTGCTTTCTCTGGGCTCTTTTTGAGCCACAGCTTGTCAGGTAGCAACTGTGCATGGGCAAAAATCCTGGAGAAAGCAGGCTGCTCCATGCCATAATTCCAGCAACCTCCTCCTTCTGCTAGTCTCACTGATAGCCACAGTTTTCCTGGAATATTATTCCTCATCAGTGCTGGCTGCAACAAGATTACCCTGAATTGACAATCAACAAATAAAGATGTGTACAAGCCACTGGCATGGTATGATGTAGATTCTGCTCAGTATTTTAGTTTCTAATCGGTCTGAAGTTAAATATGGGAGCTACTACATTGAAAATGTTTCAGTATAAATGAATGTGGGTGAGAGACAAAGATTCCTTAAAAACATACCACAGTTTTCCCGAGCACAAGGGTTTTACATGTGTCTAGAAAGTGCTCATACAAACAGGATGACTTTGCTTCTGACCACATCCCATGTGATTCATTACTCTAAAGAGTGAGCCAAAGCAACAGCTCTGTGTAAGCAGAAGTAAATGTTTGCATCTGCCAATATTATTATGGATCTTCCATTTGTAGAAACTCAAGCCACATGTCCCTGAAAGTAAATAAACAGATAAAAAATGAAAGATAGTTTTATGATAATAGACGCTGACACCATTGTGTGAAATATATTATAAAAGTCCAAAGTATTATTGTGAAGCAAGCCACAAACTTTTCACAGTCTAAACTCACATACCCTCATAGCACTTCCATCAGTCTTCTACCTGAATCTATACCAGGGATGTTCTTTTTAAATAATGCAGTAACTGTTTAGTGATTATAGGGATCAAAATACATGTTTATTATATAGAAGCAGTGTAAGAACATCCCATTTTTGTCAACATCAGCAGTTTTGCAGAGGAATATTTCACACACCTGTTTTCAGAAAATTAAAAGAATAGTATTAGCTGTGCAAATAAGTTTGCATTCAACAGCAATCAGTGAAATGTCTTGGGGGAAAAAGATTGACTCAGGAGCTAGAGCAATTCTGCAGAAATGTTTTTAAAAAACTGGACCCAATCCTGCACCCTGTGACTTCACTGGGAGTAAGATCAGGCCTGATAACAAGGTGTCTAGACATTTGCGGATAATGGGTAAAATTTGTATGAGCACCTAAGTGAACTCAAAGCCTAAACCCCATTGATGTTTTTCCCTGTAAGTTCAGTTCCCTTGTGACTTGCAAATGGGCTAAACTCCTATATCACTAAGGCACTTTTGAAATTTTTACCCAACATCTTAGTCTGAAGCATATCTACAGGGAGTTGAACTGCTACTTAAAATAGATTAATGATCCTGCAAGAAGTTTAAGGAGAACGTTTTTTTTAAAAAATGCTTGAGATGGATTTTTACAAGTTTTCTATTGTTAAAATCCCACATGACACAAACTGATACCTTCACTGGCATTTTCAACAGAGAACAGATGGAATAGACACAGAGACAGAACTACTCTCACCACTAGAAGGAATCCTTCCAGATGAAAGTCAAGGCACAATAGAGAGTTTACTGAAGGAAGCTTGCACTGCCACTAATCATGCCCTACCTGGTCAGCGAATAAAAAAGGGGCGTTTGCCTCCAGTGCTGTCAATCTTTTAGACCTTTCCACAAGGCACTCAATTCAGCATAAACATTTTTTTTAAATCAACTCCCATAGAATATTGGGAACAACTAGCCCACCATGTTTAATGGGTATATACAAAGTATCTACTCAGTCTTTTTTTAATTCCATATAAATTCTAATATCCTCCTTTGTCTTCTTGGCGGGGTTTCCTCTGATGATCACAGGAGGTCTTTGAAACAAGAAAGATACTCTTGGCAAAATGTTCATTTTGACTGTGGCTCTTTTTCCCAACCAAAAAATTGTATACTTCCCCCGGCACTCCAGACCTCTTCATTTGCTCAAACAGAAAGAGATCTTCAAGATCTCTTTTGAAATTTGAATTCCCAGGTATCTTATAAAATGTTGCCAGTTTGTACCCAAATGTTTTCTGGAGGCATGACTTTTCAGTCTGCTTATTTAAAGCAAGCGTTTTTCTCAACTTTCTAGAAAAGCTGTTTTATATAGAATCGTAAAATATTAGGGTTAGAAGAGACCTCAGGATGTTATCTTGTCCAACCCCTGCTCAATGCAGGACCAACACCAACTAAATCATCCCAGCCAGGGCTTTGCCAAGCTGGGCCTTAAAAACCTCTAAGGATGAAGATTCTACCACCTCCCTAAGTAACCCATTCCTGTGCTTCACCACTCTCCTAGTGAAATAGTGTTTCCTAATATCCAACATAAACCTCCCCCACTGCAACTTGAGACCATTGGTTCTTGTTCTGCCATCTGCCACCACTGAGAACGGCTTAGCTCCATCTTCTATGGAACCCCCATTCAGGTAGCTGTAGGCTGCTATCAAATCCCCCCTCACTCTTCTCTTCTGGAGACTAAATAACCCCAGTTCCCTCAGAATGCTCCACTAATAGAAGTGATGGTGTTTGGTCAATTAGGAAACTATATATAACATTTATATCAATCTTTGCAGACATCTTTCCTAACAAAAAGCTGGTCCATATATGGCACACTGGGAAAAGCACCTGGATAGAGAAATGACCCTAGAGAAATGAGGTTTGATTTGGAAAAGAGGACCAGTAGCTTCAGTCTTTAAGATACTGTTTCAATGCTACTTGACACCAGTCAGATTAAAAAATAGAGAGATTGAATGGGGATGAATGTTGGAGAAATTGTTGGTGAAAGAGGAGATCTTATGCAATATGGTGGAATGTCCACTCATTGGTAAGTATTGGTATGCAGTCCATAACCATATATCACAAATTGCTGGATATTTATTACCAAGTGATCATTTGGTGATCCTTCCTAGCAGAAATGGTCACACAAAAAGAGATGAACAATTAATCTCTCTCATCTGCTAGTAGTTGCTCACCTACTGATAGTGTCTCACTGGAAAAACAAAAAATATTCCAACCATAGAGGGATGGTTCAAAAAAATATGGGAGGTGATTGTTATTGAAAAAATTAGCACACCAATTATATACCCAGCAAAATAGACAGAGGACAAATAGATATTTGGCTACCTTTTATTCAATAGTCAGACAAAGTACACTCACCTCCAAAAAAGCCTAGCATTCCTGTCCAATAACATTTGATAGACATGCCATGTCTGTTAAATATGTGTAGTCAGAGATTTCAGTCAATTTAATACAACCATTAGAAATGACATGCCATGGGTATTAATGATCACTGTGTAATATGGTAACACTTAAATAGAGAGATCTGGTGGCTATATTCCTCTATAATGTCTCTTTAAACAAAAGCTCAGAGTCCTAATGATTATTTTGAGAAGGAGGTATTCATAGATTCATAGATTCTAGGACTGGAAGGGACCTCGAGAGGTCATCGAGTCCAGTCCCCTGCCCGCATGGCAGGACCAAATACCATCTAGACCATCCCTGATAGACATTTATCTAACCTACTCTTAAATATCTCCAGAGATGGAGATTCCACAACCTCCCTAGGCAATTTATTCCAGTGTTTAACCACCCTGACAGTTAGGAACTTTTTCCTAATGTCCAACCTAGACCTCCCTTGCTGCAGTTTAAACCCATTGCTTCTGGTTCTATCCTTAGAGGCTAAGGTGAACAAGTTTTCTCCCTCCTCCTTATGACACCCTTTTAAATACCTGAAAACTGCTATCATGTCCCCTCTCAGTCTTCTCTTTTCCAAACTAAACAAACCCAATTCTTTCAGCCTTCCTTCATAGGTCATGTTCTCAAGACCTTTAATCATTCTTGTTGCTCTTCTCTGGACCCTTTCCAATTTCTCCACATCTTTTTTAAAATGCGGTGCCCAGAACTGGACACAATACTCCAGCTGAGGCCTAACCAGAGCAGAGTAGAGCGGAAGAATGACTTCTCGTGTCTTGCTCACAACACACCTGTTAATACATCCCAGAATCATGTTTGCTTTTTTTGCAACAGCATCACACTGTTGACTCATATTTAGCTTGTGGTCCACTATAACCCCTAGATCCCTTTCTGCCGTACTCCTTCCTAGACAGTCTCTTCCCATTCTGTATGTGTGAAACTGATTTTTCCTTCCTAAGTGGAGCACTTTGCATTTGTCTTTGTTAAACTTCATCCTGTTTACCTCAGCCCATTTCTCCAATTTGTCCAGATCATTTTGAATTATGACCCTGTCCTCCAAAGCAGTTGCAATCCCTCCCAGTTTGGTATCATCCGCAAACTTAATAAGCGTACTTTCTATGCCAATATCTAAGTCGTTGATGAAGATATTGAACAGCGCCGGCCCCAAAACAGACCCCTGCGGTACCCCACTCGTTTTGCCTTTCCAGCAGGATTGGGAACCATTAATAACAACTCTCTGAGTACGGTTATCCAGCCAGTTATGCACCCACCTTATAGTAGCCCCATCTAAATTGTATTTGCCTAGTTTATCGATAAGAATATCATGCGAGACCGTATCAAATGCCTTACTAAAGTCTAGGTATACCACATCCACAGCTTCACCCTTATCCACAAGGCTCGTTATCCTATCAAAGAAAGCTATCAGATTGGTTTGACATGATTTGTTCTTCACAAATCCATGCTGGCTGTTCCCTATCACCTTACCACCTTCCAAGTGTTTGCAGATGATTTCCTTAATTACTTGCTCCATTATCTTCCCTGGCACAGAAGTTAAACTAACTGGTCTGTAGTTTCCTGGGTTGTTTTTATTTCCCTTTTTATAGATGGGCACTGTATTTGCCCTTTTCCAGTCTTCTGGAATCTCTCCTGTCTCCCATGATTTTCCAAAGATAATAGCTAGAGGCTCAGATACCTCCTCTATTAGCTCCTTGAGTATTCTAGGATGCATTTCATCAGGCCCTGGTGACTTGCAGGCATCTAACTTTTCTAAGTGATTTTTAACTTGTTCTTTTTTTATTTTATCTGCTAAACCTACCCCCTTCCCATTAGCATTCACTATGTTAGGCATTCCTTCAGACTTCTCGGTGAAGACCAAAACAAAGAAGTCATTAAGCATCTCCGCCATTTCCAAGTTTCCTGTTACTGTTTCTCCCTCTTCACTAAGCAGTGGGCCTACCCTGTCTTTGGTCTTCCTCTTGCTTCTAATGTATTGATAAAAAGTCTTCTTGTTTCCCTTTATTCCCATAGCTAGTTTGAGCTCATTTTGTGCCTTTGCCTTTCTAATCTTGCCCCTGCATTCCTGTGTTGTTTGCCTATATTCATCCTTTGTAATCTGTCCCAGTTTCCATTTTTTATATGACTCCTTTTTATTTTTTAGATCATGCAAGATCTCATGGTTAAGCCAAGGTGGTCTTTTGCCACATTTTCTATCTTTCCTAACCAGCGGAATAGCTTGCTTTTGGGCTCTTAATAGTGTCCCTTTGAAAAACTGCCAACTCTCCTCAGTTGTTTTTCCCCTCAGTCTTGATTCCCATGGGACCTTACCTATCAGCTCTCTGAGCTTACCAAAATCTGCCTTCCTGAAATCCATTGTCTCTATTTTGCTGTTCTCCCTTCTACCCTTCCTTAGAATTGCAAACTCTATGATTTCATGATCACTTTCACCCGGGCTGCCTTCTACTTTCAAATTCTCAACGAGTTCCTCCCTATTTGTTAAAATCAAGTCTAGACCAGCTTCCCCCCTAGTAGCTTTTTCAACCTTCTGAAATAAAAAGTTGTCTCCAATGCAGTCCAGGAATTTGTTGGATAGTCTGTGCCCCGCTGTGTTATTTTCCCAACATATATCCGGATAGCTGAAGTCCCCCATCACCACCAAATCTTGGGCTTTGGATGTATTAATACTGCCTAAGTAAATTAATTCCATTACACTGGATATTTTCCTTCATAGTATTTCACAGAAACATAAAAATTAGATGAGGAAAAGAATATTTGCTTATTTATTTGGATTTTTAAGAATGTAAAGAAGGATCTATCCCAGCCTCTAGATACCCCCGACATTTCTTTAAAAATCAAAATAAAAAACAACTGGTGCTAGCTGTACCATAAACTAGCAATAACCAGCTAATCTAGTCTACCCCCTGGCCATTATAGGATCGTTTCCTAACTGGGATTCATGGAATTAGCTTTATTCTGAAAATGGTATAAGAAAAACCCTACTGATGCCTCTCTATTCATATTCTTTATGGATATTTCCATGTCAACTAGCAGGCAGCCGCTAATCCCAATTGAATAATGGAGTTGAACAAACAGTTCATGCACAAGTTTAGGTGCTGATCCTACAATGTATTGCACATGGAAAGAACTCTGGGCCCATGGAGAGCTCCTCTGAAATCAGTACAAATTGCAAGGCTTGGGTATGTAAAATCACCACAAGCTGCGCCTGAGGAGGAAACCAGATACAAAGAATTTCAAGTTAGTTTAACAACAAATACATCCAAGAATTTTGCTATCAAGAACATTCTGCAAACGGGAAAAGGGAAAATTTGATGAATTGGGGCCCAACTCTGCAATACACTGCACTCTGGATAACCCCTATGCCTGCACAGAGCCCTACTTGTACTATGCTGAGTAGCTACATAAATGTCACAACATTGTCTGCTCTTGGACTGGATATCCCATCCCAAAAATGAGAGTCCTGCTACATGACTTTATCCTTCTAGATTAATACAATGCAATCAAACCTACAAAAATAGTCTAGAAAAGCCAACATTTGCTGTCCATTATCCTATAGTTATTTCCCATAAGGTAAGGAAAATACCTAACAAGTTCATACATCACCATGATTTAGCAGTTGGTAAACACTCCATTCTTACTGGTGCTCATTGATTATTCTGTGTAAGGAGATTGCTAATACCTTGTGACTTTCTGGCAATGGGATACATTAATGATGTTCCTGTAAATCTGGGGAAAATGTAAGAGGTTTGGTACAATTCTTAATCATTGTTTAGGAGGCATTCGAGGCTGACTGTTCATATATAGGTAAACTCCAGTTATTCAAGTAAGTCAGGGGACATCCAGAACATCTTTGGATACTTAGAATTTTAGATAAATTATATTTGGATTTGAGGGATAGAAATGAATTTCAGATCAATCCGTTTAGATAACTGGGTTTACCTGTAGTCAAAAGTATAAAAATAAAATCTAGATATCAGGATTTAAGTTTATGTATATACATATATGATCACTGCACATTTGGGCAGAGGTCTGTGTGACTGAGCAGTTTGCATCAGTGCTTAATTTGTAATGAAAGAGGTGCCAGGGCTCAAGCAATTTTTTTTTACTTTCCTAACTGACACAGCAAGCCCAGAGGTACCAGGGCTATGAATTGCCAAGCCTAAGATGCCTGGCAAGCCCTGGCACAAATTAAACACTGGTTTGCAGCATATCTGAGATTGTTTCTGCAGAATAGCCATCAAATTGCTTGTTGCATTAGCACAGGCAATTTTAACAGCACACATGGAGATTAAATAATACGAAGAAGCTGGCCAAGGAATGTTTCCTCTAGGTTGCTCCTTCTAAAAAGAAAGGCAAGGCTAAAACCCCTGAGCTCAGCTGGCTAGAGACAGCATCATTAGATCAGCGGCATTAACCTGCCAACTGGAGAAAAATTTCCTGTGCTAAAATCCTACAAGAAAGATATGCAGTGTAGCTGTAGCCACGCTGGTTCCAGGATAGTAGAGAGATGAGGTGGGTGAGGTAACATCTTTTATTGAACCAACTTCTGTTGACGAGAAAGACAAGCTTTCGAGCCACATAGAGCTCTTCTTCAGGTCTGGGAAAGGTACTCTGAAAGTCACAGCTAAATGCAAGGTGGAGCAGATTGTTTAGCTCCTACCCCCACCTCACCTCCTCCCACCCCGGCCCTGCCCCCATTCCACCCCTTCCCCCAAGACCCCACCCCTGCCCCTTCCCACCCCCTCCCATGAGCGCACCCTGTCCCCACCCTCTCCCTCCCAGTGCCTCCTGCACGCTGTGAAACAACTGATTGTGGTGGGCAGGAGGTGCTGGGAGGGATGGGGAAGAGTTAATCAGTGGGGCCGCCAGCAGGCACTGCAGGAGAGGGGAAGCTTGGCTGCGGATAGGTGCTAGCACCCGCTAATTTTTTTCCATGGGTGCTCCAGCCCTGGAGCACCCACAGAGTCGGTGCCTATGTCACTATCACTCTCTTTTTGTCCTATGACTGCAGAGGTGTTAATGGACCACTCTACCTTGAATGGTCCCTTAAAATATCTGCTAACTGCCTATGCTAAACACTCTGCTCCACCTTGCATTTAGCTGTGTCACTGGGAGCACCTTTCCCAGATCTGAAGAAGAGCTCTATGTGGCTCGAAAGCTTGTTTCTCTCACCAACAGAAATTGGGCCAATAAAAGATATCACCTCACCCACCTTGTCTTACAGGAAAGTTGTCTCTAGATAAGATTGTCAAATATACTAGTTGCTTTCCATTTTACACCTGCTTCATGTCTCTAGGGTGGAAATTAGAACTACTTCACACTCAAGATATGACTACACTTCCATCAGTCTTCTAGCTGCATCTATACCAGGGATTAGGTCAACCTAATGACAGTGCTTGGGGCACAACATTTTTCACAGCCCTGAGGGATGTAGCTATGTTTATCTAATTTTTTTTAAGTGTAGACCAGGCCTTATTTTGTTCTCTTCTGAAATGATCTAACTTTAAAAAAAATGGAATCAATGACATCAGGGTGGATTTGATTTAAATCAAATTGATTTAAATCATGATTTAAATCACTAGTCAGGAAGACTCAATTTAATCATGGATTTCTACATAAAAGTGCATTCTTGTTGGTTGTTATAACCTTAATACATATTCTTCACAACTCAGAGATAGATGTAGGTTTCATTTTAGAAGGTACACACTATACATTTTTAAAGTGATTTATTTTGAAAACTTTTCAGATTAGTTTTACAGCTATATCAGAAAATGAATGATTGTTTGGTTATTGCATTTACCAAAGGTAATTGAAGCAAATAATTATGAAGTCACTGGGAGGTGAACTATCTCCAATTCAACAGGTTAATCATTAATATTTGGAGGATTTTCGTGCCAGGCTGTATTAGGAGGAGAACATCACCAGACAGACTTTTAAATGGTTTTATTTAACTAAAACAACAACTTTATATATTCTGGATTTTTTTCTTCAACAGCAAACATATAATATTGAGCGAAAAAAGGCTGCTTTAGGGAAATAACTTAACAAAAGTATAGTAGAGGGGCTAATATTTCCTATTATACCTGTGAACATCTTTAATTTTGCTGTCACATCATCATGGCGAAAAGATAGTTAAGGCTGTTTCAAGGAGTTTCATGTGATTTCAGGATTTAGTGATCAGGAGTAATGACAACCAAGTAAGTTTCCTCAGGCTTGCTCCTGCACCCATGAAGTCAAGGGGAGTTTTGTCATTGATTTTAATGGGAGTAGGATTAGATTCTTAGGGTTTGAACCAGTGCCCACTGAAGTCAATGAAAAGACTCCCATTATGTCAAGAGGCTCTGGATCAGGCTCATTCAAAACGAGATATTAGATGGAATACTAACAACATCGGACCTAACTCCTGATCCAAAAAATGAAGATGAAGAAAGTGTTGACTTGCATTTTATTGGGAAACCTGAGCAACAAACACAAGAACCAAAAAAGGGGGAAATGTGCATAGACAATATGATAAAATTCCTGAGCGTTCTTGGAAAACGTGGCCAGCTCAAGAAGCTGAATGCCACAGATGTCAGACAGTGACACTATGAAGATCATCAAAGCAACCAGAGGTGACACAAAGTGAAAGAGAAAACAGAGAGATCCACAACAAACAAGGTTACAGAACTTCCAGTGTAAGTGACATGCATATCTGGCCAGTATCTTTATAAACAGTTTTAGTCCATGTTGAAGGATTCTTTGGGGAGGAAACATTTGTTTTGGTTCAGGATATTTCTACCCTTGTACTTACACATGGACTCTGATTTCAAACTCCTTTTACACCTGTGTAACTCAGTTGAGTGACTCCTGATTTACACCAATGTTAGATCAGAAAGAGGGCCTTCAGCAAGAGATTTTTATATACCCACTTCCACACAGAATCGAGTGGGCAAAATACATGAATTAAAAGAGAAACCTTCGTTTTGTTTTTGAAAAAGGTTTTTAAACAAACCTAATCTTTGATAAGTTGACTAGTAAACCCGTGTTAAGATATACATGTATTGATTGCATTAGGAATTCAGTGAGAATGGCAGCTGTTAAAGTGTTAGTTGCAGTTACCCCTCTCCTTTATATTCCATATGGCAGAACTCACAAACACTTATTAAATACAGTTCACACTGAAAAGTAACATTCTGAAAGTTCCACTCAGAAAATGGTAGGATATATGTGGTGCTCATACAGTGTTGTAAACTAAGCCATCTTTTCTTTTTCTTCACAGGTTTTCTCCAGCAATATTTTTATATCTGATTAGCACAGTACCATCATTATGGCTACTAGAAACTCATCGTGAAACTCAGGTATTTCTTGTGGTATTTGAAGGAAATATCTGGAAACTGATTCCATTATTCATAGTCTGCCAGGTCTTATTCCTATTCTTCATTCCATTCTCTGGTGACATTCAAGGCCGGCTCCAGGCACCAGTGAAGGAAGCAGGTGCTTGGGGCGGCCAATGGAAAGGGGTGGCACGTCTGGGTCTTTGGCGGCAATTCGGCAGCAGGTCCCTCAGTCCCTCTCTTCCTCTTTGAGCTGCCGCCAAAGTGCTGCTGAAGAGGAGGAGAGGGAGCGGAGGACCCGTCGCCGAATTGCTACTGAAGAATAAAGCGGCACAGTTGAGCTGCCGCCGAATTGCTGCTGATTGGCTTTATCTTCTCCCCCCCCCCCCCCCCCGTCCCCCCGCTTCACCACTTGGGGTGGCAAAAAAGCTGGAGTCGGCCCTGGTGACACTACCACTACAGCTCCAACTATAGTAACATCTTTTGATAATGTTGGATTGGCAGCACTTCATTAAATTTGAGACCAAACTCTTTGGTATTCTGCTGATGTGGGTGGAACTGGAAGTCTCAAGATAAATGATATACAGCCTTGCACTTCTAGGTTACTGGTCTGAACCCAACTTAGGCTGGCAATGGCATTACCATCAGATAGCTGCTTGGTGGCTTAGGTAAAATACAATACTGGTTCCGGTCCAGTTCTTAGCAGACAAGTACCATGGTCCCACCTAAGTCAAGGTCAAGGCATATTTGCCTACTATTGTTAGGAAGATTACACAGACACAGTCACTGCCAACCCTGTACTCCTGATGGATGAAATTCATCCCCTGTGTCCCACTTTATCCCTATTTTGAGGGTTTAAGTAGAGTTAAGTGATGCACAGGCCTCCTGCTGGCCCTCTGACCAGAGATGAACTGACTTCTATGCTCTCTGATTAAATAATGGAGCCAGTCTCCAGAGCTACTACACATGTGATGAAGCAGACAGGGACAGGGCCTGCCTGCAGGAAAGCTGGATTCTAGTCCTAGCTCTGCTGTTGATTCCCTCTGTGACTTTTGGAAAGCCACTTTTATCTATGCCTTATTTTCTCTTTAAAAAAAAGTATACTTACTCCTTTTGGGGAAACATTTTGAGATCCCTGGATTAAAGGTGTTCTGTTAAGGCTAAGTCCTCTTGTTATTCATGAGGATTATGACAACTTTACATTTCAAGAGTGGACTCCTCAGCTGCACCAAGGAAAAGCTAAGGGTAGTTGTGAGTGGGTATGGGAAGCTGCAAATGAGTCAGCTGCAGCTTCCCAATCACCAAGCCAATTCTATGCCAGCTCCAGCCCGAGTCAATATAGTTCAGAGCAGCATTAAGGTTCTGTCCTATCCTTGGTGCACCCCATATGCAGGTGGTGGGGGACCAACAGAGCATAGAACAGGACTAAATACGCCAGCTCTTAATCAGCTAATGATTCCTCAGTGCTGGATGATTGTCATCTCCCCAATTAGGACATCTTTAAGTCCTCTTAGCACTGGCAGAGTGGCACAAAGGGGTTTAGCATGGATCAGGATTTAGCCCCAAGAGTTGCATTAGAACTTCCTGAAGAGCCTGAGAGGATTGTTAACAGAAAGCAATAGAAAGAAAATGCATACATTTGATTAATCAAACACAGAGCCTCATTTTCTCCTTTGAAACATTGTTAGATCACAGAGGAGCATTATCAAATATTCAAAATTGCATTTGCAGTGAGATTGCCTGAGGCTCTTTCTAAACACAGGAGCAAGAATTTATTGTCTTCATGTTTGGCACATCTTCCTAAACATTTGTGAACAGGTAAACTGGATATTGAGAACATTTGTAATCGTTAACTCTGGGCTAAGAAACAGGCTAATTTTATAGTGAAAGGCAGTAGATTATTTCCCAGAATGATGTTACAACATGGCATACTTTGTATTTTATTGATATACTGCTCCTCTGAATTAAAGTGGTACTGTATCAAGTAAATAGTTTAGCTTATTCCTGGAGAGGGATAGAAGATTCTGAAAGTACATATGACCTAATGGATTCAAACCAAGACCTCAGGGAAGGACATCAGTCCCGTTAATAATTAAGCGAAAATGTAGCACCCAGTCACAAGTGCTACTCTTTATAATAAAATATCTTGTGCCTTTTCTTAATAACAGGATCAAGACCAGGCAATTGTGCAACAACTACAGCACATTTATTGAATACACAATAAAAAGGTTTTGCGGTAACTGAGGCAATAAATACTATTAAAGATTTTGCTCTCAGATTGAATTCCTAAAAGTAAACATTAGCCCTCTCACCCCCCCCCCCAAAAATAGTAATTATTTAGGGCATAATTTCATATGTACTCCCCTACCACTGAAGAGCATGGAAGTTTTGCTTCCATAAATATCACAGCAGTGGGCACAAGTAATAACATATATATCAGAAATGTGAAATATTGACAGTGCCTTGTATTATTTAAAGCAGTGGTTCTCAAACTTTTTTTTTCCACAGACCACTTGAAAATTGCTGATGATCTCGGAATGATCTTTCCAAATGTTGTTTGTACCGTTAGCTAATTATTGTAAAGAGCTTTGGACAAAAGTGCTATATAAAAAAACCTTAATAATAATTAACTTTTGTTCTATAAATAAAAGCCCACAACTCATATTTAATATCAGTAGTCTTAACCTTTCTAATGGGATGGATGTGCCCTCTCTCCCCCGCCGTGGCAGCCACAGAGCTGGGGCTGGGAAGGAGGAGGGTCTCTCACCGGCAGCTGCAGTCCTGGAACTGAGGGGAAAGTCGCCTCTTTTTCTGCGCCGCAGCCCTGCACATCCCAAATTCCCCCCACTACCTCTTCTCACCCCACTACCCCCTCCCACCTACCCTCTAGTCCTCTAGTCCCCCCAAGGCCACCACCTCACCGCACATGTGCATCTTCTCCAGGGTCCACTAATTAGGTGGGTGGCCCTTCATTCTTTTGTGTGCAGCCGCCCAGTCACGCACCTTAGAGGGAACTATCTGCGGACCACCTGAATGGAGCTCGTGGATTGCAGTTTGAGAACCTCTGATTTAAAGCATGTTGGGATGCACTTTTTTTAATAGAGGGTTATGGTATAAAGTCAGATTGAACTGTGTTAAGTAAAAAAAAATTACTGTCAGTAAAATCAGTGAATTAAATAGCAAGGTAGAAAAATGACAAATATTATAATCTGTAAAAACACAGATTTGAGACATTCCTGTTTTCTTCCTAAAGCTTAAGGTCCCAATTGAGCAAGCCACATTAGAATGTGTTTAAGTGCGCTGCTGAATAGAGAATGACTTAAGTATATGCTTAACTTTATGCACATGCTTAAATGCTTTGAATCAGGCTCACAGAGAGCTCACATGTACTCAAGTAACAGCCCAGTTAAAGGTAAATTTCCATTGAGTACAAAAGAAATTACAAGTTGTGCCAACCAAATATTTATTTTAAGCAACCCTAAACAATTTAAGAAGAAACCAAAATCCATCCCACGGACAGAACTGGTGCTTTGTACTACATCTGGGCAAAGTTTTGTGGATGAATAGTTTGTTTATTGAAAAACACAGCCTGGGGTTGACAAACTATTTGCACATTTGGGTAGAATATGGAAAATAGTTTCAGCTGAAAAAAATGAAGAGATTGTCAAAACATTTTGTTTTAGCCTGTATGGTATGAAACGTTTTCACTTTTCATTTTGAAGTGATATTTCAATAGAAGTTTAGCTAGATTTATCTTTAAGAAGGGGGAAAAAAACATCCAAAATCTAAACAAAAGAAAAACGTAATTGGGGTTTTTGTTGTGGCAAGAAAAAAAAATTAAAAGTTCCATTTTGAGTTAACATGAAATGAATTTTTTATTTTGGATTTTTCAGTTTGGCCACCAAACTAAGAAAACCATTATTTGCTCAGCTTTACTCTGTATATTTTAAGTATGATTTTCATGCCAGATCCAACTTAATATATCATCCTACTAATAAATTAAATGTTTGTTTTTCGTCACTTGCCCTGACATTTTTGTGAGAGACAAAAGACTATATTTAAACAAGTGTCCTCTCCTTATGTCATGGGTAGGGCCCTATCAAATTCACGGCCATGAAAAATGCATCATGGACCATGAAATCTGGTCTTTTGTGTAGATTTACCCTGTACTATACGATTTCATAGGGGCAGGGGAGACCAGCATTTCTCAAATTGGGATCCCGATCCAAAAGGGGTTGCAGGGTAGGGGGAGTTGCATGATTATCATAGGGCGGTCTTGGTATTGCCATCCTTACTTCTGCACTAGTGCATTGCCTTCAGCGCTGGGCGGCCGGAGAGTGGCGGCTGCTAGCCAGGCACCCAGCGTTGAAGGCAGCACAGAAGTAATGGTGGCAATACCACGACCGCCCCCTACAATAACCTTGTGACCCCCACCACCTCTTTTGGGTCAGGACGCCTACAGTTACAACATCGTGAAATTTCAGATTTAAATATCGGAAATCATGAAATTTACGATTTTCAAAATCCTATGACCGTGAAATTGACCAAAATGTACTATGAATTTGGTAGGGCCCTAGTCATGGGCCAGCTTCTCTTCACATTTAATTTTGCAGGAAAGTCATAGTGCAGAATTGGCAGCATATCATGCATTTCCATAGCAGCAGACTATGAAGGTCTCCAGCATCAATTTCATTCTTTGCAGTACAGCACCATAGGTGTACCTGTTACTTCAGAAGGCACAATCCTGCAAGGTACTGAGCACTCCCATGGAGTTTTCAAAACTCTCAACTCCCACAGAAGTCAATGGCAATTGAGGGTGCTTTGCCCCTTGTAGCAGTGGGTCCAGAATAGAGTTGGTCATATGACTCTTTGTGAAAAGTTTATTAGTTGGCCCTTAATTCCATTTGCAGACTGCTCGCAATCCCAAATGGAATTTTCTGAATTAGTCTACAGGGTTTTCACAAGCTGTAGCAATTGCTCTTTGAAGTATTAGAATCTAGAATATAACTGATCATGATATGGTTTCTGTTCCTTGATTGGATCACTTAATGTTTATAAATACAGTAGAACCTCAGAGTTACAGACACCAGAGTTACGAACTGACCAGTCAACCACACATCTCATTTGGAACTGGAAATACATAATCGGGCAGCAGCAGAGACCAAAAAAAGAAGCATCAGCAAATATAGTACACTACTGTGTTAAATGTAAACTACTAAAATAATAAAGGGAAAGCAGCATTTTTCTTCAGCATAGTAAACTTTCAAAGCTGCATTAATTCAATGTTCACTTGTAAACTTTTGAAAGAACAACCATAATGTTTTGTTCAGAGTTACGAACAACCTCCATTCTCGAGGTGTTCGTAACTCTGAGGTTCAACTGTAGGAACAACATGTGAAGAAATCATAGGGATGTTGAATCTCATTTTAGGAAGAAAAAAAAGTAGGAAATAAGGTAGCCCAGGAAGTTTGAGGATTTTTAAAATGTCTTCCTTTTTTGCACAATAAAGAGAATTACGTGTAGCTACATATATAGACCCAATATTTAAAAATAGTTGAATTCCTTCCTGACAGAGAAAGAAAGATGTAAGCCAGATTTATTCATTGCCTGCCAGGCTTTACATTCAATTTTCTCTTGTCATATTCCCACTAAATAATTGCATGTATATAGTGGATAGATGGGCTGGGCGAATAGCTCTGGCGCCAATGCTCCCATTTACACTCATATGTACTTTGTAAAATGAACAGCTCTTCCCCAAACTTTCATGTGAACAAACACCAGTTTCATAAATATTCACAGAGAACTGAACCAGAACAAGACGTGAATGTAATTGGATCAAATCAGGACTCAGATTAAATGAACATGTTAACAAATATAGTTGTCCACTATTTGCTCACATCTAGTCCAGAATAAGATATAGTCCCCACCCTAAGGAGCGCAAGTCAGGGCAGAATTCTTCAGAAGGAGAAGCCTAGCACTGAGGGAGAAAAGCTCACATTAAAAGACAAATAGCTTTAGAAACAGAAAGAGGAACTGAGACAGATACTGACAGAGTAAGTTGCTTTTGCATGTATGTTCTCTGTTTCCTCACCCCTACGCCAATATGACAGTCCTCACCTTGCTCACCAGGCTGCAGCTTTGATGGTGCCAGGAGGAGCCACATGTTCCCTCTCCTTTTCCTCCCCACTTTCCTTCACTGTGTTGGGGCTGCTACTGCTTCTTATCCTCCTGTCACTTCCTTACTCCTTCTGCGTCTGAGCCTGGGTTCTGGGCCTGTCCCACCTACTGCGCTGCGTGTCATGTACATAGCAGGTTGGTGGGCTGCTACTAGCAGCCCAGGCTCCTGTACCAGATATGGACTGAGCTTCCTTCTCAGAGCTACACACCAGATGCATTCAGTATGAGGTCCTTTAATGTTCTGCCAGGTATGGCTGAGGTTAGCTTAAAGAAGATATGTTACACACTGTGCCACCAAGCGGCTGAACAGTGTATTATAGTTCCGTATTCCACTACAATTCAGGGTGGTGCTATGACTCTGTGATTGGCTCCCATTTGGTGACGATGCAGGGTGAAGGGATTGATACAGCTTTCTGTCCAGATGGGGCAGCCATTGTGGGCTCCCTGTTTCAGCCCTGCCCTTAATCTACGTGGTGGATCTCTGGTGATGCTGGGGGATGATTATCAGTTTTGGAGTCTGGCAAGGATTTTTCCCACATGGCAAAACTGGCAAAGTGCTGGGTGGGTTTTTCACCCTCCACCTGGCACCCAAGAGGTCTAGGCTGGGGGGTTACATTACACTTGGTGCAACTTTGGCAGTTCTAGTGCCATAGATAAATTTAAAAATAGTCTAATTTGAGCTCCCTGTCACCCAGTGGGTTGCCTGGGCATTGGCCCTGAGCACAGTCATGCATAGTGGGGTTTGCCTCTATGTCTTGCATAGTTTATGGCTCCTACCCCGAGTGGGAAGAAGGAAGTGTGTTGTGACTCTGGTTTTTAGTCAGCGTTCCTTGGTAAGCTTGAGAGTGTAGAGAGGTCATGGCCTTCACACTCACCCTCAGGTTTATAGTCCCACTCAGGCCAATGGTGCTTATTGAGATGTGTACTGAAACAACCCTCCCGGGTATTTTGGGGTCATTAACCCAATTAGACAATAGCTTTAAATAAAATTGCAGCCTCCTCATTTAACCACATTATGTTCATGTCTCATTGTTTTCATGTCCACAGTAATACCTGTCTACCTTCCTTCCCATAAGATACAAAACCTCCATGGTTCTTTTCCATCTCTCCCTGTGAAAAAAAAACCTCCCCCACCACAACCCCCACAAAAATAACCCAACCAGCTAACCTAAGAGCTTTTTTCTAAATTTCCAGGTTATTGGGGAAGGGGCTCTGTTTACAGTATTTGTTCACAATTACTGCACAGTGGTACCTGAGGTGCTTCACTTATGCTCCATTTTAAGTAAAGGGGAAAAGTGGAATCTCAAATACAGATATTTGTTGGAAGATGTTGCCTTTATACTAGCATATAGCTCCCTAGCACTCCCTGGAAAACAGTCTGTTTGGTGCAGAAAAAGTTAGGGTGGGATTCTTACTTAGGCACCTAACTTCCATTAAAATCAATGGGAGTTAGGTACCTACCGTACATACCTTTGTGAATCCCACTCTTAACTCCTACACTGATGCGATGAGCATGCTAGAAAACAATCATCCAGGCCTGTCTGGCAGAAATAGGACGGGATGAAAGTCTTCAATAACTGAGGAGTTTGATTTTCTAATTAGCTTTGTTTTTGAGTAAAATGAAATGCTTAGGGATTGTTAGGAAGACAGATTTTTAAAATCATATCCAATCTGCTCCAGGGACAATAATAAGAGTCACTGAATATCTGCTCCCTGCACCATAGTAGTTTCTTTAGTCACCGCAGCTCCATGCAATGAGGATTTGTTTACTGAAGTTCAGTAACTTCATGGTTTTTTTGTCTTCGTTACATTCTCTCAGAGCTGTATGTACTCAAAGAGTGGAAATAGGTGCTTTTCTGCTCTAAGAGGATACACAGCGGCACATGCCTTTCTTTCTTAATTAGTCCTGACATTTCACCAATCACACCAGGAGTTTCCTTGAAAGATAGAAATAAATAGCCTCTTGCCAGAAAAAATGGTCTATCTTTTCTTCCTCTGAGGGATCTTATGAAAGGAGAAATGAAACAACCAGAATAATTACAGACAGGTCCTCTGGATAAGAGAAAGTTGCCTTGAAAATAGTCCCCTCCCCCCTAAAAAGCATAGGCCAGCCTGTCTTCAGATTAGAATGCAGCTGTCAGCCTTTACCCTGATTTACCTTTTAATCAGAGGGAGCCTGACGGGATATTTGTGGAACCATTGGTGGCATATTAGAGAGAGCTGCAGCATACTGCATTTATGAAGTGAAATCAAAACTCTATAAAAGTTTCCCTACCACATCAACCATTGGTGTAGAGTCCCGTTGCAGAGTGAAATTCACCCCAGCACTAGACCCATGCACCACTTAAGTCTTCAAAATGGGGAATGCTGTGTTAGCCCCCTGAACAATGGGAGAATTTCACCATTAATAGACAGATATTTTTCTACATACCCAATGATTTGGGGGTAAATAAAAAATTCCTAATTCAGTAAAAAGTCTTTTTTCTACCCACTGCAGACACCAGAAATCATCTATCCCTCTAAGATAACACTGGGTTTTGCACCCATGCATGGAAGGTGGCTATATGTTGTATCGAACTAGGTTGTAAGGTGTCATTTTTGCAGTATTTGAATGCTCTCCTGCACAATGAAACTACAGAGAATGGGGCCAAATTCTGCTTACACTGATATCAATCTGGAGTAACACCACTGACATTAATTACATTACTCCAGATGTAAAGTGGTGCAAATGAGCAGAACTGGACCAATAGCCGTAGGCACACAAACCCACTAAGATCATATAAATCCTATATCGGCCGTATTTGATTCTGCTAAAATATACTGGCAGTTACTAGAAAATTCAACAACACACACAATATAGAAAATCTACAATATTCTGCTTTACAAAACTGGGTTGTAATTTATGGGCTCCCTAGCCAGTCCCTGCAAACTTATGTGAATTATGAAATAAATGAACTAATAGGATGGCACTATCGATAATCACAGAGAAAGCCATAGAACTCATAGCCCTAAGGGAAAATGACAATTGTACTGAAACCCCTTCCCTTTCTAAATGATATTGCATTGGAATTTTCTGATGCAGAAAGAGAAAATGGTCAGGCTTATGGTAGTCGGGGGGAGGAGTGGTGCTACCAGTGGTTGTGGCGGTAAATGGATACCTGTCATTTTTCTCTTGTTTCTAATAAAATAGGTCACTAAAAAGGCAGTTGAATAGATTCTGAACGAAAAATGTTTACTGTACTACTAGAACTCTGCTGCAGTTTCTGGATCCTACACTCATACTGCATTTACTAATCCAGCAAGTCAGAGTCAAACTTCAGAAGTAAAACTAAGTGCAGTACAATGTTGGCATTACATAGTATTTTAATACATGAATAGGTAGAACCACAGGCTCTCTCAGAGCTATTTGGCTTGGAATTCACAGCACACCCTCACAGGGCGTTGGGCTTCAGGAGTGACATCCATTGTGGGCTTGTTGAGACTGGGATCAACATGCAAATGAGGCTCAAGTTCTACAAAGGAGATGAGCAAGTGGCATATTACAGTTTGCTGCCAGAGCATAATGCAAGTACGGCTAAGGCAACAGGAATGGGAAACTGGGGGATTAAATGTTGGAAGGGAAGAAAGGAGATGTCTCTAGGATGAAGTTGTTGGGTGAAAATTCAAGAATTCTTCTCCACTCCATGATGTTTTCTGAGTGTATGATGTTTTTGTTTATTGTAGTTTTTCAGTGATGAAACTGAACAAACATGGGGAAATATCAACAACAGAGAAGACTTCAATCAATTAACAGAGAGCACTCCCAAAAATGAGGGAGCAGATCATCACATAATTGAGTTGGTGGGATACCTTTCTCTACTCAGTGCATAGACTTTATAATAAATAGGGGCACAGAGATAAGACATCACTATTTGGGTCTATGTGGTGAACCTCCCTTGCACAGGACAGTTTTGCAAAGCGGTGTGATGGAAATCATCATTTATAAAAAGCCATTGGTGTAGATGGTGCTTGTGCTCTTAATGTTGTTTCTAGGATTGGTCTGAGTCTGAAGGGATTTCTTTCCTCCCCCAAGAATGACAAAATTCAGTTAAAAATTTTTGGAGTTACAGTGGAGCAAAGTATAACAGTTAAGTGAACAATGAGAGAAGGGGAGAAAAAGAAAGAGATAAGGTTCACACCAGCAGCATGAAATGGTTTAATTCTGCCTGAAGAAAGAACTAGCATGATCAGTTGAATTGGAGGTGCATTCAGTGGAGATAAGTTTTTATAGCTAGACCATCTTATTTTCCTATAGTTACAGTATTTTTCTTGTTGTTTTGGTCTTTGCAATAGGCTAGAGATTTGGTCTCCCAGCTCTCCACAGTGGGTGAGACTGCATGGATACTAGGACTCCACCAGACTTTTCTGCTGCTACTAATAATAGGGAGATGGCTTCTTCCCATTGGTGGTGAAATCACTCGTGATCAGTTGTCACAGCTGCTACTTATGTTTGTGGGAACTGCAGCAGACATACTTGAATTCACTAGCGAGACTTTGGAAGTAGAAAATGTAAGGTAAGTAATATTTCCTGAAGTACGTCATTTGTATCCAAGGTTATACTGAAGACTTTCTTGTTCCATTTCAAGTTTTGTAATCTGTGTGAATGTGGGGTTGCTGCAACTGTATTATTCAGAGATATCAAGAGATGGCTACTGTCTAGGTCTTCTTTTTATCCTCTTCTGCGCCTCCATGGAGGTCACAAGTAGCTCCCATCTGCTTCATAGGAGGTTATTCATAATGAAACATGTCACATTCATCAAAAGGAAAGGACTCAAAGAACCAGGAAAATGGAGTAACTAACACACAGTGTTTATAATATATACAATTAGAGCTACTCCAACTATTTATTACAAAGAGAGCCTCTCCTTTGGTTAGTGATTTGTGCACAAGCTAATCTTGATTATCTTGTAGAGCAGATGCTTTTCAGACTGTGTGTTGTTTGCAAACAGTTTGCTGTGGCTATTCATTATCCAAGTTGCATGTTCGGTTACCTGATATGGTTTCTGCTCCCTGAGTGGGTGATGACAAGGTTTTAAAATAAGAGAGGAGAGAGTAATCTGCTTCCAATGTGAATTTTCAGATTAATAATCATTAGAGTGATTTAGAAACGTCTTCAGAAATACTCAGTTATCGAATTATCATAAAGAATGTGACCTCACAAATAATGGGAAACAACTTGGCACTTTTGTCCCTGAAAATATCCATATATTATTATTTTTTCACTATTCAACTCAGCTGTACCTGTAACAGAACTTATTTATCAGCAGGGAAGGCTCTCCCTACATAACAAAGATGGTTCAAGCTCAACAAAGGTGTGAAATCAGGGTACGGTAGGGCATCTTCTCCTCGTTGAACCTCAGAATTTATTTCCATACTCTGATCACTCTTGAGTATTAACTCTGAGGTTTGGTCTAAATCACACAGCTCAAGCAGGTGGAAAATGCAGACCAACTGTAGGTATTCCCACCAGGAGCTGCCCCAAATTTCTGCAGAATTCTGCTGGAATGACACATGAGCCCACTAGGTGTATTGTTGGGCTCCACACCCTTTTAAAAGTGACAGTGTTCTAAATAGTTTGGGGTTCATTTCATTAGTTACTCATTTTTTGTTTGTTTTTAGGCATAACCATGCTCTTGTTTATGCAATTCTTTGTCTATGGACTTGGAGTATGTTGCAGTTTCCACTTGATCTGGCAGGTTAGTATCAGCAAAACACCTTTTTCAGAGATGAGCATGTCTCAGGGCTGTGCACACTTACAGCACTCTGTGAATGAAAATAAATACCCCCGCCAAAGACTATGCTGAGGGCTTTTGGACAGCAATTCACATCACAGAGACAATGATGCGTTATTCGAAGGAAACTCAGCGTCAGCATAGAAAAATAAGCATGCTTTCTTTTGAAGGAAGATTTATTTCAAGCTGAACTGTGATCTCTTTAATATACACTGTTTGTTTCCAGGCAAACTGGAATTACTGCTGACATGTGTCAAATAGGACCACCTGCTGTGATTGTGTCATTATAATGGAAAAATTGACAGAACCTTAACTATAAACCCTGGGGCTAGAGCCACTCTTGGAACTAGGCCGGCTCCCACTGGGATAAACGATAGCAAAGAGCCCCTGAGTTGGGATGTCTCTCCTTAACATGAGGCCAGCCTAGCCCATAAAGTGGATATGGCTGGCTGAGAAAAGGGTGTGGCCAGATACTCCCCCACTCAGTAGCTTTCGTCCATAGAGCTTCTCTGGAGACCATAAAAGTATTAAACTGCTCATCCTTGGCTTGAACCCCAAGGAAAGCAAGTAGTAGAACCATCACAAGTCCTACCTCAGGGTGATTTTATCCTCTTGCAGAGGGGGCTTTTCTGGTGCAGGGAGGCATAATGAACATCTCCCTATATCACAGTCTATTATTCTGACCCCTCTTTTCTGGGAGTGTACAATTCAGCTGCATCTCATGTATACAATCAGCTCAAGCAGGAATTATTTCCAACAGGTTTTTATATAAAATTGATAAAATGGCCCAATCAGTTTTTTCTTATGGGACTTTTTCTTGAGTCATTTTCTTACAAAAGATATTAGGCTTTTTTAAATATTAAGGTTGAGGAAATATTTCCATGTTTTAATGTTTCATTTTAACAGCTCGATGCTACAAATTGATGCAGGAGCTTTTAAGATGTGTCACATTAAGATTTGCCGATATATGGACTGCTAACAATATATTCTTTCAAAAATACATACCATGTAGTTCAAGAAAACATTAAGACCCTTAAAGGATCATAGCATTAATTTAAATGAAGCAATGTGTATGCCACGTTTTTCCTTGTCATTGCTATTCTGTTTTTTTCCCTACATTTCACAGTTGAAAATTAAAGGAAAGAGTATATGTATGATCTTTAAAATATTTATCATATGTGACAATTCTATTTAAGAAGGTAAGTTTGTAACAATCACACCTCTGTGCAGCTGTTTTCATGAGACACAAAAATGTTATTTATTACTGATGCACCACTGTGCTGTGTAACAAAGGGCTATGTCAGTGCTGCACATGACATTCAGCTGCATCAAGGCAGGGTATTTCAAGATGATGATGCACAAGTGCACCGAAAATTCAGCAACTGCATGCAGAAACTTTTGTTTCTCTAATGAATTCAAATGAAATGCTCCGCTGTTCTAAGAAGTTTGCTTTCCATTCTTGACCGAATTATTTATATCCAAAGAGACAAACAATACAGTTCTTCTACTGAATGTGTCATGATTTGTGATAAAAAAAAAAAAAACTGTGATTATATCCAAGTATCTACATCTTCTTTTTACCAATTAAATCTAAAAATTATGCAGTCTAAACAAAATAAAAAATTTACAACAGAAACGAGGTTATGTTAGACAACCATATTTATCATGAATGAACCCTAGATATTAACTTGCAGGTGCAATATCACTGCAAGCATTTTAAGTTAGCTAGTGGGACATTATCATAAGGTTAAGGGAGACTCATGCATACAAGTTATATTTCCATGTGATTTAGTACCCATAAAACCGGAAATAGATAGTAATGACTAGAGTCATGCATACTGTTTGTAAGCACTGTACATACCTCCCATCAGTATATCCCAACCCTAACCTGCAAGGCCTGCTGTGTGAGCTATGTACCATCACTGAAAGGAGGCTACTGGTCATACCAAATTTGTATGGTGGGTGTGTGATGTGGACAAGTGTCCAACAAGGACGGAATGAGACCAAACTGTTTTCAGGCCCTATTCAGCAAAGCACGCAAGCATATACTTAACTGTAAGCACATTCTTAAGAGTGAAGTGCATGCTTTGCTGAATCAAGCCCTGGACATACTTAATTTTGAACCTTGACCTGCAGGGTTGATAGTTTAATGCACTAAATAATCCACTCTACCTCAGAGCTGCCCTTTCAGCCTCTTATGTCTAGGTTTCAGAGTGCTACATTAACACAGAATGTCTTTTCTTTACAGTGCAACATATTGGCTATAAACTATCTGTGTCATCTACGAGAGTCCCCATTTTACTGCTGTGCAGACACAGCGCAGATCTGTGGAACATTGGAATCAGCCTTTTCATACAAGATGGCCCTTTCCTTGTTTTACGTTTGATACTGATGAGCTATTTTAAAGTAATTAATCAGATGCTGGTGTTTTTCACAGCGAAGAATATCTTAGTTGTGATGTTACAACTATACCGTCTAATAGTGCTATCGTTAGATTGCCGTGCTTCCCTGCAGTATCTACCAAGCAGCCGGATAGAAGGAGTCAGCTGCTGCCCATGTGAGCCTAATGATACCACACTCCCACCCAGAGACCGGGATACTGATATGAGAGAATGCACTGCTATTCCTCTGGAGGATTCGCCAGTCCCATCAGAATATCAGTGAACTCAGATGTTTATTTGCTAAAACACGGTCTGTTTCCTGTGGCCTTTTGGAAGGGTTTGGCCTGTTTGTATTATCATGGTTCTTACTCATCTCCCTTCCACCACAAAATGAAATGTTGTTCTAAAAACCAGGAGAAGACTTTGAAGTGATGTCACAGAAAGGAGAACTTTTTGATCCTATTGAATTTGGGGGTGGGGGGGAGGGGTGTTTCCACTACATCCGTATTATATTTATCCAATGGGATTAGGTAGGTGTCGTTTATAGAACTACAAGGTTTGAAATTGTATGTGATGCATTAACAAACTTGGTTACTGTCTTTGGAGGCATTATGTTAAAGAATGTGCTCAGATGTATTTGTGCAGAAGGACAGACATATCGGGACAGTTACCTGAAATTGGGGACCTTGTAACTTTGCTTCAGTTGACAGGCTGTAAAAACAGTGTGCTGAATGATACATTTGCCTATCACAGAATTACTTCAGCAATGGCAATTGAATAGGAGTGTAAGTGAATGGAGATAATGTGTTTCTGCTGTCACTATGACATCAAAACACTGTCCTTTCAGTGAATGCAAGAACTGTTTTAGAAGATACCTAACTATTGATTTGATTCAGTGAAAGCACCAATGACATGGAGTAGCACACAGAACCATGAAAGTCCTTTCTCTGTGTTTTTTTGGGGCTTGCCTGGTACCAAATCTAAAACATTTTTAATCTGGCCTTACAGTTCACTGTAGTGAAGGATATTTCTGCCATGAGCCATATTCTACAGAGGTGCTTATCTTTCTGTTACAATTAGAGGTGGTCAAAATAATGAAAAAATTTCACAAAATACTTTGAAGTTTTTTTCCATTTCAGTGTTTGAAAGTGAGCTAATTCACGAAATGTCTTTTTTTAATTGCAATTGTTATGACTTTACTCAAGCATGTAGTCCCATTGAAGGCAATGGGATTGTTTGTATAAGAAAAGCAAAAGGACTTTGGCTTTCAGTTTGCATTTTATAAAGTGCCTAAATTCTGATGTATTCAATTCAGAGGCTGTCTGGTCTATTGAGTATCTGAGCGTCGTTTAAAAAAAGTCTGAAAAAAATACATGTTCACCAGTGCAGGGGCTTCTGCAGACGTTCAATAGTGAATAACGAGGTCACTTCTCGCCTAAAGATATATTACACCAATGTAACTCCACTGATTTGATTGGATTTATTCCTGATTTACACAGGTGTAATGTGATTTGAGAATTAGAGCAGTGATTCCAAAAACCTGGATAAATAACTATATTTGCACACAAATGGCAGGTGCTTTTACAACTTTCCATATTTTGAAAAGTTAATTACATTTAAAAACATTAACAAAACCTATGAAATTTAACATGATCCAACAGATGTAGTTTTCTCAACTGAAAATTCCCAGTTAAATCTTCTCATTTACTCTTTTGTGGTCTGAAAGATTAATCTGTTTATAGAAGTTATAATGAATATACATGAAAATTTTAGAAAAAACAACAACAACATTTCCCCTTCATAGCAGGGATACACTGGCTTATTATTATAGGGTCACTTAGGAGTGCTGACATGATTTTAATTCTTTTTAAAGGGAAAAAAAGATTTGAATAATTTGTTTGTTTTTAAAAACTGCAAAACATATCTTTGTTTATATTTGTGAGGTTTGTAGTGCTCATGACGATGAGGACCTGATGTTACAATGATATTTGCTCAATGCGGAATCAGGACTTTAGGTTATCAAAGAAGAGCGTGCCCAGGCATACTGCAAGCAGGAAGTTTTTCACAGGTCCTTTCCATTCAGGACAGTGCACTTCAATAATAACCTGCAGCACCTCCTGCTCTTTTAATCTTGGGCCTCTTTTCAGTAGAAAGTGCCAATCATTAATTGCAGTGTTTTCACGATGTTGACATATGGAGACTAGGCCGCAGCTTGCTCTGGGATTTTAATTCAGGTTTAATGGTAAAAAGCTAGAGCTCTGCTGCTGCTAACCAGCTGTTCTCTCTAAAATCTTCAGCACTGAGGTGAATTTAGAATCAGTTGCTTAGACTGTATTTTGCCCTTTTGACTTAAGACTACACTGTTCACATTCCTTTTGAATTTTTTTCCAGTTCATTGTTATACACAGGAATTAAAATATCAATGTTAAATGCATTTGTTAATTAATCTGTAATGTACAAATTTTACAACGGCATCATCCCAGATTCATTAGTGCAATGACAAACAGCATGACTTGTGTTTTTAACTCATGATCTACTTAAAGGTTCAGTTAGCAACAAATTATCTACTGGGCTACTGGCCTGTAGCAGATCCCAGGGCCTCCAGGGGTCAGACACAGAGCCTAGTTAATATCAGGATTATTCTATGGCACTATTAATCTTTCTGCTCATCAGTTGTCTCTTTCAAGTCCTGGCAAAACTCACATTGACTTAAAAAGGATTTGGGCCTTTCGAGCTACTCTCTTATGGCCTGATCCCAACCCTGTTGACTTTACCTGACTCACAGATCCATTTCTCACACTGGCCTCGGGCTATAGTAGAGATGTGTCCTCTAATGCCACCTCTCCTCTTGGCAAGACAAAAAGAAAGTCTAAAAAGACAAACAAGGCACTTAAAAGATGAGCTGTCTATCTCCCCATTTGCGGTTGAACATGGTTAGCAGCAGAATAGTTACATTGGCTTGTACAATTCAATAAGGGACCATGGAGAGAGAGATTTAAAATTTATATTATCTGAGTATTTGGCCATGGCAATAGATCTCATTTGCAAGAATCCTCCATTTCCCTCTGCAAATTTCTTATTAGACAAATGAGAGGTTTTTCCAGCAGCCTTTATGAGTCAGCTGATCTCTCTCTGAATCTGCCAGCTGGGTGGGGAGAAATACTGCATCATACTGCAGCCTTGCACAGATTTTTGCATCATGGAAGCAGTAGACTATATTTTCTTGAAGATAAGCCAGTCTCTGTGGCATATCTGAAGAACAGTAGGTGTAATGTTTTCTATTCAGGAAAAGCTACAGATATCCTTTCATACTTGGAAAATGAGCCTTTTAAAATGGCAAGGGTTCAGAAAATTCTCCCTAGCTACTGTTCTTTCCTGAGTCAGCAGCATTTTATTACATTGTCTCTTAGAATATGTATCTAACCATTTACAATTATTTATCTAGTTGTTGCCAGTGCTGTCCTTTGTTGGTTATTCTACATACTAATCTTTACTGCCTACTTCTTCCTTTGCTGAAATGTATTCCTCTTTCTTTTGACACTGGCTCAAATAAGTTGGTAGCTCCTGAGCCTTTAAAAAGTCATGATTGTAGAGTGTATTGAAACCTGGTTCTACTTGTTTCTGTTGGTATGTGTAAAGTACTGTTCTCTGGAAATCGGTGGAAATGGAATAAAATGTGTAATTACTTTAAAGAAAATTCCCAACTGCAAATAAAATGCAGTTACCTCAGCGAGAGCTGCCAGTTTATTATTTGAGAGCCAATGACATATGTATTTCCATTAATTATATCGTCCCTGTGCTGCTTTTCTTTTCCACTCATGCTAAATTAATTATTTAGGCCAGATTCTGATCTCAATCATATCCGTGTAAATCATGTGCAATAATAGTGAATTCTGTTCTGTGTAGGTTCTTATACCACCCTCATCATTGTAGCATCTGAGCACTTAAGTGAAGTCACTGACGTTATTCCAGGTTTACACCAATGTATCTGAAGAGAATTTGGCCTTTAATATTTATGAAGCAAGATATCTGTGTAAGCAAATGTGTGTACATATGCGCATACACACACAGTAATGTATTAAAGATACAGCTTTTATTTTACTATGACATGTGAACTTGCTGTTGAAAACTCCAGATCTCTCCAGAACAGTTACAGAAAAGCCTAGAGGTCACAGATATGTTAAGATGAGAACCTTAAACACTATGCAAAGTGTATGCAAATCTACTCTATGTAGTAACTCCCATTAAACAATTAAATGCTCAAATGTTTGGTAAACTCTCTGGAATTCATCACTTCCGTGTGGGTTTGCTTAGTTTAACAAGACCTCCTCTTAATCAGCTCTTTCCCCGAAAACAAAACAAATTCCCCCTGAATTGTTTCTCTGTACTTTTGAAATAACTAATTACTAAGATTATTGCATCTCTGGCGTCTTTGTCTTTACTTTAAATTTACAAAAGATTGGTCAGTTAACAACATTATGAAAAGAGTTGCTCTGTTTACCTTCCAGAAGGCAGCCCTCCCTTTGCACATACAAAGTAAGTTGATTTGGACACAGATTTTTTTCCCCCCCACAGGACTGTATTTGGAGTTTTGTGCCATCATTTACACATTTATTTTTATCTCACCTGAACATTTACATAGTATTGTTTGCATAACAGTACGACATAAAAAAAAAGCGACGCTTTCAGCCCCAAACGACTTGACCAGAGGCTAGCAGGTAAAAGCTGTTTTGCCAAATCTGATCAATGGACTTCAAATATGGCAATAGAGATAAGCAGGCTTGTTGGGAATGATCCAGACTGGATGGCTTCTTCACCAGCCCATCTTATCTGAACAAATCCTGACGCTCACCCTGACGCTCACATTAATTCAGCTGAGAAAGCCATCTAAAAGCCCGCCTTCCTGTCTCTCAGCTTTCCTTTTCAGCTGTGTAAACCAGGCCCTAATTTCTCCAGGAAGGTCCCTACATTCCTACCACCAGCTGCTCCAGTTCATGATACCATTTTATTCAAATTTGATTCTGCAAACTGCAGTCTTGATGTTGCATTTCCTAATGTCTCCCTCCAGCGAGCAACACGTTCTGGGGCATGTCGGAGCAGTGGCTGCACTATGCATACACAGTGCTGGAGTCCAGGCAGATATCAAAGCAGTGGAGAACTAGAGAAACTGGTCCTGGAGGATGCAGGAGTTTTTTCAGTGACAGAGGTTAGGCGAGGATCTAAAAAAAATCTAAATGTCACCTGAGATGGGAAAGAAGAGAAATATCAGGATCAGTTTCTCTTTTCATGAAGAACTGATGCAATGAAAGGAGAAAGATGCTCGCTACTGAAATTAATGCAAAAGGACTAGGCATTTATATGGATGAGACCACTCACAGTTACATTATTATATGGCATCAATAAATATAAACGAGATTTTAACCCTTGTGCCTCAGTGCATGAACCAACCTCTCGCTGATGGGTTAGGAAGAAAACTTCCCCTGTGGGCAGGTTACTTCATAAATGTCCACTAAGGAGTTTCTTGCACCTTCCTCGGAAGCAGCTGGTAGTGGCCACTGTCAAAGACAGAATATTGAATGGAATGGCTCACTAGTGTGGTCCAGTATGACAATTCCTGGAACCTGTCATGAGCTTTGATAGAACATTCTCCACATGTGGGTAGGAAATGCACCATCATTTACCCTCAACAGACTCAGATTTCAATATATGCATAAATTACAAATTAAAGGTGGCTACAAAAAGGAACCTCTCTCTTGCCAGAGAGCTTTTTTCTTTTTTGGATAGAAGTTCACGATGCAACCTTGTAAAATCTGAAGCAGGCTGGGGCTCCTGTGGCCCCAGCCTGTTCGCATGTGCTGTTGACTCCACTGGGTGATGCTAAGTGAATCTTCCTAACTCACAGTTACAGAAGTGTAATTTAATGAGTGGCATATTAAACTCCACCATGAATATAAGGGAGGTGGGAGTGGCCCTCTGGCAGAAGGGATCTAGAATGCAAGACAGAGGGGAGTGCAGATATGGACTAAGAAGTTCTGCTGTAGGACCCCTAGGAGAAGCCAAGCCTGGGGAGAAAGTTTAGACTGAACTTTATAATTACTGTCATAAAGCCAAAAGCCAGAAGGGAATGAGTGTAGGCTCTATACAGTATGCAGACTGCTTTTCACCAGGGTGGGAAAGGCTCCTGCTTATAGCCTCCAGAAGGTATTTGTAACAGCACTAGGATAACTAACTTCCATGAAATTTAACACTTTGGGAATCTCCCGCTTTGGGAAAAAACCACAAGTGACTTCTCTCTTAGGGCTATTTTATAAGCCACTGCTGCATGCTTTTAAGGCAACTTTTAATGGAAAGTACAGGAATCAATAATGCTTTTATTTCTGCCTCACTTAGAACTTTGTTAACGGGGACGTACATACAAAATCTATGGGTTAGACAGAGATTTTCTTTTCTGGTTCTGCCATTTTTGCAGGCTTGTATGTCCTGTGACTGTTGTCCAGTTTCATAATAACTTACATTTATAGTGTCCTTCATGCAGACGGATCCCAAAGTACCTTACAAATAGCAAAACAACAGCACAACATCCTCGTAACGCTGTACTAGGTAATTCCTTCAGAGGGAAAAAGATGGCCTTGTTTGGAGAATCTGGGGAAAGACACTCCTTGACTTAATTTTCCCTCCCCCTAAACCTGGGCAACATTCAGCCACCCAAGAATAATTTAGTGCAAGCAAATGAGATCAAAAAAGTTTACTATCTGGTGAGGAAGAACCAACTTACACACATAATAAGTAAAGATCATAAAAAAGCAGCCGTGACAGGGAGCTGTAGTGTGGAAATAGACACAAAACTGGTCAATGTAACGGTGATAGATAAAGTGGATACAGACACCATTCTAAAGGAGTGGTGAATTAATGACTAAGGCAACCAAACATCCTCCATCTGCCGGTACCATGAATGCAATTATACTTTAGAGCTTACACAAGAAAGATTCTTGCTGGCAGGGTCCCACCAGACCCAGGCCCCAATGAGCTGATAGTTTAGGACCAGCACACTGTGTTGCCAGTCTCACTTTCAGGCTGTAGTAATCCCAGAGCAGAAGCCTAAAGAATGAATACACACATCAATCCCTTTATCTCAACTCACTGGGCCCCTTCCACTAAACTGGCTATGTCTCCTCATTCTGGCTCAGCTCCCCCTTCTCTCTCTCTTTCTCCTATTGGATCTGTTTTAAGAAACTATATCCACTCACTTAGACTCTCTTCTGGCCTCTTGGTATACAAGCGGGCAGGTAAAAAAGACACTTTGTATGGCCTCCCCTTCATTAGTCCTTAACTCTGATTCTCCCCTGTAGTGAAGAGTCTCAAACCCAGGCCAGTCTTGGGCTAGGTCTACACTACCCGCCGATTCAGGCGGGTAGAAATCGATCTCTCGGGGATCGAATTATCACGTCTCGTTGGGATGTGACAATCAATCCCCGAATCGACGTTCTTACTCCACCAGCGGAGGTGGGAGTAAGCGCCGTTGACGGGGAGCCGCGGAGGTCGATTTTGCCGCCGTCCTCATAGCGGGGTAAGTCGGCTCCGATAGGTCGAATTCAGCTACGCTATTCGTGTAGCTGAATTTGCGTATCTTAAATCGACCCCCCCCCCATAGTGAAGACCTGCCCTTAGAGAAGAGCTGTGCCCATTTCCTCCAGCTAAGTGTTTAGGTATCTCCAGCTGCCAAAGAAACTTCTTCAGTCATCTGTCCTGAGATAAAGTTATATACCACTTCTCTCTATAGAGGATTGGCCTTCCGAATTATCCACATCACTTCCTGCAGGACCCTGCATTATCATTGGTGATCTTCCCTTCCAATTACTGACCAGGCTCAACTTTTAAGACCGATGAGCTTTCAGAATGAGGCTGTAAGGCTGCAGGTTAAATAAGAGAACAAGTGAATGGCACAATGCTCAGCATATGGTATCTTTCTAAACAGCACTCTTCTTTTTTCAGCCACAGGGTTCGGAGTAAAGAAAGGTGACAAGAGGGTGGAAGGCAAGTCTGACTGAAATTCACTCTGACCAAAATCTTCAGTCTTCTACATGAGTGTCCAATAGTGTTCTGCAATACTTGGCCAGGATAGTATGATGATAAAATAGTAGAAACAATGGATGAAATCCTGTCCCCACTGAAGCCAATGGGATAGCTTTAAAATCAGGCTTTTACATTCTGTGCTGGTCTGAATAAATGGATGCTCCTTGTTCCAGAGATGTGCTATACAGCATTCTGCCTATGTGTAAAGACAACTTCCGTTCCCAGGCAAAACTCTCAGAAAACTTGTCTCCCCAAATTATCTAGAGAAAGGCTTGTTGGAGTATCTCTCCGACTTGTGTGAGAGAGCAAACAATAGAAGGCTGATCCATGAACCAAGTCAGCTGTCATTGACTATAAGTCACCATAGGCCTAGGAGTGTATTCACTGAGCACCCAGCAAATCGCCTCTGAAGTCAAGGGAACCTTTTGAGTGCCCAACGATTGGAACACCAGGCTCTTTAGAGAGAAATGCAAAACCTGAATGTACATCCAATAAAACCTGGCACAGGAGGGAGTTTCATCCAGGGATCATCAAGACCCCTGCCATCACCACTGAACCAGAAGATTCTTCTTGTTTTTAATTAGAAGCCAACAGTGCAAAATAGCTGGCCTTGTTACAAAACCAGCAACAATCTCTCTTCCTGCAGATTTCATTTCATGCATGCAGTCCATTTGCCCTGGTCCAATAACAACCCACTATAAGAAAGTAAGGACTTCTTCTTGTGTGTCGCATAATGAACTTAACGTAAAATTAGGATACATTGTGGTGTAAGCAGCAGAAAAGGCTATTTCCTGGTCTAATTCACTGAACAATCATTCATTAAAAAAATATCTTTTACATATTGCAAAAGTGGAGAATTCATAAGTAAAGGCTGCCACAGGGGTAGCCTGAAGCCATGTGCCAGCAAGTTAATGTGCTTGTGTATTATGAGAATTTTTATCCATCTAATCAATAAGAAATGAGTAGTTACTATGGCAATTTCTATATTAGAAGGCAGTTGTGCTGCAGTACAATGTCTTAGAAAGAAAGATACACTCACTCTGTCATGTAATTTTTTGTGCTTTTTGCAGAGTTACAGTATAGTTCGTAGGCTTGAGGAAAGGTGAAAGAATAAAGTGGGTCAGAAATTAGTTGTGGTTACAAAGGGCAGACTGAACTGTTTTTAGAATTCTTAATGGTTAATAGATGTCAGGTTATAATACTTCACAAGTCAGATCCACAATGTTAACATAAATCAAGTGGTAGTTTTGGAGGTCCGTTTTACTTAAATACAAAGTATAATTGTATGAAAATTTGCTTTAAATATACAGTTCAAAATTTATGCTGACAGGGCCAGAGTCTGGTTTCTGTTATGCCAGAGTAAATTCAGACTAACTTCACAGATGTCAATGGAAATCAATACTTTCTTCAGCACCCAGGATTGAGTCCAATGGAATTACCAGTAGTTTGGATTTACCCTAGTGTGGTTGAGATCAGATCCTGGCCCATAATCTGTGTATATAGTGTAACTCCTGGTGGGATTACTGGGAGTTCCTCATGCTGAATGAGGATAGACCATGGCCCTTAGACTTATATCATCATTATGCTTCTACTGGAAATGTTTTTCTGTCTTAAAATCACTGCTTAATTAATAGTCTTTATGAAATATATGCACAACATGTGTATACACTCAATACCAAGGAGGAAATCCTCAACACATGTCTATTAAAATATAAATCCATGAAAAATAGTAATTACCCTTTAAGCAGTGATCAGCTATTATTAGATTAGAGAGAGGTGCAACAAATCAATGCACCTAATTTAGGCCCAGATTTTGATGCTCTTACCCTAATTGATCAATTGTGAGAAACAAGATACTACACTCAATCACATGTCTCAAAGAATAAGGTACTACTTAACATGATTCACTGTAACAGATTGCAGCTGTTAGGTGTTATAGACCACTGTATGTTTTATTTTAGATATCTGTTCTAAAAAGTCATGTTGTAAAGAAGCTGCACATTTCCTAGACCAGTAGGCTTAATGGAACAGAGAATTCATTGAAATACTAAAGGATCAGGTGTCTAGCAAAGGTCTAACCCCAAAAACTCATAGGGGGAGGGGATAGCCTTTGAAAAGGTAACAAAAACAAAAATTATACTTCAGTTCAAAAGAACTCCTTGAAATGCTCGTAGAACTGGGGAAGAAAAGTATGATAGATTTAGACAAAAATCTTTTGGAGAGTGGGAAATAAAACAGTAATTATGTTTTATGCTTCAACTGAAGAAAGAGGAAATGTCTAAACATACTAACAAATCTCCACAGCCAAGAACTCTAGAAACAGAGAGACTCATTGGCAAAAGAGGCTACTGACACCCTATTTTGAGCTAATGGAATGTGATGGGCTACATTATCTCTAGAGAAGAAAATAGGTCGTGTGTGGGAGTTCTATGAATTCACACACCAAAGGGCCAGCTTCTGACATGTAAATCTGCTGCCACCAGTACCTAATCTACTGCAATTAAGACTCATAATCTGTACTACTACAGTTTTTCAGAGTCCACAGTTAGACAAGTGTACAGATTAAATGGTTTTCTTTGGTTCTTTTCTCTATTTTCTTAATTAACAATTTGTGTAAAGGTGCCACATTTGGATTGAACTCTTGCTTTTGGGTCCCTGTCCTGACTGAATATCCCAAGAGACAAGTGAATCTCAACCATTAAAGGGGAAAAAAAAGAAAAAACACAAGGGGTAAACTGGTCCAGAGGTACCCAAGGTCATAAAACAAGGTTTGGAAAAGGCTTCAGTCTCAGCCGATAGAGGTGTCTGAGAAGGTGGATTTGGGTCCCTATTGGCACAGAGCAAGTCCTCAGACATTAGCAGGGTCAGCACAGTTATCCACCACCACAAGACATATTGAATATTATTTGTGACTTAGAGCCGGATTAACCTTTTGTGGGCCCCGGTGCCAAACATATTTGTGGGCCCCTATTTAGTCACTGTGGGCTCCAAGTGTGGGTCTGGTGTGGCAGGTGCCATAGTATACCTGGTACTGAATCTCAGAGACATTTTTCATTTTGATCTCACACCTCTACATGACTATATGCATTGCCATACACAGCTCCTTCAGCCCCCAGTTTTTCTCATTGAGCTGTACACACCCATGTGGGTTTGTTTACCAGTATCCACAGTGAGCAGAACTTTCATAGTGATCAGGGAAACTCCCCACAGATTTATCTCCTTCCTCATTCAGACCCTCTATAGCTGTGTCTCCAGTGCCACCCTATTTCACCAGTCACAGTATGTGGTCCTAGTCTCAGCTCAAAGTTCCAAAGCCAGCAGATACCTGATCAATTGTGACAAATCCCTCCCTCAGCACTCATCCTGCCATTTGAGCAAGCCACTTGCAAACAGCATTTCCCCAAAGTGAGGACTTAGCCCTTGGGAATCTGAAGATACCAGCCTTTCTCCCTTGGCTCCCATCTACATGCTAGACTACTATCTGATTACCACCACCTCTCCCCACGCTTGTTTCCTTTCTACTTTGGACATGCTCCCCAACCAGGTGGGGCTATTCTCCCACTGCAAGCCTGACCTGCTTCCTCTTTCCCTGCTTCCCTTGACATTCCTTTCCTACTGGTGACCTCTGTTCCTTGAGGTTAATTCCAGTTTCATTATCTGTTCTAGCTCTAGGCCTCCCTTAGTTAAGGAGCCACTTGCAGCTTCTCTGGCTATAGCCATGGGGCCAATTGCCAGAGGCCATCCTTAGATAGCTGCAGCTACTAGTCAAGGGAGGGGTGGCAATTCCAAGGCTGAGCATGCTTGAACCTTGCAACGGCGGCAGTGGGGACTGTAAATCCTCAGCACTTGCCCTAGGCAGCTGCAGACTCTGCAGTTAAGCACTTCCCTCATCTAGGCCATGGCTTTAAGTACCTGAGATGCCCATCACCTGCAGCAGAGGCCACTAATTCCCACAGACCCCTCAGCTAGCACATAGTTGTGCAGAAAGTGAAGCCTGAATGATTTTGAAGGCTGGGGTGCCAGGAGGTTCCCATCCCTGAGCAGCAGCTCTGCAACAAGCTCACATGGCCTCCCTCCGCTGTGGGACCAGGATCCTGTGAAGACAGTGGAGTTACCCTGCGTATAATCAGTTCTGTCCAAAGCCTGTTGAAGTGAGTGGAAGTCTTTTTATAATCTTTAATGGACTGTGTATAGAAGCAAAGGACCCCATTCTAGACTCTAGGAGCAAAGTGCATTCTATGCTGCACTGGTTTATTATTGTAACAGGAAGGGTCTCACATTACCTAGTGAACAACACCACCTAACTTTTTCTGAGAGGCTTCCCACCCAATTACTAAATGTAAACCTGCATTGCTTACAAGAGCTGAAAATATCAGGTAGTATGGTCACAAAAGCAAGGCACTTCTGAATTCAGTAGGAATTTTGGATGTGCACAGAACACAAACAGGACTAGTTCCCGCATGGTTACAGAACTGCAGTAAAGTGGAACAATTTCCAGCTTGCATGATTGGAGGATATCTGGATCCATATTATAAGACTGTCCTACATAAATGAGGAAAAGTTGAGATGCCTTTGTTATTCTTTTGTGCCACTTTTCGTTTCTATGGGGAATTTGCCAATGCAATATTATTGTCTTCCTTTTGAACAAAGGAAACTAAAAAAAAAAATGGTAATGGCCATTGAAAATACCCATTCCAGTTCTTGTTAGCACTGGGGAGATGCCAGCATTTTTGCTCAATTTTATCCTACTTTTTCTACAGCAAGTTACAGTGGATCAGCATATTTGATTTGGGAGAATTGAAGTAACAGCAGCCTAAATTGAACTTGAGCACTCCTGAATTTTGCAAGTGTTCAAATCTTGAAGGCAGGTGCTAGATTCTCTTTCTGAATATTAGATAAATCTGGAAAGGAAAAGCCAATTTCTGCTTCCATGGCTCAGACATGGAAATCCTCCTATGTGCCTGGTACTGTATCTAAAGCTGCCCAGGTCCTCTAGTAGAGCCTTCCCTCCCTTACTTATCATTTTCACTTCTGGGGGGATCCACATACCTCCCCTGCTAGGCTTCAGATAGAGAGGTGCACTGTCCATTTAGTCCACCCAATTCCTTCTTTGGGGGCGGCCAGGCGAGGTCACACCAGCATCCCTAATCAGTCTGGGGAAGTCTTCTGAGGGTGATATCTGGGCCAAAGCCTTCTACTACTTGGGCATACTTGTTCCCCATTCACAGTGTCATAGACTTTCATAGAGTGCCACCTCCTTCTAGCAGCCAGCTCTCCATTCACAGCAAGCACCAGCGTATGGGGGCTCAGCTTCCCCACTCCCTCCCCTGTTGATAGCTGCCAAGGGAATGCTGGGAAATGTAGTTCCTTCCCTGCTCCAGGGTCGGCTCCATAGGCATGGAGCTGACCAAGGAACTACAGCTCCCAGGGCCCTTTGGGTTCTCAGCTCCCATGCTGGATCCCTGCTGCTCCCGAGCCTCTGCTTCTGCAGTTCTGTGAGCAGGGAGGAAGTGAGTTTTATGGGGCCTCTTCTGAGCTTGGGCCCGACGCTATGGAGCCATTGGCGCCATGTTAAATCCATTACTGGTGACTCTGAAATTGGGAATATTCTTTAATCCTGTTGATACTGAAGAGAAACAAGGGGAGAGGACTGAGAATTTCTTCAACTTTTTTTTTAAATAGGATTGTTGATTAATCTTGGGGAATCTCTAGGGTAATACACCATTCTATTAAAGGTTTAGTCCTTAGATTGGATAGCCTGCCTTAATACATCTTGATCTACTTGTATCCATACTTTTCATGTGGTACATCCAATTAGTTATTCTCTCCTAGATTCTGTGCTACAGTTCTGAGGAGCAGCATAGTATGGCACAGGATTAACATTTAAAGAGACAAACAATTTTAATTATATATATTAGCATTAGTCCTGTTTCTAATAACACCTTAGAAACCCTGAGAAAGTTGTTTTCAAATTGTGTTTGCAATTCTCCAGTTTCACAACTTGTTCCCATATGCTAGTTCCTATGGGTCTGCTGATGCGTTCCTGGTGCTTGTTCTTCATATGCACCAACACTGTGATATCATCAGGCCCATGCACCACTCTGGAAGCCACGTGGCTTCCATCCCAAGAAGATGAGAACAATCTCTGAGATCAGAGACATGAGTGAGGGGCAAGTAGATGTATTAGATGGATATTATATCACTGTTCATAAAACGTTGAAGTGTATTTCCTATTTATTCCTGCACTGTCTGACCTTTTCCAACCTGCCCCCTCCAAAATCAGCAAAAACCAGACGCAAGCTACTTGTGCATTTCTCTTCACTCAGCATGCCCAAATACCCCCAACTCAATGCCATTAGCAACACACACACACACACAGGCTGTCCCACCCATCACATAGAAGTTTTGCTAGGGAGAGAGAATGGGCTATCTTTAGACAGGAAGGTCTTGTTGCTTGTTGTTTCCCCACAGGGTTCTTTTGTTGTTCTCTTGAAGCTCTGCAGGTGTCAGCAACCCAGGCCCAGCTCGTACCTGGGAAGTGCTCCTGTGGGCCATGTTCCAGCAGGCAATATTTATAAATTATTTGGAAAAGGGAGTAAACAGTGAAGTGGCAAAGTTTGCAGATAATATAAAATTACTCAGGATAGTTAAATCCAAAGCTGACTTCAAAGAGTTACAAAGGGATCTCACAAAACTGGGTGACTGGGCAAGATGAAATTCAATGTTGATAAGTGCAAAATAATGGAAAACATAATCCCAATGATACATACAAAGCGATGGGGTCCAAATTAGCTCTTACCACTCAAGAAAGATCTTGGAGTCATTGTGGATAAAAAGACATCCACTCCATATGCAGGTTTCAGAGTAGCAGCCGTGTTAGTCTGTATCCGCAAAAAGAACAGGAGTACTTGTGGCACCTTACAGACTAACAGATTTATTAGAGCATAAGCTTTTATGCATCCGAAGAAGTGGGCTGTAGTCCACGAAAGCTTATGCTGTAATAAATCTGTTAGTCTCTAAGGTGCCACAAGTACTCCTGTTCTTTTTACTCCATATGCAGTGGCAGTTGAAAATTAGGAACTATTAGGAAAGGAATAAATAATAAAACAGAAAATATCACAGTGGCATTATATAAATCCATGGTATAACCATACTTTGAATACTGCATGGAGTTTTTGTTGCCCCATCTAAATATATATATTTGAACTGGAAAAGGTATAGAGAAGGGTAACAAAAATTATTAAGAGTATAGAAGATCTTTCATATGAGGAGAGATTAAAAAGACTGGAACTGTTCCTCTTAGAAAAGAGACAAAGGGGATATGAGAGGTCTATAAAATCATGAATGATATGGCGAATGGTAAGGAAGTGCTATTTACCCCTTCACATAACACAAGAGCCAGGGTCACCCAATAAATTGATAGGCAGCAGGTTTAAAATAAACATAAAAGTATTTCTTTACACAATGCACTGTCAACTTGTGGAACTCATTGCCAGAGGATGTTGTGAAAGCCAAAAGTAAAACTGGGTTCCAAAAAGAATTAGATAATTTCATGGAGGATAGGTCCATCAACGGCTATTAGCTAAGATGGTCAGGGACGCAACCCCATACTGTGGGTGTACCTAAACCTCTGACAGCTAGAAGCTGGGACTGGACAACGGGGGATGGATCATTTGATAATTGCTCTGTTTTGTTCATTCCCTCTGAAGCATCTGGCACTGGCCACTGTCGGAAGACAGGATACTGGGCTAGATGGAACATTGGTCTGCCCCAATATGGCCATTCTTATGTTTTATGTTCCACATACATGCATTCACGAGGTCTTTCAAAACTCCAGCCTGGGATGTTTAACTCAACCAAAAGAGTGCATATATTATCAAATTTTAGTTTGCACCAAAGTGTGGTTTGGAGTGCATATTACTCCTGGACAGGGATTCTATCCATAAGTCCTTCAAATAGAAAATCTGAGTTGTCCCTTTAACAAATGCAAGTTAAGAATGTCTATAGAAGTACTGAAAATAAGAGACTGGAAATCAGAAATTATGGCCTGTAATGCAAATACAGTGAGAACTGATAATCTATATATCATTTTTTCAAGAGGTTTTTTCTGTGGAAATGTTTTTAGTAATACCCTGAAGTTCACTAACATCCTACAGTTTAAACGGCTTGACTATCAATACACTCTATGAATGGGTTTTCAATTGCACAGCTTGTTTATATCACATGAAAAGCAATATTTTTTTGGAAAGGCAATGTACTTATTGTGCTACAAGACCGTCAGAGCCTATTGGTACTGACAGTTGCCTTTGAAATGAAAAATATTGTTTGTACCAAAGAACTGTTTGACTCTAAAGAAAAGCACAATAGTTTGTCAATCATCCCTGTATCTCCATGATCATATTGTCTTTTATATACAAAACCTGAAATGACTTGTGAGAGTTATACAACTCCGTTGGGGTTTTAACCCTATTTTTAGTAGGTTACACTTCCTGACATCATCAACGTCTTATTGTGGAGGTAAGAGTCAACATCCTTCTAATTATAGACTTCAGCCTCCTTGCCAACTATTGTCATCAGTGGTGATTTCTTGGGATGCATTTCTTTGCCTTCAGATTTCAAAAATCCCCTTCATGGCATGCTGAAGGACTAGTAAAACAGCTACAGTATTATAAGCATTGTGGCAGATTACAAGTTTGGGAAGCAGCAAAGAGAATACTAAGTATTATACACAAACAGGACATGGGCACGTGAGAGGGGCTTTTCTAGAACAGTCATGATGGCAGAACAGTTTTAACACTTTTGTTAAGTGAAAGATGTTTTATTAACTAAAAGGTCAGATTGTGCCCTCTGCAGAGTGCTCCTCTAAACAGTCACATTGGCAGCAGGAGAGGCTTGTTCAGGGAGCAGAGGGCCAGCCTCTCAACTATATTTTGAGGGATTCTTCTGAGTCTCTTCCTCTCCCCCGGCTGCCAGATTCCTAGGAGCCTCACTGGCAGGGAACTTTCATGTCTACAACCATCTCTGGGAGTCCCTAGGGTTACCATACGTCCTCTTTTTCCCGGACATGTCCGGCTTTTCGGCAGTCAAACCCCCGTCCGGGGGGAATTGCCAAAAAGCCGAACATGTCCGGGAAAATGGCAGCTCTGTTTAAGAGCCGGGCTGCCTGAACGCTACCGGCTTCGGGCAGCCCCGTGCCTCCAGACCCTGCGCCGCCGGAGCCCGGTAAGGGAAGTGCCCGGCTGGGGGCGCAGGGTCCGGAGGCAAGGGGGCTGCCCGAAGCCGGTAGCGCTCGGGCAGCCCAGCTCTTAAACAGAGCCTCCAGCGGCTGCGGCTCTGTGTAACTGACACTGTGTCAGTTACACACAGCCCCGGCGGCTGGAGGCTCCAGCCGCCCCCCCTCTGTTTAAGAGCCGGGCTGCCCGAGCGCTACCGGCTTCGGGCAGCCCCCGTGCCTCCAGACCCTGCGCCGCCAGCCGGGCACTTCCCTTACCGGGCTCCGGCGGCGCAGGGTCTGGAGGCACGGGGCTGCCCGAAGCTGGTAGCACTCGGGCAGCCCGGCTCTTAAATAGAGCCGCGAGGGCTGGAGCCGCCGGGGCTGTGTGTAACTGACACAGTGTCAGTTACACAGAGCCCCAGCCGCTGGAGGCTCTGTTTAAGAGCCGGGCTGCCCCAGAGCTACCGGCTTCAGGCAGCCCCGTGCCTGGAGACCCTGCGCCGCCGGAGCCCGGGAGGGGAAGTGCCCGGCTGGGGGCGCAGGATCTGGAGGCACGGGGGCTGCCCGAAGCCGGTAGCGCTCGGGCAGCCCGGCTCTTAAACAGAGCGGGGGCAGCTGGAGCCTCCAGCCCCCGGGGCTCTGTGTAACTGACCCAGTGTCAGTTACACAGAGCCGCAGCCGCTGGAGGCTGTTTAAGAACTGGGCTGCCCGAGAGCTACCGGCTTCAGGCAGCCCCCTTGCCTCCGGACCCTGCGCCCCCAGCCGGGCACTTCCCCTCCCGGGCTCCGGCGGCGCAGGGTCCGGAGGCACGGGGGCTGCCCGAAGCCGGGTAGCGCTGGGGCAGCCCGGCTCTTAGAGCCTAAGAGGAGCAGAGCCTCCAGCTGCGGGGGCTCTGCTCCTCTTCGGCTCTGTGTAACTTATACAGTGTAAGTTACGCAGAGCCGCCGGAGCCCCGGAAGGGAAGTGTCCGGCTGGGGGCACAGGGTCCGGAGGCATAGGGGCTGCCCAAAGCCCGAGCGCTACCGGCTTCACGGTTTGCTGGGCAGCCTCCAGACCCTGCGCCCCCGGCTGGGCGCTTCCCCTCCCAGGCTCCAGCTGCGCTGGGGAAGCGCCGGCTGGGGGCGCAGGGTCTGGGGGCTGCCCGGCAAACCGTGAAGCTGGTAGCACTGGGGCAGCCCTTTCCCCCTGGCTGGGAGTGGGAGGGAGGAGGGGGCAGAGTTAGGGTGGGGGAAGGGGCGGAGTTGGGGCGGGGCTAGGGGTGGGGAAATGGGCGGGGACATGGCCCGTGGAGGGTCCTCTTTTTTTATTTATGAGATATGGTAACCCTAGGAGTCCCTGAAAGGGAAGCCACACAGCACACAAACACTTTGAATAAGCGTTAACAGAACTCAAGACAGTTCCTCGGATTCCTCATGGGGATGGAGTGGGGAATTATATGCACCACACCTGCCTCCAGCCAATTCTCTTCATTGTAGGATCCCCATGAAGGGCCCTCTATATGGTGGCAGGCAAAGTGTGTGTGTGTGTTGGGGGGGGGGGAGAGGGGGGACAGGGAGATGGGGCTGATCCTATGACAAGGTGAAGATTTGCAGACAGAATGGCATTCTGCATATGAGTTTCAGGGGCACAAGGGGGCCCTAATTTTCCAGAATGCTTAGTAACACTTTAAATTGTTTAAGACTTACTTTGGAAGCCGACCCCCCACCCCCTCCCAAGATGGATAAGCAAAAATGGAAAAAAATTATGACCCGTTCATAAACTGACCCTATAATTCGGGGGTCAGCAAACTATGGCTCCCAGGCCATCAAGATAAGCCGCTGGCGGGCCAAGATGGTTTGTTTACCTCGAGCGTCCGCAGGCACAGAGGTAAACCTAAGCAAACCAGCTGCTTACCCTGATGGGCCGGGACAGCAACTGGTGGGGAAATTTTTTGAGGGGGAGAAGCTGGGGATCAGGGAAGTAACCCCGGTGACCACCCCCCACATGATCCCACCCCTAGCCCGGGACCCCCACATTCTCCCCATCCCATTCCTTCCCACCTTATCTGGGGAGGGTCAGGCGAGGATGTCTCTGGCCTGGTTGGAGCTGCTCTGGCAGGCTGGGCAGCGTGGCCACAGCCTGATCCGGTAGGCCAGACCGGGTGGCGCAGCCGCAGCATGTTCCAGCGGGCTGGGCCGGGCGGCACAGTCACAGCCTGCTCTGGGGGGTGGGGCTGAGCAGCATGGCTGCAGCCTGCCAGCCCTGGAGCTTCAGCTGCTTCGGAGGCTGGGGGGAGAGCAGCGTGGCCCCGCCTCTTCCCTTCTGTCTGGCCCCGCCTCTTCCCTTCTGTCTCTGCTGGCTGTGCTGCCTCTCCTTGCTCCCTCTGTTGGGGGGAGGGGCTGCCCCCCTCTCCCTCTCTATACTCATTCATAAGCCAACTCCCTTCTCTGGTGCTTCCCTATTTTACTAAAAAAATTCGGCTTATGAACAAGTATATACGGTAGTTACTAGATGATACTACAGACTAGATGTAGGTACAGGACATGATTCAGGGCCACAGATAGCCGTATACCACCTTTAGGCCCCCAGTTCTGGGTAAGCTGGAGGCCAGCTTGGCCTTTGCAGCTGCTGAACTTTGCACTTGGCTGGAGTGGCTCCCAATGGACCATTCCAGCAGCCAGAGAATGCCTGTGCAGCAGCATGTATAACATTGATTCCTCTTTTCTTTTGAGACCTTATAGACTGTGATTTGTACATTATGACCAAACTCATTCTAGGTTAGGGTAGAAAGTGTGAAAAATTGGAACACTTTTTTTGGAGGGTGGAATTGGAGTATAGTTTTGTCTATAAGACTAAGCCTCTAATATCGGAACATCTGGTCATCCTAATATAGGACTGTCCCAATATTTGATCCAAAGTGATCTAAAACCCAGCAAAAACTCTTCAAAAAACAAGCTTTCTCCACTTCCCAACCTCAGCATCAAAAATAAAAAAAAGGAAGCCAGCAGCTGCTAGCACTCCTTCTAACATCCACCATTCCAGGAACTGACTGATAACAATCACTTAACTCAGTGGCAAAAAGGCCAATCAGGAATCTTTCTGCAATTAATGCCAAACTTGAATAACTGGGCTGGCACTTAACTGCGAATGATGGGAAGATTACACCTAAGTGAAACTCTCAAGTCACACCAACTGACTTCCAATTTTAAATAATTCTCATGTCACATTTTAACTCTGTTCTGTACTGTACTAGAGGCCAAACTAGATTTGACATAGGAGGAAAACAGTGGAAAGTTTCTGACTCTCAATATTTCTAATTTGAGTCTACTTGGAAGGTGGACACTAAATTCTGGAGGGTGCATGATTTACAATTCTCTCTCTCGGATTAAAAACATCTCAACCCCCCCCCACCCACCCCCAACCTTCCTATCCCACAGGCACAGAGTTCTACTCTGCGATACATCTGTCTGAGACTGGAGCAAGAGCCTGCTTGCTATGAGACAAGTCAGTAAGATAAACTGAACTGCAGGCCTCAATTGCAAGAGACCGGTGGGGTATGGAGGGAGCAGATTTGGAAGTCAGTTGTTTTCCTTGCACTTAACTACTAAAGGAGGGTCATGTTCTAGGTCCAGTATGGTATTGACTCCGAGGCCCTGTCTATTAGTCTCTGAACCACAGTTAAAAATTGTGTTTAAACATGACTGGAACAAGAGTGGTTAACAATACTGGCTGGCTGGGGTGAACAGCAGCCAAACTATTAAATCACTGTTTAAAAAGGCATGGGGTAAAGACTTGAGGTAAACATTTCAAAAGTGCTTATGGGTATGTCTACACTGCAGCAGGGAGCAAGCCTCCGAGCCCAGGTAGATAGATTGGCACTAACTTGGTGTGAGCTACCATGCTAAAAATAAAATGTGGATATTGCAGCACCGGGGGAGGGGGGCAGCTCGGGCTAGCCACCTGAGCTTGTATTGTACCCACCCGACCCCCTGGGTCTGAGGTTGGGTGGCTAGTCCAAGCTGCCCTCGGTGCTGCAACATCCAGACTGCTATTTTTAGTGTGCTAGTTTGCGCCAAATTAGTGTGAGTGTGTCTATCTGATCTGGGAGGCACCTGTCCAGCTGCAGTGTAGACATACCCTACGTAACTTAGAAGTCCCATTTTCAAAAAAGTGAATCTTACATAGAGATTTAATACTACCCAGACAGGCCAAGAAATCTGTGTTATAAACCAGATTTGCTGCAACTGTTTGAGGCCTATTCAGGAAACACAGTTCCACAGATAATACAGACAATGCCCTCATTTGATTTGTCTGGCTACTATCAGATTTTGCTCCTCTCAACTCTCTGAGAATAAGCCTTTTTCACTTGCTCTCTTGTTTTCCCAAAACTTAGTAAACTTTGTTAGATCTGGCAAATTTTTCTTTTTGCAATATTAAAAACTGATTTTTATCAGGTTTTGCTTATTTTCGTGCAAGCTTCAACTTGATATTTATCCTTTTTCACTTAATTTTTCTGCTCTTATCTGTTTATCAAGCCCTTAATTGTTCTTACACATTGTACATGATCAACAACCATGGGTTGACAACCATGGATGACAATAGAGAGAGACTAGATACGAACAATACATGTGCAACACAGCATACATTAGGGATCCCCTTACATCAGCTCAAACACCAGTCTAATTGAAGATTGATGGTACATTTTTTTATTAAAGTAGTTAAAAGATGGCGTGCTGTGCTGCTGTTTGTTGGCCCATATGCCTGGTTGACCTTGGTGGCCACAAACTGCTCAGTTTTAGATTGAACCTGGTTTCAAAATGATCTTCCTATCCAGTGTCACTATCTTGGATCCTCCTGTCCACTGCTATTTTTTTTAAATACCTGTGGTTAATAAAGAACCATCTGTGTCTGTGGACTGAGTTTAATCCATCCACAAGAAGTTGCTGCAATTGCATGCATCACTTTGGCAAACAGCTACAATCTTATCAATGTAACGGATGGGTAGGCTGGCTTGTTTAATGCTCATCATGAGAAGTGCTGGAATGACAGCACTTGAGACTGAGTTCTTTCCTAGCTCTAACTCCTGGTTCTATAAATGCTGAGGGACATGGGGAAATCTAGTTCCACAAGTGACAGTTCAATTTCTTGTTACATACAAGGCTCCCAGACACACACACACATAGCATGAATGAAGTTTGATTAGAAAGTTGATGCCTCTCAGCACAGAAGGGTCCTGGTTTCAGGGATGAAACAGCTGTGAGGTTTCTACACAGAATTCTGGCACCGAAGGACCTTTTTCAGCTCAGATACAGTTGTGTTTTAAAGGAACTGTTTAGGAAAGGTAGAAATGCCCTTCTGATGAACAGCTGGAATAGGCCCACTTCAAAGACTCCTTTTATGAGAAGTAGGACAGTGGACATTTAGGGGAGAAAACAGCTAAACCCTACAAAGCCTAGAATTTTGGAAATCAAATTAGAGGGATTAACTGAGGTTTAAGGCACATTAATAGGCCTGCTCTTGAAGATATTCTGGTAATCTTTTCTTCAGACTCTTCAAATACATGACAAGATGGGATGCCACTCCCAGACACCACTAGCCATCACCTACAGACCCCAACTAAAACCTCTTCAGCGCATCATCAAGGGTCTACAACCTATCCTGAAGGATGATCCTATCCCTCACTCTCACAGACCTTGGGAGACAGGCCAGTCCTCACTTACAGACAGCCCCCCAACCTGAAACAAATACTCACCAGCAACTACACACCACACAATAAAAATACCAACCCAGGAACCAAACCCTGCAACAAACCTTGGTGCCAACTCTGTCCACATATCTATTCAAGGAACATCATCACAGGATCTTACCACATCAGCCATACCATCAGGGGCTCGTTCACCTGCACATCTACCAATGTGATATATGTCATCATGTGCCAGTAATGCCCCTTTGCCATGTACATTGGCCAAACCGGACAGTCTCTACGCGAAAGAATAAATGGACACAAATCTGACATCAGGAATTATAACATTCAAAAACCCGCAGGAGAACACTTTAATCTCCCTGGTCACTCAATAACAGACCTAAAAATGGCAATTCTTCAACAAAAAACTTCAAAAACAGACTCCAACGTGAAACTGAAGAACTGGAATTAATTTGCAAACTGGATACCATCAGATTAGGCCTGAATAGAGACTGGGAGTGGTTGGGTCATTACAAAACCTAAACCTAATTTCCCCCATACTAATTTTCCCCTACTGTTACTCACACCTTCTTGTCAACAGTTTGAAATGGGCCACTTTCATTACCACTACAAGAGTTCTCTTTCCTCCCTTGGCATCCTGCTGTTAACTGAATTGTCTCGTTAGACTGACCTCACACTTGGTAAAGCAACTCCCATCTTTTCATGTATTTATACCTGCTCCTGTATTTTCCACTCCATGCATCTGATGAAGTGGAGAGCTTATGCCCAAATAAATTTGTTAGTCTCTAAGGAGGCACAAGGACTCCTTGTTGTAATTTCTTGAGGCTTAGCATTAGGAAGGAAGAGAGTCATCAGAACAAAGGATGATCCATACATCTTTTCCTAAGACAGCTTGAAATGTAATTTGTCCAAAAGGCATAAAGTACCAGTGGGCCAACTCTAACTAATCCATGGAAATTGCTCCTCATTTTGATTATTACAGTGGACTTAGTTTCAGAGCGTCATTATAAGAATTTTCAGAGCATCAGACAAAAAAAAACAGCAGTGAGATTTTTTATTTCTTTTATATAAGGCCCAGGTGGAACATCCTAAATTAGACATCAGTTGGACTACTCAAAATGAAGTGAGTTCACTTCACAAGATGCTCACTGGCTCAGGCAAGCCTGTGGCAGGGACTATTTAATATTTTTCAAATATTTGGTTTCCTCCCCCCCCAGTAAAAAAATATTGGTTTGGTCTGAGATAATCTCTTAGAAAGCATCGAAATATTCAAGAGAGAAAGGAGTGGATAAGGGCAGGGAGAACAAGCAGCAAGTCAAAGACTTCCTAAGACAGTTGTGACAGCGGGTTGCAAAATAACTACATCCAGTTGCAGGGTATTTTATCTACTTAGAGAGATGCAGGTGTAGGACACTGGAAATGAGGGGCCAAATCCATGGGTGATGTAACTCCATGAAATTCAGTGGAGCTACCCCATGTTTGAATCTGACTCAGTAAGAAGTCAAACAAAAGTCTGCAGAATAACATAGTCTTTTTTTAACATACTGCTTTAGGAAAGAACATATGAAGTTAGAGGATGGAATACACTATTGTGGCACAAAGCATGACACACGTCAATTATACCAAACCAAATTGTATTGTGACAGATCCCCAGATGATGTAAATGAGCACAGCATCATTGGTTTCAGTATAGAGCCAGGCCCAATTACACCAGCTGAGGATGTTGTCCAGTGTACAGAAATATATGGATTAGGGACTCAGTTATGCTTCATGTGAGGCTAGGGCAATACAGATGGTTCTTAGGGATAGAGGCAAAACAGTGGAGCACTGCTGTCAGGAAACAGGCATTAATGGTTTACAAGGCATAATGCCTCTTGAGCATGTGCCTATGTCTGGAAGGAGATAGGCTTTGAGCAATGGTAAACAATGCTCCCAATAGCATGGGCATCCCACCCATCCCTAACCTAGACATGTCCCTATGACAGTGACAGCAGTACTAGCAGCCATTGCTTCCTTCCCTGTGTTCCACAGCAGCAAGAAAATGATTATTTCCCTTCCCTCTGTGGGTGGAGTAAAGGTTGAGTAGGAAAGAAGGTCCCCACACTCTCCCCTCACTATAGCATATCCACACAGGGGAAGGTATAATTTGACCCTTTATGTATTAATCATATGCTGTAGGGCCAAAAAGAAAGACCAGATCCCATCAAAAGTCCTTTACACTAGTGTAGAGATTTCTAGATTTAGCAGTGCTGGATCTTACCAGGTGTCTGAGGAAAGTGGCCTTACGCATCTTCAAGATGCCTTTTTACGGGTGAAGATCACAAAGGGAGGAGACTAAACTGGGATGGGTTCTGTTTTGCCCAGAGATGAGATCCTACCAAAGACGGTCAAAGGGGACCAGTGATGAGGGCTGGGTGGTGCAGCAGCACAGTTGTTGTCTTTTCAAGGAAGCTTGCAAATTGAAGGAAGTGGAAGATCCTCAGGGCTTATCCAGCAGGCCAGTAGCCTACCAGGTAAAATACAGTGAAAGATTTGCTCTTCAGAGAGGCCCAGCATACGAAATGAGCACCAGTGGAATGCATCCATTCATAATGAAGCTGCAGCCTGATTTATCCAAAGATTTCTTGCTGGATTGTTTATGAGGGAGAGAGGAGGTAGTGGCAGCCTGCCATTGTTATGCGATATCTTGGCAGGAAAATCTCTCATGTTATATCTCAAACATATGGTGCTGGTAAGGATTTTTTCCTATTATATTCCTATAAATACTCCCTTCCTATTTTTAATAGATCCCCTCATGGCCAAAAGTAATGTGTTTCCTTGTCAGCCTACCACATGAACTCTTAGCACATGTCTTTGCTTTTACAGCTAATAATAGCAAAAAGTTACAATTTCAAACCCACTTTAATAATAAACTTTAGTACTGTAGGGAGGCAGTTGGGCTCCTTTCTGGAATGCAGTTTGTTTGGATTATTTTGAGTTCTAGACTTTATTTCCCATAAACAGACTTTCCTGCTCTTTTCAGTGGGTGAAAGTCATATGTGATCAATGAGGAGTAACAATTTTAGAGCAAGGAGATAACCTTGGGTGCGGCCAGCCATTTCATCAATGCTTCCCTCATCAGGAAGTCCCCAGTCTTCTCTAGGAGGCTCTCTATCTTCATCTATTTTTAAATGAACTTTATTATCACAGCTCCTATCCCAGCACTTTGGCTCTTGAGGAAGAGACCACCATCAAGAGGATGCTACAGGAAATTGAACTATTCATACTTCCCTAGGAAAGGCTCTGGCTGTAATCCAGATGACTTTTTCCTCTACAAGTGTCTGCAATATGATGATACAATCAACATCTACTAATGTAACCAAATATGAATGGTTTAACTTAGAAATTCTGTAGTCAGTGTCTTTCATTCAGGGATGGATCTGTTGTTGTTAATGTGACATAAGCTTATGAGGATAGGAGTCACTCAGAGCCCAATACCTGCCTTGTCACGCTGCTCCGGCATGAAGCTGTTGTCCACTACTGTGATCGTTTTGTGTCTCTGGAAAATGGCAATTAATTATATGTAGGATTTCTTCTCTGTAAAGAGCATTCCAATTACAGCAACACCAAAGCAAGCATCTCAAGGAGTAAGTCATGCAGACAGGTGAATTTTGCCAAAATGGCTTAAGAATATGGAACAGCAGGGCAAAGAGGAACATACCTGACAAAGCCTTCAGCAACATAGCAAAGAAAGAGCTGCCACAGACAAAATATTACCTGTCCTCCCCACCAACCTCAGTATCCTTTCTACAAGCTCCTCTCCAAAATTTAGTGAAGTCATGAATTGGAACTGTCGCTCTCTGACAGGCAACACTGTTTGCACCCCAGGAGCGTGCTCTTGTCAGCACATGGACTGCAGTGACCCCTCTATCCCTGGCACAGGGTATTCCAAGGGTTGGGGACGGTACTTGTGTTTTTCCCCATCCATATACGAGAGCAATGGACAAATGTTGCCCATAGAAGACAACCTGTTTCTTTTAGAAAATGCAGTTTCCTCCTACTTGATTAGGCTGAATGTGGGTCTATTATAGCTGGTTAAGTGCCCTTCATACTTCCAATGAAATCTGAACCTAAACTCTTCAAAAAGAAACATTTCATTACCTTGTTGTTCTGCCATAGATTCACTACTACAGTAACCTGTAGTAAGGAAGAAGAAAGAAAGCCAATGACCTGCCAGAGGGCTAACAACAATATTATCATGCAGGGCTTGAATTCAACCGGAGCCATCAGGTGCAGACCTCAGGTAAATATTTTCCAACCCGCAGGAGCCCCGAATGGGGGGGGGGGGGAGGTGTCTCTGGGAAATAATCTCTGAGCATTTAAGCCTTGCTATCACAGGACCAGATTCTGCCACAATGAGTACTACCGTAGTCCCTGAGCAGTCCCATTGATTTTAATGGGGCTATTTATCAAGTAAGTCCAGAGCTTCCAAGACATTTAGGCACCTCACTCCAAATGACTGAGATGCCTAATCGCTTTGGAGGATCTGGGCTTAAGGCAGTCCTCATTGTGAGTAAGGGTAGTAAAATCTGGCCCATAGTTAATTTTATCCCAGGTCCATCATAATAATCGTTGTAGTCTAGCCTCTTATCAGAACAGATAAGGAAAGGAAATCTGGTTCTGGGGGAAGGGTCCCATAATAGAAGGGGAAGTTATTAAACTATATAGGAAGACAGTCAATAGAGAGATGAGCCATGGTTTATGTTGTTTTGTGGTAATACTTAAATTCCTGTTGCCCCCTGAGTTACTCCTGAGTCAGAGCAGGAAAAGATAGTTGATGACTTCAACTAATTTCTATAACTTGTCTGCTTATTAGAATTCCATTTTCTCTACTGTCTGTAGATTATTGCACTTCTCAGAGCATAGCAACCCAGTACGTAAATGGTTACTGTTTGAGGCTTGTAGCATATGAATGTTGTAACAGTCACTCTGGCAAAACAGCCTCCATAAATATTTACATCATTGCCTGCTCTTTTGAGACATTTACCCCAAATACGTCTTTAGGGACTTTCCTCTTTGAAACCAGACAATACCTCTCAATAGGACCATGAACACTTTAACCAGAGAAATAACAGTTTGCTCATATGATTTGTTTTTGGCTGACAACATGGTTTGCAGCCTTTAAATATATCCATATGCAGTAGTCAAAACATAACATGCTCACAGCCCTTTGGAATCTTAATGCTGAAACTGTCTTACTGTCAAAACTTAGAGCAAGCAGTAATCAGAAAGATCTATGGCTAAGAAAAGCTGTGTTTTACAGGACCCAATGAGGGAAAAAAATATTTTTATGTTCTGAAGCTCTAGAGAAGAATTGCAGGAACAATGCATCCTCAGCACAGCAAATTTAAATCTAACATCACAGTTCTATGGAGAACAGTTATTCTCTGGTAAGAAAATGATGAAGGACTTGCCAGTAATTTACTTTTGTTAATACAGAAAGTATGAAAAGAAATGGATGCCTAAAAAAAACACATTAGTAGATGTGTACAGATGCAGCTTGAATATACAGAGCGAACTGGACACCATAATCAGCTCCTACAATGTGATCCTGCAAGACTCACACTACCTGAAAAGCACCATAGTTTCAATTACGAGGGAAGTTTACTATGCCTGCTCATGAATCTTAACTCGGCAATTGGCCTACCATTCATCTGCATTTGGGTCAAGAACTGAAAGAAAGCAGAGACTTCATCTACATTAGCCAGTAGTTTCCACTTTCAAGTGTGTCTCCCTTGAGTAGTGAAGACCAAAACCTGGAACTTTGTAGCCAACATTATGTAACTCATTAGAAACCTCAGATTATATTTAGAGCCTTTATTTGTGGAGGTAGCCCCGTAACACTGCATTACTAATTTAGGGTTTGAGCCTTTTCCCACTGAAGTAAATAGTAAAGTTTATGCAGACTTGACTGAATGCAGGATTGGGCCTGTACTTGGGAGATAACTCCAAACAGAACAGAGTGATACAGTGGATTATTGCACCAGACATTCACTTCTGCAGATGTGAATTTAAGTCCTGTGTTAGTCTACAGGCAGAAAATGGAAAACGAGTTTGTCTCATTCTAGGCATCACAAAACCACCACACAATTCCAAACACGCAGTCTTAGGAGATGGCTAGGCCTGGGACAGCAGTGGTATTTGGGTCAGGATGAGGTTCATTGACAAAAAAATAATGGGAAAGCTTGCGTGGTGCATGCTTTCATCATGCCTAAAGTAAGTTCATTCTACCTGCGTGTGCTCTCTTTAAAGCAAAAAAAGAGAGTGAATCTAAATGATAATTTTGATCTTAAGAAGAAAGTTCAATTATTATTCGATTTTTCGGTTACAGCATTTAAGTTTTTTCAGAATATCTTAAAAGCAGAGAACAAAAAATTGTTACCCAAGAACCTATTGAAATTCTATATCTTTCTGGGTATGCATTATGTATTCATCAAGTTTGCTTCTGGTGATGTAAGTTAGAAATTCTCCTGCTGGTTTTGATTACAGCTGCAGAGTCACAGATTTGAACAGCAGTAGACAATCGCTCTTCTGAGCCTGCACATAAATATAAAACATTTCCTTTTTCCTTATCACATAAACCTTCAAAGTGAATTACTGTTTTTTCAGATTTTCTCGACTTATCATTTTACAATTAACAAAATGTATTCCATCCAACAACGCTCTGCTATTTGCATATTAAAAGGTCACTGTACAGGTTAAAGTTATTTAACTATGAAAGAGATGCTAATTTCACAATCTTTTTACATCCAGATAAAATACAAAATTACCTCTGGGTTTTTAATTTGCACATTTACAGCCAGACGATAAAAAGTTTTAGGATAATGGTATAAGCAGTATAATGAACTTTCAATTAGGCTGTGACAGCTCTCCCCTGTAGTCTTCGCATTGTCATTTTATTATTTCAAACACTGTCGTCCCTTTAAGGATGTGATATAAAGAATTCTACTTTCTAAAACTAATTTATATTTCTGAGCCAAAATGGCAGCTCACACCCCAAGACACATGCAGCCTCTGTGCTCCCAAGCATCCCCATTCTGCGTGTACAAGTGTTCATTTGCAACAGAGGTTGTGAAATGTTGACCCTAACTAATCACTTACACATACAATTAATAAAACTACACACTCGAGTGCCTTTTTTGTATGCAAATGTGGGATTTTATGGGCACACCCATCTCTGAACAATTTGGATCTTCAAGATCAGACATTGACAACAATGATAAATGATGTGGCTGTTGGCATATCATGTGTGACTTTACAGAGAGGAGGACTGTGTTTTGCCATAGCCCTCTTGTGGTTTCCTGGTTTATTTTCTTATTTCCTTTATGCAAACCCTACATGTAGAATATCTACGGTACATGAATCTTGTAGTATAGTGTCAAATCTGAATTATTCTTGGCAAACGCAAAGCTCATGAAATTTCCTATGTAATTATAATAGTAACAAAATTAGATTCCCCATTTCACCTAGCAGCATTCCAAAGAGGGGGAAGGATAGCTCAGTGGTTTGAGTATTAGTCTGCTAAACCCAGGGTTGTGAGTTCAATCTTTGAGAGGGCCATTTAGGGATCTGGGGGGAGGGGGAAAAACTGTCAGGGCCAGTACTTGGCCCTGCTAGTGAAGGCCGGGGGCTGGACTCAATGTCCCTTCCAGTTCTATGTGATAGATATATTTCCATATATTAAAGTGCTTTATAGATTATTAGAAGTATCAGTATAATACTTTACCCATCATGGAAATCAATGTTGGTTGAGCTGTTAATTATTAATATCATTATTGTGAATGTAGCCTCCTTTTCAGTTACCACATTGATCACAAACCAATTCTGAACTTCTTAAAAGTAAGTTTTCACCAATAATTTGGATGAATAATTTTCATACCTTGGGCAATTCAAGAACAGCTAATTTTGACTATTTGCTATTTAATTTGTATTTTTGGCCACCTAAATCATATTTTTGTTTTTCTCGCTGATTGGCTGACATTTTTAACCAAAGAGTCATTAATAGCAACTAATACGCTTCCAGTATCAATTTTCAGGGGTATAATCATGCATACTACTACATTTTGAGAGACTTTTGGGAATCAGACCATTTTGGGGAATACAGGGGAAGAATTTTAATTCTTACTAATAATGATCCTGTGAATCACAGAAAACTGAATCACGAGCAGATCTATCATTTAAAAAAAAAAAAATCTTCCACCTGCTTTCACCAAAAAGGCAGCTACCGCTGGGGCACATCTGATGCTGTCATTCTGCACCAACAATATTACACATCAGTGCAGAGTTCTTTGCACACCCAAAACTCTTTGCACACTCACTTCAACAGAAGCAAGCAGTGGGTTACATGAGGAATGCAGGATTGGGCCTCAAGGCAAGGAGCCTAGTGCAAGTGAGTGTTGCATTCTGAACAGAAGGGATATACAGGTACAGAAATGCTCTTTGGAGAAGCTGGACAAAGTAATATTGCAATCTGACTAAAATAGTCACAAAGAGCAGCTGCTCCTGGTGCCTATTAAACTTCCCTGGCTAGGGCTCTTCACCACTTTGATTTTCCCTCAACCCCATTTGGCCTAGACCTCTGACTGTCTGACAGTTTACCCAATAAAGGCGGGGGGTTAGGGAAGAACAGGCATGATGGAAGACAACTAGGGCCAACCACTCCCTCGTTAGCTTATGAATCTCACTCCTTTTCTTCCCACATCAGTCTTCCAGGCCCCCAACCACTATCCCACGTCTCAGAAGGGAACACTCCTCCTAATGGTCCAATTTAGAATTACACCTCCCACTTCTGAACAAAATACTTGATTAAAGACTATACAGCAATCTGAAACATACTCCAACAGGAATGTCACCGATACTGAAAATTGGCCTTATTCTTCTGTGGTCCTATACAGGCATAGATGCTTTGACATCAATGGAGTTGCAAACACTTACAGAAGCAATACATTTAGCTCAGAAGACATAGAAGACTATCACATCGAACTGAAGTTACAGGAAGAAGCTAGGAATCCTGCTGTGGATTAAATAAGAAATGACTCATTGCTAAAGACTCAAATTGAACAAAAACTTTTTGGAAGTTCACAAAAAACTATATATATATTTTTTAAAATGCATTTCTTCATGTCCTCGTTTCAGTGGGAAATAGAAGTAAAAAAAAACACTTCAATAAAACCCCACTCTTATCACATCTGCTCAGACCACCACACATCAGGTAGTGCAGAATTGAGACTCATAGGACTGGAAGGGACTTTGAGAGGTCATCTAGTCCAGTTCCCTGCACTCATAGCAGGACTAAGTGTTATCTAGACCAGTGGTGGGCAACCTGCAGCCCGTCAGGATAATCCGCTGGTGGGCTGCGAGACAGTTTGTTTACATTGACCTATATTGACATTTTCTAATGTCCAACCTAAACCTCCCTTGATGCAATTGTGACAAAGCCTGACCAAATGAAGCTATCCACCTTATTCACAGACCAAGAAAAGTTTGAGTATGGCTGAATTTTGGTAGGATAATCTGAACTGAACCTTTTGAGCTTGGCCCATCATTGAGGCTGTGCTCTAAATTTGTCAAATGTTAAAATGCCTATAATTAAAACAACCTACCTTTGTCTGTTGTTACTATTTCCTAGTAGAGAACAAAAGCCATAACCTTTTTAATTACACTCCTGCTAAGCCATTAAACCAAAAACCACATACCACATCTACAGGGACATAGGAATTGCCAAGCTGCACTCAATCATTTATCCATCTAGACTGGTGACTTTGGCCAATATTTTTCAGTAGAAGGCACCCTGAAGCCCAAATATAATGCACCTAGCCAGTGGTGTAATCCTGTCTGGCAAAGGGTAGAGGCATTTCCTATCAGCTTGTGCCTTGAGCATGAGATTTGTTATCTTACCTTAAAGAGTTAGAAATGTTATTGGCAGTAAAATTATTCAGCCCCTAAAGATCCAGCCACAGTATTAATCTTGGTAATGTCTCTTGGAACTGAATTAAACAAGTTTGCTAGCTACTAAGGATAGTACTATTTCCCTTTATTGATTTAATGTCAAATTCCTATATTGAGAGAGCAAAGAAGAAGGGTTTTGTCTATTTTCACTGTGCCCTTTAATTTTGGATAATTCAACAATTCCCCCTCTTTTCCTTTTCAATTTAAGCTTATATAGGTTTGTACTAATCTCAAAAGCTAATGAGTATTGGATATTGTTGTATTTTCTTGCACACATGCCCTCCAGTGCCATCAGCATCTCTCCTTTACTTGTCATCCTGTTGATGTGACTGAAAATTTTTGGCTGTGACAAGGAGCATGGTTTATAGATTTCCACTCAAATCCAATCACTTTTGTGGAGATCTTCAACTCTGGATCCTGTCTGTGTCCTGACATACATTCCCAAGTTAACAAATGTGGCATTCTTCTAACTAGACTAGGACTTGGACTACATATTCACACAGGGAAGTAGGAACCGCCCTTACACACCTGTTTGACCTACTCAGACCTTGGGCCAGGTCAGGCCTCAGTAAGCAGGGCTACTCAGTCACTTGTTCCATTCCTGGAACATGTTGAATGGAGAATGGGCAGAGTCGTGGCTTCACCGCCCTGCTCATTGGCCAGAGTAGCTGGGCCAGTAGATGTGGGTGGATTTAGGTGTTGGTGGTGGGGTTTATTATACAGTTTAGTGTAGGCCAGGAGTAAATAACCACACCACCACCACTCCCACCAAAGGTAAGCAGGGGAGGAACTGTGACACAGAAGTGTGTCTTTTGTCATAATGCCTCCTGGGGAGCTGCAACTTATGCACTACCCCTTGCTCAGGGCTGTGCTTAGAGTCACAATCTAGCCCTCAGTAACTGTACTGTATTGAATTTGACCTGAACATTTCAATCTATTCGTATATACACGTACTTTTCCCAGGATCAATTTTTTTTTTATAACTAACTCTGAATGAGCGCTATTTTCACATTTATTTTAGCTCCCTGCCTTCAGTTCATCTCATGAATCTCAGGCAGAGGCTTTGAACAACACTACAATCTTATTTCTCTTTTAATAGAGCCACTCTTCTTTATCACACCTTCACTTGAGCATTTTTATGAGTACAATAAAAAAGATGGAGGGACTCTGCATTCAAATGCTCTGCTTTGTGGCAGAACTGTACTCTCCCACCCTTGCTAGCTGGACTGCATACCCCTGTCACTGACCGCATGTAGGAGTATGTGTGACACTGGCTTACCACAGACTTACTTAGCTAAACCTTGAAGTCAACAGAGTGGGAAAATGGAGTCCTTGGTAGAAACATGAAAATACATGTTCAATAACAGGATGCTCTAGTCAACTTTTTACATGGATTATCCCTTGTAGAGAGAAAGGATGATTTTGTGGGTATGACTCAGACGATCGGGGTTCAATTCCTGGATTCACTATAGTCTTTCTATGTGACCTAGGAAAAAGTCACCCCGTGTCTCTTCTCCCCATTGTACAATGGGGATAAAAGTTCCTTACCTCAACAGAGTTGGACGATAAACCCATTATTGTTTGTCGGGTGATCAAGTACGATAGTGGGGCGGGTGTCTTATAAGTAATTGGAAATCTAGAAAGATATAGGCCACCACCTGGTTGTGGGGTCATTAATCATTCCTGCTACACAGCATCAACCCTGATTTGTCCCTTTGTGGCTATTGCTGCTCGCAAAGGGAGAAGATTGTCAAGAGAGTCATGCTGCCATGAGAGCAAGAGAGAGTGGAAGGGCTGGAGAGCAGTGTGGCAGATCTATGAGTAATGGGTTTGGAATAAAGGTCCTCATGGATTCTCATGCTCTACAGGTAGAAACCCTTAGATTAGCCGCATGGAAATCCTGGGTCTTTTGTCCCCCTTTTGTGTCTTTTCTGCAGAAAAGTACAGAGTGGCTCAGAGCCAAATGCAAGTAAAGTCCATGAGAATTTTGCCATATGCTTTAATGGGATTGGGTCATAGGTCAGCACAGCTGAAGTGAAATCCAGTTTCCTGGAAAGCTGCTATAGATTTTAGACTCCTATGCAGTCCCAAAGCAGCTAAAATATGGTTCCAATCAAATAAGCTGAACTAAATGGAAAACATAAACAGGTGATACAATATAAGGGAATACATTTTTAAAACTCCAGTGTTTCATGCAAAAAAAAAAAAAGTCTAAAAGTAAGAGTAAAATCTTTCCAACATATTCCAGGATTCTTTGTTTACGTGCTCTAGGATGTGTTTCCAGTTTCAAACTTTGGCAGTATTTATCACAATGCTCTTGAGCCACATGTTTATCAAATTCTAACCCACACCCTGTCGAGCGTTATTGCTTACTTATGTTGCAGACAGGAAATAAATTAATAACAGAGCAACACTAACATGAATGGCCGAATTTGAAACAGCAGCAAGCCATCCTTGTTCTCTAATTTTTAATAGATTGATATATTTGACACATACAAAACAACATTAGAAATTGTACTTCTAGTTCTAATTGTATTGTCCAGTGTTCTCTGCTCCTTAGTGGTCTTAAACTACAGTACGAGATCTGGAAAAGCAAAGCTGTCAGGAAGTAATAAGTCAAGAATAGTTTGGCAGTTTTGGATCACACAATATGTATCTTCGTTGCCACTTCTATCTAGAGAAATATATTCTTTCTCTCTGCTTCTAGAATGGTGATTTTTTTTTTTTTGCTTAACCCAAAAGACAGAGTTAACACCACCATTCATTATCCACATTTAAAGTTCCCCAAAAGTATCACCTATGTGAAAGTCCTGCCTCTTCTTTGAGCACCCATTTATCAAAACAAATTGTAAGCCACCTCTTCCATTCAGATAAATGGGATACATATATGCATACAGGAGAATATTCATAGACTCATAGACTTTAAGGCCAGAAGGGACCATCATGATCATCTAGTCTGACCTCCTGCACATTGCAAGCCACAGAATCTCTCCCACCCACTCTTGTAATAGACCCCTACCCTCTGGCTGAGTTACATCCTCAAATCATGATTTATAGATTTCAAGTTTCAGAGAACCCTCCATTTACACTAGTTTAAACCTACAAGTGACGTGCCCCATGCTGCAGAGGAGGGCGAAAAACCAGAGGGTTTTTTTGTTTTTTTTTCCTGACCCAGGCGAAAATTCCTTCCCAACCCCAAATATGGTGATCAGTTAAACCCTGAGCATGCAGGCAAGACCCACTAGCCAGACACCAGGGAAAGAATTCTCTGTAGTGACTCAGAGCCCTCCCCATCTAGCGTCCCATCACCGGGCATTGAAGATATTTGCTGGTAGCAGTCAGAGATTGGCTACATGCCATTGTGGGCAGTCTCGTCATACCATCTGCTCCATAAACTTATCAAACTCAGTCTTTTAAATAAGTTAGGGTTTTTGCCTCCACTGCTCCCATTGGAAGGCTGTTTCAGAACTTGACTTCTCTGATGGTTAGAAACCTTTGTCTAATTTCAAGCCTAAACTTGTTGATGGCCAGTTTTTATCCGTTTGTTCTTGTGTCCACATTGGCGCTTGCCTTAAATAACTCCTCTCCCTCCCTGGTATTTATCCCTCTGATGTATTTGTAGAGAGCAATCATATCTCCCCTCAGCCTTCTTTTGGTTAGGCTAAACAATCCAAACTCTTTGGGTCTCCTCTCATAAGGTAGGTTTTCCATTCCTTGGATCATCCTAGTAGCCCTTCTCTGCTGTTCCAGTATGAGTTCATCTTTCTTAAATGTGGGAGACCAGAACTCCACACAGTATTCCAGATGAGGTCTCACCAGTGTCTTGTATAATGGTACTAACACTTCCCTTTCTCTACTGGAAATACCTCGTCTGATGCATCCTAGGTCTACATTAGCCTTTTTCACGATTACATCACATAGTCATCCTGTGATCAACCAATACACACAGGTCTTTCTCCTCCTCTCTCACTTCCAACTGATAAATCCCCAGTTTATAGCAAAAATTCTTGTTGTTAATCCCAAAAGTGCATGACTTGGCACTTTGCACTATTAAGTGCACAGAGTAAGTGCATTAACTCATAATGAAAACAAACTCTGCAAACTCAGATGGCTAGTATTAATCTCTGAATTAATTTACTGTAGTTTTTCCTAAGAAAATAAGTAGGGGGAGAGGTTAGTTGTAGATCTGAAACTGATAATATCTTGTAATATTGTCAGCAAAAGGCACTAACTAACACATCCTTTGCTGTGATTTACACTCTACAGAATAAACTTCCTTCCCAGAAGAGAAAAAATGACTAAAGCATACCATTTCTATTTTAATAAATCAGTGTGTACTACATGAAAAATGAGACGAGCATTTTTCAAGTTTTTGCTTTCAGATGATATGTCTTACCATGAAGATTGATCCATCTGAAGGGAAATTTCTGGAGCATACTTCTCTGAAACTAGCAAAGTCAAATGAATGCATGAAACCTTCTCTTTCCCCCCAAGGGAGTCATATCCCAGAGACTCCTGCTGCAGTCACCTGCTGTGATCTATTTGTTAGAAGTAGAAGAACCCTAACTTTAGCAAAAAAGCATCTCCCAGAGCTGGCCTCCTGAAAAGTTATTCCTCCTCTACATTTGGATTGTTATGCCTGAAGGTGCAGATATCCTCACAGGGGTGGAAATATCTTCCTATTTCCACAGAATTCTGTTTTCCTTCTGCAGCTGACTCAGTAAATATTTTCTTAGGCTGGAGTAACTCTATTGCCGGAGGCCACTCTGGCTATAGGCCAATGGGGCAGCAGCCTAGAGCAGCAGATTCCTGTCATGACAGAGGGGTGGCCAGATGAAATCTTCCACCCTAGGCCTATGGGGGTGACACCGAACTTCTGCCTAGGGCAGCAGATTGTCTTGAGTAGCCTCTCTCTAATGCACAGCTGTGCAAGGTGAAGGACACTTAGTAGCCTGTATCCACAATAAACCTTTAAAAAAAAAAAACCACACACATGTATTGGCCTCTTGGGGAATTCTCTTTCCTTTGGAGCATCTTGAGCCATTTGCTCCTTTAAAATAATCAGCTGACAGGCAGGGCTGGAGCAATAATCCTTATTTCCAGCAGAGTTGCTTCATGGGTTGTTCTTTCTGGCACGCTTTGTTCCTTTAGTTTCATCTTTTTAGCTGGAGGACAGTTCCATCAGATGAACTGTAAATTTAAACTCCCAGAGGCTAGATTTTGACTTCAGACACAGCCATGAGCAAAGGGTGGTCCAAAAACTGCACTACTCCAGCAATAGCAAGAGATTGTGACTGTACATTCAACTATTCACTTCTACACAGTAGTCCAGAGCACCACTACCAGGCCATAAGGTTGCCATTTCTTAAGTGCACTTAAACGTTAACAGTACTTAGTTCCATACCCCTTGAGTCAAAGACACGCTGTGGCATGTGTAAAAGGCCACTGATATCCATCTCAGATCTGATACAGGCACTCAAAATGGAAAAATGAGGCAGAAGAGGGTTGGAAAACAAAGGCTAAGAGGGAACCAGGAAAAACAACTATTAGAGGGAACCAGGAAAAAGCAACTGTTAATCAGAAGCAAGAAAGATAACCACACAGACAGGACCGGATTAATCTTTTGTGGGCCCTGGCACCTGGACCATGGCCCCAGTCCCTGCTCTGCCCATACTCTGCCCTGAGGCTCCACCTCCCCTCAGCCTCTTCCCTCCGAGGCCCCGACAATGCTCTGACCCAAGGCCCCACCCCCACTCAGCCTCTTCCCCAAGGCCCCACCTGCTGCTCTCACAGGGGAGAGAAGGGGGAAAAGGGCAGAAAGGAGTGAGTGCCAGGGGAGAAGAGATCAAGTGGGGGAGGGGCTTGGGGCACAGCATGGGCGGAGCCATGGACCAATCGCCGGGGCCCCTTCTGAATGTGGGCCTGGTTCCATTGGCACCATTGTAAACCCAGTAATGCACACAGCCAGTTTCTAAAAGGTGAACTTTCTGCTTGTCCCAATCTTTAGGAAAATGAATTGTTTCTTTCACCATAATATGTGCACCAAGGATCAAGGGTTACAGCCTTGGATAAAAACCTGTCTTGGCAAAAGGAATCAATTCATAGCTAAACATGCTGACCCTAGCATACTGGTGCTAAGGTCTATTTCTTCACTACTAAATAAGGTGAAGAAATACTCATTTTGGTCTCATTACACCAGTGTAAATATGGAATAGCTCCATTGCCTTCAATCAAATTACTCCAGATTTACATTGGTGTAAATAACATCTTCATCTGGCTTCATAATTTGGGGCTTTCATAGCAAAACTCCATTTGCTTTAGGATCTCTCCAAGCAGAAGAGAGGTCTATAAATACCATGACTGGTGTGGAGGAAGTGAATAAGGAAGTGTTATTTACTCCTAACCATAACACAAGAACGCAGGGTTACCCAATGAAATAAATAGCAGATTTAAAACAAACGAAAGGAAGTACTTCTCACTGCACAATCAACCTGTGGAACTTGTTGCCAGGGGATGATGTGAAGACCAAAAGTATAACTGTGTTCAAAAAAGAATTAGATGAGTTCATGGGATGTAACCCTATGCTCTCGGTGTCCCTAAACTCTGACTGCCAGAAGCTGGGAGTGGATGATAGTGGATGGATCACTCAGTGATTGCCTGTTCTGTTCATTCCCTCTGAAGCACCTGGCATTGGCTACTATCAGAAAACATGAGAATGGGTTAGATGAACCAGTATGGTCATTCTTATGGAGAGCCCAAATTCTAACCTCCGAATAGCTCCATTTAATAAAGCATTCTGAAAGGAGCATGTGAATAATGGGTTAAAGGCTCTTACCTTAAAACCCACACAAAACTTGAAAGTCCCAAAACAAATGCCTCTGGGTCTGGTCAAATCAGTCCCCAGGGAGCTGAGGCCAGGATCTCTTATCAGGTGAGCAGCTTTTTTAGAAGTATCTTCCACAGCTTCGTCCCAGCCCTTCCTGGTGGTCTTACTGGCTCTGTTTCCTCTAGCAGCAGCTCTGCTCTGCTCTAAGGCCACAGGCTTCTCCACTGCCTGGAGAACTCTGCAGTCCTATCCCCACTTTCCCCTTCCTGCTGCTCTTTTTATAAGGAGTCATGCCCACATCACCCAGTTTATTAAGGTCGCACACATGTCCTCTCAGTGTGTCAGGCAGGGCTAATTGGACAGGCTGACTCTGAAAGGAGTAGGCTACCCATTTACAATCTGGAATACACACTCGGGGGGAAAAACTTCATTCTCTTCTTTCTTCTTCAATTTAAGACAATCCCTCCCTCCACAAACAAAAAACAAACCAAAAAACAAAAACAAAAAACAACCCTAGGTTTTAAATCCATATGCCCAAAAGCCTTAAGCCTGAATCAGCGGGTAGAAATCGATCTCTCAGGGATCGAATTATCGCGTCTCGTCGGGACGTGACAATCGATCCCCAAATAGACGCTCTTACTCCACCAGCGGAGGTGGGGGTAAGCGCCGTCGACGGGGAGCCGCGGAGGTCGATTTTGCCGCCGTCCTCACAGCGGGGTAAGTTGGCTCCGATAGGTCGAATTCAGCTACACTATTCGTGTAGCTGAATTTGCATATCTTAAATCAACCCCCCCCCCGTAGTGAAGACCTGCCCTTAGTGAAGAAGTGTCTAGGGAATAGGGGTGGAGGGTACAAATAAACTGGAAAAGTGGAAGTCCCTAATGTGAAACAAACTTATTAAAAATAAAAGAAGCCACTAGATGGCATAGAAGTCTGTTAACTGCAGTCTGTCGCGCTTCCACTGTAGCTAGTTGTCTGCAGTCACTGTCAGCATGACTGTCACAACAATTAAGAATCAAAGTCTGTTACTTGATTAATTTGCGATCATGATTTAAGCAAGTTTTTCCTACATCATTTGCTGTTTTGCTTATTTAAGTCCCATTATACACATCCAAAGCCTGAGGTTTGCAATTCTTGATATTTGAGCAAATGCATTGTCAGTATTCAGTATTATACAGTACTTTAAATCACACTGAAATATTTAGCAACCTAATGGTATAATGGCTCCCTGGGTTATTGTAATAATGATAAAATAATGAAAAAAACAATATTTATGTTAGCATCACTTACATTGTTTTCAGTTTCTCTAGAGTTTTTTTGTGGGAGGAATGGTTGAGGGTAAATTAAAATTATTGTTTTATAAGGGGAAAACACTATAGCAGACTTGGCTAAAATATACAACCACTTGATAAGGAATGAATACCCTGTTTCCCCGAAAATAAGACAGTGTCTTATATTAATTTTTGCTCCCAAAGATGCGCTAGGTCTTATTTTCAGGGGATGTCTTATTTTTCAGAAATGAAAAATGCCTTATTATCGGTGGATGCCTTATTATCGGGGAGGTCTTATTATCGGGGGGATGCCTTATATTACAACGAGAGGCAAAACTGTAAGTAGGCCTTATTTTCGGAGGATGTCTTATTTTCGGGGAAACAGGGTATTCATATCTTGGGTTTAACCCTCTCAGAAATACTTATTCTCACCTATCATAAAATCAGTCAATGAAAAACATGTTATCTTAAGTGGCTAGTGTATGAGATAGTAGGAGAAGTTATGTATGTGTGACTGTAATACATTTATAGCTAACAGCAAGTATGAAGCTTGTGATGGTGTCTCAAGAGTCAACGTACAGATTTTTGACAGGTAATCTGGTAGATTTCAAATATCACATGATCTTGAATATAAAATAACATCTAATACACATAAAAGGGTACATTTTCCTTTAGCTTCATATCTCATAATACAGTATATAAAACATATACTACTTGTATAGCATTCAAATATGTTACCTAAACTTTTTCCATGTGGGAAATTGGAGACATCATTGTCCCTAAGCAGAAGGACACTAGATGATAAAATTGATATCATTTAAGACCCCAACCCTGCAACTGATTCCACATTGGTGGAGCCCCGCTAACTTCAGTGGGGATTTGTGTGAGCAGAGTAATTTGCAGAATCAGGGCTTACACTCTTAAAATGGCTGGTTTTGTGGTGTAATGCAACTCTAGTCATACTGGTGCTAAGGTCTAGAAAGAGTGTAACCCAACTAACTCAACTTAAGCTTCCCAAACCCTGGAGCCTTTAATGTTGTGGGAACAGGGTCTCAGATGCAGAACTGGAGCCTTGAAAAGAATCCAAAGAAGAAAGGCATACATGGAGATTAGAAAACTGAAAAGTGGGGCAGGAAATGTGTCCAAGGTGCAGATGAGAGAGAAATATTTGTTCCTAACTGTGGATATCCAAGTCTGAACTAGCACACTTTGCTATTAAAAATCAATTTTTGTTTATAGCTTAAAGAATTACTAGAGGAACTGAATGAGTGTATGTAAAACTCGCATCTGCAAAGACTGTCCTTGTGACAACCCTGCTTGTTTACATTTTATATTCCTTTTATTTCGGCAAATAAGTACAACACACCATAACTCCCAACCCAATGAGTCCCACATATTTCTTCAGTTTCCTTCCAATAACGTCCTTGTTCTCCTCCTGTCCCCAGTTAGGTCTCTGACTTGGCCATCTCTATTTAAAATCAAGGCTCTTCCTCAGTGGGAAACACCAACTGAAAATAAAACCCACACTTTATTTTAAATTGATTTCCTAATGTCCCTGGAGAACATATTGCTAGTGCAAGAGAGAGGTAGAAATGGGACTCTTCACTCAGAAATGTAGTGCAAAATAACTATGACTTTTTATGTATTTTAGGTCCAAAGGAATGACTTCTATTGATTTCAAATGTCATTGGATCGGTTCTTTGTTCTGCTCACCCGTGACATTTTCTATAAATGACATAACAATCCGAGCCCTTCCTTTTGGTAAAGGGAAATCGGAGGCCACTGAGCTCCCTTAAGGTAGTCAGCATGAGCAAGTAATATAATTTCAGGGTCCATTTTCCCACCAACATATGCACCTAGCTCCCATTATTGTCAGAGCTACATGCAGATCAGAGATGAGAGTCTGTAGTTCATTGCTTTCTTTAGAGAGAGGAAAATGCTGAACAAATATTGATTTTCCCCCTTTAGAACATTAAATATTAATGTCAACAATACATTAATGGTTTAAACTTTCATACAGAGCAGTAGTTTAAATAATTTATCTGGAAAATGAGAAGATAAATGTGTAATGTGTTAATTGCTTGACTGAGTGGAGCAGATGGCAGGATTTAGTGTTACATTGGGTGGAGGGCATGGGGAAGCATTACGGGACTTGGAGCCTGGCCCATGCTGAAGACAAGGTTACATACTTGATTTCTGCTCCTTCCCATTAATAGGGCCCCAGTTTTATAATTTGTAAAGCATTTCAGTTCAGATTCTAGATAGACGAAAAACCATGTGGCCAAAATGTTTGTCATCTCTCCATCGCTTTATGCTGGCAGTGAGTGAGGAAAGAAAGAAAACACAACTAGCTTTACTGCCCATTAGAGGTTCCTCTAACTCTGGACAGTAATCCAGGTGGACAAGGAAAAGAGAACATATATATATATATAAAGAATTCTTAGCTGAGGTGTAACATAACCGCACCGCATTTCAGTGATGGGATGGAAACCACTGTGAAACCACATCTTGACAATTCTTTGACTGAACTACCAGGTCTAACTGAGGATTTATTTTTAGAGAGAACAGAGAACTGTCAGCTTTTCTACAGATTTTCAAAAGACTGCAGCCAAGTTATAATACTAATGCTATTTTCCTACAACTTAGGTGCAGATGTTTTTAATATTGGAACATTAACACGCTGCCTTTCTAATTATAGAGGTAGAAGAGGTTACAAACCTGGTGTAATAAATCTCAGCTAAAACATTTAATTCAAAATATGTGTACAACTACTTTCAAAATTACTTTTAAATTCCATAACATTAGCAGGGCTCTCGTGTTTCCAGAAGGTTTTGCCAACCTCAGATTCCTCTCCTCTGTATTGTAACTTATTATACGTGGAGAATACTCTACCAAAAGTGCTGAGGTGAATGCTCAAAGCATACTAGAGAATTATATATTTGGCATAGTGGCCTCTCCTTTTCTATCCAGGGAAGAGGGGCAAAGTGGCCCCCCTCCCAGAGTGGGCTGTGAGAGGGACGGGGAACCCATGGAATAATGCCTATTCAAAGAGAAACTCCATATGTGGGGTGAAAAGGGAGATGCAGATGTTTCCGTTGTCTTTATCAACCTTGTTCATCAGCTGGTGCAACTCTTCAGAAGGTGAGGAGCAGTGAAATGAAGGGAGAATTATCCAAAAGGCAAACACAGCCCTAGGACACACCTAGAAATTTAAGTTTTATTGAGCCAAATTGTTAGGCAGAGATTTGAAAAAAAGGTTGGCACAAAGGCTGGCTACAACTGGACAGGAATTTTTCAACAAAATGTTTTATAACTGGAAAATACTAATTCATCAAAACCAAACATTTTCATGGGAAAGACTTGGTTTTGACAAAACTTTTGTCAAGAAGGTTTCTCAAGTTCAGAATGGAACCTCTGGTCACAAACAAAAGATGTCCTCACCCCAGAATACCCAGTACCTGGGGCGCTCTCCTGGAATATGGGAGGTCCAGGTTCAAGCCCCTCCCCCAGAACAGGGATTTGAACCTGGGTCTTCCACATCCCAGGCTATTAGGGGGTGGTAGTGGATAACTTTCTTTTTCTGGTATTTCACAAAGAAGTCAAAAGGTCTCCGTTTTATTTCAGTGTGGAGTGGATTTTTTTTTTTTAATTTCAAAACATTTTATAGGACAGGAAAACTGTTTTCCACCCAGCTGTATTGTCCACGCTTTCCTTAAGGAAATTTGGTACACTAAAAAATTTGTCAACACCATTGTTTAGTTGGCTCAGAATACGTCTATACTTACCTCCGGGTTCGGCGGTAAGCAATCGATCTTCTGGGATCGATTTATCGCGTCTAGACAAGACTTGTCTAGACGCGATAAATCGATCCCGGATGTGCTCGCCGTCGACGCCGGTACTCCTGCTCCGCGAGAGGAGTACGCGGAGTCGATGGGGGAGCCTGCCTGCCGCGTGTGGACCCGCAGTAAGTACCTTGTAGTTCGAACTAAGGTACTTCGACTTCAGCTACGTTATTCACGTAGCTGAAGTTGCGTATCTTAGTTCGAACTGGGGGGTTAATGTGGACCAGCCCTCAGTTATCATGGTGTCACTAGATCAGGTGGCTGGGGGTAAACTGCCAGATTATGACAATCTCCTCCAAAGGCTAAAGAGGAATTTTTCCATAGCCAAGCCAGAACCCCTTCAGCTCCAAGCAGAAGTAAACCCAGAAGTACCATAGAGGATACTGTTTCCAGTGTTTCAAATAGCAGTAGAATCCTCTTTCCTTCCATTCCTCTTAGCTGTTGAATGCTGACCTCAAGTTCTTTAACTAATGATGGGCTGGGCTGAGGCCTAGTGACAGCTCATGTCAAGTTGTTGACAAAGGTTCTGATAGGGAAAAACAACTGAGGAGAGTTGGCAGTTTTTCAAAGGGACACTATTAAGAGCCCAAAAGCAAGCTATTCCGCTGGTTAGGAAAGATAGAAAATGTGGCAAAAGACCACCTTGGCTTAACCATGAGATCTTGCATGCTCTAAAAAATAAAAAGGAGTCATATAAAAAATGGAAACTGGGACAGATTACAAAGGATGAATATAGGCAAACAACACAGGAATGCAGGGGCAAGATTAGAAAGGCAAAGGCACAAAATGAGCTCAAACTAGCTACGGGAATAAAGGGAAACAAGAAGACTTTTTATCAATACATTAGAAGCAAGAGGAAGACCAAAGACAGGGTAGGCCCACTGCTTAGTGAAGAGGGAGAAACAGTAACAGGAAACTTGGAAATGGTGGAGATGCTTAATGACTTCTTTGTTTCGGTCTTCACCGAGAAGTCTGAAGGAATGTCTAACATAGTGAATGCTAATGGGAAGGGGGTAGGTTTAGCAGATAAAATACAAAAAGAACAAGTTAAAAATCACTTAGAAAAGTTAGATGCCTGCAAGTCACCAGGGCCTGATGAAATGCATCCTAGAATACTCAAGGAGCTAATAGAGGAGGTATCTGAGCCTCTAGCTATTATCTTTGGAAAATCATGGGAGACGGGAGAGATTCCAGAAGACTGGAAAAGGGCAAATATAGTGCCCATCTATAAAAAGGGAAATAAAAACAACCCAGGAAACTACAGACCAGTTAGTTTAACTTCTGTGCCAGGGAAGATAATGGAGCAAGTAATTAAGGAAATCATCTGCAAACACTTGGAAGGTGGTAAGGTGATAGGGAACAGCCAGCATGGATTTGTGAAGAACAAATCATGTCAAACCAATCTGATAGCTTTCTTTGATAGGATAACGAGCCTTGTGGATAAGGGTGAAGCTGTGGATGTGGTATACCTAGACTTTAGTAAGGCATTTGATACGGTCTCGCATGATATTCTTATCGATAAACTAGGCAAATACAATTTAGATGGGGCTACTGTAAGGTGGGTGCATAACTGGCTGGATAACCGTACTCAGAGAGTTGTTATTAATGGTTCCCAATCCTGCTGGAAAGGCATAATGAGTGGGGTACCGCAGGGGTCTGTTTTGGGAACGGCGCTGTTCAATATCTTCATCAACGACTTAGATATTGGCATAGAAAGTACGCTTATTAAGTTTGCGGATGATACCAAACTGGGAGGGATTGCAACTGCTTTGGAGGACAGGGTCATAATTCAAAATGATCTGGACAAATTGGAGAAATGGGCTGAGGTAAACAGGATGAAGTTTAACAAAGACAAATGCAAAGTGCTCCACTTAGGAAGGAAAAATCAGTTTCACACATACAGAATGGGAAGAGACTATCTAGGAAGGAGTACGGCAGAAAGGGATCTAGGGGTTATAGTGGACCACAAGCTAAATATGAGTCAACAGTGTGATGCTGTTGCAAAAAAAGCAAACATGATTCTGGGATGTATTAACAGGTGTGTTGTGAGCAAGACACGAGAAGTCATTCTTCCGCTCTACTCTGCTCTGGTTAGGCCTCAGCTGGAATATTGTGTCCAGTTCTGGGCACCGCATTTTAAAAAAGATGTGGAGAAATTGGAAAGGGTCCAGAGAAGAGCAACAAGAATGATTAAAGGTCTTGAGAACATGACCTATGAAGGAAGGCTGAAAGAATTGGGTTTGTTTAGTTTGGAAAAGAGAAGACTGAGAGGGGACATGATAGCAGTTTTCAGGTATTTAAAAGGGTGTCATAAGGAGGAGGGAGAAAACTTGTTCACCTTAGCCTCTAAGGATAGAACCAGAAGCAATGGGTTTAAACTGCAGCAAGGGAGGTCTAGGTTGGACATTAGGAAAAAGTTCCTAACTGTCAGGGTGGTTAAACACTGGAATAAATTGCCCAGGGAGGTTGTGGAATCTCCATCTCTTGAGATATTTAAGAGTAGGTTAGATAAATGTCTATCAGGGATGGTCTAGATGGTATTTGGTCCTGCCATGCGGGCAGGGGACTGGACTCGATGACCTCTCGAGGTCCCTTCCAGTCCTAGAATCTATGAATCTATGAATCTTTCTAGAACAAGCTAGGGAGGATAACATTGACTCCTTTGTCTCATCAGATAAAATACCCCTTTAAAAAGGGGAAAAGTGATGGCAAAAAATATTATTTTCAAATGAGAATTACAACATGAGAGCCCTGCTCCAATCACCTGAAATCTTAAAGTATTAAAGGGGGTGGAGGGAAACCCAGAAGATTCATGCACAAGGATAAGCCACCATGTCACACAAGAGTCACTGATTCCATAATTCATGTAAATACAGATGACATTTGAGGTTCTAAGTGAGTAGATGGGATAGAACCTTGGAGATCTATAAAGCTGAACAGAGGGTTGCTTGGGAAGCTAAAGGGTAGCAGGAACTCAATGACAACTCTTTGTTGAGACAGAGAACCAAAACAGAGAAATCTCAAGGGGGTTATGATCCCCAAAGAGGTCATCAGGTTCCCAAAAATGTTAACAAATTAATTTTTGGCATTTGCAGTGTCATGTTGAGTTTATGAAGATGAACTCTGGCATGGCAATTTCTGTGTTCTAATTTGCTAACACAGTATATCCGCTGTTTGTATTTATACAGCAAATATGTTATTTGTGGTGTTAAACAAACCATGTGACTTTTATTCCTTAATATCTAGGTTTTTTTGCCCTCTTCAACATGACCGTGCTATGACTTAGGGCTATGGATCAGCTTACATATGAGAAAAGATTAAAAATACCAATTATACCAATTTAAAAAAAAGATAGAGATAACTAAGGGGAGATATGGTAGAGGTCCGTAAAATCTTGACTGGTGTGGAGAAAGTGAATAGGGAAGTGCTATTTACCCCTTCCCATAACACAAGAACTAGGGTCACTCAATGAAATTAATAGGCAGCAGGTTTAAAACAACAAGAGGAAGTACTTCTTCACACAATGTACAGTCAACCTATGGAACTCGTTACCCAGGGATTTTGTGAAAGTCAAAAGTATAACTGGGTTCAAAAAAAGAACTAGATAAGTTCATGGAGGATAGTCCATCAATGGCTGTTAGCCAAGATGTTCAGTGGTGTAATTCCATGCTTTGGGTGTCCCTACACCACCAACTGCCAGAAGCTGGGGGATGGATCATAATAAATTGCCCTGTTCTGTTCATTCTCTTTGAAGCATCTGGCATTGGCCACTGTCGGAAGACAGGATACTGGGCTAGATGGACCATTGTTCTGACCCAGCATGGCCGTTCTTACGCTCTTATGACTTTTTGCAAAATTTGATTTGATAAAGTCAGAATAGTCCTGCTTAGCAGAGAAGGCCAGAGGCTACTGACCCAATAATGAACAAATGTAATTTGCAGGAATTCATTCTCTTAGCACAGTGTGCACGTAATCCCCATCCCTGGTAGAATGATGGGCACATATAAGGAGGACAGTTGTCAATTGTTGTCAAAACGTTGGACTAAACTCCAATCCCTGTAGCAACTGATCTGGGAATATGAATGTAGGCAAGAAACACTCCAAAAACACATTCTGTCAAATGACTGGGTGCCTCTGAGAACTGAGTGGAACAATTAACTTAAAGACAATTAGCAGATAAAAGGAGAAGAATAAAAAATATTTTTCCAAGCTCAAGTACTCTACATCACCTTCCTTCTGTAGACTTTAAACCACCTCTGAGCTATATTCAAGTCTGTCTAATTAGCCATGTTTTTACCTGATTTGTTTAGACTGAGCAACAAAATAATTAGAGTCTTGAAATGATGAATTACTAAGGACTGTATGATTTTTCTGAATTTCTCATAACAATGCTCCACATCACATTTATACTGACGTGCTGTATTTTTGAATTTGACATGTGACAGGAATGATTTTTTCATGAAAACAACATCCTGACAATGCCTAAGATACCAGCAGTACATCTTCTGAGCATACCAGTAGATTGATGGATGAAAAAATATTGTTTAGTGATTCATTCTTCTGCATTAACAGGAAGATTTATAGATTCTTCCCTGGCAATATTGAAAATTTACAATGACACTGACTGAGTAGTGAACATGAAGACAGCAAATAGGTCAGTTACTGAGTGAATTATTCCCAAGGGTTTCCAGAAGCAACTACAGGTTCTGTACTATGAATCGCTGTAAAAAATTGCTGATTGGTTGGTGAGCTGACTGTTTACATCTCATAGATGCACCATTTAAATAGCTTTGGTTTGCAATCTCTGTCCCAGGAATCACATTAGAAGCCCCACTAGTTGTGTCATGTAAAACTAGACTGGACAAAACACTCAAAGTACTGGAGGGAACATTCCTACATTGGCAGAAAGAACGAGGATGAACAAAATGATCCCGTAGGTCCTTTTTCACCTCTATTACCCCATGTTCAATGGGGAAAAGTATCAAACATAAATGAAGGAAGCACCAGCTCCACTGCATCTTTCCCTTCTGTCCAATTCTTTCTGACCCTGCAGAAATACTCAATGGGTGCACCAAAGAGGTTGAGCTAGTGAAGAGGGCAACTCTGAACAGCATCATCCTCCTCAGCCCCAAAGGCAATGTGCCATGTAAGGCAGTATAGTCTCAAAGCACTTTTGGAAGAGCTTCTATAGAACTGGGAGACAATATCAAAAAGCCAGCATTCAGCTTACTCAACACTATCTTATTCTGGTGCCCATATGTACCCTGAAACCTGCAGCTCTCTGCCCCGTGCATGCTTTTCCATCTTTCTTTGTTTTCAGTGTCCTGTGCTTGTCTTCATGTTTACTTCAAGGGCCTAACAATTTATTCCATTTTTTAAAAACTATGGTTTCTTTAAAGTTTCTCACCCAAAATCATTATGATATTTCTCTGTATGCAACTATGTAAATAACTTCAAATAACTATTTCAAATAGCATTTTTAAGATCTTTGGGGGCTCAGGCACATGCATCCTCACTTTCATGAGATTCTTGCTGTAGCTTTCTGAATATTGCAGCAAGTTGGCTAACGGGCTGGCAGCAGCTTCCATCCTAAACTCTTGATCTACCCTCCATGTTTGTGATGGCAAATCTCCAGAAACAAGGGAGACATGGTGGCGGCAAAATGAATCTATTATTCCTATTCGACAATCTGAAAAAACCCAATCTGGAGATACCTGAGTGAGATTCCATTTTTTTTTCCAAAGTAAAAATTAATTTACACTCTGTGGCCTCAGCAGACGTGAAGTTAACAAAGATGAGTGGCTATATGGGATTTCACACATCTTTCAGCTAAATTGGCACTGCAAATACAAATTCAAGTACATTGAGATGTGGTGTGGGTTTGTGCCACTCCCTGGAGGACTTCAGGCCCATAAATCAATGAATGAAAGAAAGCAAAATTAGAATCCTCTTTCTGATGTACATTTTCCTTGAGAAATAAAAAAAGCTTAAATTCTGCCTGAAGGATTTTAATCTCCTGAGACCTGATTGTGAACATATTTGCAGCATTCCCCCCCCTCCCTCCCTGTTCTTATAAGCATGCTGCTGTAACTCATTGCTCTCTGTGCAATGTTAATGGATACCCACATTCCACGTAACTCTTTAACTCCATTTCATACCATACTTGTAAATTGCTTGGGCTTATTAGGACATCAGAAAATGCTCTTGAGCCAGGAAATGCTTCTTACATAGAGGAGTGCTATGCAAAATGAAGGGCCTGGATAAGATCAGGCCTCAGTGCTCTCTCTTTTAGGCATCTGGGTTATCTAATTACTCTGAGGGCAGGTCTACACTACCATTTATGTTGATCTAACTTACATCACTCAGGGGTGCAAAAAAGACACACACACACACACACACACACACACACGAGTGATGCAAGTTACAGTGACCTAAGTGCTGTCCACACCAGCACTATGTTGGCAGGAGACGCTCTCTCACCAACATAGCTTCCGCCTCTCGTGGAGGTGGAGTAATTATGCTGACGGGACAGCACTCTCCTGTTGGCATAGAGCGTCTTCACCAGACATGCTGCAGCTGCGCCAATGTAGCGCTTCTAGTGTAGAACTTCCCTGAGTCTCATGATAATTACACCTGAAAGGCAGGTGTAATAATTTTCACATCGTAGGAAATGTTGTTATTTAATGAACATTTGATCAGCCAGGAAAAAAAAAAACAGTGCTTCCAGAACATTTATTTAGAGAGCATTCTTTAAGTATAAAAGGTATCCTGAGAAATGGTGCTAGAGAATAGGATGAGTCAAGCAAATATTTCTGTTGCAGGAGAGACTCAACATTACAACTAGTGCAAACAAATGTCTTTCACTTACCAGAATGCATAGACAGAAGAATTGCAACTGTAAGCCAGACTTGACTACAACATTGACTGCAACACTCATTTGCTGCAGCAGCACATCAGGGAACTTTTTTGTTGCAATTTATTTTAATCTTTTCCACTGCACTGGAACTTTTCTAAGATAGTAACAAGAACAACAGTGCCCTCCAACTGTGGAAATGCACTGAAGCAGCTGAACACAAGAGAAGCACATTCCATTTATGCCTTTAACTTATGATTGAACATGTACAAAGCATAACCGTGTAAAACAGAGTCCCTGTGATAATATTGTCTAATTCCAACTGCTCTGTGAATCTATTCAAACCCCAATCCCCTGCCAGCTCGCTGCTGAGGGGACTCATGCTTTTATGGAACTTTCTCCTCTTGAAAACGATGAATCCATTTCAAGAACCGATGGATAATTTGAAGGGAAAGATAGGCTATTTCTTTGTGCTCTGTGAAATGACAGCTTGCAATTATTACTCCAAAATTTTCCTTTTTGACTGAAAAACTAAAAATGTATGTGTGTGTGAGTGAGAGAGAGAGAGAGAGAAAAAAAATCAGGACCATTTTTGAAAATTCAGAATATGAAAATTTCAATGTAAAGTTTTCACATTTTGCTCTGAATCTTTCTCACCCCTCTAGTGTTTAAGGGTGGGATCCATGAAGGCACTTAAACCGAGGGTTTAGACACTGAAACCCCAGGTTTGGCTCTACTGCAACATTTCCACCAAACCATATAGGTGCTTAATTCATTTGGCACATAAGTTTTCAGGGTAAGAGTTCCCTTGGCGTCTATGTTCCTGCCTCTGGGCATTCCCACTGCTACTTCCCTGTAGGTGTCTGGATGTCTATCTCCTGCCTCCACCCCAGAGTGATTCATGAACCAGGGAAAGATGTGTTCAGCCACCTAAGTCACATTTTCAGAGGCCACCTACTGGATCAGGTACCATTCAAAATCTGGGTACCATCTCCTCCTCTGGCCATTTTGTGTGAAGCAAGGTAGGTGCCTAACTCATTCCATCATGAAACTTCTCTAGGTGCCTAACCTGCCTGAGTAAAGGTGGTGGGTTCCTGTTCATGGATCACTAAACAGAGCTAGGCAATTTATTCCAGCGCTTAACTACCCTGACAGTTAGAAAGTTTTTCCTAATGTCCAACCTAAACCTCCTTTGCTGTAATTTAACCCCATTGCTTCTTGTACTATCTTCAGAGATTAAACATTAAGTTAGATGTCCAATTGCTACTAAACTTTTTGGTGAAAACTGAAACAAAAGTCATTTAGCACTTCTACCAGTTCCACATTTTCTGTAATTTATTTTCCCACCTCATCGAGTAACAGGCCGAGCCTGTCCTTGGTCTTCCTCTTGCTTCTAAGGTATTTGTAAAATATTTTCTTGTTACCCTTTATGTCTCTAGCTAGTTTAATCTCGTGTTGTGCCTTGACCTTTCTAATTTTGTCCCTACATACTTGTGTTATTTGTTTATATTCATCTTTTGTAATTTGACCTAGTTTCCACTTTTTGTAGGACTCTTTTTTTGAGTTTCAGATAATTGAAGATCTCCTGGTTAAGCCAGGGTGTTCTCTTGACATACTTCCTATCTTTCCTATGCGGTGGGATAGTTTGCTCTTGTTCCCTTAATAATGTCTTTTTGAAAAACTGCTAACTCTCTTGAACTGTTTTTCCCCTTAGACTAGCTTTCCCTGGGATCTTACCTACCAACTCCCTGAGTTGCTAACGTCTGCCTTCTTGAAATCCATTGTCTTTATTGTGCTGTTTTCCCTCCTACCATTCCTTAGAACCATGAACTCTATCATTTCATGATCACTTTCACCCAAGCTGCCTTCTGCTTTCAAATTCTCAACCTGTTTCTCCCTATTTGTCAAAATCAAAACTAGAACAGCCTCTCCCCTAGTAGCTTTCTTCACCTTCGGAAATAAAAAATTGTCTCCAGTACATTCCAAGAAGTTGTTGGATAATCTGTGCCCTGCAGTATCATTTTCCCAACAGATGTCTGGGTAGCTGAAATCCCCCATCACTGTGAATTTGATGAATTTGTTAGTTGTTTATAAAAAGCCTCATCCACCTCTTCTTCTGGTTAGGTGGTCTGTGGTTGACCCCTTACTGTGACATCACCCTTGGTTTTTTACCCCTTTTATCCTTACCCAGTCTTTCAACAAGTCTGTCTCCTATTTCCATCTCAACCTCAGTCCAAGTGTATATATTTTTGATATATAAGGCAAGACCTCCTCCCTTTTTCCCTGCCTGTCCATCCTGAGCAAGCTATATTCTATTATATCAATATTCCAGTCATGTACACCGTCATATTATACACACTTCTCCCCCAGAAAGTAGTAGACACCTTTCCCTAGATAGAAACACCAGTCGATTTTTTGAGGGATTATCCTAGAAAACAACTTTGTTCTACTTGTCTAAAATAATCAAGTACAGCTATAGGGCATTTGCCAAACTGCTAGTGTTTATGCCAGTGCTAACTACAAATTTAACAATGTTGCAATCTGATCTGTATTAATTCTGGGACAGAAAAGCACTTTAAACTTGGCTCAAAAGAGCTGAATCTCACACTCAAATGTAATAATTATTCTCGCTCCTATGCAAACAACAGGAGTAAGCACTTTTTTAATTTGGAAAAAAAAAAGCTTTCATGAGCTACACTCTGAATAGTTCAAAAGCCAAACCCTTAAACCCTGCAGATTGTTTAAGAATGAATGCTCGTTACCTCTGACACATGTATATTGACATGCATTCCCTAGTGTCATGTGCCCAATTTCAAAAACACCATTATAAAGTCACAAGGTATGTGCACTTGAGTGTGACCATACAAATTACCAAGAAATTATACATTCATCTTTGTGAAAACATGGCTTTGGAACTTCACATTTTGTTCCTTCTTGCTCATCATAAACTTGCTAAAGAGACAGACTTCTCGATATTTTTTTCCCAGACACAACAATGAATAGATTTGGACTTAAGCAAATTTTTAGTGACTGTTGGTTAATGGCAAGGCATTCAGGAAGCTTTCCAACACCCATGTAGGGATGAGTCTCATCCTGGCAGACTTTTCATCAAACATCTGGGAATATGGGGCTAAATTCAGCTCTGCGGCTTATCAGGAATGCTGGCTAATAATGGGCAAATCTAACAATGCATCTACTGAATAGCAGGAATACTAGTTGCTATCCAGGAATTTCTGAATATGAATCCAAAAGCTATTCAACGAATGGATATTTCCTTCACCCATACAGCAGAGACAAGCTAGGAGTGCTGATCAACTCCCCTAACTCTCTGCCAGCAAATCACCCTTTGGGCTGATGGCCAGGGTCAGCATCAATCCTCACCTTGAACAAGCAGGGCAATGCTGAGCAAAGATTCCTAGAGCATGGCAACTCTCTTTTCCTTGTCCTCTACAGGAAGGAGCAGAAAAAGCCCCATGACCACCACACACCTGGGCCTGTGTGAGGATGAGGAGAAAAATTGCAGGCTTCCACAGGGAGGTGAACAAATACCAGCCCTCTCCCCTCCACAAGACTGAGAAGGTTTCAATTAGGCCAGGCAGGAGAGAGCATGGGACTTTCTTGTCAGTAAAGAAGGTCTGTTTTTCCTGCATATGAAGGCTGAGGGCTCCATGCTGCTGCTCTGTCTCCTTTTCTTGCAAAAGGGCATGAGATGAGGTGTACAGAACCCACACTGGGCAGACATACAGGTGAAGGGTTGATAGTCTGGCCTGTCCAAAGGGGCTATAGTTCTTCAATGCAATACCTGCCAGAAGCGTCAAGCCTGGAAGGAGGGGAAAATTGAGAAGGGAACATAAGAGAGAAGAAAGGAAACTGGCTGCAGGGATTTGACAGCCCTGGTCAGCAGAGGATCTTTCTTGTAGGTTTGGAAGGAGGTCCAGGGGCCTGAGAACTGCAGCCCGGCTAGAAGAAAGAGGAAGAGCAGCAAGAAGGCTTCCCTGAGGAGAAGAGAATCCCAGGCTGTTCATGCTGGCTTCTGTAATGGCCAGTCATCCCTCTCTTGACATAACTCTGTTCCAGAGTATATGTGGCTTGTCCTGCGTAGCTACCACAATTGGGCAGCACACATGTACAGTATGTGAAACAACAGCACATGGTATATACAGTATCCATTACAAGAAGTTAAACCAGGCTAAAATCTTTGGTCTTTAAAACCACATGGCAAAACTTATCTGTAATGGAGTTTAAGGCATTGCATTAGCTGCATTTCTTTACCTATTAGGACTAAGTCATCTGAGTGATGGACCCTCCTTACCTTTTCTGAATTTGATCATGAATAAATTTGGCTGTGCAAGTGAATCTACTTTTTAGTCTAATTGCACTTACAGTATAATGAAAATATGTATATTTTCTGATTGATGTGAGATGTAACTAAATGTGTGTGCAAATTATTTCATAAATAACCCTGTCCTCAAAATGGTGTTCTGCCAAGGGGGAAGGGAGTCTCCCAGGAGAAAAAAACAAAACAAAAAACAAACTAAAAACTATCTTTATATTCCCAGGTTTTTTTTTGTTTGTTTTTGTATTTGTTTGTTTGTTTTGTTCCTGTAAAATTTTGCATCAAGTTTTGTTACTTTCAATTGTTTACACTTTCCCCTGATTATTTTGGCATCCATGATTCACTGATTTTTTTCAATCCATAGCTGGTTCTAAAATTTATCCAAACTCTCCAGCCCTAAAGCAGCCTAATCAAATCAAATACCTAAAACAACTTGTCCCAATGTTACTTTCTCAGTTTATTACAACTAATTTGATGGTACCCAGTAGGGTAATATCTGCCCTATCTGTGAAATATCACAGCTATTTGCAGGTAGATCGCAAAACGCTACACAGAGTCTTTGTAAATTTGAGAAAACTCTAGTTTCCCTGCAAACAAGTAAAAGTTCACATTTTCAGGCACCTTTGCATTTGAAGTTGAAAGTTCAAGGATTAACAAACTGCTTCAATAAACTCCTCCCAGTACTAGATTCATCTACATTAAAAAGACTACTTGTTTGAGTCTCTGAATTACAGCTCTTAGAACAAGACCACCTGAGGATAATGATCAGCTGATTTAATTTTTAATCAGCATTTAACAGCCTTTATATTCTTCTAAATTAAGCCCATTTTCATTAGTTTAATGACAGAACACCTCTGAAAAGTGAAAAGGTCATTGAACCTTTGGAAGTATATGTATGCCAAAACTTCAACTAAACCTAGGCGGCCTTTTTTACTGCTTGTCAAGGGATTTATTTAATATAAATATGAACAATTGCTCATTTCTATAGTCAAATAAAATAGACTATAAAGGGTTTATCATCTCATCAATATGTGTCAACTTCCATAAGTACTGTATTCTGAGTATACTTTGGACGGACAGTATAAGCATCTCTTCACACAGGACCCAACATGCAAGGTGCTGAGAACCCATTGACTTCAATAGATTTGGGGAGTACTCTACATCTCACAGGGTTGGGTCTATGGTACATAATGTCATGGTAATAGAAGAACTGAACCTTCCTTGTCATATGAAGGGCTGAAGGATTTGGCTCCTAGGCAGTACTGTGTGAGATTTCTGTATTCGTTTCTGATGTGTATTGGTCACTATTCCAATATCAAATTATGGAACTGTACACACTCCCACAGTATATTGTGTATCCCACACATTGAAATAGACCATGCTATTGATTTTTAATGTCTTTTTAATCCATTTTCACCAATTTTGTTTTTAAAACTGGATTAGTCTGGTAGCTTGTAGAACAGATTTTAGACTAAAAGGATGATTTACACACCTTTCAGGTGTTTTTATAATGGAATATAATATGAACAAACAGAGCTACCACCAAGGCTTGAAAAATCCACTTGGAGAATGGGAAGCTTACCTCAATGAGGGAGGAAACCACTACCTTCAGGATTTCAGCTATTTTTTGTTCAGCTTCCACCCAGTTGTAAAGATAAGCATCCAAACATAAATAGATTGTAAACTAATTCAGTGTTATCTTCCTAAATCTGCAATCCCAGTGTCTCTGCTGCTGCTCACAGCTTTGCAAATGTAGGGTGAAATTAATGAGACTCTAGCCAATTTCACTGACACCCAAGGTGTTCTGACTAGCAGCAGTGCAAGTGACCAACTTTATGTGGCTGCTAATCCAGGAGAAAGAAGGCTCAGTGGAGAGGACAGGGGTGTATTGTGTGATGTGGAGCCTACTTCCTTTTCCTACACATCACATCTCTGGGTGGGGTCCACTGACTCCTCCACAGAGCAGCAGTTGATATCCAAGGATCTCTGTTGAGTGTCCCAATCCAAATTTGTGACCCTCACTGTGGTCCTGGTTTTTTCATTATTTGCCTAAAGGAATGAGTTGTTTTCTGGGTTCTGTGGCCCACTCCCCTCATTTGAGGCAGCAGGCATGTAGCTTTGAGTGGGCTGTGGAGTCAAATAGGCTTGTGCAGCTGCTGCTGTTTGGGGAAGCTCGGAGGAGAAACAAAGGCAGACACCAGGATTTATTCACAGGGGGAAGAAAACTGTGAGCAGTTGCCATTTTCACCATGTTAAAGTACAAGCACATTGTAGAAGGACAAATTCACCCTTTTCTGGAATCTTGTTTGACTGGTAATTCAAATAAGAAGAACACAAACACAAGCCTTACCCTATGTTTTCTCCCCAAACACAATTGCTCCCAGGGCTTCCTGTACGACCTTCCCCTGACTGTCCTTAGTTATTTCTAAGCAGGGTGTAATACTATGCTCAAGCCCCAGCTCCACCCCTTAGAAGCTTGTGAAGCTGACACTCTGCATGCACCTGCCATAGGGAGTCAGCAGAATTTACTCAGCAGCTGTGTGCAGGGTATAACTCCTGCTAAGAGGGTGAGCCAATAGAAGAGTGCTACATCCCCCTGTAGGGACAGAACTTGCTACCCCATTACAAGACTCAAAAAGAGTAGGCTGAAATTAGGGGCAGAGTAACCAGAAACCACCCCACAAGCCTTTTCCCAGCCAGCAGGCTTGGAGTGCGGGGGGAGGATGTACAGTAGTAGAGATCACTCACAGCATCTGGGGAAAAGCAGAACAGGAGACAGAACAGAAAGACCCTTTTCTCTTCAGCAGCTAGAAGAAAAGGTAGCTTCAACTGCATAGCTCTAGACAGAGAAGAAATAAGTACTTCCAGGCAGGACCCAGGGGCAGCACCCTCTCTCCCTTTTCCCAGCAGCTGGAGGTGGTTGTGGGATAAGAGTTCTCATCAGGGTACTAGCCTGGCCTTCACTGATCAGAGTGGGCTCATCCTCTGTACTTCTGTCTGGCTAATATGTATAGTCCTCCAGCTAAGGCATTGGTAACTATCACTTTACACTGCTCTATAGTGTGTTCATCAAGTATTAAGGGCCCAATATTGAAGAGATGATGAGCACCTTCTGCTCCCATGGACCTCATTGCACGTGGAGGATAATAAGCACCTGCTAAGACTGAGCTCTAACTATTCTTAGATATGCTTCCACTTCCCCTTGTATTCAATGGGCATTGAACACTCATATCAAAAGGACAGCATTTGACCCACGTTCACAAATTCCATTTAACCAGAGCAGTTCTTTGGACTTCAGTTGTTTCTCTGAGTCTCTTGTGTATATTTACATATGCAAAGTGAGCTTATGAATCCTCCCTAATTTACATACCATGCCAAATAAAAAATTCTCTATGCCCAAATTTTATTGGCAGCAACATATACTTTACTTTCCTATCAAATCAATATAATTATATGGCTAAAATGCATCCTTATGCACAAATCACTTCTATGAAAAATAAGTTCCCTGAACAATGAGGATTTTTGATCATAGATTTGTGAAATCAAAATGAGTTTGATATTTCTTTCAAAATTGCTTTAAAACTTCCTCACAGTGAGAAGGAAAATATTCTTTTTCAAGTACAAGGGAAAGTCAAAGCTACATATGTATGTGTATCAAGAATACTGGAAATATACTATATTGTTAGCTGTTACAGAAACTGGTAGTTATCCTGAATGAATCAAGCAATTAGCTTATTTTTGTCCAGTAAAAACAGTTTTTTACTATAAACATATAAACTAGCAAACTTCCCCTTTTTACATTCTCAGAGGAATCATTGACAGCAGTTCTCTTTCCAGTCCAAAAAATATAGCCCTATTGAGATATACTAAAAAAAAAAAAAAATAAGGGGGAAGGGGAGGTTTCACTATTTAGCATTAGCAACACTGATTTATAGGTTGAAAGTCTTAAGATTTTACTATTTAAAATATTTGTTAGCCTTCATCTATTTTGGAAGAAGCTGCCATCTATCTATTTCCACCCCATAAATCACAACAAAATGATTAAATATATTATACATAGCAATTAACATAGGACTTTGATCTTTTCCAGAATTTATTCAGGAACTGCCATAGCATGAAGATAACACACAGTTGACTGCTTCCAAATAGGAAAAACTCCCAGAAATAAAGAACTTCTGGTTTAAATTAAAACGAGGACTAGGTTTCCAAGGGCATGTGATCATTAATTTATAAAGGCCCTGACGTACTTATCAGGTGACATTAATGGAATCACTGACCTGTATCAAAAGCTGTGGAAAGAAACCCTTGTGTTCTTTGTAACTAATAGATTGGTGCCGTATCTTAGACACAGAGACTACACTAACTTGCTTTAGCCTACTAAATAGCTATACCTAGTATGATAAAATGAGGTGTTTGATGGAATCCCCAGAAACCTCTGACTGCAAATGATGTAAGCAAGTGAAACTAGGTAACTAATAATAATCATAAAAATTCCCATCATAAGTGTAAAATAGGTAGCTCTGACTTCACCTTGTGTTGCCTAAGCCTGAACTATCTCTTCTAAGCTCTGAAGAAATGGCCCAATTTCTCCACCTACTGCTTTAGCATAGAAGTTCAAGCTATATTTCACCAGTGGGAAGAAACCAAATATTATGATGCCAAAAGAGTCTGCCATCTATGCACTAGGGAGTCCTCTGGTTTCATTACAAGGGAAGTCTCCCTCAGACTGAAATCTATTCCTCTGTATCTGCCAGTGAAAGATAATGATAAACTGAGAAGCAGTTAAAACAAATCATGTGCTCTTGATTAGGCAGGAAAAATGCTTCCAAGACAGAAAACAAGGGAACTAGGGGGCTGATTTTCAGAGGTGTTGATCATCTGCAGTTCCAGTGGCCTTCAGCTGGAGGTGTGGATATTCAGCCCTTCTGAAAATAGCACAGGGAGTTATACAAAGAAATCCATAATGGTCAGTTACACTGGAAGTAGATAAGGGCTGAAGCCAAACAGGATGTTGAAATTAGATTAGAAACTGCCTTAAATTAGACATTAAAATATATTTTAGAAAGCTGCACAAAACTGTCCATTGGAGTTCTTATGAATAATTACCTATTGTTTCAAACAGCAGTGTTGTATTAAAGCTCCAGTGGTGTCACGAGAACTTTACAGAGCTCGTAATTCCATGAGTGGCCCTCAAAAAATATTGTCACTTTTGAATTTAAAAATAAATAGATAATGTTTCTTCCCCTGTCTGCAGTCAGCTTCTGAATGCGGCAGACATTGAGGTCATCCAACTGCAAATATGTAGTCATCAAAGGCCAGTAGAAAGTTTTTAAGGGCCACCACTTTATACTTGCAGTCACATGTTCCAAGGAGATGTTAGCAGCCAAATTGCAAAAGGAGAAGTGCCCAAGTTGTTAAAGAGATGATCAGGGGCGGCCCTAGACTAGCTGCCAGCTACTGGCACCCTAGGTGAACCATGCAATCGCTGCCCCCCACCCCCAAACCACAAGGGCAGATCTAGGCTGAGGTTTTTGGTAAACTGGGAAACATTTTGCCCCTTTTTTCCTTTTAATGTTTTTTAAGCCTTTTTTTAAAACAGGGGCTTAATTATTTGGTTTGTCCGTCAGTCCGTCTGTCCAACCAATGTTTCTGAGATCAGATAAAATAGAGACACGAAATTTTCAGAATAGATTTGTACACGACAGCTAGATGATATTTCAGTCCGATTTCAAATAAAAATGCATTAAAAATGTTAATTATAATTTTTATTATTACAAATCCAAAATCATCCATAATGCTATCCTGCTTTAACTACCATTACCACCACATCCAATAAAGAAAGAAATAAGAAAACTCTTCAATGAATTTTAACCTGTATTTACAAAACACTCCGAATAAAAAACACACTGTACTCTTAAAACATGACTTTTCTTGCTTTAAGTTTTGACAATTCAGTCACTAGTTCTTTTAGATTCAGTTTTCCAGCTATTTCATGCTCTATTGACATGGTGGCAAGTCCAACAAGTCTCTCTTGCACCACTGTTGAACGCAGATATGTTTTTATCAATTTTAACTTTGAGAAGCTACGTTCCCCACTAGCTACGGAAACTGGCAAAGTTAAAAGAATGCATAGAGCTATACAAATGTTTGGCAATTTGTCTGTGAGTTTATTTTCACAAACAAACTTCAGTACTTCTTCAGGAGTTGAATGTTTCTTAAGTCGTCTTGAAAAAGCCTGAAGCTCACTACACAAATATGTAGCATCAATGTCTTTTAAATTTTCATGAGTCAATGCCGACTCCAGTTTTATACAAAATTCTCTTATCTGTTTTGCTATTTTCTTTTGCAAGCTGTGGATATCATATAGAAAGCCAAATATTGACTCTAGCTGCTGCATCTGTTGAAATCTTTGTCAACCGAGTGAATAGCCATATCAAGGACGACAAAGTAAAAATTCACTTTGAACTTTTGTTTTGGGTTCTGAATGGGTGTGTCTTGTCCTTCATACAAAAACTGCTGTTTCTTTTGCCAAATGCAAACTGGCTCTGGTTCAAATTCTGTCGGAAAGTCTATTTCTTCAGCAAGCTTCAGCAAACAGTGTTCTTTCTAACCCTTCATCACTTCTGAATTCCTCCAGAATATTTTTAGTTTGCTGCAGTTTTTGAATAGCAGAATGTATGTTCAAGTTCTTTTCCTGAAGTTGCTTACTAGTGAAGTTAATCTCGAAAAGGATATTATGCCACAAAATGAGTGAAGTCACAAATTTGAACTTGGAAAGGCTATTTGCAAGAGCTTCTGCATCTGAACGTGCCGTATTGCCAGTAAAGGTAGTATCATCAGAAATTTAAATTAGGGCATCATAAATGTTTCCAAGTTCATAGCAAAGAGGCTTCAAAGCATCAGTGCGACTCTCCAATCTTCTCTGACTAAGTGGTTTCACAGTTAGAGAATTCACCTGACAAGTCAGAATCTCCCAACGGTGTGTTGAGCCTGTGAAAAATACATAAACACGTTGCAAAGAAACTGCTTGCCTCCAAACAGCATCTAGCAGCATCATTCACAACAAAATTCAGAGAATGCGCACTGCAAGGAACGAAAAAGGCCCTAGGATTGATTTCCATCATTCTCCATTGCACACCATTGTTTTTACCCTTCATCTTACTCCCATTATTATAGACTTGGCCACGTAAGTTTTCAACAGATGACATTGTTTCAAGCTCTTGTAGAATAGTTTCAGTCATAAATGCTCCAGTCTCCTTCTTCAGTGGTACGAAACCCAAAAAATGTTCCTTTATGAGCATTTCAACATTATCTTCATCTGCAGACTTTCCATATCCACAAAATGAATGATCATTGTCATTTGCTTAATATGACTCACATCTGGTGTACAGTCCAGTATTATTGAAAAGTATTTTGCAGAATGGGCAGCTTCTACAATTTTCTTTTTAATGGTATTTGCTAGGATTGGAATCAGTTCATTCTGCATATTTTTTCCTAAGTAATGAACCTGTGTTTCATTATCAGTTATTTTACGTTGATGCTCCTTCATGACTGGATCAAACAAAGCTAGGTATTCAACAAATTTTAAAAAGTTTCCATTATCTGGAGTGTATAAATTTTCATTTCTACCGTGGCCGCGGAATGCTAAATTTTGCCCACTGAGAACTCTCACTAAAGCAATCAAATGCTCTAATATTTGTTGCCAATATTCTTCTTTTTCCTTGATCACACGTACATTTTCTTCGATAGTTTTACTTCTTTTCAATTGTAACTCAAGTTCTTTCCAATTTTGAAAACATTCCAAATGTTCTTTACTTCTTTCATGTGAAGAGAGAATTGAAGATATGTTTTTTCCAGTCCTTTGAACCATTTTCAGTAAGTGATGTACCAATTGCTTGATTTCTATACAACTTGCAGCAAAAGCAAAACACAAGGTCCTTTGACACTGAATATTGTAACCAGTTTTGATTAATTTCTTCCCCATTAATGAGTTTCCTCTTGTAATGCTGAGGAGAGAATTTTCTTTTATTTCCATCCTTAGGGAAGGGAAACTCATGAACTTGTTCGGGTCCATGTTCCATGATAATTTGCTGTACACTGTCATCACATCTGGGCCATGAAGCTGGGTCCCCATACTATAACTTGTTTGTAACTTCCTCATCCTTTCTTCCTTCTACTTCATTTACTTCAATTTCTGCATGTGTCTCTGAAGGTGAGTACATTTTCTCCACTTCCATATCAGTCTGATGCTGTGAGCTGCCTTCCTCTAGAAGTAAGTTTCCAACATCTTCAGTTTCCAAACTACTTTTTTGTGGATGTGAGCTACCCTCATTTCGAAGTAATATACCTTCATTGTGATGTTCCAAACTGCTTCCATGTGGATGTGAGCTAACCTCCTCTCCTTCATCTGGATGCTGTGAACTGCTTCCATCTTTATTTGGATTAAAGAGAATATTTCAGGAAGGATCCCTGCTGTTTTGCTTGGTCCTTTTCCTTCTCAGCCTTTCGTTTATGATACTCAGCTCCTGAGGGTTTTCTTTTTCCTCTTTCTGCCATGGGGCATTTGAATATTGTTATGTACTGTGCTCCCGACTGCAAACATTATAGCGTTAAGGATGGCTGACACAACACATGGTTGGCGATTTAAACCACATTGCAGCCATCCCAACACGTCTTTTCACTGCTTAAAGGTTCAATGATTAGTAAAATACACTCACTTACCTATTAAAATAGTTAGTTACAGCATTTACATGGAAACAAAATGACCTTTTTGATGTTATAACCCGACGCCGGTTGTTTGGAAAGTAATCCCCTTCCTCACGGTTACCCACTTGGAGTGTGATGTCATCACTTTCATAGTCTATTAAGCGTTAACACTGTTACTTTTCTTTTCTGGACCTTATTTATTACATGTGAACCAGTTATAATAAAGAAAAGTTCATAATTATACAGCCCGATAATAACACTAAGGTTTACTAATGCTTAAAGATACTCACATTTTGTATTTATAATGCTGAAAGATTTCAGAGTGGTAGCCTATTAGTCTGTATCAGCAAAAAGAACAAGGAGTACTTGTGGCACCTTAGAGACTAACAAATTTATTTGAGCATAAGCTTTTGTGGACTAAAACCCACTTCATCGGATGCATGCAGTGGAAAATACATTAGGAAGATATATATACACAGAGGACATGAAAAAATGGGTGTTGCCATACTAACTATAACGAGAGTAATCAGTTGAGGTGGGCTATTATCAGCAGGAGAAAAAAAACTTTTGTGGTGATAATCAGGATGGCCCATTTCCAACAGTTGACAAGAAGGTGTGAGTAACAGTGGGGGGGGGGGGATTATTATAATACTGAAAGATGTTATTCTTTATTCTTTGGCACCAAGAAACACAATTTTCCACAGTATTCGCTCGATTCTTAACCCTCTACCTGTGACGTGTGTTAAAATGACCGTTTGATATGTATCAACTCACAATATCGCCGCTCTACATGAATTTCCAGCTATGCAACCTTGATGTATATTTGAGTTAGGTGTCCCTAGCATTGCAGCTCTTGCCGCTGGCAGATGTGTTTCATTGTAGCTGAGTTATTGCTTATTAAAATTGCAGCGTGGGTCATCTTCGCAAATTGAATTTTTTTTTTGCTAAAATATTATTTATTTTTGAAGTAAATAAAAGATTTGACATATTAATACATTCTCAGAAATGTAGAGAAATGACTTATAATTCATATTCCTTCTGTACACGCACAGGAACTGAAATAATGACATCTTCATTATTTTATTTGTAATTTTTTCATCTTTTTCATTTTTTTTTCATTTTCCCCCCCAAATTTTATTTTTTTAATCGAATTTGGCATCCCATTTAACTTGGCACTCTAAGCGACCGCCTAGTTCACCTATATGGACAGGTCACCCCTGGAGATGATTTAGTTTTGGGGGGGCCTCCCCATGTCATTTCATGTGTATGTGTGTAGTACTAATCTTTACTAATGATATCAGTCTGGAGAAAATGACTCTAATATCAGAAATTGGAGACTCTTTTCTCCCCCTTTGATGTTGGGGATCCTCTAGGTATCTGCTGATGCTGGAAAGTGTATCTGCAATTTGAGTTATGCTGTAGGGATCCAGTGCTAGAGGATTATTATAAAATCTGATTGCTCAGTAGCTAATTAAATACTTGCTGAATTCTGGGGAACCCCCTTTATATTTGGGTGTCAACCAAAATCAGCTGCATTTCCAGCACAGGGCAGCATGGACAGCGAGTTAGGGAGACTTAGATGAGGGATTTCTGAAATCATCAGAAAGCTTTTCCATTGTCATTAAAGTGGGTCCTTGAACTTTGGTGCAGTAGGTCTGAGTTAAGCAGGACCTGAGGGGAAGAAGTGTAATAACATGCCCAGACTTGTAAGGGGAATGGTCTAAACTGAAGACTAACTGAACACATTACTCCTAGCTACCGAGTCCACAGATGCATTCAGCAGCATTGAGAGTGATCACAGAAATACCTGCATCCTTTTCCCACCCCAGTCCAGCCACCCTGAAGGTCCCCAAAGCATACTCTGCTAAGTAAATAAATACAAACTTGAATGAACAGATATCAAAGAAAAATTTCCAGGAGAAAATTAATTGCTTCTCTTCTAATAATTATTGCCATGTTTATTGCTTATTTTACTGAGGCTTTTTTTTCAACTAGTTATATTCATAAGTACATGGCAAAATTATATCTAATGTGTGCATGTTGCATACTAAAAATAAATTATGTGAATGTATTAATTGCCCTTGTGTTATTTTACTCTTACAGTGAAATCTAACAAACTCCAAAGTGCACATACTCCAAAGCCAATAAATGCATGATTATATGATGTCTGGTGGGGGGCAGAGATTTTATTCCTGTTCTTTATGGAGAGCAAAGTACAGATGGCCCGGTTTTAACTGAAATGGGGCTGTCATTTTATCTCAGCAGGAAGGCCTCTGTATTCTTACAGGTCAAACAGTTATTTTTAGCAGTGTGGAGCTGTGAAAACGAGTGACATCACTGCTTCATTCATCTGCATTCTTCCTGCAAGATAAACTGTCTGTCACTACTAATCCAGACAACCATAACAGGAAATAGTTTCTAATTAGACACATATCACATTTATTTATTAGAAGAGAGGTATTGCTGCAATGTCTTTTATTATGTGTTTAGTAGACATAGAGAAAAACCTAATATTTGGGGGAGATAAAATTTCAGTTCTTAGAATGTAATCTACTGTAAAATCATGCTATATCTTGTAGGCACCTTTCAAGGAAATGTACTAATTACTGAACCTCACTGGCCATTTAATTAATTTTATTGATTCAATTTATTTTAGTTTATTAAAATGCACATATCCATAACTGTATTGATATGCAGCATCTTAAGAAAGGCCATTCAAAGAATTGCACTGTGGCTGAATATAATGTTACAAGGCTCCAGGGACAATAGGCATGTAATTATTTTAACTCATTGAACAGTGTTCTAGGCAGAGCTGGTATTGCCACCTATTATTAGGGTTGCCTTACACATCCCATTATAATAATCTGTTTTCAGTTGCTTATAACTTTGCCAAACTATAATTTTGAGGTCTAAAATTTTCCATGGCAGATGTCTGATTCAGGCTGAATTATTTTGGAAAATAGAGCCAGAATTGTTTCTGTGAAAGAGGCTAGGGAAAAATATATTGTTTTGCCAATGTTAAAAAATTTTTGGGGATGAGAGTCAGACCTGCAAATGAACATAGAACATAAGAATATAAGAGCGGTCATACTGGGTCAGACAAAAGGTCTATCTAGCCCAGTATCTTGTCTTTTGCCAATGGCTAATGCCAAGTGCCCCAGAGGGAATGAACAGATCAAGTGATCCATCCCCTGTCATCCACTCCTAGCTTCTAGCAAACAGAGGCTAGGGACACCATCCCTGCCCATCCTGGCTAATAGCCATTGAAGGACCTATCCTCCATGAACTTATCTAGTTCTTTTTTTAACCTTGTTATAGTTTTGGCCTTTACAACATCCTCTGGCAAAGGTTTCCACATACTGACTGGGAGTTGTGTGGAAAAATAATTCCTTCTGTTTGTTTTAAATCTGCTGCCTATTAATTTCATTTGGTGACCCCTAGTTCTTGTGTTATGAGGAGTAAATAATACTTCCTTATTTACTTTCTCTATGCCAGTCATGATTTTATAGACCTCTATCATATCCCCCCTTAGTCATCTCTTTTCCAAGCTGAAAAGTCCCAGTCTTATTAATCTGTCCTCATATGGCAGCCGTTCCATACCCCTAATCATTTTTGTTGCCCTTTTCTGAAACTTTTCCAATTCCAGTATATCTTTTTTGAGATGGGGCAACCACATCTGCACGCAGTATTCAAGATGTGGGCGTACTATGGATTTATATAGAGGCAATATGCTATTTTCTGTCTTATTATCTATCCCTTTCCTTCTGATTTCCAACATTCTGTTAAGTTTTTTTGACTGCCGCTGCACAGTGAGTGAATGTTTTCAGAGAACTATCCACAATGACTTCAAGATCTCTTTTTTGAGTCATAACAGCTAATTTAGACCCCATCATTTTATATGTATAATTGGGATTATGTTTTCCAATGTGCTTTACTTTGCATTTATAAACATTGAATTTCATCTGCCATTTTGTTACCCAGTCACCCAGTTTTGAGTGATCCTTTTGAAGCTCTTTGCAGTCTGCCTGGGACTTAACTATCTTGAGTACTTTTGTATCGTCTGCAAATTTTGCCACCTCACTGTTTACCCCTTTTTCCAGATCATTTACTCCTCTCCATTCTGAAAACTGACCATTTATTCCTACCCTTTGTTTCCTATCTTTTAACCAGTTACCAGTGGAGGGAACAGGGGGAGCAATAAAAAAAAAAGGTGCCATCCACTGCGGCGCATTTACTCACCCGGCGGCGCTACGGTAGTGGGCCCTTCACTCGCTCCGGGTGTCTTCGGCGGCACTGAAGGTCCCGCTGCCGAAATGCCGCCGAAGGCCTGGAGCGAGTGAAGATCCCGCTGCTGAAGTGCCGCCGAAGACCCGGAGCGCCACCGGGTGAGTAAAATAAAAGCGCTGCAGCGGGTGGTGCCTTTTTTTTAAAATCATTCCCCTGGGTGAGTACAAAGGCGCCAGGAAACTGACAAAGTGCCACTAGTGCTCAGTGGGGGAGTGGTCGCTCCCCCCGCTCCCTCCCTAGCTATGCTACTGCCAGTTATTGATCCATGAGAGGACCTTCCCTCTTATCCCATCACAGCTTACGTTGCTTAAAGGCCTTTGGTGAGGGATCTTGTCAAAGGTTTTCTGAAAATCTAAGTATACTATATCCACTGGATCATCCTTGTTCACATGCTTGTTGACCCCCTCAAATAATTCTAGTAGATTGGTGAGGCATGATTTCCCTTTACAAAAACCATGTTGACTCTTCCCCATTAAATTATGATCATCTATGTGTCTGACAATTTTGTTCTTTACTATAGTTTCAACCAGTTTGCCTGGTACTGAAGTCAGGCTTACAGGTCTGTAATTGCTGTGATCACCTCTGGAGCCCTTCTTAAAATTGGCATCATATTAGCTGAAACTGATTTAAATGACAGGTAACAGACTACAGTTAGTGGGAGTACATTAGGATTGGGATGAGGGAGGGTAGAAACTGGGACTGGGAGTTAGTGGTGGGGGAGAGAAGACTGGAACTATCTGGACAAGGAGACTGGGAGCTGTCAGGAGAGTCTGAGACTGGGATTCAGACTGCAAGAAGTCTGAGACTGGGATTCATGGAACTACGGGATTTCTTCACAGGTGAAGCAAGCATGACTGACTCTGACCATTGTCACACGCAAGAAAGATTTGCAGGAGAAAGAGGGGCTGGAAGAAATCTGCCTCACCTGAAATATGACCACTGTCCAACTCAGAGAAGGGATAAGATAAGACATGGGGATTTCTGTTGTTTTCAAAGATCTGTAATATCTGAGTGCTTAAGAGTAATGTTTCTGTGATTAAGAAATTCCTTTACTAAGCTTGTATTCTTTGACTCCCCACCCAAAAGGGTAAAACTAGTAGCCAGAGTGCCTGCAGCTTAGGTAGAACTCTGGGCGACCATGTACAAGCAACTGAGAGTGGGCTCAAGGGATCTCAGACGCTGATTTTGGAGTCTAGGAAAGCTGGGATGTGTACCACATCCCAACGAAGGGCATCAGACAAATGGTCTAAGGCCTGGTCTACACTAGGTATGAAAAATCCAAACCCCTGAGAGATGTAGCTATACTGGCCTAATGCCCAATGTAGACAGTACCAGGTCAATATTTCCATTAAAGTTAAAAGAAAGAAGACTTTAGCATGTTTATAAAAGAAATAGTTTTCAATGGGAATATCTCTAGAACTCTTTGTCTGGATTTAAAATTGAGGTATTTCTTTTTTAAGAGAGGAGGATAGAGAAAGGTGGGAAGAGACTCCTGGCTCAGCTTTCATGGCCTTGATATACTCGGTGAGAGACAACACTTCTCTTGAAATTTCCTAGAAAAACAAATTCTCTTCACATCCTCCAAGAGGGAAGAATCCTGCCCTATGAGAAGACACTTCTGTTGTTGGTTTGTTGGAACTAAGCAATTCCCAAGATTGCAATCTATAGTAGCTTCATCCACAATTCCCAGTTAACGACTCTTACCAAACACTATTCAAGGCAAAAATCACAACTAACAGTAGCTACTCTTTCTAACATAATATATAATAGCACATTATACAATATTAGCACAAAATAGTAGTTATAAATTCCAGGCTTCTGTGCAATCAGACCTGGAAATGATCAGTACAACTTTATGACCAAGGAGCTATTATTCTCTTTCTTGCCTCACCCTGACTGACAGAAAGCAGAGATTTCCTTGCATCTTCTTTAATTAGCCTGGATATTTCATATAAGCAACCAGAAAATAAGCATGTGTTCACCAAACATCTCCTAGAATCCAGTAAAAGTAAGTTTGTAATAACCTAAAGTCATCCTAATATATGACAAGACATTCATAATTATTTTGCAGATTATTGAGGATTGTCCCTATAAATGGCTGCTGTAGAGCTCTTGTAATGGACTTGTGGGGCCTCTATGCCAGAAAGAATGGCCAGGGCATGCTGCACTCCAGCCCCTCTCTGGGAATGCCCTCTGCTCTGACATGCTCCATGTATGGGGTGGGGGGAGCCAGAGAGGCTGGTGTAGAGTTAGCTACTTCCCCCGCCACCCATACACATGCATGCTGAGAGAATCCTCAATTGCCCATTTTGGCTGAACGTCCCTTCCTGCTACTTCAACAGCACAAAGGGCTCAGCAGGGCCAGGGATCTGGTTCAGTGTGTTCTGAAGACTCAGTGGATCTGAGTGTATGTCATCAGCACTTTGTCAGATAAAGTTCCATTTTCAAATGTCCAGGTGTCTCACACAACAAAAATGTAGCCCACACAGGATGCCAGGTCATGTATCAAATGATATCCTGGAGCCACCTTGTTTGTTTTTTCTAAAAACTTGAACAAGAGCACTTAAAAATGTGGAAAAACAGGTCTTGGGGAAGTTGACAAGTAACCGCACACAGCTCACAGCACACCTCAACAGCAGCGTGAACATCCCCCTAACAGACTGGAATGGAAAACCTGTCTTATGAAAGGAGACTCAAAGAGCTTGACTTTTTTAGCCTAACCAAAAGAAGGCTGAGGGGAGATATGATTGCTCTCTATAAATATATCAGATGAATAAATACCACGGAGGGAGAGGAATTATTTAAGCTCAGTACCAATGTGGACACAAGAAAAAATGGATATAAACTGGCCATCAGGAAGTTTAGACTTGAAATTAGACTAAGGTTTCTAACCACCAGAGGAGTGAAGTTCTGGAACAGCCTTCCAAGGGGAGCAGTGGGGGCAAAAGACATATCTAGCTTCAAGACTAAGCTTGATAAGTTTATGGAGGGGATGGTATGATGGGATAGTCTAATTTTGGCAATTAATTGATCTTTGACTATTAGCAGTAAATATGCCCAATGGCCTGTGATGGGATGTTAGATGGGGTGGGATCTGAGTTACTACAGAGAATTCTTTCCTGGGTGTCTGGCTGGTGAGTCTTGCCCATATGCTCAGGGTTTAGCGGATCGGGGTCGGGAAGGAATTTTCCTCCAGGGCAGATTGGCGGAGGCCCTGGGGGGGTTTTCGCCTTCCTCTGCAGCGTGGGGCCCAGGTCACTTGCTGGAGGATTCTCTGCACCTTGAAGTCTTTAAACCACGATTTGAGGACTTCAATAGCTCAGACATAGATTAGGGGTTTGATACAGGAGTGGGTGGATGCGATTCTGTGGCCTGCGTTGTGCAGGAGGTCAGACTAGATGATCATAATGGTCCCTTCTGACCTTAAAGTCTATGATTCTATGAGACTGTCTCTCCATACACAGCAGGTGGTGGTGTTATGTCAATAAGCGGAATGTGAACATGACTTATCTGGCTTCTTCAAGTACAATCTCACACTCGCTACATATAGAAGATAGGATCAAGACAACAGTATATTGTGGAAGGAAAATCCTCTGAACCAATTAGCTGACAATGCTCTGTGGTCACTAATAACTCAGGGAAGAATGGTGGTCTTGCGGTAAGGCTCTGTACTGGGACTCAGGATATCTGGATCAAATTCCTGGTTCTGCCACAGATTTCCTGTGTGACTTTGGGCAAGTCACTCAGTCTGTGTGCTTTCATTTCCCATCTGTAAAATGGGAATAATGATGCTTCCTTTTGCCTGTTTGCAGCCAAATTCTCAGAAACAGCTCACAAGAGGATGGCACCATTACACGTGAACCTTAGCCCTGTTTCACTCTTGAAACCTGAATTCCAGAACATAGCCCTAAACTAATTTGGGTCTAAGTGTAAGGAAGCATTTTTGTGGCCCATCAATTCCATGAGAACATTCATTTCAGTGAGTTCTTATGGAGAGGTATGGGGGAGCAATTTTTGATGCAGACTCTGTACCATGTCCCCATTATTTATTTTTAAGTTACCAGGCAGAACAGTTTATCTGACTACTAAAGACCACAGTCTTGACCCACAAGTAGCCAGATGTGGGGGTGGAATTTTAATTGCAGCCCATCTCTCACTACTTTGTATTATTTATTTGATTCCATTAGTGCCCAGGATGCATGAGGCACTTACAATCATAAAGGTACACCTGGCCCTTGCCTTAAGAGTTTAAATGTAAGAAGGCCAAAATAGAAAATATGGTTCTTATTAGATACATGCTTCTCAGCTAACAAACCATTTCCTCTCAGTGCACACAAAACTACATGAGCGATGGATACACACAAGGACTATAGAGCCTTTAATGGTCCCTCAACTGAAGGCAATGGAGCTCTTACAGGAATACCTTCCTTAAAGCACTGGATGCACCTGTTAAAAGAATAAATTCTTAATAATAACATGCAGTAATAAGATTCCATTGTCTCTTCCTATTGTTACTCCAGTCTGCTCTAAAATACATTACAGCTGCTCTCTGCTCAAATTACTTCCTGTCTGACAAAAACGTGATTTGGCACTTCAGCCTCAGAGTAAAGGTGATGGAAAACCTGAATAAAATTAGACAAGGAAGTGCAGAGAAAGTACAATGCCACCTGCTGAGGCTGTTCTGTGCTACCAAGGTACAGTCCCCAACTTTCCCAATTAGCTAAGTAGGAAACAGCTGGTTACCCTTGAGCTACAACCTGCATCATCACCAACAAACTCAGTTGCTGGCATTACAATTGGTCGACCTTTCAGATGCTAACAACTTCTACCAAGTGATTAAGTATGCTGGGCAGAGCAGAAGTGATGAGAGAGAGAGAGAGAGAGAGACTGACTGACTGACTGACTGCAGAAAGAAAATCAGTAAAGCCAGGGGACAGAAAATACTCAGAGTCCATTTTAAGAAAGATTGCAGAATTCATTAGATTTTAAATCACATAATTCTTTGATTCTGCAAGTATGCTGAAGCTGTGTCAACTACTATACAGTTTGCTTTAACTCACTCCTGTTTGTAATAACCTCTTAAAAGCTTGAAAAAAGAAAATTCACTTCCTTACCTGTGTGTCCATCTACTTACTAGTCAAGGCTCTATTCATGAATTACCTGCTCACTCCATAATCACAGGGGCAACTTATGCATTTTCCCCTCTCCTCCCATCATCCTTTTGTGAGTTCAGTCTGCCTCTGCTGAACTGCTACAGCACCACAGTCTCAAGAGACAACTTCCAAACTTGAAACTCAGTGGAGAACATTATCTTCAGCACCAGTGTAGAAGATTGGGTTAACAGAATTGAAAATGTAATAGCTACTGCTGTCATTTTATCAAGAGCACTTATATATATATATATATATATATATAGAGAGAGAGAGAGAGAGAGAGAGGGTCTATCTAGACCAATGCATGCCCCCCTCCACTAGGAGAAATAAAAACTACAGGTCAAACAAATTCTCTCATACATTGGCATCCACTGTTTTAGATGTGGAGAGCAGTGAGCCATAAGGGCTGATTCTTAGGGAAGGAAGAAATATTAAATGCAAAGTAAGACAAATCCCAGTAGGTGAAACAAGAAATGAAAAACGTACTTTATTTTCTTATTCTCTCTGTGATTTCAAATTGTTTGCTAGCTTACTTTAGATTAAGGGTGGCTGGAAATAGCAAAAGCTGCATCAGCCAAGGAGTCAATGTCAATCTAATGGCATTTGGTGAAGGAATTGCATGTCTCAAGTGGCCACACTGCAAATCTTATTGTATAAAGCTCTATGTTCTTCTTCAAGTGGATGCAGACATGTATTCCACTTAGGAGTGTGCATGCCCAGAGCACTGGAGCAGGAAAAGTTTTCCGCAACTGTTGAGGTTGGCGCATGTGCCCTGTGCCTCTTTGTGGCCTCTCCCAATGCTATATAAGAACAATGCTGCCCCAACCTACCTCATTTCCTTCTGATCACTCACGGCCTGAGTTATAATTCCCTGTGTGGCTCTCCTCATGTTTCTCTCTCTCTCTCTCTCTCTCTCTCTCTCTCACACACACACACACACACACACACACACACACACACACACACACACACACAGAGAGAGAGAGAGAGCTAGATCCAAGCTTCATTAATTCTGTAAATAGTTTAGCAGTTAGTACCCTTTAGATAGGTTCTCTTTACTGTTTTCATTTCTAGTTAGTTGATAGAGCTGAGCACCGGGGACATGCAGTGCTCTCAGGGCTTCAAGCACTGCCCTTTGGGGGATATCTATTCCTCATAGTGACCCCCACACCCTACATTGTGTCTTGGTGAAGGACATGTCTAGGAGAGGTGTAGCATCTGCTGCTCCTTTAAATAACATACTCAAATTTCCAGGGAAGCACCTCCTGGAATAGGCCACAAGGCCTACTTTGGCACTGGTGCCAGATTGCTCTGTCTGCGCAGTCAACCACTACTATGGCAGAGACTTTGGGCAGGCCCTTGTTCTCAGGCTCCTCTCCAAGGAGGAGAGGTTTATCTTCCCTTCCTGGGGTTCCTCACCTAAAAGGACCCATAAGATTGATAGGAGCCACTCAAGCTTCAAGGGAGGCTTGTCTTTCACCTCAAAGAGGGGACTGGAGCAACATCGAGATTCACTGGCTACCCAGGGAAGTGCTGGACCATCAGCCCTTGTCTCCCCAGTACGGAAGCAAGAGACCCCTGATACTGTACTATTGTCTCTGGATCCATTCTCATGGAGGCCATCAAGTCTGGTACCAAGAGACACAGTTTTTGTGCCACTCATTTTGGAGCCTACAACCCCACAGTTATATGAGGTGGCAAAGGACCTGCTCTTCCTCTCTGTCCTTGGTTCACTGTTCATGCAGGAATACGCATGGCTATTACCTCTTGTGCTTCCTGGGCCCTCAACCTCTTCAGCCACATTTTCTGCCCTGGTGCCTGCCCCCCTCTTTAGGAGACAATCTAAGACTGCCTCATCTGTGCCATCCGGTGCCCAGGTGCACTCTTCATTGGAACCAGGATGTTCTTCAGTGTCAGCACCAACTGCACCCTCAACATTGGCTCCAATACCAGAGCCTTCACTGGCCTGGCTGTTGACACCAGGCTATACACTGCCTCCTGTGGCCCCTGCTTTGGTACCAGATATAGAGGTAAGACTTACTACATCCCGAGAGACATTGAAGGTACTGTCCACAGTACCACCACCAGTAGCAACTTTACCTCTGCCCTGCTGAGAGTTGGACACATTGGACCATTCAGTAGCCTCACCTGACTGTGTGCTTCCTGTGCTGATTGATTATTTGGGTCTGGGTCAGACTCATCTAACTCCTCTCCGTCCCCACCAAGGCATGCAAAGTGCAATAAATCATCCAGGCCAGCCTCAAGAGGGGGACTCTTGGTACTGGGATCAGTACCAGTCACATAGCAAGCAGAAGCCAGTTGGCCTTCCACCTTAATCATATTTTGGCCTCCAATGCTCTATTGGCCTATACGGAACCCTTGGGGGACTCCTAGCTCCCATAGATCTCAATCTCCACCCTTTTCCAGGAGAAGGTCCCCAAAACCATCCACATCAGGGCCTCATGTACTAGAAGAAGCTCTCCCTGCAAAACAACTAGCCCAACAAGATGAGTAATTGTTGGAGGAATGAGCTGTCTCAGAAGACCACTTCTGCTCCAGACAATTTGTCCTCAGAGGACTCAGTAATCTTAGGCTCCTCCTCACCAGTCCCAAAGGATTTTAAATTATATCCTATTAGAAGAATGGCCTCTGCACTTGGTGTACAAGCTGAGTTTTTGCAGGAGAATATCCACAAGTTGTTGGACATTCTTCAAGGTGCAACCCTGGGAAGGGCAGCCCTCCCAATTTATGAAGCAGTTTTAGAGCCAACAAAAGTCTAATGGTATACACTTGCTTCACAGGCTCCCAAAGCTCAATACACTGACAAACACTACCATGTGCCCACCTAGGGATTCAAGTGTTTTTACTCTCCTCCAGCCCCAAATTCCCTGGTAGTCACTGCACATGAGAGGTCAAGGAAAGGAAAGTTTCAGTCAGCCCCCAAAGAAAGAACCAAAAACTGGTTGCATTGAGGAGAAAAAATTATTCTACATCCTCTCTCTAAATACAAATAGAGAATCAGTAGCTGCTGTTAGCTAAGTATGATTTCCTTAACTGGGAGGCTTTGTCAAAATTTACAGATAAACTCCCTGAGGACTCCAGGGAAGAGTTCAAAGCCTTTAGGCAGCTGGCCATCTGGTTGTGAAGATATCTCTTCAATCTGACTTGAATGTCTTGCTGTTCCTCTAGGATTATGGCCTCTACAATCATAATGAAAATAGTATCATGGCTACATAACTCTGGTATAGTCTCTGACCTTTCCTTTGATGGGGCATTTTCTATTTTTAGAAATAACTGATAAAATATTGCATTGGTTTAAAGACTTCTGAGTGACCCTCGGCTCCGTAGGGGTTTATGCCCCAGTCTCCAAGAAGAGACATCCAATGATGCATGCCCAGTACTCCCAGAAGTACTATCAACACTCTTTCTTCCTGCCCAAGAAAGCCGGTATAGACCTCAGAGGAGGTCCTCTAGATCAGACTCCGATGAGCAGGCCCATTGCTCAGACATATGTAGGAAAATCTGTCTTTTGATTCTTCCCACGAGGACAGCACCACAGTTATTCGTGATCCACACACTATTGTCTCTCCATTTGAAAGTAGACTGTCTCACTTTCTGGATACTTGGGAGGCCATAATGATGGACAAGTGGGTCTTAAGTATCTTGAGACTGGGATATTCAATCCAATTCCTCTCCATTCCCCCTTCCCCATTATCCTTCCCTGTCTCTTTTCAGGGAGCCATCTCATGAGCCTCTGATGGTTCAAGAGGTCCAGAAGTTGCATGCCCAAGGGGCCATGGAAGAAGTTCTCATGAAGTTTCAAGGAAAGCAGCTTTATTCAAGATATTTTCTAAATTCCCAAGTCAGAGGATGGTCTAAAAGACTTCAAACCCGATTCCTCATTCACAGTATGCATGGACCACACCTCTGACCCAAGGCCAACTCCTGGACTATCCCCTCTGGAGCCCTGGCCAAAGAGGACCTGCTGAATCTGACCTTGGTTGTTTTTCTTCCTCCTGTGACAATTTGAGTTTGTGACTATTCAAGCATTAGTCATAATTCAGGCACATTTAAATGTAGCTTTAATATTTATTTATTTTCTAATTATCTATTTTCAGTGAATATATAAACAATAAAGGAAAATGCACAGATGAAAATCCAAAGATTATAAGAAATAGGGTATTGAATATGACTAATAAACAAATATATGTTGATATATTTATTTGAGCATATCACTTGCTATGATGGTATCAAAGTTACAGGCCAACAAACAAGTTATCTACTGAGATGTGTCCAAGTGAGATGAAAGGTTGGAGTGTGGCATGTATTTTCCATTTTTATCTGCTGCTTTCCTTTTATATTTAACTACCTGATAGGCCATGTTCATCCAGTTATGGAAATCCAGCTGTTGAAAGAGCTTCTACTTTTTTTTTTAAGATGGCTTCAAGTACTGTAGTTATTGTCCTTATGGCTTTTTTAAATCACACTAGATAAAGTGAGATTATCACTGAGAAACATTTCTAAGGACTTGACTGAAGTTCAATCTCATGCAAACTTCCAGCAGAGAAAATGTACTGCGAGAACACTGTGCATTCATTTTGTTATCCTCTAATAACTTTTTTATATTAAATGCTTTTAAAAACCATTTTAAGCAGGACCAGATGTTTACAGAAACTCTCTCTGATTGCTGTCCAAATGAAACAAACCCCCTCTATCATTGTAGAACTGTCTGAAAGGGAAAAACAGAACCAACAATAGCTGCCAGGATTAAACAAGGTGCAGATGGAAAGAAAACATAACTTTCTGGATTTCTTACAGCTTTTGTTGTTTGGTTGCCACTAAGGGCACCTCTTCCTGGCCACTCTGGGGATTAGCTCTTTCAGACTGATGCCCTCTGCTTATGGTTTCTCGGCCCGTTAACTCACTCTGTGGCCCTCTCTTACTTCTCGGGAGCTGCAGCGCCTCATCCTTGTGGCTTAGCCTTCTGACCAAGTCACAGTAGTCCTCCCCTTCCAGGGTTTTATCAAAATCCTCCACAGCATCCCAGGCTGTCCATAAGTCCACTGCCCTGACTAAGTCACTCCCTCAGTAACTGGGACAAACGGTCCCAGACAGACTTCAATAGCTGTACTACCCTAAACCTTCCTGCCTCTCCCCCTGACTACTTCTTACCTTGCCTATCCCAGGCTCGCATTGTCCACCCTAGCTAAACCTCCTACCTCCTAGGTCTGCTAGACACATCCTGTCTCTTCAGTCCCAAAGCCCTTTTTCTCCCTTATCCCAGGGAGAGTAACTGCAGCCCTCTTTCCATTGCCAGCTCCCTGGTTTTATAGAAGCTCCTCCTGTTCCTCCACAGGTGAGCTTCCCTCAATATAAATATCGCCTGTTTGAAGCCTAATAGGTTACTTGTCCTAGCTGGCCTATTTTAACCCCTTCAGGGGGAGTATGGGGTGCATACCCCATCATACTTGGTATTACAGTAGAGTGTTCAGTGTATAAGGAGCCGGTCAACTGGCATACACCAACTGCTAATCAGCTAGGCAAAGTAAGGGCTGGCGTAGCTCAGATGAGATTTTTTTGGGTGATTAACAGGCTGAAGGTGTGTTAAGCACAAGCAAGTCTCCCTCTTGCTGGAGGTAGTGGTGTAAGAAGGTGACTCCCAGCCATGGGCACCCCGAGAACCATGACAAGTTCTTGACTTCTTGCCTTTCACATGGTCTGCTGGGGGTATGTGCACTACTTGCAGGGTGACCCCAACACACTCCTAGTCCTGAATTTTCCCCCAAAATGTGTGTTCTGCACTGTCCAGCCCTCTCCTGGGCAGTTCAGATATTAAAGGTCCATTGCATCTGTAAACGGTCAATAGTCTACCGTTTGCTACTTTAAGTGGAGTTACCGAACAGTTCAGTTTAAATACAGCACTGGATTGGTTTAGTTTAAAACATAAAAAGTTTATTAACAAAAGAAGACAGGATTTTAAGTGAATTCAAGTATCAGGTATTAAAGTCAGAAATTATTACAAGAGAAATAAAGATAAAACAATTTCTAGTAGCTAAAATTTAACAAGCAAGACTTGGCTGAAGATAATATTCTTACCACATGTTCCCAGCAACATGGCTGACCAAACTCTCAGGTCAGGATCTTCACCCAAAGTAAATGGGTTGTTTTCCTTTGTCTTCTTAGATGAAAGAGTGACAGATAGTTTGAGGTTTTCTGCCCCTTTTTTATAGTCCAGTTAATCTTTGAAATAGATTCTTGTGAGGGTTGTCCCTCAAAGCAAAGTTTATTCAAACAGTAAAGAAGGCAACATGGAGTCTGGTGATGAAGGAAGCTCTATGTTCTGTCTTCTCACCTGTGGTTGCTGAAATGCAAATTTGCTTATTCTCCTGTGATCTCTTCTCCCCAAGGGACTCGTGGTCCCTGTTTACTGTTTATATGTAAACTGAGGTAAAACACACATTCCTCTGTTTAGGAAAGATCAGTTTAACAACTTGTGCCTGGATAAGGCTAATGGTTTTGAACATATGCTAAAAACATCATACAGGGGGATTTAATAAATTTACATATAACGTTTCTACACTAACTTCATGATATTATTGACCAGTGAATTATTAGTTTTCAAATGATACCTCACAAGGCATATTGTGTACAAGGATTACTACAATAGTGTGTAGGGTGTGAATAGAGGGGTCCTTTTGGTCACAGTGGCACAGGCTGGAGATGCTGTGTTGCTTCCATCTTCAACCCCACATACAGTGAATTACAGAAATCCAACCTGGTGTTGATGAACATATGAATCACTGTGGCCAGGGTCCTGATCCAAGAGGGAGGGGTCATGCCTCCTAGACACTAAAGGTGGAAGAAGGTGTCTAGGGTTAGCTATCACATCAGCAAAACCCATGACTTTGTACCACCCTAATAAATGCCTTTGAGTATTCTTTTAGATATTCAGCAGAGATCTTGCTTCAGCAAAACTTAAGCACATGTTTAAATGCCTTGCTGAACTGGGGTCTAAACTAAGAGAATAATTTCAGTGTTAACTTCAAGGGTTCAAATGTTGTGGTAAAGTATAATGTATTAGGAAAAGAGTATATGGGGGGAAATAAAAAAAGTGCATGCTTTCAAAAGTCTAATAAATACAAGCAATGCTCTGAATAGGACATTTAACAGGTTTTGCTCCAGTGACTCCATCCAGATTATTTTCAGAAAATATCTGCACAGATTTTTGAGCCCTCTTTGGTTAGCCAGACCCTAAGGTTTTAACAAGATGGAAATCCAGGCCACAAGTAGGCTTCTGACAGGTGATCCTGACAGACATTGAGGTGAAGTCACACTATTTAATGTGGACTGGCATGGCTTCTGCAGTAGCAGAATTTTCATAATAAACTATGGTGCACGTGACCACAACTTACATTATTTGAGCAGGAGTAAGACTCATTAGAAGCAATAGCACAGCTCAATACTTCAGAAGAGCAGAGGTGGGCTGATAACGATAGATAATGAAATACCAGGCAGAAACCAAGCTCTCTTTTTCCATGGCTTCTGGGTTCCTAGTTCTGAATGTATCTCCCCTGCATTAGATTTTTGTTGTCCTTTATTCCCATAAAATTCCCATGGGCAGCAACATGGGTTCCCCATGCAGACTGATGGCAAGATGAAACCTTGAGACAGGAGTGGCTGGAAATTTTCCAAATGTCCATTTTCAACACATTTTTACAGAAATGTCGACACACATCTTGACACAATTTTTCAAAGACTGTTCTCAATTTTTTTTACCAGTACTCAGTGATGCTTTGGTCTTAGATAAGAAGATACTATAGAACCACATAAGCCTTCCAGCGTACAGATTATCTATGAATGAGGCCTGTAGCTCAATGGGGCCCCAATTTTGACTACGGCCTTTGCGTGACAAAGTAATATATATATTCAATAATAATTTATTAAATATTTAATTATAGTAATTAGTAGAGAGTCAGAGAAATGCTATAAACACTGATTCTTAGACTAAGTCTGGACAAATGGACGATTAAGTGCCATATCCATCTAAAAGAGGTACATAAATATGCTACTAAATCAGCATTATTGCTCTCTACCTGTACACCATCCCCAGGTCCTATCCTGCTCCCATTGAAATAAATGGAAGTTTAGCCTTCAGTTTCAATGAGAACAGGATCAGGCCCAACTGTTAACACTGAGGCCTGGTCTACTCTAAAAAGTTAGATCAAAGGAAACCGCCTTAAGTCGACCTGTTAATGTACGTGTCTACACTACCGGGTCCTTTACACTGACCTAAGTCGCCTCTAATGTCGACTTCTGTAATCCACCTCTGCGAGAGGCATAGCGCTTAATTCCATTCCAATTCATGTGTTGACTGCGAAGTAGTGCAGTCACAGTGTTGTATAAATTGACTTAATTGGCCTCCAGATGGTATCCCACGATGCTCATCTGTGAACACTCTGGAGTTCACAGGAAACAGCCCATCCCTGCTAAAGCCCCAGGAATTTTTGATTTCCCATTTCCTGTTTGCTCAGCACTGGGAGCATGACAGCTTGAGCACAGCTGATCATGGAGACTACATGCCCCAAACGTGCTCCATCCTCATCTGCACAGGAGGTGGTGGATCTCATTGTTGTGTGGGGAGAAGAGTCTATGCAGGCAGAGCTCCGATCCAGCAGAAGAAATGCTGATATCTATGCAAAGATTGCTCGTGGAATGGGGGAGAAGGGCTACATGAGGGACACACAGCAGTGCCGTGTGAAAATAAAAGAACTTCGCCAAGCATACCAGAAGGCAAGGGAGGCGAACAGTCGTTCTGGTGCTGTACCCCACACATGCGGGTTCTACAATGAGCTTCATGCAATTCTCGGGAGTGACCCTACCAGCACTCCCACAAGCAACATGGACACCTCACAGGTGTGTGAGTCAAGGGACAGTGAGGAGGATGATATGATGGATGAGGAAGAGGAGAAGGAGGAGAATGGGAGACAGGCGAGCTGTGGATCCATTTTCCCCGATAGCCAGGAAATATTTTTAACCCTGGAGCCCTGCAGGGTGCAGGACATCAAGGTGGCCAACCGTGATGCCGGGGAATGAAAGTCCAGTTAAACTTTAGCGGGGACACACATTCGGTGGTATTGCATTTTTACTGTGAAGAAAAAGCAAAGTGCTGTGGTTCTCTGCTTACAAGAGGCTGCTCCAGCTACGCAGAGGGTGACCCCAGAAAAGACCGTTTATGTGGACTGGGATAACCCATGAATCCTCCATGGATATCTCTAGGAAACTTTCATGGAGATACTCTGCAATCTTCAATCCTTTGCAGAAGGTTTCTGAGCAGGGCAGTCTTATTTCTTCCACCATGGTAAGACACTTTCCCACGCAACTCCTGAATTAATTCTGCTGGTATCATTGTGTTACACAGCATAGTAGCATAAGGACCAGGTCTATACCCAGACGCTTGCAGCATCTCCTTCCTTTCCGCCTCTGTTACCCTCAGGAAACTGATATCACATAGGGTTGCCTAGGGGAGCATAAAAATGCTCTTACAAGAAAAAAAGGGCATGTAGACCCACCTCACCCCACCCCACCCCACATTTCAGATCGCCAAATCACGTGGCCGCTAATGTGCCTTTACTGTGCTCGGCATGGGTTGGCAAGTAGTTTAAAGTGGCTGATAGAGGACTGGGGCCCCACATGAGAGATTCTGCAATTTGGGAGTGAAAATGTTTCCCCGCCCCAACCCCGTTCGTAAACAGTTTCCCGTGGTGCTGTGGGGAAGGGCAATTGTTCGACTAGTTACCTCTGCTCCCAACATGAGCCTGCCATAAACTTCATTAAAAATGCGGTCACCCATGACCTGGGGAGGGTGCGGGGAACTACTCACCATGGCTGGAGCAGCAAAATGGCACAGTGAATGGTTACGGATTCTGATCATGTTATGGCTTGCACCTAGTGTAATGAGGGTATTTTAATGAAAACGGCCTTGCTATGGAAACTTTTTATTCATGTACAATGGCTCCTTTATTTTTTCCTATGACTGACAGCTGGAAATGCTTCCTTCGGCGTGTCATTAACACCTGAAAGCAGACTTTCACTGATTAGAAGAAGGAGAAAGAGAACGCCTCCAGGACAGCTGACACATAGCTGAGAGCGTGGAGGATTTCACTGTCCAAGAAGTTAGACATGAACACGGAGAGCAGGAAAGCTTCCAATGAGCAAGAGTGTGCGGCGCAGGATGAGATGCTTCGGATTATGGGGGACCAAGCAGGCATGTTGAGGCATCTGGTTGAACTGCAGGAACAGAAGCAGGAGGGTAGAGTCCCTCTGCAGACTCTGGTGGACAGCCAGCCAGCATCGGCTGGTGCAGAATCACCCTCCCCCAAGCGTTCCATGAGGCATGGGAGAAAAGTCCATTATCCCTTTCACTTAACTCAGGGGGATGGTACAAGGACAGAAGATGCCCATTCACAGAACTTTGATGGTCTGGAATGCGGTGTTATGTTACACAGCTGAAAATGTTTCTCCCGTTCCAACTTTACAACCCCTTTTCCCCAAGGTTACCTTTTTTTTTTCTGTTCTCCCTCTTTACTTATGTTTCTTAAATAAAGTAAATGGATTCTTTATTGAGTAGAAGCAGTGGGCTTGGGCTGGGGGTTAGCTTTACAGGGACAGTGATACAAGCCAGGTGAAGGTTTGGGAAAGCACAATGCAGACAAGCAGCTCACGTTACTGTGACTCATTATTGAATCGGCTTTTCAAAGCCTCGCGGATATGCAGCGCCCCTTGCTGTGCTCTTCGTATTGCCCTGGGGTCTGGCTGCTCAAAAATGGCTGCCATGCGACCTGTCTCAACTGCCTACCCCTGTGGAAAATTCCCCCCCCCTTTTTTCCCCACAGATACTATGGAGCACACAGCAGGCAGCTATAGCCATGGGGACGTTCTCCTCTCTAAGGTCCAACCTTGTTAGTAAACTTCTCCAGCATCCTTCCAAATGACCAAAGGCACATTCAACCACCATTCTGCACTTGCTGAGCCTATAGTTGAATGGTTCCTTACTGCTGTCCAGACAGCCAGTGTATGGCTTCATGAGCCATGGGAGCAAGGGGTAGGCTGGGTCCCCCAGGATAACTATAGGCATCTCAAGATCATCAATCTTCATTTTGTGGTCTGGAAAGAAAGTCCTGGATTGCAGCTTTTTGAACAGACCCGAGTTCCTAAAGATGCACGTGTCATGAACCTTTCCCAACCATCCTACGTTGATGTCAGTGAAATGCTCCCTGTGATCCACCAGTGCTTGCAACACCATTGAAAAGTATCCCTTGTGGTTTATGTACTCTTTGGCAAGGTGGTCTGGTGCCAAGATGGAAATATGCGTGCCATCTATCGCCCCACTGCAATTAGGGAACCCCATCGTGGCAAAACCATCCACTATGTCCTGCACATTTCCCAGACTCACAATCCTTCATAGCAGAAGTCAATTAGTGGCCCTGCACACTTGGAGCACAGCAGCTCCCATGGTTGATTTACCTACTCCAAATAGATTTCACTTTTGCCCCTTGGGCATACTCCATTGCCCTCATTAAGATTACAGATCACAGAAGGCAAGTAACACTTGCAACTGTAAGATGCTGAGATACTACAGTGAGGGGTGCAGTAGAAGAACAGTGTTTTCTTGAACCGAGCTCTGCTACAGCAGTTTCAGGAATATTACTTCACAAAGCAGGAAAAACCTCTGTATTATTTTCTTTTGTGTTCTGCATCATACCTGAAATTGCTGCAGAGTTACCTCTTTTTCTCTCTGCTTTTACATCTGCTGATAGGCGTTCCATTGGAATTAATGGGTGTATATAAATTGCATGATGAGCAGTTCGGGCCAGATTTACAAATGTATTTTGGTGCCTAAAGATGCAAAATGTCAATGCAGTTAGGTGCCTAACACACTTAGGTGATTTTGTACGTTCCAGTAGGTGCCTAAATACCTTTGTAAATCTGGCTCTTAGCCCATGAAGTTCACTCCTCTATGAGGTCAGAGTCAAATATTGTAGCTGATTATTTTTTTAAAGGCTTGTCATGTATTTATATGTACTAGGAAAAGCTTGATGAAGTCTCATACTTTAAGGCATATGTAGATCACTACAAGGCTCAAAAGGGATAGGGGAGGGATAGCTCAGTGGTTTGAGCATTGGTCTGCTAAACCCAGGGTTGTGAGCTCAATCCCTGAGGGGACCATTTAGGGATCTGGGGCAAAAATCTGTCTGGGGATTGGTCCTGCTTTAAGCAGGGGGTTGGATTAGATGACCTGCTAAGGTCCCTTCAAACCCTCATATTCTATGAAGAGATGTAAGATGCATTATGAGATTTCCTCCTACATCTGAAATATTAAGCATTAGTCCAGCTACTTTCTTTCTTTCCTTGAGCGCTCTCTTTGCTAATCTGCAGCATTTTTCTCTGCTTCCCAACCCTTCTAACTTTTGAATTCATAGGATGGAAGGTACAATCTGAGATAGCCAATTCCAGTTTGTGTGTTCTGATAAATCCAAAGAACACACAAATCTCCCAAGAATACAGTGGGCCTTACACTACAGTGACCTTAGATTTTTCCAACATCAACAACTGAACATACTGTGGTTGACCCTACTTCATAATAATAAGAAGAACTTTTAATGTGGTCTGATTTGGGACCCAGCCCTGTACCCCTTATTGAGGTGAATGCTTTCCTCTAACTTTCAGTGGGCCCAGATATTCATGTAAAGGCACCAGGATTAGGCTGTAATTAGAGCTAGGGGAACATTAGGGAAAAGGAGAGAGACACTTTTGTGAATTTTGAATGGCCCTTGGATTTTGTTCAGGTTTGCAGTTGCTTGACCATTGGTATGGATAGGATTTTTTGCTCATGGGAACATTGGAAAAGAGCTGTTCTTCATATGGATACTAGGATGAACATACAAAGGAGGGCATTTAGCTCAAATATGGGGACTCCTATTATCTAAGGATTTGGATGTACAGACTTGGATAGTTCAAGCTCTCTCTAACAGATGATAAATATTGTTTTAAAAACAAAGTTTATTTGTAAGTACTTTGAGAGAAATAATGTTAGAAGACATGATGAGACTTGGATAAATTAAAACTACCTACTGTAGAATCCTATGGAACAACTTGTGGTCCCCTTACACCACTATCACTTCAATTTCAATAGGACCACTTGTGGAGTAAGCTGGTACTATTCAGTGTCAGGCTATGAACTTTTTGAAGAAATTGAATTTTCCAATTAACAATAGACATGATAAAAAAAACAACCCTCTTCTAAACAAAGATTTTATATATCCTGGGGACAAAGCCTGTTACGTACCAAGTCCCAAAATTCCCAGCGAAGTCAATGGGAGTTTAAATTCTCAGCACCTCTTTGGCTTTGAGCCATTCTAATGGGACTTTTTTAAAAACATTTTCCTTTCAGGAACTGCAGCTGCCATAAAAACTGCATTTTAAAGCAATTGCTTTTCAGCCAATTGTGGTTTTAAGGAGTTACTTTTTCCCCTTCTTCTGAAAACACTCACATTCTTAATGGGCAGAACATCTGGAACAATTTACCTAAAATGGCAATGTAATCTCTAATGGCAACAATTCTCCTCTTACTGAATAATCTGATAAAGAGCCTTGTAATATTCTCATAAGGTTTGATTTTGCTCTCACTTAAACTGTTGTAAATCAGGAGTCTACCCCAAAAGTAGAATTGCACTGGTGTTAAGCAACGGCGGAAGCAGGCCTGTTGTACATTTCTAACATGAAATTTTATAAATGGTTAGAAAATGACTCTGGTGAATTTGTATGTACTTGAGTCGTGAGTCAGACAGAGTAGTTGCTGCTTATCCAAATGGTCAATCAAAAAGACCTGCTTAATTCTCAAGGTATTTTGCAAGTATTTCATTTTTCAAAACCTGTTACTGGAGATTACACTGCTCTTCTCCACCTCCGAGCAGCAATATATAAAACAAATTAGTCTTTGGAAGACAGTAATGCTGAAACTATAACTGAGAATAATTTCCCTTGGGGGTAAAAATATTTGTGTTAAATGAAATGAAAAATCAACTTAAATGTTGGTATGAATGCCTAAGGGAAAGATATTTAGTAATTGTGATAAGCTCCTACCAAAGTTTTTTCTCTTGCCAAGGAATAAAGGAAAAGATTTCCATTAAAATTATGTTATATATGAATTATGCTTTGCCCAGAGGGACTACAGAAAATTACAGCCTTTATATGCTGTAATTTAGAGGGACATGACACCTACTTTGGGATGTACTAGACATACTACTAGATTGATGAGTATTAAGTGTTTTCATAGTAAAAAAAAATCCCATGCTGAAAAGACAATCTTTGTGTGGAACATACACACAAAATAATTCTACTGTTTGCCTTTTAAGAGCTTGATTCTGTTTTGTTCTTCAATAATGCACAGAAAATTTGGATCTTTATATAGCTGATTAGCCTTATTTAATGCACACGCAACATTCTAACTAATGAAGTGATCAGTTATGATATGTTAAGATCTTCCTAAGTATCGGATAATACTTGGCTTAGGATAGGCTTGTCTAGTGGTTCTTGCCAGCAGTTAAAAGGCCAGGTCTTCAGCTGGTATAAATAACTGTAGTTCCACTGAAGCCAATTGCACTATTCTGATTGACACTAACCCAGAAAAATCTAACATTAATGAAACAGAGATTAAGGTTATAAAACCCTCATAGCCTCTACTTTGTCAACAAGGAATAATCCTTCATGGCTTTGGGTGCGGGGAGACAGAGCAGGAAATCAGGGGACAAAGAGCAGCTCCCTGTGAAAGCTCAGCAGTTCCAATTGCAATTTAATATTCTGACCTGCAAAGCTGTCTGCCATGCATCCTAACATTTACTGTCAGCAACAGTGGCCTTACTTCTGTGAGATTTATCAAGTGGCACAGGGATCATGTCATTTCAAGGGGGCTACGTCTCCATCTCTTGTACACACCCAGACCAGAAGCCATACTGTTATTCCCCTTTTGTAGTTTTTTCTAACTCTAGAAGCTGCAGCAGAGACTAAAGTCCTCTGCTTGGCAAGCTATACTACAGTCACATCTCCTGTCTTTCTGTTCTTCTTTGGGTAAGAGAGGTCACCAAAAACTATGGAGCCTCACAAACTTGGGGAACTACTTGAGCAAAACCTCAGAGGAGACTTCATGCAGGCAAGAGGCGATTGAGCATGGTGAGGAAGACAGCATCACCAATGTCTGGAGAAGAGAGACCCGTCAGAGTTAGTAAAGGACCTGGTTGGAACTTGACATAACTTACAATGCTCATGGCTCTTACTAGGTTTGAGAGTGAGCCATTTCTGGGTGTAGAACCATGTGCTATGGTAATACAAATTATTATACTAAAGTCAAGCACTCAAAAATTAGGAAGTGTCAGAATTAAGGTTTCCTGTGCTACTTTAATTCAGTCTCCTTGTGTGCATACATTATGATACACTCTTATAAGTCATATACTAGTTTTTACACAAGGCCTTTGCTTCATTCAGTGCACAGGATAGATGATTCTCTGGGAATGAATCAGGATTGTGTGGTGAAGGAGACTGCTCTCTGTAGGACCTTTGCCTTGTTGGTTGCAGAAATTGGAAGGCATGTAGTGAACATGGCAAGGGATGGCAGGAAGACAAAAGGTGGTCTCATTTCCAGGGCAGCATTCAACTGCCCTAACAAACTGGATTCTATCCCTGCCTTTGCCACAGTATGTCACCTGGGGCAAGTCACTTAAACCAACCTTCTTCCAGGTGGTCACTAATTGTGGGCTGCTCATTTTCTGGGTCCCTCACTTGAGGCCCCAGGGTCTGATTTGCAGAAGTGCTGAGCACCCACAGCTGCAACAGAACTCTATATATTCAAAGCACAGCTTCTAGTCAGTGCTAGATAATGCTAAGTACTCTGAAAAATCAGGTCCTAGGTATCTCAAAATTGAGCATCCACATTTAGAGGATAGTTTTGAACTTAATCTCTGTGCCTCACCCCTCCTCACCTCACACAGGTGTTGTGAAAATAAATTCATTAATGTTTGTGAAGCACTCGGATACTGTAGCGATGGTTCAGCCTGCCTGGCTGAATTACATATTACAAATAAACACTAGTACAGTAACAGTATCTTTTTGCAAGATACTATCCGAAAACCTACCATATCACTGGTGAGCTGAGCTGCAAAAATTACACATCTATGAAATGGTCTGTACTTTGAAGCATCCGAAATGTTGATTCATAGACAAGGTCTACCTTATAGAATAAGCTATAATCATGTGTGGTATGGCAGTCAGTGAAACTCCATTTTACCTCAGATACCCAAATTAGTATTAAGAGTGGGTGACTTAAATTTTGGAACCTCCGTCTTCTTTTCAGCCAGCGGTCCCTGCTTGAGCATATGCTGCAGAATGGCTTACAGCGCTGTGCAGAAAAGGGGTGTCCCAAGATGGGCAGGGTTGGGAGTCAGTGTGACCTAGTTCCACAACCCTTCTTCCAGCTGTTGTTCCCACAAGAAGGTCAGTGCCTAACTAATGGAAGAGGACATTTGAAGAAGAGTTTTCCTCCACTTTAGGCTTTTAAATGGGAAGGGACAATCTGGTCATAAACGTCTGGTGAAATCACTTCTGGAATGGGATTGCTTATCCAGTAGCATAAAATGGTTGTTAGCACCATTAATTTTCAGTCTTGCATTTTTAGGTCAGTTCAGCTTGGTCCCAACTCCTAGCAATGAAGATATTGAAAGGAAACTTTTTCCTATACTTTCTCTGCATTGGCTTGTAATTGTCTTTTGTGTCTTTAAACTGGGATTTCATTTTAGCTTGAAAGAGTCTGTGGCCCTCTTTTGAACTGTCCCTGAATAAAATATTTTTCCTTTGGTATATAGAAATGTTTACTGCCAATCATATGCTGAGCTTGAGAGTGAGAAAGAAGCGAAATAGATCAGATGTGTACTTCCTCAGTTCTATTAATAGCAATGGAACCTAGTTTTCATTCAGTGAGGGAAGCACCTTTCACTAGTAGACTGCTGGGACTGATGAAAAGAAATCAGATTTACAGTGAAGGGAAAAAAGTTTTTGGGGTTGGCCAACTCTAAATCGAACTGTTAAGAGTGGACTAAGTAGAGCTAGGCCATTAGTGACCAGGAACCAACAGTTAGAGAGTTAAGAGTGTATAAATGCTGCTTTCAGGTGTTCCAGACAATAATAGGGCTGTGTTCAGGTGACACAAATATTTCCTTTTTGTCACAATTTTGGGGACACAAGAAAAAATCTATGGCCAGAAGAGTTAATGACAATGAGTTTTTTCAATATAGTAGGAACAAAAAGAATCCTGACAATAGTATCATTCCATTACTAGATGGAAATGGTAGAATTATCAATAATTCGGAAAAGACAGAAATGTTCAATAAATATTTTGGTTCTGTTTTTTCCTCAAAATATATGACCTAGTCTCATTATATGGTGATGATAACACTATTTCCATTTCACTAGTAGCTTTGGAAGATGTTAAACAAATCTACTAAAGTTAGACATTTTTAAAACAGCAGGTCCAGATAAAACTCTTGGATGCAAGTTAAAACAGCAGGCTAAGATGCTTGCTGGACCATTACTGTCAATTTTTAGTAAGTCTTGGAAAACTGGGAAAGTTCCAAAAGACTGAAAAAGCAAATGTTGTGCCAATTTTTAGAAAGAGTAAACAGGATGACCCAGGTAATTACAAGGCCTCTCAGATTGACATTGATCCCAGGCCAGATAATGGAGTGGCTAATAAGGGACTCAATTAATAAAGAATTAAAGGAGGGTAATGTAATTAATACAAGTCAATATGAGTTTATGGAAAATAGGTTCCTGTCAAATTAACTTGATATCTCTTTTAATGTGATTACAAGTTTGGTTGAGAAAGGTAATAGTGATAATGTAATAGACTTCTCAAAGGCATTTGACTTAATAACACATTACATTTTGATCCATTAACTAAACCAATGTAAAATTAACATGGCATACATTATATGGATTAAAAATTGGCTAACGGATAGGTCTTAAAAGGTAACTAAACAGGGAATCATCATCAACAGTGTGGATTTTCAGTGGTGTCCTGAATGAATCAATCCTTGGCCATATGCAATTTAACATTTTTAATCAACAAAGTGAAAGAAAACAAAACAAAAATCGCCACTGATAAAGTTTGCAGATGATACAAAAAATGAGGGGGTGATAAATAATGAAGAGGACAGGTCACTGATTCAGCGCGATCTGTATTGCTTTGTAAACTGGGTGCAAGCAAATAATATGCATTTTAATATGGCTAACTAGAACTGTATATTTCTAGGAACAAAGAATGTAGGCCATATGTATAGAATGGCGGGTCTCTATCCTGGGAAGCTGTAACTTTGGGGGTTGTGGTGGATAATCAGCAGAACTTGAGTTCCCAATGTGATGCTGTGGCCAAAAAAACCTTCTGCTATTCTGGGATGCATAAGTAGGGGCATCTTTAGTAGGGGTAGACAGATTATTTTACCTCTGTACTTGGCATTAGTGTGACCACTGCTGGAATACAGTCTCCAATTCTGATGCCCACAATTCAAGAAGAAAGTTGATAAATTGGAGAGGGTTCAGATAAGAGTCACAAGAATGATTAAGGGATTAGAAAAAGTGACTTATGCTGATAGACTTGAAGAGCTCAATCTGTTTAGTTTAGCAAAAAGAGAAGACTAATGGGTGACTTGATTACAGTCTATATCTACATCGGGAACAAATAGGGGGTTCTTTAATCTAGCTGAGAAAGGTTAACATAATCCAGTGACTGGAAGCTGAAGCTAGAAAAGATCCATCTGGTAATAAGGTGTACGTTTTTAATCGTGAGGATAAGTAACCATTGGAACAATTTATCGAACAATGGAACAATGGTGGATTCTCCATCACTGACAATTTTTTTAAAATCAAAATTGGATATCTTTCTAAAAGATCTGCTCTAGGAATATTTTTGGTGAAGTTTTATGGCCCAGACTAGATGATCACAATGGTCCCTTCTGGCCTTGAAATATATTTATCTATTCACTGCAGTGGGTGGCTATAGTTGTTTGGGGGTCGGGAACAAGGCATCCGCCCCTTTCAATAAGTGTAGCAGCTTCTTTGTGGAAAGTTGCCAGTGTCTTTTCCTTTTCTCTCTCTCCTTTCTTTCACCCACATTCCTGCCAATATAAATATTCAGCTCCTAGAATTGCAGCAAGGTGGCTGATCTCTGATAGGATTAGTGAAAACTGGGCAGGCAGAGGATGGAAGAACTCTGAATCTAGCTCTCAGGAGGAGCAGAAGACTGATTCTGTGAAATACTTTACAGGGGCTCTAGTTTCTGCATATATTGAGCAAGATTTCAGGGACTCAATAAACCTGGCATCAATATGAATTGACCAGCCTGTCCCATTTAAGACAAAAAGAACTAGCCAGTGCCAAGTGCTACAAAAATAGACACTTTAATTCAACTGAAAAGTCCTCTTTTGCTTAGTGGCACCCACAGCTCAACCACCTGCATCCATCGATTAACCTAAGATCACTTCTGCTCTAAACAGAACCATTGGCACCAACCAAGAGTTATAATTAATCAATTGGAACCAAGTGAAAACACAAGTCACAACCTCTGTTTCCACAATTTGCTCAACTTGCTATGTGTCTCTTACACTGCAGCCTCATCCATGTTCTGGGGTTAAGTGTACTACTGTAAGTTTAAGACTTGTTTTTTCTCTGATAATGCGACAAGGTACAATGTGGACAGTTGAACAGCTGTGTCCCCTCAAGTCGCCATTCTAGGGTGCCTTTTACTCTGCTTTGCTGTGAGACCAACCACTCCTGGGCAGACTTGTCCCCAGAAATGTGTGTCTTGTACTGCCCCGCTCCCTCCTGGACAATACAAGCTCATAGAAATTCTGTTATTTCATCAATGGAAAATGATATGCACAAACCCTGTTATCTCAAGTGAAGGTTCCCAAACATACTGGTTTAGATAAAACAATAAAACAAGTTTATTAACTACAGAAAGATAGATTTTAAGTGATTACAAGTAATGAGACATAAAAGTCAGAATTGGTTACAAAGAAAACAAAAATTAAAATGTAAAAAAACCCCTACTTTATCAAGCTAAATGAATTTAGAGCAAAGATTTTTCTCACCACATGCTCTTTACAGTCTTTATTGGCTAGAAACTTCCAAGACAGGGCCCCTCCCAAATTCAGTTTTCTTTCAGGTACTATTGCTGCTGTGAGCAGAGAGAAAGGGAGGAGAGAGGGGTAATTTGTGTTGTGTGTTCTCTGTTCTGATACCTTTCTCTCCTCTTTGAGGATTATCTCCAGCTGGGGTACAGATGACAGGAGGTCTGTGGGATGGGACCTCCAGCTGTTTCTTTGCCAATATGTAAATTTCTCATTTACACCCTTATTCCTGGCAAAGAACAGCCACTTTAACTAGGTCATAGTCCACTTGATTTTGTTGACCCCTGGCTTAGCTGTTGGTTTGTCTTTTATTTCTGAGGAACTGATCTGTGCCTGCTTTTCTAAACTTGGAGCATGTTACAGAAATGTTGTACAGTAGAATCATATAACTTTACATACAACGTTGATACGCATTTTACCAAGACAATAATGTTCAGCAGATTATGAGTTTTCAGATGAACCTCAGAAGGCATATTTTTGTAAAAAAAATTATCTCATTTTGTAAAAAGGGTGAACATAATGGTACAGGCTGTCACACATAAGTTGATTTAAGTAGGCAGGCATTATTGTGGCATGATTCTGGCTGACCAAAGGTGCTTCATTAAGATGGGTTATAGTATAGGCTGATTTTTAGCATCTGAAAAGTATTTTGGCTTTAATTTTTTGCTGTATTCAGGTTCTTTTTATGTTATTTGGGTTTTGCAGATTAATTGATTTGGACAGACTCCAGGTGTTCCATATCCATTTTCAATCCAGTCCTAATATACAATTATTTTGTATATAACTCTGCCTCTAAATTGGTTGAATTGGTGTTATTGAAATGGAATACATATAAATACTTCCTAAGAAATACTTGAGATTTATTTACATCATTTTAAAATTCTAATCCAAAAAGTTAACACTGGGGTCATACAAAATGTCACATTTACATTTAGTAACAGTATCCTGAATAAATATTTAGAAAAACTGCAGAGGTTTATTTTAATTAAACCTGTTGTAAATGAAAGATCGGATAAATAATGCAAATACTAATAAATTTTCCTGATTCAATTCACACTGTTGGCAGCAGCAGAGTTAGTTTCTAAACATTTTTAAATAGTCAACATCTGAGCATGATCATTTTCATTTTTTCCATTATTTGTTGCCTGTGTATATACACTTTGGCTGATTCTCAATCTGTTCATTTCTGCCTGCAAAAGGATGCTTGATATTTTGTTAATCCTGAAAGAATCATAACATAAACAGCTCAACCCCAGACAGGACCAGTCTGAAGGCAGAGTAACCACTCTATTCCCAGAGGAGCTGACCGAAGCTATCTGACATGGTGATCGAAGTCCACAAGACTCATCATCTTGAGACTTCAAAGTCCATATGGATGTCATCTCTGATCAGATAACCTAAAATGTCCCCTATCCACATTAGACGTCTTGCAGGTAAACTCTACACTCTGTCACATGGCTGGCCACACCATGACCTGATTCTTCAGGCTGGATGTGGACAAAAGTAATCAAGGAACTAGCTCCACACCCAATTTTGGGGAGAACACATCCTCCAGGTGAAAATGGGAATACACCCCCCGCTCCACTCAAGAAGAAGCTACTGTCATGGTCTGTCACTAAGTTCCAAAAAAAACCTTATGTAAGGGAAAAAAAAAAAAAAACTTACCCTACAAAGAGGCCCAGGAGCAAAAGACTTAGTGAGGAGCTCTACCCCCCCTGACTACTGAAGCACCTTTTCCGATTCCACTGCTCACTCCATTGTTCAGATCTCCAAGGTTCTCTGATGACCTTCACCAAAATATGCTGGAAGGAAGGAGACAAGTATTAATGGTGGGAAATGTTATTTGATATGAGTAAATTCCAGTACAAAGATATGTTTCAAACCTATGTCATGACAGGGAAGGAGGCAAAGAAAATCAGCTTGTCCTCTGCCAAAGCTGCAGGAAAGTCATGCCATATACAGTATCAGAGGAGTAGCCGTGTTAGTCTGGATCTGTAAAAGCAGCAAAGAGTCCTGTGGCACCTTATAGACTAACAGACATATTGGAGCATAAGCTTTCGTGGGTGAAAACCCACTTCGTCGGATGCATGTAGTGGAGCTCATGCTCCAATACGTCTGTTAGTCTATAAGGTGCCACAGGACTCTTTACTGCATGCCATATACAGTGTCTCCAGACCGAAAATCAGTCAGTAAACCCAGACTGCAAGAAATGTGTTTGACGCTTGCTTTACATCAGACATAAATAGCACCATCTCCCAGCTTTGTTAGTGCCTAGTTATGGAAAGTGAAAATGAAAGCAATATTGGTGGGAAGAGGAAAGGGTTTTGAAGACCTTATCAACCAGAACACCTCTATCTCACCCTCTTTTAAGTGAATTTGCCCTCAGATTTGTCAATCAACCTGAATCTTTTGAGTTCTTTTTTAGACTTCTCACTAATAATGGGTACCCAAATAGGCATGCCAACCAAAAGTGTCATCTTTCTCTGGGTGGCTAGAAGACTGTGCCCTATCGTATATGACTGAGACCTGACCACATTGGCACACATCCCTGCCCTCCAGTCTATCAGTCTACCTAGGAATGAAACCACACACTCTAAAAGACTGTGACCTGGTACAGAAAGAAACAGCCCATATCCTAAGTGACACAGACCACTGTTCGTCTGTTACTCCAATTTCTACACCAGCCTCTCAATGAGTAGAGTCAAATTAAAAAGGTTCCATTTTGGTATTTAAAGCCCTCCATCAGATTGTCTCTGGCTACTTCATTCTGCAACCATGACCTCCTACAACAACTCTGTTCTGCTAGAACAATTAAACAGCTGATCAATAGGGGAACACAAGAGACAGAACTTCCTCTACTACCAAACCAAAAACTGGTGTTCACTGCCAAAAGAGATAAGAATTCAGAGAAATTAGTTTTGCATTTAGTTCTTAAACTAACCTAACATTCCCTGTTTATTTTAACAAATTCTATATCCAAAATAAGCTATTTACTTGTACCTATGAGGAAAGGAAATGAGAGAAATGATTTCAATTTTTAAAAATTTGAGGCACACTGGTACTGTGGTGAAGAGTGCAGAATAACAGATTTGTAAATATATTACCCTACAACATTCTCATAAGAACTAGAGAGCAGGATTCCAAAAAGAGAACTATATGGTAAAATTTGTGATATGATGTAAGGAAAAAGTAAGTGCTACACTGGTGGCTATAATAAGAATATTACATTTATTTTTAGATACAGGAAACTATAATATATGTAACACCATGAAAAATTGTGTGACCCATAAAATGAATAATTTGTTCAACCACATAAAAAGTTGGCAAGATCTTATGGTTAGACTTTCTTAAAACACACAAACATTTGAGATTTTGGGATTAGTCCTCCCAAAGGGTCTTATACATAGCTCATCAAAGTTAAAAAGATGAAATGTATGTAATTAATCAAGTAACAGGAAAAAATTGAAATAACTAAATTGAAATAACCACACTGTGTAGTTAATAAAGAATCAATGCATACAGAGCTTATAGGATCAGGCACTTTATTTGATTATCAGTTCATGGAGGCTCCATATACACATTTAGAATTTTGTATAAAAATGGATCGCCATATTTTTCACTCCAGTCTATTGATTTTTTTCTCTGCATATGGATATCTGCCAGTTACCAATATGAGAGCCTCTATATATCCTCAGAGCCCTAATGCGTCTACATCTTTGTTCCGCCAGTCTCTGCAGTTCCATTTTTCCTTTCTCATGAGTACACTGGAACCTTGCCCAATCTCCATTTTTCTAGTGGAATGGCTTGACGCTTACAAATGAAAGTGTATTTATCAATGTGTCTTTTTTCCCCTGAAATGATTTTTGCCCTTAAAGTTTTGAATTTAATCAAAATGTATGGGCAAAAAATTGTGCCTTCCCCCAGGTCCCACCCCACCCAAAAATGTTTATCTTTTTTTCCTTTACTAAAAATTGGAGTTTGGTATATGAAAAATTGATAGCCAGTTTGATAATGTTTCAACACGGCTGGTGATCAGAATCAGCTCCAGAGAGAACTGAAACTTGTCTAACACACACAACCACAACAGCAGCAGAACTTGCTAAGGATCTTATGTTGCTGTTACTGCCTCCTTGCCTTCACCCTGGTCCCCACTCCATCAGATTCTACACCCTGACCCTCCTCTTACATCTTGTCCCTATTCAGATTGTAACATCTTTGGGGCAGGGATTATGTTTGTTTTGCACCTAGCACAATGTGGCCTGGTCCTCAGCATGGCCTCTAAACTCTGCTCATTTGTACCCATGCTTAAATACTGAAAGGGTTTAATGGGTGTAATTGAGAGTAAGAATTTAATCCTTAAACAGCAAGAAGGGATAGTTAAAAAGGCATTATGTAAATTCAGTGAATAGGTGTGTCACGCCCTGGGAAGTTCTCTCAAAGCTTCACACAGACACAGCAAAGGATGAACATAGAGGGTGAAATTCTGGCACTGTTGAAATCAATTGAAAAAATTCTGTTAAATCAATGGGGCCAAGATTTCAACCAAGCTACCTATTGTCTCTTCATATTGTCATTTTGACTATTCCTGTTATTGACATTGCAGAAATTCCTACGCACACCCTTCTCCGTGGCTCAAAGCTTTTCAGTCCTACACCTTTCACCTTCATCAGGTCAGCTCATAAATAGTTGTAAGGTTGGTTGTGTTTTTTCCCCTTCTGTCTCTTAAAACAATGGAATAGTTATTAAATATTTTTTACTCCATCTCAGTTAAGTTTTCCCTGTCTAGTTAATAGTAACAGCTCCTAAATTCTCATCAGTAACTGTCTGTTTAACACTTCAGTATCTGAAGCAATTTATATCTGGGGATTTGATTCATTCCATTATAAAGATTGGAACTACTTTCTAAATCTGGATTTAGATACCAGTACAGATTATAAATCCCCTCCTCATGCTAGCACCTTCCCTTCCCCTAAAGCAACTGATTAACTATTATAGCAGTTATAAAAAAAAAGAGATAAAAATAGTGAAATTGCATGTTGTTGCTGTTTAATTTTTGCTGCTGTGGTTTTCCGTTTGTGTTTATCTGTACATTGTAGAATACTATTTTCTATTTGTTTACACCAGATTATAATCACTCTTTGCAGAAGTTTATGCTGCAGTATCTGGAACTATATTGCATGATTGGTTCTATTTGCCTTTCAAGTCACTGGAGGGAGCTAGGTAAACATGTACAATTACAGTGGAACTAGAGCTGTTGGAGCAAAAGATAACAAAATTTCAAACCAGGTTAAAAATAATAATCTGGAAATACTGTAAAACCATGAATGTTTAAAACCCCATAAAAACTAAACTTAACTATGTAAAGACAAGGACACAGACTGTTCATCTAGTTGGTTGGAGAATCCTTTACTGAAGTAATTTGCCTGCTCAATAAAAACAACAAAAAAGCACAGTAGATATGCAGATTCAGAACGTCTATTTTTAGGGCTGTCAATTAAATTGCAGTTAACTCATGTGATTAACTCAAAACAATTAATCGTGATTTAAAAAATTAATTGTGATTAATTGCACTGTTAAACAATAGCATGAAATTTATGAAATATTTGTGGATGTTTTTCTACATTTTCAAATATATTGATTTTTATTGCAACACAGAATACAAAATGTACAGTGCTCACTTTATATTATTTTTATTACAAATATTTGCACTGTAAAAATGATAAACAAAAGAAATAGTATTTTTCAATTCACCTCATACAAGTACTGTAGTGCAATCTCTTTAGCGTGAAAGTGTAGCTTACATAACCAAAAAAAAAAAAAAAAAGTAACTGCACTCAAAAACAAAACCATGTAAAACTTTAGAGCCTACAAGTCCACTCAGTCCTACTTTGTTCAGTGATTGATCAGCCAATCGCTAAGACAAACAAGTTTGTTTACATTTACTGGAGATACTGCTGCCTGCTTCTTATTTACATCACCTGAAAGTGAAAACAGGCGTTCCCATGGCACTTTTGTAGCCAGCGTTGCAAGGTATTTACGTGTCAGATATGCTAAACATTCATATGCCCCTTCATACTTCGGCCACCATTCCAGAGGATGTGCTTCCATGCTGATGATGCTTGTTAAAAAAATAATGCGTTAATTAAATTTATGACTGAACTCCTTGGGGGAGAATTGTATGTCTCCTATTCTGTTTTACCCACATTGTGCCACATATTTCGTATTATAGCAGTCTCGGCTGATGACCCAGCACATGTTGTTCATTTTAAGAACACTTTCACGGCAGATTTAACAAAACACAAAAAAGTTACCAATGTGAGATTTCTAAAAATAGCTACAGCATTCGACCCAAGTTTTAAGAATCCAAAGTGCCATCCAAAATCTGAGAGGGACGAGGTGTGGAGCATGCTTTCAGAAGTCTTAAAAAAGCAACACTCCGATGCCGAAACTACAGAACCCGAACCACCAAAAGAGAAAATCAACTTTCTGTTGGTGGCATGTGACTCAGATGATGAAAATGAACATGCATTGGTCATCAGCACGGATGATGTCCTCTGTAATGGTGGCTGAAACATGAAGAGACATATGAATCTTCAGTGCATCTGGCACGTAAATATCTTACGACACCGGCTTCAACAGTGCCAGGCAAATACCTATGCTCACTTTCAGGTGACATTGTAAACAAGAAGCAGGCAGCATTATCTCCTGCAAATTGTAACCAAACTTGTTTGTCTGAATGATTGGCTGACCAAGAAGTAGGACTGAGTGGACTTGTATGGTCTAAAGTTTTACATAGTTTGATTTTTGAATGCGGTTATTTTTTTATACATAATTCTACATTTGGAAGTTCAACTTTCATGATAAAGAGATTGCACTACACTACGTGTACTAGGTGAATTGAAAAATACTATTTCTTTTGTTTTTTTACAGTGCAAATATTTGTAATAAAAATAAATAAAGTGAGCACTGTACACCTTGTATTTTGTGTGTAATTGAAATCAATATATTTGAAAATGTAGAAAACATCCAAAAATATTTAAATAAATGGTATTCCATTATTGTTTAACAGTGCGATTAATTGCTTGACAGCCCTATTATTTTTATTTATGCAGTGCTATTATAGACAATAGATTGGTTACTAATACCTAAATATTTGTGTGTAATTGACATCTGACAAAACCTAGCTTTTGAAGTTATTGCATGTCCCCATGAAGTGTACACTTACTTATATATCAAGTATTTATAACACCAGACACTGGGTATTTTCCTTTTTATACATAAAATCTAAGATAGTGTTTACATAAGTCTATTGGTAAAGTATCTTCCCTGCTTAACTTACTTCTAAGAGACTTCAGATTGATATAATTACAAAAACCCTTGCCTTTTATTTTTGTTTAACCCACCAAAACAAGAAAATCCTCTGAAATCATTTTCCAGACTTTTCAGTAAATCATATTTGTGATAAGATCACTTATAGGAAGAGATGTTAATATTATGTTTCTAATTCTATATAGCCCAATATTTGCTGACTCTCCCCCTGCTTCAGATAAAGGGCTGCAGGACTGGACTCCAAGTCAGTGCTCTAGTCCAAATGAGAAACTTGCTGGATGCAATCCAGTAGATTGCAGTTTTGCCTCTGACTTCTCTATTAAGTAAAGTTTAGTTGACCTGTCAACCATAGGGAAAATGTCATATGGATAGGGTGGAAAGAAGCACTTTTGGTCTTCTTGGAGTGGATAGAGCATAGCAGTTGGTGAAAGCATCTGAAGAGTCTCTGGGCACAGGTTTGGGGTGGAGAAAGATAAGGGCCTTGGCAAAGGGTTAAGATAGCAGAAGGGGCATGTAGATGAGTCCTCCTTGGGCTTTTCCCCCTTTGGGTTGGAGCCTCTGGACACTGGGTGGACCCAGCGCAGTTCTCCTTTCTTAGTCCTTACAGTGAGCTCTGCCCTTTTTGAGCCTTCTCTAATTTCTTTACTGCTGTGAACCAAAAGGGAAATAAAAAAATGTTCCAATGAAACCAAGAATAAACTTTACTTGAAGCCAGCTCAAAAAAGAGACAGTCAGCAAGCGGTTCTCCTGTTCTTTGGAGGTGCCTGCCTGCGTTGTGGTTTTACAGGTAGCCAGGTAGCTGAATCAAGCTCTCCCTGTCAGGCTTACCTTGGGAGTTCACTGTACTCCTCATAGGGCTATGAGTGAGGATCGCCGGTATAGGAGTTCCTCCTGCCGCTTCAGGAGCCACTCTAGCTGCTTCTGGCTCAAGGTGTCCTTCTCCACCTGCTTCCTGCTTTTTAAAGGCCTCCTCTCTACCGCATGATAGGCAGGGGTGGGGTTACCTCTGCACACAGAGCTTCTCTATCCTCTTCCCCATCAGAGTGGGATTTATACACCCCCATCACAGAGCCCCTGCGGAAGAGAAAGCTGGGACATACTTAAGTATCTTTTATTCATATAGGGACAGATCCTATTTACTTCAGCTGGAGTTAGGGTACTCAGTGGCTCTGAAAATCAGGACCAGAGGTTTCAAGGGTTTTTTTAATAGATTGTTCCAAATACAGATCGAGCAAAATGACTGGGTTTGTGTCCAAATCCATCCTGAGTCAGGGATTTTTGTTACTTCACCTCTAGTATAATCTGGAAAGAGCTGTACCTGCAGAGACAGGCAAATAATTTAGCTCAGGTAAAAGGTTGTTAAGTAAAATTCCTAATGCTTTGGCCAGTCTGGGCTTCTTGGTTAACACGATAGACACACACATGTGGGAACCACAAGGTTCCTGGTCCTGGTTTGGTTTGCAGTAACATACTAAAGAGATACGTTCATCGAGTCCAGGCAGTAGCTAGGGACACCACTAACTGGCTGTCTAGTTACCACCAGCCAGACAAAAAAACATCTACTGCTTAGCAAAGGTGATGCCCATCAGGATGCTTGTGCTGAAGACTGACTTACTGATTTCTTTTCTTGCTGTGCTGCTGGTAGTAATAGCCATGAGCTGCTCGATTCATGCTGCTGAAAGTTTCCATTCTGAAAAACAGCGGACTGTAACAAGAAACTTACATATGGGAAAATAACAGAGTGCCATGCCGGGCTCCATTATGGCAGTTTTAAGTGAACTACATTGAATTTGATCTAGAAAAGATGTTATGAGTACAGTATTAGACTCTGACCGCTTGAAATAACGAAGTGGACTGTAACAGCCTTTATTCTCTGGACACATAGGGCCAAATGCCATGCTGTAAGATATCCAATAAGATAGTGAGATTGCCCAGAGAGTACATTTGTTGCTTTTCACACAAGGCTAGGTGAATTTTGACTTAAACTGGCTTTGTTTGTTCATTCATTTTTGGGTGGAAAAGAGACAGATTTAGTGAGAGCAAAACATTTTGTAAATCCATGTCAATATCAACTTGTTTTGCTCAAAACTCTAAAAATATTCCCCAAAAAGTCTGAATGTTTCACTGACATTTTTGAAATGAAACATTGATTTTTTTAATTCCAAATAACTTTCAAAATTTCTTTTGTTTTGTTTGAAAAACTAAAAAGTGCTCAAAATTAATCATTTTGAGTCCAATAAAATGTTTTATTCAATTTAAAATAAATGTTTAGTTATTTTTTAATTCACCACAATTTTTTTTTAAGTTTTCGGTTCAACCTAAAATGATTTGCCTCCCATCCCTCAATTTTTCAGAATGGCTAAGGAACCAAAAAAAAAAAAAAAGGAGAAAGAAAAAAAGAAAATCTGTTGTTCGCCTTGCTCTATTTAAAAATTTAAGAAGTTAGGATTAATGATGTAATATTAATGCCAAAATTTCCAATGTTTTGCAAAGGATAATGCACAGCAAGCAGGTGCTAGCAAAGTCTAAGTCCCACAGTATTAGCTTGCCAACTGTCCTCCCATTTAGATTGCTAAGCCAAACTGATATCCACATCTGGTTTTTCTACCCCAAAGGAAAAAGTATCTAGATATTTGTCTTCACACATCATGAATACTTTGGTCTTTTTGAGATCTTTTTCTTCTATCAAATTTATTTTGTCTCCTGTTCACAAGTGTTTGATAGACAGCCCCAATCTTACCAACACTTACGCACATGCCTAACTTTTCTCCTGGGAGTGAAGTTTGTATAAGTGTTTTCAAGACTGGGACTAAGTCTCCAAAATCCTGTGTAGTTCCTCTATCAGTTTTTCCAGCTTTTATATGGTTACCATAAGAAGAAAACTCACCTTCAGATGAACATCAAGATATACTAAGCCAGATTCACTGCTGACATAAGATGGTGTCAATCTAACTCCAGTGGCATTACTCAACTTTACTCTAGCAGTGAACCTGGCCCATTGATCCAATAGGTAAAAATATTAATGGAGGAGATGCAGAAGGAAAACCTATTACCAGAGAGGCAAGTGTGCTTTAATCATTCTAAGCATCTTGGACCAATACAAGTCCAACAGCCGTCAGAGGACAAGAAACTTGTCACTACTGATTTGACCTAGGTGATGGGGAATTGGTGATGGGTAACACTGAGTCAGCTGTTTCCCTTAATGCCAGTCATTAATTATACAGATTTACTTCACTGTATAATAGTCATGAAGGAAGGAAAAAGCCCTCAGATTTGATAATCTTAAACACAGGTATCACCCTAAGATTGAATAACATTATTTAGAGTTAACTGTAAACAAAGACAGGACTCGTTCTTGCAGTATTAGTGCAAGATAAGAAGCATCTAATCTAGAGAAAACAATTACTTAGGGCTAGCTATGTGCTTAGCAACATGTTCCCTGCCACACTGCTAAATGTCAAAGCTACAGCCATGCTTCCCCGCTATCCTTTAAGTTGGAAATCAGCTTTGCCATTTATAACACATAGCATTTTACTGAGGCTCCTGATTGGGTGATATTTTTAGACGACGGATGAAAGATTTGTAGGTTAATAACTGTGCAGCATTCCTGTATTATGTTGGCTTTGGAGAGGCATTGACAATATAACAATATTGAACACTATTTATTTGTTCTACTCTGTGCTTTACTGAATTCATCATCTTATTCTGGCAACTTTTAATCAACTGAAGCAAAGTTCAGAAGAACTCTCATTAACACCAAAAGCCTATGTGCAACATCTCGAATAAAATTCAATTAAAGATCACAAGGTTGGTAATTGACAAAGCAAGAGTTCTTACGGTGGAATTAACCAAGATTTAACAATGCTTGCATGTCTGATCTCTTATGTAGACATATATACTTAAACAGTTTTATTATCTATTGGTATATTACCCTGCTAGCTTTCAAACTCTCAGTAAAGTATTTGAATAAAATAAATACAATTTAGACTGGATCGTGCACTGTTTACTCCCTGCATTCAGTGGGCATTTTGCTTGAGTGAGGAGTACAGGATCTTGGCCCATACAGCTCAGTCATGTAATCACTACTCACATAAGTTATTTACCTGTATTTGCAGGATTGGGCCTATAGTTTCCAGAACATAAACTTGCCTTTTTTTAAAAGGCTCAAATAATGTATATAGAAATGCAATAAAAAGTTGTCAGGTATCTTCGGCACCATTTTGTATTACAAGACGCTTGTCATATTAAGAGTAGGAAATAAACACTGCACACTATCTTCCAGTTGAAACATAATGAATATTACTAATACTACGTTCATCATTCGTGCGGTTTATATTTCATGGTGTGTGAATACGTCATGCCTCTTTCATTAGCTGAAGCAAATATACTTCTAAGTATAATCTTTTAATCTTTTCTCCTTGGAGATAATTTTTCACTGAAATAGACACAGTTTAAAGAAAAATATTATGGAACTATGACCAAGATTCATAAATACTTATGAGTTGGCTCTTTGTTTTACACAATAGTTCTACAGATGATCAAAAGGGACTCCTGAAAGGAAAGAGGCAGACAGACATTTTACCTTATCTGAAAAGAGGTGGAACAAGGAGAGATCAGGAGATTAAAATAAATACACTGTTTTTCCTCTTACTCTCCCCCTATTGCTATCTATGCTTATATAGATATAGATAGATCCAGAATAGTCAACAAGGAACAGTACACATCCAGTATAAGCCTCTTTAATCGGCTGTGATTGAGAATTTATAAGACGCTGTATTCCAGACAGACTTCTGGGGATCAGAATAGTGAACAGACCTGACATACCTCCTTAATTCTCTTAGGCTAAATCCTGCAGTCTTTACTCAGGCAAAAAACTGTCATTGAAAGTTTTCCACAGGTTAGCACTGCAGGTTTTAACCTATTGATCTTAACCTCTTACTTCTGTGACACCTTCATCCATATCTTCCCCCCCATTTTAAACCAAATATCAGCTTTACGTAATATATCTCTCCTAAAAGGTTTCACTAACTTTACAGAACGAATTGCCTGTATTATGATACCACTAGGGAACACCACTCATGGAAGCTGTGAAAAAATATCAATATTCATATTGCAAATAACTGCATGTGAAATGTGATATTTACACAGCTCATCACAAATCTGATCCAAAGCCAAGTTTCACCTTTTTCACCAGCAACTTGATTTTTAATAATTCAGTCAAAACTTTTATTTGCAGTGTACTAGACATTGGTTGACTGCTGCTGGAGGCCCCATCCAAAGAAAGTTGTACTTTAGGGGAAAAGAACAGTGGCCTCCAAAAGATGCCTACAAAAAGCACCCATGATCAGCTACTGGAGGAACCAATATCAATTAGTCTTCCACGGGCTTGATGGTCCAGGAGCAGGCAGAAGCTAATCAGGGCCCAACAGGCAGGATAAAAAGGTGTGGCTGCTGAGACAGATATTACAACCTCATGCAGTATCTTTGGGGAAACATATTGTATTAAGGCTATGAATGGTTAATCTATCATCATGGGTCAGGGATTGTATGCAACTCCAGGGAGAAGAGATGATACGAAGGGTTGCCACACCTCCACCAAGAACACTGCAGGGTGATTAGGGTGAGTCAGTCAAGTTGTAAACACCTCCAGAGAGGCACCATCCCTGGGAAGTTCTGCATATACTGATACAGTCTGGGTTTTCCAGAGACCAGACAGAGAACCGTCTTTTGGCATAAAAAACTGACCCAAGGCCTTTTTTCTGATCCAGAAAAGGGACAGAACCTTCTGTCGAAGGGGGCCCTCAACTCTTACAGAAGGGATTGGAAAGATTTTGGCCTACTGGGTCCCCATAAGACTGAGGGGTGATCTCTGATAAGCTTTAAGCATCCATATAGGAACCTTTATTGTTTTCATACATTTTCTTGTAATGTTTTTACCTTAAGAATAAATGTGCTTGCTTAGAAAGATGTGTGGTGAGTTGTAACTGCTGGCAATACACTGTTCATAGCACTTGAAGAGAAAGCAAAGCACAGGCACTGGCCTTTAGGCAGACTGGCTTGCTGGGGATATCACAGTGTAAGGCAGGGAGCTGTGCAGTCTTAAAGCCCCCAATCAGGAGGGAGAGAGAGACAGGACTCCATCTAAGAGAGGTGTCAGCTGGTAGCCAGAAACCTTAAGTGAGTGCTCTCAAGGGACCACAGAGGGGGAATACAGGCACAGTTACCCTGAAACTGACGGCTGCTTCCTCCAGTGGGCAGTTCTAAGCATAGATGACTTATGCCTCCTGATACAGGGGGTGGGGAGTACAATCTAAAAGGGAGGACACTTGACCACCCTATGTGTCTCCTCAGCCCAGAGACCTCCCTGCCCTGCCCACAGTCTGGGGCCACTGCACTCCCCCCACCCTACCAGAGTTACCTGTAGGCAGGGGAGGGCCTCCACCCTTTTCCAGCTGTGCCTCCCTGTTGGCATATTCGGCCGCTCTCCCTAACAGTCGGGCCTGGATGGGAAGTGGGAGGGAGCCACTTCTCCCACTGACAATTACCTGCATTGCTGATCTGTTAACTGGATTATGCCAGTGTTCAGAGCCACATCAGAAAGCTTCCAAAATTCTTCAGTGCAAGGTTGTAAAGCATTAAACTATTGTCAGCATGGAAGCCTCTTGTGACTAGGCAGCATGTTTTGTATAGTGTGAAGGAGAATACTAAATATTCCAATTCCCGCAAAAGGAGAAGGGAATTGTTCATCATCTGAGGCCTGTGATGAAATGGGCTCTACAGTTATTCTTCAGTAATTCAGCCAAACATACTCAGGTGTCTTAGTACCAAGAAGTAAAAGTCAGCCGCCTCCAATAAATGCTGTTATAATCAACTGAAGTCAAGAATGCCTGAATCAGAATGGAAATACATGCACCTACTTTCACTCTTATGTTCTATGAAAAGAAATACACATTCTGATGTAGTGTACATTAGAAAAGGTTTGCTGGGATGGCTATACAGGTATAGCTATCCCGGCAGGCCCTTCTAGTGTAGATATACTAGCAGCAAAGGCCTGCTTTCGCTGGCATAGCTTATACCAGTTACCAGCAAAAACATTTTCCCCATTATAACTGCATTTACATTGGGTCTTTTGCTGGTATAAGAAATGCCTTTAAAAAGCCAGCATCCCTAATCAACATTGTGATATCAGCAGAAGTTTTAATTGTAGACCTGGCTTCAGACAGTCCCTCCAAGGTCTGAGGCAAAGTCCATTGAAGTCAACAGAATGAACTCAATGGAAGTCTATGAGCTTTGGATCAGAACCCAGGCCTCATTTACTACCTGGAGCCCTACTGACCACTGAAACAAGTTAATTTGAGTTAGTTTTTCCTAAGAGAACATTTTAATTGTCTATTCTATTTTTTAGTACTAATATCAAAAAACACCTATGTAAGTGAGGTTGCAAAGCCTAAATTAAAGACCCTTGTAATGTCTAAAGATTTAGTAATATTCAAATGCTTAAAAGGAATAAGATCACCCTAGTTCAGAGAGACAGTGCAGAACCTTTCTATTTGAAGTCTGACTGATGTGGATGCTAATTATGCATCCAGCTAGGTGGGTCAGTAACAGAGCTGGGAGAACTGCTTGATAAAAGAAATCAACCCTTCATACATTTAGGGTTTAGAGGCAAACCTAAGTGAAAAGCCACAAATAATTCTGATTTCTGTTACTTTAGTTTATGATCATTTATTGCCAATACGCCATAGTGTTAGACATCAGTTCATAAAGAAGCTCCTTGGGGTAGTATATAACATAAAATACTTCCTTTCCCTAGGAGAAGAGGGGCGGGTTGCAGTACTTGCTGGAGCCCAAAATAGATTTGGGGTTATTGGTCTGTCCCTTAGCAAATTGATTAGGATTTCAAAGCAAAACACTCAGATGATTCTGAAGGTGTTCATAAGAAACCATTTTAATGAGCCATGAGTGTAGTGGCAAAGTGCTAAGAATTTCTCATGTCCCTTTAGAATGGAAATACAGGGACACCCTAAAGGATTACGGAGGAACAGCTTCATCTCTCTTATATCTTTACTATTCTCCCTCAGACATGGCCTTTTCTTTCTCACCGTACTCATATGCATCCCAGGCTCGGAACCCTTCTCCCATCACATGCATGTACACTAGAACTTGTTGCTCCACTTGAAGAAGCAAGAGGAGAGGCAGTAGCAAGGGACTGTGGCTTCAAAGAGCATGAGAGACACCTCTCTGCTCCTGGCCCAATAGCAACCCCCCAGGTGCCACAGTCCAAATCTAAATTCAGAGTATACTCAACTTTAGGATAAAAATTCCTGCACTTAGCAGAAATATTAGTGAGCAATAATCAATGACAAGATGTAAATTATGGCATCATGCACTTTTCTCCCACTCTCAACTTTGAATCTTCCACCATTCCACTACTACAGATACAATAACCTCTCAAAGCCTGTGCTCCCAGCCACTACCCTCACCTCATTCCAATCCCTCCTAGAAACTCATTTCTGCCGTGTTATCTACAAGAAATGAGTTAACAACAGAACAGGAGGATCAGCAGAGGCACATACCTAAACTGAGGAGTTGCGTGATTTTATTATTGTCTTACCACACCCACTGCCACTTTATTAACTGCCTTTGTTAACTCTTTGGGGTAGGGATCTTGAGCCTAATTCTGCCCTCAGGTGCACCTAGGCAAACCATTGATGTCTATGAGGTTTAAGTCAGTGGGTATAGCATTGTGTTGAGTTGGTAAAAACAAAAACATACACCAGTGTTCTTCTAATAAAAATAGGCTTTGAATAAAACTTTTGCCAAAAATTTCATATAATGTAATTTGATATTTTTCAACAAAATGATTCAAAACAAACTGTTCCCCCCCCCAACCCATTTCTTTCTCTTTCCCCCCCCCTTTCCCTTCATCCCCCCTTCCCCCCCTCCCCCCAGAAGAGGGACATAGCTCTGGAAGGGAACTCGAAACCCCCCCAAAATATTTACATTTCACCCTCTTTTGTGGGGGGAAATAAAGGAAAACAGTTTTCATTTCATTCAGCATTTTTTGTAAGAAATAATCCCAGCTTTTTGACCAGCCCTAACTCGGTGCAAAAATGGTGGCATTCTACCCCTCCTGTCACCTACTTGGTACACTTTTAGCTCCCATAAAAAAAATATATTTTGCTTCACAAGGAGAGGAAGGACGACTTTGTGGTGAAGGCTCTGGACTGGAACTTGAGAGAACTCACTTTAATACCTACCTTTGCCACTAACTTCCTGTGTGACCTTGGGTAATTTACTTACACTTCTATGCCTCAGTAACCATTCTGTAAAATGGGGTTGAGCCACTTCCTTCCTCCCATCCTTTGTTTCGCTTGTCCATTTAAGCTTCACTTCTGGCAAGACATATGCCCATGCTTAATGAACTCAAGGCAAATCCTCAGCCAGTGTAAATGATCATAGCTCCATGGACTTAAGTAGAACTATAACAATTCACACCAGAAAAGAATCTGCTCCAATGGAACTACTTACAAACTTAAGTTAAGCACAGGAACAAGTTTTTGCAGGATCTGGGCCTTAATATTGTAAGCACTACAGGGCAGGGACTGTCTTATTATGTACAACACTTAGCACAATGGGATCTTCATCTCAGTCAGGAGTCCCTAGATGCTTCCCTAATACAAATAAATAAAAATCATTGTTAAATATAACTAACTATAACTATAACCATATCATTACTATTTAGATGTTCTCTTTTGTAAAAGAAAGTCCCAGTCCTTACTTTCAATTTAGTATATGTAAAAAATCTAAACTTATTTATTACCGGTTATTTTTAGTATTTTCCTTTTCAAAGACATGCTGCAGAGTTCAGCAACAAAGCCAGCTTAAAGCTTCTGCTGTGTGCATTTTCTTTCTTCCCCTGGGCCTTCTCCTAAGCCCCTGCTGTGTGGCACAGTGTTTCAGAGATGGCTAGTCTTCTGAAGTTTTATTTTCACTTTAAAAAGCTAAATTTGGAGGTGCTCCCAATTTAGCTTTTTCAAGGAAAAACAGAACTTGAAAGCAGCACAGTTGTCTCTGAAGTGCTGGAACAGGCAGCTACTGAGCTTGAGAAGAATCATGGTGCTTGTCTTTGAAGTCCATCCTGGTGTTTGTGGGTGGCCAAAGTTAAAATGAAAATGCCACACTCCTTCCCCACCTGGCTGCTGCATGCTACAGAAGTGACATGCTTAGTTATTTTCTATTGTAAAATTAGCATTTGAGATATAAGCTTCCCTCTCTATAGCCCAGCAATGATCCTGCTCATCTCTTCTTGCAGCTTCTCTTTTAGACATAGTTTAGACTAAATAGAAACTAAAATCTAATCTGACACGTTCCCCACAGAAAATTTAAATCTTAAAGAAGGCACAAGCCAAATTCACCCCAGTGGAAGTCTATTAAAGTCAGCAGTGAATTTAGCCCAGATGTGTGTGCACAGCTGCTGGTTCTCCTGTATTTAAAAAGGAAAGCTCTTTGGATAGAAAATTCAGGATAGTGATTTGTTCATGTGACTAAGTCAATAGGCTTCAGCAGCTAGCTTGGTCTTATTACCTGGAACTGCTAGTAGGCAGTTTGAGTACTCCAACATTCCTCCTCCTTTTCTCATTAAACTAAACCTGCTATAAGACATTTTATCAGAATGAAAAGTGACCTGTACAAATGCATTGATTCTAAGAAATCATTTCATATGATGTAAAGATGAAAGTATTCAGAGTTTACAGAGGAAAAAAGATAAACTCATACAACTAACAATTCTCCTTAATTTAAAAAATAAAAACCAGCATTTCCAGAAATGTTTACCCATAACATTCAACAGGCTCCCTACCAGCATTTGGCAAATAAGCAAAAATGGATTTAATTCATTAAGAACAATTTAAGACTGTATTTCTTTCCTTAATATCTAGAGCAAGCTTGAAACTCCAAAGATCTTTGTGTTGTTACCATGATGAGTTACCATTGAGAGTCCAACAAAGTACCACACCAACTTTTCACTTTGGAGCCACAGTGTGTCAAGTTTTAAAGAAAATGTGATCACCAATTTAAGAGGGGAGTGTGGCAGAATGTATTATCCCTCAGCCACCTGGGCCAGTGGGGAATATGGGGAAGGTAGAGAGCCACAGGGATGCTGATGGGAAAGCAAGAGTTAACTGGGGAAGCTTAGAGACATGTGGGGCTTGTTAGCCTCCAGAGCATGATATAACAAGAAAGTCTGCTGCTAGATATGGTTTATCAGCCCAGGTTCTTGGTAAGGCAAAGGCAGTTTTCTGGGAGTTTTAGTTGGGTTTCCTGCTGGGGCAGGGAGCACCTATAGTGCTAGTTTACTTTCCTTTCTAGCACTGAAAGGGCTTTCCAGGACTCCTTGGTGGGCTCCTTCTGGAGCCCAGAGAACCTTGTCTGCCCCTTTGGGCCCCAAAAGGTCTTTCTAAACATGGGCTATTTGGCAACTTCCTCTGGAGCAAGAAGGGACCTTGTGTATTTTTGCCTATGAAGGCTCTAGTCTATCTCAGCAGAGAAAGGATCCAGAAACAAGGACTGTCCCAAAGTGTTAAGCCAGGGGTTCTCAAACTGGGGGTCGGGACCTCTCAGGGGGTTGCGAGGTTATTACATGAGGTGTCACGAGCTGTCAGCCTCCACCCCAAACCTTGCTTTGCCTCCAGCATTTATAATGGTGTTAAATATATAAAAAAGTTTTTTTAATTTATAAGGCGGGTTGCACTCAGAGACTTGCTATGTGAAAGGGGTCGCCAGTAAAAAAGTTTGAGAGCCACTGTGCTAGGCACATAGCTATACGTTTGCCACAAGGGAACTAGCTTGTGTCTTCCTGAGGAAACAAGGAATGCATTAGTTACAGGGAACAGGAAGTTGTCTTGGGAGGGCAAGAAATTTGGCAGAACAATTCAGCCTAGTGCTAAGTTTCAGGGCCTAGTCACAGTGGGGTGGAGTCCCTTCTTTCTCCATACTAAGGAACTACAGTAACTCCTCGCTTAACGTTGTAGTTATGTTCCTGAAAAATGCGACTTTAAGCGAAATGATGTTAAGCGAATCCAATTTCCCCATAAGAATTAATGTAAATGGGGGGGTTAGGTTCCAGGGAAATTTTTTTCACCAGACAAACGACATTACATATATATATACACACACACACACACACACAGAGTATACGTTTTAAACAAACAATTTAATACTGTACACCGCAATAATGATTGTAAAGCTTGGTTGAGGTGATGAAGTCAGAGGGTGGGATATTTCCCAGGGAATGCCTTACTGCTAAGTGATGAACTAGCAATTGGCTGAGCCCTCAAGGGTTAACTCATTGTTGTTAATGTAGCCTCACACTCTATAAGGCAGCACAAATGGAGGGAGGGGAGACAGCATGGCAGACAGAGACAGAGACACACACCCTGTGTGTGTGAGCAAGAGATGCGCATTGCCCCTTTAAGTACACTGCCTTTTTAAGTAGATCAGCAAGTTGAGACAGCAGCTGCTGCCAGCATGCTCGCTCCGTCCTGAGCCCTGTCGTGTCTGTCCCCACCCAGCTCTATAGAGATGGGGTAAGCGGGGGGCAGGAGCAGGGGGAAGGGGGGCACCCTGATTTTAGCCTCCCTTTTCCTCCCCCCCACTACAGCAAGCAGGAGGCTCCTGGGAGCAGCTCCAAGGCAGAGGGCGGAAGCAGCACATGGCAGTGGGAGGAGGGACAGCTGAACTGCCAGTAATTAGATAGCCTGCTGGGTGGTTGTCGCACAGGGAACTTAGGGGAGCGGGGAGCTGATATGGGGGCTGCTGGTCCACCCTGGTTCCAAGCCCCCACCAGCTAGCTCCAGCAGGCTGCTCTTCCTGCAAGCAGTGGACAAAGCAGGCAGTTGCCAACAACGTTATAAGGGAGGATTGCTCAACTTTAAACGAGCATGTTCCCTAATTGATCAGCAACGTAACGACGAAACAACATTAACTGGGATGACTTTAAGTGAGGCGTTACTGTATAGGAAGATGATGCTGTCACAGGTAGTTGTGATTTAAAAACAAAAGAGACAATATAGCCATTGTACTTTATTTTCCAAAGCGCACAACCAGTTTTTTTTCCTGTATTAGAGAGCACAATGGCACTTGTTTTCCACTTAGCCCTCAATCCTAATTTCCTCCAGCAGCTTCTAGACAATATAATCAAGACTGTGTCCTGCAGTTGCCAACACTAATACAAAAATTCTCTTGCAGTAATTATTCTGTAACAGATTTTCAAATGTTGAGTGACAACGAAAGGCCAGGAGGAGCTATCCAATCCAGTGGAAAAATCTAATAAGCTGACAATAGATACAGAAAGCTTCACAGCCTTCAAGCAGCAGAGTTTCCATGGCATCATGTGGACCATGGGGGTTGATTTGACCCTATTTTATTTATGGATTTTCTGTATAGACAGTTGGCAATGATGCTTTGCCAAACAGGAGAAAATATGCTTTTAGGCATATGCTTTTAGGAGGCAGCTGCTAGGAGGTGGTGTGGCCTCATTGACATTCACCTGATTCTATTTTCCAAGAGTGCATTTAACTTCTGAAATGTTGCCCAGTAATAAATTAAAATGTACTGCTTCAACCATGTAACTTTCCTTTCTCCACTTGGCAGTATATTCATTTCTAGAGCCTTTTTCTACAAAAGATTAGTTGGTGCTGCCATTGAGAGGTCAAGGAATAAAAACCACGAATGGATTCTGGTCTCGGAATGGCTGAAGCTTTATTATGTAAAGCACCAGCAATCTCAACACCTATCACCCAACAATCAAAATCAGGAGCATCCCTAGCCCTTTCGCTGGACAGGGAGGAAAACGCCTTTGGCACCCACCCAGTGGCCAAGCATAAAAGAGGCCAGCCAATAAGAAGTAGAGCAAAAAAAAAAAAAGCTGAGCAGAAAAGCAGATCAGCACTCAGAACAATTGCCCTGCTCACCCGCCCCTAGAGCCAGCCCTTATCAAATTAATGCAATGGGGCTGATTCACTGTGCAATGGCCTTAAACAGTTCATCTACACTGCATCTGGGAGCATATCTCCCAGCCTGGGTCCACAGACTTGGGATGGCAGGGCTCATGCTAGTGTGCTAAAAATAGCTATGGAGATGCTGCAGCTTGGCCTAGAACTTGGCCCTCTCAAGCCTGGGGGAAGGGGACTCGAGCTTGAGCCACAACATTAAAGCAATGTCCACACAGCAAATCCCTTTACAAGGCTGCCCTTTTCTTGCATTTTTTTTCAATGCCTTCTGCGCAGATATGTTTGTCTTAAACATCCAGCAGGGCTGTTCTCTTTATCTTGACTCTGTAATCATTTCACAAAAGCCAATAATCGCAAGAAGGCAGAGAGTGTATCTAGATCCTTAGGTGCTGTGAATTTATGACTGTGTATGTACAAGAATGTTTTTCGAGACCGGGCTTACATGCATTGAGGAAAACTCTTGAGACATGTAAAATACATACTGTTCTTAAACCAAAATAGCCATCCCTCATTTGCCAGTGCATTTGTTACCAGGACATCCCCCTCTCTTTTTTGAGAGGTCAATGTAAACAATTAGGTGTTCAGCCATAGAAATGGAGTTGAAGTATTCTGGAAAAAAAGGTCTGTAGGACTGTCTGGTGAGGGTCTTCAGTGACCACCAAGATTTTTTTTTTTTTAATTTCCCTCCATGGTTTTTCCCCAGGCTCCTGCTGTCTCCATGGTGAATTAGCCACAGAGCTGTGACCACCCAAGAGTTAATAGAAAATTCACAGAGTTTATTGTTAAAGAATTTTGAAGATAGTTAAACTTCAATAGGGTGGAGCATTGCTCAAATTTTTAAAAATATGTCAATATTTTGCAGTTTCATTCAAAACAAATCTGAAAGTAGCAAGGCTATCTCCAAGAGAAAGTGTTCCTCTATCGACATCATTAGCAACAGTAAAAACTGCTCATGCTTGTGAATTGGAATGCACAGCAAGTCTGATTTTCAGCAATGTTCATGTGCAACTTGCAAACAGTTTGCACGCACAGTTACTTAGGTACAAGCATTTGCACCTACAGTTGCAGTCAATGGAAGATGTCAGTGCTCAGCCCCTCTGAAAATCAGGCCCTAGGTGTTTAAAACCGGGCACCCAAAAAAAATTGCCACTTTTCCTCTCTCTCTCCCCCGCAAATTTTTTCAAGAGAGGATAGTGCATCAGACAGCATATCCTGGGAAAGGGGAAAGTCAGCCTCTGTAGGAGTTGAAAGCCAAATTTGCACCTGCCTATCTTCTTTGAAGTCAGTTGTACTGTACCCACTTATGCCTGGGTCATATTTTGCTCCTATATCTCATTTCTGTGATAGGGCAGTGGAGGAGTTCTGCAGTGGCATCTCTAGAATCTTAAGTTTCCAGTCTAGGAGAAATGGACACCTGATATTTCCTCAGCAACGTTTTAGTCCCTACTGAACTGTGGAGGGAGTACAAAGTGGTTCTGACTAGCGATTCAGAGCTCAGCAGCTATTCTGGCTTCCTATGAACTGCTAGTCCACTTCTCCAAGGTCTGCAACTCTCTCTTCTTTATCTTGGCCCCAGAGGAGGAGCAGAGAGGCGGTTGGCTGGATTTAGCAACTTAAAGTGTGGTAATGCACTGAAGCATGCCTACGTGAAACTGACATTGCGAGCTGGTAGACTGGTGCAGCAGATTTAACAATCAAAACAAAATAATCTTTCAAGTCATGTTCTTCCTTGAGGCTTCTATTTCTGGAAGGTCTTTGGAGAGCAAGATTTACAACAAACAACAAAACAAATACAGCCTGCATTGCCAGAAAACAAAATAGAAAACCCCAATATGGCTCACACCTCCACTCTATAGCAACTGGGCATGGATTCTCTTTGCTTGAAGGCACAGCCCCCTTCCGTAGCCTACCATGTTCTGTGATCTTGATTGCCTTTCAGTCTCCAGCTTTGCCTCCACACTTCCCATTAGCACCTATGCCAAAGGGGAACATGAGCTGCAGTTAACCCTCGGCTTGCTGGTGGTGGAGTAGATCCTGTGCATTTTACAAACACACCACCTTCCTCCCCACACCTGCTCCCTCTGTGTGCACTCAGTCATATATGCTTCCTTTAGCTTTCACTCCTGTTAGCACTGCAGAGCCAGCACATATGGGGCAGTTCATCAATCAAAATAGTTAATTAAGGCCCTGATCCTGCAAGCACTTATATACATGATTTACTTTACACTTGTGAGCTGTTCTGTGGGACTACTCATATGTGTAAAGCTATACATGTGCTTATGTACTTACCAGAGTGGAGCCTAAATTCCAATTGTAGATTTTTATTTTATTTTTTATCTCTGGTAACAATATATCAAATAGACAGAATGCACATTGGCTTTCAGATTCCAGGCTGACCTTTCAAGGCTGACAGCTCAACAAAAACAACAGTCATTTTACTATTAAACTGAATACATTTTATATTTATTTATTTGGATTTCTACAAAACACAAAAAGGCCCCTCTCCCAAAGCTATGCAGACACTAATAGTAAAAACCTATACAACAAAAGTAAACAAAGCAGCTGCCCTATAACAGAGAGGAAGAAAAAGGCCTTTCTCCAGTCAATGATCTCAGCCAGAAATGCACCCAATAGACATGGAATCCCATTAGGCCATGTTGAGTCAAAGTTTAGATGACATTTTTAGTTAACCTGGGGATCCTCCTGCAGAGACTGATGAGATCTGTTGTGAGATCTCTGAGGAACAGAAATATTTAAAGGGAGATTAACATTTTAAATGTGGCTTTCATTTTGGCAGGGTGGGGGAGGAAAGGCCACCCACCCTCTTCAATGGGGGGAGAACATAATGGAACTAGTCATGACTGGGAGACTGCCCTTGGAGGGGATGGGGGGTTTACACACTGCGGGAATGTAGGCATGGCCCCGCCTCCCCGGAGGCTCCTTCTACTCATTGGCCAGCCAGAGGAGGACAGGAACTGATTGGTCTCTCCCTCTCCTCTTTCATTAATTTAATCCTTAGCCTGGGTTGTTTAGAGAGCCTCTTCCTGCTCCATTTCAGCAGCCCCCCTCAACCCCACCCTTAACTGTAGTATCAGAGCTATGTTTTGCAGATGCTGAGGGTCTGATGGATTGCTTGTTTTAGGGGGTCAGGAAGGCATTTTTTCTTCCCATTGGGGCCAAATTGGCAGAGGCCTGGTGGGGTCTTCCCCCTTTTTGCAGCATCCTAGAGGCACAGTTAGGTTAAATTGGAGTAGGATTTAGTAATTTGTGGTACTTGGTATGGATGTCTGTTTATCACAACTTGCAGCTGGTTTCCAGTGCAGTTAGAAGGCTAAAAGGGCCAGTTCCCAGAAATCAGAGACCTGGGATTGTGCTGATGGGCCTTGTGCCATGGGATAGAGGAAATCTGGTGGCCTTCACCTGCCAAATTCCCCCTTTTTAGTACACTCTGTCCTCCTCATTGGGGGAGGGGAAAGGAATGAAAAGATTCAGAAAAACAAGCTGAAGCCTGAGGTTAGGCTGAGGAGAGTCAATCCTGGGCTATATGGTAGGAACCCTATAATCCCCACCCTAATATGTGAGAGTCTGGGTGACAAGGTAGGTAGAGCCCTTGCCCAATTTAAGTTTAATAAAGTTGTGAGCTGCTGCTGCTTAAAATCCCTCCATATGTCTGTCCTCATTCACTGTCTGCATCAATGATTCTTCAGTCTGTAGAGAACATTCTCCCCTGCTCAACATTGCCACCGTATTTGTTTCTTCCATCACTCCCTTGTGTTCTTAATCCTCCTAGCATGTCTCATTTCCATCCCACTGCACCCTGGTGGTAGTTTTTTTTTTACTGTTAACACTGTCCTGAAGCCTCTTAGCTTGTCTGCCTGTTACTTCAGTCAGCAGACTGACATGTCTGGCTGAGGCAGTGTCCCAGGAGGAGACCTGAGCTAAGAGTCTGTAATACAGACTCTGTATGGGGGAAACAGACCACAGGCACATTGGGGAGATTATTCAGTGTCAATATTCACCTTTGTTCCAGAGGCAAGAGGGATGAGAGGCGGTCCCCCTTTCTAATTTAGGAGGAATCTTGAGCAATCCACCTTTCTTTCCTAGTAAGAACCTAAAAGATGAGATGACAACAGTCAACCAACCTGAAGAATTCATGGAACAACTAGGTGAAGGTCATGGAGTGACTATCGTTACTTCTGTTATCATGACAGATTGACTGTCTGCAATAATCTTACTGACCTAAGTGAGTCTCTGCTGCCAAAACTGATGTGACAATAATTCTAGGTACTGTCAAGAGCCTCAGAACTAGGACAGGCAGTAAAAAAAAAAATGCCACCTCCCTGTCCCCCTCACACCACAGGGTGACCAGCGTAAATCAAAGATTTGCTATAGCACAGCTGAGCTAGTGATTTTAATGAGAAATCTGGTCCTTATGGATTATTGTTCCCTTGCCACATCTTGTCAGCAGTTCCTCAGAAAATTATTCTACCATTCCCAATTGCAAAGAAACAGATGGTGCATTGAAGGAACCTCTCTGATCTGTTTTCGCTGATAAAACAAGATTAAATAAATGAAAGACCAAAGGCCAACACTAATATTGTTTTCTTCCAAAACGCACTGCTAGCTAAGACACATTTGTTTTCCCTTTAGCTGATACCTGAGCCCAGTCATCCTTTGATCTGTTCGAAATAATTCCAGCAGCAGCAGCCACCTAATTACTACACACCATTTTCATAATATGGGATATTGGCAATACAATAATCTATTTTATGACACAAAAAGTTATAATGTAGCCATGATTTTCTTTAGCATTTCTAAGTTCTTAAATGATATGGTAAACATTTTTAGTCATAATCTACACAAATGAAATACAAAGAGAACATTTTGAAAATTGAATAAAGTGTGATCATTGCACTGTAGTGAATTCTAAGCTTTAGGAATTCATAATGCTAAGCAAAAGCTTGGTTGGCAACCGGTGGGTTTTTAATATATTTATCGGGTATTTTCTTGGATCTTAGCTATTTAACAGGAAAAGGGGGAAAGCCTTTTATAACACAAATGTGTAAATATTATCCCTAATACCTTACTGTAGAAGAAAAATCAGAGAAATAAAATACATTTTACACTCTGGCCTGTTATAGGAAAGTCAGTTTCAAGTGCAGTATACAAATAAAGGGCTGGATCCCTCAGATAGAATAATTCTCTCAAGTATACTTGGCATAGCGCTCAACTAATGCCTGCTTCTACAACCTATAGCCAAGTTAGCTAGGTTGCGCAGCAACGATATAGATTGGCACTTTGTGGAAATGCTATTAAAGTAATAGGAAATTTGCCTCAGGGACTCCATTATTAGCATTTCCCTTGGGCTGTTTAAAAACTAGTGCAGGATTTGTTTAGTCTTCAACACAGTCTGTTGCAGGCAGCCTGATTATTATTTGCAAGGAAATTAAAAATAAAAAGGATGGGGAAACCTGCACTTTTTGAGTATTAGGCCTCACTCTGGTTTCTGCCAAGGAAAACCACATATGCAAGCAATCAAGTCAGGCAATAATGCACTCCCATAAGCTCTTCATTCCAGCTCCAAGCCTTCCCTCCAGAGGAGAATTAAATAAAGGTACCGGTAAGTGTTTGGACTCACAGTTAGTGAAAATTTATTTTAAGACATTGGGAAGATTTTATTACTATACAAATCTTGAACTCATAATTCCACCCATACAACCATCATGGGTAGATGCAACCACCAAGCTTCCATACAACACAACAGACCAGATTTTGTGGTGTGGTACTTCCCCATTATTACCATCACTTTAAGACCTCAGGTCCCCCAGCCCACTGACAAGATCTAGACTGGGACACAAAACCAGCTGACCTTTCACCTGTATTCAGAACCACCTCCTTGGCAGTAGAGAGGGAGGAAGGTCAATACAAAAATCTCCTCATGTCACTGTTGAAATGGAACCACTCTGAAAAAAATTAGATATAACATGCAAAGACATAATATACCCTTACAGGAATGAAACCAGCAATCTACTACATTTAATGTAAGTATGTAAGCATGTGAAAGCCTTGATGAAGACAAACAGAGGACATATGTAATGCTGTTGTGTATTGTGTAGCATGAAACGAGTGGCCTAGAGATGATCATTTGTATAGACGAGTTTGTTTCTATTCCTGATGTCTGCATGGTGTTTAAGAAGCTAAATTTGCTTTTTGTGTGCGTGTGTGCTGTCTGTATGGGGGCTGTATTTAAAGGACAACTCAGTTGTTTATCTCTCAGACAGAGCTGAAAGGAGGGTATGATTCATATGTTCTGCTAGTCATAGCAGGCAGTTTTATTTGTCATTACCAGAAGGCCATGCTTTTGTGCTGTGACAGGTTTTTGTTACTCCCGCTAATCCCATCCCTATTGTGTGCAGCAGCATCTGGTGGCACCAGACTGGAACACTCCATTGTGAATGAGTACAGAGTGCCCACTGCTACCACATTGCCTGTTACAGACAGTGTGTGTTTTTTATAGCTGATGTTGGCTTTCTAGAAGCATCTAAGCAGACAACCCAATCAGATTTGTTATTTGCTTCCCTAGTTCTAAACCACACAAGATTACTTGAGTGTAGATTTCAGTATCCTGATCAGGGCTAGAGGGATGGTCTGGCGCTTCATAACTATATCAGAATGCTTTAAACCATATATTTATTCCTTAAGCACAGACATCCCCAATGAAAATGTAGGCCTGATAGGTGGCTGGGTAGGCTTGTGAACATTTAAGGAATCATTGTGAACACCAAGGTCTAAGACTTTGCCAATGAGGGTTTACCATTGCCTGTACTCTCCAGAACCTACAGAACTCACAGAGGTTAAGGCCAGATGGGACCATTCGATCATCTAGTCTGACATTCTGTATATCACAGGCTACTGAATTTCACCCCTTGTATTGAGCCCAGTAGCTCATGTTTGACTAAAGCATAGCTTCCAGAAAGCCATCCATAGCCTTGATTAGAAGATCTCAAGAGACAGAGAATCCATCACTTTCCTTGGGTAGGTTGTTCCAATGGTTAATCACCCTCACTGTTAAAAATGTGTGCTTTATTTCTAGTTTTGAACTTGTCTGGCTTCAGTTTCCAGCCATTGATTCCCATTATGCCTTTCTCCACTAAATTAAAAAGCCCTTTGTTACCCAATATTTTCCCCCCAAATGGAGGACTGCATTTTGGAAAACACTCAGAAAAGGATTTAGGAGTTATAGTGAACAAGCAACTGAACACAAGCTCCCAGCATGGTGGCGTGGCAAACAGAGCTAATGCTATCCTTGCATGTATAAATAGGAGTAGTGTATGCAGGACCAGCTGTGCCTGCAGGATGATTCCACCCAGCTGCCGAACATGCATGGAGGACACCATTTTGTAGAAAAAATGCATCTTAAGTGTGAGGTCATGCCACATGAAGAACAAGAACTACACCTTGGGACCTAGAGTAACCCTTCTAAGCCAAACTGACTGTCTAGAGCCACATTTAAATATCTGACTTGTATCTCCTCCTGAGGTCTGCCACACCAGAACATCCATACCGGCTGCTGAGCAATCCCGACTTAGGTGGGTGCAGCAGCAGATGTGCCACGTACACATTGTCAAGGTCTGTCACACATAACGGTAAAACTTGTGTGTGAGAGAAAGACTTCCCCACACCGTATCCTAGGGGTAGGTGCTCAGAGCTACAAGTCATAAATTGTAATCCCAGTTCTTCCAGGGCCGGTGCAACCACTAGGCAAACCAGGCAGCCGCCTAGGGCGCCAAGATTTGAGGGCACCAAAAAGCGGTGCCCAGAATGTCTGGGATGCTCACCCGGTGCCGGCCTCTTCCCGCCGTTGTGCAAGGGGGTGCTGCGGCTTTGATCAGCTCCAGCCTGCCGGGAAGTGATGTCATTCCTCCTCCGGCCACAGGGGGTGCTGCGCTGCTCTCTGCCGCTCTGGCTCTTCCCCAGGGCCCCGCCCCTGCTCAGCCCCGCCCTGCCCCCTCTCCCCTGAGCTCTGCAGCAAGGCCAGGCCTGCACTCTCCGGCGGCAGGAAGTACAGAGACCCGGCCCCAGCCGTGCCGCCAGTGAGTGCTGGGGGGTGGTTCCCCCTGCCCCCCAAGCCAGCCCCACCCCCTGGAGGCCTGCCCCCCCCATGGAAGTCTGGGGCCCCCCCACTCCTTCCCCCCCCCCATGGAGGCCTGGGGCACCCCCCCCGTGGGGGGGCTGCATGGGTCCCCAGAATATCTAGGGACGGCCCTGGTACCCACCATCCTGCCAGCAGCCAGCCTCGCACCCCCTGCCCTGTCTGCAGCCAGCCCCACACCCCTGTCTCCAGCCAACCCCGCACCCCATCTCCAACCAGCTCCACATCCCCTGCCCTGCCCGAAGCCAAACAGCCCCACACCCCCCGTCTCCAGCCAACCCCTGCCACACCCTCCTGCCGGAAGCCAGCCAGCCCCACACCCTGTCAAGTTATTCATTTATTTTCATTAAATATGTAGGCTAAATAATTAAATTAATAAATTTTCAAGCCAAATGTGTATTAATTCTAATGAACAATGTCACATTATGCAGTATTCATTTTTGAAAGTTTATAATAAGAGATACTCTGGGGGGAGGGGGGTGCAAGGTGGAAGTTTCGCCTAGGGTGCACTATATCCTTGCACCGGCCCTGAGTTCTTCTATTGACTGCTCTTAATATTTCAGTGTACTTCACAACCCTTATTAACCAAAGATTCATACTCTTACCTTACGGGAGGCAACTGTTGACTCACCCTTTTTACAGATAAGATAACTGAATAGTTGGACAATAGCACTGCAAGAATGGAACCCAGGTTTCACATATGACTGACTTTACACTCATCCACTATGTCACCCTGCTTGTCAGAAGAAATGACTCAATTTATGTGCCTGTTTAACCCATAGTGATACAGTGTGAATATGTGTCTCCCACTAGTGGCAAGACAACATATGGAGGTTTATAATTCTGAAGCTGCCTCCATGCTAATATACCTAGTCTTTTAGCTCAAATAGTAGAACCTTTTGCTTTGAGATCCCAATGCTCAAGTTCCTTAGATAGATAAGGGGAAATCTCTTAGTGTTGTAAATATCAGTACACCTTCTTCCACCCCAAAGAGTTAAATATATTTAAAGTTATATCTAGAGCCCCACTGAGTTCCTGTAATGTTGGTTTGGGATCTACATTCCAACTGTGAAAGGAAAATCAGTAGAGCAGCATGCATATTTTAGAAAACTGTTTTACTAGCATACATTCTATGGACTGTAGAAAAGCCTGTGTACCTTCAGCTATTATTTAGATGACACATATGTTAACAGAAAAATCTCAATGAGAGATAAATATATCTAATTTCTACCAGCATCCCAGAGAGGTAATATACAACACAGAAGACATTACAGTGATTGCAATATTCCTACAAGTCAATAGATATTGAGTTAGAAATTTAAAACATTTTTAAAATTCCTACATGTTTCAAATATGTTCATAGTAGTGCAATATTAGTTATGTGGTTTAGGCCCTGATCCTGCAAAGACTTACACATGTGCTTAACTTTATACATTGTGAATAGTCCCATTGACTTAAGTGGGACTACTAACAGTGCATCGGTTAAATAGCAGAGTATCGCTTTGCAGCGCTAGGGCTCAATTGTGTAAGTGTTAAAATCATCTGAAATCAGTTCTAATTTATTACTTTCTCCCAGCCAAAGTAAATTTCAATTACTTCAACAATATATCATCCATGTGGACAATGGGAACCTCACAATTGCTTGATTGGTGTAATTGTAGGAGCATTAACAATTAAAATATGATAAATGTTAATAGATATGAAGTAAAATTCCAGTTGCCAGTTGTGTTTAACCTGCCTGAATAGCTGATTTAATATATTTAGACATGAGTGTCAGATATTTTAGGGTTATGCCACTCTGGGTCATATACAACAACAACAACCCACAGCCTGCAGTCATATCACCTCAGGCTGAAAGCTTATCACATCTCATAAACTAAGCAGTATCTGGTGTAGTCCCTACTCAGTTCAGAGACCTCTCGGGGAAACCCAAATGCCAGCAGCTGAAGGAGGAATAGGAAGGCTGCATAGTGTCAGTTCCCATGAATGGTGTGTGGAGAGATTTTTCCTAGGAAGCCTTGTTTGAGTGGCTGTGTATAAACTCAGATCCAAACTTTCCCAGAGTCAGGAGTATTCCAAAGGGGGTGGGGGAGGGCGTGGGTGCTCTAGTTTGAGCCCATCTCTAGTTGTTTGTCAGGTAAATTACACTGACTAAAGAGAAAACAAATGTATAAAGTATCAGTAATCTAAAGTGCCATCTCTCAACTACAGAAAAATGGGAATGATGTTCTGCTGCCCTGCAACAGGTCTGGAATGTTTCCTTTAGCACGTGATTTACAATCTGGGATGGAGGTGTTTGTAGCCACTGTTCTGTTCCCACCCCACTCGCATGCACAGGCTTCTTGGTGCCTTTGGAGAAGTACAAGTAGCAAGTGGTGCTTACGAACTAGCTCCCCTCCTCCAGCTAGCAGGCCTGATGTTGGCCTCCCCAGCTCTTCATCTACCTCCTCTCAGGCTGTGCACTTCTTCCCTTCCACCTCTAAACTGGAGCTGGCTATGTAAAGGCGGAGAGACTTCATCAGGAAGAGGTCTATGGGTTCAAATTCCCCACCTTCCTGTAAAAGTGTGTCATCCGTCCCTTGGATCCCACAAAGGACTTTTCATGGGTCTGGTGTTCCTGTGGGGCTAGGGAAGGAGGAATGGCCAAGCCAGAGAATGCATATCAGAGGCACTAAGCTGAAATGGAAACAAAACATACCTCCTGGGGCTCTGCCATTTTTTCCAAGTCTTTTCTACAACAGGGATCCTTCTTTAAGCAAGGTCCCCAGAGCAGCCCATTGAATGCTCAGAGATTCAGGATGCCAAGTGAGTAAATCCAGCATCTATGATTTTCCAGTAGAAATGAGTGAAATCTTTTAAATGTTGATTTTTGACAAAAACTCAAATGTCTACAAGACAACCAAATACATACATTTATTTTACAAAATCTTTGGTCAGCATTTTGTTTTTTACTGATTTTTGGGGGGGATTGGGGAGGGGGTTAGCCAACTGTATTCTCCAGTCTTCCCTGAGCATGCATGTGGTCTGGTCATGAGGTCCGCCCTTGCTGGGGGGCCCGAAAAAAAATTTTCACCAGGGCCCGAACCCGCTCTCAGAGGACCTGTGTATCAGTTGATTTAAAGTTTTTGCACTAAGTGAGACCCCAGCAAATTATTAATAATTATTAGGGCTGTCAAGTGATTAAAAAAATTAATCGCGATTAATTGTGCTGTTAAGCAGTAATGGAACACCATTTATTTAAATATTTTTGGATGTTTTCTACATTTTCAAATATATTGATTTCAATTACAACACAGAATACAAAGTGTACAGTGCTCACTTTATATTATTATTTTAGTACAAATAGTGCACTGTAAAAATGATAAACAAAATAAATAGTATTTTTCAATTCACCTCATACAAGTACTAGAGTACAATCTTTTTATTGTGAAAGTGTAACTTACAAATGTAGAATTATATGCAAAAAGAACCTGTATTCAAAAATAAAACAATGTAAAACTTTAGAGCCTACAAGTTCACTCATTCCTACTCAGCCAATCGCTCAGGCAAATAAGTTTGGTTACAATTTTCAGGAGATATTTACGTGCCAAATGCACTAAAGATTCATATGTCCCTTGATGCTTCAACCATGATTCCAGAGGACATGCGTCCATGCTGATGACAGGTTCTGCTCAATAACAATCCAAAGCAGAGAGGACTGATGCATGTTCATTTTCATCATCTAAGTCAGATGCCACCGGTAGAAGGTTGATTTTCTTTTTTGGTGGTTCGGGTTCTGTAGTTTCTGCATCAGAGTGTTGCTCTTTTAAAACTTCTGAAAGCATGCTCCACACCTCATCCCTCTCAGATTTTGGACGGCACTTCAGATTCTTAAATCTTGGGCCGAGTGCTGTAGCTATTTTTAGAAATATCACATTGGTACCTTCTTTGCGTTTTGTCAAATCTGCTGTGAAAGTGTTCTTAAAATGAACATGTGCTGGGTCATCATCCGAGACTGCTATAACATGAAATATATGGCAGAATGCGGGTAAAACAGAACAGGAGACACACAATTCTCTCTCAAGGAGTTCACTCACAAATTTAATTAATGCATTATTTTTTTAATGAGCATCATCAGCATGGAAGCATAACCTCTGGAATGGTGGCTGGAGCATGAAGAGGCATACGAATGTTTAACATATCTGGCACGTAAATACCTTGCAATGCTGGCTACAAAAGTGCCATGCGAACGCCTGTTCTTACTTTCAGGTGACATTGTAAATAAGAAGTAGGCAGCAGTATCTCCAGTAAATGTAAACAAACTTGTTCGTCTTAGTGATTGGCTGAACAAGAAGTAGGACTTGTAGGCGCTAAAGTTTTACATGGTTTTGTTTTTGAGTGCAGTTATGTAACAAAAAAATCAACGTTTGTAAGTTACATTTTCACAATAAAGAGATTGTACTCCAGTACTTGTATGAGGTGAATTGAAAAATACTATTTTGTTTATCATTTTTACAGTGCAAATATTTGTAATCAAAAATAATAATATAAAGTGAGCACTATACACTTTTTATTCTGTGTTGTAATAGAAATCAATATATTTGAAAATGTAGAAAAACAACCCACGATATTTAATAAATTTCAATTGGTAGTCTATTGTTTAACAGTCAGTTAATCGCAATATATTTTTATTGTGATTTTTTTTAGTTAGTCGCATGAGTTAACTGCAATTAATAGACAGCCCTAATAATTATTAAGTAAGTAACCAAGTTACTGCATATATTTAAAATACCAATGTGCAAAGTGACTAACAGAGTGAAAATCATCCTGGCTTACAGAGTTTACACAAGACCTTCTGCGCCACCTAAACTCTGTCTTTAGGGCATAAGTGGCGCAAAGGGCTTTGCAAGGACTCTTTGCACTGAATTCAGCCATGACAAGTAGCACGCTCATTGACTTCAGTGGTGCAGGATAAGGCCCTTTGTGGCAGAACTAGTCCCCACAGCTGGTGACTCGGCTGCTGTTGAAATTTAAAAATCTGACTCTAAAGTGGATTTTAAATCAGTCAAGAAATATATATGTTTGCTTCTAAATGATAAATTGCCCCAGAAATATTGCAAACTTAAAACGGAATCAATGGATTCTGTAACAATAATAGAGAAAATTGTAATTGATGAGAGTAATAAGATTCTTAAAATATTTTATGTTTTTAATAGCCTTAGTTTTCCAGACTGCATCGCTGTAAGACCACTGGGGATCTAATTATTCTTTTCCACAAGTCAGCCATTAGATTATTTATTTTGACTGCTTATTATAGTGACTGTGTATAGACATACTTTGAGATTTTTTTAATAAATGCCAGACTGCAATAAAAATGTGGTACTCTCTAGATAAGTTTTCATTTTTAGCCGTAAATATTTAAAAGGGCAAACAGAGGTAATATAAAAACGCACCCCACAGATGAATATTCATATAAAAGGGGAAAAATGTATGCATATTCATATGAAAGGGGAATGCTGTGGACGTTGTTTTTCTCTGTTCTTTTAGGGTACGTCTACATATTGGCCCATGGTCCTTTTTGCCCAAATCCCCCTTCTCTCCACACTCAAGAATGTGCTTACTTGTGCTTTGAACCTGTGCTTACTTGCATGACTGTATTTTAGGTTGGACTGGAAAACACCCATTTCCAGAGATGATGCAGGCAAGATCACTTGAGCACTGATAGTCCTCCAGTGCCCTTCCCACACTTTCCTCTGAGGTGCAAGTTCTCACACAGTTAACAGAATTGACCGGGAAAGACTCCTATAGTGTGTCAGCACAGAAGCATGAAATGGGTCCCCAGACACACACAGCCAAGTACAGAAACAGTGAGGACACTCAAAAGTGGGTAGGCTTTGCTGTGGGAAGGCTTGTACTCTAGCTAAGCTAACCAGGGTGCTCAAATCTGGGTGCCAAACACCTGGGTTAGCTGTGCATTGTAGACATGCTCTCAGTATTAAACTTTCTGCAATGAACACTGGCTTGGGTTGGCACCACGTGATGGGTGGTCATTGCCTTGTATGGGACATATGTGTGCATTCTGTGCTTTGTGACAGTCTGTGGGGATTATAATGGAGCATAATGATTTCCCATTTTGGGACTTGTGCTGAGCACAGCTCAACCAGACCAGATTGGGCCCTCGAATTTCAACATGGAACCACACCAAAATATATTGCTACCAGCCTTGTTGCTTTTAAAAGTCAATTAAATAGCTTGATTATTATTTTGCATCTATTGGAGAGAGAGAAATTGTCCTAAAGGTTATACATTGTGTTCTAATCGTTTGCAGTCATCTCTTGCCTGTCTTATTTCATCCCTAATAGTTCTGCATTCTTGTAGACAGATGACAGACAGTAATTTTCCATCTCACAACTTCTGAGTCACATTTTAAAACTGAGGGCGATCTTCTGGGCAATACTGAGTAACATAGTTCATCTGCCTCAGTAGCTGATTAAGCAGTGTTGAAATGCACCAGAAGCCTCTAAAATCAAAAGCTTTTCCATTACACCTTAATCACTTTTTTCATACACTGGGGAAATAATATGTTAGAGTTCTGATTTTCATTTCTACCGGTAATTTATATGATGATTTATTCAGCTCCATCTCCAGTGCTTCCTAAAGTGCATCTAAAAATGACTATTTGAACTTAATTATAAAATGGGACAATTTAAATTATCATGTAATTACTGTAATGCTTTGTTTACAGAGATCATTAACCAGTGTTTGTAGGGTTTTTCAGATTTCCACTAAGAATTGTATAAACAGGGGTCAGTGTCAAGGATAGAATGAGGATGGGAGCAAAGCTCACTAACAGCAAAGGGAGACTTCCCTCACCCCTATGCTCCCTGGATTGAGGGACCAGTACCCCCAAAAACTCCCCTCTCCAACTATTGGCAGTGCCCCTTTCTGTTTCATTCTGCTTTAACCACTCATTGGTTCTCAAACTTCATTGCACCATGACCCCCTTCTGACAACAAAAATTACTACATGGCCCCAGGAGGGGGGACCAAAGCCTGAGCCTGCCTGAGCTCTGCTGCCCCTTGTGAAGGGAGGGGCAAAACCCAAAGATTTCAGCCCCTGGCAGGGGGCCTGTAACCAGGGCCGGCCCACAGCATTTTGGCACCTGAGGCGGGGAGCTCAAATGACGCCCCCATGCCCCCTCGCTTGGGCCAAAACTTTGAAAGGTCTCAATTCTGCCTTCTTCCTGTTCTACTCCTCTCATGGTACTGCTTTGCTACCTACCCCAATAAAGGAGAACTTACAACTTAAAATGCCTTGTTCAAAAATTTTAAGTAACACTTAACTTTCAAATGCCTGAACAGCAAATGTAACTTTTCTTGTCTGCATAGTAAACACTGGCATTTTTATCTGTTTGAATAATCAAAGTGGTGCTTACCGTGCCTTCTTGGTTGCAAGGATTTGAACTGCTTCCTGAAGGTCCACAGTCTGGGCCAGCTCATGCTCTATTGAGATGGTTGCGAGGTCGACCAGCTTCTCCTGTGTCATTGTGGAGCGTAGATGTGTTTTTATTAACTTCAGCTTGGAGAAGCTGCGTTCTCCACTTGCAACTGTTACAGGAAGTGTTAGAAGTATGTGCAGAGCAACAAAAGCATTTGGAAAGAGGGTGGTCATTTTATTTGTGCACATATATTCCAGAACAGCCTTTGGAGTTGATCCTGCTGAAATGCATCTTGAAAGTGCTTTCAGTTCATCACCTAAATCACTCGCATCAATATCGTGCATGTCATCATGTGTCAACACTGTCTCTAGTGCCCTGCATTGCTGGTGTAGGTCTTCTTCAGGTATAGTGAGGAGTTTTGGAATATCATACAACATCCCAAATATACTGCTGTGTTCCTTGAGCTGCATGAAATGTTCTTCAACTGACTATATTGCACAATCTAGCACCTGGTTACAGAATTCAACTTTGAATTGTTGTTTGGGGTTTCTTATGGGATTATCCTGTGCCTCGTAATCAAAATGTCTTCTTCTTCGGTGACTCTTGTATTCTTGAATGGGTGGGGAAATAGCTTCAGTGTGAAGTTCCTCTGCCAACTTCTGTGTACTCTTCAGAACGTTTTGAAATCCCTCATCTGACTGGTAAGACTGTAGGCATGACTTTGCTTTGTCCATTTGTTCCATTGCTCCAGATATATCAAGGTCAACACCGTGGAGTCTTTTGCTTACAACATTTATTCCAAACAGTATGTCATGCCACAACACTAAGCCACACAGAAATTTGAAGTTTCTGTTTCTGGTGTTTCCATTTTGTTCTTCCATTGTTCTCCCACGAACAGTTCCTGTCATAGCATTATCCTCCGTAATGGCAACTATGGCATCATCTATCTTCCCAGTTTGGTGTTTCATAGGCTTTATCACCTCCACTCGACTTTCCCATTGTGTGGCACTCAGTGGTTTCAGTGTCAGAGAGGATGCTCCCAGATGTTGCTTCAAAATTTGCCATCGATGAATTGATGCAGAGAAAAATACATAGATGCTTTGAATTACATTAAAAAATTCAGCAGCCTCACTAGAAGCTGATGCTGCATCACTGACCACCAAGCTCAATGAATGAGAACTGCATGGGACAAAAAAAGCTCAAGGGTTTGACTCTCAGATCTGTGTCTGCACTCCTCTGTTCTTTCCTCTCATGTTGGCACCATTATCGTAGCCCTGACCTCTCATGTCAGCTATCGCAATTCACATATCTTCCAGCTTTTTAAGAAGCACATTTGTCATACCAGTTCCTGTAGTGTCATCAATGTCAATAAATTCTTGAAAATACTCTCTGACAGTCACCATTGCAGGGACATTTTCACTAGATTCTGTTGTTGTAACAAAACGCACCTTAAAGTCATTTGTTCTGTATGGCTGATGTCAGGTGTGCAGTCCAGAATAAAAGAGTAATATCTTGCTGACTTCAGATCTGCCACAATCTTCTGTTTGACTTTTGTTGCCAGTAACTGTCTGATCTCATTTTGAATTGTTTTTCCAAGGTAGTGGTGTGTGTACATTTCTTGGGTGGTGACTCTTCTTAGATGCTCCTGGAGTACAGCATCAAACTCAGCCATCAGCTCCACAATTTTAAGGACATTTCCATTGTTTGGCATATACAGCTGATCTGAAGTGCCACACAGTGCTAGGTTTTGGGTAGCAAGCATTCTTACAATGGCAATGAGCCTTTTCAGAACATGTTGCCAGTAAAGAGACTCTGTGCAATCTTCTCTTGATGCTGATCATCTATGCTGGCCTTTAACCTTAGTCTCATCTCAAGCTCTTTCCACCTATGGAATGCTCTCTGGTGATTTGCTGCCTTCTCATGGCATGCCAGATTTCTATACAGATTTTTGCAGTCCTTTGTTCCTGTAGAACCCAATGTGGCTGGAACATTAGACTGGAAGAGTTTGCAACAAAAACAGTATGCAGCATTCTGGGTTTTTGAGTACATAAGCCATGGCCTCTCCACTTTGTCACCGTTGGGGATTTCACGCTGGTAATGTGTTGGATGGAAACTTCTGTTTTCATTGTCATTGGGGAACATGAAGTTTTTCACTTACTGTGGCCCATGCAGTACAAGGAAGTCCCTCAGGCTACTGCTCAAGTGGGTCCAAAGTCCTGGATCATCTAGACTTAAGGAACTAAACTCAGCAGCAGCTGTTTCTTGCACCTCCACCATACTCTTCTCTGATCACACTTTTCTTCAGGAATGTGCATGGTTACATCCATTTGAGATGGAGATATGGATGCAGCAGTAGCTGCCAGGTCACCTGCACTCTGACTAACTGGAAGATCAGGCATCTCCTCACAACTCACATCCTCACTGGGGCCGGAAGGCTCACCATGAACATTTGTGTCTATGCATTGGGGGGAGGGATAGCTCAGAGGTTTGAGCATTGGCCTGCTAAACCCAGGGTTGTAAGCTCAATCCTTGAGGGGGCCACTTAGGGATCTGGGGGTAAAAAAAAAATAATCTGTACTTGGTCCTGCTAGTGAAGACAGGGGGCTAGACTCAATGACCTTTCAGGGTCTCTTCCAGCTCTATTAAATAGGTATATATCTCCATATATGTTTATTATCTCAGGAGAGCTCCTTTCTGCTTAGATAGAAAAGCTTCTTTTGCTTTCTTTCTTTTTCTGAATGCTGCCCCAGAGAGGCGTTTTCTTCTTTCACTCATGACTGCTGTTCTGTCCCAGCTATAGTGGCTCTCAACACTCAATTGAAGGGGACAAATAAGCAGGTTGGTAGCAGGGCCTGAGTGAGGGAAGATATCAGCATCTCAAGGGCCTAACTGGCTCCTACTACTTCAGTCAGGGCCGATGCAAGGAAATTTCACGCCCTAGGCAAAACTTCCACCTTCCTCCCCGCCCCAGCCCTGTGGCAGCTCCCCGCCCCCCCCTGCCCTGAGGCGCCCCCCTGTGCAGTTTCCCCCCTCCCCCCCACCCGGGGAGCCGTGCGGCAGCTCCCCACCCCAGCTCACCTCACCTCACCTCTGCTCCGCCTCCTCCCCGAGCACGCCGCCCCCGCTCTAATTCTCCTCCCCTCCCAGGCTTGCAGCGCCAAACAGCTGATTGGCGCCGCAAGCCTGGGAGGCAGGAGAAGTGGAGCAGCAACGCCATGCTCAGGGAGGGGGCGTAGCAGAGGTGAGCTGGGGTGGATAGCCCTACGGCAGCTCCTCCCCCCTCCATCCTGAGGCACCCCCCCCCCCGCGGCAGCTCCCCACCCCCCCGGCCCGGCAGCTCCCCACCCCAGCTCACCTCTGCTCCGCCTCCTCCCCGAGCACACCGCCCCCGCTCTTTGGCGCCGCAAGCCTGGGAGGGGAGGAGAAATACAGCGGGGGCAGCACGCTCGGGGAGGAGGCGGAGCAGAGGTGAGCTGGGGTGGGGAGCTGCCGCACAGCTCCCCGGGCCGGGGGGGTGGGGAGCTTCCGCGGGGGGGAAATTGGGTGCACCACTTTTTGGCGCCCCCAAATCTTGGCGCCCTAGGCAACCGCCTAGTTCGCCTTAATGGTAGCACCGGCCCTGACTTCAGTTGACTGCCTGTTCTCAGGTGGGTTCAGGGAAGCAGCAGGAAACAGGAAGCTCCCTGAGAAGCTGGTGTTAATCAGTCCAGGCTCCTGGGGGTGCCAGAGAGGTACATACGAGGCTCCTCCTCCTCTCTCTCCCCCTGCAACTCCTGCTGCTTTCTGTTATTCCCTCTCACCTTTTCTCCTGCCTGCCTGTTATGTCTCTTGTGCCCTCCTTCCTCCAGCACAGCACTCCATCATATCTCTGCATCTTGAGCAGAGAGAATACATATGCACCAGCAGCAGACACAATTTTCTACACTCTGAGTCCTAGTGGCACCCCCCACAGTCTAGCATCTGAGGCAGTCACCTCAGTTCACCTCATGGTAAGCCCAGCCCTGCCTGTAACCTCAGCCCTGCTGTCCAGGGTTGAAGCTGTAGCCTGAGCCCTGCCATCCAGGCCTGAAGCCCTTGGGCTTCGGCTTTGGCCCCAGGCCCAAGCAAGTCTAAAGCCAGCTCTGGTGACCCCATTAAAATGGGGTCATGACCAGTTTTGGGGTCCCAACCCACAGTTTGGGGAGCTGCCTTCAGGAGGCCCAGCTTTCTGCCATAGAGGAGAAAATGCTTATAATTATTTTAATCAGTTAACTTTACACGAGATTAATATTTAATAAGACACTTACCTCTTCACTTGCAATTCCTTCCAAAGCTATTTTCTTAATGTGGGATTCTACAAAATCATGACATCCATCCATTGTTTGAACCTTAAGCATCCAAAATCCCCTCTGGCCTCTAATAGTAAGACATTAGATTCCCTTTTTGAAAAATTCATGAATGTACCAGTCATGAAGGCAGAGATTTAATTTCAGCAGACAAACTGAGCAACAGAGCTTACATTTTGTACTTCAGCAGTGTATCCTGTTGAAATTATGTCTCCATCTAAACTCAAAAAAGGTTAAAAAGTCAGATTTCTAAGACTAGCTTATGTCATATGGAAGGGATGCTTAGAATTTTAATTTGCCTCATTTGGTATATTTTATTGGAACAGTTGAGAACTTTTTATTCATGGTTTGTGCTCATTACTAAACATGCATTTAATAGTAAGAGAACAGAAGAGAGAATTACACTGTATTGTATGACTAGTATGAGCCACATAGCAATCACTTCTGCACTCCAAAATAGTTGTAGAATGTCTGCTTCGATTCATTACAACACAGATTTTTGAAGGCCTTGGAATTATAACCCTATTTGAAAAACCACACACCGGCTGCAAGATATTTGTTTCTTTCTAATAATTGACAAGATAGCAGGAAATCCAACAGACAGTAAATAAAACAGACATGAAACAAACGATTCTTTAGAAATCAGGGATGATGCAAGAAGAGGATTAAGTCACCTTCCAAAGCTCACAGCTACTCCCACCCAAATAGCATTTATTTTAAATAAAGGTATTTATTTTAATTTAACTAGCTATGCACAGCTCAGAAGCTATAAACTACCTTTGCAGCCTCCTCATCCCCAATCCCAGGGACATCCAACCTCTGGCTATGTCTTCAGCATACATTAGTCTTCCTACTCTCTCCCCATGCCAGCAGATATCAAAGGGTAGCACAGTGGCTCTATACCACTCATGAACTCCCACTTACATTAAGAGAATCCTCAAGGGCTGACTTGGCTAATTTTAAGTCTGCTTTGCACCAGGTGAATGTCACAAAGCAAATTTCATGCATTGGAGTAGCTGGGCCTCTTAGACTTGCAGGGCCAAATTCAGAAATGGTACATACAGGGTGTAAGTTACACCAGGGAGTGTGTGTGAACCCTAGATGAAGAACCCAACCAATCCTAAGGGAGTCTTCAGTTGGCATAATCTGTGTCTCTGAGGGCCATAAGAAATATTACACCAACTTAGACTCGCCTCTAAACGCTCATTCTGTCTCCAAAGGTGAAGTTGGACGAGACCAGTTTGAATCATAGCTCTGGTACTCTGTTCTACGGGGAGAAAGAAGGTTGCTGAGAAACGACGTTGACTTTGGAAACACTTGTACAGGTGGTCACCCCATCAATGAAGTGATTCGAACTGAGCAATGATCCCCTCACCCAACTTCTGTTTACAAACAAAATGAATCCATTCTGTTTCATTGATTAGATCACTTAATCATTGTCCTGTTCTGTTCATTCCCTCTGAAGCACCTGGCACAGGCCATTGTTGGAAGACAGGATACTGGGCTAGATGGATCACTGGTCTGGCCCAGTATCACCACTCACATGTTCTTAACAAAGTGTATCAAAACCATCCAAGTGTCACCTAAGGCAAAGGAGATAACATATCTGGGATGGGGGCAGCTGCGTCCTCTCGTGAATAAGCTCCAAGCCCTGAGAGACCGTCCAACCCCACGACCAAGAGGCAGGTGAGACAGTTTCTGGGTCTGGCCAGTTACTACAGACACTTTGTTCCAGAGTTTGCCATTTTAGCAGCACCTCTAACGGACCTGATGAAAAACTCCCAATCCAAGAGAGTGCAGTGGTCTAAGGACTGTGAATATGCCTTCCAGGCCTTGAAGGAGTGGTTAAGTCAGGAGCCAGACCTTTTTCACACGGATTTTTCAAAAAGGTTTATATTCCAGACTGACACTTCAGAGGTAGGCCTTGGAGTGGTCCTATCACAAGAACATGAGGGGGAGGAGCACCCGGTGCGCTATCTGAGTAGAAAGTTATTCCCCCGTGAGACAAGGTATTCAACAATAGAAAAAGAGGCACTGGCTGTGAAGTGGGCCATTGAAGCCCTACAGTACTATCTGCAGGGGAATCATTTCCAGCTTCTCACAGATCATGCACCCCTTTGATGGCTCTATTCCATGAAGGACATTAATGCCAGGATTATGAGATAGTACCTTGCCCTCCAGCCCTATGAATTTGAGGTACTTCACCGCCCAGGCCGAGTCCACACGAATGCGGACTTCTTTTCCCAGGTAGCAGGGGAGAGGGACAAAGGGTGACCACCATCCGGTCCTGACTTGAGAGGGAGGGTGTGTGACAGGCTGTACCAACCCCACATTGGGCCAACGGGGATGGACCAATCACTGTGGCCCTGGAGGCCACGCCCCCTTTCCTCTGCTGTGCATGCTCTAGGTGGAAGAACCTTATAAAAGGAGGCAGCTCCACTCAGTCGAGGCTGGCTGCAGAGGAGGAAGGACGTGTACTGCGGGCTCCTCCAGAGGTGTTGGTGACATTCCAAGCAGCAGAGCCTGTGGACCCAGACTACCCTGCAGGCGACTCACCAACTGTGGAGATGGACAGGGATGCCAAGGCATCGCCAGCTGAAAAGATGCCTGGGACGCAATTTATGGTAGGAAGTGATCCAGGGGATGTAGTAAACGCCGATGCCTAAACCCTTAGCGGGGAAGTTCCCAGCTTCAGAGGGCCCTGGCCCTGGGTTGGAACCTGGTGGAGAGGGAGGGGCCGGGTTCCCCTACCATGCCCTATGGACCATTAAGCATGACTGCTGTTTGCTCTTGGTCCCACCCTGGAGGCTCAGGGACCAAAGACGGTTTGTTCTGCTCTACCCAGGGACTACAGACTGATTGCTGTTCTGTTCTGCCTAAGGGGCTGATTCCCCAACTGCTACTGCCTACCTCAGCCAAGAGGCTCGGGGGCTATAGACTAATTTTTTGCCCTGCCCCGCCCAGAGGCTATAGACTGATTGTTGTTCTGTCCCACCCAGACAGCCAGAACCCCAATTGCTACTGCCTGCCCCCAGCCAGGAGGCTTAGGGGCCATAGACTATTTGTTTGCCAAGCCCTGCACTGGGGCTACGGGCTGACCATTATTCCATCCAACCCAGAGGGCCAGAACTCCAACTGTTGTTGTCAATCCCAGCCCTGACTGTTTGTTTGCTCGGCCCTAGCAGGGGTCCGGAGCCCACCTTACTGCAATTACCTGATCTAACAGGGAATCCCAATGACTGGGTGACAGGGTGTACCAACCCCGCACTGGGCCAACAGGGGCAGCCTGGCTCCCCAGACAGGGGCCCCCGTCACACCATCACATTAATTTATGGTAATTACTGGCAATAAATAGCAACACATGGACAGTTGTGCCCCTCACAATATTTTAAACATACTTGCTGAATTTTAAATGGCTTGTATCTAACATTAAATAACTAGTTCAACTGTCAGCAACAACTGCGTATAATCCCCCAAGAGTAATCCAACATCATCATCACAAAGGAGCAGAGAGGCAGCAGAAGTGCACAAATACCTGCTAAATATGTCTGGGAAATGCAGAATGACTCTGCAGCATGCTCCCCCAGTCCATCCATCTCTGAGCCAGCAGCAGTAGTTCTTCTATCTTCGTAGACAATCAACGTTCAGGCATGTGCTTGATATCTAGGGACTGTGGTCAGCTGACACAGGCAGAACTGAGATGGTAGCATGTTTCCTTATTGAACATGGTTAATTTTTGACGGAAAACTCCATGTAACTTAATGCTGCTCCTATTTTAATTGATATTTCAATCACTTATTCTCTGAAGCTTTTTAATAGTAACTCACCAAATAACGAATATGCATTTTAGGAAAAATCATGGGTTGCATGAAATTTTGACCTGCAGTCTGTGTCTCATGTAAGTGTAATGGAATAGTTTGGGGGTATAGAATCTGCGTCTAATACAGTAAAAACTCCAAGGGACAAGGTGTGCATTTTTGCCTATTTTGTATGGCACTGAGCGCAGTCAGTGCTTAGTAAATAATCATTAAGTGTTTAAGTTCAATTTTACTCCTTCACTTTCCAACCTCTAACAGGGTTTAATAAGAAACCTCCCTTAATGGCATAATTGTTCATCATGAAGTGTCTTGCACCTTCTTTTGAAACATTGGGGGCTGGCCATGGTAAGTAAGCAGAAAAGGTAGACCATTGGTCTAATCCAGAACCACTTTTCCTGTGTTCACAAAAAGGTAGTGAAACCTACAGCAACTCTTCTATTGCACAGGGCACAGTGTTTACTTGCAGCATATTACTCAGCTACTCGATATCTGAGCTTTGTATGGAGCTCCTGGCAGGGCGTGATCCCTGGTAAACAAGCAGGGAACAAAGCAGGAATTCAAGCTGTGTGGAACCTTATTGCATCTATTAATTTTTTTTGTTTAATAAATGCCTCCTGTTTAAGATGGATTGTGATTCTATAAATCATGGCAAAGGGCATGCTGAGGCAAAAGGGAAGGAGATGCAAGAGAGGCAACCAGCGAGCAGGTTTATTGGAAACAATAGGTCAGCAACTTACACTCATGCCAAGGGACACACAAATGGCAGAAAAAATATTTTTGTTTCAGGTATTCTGCTTATTGCTCTCTATATAACTTGATATTTTTTCAGTAGAGTATAAGAGATGCTGTGCCCTAGGGCTTGATGGTGACACCATTCATATGCTGGTACAAAGAAAAATAAATGTGCTATCATACTAGTAATAATAAACTTTATTCCGGTCACTTTTTAATGAGGGCTAGATTGTGAGTAGCCTTAACATCAACACACAGGGGAATAATGGAAACTAAGGACTGTCCTGTTCCTTCCTTCCCACCATTTGCATGGCAGCATTAGGGCTACCTGGATCTTAATCCCAAGTGCTGGGGGAAATTCAGGGGCTGCACATTGCCAGATACTCCCTGCAGGGAGTAAGCAGACGGGGTGCATTATGATAATTGGGCCTACAAATTTACCCTATTTCTGAGCTCAACTATGCAAAGTATGTGTAAATTCATAAGATGTCACAATATCTATAATAAATGTATATGGGAAAAGGTGCAAAAGCAAGACAGACTGAATTAGTCCAACAGAAACGCTTCCTGATATAACTCAAGGACTGTATTAAGATCATGCTTGGTAAACAAGAAAAGTGTGGAACCAGAAATCAGTGAACCAAAATTGGTGTGTCAAAAACTAGGCCTAATTGGGGGACAAAATAAAGAGAGGATGAGCTCTTAAGAACATAAGAATGGCCATACTGGGTCAGACCAAAGGTCCATCCAGCCCAGAATCCTGTCTACCAACAGTGGCCAATGCCAGGTGCCCCAGAGGGAGTGAAACTAATAGGTAATGATCAAGTGATCTCTCTCCTGCCATCCATCTCCACCCTCTGACAAACAGAGGCTAGGGACACCATTCTTTACCCATCCTGGCTAATAGACATTAATGGACTTAACCTCCATGAATTTATCTAGTTCTCTTTTAAACCTGTTATAGTCCTAGCCTTCACAACCTCCTCAGGCAAGGAGTTCCACAGGTTGACTGTGTGCTGTGTGAAGAAGAACGTCCTTTTATTTGTTTTAAACCTGCTGCCCATTAATTTCATTTGATGGCCCCTAGTTCTTATATTATGGGAACCAGTAAATAACTTTTCCTTATTCACTTTCTCCACACCACTCATGATTTTATATACCTCTATCCTATTCCCCCTTAGTCTCCTCTTTTCCAAGTTGAAAAGTCCTAGCCTCTTTAATCTCTCCTCATATGGGACCCCGTTCCAAACCCCTAATAATTTAGTTGCCCTTTTCTGAACTTTTTCTAATGCCAGTATAACTTTTTTGAGATGAGGAGACCACATCTGTATGCAGTATTCAAGATGTGGGCGTACCATGGATTTATATAAGGGCAATAAGATTCGCCGTCTTATTCTCTATCCCCTTTTTAATGATTCCTAACATTCTGTTTGCTTTTTTGACTGCCACCACACACTGCATGGACGTCTTCAGAGAACTATCCACGATGACTCCAAGATCTCTTTCCTGATTAGTTGTAGCTAAATGAGCCCCCATCATACTGTATGTATAATTGGGGTTATTTTTTCCAATGTGCATTACTTTACATTTATCCACATTAAATTTCATTTGTCATTTTGTTGCCCAATCACTTAGTTTTGTGAGATCTTTTTGAAGTTTTTCAGTCTGCTTTGGTCTAAACTATCTTGAGCAGTTTAGTATCATCTGCAAACTTTGCCACCTCCTGGTTTACCCCTTTCTCCAGATCATTTATGAATAAGTTGAATAGGATTGGTCCTAGAACTGACCCTTGGGGACAGGGCCGGCTCTAGTGTTTTTGCCGCCCCAAGCAGAAGAAAAAAAAAAAAGCCGCTATCGCAAGCGGCGGCAGCCCTACCGCCGCTTCATTCTATAGCGGCAATTCGGCGGCAGATCCTTCTCTCCGAGAGGGAGTGACGGCCCCGCCGCCGAACGGCCGGCGTGCTGCCCCCCCTCTTCATTGGCCGCCCCAGGCACCTGCTTGCTAGGCTGGTGCCTGGAGCCGGCCCTGCATGGGGAACACCACTAGTGACCCCTCTCCATTCTGAGAATTTACCATTTATTCCTACCCTTTGTTCCCTGTCTTTTAACCAGTTCTCAATCCATGAAAGGATATTCCCTCTTATCCCATGACAACTTAATTTACGTAAGAGCGTTTGGTGAGGGACCTTGTCAAAGGCTTTCTGGAAATCTAATTACACTGTGTCCACTGGATCCCCCTTGTCCACATGTTTGTTGACCCCCTTCAAAGAACTCTAATAGATTAGTAAGACATGATTTCCCTTCACAGAAACCATGTTGACTTTTGCCCAACAATTTATGTTCTTCTATGTGTCTGACAATTTTATTCTTTACTATTGTTTCAACTAATTTGCCCGGTACTGACGTTAGACTTACTAGTCTGTAATTGCCGGGATCACCTCTAGAGCCCTTTTAAAATATTGGCATTACATTAGCTATTTTCCAGTCATTGGGTACAGAAGCCGATTTAAAGGACAGGTTACAAACCATAGTTAATAGTTCCGCAATTTCACAACCACCACGCCCATTGTGCGTGCTTCAAGAGAAACTTTGGGGAGAAAAATTGGCTACTGAAGCAGGCTTCACTATTATGGCCACTACCCCCACCATCTCCTGGACATTTGTCATCTTGATCATGAAAGATGTCCTGACCAGACCAGAGACAGAGACCCAGATGACACCACTACCTCTACTGGCTCCAGTTGAATCCCAATCATCATCTGGAATGAAATAGGATTGGATTTTAACAACAACAACACTTCCAGCCCAACTCAACGAACTTCTTCTCAATTCCCCACAAGGACAGTGATTCCCATCTAAGAGACTGTCAAACAAGGGCTTTTTCTTTTTAAAAACTCTCTCCCTTTAAAGGGAAAGGGAACTAGGCTGTTGTTAAAATGAAAGCTTTACTTAACACTTTACACTTCAAATGCTTTAACTGTTTTCCCTTCTTCCCTGTATCTTTAATAAAAGGATTTCTAATGGTGAGCTTGCCATGGCACTACGCAGGTTGAGGTCTCCATATACCAAACTCTGTTTAGCACTATTTAATGCTGGACAGCAACGAGGTTACTTTAACACCTTTCGCCATTTATTCCATCTAAATTACTACAATAGGTGTGACTAGGCAGAGCTATGACTCCCTGACTTCTGCCCTCACCCACACACTCTAATCAGCCATGGAGGCAAGTGTGCTACATCCCAAAAGTGACTGTCCCCACCATCCACACACAGCAACAGGCAAGTCTTGGGCAGTATTGTGCCTCAGAGATGTCCCTAAAATTGCTGGTGCCATCCTACACACTTTACCTGGCTCAGTACTTAACAGAACAATCTAGCCCATGCTTAGTTTTTGATTTCTTTTAGCAATTTTATTTTTTCTGTGTAATATTGTTGATTGTCTTCTTCTTTCCTCATTTTATTGTTGTGTTGTGTAAAACAAGAAAGTGCTCTCTTGTATGCTTCACTGTAGAGGAGCGTGAATATTTGGCTGGATTGTGCTGAGTCTAGCCTTCTTGTCTGGCATTTCTCACAGAAGCATATGAACAACAAGAAAAAAATCAAGGAACAAATAGTAGGTCAGAAATATCAATGCACTTTCTCAAGTGGGCTGGGGAGCTGGGAGGTGATTTTTTCAAACTTCTCTCTCTTATATTCACATCTGATAGCCCTCACTATTTTGTTGTTGTTTTGTAGTTCTGCCAACATGTTAATAAATGTCTCTCTCTCACTATGCCAGGGTAGTCACTTTATTCAGAAGTTACATGGTCAATAACTTCCATCAGACACTTGTTCCCAAACGGAATGAGTTTGCTCCTGGAAGGACAAGTGGAAGTAAGTGTAAAGATAGGATACAAGTCTTCAAATCAAGCTGGTCACAAGCAGGGGCACTAGAAATTTTTGGGTGTAGAAGATATACAGAAATTATGATGTTAGAGATTCATTCACTCACTCAGTGGGAAAATCCCTTTATGGGTAATGAGAAACGGTGCTTAGAAATGATGATAGATGCCCCAGAAATACCACTGATAGATAGATGGGTAAACAGATGATAAAAAAATGTAGGAGCATATGCTGCTATCCTTTCATGCACACAACTCCTTCTAACATCAGTGTGATTCAATGCATGGATTGAGAGCAGAACATGGTCCATAGTGTTATCCTTAAAAACAATTACAACCTTTAAAATTAAAAGATACTGCGCCTGATTTCACCTTTATCTGACAGAGCTCTAAATATGCAGATTGAATGCAGTGTTCATTTATCCATTCTATAACCTTCTCATATTTCAGGGATTTTCTTTCCTTACTTGCATCACTTACAAATATGCTTGTAATACAATGTTAACAATGTCTTGCTTTAAAAGCAGGAGCTGCTGGCTTGCCCCCTGACTTAGTATCAGTGCTTAGGTCTGCATGTAGTCTCAAACTGTTTAGTCCTAGGCTGGGAGGGGTTGGGACCATGCACAGCCATTGTGGAGCAGAAGGGTATGTGTTGCATCATTCTTTAGTGATAAGGAACAGCCCTGATGGGGTTTGGAATAAGCCAGAACATGTTTAAGTGTTTGGTATTAAGATACGGTCCAGTGAATAAGTTCAGAAAGAACTGCCCAGAAACTCATTAATAAATCTTAAAGTAAACTGAAGCCAAAGCTATGAGTCAGATTCAAAATAAATAGTTTGGATAAGCAGCTGATCCACAGAGAAAGGGAGGAAATTGGGTTGGGAAGAGGAAAAGAGAGCAATAAGATGTAGACAAAGTAGTTAGGGAAAAGAGAGACTGCTGAAAGCTTGGGATACTGGTCAAATAAAGTTCAGATTGGCATGTAAACTCCTTGGGGACTAGTTTAAACCACTCCTTTGAAATTGTTGTTCACATCTTCCAATATTGGTAATATATACAGTATTAATTTACAGCAGTACAGTTTGGTTAGTGTGTCTTTATAAAACACAACAGAGTATACCTGCTGGAGGACAAAAATACACATGATTAAAACAACAGAAAAAATATGGCATAATAAACTGGACTCTTAAGATGAAACGGTCAAACTTATTTGACAAGCCTAAATACTTAAAGAGCAGAAGGTAAAGGCAGCACAGTAGCATGATGGGAAGCATAGACGGTGCAGTGAAATGGAGCACTGAGTGTTGTGTAGGAGTTGAAGATTGCTTACACCATAGGAAATGGTCAGACTCAGTTGTTTACACAGTATAAGAAATATCAACTTAGAAGTTTATTATAGTACTTGACTGTCATCCTAGAGAAGATACATGAAAGTTGAGATTCACGAAAGGGGAGGAGGAATTTTGTAAAATGTAATCTGTTGCAATAAATGTGGAAGATTAACAGCCTCTAACCATTTCTGTTTTGATCACTTTGTGAGGCATTTACAAACTGCTCTTAAAATTGACTTGGCAAACAAACTCTGTCAGAGTAATACAATAGACCACCATCCCCCAGCCTTATTTCACTTTGGTTTAAACTGTTTTACTGTTCAGCAGAGACCAAAAACACCCCACCCCATAAAATAAACTAGTTTTTTAAAATCCTGGGTACGCCCCACAACACTCACACAAACAAACCCTTTATTTTTAAAACAACACTTTTGCAGGCTCTAACACTCAGTTTCTGTGTGGACTTTGACTCTGTGACTTTCATTAAAGTCAATGAAAGCTGAGCAGATTCACCAGACTTTTCAACTTGTACTTCCCCTGGCTGCATTTCAGCTCTGTATCCTATTACATGAGGAGGAGGCAAAGGTTCATGATTAACAATTTAATGCAAGTTACATCATGAGAGAGGCATATTGTGCAATCTTCTTACATAATTTACTGTACATGGTAATTGCTCCAGTCTGAGTCATAAGTCATTCATGAATAGGGCCGCAAGAATTAGAGAACCTGCAAGCCATATATGGGTGCAGTTCTGACAACAATGAACAGTTGTGAATAACTAGATGTTAATCTTCATTTTCCAACTTTCCATTTGTTAAATGTAATCATCTGGAACTTGTAGATGTATAACATTTTGTATATACCTATGATGCAGTCCAAGCCTTTCTGGCAAACCTCGTCCAAACTGCTTTAGTGAGTGTTGCAGAAAATAATACCCATTCTTAACCCTTTACAGTGGGACTTGTGAACTTTTTGGCAAAGCTGGGAGTGGGGCTTGTGAGCCTGATCATACAAACAGACACATGAGTAACTTTTCACATGTGAGTAACCCTATTAGGCAGGAGGGAATCCTTATTACCCGCCTCCCAGTTGGAATACTTGTGTGCATATGGTTACTCAAGTGTTTGAAGGATTAAGGTTTCTATTGATACTTGTTTTCAGCAGCACCTATGATGGGAGACGGGAGAGATTCCAGAAGACTGGAAAAGGGCAAATATAGTGCCCATCTATAAAAAGGGGAAAAAAAACAACCCAGGAAACTACAGAACAGTTAGTTTAACTTCTGTGCCAGGGAAGATAATGGAGCAAGTAATTAAGGAAATCATCTGCAAACACTTGGAAGGTGGTAAGGTGATAGGGAATAGCCAGCATGGATTTGTAAAGGACAAATCGTATCAAACCAATCTGATAGCTTTCTTTGATAGGATAACGAGTCTTGTGGATAAGGGAGAAGCTGTGGATGTGGTATACCTAGACTTTAGTAAGGCATTTGACACGGTCTCGCATGATATTCTTATCAATAAACTAGGCAAATACAATTTAGATGGGGCTACTATAAGGTGGGTGCATAACTGGCTGGATAACCTTACTCAGAGAGTTGTTATTAATGGTTCCCAATCCTGCTGGAAAGGCATAACAAGTGGGGTTCCGCAGGGATCTGTTTTGGGACAGGCTCTGTTCAATATCTTCATTAACGACTTAGATATTGGCATAGCAAGTACGCTTATTAAGTTTGCGGATGATACCAAACTGGGAGGGATTGCAACTGCTTTGGAGGATAGGGTCATAATTCAAAATGATCAGGACAAATTGGATAAATGGTCTGAGGTAAACAGGATGAAGTTTAACAAAGACAAATGCAAAGTGCTCCACTTAGGAAGGAAAAATCAGTTTCACACATACAGAATGGGAAGAGACTGTCTAGGAAGGAGTATGGCAGAAAGGGATCTAGGGGTTATAGTGGACCACAAGCTAAATATGAGTCAACAGTGTGATGCTGTTGCAAAAAAAGCAAACGTGATTCTGGGATGTATTAACAGGTGTGTTGTGAGCAAGACACGAGAAGTCATTCTTCTGCTCTACTTTGCTCTGGTTAGGCCTCAGCTGGAGGCCTAACCAGAGCAGAGTAGAGTATTGTGTCCAGTTCTGGGCACCGCATTTCAAGAAAGATGTGGAGAAATTGGAGAGGGTTCAGAGAAGAGCAACAAGAATGATTAAAGGTCTTGAGAACATGACCTATGAAGGAAGGCTGAAAGAATTGGGTTTGTTTAGTTTGGAAAAGAGAAGACTGAGAGGGGACATGATAGCAGTTTTCAGGTATCTAAAAGGGTGTCATAAGGAGGAGGGAGAAAACTTGTTCACCTTAGCCTCTAAGGATAGAACAAGAAGCAATGGGCTTAAACTGCAGCAAGGGAGGTTTAGGTTGGACATTAGGAAAAAGTTCCTAACTGTCAGGGTGGTTAAACACTGGAATAAATTGCCTAGGGAGGTTGTGGAATCTCCATCTCTGGAGATATTTAAGAGTAGGTTAGATAAATGTCTATCAGGGATGGTCTAGACAGTATTTGGTCCTGCCATGCGGGCAGGGGACTAGAGTCGATGACCTCTCGAGGTCCCTTCCAGTCCTAGAATCTATGAATCTATGTGCTAAGTGCGCTCAAGATGTACAAAAATGGACGGTCCCTGTGCTGAGGATGTTACAGTCTAAGGATGGAGGAATAAACAGGCAGAGAAATGGGTCAGGGAACGAGAACGAGATTCACTATGCACAGCACAGCTGAAAATGACTAAGATAAATTTAACAGTAGGGAGGGTAGGGGCCCCATGAGAATGAAACGTGCATAAGGGCTAATGAGAAAGAAGTCACAGAGGTATTAGCAACAAATCAGTGTATGTATAATTCAACAAGGCAACACATATGGATATCAACTAACACACACACACACACACACACACATTATATATATATGGCCCTACCAAATTCATGGCCATGAAAAACACATCACAGACCATGAAATCTGGTCTCCTCCTGTGAAATCTGGTCTTTTAGGTTCTTTTACCCTATACTTAACAGATTTCATGGGGGAGATCAGTGTTTCTCAAATTGGGGGGCCTGCCCAAAAGGGAGTTGCAGGGGGATCAGAAAGTTTTGGGGGGGGTTGCGTATTGCCACCCTTACGTCTGCACTGCCTTCAGACTCGGCGACTGGAGAGCGGTGACTGTTGGCCAGGTGCCCAGCTCTGAAAGCAATATCCCGCCAGCAGCAGCACAGAAGTAACGGTTGCAATACCATACATACCATCCTTAATTCTATGCTGCTGCTGGCGGCAGCGCTACCTTCAGAGCTGGACTCCCAGCCAGCAGCCGCCACTCTCCAGCTGCCAAGCTCTAAAGGCAGCACCGCCGCCAGCAGTAGCGCAGAAGTAAGGGTAGCAGTACCACAACCCTTCCCCCAATAACATTGTAACCCCTCCCCCCACAACTCCTTTTTGAGTCAGGACCCCTACAATTACAACATTGTGAAATTTCAGATTTAAATAGCTGAAATCATGAAATTTACTATTTTTAAAATCCTATGACCGTGAAATTGACCAGAATGGACCATGAATTTGGTAGGGCCCTACACATGTGCAAAGCTCCCTTGGGCACCTTGTTTGAAAAAAACAAACCCTTTATGCTCACCTGTTGAATGATGCCCTCCAGCAACGATATCCTCTCACTGATCTGTTTGTGGATTGTTTTCTGCTATTTGTTTTGGACTGTTCCAGAATTATATGTTTACACCTGTTAGGACAGGGAACGTGTTATTTATCTAGCAGAGTCCCCTTATTGTTCACCACTCTGCATACATAGCATGCTTTGAATATAATAATCCACTCTATGTACTTTACTTCATATTAGAGCACTTAAGATTTTTCCATTTAAAATGTGAAGACCAAATATTATCTTTATTTCAAGCTTATTATGGGAAACAGAGTTAGGCAGAATGGTGTCAAGCATTTCTCATTACTTAGCACTACATTTAAAGTTTTTAAGTCAAATATTACGATTTCACCTCTGCTATATCCGATTCCATTGACTCTTTGGCAGCAGTGATTCTTGCTTGTTTAACCAAGAAATAGAAGACAGAGTCTATGTAATGGAATACCCTGGGTCACAGATCATCTGGTATGCTGGGGCTGCTTTGCGTCCCTGTGACACAAAGCAGCTTTAAGCTTGCTTAATTTGACTACTTGAAGATTTCCCCTCTATGCACAAAATCCTCAGCTGCCACAGTATCTCCTAGGCCACTCCCTCACTGGCATAGCTAGGGAAAGAGGACATGCCCTGCCAGCTGCTATGGTCTCTTGGGGCCATGGGCAGCATTCATAAAATAAAGCTGATATCATTTACTCCAGAGAGCAACCTGAGCTCGAACAATTCCAAGACTGCAACCACACAGCACAGCTTTGAACCACCCCAGACTTCTCAGCTGGGCCAAGCCCTACTCAGCTGGAGCTGTGGATCTTGTTTTTTGGGAACTCCGAAGATATTTGTATATGTTGACAACAGACCAGTTCTCCTTTGTTGTTTGCACTAAACTGGCTTTATCAACTAGGTGAGAGTGTCAGGAGTTATTTTTTACTGCTTGATTGCACGGCAAGGATGTAGTGATATAAATCTGCATCTGAACACCGGCACAAGGTTGATGGTTTTCCCCAGGAAGCAATTGGTACACAGCATGAGCACCATTTTTTTAAACTTAACTGCTTTTAAATGGAGCATGGGGCTGAAGTGGCTATCCATAGTTACATACCATATGCATACATGAATGCATATTAGCATAGAATCCTAATTATGAACTGACAGAATCTCTCACTCTTCTACTCCCTTTTTATTGGCCCATGACCATCTAGATATGTATGATTTCTCCCAAGGGCTTCCATGTCTTTGTGACTGTCCTGTGTGTCTGTGCATGCACACACAAATCTGTGTATATAGCAATACCATAAGTGCATAAAGCATGTGATCCCAAACAAATGTCAATAAAACTTATCCCTCTATGCCATTGTTCATTCTGCATATCACCCACATTATGTAGGCAAACTATTTTTAAAACGTTTGAAAGAGTTTTATGACATTGTACTGGTACTACTTTAGGATCCCTCTGCCAATCAAGCCACAATAGCATGAATCATACCACCAGGCCTTGCAGGAGAGGAGAATTATAATTATTACATTTTAGTAACCTCTAAACATTACCTACAATAGCATTTCCTGTGCACAATAATGCAGTGGATAAAAGATCCAACATTTCTGGACTTACCAAAAGTTGGGAGTCTTGCCTTCTTGGTTTAATACTCCTGCTCTTAGTCCTGATGGGTCACATCGGATCAGTCCTTATGTGACACTGGAACAGAGGTGAATTTTGCTCACTTGGAATCAATTTTGGATTCAATTTAGTAATTGAGAATTGAGTAATTTGGGACAAGAATTTCCACATGGTGTGGGTTGGGGGAAGAAACATTTTTTTGGGAGGGTGGAATTTTAAAAATTATGTCGGGGGAGCAGCTCAAGGGGTTGAGATTGCATTGATCAATTAAGTTAAGGAAGAGGCATGTAAGGCAGCTAAAGGTGCCTCATAAATGCAAGTTATCAGATGGATATCCCCATCCCATATATGGTATGTAAATAGTTTTATCTAAATAATCTATTGGGATTAAATGAAGTTCAGTTTAGATACTGTACTCTCATCAGAACTGAATGTGCCTTCTGACCCTTCACTGAAAAGAGCTTCCTTTAATGATAATGATTCTATTATTGCCTCATTCCATGTACCATTAATTTTGCACAAGACCATAATGTACAAACTATTACAAATATGGAATAATGAAATTACACACAGTTTCATAAAGTGCTATTTGGGGGAGGAAAAAAAGGCTTCGGATTGTAATTTCATCTTTGTTACAAAGGCTTCTGTCTGATTTTCCCGTTCCTCTTCTTCTCGGAGCAGGACAGGATACTGCACCCTCTGAAGTGGTGGGCGTTTTGCCATTGAATTTAGTGATTGCAAGAGTAAGCCCATAATGTTCATACTGGATCCATGAGCATTGCATTGAGCTGGCCTATGTGGGCTCCAGTCTTTGAATATGTCACAGGATGTAATGATACTGATATCCCTGCCTGAGAGTGTTTAAGTAGAAAAGTCCAAAATATTAACTGGGGATTCATCATCTCTCCATCGTAAATACACTTCCCATCCAGTCACTCTCAGAGCTATAAATTAACATAAAAACAATAGCTGAGATTTTCATAGAATCAGAAGTGTAGGACTGGAAGGGACCTCAATAGATCATCTAATCCATTCCCCTGCACTCAAGGCAGGACTAAGTAATAACTAGACCATCCCTGACAGGTGTTTGTCCAACCTGCTCTTAAAAAACTCCAATGATGGAGATTCCACAACCTTCCTAAGCAATTTGTTCCAGTGCTTAACTACACTGACAGTTAGGAAGTTTTTCCTAATGTCCAACCTAAACCGCCCTTCCTACAATTTAAGCCCATTGCTTCTTGTCCTATCCTCAGAGGTAAACAAGAACAAGTTTTCACCCTCCTCCTTGTAACAACCTTTTGAAGAGTGACTAGTGATTTGGGATGCCTCCATTCTTGGATGCCTGAGTTAAGGGACCTTAAAGAGACCTGATTTTCATAGGGTGGCTGCTCAGCACTTTTTAAAAATCGGGCTGGTTTTAGGGCACCCAAAATTACTCATCATTTTTGTAAATCTTGGCCAACTGCCCCGGAAGAAAGTGCTATAGACTGAAAGTGGTGTTTGTTTAAAATGGGCTAAATTGTTCTCATTCTTTTCACATTAGGCCTTTGAGGACCCTGCCAATATCTGAAGTACATCTGCTTTTCACTGAATCATTGGGAAGAGGCAGCTGTATTGGAATTGGGGGCTGTTCAGACCTGGCTTATGTTCAACATGAGGGTTCTTCATTACTGGCACAGGGATCCTATACTCAGAGGAAAAGGCCTTCCTCCTTATGCAGGCTGAACACAGAGCACCCTTCTTGTAAGGGACTATAACACCAAATATCTTTCTGTTTCTGGATGTAATTCCCAGTTGGATATGTTTCTCTCCTACTTAGGCTAAGGCTGCCTTTTGGCAAGCTGGACCCAATTATTATGTATAGCCAGATAATGAATGTATTTAAAGGCTACAGCTTTATTTACAAGGCAGTTTGTGTGTGGTTTATTGGAGTCATGGAGGGCAGGAAGGGGGAGGTGGAATGGTGGATGCAAACCATTGTTAATCTGTTTCTAAGATGAGTTTCTATTTACATGGTCCAGGCCTTTCAAATTGCATGACCTTGGAGCCACACAGTTCTGTCAGTAAGCATTCATTGGCTCTGCTCTACAATAGCATAGGCACACAGATTGCTATGCTCTCAGCTGCAGCTATGTCTCCACTGACCAATAGTGCCACCTTATTTTTCACCTTCACTTTTAAGATGACATTATATCAGAGACAGAGATCCTGTCCCCCAAATGTGTGCATTCCCTCTTCTTACAAAGGGTCTCCCAATAACCAACCACGGTTTGGGCGGGGGGGAGGGGAGTAGTTTCACGTGTGATCATCCAGCTGGCTGGAGGAGCACCTCCTCCTAAATGTGGCCCCATAGCAACATCACCAGCCAGATCAACCTAGAGATGTTTTTGCTGGCATGGTGGAGGAACCCACCTTTGAGGACTTTGCATTTGACTCATTGTCATGAGTCAGCTATGGAGTTACTCATGGATGAGTTATACTCCACAATACTGCCTCAGTGCCTTTGGATCACCAACTCTGAACCCCAGCAGAGGCATATGGAGACAGGAACAAAGAGTACTGCATGCCCAAAGACTCCCTTGACTTTCTCCTCTTTTCCCAGGAGGATTTCTTTTATTGGTACAAGGTCTGAAGGCAAGCAAATCTTGCAGAAGCATATTAGACATGAATAACCAATCAATTCTATTTTCCCAGGCCATCCTTCCTGAAGGGTGGTCCTTCCTGCTAGCCAGTCTCCCCGAAAAAAGCCTTAGTACCTAGACACTGTGGTGATAGATTCCTTATAATTAATTAAGAGACCTATAGTCCCTGCCTGTAGATCTACCAGACATTCCCCTCCCAGGTGAAGAAAGTTGGACATGCAAGAACTTCTACATCGCTATGTTCTCTGAAACAGAATTAAGCATTCCACTGAGTGTCTTGATTGTGTAGGGTTGTAAAGAGGACTCTGCCCCCACATCAGACAAAATATTGTTCCCCACTATTATATTAAGGGTAGAAGGCATGTGCAGAGATCAAACTTCTAATCTATCACTTTCAGAAAACCAGTGCTTCAGTACCACAAGAAAAAATTGTCAGGATGGTCGGCACCCAAATCTGGGTTGATTAGGAACTCATAGTTTGGAGGAGGCTTTCAGGACAATCATTCCCAACAGAAAGGAAATTTATTTCAAATACTGGGGGCAGGACCCCATCTTTTGGGAAAGCCAGTGGAAGATGACTGATGTCTGTAGAACCCAGCCTGAGAGTGTTTCATTGACTGAAATTCGAACAGAAGATAGGCACATAGGATTCCTTGGCTGTCAGCTAGTTAATGGGGAAATTAATTTCTTCTGGTTATTGTGCAATGATATCTATATTGACAGTGGGATGAACCCAATGGACTTTAGAGCTCTAAATAGCAAGGATTGTCAAAATTGCCTTTGCAGCACCTTTGGACTTTCCAAATCTTAGTGATCTCTGACCTTGTTTATTCCCCAAGGAACAAATCTTGGACACATTAACCCCAACAGGCCTCAAATGACAAAAACAAAAGGCCAACACATTTCAGGGTTTCATATCACATAAAAGCCAACATATCTAGCTATAGTATGATCACCCCAGTAGAGGGGCATCATCGGGTAGCATACAGGCAATGTAATGGCTCTTACACCACCCACCTTCTTGTGGTCAGCACAGAACTGTGACAGATGAGAAAGGGGGACTTTCCTGTGCTCCAATGTCTTATTGCGTGCTGAGATGATTCCTCGGGCTGCTCTAATTTATGCTGGGGGACTGGCTGCAGCCAAGCACCAAGCTTAAAGTGTTTCTCTTCCTTGTATGTTTTCTAATATAAGGTTAAATTCACTGAACACTCCAGAAGCCATGCCTTCTCCTCTTCACTTTGACCCTTTCCACCCTTCTCATGTCCCCCGCCTCCCTTCATTCTGCCTACAGCATATCATCTCCTTGGGATTGATTGTATAATTGCAGATTTACCTCAAATCCAGTAAAAATGTCTAACCCCTCATTCATATTTATGCACCTACATGCTGTGAGACAAATGATCTTCTTTCAAACAGTGATCTAGTGATTTTTAGTTAGTTAAGAAATAAAGTAAACAACCAACAAGCAAAGTAAATGCTGAGCATAAAATGTGCTGAGTTGAAAAGTTCACTAAATACACCCACTGCCACTTGTTAAACAGCAAAGTCCTTGTTTATGATGAGAACTTATTTTCCCTTCAACCCCCAAGGACTTGATTTTACCTCACCACTCTGGAATGTCTCATTTGTAAATCTTTTGAGGTGAATTCTTAGAGCCAAAACAGGTTGCATTTATTCACAATGGCATGGCTTTAGTCCTGAGAGTAGTCCCAGTGAATCACTTTTGAAGGTTTGGGCTACTGCTGTAAGTGCTCTCCAACATGACCAAAGGCCTATAAGGTGGGAATTCAAAAGTGCTCAGCATTAGCCTCATCCTGCGGCTCCAATTAAATCAATGGTAAAACGTACAGGTGGTCCCTGCTCTGTTAATTCCTCTTCATGTAGTTTAAGAGTCAGACAAATGACAAGATGCACTAAGACCCAGCAGAGTGCTAATTTCATTCTTTGTTTTGTAGTTTTCTGGCTGCCAAAATGATAGCACTGCTCTCTAAGGAGCTGGTCCAATGCCCATTGAAGCCAATGGAAAATGGCAGAGATGCTTAATGACTTCTTTGTTTCGGTCTTCACCAAGAAATCTGAAGGAATGCCTAACATAGTGAATGCTAATGGGAAGGGGATAGGTTTAGAAGATAAAATAAAAAAAGAATAAGTTAAAAATCACTTAGAAAAGTTAGATGCCTGCAAGTCACCAGGGCCTGATGAAATGCATCCTAGAATACTCAAGGAGCTAATAGAGGAGGTATCTGAGTCTCTAGCTATTATCTTTGGAAAATCATGGGAGACAGGAGAGATTCTAGAAGACTGGAAAAGGGCAAATATAGTGCCTATCTATAAAAAAGGGAAATAAAAACAACCCAGGAAACTACAGACCAGTTAGTTTAACTTCTGTGCCAGGGAAGATAATGGAGCAAGTAATTAAGGAAATCATCTGCAAACACTTGGAAGGTGGTAAGGTGATAGGGAATAGCCAGCATGGATTTGTAAAGAACAAATCATGTCAAACCAATCTGATAGCTTTCTTTGATAGGATAACGAGTCTTGTGGATAAGGGAGAAGCTGTGGATGTGGTATACCTAGACTTTAGTAAGGCATTTGATACGGTCTCACATGATATTCTTATCAATAAACTAGGCAAATACAATTTAGATGGGGCTACTATAAGGTGGGTGCATAACTGGCTGGATAACCTTACTCAGAGAGTAGTTATTAACGGTTCCCAATCCTGCTGGAAAGGTATAACAAGTGGAATTCCGCAGGGGTCTGTTTTGGAACCGGCTCTGTTCAATATCTTCATCAACGACTTAGATATTGGCATAGAAAGTACGCTTATTAAGTTTGCAGATGATACCAAACTGGGAGGGATTGCAACTGCTTTGGAGGATAGAGTCATAATTCAAAATGATCTGGACAAATTGGAGAAATGGTCTGAGGTAAACAGGATGAAGTTTAATAAAGACAAATGCAAAGTGCTCCACTTAGGAAGGAACAATCAGTTTCACACATACAGAATGGGAAGAGACTGTCTAGGAAGGAGTATGGCAGAAAGGGATCTAGGGGTTATAGTGGACCACAAGCTAAATATGAGTCAACAGTGTGATGCTGTTGCAAAAAAAGCAAACATGATTCTGGGATGCATTAGGAGGTGTGTTGTGAGCAAGACACGAGAAGTCATTCTTCCGCTCTACTCTGCGCTGGTTAGGCCTCAACTGGAGTATTGTGTCCAGTTCTGGGCATTTCAAGAAAGATGTGGAGAAATTGGAGAGGATCCAGAGAAGAGCAACAAGAATGATTAAAGGTCTTGAGAACATGACCTATGAAGGAAGGCTGAAAGAATTGGGTTTGTTTAGTTTGGAAAAGAGAAGACTGAGAGGGGACATAATAGCAGTTTTCAGATATCTAAAAGGGTGTCATAAGGAGGAGGGAAAAAACTTGTTCATCTTAGCCTCTAAGGATAGAACAAGAAGCAATGGGCTTAAACTGCAGCAAGGGAGATTTATGCTGGACATTAGGAAAAAGTTCCTAAATGTCAGGGTGGTTAAACACTGGAATAAATTGCCTAGGGAGGTTGTGGAATCTCCATCTCTGGAGATATTTATGAGTAGGTTAGATAAATGTCTATCAGGGATGGTCTAGACAGTATTTGGTCCTGCCATGAGGGCAGGGGACGGGACTGGACTGGAAGGGGAGGGATAGCTCAGTGGTTTGAGCATTGGCCTACTAAACCCAGGGCTGTGAATTCAATCCTTGAGGGGGCCATTTAGGGATCTGGGACAAAAATCTGGCTGGGAATTGGTCCTGCTTTGAGCAGGGGGTTGGACTAGATGACCTCTTGAGGTCCCTTCCAACCCTGATATTCAATGACCTCTCAAGGTCCCTTCCAGTCCTAGAATCTATAAAGACTGGGAACAGGCCCTAAGACTATAGAAAAGATCCTTGCCAAACAGACATGCTTCAAAATGTCTCATCTTTTGAGTACTTTGTGTCACAGGTTTAGGCATTTTTCCTTTCACTGGCTCATTCTTTAGTTAAAAAGTAGATATGAATATACAATATTAGTGTTGCTTACTCTTTTGGCAGACTGATTTCTGCTTTTAATTCCCAGCAGAATCAATTAACAGTGAATAATTTTCAGAGAGTGCTTGAAAGTGCAGAAATATTGCTTTAAAAATTAAACTTCTTTGGCTGAATAAATATACATTATTAGCCAGTATTATAGTGTCCTACCACACACAACTTGCTTTATACTCTTTCTAATGACTCAGATTGATTGCAAAAGTGTGAATAGCTTTGCCAAACACTGCAGAAAGCCAGGCATGTCAGAAAAACTTCAGGTTTATTTCTCATAGAATATAAGAAATTCTCTCATATTTCTGCCACAGAACAATAGAAATACTAATATCTTTGTTCCCAAAAGACATTTCTTTTTTCAAATAAACTATGGATTTTGGAAAAGTATCTTGTTTCCTGAGCTCATGAACCACGGTGTATAACAACATGTGTGATGCGGCAGGACAGAATGTGCACGTTATCTTGAAAAATGCCAAAATAGATGCAGGGGGAAGGGAGTTGTTGTTGCTGTTGTTGGGGGTTTTTTTGGAGGGGAGAACTCTTCTCTCTATACTCTGAGGTATTGACATTGGAGTTTCATGCACTGAGTGCTTCCAGGAGTGGACCCTGGGCCTTTCAATGGGCACCTAGCTTGTTACCAGGAATAACTGTCTGTTACCTTGAATAGGAAAAGTTGGCCCTAAAATAAGACCCAACTTATAAAGCTGCACCTTCTACTTACTGGCTAGAGGAACTGTATTTTAGAGCTTAAAGTTTTAAGTTCAAATCCCTTTTGATATTGTATAATCTTGATGCTCTGGGGGGGTTGGTTAGCAATGATGCTACTGTGTATTTGCAAGCCCTTGATCACTGAAGAATGGTAGCCTACTGTTGACTTGAACTCACACATACAACCTCCAACATTCTCTCTCTTGGCATGATGATAACTTTTTTTCTGGAAGCTTGGGAAAAACTCAGGCTTAATAGGATGATTATGATGGACTCTCATAATCGTGTTCTAAGCTGGCTAAAACAGTGGGGCTGTTCTTTCAGCTTACTTTGTGTTCTCAGAGTTTATGCCCAGATTTCAAATCCTTCAATTTCCTCTTGATACTCTGTATATAGGATTGACCAGTGATTATATATGTAGGTATAGCTGAATTAAACAGTGATAACTCTATGATGATAGATGTATCAACTGAGTCTCTGTGTGTGTGAGAGAGTGAGTGTGTGTGAGTGAGAGAGAGAGACGGGGGCGGGGAGAAGGGGGATTACATTCACTTACTACTGACAAGTAAATCCCAGTATACAAATAATAATGAATCGGTTTGTAAATATTATTCCACATTTTCAGAATACTGAAATATTTTGGAGGCTTTTTCTCTGTCTTCTACCAAAATGCCTTGTTTTCAAATCTCAGGTTACTGAGACAGTACAGCACATTTCTAAACTGTATATGTCAGTCAAATTACATAATTTGCATTTTGAGACTCAGATCAGGGCATGGAGCATTACACTGTTAGCATTGCATCAGGAGAAATTAGAACATTTACTTTTTGCTATAAACTATGATTAAAGTGACAAAAAATGTTCCCGCCAACCTGCCACTAAATTTCTGAAACATTTTAAAGCAAACCAAAATAGGTAACACTTAATACATAAAGGGTACCTTGTTATGTAGTTTATAAAGGGTCAGTGAATGATTAACAGATGTTTAAAGCATGTTACAGACCTAAGTACAGAGTTATGGATGGTTACAACCACATCAGTTGCAGATAGTTGATTATAAGCAGCCTATTAATCTATTGGACCCTAACAATTGGTTAACCATTTCTTAAAACATGTATGAACTTTTTATAAACTGTTTATAAATGTACCTTAATATGAAGTGTAACCTCTTGGGCATTTGGTATATTTTATCCAGTGTAGAATCCAAGCAGATAAAGCATTATCTGTGCCACTCATGTTTATGCCTTTTTAATAGGGTGTACCAACCCCACACTGGTGAGGAGAGGGTTAAGGAGCCGCTCTGGACACAGGAAGCCATGCCCCCTCACCTCTGCTGGGTATACTCCCAGAGAAGGGAGCATTCAAAACAGGGCAGCTCAGCTCAATCTGGGAAGATGGAGCAGGAGAGCAGTTGGGTGCAGTGGCTTCCTGCAGAGACGCTGCTGGGACTTCAAATAGCTGGGACTGGGCCTCACAGCCAAGCTGCTGAAGACCCTTCAACCATGGGACTGAGGGTGATGAGTTGTCACTGGCAGGGGAGGACGCTCCAGAGACTAACCTCAGAGGACACCAAGAGGGATCCGCTGGCAGACCTGTGGTGCTGACGGAGGAAGAGAAGCAGGTGTAAGAAGTGACCCAGGGAGCTGGAGTAAGGGTGCCAGTCCCTAAGTCACATGTATGGACTATTGTTTTGAAGGACCCAGGATCCAGTGGAGCAGGATGGGCCTGGAGTCCCCTATCCCCCTCCCTTCAGACTGTAGCCACTAGGCAAGGCAGCCTTTGACTCTTGCCATTGGGCAACACTGCCTTGAACTGTAGCAACTATTCAAGGCGGTCCTTGACTCTTGCCACTAGGTGACATAGTCCAAGGTCAGCAGTACTGCCTAGTGGTGATATGATGAGACAACCCCCCCCCCCCGACAGTCTCTCCTAGTTTTTTAGGATCTGAATTTTCCAGGTATATTTCAAAATACCTTCATCTGAATGTGAACTTAAAAAAAAAATTCCAAGTAATTTACACTCCCTTAACTTCCAAGTCTCTTGTGCTACCTAAAAATTCTAAAGGAACAGTAACTGCTTGGCAGACATTTAGAAAGACTAATGGATTCATGATTCGGAAGTTGATGGCAAAACTTCCCTTGACTTCAATAGGCGCAGGACTGGATTCTGAAAGTGTAATCCAGTGGACTATGAAGAAGAGAGATGTCCCCAACTAGCAGAAACAGTTATCTATAATAGAAACAACTTCATGTACTATTTTTTTTAAATCAACAACTACTCCTTATGCTGTCTTCAGTAGCCAGACAGGGAGTTCAGAAGTGGGCATTTCTACAGCTATCACAACATGCAAGGCTCTAACATAAGTGTAAGTGCCTTTTTTATTTTCCATTTTATGTTAGATTCACAAGGGGGACTTAGGTGTTGCAATGCTCATTGAAGCAGGAACTGGAATCCTGGTCTCTCAGGTTAGTGTGTTAGCCACTAGTCTACAGAGTCACTGTCTCTGTTTATACGAAGTAGAACAGCTTCAACAGGAGAGATTGTGAGTGCTCCACCCTAGCGTATCCCATAAACCTGTGGCAAGGGCACTCACCTGGCAGGTAGGAGACCTAGGTTCAAGTCCCTGCTCCAAATCAGTTAGAGTGGGGATTTTAACCTGGCTCTTTTAGCCTGACTGTGCCCTAACTACTGGGATATGAAGTATAAGTGGGGTACCTTTTGTGTGGGATAAGCATGCTCAGAGCACACCTATCAGAATAGGCCTCATAAGCAAGTTAGGCAGGGAAATGCCTAGCTTGTGAGTCCCACCGGGGCATAGGTCCTAAACAGCTTTGTGGCATCAGGATTTAGGTGGCTTTGCATATACCCACCAGCACATATTTAGGTGCTATGGGGACTTTACTATCAAGGTGTTCAGGCTCCTACGGGACTTCAGGCACTGCCAAGGCAAGACAGCAGCTGAGCAGTGGGTTGTGAATGCCAGTGGCACCTAAATGTTGAGCTCAGACACTTAAATTCCCCTTATGAATCTAGCCCTTTGATATTTTTTTTCCATTAAACATAAATCTGTAAATTTAAAAGTCAAACTCAGTTTTCTTTTCTTCATATGTTTGTTATTTATTCATATTTCTCTGGCATCTGTAGGTCTCTAGGTGCTTTTTATTTTAACACACAAGTAGAAAATTTAAACATTTCATAGAATATCAGGGTTGGAAGGGACCTCAGGAGATCATCTAGTCCAACCCCCAGACAGATTTTTTTACCCCAATTCCCTAAATGCCCCCCTCAATGATTGAACTCACAACCCTAGGTTTAGCAGGCCAATGCTCAAACCACTGAGCTATCCCTTCCCCCCAAACATTTAGCTACTACAGTACCTTGAATCATCAAATCTCATCCTTCAATTAATAATCTGACTCATAAGACCCACCACAACCACCCAGTACCCAAAGACCCTTACTACATCCTCCATTGGTCTCCTGCTCCACCACATAGTAACACCCACCTACATGTGTGTGGGTGCCTAGATGTTTATCAACTTCAAACTTCAACCTACTCAGAACAAAGGGATTGGGGGTAAGGAATCAAATTCCAGACTCAAGGACCTCACCCTGAGACTGGCATGCTAGCAGCTCTCTATCTTGTTTATAGTGAGGCAACGCCAGTTTATTCGCTGATCCTAATCTGACTGCATAGGGAGAGGTGGCTTCTGAAATAAGTGCATCTCAAATCATTTAGAGCTTCATGGGTTGGACCAACACTTGCAATTCCACCTGTACATTTAATGGAATCCAATGGGCTTATCTGCTTCCTGTGTGCGCCATTGCTCAAAGGGTATCAACTGCATTTTGCACTGGCTTTGGCTTCTGAGTAGTTCCAGCCTGCCGCCCCATGCAGGGACTTGTGTTTATATCGTTCCTCATTAAAATATTGTAATAAGTTTCCCTGTATTTCTAATTTTACCTCACCAAAAAAATGGGAGACAGAATGAACAAGTGAAAACAGCCAGTAAGAAGATTACATAGCATCAAGGAATACTATTTATAGTGCTTTTCCTGTCAGGAGACTAGCCGATTATCAAGTCTGGGAAGGTACGTACATAGACTTGGCAACCAACATTCAGTTTGAATAACATATCCCATCCTATCCTGAGCAGTATTGAGAAAGACAGACACTGCTCTTTCCAATATGTTGGTTAAGTGTGTAGTTTCATGTTCTAAGATAGTAAAAATTGTTTCTCCTATAATTATACAGACTGGCTTATTTTGGCCAACTGCCTACGGTATTGTGGGCTCTGCTTGCCAGATAAGGAATAAAGTCATGTTCAATATCCTAAACTGTTCTACAGCATGAATGCGCTGCATGCCTGGATATACCACAGCTCTGAGATGCATTAAAGTGTTGGTTTGTAGTGAGCAGCATTTAAAGAAAACAAAGAGGTGAGACTTATACAAGATTCCTGTATCTAAACTACATTAAAGCCCTTGTTAAAGTATTGCTGCTTGAGCACAGTGAATGGAGGAACTGTGCTCTAGCAGCAACACATTTATGGATTGAGGAAGGTCCATTCATCCTGCATTTCAAGGTAAGGTGTGAAAATTCATAAAACCATCACTGAGATTTTCAATGTACTTTAGCTGGAATTGAAGGAAAATAAAAGAATGTAGGTGTTTGTCCTGGAACATTACATTGGAAAGAGTGGTGAGTTCATGAGCAGGGCTAGTGTTTTCCAGGCACATGGACTGAGGATATAAAATAGGAGACAGTGGCATCATGCTTTTACCTTTCTCCTCCCCCACTTATCCTGGAAGCAACAAAAATACTGGGAAGACAAAGATTTGAACTGAGGAGACTGGTCCCAGGTTTAAAGGGAAAGCCTGTGTATTAAAGATTGTAACCCACCTGCAACATCCAGTGGGGTGAGGAAAAACTGCTTGATCCAAATACTGCTTAGTCTAAATAAGGTTTAGATTGCTTATTTTCATTTTCTTTGGTAACTATCTCTGACCTTTTGTGCCTGCCACTTACAATCACTTAAAATCGATCTTTCTTTAGTTAATACATCTGTTTTATATTTGATCTATATATTTGGTTGAAGTACTTGGGAAATCTCAGCTTAGTTTACAAAGGCTAGTGTGTGTCCTTTCCATATTGAGGGAGGGGTGGACTGGGTAATAAATTTATACTGGTCAGGCTTCTGACCAAGACAGTACAGTTCTGGAGTGCAAGGCTGGAGGCTTGGGAGATTTGCTGGTGCCTTTTTCTGTGTGATTCATGAGTGCTCAGGTAGCATTCATGCAATCTAGCTCAGAGTGGGGTTCCATATGCAGTTGTGCTGTGTGATAACTGCACCTGGAGGGGCTTGCTGCTTGTCACTAGCAAATCATTGTGAGACACAGCCCAGGCTGGAGAGTTAAGGGTGCACAGGAGTACCCCAGTTCCAGGTTGTACCCTGGGGATCCTGTCAAAGATGTATATCAAATTATAATACAATAACCCTACTCTGAGATGGCTGTTTACACAAGACTGTGGAGAAGAAGGCCCAAGTTGTATATAACGGACTGCATCACAGGCCTTGGCTGGCTAGTTATGCAGGGGATTTCCCAGTATAAGCAGAGCAAACAACTGTAAGCTGCACTCTAAACTGTGCATTTCATGCTGGTTTCAAGGTGTATTTAACTCCAGTGCTCTTGGGATGCTTTGGAGTGCTCCTATGAGACTGGGCCTATGTTTGTACAGGTCTAATTCTCTTATTGACACTGAGAAATAGTGTGAGGTCAGCACTTTCTGGCAGACAGTGGAAGATTGTGTTTTACTTGTGTGTGACTGGATTTAGTTTTGTAATAAAATCATTTAAGAAGTCCTTGCCTGATGCTAATTTTTGGACTCTTAGAAAAGTCTATTTAACCATTGCATGACATATTCACTGACTGCATTTCATAAAGCCATAGAAGTTAGCAAAGAAAAAGACTACAGGTCATCTTCTTTACCCCTTGTCAATGCAGAGAATACTCTGCACCGTATTCTTAATTAGTTTGTCCAGTCTAGTTATAAATACATAGAATAAGAAGGAGCTGTGTAAGGACACAACTTTGAATGGTGTGGAATAAGTAGAAGTTCTCTGTCTATAGTGCATGCCATACAAGTTTATCCACTAAAATTATTAAATCTCATGCACTCTGCTGTACAGTAGAAGCTCAAAGTTATGAACACCTCAGGAATGGAGGTTGTTCATAACTCTCAAATGTTCACAACTGAACAAAATGTTATGGTTGTTCTTTCAAAAGTTTACAACTGAACTTTGTCTTAATATAGCTTTGGAATGTTACTATGCAAAAGAAAAATGCTACTTTCCCTTTATTTTTTTAGTAGTTTACATTTAATGCAATACTGTACTGTATTTGTGGTTTTGGATCTTTGCTGCTGCCTGATTGTGTACTTCCAGTTCCAAATGAGAGGTGTGTGGTTGACTGGCCAGTTTGTAACTCTGAAGTTCTATTGTAATTACAATCTTACCATTTTTTTAGTTAAACCAACTATCAGTGACAGTCCTGGTGAATTCAATTAACTGTTAGTTATGTCCTAAGTCAGGAATAGAATCCCTTCTGGATTATGTGTAGTGTGTATCACTGAAGATTACACATTTGCGCAAGCTACATGAAACCTTTGGCCTTTCTAAAACCACACACTACACAGTAATGTCAATTAAATCATTTTCTCTGTATTCCTATATCTGAGCAAGTTTCTTTACCCACATGAGATTGTCACAGTCCCACTTAACAGGTTTGGGTCACAATCTAAGTCCTACTCCAGTTCTAAATGGGGAGGATACAACCACAGTGGCTGTTGTAACAATGAGGCCTGGTCCCCACTAACCCCCCACTTCGGACTAAGGTACGCAAATTCAGCTACGTTAATAACGTAGCTGAATTCGAAGTACCTTAGTCCAAACTTACCGCGGGTCCAGACGCGGCAGGAAGGCTCCCCCGTCGATGCCGCGTACTCCTCTCGGCGAGCTGGAGTACCGGCATCGACGGTGAGCACTTCCGGGATCGATCCGGGATCGATTTATTGCGTCTTAACCAGACGCGATAAATCGATCCCAGAACATCGATTGTCTGCCGCCGGACCCTCCGGTAAGTGAAAACATACCCTGAGACTGCAGTAGTGGTCACAGAGGGTAAAATTTCAAAGAGCACTTCATGATGGGTCGTACAAGCCCCACACAGGCAAGGAGGGGTTAATGAGGATATGTGGACCTAATTGGCCTTGGCCAGCTACACTTGTAGCAGATACGAAGAGAAGAGTTAAAAAGGAGGAGACCTGGCTCAGTTTAGGTTTAACCAGGAAGAGAAGAACAGCTCTACTTCTCCCTTGATGAGGGAAGCTGGTTTCAGCCAAGAGTCTGGAGCTTTGATGAGTCTCCCAGTGGATGGAACACTGGCTGTGTGAAAACAAGCCCCAGGTAGAAGAATGGAGTCCTGCTAAACCCTCTTTAGAAAACACTGGTTTTTAAATCATAGTATTCCCTTATTTTTAGTCTTTAATACCCCAGAAGGGGTGAACTTAAATCCTGACCTGGCTGGAGGGCTGAGTCATGGGAAGAGGTGGATCACAGGAGAACTAGAGCAGCTGTTGGCAGGAGAGCACTCATGGCAAGGTCATCTGCTGACATACTTAAATATTTTAGGTGCTGAAGTCCCCTTTTCAAAAATGACTTAGGACTTAAGTGGTTTTGAGCACTTTGGCTCCACTGTTTGTAGTTTCTGAGTGGAGGAAGAGGATGAATCTGAAAAAGACCCCATGCCCACAGAACAGTGCTTACTAGGCTATTGTACAGAGCCAAATTCTCTCTCTCAAAAATAATACACGTATACACCTTTAACAACTGAGATTTATAATGGAAGACCTGAGTCATCCTGAATTAACGCGGCCACTATAACATAAATGCATCTCATTTACAATAGTATAACAATGAAAAGCCTTGTGACCATAAATATCTTGTCAACACAGCATCTCCTGTGAATGGGGGTAAAATAATATAAGCACAATCTTGGCATCATGACTGGTGCCACTCTGTCATCACACCAAATCCATAGCATAACTAAGAAAACATAAATAATTGCACAGCCATTAGACAATCATTATTAGTAACAATAAAATGCTGAGCAACTAGGACTCACACCAATTATATTCAGCTGTCCCCTGCTTGTTTTGTAAGATATCACATTAACTCATAGTTAAAGAAATCTATAGACCACTTTGATCAATATTTTTCATTTACACCTTCAATATCTAATAACCTTAGGCAAAAAAAGTTTGCTTCTTAGAATTGTTTTAAATGGTTTGGGAAATCAGTAAATAAATTAAAGTTGGGGAAACAATTTTTATGTAAGAGTCCCAACTTTTCATACAGTTATTTAACTAATGGTTAAGGATTGAAACAGAAGAATCTTTTACAATAAAATAAAAAATACAATTCACAAAGTAATTTCTTTGTCTGATTTAAAGTTGAATTTCTCTGAGGGGTCCAACATAAGTTTCTCATGTATCAAAAGTCTTCTATATCAAACTATCAGGCAGTGGAAAAGCAACGTGCTTGTTGAATAATACCAACACCACTAAAAAAGCAACACTATTTTCTGATCACTTACAAAAGGCTTTTCCTGTTAATTGACAGAAAGGTAAAGATTTCAATGCTTAAAACTTACTTTACTTACTGTTTTCACTTCCTTTATTGCTTCCAGTAGCAACATGGGGCATAACCACAGTCCTCTTTCTCTAGGGTTTTTCAGATTGCCTGAAAGAATAAGGAAATTTAGTAAACTTTAATCTTTGTAATCTTGCTTTATGAACAATCTTCAGGTTTTCCTGTTGATAATCAACAATCAGCCTAATATTCAAAAAGATGTATGAAAGAAAGCAAATTATATTAACTTGAAAAAAATAAGAGATGATGGGTGTGTGTGTACATTACTGTTTCTATTATTCATAAAATCCTGATCTACACTGAAAATATAGTTCTCTAGAAAACAGAGATTAATAGTTATAGTGAAACCTATGAGGGCTATTCTTCTCAAGGCAATTTCCAGTCTGACCAGACTGACCCAAAGTATTCTAAAACATGCTGAGTGAATGGTTCTGCTCCTAGACTGCTACTACTATGAAACAACAAGCTTTTTGTTGAGCTCTTCAGATAGGTCTCAATATTGTTGAATAATTCATTACATCCAGTCTGGCCCAGCTGTGTTTGTGGCAGATGTGAAATAGGTTGGTGATGTCAGTCCAGATTCAAATATACTAGTAATCACATCCCAAAAAAAACCACCACTCCTGCTGTGCTGGAACTAATGACAATCTCAGCAAAGAGGCAAATGACCATGGAGATTGGATGGGCCTTCTAGCTAGCCATGCTTCTTCCAGGGATGAGGTATACTGATGGGTAGCAAGGAGAAGTTTGCACTGCTACTGCTTGACTTGTACCTTGTGTGTGTAAACACAGGAGTTCAGTTTCTAGGTGTCAGTCAAGCACCTTTCACATGCACTAAATTCATTTTAAAGTGCTAAAGGAATTAAATGAAAAATAAGTCATTAAATGTTCATAAAGCTGCTGGTTTAAAGTACAGCACATGACCTGCTTAGTGGGTTGATTTTTATCTCACACAGGTTTAACTTAGCAAACCTGAAAACATTAGACCAATGAAAGGTTTTAGTATGCCTTCTAAACAGACAGCAAAGATAACCTTGTGAACTCAGCTGTCTGTCTAGAATTGCCTCACTAATGATAATTAGCAACACATTTACAGCACAAGGTAGGGGAATTTGGACACTGTTTATTTGTGCTAATTGGAATGGCACAATGCTGGAAGTGTATGGGTCACAGTGGGAGCTCCCCACCTCAAAGGTACAAGTAACCTACACCCAAACAAGACAAATCTCTCATTCATAGGGTATAACCAACCATCCAACAAGAAAGGCCTGTCTTTTTCTGGGAATAGCAGATCTGATAAAGGTCATTGTCTTTTCAGGATTTATCCAAAGTCTCAACATGTAACTATGTTGCTACCCTGATTTTACTGAGAGTCTCATGCTGTTTGGAGGTTTTTCTTGAAGACCTGCTCCTGAAGTCCTATGATTATGTCCAATGCTAAACATTCAGAAATACAGAGCAAATTCAAAGAACCCCAAATGTATCATTATTTTAATCTCATGAATTTGGAGGGTCCTGACTCATGATTTTTGAACATTTGAGTTTAGCAATGCTGTAAAGGAAAAGTTCTCCTTTTCTGGGGTTCAAGGTGGAAATCAGCGTTAGTCAAGTCCAGGTTAACTTTAAATCATCCCTGTTACAGACTGATATGGCTTCCTTTCTCTGGCACCACATCACAACATCATCTTTCCTGTCTAGAAGCACTGGGACAGATTCCATACTGAGCCTGGAAGCGCCAGTCCTCATTCAACTTGAACTGTCACTGTTGAGTGAGGTGAAGCACAACCACCCTCCACCGGGTGCTGGGTGTACTAACTCCACAGTCCTCAAAGCTCCTGCAGAGCTGACAATCAAGAAACAGACCAGAAATCAAAGCCAGGTCTCCCTCATAGCAGTCAAGTCACCATTCCACTCATCACACCCATGCATTTCAGCAGATAACATGTTGTACAGCCCACACTTTCCATGCTCTTATTTGTGTAGTTACCAGGGTGCTTATACCTACACACAGATGGCCCCTTTAAGAGAGGGTTTAACATGTTATAGATAAGCATATGTAAGATATCATCAAGAAAAATGTAAATGGCTTTAGTGGCCTGAAAAAAAAGTTCCCGGGTCTAGCATTGATTTTCAGATGTGATTCATTAGTGAAAAGGACAGACAAGGTAGGTGAAGTATCTTTTCTTGGACCAACTTCCGTTGGAAGAAGGTAGAAGCCTTTGAGCTCCAGAGCCTTCAGGGGAAGTCATGCAAAACCTCCTTAAAGCTACAGATTCAGATGAAGAGCATGATTTAGCAGATATTATTATTAAACACAGAAAAATATAGGCCCTGATCCTGCAATCAGATCCAGTAGTAAGGACCTTTGTATGGCACATAGGGCTCTGTCAGGTGCAAGTGTCCTTGGGAGGGAACCTTAAAGGGGCAGAGAGGAACTTTCATTGCCTTAGGGCACTATCTGGCAAACACTTGCAGGTTTCACTTTTCTTACAAGCTTCTTAAAGTTTGCTCGTCTTTAAACCCCAGTTCCGGGAGTTAGGTGACTGTGAGCTCAGCTTTCCTTTTAAAAAAAATTAAGTTCCTAGCCCAAATAGTTGCAATGAAAGTGAATCTTAAAGGATCACAAACAAAAGCAATAAAACAAACAAAAAGTAGAATTATTCTTCTAAATCTCTTCATTCCAACCCATTCTGGGGGCAGTCTGACTCCTGATTTTTAAACCTTTGGAACTGGTGCCTGCACTGAAAGTTACTGAACATGGGAGGGGAGGAGATATTTGGGGGAAGGAAGTGGGGAGAAGTTTCCTTTGGCTTCTCCATTAGGAATAAATGGATTAGTTGAGGCTGAGCAAATCCCCTGAAACAATTACCCTAGTGACTGTTCTTGAATTAGTTGCAAGCAGCCTATTTAAAGAAGCAGAATAGGATTTTTCTGGCCTTTAAAATTAAGATCCATGTTAAATTCATGACAATTAGCTGACAGAAGGGGTGTAAAGCTCTTTGGTGCCTGGCACTTCCATGACACTCTCCAGCCAAGTATTAATTAGCGATCACAATTAACCTTCTCAGAGCTGCTGCAGACAGACAGTGAAGTGGTTTGTCTAGACGCTCGCCCCTCTCTCATGCCCCCAGAGGAAGGGGTTGCCCCAAGCACCAGTCTTTTCCTCCCTCTCGGCAGGGCGGCGTGGCTAATGGGGGGAGGTCTGACCAGAACCCCCCCAGCCCTGCAGAGCGATCGGGGACTGAATGCCGGTATAGCGGGGACAGGGGGAACTCAAGAACCGTCCTCAGCTCAGGAGCAAACACAGCTACTGCAGCAGCAACTGTTCTGCCAAGAGCAGCCCCGGGGCCAGGCGGCCGCCAGGGCACGTGACGGCTCCTCGCAGCCCGCCCCCGGGGCTGGTTGGCTGGGCCGCACCGGGCGCGCGGCGGGGCGAACTCTCCGGGCTCTGGCACTGGGAGGTGCTGCTGCGCCCGCAGCTTACAAAGGCGGCTGACAGCTCCCGCGCCCCGTGACTCGCCACCGCCCTCTCCGCCTGCAGGTTGCATCCAGACGCCTCCTCGCAGGTGAGACGCGGGTTGCGGCAGCCTGCTTGGGACTGGGGCTCGGGTGCGGAGCTAAGCCAAGCAGGCGAAAGGCGGCAGGAAGCGAGCGAGCCCAGCGCTGAGTAGCAGATCCCTGTATATTTCTGGAGTTTAGGGGGATGTGATGTGCGCCTATGGAGGGACTTCCCGCTGATCCCCGTCCCCGGGCAAAGGGAACCCCGGGATAAGTGATCTCTTGAGCTTTCCCTCCGCACAGCTCAGAAATATACTGATCTCTGGGAGCCCAGGCTGTCCGAGTGTATTCGTACTTGCACAAAGCCCCCTTGAGCCCTTCTAATTTGTTCCATTGTATCCTATATTCATCTGAAATAGACTGTGTATCTTAAAAACGGTTCAAAAATGTATTGAAGACAACTAGTAAGAATGGATGTAACCAGCTGTGATAGATAATAGCTAGGAATCTAGGAAATAACTTCTTGTCTTAAATGGGCAAAGAGAAAATATACAACCGACTTAAGGAATATTTTCCATTTATTTAGCCTATTCGTATGTATGTAGTATACAGTAGGTGGCCTGTCTTCGAAAAAGAAATGTATTATTTAGTTCCACTTTCTGACTGTTTTCTACTCTTCCTTAAAGCTTTCTGTCTTCTGTATTCTCTAGAAGTCAGTGGCTTCAGAACAGGTTGTTGTTGTTTTTTAAACAGGAAAAGTTAAAGCATAAATCTAAAAAACACTTTTTGAAAGTATCAAATGCAGGCATAAGCAGACTCAGTATGAAATATGAAAAATGAAAAAATGGTAACTTACATTTTTTGAACTAACCTTTAACAGTTTGTTTTGCAGTTTACTATTCTAAAACTGGCTTAAGCTAAATTAAGTCTACTGAAGTAATGTATCTTGAGTTTGGAGTGAAACGTGTTTAGTGAAGAAGTATCCCTGCGCACTCGAGAGGCGGGGGCAGGAAACTTCGTCACAGTTTAACTTCTGGTTCTGGACAAAACTGTGCCAACTTTTCAATAATGTGAATAAACTTTGGTAACTCAGCTGAGAAAATCAATAAACATTATAGTAATTTAATGTAAATATACATCTTAAAAAACAAAGTATGCATTTTACTATGAGTTTGTGACTTAATGTCAAGGTTTCTTTCAGCGGTAAAGCCAACAAATCAAACAATGTGGCAGCATTGTAATATATACTAATAATTATTCCACTATAAAACAGCACAAATGTTGTTTGAATTTGTCTTAAGTACTTCTAGTTATTCCAGTTAAACATTGTTTTAATTATACATTAACAATTATTAATGACACTGACCTATGACTTGATTAGAAAAAGGGAATAGTTTGTGGGGGGCACTCCCATATTATATTTTTTTAGCTACTACAAATGTCTTGCAAACTCAATTATCAAAACTTAAACCTTCATATTTTGTTTCACCATATTAGTTAAGAGCCATCATAATGGAAACTAAACAATCTTGTAGGTCCTCACACACTTACAAAATATATGAAACTCAGTAAATTGTTTTAACAGCATGCACAAAGATAATGCGAGTTTACACACTACTGGAGTAGCATTCATTGCATAAACAAAAAGGGTCTGTTTCTGCTATTTTAGAAAAAAAAATGTTCAAAGCCTAAAAATGTTGATGGATCACTGCACTATTTGAATGAAAGATCCCACAGGAGTAGAGGGCTGGCTCAAAACTTTCAATAATACCACTCGAATCTGGGGGAAAGGTGAGTACTTGACAGAGCAGGTGCACAAGGGATCTCTGTGCTGTCCCCAAATATAATGCACGGATGAGTTAGTGGAGATCCAGGGTTACATCTATGAGTATAGAGTAGAAAGTTCATTTGCTCTGGATAAGGTGAAGCCTTGTCCTGGTGAGTAAAAGGATCTGTGCTATCAACTGCTACAGAATCTGAGTTTTCATTTTATACATACACACACCCTCTACCACTTACAGTTGTGACAATAATCTCCCAAATGCAAACTGTCTTCCTGAGTTTGCAAACAGACTGCTCCAAATCAGCAGTTGCGGCTCACAGCTTTTCAGGGAACTGCAGCGTGAAATCCACAAGACTTTGGTCAGTTTCACCATTGCTGTTCTGAATCCTACTGGCAAAGAAATTATCCTGAATTATGTCAATTTAATGCTGCTGATTCTTAGGAAAGTTATGAGCTGCAGAGTTATTGACTAAGGAGGATCTCTCTCTCGCTCTCTCTCTCGATGGGGGACAGAGGAGTAGAGACCTTCTCTTTCCTCCCCTATTCTTAGGAAGCTATGAGGAAGAAGAAATGTAGTGTTTAGTCTCTCCTCTTGCAGCTGTCAGTAGGTACAAGAATAAAGAGGCAAAGCTCCTTCTTACAGGAGCTATGGGGGGGGGGGGGTGGAGCTTCAAATTTATAAAACATCTAATAGCCAGGTGTGGATATGAAAGACTGAGTCACTGTGCATGAACAGCATGTTGGTAGAAATCCCAACATGTTCCTGTTTCCAAGTAACTGGTTGCAGGGGAGTTGGGCTTCTCACCAAATGATTGTTGTAGAACCTTGTTAGTGGGCATTAGGAACCTCTATGTTACATGTAATCAAATATGTGGATTTGGGTATTCTTTTTATATTTTATTTGGAAAGGGATCCTCAGTTATGGGCACAAATTGTTAAAAATGAAATCCTGAGTGGCAAAGAGCCAAGTGTTTTTTGCAGGAAGTAGTTATCCCCTTCTGGATCAGTATAATGAACTATTCTTTGAAATTGTAGGGGAGAAATACAGTAGATAACCATTAGATTAAGCACTACAGTGATAACCACAGATTTTAATTTGCCACAGGTCTGGAATATTAAAGCATAATTTTTGCATTTTTAAAGGAAATGCCAGAGGAAGGGGCTTCATTGACTTTAGTGGAGGATCACTTTTTCATTCAGTATACACAATTAGAGGATAACAATCTGTTGTCTGGTATGAAGAATTTAATAAGTGAGATCTTTATTAAGGATAGCTTGGGAGATAGTGATCACTTTTTAATAAGGTTCCACACTTCAACCACTGGAGGAATTTTGTGTTAAATTAACTTTAAAGGCAAAATTTGATTAAAAATAAAAGTATTAAGCAAAATTGATAATTGTTTATAATCAAGGGTTGCTACAGATGAAAACTGACTAAAGCTTATTGAAGAGGTATTAGAGATGGCAGAGGGAGCACGTATAACGTTCCAGAAAACTTAACTTGTCACCTATACACATTGTGTGTTTTTTAAAATTTGGAGTAAAAAGTAGATCCTATGGATTCATTGAGTAAAATTCTGCAGAATTGTTAGTTTGATAAGAGGAAAAACATAGGAAATGTAAACGGTATTTTGTGGAGGAAAAATAGACCCTTTCAACACATCCAGCAGGGGGGAGGAAAATTAGAGGGGAAAAATCACATTGAGGCTTTCCTTGTGGAGTTACTATTCTTCCATCAAGGGAATAGATTTCCCACTGCATAAGAGGCCAGGGGCCTGCCCACAAACCCAGCATGTCTCCATTGTCTGAGGAATCTTCCACAGGCCAGGCATTCCATACAGAAACCCTCTGCATCAGTTCTGGCCCTATTTCCCTTGGTAGTGGCTACCTCAACTTAGCTGGCACAAGATCCGCAATTGAAAGAAGATTCCCCAGGGACAAATGGGCCACATAACACATCCCTAGCTGAATTATTTCCCATCATGAGCTCTACAGAGCCGGGGGGGGGAAAGAGGTAAGCCACATGCCTGCCTGGCTACCCACTCCGTTGTCCAGCCTACTTCCTTTCCTCATGCTGATTCCCAGACTGCAGAGCACCCTCCACGGGTATTGCTACCACAGAAGGGCAGAGCCACTGCTTCCATACAAGAAGGGAATATCTGTGGATCTTGGAAGCAGCATGAGGTATAATATTAAGAGAAGAGTCTTTATGTGTAGGGCTGTAAATGAGAAAATCAGAGGGCAACAATGTAAATAATTATTTATTTCCTGAAAAAGAAATTATGAATGAGCTAACTGTTTTAAGAGGGCAGGCTTTGCACTTCTATTTGGGTCAGTAGAACCTTGATAATGCTTCTATGAAGGATGTGTTTGTGGGTGCTAATGAGGTCAAACCGGATAAAAGATTGCTGAAACAGTGATAAGCATGTATTTAGATAAGATAAAAGCAGATGACACACTGGGCCACATCTACAGGTGATATGCATTCAGGACTGAGCGGAATCAGTAACAATCCCTTCTTAAAAGGGAAGCTCTAAGAGACTGGAAATTAGACCTGCAAGTCTGACATCTATATTAAGGGGGGAAATATTCATAGGTTAAAGATGCATTTACAAAAGGGCAGTTGACTAGGTGTGACAACTGTCTGATAATTCAGTTGCTGAGGTACTGATGCATGCACAAGTGTTTTGTGCCTTGTTTTTGTTGTTGGTTGTCTTTGGGGATGCCCAGCATGAGGCATCCCCTTGGTTTTTAAATAAGGGAAGCATGTTTGGAGAAGGAACTTAAAGAAACCTAGGATGAAGTGTAGTTGACAGAGTATGGGGGTTCTGGGCAAATGCCGCCAACTGAAAGAAGGGCAGGGGACTGGACTCGATGACCTCTCGAGGTCCCTTCCAGTCCTAGAATCTATGAATCTATGAAAGGCAGATGTGGGAGAAGGATATAAAGAGCATGTCAAAGGAGTGTCCTGGGTGGTAGAGGGAGCAAAAGGAGATGAGTGCAGAAGAGTAGAAGAGAGCTAAGATATTACTCTTGGGGGGATTCTGCAGGACTGCATGCCCGCAGAAAACGCCCGCCCCCCCCCACCCCACAGTTTTCCTATGTTTCGCTGCAGAAAATGGCAGGGAAGCAAAGGGAAGTCGTGTGGGGGGACAGGACCATGGGTGCAGTTTTTTGCCCCCCTCCAAACAGAGGCGAGGCATGGGGGCATATGGGGTTATATGCCACTCCCTCCCTCCTCCCCCATTTTGCAAGCAGAGAGCTGCCCAGTTGATGGAGGCTCTGTCTCTCCACTCCCCTGACTTTGTAGCTGAACGCCACCACCCTGGTCCTAGTGCCAGTCGTGCTCCCCTTCTGTGTGCTGGGAGCCTTCCTGTTTTATATTCTGTGCAACAGTGAGTGCCCATGGTGGCGCTGGGTAGGTGGGGTGGGGGAATCAGGGAACGGTGGGTGGAAGAGGAGGGGGAGAGGGGATGGAGAAGAAAAAGGGAATAGGGGAATCACAGGGGGAAGTGGGAGCCCAGCATGCGGCATCCCCTTGGCAGCAACTGTGGCTCCTCCGTTAAGCAGGTCCATCAAACTCTCACCCTGGCAAACCCTACCCCCGTAAACCCCTCCAACGAGCCCCCCACACCCAGACCCCCACCCCACTAATCCCAACCAGCTGCATCTGGACCCCCACCTCTTCAAGCTCTACTCCCCTCTGCATCCGGACCCCCCCCCCCCGCTAGGCCCTCCACACCCAGAACCCCATCTCCCCACACCCAGCCGCCCCCCCCCAAGCCCCAACCACCTTCACCTGGGTCCCCTGCTGAGTCCCATTGCCCCTGCACCTGGAACTTCCCAGTGAGCCCCTGTGCATCGAGATGCCGTGAACCGCCTGCCCCCAGATTGCCCCACACCTGGATCCCCCTCACTAAACTCCTCCACACTTGGATCCTGCTAGGATAAACCTGCCCACCCACACCTGGTTCAGAGGGGCAGGGTCCCAGGGTGTTTGTGGGGCAGGCCCAGCCCTTGCACTGTGTCAGGGTCAGGTGCAGCCTCACTGCCAAATCCCTATACTGGGGGAGGTGGTGGCTTCAGGGTGATCTCCCACCTCAGTGCAGCCAGTGGCCTGTGCTCTTGACTGCCATGCAGGAGCCACATTTATTTATTGATAAATAAAATTTGCAGAATCTTAAAATATTGTGTGCATAATTTTTAATTTTTTGGCGCAGAATTTTAAAAATTTTGGTGCAGAATTCCCTCAGGAGTAAGATATGGGGGAACTTTATCTGTAGACAATAGGTATTAGTGAAGGGTTTAAGAGGGGCCAAATATGCAACTCACAGAAGCATGCGAAAGCAAATTTAGAGTAGAGCTTTGGAGAGATGGCAGGATTGAACGTTAAAGTCAAGGAGGCATGAGAAGGAGAGGTTGCAGTACACTGCACAGTTGGTCTACATGAGATTATTTGGAGGAGTGGTGAGATGCCACTAGTGCCACTGCCAATAATACACCAGTGACATCCAGCTATATACCTAACTTTCCATGCACACAACCTACCCTGTTTCCCCGAAAATAAGACATCCTCCGAAAATAAGGCCTACTTACAGTTTTGCCTCTCGTTGTAATATAAGGCATCCCCCCGATAATAAGACCTCCCCGATAATAAGGCATCCACCGATAAGGCATTTTTCATTTCTGAAAAATAAGACATCCCCTGAAAATAAGACCTAGCGCATCTTTGGGAGCAAAAATTAATATAAGACACTGTCTTATTTTCGGGGAAACAGGGTATGCCTTCGCAAGCATGTGACCTTGCCTACAGAAGATGAGCACTTGGATCAGAAACAGCTGACTCAAACTTTACCTAGACTGAAATGTTGCAGATTAGATAGTTGAAATGATTAGAAATATTAAGCAAGCCTCTGTCCTCTCCTTCTATTAAAGAGGCCTGCCCTTTATATCCATTTGTCAAACTGGTACAAAGCCTCTGTTTGACCCATTGAACCTTCGTAACTGGGTAGCATTGGAGTGAAAAATGATGTCTTCTATATTTAGTCTGCTAACAGATTTTAATTCTTCTTCCTAGATGAGATTCTGGTGACAGTAATCCATATGTTTATCGCCTCTAGGCTGCATTTCTGTAATTCACTGCATCTAGGGCTAAAGATGGAAGAAACGCAGATGCTCGAAGAGCTTGTGTACAATCAGCAGCCTATCTCTTCAGAGCCAAATTCCAGAGAAGATGAGACTAATATGGTGCCTTGCCACCTTTGGGGCATGATGCCAAACCTCTTCTTTGAGTTAAATATATAGGCACCTTACAAAGATGTGGATAAAGCACAGAATACTCCATGAAGTCCACTAGAGATTGGCCTATAAAAATCTAATTACCTGTGCAGCACTTTGATGCTACAATGATGGATTCCATAGAAAATACTAACATGGAGTACATACATCTTTCTTTTGATTTGATTTAGAAATGCAATGTAATGTCACTAATTTACATTGTCTAGCCTCTTCTCAGTGCTGTTACATCAATAAATATTCCATAGGCAAATCCAGAGAAAAATATACTCCAGAGTCTAGATGCTCACTTCATTGCTTAGTTCCCACAGAAAGCAAATTTGTTCCAACAGAACTTGAGTGTGTTAACCTTCAGGTCACATTCCAAAGCCCATCTGTTTACCACTGGTTTCTTCAGCGCAGGTGGAGTGAGTGGTTAAAGTGCTTTAACATTGACATTGGGTCAACCTGTAATACTGAATGTGTTTGAAAGACTGTTTATTCACCTAGAGGAGTGAACAGACACATTTTTCTAAGATAAAATTAACCATAAGAAAGGTCATTGGTATTTTATATGAATATTATTATTTTAGTGTGCTCATGGTAAAAGTTATGGCATTTGTTTTTTCTTAGGAGAACTACAGTAAAGAAACACAGGAAAAGTTGTCTAACACAAGTTCACTTTCGAACAAGCTGTTACAATGGATATGAACACTCTTTTCTCTTCTGGTGAGGTGAGTATAGACTTATTACCAGAAAAAAGTAACTTCTCATTTCATTTATCACTACGTCTGTTACAATTACCTTTAGGTCCAGCAAATCCTTGGTCAAATGTCTTAAACATAGATCAATCCTATGTTGGAAAGCTGCTTATACCAAAAAGTTTAACTGAAAGAAACAAACAAACCCCAGAATCAATCATTCTTGCATTTAAAAAAAAAATCAGAAACTGGTATATTCTAAATTCTTCATTAAATGAAAAAAAAATAGATAAGGGTTCTGCATTTTTGTGAAGTTAGCACAATAAACAGCTTCCCAAGTTTAGTGGCTTTTGACCTAGGGTAAAATTTTCAAAAGCTCCTAAGTCCCATTTTTGAAAGTAGGAGTGCAGGGTGGGGTTGTCCACTGAAATACTTGCTTCCTTGCAAAAATCTGCAGAGGCATGTGATGGGCATGGCCCCAGGGTCAGGACAAGCCTGGTATCTAAATCCACACATGCTCTCTGATGCAGCCACACCTCCCTGTACAGATGTGTGTTCATGGCTAGAAGCAATCTTTCAGCGAGGTTGGGAGGGAGGGGAGCCAGCCAGCACACGGGAGCAGATTAATGCTGCAGAAGATACATTCCTGAATAGGGAGCATTTGCGCACTGAGTCAGTAGTTGGCACATTGTTCACACTGTGTTTATATAGTCTGAGCTAGTCAACCAAAAGCACCCTCTTCTGTTCCTAAAAACTTAACAAAACAAGATCATTTTCAGTCCTTCAGTCTTCTCTATTTGTTATATGTTCAGACTGAATAAACAAATATATAGTATATAAAGAGATTTAAATCATATTCTATGTATATTTGAGCACAACAGATATGAATAGAACATTACTAAAACATGTCCGGAGGGAAAATATTTGAATTCATACAGGACTGTAAAAGAATTCTGTGCAATAGAACCAAGACAATTAACTTTTATATATTTATATCACTTTTTTTGTAAGTGAAAAACTTCCACAGGGCATCCAGCACAGGAATGTGTCTAGGGGTTATTACCTTCAGGGAATTTTACACAGACACACACAACACTTGATGTGTTCCCATGGCAAAGAAACTGCTCTTCAAGAGTATTTTTATGAGCCCTAGGAGTAAATAGTCTCTGGCAGAAATGATGAAGCAATATAGAGTTGTCAACTTGCTAATATTTAAAAACTGGACACTCCAGCAGGAGTGCCAGAACCTCTCCTACCCCGCCTTTCCCTCTGCAAGGCCCAGGCCCTGCCCCTGCCCCACCTCTTCCCCCACGACTCCTCCCCCATCCTCCTCTATCCCCCTCCCCCGCCCAGGTCAGGAGGGACTTGCCTGCTTTGCCAGGGCTAGGAGCTGCAGCCATCTGACGCAGGTAGGAGGCAGCCCCAGCTGAGTAGGAGCTGGGGCAGGTGCCTTCCCACCCACAGTAACCAGACTTTGAGTGTCCGGTCAGTAGATCTGAGCAGACACTGTCAGGTCCCCTTTTCAACTAGATTTTCTGGCTGAAAACCGGGCACGGGGCCACCCTCAGGGTGCATTCTACCAGAAGCAGGGAAATCCAGCATTCAGGGCCTGATTCAAGGCCTACTGAAGTGAATGGAATTCTTTTCATTGTCATCAATATGCATTGGCTCAACCCTCAAATTGGTAGCTAAAATCTAACCTTAAAGCCCCAGAGAGCCCCTCCCAGCACATCTGTGGTGACATTTTTATAGTTAGAAAATATAAATTTGTAACAGAGTCTTCCTGTATGTTTTGAAATTCCTGCAAACAATATGTATTTTTATACATGTATAACATGATAGTATGAATTATTTTTAAAATATCATAGGAGCCTTCTCAACATTATGGAATTAATTATCAAGGTAAATTAAGGCAAAGGGTTCAATTAACAATATCAAGTTAGTTATTATGGTGCTGCAAGGTAGAAATTTGTAGTAATTTCTTCCTTCCTATAAAATTCTTTGCCAGCTCAAAGGCTCCTACTAGATACATACTCATCGCTGGGTTCTCCACTCCATCCTCATTTTCTGTCTCAAAAGGACTCCTTGGTTAGCAGTGCAAAATGTAGAAAAATATTGCTTTTAAGCAGTAGATTTTCATGAACTGCTTGTCTCCGAGAGCAGAAATAGTCCATTTACTCATTCATATCTTTGGATTTTACTGTTTGTAGAGCATATATCAAAGATTACATTTTGTACAGAACATTAGAGTTACAAATTCAAGCACTCAGGTCAGGAAATATCAGAACTAACTTATTTCTGGCCCTTTGCAGGCTTGCATTACAATGTAGTCTTTAATTACATGATCATATTCTATGTTATATGGGACCTTTGCCTCCTTATGTGTACAGGACCACTTGTGAAGTTGTTCAGTATTTCTCTTTATGCCCATCATTCGATGGATAGCCCCAGGCCTTCCTTACTGCATGATATCCAAACCCTGTACTGAATACAGAATTAACTTCTTCATGGGCTTTTCTATGACGCTTATAGTATCTGAGCTCACAAACAAGATTGAATTTTATCTTCACAACACCACTGATAGGTAGGGGAACAATACTAACCCCATTTGACAGATGGGGTGTTACCAGATTTGCCCATTACTTTGGGGTATGCTCATTTATTCGGGTTACTCCTCTGGGGAAGGGGGTTCTGTAATCCTGTCAATGTACTGCTTGTGTCACTTGTGTTTACATATGGAGCTCTACTTCTCCCTTCTGCAAGTCCCCTCCCAATGGAGCTATCCTGCAGGACCTAGGGTCCCTAGGGCTGGGTTACTCCCACCCCAGAACCGGATGAACACCCACACACCCACACGTACATTAACAGAGCAAGTCTGAGCGGACCGGGTCAATCAGCACTGTCAAGCTGACCCCTTATATGTCTCTGGACTCACTGGGCTGGAGGAAGCAGCACTTTCAAGCTGTCTCTCCTTCTATGCCCCTGGGCTCCATGGACTGGGTCAAGCAGCACTTTCAAGCTGTTACCCTTATGTGTCCCAAATTTAGCACGTCCCTATCCCCACTCCCTCAACACAATTGTACTGGCAGTAACCTACTCGATGAGCAAACCCCACAGTATTTTGGGCGCTGCAGGGATCTTTAGCTTAGGTAAAAGAAGCGTTGCTATAGAGTGAATGGGGGAAGCTAAAAACACAAACGAGTAAAGTTCAGCAAGAGAGAGAGAAGCAACCAACTTAACCATAGAAGTTATTTATTGAATAATAGTAATAACTACACAAGGAGGATTAAACCAACATAACATACATGATTAAAGGTTAATACCTAAGGTAGAAAGGAAAACGGAGAGAGAGAGAAAGAGGGGGGGTCTCACCCACTCCATGAGGCTTGAACTGGTCGGGGTTCCCAGATGATGGTGGTAGCTGAGGGTTCTGAATGCTGGAGACAGGCAGAGCCCCCAGCACGATCAGTCAGGTGATGGAGTTCCAGTAAGGTGCCACCAGACTCCTTGTTGTTTTTGTAGATACAGACTAACACGGCTACCCCCTGATACTTGATGCACAGTGTGGATCTAAGCATCAGAACCCTGACTAGAGGGTGAGTAGGGATTTTTGTAAAGAAATTACAATGGTTCAAGGGAGAACACTAGATTTGTTTATAGGTAAACTGATGACTCAAGGGTTTTCTTTAGACTAGACAATAGGAGCTGATCACTCTTGGCTATGGGTGGTGTTTTCTTCCAGGGAGCTCACAATGCAACTAGGCTGCTTCAGTATTTGGATATCAATTAAGGATTCATTATTAGAATTGGTCTGATAACTGCTGAGCTAGGTGTGTGCGCAGGTATAGGTTCATTAGCATCTGGAGCAGAGATTTCCAGAATGCAGTGCTTCCCTGCTTTTTCTGGTCCCAGAATTCAGTGTGGTTCTCTGTTCTCCATTCTGTATGTAAATTGAGATGTCTTCCTGTCCCATCTTTCATGCAGATGAGGCTGGGGGAGTTGTCTTTGCTCTCCATTCTGTATGCTAATGGAGATGTCTTAATCTTGTCACCCTTGTCAGGAGGGGTCTAGGTGTGTCTCCCAACACCCTTCACTGCTCTCTGCAAGTTTTCTTCTTCTGATGGGTTTTGGTTTAAGCAGAGGCTGGGGGGGGGGGGGTCTCTTTCATGAGTCCGGTTGAATACTGCACTCTGGTTCCCCAGGAACACAGAGGTGTCTGGTATCAGGGGAACTGAGGCACTGAGAGACTATGGTCACAGGTTTTAAGTGTCCAACTAACTCTGAGTATCTGAATAACTGGAAGCCCAACTCAAGACACCCAGCATCTGAGATTTTTTTCCCCAGAGGCACAGTATATCCAGAGCTCTCATTGATTTTAACTGGGATTGTTAGTACTCAACACTTCTAAAAATGAGACACTAGCAATCTTAAGTTTGGTACTCACAATAAGAGGAGCACACAGTTAATGGAGATCTCTGAAAGCCTGGGTTTAAATTGCTTGGCTGGCATGACACAGGACCCATTTCTCCTGGGTCCCAGACTTAACCATTTATTCCAGAGGCTGGGCATACCTCCAAAAGGGCCCAGAATCAGAGATGCTCATAGCTTTCACCTGGATGGCACCTCCTGAAAAGTCCAACTCAGACTTATGGCCACACATGCATGCTTGATTGCTTCCTTCAATTTCCCTTCAGTCTGAAAGGAAGATAGCTCACATTCTTTGCTGCAGTCCAGTGGCCCTCTCATACTGCCACTTGTTGCAGTTCTTGTGATTTCACAGGTTCCTTGCAATAGTGGCACACCCCAGGCTTGGGTCTTCAATCAGAGACACGTCTTCCTGGCTGTGTCACATGCATGCACATTTCTATGCAGAATTTGGCCCTAAATAACTAGGAATCCATGGAAACATTTCAACAAATCCTTTTCAGTCCTCTTTGGAAAGTGACACTGGACCAAATTTATCTGTGGGGCAACAACACTATCTCCACTGGAAATACACCAGAGATGAATTTGACTCCTTTAATCCTCCTTTCTTTGTGTGTTTACAATAGTGGTTTCCACTAGCAACACTTTAAAGTACTGTCAACATTTCTCTTACAATAACAGTACAATAGTGTTTCAGCCATAGACATGAATTGCAGCTAGAGATCTAATGTGAAAAATAAATGCATTTCAAGTATTTTAAGTCAGAGAGTGGTGGTGGGGTGGGGGGAAAGTATTTGGTTTGCTCTTGTAACTCAAATATAGCTTAGTAAAATTTTGCAGGCAATTACTGTTCCTAACTGTTTGTTTGCATTTTTTGTCCAAATCTATCTTTTTGTAAAGAAAAGCACCTAGTGATGTTTTTGAGATTTTTAAACACATCATAAAACATACCTGTTCTCTGGCATTTTTGCCTGCAGGGGTGGGGCAGATGGTGCTATTAAGAGTATTTTTTTTTAAATATTTTCAATGTAGCGAACTTATTTTCGGTTTACTTCTGGGGTTTTTTATACTGAATTTGGAGAGTACTGTAATGGGCTTATTTTTATAAATTCTGTAACTTTAGGAGTAAATACATTACTCTGTATTATGCTAGTTATCAGTGTGACTTCCAAGGACTGATTAGTAAAGGAGCAATGGTGCTAGAGCACTTATTATGATTTGGTTAAAGATCCCTAAGTACACAATTAAATAGGAGACCATAATTGCTGCAGTAATGCTTCATGCCTTAATGTGGAGCTAAGGATGGAGCTACCCAATTATGGATAACACTCTCTCCTTCCTCTGCCCCCACCCCCATCATCCACATGCACAAAGTAGCAGTGTAATTCTCAAACTCAATCCCTTGCCTAATCTGCATTTCCCCCACTTTGGAGATGACGATGAAGGCAGCACTGCAGAGCAGTGGGGTCTTCAGCCAGCTGTCAATAAGCTGTGGGGACTACATAGATGTGCACAGTGGAAGAGACATGCACTTGGCTGATGGTTACAAAATGGCAGCATCAATGTGGGAGAGAAACAGTACCCTTTCTGGTAATTATTACCTACCCATAGTAATCAGAAGGGGGGAGGATAGTGCCACCATGCATGCACAAAAGTACATTCCTTGTGCACAAAACTTAGAAACCCAGCCTAGCCGCCTCCTCTCTTCCTGCAGCAGCTCCATGGGTATTACTGCAGCCCCAAGAGTGTAATAACCTCTACAGCTCATGACACAGGTGCAAGAATGGCTCGGAATAGAGAGAGTCATTTGCATGAGCTTCCCAACCATCTCCACAGCTCCCAGTTTTATTACAGGTACACAGCACTTCCACCACATTGGCTGTAAGTCAGATCCCTACTTCATAAGCTCAGGACTAAGTCCTGTATTTTAAGACCCTGATTTAGATGTGTATATATAGTAGCTGTAGAATAGCTGACTTGACAATACATAATGTAACCAGCTGCCTTAAATTAAAATCAGATCTAGACATCTAAAACTTGTCTGACCTTACCAATTGGCTTGAGCAGTTTTTCTTTCATACTGTTGTCCCTTTGGTCTGAGTGGTAAGCCACTATTTGGAGCCTTGAAGGAAAAGAAATTGGTACAAGTTAGGCATTTCTTAGGTGCAGTTGTTTTTATTTACAGTGAATATACACAAAGTTTCCTTGCTCACAACTTCCAAGTCTGCCTTTCCAGCGAGTCATGTGCCCCAAGGAGCTTATGATTGTTTCTCTTGCTGTCTTTTTCCTCTCACACACATGTAGCTTGCCAAGCAATCTTAGTCCCTGCATTTGCAACCAGTCCCAGGGAAATCCCTTAGGGCTTAGGCCACACAGTTTAGCCCTGTCAATTGCCTTGGGCAGTAGCTTCAGTTGTCTCCTGCTATCTCTCCCCATTAAGAGGCTTAATTGCTTCTTCCATTTAGATTGAAAAGAAGGGTGGCTAGACTACCCATCCGCTTTAAGCAGGCCTATAGATCAATGACTCACTTGATGGCAGCCATGAACATTTTCCAGCATAACAATATGTTATGTTTGCCATAAAAGATGGCATCCTTGATTTTAAGTTAATATTTCCCCATATCAAACAATCTGGTATGCATTGTATACCTCTCATTTATCTCTGGCAGAAGCCATGAAAGAGCAATAGTGTTACAAATCAAGCTCAAGACACAAAGCAATAGTGTTACAAATGAACTCAAGACACTGAGCTATGCAAGAATACTTGCACAGTGCTTGCCAACAGTAAACTTAACAGGAGTACTGCTAGAAATTTACACAGAAAAATGTCTTAATTTAATACTAAAGTTACAGTGCAGCATTTAAAACTGCATCTCTGCATCAAAACTGGCTACTTCCACCTTTTCATGTTCTGTATGTATATATAATCTCTTACTATATGTTCCATTCTATGCATCTGAAGAAGTGGGCTGTAGCCCACGAAAGCTTATGCTCAAATAAATTTGTTAGTCTCTAAGGTGCCACAAGTACTCCTGTTCTTTTGGCGAATACAGACTAACACGGCTGCTACTCTGAAATCTGTCCTTAAAATTCATATAAATGATTCAGTTTTGGAAGAACTTGTATAAGATCTTTCAGCTAAGGAAATTAATGCATGTTGTTGCAGGAGGTAACGTATGATTTTGTCTTTGGAAGTGTGTGATCTGAGGCTTTCACTACATAAGGGAAGTTGCCACTTGTGTGACTAGAGCACTGTAGATACACTGGGGCAAACTCCTACTACAGATAGGCTTTGCAAAGCAATGTAATTCAATGCAATAGCCTATCAAATTTAGCTCTAGTGCACTGTGTACATTAGGGGTTTGAACTGGTACACCGCTACCTCAATATAACGCGACCCGATATAACACGAATTCAGATATAATGCGGTAAAGCAGTGCTCCGGGAGGGCAGGGCTGCACACTCTGGTGGATCAAAGCAAGTTCAATATAACGCGGTTTCACCTATAACACGGTAAGATTTTTTGGCTCCCAAGGACAGCGTTGTATCGAGGTAGAGGTGTATAACCAAATCAATGGAATTAAACTGGTGTGAATCTCCTTAATACAGATTGGGCCTTCACTGGCTGTCTAATTTGGTGCTTTGAAACATCTTCACAAGTAAGACACCCAAAGGCTATGTCTACACTGGAATTGAATGACAAAACTTTTGTCTTTCAGAGGTGTTTAACCCCCTGCCCCCTGAAAAACAAAAGTTTTGCTGCGACAAGTGCCAGTGTGAACCGTGCGTTGTCAAAGCTAACCCCGCTCGTTGGGGGTGGAAGTTTTTTGTCGGCAGGAGAGCCAATAAACAGCGGCTACAGTGCACAACTTTTAGTGGTGCGGCTGTGGCGACAAAGCTGTGAAGTGTAGAGAGCAACATAGTAAGAGTTTCAGGCTTAATTCTAAATACAGAGATTTTCAAAGGTTAAAGCCAAAATATTGCTTCTTGTCTATAACTTATCAAGGGTGTACAGGAGATAAATAAGGCACTAGAGAAATACTTTCATTGTAAACAATTTAGATAAACAAATAAATGCAGCACTTCCATTAGGAAAACAAGTGAAAGGCACCAATGGAACACTGATACATTTCATTCATTAACAAAATATTGTAAGAGTTGCATGGTGTGACTGATACCTCAGATTTTTTTTTTAAATTCAATATTAGAGCCTGATCCAAAATCTATTTAAGTCTTTCTGTTCATTACAGCAGGCTTTGGGTCAGACCCTAAAACATGATGGGAAGCTTTTACTTCAGCATACTATAGCCTATGATGCAGAGTTGCTGTAGAGTAAATCGTATTTGACTAGGCTGTTTCTCAAAGATTAACAAAGTCAGACTAAGCTGTCCTTGATTCTACCATTTAATCCAGCACTGCTAGTTTAGTATACTGAAAATAACAAGATATGGTTATCTGCCACGCTTCTTACTCTTAAACAATGATACAGAGCCCATAAAATTAGTTTTCACAGACCATTCATTCCCACCTCCCTCCCTTTCATATAAAGAGTTCTATGGGAGATTTGTGCTAGTGATCTGTATACAGCATCAGAATACTAGCAAGTCCTGGGCAGCAATGGCATGTACATGTAGAGATTTCTATCTAGTTCCATGTGTGCATTCCTGTCAACACACTTTACCAGGAACACTTTTCAAGAAATATTTCAGTTTTAAAATCTTGTACTGACAATATTTCATATCTATCCCCCCTGTAAAGCTAGGCTCTCTTAGTACAATGCATTCATGTATGCAGGTCTGAAGAAGAAAATGAGTGCATTTTAGGTATCTCTAAAAATTATCTGAAAGAGCTTTTCAAGTCATAATATTGTTGTTTTAAAGCACAACATCTTGAATCAAGTGCTAGAAGGAGGACTGTGTTGCCCACTGGGAAGCTCCCCCTTTCCAGTAATATAAAAACTCCCAATTCTAGCCCAAAGTGATCCCAAAATATCAGCCCCTTAAATTTGCCACTGGTATGGAGTGAATTTTGACCTACCTGCACCTCTGGCTAGTGTAATTATGTGGGGACAGCCCACATCAAGGATGTCAAGGGAGAAGGAAGTGCTTCTCTAAGAGATTGTTCTTTGTTCTTTTCTTTAAGAAGACACCTATTAGAAATTGCTTAGAAGTTTGGAATGTTTAGAAGAGATCCTGACAGAGATGGATTAGTGAACAAAGTTCAGAATAGATGGTAAAAAAGTATATGATAAATGCTATTTCTTACCAGCACTACATATGGGATAGATGAATGGATAATAATCTAGATACAAAGTCCGTGGAAATTCTGCCCGAGTAAGAAAGTCACTGGGATCATAATTTCACATATATGTAGCCATTAGAAGTGCATGTTTTCCTGTGAAATGGTAATAGAGAATTATTATAATACATCAGTGCTGTACACATCATTCCCTGGACAAGAATAGTGCTGAAAGACAGACTGGGTAAAAGAAAAATTTTCTTTGAAATTAATTTAATTCTTCTCATGCTGGCAAACTTTAATTATTGCATTAAGCATATTATTAGACTTATTTTTAGTTAATGTTACAAGGAATACAGTATTCCAACAGTTTTTATTTCATAATACAGTAATCAAAATATTAACACAATCTGACATTCTCATACAATAAAAAGTCACTGAAACTGTTGAAAACGTATACAATAGACATCCCTTCCAAAATTTAGAATGGCCTCCCTGTTCTTTGGTGGAACTGCTTTCAACATTGCTCCTAGGCAAATGGCAAAATGACAAATGTTTGAGTGGAAAACACTCAAACTAGCCTGATGCTTGTTACTCAGAACTTGAACTAACGTGATCCATCAACTAATAATGCTTGCAATCATCCAGTGTCTAAATGGCCATGGCATGAACACAAAAATTTCTAACTGTGATACTAGAGATTTTGTTTAATAATTACAAAATATAAAAGTGTGGTGCTGTGCAGTTTAAAAACTGCAGATATTTGAATGAGCAAGTGATAGAGCAGTATAAAATAAACAGTATTTTATTATGATATACTGGCAGATGGACAATTGATTTGGTACAGCATGGCCTCCATCTTAATCTCTTAAAGATAATAGAAATCAAAGACCATGCTCACCTGTTACCCAAAACACCCAGTACTCATGCAAGACTAGGCCATACAATGTATTCTCTCCAGTGCTTTATCCAGTCTAGTTTTTAAATGAGATGAGCAATGTCTCTTCCACTGCTTCTCTTGGGAGACTACTACATAATGCATTCAGCTGTTCCTCTTGCTGTTCCTGATATTCAGCCAAAAATGTTTTTTGCTTAATTCATTCCATTATTCCTAGTTTATACTCACTTAGACCACTTTAAACTACTTCACTTCCTTCTCGGCACCAGGTTGTGCAATCCCCTCAGAAATAGATGGGACTGGGGCAAGTAAGAACTCCCCAATGTACAGATTGGACATTTGGGCCCTGGGTAAGTGGTTAAATCAGCCAATTCTGTATGAGGCGGACTTCCCGGGGCTAACTACTTGGCTCATGGCAAGCCCTACTCATAGTAAGACAGTCTCAGGCTTATTTGAATCCCAGTCTTTATTTAGAAATAAAACAGTAGGGGGTACTTAAGAACTGGAATGTAGAAGAGTAGATGGCAGGAGAAGTTCTGATGGCATAAAAGATGTGGGTAAGAGGAATTGGGATGTAGTGTTCCCCCCCCCCTTTAAAGTTTGTTGATTAAATAAGAAAAAATTCAAAGTTGGCATGCTAGAGGTGAATAGACTAACATTTAAAGCTTTCTTAAAGCACAGCCCTTTGCTACAGGTTCAAAACTGCAGCATGCACATTCTAAGTATAAACTATAGCTCCAATAGTATCCCTTATCAAGACAATGTGGTGATCGGAATGGAAAACCAGTGGAAAGGAATACGAAAGTCTCTTCAGAGGAAAACAGTGGCACTTTGTGTCATTGATACTACAGTTCCAGTATGAATCTGAGGAACTATTGAATTCTAAATCAAGTCATCACAATCTTGGACTCTATTTAGAATTTACTGAGTAATTCCTAAAAATAATATGGTAATTGTTAATCATAAATTGCAAAATGTACTATTCTTTCAGAATATCAGTAATGCAGCTTGGCATAAATGGAAAAGACATTGTATGTGTCACACATTTTGATGTCTCTGATAATTGAAGGAGAATTTCATGTTGTACTCGGAAAATTGATACATCTGTATCTAACCAGGTTACTTTGTTTTGTAATCAGTTGAAAATAGCTATTGACGTCACTGAATAAAAACAGCATACTTGGATCAAATGCTGAGCTCTGTCCTTAGGACTCCAATAAAGGAGAAAATTCAGACTGCCAGCAGACTGCATGCAATACAGAACTGTTTTGAAAAGAAGGCTAATTGTGAATGCGTAAGCATTTGCTGTAGGAAAGACAAAGTTCTGAATACAAACCAATTGATACAAAAGGTGTATCGGTAGGAAATGATTTGAAGGATGTATGTAAATACATATATTAAACACATTTAAACAAAATCCAGGACTTTCATTCTCTTGATAATTTTTTTAATGGATAAAGTCTAATGGAGAATGTATCAACCTATTACCTGAACACAGGAAGATGAGATGTGGTTAGTAATGATTTTGATCTACCCACATAGTTAAAGCCTCAATGCCAAATTGCAAAAAAGTATCATAAGTAAAATTACACAGCTCTGGATGCCAATTAAGTAATTTTGCTCATATACTAAGACTTCCTGTTCATTCCCCATACACCTTGTATTTGTGAATAGACATCTAAGATGTAGAACAGATTCCCCCACTGTTTTCCTGGGGGGGAGAAGGGATTTAGACAGGGCTCTGCCACCTCTCAGGTGAGTGCTCCTAGGCTTTGAGGGAGACCCACCTCATAATGTTCCAATCTCTCCTATTGAAGTTTTTTCACTTTAATATTTAATTATTCAATTATTGAAGTAACTGGGCCAGTGAAAGAGTTAGAATGACTGTAATCTAGTGATTAGAGCATTCACCTGAGAGATGGCACATCCCTGTTCAAATCCCTTCTCTTCTTCAGGAGGCGAGATTTGAAGAGGGGGTCTCTCTCATCCTGGGTGAGTACCCTATCCAGTAGGCTAAAGGTTATAAGGGAGCTCTTCATTTTGGCCCCTACACACAATTTAGGTGGCCAAATGCCAAGCTTCCCCAAGTTTGTGGATAACAAGCAGAGCTAGGCACCTATCTCTATGAGAGGGTTGGGGTTTAGCACACTCCCCTCTGGATGGCATCTCCTATTGGGTAGCTTAGGTGGTTCCGCACCTAATATACTGGCTTTGTAGATTGCTGTCTAAGGCATGTATCTCTTCCCCATTCATAGTTAGGCACCTCAGCTCCTATACCCAGACTTTGTGGATTGGAGTGTTTTTCCTGTGATTTTTCTAGACGCCTGAAAGTTAGGTGCTGCAATGCTCAGTGCTGCAACACCAAAGTCCCTTCATGGATTTGGGCCTCAGTGTTTTTTCTTCAAGTCCCAGCTACTGGAGTAGTGTGACTGTGATAATTTCAGATTTAATTTCAAACAAGTAACTGTCTAGCCCTTATATTTGCAGAGAAAAGGTTGCAAATGTGAACCCTATAACTCAAAAAAACCCAAAGGCAAAAATTTAGTTTAAATCTCATTTTAAAGCAATTTCATGATTTTTTTTATTATATGACTCATGATTTACCATTTGGAGTTGACTGCAAGTCCTTTATATTTGTTTACACTTGTATGATGGTATGTAGGATTTAGGCCTCTTTTTAATTCAGGCTCTTTCTTTACCATTTGTCAGGTACCGAATTGGGGCTTGTCTACACTTTAAAGTTTTATTGTGAGAAAGTTAGTATGTGAAATTAAAGCACAGTAGCGATTCCTGAATAACTCCATGTGTAGACAAGTCTTTAGTAAAGTAACATCATTAATATTTGTAACATTTCATTCTGGTCTAGGACTACAGCTTCCTGTGGTATGAAATTGTAGACTATGAAGCTGCTTGACATAACTGTGCTCTGTCCAAAAGTATTATAGCCGGACTGGTTAATGTGAGTTTGGCTTCTGAGCATTTGAAAAATGTAGTTCACTAAAGCCAAACGCAAGTATTGTTAACCTATTAAGGTGTAGAGTCTTTAAAAGGAGTTTAGAAGCTGTTCTCAAAAACGGATTGTATCATTATTAGAGGGCATTCCATTTCGATTAATCTCCAATTTGCTATAATAGATTGTCTCCTTCCCCCTAGTAAAATTTGCATCAGCATAGAGAAAGTGTCATTTAGCTGTTACAGTTGTGCATATGCCTGTTACTAGGGTCAAGTGTTGGCTGCATGCTTGTGGAGGGCAAATAATCAGCTTTAAGGCATAAGGGCCACATGTTAGCATGGTGCCTTCTAGTTTTGTAACAGCAATCATTTCCCATTAACAGGGTCTTCCTGAGCTCATTACATTGTCTCGTTTAGAAGTGTACTTGGTCCTGCTTCTGGACTGGAAATGGACTAGATGACTTCAAGAGGTCACTTCCAGCCCTACATTTATATTATTAATTTTGATTGTCTCTATAGTAAATTGGTTAGTTTAAATTTGAGGCTAAGTGGGTGAGATAGTATCTTTCATTGGACCAACTTCTGTCTAGTGAAAGAGACAAGCTTTCGCTACAGGGAGCTTGGTGTAGCTCAAAAGCTTTTTTGTTTTTAATCTCCTCTACCTTGCCTCTCTAATATGCTGGGACCAACACTGCGAACAGTTTACTATAGACTTTTAATGCAGGAGTGACATGTTGATTAAAGGGGAGAGGTGTGGCCAAAACATCACACCCGATACTGGTAAATTCAAATACAAAATGATCTGGTGAGGGCTAGGGCCCGTCCAAAGAGCACGGAGACTTGTACTCTTATTTATTTATTTACTTACGTGTTTGTGCCTTACCAATGCTTGACCTTTTCAACTCACGTGTGAGGAAAGGACATAGCGCGACCTCCCCTGGTTAGTAACGAACCGGGGCATAAAGCTATAAACAAGATCACCTCCTTGCATTTAAGGAGGGGCGCGTGCAGCGCTCCCAGGGGCGGTGTTACACAGAGCCCGCACAATAAGCGGTGCTGCAGGCTCACTAAGCTGGAACGGGCTGTGCGGTTGCGGTGCGCTGGTTGCGAGATGCGGCTGTACGACGATCCGTGCTTGCAGCACCCAGGCGAGCCTGGTGCCGGCTGTTGCTCCGTGGTGTGGGTGCATGCGCCCGGGAGTTGGAGGGGCTGCTGTGCACGGGGGTGGCCCTGGCGGCAGGTTGCAGGCGCTGGTCTCTGGAGCGCCTCCAGCCTCCCTCCTCCCTTACGCACAGACACCCGGCCCTGTTTTCATGAATGAAATCCAATGCTCCGCTATAAATAGCACGGAGGGTACAGACGTCACCAGGACTAGAGTGGCGGCAGCTCCCGCCGCGGAGCGAGGAGCTTCGCTCCTGCCTCAGCCTCCGCGTGGGGCGGGCTGGGGAGGGAGGAGCGGGTCGGGAAGGGAAGCGGCGCGCGCCCAGGCCGGACAGCAGCAGCGGTACAAAGGGGCGCGACAGCGCCATGCTGCCTCCCTGCAACGCCGTGCTGGCCCCTAGCCCTGCGCGCCCCGCCTGAGGAGCAGCCGCCGCTGGGTCCGTCTGTCCCCCCCCGCCCAGCCTGAGCGCGGCGAGGCAGCGCGGCCCCACCCGGGTAGGTGCCGAGTCGCCCCGCGCGCGGTTGCCCTAAACTTCTCGGCACGCGGAGCCTCCCCACCCGCCCCAGCGGTCACAGCCTGGCTGGCTCGGCGTAACGGAGCCTCGGCTGCAGGGCTGGCTCGCTCTTAGCCGCTCCCTGCGCCTGCCCACGGCGGCTGGCTGGGGCGGAGGCAGGCCGGCGCCGGGAGGGAGCCCCCCTCCCTCCCAGGTGCACGGCGCCCTGGCAGCTTGGAGCGGAGACGCTGCCCCATATAGCAGAGGGTCCTACCGCTGAGCACGAAGGGCTCGGCGGGGCTCGCTTTCCCGCCAGCGCTCCAGTGTACGTGCCAAGCACAGGCAGAGGGGTGCAGTGCGTGCAACTCCTGCTTGCACTTGGCACATGCACTGTAGCTTGCTAAGCAGCCTAGGGAGTGAAGGGTGGTTTTGTTCTGCTGTGTCTATGGAGTCTGTTGTGGGTTGCTGTGACAACAGCTAGAGGCTGCCATGAGGGGCTTGCAACTCACAGAACAGATTATTTGGTGTCTGATCTGGGAGAGCCTGGTGGGGGGGAGAGGTACCACTATAAACTGATTGTTAGGTTAACAGTACTGCAGTTTGTCTACAAAGTGTGGCAGCAAACATCCAGACTAAAGAAATGTCCAGTTATTGAACTGGTGCAAGGTAGTCACGCTGAGAGTTCACAGGTTTCAGAGTAGCAGCCGTGTTAGTCTCTTTTTGAGAGTTCACACTTGACTTTTGTTGGTCAAAACACCAGCTGTGTCTTTGGAGCTGGCCTTACACAACTACTTATTAAACAACAATATCCTTGAAGTTCTACATATGGTTACAGAGAGAACTACAAAGTGATGCCAAAATCTTTTCAATGACTCTGTTCATCCTCCGCTTGTGTACAATTCCAGGACATTCAGCTGAATCAAAGCCAACCGTTCAGCCTGAGGTGGAAATTACTTTGTTCAGTGAGCTCTCAGATATTTATCAGGTTCAGAACTCTTTCTAGGAAAAAGGCTTTTGGGGAGAATCCTGCCAAATAGTGTGAGGACTGGAAAATGAGCATGGACTATATTCAGTTAAAGATTAGTAGAACAGAGCATATTAAATGTGAGGGGTGTGTGTGTGTGGGGGAGAATACAGTATTACCCATGGAAAGAGAATTGGTTAGTTTCTCCATTATATTTTTTGCACTTCCTGTGTGCCTGGTTCTGCAGTCATTGTACATGCAAATTGCCAGTAACCTCATCAGGAATTACATTCATGCTAGGGATGCAGATATGGGCCTATTAACTTTTTTTTAAATGTTTAATTGGTGAACTGAGTGAATTCATTCCCCATGAGCTTAAATATTTTTTGGAAAAAAAAAACAACTTGGGCGCCTCTACCAGCTCTGGTAAAGTTCCTTTTGCTGCTTCAGGGTACTGTGTTTGGATCCCAGAATGGAAATGACTTATAGTCCAGTGCACATACTAGAGGGGGGGGGAGACCCTGGATCTAGTCTCCCTGCTCCAGTCACTCTTTCTTTATACAGAGTGCAACAGTTTCAGCTGGAGAGCTTGAGGGCGCACCACATCAGAATATCGCATGGCTCAGTGGTTAGATCACTCTCATGAGAGGTGGGAGACCACTATTCATATCCCTTCTCCACATCTGGCAGAGAGGGGGGGAACTGAACCTGCATTTCCCACATCTGATGTAAGAGCTCTAACCACAGGATTAAAGGTTATCAGGTGGACGGCATTCCTCCTCCAGCCATTTTGTGTGGAGTGAGGCAGGCGCCTAACTCATTCTCTCAAAAATCAATTTAGGTACCTATCTCTCCCTAGGCACCTAACTCAAGCTTTGTGGATCACAGTTTTCCTGTGATTTTTCTACTTAGGTGCTATGACACTTAGTATTGCAATGCCAAAGTCTCTTCATGGATCCCACCTCTGGGTCTGTTACCCCTTCACAGAAGTAGGATTTGGTAGTGCAGCTGCTCTAGGCCCTCAGGACCAGTGCTGACACCCCAGGAGCTTAATCATATCCTTTCCCAGAGCTCCAGCCATGTGGGCACTCTGGTTTACAGTTTACCACGCCAGGGATATGTGATAGTCGAAGCATCTAACTCACAGATTTTGCAAAGGTTTCTACCACAACTACATTTTACTTAGCACAAGAAATAGACAGCTCTAGTTCAGAGGTGGGCAAACTATGGCCCACGGGCCACATCCAGCCCTTGAGTTCCGGGGCGGGGAGGCTAGCCCCCGGTCCCTCCCCTGCTGTTCCTCCTCCCCCATAGCCTCAGCTCGCCGCGCCGCTAGTGCTCTGGCCTGCCGCTCCTGCATGTCTGTCTGAGAGACCCTTTCTTTTATAACCTCTGCTCCATTTTGTCACATGATCCCCCAATCACCTCCTCAGGTGATCAGAGTTTTCCAGAAGTGATCTGTTGCTTAGGTACCAGCTCACGTGGACTGACTGGTTCTTCTGGGTGGTAGCCAATTCTTTGTCCAAGGGTGCTTCTGTGTGAATAGAGGACCATCAAGGTTTAACAGCCCTCCATTGTTAGCACAGTGTCACTATCCCTTGTAGGTTTCAGAGTGGTAGCCGTGTTAGTCTGTATCAGCAAAAACAACGAGGAGTCCTTGTGGTATGCCAACATTTTTATGGCTGACTTAGAACAACGCTTCCTCAGCTCTCGTCCCCTAGCGCCCTTACTCTGTTTGCACTACATTGATGACATCTTCATCATCTGGACCCATGGGTAGGAGGCAATTGAGGAATTCCACCAGGATTTCAACAATTTCCACCCCACTATCAACCTCAGCCTAGACCAGTCCACACAAGAGATCCACTTCCTGGACACTACAGTGCAAATAAGCGATGGTCACATAAACACCACCCTATACTGGAAACCTACTGACCGCTATACTTACCTACATGCCTCCAGCTTTCATCCAGACCACATCACATGATCCATTGTCTACAGCCAAGCTCTAAGATACAACCGGATTTGGTCCAATCCCTCAGACAAACACCTACAGGATCTCTATCAAGCGTTCTCAAAACTAGGATACCCACCTGGTGAAGTGACGAAACAGATTGACAGAGCTAGAAGGGTACCCAGAAGTCACCTACTACAGGGCAGGCCCAACAAAGAAAGTTAACAGAATGCCACTAGCCATCACCTATAGCCCCCAACTAAAACTTCTCCAGCGCATCATGAGGGATCTACAACCTATCCTGAAAGATGATTCCTCACTGTCACAGACCTTGGGAGACAGGCCAGTCCTTACTTACAGACAGCCCCCCAACCTGAAGCAAATACTCACCCACCAACTACACACCACACAACAAAAACACTAACCCAAGAACCAATGCCTGCAACAAATCCCATTGCCAACTCTGTCCGTATATCTATTCAAGGGACACAATCATAGGACCTAACTACATCAGCCACACCATTAGGGGCTCATTCAGCTGCACGTCTACCAGTGTGATATATGCCATCATGTGCCAGCAATGCCCCTCTTCCAGGGCCGGCTCCAGACACCAGCAAAGGAAGTAGGTGCTTGGGGCGGCCAATGGAAAGGGGCGGCGCCCTGTCTGGTATCGGGGTGGCACGTCCAGGTCTTCGGTGGGAATTCGGCGGCGGGTCCGTCAGTCCCTCTCTTCCTATTTGAGCTACTGCCGAAGTGCCGCCGAAGAGGAAGAGAGGGAGTGAAGAACCCGCCGCCGAAAAATGAAGTGCCGCCGATGGGCTTTTTTTTTTTTTTTTTGCTGCTTGGGGTGGCAGAAAAGCTGGAGCCGGCCCTGCCCTCTGCCATGTACATTTGGCCAAACCGGACAGTCTCTAAGCAAAAGAATAAATGGGCACAAATCAGACATCAAGAATTGTAACATTCAAAAACCAGTGGGAGAACACTTCAGTCTCCCTGGACGCTCAATAACAGACTTAAAAGTGGCAATTCTTCAACAAAAAAACTTCAAAAACAGACTTCAATGAGAAACTGTAGAACTGGAATTAATTTGCAAACTGGACACCATCAAATTAGGCCTGAATAAAGACTGGGAGTGAATGGGTCACTACAAAAAGTAATTTTCCCTCTGCTGATACTCATACCTTCTTGTCAGCTGTTGGAAATGGCCGACATCCACCTTGATTGCATTGCCCTCATTAACACTACAAAAGTAATTTTCCCTCTCTTGATATTCACACCTTCTTGTCAACTGTTGAGAATAGGCTACCTCCACCTTAATTGAATTGGCCTCGTTAGCACTGACCCCCTACTTGGTAAGGCAACTCCCATCTTTTCAAGTGCTGTGTGTGTGTGTATATCTGCTTACTGTATTTTTCACTCCATGCATCTGATGAAGTGAATTTTAGCCCACGAAAGCTTATGCCCAAATAAATTTGTTAGTCTCGAAGGTGCCACAAGGACTCCTCATTGTTTTTACTATCCCTTCTAGTTTCAGTCAAACATGGAGGTAAAAAGACAAGGCAGATACGCTCCTCATTCAAAATTGAGTTTGTAGTTAAGGAAATATATATTCATGACCTCAAACTGGAATTCATAAATTGTCACAGGGCCCTATAGAGATACAGCAATATACTAATATAAAAAGAAATAGATATCTCAAGAGAAATTAGCCCCACCTCAGTGAGTTTTGTAAAACTCCTGCCATGTTAATACTCCAAGCTTCACTATAGTACAGTGGTTCTCAACTAGGGGTACACTACATGCCCCTGGGAGTACGCAGAGGTCTTCCAGGGGGTACATCAACTCATCTAGATATTTGCCAAGTTTTACAACAGGCTACATAAAAATCACTAGCGAAGTCAGTACAAACTAAAATTTCATACTTGTTTATACTGCTCTAAGTACAATATCTATATTTCAGTTGGTTTATTTTTGAATTATATGGTTAAAAACTAGAAAGTAAGAATTTTTTCTGCAGTGGTGTGCTGCGACACTTTTGTATATTTGTCTGATTTTGTAAGCAAGTAGTTTTTAAGTGAGATGAAACTTGGGGTTATGCAAGACAAATCAGACTCCTAAAAGGGGTACAGTAGTCTGGAAAGGTTGAGAGCCACCACTATAGTATATAGGTTGAAGAGAAATGTTGACCATTGGTCCATATATCCTGATAACTTCATAATTCCTGCTAATATGTATTTTCCCAGCAAATAAATTTAAGTGCTGGGGGAGCAGGAGGGCAGAGAAGCCCTGAAAATAGCAGAAGCAAAGGAGCAACTGGTTATTTAACCTGCTTTCCCCTGGCTTCTACCTCCACCCAAGCTGCCCAAAGCCTGTGTGAGGGCCACCGTGCAAAGCATGCTTGGGGCTCAGGCATTCATTCCTGAGCATGGCCAGTTAATGGGGAAGAGGAGAGGCTGAGCAGCCAGTCTTTGCAGCTTGCATGCAGGAGAAGAGACTGAAAGCTCACATCAAGAAATCATGGAAATTACTGCTAGTGAGATCAGTGTAAAAAATCTCACTGTTTCCTTGGCCCCCATGAAAAGAATCAGAATGCGCAGCCCTACTTAAGGAGCAAAAGTAGCATGCTGTGTGAGCAGGAAGGAGACAGAGCATGGAGGACATGTGACGAGACCTGGGCTCTTGGTTTCTGGATGCAGATTCACAGTGTTGGAGCTTGGACTCTCCCTAGCCAGTGCTGTTCCAGTCTTTCATGAGGATACTAGGACTGATTCCTCTAGGTGGTAAGAAACAACTGGGGGACCTCAGAGGTTTTGGTTTGGTTTGGCGTTTTTGGTGGTGGGGGGTGAGGGTGGTAATAAATCTTTCTTATTTGTTTTTGGCAGAAAGGAAGAATTATGGTACTAGACATTACAAGCAAAATTCTCCACTGACTTTTGTTGCTGGGTTTGCACAGGGTGTAAGTGCACAACATAGCCCTGAACCTGGTAACAACATTGACCTAAAGTCAACCATCACAAACCCTTCCAAGTGCTAAATATTCCAATGACTATGCAGGTCTATTAGGTTATTCCTGCCATCATTTAGGTGCATTGCTCATTATTTATATTTCTCTTATACACTCAAAAATAGAAGTGAATAAAACAGCAACTAACATTTCTCAAAAGCATAACTTATAAAACAAAAGGAAAAATATGAGAAATGTCCCTTAGAGCTCAGCAAACAAAGGTATGTTAGCTTTTGAGAACAGAATTTTGCTCAAAATCTGCTGAGGATCTTCAGAAACTCCATGCACTGGCTACTGCTATCCTCTGTTGTATTAAGAGGGGCCAATTAGATAGGGTCGACAGTAGATAAAACATTCCATTATTAATCTAGCATATCTTCCCAACATCCTAACTTAATATCTTCTAACTTGTCTCTCCTTCAGTACAAAATGGATCAGATCCTACTTTGGTGTAAATTGGTATAACTCAATTGAAGCAGATGGAGCTATGCCAATTTATACCAACTGAGAATCCGCCCCAAAATTCCTGTATGCCTTACCTTGTCATGCGATTTAACCCTCATTACACTGATCCCTTGTTGTCCGGTACTGGCTGATTCATTGATGCTAACAATGTAAATTTGTTATTACTTCCCTTTTTGCCCTCTGCCATTTGATAATTTTCCTCATCTAGGTTACACCTTATGAAAAGGTTTTGTGACAGTCTTTCACCAGCTGCTGCCATCTGTCAGGTACTTGATACCCTGCTGTGGTTTCTTTCACCAATTTATTTGGCATAGTTCTGAATTCATTAACTGAAGTGTATCAGACTGCAGTTGGTCTTATGGCCCCTTCCTTTCCCCTCCTCCATCGAAGATGCCTGTGATTTCTGCCTTTTAAACAAAGGTACCATATCTGTAAGTTCTTTTTCTCCTTTCACATATGCTTATAAATCCATTTAGTTTCTAAAACAAAAAGGGTTTGTTTTATATTTCAAAATGAGAACAACTCTTTTTCTTCCCTGGCTCTATTGCATATCTGCTTTGGCTTTTGCCAGCCTTCTGATATCCTAACAGTTTTCAGTCTAATGCAGTGACTTCAGTTCCTATCGAATTTAGCACTTTTGCATCACTTCTAAATTTCCAGCTTCTGTGTTTGCACCTTGGGTATGCATATATGCACTCTGCTGCACTTCCTAATCACCCTTTGTGGTACCAGGTTATATATTGTTTCTGTAAAGTACTCATAGTAAGAAAAGTACACCCTTAAAATAGATAGTACAGCCTTGCTGGGGGAGAAACCACAAATGCAGCCATGTCACATATTTCTAGGAGTCTATTTCTCAGTGAGTGCTCTTCAAGGTCTCATCAGTAAGTTTTGTGGTTTTCTTTTTTTTTAATGCTAGGGTTTTCAAAGGTATCTGAGGGAGTGAAGCACCCATCTCCCATTGAATTACATGAATTCAGGTGCTGCTCTCCATTAGATTTCTTTGAAAATGCCAGCACTAGTCTCAGTAATGGAAGATCCGTTTGCTCAAGGGTCTCCCTGTCCCCTATGTCCAAAATTGTCATTTGAGACCGACAGGGTTGGAACTATTGACAGTTCAACATTGAGAGAGAGCATCTGAGGTTCTCAAATCCTCACTCGCAACCTTCAGCTCGAGGGCTCGATCCTGCAAGTCCATAGCTCTAAGCCAGGTAGTTACTATGCCATGAGGCATCCTGTTGAAGTCAATTTGATTCCTCACAATAATAAGTATGAACCCTGGTAGTAAGTGTTGCCAGGATCAGACCTAAATCACTGGGCTGATGCTCGAAACCAGAGGCTCTCAATTGAGGGGCCATAAGCAGATTTCAAGCAGGGCCAGCATTAGACTTGCTAGGGCCCAAGGCAGAAAGATCAAGCTAAAGCCCGAGCAACTTAGCTTTGTAGGCCCCCCCGCCCAGTAATGTGCGGCCACGAACAATTGCCCTTCTTGCTACCCCCTAATGCCGGTTCTGGCTTTTACATGCAGAAAAACAGTTGTGGCACAGATGAGCCGTGGAGTTTTTATAGTATGTTGGGGGCGGGGGGCTCAGAAAGGAAAAGGTTCAGAACCCCTGTTCTAGATTGTTGGTGTGTATTCTATGCTGGTGGGGGGGAGGGTTCATATTTGGCTACTGCTATAAGAAAAATTGGGGTATGTTCTTTATTGGTTAACTTACGCTTTATAATCATCATAAGCTGGTCACCGATCTCAAAACATTTTACAAAGGAGAGCAGTATCATTACCACCATTTTACAGATGGGGGAAACTGAGGCACAGAGGCGGAAGTGGCTTTGCAAGGTCACTCAGCAAAGCAGAGGCAGCGCCAGGTCTCTTGAGTCCCTGTCCAGTGCCTATCCAGTAGGCTACACTGCCTCCCCGTTAGTTAAAGAGATGCTATCAGCTTTAAAAACACACTGCAATCTGAATTGTTTTGTCCTGTTGATTCAAGTACGGTCTAAAATGACTATAAACTAAATTGCGTAGATTTTTTTCTCCCTTTCTTTCTTTTGTTTATCTATTTTGTGTACTTGATAGGGAAACTAATTATTATTTCTGGTTGAAAAATGGTAAATATTTTCTGTGAAAAGTTTCAAAAGAAATGAAAAAAATGGTTGCTTTTGGTTTCTGAAAACTGAAAATATGTATTTTTTTTAAAAAAGAGAAAATTTGGAAAGAAATGAAAATTTTCTACAAAAATATTCACTTTTAATAAAGGCCATTCTTGTTTTTTTAGGAAAAAGTTTTGAAATGGAAAAAAATAACTAGCTCTATGGATTGTGTACAAAGTGCATTTCTTCCCATGAAGTTAGCCAAGCAACCCCTGATCCTATAGTGAGATCTATGGAGGCAAATTCCTGTGCCCATGTAATGCATCAAATGGGGATAGGTGCACACCTGCCAGGATCTTCCTGCAGGATCATGACCTTAGTACATCTCTTCTGTTGTTTGTGTGGGTCTTTTACCTAGTGACAGGAAAGAGAGAATAATTTTTAAAAAGGAATTTCACTTGTAATCACAGCTGTTGGCAGGCAGGTTCATGGGTAGGAACTGGAACTGCTTAATTTTTTTTTTTTTAATTTTTTTTTGTTGACTAGATTTTAAGATAATGTTTCTTTAACAGGCTTTTGGATAAAAGTGCTTTAGAAATGTAAAATTATATTATTATTAAGGCCAGTTGGTTGGAATAATCTCTGTGTTGTAGTAACAGCTCTGGTTTCCATGATAATAAAGGATACTCATTCAACAATGAGAAAAAGTAAGAAAGACCCCCCCCATCAGTAAATGGAGATAGAAGAGGAGAAAGAAACAGGTAGCCATAAGTATAGTGTAACCCATGAACTGGAGTTATAACCTTACACTTTATTGGACACTGCCTGCTTTACATGCCATACTTCATTCCTACAAAACAAATAGATTTATCTAGGAACTTGGCGCTCTCTGTCCTCTCCTGTTTCTTCTTTGTGTTTGCCCGTCTGTTTACTCTTAGTTTTCCAATAATCCCAGATGATGATAATTCGAAAGTAAAAACATCCCAAGTGGTGTTTAAGATCCTTCCCAATATTTTCATCATTGATATCAGTCAGCTTCATTGTCCTCAGAAATGTACTAGCCAGATGAATTCTAAATTGCGTCCTTTGCAAAGAGCTACAGTATCTTTATCCGGTCTGACACAGTATCTTACTTCTGGTAAATTTTTAAATGCTACTTGTTTGATCACAGTTACACTTTACCCTAGTTTTTCTGTCAAGTGATCTCTGTCCTTTGTCATTGCAACTAGGCACATTTCAACAATTTTTTTGTTTTTGTTTTGTTCAACCCTGTTTTCTTTCTATATATCATTGAAGTATGATTTATTTCTTGGTCCTGGAATTTTTTTGCTTGCCACTTTCTGCCATGTTATTTGCTTTCTCATCTCGTCCTAACTAGTTTTCCTAACTCCAGTTTATATTCCCAGATATTACCAACCTTTCTACACTCAAATCTAGACACTTTCCTGTTTTGTTTTCTGTTTAACATATCAATGGATACATAATTTAATTTACTATAATCTAACAGATGTATCAGAAGTTTAAACTGATGACAACTTTAGCTGAAACAGACTGTAGCTGTGACTATACAATTTCAAAATCTCATGTCTTGTACATACTCCTGGCTTTAGTCAGAGCTGTGCCTTAAGTTCTTTGGGTTGCATTTATAAGTAGTGAATCCACACCTTTTGGTAACTGTGGATGGTATAATTGAACACTGGAGCCTATTTTTATTGGAGGTTTCTAAGAGTTTGTTCAGGCTTCTGGTTGTTGAAAACTTTCCCATAATTAGGAACCTTTTAAAAATTACTTTTTAAAATCTAGAGAACAGCCATTATAGATGGCCTGCATTGCTTCATACATCTTGAGAGAAGTCTGAAGTGAATTTAAAAGAGCTGCAAACTTTTTTCTGGTTTGTTTTAATCTCAGTTTTGTATAGTATTGAGTGAAGCTAAAATATCTTCACTAGGCTATTGTTGATCTACTTCATAGAATTCAGGCTTTCTGGGACCAATCTCTGATATCTTTGCTTTAATTAAGTTAGTAAAAATATCAAAAAATAAAAAGGACTTCTTATTTAATTTACGTTCTTCCCATATATTCCTTTTTAGGATTCTCAAATTTCTTTTGAGCTTTGTAGGTTTATTATTTTTTATCTAGACTTGCCTATTCATTTTAAACCTACATTGTAATTATTATTATTTTTTTAACACCATAGGCTCTTTTTTTACTTAACATCTATTTTGTGACCGGCTCTAGCTTATTCTCACCAAACCAATCATTTACATTTTTTAATAAATTATGTTAAAGTAAACTGATCCAAATAACAGTGTTTGAGATAGAATTTTCAGTATGAGAAACATTGTTTTAGCACAGACCTCTGTTTGTAGTTTTAACCAACCAGACACACTGGCTAGATGTACTTCTTCAGTTTCCTTTCCAGCACTTTAAACATTTCTACATTTCATCTGTGATGCCATGCATGAATAAAATATGAAGTAATTTAATACTTGTGATGTCAGGAATTACTGCTTATACTGAGACCTGCAAGAAAAGGTATTTTTTAAAGATTTCCAAGTAAATCATATACTGCACTTTCTTTAACTTGCTTTTTCTCAACTCATTCAGTGCCCTGGGTCTGTCTTTCAGGCTGGGACACACAATTCCAAGAAAAAATGGCTTGTCTATAATTTTGGGTAGATAACAAGGTGGTAGCCATTGGTTCCTTTGCCAGATAAGCCCTTCAGCTGGAGAGTGGGGCAGCTGAGGAACCGAATGACCCGTTGTTCCCAGTGCTATTCACTGTGGCCTTGATCCTACATTTAGATCCATTTGAGCAGACCCTAACAACTGGTGGAGCCCCTTTGCCTCACGCAAAGGATCAGAGTCTTGCATGAGATTTGCTCAATGGCCAAGCAGCCGATAGGCAAGCACTCTTTCAAGTATGTGGGGCAACAGACGGGTAGTATGCCTTGCAGTTTTAACTTGGGGCAAAAGTGGCCAGCTAGCCAAAAGTCCCTGTCACTCTCCCGAAGATGGCTGCTTTCCTACTACTTGTGGAGGTGGAATGTATGTTCAGATTCAGATCACACTTATTAGGACTTACTCTGATGGCTTCATTTTCTCTTATGTACAAACTGTGCACATGCTGTGTCATTTTCTTTCATTCCAAGACACCCCATTGTGCTAGGTGCTGCACAAATACCTATAAAGGCATGTTCCTTGCCCCAAATAACTTATTGGACTCAGAGGCCCCAATCTTGCAACTGACTTTTCAGACAGATTCCTGACCCCATATAGAAACCCTTGGCCAGTGACAGATTAGCCACTGGGCCAAAGGTGCCCTTGCACAGGGGCCCCAGCCAATTGGGGGCCCCAGGAAAAATGGGTACCCACGCGCCCTGGCCTGTTCCGACCACTCGGCACTCCTGCCAGGGAGTGGGGGAAGCCCCAGTGCCCTAACCCCGCTCCCCAGTAGGAGCACCAGGCAGGTGGCGGAAGCCCCCAACCCTGTCCCTGGCAGGAGCGCTGGGCAGGTGAGGCGGGGCAAGCCCCAGTTCCCCAGCAGGGGGGGCCGCAGGTGGAGAGGGTCCCCACTTGCTCTGGCCCAGGGACCCACAGAAGCTTAATCCACCTCTGCCTGTGCACATTCTGGTGTGAGATTAGAGCCTAAATTGTGTCCTCACTGTGAGAAAACAATCTATATGGTGGTGCAATATCAAAATATTTTGACAAGTTATCCTATACTAAATGTCTTCCAAAGTGTAATAGCTACATCAGTAGATCAGTGGACAGAAGAGTGACACAGCTTCAGTCTATTCTGGTAATAAATGTCTGTACTTCAGAAGATCCCTTTATTCCCACCCCCCGACACACATGCACAAATATGGATAAAAATGTAACTTTGCCATTATTTAAATTCTGCTTCCACAGTGCACATCCAAAATCTTAATTGGTTGGGTAATATTTAGTCCCAACACTGACTTTTGTTGCTGTAGGTCATATCAGCTGAAGTAATGAAAAAGCACAATTAAAATTAGTCACAGTCCAATAGGTACTGAAAAGTTGTACTTATTCTTAAGAGTCATAGAAAATAATGGATTTGAGACTGCAAAGAAAGAACAGCAAAATAGCATTTGTTTTTTTAAATTGGCATGATGATTTAATGTGTATTCTTTAATTATGTTGGATGAATGAAGCATGGTTTAGAATAAAGAACATGTAAAGCAGAATCATTCACTATCTTAATTATATCTGTTCCTTAATTTTAAATGCTTTCTTGTAAGGAAAAAAAAATCTCTTTAAAAGATTACCTGTATTTTGGCAATTAATGAAATCTGCATGTAGGTCTTTCTTTTGTTTATTTGTTTGTTTAAATCTGTTAGGCAACCCCTACTAAATATGGTTGTGCCTTGTATTTTCTCTTATTCTCCTTCCTTATTGATATTCAGCAGCAGACACTGTGTCAGTAAGCAGATTACTAGAGATTAGGAGAGCAAAATCAGATATTCTAAACGATGATCCTTCATTTCTCTCAGAGGGAAAAATGGCAGATTTTCCAAGGGACTTAATGGACTTCATTTAAAAAAAAAATAACTCCCCTTCAGTGTCTCCCAACCCTCCCCCATATTTCCACCCACTCGCTGATTTAACACACATACAAATGTTTATTAAGGAAATCTGTCCATTTTCAACTTTCCACAAGGACAGTGTTTTTAAAAAACAAATCATATTTCTGTTTTTTAGCAAAACAATTCCAGTATCTTACAAACAGATTTTGCTAACGAGAAAACATTTTTATGTACAAGTTCTAATTAGACTGCTTGATTTTAATATAGGCTTTAATCTGGTTTGCTACCATTCTAAAATGTTTTTTGTCGTTGTTTACTTTCATAACAGAAAAATTGTTGACTGTACAAACATATCTTATAAAAACAGAGAGAGGGTATATGATATATGCAGGATACAATAATCACTGAGTTGAATTAGATCAATATAAATTATGGGGTGCAGAAAGTCAGAGCTCTTCTGTCATTTTACAAGTAAGATATTTGCACATTTTTAATTGTAATTTATATTATATTGTGTATATATCTGGGTGATTCCGTTTTCACCATGCTTTATATACTTAAGAATATAGTTAGAACTTGTCTTTTTAGGTTGACTCTCATAATCCAAAACTTGAAAGGACAAAATCCGAGGCAAAACTTGTAGTACAAAAACAGGTTTATGCCAGAATTCCTAATGTTAAACCCACTGGTGTCTAGTCTCTGCCGCTTCTCAACATAAAAAGTAGTTAGTGAGATGTAAGTCTGTGCTAGCAGACCTAGCTTCACAAAGATTTATCTACAGCAAGCCGGTTTGCGTTTACATAAAACCAAGAAGACAATAACATGCTAACTGAAATAAGCCATTCAAGGTCAAAACTGTTTCAGTAACTGTGTGTGGTATATAAAGGAACTGTTCATCAACTTTAGTACAACTTACATAAGCTTTGTCTTAAGACTTCATTCTTGTCTTTAGCAAGTGGAAGGATCTGATTGTAAATAACACAACTTCTGTGATATTAGAAAACAAATGTAACTGTTGTGTTGCAGCTTTTGATAAATGGACACTGACATGGACTACGAAAGACCCAACGTTGAAACCATAAAATGTGTGGTGGTTGGCGATAATGCAGTGGGAAAGACTCGCTTAATTTGCGCAAGGGCATGCAATACCACTTTGACACAGTATCAGCTCCTGGCAACTCACGTACCGACTGTCTGGGCAATTGATCAGTATCGTGTCTGCCAAGAGGTAAGGATTTTCCAGTTTATTAAATGTGTAGTGCACACAATAAGTTTGTATTGTTATTGATCAGCTCTTTAATGGTCAAGATGTGGTAATGGGCAACTCAAAAATAAAATGATTCACAAGGACCCTAAGGCAGCTACCATCTAACACGCAAGGCATCCACTTTTTCTCTAAGCCCCACAATTACATTCTGAATATTTTGTGACAAGAACATATTTAAAATACTCATATTGTGCTTACATATTATAATATTTAACACTGTGCTAATTTGGTGTAGCATGGCATCATATCTTTTTTACAAGGAGAGTAGCAATTTTGCCTGTAGTGAGATTTTTAATTGAGGGAGGAAAATATAATGTCTATTCTATTTTAGGTGCTTGAACGCTCCCGGGATGTTGTTGATGAAGTGAGTGTTTCTCTCAGACTCTGGGATACTTTTGGTGACCATCACAAAGACAGACGTTTTGCTTATGGAAGGTAAAATGAGCCAAGTCTAACTTTTAAATAATAGCTGCAGTAGTATTTAGCAGAGAGAAATTTGCAGCTCTGAATTTTGAAACACGAGGCCTTATAACAATCAAGGGTATTCATATTTCTGCCTATTACAAGGGAGATATCAACTGTAAGGATTAAAAAGATACACATATTTAAAAGGCAGTACAGTTTTACTATTCTGCATTTACTTGAAGAAAATGTTAAGCCCTACCCACAAATACTTTGTTTCAGACTATAAAGAGTGTTCACAGAAATGAGGCTGTGGTTTTATGAAAATGAACACCAGTTTTCCTTGCTTGAGTAAACATCATGAAGGGTAATCAATTCACTTATTACTGAGCTAACAAACAGGTGGGTTGGGAAAACATAATCTGTGTTGCAGAAAACACACGCGCACACACACACTATAATAAGAGGGTGATCTGCTGATGGATGGGTCATTCTCTTAGGGCCTGATCTAAATCCCAAATTACTGAAAGATAGGAGTCTCTTTTCCTGCTTTCTTAATTAAAACAAAAGGGAAGGGTTCTCTTACATGAATACCAAAGTTTTCATTGATACATTAATCTTATAAATGTTGAGAATTTAGCAGTAGGCTTTTATCAAAGTGCAAAATATGGCCGAATTCTAACGTCAGTGACAGTCTTTCCATTTAATTCAGAGGGAGTTGGATCTTTATCAATGCAAGCAGAAGCGCTACTGAGCAGCAGGAAATTCAGTATATCATAATGTGAATCAGCTACCTGAAATACAGGCATATACAATTAAAAATGGATGTCATAAACTTTTTTTTATGATTGACACACATACAAGGCCTTATTTTTTGCACTAAATGCCAGTATTTCTTTTCCTTCTGAAACCTTTGTCTTTTCCCTGTCACATCTGCTCCTATCTTATTTCAGCTGATATTTTTCAACAGACCCCTTTTCTCTAGTTAAAAATGTTATATGTATAGTATCTGCCCCAGTTTTGCACGTAATGTCTGTAAATAGTTCTTTCTTTGTGGCTCCATTTTCAATGCACCTGAAGTATAGAGAGCCCAGAGTTGTGTGAGTCAGTGCTAGATAAAATGAGTAACTTCAAAGGGAGTTAGCCTACTCTGGTCTCTGTCTCTCTCTAAAGATCACCGTAACAAGAGGGTCTATCAGCTGAATCCAGTAATGGTAACATCTCTTGACATTTTCACATTGTAAAACTCCATAGGCAAGTTTATAGTTTTATGTATGTAAATCCTTCTTTATATCCAGTGTCATGTTAAAGGAGTGTTTTATGAAGAGCAGTATAGTAAAAAGTGCTTTCTATTGCAGAGACATTGTCCTTTGGCCAGCAGGGTAATTTTTGAAAGACAATTAAGTTCCCATTTCAACAAAGTACTTAAACATGTGTTTAAGTGCTCAGCTGAATCAGGACCTAAAGTACAACATATCTTGATTATATAAGGTGCACATTTTAACAATAAGTTTCATGTATGGAAAAAGTTATTGATTTAAGATAAAACTGACCTTAATTTCCAAACTCATTCAAGTATTTATGAAGGTTTCAGGTGTAAACAATTTTTATTTTAATACTTAAAACTTTGTGATTGTAAATATGGCTGTACCTTGCGTTTCCTCTTACTCTTCCTCCCTGAAGTACCGACGTGATATTCTGTAGCAGACACTCTGTCACTGAACAGATTAATAGAGTCTAGGAGAACAAAATCAGGCATCTTCTGAACTCTGATCCAACATTTATGAGTGAATGGGAGCATGGGAAAACTGCATTCTTAACTTCTAATCCTTCACACGTAAAGAGACTTGAGTACCTTGAGTTCAGTGGGACTAGTTACATGAGTAAAGTGACTCTCACATATGTTTGCAGGTTTGGGCCCGTAATGTGGGACACATGGGAACAAGGTTTGCTAAAAAGAGTTTAGCTCAGAAAGAAACTGTTCTAGGGCTTGTCTACACTTACTAGGGGATCAATGCGCGGCGATCGATGCATTAGCGGTTGATTTAGCGGGTCTAGTGAAGACCCACTAAATCAACCGCAGGTTGCTCTCCCGTCAACTCCTGTACTCCACTGGATCAAGAAGAGTAAGGGGAGTAGATGGGAGAGCGTCTCCCATGGACCCCGCGGTAAGTAGAGCTAAGCTACGTCAACTTGAGTTATGCTATTCACTTAACTCAAATTGCGTAGCTTATATTGACTTTTCCCTCTAGTGTAGACAAGACCTTAGAAACCAATCATGCTGGCCGTAGCTTTCCTTCTGCCAAGTCTCTTAATGCATTTGTGTGTAGTAGCAAAACTAGTGTATCTTAAGGAAACCATTTGGGGTCCATTTTATTAATGGAATTTCATTGGTCAAATTTTATACTAGCAGGCTCTGGTTACCCTGTTCAATTCTATTCTGTTCTAAAATGATTTAATACAGTATTAACATATTTATAATGTTTCTTTTAACATTTTTTACAACTAGGAGCCTTTATAAATTGCAGGTGGCTTTATTGTTTATATACATTTACAGAATTTGTTTTCAAATTATCTTCTGTACTTTGAAGTGTGTTCTCATAATTAAGCCAAATCTTGCAGAACAGTGAAAAGCTGGCTAGTGCCAGAATGCTCAAGGCTAAACCTATAGGTGTCCAGTCTTCTCTGCCTGGAAGATTGTTTAATGAGATGTCCCTTCAAATACCCTTCAAAATTGTTGTTGTTCTATGCAAAGTAGATCCTGTTATGCTCGTGGTGCATGGAGAGGTCTGAGTCTGTCAGCCAAGACCTTTAATTGTCCGAGCTGTGGCATAACCAGAGCTAGCAAGTTATCAATGTATCTGCCTCTCTTTGGGGAAGACTGCTCCATTAATTTTGCAGAATTATATATAAATAGGTTATGTTTTAGGTGACATGATGAACAGGATTTATCTTGGGTAGAATTTCTTCCTGCTTCTCATTTTTCATTGAGATGAGTAACAAGATGGAACAATTAATGTTTTTATTTATTTTTTTAAAAAAGGTGGTGGGGCAGAGTATCAATCCTAGTCTGTATTTTACTGCATATTGTTTAATTACAGATCAAATTCATACAGGACATTGGGAGGGGAAAAGGGAAACTGACAGATTAAGAAAAAAAGATTGAGAACAAAACTTGGTTGGAAAGATTTCTAGAATGTTCATTTTTTTTCTTAACTCTGGATAGGTGGGTTTGCTCTGGAGTGGTTCTGTTCTTTCATTTCAAATAGGTTCCAGTTTGTGGTGATGAATACTCCTCAATTCATATTGTCCTGAAGGATTCAGTTTTATGCAAAATCCAGTGAAGAAATGGTAAAATGGTATGGTCTGAGATATAAGCAGTACTCTGATATCTAGATCTATGTCACCTTTTCATCCAACGATTCTGTCTCAGTACTGTACAGTCGCCTAAGATTGCAGCATGGATGGGAGAAATGGATAAAGCTCAAGCTGCCACCACGTACAAATGTCCCTAAAACATACCCAACTCATTTGATATAGGCATAACAATAAAGTAATTTACACTATTTTTAATTTGGCATCATTCACAACTCTATAGCATCTTATCTAGTCTAGTTTTGAATAAAAATATCAAGATCTCCTAGTGCTGGAAGCGAAAATGGAAAAATAATTGGTTCACCAGATTTTTTTTTTTAAGTGAGAGAGCAACATATTTGACTAAAATTCAGTTAATTTCCTGCAGTTATTTCATGTAAACAACACTAAAGCGTGTGTGCGCGTGCACATCTGCAAGGAGTTAATTCCATTTGTCAGATACTTACTTTCATATGAATATGTGGTCTGTAAACTAGTTCAACCATGATAATTTATTTAATGAAACTTAAGTATAAGTTCTAGACCAAACAAAATCTGTTCAAACCACATGGTTGGAAATCAGCTTTTCCCACACCTCTTATTTATGAACATGTGGATGGGCCATTACAAGGCTGCTGACAGGGCCTTTTTAAACATATGTTGACAATATTGCCTCTTCTGTGACCTGATTTCATCAGTCTTCCAAGTCTGGTATGTAGTCAATCATAGGAGCACATTCACTCAACTCTTAGGTGATTAAGATTCCTTTTACCACTAAGTTCAACATAATTGAATCCATAGAAACATATCTCCTTGGCACTGTCAGTCTGCATTCCTTGGCAGATGAATTCATCACCAACATTTCTCTTATTTTTACCAATCTCTTTAGCTCTGAGGGACCCACAATTTTTCACTCCCATGCAGTCGGCCAGGGTTCCTGCCATAAACACTCCAACACCTTCACAAAGTGTTGGTTCAGTGTGTTTTAGTTTGATCAGTGCCCTCTATTCTATCCCATCCATGCTTAAACTCAGAGGGAGAGCAGCTCCATTGCCTCTGCTTCAAGGAGATGGAGGACTCAACGTCCTCTCGATTTCCTTGTTTTAATATGTACTACTCTCTTACAGCATCCTCTCCACCTTGGCTGGTGAGGTGAGCAAGACCTGGTGACTGGCTGAGTTGCTTCTGGGGCCCTCTGCCAGCTGTAAACAGAGCAGTAGCAGCACCTGAGAAGAGTAGGTGACCCAGCTGGAAGTTCACATCTTTCACCTCCTCTGAAGGAAGCTCTGTCCCACATCCTTCCTCTGGCTCCTTATCCCCCCAAAGGAAGGTGGAAGAGGGAAAGCCTGCCATCAGCTCCCTTTCAGGGGGAAGAAAGACAGATGCACAAATCGATACTTTGCTTAAAACTCTACTGTATGTTTTAAAATGTCTTAAAACTTCTCAGAATGCAGGATGTTGCATCAGGGTTTCTCAGATGCTCTGAGCTAAGGCCTCTTCCTGCACCTCAGACCAGCTATATTTATTTCTGTGTCAGTACAGATTCTCCTTCTGATCAAGTATAAATGTGAGAGACAAGGTGTGTGAGGTAATATCTTTTATTGGACCAACTTCTGTTGGTGAGAGAGAGAGAGAGAGGTTTTGAGCCACACAAAGCTCTTAAAGCTTGTCTCGCTCACCAACAGAGCTGGTACAATAAAAGATATTACCTCACACACCTTGTCTCTCGCATATCCTGGGACCAACACGGCTACAAGTACACTGCATACAGGTATAAATATGTCTTTTTAGAGGAATTGGGGACCGTCTCCACAGCAGTAAATGCTTCACACAGGCAGATACTCTTTTGCTTGTCTGGCAACGCGCCTGCTACTGGGGACATAAACTACTTTCAGATCTATTTCATCTCTTGTCCCCATTCTCTTCCTCTCGCTATGTCTTGTCACCACAAATGATGCTGTTAAAAAGATGTGATGACAGCCAACAAAATTGGTGAACTACCACTTCTACGCTAATCTATTTTAAAAACAAAAAACACCCAAATATAGAGGGCTGTGTTTTACAGGCCATTCAAGTTCTTCTCTGTTTGTCTCCTCCAAGACTACCTGATGAAGTGTTTAACATTTAAGACAGTCATGCTTTTTTGTACTATTTTAATTGGGCTCAGTTTGGACCCAAGGAAGATTGCAGAGCAGGCAGATCAAGTTTAGTGGTGATGACATTCAAATGAGCTTCTGAAACCTAATTTTATTTTTCATGTTGTCTTTGTGTCTAATATTGTGTGTGTACATACAAGCACACACCCATTAGTCTTTTCTGTCATCACATGTATTAGAATTGGAAGCTCCCAACCCATCTCCTGAAATGTTTGAATACCTAGACCATTCAAATTGGTGAAGTCCAGTTATTTGTCCTCCCCACATTACACCTGTGTCTTATCTTACTGTAAGTAGTGAATTTTTATGAAAATCTGTTATGGAATTGTTATTAGGGATCAGTAATTCTTCCTCCTTTTAAAAGACCTGGTGCCAAATGAATGTCCATAGGGTATGATGTGGCTTATCTTGATGTCTGTATAACATAGCTAGAATAGAGAGGCTCTGTTGCAATAGTGCAGGGCTTCTTTGACTGCAATGAAAATGTTTATATACACACACACACACACACCCTTCTTTGTTTATGCTATTACATAATTCTCTTCCATTCTTGCTCTCTTATAAAGTGGTTTATTCTAAAAGCCTTCATTTATAGCAGAGGAAAAAATATCTTTTGAATATGCTAAACCAGAGAAGGGACATCAAAGATGACTTTGGCCACCACAAGTAGTTCTGAATTGATAAGATTAGGATCTGTTGAACCCACTAGACATCTAAGACTCCAAGATTCTGGGTCTAGATTTCCTCATAGGTGTGTAGGGTAGTAGAAATATATATGGACACAACTATCCACCTCAGTCTGAGTGCCCTTGTCCATTGCTGTTTGACACCAGTGTACCATTTGAAATTTCATGGCTTCAGCTATCATAAATAATTCATAAAGTTGTCTGGGCTATTGCCAACAATAATCAGATTTTTCATGAATGAAGAAAGATAAAGTTCTGTGATACAGTCACACGAGGGTTTCTTAGCGCTAAACTCATCAAATTTTGCTTTGCTTTGCTTTCAAGTCTTCCCCAATTTCATTTATACTGGCTTCCTATACCTGTGTAAAAATCATACTCTTACATTTAGTGATTGTGCCTAAGCCAGTCATTATTCCCTTTAATCTCTAACATCCTGGACCCTTTGTCTTCTCACAATCTTCCTAGCTTCCTGTGACTAGCTGTGTAATTTGTTACTCTGTTACCATTTACAAAAATCATGCTTGACTCTGTTGTACTCCCAGATGTTTGGAACTCCCATTTCTCTTTGCTTCCCTGACTTTCCTCATCATTTCAGACCCTATCTGAAAATGTTCTTTTCCCTTTCTTAATACTGTTGCTTCAAATGATTTGACATTTAATTTCTTCATCTCTTGAAAAATGAATATTTTGTTTACTGTCAATCACTGTTTGTGGACTCGATTTTTTGGTGTATTTATTGCTGAGTCTTCCTGTTACTCTTCCTCCTGTGCATTTGAGTAAAGTCTATTAAATCTAGAGAGAGACTTTTTTGAAATATTGTCCCTATCCATGAATCAACTGCTTGCAAATGGTAACAAAATTAGTCTGAAAGTGCTCATTCTCCAGGCTGTCTGCCCTGTATTCTTTTGGGAGTTCCCCAGCTGCTGGTTTTTATCATGTTCAGGAAGTAGCTCCCAGACCAACACCTGGCTCCATTTCCAGGGTTGTCTGTTGCTCTCTGCAACACTTGTTTCCTTAAAATGGATGTGTCATGGAACAGGGCTGGCCGTTCCAGGCTTTATGCCCCATTACAGTTTAAAGTGAACAGGCCATCCCATTACAATACACCTTTAAACAAATATTATCTGATTACTTACCAGACTCTTCCCACCACATCCTGAGTTTTGGAGTTTGCTCTAAGTTGGTCAGATGGTCTGTTGCAGCAACAGCTGAAACCCCACTGTCTTTCTGATTGCCATTTGTTCTTGCTTCCTCACCTTTTCATTCTGTGTGGAAACAGAAGGCCCAATCTTTCTTTCTGCATGTTGTACAGAACCTGTAAATATTCTTTAGTGTCAAAGCACCCATACTATATGGAATTATATTTACACAGCTTCTCTGTTTGTGAATTAGGAACGGAACACACAAGCTCTGTGTTCCTTAAAAAGAAAGACAGATTGAGCCAAGTTCTGTGGAGCTGAATTGTGCAAAATGCCCACTGACTTCAGTGGGAGTTTTACTCAATTCAGAGCTGTAGAATTCGGCCCAAGAGAAAAGTTAAAGCAGTTTGCAGATAAATTGGTTCATTTCTATGTTCTGTGTTTGGTGCTAAGATGATCTCGTCCTTATGTAAATGACTAAGATATAATAATTAGTAAACCTAATTCTTAGAGTCAGAAGTAAAATTAACCATATACCATGACTATGTAAGCAGTCTATTTAAACTTTAAAAATAGCTTTGCCTTGATATTTTGTTCCAGACAACTTTCCAGTTGCCATTAGTGCTGTATCTGGTTGGTTATTTGTACTGCAGCGAGAATAGATCTCCAGGCTTTTACAGTGGGAAATGAGATATTTTTGTCATTTTTATGATACCACTGTCATTTCTGGTTCTCTCTATATGCACCATGAGTACATCAGAAGAAACATAGAAAAGGCTTAAAACATGTAATTTCTGAAGTGGTGTTCATAGTGGGTAAGGAATGAGCAAAAAAGCACTTTCCACTTTTTAAACACAGTCTTGAAATATGTGATCATTATTATTTTTAAAAAGATAGTTGATAGTCTTTTGTTGGTGGTGTTTTGTACTAAACCTGAAGTTACAGAATTTTTAGAAATAGGTCTGCATGCTACTCACCACAAAATCTGCATATATTTCAGGGTATTTTGACAGTTTCGCACATAACACCTGTACTTAAGAAGCTTCACTGCTATCGGTAAAGTATAGAATTACTTGATTCTCCTGCTCATGTGTAAGGCATTGCATGGTCTTGCCTTGCCTTACTTGGAAACCTTTAGTTCTTCACATGTCAGGGCACTCCTTGCATTTTAGTTCATCAGGCCTTCCATCTGTTGTCTGTGTGCAAACAGGTCCTTCATCTTCTGGTCATTACTTACTCTTACTTGTCACTTATTAATTCCTTTCCATCTCATATGAAGGCTGCTATTGCATTTACAAAACTCTGAATTCACTTAAAACTCTCCCTTGCTTATATGTATCTGCAGTTCTTTTTCCAGCTCTGTGAGATTCATGCATGAAAGATGCCTTATAACTGAATGAAAATTTCTTTTACATAGTTGGGTTGATAGCAGTAGTGTTTTATGCTGCCACAAAGGAGATCTTGGGTTTAATTCTTGGATTCAGTCTTTGTCCCTGAACGAACTGACAAGGCTTGGGAGTCTTGTAGAGCTAGTGTGCTCAATCCAGGCTGAGGGAAAGACTTAATTTGAATTAAGAGTAGTCCCTTTCAGATGGTTAAGTGTTATGTGGATAATTCTCCTCCAGTCCCACCTCAGCCAGAAGAATTGCAGCTGAGATGCAGGTTTTAAAGGATGTGGTAAAGCTGAGGGGGAAATTTGTTGTGAAATTTTTATATATGGCACAAAAATGATCCAGGGAATGGAAGGAAAACTATTGGTGATGAATGTACTTCACAGGGTTCAGTAGTTTAGATAAATTCTAAGGAATGTGAATGTTTGTCTGAAATTACTCAGAATTCTCTGTTTCACAAAACTGGATTCTGAACATCCTCCCTCACTGTAATCTGGCATTTCTGTTTCTGCTTGCAGGGAATGCCCAGAAGTAGGGAAATTAAAAAAAAAAAAATTTAAAAAAAAAATTAAATAAAAGGAGGGTAATTACCTGAACTTTTTGTCAAATGTATTCTAAAAAACAGTTGCTGTGGGTACAATAACTTTGTGCTAAACTGAAATGTTTCTGATTTAGTTCATCTACCCATAAAATTATTCTGTCAGATTTGGCTTTTGGATCTCTTTATTAGTCATCTAAAAACAATCGGTATTTCCGGCTTGTCCTTCTAAAAGGAAAGAAAATAACAGGACAGTAGTGCTAGACTTTTTCTCTTTTTTTCATCTGTGGGGTGTCAGCATTGATTTCCAGATCAGTGACTACCACCGAGGCAAGACTTTTTCTCAGGCAAATCCTCTTTGTTTTACTGCCTTGCAGGTGCTCTGCCCCTTTCCTGCATCACAGCTCTGCCCTCTGCTTGAAAGGACTCCCTTCTAAACCCATCAATATTTCTTTTTGGTTGGCTGGCAGGTGACTAGAGAGCAATACAAAGCCCCCTTGCTTGGGGCTAAATCACCTGGTGAACAAGTCTTGCATGTACCACTTTCATTTATTTCCCCAAAAAATGTCTTGAGACCATAAATTAAATGCTGAAGTGATGAAGCAGAACTACTTCAACATGTTTTTCTTTTAATTTCTACAACAGGTATATTTCAAAATTCAGCCAGTCTTTTAGGTAGAAATCAACCCAAATCAAAGCATCTACCAACATTGGAAAAGGTCTGACCTACAGGGCCAGAGCCTGCAGTTGAGAGTCATTTACAGTTTTAGCCCTTTCATAAAGTCTCCATGAAGTGTGTCTAATGATAAGTTATTGAATGCCTCTGTTTTCTTGAAATTCTGCCTCAAATGGGGATATTGTTGCCTCTGTGCCAAGCCATAGCAGATGTCTGGGCCTTGCGGTTGGTTTCCCTTTGGAAGAGAAATCAGTGATGGGAAGTCGGGTATATTTTTAGTACAACTTGTTATGCCAGTTCATGAACAGAGGTGGTCACAAACGGCATGCAAGCAAATGAATCTTTAAAAAATCTGAATCCCAAAAATAATGCCCAGTTTTACATAGGCAGCTGTTCTTCAGGGATGGACTCTAGTTAGATTAATGCAGAGAGGAAGCTCTCCTACTTGCAGTAGCTCCCCCTGAAATAATGCACATCACAGAACTAACAGTACAGTGTTTCTTTTGAGAGTAGTCCTGCACTGGAAGCAGGTAGCAAGCTAAAAATGCAGCGTAGAAGTGGCAGCACAAACAGGAGGGGCTAGGTGCCCTGAGTGTGTGCCAGTCTGAGACTCTAGGTACCTACTTGAGACGGCTAACCCTTACACTGCTGCGGCCACACTCTATTTTTATCACACTAGCTGAATGAGGGCTAGCACGTGTATGTCTCCCTGAACTGGAAATCACACTCCCAGCTTGAACTGTAGATCTACCCTAAGACTGAACATGGCTTGCATGCTGAGAAGAACTTGTAAGACTGTGTAACAGCACCATCTGGCACCATAACAAGCTGCAGGACCTGTTTGAGTGTAGAAGGAAAAACTTCTTTATATTCTAGAACAGGGGTAGGCAACCTATGGCACGCGTGCCGAAGGGGGCACGTGAGCTGATTTTCAGTGGCGCTTTCACTGCGCGGGTCCTGGCCACCGGTCCGGGGGGCTCTGCATTTTAATTTAATTTTAAATGAAGCTTCTAAAAACATTTTTAAAACCTTATTTACTTTACATACAATAGTTTAGTTATATATTATAGACTTACAGAAAGAGACCTAAAAACGTTAAAATGTATTACTGGCACGTGAAACCTTAAATTAGAGTGAATAAATGAAGACTCAGCACACCACTTCTGAAAGGTTGCCGACCCCTGTTCTAGAAAGAGCAAATTGTTCTCCAGAAATAATACTGTGCTTGTTCACTAAGCACACTGATATAATAACCACGTAAATTAGTGGATTTTTTATTTTAAATGTTGAGTAAGTATATTCTTTGACCATAGCAACATCTTGTGTGTCCATGATTGTGGTTAGGGTCAGAAAGACGTGCTAAGACATGCCCATTTTGCTCTTAAAAATTATTTTTCTCATTTCATAGCCAGTATTTGAAAAGCTCCTATTCAGAGCTCTAGTTGCCTCTGACACAATTAAAAGTACAGTAATTTAAACAAATAAAGCAGCAGCACTCACCTAAAAAACAGAAAGTGACTAACGCGATGAAATCAAACCTAAACAGCAGCTTGTCTAATACACGGATAGTTCTTAGTATGCCCCTCTTTCCTCCCTTCTTCTCCCCCCCCCCCCCCAAAGTCTGGGGAAGTAGATGGGCCTTTCAACATGCCCTGATGATCAAAAATTGGGATATTTCAGACTGAGGGGATTGGAGAAGAAGAGAGAATTTTAATGTGTTGCCTCATGTAGCATGCCTTGCAGTCATCCAGTGAAGAGGTGACATGTATGTGGGTAATGGTAGCTAGATCTCAATCTGAAAGAATGTTCATAATTTCCATCTATCAAATTTTTCAGATTTATGTTCCATTCTCTCCTGTCCAACAGCCTGAGTGGGGGAAAATAAGCTGTTTTGCCTCTTTTGGAGGTGCAAAATCCTTCCTTCAACCATAGTATGTCAGTTATTTTGCAATTATTAGTGCCACCCATAGCCAGTGTGGATAGTTTGGGCTAATATTTAATGTGGTTGAGACATTCCAAACCATAAGGCAAATGAGGATTTCAGATCCATATTTAATATAGTTTTGGTTTTTATTAATAATTTATCTCTAACTTTTGATACAGCCACAGCACCAGAAAATAAGGATTTCATCTTTGAGTCAATGACATCACTTAACTTTGTATCCTGTGGTTTTTGCCACTGAATCTCAGTATATGTAATAAGTGTAATTATAACCATCATTAGTAGTTGACAAAAATCTGTATACTTCTTACCTTAGTTTGAAGAATGCTCCATAATAGAAGATTTAAACTAGCCTTTAATGCTAGAACCAGTAGAAATACTTCTATCGATTATTTTTAAATTAAAGTGGAAAGATTTTTCCCCTTATTTGTCTTAAATAAAATTTCACCTATAATGTTTAAAATCCACACACTGCGGCATCAATAGAAAGTAGAATAAAACTTGATTGTAAATAAAAGTGGAACTAACTACTCCTTTTTCTTTGTCCAAGCTGAGAGTGATGCCAAAGTAAACCAAACCACATAAAATCTAACTTCTCTTTGGAAATTTGTTTTTTCTCCATTTTAATTGTCTCAGGTGGTTTTAATAACTTTGGTAAGGATTTTAATGTTTGCGGGTGTTAATGCATGGCTTTCAACCAGTTTCCCTTTTAAGGAACAAAAATTAAGCTGTCTGTTGTACTTCAGTGGATAAATAAAGGAGTAAATTTGTGTAGCCCCTATGTTACAAGAAAAGATACCCAGTTAAAATAAGTGCCCAAACAATGTTCTGCTTGTGTTGACAATTCCTCTTTCCTGCATTTTACCCCCACATATCTATTTTGGTGATCGAAATCCTCCCAGCCTTACTCACTGACTTCAGTGAAGCTGCTTGCATATGAGTATGGTAAGCAAGATTTGTCTGTCTACTTGGGAGCCAGCACACCTGGGTCCTATTCCCAGCTCTACCACCTGTGGCGTGAGCTACTCTCTTGTGCCTCTGTTTCTGTTTCTGTTCCCGTCCTTTATCTATCTTGTCTGTTTAGCTTTTAAGCTCTTTATAACAAGGACTGGTTCTTACTATGTGTTTGCACAGCACCAAGCAAAACAGGGACCCAATCTTGGTGATGCTGGCCCGTAAGGCAATATAAAGAATAAATCTATAACATGTTTTTTCCTTCATGCTCTTTTTTTCACTCCACTAGGAATACAACAGCAAATGTTAGATCCCATAATTCCCAACAAACCTAGTATCATACTGATATAGTTGGAGAATCCAACTTCCCCCACAACTCAACATTATGCTTGTACTACTTGGATGGTTCATCCAGCTATATATTAAGTTTTTAAATGGTAACCTCTAGGGCTGTCAAGTGATTTAAAAAGATTAATCACGCGATTAATAATAGCATACAATTTATTTAAATATTTTTGTGTTTTCTACATTTTCAAATATATTGATTTCAACTACAACACAGAATACTAAGTGTACAGTGCTCACTTTATATTATTATTTTTATTACAATATTTGCACTATAAAAAAGAAACAAAAGAAATAATATTTTTCAATTCATTTAATAAAAGTACTGTAGTGCAGTCTCTTTATCATGAAAGTTGAACTTACAAATGTAGATTTATGTACTAAAAATAACTACACTCAAAAACAAAACAATGTAAAACTTTAGAGCCTACAAGTCCACACAGTCCTACTTCTTGGTCAGTCAATCACTCAGACAAACAAGTTTGTTTACATTTGCAGGAGATAATGCTGCCCACTTCTTGTTTACAATATCACCTGAAAGTGAGAACAGGCATTCTCATGGCATTGTTGTAGCCAGCGTTGCAAGATATTTACGTGTCAGATGCGCTAAAGATTCATATGTCTCTTCATATTTCAACCACCATTCCAGGGGACATGCATCCATGCTGATGACGGGTTCTGCTCAATAGCAATCCAAAGCAATGCGGACCAACACATGTTCGTTTTCATCATCTGAGTCAGATTCCACCAGCAAAAGGTTGATTTTCTCTTTTGGTGGTTTGGATTCTGTAGTTTCCGCATCGGAGTGTTGCTCTTTCAAGACTTCTGGAAGCATGCTCCACACCTCGTCCCTCTCAGATTTTGGAAGGCACTTCAGATCCTTAAACCTTGGGTCGAATGCTGTAGCTATCTTTAGAAATATATTACCTTCTTTGTGTTTTGTCAAATCTGCAGTGAAAGTGTTTTTAAAACGAACATGTGCTGGATCATCATCCAAGACTGCTATAACATGAAAAATATGTCCGAATATGAGTAAAACAAAGTAGGAGACGTACAGTTCTCCCCCAAGGAGTTCAGTCATAAATTTAATTAATGCATTATTTTTTTAACGAGCATCATCAGCATGGAAGCATATCCACTGGAATGGGGGCCGAAGCATGAAGGGGCATACGAATGTTTAGCATAACTGGCACATAAATGCCTTGCAATGCTGGCTACAAATATGTCATGTGAACAACTCTTCTCACTTTCAGGTGACACTGTAAATAAGAAGAGGGCAGCATTATCTCCCGTAAATGTAAACAAATGTATTTGTCTTAGCAATTGGCTGAACAAGAAGTAGGACTGAGTGGACTTGTAGGCTCTAAAGTTTTACATTGTTTTGTTTTTGAGTGCAGTTATGTAACCAAAAAAATCTACATTTGTGAGTTGCACTTACACAATAAAGAGATTGCACTACAGTACTTATATGAGGTGAATTGAAAAATACTATTTCTTTTATCATTTTTACAGTGCAAATATTTGTAATCAAAAACAATAATATAAAGTGAGCACTATACACTTTTTATTCTGTGTTGTAATAGAAATCAATATATTTGAAAATGTAGAAAAACATCCAAAATATTAATAAATTTCAATTGCTATTCTATTGTTTAACAGTGAGATTAAAACTGTGATTAATTGTGATTCATATTCTTTAGTTAATGGCGTGAGTTAATTGTGATTACTTGACAGCCCGAGTAACCTCTGATCATCAAGCCGAGACTGACTTTAAGTTCTGTCCTGTTTCACTATAAAATGTGTTAGATGTTTAGTTACAGTTAGCGTGAATTCAGCTGTCAAATATTCACACAGTAAGATACACTTTTCTTTCTGGCAACACTAATGAAATTGAATTTAAACAGTAATAGCAGAGATTGAGCCAGGTACTTCATGAGTACACACTACATAGTTTTCCCCCTTCCTCTCACTTTGTCAATGTTCCTCAGCCCCCATCACTTCACCTTACTATTTTTATTGTCAACTGCCAAACTGTGTGATGGTTTTGTGACCTGGACAAATGCCCACTAGGGTCTGGGTTGGCTCTATCAAACTTATTGCACTTGAGACCATCGGAATTTGGAGCAAGCACCCAAAAGCATATGGAAAGTTAGTGTATATGCCACCTACCCCTCTTTGTTTAACTGATAATTAAAAAAAAAATTAAAGTGCCTTTTCTCTAGATATTATGGATGTGCTGTAGTTTATATAAGGTCTAAATTCAAAGGAAGAGCACTTCTCTTGTATTAAATGTAAGCTCTCAGCAGTATCTGCATTGCATGTGGCTATTTTTAGAAACTGTAAGTCTTGCTAGATATGTGTCCTCAATGAAATGTAGAAAGCAGCAGTACTGAACAGTTTCATTAATGATTTAAAAGGCCAATGTTGAGATTCACAGGTCTTACTTTATCTATTCATTACACAAACTGCATACACAATAAATTTGTGCTAAATTAAAGCTTAATAGAAATGAGATGGGCAGCTTATTGCTGAGTTTAGCTGCTGACTATTCTGTTGATGTCTCTTTAGGGATAACTCTTGTTTAAAAAAAAAACAAATCCCCTTTCTCTCAATTCTTCTTAAAGCTACTAGTCAGCACTTTCCTTTTCCTAAGAGGGGTATGCAATTTATATTACATTCATGATGCTTCAAGCATCTATCAGCTGAGGGACCAAGAGCTGGGAGCCAGTTTCTAATAGCAGTCTCTCAAATAACGAACAATGATTTAGGCCCAATTCAAGAAAACCCTTAAGTGCATGCTTAAAATTTTGCTTTACGTGTTTTCCTGAGTTGGTCCCCTAGTTTTTGACAGAAGAATGGTACATAAAACAAAACAGTTGTATAGAATTGTTTGCTACAAAAAATTATCTTGATGCTTACAATTGCATATGCACGGACCCATACACACACCGTGTGACAATCTCTTATGATAAAGCATTTTTTCCTAATAGCTACAAATGTCAGTGATTTTTTTCAGAATCTCATTTTAATTGTTTACCTACACTGTTGTTTTTTGTTTTTGTTTTTTGTTTTTTTTACCTGTTCCATTATATTGTTTTTTGGGGTGAGAGGTGTTTTGTCCATATTAAAGAAATGGTCAGTGCTGGAAATTCTTTGTCAATTACAATTTTGAAGACTTTATTAAAGATCTTGGAGGTACTGTCTTGCAGTCACTCCGCACAACAAATATTTCATCGTTCTATAGAGGTGTATGATAAATGTATTTCTTCATTACAGTTTCAGGAATGTGACCTGTGTGCTCATTTGGCTATCCTGAAGCCTTTCACATTTTTACTCAACTGCTAGGTGACGCGTTGGGGTTCAACCCAGATCAGTAAGGGGCTGTGCCTTGTAGCCCTGATGCAGGGCCGGCTTTAGGCCGATTCAGCCGATTCGGCTGAATTGGGCCCTGCGCTAAGAGGGCCCCGCACCGCAGCTCTCCACCCCGCCCCTAGCTCACTTCCCCCTCCTCCCCTCCCCTACACGCTCCGCCCCCTGCTCCTCCCCCACCCCTGCTTCCCGCGAATCAGAGGTTCGCGGGAAGTCTGAAAAGAAGCAGGGGCAGGCAGGCAGCACCAGATAACCCGGGGTGGTGGGGGGTGCGAGAAGGGCTCCGGGGAGGCACGGCCTAGTCCGGCCCCAGTTCCGGCCGAGTGCGCCGGCCCACGGCGCAACTCCGGCCCAACCCGCGGCGTGGCTTCGGCTCCGGCCCCCGCGGTGCGGCTTCGGGTCCGGCCCCCCGGCCCGGCCCCCGCAGCGCAGCTCCGGCCCCCTGGCCCGGCTCCCATGGCGCGGCTCGGCTCCGGCCACCAAGGGGCTCTGGGCTGGACCCAAGCCTGGCGAACACGGCCGGAGTGCGGCTCGATTCCTGGGGGCGGGGCTTGCAGCAAGCCCCGCCCCCAGGAGTCGGGCCCCGCTCTTGCTAAAGCCGGCCCTGCCCTGATGTCTCTATGCTGTGCAGCTTTGTTTTAGAGCTTGACACCAGCAGCATGCTCTCACAGCATGATTTAACAGATTAGAGTCTTTTGTTCAAAGTGTTTTTCACCAAGTCTCTTTTCCAACATGGCTGATCAGACTCACTGCCCTGGGCCTTTCACAAAGCTCAAAGTGCTTGGTTCCTTTGTCTCTTTAGGTAAAGGATGCCAAAATGGCTTTTTCTTCTCTTTGCTTATATCTGCCAAAGTTTGCTGATCCTGCTTCAAGAGGCAGGAAGGCTTTCTGGGGATGCAGTCTCCATCGCCCAATCAAGATTGTTAAGCCACTTGCTCTCCTGGTGGCTTTGTTTACCTTGCATGTAAATGTGCTTTTCTTTGTTTTGGGTCATACCTTGCTTAATTTACATTGGAGACATATTCAAGCAGGTGGAGCAACATTCCTTTGTCTGGAACAAGCATGGCTTAGGCACTGGTTGCCAAATACATGTTAAGAACATATTTCCAGCACATATCCGTGAAGTCTTTTGTGAAGTTTGGCTTACCATACATACATCACTCAAGAAAATTAATGATCAGTGAGTTATTAGTTTTCTAGTGATATATTACATGCCAGCTTTTGGGTATATATCATGACCACAGTATGCCAACTGGCATTGGGATGCTCTTAGGGTGACAATGACCTGATAATATGAAATTTTGGTGTCCGTGACCAGAAATGTTTTTGCAGGTGATGACAATCCCGCAGAGTCAAAATAGAGAATAGCAAACTCTAGCTACTGTAAACTTCTACAGAATAGACCAACACTCTGCTTGTATACAACTTACATGGAATCTGGAATGAAGAAGCTTTCTATATCTGATATGTTGTGTTCACATGCTGTTGTGTTGGACTGTGTAGCTTTTATAAAGCTTCTGATGAATAAGATGTATTCTAATATCAGGGATTTAGTGTGTTTTTGAAAGTGTGGTTGAGCAGTGTCGGTGAGGATTAATGAAAATACGTGAAGCTGCAATGGAAAGATGAATTTTGATTACGTGTGTGTGTGTAATATATATATATATATATATATATATATATATATATATATATTTTTTCTTCTCTTGATTTCATTTTAGATCTGATGTAGTTGTTCTGTGTTTTTCAATTGCTAATCCTAATTCCTTGAATCATGTGAAAACAATGTGGTATCAAGAAATCAAGCACTTTTGTCCTCGCACACCTGTTGTTTTGGTTGGCTGCCAACTGGATCTTCGTTACGCTGATCTTGAAGCTGTTAATCGAGCCAGACGGCCTTTAGCAAGGTAAAGTTTAAAAAAAATTAACATTTTAAAAGGTTCTGGGTTTTAATCAAATATACTATTTTTCTGAAAAAAAAATTATATTATCACCCAGTATTGTCTGTTTGCCTTAGTTTCCCATCTTATAAAATGAGGATAAATAACATTGTTTCACATCCTGTCTGTTCTCTTGTCTGTTCATACTGTAAGCTCTTAATTAGTGAAATGCTGTTTGACAATGCATTTTCTACAGTGCCTAATACAATAGGGTCTGATATTGGTTGAGCCATCTGGGTATTACGGTAATATTTAAATAGTGAGCAGCAGAGATCTTACATTATGGCATGATGCATATGTGTTTTGCCACTGGAATTTATGTATTATTCCTGCCAATTGCCACTTTAGCCAGACACACCATAACTTTGGCATTTGGGGGTCAGTCTGGTTTTTGAAAATGTAACCCTAGAGCACGGCACAGAGCAAAGTGGGTATATATTTTACATAGAAAAAAAACACATTAAAAGAAAGTCATTTATATTGCAAAGTCAAGCATGCAAAAGTTAGGAACATACATATCTACTGTTGCCCTTACTATTTTAATTCTCTCCCTTTTGTGCATCCAATCTGTGCATTGAATTTTTTTCGGGACCTGTAGAAAAAATACTATATGATCATGTAACTTAAAGAGTGTCCCATAATGCATGGGGGTCTGAATTAAGGTTTCATGAGCACCTGTAAATCCTGGCATTCCCTAACTTTCAAATGCTTGACTGTCCAATCTAAACAATATCCCCTTCATATCTGTAATATTATTTCCTAATATTTTGATTTTTTAAAAGGATTTAAAAAAAAAGTATAACAGCCCTCCATCACCAGTGCATCTTCAACAGGATTTGAACCCTGAACCTTTAGCACAGACTTTTACTGCTTGAATTATGGGACTAACTAACTACATTAGCTGGCAACAGGAGAAGGCTCTTATCCCAAGAGGGAATGACCCACTGGGTCAATTGAGTGATCCAGCTCACTCCTGCCCCATGTGTCCCCACGGGAATGGGAGTAACCTGCTAGTATTGTATGCTGAGTCTAGGGAAAGGGGATGTGGCCAGGCCTAGCAGACCCAAGCCCAGCTTTCTTCTCTTTTTCCTTTCCCACCTTTCCTGTAGCTGCTCTGCCAGTTCTCAGGCAGTCAGTGTATATGCTGATGCTGCTGTTTTTGGCAGTGTCATGGGCCCGGCTCTTCAGAATGTCCACGTTCAGCTATTATTTTAGCAGGCTGCCAGCTTTTTTAATTTGGATAAGTGTGAATGGGATTTGAAGGCTTGCTTCATATTGTGAAATAATGCCTACCTATATTTAAGTAATAGGGTTATATTACAAAGTATCTACCAAATATAAACTTTCTTACCAGATTATCTATTAGGTAATATTTTTGAAGTGTCTAGTACAATGGTTGCAGATTTTCAAGGGTCTTCATGAGCTATGCCAGCTACCATTTTTATTTTTATGACCTGAATAATATGGATAATACATGTTCTTCTTTGTGTCCTAGATTTTCTGGAATGTGGTTAATGACAGCCCTGCTTTCTGTGTGAATTTTTGTTTTTGTTTTGTTTTAATTGTATTTTATTTCAATCCTAGGCCTATAAAAAGGGGAGATATTTTACCACCAGAAAGAGGCAGAGAGGTTGCCAAGGAGCTTGGGATACCATATTATGAAACTAGTGTATTTGACCAGTTTGGAATTAAGGATGTTTTTGATAATGCAATCAGAGCTGCACTAATATCCAGGAGACACCTGCAGTTCTGGAAATCACATTTAAAGAAGGTCCAAAAACCTTTACTTCAGGCTCCATTCCTACCTCCAAAGGCACCTCCTCCAGTTATTAAAATCCCAGAGTGTCCTGTAACCAGTATGAATGAGGCTGGATATTTGTTAGACAATCCATTGTGTGCAGATGTTATGTTTGTTCTTCAGGAGCAGAATCACATTTTTGCTCACAAGATTTACCTAGCTACCTCCTCTTCAAAGTTTTATGACCTTTTTTTAATGGAACGTGAAGAATCTCCAGACTTCAGTGAAATACAGTGTAGTACAGATAAGACCAGTAGGGACTTCCTGTCTAGAACTAGTCATCTTGAAACAGATGATGACAGTGATGAAGCAAATTTAAAAACTTTTGATGCCAAACTTCCAATACCAGAAATTGATGGGACTTTAAAGATGCTAGAACTTGAAACTGAAGAAACTAGTTCTACAAGGAGAGCTTTGTCCTCCTTGGGTAAAGGGTTTGTTAGTATGCATAAGGAAATACAAATCAACCCTGTATCTAATAGGAAATGTTCTGTAACTGTGGTCAAGATGGATTCCTCTGTTCAGCCTGGGCCTTTTAAAACTGTTTTACAATTTCTATATGCTGGGCAACTGGATGAAAGTGAAAAAGATCTGACAAGATTAGCACAGATTGCTGAAATCTTGGAAGTATTTGACTTGCGGATGATGGTGGAAAATATTATGAATAAAGAAGCCTTCATGAATCAAGAGATTACTAAAGCCTTTCATGTCAGGAAAGCTAACCGGATAAAAGAGTGTCTTTGCAAAGGTACATTTTCTGGTGAGTAAATAAACTCTCATAGAAAAGGCCACAATTCTCCTCTCCCTTATGCCAGTGTTACGCCACCTGCTTCAATAGTTATTCCTGACTTAAGTCAGTGTGAGAGGGGCAATGGGCCCAAAGTTTACTATATAACTGAAGGCCAACATTTTCAACAATGGGAACCTAAAGTTAGGCTCCTAAAATCCACAATTAGGCTGTTAAATAAGGGGCCAGATTCTCAAAAGTGCTGAGCTCCCATTGTCTCCTATTGAGGTCAAGGTTTTCATAACTGCTCTTCGCTTACTTCTATAAAATCAAAGACTCTGAAAAACATCGAGGAAGCAATTCCTTACTAACAAGTGTGTGCTTCTTACTATGTCTTGAATTAGTAATAGGTTCCACTTCCAGCACTGACAATTGTAGTTATGATTGTTTCTTGATCCCATGACAGATGTTACATTTAAGTTGGATGATGGAAGCATAAATGCCCACAAGCCACTGCTGATTTGTAGCTGTGAATGGATGTCTGCTATGTTTGGAGGATCATTTGTTGAAAGTTCAAACAGTGAGGTATTTGTCCACTTTGATAATTGTATTTCATGTATTTTTTTAGGGTTGCTATTTTAAGCATTGTGGTATTCTGTGAAACAATTATTTATTTAAGACTTGGCAGACAATCTCTTTTGTGTATTTATGTGTAGACCCGAAGTGTCCTTTATTTATTGGGACATTAAGTTAGAATACATTGAACAATAGCTTGCCCTCAGCAGTATGTTATGTTGCCACCACTACTTGCTGTGTCAGCAAATTAAAAAATTAATTTTGAACTCAAAGTTGTTTTCAGGTAACTGGTTATAAGTCAAGAAGTCTCAAGACAGTTTTTTACATGCCTAACTTTAAAAAAATAAGTTTTATTAAAAGTACAGATCCATAAAACATTTTGAAGTTATTTTTCCATAGTATGATCTAATCACTTCTAGTATTTTTAAAAAGAAAGGGGGAAATCCACTTAGGTCAACTTATAAGAGAGGGAAATTATTTAAATATAAGCCTTTATCCCCACTCTCCCCCCAGTAAGCAAAAGTTCTATCTAGATGCCCTGTTTTAAATGGGTTTGCTCCATCTTTCCTTTAGCATCAAAAAAAGTGTTTCATTGCCAATTAAAGCACAACTCCTGGGCCCACATAACTGCTTTTCAGAAGGAATATTGTTCTCCAATCTGTGTAAGTGTTTACATGACAGCATAACAGCTCCCAAGTAGTCTGTATACTGGGTTTCTTTAAAAGTGTTTCAAAAAGTTGGGTACATATATATTTGCATAATCAGGGCCATTACAAATTAAATCATTCTGCTAGCCCTTTGAGAGGGTTCGTGAAGTTGAGTTTAAAAAAATGCAATATTCTTGTGACCGGGTGCCTGGATGGGCTACACTGAGAATGTCAGTCAGGGCAGACAGCAAGAAATAGGGCAGACAATTCCCAAAAACTGGAGGTTTCTTCTATAATGAGATTCACCAAGCCGGTAACAAAAGAGCTTCTGCAATACCACCCTGGTTAACAAGGAGCCAAGCACAGTCCCCTTTAGGCATTCCAGCCCTTGGCTTCCATCTAGACAGCCAAATCTAATATAGTGAGAGGTCACTTAACCTCTGGTTAATATGAATCTTAGATCCTACCCAATAATCACACTGATGCCAATCCTTTAGTAACTAAAAACTAAAGGTTTAATAATATAGAAAAGAAGAGAGTTATTGAATGGTTAAAGGATCATATACATACCAGTGATTTTCAGTGTTCATAGTTCAAGATCATAGCAGTGATAGAATAAACTGCTGGCTTATAAAAGTCGCTCTGGAATCATCCCAACAAGTCAGAATCCAAAGGCAGCTTAGATGTAAAGTCTGATATAAAGCCTTTCCATGTATTTTCCAGAGTATTCCAAATAACTATTAGCAATCTCAAGGCATAAACTTTCCCTTTTCAAAGTTCAGCAGACTTGAGATGACAGGGTCTGGCCTGAGGCTTCTCTTTTATAGTTCTCTAGCAGGTTGACAAGCCTCCTCACAGAAATTGTCATAGCAGGTAGGGATGTAAATATTGTTTTAAAAGTTAACCATTTAAACTAAAAATTGATTTAGTGTAAACGGTTAACCGATTAAAGGGCCGGCCTGGCCGGTCAGCCTGGGGGTTAATGGTTAAGGCAGGTTAACCAGTAAGACTAATGCTTACCGATGAATGTTTTACATTCCTAATAGCAGGGCCTCTCCCCCCCTCCCCCCCCAGGAGGAATAGGCAATGCAGATCACCTTTGCTTTTAAGCTAATCTTCTATTTCCTATGCATACACAGGTAAACTAGTTCCACTCATTCACATAAGGCAATTAGCAGGTCCTCCATTATAACATAGATAGTTAAGCTGAAGACCATGTAGATCAGTGGTTTTCAAACTGTGGGTCATGACCCAGAACAGGGTCGCAGAATGGAAGGGATTGGGTCGTGGCGGCTCTGGTCAGCACTGCTGACAGGGCCATTAAAAGTCCAATTGGCGGTGCTGGCCGGCGAAGGCAGGCTAGTCCCTACCTGTGCCGACACCGCGCTGCGCCTCAGAAGCGGCCAGCAGTAGGTCCGGCTCCTAGGCAGGGGGCCACGGGGCTCCGTGCACTGCTCCTGCTCTGAACACTGGCTCCGCGAACCGGCCAATAGGAGCCTGGGGTGGGGGGTGCGGTGCCTATGGGTGAGAGCCATACGGAGCCACTTGCGCACCTCCACCTAGGAGCTGGACCTGCTGCTGGCCACTTTCAGGGTGCAGCGTGGTCCGCGGTGCCAGGACAGGCAGGAAGCCTGCCTTAGCATTCCTACTGAACCGCTGACCGGGAACCGCCAGAGGTAAGCCTGTGCCCCAACCCCGCACCCCAATCCCCTGCCCCAGCCTTGAGCCACCCCCAAACCTGGAGCCCCTTCCTGAACCCCAAACCCCTCATCCCTGGCCCCACCCCAGAGCCTGCACCCCCCCCCCATCCAGAGCCCTGGCCTGCTCCTGCACCTCAACCATCTGCCACATCCCTGACCCCCTCGCCCCCCAACCCAGAGCCCCTTCCTGCAGCCCTCACCCCTGCACCCCAACCCTCTGCCCCAGCCCTGAGCCCCTCCCACAAACCCCTCATCCCCAGCTCCGTTGAGTCGGGGGGGCATCAACAATTTTCTTCAGTGGTTTTCAAACTTTTTTTCTGGCGCCCCAGTTGATGTAGATAATATTAGTTTTCCTGCAGTATCTCACATCTTTGATATTAAGGTTAAGTGAACCATTCACATACATAATGTAAGGCAGTTAAGCCAGGAAAGGAAATTAGTATCTACAAGCTAATTTGGTTACATTGTTAAACTTCTAACAGGATTTTTGTAAACACAGACAGATACTCTTAGCATCTTTCACATTCAAGTAAATTGTCTTGATTACAATTTTAATGCCTCCTGTTAAGTTGTTATGGGTCATACAAAGTCAGCTGGTCTATCAGTGTCACAAGACTATCTATGCAACCCAATGTGTTAAACTAATAGAATGGACCTGGCTTACAGTACATCAACAAAAACTAGGGGCTTAATACTGACCCAGTCTCCTTGTTCTCTTGTGTAGGGCATGTATGAGATGCTGTGTAAACTGTCTCAACATAGTGGAGTAGGTCATGGCAAAGACCTCTTTTAGGCAGTCCAGTAACTTTTGGGAAGGGCTGTGTGTGCATTAAGCTGATTGTTTGGATCAGTCTTTGCAGAGTCCTTTTTTCAAATTTATTGATTTCCTGATTTTTGTCATGTTGTTGTCTTCTTAATATTAATGGGACTTACATTAACATCCAGGGGAAAATATGCCCCTTAGTAGTGTTATAACTGAACTTTTCTGTATTTAATATTCTAGAAGACAGTATTCTATTTAAATTGTTCTCATTACTTTTAATATAGCAGTAAGCACAATTCCCTCCCCAGAGGCACACTCAGCAAGTTGGTCATTAAAAATACATACCTCAATTGTAGTAAGCAATACATAGCAATAAGAATATATATTCATTTTACACAAGCCTATTTCTAATAATAAATTTAATAGTCTTAGCTCATCTTTTGCAATTTAATATTTTAAATGTACTAAACTTTAGTTTTCTGGAGTTTGTGCAATATAGTACTTGGATCTGAGAGCTTTAAAAGTACAAATTGGAATGTGTATATAGCTTATTGCTTTGGTCTAGTTTACAGAAACATAATGATTTGCTTCTCACTGAAATTTGTCTGAATTCTGTAGGTAGAACACAGATTTTTATAAGATAAGCACTAAATGGTCAATATGCAAGTTAACAAAAAAATAATCAGTGTTACAACCAACTTTTCTTAGTGTAACTTGCATTTGGACTGACAAGCCAGTAGATCCAATGTGGCAGCTGCTTCATCAAATGACGCACGACAAAGGGTCCGATCCAAACCCTATTGAAATTAGTTGAAAGGCTGCTACTGACTTCAGTGAATTTTGGATCCAGCCTCTAGTGGCTGCAGGGACAGACATATTAAGTTTGCTGCTATTGTATGTGTTTTGTTTACTGTAGTAGATTATTTTGTCTATTTTCTTCTTCGCCTACAGCAAAACAAGGGAATTTAATTTTGCTTTGCTACTTTAAAAAAAAATCATGGACTAATATTTTCCAGGTATTTTCTCAGATCCTAGTGATTTTTTGTGTGTGTGTCATTTCGGTTGCCTAACTTAAGACACCCTTAAAGGTACCTGAATTTCAGAAAATGCTCATCACTCGCCTTCTGAAAACCAGATCTCTTAAAGTGTTGCAAGTGGAGCTCTTAAAAACTGAGGTGCCCAAAATCACTAGTCATTTTGTGAAAATCATTGCCCTATTCTATAATTTATTTTAGTCCCTTTTATGTGAGGTTTGTATGCCATTACTAACACAGGTTGAAATAGTAAACACAATCAGGGCCACCCGGGGCGGGAGGGGCAAGTGGGGCAATTTGCCCCAGGCCTCGGGCCCCGCGAGCCCTGGCCTGGCGGCAGTCCGGGTCTTCAGCGGCATTTCGGCGGTGGGGGGGTCCTTCAGTGCTACCGAAGACGCAGAGCGACTGAAGGGTCCCCGCCGCCAAAATTCTGTCGAAGACCCGGACCGCTGCCGGGTGAGTACAAGCGCCGCAGCTCCCCCGCTTTGCCCCAGGCCCCCTGAATCCTGTGGATGGCCCTGAACACAATTGTCAATGCCTGTTTAAGTGTACTGCTAGGATTTTTTTAAAGGAGAGGAAGGGAATTAGGCATCCAACTCCCATTGATTTGATAGGGAATTGGGCACCCAAATCACTTAAACCCCTTAAAAATTCCAGCCTATGTTTATGTTAATTGGGGAGGAGTTGGGCTTTCTTCCTTTTTGACACCTGCTATGGCTACATTCATCAGTATTTCAATAGCCATAGCCTTGCTGTTCTCCGCTTTCATTCATTACTAATTAACTGAAAGTGTTAATAGCAATGGAGATGCAAATTAGAGCTATCGAAAGCAATCCCTGTAGAAAAAGTGGTAGTACTAGCTATTGAAAAATAATTAGCAGTAGAAGATAATTTTCTGAATTGTTTTTAGCTCAATAGTATTTATATTAGGAGCACCAATTAGCTAATACTGACGAGTGGTCCAAAGCCATAAAGGAGCAACCTGCTCACAAGGCTTCTGTGTATTTTTCTCCATCCTTTAGGCTAACCAATATTTGAGTTTTTTATGGAGTGCCTTGGTGTATGTGACTTTGGATAGGAAAATAGAAAGCTTTAACCAGTGTTGATGATACAAATATAACCATAAGCCAGGATCACTTCTGATCAGTCAGACTGAAGTACATTAATCCCTGTTTGTAACTATTTTTTGTTCTAATGATTTTTCTATCTGTTAGTTGTCTTACTGCATGTTCTCCAAAATATCCCTGCCCAAAGCATTGGCATTTCTTTTCTTAGTGCCATTATCTGATTGCTATTGAAAAGATTGTGCATCATAGGGAGTTAGGCTTCATTATTCAAGGTGTATATGTTTTCACAATGGACTATGGGGATGCAGCTCTGGGACTTATTTGGCAATAACCCACTGACTGCTCCTGAACACTTGAGTCTATACAAGTAAGAAACAACTCTAATATTCCAGACAGTATTCAAAACGGCAGTGACAGCTACACTGTTTATAAAGAAAAAGTGGTTGCTTTATTGATAGCCATGAAATATTACCATACCATCCATTGAGTTTTACTGGTAACTGCTCTGACATCAAACAGTCCCACTTTTTAAAGTTGTGGCCCAGATGATCTGCTGGTGCAACTTACATTAACTTTGGTGGAGCTGCATACATTTAAACTGGCTGAGGATCTGACTTCATGTACATACATAACTAGAATCTGACAGATTTGTTGAAAGCTCTTGAGCTTTAAATCTAATGTGGAGTCTCTCTAATATTTTACTATATTTCTAAAACATGACAGCAGGGAAAAGGATAGCAAGGTGGGAGAGGAAGCATATGGCCTGTATGCGCTAAGTGCTTGACTACCTATCTTTCACTAGAGAACATTTTTTAAAATACCTTTTTCCAGGTTGTTCTTCCCAACATAAACAAGACTTCTATGCAGGCAGTTCTGGATTATTTGTATACCAAGCAATTATCATCGAGTCAGGAGCTGGACATGCTTGAATTAATTGCACTGGCAAACAGATTTTGCCTCCCACACTTGGTTGCACTGGCAGGTAAGGATTCTGACTCTTTGCAGGTGCAATGCCTTCATGGACTGCTGTATTACTTCTTAGTGATTTTTGAACATATACAATATTTTTTGCCATGAATGCTGAGGGAAAGAAATGCCATTCCTTTATATAAAGCCAAATTGTATTACAATATGGTATTTTCACTTTTTAAAAAATGTACTTGTCTTTTTCTTTCCACTCTCTAGGACTTGTGCTAAATTAATGCAGTCCTTTTAAAATGTTCCATACTTCAGAAATAGGAAGTGAAACCTTCTCTTCAGCATTAATATAATGTCTGCAATTCATAATGTCCATTCTATTATTCTTAACTTACAGCAAAACAGTAGGGACACTAAGCTTTCCATTATAATGAACTAGGCTTTCCATGATAAAATCCATTTAGAGAGCATAATAACTGAGCCAATTTAAAATTGATCTGATTCAAACTCTTTGTAGAGTGCTGTCCAGATCTATTTTTACTGCCCAAACTAGAGTCAGTTAGTTATTCTGCTGTAGATATGGGGGCTCTACATGCATAATTTCAAGAAAATCAACTTTTTCATCTTTAAGTTAGACCAAAACGGCAGCATGGGATACTTTAATACTAAATCCACATGCACCAAACTTCTAGATAGTGATTTTTTTTCTGTTTCGTAGCATCATACCAAAAGAGGGTGGAGATTCTGAGAGATGGGAAGACCAAGTTGAACAAATTCTCAAGAAGAATTTTAGTCATTTCCTTGAGTGTCATGTACCCAAGCCCTCAGGTAGCTTTAAGTTGTGCAACAAGACATTCAATTGTTGACAGCATTACGGAACTAACTTAGGCCCTGCTCCTACCAAAATTTTTGTGTGGCCTTATATAGATATCCTTCTCAGCATTTGTGGAACAAATGTGCTTTTAATGGTAAGAACATCTTATTCTGTCTCATTTAGTGAAATATTTATTGTGAATTCAAAGGCTACTTTTTGTCCTGTTGCTATGATTGCACACAATGGAGTTGAATCAGGCTAGCTGTGGTTGTCTCTAACATTCTGTCAGAAGGAATGCTTGCTCTGTTGCACCCCCTTCTGGCCAAGTGTGGCTCTGATGAGGCCTGTCTTAGTTCCCTGTTCACTCAGGCTCCTTTTAGAAGTCGACATTGTTGAGATATTCAAACCACTCCCCCTTCTGGGGTCTCATTTATTAAGTCCTGCACAAAGTCTTTCAAAACAGAATTCAAACTTACAAAGTCATCAACCCAGTTTCATCAGCACCCAGTCCCACCCCCCGAGGGTCAGTCCTCTCCTTAAAGTTCCTTTCTTTCAACCCAGACCCAAGCTGGGCATACCCCCTCCTCCTGAGGGTCTGTCTTCCTGCTCTCCCAGCACCTCTTGCCTGGAGTTTGGCCTTTTCTACAGGCCTTTCCCCTGCTAATTCAGGGCCAGAAGGAGCCTTCTTACTCCCTGCAGTGTCTGCAGGCATTTGCCAAGAACCACCTGCAGCTGTACCCACACCTTTTTATAAAGCCAAGGTACCTCTCATTAATCCCAGCTGGGCAGCAGGTAATGGTGCACTGGACCCCGATAACTCTCAGAGGAGCCAGTCATCCTGGCACACACTCCATCCTATTATCAGATGTTGATCCTTCTGGGAAAGGGGTAAGTGGGTTCTGCTGACTTACCGAGGCAGGTGGCTTACCTCACCTAGATACAAGAAACCAGGGGAGAGGGTGTATTCTGGAGGCTGAGCATTCCTAAGGGGGGAACCATAGGAGCAGCCACTCCTGAGAAGACTCAAAGTGAACATTGCTGTCATTATTAATTTCTTCATGAATAGAGCCAAACCATAACAGTGGGGGGGGGGGGTGAGGTTTTGATTCTGCGTAGTACCTGGACTCTGTTCTAGAGCAGGTTGGGAACAGCACTTACTCAGAGGTATCCTTTATAGGGAATCCAAAGGTTCTAACTACTAGGGAATCAGGCATGATTATTTCATAAACATAAGCACATGCAAGATCTGTGTGTACAAAAGGACATATTTACACTTAGGGGGCAAATCCTCAGCTAGTGTAAACTGTCCTAGCTCTGTTGACTGGGGATCTACTCCTAGATAGATGAGGGCAACTCCAGAGACCACAATGGAGCTGCATCTGCTTACGCCAGCTCTGACTCTGATCAGAAGTCCGAATAGATCTGCTGCTGGTGCAGTAGTTGCTGTATTTCTCTTTCATGCTAACACACAAATTCTTTGGTTCTTGGTTCGCTAAATGAACTGCATTTATAAATAATGTTACCCTGAAATACGTATTTTTACAGTGTCAGCTATTAGTTTTCTACTTTAACAGAGCAGCATGCTGTGCAGGAGCTGACTAAAGCCTCAGGGAATGGCATTGGCATAGATGGTGAAGTACTCTCCTATTTGGAATTGGCCCAGGTTAGTAGTGACTGATTTTTAACCTTTTTAAAGGCATTCTGCCCAATTGCAGTACTTTGAAAAATGATGGTGTTGAGCATTATATCTGCACAAATAAAGCCTTTCAAACAAAGGACCCCTTGTTTCCACTGAAAAGAATTGAGGGACCACAGTTATCGTGCTGTACTCAGGCTTCTCGGCGTCTTAATTTTTAAAACTTAATTGCTGTGATAATAACACTGTATCTTTTAAAATGTTTAATGTCCTTTGAAGAACAGATTTACCTTCTCCACATCAGTTGAGAAATCAGGCTCTATATATTGAGGCTTAGTTTTGTGTCTATCAAATACATATTTCAGTTTTTACTTGTGGGGAAGCCTATGTAAGGTGGCAGAGCCTAGTGTCTCCAGCCTTGTGTCTCATGCCCTGAAATCCCATGAAGTAAAGCTCTCTCGCTTTCTCACACTCAGGCATTCTCAGTGAGTGTCACCATTTTATGCCTACATGCCCCCTAAATCTTTCTCCATTAGGTTGTTATGAATGTAGTACCTGTCCTGCATTGGGAGGGCAGAGTTAGACTATGTCTACACTGCGCACCATACAGCGGTGCAGCTGTGCCGCTGCAGTCGCACCATTGTAACATGCGCAGTGTAGCTGCTGTTTGTCAACAGGAGAAAGCTCTCCCGGTGACAAAATAAAACCACCTCCAATGAGGAGCGGTAGCTTTGTCAGCGGGAGATCATCTCCTATCGATGAAGCACTGTCCACACCAGCGCTTTTCGTCGTCAAAACTTTTGTCATTCAGAGGGATGTTTTTTTCACACCCCTGAGCGACAAAAGTTTTAACGACGAAAGTGCAGTTGTAGACATGGCCTAAGTGGCCATCCTCAAGGGGGACATCTCTGCAACACCGAGCCATTCCTTTGTGACTCTGAGCGAATTGCCCATCATGCTACATTACATTCAAGCACATCACTTCTCTGCCTGAGCTCCAGAGACCCTGAGAGACAGAGTCCAAAGTTGACTCTTTGTTTCTAAATATGTGACTGTGTTTTCCTAAAGGAGTGTTGCAATATGGTTTCTTCAGGGATGCGGTAGTAAAAGATATTTTGCTTGTTATATCAGAAATTGAGTTATAGAGTTTAAGGCCCGAAGGCTGACCTCCTGTATATCACAGGCCACCAACACCACCCAGCCAAAGTTAGAAAAAAGTATTACAGTCCACAAATGATTCTTCAAAACACCCTAATGACTAGGTCGGGTAGGGTTACCATACGTCCTCTTTTTCCCGGACATGTCCGGCTTTTCGGCACTCAAACCCCCGTCTGGGGGGAATTGCCAAAAAGCCGAACATGTCCGGGAAAATGGCAGCTCTGCTCCTCCCCGACTCTTCGGCTCTGTTTAAGAGCCGGGCTGCCCGAGCGCTACCGGCTTCGGGCAGCCCCGTGCCTCCAGACCCTGCGCCGCCGGAGCCCAGGAGAGGAAGTGCCCGGCCGGAGGCTGGGGTCCGGAGGCAAGGGGGCTGGCCGAAGCCGGTAGCGCTCGGGCAGCCTGGCTCTTAAACAGAGCCGAAGAGTCGGGGAGGAGCAGAGCCGCCGCGCCGGGAGGCTCTGCTCCTCTTCGGCTCTGTTTAAGAGCCGGGCTGCGCGAGAGCTACCAGCTTCGGGCAGCCCCCCTGCTTCCAGACCCTGCGCCCCCAGCCGGGCACTTCCCCACCCGGGCTCCGGCGGCTCAGGGTCCGGAGGCACGGGGGCTGCCCGAAGCCGGTAGCGCTCGGGCAGCCCGGCTCTTAAACAGAGCCGAAGAGGAGCAGAGCCTCCAGCCGCAGCGGCTCTGCTCCTCTTCGGCTCTGTGTAACTGACACAGTGTCAGTTACACAGAGCCACCGCGCCGGGAGGCTCTGCTCCTCTTCGGCTCTGTTTAAGAGCCGGGCTGCCCGAGCGCTACCGGCTTCGGGCAGCCCCTGTGCCTCCGGACCCTGCACCGCCGGAACCCGGGAGGGGAAGTGCCCGGCTGGGGGCGCAGGGTCCGGAGGCATAGGGGCTGCCCAAAGCCCGAGCGCTACCGGCTTCACGGTTTGCTGGGCAGCCTCCAGACCCTGCGCCCCCGGCTGGGTGCTTCCCCTCCCGGGCTCCAGCTGCGCTGGGGAAGCGCCGGCTGGGGGCTCAGGGTCTGGGGGCTGCCCGGCAAACCCTGAAGCCGGTAGCACTGGGGCAGCCCTTTCCCCCTGGCTGGGAATGGAAGGGAGGAGGGGGCGGAGTTAGGGTGGGGAAGGGGCGGGGTTGGGTCGGGGCTAGGGGTGGGGAAATGGGCGGGGCCAGGGCCCGTGGAGGGTCCTCTTTTTTTATTTTTGAGATATGGTAACCCTAAGGTCGGGCTTCTACCTGTGCTATTAGACCCTTGCTTTCATGACCGGCATGTAGTGCCTACTGGCCACTGCAAGCGTCCCGTCATCTGCTTTCAGCTCTGTCTCGACTCATGACACTCTTACTAACCCAGTTCTGAATCTCTTCCGAGAAAAGAATGCTAGTTCTGCTAAACTATGGGGGTTGTTGGGTTGGTGGTTGGGTACAGAAGTCATAAATTCAAATCCTGTTATGATTTGATATGCATCCTGTGCCATACAACAATGTGAAGTGTTTATGACCTGTTAAGGTTTTAAACAGGCAATCAGAATGCCAAATAGATGCACATGCTTTACCAATCAGACTCATATTATAGCTCTACTTTCTTATGAGCAGACTGCCTGTTCCAGGCTTTGTACTGTGCTTTCACAACAGTGCCTTAAGTTCTATCATTGAGAACACTTCTCTGGGGAGTTACTTACTACAGGGTAAGATTTGTAGTAACTTGATGGCTGCTGCAAACCTAGGTTTAAGTGCATAGGATCACAGTTAGAGCCCAATCCTATGAGATACTGAGTGCCTCCTGCCAGATGCTAAGGGCCTTAAACTCCCACTGAAGTGAAATAAAGTTGAAGCTGTTCACATCTCTCAGGAGGTGCTCAGCACATTGCAGAAAGTGTTAGAACCCTAACTCAGCTACTCCCACTGACAATCCCATTTTGACCACTGAGTGCGCCAGTGGATTTTTGTGTAAAAGGAACAATAACTCTAAATCCAAATGGTGCAGCTAGAAGCATCCTCTGAGCAGCTGCTCAGTCTCTGCTGAGTGTTATGCAATAATCCCCAATGCTGAGAGCATGGCAGGATAGAGTCATTTAGGGATCACGCTTGCCTTAACTCGTAGCTTTTGTGCAAGATGACCAGTAGTATCAGGAAATGTAAACTGACTGTCTTTGCTTGTAGTTTCACAATGCTAATCAGCTGGCAGCGTGGTGCTTGCACTACATCTGCACCAATTACAACAATGTTTGCTCCAAATTCCGTAAAGAAATAAAAGCGAAGTCTCCAGGTAAGACCATCTTCAATTTTCCCCCCCATCTTTTCCTGATCTGTTTTCTTTTTTCTTTCTGTCCTTTGAACATGAACAAGTGAATTAGCTTCACTAAACTATGATGGAAACCTAGTATTCTCTCCATCTTGAGTTCTTCTGATCAGATAACCAAAGAGTTAGAATCCTCCTTCTGCCTCATGGACCAGACTTACGTATATAACTCCTATCAACTGCACTAAGAATGGCATGAATGTCTCCCTATGCTTCGCCTCAAAAAATATATTTGGTGTCTGAATGTATTTTACGTTCTTCTGTCATAGAACAATAAACAGTGTGCTGTGCTTAAGCTGCTTTCATCTGAGCCTCTGAGCACTTTACAAACATTTAGTTAATCCATAACAGCATTGCACTGAGACAGGTGAGTATCCTTATGTCCATTTTGCTGGTGGTTAAACTGAGGCACAGAAAGGATAGTGAGTTAACCAAGGTAAATAAATGTCTTGCATGTCCTACTTTGTTTGTGTCCCAGTTTTAGTATCTAAGTATCTTATTACTTTTTTTTGTTTTAAATCAGATAATCAAGAATATTTTGAGAGACATCGCTGGCCTCCTGTATGGTACTTAAAGGAAGAAGATCACTACCAGCGTGTTAAAAAGGAAAGAGAAAAGGAAGATATTGCACTGAATAAACATCATTCAAAACGGAAGTGGTGCTTCTGGAATTCTTCTGCTATAGTTGCCTGAGCAAAGCAAACACATGTAAACACTACAATGGTGTAATTATAACACTGCTCTAAAATTAGTCTTATGGTTAGAAATAAGATGTAGTTCAGGTTCCCGGCACTGATTTTATTCCATGTTTTGCATTTATCATTGTTAGGGTCAAAAGCACAAGCTCAGCTATAGTGAGCCTGGAATAGTTCCTTAAACTGATGTGTGCATTTTTCCTTAGTAAGCAAAATAAGCATCTACCATTATTACATCTCTTTTTATACCAAAACAAATCCAGCATTAATGTTTCAAACTCTAAATTGGGAAATATTTTTATACTGTCTTGTGTATTTTGTTTAAATAAAAATTCTGGGTATAACTTTATTTCACAGACCACAAAATAACCACATAGCAGCTTTGTAATTAGATTTTAACTATTTTTCTTATGTGAGTACAGCGAAATATAAACCAACACCCCCTCTTAACAGATAACCTGTCTTAAGTGACCAGTTTAAAAGTACCCCGTGAAAATTATCATCATAGTAATCATCAGCTTCTACTAGGCAACCAGTTTTTGTCCCTACGTTCCATGCACTCATAACATAATTAGATGGTTATTTCTTCTTTCTAAAGTAAAGGATTATAATAAGATCAAATAACTGCAAGTTATAGAGCATTTAATCTTTGTTCAACTGAATAATAAGCAGTATGATTACCTGTTCAACTGCAGGAACATGTATTTCTAATATTTGCCATGTAAGTGCATATAATTATGATTATATGGGCCATGTGAAATCTAGTGATTCTAAGTATTCAGAGGTTTTAAAGGTCTAGATTGAAGAGGATAATTTTAAAATCATTAGAAGGGCTTATTAATTTAAATCTTTATCCAGGGCAAACTCAGTATGGATCTGAATACAAAAAGCAGATATGCTGGTAGTCTTGGAATTACTGTATTGTAGTTGGTTACTCTTTGAGAGCCTAATTCTGCAGTCATTTCTCTTTCAAAACTCCTTTTTGCTTCTACATGAGTTATGCAAATGAAAGGTTGCACAAACAAGTAGATACATTCCTCTATTGTTGCTGTAGCATCTTGCAAATGAAGAATGATATTTTAAATTAGATTACATTCCTTCTGGAAGCAGATATTCCAAGAAAGCACAAAACTGCAGTCTCAGTGAATAAAAATCTCCGCATTGTTTAAATAGTAGGAGGGGGGGAAAAATCCAGTGTTTTGAAATTTCCTTTGGGTTTATGATTTTTTAATGACTGTCACTCTGAACTTACAGTGTTGCATTAGAAAAATATAAGGCTGGGGTTGCTTTGAAAAGACCAAACTAAAACACTTCTAAAATTATACTATAGAGCATATGCAGGCCTATGAAGTGTCTCAGGCACATTTCTGTAATTGAGGTAGTATTATGTTATCAGTTTTGTTAATGCTGTTTTCTGCAGGCAGCTCAGCATACTAATGTGAAAAGCTTTTTATTTTTATTTTTCCTGTATTCATAGACAAGGCAGTAAGTTCAAACCCCAGTGCTGAGAGTCAGGAAAGGTTTCAGACTGAAAGCCATACACACTTCCAAATACTCAGCTTCAAGTCAGAGCTTGTTCTTGGGAGATGCCACCCTAGGGTGGTAGAAGCTGCTTAGCATGGGTGCTGAAGAGACTCCTGTAAAGAAAACAGGTGACAGACTCCATCACCTACAAGATTTATCACTGTACAGTGATAAAGAAGGGCTATAGAGAAAGGATGGCTGCAAGTGTATCCGCATTAATTCCTGGCCAGTAGTATTGTAAATTGTGGAGGGATGAAAAAATGAGAGAATAAATATCAAGACTGGGATGGAATTAACATTTGTTCAGTCATAAAATGTTAACAGATCATGTTTAATAAGTATTGCTACTAGGTTTTACATAACCAAAGCTACTGTATGATTGTAATTTTGCCAAACTGTAATGGATAGATAAATGAACCTGGGGGTATATGCAATAATATCCAGTTGTATTAGTTATCAGCTACTATAACCAAGTGGCTGGTTCATTTGGTTAATGCTGTCTATGGCCTTTAATCTTGGTGGTTATTTGTGTTTTTTATTTTGAAAAAAAAAGTCAATAAAACTGTTTAGTTATAAAATGTCTCCCAGTTCTTTGAATCACCTTTCTAAATATTGTATAAATTGTTTCACTTTTTTATGGTGTTTGTCAACATTCAATAGTAGTAAAATATGTTTAACAAAATAGTCTATTGAATTTGTGATCACATGGCATATCAAAACTTACAGTTCAGAATGTTATAGGAGAGCCACTTGCATTTGTATTTATTGATTGGAGAAAAGAATATGGTAGGTGCTTGTCACTTAATATAAAGCTACAAACCAAAACAAACAGTGTCACTTTTTCACACTGTTCCTAATACATAATCACCAGGCTGTCACCCGTGCAATGAGAAGCAAACTCTACATGACAGAAAACAGGAAGAGACACCAGGAGTTCTTGTAGGGATTTTGGTTGGTTGGCATTTTGTTTTGTTTTGTTTTTATTATGTATACTATGAGCTTGCTAAATTGACTACTTTTCTTTAGTTGGTTTCCACTAGCAGATATTCTTCAACAAGCAAAACCTCTAATTACAAGTTAGTGAACTTGTAGCAACAATTCCTCTTGATAGATCTATGCAGTTAAATTGACAAAGCTAAAAAGTTACATTTTTTTTTTTAGAGAACTTGCAAGATGATGAGTGAAGAGTGCCTTGTTCATGTTTTGTTTAAAGCTATTAGACAATACCAAGGGCACTGAAAATAATCACTTTCAGCGCTCAATGTTCTTAGTTAAAGTGCTAATTTATGAATACTACATATCATAATTTGATGTATGAAGCAAGATTTTTTCCCATGAATTTGAAATTAGAATTTAGGTAACAGTCAGTAAGAGAAGAATAAAGTAGCAACAGAAACAATACCACTCTGATTATGCTTAAACAGTAGTGTGTGGACAAAACCACTAAAGTATGCTACTGTTGTAAATAATCTGGATGTGACTCACCGTAAAACAGAAGGGGGCTTACCTATTAGTGTTGTAAAATATAGAAATAATTTTGAGAAGACTCATCGTGACTCAGAAATCAGCACTTTGGAACTAGTCCTGCTCCCACTGTGGTCAATATGAGTTTCGTTACTGCTTCAATGTGAGCAGTAGGCCCTTTGTGAAGAAGATCTATTACTAAGACATAGGATGAACTAGACTACAGTGCCACAGCTACAACTCTACTTTATTTCCTTTGTTTCTTGCGGACCTAATCCGCCATGTCTATTAAATTTAGAGCCCCATTGACTTTAATGGGCATTGGATCAGGCTCCATGTTAATAAAGACAGCTGATAGCATATTAAATATGTAGATGTACTATAAAGGTTACATTGGAGGGGAGAGTAATCTGGGCTCCCATTCTTATTGTTTGATTTAAGTAGCATGGCTGATCGAAATCTTGATCTTAACGTGGTGGGAGGGGCCTGCGGTATAAAAGAGCACAGCCTTGCTTACCATAGTGTTCAAACAAGTTACCAAAGTGTTACGGTTTTGTGTTTCCTTCTGAATGAGAAACAACACGTCCTAGAGACCATACTGTTTGTAAAATGAGCGTTTCTCATCTGTTGTGTAGTTAGACTGAGAGCGCTTGCAAAATCTTGGCCTGTAAGTCAGCTCTTCCTCCTTCCAGCTCATAGCATTAAGTAGCAATATACCAGCTGAATTATGTCTGTTTTATTGCCTAAACTCTATGATGATGAATACTTCAGGTCCTCTCAGGATGCCTTAGAAACCAGGGGCTCCTGAGGAAGTTGCTGCCTTGCTTTCAGATGAAAGAGCAGGTCTCAGACCTATGCTGTCTGCCCATATTTCAACTTCATAAGTGAATGGTCAATGTTTATTTCCTGTGGGTTGCAATGTATATGTCCTGTGTAATGAGATTACATTAACAATGGCTTCATATCACTCATGGCTCTTGCTTGACTTTTTTCATTTACTAAAAATGATTTGGTAATTTTCATTGTTTTAATGGGTCCAGTCCTCATACAGACACAATTCCCATTGAAATTGATCATGCCCAATCGTTTTGGCTTTAAGATGCCAGGAACAGCATTAACACATTACAATCTGTTCACAGTGACTGAAATCTGTTAACAGAAGTTTAGTCTGTGTATGGCATCCAGGATGAGAGACAGGGTTGTACCAGCAATAGTCAGGTTCTGTAGTGATATAATTCACTATATGTGCCTTTGTCTTCAGCTAAGAGCACATAGCTCATGTCACAGATCACTTTGCACTGGAAACCACAATGGTGGAGGCTCTGACATATTAATACCTGCACTTCATTCCACTCACTACTTATTGCTTCCATAATACCTTATGTTCTGGAAGAAATCTGAAAGACTTTGGATCCATACTACAGGAGGCTAAGAAGAAAATGTGAACATCAGAAGATGCAAGAGATTGTCAATGAACCCAAGAACTAAAGCTGTGTAGAAAGTCAAACTGACAAATCTCAATCTTTCCCTGAGATGCAGGGAAAGAAGTTACTTTGGTTTGCAATAGAAAACTTGCTATTTCCTTGATATAGTGTAGCATTTCAGTTGCTTTTGTAGAAAGACCATGTGGCCATCATCCTACGTGATACAGGTGAAATTATTTTGAACAATAAAAAGCTCCATTCACAGGTTCTGAGTGCCCTGCCAGTTGAAATGACAATGCCAGATACACTGTTCAACCAGCTCACCCTCCTGCCATGCAGCAGCTCTGAATACAAATGACAACTCCATACTACTTCAATCTCCCATAGCTCTCTTTAAAGGCCTGGTGGACTAAATGGGCCCTCTAACATGAAAGTTCATAAATTTGGGCTATTTTGAACCAAGATCAGAAAGGCATTCCAGAGCCCCAGGATCCTGATAGCAAATTCCCTGCTGGCTGTCCCTTCTCTGTTCTATGGAGGGGGATCTAGCCTTATTATTTGTGTATTACCGTTGCACCTAGGAACCCCAGTCATGGACCAGGACCCCATTGCAGTAGGTACTCTATAAACAGAATAAAAAAAGACACTTTTAAAATCTATTTGGAAACTCAGTGGTAAACAGTGCAGGTCCCAGAGCACCATTTTCTTGTCATTGCGTAGCCCCACCAACAGCACATTGCACAACAGTCCAACCTTGAAATTACAAAGACATGGATGATGGTAGTAAGTGTGTGGAACAACAATATAAAGACAGTAAACCCGGCTTCTGCTTCCTAAAGTTGTGGAATAGAACTCTTCCCCCTCCAGATTGCAGTGGCATGCTTCAGCAATTACACACAGGGGCCAGGATTTAGCACCACTTTATTCTACTGGTCTGACCATCCACTTTGGAGAAATACTGATGTAGTTTTCTCCTCCTCCTCTGCTTTCTGCTGTTCTGAAGTTTCTGAATAAGAAAGTAGCTGATGATGCCCACAGGAGAAGATTTTATTCTTTGGCTGACTTTCTTACCTCTAACTAAACAAAAACCAACAAAAAAATGAATTTTGTATTCCCTTGGGGGATTAATTTTTTGAAGCTGTTATGGCCATTTAGTGCAGATTACATGGTGTTACAGGTAGTAGTGTTAAGAATTCTAATTATCTCTGCTGTAGCCCATTGAAGCTGAAAATTCTATTGTCTGAATCTGTGTGTATGTGATAAATTAAATTGTTACATGTGTATTATCAAGCATATAATCTGGACGTTCTCATGGATGCTCAACTGTGAATCTCTCCTAGACTATTAAGAACATTTAAATGTTGAGTATGTATTTAAAAGAGTATATTTCCTTAGATTTCCAATAAGGTCTCCAATTAGACCTATGTCCTTTTTCCTGCAAAGTGTATTAATGATCTCTATACTAACTATATCAGCACTCACACAAACTTTCTTAATTGTAAAGTGAGTAGAATATTAATCTGTAGATAATTAGCAGATCAAATAATTTCTACCACATCACACATTTTATGACCACTATTCAGACAGGTGGTTCTGTAAGGAGAAGGAAGAATTATTCTAATGAATGTTTATTCAGCTCCAATTGATGAGATAAGCCTCAAGCTGCTTGGTTTGGGGTCTTACAAATCTCCCTCCACTTTATTTAGTTTTATTACAACCTGAACATTTTTGCAACTGAAATGGACTCTCTAGTTCTCAAACTCCTCTTATGGGAGTTGCCTTGTCTGATGTCATAGAGGCTTTTTCCTGCCACTAGTGTCTGTGCCTCTTGTGGCATTGCCAAAATTTGAACTAAATGCTGGGGTTGTGTAGAGAGAAGGGTTCTGAAGCATCAGGCAGGGTCAGAAGACAGGGTACTGGGCTAGATGAACTGTTGATCTGACCCAATATGACCATTCTGATTTTCTTAAGAAGCTGACAGGGAAACAAAGGAAGACTGCAAGTCTTGGAATTTAAGGGCATGTTGAATCATTTTAGGTTAAGCTGATGGACCGGGCTAATTTGAGATAAATAGAAGGGGACCAGTTAGGAGAAATCATGATGAAATGCCTTCTATGGCATGTAGCCAATCTGCGACTGCTAGCAGCAAACATCTCTAATGGCCAGAGATCGAACACTAGATGGGGAGGGTTCTGAGTTACTAGAGAATTCTTTCCCAGGTGTCTGGTTGGTGGGTCTTGCCCACATGCTCAGGGTCTAACTGATAGCCATATTTGGGGTCAGGAAGAGTGTTCCCCTGGGTCAGATTGGCAGAGACCCTGGGTTTTTTTCACCTTCCTCTGCAGCATAGGGCACTTGCAGGTTTAACCTAGTATAAATGGTGGATTCTCTGTAACTTGACATCTTTAAATCCTGATTTGAGGACTTCAGTAACTCAACCATAGGTTAGGAGTCTACCGGATTGGTTGGGTGAGGTTCTGTGGCCTGCAATGTGCAGGAGGTCAGATTACATTATCATGATGGTCCCTTCTGACTTTAGAGCCTGTGAGTCTCTTTTGCAGATCCATCTCCCTTTGCTCAAACTCTTTCTCCTTGCTGTCTCCATGACTTCCTCCCACACAGCTAGAAGTGTTACTGGCTCAGTCCATCCACCCTGAGATTCCTTTTCATCTACAAATAAGTATTGAGGGCCTCTTCTTGCTCCCTGACAATCATCCATGCAATGGCTACAACACACCCAAAGCATCAAGTTTTCTGCAGTTTCCTTTATTTCATCTTCATTCTGGTTGGTGAATGGCAGTGAAGTTGGAGCTTTCACAAATGAGTTGGCCGGAATTCATCACTGCCAGACCACTTGGGTCATTGAAGAGCTACAGTTTTCACAGATGCCCGTCCTTTCTCAGGTTACTGTTAATGCAAAATAAATAGGCTTAGTGGCAGGCTGCAAAAATTGATTGCTGTGTTTAATGGACAGTTTATTTGAACTGAGATTTTTCTTCTAGTCATTGCTTTGTTTTCTGGAAATGAATTGGTTAAGAAAAGAAAGGAGAACTGAATAGGAATTAATGCACCTGGGGCAAAAGATAATTGGGCTCTAAATTAGCATTGAGGAATTGATATGCTTTTATTGTGAGTCTAGATTAAAGACTAAGTAATAGTGTCTGATGGTCAAGAGGGTTCCAGCTGATGCAATATGGTCATTGCTGGCTGAACATTTTTTCTTCAAAGACTGTAGAAACTTTTCATAAAGTTTCTGTGATGTCTGTTAACACAACTGACCCCTATTCTTCCAATAATGAAAGAGCAGTCTTGGAAGGAAAAAAAAAAAAGTAAGTCTGTAACAGGTTTACAATTTGTGAGGCCCCAGGGAAAAGTGGGTTTCGGTGGTGGTGAAATTCCCTTCAAACCCTCCCCCCACCGCCTGTTGTATCTTTGTTTTCTATGGCAACATTAAGAATATGGGGAAATCACACTGATGCAGATTCCAAATAACTGTTTATTTACTATGTACAAATATAAAAGCCCTAGTTAGCTATGTACACTGCTGCTCTGGCAGGGTTTTGAATGGCTTCTGCCATTGAAGACACAGGGTACATCTACCAAGGGATAAAAAACCCACAGTAGGTCTGGGTCAGCTAACTTGGGCTCGCATAGCTCAGGCTCTAGGGCTGAAAAGTTGCTGTGTAGACATTAAGCATCTGTGAGGTTCCTGGGAGGGTGGAGAGTCCCAGAGCTCAGGCTCCAGCCCAAACCCTGCAAGCCTGAGTCAGCGGAGCATTGGGGATTGCGATCAGGCAGGTAGCTGCTCAGTTAGCTTAGAACCATGTTCTACTCAGGGCCTCTATCAGGGACTGCCTGGAGGGCTGAACATTAAGAGGCTGGAAATCCAGCAGCTATAACTGTTGCAAAATACGCTCATAACATTTTAACCTGTTTTAAATTAGGTATTTGGGAAATAACTCCAGCTAAGTTATGTGCAGAATGATTTGGGGGAGAGGGATATTCATGACTTCTCTCTGACACTGGCAATTTAGCAAAGTAGGATCTTTGCACTTTCTTCCTAGGAACAGCTGGAACATGTGATAGGGTTACCATATTTCCTCATTAAAAAAAGAGGACACTCCACGGGGCCCTGGCCCTGCCCCACCTCCGCCACCTCCCCTGAGCGCCCCGCATTTCCCCTCCTCCCTCCCAGCCGCGAAACAGCTGCCCGAGCGCTACCAGCTTCACGGTTTGCCAGGCAGCCCCCAGACTTCCAGACCCTGCCCCCGGTCGGGCGCTTCCCCAGCACAGCCGGAGCCCGGGAGGGGAAACGCCCGGCTGGGGGCGCAGGGTCTGGAGTCTGGGGGCTGCCTGGCAAACCATGAAGCCAGTAGCGCTCGGGCATTTTGGCTCTTCAGCTACACAGAGCTGAGGTGTCTGGGGGTGGGAGCAGTAGCAGCCGCCGCGGGGGCAGGGCCGGCTCTAACTTTTTTGTCGCTCCAGGCAAAAAAGAAGAGTGCCACCCCCCACGAGCGGCGCACCGTTGTACCCCCCCCCCGCGAGCACCGCCGAAATCCCCGCCCCCCGAACATCACGCCCCAGAGTGCCATGCCGCCCGAAGCCACGCCCCCCAGAGCGCCACGCCACCCGAAGCCCCGCCCCCTCCAAACACAGTGTCGCTCGAAGCCCTCGCCCCTGCTCTGAGCACTGCGCCAGCCCCTGCCACCCCTCAGAGCACTATACCAAGCCCCGCCCCACCTCCGAGTGCCACGCCACGCCAACCCCCGACCCCCCAGCGCCACGCCAAGCCCACGCCCCCCTCCGAGCGCTGCCCAAAGCCCCGCCCCCCTCCAAGCACCACACCGCGCCAAGCCCCCGCCCCCCCTCCGAGCGCCGCGCCAAGCCCCAGCCCCCCTCTAAGCCCCCGCCCCTCTCCGAGCGCCGTGCCGCGCCAGCCCCCGCCTCCCCAGCGCCGTGCCAAGCCCCCACCCTCCCGAGTGCTGCCCGAAGCCCCACCCCCCTCCAAGCGCTGTGCCGCCCGAAGCCCCACCCCCCCAGCACCGTGCCGCGGAAACAAAGAAAAACCCCTCCAGCGCTGCCCCAACGAACCAATAAACAAATAAATAAAAACGTGAGCACCGCCCCGCCCCAAGATGCCGCCCCAAGCACGTGTTTGGTCGGCTGGTGCCTGGAGCCGGCCCTGCGCAGGGGAATCCACCTGCAGCTCACAGCCTGCAGGAGCCGCAAGGTAAGCAGGGGACTGGGGCAGGGATGCTGGCAAAGCTATTTTCCCAAACATGTTCAGCTTTTTGGCAATTCCCCCCAGACGGGGATTTGAGGACCAAAAATCCAGACATGTCCGGAAAAAAACGGACGTATGGTAACCCTACCTAACTGCCCCCCAGGACTCCACCCCCTACCTAAGTCTCCCTGCTCCTTGTCCCCTGACTGCCCCCTCCTGAGACTTTCCCCCCCATCCTAACTGGACCCCTAGGACCCTCCCCTTGCCTGTCCCCTGACTGCCCAAATCCTTATCCACACACCCACCCACAGACAGACACCAGGGACTCCCACGCCCCATCCAACCACTCCCCACCCCCTGACATCCCCCCCCCCCGAACTCCCAACCCATCTAAACCTCTCTGCTCCTTGTCCCCTGACTGCCCCCTCCTGGGACCCCTGCTTATAACTGCCCTCCAGAACCACACCCCCTACCTAAGCCTCCCTGTTCCTTGTCCCCTGACTGCCCCCTCCTGAGACCCCCCCATCCTAAATGCCCCCCTAGGACTACCTACCTGTACCCTGACTGCCCAACACCGTACACCCCCAACCCCCAGGCAGCCCCCCCCCGAACTCCCGACCCATCCAACCCTCCCCCTGCTCCCTGTCTCTTGACTGCCCCCTCCAGAACCTCCCTGCCCCTTCTCCGACCCCCTGGCCTCCTTACCGTGCTGCTCAGAACAGCGTGTCGAGCTCCACGCACAGCCCGACACGTTGCCACGCTCCCCCACGGAGCGCATAGCCCGGTTCCCGCCCTCGCAGAGTGCTGCGGAGCAGCGCGCTGGGCACGGGGAGGCGCTCCAGACTGCCGGAGGCCCGTTGCGAACGGCCAGCCGGCTGCGAATGCAGGGAGGGAGAGAGAGGAGGGGAGTGATCTCAGCTGCAGGGGAGAGGAAGGGGAAGTGGAGGAGGGGCTCTCTCTGACTGCCAGAGCCCCATGCAAGTGGCACCATCTGGCCAGCTGCCCTGTCAGCCGCGCGCACTCTGCATGCGGGGGGTGGGGGAAGTCCAGACATTTACAAATTCCCCCCGGACGCTATTTTTAACTGACATATCCGGGGGAATCCGGACGAATGGTAACCCTACATGTGGTGCATGACTACGTAGGAAGTTTGCATCTTTAACACTACTGTTTAGAGCAGTAAATGCCAACAGTTATTCAGGGTGACACTGGCTGGAAGTGTGTCCTGGTGGATTATAAACTTTGTTTTTATCTACATTTATAGTAGACTATGAACAATTTATTTCATATTCAAAGTAAGTGATGCATGCTCTGTTAGCATACTACTGTCTAAGATGTTAATATTGTAAAAACACATAGCTCTTGTATAGCACTTTAGCTCTCAAAGTGCTTTATACTTGCAGCTAAGTATTATTATCCTCATTTTACAGATGGAAAAGCTGAGACACAAAGAGGTGAAGTGACTTTACCATGGTCTCACCACAGGTCAGTAGAAGAACAGCGATTAGAGTTCAGATCTCCTGACCTCTACTCCACAACTGATCAACACCGACTTTGTACAAAGAGTCAGGAACAAACCAAAGGTTTAGTCACTCAGTTCTTTTTGCCATTTTATTTTCTGTTAGCCCCTTTTATATAAAAAATGGATCTTTTCCTTGAAATGCAAGCCTTCTTTTTTAATTGTTTACTTCACAAATTAATGGCAGGTAACCCCCATCTCCAAAAGTCTTGATTTAATATTACCAAAGGAAAACATTTCAAGTTAGACTGAAATTCCATCTTTAACTCAGCTCATTGTACATGTGACCTTAACTACTGTACTGTACTCCGTGATACAATATCTAAGCAGAACAGGCTGACTGACAGCTGCAGCCTTAAGACCCCACTTGCAAACACCTTATACCCAGGAGAAACTACGCAAGAGTCAGACTGTGTTCAATGGGACTGCTCACATGTGCAAGCAATTGCAGGACCCGGGTTCTAACTTTGCTTTTTGGTGTTTACATTTCAGATCTGTACATATAAGATTATGTAATTTAATCACTAAAATTTTTCCCTTGAACCCTTCAGCAATCATTTACTGTATCCCCTCAATTTGCTTGTGTATTTGAGTGAAGCATTAATCAAATCAATCAAAATAATTGGGCCTTATTGTACTTGACATTTCATGAGAATCCTCATGCTTTGACACAAGCTCTACCTTCAGTGTAAAGAGAGCAGACTCTGTCAATATTGCTATTTTTGTGCTGTCTGCAGGGGCAGCTCCAGGCACCAGCGCACCAAGCGCATGCCTGGGGCGGCAAGCCACAGGGAGGTGGCCTGACAGTCGCCGTGAGGGCGGCAGTCAGGCAGCCTTCGGCGGCTTGCCTGCAGGAGGTCCATTGGTCCCGCGGCTTCAGCGGCAATTTGGCGGCGGGTACGCCAAAGGTGTGAGACCGGCGGACCACCTGCAGGCATGCCGCCAAATCCGCGTTACCAGCAGACCTTCCGCAGGTGCACCGCCAAAAGCCGCCTGCCTGCCATGCTTGGCGTGGCAAAATACATACATAAACAGTTCATGGGAGTGGCAAACTGTAGAAAACTAAAGGGCTTTTCGCTAAGAGCTAGCTAGTTCTTTTTGCCTACTCTGAAATCAGTCATCCATATTGGACTGAAAGAAGAGGAATAAGACCCTCATGACAGGGGACTGTCCTGTTTCGATTTGGAAGATGTGCATACAGAGGTCATTATTCTGCCATTTCCATGACTAAGCTGTAATGGAGCCAGGGACTAGGATCCTATGTACATTTAGTTCTGCATTTCAAAAGCCATTGTTGGGAACTGGGATTTTAGGACTGTTGAAGCCCAAGGTGGAAAGGGTGAGGGTTGATTTTCCTCGTACTGTGACATTTTGTTTCTCTGGGGCTATGATCCACCCCACTTCAACTCCATTTTACTTAGCCTTTTGCCCTGAATGCTCCTATGGCGCAGTAACTCTTCCTCTGGTAGAGGCAAGTTGGATGTGACTTCTTGTGTGTGACATAGGGAGTTTGAAGGAACTCCTCAGATGTTGAGTGCTTCACCTCCATAGCTCCTGAGTTAGCAGGGCTGAGGACACCTAGACTTCCTCAAGCACTGGCCTAGCCCAGAAGAGGGGTGTACAGAACCAGAAATATTCCCAAAGGATGAGGTTAAGAATTTGTGGCCAATCAGCCTTAACAGTGTATTCTCATCTTAGAAACATGCTGAATCAAATTCATCCCTGGTATAGCTTCACTGCAAACAATGGAGCTACACCAGAAAGGAATGTGACCTACAGCATATGTCAGGAAACTTCTGGAACTTTTATCAAAATGTTTTTTTTTTCCATTCTCTGGAACAACTTGTTTGCTAAACTTCAGCATCTGAAGTGTCAGAGAAATAGATGAGGGAAAGATCAAAATCCACTCACCTCTAACCCCTCCCTGCAGCAGCAGAAAACTGATTGGAAGGAGATACACTCACCTGATCCTACAAAATCATTAAGAAAACTTCCCACTTCAATACCACCCTTTATCCAGAGATCTCACAGGACATATTTTATTCCATTTTTATCCTTTTAGAATGTTGAAGCCAAGGATTTAATTTTCTATCCACATTTGATATCAAAACTGGTCATTTAGCTGTTGGCAAGTATCTGCCTCAGGTTTCAGATTTTTTAAATTAATTTTTCATTCATCATATTTTCATGCTCCAGCATCACTCGCCAGGGCTGCCCAGAGGATTCAGGGGACCTGGAGCAAAGCGAGGGAGCTGCAGCACTTGGTCTTTGGCAGCACTGAAGGACCCCCCCGCCGCCGAAATGCCGCCGAAGACCCAGACCGCCGCCGGGCCAGGGCTTGTGGGGCCCAGGGCGAATTGCCCCACTTGCTCCTCTCTCCCTCCCACCCCCCTCCCCCACCAGCGGCCCTGTCACTCACTGAGAAGGATTAACCCTAAAAGGGGGCCAGATCAATGGGACAATGATTATATTCACATGTGATGGAAAGGCTGCACGACGGAGACTCCTTTGGCACATAAGAAGCCAATAGATGGGTCTGCCCTAACTCTGTCCATGTTCACTTGGGCATGGTACAGAGAGGTTTTGTGTAAAATGTACACACACTTTATGCATGTGCCTCCATCCTGACTGACCAGGCACTTACAGTTGCAACCTTCTGCAGATGCTGGTACTTGTGCTAACTGAAGGAAATGGTATGAGAAGGTTCCATGTGAACAATGTTAGGTTAAGGCTATCTCACACCACGATCTAAGGTACAGTTAAACCCATCTCCCCATAGTGAGACATTAGAGCATTAATCCCTTGTACTACCAAGCCCTAGAGCAGTGATACTCCGACTGAGGCTCGTGAGCCGCAAGTGGCTCTTTAATGCGTCTCTTCCAGCTCTTTGCAGCACATGATATTAAACCACTGTGTGATTTAATTATTAACCAATCTAAGTGATTAACCAATCAGGATGCTTTTACTATGTTATTAACCAATTGTAGTTGATAGAATAATAATACTTGGTCAGTGATTTTGCTGTGAGAAATATATATATATCACTAAATATTTCTCCTTTCATACTGTTTAAATAGGAATATATAGCACTATAGTAAATGAAACAATGAATTCATACTACTGTGGCTCTTTTGGGTAACGTTGATCGCTGATTTGTCTCCTGAAACACTGATGTCTGAATATCACTGCCCTAGAGTCATTAACTTTGTGCTCCTTTTTTAAGGTAGCCCATTTCCATGTTGGGAATTAGCGAGTCAGCTCCCAGTTCCCTTTAGAACATGCTTTGTCCTATAGTATATAAAAAGTGCTGAGCTCAGTTAACATCTGTGAAGGGGAACAGCTGCACTTTGGTTTTAAATGTAACATGCAGCCTGTTACTACATGTACTGCTCCTGCATCAGTACAACTGTGTCTTGCTGTCATTTCTCTCTATCCTCTTTGCTTTTAAGTTTTATTGACTTTGTTTTCGCTATCTATATGCAATGCTGACAGAGCATCACTTAGTGAGGTCTATGTTTCTTCCATTGCATTTGGGTGTAATCTTTCATTCTGATGAGCTTTTTCAATTTTCTTTACGCTCTTTTCCACTCTGCCAGTGGAACATAATTTATTTTGTTGAGTGGTTTACATGCATTAAAGTGTGCAAAGTTTTCTTTATTTGTCTCTGATGGGTTCCTTCCTGGCTAGTGGATCTAAGTGGTTTTGCTAGTTTTCAGCTTTCAGGGTGTAATTAGAGTGGGATTTCAAACTAGCTGGCTTTGGCCAGCTCGTGCCAGTGTAAAGTTTCCTCAATTCCATACAGCCAGTATGTGGCACACCACCATCCCAGCCGGGGCTCTTCTCAGTGTGTGGGGATAGTGGTGGGGAATCTTTAGACTGTAAGCTAGAAATATCATTACAATCAGTTTTCGTTGTTGTACATTAGCACACCTGATTCTAGTCCCTTCTAGGAGCTGAAATTTAAACTAAAAAGGAACTAGACATTTCAGGTTCTGTTTAGATTTGACTTTAAAAATGGACAAAGGCTTGAGCGGGTTCTTATTTTTTCCAGCCTCATTCACCCATCCCTTCTTTTAACCTTCCCAAGGTATGTGTAGGGGATTCCCCTATCAGATATCTTATTTGGTTTTGTTTTAGAACAATTGGCATTAAATGTATGGAGTGACTGTAAAATTCCTGGCATCAGAAAGAAGGGTTGCTTAACAAATTGATATTCTGTGCAGGTGATCTCATCCTATGAATTACCTGAACAGTCTATCTCCCAGAGATTACAAAAATAGGGAGTTCCTATAGAGATTCAAGTAGAGCATCAGCTGGACAATATCAGAAGTTATGTACCTATTAAATATTTTTGTGCCCTCACAATTTTGCTTGTGATAGCTCATCTGACAGGGTAGCTAGATATCTTATTGACACTAGGTATGAAACAGGTGATTCCTTATACCTGCACCTCTGCAACAACATGGCTGTTATTAGATCTTACTCAGCGAGGTACAGAAAATATCTTCCTGGGGATGCTTAAATTCAACCAAAGAGGATGACCATTTTATATAAAAACCTAGGCCCAAGTTGCAACAATGCATACTTAAAGAAGATGTCCAAAACCTGTATCTGGGCACTTCTGTTGGCACATCAGACACACACGAGTATTGATTTGATTGTCAATAATACAGGATTAGTCTCTACGGATCTCAAAGGCTTTGAATGTTAAGACCAGCAAGTCTCTCTCATTTACCAGTTTACATCAGTGTGACTACATTTCACATCAATGCAAATGAGTTCAGAATCAGGCCCAATTTTTAATACATATAAAATAGGTTCTTTGATTTTAGAATTTGTCTGGAGAAAAAATAACCAGGGTTAAATCTCTCTAAACAGCAGATGTCAGCTGAACCCTGGGAGGAAGTGTGTATTATTTTTAAAAGATAATTTATCACTGATTGTGTACTTTTGCACCTGTTTGGTTTTAGGCAATAAGTAGGGCCCTACAAAATTCACAGTCCAGTTTGATCATTTCACAGACATAGGATTTTTAAAATAATAAATTTCATGATTTCAGCTATTTAAATCTAAAATTTCATGGTGTTGTAATTGGAGGGGTCCAGACTGAAAAAGGAGTTGTGGGAGGGGGTTGCAAGGTTATTGTAAGGGGGGATTGCAGTACTGATACTCAGGGCCGGCTCCAGGGTTTTTGCTGCCCTATGCAGCAAAAAGAAAAAAAAAGAAAAAAAAAAGCCGTAATCGCAATCTGCTCTACCGCCGCTGCTTCAGTCTTCGGCGGCAATTCGGCGGCTGGTCCTTCACTCAAAGAGGGAGCGAGGGACCCGCCACCAAAGACCCGGACCTGCCACCCCTCTCGGTTGGCCGCCCCAAGCACCTGCTTGCTGGGCTGGTGCCTGGAGCTGGCCCTGCTGATACTCTTACTTCTGTGCTGCTGCTGGCGGCGGCACTGCCTTCAGAGTTGGACAGCTGGAGAGCGGCAGCTGCAATTTGAAACACTGGTCTCCCCATGAAATCTGTACAATATAGGGTAAAATCACACCAAAGACCAGATTTCACAGGGGGAGACTAGATTTCACAGTCTGTGATGCGTTTTTCATGGCCGTGAATTTGGTAGGGCCCTAGTAATAAGGATGCTTGCTAGGGACAAATAATCTCTCTCACACACACTCAGGCTCCATGTCCTTCATTCTGCACAGATCCCTTTCAGTTTAGTAGTTCATTAAACAATATTAAGGGTGAGTCAAGACTCAATGATGGCGCTTAAACTGATTCTGCGTGATGTGAATGAAAATATTTCCAGCCTATATATACAAATGGCTTTTCTTTGGCTCTGCTTTCTGCTGAGCTGATGATATTGCAGGGCTGGTGCCAGCTCAGTATCTTTCTTTGCACAACTAGCCAGAACATGGCTTTGTTGGCCAGTTATGAGAGGGTATCATGTTCCCTGCTAAATATGATGGCTCAGTTTTATTTCATTTGGAAAGGATTTTGGAGGTTATCCGTGGCAGAGGAGAAAAAAATCCTATCATAATAAAAACAGTAAACTAAAAGCTGAATGGATTATTTAGAGACCGATGCAAGTAATCTGAGCAGGTAATAGCGAAAATGTCAATAGCACCTTTGATCCAGTGATAGGAAAGCACATTACTATCAGTAATTAATTTATCTCCACAATGCCTCTGTGAAGTAGGTATTATCCCATTTACAGTTAAAAATGGATATTTTAGGGTCATAAAAATACCCTATGCTAACTAATTGTAACTACATCATCCACAAAAAGCAGTAATGACCTCTATACAGGGCATTACCCAGATACTAATGACCAGCTAGTATTAATGGTCCAGGGCATCTCCTAACTGGCCATTAAGCCCTAGGAAATACTCTACACTTTACTATTTATTCTTTTAATTAAATATCCTCTCTTTCCTTAGTACAATCATGTGGTGGGGGGTGGAGACTATAGTGATGAGAGGAACTTGGTGGTGTTTTGTCTGTTACAAAATGAGCATTGCATTGTTATGAAATAGTGCATATGTGACTCACCCCAAGGAAACTGGAAGAAGGGGACTTCCAAAAGAGCATTCTCTTGGATGTGAAAATAGGGCAGAAATAGACTGTGATGGATGCATGTGCCCTTTCAGATTAATAAGTCCTGGAAGTCAGACATGTAATTCCTGAACTATAGCTGGCTTAATAGTGTTCACAATACAGAAGTTAAAAAACACACAAGACAAAAAACTACTCAGCTTTGACCTGTTACACTGAGCTCCCAGCCAGGGCCGGCTCTGGCTTTTTTGCCGCCCCAGGCAAAAAAGCCTCCGGCCGGCCCCCCCCTCCCCTCAGTGCAGCAGGGGAGGGTGGCCGGAGCGCCGGGGGGAGGGCGGCGAGCTCCGGCCGGGGGGAGGGCAGCGAGTCCCGGTCGGGGCTCCTCTCTCCCTGGCGGCGAGCCCGCCGTGGCTCCGCTCTCCCCGGCGGCCAGAGTGCTGGGGGGAGGGCAGCGAGCCGTGGCCCCGCTCTCCCCGGCGGCCGGAGCCGGAGCACCACGTCGCCCCCCTCCAGGTGCCGCCCCAGGCACAAGCTTGGTGGGCTGGTGCCTGGAGCCGGCCCTGCTCCCAGCTCTGAGATAGAGTGAGTTTGTTTGTTCTCTCTCTCAAAACAGCCATCCCTTAAAAGCACCAAGCCTATCAGCTCAGCTTTTATAGCCCTGTAGATTCCCAGAAGTCCTTGCAGCTTTCTCCTTCCCCTTTCAGGACACCACCTCTGCATTTTATTGCAGTGTTACTGCCAGTCAGGATGCTGCCCATTTATATAAGGTTTCTTTAAGGGCAGCTTCTATGTTTAATGTCTTTCCTTTTCTGCTACAGCTGTGGTGTATTAAACCCTAGCCTACAGCTTTTATTTGTCATTCTACAAAATAAGAGGTATTTGTTTCCCAAGACATAGTATGGTCTTAAATGTAAAAATAAAAGCAAACAAACAAACAACAACAACAAAAACTAGTATGTTCTGAATGTGCTTCTTGCCAAAGACCCATTGCCAGAGGTACAGCGGAATCAAATTCTCATATGGAGATTCTGCTTCCACTGTAGCACTCCTACAGCTTTTGGGTGAGAGGATCCCAAGGGGACCTGATATCTTCAGAGATCACAGAGACAAGAGAAGATGGCTGGCTAGCCAAGAAAAAGACACATTACGTACACTGTCTGTACATAAATACGGCCCATATGCTGCTGCTCCTCCCATGATCCCCTTCTGAGGACTCTCTGGAGAAAAGTAAGTAAAGCATTTTTTTTTTTAATTTCAGGTCCATTATTTAGCTCAGTGTGGGAAAGGGAAAGAATGCAATAGTTTGTATCAATGCTATCAACTCCTTGGATAACAAGGTATGCACTTCTAACATGGACCTAAAGTACAGAAGACAAACTTACTTCTTCCTTGTGAGATTATTTCTATTAATGGTATGTGTCTATGGTGTATGCTTTATTTAGTAATTCTGCATTTGGTTTCATGGAGTACAGGAATATAAGGAGAAAATACCAGTGACATTCACATTCTCTTTTTAAATCAGAAATTCTGAAAAGTATCCTGGAAGTGTCCTTTGCAGTCTGTCTCTGGTTTTTCAGTGTTTTAAAGCTTGGAGGGCTGTTCAGTCATTCAGATAACTGGACTAGATACAGCATTAGGAGTGTAATTTTGAATGACACAGAGAGAGTGGTTCATGCTCTGGAACTGATTGTTCGGATTTTATAAACCGTTATTGGTTTGTACAGAGCTTTGAGGTACATTGTAGCGCATCAACCCAGCAAAGAACACAGCAGATGGAGAAGACGGGGGTGCTGCAAGGTTCCAGATACATAACATTAATAAACAGAAGTAGCTATTTCCACGTTTCAGTTAATACAAGGCAATGCAACAAGTGAACAGAAGTAATTGTTGGAATTATCTGGTCTGTATTACTATGGATTTTAGGTCTATGTACACTTATGGCAGCCAGGGCTGGATTAAAGTTATCTGCAGCCTTCGGCATGACCCGAAGTTCCCCTTCCTCCACCTCCCACTTGGGAATGGGTTGTTATCAGGGGAGCTCCCTCTTAGACACATAGCGGCATGGACTGTTTTACCCTCAGTAGCAGAGGCCTCTCTCTCTCTCTCCGCTCAAACACAGCAGGGATCCATTCTCCCCTGCCCCCAAAGAGACAGGAGGTGTCTCCCAAGGGTGTCTCCCAACAGTCAGGGTGTATCTGCTAGGGTAGGTAGGCCAGGCCTACTGCAATCTTCTCCTGTTGCCACACAGAATCCTTTGCTGGGAATGTGTTGGTGAGGCCCCCAGAATCTTGGAGTTACCATCCCATTGGAATGCCAGGGGCAGTTCACACCTCTGAGTTATTGCTTTATCCTCTCAGCAGATTTGGCGGACAACCCTGAATCAGTTACACTTAGTCCAAATCTTTAAGTTTTCCTTTGCTACCATGTGGACTAAAAACTTACTTTTTTAAAATGAAAACTGAGAGTCTGACATAATCACATGACTCCTGGAGCTGGGGCCCTAGGCACTGGCCTATAGTTCCACTAGCCTTAGTCTGGCCCTGGTAGCTGGTCAGACAGCCTTACAGAACTAAAGGTGATCATGTGCTATCTGTCTTAAAGTTTTGGGAAAGAAACTTTTAAACTAATTATAATTATAAAGCAGTAATAATGAGCTTACTTTCACGTCAGGTCATTACACTGCTGACGTGTCTTGCTCAGAGTTAACTCTGACAGCTTGAAATGTGGCCTGCTGTGCAAGCCACTGTGCCAAAATCCCACAGATAAACCTGAAATGTAAGTTTAATTCTTGAGGAGCTGAAGGACTCTTTGAACCTTCCCAAGATGATATTTTGAGAATGGGGAGAGCTGTGCTTATTGCAATAGTGGTAGTGTAGTCTAGCCCCAGTCCAAGCTATGGTGAATTCTATGATTCCATGACCTGGAATTTACATTTAGCAATACTGCTGTAGATATCTTACCCTGACAGTAGAGCCCTCAGGAGTGTTTTAGGATTGTACCACTATACAATGGGTAAGGAAAGAGGGAATGACAGGGCACCTGCAGCCAAGAAGAAACCATCATGTAGGTGTGGGTGAGGTTGATACTTATTGACTGGCATTAGAAGGAAGCAAAAGGGAATCAGGCACAGCATCCATAAATTGAAGTTCCAGGAGGCAGCAAGGGACCTCCTAGCTGCTCCTGGAAGATCCTTTTCCTTGTACAAGAAGACAAGATGAAGTAGAGGGAAGGTTGTGGGCTCTCTAGAGGGGATTGTTTGTAGGAGAGAGTAGTACATTTGTAGGGGTAATGGAAAGACAACGTGTACATCTCAGGTAAGCGTGAACCAAGCATCCAAATCTGTGAATGCTTATCTAAACCAGAACTCTCCAAATAATCACCTATCCATTACACCAAGCAGGGCTGGCGCTTCCACTAGGCAACCTTAGGCAGTCGCCTAGGGTGATGGGATTTGGGGGGTGGCATTTTGCCGTCCTTGGTGGAAATTTGGCGGCGGGAAGTCCTTCCACTCCGGGTCTTCGGCAGAAATTCAGTGATGGGTTCTTCACTCGCTCTGGGACCCGCCGCCTAAGTGCCCTGAAAATGCGGAGCAGAAGGACCCCTGCTGCCGAAGACCCCAGGCCCCCTGAATGCTCAGAGGAGGAGCGCTGGCGCCTAGGGTGGCAAAAATCCTGGCGTCGCTCCTGCCACCAAGAACCTGCTGCGATTAGTTAATGTATCTACAGGGTTCTCCACTCACCCAAGCAGTGCATCCCATGTCTACACTGCTGTTTTTAGCAGTGTAGTGTCCCATTCCTAGAGCCTTTTCCTTCTGATTCCCCTTGCTGGAGTCTCACTATCACATTGTGGGAGAGTCTCCACAACAGGGGCCTGCCAGAGCCCAACAGCTCCCTGCTGCTGGAGTCTTCCCCTGAGGCAAGGAAAGGCTTCAGTAGTGGGAAGCTGCGAGAACCTTTTCCCAGCAGAGTGAAAGACTCCAGAAGCAGGGAACAGCCTGAGCCTTTCTCCTCTCCCCCCTCCCATTCCCGGCCCCCCCCCCCCCCCCCGCCAGAGCCTTTCACTGACACAGGCTACACACCGTAGTGTGGATGCAGCCTGCTTTTTACTGCACTGTGTAGCTACACATACCCTACACGCCACCACAAGAAGTATGCAGTGTAGACTTAGCCATACTCATATGATATCTGTATGCTTCAGTAGTTCTCAGGGCCTCCAGAGCAGCTCTGTGCAGCATAAAGCTTCTTTCCCAGAAATAGCTAAGCTTGGGCATCTATTTACAGTGAGCATTGTTCACAGTCCACCATGTGTGTGGGAGAGGTAACACTAATTAATTCCTCCACTGGTCTGTTTAAAAGCCTTTGGTGAGAACACCAAAAATAGAAGCAATAAACAGTTTTAACAGAACTTGAATTCAGGGAGGAACCAGAATAATGTACAAAAATCTAAGATTTTTTACTTAGCTAATTCAGTCTTCCACAACTAACTGATTCTGTGAAGCAAAGAACTTCAGCATACTTACTCCTGGCTCTTTGTCCCTCAGCAATAATCTTATTTCCTGCCAAGCTGGGGGTCAAAATATAGTAACATATCATCTCATTTCCAAGAGATTTGAAGTAGCAGAATGTAGGCCAGGGTGCTCCCAAATGAAACACAAAGGATGACTGAAGGGTAACAGTTGCTGGCTGGGGATTGGTTATTGAACTGACAGTTAGTTTGAAGATGCCGAAAGCTCAGTTTGGGGGTTGATTGTTTTTTTCTGGTTACTGCTGAAGAAGCTTTGCTTGCCACAACATTTTTTTTATGGAATGCATTGTCACTTCCTAGATTTACTTAATGTGAAATTTGATTCTAGCCGAGGAAATCACGCTGCAGGAATGTGTTTATTTTGCTCTCTGCTGGAGGTAATGCTGAACAGTTTATTATCTGGCTCTGTTGAGGTTTCAGCTATGATGTAGGTTACAAATGTGATCATCAAAGCTGGCCTACTCTGCAAATAAAGGGAAGGCCAAGATCCTGCAATGAGCTTGCCACACACAGAGCCCTGTGGCCATACTCATTGTATGATTGCACTCATAAACCATAAGGGCCAGATCCTCAGCTGGTGTAAGTTAGCTTAGCTTTCATAGAGGTGAATGGAGGCACACCAAATTACAGCAGCTCAGGATGTGGCCCTAAATGTTTAAAATATATTTATCTGATGGAGAATGTTCCCCAGGCTTCAAAATATTCAGTGTATATTTTTTAAATCCATTATGCTATTCAAATAAAAAAATCAAATAAAAAACACCATTTGTATAGAACCTAAACAAAAGTAACATTTTGTGCTGTACTGCTGCACAGGTGGCAGAGAGATCATAAAGTAAAATCTTTACTTTGCAAAGGAAAGTGTATTTCTGATGAAAATAACTAACTGGACTATACATTTTAGGAAATAGTCTCAATTACTTTCAGATCAAATGACAATATAAAGGTTTGGAGGGTTTATTAAAGTAGTTAAAGTTTGTGAGAGCTTTGAAGATGAAAAACACAATACAAGTGCTTTTTTTTTTAATTATCCAGCAACCTTTTCCTCTTAAAGCCAAGATTGTTCTTACCTAAGAAAGAATGTTTTCATGCAGCCTCTGACACATCATGAGAAGAAAGTTTCATATTGCAATTTACTAATCTTTTTAATGTGTTTTTAATCCTAAAATTCTAGTGTCAGAGCCAGGATGTATTCAAGTGTTTTGTACTGGGGATGGCAATTTACAGAGAGAAATTAGTTCTATAGATATATTTAAAAAAAAAAGTTTTTTCGCTTCACTGAAGTGTGATCAAATTATTAACGTCTCTGCTCTCTTTCTCTAGTCTTACTATTAATGTGATCAGTCTGCTCTGCCAGGGACTGTTCTAGTCTGTGTCGCATACAGCAAGGATGACAAAGGGACAGAGTGGTAATAGGGATATGTCATTACTCTCTCACATTAGAAATATTACTTCTGTAGTGGAAGGCTTTGCCTTGTGAATGTTTTGGCTGCGGGTTGGTCCCTGTCTGGGTGTATTGTTCAGTGCTACAGATGAATTTTGAGGGAAAAGATGTAGTCATGGAGCAAGGGAACTGTGTCATCTGTGTTCCTGATTAAATGGGCACATTTAAGATTAATTGGAATGTCTTTTAGAGAGATGGGCCCAAGCTGCAAAGATCAGCTCTGAGTGTGAACTCTCCCACAGTTCATTGGCACTGGGATCTGGAGTTTTGGTTTGGCTCATTATTGATCCAGGATGAGCTAAAGATCCTAACTTCCTGAAAGTTTAGGGCTGTTCAGATCTGGGGTTTTGGTTTGTTTGGACCCATCTTAGCATTAATGTGTTACCCCATCATCAACTTATCAAGACTACCCCTAACCAGAATGGTGTTATTTGTACTCTCCAAAGGACTGAACTTTTGCCCCATCACAGAATCTGATACCATACTAATATGTGGAGAACTAGAAAAATTCTTTCAACAATTCCACCTCAAAGAATAATTTCACAACAAAGACACCACTACCCCCAACTACAGGTCCCCACCTCTCCACCAAAAGTCATAACAAAAAAGAATTGGACTGGACGCCCCGCAGCGGACAAAACCATATACTTGATCATTACATTGATTGCTTCTGGAAAAAAAATTGACTGTGAAATCCTTAACAAGCATCACATCCACCACAATCTCTCCATCACTGAAAGGTCAGCTATGTAGTCCCTGGAATCCAACCACCTGGTAATGATCACACTAGCAGACAAAGTGGGCACCATCATAGTCCCCAACCATGATGACTACGTCAGTGAGGCCAACTGACAATCTCTAATACCATCTACTATAAAGAACTCAAAGAAGACCCCACACCACAAGTCACCCAGGAATTTAAGGATATCATCAAATCCTTCTCCAAACAACCCCAAGTGAAACTCTATAACCTCATCCCCTACGAGACCTCCACCCCAGAGATACCACCACCCCAGGGACCTTCTACACACTTTCCAAGATACACAAACAAGGGAACCCAGGAAAACCCACAGCACTCTTACTAGAGGAATATCAGGACTACTAGAAAGTATCCTCAACCCACTCAATACGCAAAAGGCCAGTTTCTTCCAGAACACAACTGACTTCCTCCAGAAACTGCAACATTAACAACCTCCCTCAGAACACCATCCTTGCCACCATGGATGTCACCTCCCTACACACCAACCTCCCTCATAATAACTGAATCACTGTCTCCCTCAAATTGACAAGGACAGCACTCATATCCACCCCTAATACATTACTAAACTCATCCATCTAGAGAAATGCACCATGAAATCAATGATGTACCTGAAATACATCGATGATATTTTCATCCTCTGGACAGATAACCTAAACTCCCTCATAGATTTCCACCACAATTTCAACTAACACCACCCATACATCAAAGTCTCTGGGGAACACTCCCACACCAACATCAACTTCCTGGACACCATAAACAAGAATGAAACCCTACAGACAACTATATACAAGAAACCCACAGATCACCACATGTACCTCACAAATCCAGTAACTACCCCAAACACCAAGAAATCTGTTATCTACAGCCAACCACTCAGATACCACAGAATACGCTCTGAGGCAAAAACCTTGGATAGGTACCTTAACATGCTTAAAACCACCTTCACCAAATAAAGGCACTCCACCAGAGAAGTAGCTCGCATTGTAGATCAGACCACTCAAATACCTGAGAGAACCTGCTTCAATACAGAAATAAAACCCACTCTGAAGCCCACCCCTAGTTGTCATCTAGCCCCCGACACTGGAACCCATGTGCAGTATCATTAAACAATTATAAACCATATGAGATGGGGGACCACATCCTAAAAGAAATCTTACCCCAATCCCCTTTCTGATATTCGTACAACCTCCCAATCTTGTCAAGCTCATCAGCAGAAGCAAGCTCCCCACAGACCAGAACACATTAACTCAAAGCAGCACCAGCCCCTGTCAGAACAACAGATGCAAACCCTGCCAACATATCTCCACTGCTACGATGATCAACACCTCCTACCATACACCTTTCAAGAACCTTGGATCCTATACATGCCTATCACAACACGTGGTGTACCTCATCCAATGCACTAAATGCACCAGTAACAACTATTGTGGGAGAAATGAGATAATCACTACTCTCTTGAATGAACTCCTGCAGAAAAGTGATAAAAGACAAAAACATCATATCACCAAATGATCACTCCATATCTGACCTCTGTCTTTGTCCTCAAAGGAAACCTGCACAACACCTTCAAAAGATGAGCCTGGGAATTTAAATTCATAATTCTTTCTACTAGACACCAAAAAAGTATGGACTTAATAAAGACATTGGATTTATGGCTCATTACCACAATCTGTAACCCACTAACCCTCCTTTGGGATTATGACTGAAGAGGTGTTAACTGTTCACTTCACCTCCACTGGTCTGTTGCAACATGTGTTAACGATATCTGTTCCACCTTGTATTTAGCTATGACACCCTGAGTACATTTCCCAGACCTGAAGAGCTCCATGTAAGCTTCAAAGCTTGTCTCTTTTGCCCACAGAAGTTGGTCCAATAAAAGATATTACCACCTTGTCTCTCTAAATTGCATATTGTCAGTTAATTATGACTGCAGGATTCTCCTTGCTAGACTGAACATGCAGCTTGTGAAATTTACAGTTCCTGTTAGTTAGGAGTGCAGCCTGGGTTAAGGAAAAAGGCTGATGATTTTTATTTTGAAGGGGAACAGTAGGGGCCAAATCCAGGTGTCCTCACTGTGTCAAAACTTCCATTCCATGTGAGGTGTCCCACTGTGCCTCTGTAATTGGGTTGAGACAGTGATGGACTTTGCAGAAGGGTTCTCCATTTATGTGCATGCAGTATCCACACTTGGGTTTGTTACCTAGAAACCCATTGTGAAGTATGTATGTTTTCACGTTTCTCTGTCACACACACTGAGATATTTTTTAATGCTTATCCAGTTGCTATAACATGTCCTCTGTTGAAGGCCCCCTTATATGAAATACAGATGACATATAATGTACAGCTGTGAACTAACAGTCTCCCATAATGTATTGTTCACTGGTTGTGTGTTAAATGCACCCTAAGCAAGTCCATATTACAAAGACTTATAGGATAGTTAGGTGACAAGCAGTGTATAATTTTATCATTTCAAAGAACAATTAGAAGACAAAGTATGCATCCTACTATATTTATTACCTGTGCACTTGAGTCAAGCTGATAGGATGAATTGAAAAATGTTAGTATTAACCTGTGTCAGTTAAGTATTTTCACATCACTACATATTTTGTAAAACCAACTATTGCTCATGTATTCACAAGTACTAGAGATATTTTTTCAAGGTATGTGTCCATATAATCCCATGAATCAGAGAGCAGAGGATCCAGTCATCTGAGAAGTATCTTACTTGCTTCTGCTGCTAGCCAGAAGGTTTTGTCTTTAGATAAAGCAAATTTCAACAAATATAAACAAAACAATATTTAAAACAAATGTTCAGGGTCAGATTCTCAGCTGGTGTAAATTACACCATTTCAAAATCTGGCCCTGCAGTTAAGAGAAGCCTAGAAAATTACAGAGCAATAAACAAGAGAAAAGGCATGTGTTCTGTACACTGTACTACTACAAACACAGAACAGAAAAACTGTAGGTCTCACTCTTGAGTTCCATAAAACGCACTGGAGGACTGGCCACTGGACAATCAGTAATCTGGTGTTACTGAGACTGTCAGTTGTCACTTCGATGACACAATATTAAATAAAGTAATTTGGATAATTAATTTGATCTTTAAAGTGTTTTGCTGAGGCTTTAGAGATGTTTTTGTATGTTAGCCTAAGTGACTCTTCTCTGAAGAAAAAAATTTAGTATGTCAGTATGGTGCTGGATGTCTTTGAAGTGAGCAGAATTTAACTGTCCAGATGTTTCATGAAAAGCTTTCAGTTCAGAGAGTATTTTCAGCCTGGCTGCCCACCAGAAAATAAATACTCTTCAATTTTTTACAGAGCCTAAGAGCTTGATAATCCCTCTTTCTCCCCTCTCTCCCCTCCCCTCTGCAATTTAGCAAGTCATTAATATTTAGATACTATAGTGACATCTTGTGGTCAAGAAAGACACACACAAAACAGAAATGTTAATGACTATCAAAAGAGCAAGTATAAGAGTGGTTTTCTGGTTTTGCTTTTAATAACACAGTTCAGGATTTATTAATTATATTTTATTTAATAGTTCATTCAAAATAGCCTTTTGTTTCCTGTTTTTGTTGCTTTCATTTTCATTACACTTACCTACAAAACCAACCAACCAACCCTATATATGATTTAAACTGGTGAAACTATAAATACCTATTTCTGGAAAGCAACCAGAAAGCACATTTTGGAAATCTGTTTCATTTTATTTTACCATTGAGAACACCATGTGTTAGGCAACAATGTTCAAGGAAGAATTTCGCTACAAATACTGCTTTCTTTATGCAGAATGTTAAATATTTTAAGATCTCTCGGGCATCTGTCCATTTTCTACAGTGTTTACAAAATGCATTCTGTTTCATTTACTTCTTATTGCTTTAATTCCCCAGCCTGCTCCTGACAGGGGCTGAGCACTCACAATTCCAACTGAAAGTCCATGGAGGTTGTGGGTGCCCTGCCCCGCAACCTGATGAGATTCTTCATGAAAATTGTAATCCCTTGTCCTCAGATTGCAGTTTTAAAATCAGATAAAGAAAATATAACAGATGAGAACTTATTTCTCAGTCATGTGTGTAAGAAATCTAAACATCCACAGAACATGTCCCTGTGTAGTTACAACAAAGGCAGGTGTCACTCAAAAATGCATAATGTAAACCCTTTCCAAACAATAACTAATCCTCATACTGCCACTGTGGAGAAGGAACATTCTGTTGTCCCCACTTTACAAAAGGAGGGGTTGGAAATGGGCAGAGAAATCAATGGGAGTTAGGCACCTAACTACCTTTGAGGATCTGGGCCCTACTTAAGTGCTCTAATTCACACAGTGAGGTAGTGACAAAGCCAACATTAGAAGAAAATGGTTGCTTACCATAGTAACTGCTTCCTGAAGAAAATGACCCAAAGAGAGGTGCACCTTCAGTATGCAAGCTCAGCAGTGTTCACAGGGTCCACTTTGCTCTCCCTCCCTTGTTCTGGGTTCTGAGAGCTAGATCCACGAAGGGATTTAGGCACCTAACTGCCACTTTAGATGCTTAAGTCAAGTCCAAATTTAGATCTTCAGAATTCCTGCTCAGCTGCTGCCTAACCCTATAGGTGCCTAAATTCTTTAGCACCTAAGTTTCTGCCAATAAAATCCCCAGGCACGTACAAATCTGCCACTGGGCATGCACACAGCTGCTTCAGTCCTGATGCCTGGGTTCCTAGCTCACACCTAAGCTCCAACTGGATCCTCAAACTAAACATTCATTCCCCTGCCTATCTTGCCTGTGAGGCCCAATCCAGTAGGTGGCCTCAGAGGCTGCCTGAACAGATTGGGCTCCATGCAAAACAACACCCTTGGAGGAATAGCCATCCCTCCACCCCTGTTTGGCCCAATAGTCCAGTGGTTAGAGCACTCACCCAGGATGTGTAATACCAAAGTTCAATTCCCCCCTTCTGCCAGATGTGGAGCAGGGATTTGAACTCACATCTCCCACCACTCAGGAGAGGGCCCTAATCACCGGTCATAGGATAATTTGGCTGCCAGTCTCTTTGTCTCTTCTGTTGAAGCCATTCCATTGTGTATAATTAATTAGTCATTAGGACAGTGAATGACTCTAAGGGTATGTCTACACAGCAAAAGAAAAATCCGCAGCAGGTCTGTGACAGTTGACTTGGCCTGCGGGGCTGTTTCATTGCTGTGTAGACTTCTGGGCTCGGGCTCTCGGCCCCTGCGGGTTGGGAGAATCCCAGAGCTTGAGTTCCAGCCCAAGTCTAGAAGTCTATACACCAATGAAACAGCCACATGAGCCTGAGTTGGCTGGCACGGGCAAGCCACAGGTTTTTCTTTGCTGTGTAACATACCCTAAGAGACTGAAGGTCCTCCTCCAATGACTATTGTATACAATAGAACAGCTTCACCAAGAAAGATAGAGAGATCCCCCAACCCCAGAATATCCCATAACCCATTGGTTAAGGCACTTACTTGAGAGATGGGAGTTCAAATCGCTACATCACATCGGGAGGGGGGAGAGTCCCCTACATTGTGGGTGAGTACTGTAACCACTGGACTACAGGTCAGGGAAAGGCTTAGGCATCTAACTGAAGAACAGGGTTCACAGCTGTGAATCCTAGGCAAAAATAGGAATCTCCCTAAATACTTTTGAGTGGTGGGCAGATGAGAGGAAGAAAATATCGGGACACATGTTGGGGGCACTACTGCCGGCGGAGCAAAAAAAAAAAAAAAACTTCGGGCGGAGCGAAATGTTGGGACAAATTGCATCCCTGCAAAAAATCGGTTGGGACGCAGGACAAACACCTAAATATCGGGACGGTTCCGATTTTATCGGGACGTCTGGTCACCCTACTCCCATCTCCTACCTAATTAACTATTAATTTAGTTAATTTAATAATTACTTCAACATTCAGTTAGAAACTGATTTGTACAAAGGGGACATTTTCCAAGTTTAATTTTTAGGAGCTGCATAAGGTTAGCATTTAATAAGGATTTTTTTAAATCATTAACCTACATCTCCCCTTATCACACATCATTAGCCTAACCTTATTCTCTGCAGCACTAAACTATGCACTAAGTATAAAGTGGCAGGTAACACAGCAACAGCTGCCTCTTCATTTTCCTGTAAATTAAATGGTTTTCTACTGAACTCGGTCTTATCATATGTGGTAAATATTCTTTCCTTTTTCTAATTGCAGTTACACCCACTGTTGAAAGTATTTGTTCCCTTTAGCAGTTGGTTCAGATTCAGAGTGCCCCCTACTAGGTCTCACAAGATATCCAACTTGGTTTATCCTCTAGGTACACTAAGCTCTCTGGGCAGGGACCAACTCTTATTATGTTTGCAGAGGGCCTAGGACAATCAAACACTACCTTGATTGAAGCCACTAGTTGCTACTATAATACAAACAAAAAAATTACCCCATGCTCATTACCATAATATCTGAGATGAAAAGATAAAAGTGAGTATTTTTTTTGCAGAAGTTAGTGATCTGCAAGACCCAATAAAACTCCTGAGGACAACAGACAACTAAGCTACCACTTGCTGACCTGAATCAGCGTGGTGATGTAGAAAGTCAGAGATTTACAGACTGATTCAGAGACAAGACAGGAATTTCTTGGACCATAACAAAGAAAGCAAGAGTCTCAAGCTGAAGACATTCTTTATCAGAAGAAGTTTAGAGTGAATAAAGACATTTCCTTCTCCTTTCCCACTCACTTCCTATGCTCCTCCGAAGCCTCTCATCTTACATTGCTCTGCCTTTTTGTACTTTTGGCTTCCTACCTTCTTTCCTGCTTGGGGCAGTCTCTTACTTACTGTCCATCAAGACTTCCCACATTTCTCCTGAAAACCCACCTCTAGGAAGCCTCCTTCCTCTACTCACTAATAATGAGAGAGGAGACAGATCAGGGACAGGACACAGGTCTGGCACTTCAGAAACTTTGGTTTTATTCTGGACTCTGCCATCGACTTGCTGTGACACTCTGGACAAATCACATAACCTCTTTGTGCCTCAGTTTTCCTTCTCTACCATAAGGACATTTACCAATTTGCCAATGCTACACTCCAGTGGAAGATGTTAGTAGCTTGCAGCCATGCCATCACGTGGAATGTGGATGCCTATGCAGTTAAAAGGAAGCTATGTGCCAGCCAAGAGCTTGCTACTTTTAAATATTGGTTGATGTGAGCCTTCCATGTCTCTTACAAAATTCACAGAGGAATCATGGAGATTAATGAATATTTGTAAGGTGCCATGAGATCTTTAAATGAAAGTCTTTAAGGCCAAAATATTGTTATATTATTACTGCATACACCTGGTGACTCAAAAAACGGATAGGTGGCAGATGACCTACAGTACATTCTGTGCATTCAGTAGAAATGTATTCCATTTTAAATAGATTGACTTTTATTCACTTCTGAAATGATACCAATGATTACCTGAAAACTGAAGACAGTCTCTGTGTACAGCGAGAAAAACATGCTGGCTGTTGCCTGCTGAGCCCATCTCCAATTGCTGGTTTAGTACATTTCATTTGTCAAAAAATGCTATTAAAACTTATGAATCAGTAAAACCCTGCCATCCAATTTGATGTGCTCAATTTATGGACAAAATCAATACTGTATCTCACCACTTGCATTGTATATTGATAGTGTCTGGCTCGCAATAAAAACAAGCCAGTTACATTTAACACAGGACTATAGAGTCTTATCATTAGCTGCAGTGGGCCAAATCTGAAGCGGTACCAGACACTTCACTTTTCCACTTATTTTAAATGAAGGTGCTGATCCTCGGGACCTCTCAGGATTTGGTTCTGTGGTCCACATGTAAAGACAGTAATAACCCTTCCACATATCAGAGTTGCACACTAAAACAATCAACTGTAAATAAATGTAATGTATTTTCTTTTTCAGTGGCTGAATGATTTTTACTGTCTGAGCCTAATATTTTCTGCCATCAGTGGCGATGAACTTACACTGCCTTTCACATGCAGTGATCATTGTCAGTCACATACAGCAGTGTATCCAAACTTACAAAAGTAAATACAATACATACATTAATCTCTCCACTCTAACTGACAGAAGAGATCAAGGTTGTGACCCCTCAATTCTCCAACCAGTGGTGCCTTTTACCCTGCTTCGTTGTGAGAACCACCACTCCTGGTCTCATCACACACAGCCTCCAGCATGTAAATCACTCCCAGCTATACCTTATGAATGCTATAGCCAGCCACTCATTAATTACATTACAGGGCAACACCAGCAAACTCCATCTCAGACTTTGCCCCAGAAATGTGTCTTGTATGCCCAGCATCTAAGTTCCCTGTAAGCTGCATGGCTGCCCAGCAGGTTATCAAGTGCCGCATAGTTCAGGTGTCCCTCCCCCACCCCCACTGCTGTGTGCTGCTACTGCCCTCTGCCTTGGAGCTGCCCCCAGGAACCTCCTGCTTGCTGTGCAGAGTGGGGAGGGGGGAGGAGAGGAGTGCTGATGTCAGGGTGTCCCTCTCCCCCCACCTCTGTACCCCTTCTCCAGAGCAGTTTTGGGAGGACACGACAGGGCTCAGGCTGGAGGGAGCTGGCGGACAGTTGCTGCTCTCTGAACTTGATGATCTACTTAAAAGGGCAGAGTACTTAAAGGGGCAACATGCGTCTCTGTCTCACACAGTGAGAGTGTCTGTCACACACACACACACACACTGTGTGGAGTAATTATCCCTATGGTAACTTTTTTAAAATATAGATTATATCTAGGTTTTTGGATTCTACTGGTGGTGCACATCCGCACATTACCTCCATATGGTGCACATAACAAAATTCATTCCACACCTGGATGGAAAAAAATAGAGGGAACACTGCCCAGCATCCCCCTGGACAATACAATCTGTCATTTATACAAGGAAGGAGTAAAAGCAGCAGAATAAGAACACTTCAAAAAAGCAGACTGACAAACTCAGAACTGGTAGGTAAGGTCCCCTGGGAAGAAATGTTAAGGGAAAAAGGAATTCAGGAGAGCTGGCAGTTTCTCAAGGAGACAGTATTAAAAGCACAACTGCAAATTATCCTGATGCAAAGGAAAAAGAGGAAGAATAGTAAGAGGCCAATATGGGCCCATCAGGAGCTCTTTAATGACCTGAAAATCAAAAAGGAATCATACGAAAAGTGGAAGCATGGACAAATTGCTAAGCAAGAGTATAAAAGAATAGCACAAGCATGTAGGGACAAAATCAGAAAAGCTAAACACACATAATGAGTTTACCTAGCCAGGGACATAAAAGGCATTAAGAGGAGGGTCTTTATGAGCAAGAGAAAGACAAAGGAAAGCATAGGTACTCTACTTAGCAGGGAAGGCGAGCTAATAACTGATGACAAGAAGGCTGAGGTGTTTAATGCCTATTTTGCTACAGTCTTCCATAAAAAGGTTAATGGTGACCAGATATACAACACAATTAATATTAACAAGGGGGAAGGAATGCAAGCTAAAATAGAGAAAGAACAGGTTAAAGAATATTTAGATGAGTTAGATGTATCCAAGTTAGCAGGACCTTATGAAATTACCTCTAGGTACTTAAGGAACGAGCTGAAGAAATTTTGAACTATTAGTAATTATCTTTGAGAACTCCTGGAGGATGGATGTGGTACCAGAGGACTTGAGAAGGGAAAACAGGAAAGATACTGGAATAAACAATCAATCTGTAAGAACTTGGAGGATAATAGTATTATAAGGAATAGCCAGCATGGATTTATCAAGAACAAATCATGCCAAACCAACTTTATTTCCTTCTTTGACTGCGTTACTGGTTTAGGATTAGGGAAAAACAGTCGATGTGATGTTTCTTGTTTTTAGTAAGGCTTTTGACACTATCCTATATGACATTCTCATAAGCAAATTAGGGTAATTTCATCTAGCTGTCATCAGGTGGGTGCACAACTGGTTGAAAGACCAAACTCAAAGAGTAATTATAAATGCTTTGCTGTGAAATTGGTAGGGTGGATCTAGTGGGGTCCCACACAGGTCAGTCCCGGGCCCAATACTATTCAATATTTTTATTAGTGTCTTGGATAGTGGAATGGAATGGGGAGTATACTTATAAAATTTGCAAATGACACCAAATTGGGACAGGTTGCAAGTACTTTGGAGGACAGGACTGGAATTGAAAAGAACCTTTAATGGGAGAATAAGTCTGAACAGGATCTTGGAGTTATAGTGGATCACAAATTGAATGAGTCAGTGTGGTGCAGCTGCAAAAAAGGCTAATATTCTGGGATGTATTAAAGGAGTGTTGTAATATGACATGAGAGGTAATTGTCCCTCTCTACTCAGCACTGGTGAGGCCTCAGCTAGAGTACACTGTCCAATTCTGGGCATCACACTTTAGAAGTGGCGTGGACAAGTTGGAGAGAGTCCAGAGGAGAGCAACAAAAGTGATAAAAGATTTAGAAAACCTGACCTATGAAGAAAGGTTAAAAAAAAAATCTAGGCATGTTCAATCTTGAGAAAAGAAAGGGGGGAACCTGATAACAGTTTTCAAATATGTTAATTGCTGTTACAAAGAGGCCTGATCAATTGTTCTCCATGTCCACTGAAGATAGAACAAGTAGTAATGAGCTTAATCTACAGTGAGAGATTTAGAGTAGCTATCAGAAAAGCTTTCTAACTGTAAGGATAGGTACGCTCTGGAATAGGCTTCTAATGGAGGTTGTGGAATCCTCATCATGGGAAGTTTTTAAGAACAGGTTGGAAAACACCAGGCAGGGATGGTCTAGGTTTACTTGGTTGTGCCTCAGCACAGGAGGCTGGACTTGACCGACTTCTTGAGGTCCCTTCTAGCCCTACATTTCTATGAAAATGCCATTATGTTTAGTACTCAGATTTATAAGGTGCTTAGTTGTAGGATTCCAACTAAACCTCCTGGAGAAACTCTAGTGTAGCTGCGATCAGCAGAACTTGGGGATTATTATTATAACACAATAGCAAGTAGAATTCAGAGCCCCGTTGTGGTGGGCTCTACACAAATAACAAGGGTAGTCCCTACTCCAAAGAGCTTTCTGGTTCCCTTCACACTGGAAACATAAATTGGATCAGATCAATGAATGAAATAGCCTTGAGTTCTGTCTGTCTGGAACATAAATGGCATCAGAAGCTAATGGAGAACCTATGCTTCTTTTCTGATACCCAGGCTATTCTCTGGAGGTGTTCCTGGTCTGAAATAAGGAGTTACTGCTTCAAGAGGTCTGGAGATTCCTACAGGTACAAGGTGGGATTCTTGGCTGTCTAGCAAGTCCAAAGTACCTTCTAGACCAATGGAATACTAGGAGGACTTCAACTCTCCCTTTCCCTCTTTTCTGTATCCTTTATGTGAATTGTCTTCAAAGATAGCAGATTCTTCTCTACCCAGGACATTATTTGCATTGCTAAGGACCTTTGATCTCTGGTTACTCCGAGACTTTGGAAGGGATACAAGATAGTCATGCCTCAATGATAAGAAGACTTCCTCTGAGTGCCATAATTGTCTACTACCTAGTTTGTTGCACCTTCCACTGATGCAACTGCTACTGGTCATTGCCATAGAGAGAATACTGGACTCACTGTTCTGCTCCCCTAATGCCAAGTTTGTGAGTTATGCTTTGGTGCTTTTTTTTAAAGAAACACTCTGATAGAAGTGTCAAAATGAACTAAAACAGGGGTTCTCAAACTGGGGGTCCGGACTCCTCAGGGGGTCATGAGCTGTCAGCCTCCACCCCAAACACCGCTTAGCCTCCAGTATTTATAATGGTGTGAAATATATAAAAAAAAGTGTTCTTAATTTATAAAGGGGGAGGGGGTTTCATACTCAGAGGCTTGCTATGTGAAAGGGGGCACCAGTACAAAAGTTTGAGAACCACTTAATTAAAAGGATGTGTACAATGAGATTTTCAAAATGTGTTGCCTAAATACGCTTGCTTCCATTGGAAATATGCAAGAGTGAAAGTTGGGTAGTTTGTATTTACTTGCCCACAAAAGGGCATTCAGATGTGATCTGAGAATGACCTGTAATTTTGCATTGCATCATGTGTATGGCTCTGTGAACTCAAGGAATTCCTGCAGGTGCATTTTAAAAACCCCACATGGGGATGAAAGCTGATGCATGGCACCAGCACTCCTTGCCCTTGGAGATAACTGGCTACTGGGAATCACTCAAGAAATGATTGATGCAATGAAATTTTGGAGCTTTAAATTTTTACCGTTATGGTAAAATTATAGTCACAGTTCTGTCTGTTTTTGACTTCTTGGTGAGCAATTGGAATCAAAAGCTCTCTGATTTTGAACAGTATATAAATCCTTACAGCATCTCTCAAGTTATGTTCTGTTTCTTTTGACTGGGTACTGATTAGCATGTTGTCTATGCATGGACAACGTGCCATGCTGTGACTATTCCCAGCCTCTTGAGATGGGTGCAGAGAAGAAAGAGTCTTGTACAGAAATTGCAAGCTCTTATACCAAAATGCTTTTTGTCTTTCTTGTACTAAGAATCTTCTTGGTTTGAAGAAAAAATTATTGAGATTTCCTTAGAGTCCTCTGGTCCAGATTTTCCCCTCTGCCGGAGGGATAGTCCCTTCCTGGATATCCCTGAATTGTTATGCTGGCTTTGGCGGTGAGGGTTGAGGCTTTTTCAAATGTTTCACACCAACAGCTCCTCACATGTAAGAATGGATGCATTACACGTCCATTTAGGATAAACATTCTTGAGTGTACCATTGTTTCCTTTTAGCCAAGTTAGACCCTATTGTTAGTCACAAATCACATCAAGGGTCTGCCCAAGACAGAACCCAAGACATCTGCCTCCCACCAAGAATAAGGTACTCCTTTGCCACAAAGTAGGCTGTCCTTGCTAAATATGGGCATGTCTATGCAGCAGCTCTGCTGCTGTAGCATTGGAGTGTAGATACTTTTTATGTTGATGGAAGGGGTTTTTCAATGGATGTAGATAATCCAAGCAATGGTAGCTAGACCAATGGAAAAATTCTTTTGGCAACTTAGCCCCATTTACACCAGGGATTAGGTCAGCTGAACTACAGTGCATGTGGTGTGAATTTTTTTACATCCCTGAGCGACAAAGCTGGGGTCAATTTAAATATTAAGTGTAGACTGAAACTATATGAATAACATTTGGTCTGAAAGGCTATAGCGGAGGCTTTGACATTGGCATGTACTGTCATCACTGGGTCTTTTGGAAGGAAGTCACCTTCTGAAGGGGACCATCTTTCACTGAGAGTTACTGCTGCACCAGGTTTAAATTGGGTTTTATATGAACATTTTAGTTTAACATTTGGTTTAATCAGATATCCTCATTTGGATCTTATGACTCCCTCAAAAGGAGGCACTGATGGGAAAACGTGTATCCAATAATGCTTGAAAGGGAACATATAATTACTTCCTTGCAAGCCACTGACTAACATTCTGTCCTAGAAAAGTCTGTAGGATTCTGGGAGATGCGTGCATAGTACTTCTTCCTCTGGCTGTTTACAGAAGGGAGTTAATACAGTATTCAGCCTGGCCTGGGGACCACACAGAGAAGGGGTACTGGTACACATCTTGACTGTGGCAGTAGCTTGCTAGAGGTCTCCAGGAGAATGAAAGGCTACCTGCCTCCCTCACCCCCACCCCACCGCCAGCTAGCACGCAAGTACTAGAGCAGGAGTGGGCAAACTTTTTGGCCCAAGGACCACATCTAGGAATAGAAATTATATGGCGGGCCATGAATGCTCACAAAATTGGGGTTGGAGTGCAGGCTCTGTGGTGGGGCTGGAGGTTTGGGGTGCAGGAAGGTGCTCTGGGCTGGGAATCAAGAGGTTTGGAGGGCAGGAGGGGAATCAGGGCTGAGGCAGGGGGTTGGGGAGAGACTCAGGGGTGCAGGCTCCGAGTGGGGCTTACCTCAAGCGGCTCCTGAAAGCAGCAGCACGTCCCTTCTCTGGTTGCTACGCAGAGGCATGGCCAGGTAGCTCTGCGGTGCACTGCCCTGTCCGCAGGCAGCCCCCCTGCAGTTCCCATTGGAGTGCATAGGAGCCAGAGGGGGGCCATGCTGCGTAGAGTGGCCCCCGACCTTGCTCCTGGGCTGGAGCGCCAGAGGGGGGCCATGCCGTGGCTTCCAGCCCGTGGGCCGTAGTTTGCCCAACCCTGTACTAGAGGAGCAACCTAATATCACTTTGGGCTTTACTCAGTAGATTAGAATCATTTTGAACATATGAAGGAATTTCTCACGTACCTCGCTGTAATCCCTTGAGGATGCAGCTTCATGAGTGGAATCTTCATGTACCTGTTCTGGTCAGTCTTCCTGAAGTGCTCTTAAGGCTTTAATGCGGAGCCAGCCTTTGGAGCAGGAGAGTCGAGACCCCTCCTCATCTTTCAGAATCAGAGACCCTTTCCCTGCCAGAGTAAGGGTCTTTGGGCTGAAAGCCAGACAAGCACAATCCCCATTAGACTGCACCTGCAAGCTGAGGCAGGCTTGCACAGGAGTGAAGGCTTATGGAAGGGCAGTAACTCTGGGCTTGTCTACACTACCAGTTAAGTCGATTTAACTTTAACATCGCTCAGGGGCATGAAAAAAAAGTCACTCCCCTGAGTGATGCAAGTTAGATGGACTTGAAGCGGTGTCTACATGTTATGTCGGCAGGAGATGCTCTCCTGCCAACACAACTTCCACTTTTCCTTGAGGTGGAGTAATTAAGCCAACTAGAGCATGCTCTCCTATCAGCACAACGCTTCTTAGTGCATTGATACAGCTGTGCCAATGTAATGCGGTAGAGAAGACAAGCCCTTGGATACAAACACTGCGGGAACCTCTGTATAGGAGGAAAGGTCCAGAACTCCCCAGGGGGAAGAGGCAAAGGAGAAGGGGTTCAATATCTTATTTTTCACTCCATGTGTTCATTTACAATACTAATTCCTTTTGCCTTTTTGGGCCCAGAGTCTGGGGTTTGGGACCCACTTCAGTTTCAGCGTGTGTATGTGCGTGTCCCCAGATTCTTTAGTTTAAGGGGATTTCCCTCTCCAGTCCAGGGAGGGAATGGAGCCCCTCATTGGATAGATAGATTTCTCATCTTCAGAGACTTTCCCCCTGAAACCTCAGAAGCTCCTGATCAGGCTTTTTTGTATTGGAGTCTTGGCTCTTCAGGCTAGGGTGGAGATCTGACATGCTAGTCTGACTGAGCTCTGTATCCTGGCAGTGGGAGGGTTGGCTGGGAACATGCTAGTCATAATTCTCTTTCTGTAGAGCTTGTAAATATTGCCACACATAGGGAATATGGCTGAGATTTAAGCCAGGTGCTTGTAGGACAGCTTTGCACTACCAGAGTGGGGAAAGAGGAGTCTGACAGAGAGGTCCTGCAGCACCACATCCATATGGTTGAAATCACCACATTGTTATCTACCCAAAGCAAGGGGAGAAGTTACAACTGCCCAAAACCAAATAAAAATGAAGGTTTTAAAACAAAATGGTCAGAAGAAATTACATGCCAATTTGTTCAACTACTGGAGGCAGAAAATCTTGTTGCCTTAGCTGAAGGGCAGTTTGGTCCTAGAGACTCCAGCAACAACACTGGCCTACCTCTGAATTCCTTACGTGGGGGGTATTACCTCATTAGTAACGAATGAGGAGCAAAGCAACGGAATTGTAATATCTTGAGATTTCACATTGGGTACTCCCACATCTGTGGTTCAGAAAGAATCCAGCAAAAGAGTGGGGGATTTAAAGCTTTATTTATAGAAATAGTGAACTGCATTAATAGCAGCAAGATTTGCATTGTATTTAAATTCAGCACTAATAATAGGTTAATATTTATTTACATTTAAGTAATATTTAAACCACGACACGCTAAATACAGCTGCAGTTTTAGAGCAGAAAGGACAGACATACAAAAAACAAAACAAAAAAATTAGACAGACTCAATAGTAAAAAAATGTCACGATTAATTATTTTGTTCAGACCACTCAGGTGGATTTAGTCCAATGGTGAATTAGAATTTCTTAATCTGATTGGCTGGAAGATTGGATTTGTCCAAGTCATCAAAGTATGGATGGTTCAAGGCCATTTTGCCAGAGATTCTTTTTGCAGGATCATAAATTAACATTTTCTGGGGATAAAAATAGTTTAGTTATGAAATGTAAATGAACTTAGTTCTTTGTAAAGCATGGTTGAACTTTATCTGCCAATACTTTAATAAAATAGAAAAAGGAGTTCTCCTATATGCAAGGACTTCCAAGCTCACTTTGACTAGGAAGCTTCAGTTTAAAAGGTATTTCAACCTACATCTTAAATACAGCACTTCTTAGAACTTCAAAACATGAGACAAATGCATTCATTTGCCCTCTGGTTTAGTAACCAAGCCACTATGTTTGGTAGTTCACCTATTTGCATTAAGCATGGTTTTAAAAGTAACTCTGGGTACCTCAGCCTTTGCCTTAGATTTAGTTTCCGGATAATGCAGCATTAACACCCTGCAGGATGTTATCAAGAATTCCACGCTTTTTAAGAAGTGCATTAATAGGCAGAATAGTCCAAGTTTGTTTCCCTAAATTCAGTATTCTTAAATAGATGTGAAGTTGACAGTCAATGTTTGAGCTAATACATATAAAATACTCTTAACTGCTCACTCATATGCACAAATACAATGTGAAACTCAGTTTGAGAGGTATGCAAGTGTGTTCAGTGTAGATGGGGTTAAGACAAACGAGGGATTTTTTTGTAAACAGCTTAAGACTGAGAAAATGGCAAGGTTTTTCTCCAATAGAACAAAGATTAAAAATTCAGCACAGACGTTACATACAGTGTATTAGTCTCCCCCCCAACCCCAGTTTTAGTACTAATGAGAAAAGGAAGCATTTTAGTTACGATGGCATTCAAGGGCCTTCTAGGCCACATAAGGAACCATTCAAGTTAGATAAAAACTTAAACTCAACTGGACTACTTTGTAGTATGCCAGTCCCAAAACTAAGACAAGCCTATGCAGGGCATGGGTCTTTCCTTTGCTGTATCCTCTTTTCAGTTAAAAGGTATGCTTTTGATAGGGAAATCCCAAAGCTCCACCTACCACTTCCCTCCCAACTTCTCTCTCTCTCTCTCTCCATGTTACCAAGGAAGACAAGGAGTAGTGCCTTCAAAAGAGTCAATTCAGATTCTGGAAGACGGACAGACGGATAATGGAGGGTCAAGGTACCCACTTCAAGACAGCAAGTCCTTGAATATTTTAAAAATGTAATCATTGTCTCTATTGGGAGGTCTCCCACTTTGAATTTCCAAGCCCTGAACTTCATTTGGCTAAAAACAGTTCTATAAAATAGAAATGTAAATATTGCTTCTGGCTTTAGAACTTGTGTATCATGTTTTAGCCCTAAACAACATGTTACAGCTCAGTTACATCTCTGAAAATAGGGTTTTCTAATGAACACTGACAACCTATATTAGTTAATTTTGGGAGTTGATGCACTTATGGGGAAAAAAAACATCTACAGAGTAACCTCAGAGTTACAGACACCTTGGGAATGGAGGTTGTTCATAACTCTGAACAACATGTTATGGTTGTTCTTTCAAAAGTTTATAACTGAACATTGACTTAATACCTCTTTGAAACTTTACTATGCAGAAGAAAAATGCTGCTTGTATCCAGGTTAATTTAAATGAAACAAGTACAGAAATAGTTTCCTTACCTGGTCAAATCTTTTTTTAATCTTGTCTTTATTTAGTAGTTTACATTTAATACAGTGCTGTACTGTATTTACTTTTTGTGGGGGGTGGGGGGGTGCTTTGATCCTGCTGTCTAACTGTGTATAGCAGGGGTTGGCAACCTTTCAGAAGTGGTGTGCCAAATCTTTATTTATTCACTCTAATTTAAGATTTCTCGTGCCAGTAATATATTTTAACCTTTTTAGAAGGTCTCTTTCTACAAGTCTATAATATATAACTAAACTATTGTTGTGTGTAAAGTAAATAAGGTTTCAAAATGTTTAAGAAGCTGCATTTAAAATTACATTAAAATGCAGAGCCCCCCCAGACCAGTGGCCAGGACCCAGGCAGTGTGAGTGCACTGAAAATCAGCTTGCGTGCTGCCTTCGGCACATGTGCCATAGGTTGCCTACCCCTGGTGTATAGGCTAGGAAACCTTTTAACACATACATTAATATCCACTAAGTTTTCAGGGCAGTATTTTTCAATCCTGGCATCAAAGAGTGCTGCGACCTCATGCGCCAAGTCACAACGCCACTCGCTCAAATTTGGACTGGCTGCCCCTTCATTATTATGTTCTGCTTGTTTTACATTAGAAGTCTGAGTACTCTAAGCTGGAAGACTGATGACTGCAGAATTAGTTAAATACCGATCACACAAGAGAGATTTTAAAAATCTCTATTACTAGTGATATTACAGAGAAAGGAAGCCCTTGTTAAAGATTCATCACCCTTGCTCTTTCATTTAATGTTTTTGTGCTCACAGGTCATCCTAAAAAAAAAAAAAAAAAGTGAGGGAAGACCAAGGACGTCATATCAATTTAAGCTATACTGATGCAGCGAATCTATAGTAGGGATTTGTAGGAGAACTACACACTACCACTGCCAAGTCCTGTGAAACAAAGTTTGTTTCACCTTTACTGTTCCACAGAGGTATTAAGATCAATGTCTCAAGCTTCAGGAAAAAGTTGGCACTTGGTTCCCTCCCCCGCCATTTGAAATGCAGGTCTTCCCTCCCTTCTTTGTTAGAGGGAGAAAAATCCCAGGAGGCTATGAATAGTTACATCACACAGGGCTGCAACCTGAGCTGCAGCCTTTCATCCCCACTAAGAGAATAAAGGATGCCAAGTTTACTAAAGTTGTCCAAGAATCCTAGGTTACATCATTATTGATTTCTAAAGATTTTGCTAAGGCCCTCCAAAGAGGCAAATGAGAACCTGATATTTTCCATATGAAAAAGTAGAAAAAGGCAGGAGTCTTCCCCCCATTCTCCCCAAGAGTTTAAGCCAGTCTTTTACAGATTGTAAAGGATAGGGGAAGGGTTGGGCTTGCAGTTTTAAGTATGACAGACTGAGGAATTGGTTTCGAAATGTACAAATGGTTTTGAAGTTTCCTTAAGGAAAAAAAGAAAAAAAAGCCGTAATTCCAGCAGTACAATTCCACTAACCAAATATTGGTTCAATATAACTTTAAAAGTTCCATCAGCAGGTACATCGCTCGCTAAACACACCTGATTACCATCCAAGTAATGAGCAGGGTGGCCCCAGCATAATTTGCAAGATCAGAACACAAGGTGGCTATGAATTCCTCTTGTTGTGTAAAGAACTGAACGAGTCCAAACATGGCAGAGAAGCTGAATCTTTTGGCCCAGAGGTAAGGGTGCAAACAAAACACTCAATAGATCTTATTCAGAAAAGTCCAAGCTAAAGGATGACTCAAGATAAATAGAATGCTATAACAAACTGTAATTTGGCCAAGAAACTAGGAATTCAATGTACAACCCGGAAGTATTTAAAACTTCAGGTTTAAGTTGTCTCTGAGTCACTAATAAAAAACAAGCTCTGGCTGCCCTCCTGCTTACCGATAGCTATGAAGGTGAGATCAAGAGATTATTTTAATAGTCCAGAGACCAAAGTTTGCTATCCATTCTGCTTCCTTGATGGATAGCAAAGTGTGCTAATTAGGCACAGTCACTAAACTCCTAGCAAGCTGCCTGCATGTCCCTTATTATTGCAGAGTTTGAGCACCTTTGAATTATAGTTGTACCAAGCTGGATTAAGTTGGTTTTAGATACCTTAGAAGACACCAGGTACTTTTAACCCCCAATAACCTCCTTAAGAAAAAAACTTTGAAGAAAAAGCCACTTACAGAGAGTAAATCTAGTCCATCTTCATCTAAGTTTTTGACATGAGACGCCAGACTGCCAGGTTTCCACTTGGGGAATGTGTTCTTATAGTCTTGCAAGGATTCCACTTCGGGCCACACCTCATTGTTGGGTGTCCCTAAAGCTCTACACAAGAATAAGCAATGAGCTGATAATTTGTATTCGAGCAATTGTAATGCATTATTAGAATGTTAGTGCAGAGTATAGCTTCATAAAGCATTCTTTGCGCTATGTATTTAGCAAAGATTTTAAAGATTTAGTGTTAAATACCTGAAGATTCTGAAGAGTTGATCAATTTCAGAGTCTCCATGAAAGAGTGGTTTCTTAGTTGCAATTTCAGCAAATATGGTACCAATGCTCCAGATATCTACAGGAGTTGAGTAACGAGCAGATCCTAGCAACACCTCTGGAGATCTATACCACAGTGTCACTACCTATTGCACAAGGAAATTCTTATTTGTAATTTATAGTTGCATTAAATCTTACAGCTTGTTGTACAAAAGTATGGCTCCTCATCTTCCAGAGGGAAAATTGTTCCGAATATATTAATTTTTAATAAAATATAACCAGAACTGTTGCCAACTAAACTACAAGTGGAACTTATTGATTTATTTGGAATAGCACTATCTGCAATAATTACATCCTGCTCTCTTTGAGGAGTGGATATATTTGCATGTTTATCAGCAAGGAACAAACTGATTTAAGTATTTTTGTTAGCATTTTGACAGAAACAGTCAAACTCTGTATGTTCGTTGTGATCTGTGGCAGAACTCCCTTTGATTCCATTGATTTTTTTAGGTGTTGTAGTTCAGAGCACCTCAGGGTAAGTGGACATAATAAACTTGGAAAAGTCAGTTTAAAAGTTATAGTACCACCTACTCTCAAGATTCATCCCTCACCCCCACCATTTGTGGTATTACAACCACACTGTTGTCACACTTACCAAAACGTGTCTATCAGAGTAAAAAAGAGACACGACTATAGTGAAGCTACCACTGTCAAATGCACAAATTGAAATTGAAAAAGTAGTCTCACTGTTATAGTAATCTTTTTGAAATGTAATTTTAAGATAAAGTTTTCAGAATAATGATTTTCTTAGTTGACAGTATCCTTTTAGCTACTTCATATTAGTAGTTAGCATTTCCTCAAAGAAACTATTCATGAACTGGAATGTGAGTTATTTATTATCACAGTGCCTACAAGCCTTAGTTGTGTCAGTTATGGAAAAAAAGCCACTGCAATTCACTTACCTCATGTGTATATACCCGGACAGGGATCCCAAAGGCTCGGGCCAGTCCAAAATCTGCTAATTTAATTACTCCTTTATCATCTATTAACAAGTTTTGAGGCTTTAAATCTCTGTGCAGAACCCTTCTTGAATGACAGAATACAATACCTTGCAAGATTTGATACAGGTAACTCTGTAGGAGTGAAATACGAGAAGGGAAAATTTTTAAATTACCTTTACTGCAAACTACTGTTCTGCATCATGTGGCACTATTTGCTAATGTCAGATCTGCCACTAGAGTTGACATACTATAGAAATGGTCAGTCAAGAGCCATAACGTTGAAAACAGTAAGTAAACTTTACAAAATTCTCTTCATGAAGGCAACATTGTTATGATCAATGCAAAAGAGATGTGTAAGAGATGTTTATTATTAAAATGCTTGTATTAGAACTAAGTCATTTTTATGCTTTGAAATACATCTATATAAATTTGACAGTACACTAGACAAAGAGTGTCAGATTTAAGATTCAGAAGGTCCACTCCTTAACGATACCAGCAAATTGTTCTCGAGTCTCCCCTCCTCAGGAGTGAAAGGAAAGAAACATCAAAAGCAGTCATGTAGTTTGAAGTATTATTTAAACAAAAAACAAAGAAACAAATGACAGATAACGTGCTCTTTCCATATATATCTTTAAAATACAAGAGGAAGTTTATAGTGACACAGTTACTATATTGACTCCTTACCTTAACAAGCATGGAATCTACATACTGGCCAGATGGAATAGAGTCCAAATATTTTTTGAGATCCATAGAAAGGAATTCAAAGATGAGGTACAGTCTTGAATCTTGCATAAGCACATCCTGAAGACTAATGAAAAATATATCTATGATACATTAACTCACTACTATACTTCCCCTGAACGCCTTACACAGATGCAAGCTGACATTACTTCTCAAGCACTTTTCCAAGAATCTCAGCTGGGGAAATGCTAAGCAATTCCAAGCTCTGAGGCTTTTCCTCCACATTGTCACAAAGTCACTTGGCTTTCATCTGAGCTGGCACAAATCAGGGTTATTTAGCCTCTCTGCAGTCTCAAGCAATGAGATTCAGTGCAGTTTGGGAGATCAGGCACATGTGAAATTATTAATGAAACTGGTAGTGCCAGGCCAACATGAAATTAAGAATTCAATCTTCTAGGCAGGAGGAAATAGTGCTCTAACGTCATCCAGAAAAAGATTCTGGGAAGCAGAGAGAAGCAGATCCCTGTCCTTTGAGTGTCTCTCTTTTTAAAAATGAGAAACAAGGTAGTAGATAGTGCAACTTTTGAAAATAAGTAAAGGCCCTATCCAACTTCCACTGAAGACAATTACTTCTGTAGGAGTTTGATCAATGCCTAAATTACTATATTATGGGCCCAATCTCACTGAGCTCTACAGAAACAGACTCCTATTTCAGTGGGGCTCCATGTAGACAGCTCAATGAAAGATTAGAACCTAAAATAGAACTTGTAATTTAGCGTTTTTTATGCTCCTCTTCAAAAATAAGAACACACAATGTGGATTGTGATTTGAACCCACACACAAGACAAAAAGACATCTTTAATCTTAACTGGTGAGCATATCTATCAACTAAAGCCCCAGTTAAGCCAAATAGGATCTGTATACCCTATGAGGAATAAGTGAATATTTTAGAGGCAAAATATATTAAATGGTTTACTAAGGTCAAGCAATTCTACTATAAATTCAAAGATTTCCAATACCCAATATTTTAATTACAACTCTCAGATTTGTACTAATTATGAAAGTGCTCCATCAAACAGCTATATATGCTAGAATATCTGCTGCAAAAACAAAGCAAACCCTTCAGACAGCCAGGACTCAAGCAAAACCACGTTAGTGGTCAGTCACTAGGGTTAGGTAAGTTACTTGCAGTTTTGAAGTAGCAGGTGATCCTCATGGCTCACTGAAGAAAGGCAGCATAAACGGATTCCAGAAGGGAGCCATAAAATCATAGAAATGTAGGGTTGGGACCTCAAAAGTTCATCTAGTTCAGCACTTTGCACTGAAGCAGGACCAAACACCCTGACAGGTGTTTGTCTAACCTATTCTTAGAAACATCCAATGATGGGGATTCCACGGGTCTCCCTTGGAAGCCTATTCCAGTGCTTAACTATACTAATAGTTATAAAAGTTTTTCCTAATACCAAACCTAAAAGTCTCCCTTGATGAAGATTAAGCCAATTACTTCTTGTCCTACTTTCAGTAGGCATGGAGAACAATTGATCACTATCATGTTTGTAACAACCTTTACCATATTTGAAGATTTATCAGGTTCCCATTCAGTCCCCCCCCCCGGAAAAAAAATGCCTAATTTTAACTTTTCCTTATAGGTCCGATTTTCTAAACCTTTTATAATTTTTGGTTGCTCTTCTCTAGACTCTTTCCAATTTGTCCACATCTTTCCTAAAATGTGGCACCAAGAACTGGGCCTAATATTCCAGCTGAGGCTTCCCCAGTGCCAAGTAAAGCAGGACAATTACGTCCTGTGTCTTACATATGACACTCCTGTTAATACACCCCAGAATATTAGCCTTTTTTACAACTGCATCATATAGTTGACTTGTTCAATCTGTGATCCACTATAACCCCTAGATCCTTGGCAGCAGTACTACCATTTAGCCAGTTATTCCCTGTTTTGTAGTTGTGCATTTGAGTTTTCCTTCTTATGTGAAATACTTTACACTTGTCCATATTGAATTTCATCCAGTTGATTTCCATTTCTCTTCAGCTGGAAAAAGGATAGCTATGCTGTACAGATTCCAAAGTGACAAATGAGAATCTTGGAAGATTCCCAAAGTGGTGGGTGGAGGAGGGAGAGGGAAGAAGAGCAGAAAGACACTAAGTAATAAGGACGTGCAGAGGAAAAAAAATCATTATCGGGGGCTGTATGGAAGATTTGTAGCTATGAGAAATTCAGTCTGAAGCAAAAGCAAGACCCTCCTCTTTCACTAGAGTGTTTAGTAATCATATTTGACATGGGAAGAGAGAGGGAGTCCGTCCCAACAGAGAAATTGGCTTAAATCTGAGAATATTGCATGCATACCAGACTATATTGGGATGGTGTAGCTCTTTTAGTAAAGAAATTTCCCTGATTGCTGTACTGGGAACACCTTCTTCCTCACTTTCTAGTCGAATTTTCTTCATGGCAACCACCTGGCCTGTGGATTTGTGTCGACCCTTATATACAACACCATAGGTACCTAACCAAAAAAAAAAAAAAAAAGTTGGCATACACTAAACCACACTGTGAACTTTTAAGAACAGATCAAGTCATGTTTAGTCATTTCAGATGAAACAAGGCTTTGTTCTATATAAAGAATCACTGCAGTGAAACCAGACACTTCAATCTGGATAAGGTTAGTATTTCATTTTATTCATTTTCTGTATCTACGCTATCAGTGATGTTTTATGTGCTGCATGCCAGAAATGGCTAGTGCCATTAATGTTTGGGCAGCTGGGAAAGCCAGATTAAAATTTTGGGATTACTTCCACAAGTCGAATTCTGAGCCATATAGAGAGTATTTAAATTTTGAGGAAGCTAGTTTGTTTTAAACTGGGATTTTTGTACTTTAGTTCATAATAAAGTTAGCTTTGTTACACTAAAATGAAAGTTGTACAAAGGGATATTGTTAAAAGGTGGCCTGTTTTCATACTTTTCTTGAAGCATTTTTAGTTCTTTGCTTTTTAAATTGAGCTGATACACACGAAAGATTAAAGTTCTTTAACAGGAAAACAAACCCATATTTTTTTAAAGATCTTTGCATACATGTTTATGTAATACTTCAGAAGGCACATAACTTCATACAGTACAGTATGTAAGTGTTTTACAACAGTGATTTCCCATAACAAGCAGATTTATAAAAGTGAATAGACTCTAGGTTTAGCCATTCTCTCTCATAAGGCCCGAGACAATTTGTTGCAAAGTCTTATTAGGCCAAAGAACTTGGTGCAAAATCTCAAGTCTACATAAAATCTGGAGTTTATGGAAAGACTGTACATAATCTTCTACTTTATAAAGTGATCCCTAACTGCGTAAACTAACTTTAATTAAAGCACAAAGAATGTGGATAATACTTGCACAGAGGAATTCAATACGTAGCACAAAAGTGATCTTCTTCCACAGTAACATGCTTTGTGCGTGCATTACAACAGACTAACGTTACTTCTGCACAGCAGTGCCATTGACTTAGCATCTTCATAGTTAAATGAAAGATATCAGATCATACCACTTCCATGGGCAGGATGTAGTCCAGAGCCAGGATATCACAGAAACTGATACTACTTTTCTTCTACATGTGCCCCCAGAAGAGAATGTAAACAGGACACAACTGCTTTTATGCCACAGCACAATCTGTGGGACAACCAGTGCATCAAATTTTAAGGGAGCCAAAAGGTCTTGAACTGTAGAGGCAGACATCAAAGCCTACAGTCTATTCTCCCACTCTAAGGGTTAGGAGTGGAATACAATCGGAGATGCACAGAGATAATCCTCAACATGAATGCAGGCAACTGACACCACAGGTAGGAGGTTGCACTTACTCCATTGGCACCATACCAAGATGCTTGAATGCACCTGTGCACTTATTTTGATGAGCCACAGAGTCATCTTGTCAGATCTCACTTTGTAGATCTATACAGACTCATCCAGGAGCTTAAGTGTACTAAGACTTTACATAGCAGCAGAATAGCTTCCTTCAGTGTCTAACAAATTGATAAGTCAAATTACATAGTGCAAAGGATCATCAAAAAAGTGCTACTCACCTTCACCAATCTTCTCTATCTTTGTGTAGTCATCCATTGCTATTTGTTAGGACTAGCCTTGAAATGGGGAGGTGGGGGGGCAGAAGGGGGAAGAGACAACAAAACCAGAGGTAAGTAGCTGCTATCCTAAAGCAGAATACAAAGGGACCATTGAATATATGGCTTGTCCCAGGACACCAATATACATTATATAGTGAGACATTAGATTAGTTTGGGAAGGTTCTGAATGTGCACATGAGCTTTGTATCCTGCTTAAACTTGGATTCATCCAACTCAGTTATGACAAAGTAGCAGGGAAGACATTTCCCTTACTATTCACACCTCCACAACAAAGCAAAAAACCCCCAACCAGTGTTTATTCAGGGTTCCAACCACTCACAACAGCGTAAGGCTTTAGGATAGGTGGTGGAGGTGCATAACAGGGATGCAGTGATCTCGAGACAAGAAGTTACTGTTAAACAACTATAGTTCTTTGAGTGTTGCCTCTGCACATTCACACTTGAGAGCTAAGAGTTGGGAATTTTCTAGTTGTGTCCACAGGGGTCAGTCACCCTTCCTCTCATAACATGGTCAGAAGATATAAATGGGAGAGTGGCTCCCCAACCACCCCATAGGGATGGTCTACACTGGGGGCAGAAGGGAGGGGTCGATGTAAGATACGCAACTTCAGCTACGGGAATAGTGTAGCTGAAGTCGACGTTATCTTATTTCGACTTACCTCAGGTCCTCACAGTGCGGGATCGACAGCTGCGGCTCCCCCATAGACTCCGCTACCGCCGCTCCCCCTGGTGGAGTTCCGGAGTCAACGGGAGTGCGTTCGGGGATCGATATATCGCGTCTCGTCTAGACGCAATATATCGATCCCTGATAGATTGATTACTACCCGCCGATTCGGCGGGTAGTCTGGACGTACCCTTAGTTTCTTTTGATTGCTGATATGAGGGCAGGCTTACACCACAAATGGAAATAGTCAGAGATGCCCTCAAAAAAGAAAAATTGCAGTTTTTGTATGTAAATAGTGGGGGGGGGGGGGGGAGGTCAATTTTTTCTCTTTTTTTTTTGCTTCGCATTTGACAGCACTTTACAGTGCTACCAGCAAGGGCAGTGAAATGGTTGGACACCAGCAGGAGGAACAAACAATGAACAGGAAGGAGGCAGGAACCTCAACAGTAGGGAGGAGAGTGAAACAGATTTGGGAGTGAAGAGGGAATAATGGGAAGCATAGGAGAGGCTGCCCCAAGACTGCTCCCCACAACGCACTCACTCAACGGTCCTGTCTCCTTCTTTCTCAAACTCATCCAATTCACTCACAGTAAAGAACTTGTACTTCTATACTTTAATAATCTGACATTTACTCAATAGAGATATATGAATATTTTCTCTAATACACAGTAAAGTAAGGCCCCTAACATATTTGCTTTGAAAAGAACGTGTCACAACAGTAAAAACCTCAAGCACCACTACTGTCCTAGACTAAGGTGAAGGTAGAGGGGGAAGGATACTGGGATGCGTTTAAACACATGATGGGGATGTCACGTGTAATTTTCTGTACAACTTCTCAAACCATTTCATTTGACACTGCTAAGCAGAGACATTAAGTTTGGAAAGGATTTAATGTATCATTATTGGCATTTACAGTAACTCCTCACTTAAAGTCATCCTGGTTAACGTTGTTTTGTTGCTGATCAATTAGGGAACATGCTCATTTAAAATTGCGCAATACTCCCTTCTAACATTGTTTGGAAGCCACCTGCTTTGTCCACTGCTTGTAGGAAGGGCAGCCCATTGCAACTCCCTGCTCCCCTAAGTTGCCTAGTGCCGCCCAGCAAGCTCTCAATCAGCAGTTCAGCTGTCCCTCCCCCGACTGCCATGTGCTGCTCCTGCCCCCTGCCTTGGAGCTGCTCCCAGAGACTCCTGCTTGCTGTGCAGGGGGCAAAGCAGGGGGGCTAATGTCAGGGTGTCCCCTCCCCCCTGCTCCTGCTTACCCCTCCTCCATATAGAGCAAGGAGGGGACATGGACGGAGAGAGTTTGGGGCAGCAGCTGCTGTCTCAACTTCCTGATCCACTTAAAAAGACAATGCACTTAAGAGTGGGTCAGCTTACTTAAAGGGGCAGCGTGCATCTCTCTCTCCCCCACACACAAGGTGTGTGTCTCTCTGTCTGCTATGCTGTCTCCCCTCCCTCCTGATCCTGCTGCCTTGATGAGAGGCTACATTAACAACAATGTGTTAACCCTTGAGGGCTCAGCGGAGTGCTAGTCCAACATTTAGGGCATTCCCTAGAACTATCCCTCCCTCTTCCACCCTCTAACTTCACCACCTCAATCAAGCTTCACAATCATCATAGCTCTGAACAGTATTAAATTGTTAAAACTTATACTGTGTGTATATCTATAGAATATATAGCTTTTTGTCTGGTGAAAAAAATTTCCCTGGAACCTAACCCCACCTATTTACATTAATTCTTATGGGGAAATTGGATTTGCTTAACATCGTTTCGCTTAAAGTCGCATTTTTCAGGAACATAACTACAACGTTAAGCAAGGAGTTACTGTACTTGATTTACTCTGATACAATTTTATAATGAAGTAAACAGTTAAATCTGTAGATGGGGAAGGAGAATCAGGCTCATGAGTGAGTACTGTTCAAACAACTTTACTACAACAATGAAATGAAGATTGTTTTCACACGGATGTGGTAATAGTACATCCTTAACACAAGTTATTTCAAGAGCTCACAAATAAATTTCTACATAGTTTGACAGCCTCATTCTCTGAAGTCTTCTAGAGGAAGACTTTTTTTTTATTAGAATGTCTTGGGGTGGCTATGAGGTTGGTAACCTGATCACCCAACTCTTTAATTCAGGTGGTGGTGGTGGGTTTAAAAAGTAAGTAATACTGCCCAAAGACAATTTTACTACAAACACATGAGAACACAGTAAAAGAAAAACTCTTTGGGGCAGAGGCCTTTCCATCCTGTGTCTATATACCATGAATTCCTACAGTGTTTTTATACAAAGTTACCACATTAACATTCATATAGTGTTTTTAAATAATGTTACTAGTTAGATTATGAAAACTGAAAGTGTTTGAAGATGCACTATCAATCTGACAGTTTAAAGCAGTCATTCCGATGCTATTTCTGCCCAGGAATCCTAATGCCAGTTTACGGTTTTATTTACATTTTCCTAATTTAACTCTTGCTCTTCTGTGCTGTTGTATTAGAAAAACACACCACACACAGGAAGCTTTCTAGGAGCAGGGAAAGAGTGAAGCTGACTATAAACAAATGCTCAAAGACGACAAACTAAAGTATTTCCCCTTTCTAATCTCTGTCAATTAACAGTATTTGGTCATTACTTTTTATCTACTAGCAGTGAGTTCAGACAGAAGTGTGTTAGTTTTAGGGTGCTCCACTTAGTGTCTAGTGTATTTGTCAGCGATTGTGGTGTTTGTTTACCTTCGCATGGTATGAGCTAGAGAGCTTAATTTTTTTGTTCGAAATTTCCGTGCCTCGTTGGCCGGATGTGGTTACAAGTAAGGCCAGGGATTTAGCGTCTTTCAAAAGAAAGAGTGGACTTTAAAATTTTAAACACATCCCTACTGCTACATTTCGTTAATATGGGTGCATTTAACCTATGAAACGGTGGTGCAATTTACTCCTAATCTTATTAACAGTTTCCTCTGCCATTAACCCCAGGCAGGCCGGACGCTGCAGCGCTGCGCTGCAGAGCTACCAGAGGCATGAGGTGAAACAGGACACAGAGGCTGCCCTTGCCAGACAGCTGCCAGTGCCCATCGCCCTTGCAGCCGCCACCGGCTCTTTCGCTGCTTGCACGGAAATAAAGGGAGGCGATTCCCTTCGCCCTTGCGCGGCCCAGCGCCAGCCACCCGCTCTCCAGCCCGCCATCCTGCCGGCGGGGCCGGGGCCCTTTCCTCACCCACTGCCCATCCCCCGCTCAGGACGGGGGGAGAGGGGGGAGAGGGGGGACCGATCCCCCGATTCCTGCCCGTTTCCCGGCTAGAAACCCCCTCTCTCCTGCAAGCCCCCTCTGCCCAGAGGGCTCAGCAGGCGGAGAGGCGCCCGCCTCCCAAACACCCCCCGGTACAACCCCCCCGCACCTCACCGGCCCGGACCCCGGCCCCGCACCTCCACCCGACCCTGCACCTCACCTCACGCAGCGGGCCCCGGCTCGAGCAGCCGCTCGCTCGGTCACTCACCTCCCTCCCTTGCTGCAGGAACAACCCCACACAGCGAGGCTCGGAAAGAGGACGCTGCAAGCGCCTGTGCGGGGTCGATTCGAACTAACCGCGCCAAGCCGCCCCCGCTCCACCAATAGCGTCCCGCCGAGATATTCAAAGCGGCCAATCATCAGGCACCCCTGGGCAGGCGCCAAACACAAGCTGAAAGGCGGTCTCCGGGAAGAAGCGCGGCTGGGCTCGTCAACCTGAAAATGCTTTTGAGTGTCCTACTGATTTCTAATACAAAGGCAAGGAGCAGGTATTGTAACGTGGGCGGGTCCTTTCAATACTCAAGAAAGTCTTATTGGTACTTCCACCAGCATTTACAGGTGCCAAGGCTCTTTGCTTTGGGCTTTATTTAAAGAGAGTCTTTAAAGTCTGCCCCTTCTGGGATGAAGGATTTTCCTGGGTGTTTCAATGAGACATTATCAATCTGCCTCATACTTTTTGTAATTTTTGTGAATGATCACAGCCCCCCACATCAGTCATAGGCCAGATAAATGCAACAAATTAGTAATGGAGATGCCAGCTATATTCCCTGGATCCCTTCCTCTATCATGCTCATCAGTGTAGGATCTGACACCTCCCAATCAGTGATCTTTGCAGCATCCCTAAAGTTGGACAATATTGTTACTCAGTAAAATGCTTGCAGACTGTTTAGACTGATGCACCCATCTATGTGCATTCCTTGAGACCATCCTTTGGCACATAGAATCATAGAACCATAAGGTCAGAAGGAGCTGCAAGGGTAATCATGCTGTAAAATGCTCAGAGAGATTAGAGAGGCTAGAAAAACAGAAAACCCAATAACAATGGTGCATTTCAACTATCTCCACATTGTCTGGGAACATGTGACCTCAGGACAGGATGCAGAGATTAAATTTCTAAACACCATTAATGACTGCTTCTTGCAGCAGCTAGTCTCGGAACCTAAAAGGCAGAAGTGACTTGTGGGGTGGGTCATGTCCCCCCCCCTGCAATTTCTGCCAAGGTTTATATCCACTGGAGACATCTGACTCCTCCCCAGCTGGCTGCTATATGAAATGTATAGACAACTTCTCCCCTCCTCACACAGACCTGGGCTGGGCAGACCTGCTGTGGAGCTCCCGCTGGGTGGGTAGGGCATTTGGCAGCTGGGCTCCAGGCTCACTTGCTGCTCTGGTCAGCATCCACAGCACCTCTCTCCCACTCATCTCCCCTGCACGCTGTTGGCTCCTGCCCCCTCCCACATGCACATAGCTGGTGCTAGCCCTCAGTGCCAAGCTCCTCATTTAGGCGTTTGCCCTGCGTCCCGACCCATGCTTGGTTGGGATGCAATTTGTCCCGATATTTTGCGACACTTTGCTTTTTTTTTTTTTTTTTTGCTCTCCCTCCCCCCCCCCCCCCCCCCATGTGTCCCGATATTTTCTTCCTCTCATCTGGTCACCCTATCATTCCCATCTTCCCTGCACACAGATGGCTCCTGCCCTTCCCCCCAGTACATAGCTGGGTGTAGGAGTGCAGCTCACATCTGGTTCCCACATACAGCTGGCTTTGGCCCAGCTGCCTGCAGGCTCAGAGTGGTTCCCTCACAGCTACAGCCTCTCCCTGACCCTCATGCATGCAGCTCACTCTACGCTTTTACTGCCAGTTCCTACAGCTCCTGTCCCCCATGCTCTGTATAACACAGCTAGTGCTGAGCTCGCCACATTACTCAACAGCCGCTCCCCGCCTGCCTGCCCCAGAAAGCAACTCAGGTACAGCAGCTCTCTCCCTTTTTCACATGTCTCCCCAGGCACTGGCTTCCTTACCTGCCCAGAGCAATCCCTGACACCAGCTGCGCTGGAGACTGACGGGGTTGGTGCTGTGAGAGCCAGAGCTGCAGCAGGTCCTGTCAGCGTACGCTGCCGACGTGCTCCTCGTGGTCCAGGACCCAGGTGACCTGGCATGGGTGGAGACTTGCTAAGCCATCTACTCGGTAGCCTCTTTGACCTGGGTGAGCTGGGTTAAGAGCTCTGGCCTGGTGGTCAGGGATGGGTGGTAGGCAAGCTCCTTCCCACCCATGCTTCAGGCCATCTGGTGGCGCACAGGTCCGCTGCTCTATCTCGGTGTTTACTTACCTTTCTGCCACGCATCCATCTCCGCTGGAGAACTGGCAAGGTTTAGAGGGTAGGGTGGCAGAGTGGTTCCAGAGATGGACAGGACTACTCTGGTGCCTCTCCCTCTGAGGGAGGGCACTGGTGTTCAATCAGCTAGTCCTGTCCATGCTCTGGCACCAGCTCAACACCCTGGTCCCGGCCCCGGGCTTCCTGGCCAACCTCCGGACATTGATTCTGGAGTTCTTCTGGGTAGGAGTGCACTGGGTCTCTGCAGGGGTCTTCCACCTGCCCCTGGAGGAGGGAGGACAGAGCCTGAAGTGCCTGCGCACTGAGGTCCACGTCTTTTGCTTCCAGGCCCTGCAGAGGCTCCTTTATGGTGTAAGTAGTCCGGCGTGGAGCATACTGGCGCACGCTTTCCTGTGCTGCTTCCGAGGGCTCCGATACAACTGGCAGCTCCTTTATCTCCATCCAAGAGGTCTTCAATGAGACATGTCTGAGCCTCCAGTCTTCTACCAGGACCTCCTCCGGACCTGGAAACTGCTCTCTGTGACCAGGTCCGTGGCGGCCACTGAGGGTGGATCTCCTCGTGGAGCCCCTGCTACACAACCCCCAGCTCCATGTGCAGGTGGCGGAGTCGCCCTCGGTGTGCCAGAGGTTGGTCCTGGCAGAAGTCACCAGAGTCTGAGACTGGCTGGATCCCTTGATGTTTGCTCGGCGCATGGGGCTCTCCAGCCCTCGTACTTCCCGGCGCGTACTTCAGGAGGTTAGGGCCGCTTTACCGCCTACTGCTCGGGCTTTCCTCGACCAGGTCCTGCGGGAGGGCACGCTCCACCACCCTCCACCCCAGACCCTCTGGACCTTTTCATCAGGTCCCTGCCCCGTGGACCTACCCAGCCATCCCACCCCTTTACTTTGAGCCAGCTGCATGAATTACAGCCAGTTTGCTTCCAGACCGCGCCAAGAAAACATTTGTACATGCTCGGGCTTCACACTCTTCATGTCCTCACCCTCGTGTCCTGCCCCGGCCAGCCTATATTCCAACTTGGTCCCAAGGTCCACTGGCAACATCAGCTGGGGGCTCTTTCACGAAGCCGTGAGCATGGGCGTGTACTTGGCGCGGTTCACTCCCATCCCAGACACCTACCCCTTTTGTGGCACGAGGGAGACCCTGGCGCATGTATATCTGGAGTGCGCCAGGTTACAGCCCCTATTCCGGCTCCTCCTGGATCTATTATTACATTTTTGGTTGCACTTTTCCCTTCATCTTCTCATCTATGCACTCCCTATCCATGGCCTCACAAAGTCGCAGGACCTCCTTGTCAACCTCCTCCTAGCCCTGGCCAAAATGGCCATCTACAAAACCAGGGAGAGGAGATTGGCTGACGGGGTTTCCTGCAACTGTGGGGGCCTATTTCCACTGCTCAGTCCGTTCACGCATCCAGACAGAGTTCCTCTGGGCGGTGTCCGCTGGCTCTCTTGACAGCTTCGAGGATCAGTGGGCCCTGTCCAGGGTTCTCTGCTCGGTGTCCCCATCAGGTTCCCTTCAATTAGCCCTTACTCCCGTTCCTGTTATATCTTTAGTTGTCCCCTGCAGTCATTTGGAATCCTGGACCTGTGGATCCTCCCCTTAGGCTGCGAGGAGGTCCTTTAGCAGTGGGCGGGCAGAAGCTCGCCCACTTCCTGGATCTCAACAGGACCAGCTGCAGCAGTCTTTCCCTTGGATCTTAAAGTCTGACACTTGTGCTGCCAACGAGGTAGTTTCCAAGTTTCACAGTTGGTTGTAAACCTCCAGGGCTGGAGTACTTATGGAAAAAAATTTGTGGGTGTTTAGCATCCACTGGCAGCCAAGCTCCCCCCTTGTCCCCTGCGCCTCCTGTCCGCCAGCGGCCCCGCCAATCAACTCCTCCCCCTCCCTCCCAGCGCCTCCGGCATGCTGCGATCAGCTGGTTCAGTGGTGTGCAAGAGGTGCTGGGAGGGAGGGGAAGGAGTGGCAATGGGGCATGCTTGGGGGAGGGGGCAGTAGGGTGGGGCTTTGGGAGAAGGGATGGAGTGGGGGCAGGGCTGGGAGGCAGAGCAGGGGCAGGAAGAGGCAAGGATTGGACTTGGGGGAAGGGGTGGAGTTGAGGCAGGTCTGGGGCAGAGTGTGGGTTAAGCACCCCCCTCCCCCAGGAAGAGAGGCAGTCGGTCCCTATGTCAGGAGTAGCTCTCTTTTAGAATAGTGTCCACCTGCTATTACAAAGTATTGTAAAACATTACATCAAAAGTACCTCTAGAAATCAGACCCCTTTGTCTCTTGAGTACCTGCCCTGAACCCCACTGCATACCACCAGAATCTTTAAATTGTGCTCTCCCCCCATATCAGCAATTGCGAGTCCCCTCTGCTACAAGGGGTGAGGCAATTCTAGGTTTAGACCTAAATGGATCACAGGATCTGGTCCAAGAGGTTGAATATAGCTAAACCATAATTAAGCTTAACATTTTTGTAGGGGGGAATACCAAAGAGACCCACCATGGTAGCATTTATACTTCAAAAAGAGCAACTACACAAAAATGAGGAGGCTAGTTAAATGGAAATTAAAAGGAACAGTCACAAGAGTGAAGTGCCTGGAAGGTGCATGGAAACTTTAAAAAAAACACCATAATAGAGGGTCAAACTATATGCATACCCAAATAATAAGTAAATAAACAATAAGAAGATAAAAAAAAACCCACCACCATGGCTAAACAACAAAATAAAAGAGGTAGTTAGAGACAAAATTGGAAGTCAAATCCTACTGAGGAAAATAGAAAGGAGCATAAATTCTGGCACCTGTCACATGTAAAAATAGAAATTAGGCCAAAAAAGAATGTGAAGATCAACTAGCAAAAGACACACAAACTAACAGCAAAAAATATTTAAGTATGTCAGAAGCAGGATTGCCAAATAATCAGTGGGGCCACCCATTGATCAAGGTGCTAAAGGAGCATTCAAGGAAAACAAGGCTTTTGTGGAGAAGCTAAATGAATTCTTTGCATTAGTTTTTGCTGCAGAGTATGTGAGGGAGATTGCTACAGCTACAGCTGAACCACTGTTTTTAGGTGACAAATCTGAGGAACAGTCCCAGATTGAGATGTCAATAGAGGAGGTTTTGGAACAAATTGATAAATTAAACAGTAATAGGTCACCAGGAGCAGATGATAATCACCCAAGAGTTCTGATGGAACACAAATATGAAATTACAGAACCACTAACTATGGTATGTAACCTATTGCTTAAATTTACCTCTGTATTACTGGTAGATAGCTAATGTGACACCAATTTTTTTAAAAAGGCTCCAGAGGTAATCTTGCCAATTACAGGCTGGTAAGCTTAACTTCAGTACCAGGCAAATTAGTTGAAACTATAGTAAAGAACTGAATGATCAGGCACATAAATGAGCATGATATGTTGGAAGAGTCAACATGGCTTTCTTAAAGGGAAATCATGTCTCACTAATCTACTAGAATTCTTTGAGGGGGTCAACAAGAATGTGGACAAGGGTGATCCAGGGGATATAGTGTATTTGGACTCTCAGAAAGCGTTTCACAAGGTCCCTCACCCTCTTAATCAAGTAGAGAGTCATAGGATAAGTGGGAAGGTCCTTTCATGGTTCAGTAACTGGTTAAAAGATAGGAAACAAAGGATAGGAATAAATGGTCAGTTTTCACAGTGGAGAGAGGAAATAGCAGGGTCTCCGAAAGATCTATACTGATACCAGTGCTGTTCAACATATTCATAAATGATCTGAAAAAGGGGTAAACAGTGAGGTGGCAAAGTTTTTAGATGATCCAAAGATAGTTAAGTCCAAAGCAGACTGCCAAGAGTTAAAGGGGTTTCACAAAACTAGGTGCCTGGGCAAGAAAATGGCAGATGAAATGTTGATAAATGCAAAATAATGCACACGAGAAAATATCATCCCAAGTATACATACAAAGTGATGGGGAATAAATTAGCTGTGATCACGCAAGAAAGAGATCTTGGAGTCATTGTGGATAGTTCTCTAAATGCTCAATGTGCAGTGGCAGTCAAACCCCCCCCCCCAAATTAACAGTATGTTCGGAACCATTAGGAAAGGGATAGATAATACAACAGAAAATATTATAATGACACTATGTAAATCCTTGATACGTTCACACCTTGAATACTGCATGCAATTCTGGTTGTCTCATCTCAAAAAAGATGTACTGGAAAAGGTACAGAGAAGGGCAACAAAAATGATTAAGGGCATGGAACAGCTTCCATATGTGGAGAGATTCAGGCCTGGTCTACACTACGGGTTTAGGTCGACTTTAGCAGCGTTAAATCGAATTAAGCCTGGACACGTCCACACGACGAAGCCCTTTCTTTCGACTTAAAGGGTCCTTTAAACCGGTTTCTTTACACCACCTCCGACGAGGGGATTAGCGATAAAACTGGCCTTTGCAGGTCGGAATTGGGGTAGTGTGGACGGAATTCGACGTTATTGGCCTCCGGGAGCTATCCCACAGTGCTTCATTGTGACCGCTCTGGACAGCACTTTCAACTCAGATGCACTGACCAGGTAGACAGGAAAAGACCCGCGAATGTTTGAATTTCATTTCCTGTTTGCTCAGCGTGGAGAGCACAGGTGACCACGCAGAGCTCATCAGCACAGGTAACCGTGATGGAGTCCCAGGATCGCAAAAGAGCTCCAGCATGGACCGAACGGGAGGTACGGGATCTGCTCGCCATATGGGGAGATGAAGCAGTGATAGCTGAACTCCGTAGCAGTAAAAGAAATGGCAAAGTATTAGAAAAGATCTCCAAGGCCATGAAGGACCGAGGCCATAACAGGGACACACAGCAGTGCCGCGTGAAAATTAAGGCGCTACGGCAAGCTTACCACAAAGCCAGAGAAGCAAACGGAAGGTCCGGGGCAGAGCCGCAAACTTGCCGCTTCTACGCGGAGCTGCATGCGATCCTAGGGGGTGCAGCCACCACTACCCCAACCGTGTGCTATGACTCTCTCACTGGAGAAACACACAGGGAAGACGGTTCGGGGAACGAGGAAGATGAGGATGGAGGTACTGTAGGTAGCTCACAGCAGCAAGGAAGCGGAGAAACCGGTTTCCCCAACAGCCAGGATATGTTTGTGACCCTGGACCTGGAACCAGTAACCCCCGAACTCACCCAAGACCCTCAGGGCACACAGGAGACCTCTGGTGAGTGTACCTTTGTAAATATTTGTAAACATTACACATGGTTTAAAAGCAAGCGTGTTTAATGATTAATTTGCCCTGGCAATCGCGGCCAGTACATCTACTGGAAAAGTCTGTTAATGTGTATGGGGATGGAGTGGAAATCCTCCAGGGACATCTCCAGAAAGCTCTCCTTTATGTACTCCCAAAGCCTTTGCAAAAGGTTTCTGGGGAGGGCTGCCTTATCCCGTCCGCCATGGTAGGACACTTTACCATGCCAGGCCAGTAGCACGTAGTCTGGAATCATTGCATAACAAAGCATGGCAGCGTATGGTCCCGGTGTTTGCTGGCATGCAGACAATATCCATTCCTTATCTCTCTTTGTTATCCTCAGGAGAGTGATATCATTCACGGTCACCTGGTTGAAATGGGGTGATTTTATTAAGGGGACATTCAGAGGCGCCCGTTCCTGCTCTTCTGAACAGAAATGTTCCCCGCTGTTAACCACGCGGTGGAGGGGAGGGGTGAAGTGATCATCCCAGAGAATCGTGTGTGTGTGTGTGTGTGGGGGGGGGGTGTTTACTTGTGTTTGTGCCGCATGTTAACCGGGAAACCGCAGCCCCTCCTTTTACATTGAAAACCCATTTTAAGTGGACAACCCAATTCATCCTTGATATGGGAAATGCGCTGCTGTTTGCAACCTTTCCCGCATGTTAAGAAGGTTAAAAAAGCCAAAACACTGTGGCCTACCATGGCTGCCTGCAAGCCGAAATATGCGACCTTGTAATGAAAGAGTGTACCCATTGTTCTCTAAAATGTCTTTTTTAACCACCTCTCCCTTCTCCTCCACCAGCTGCAAATGTTTCTCCTTCGCAGAGGCTAGTGAACATTAGAAAGAGAAAACGTAGGACGAGGGACGATATGTTCACAGAGCTGCAGATGTCCTCCCACGCTGATAGAGCACAGCAGAATGCGTGGAGGCAGTCAATGTCGGACATGAGAAAAGCACAATATGAACGAGAGGAGAGGTGGCGGGCTGAATGGCGGGATGAAAAGAGCAAGTGGCGGGCTGAAGACGATAGGTGGCGTCAGCTTGCAGACAGACGGCAAGAGTCAATGCTCCGTCTGCTGGAGCATCAAACTGATATGCTCGAGCGTATGGTTGAGCTGCAGGAAAGGCAGCAGGAGCAGAGACCGCCGCTACAGCCCCTGTGTAACCAACAGCCCTCCTCCCCAAGTTCCATAGCCTCCTCACCCAGACGCCCAAGAACACGGTGGGGGGGCCTCCGGCCACCCAGTCACTCCACCCCAGATGATCGCCCAAGCATCAGAAGGCTGGCCTTCAATAAGACTTAAAGTTTTAAAATGCAGTGTGTCCTTTTCCATCCCTCCTCCCCCACCCATCCCAGGCTACCTTGGCAATTATCCCCCTACTTCTGTGAGGAACTAATAAAGAATGCATGAATGTGAAAAAACAATGACTTTATTGCCTCTGCAAGCGGTGCTCGAATTGGGGAGGGGAGGGTGGGGTGGGATGGTTGGTTTACAGGGAAGTAGAGTGAACCGGGTCGGGGGGGGGGTTTGGAGGGTTCATCAAGGATAAACAAACAGAAGTTTCACACAGTAGCCTGGCCAGTCACAAAACTCGTTTTCAAAGCTTCTCTGATGCGCACCGCGCCCTGCTGTGCTCCTCTAACCGCCCTGGTGTCTGGCTGCGCGTAATCAGCGGCCAGGCGAGTTGCCTCAACCTCCCACCCCGCCATAAAGGTCTCCCCCTTACTCTCACAGATATTGTGGAGCGCACAGCAAGCAGCAATAACAATGGGGATATTCTTTTCACTGAGGTCTGAGCGAGTCAGTAAGCTGCACCAGCGCGCTTTTAAACGTCCAAATGCACATTCCACCACCATTCGGCACTTGCTCAGCCTGTAGTTGAACAGGTCCTGACTCCTGTCCAGGCTGCCTGTGTACGGCTTCATGAGCCATGGCATTAAGGGGTAGGCTGGGTCCCCAAGGATCACGATAGGCATTTCAACATCCCCAACGGTTACTTTCTGGTCCAGGAAGAAAGTCCCTTCCTCCAGCTTTCGAAACAGAGCAGAGTTCCTGAAGACGCGAGCATCATGTACCTTTCCCGGCCATCCCACGTTGATGTTGGTGAAACGTCCCTTGTGATCCACCAGGGCTTGCAGCAGCATTGAAAAGTACCCCTTGCGGTTTACGTAGTCGGTGGCTTGGTGCTCCGGTGACAAGATAGGTATATGGGTTCCGTCTATGGCCCCGCCACAGTTTGGGAATCCCATTTCAGCAAAACCATCCACTATTGACTGCACGTTGCCCAGAGTCACTACCCTTGATATCACCAGGTCTTTCATTGCCCTGGCAAATTGGATCACAGCAGCCCCCACCGTAGATTTGCCCACTCCAAATTGATTCCCGACTGACCGGTAGCTGTCTGGCGTTGCAAGCTTCCACAGGGCTATCGCCACTCGCTTCTCAACTGTGAGGGCTGCTCTCATCTTGGTATCCTGGCGTTTCAGGGCAGGGGAAAGCAAGTCACAAAGTTCCATGAAAGTGCCCTTACGCATGCGAAAGCTTCTCAGCCACTGGGAATCGTCCCATACCTGCAGCACGATGCGGTCCCACCAGTCTGTGCTTGTTTCCCGGGCCCAGAATCGGCGTTCCACAGCATGAACCTGCCCCAGTGACACCATGATTTCCACATTGCTGGGGCCTGTGCCTTGTGAGAGGTCTATGTCCATGTCAATTTCCTCATCACTCTCTTCGCCGCGCTGCAATCGCCTCCTCGGGTGGTCCGGGTTTCGCCTTGGCATGTCCTGGCTCTGCATATACTCCAGGACAATGCGCGTAGTGTTCATAGTGTTCATAATTGCCGCGGTGATCTGAGCGGGCTCCATGATCCCAGTGCTAGCTATGGCGCCTGGTCAGAAAAAAGGCGCGAAACTAGTATCTGATGGACCAGGAGAAGGAGGGAGGGCCGAGTGACGACATGGCGTACAGGTACAGGAACAGGGAATTAAAATCAAGAAAGGTGGCTGTGCATCAGGGAGAAACACAAACAACTGTCACACAGAATGGTCCCCCCAAAGATTAAACTGAAAACCCTGGGCTTAGCAGGCCGTTGATTTCACGGAGGAAGGGGAAGCAAATGAATACAGAACAAATCTATTTTTTACATCTTAAGCTGGCAGCCGACGGTGCAGCATGAGTGATAGCCTCTGCAGTATGATGATGACGGATACCAATCATAATATACCATCGTCTGCCAAAAGGCAAGGGGCTGCTGCTGTGTAGCAATGCAGCCCCACGTCTGCCAGCCCCACGTCCGCCAGCACCCAGATCGCCCTCGGCCTCTTCTGGGTGCTTAGCAGACAATACTGGGCAATTGGCAGAAAATAGTATACTACGATTGGTAGCCATCATCATCGAAACAGTAGCATGTCTGCCCAGGTGGCCATGATTGACAGCCACTCCAGTACGACGACGATGGGTACCAATCATAATATACCATCGCCTACCAAAGGGCAAGGGGCTGGTGCAATGCAGCCCTACGGCTGCCAGCCCCATGGCTATTACTCATGCTACACCGTCTACCGCCAAAAGGCAGTTAGCAGCTGCTGCTGTGTAGCACTGCAGTCCCACGTCTGCCGGCACCCAGAGGACATATGGTGACGGTGAGCTCAGCTGAGCTGAGCGGGCTCCATGCTTGCCGTGGTATGTTGTCTGCACAGGTAACCCAGGTAAAAAGGCGCGAATCTATTGTCTGCCGTTGCTGTGACGGGGGGGGAGGGGCCTGACGACATGTACCCAGAACCCCCTGCGACAGTGTTTTGCATCATCCAGGCATTGGGATCTCAACCCAGAATTCCAAGAGGCGGCGGAGACTGCGGGAACTGTGGGATAGCTGTGGGATAGCTACCCATAGTGCAATGCTCCGGAAGTCGACGCTAGCCTCGTACTGTGGACGCGGTCCGCCGACCTGAGCACTTAGAGCATTTTATGTGGGGACACACACAATCGGCTGTATACAACCGATTTCTATAAAACCGGCTTCTATAAATTCGAACTAATTTGGTAGTGTAGACATACCCTCAAAAGAATGGGACTGCTCATCTTGGAAAAGAAATGATACATCCTGATATCTTGTGCCTTGGACAGTGGAGGGGAATAACCTCAAATTAAGTGCTGGCTAATGCAGCTGAATTCATAATCTGGTAAGTTTGAAGTTGCCCCACACAGTATCACTATTTTAGGGTATTGCAAGAAATTAGGATTTGATTCTTTCCATTGCCCTTCACTTGATGTAGTCACTTAGACCAGTGAAAAGTGGGTATAAAATGCTATAATTCGGAGTATATAATGTTATGCCCATTTTGCACTGGTGGAAATTACTACACAAGATGCAGAGCAATGGAGAATCTAGTCCTTGCTTTCAAAAAAGTCACGTCTTGAACCACTGGGAAAATTATAGGTCCTACACTTTTGGTTGTAGTGTGTAATATGAAGCAAAGTACTGTGGTCTACAAATTTTTCAGTTTCTCCATCTCCATCTCACTTGCTGTAATTTCAGTGAACTTCAGTCAGTCAGTTTCACTTCACCAATCATCTTTGCTGGTGGTGTAAATAGTGCTACAATGTAAGGGAGTGTGAAAATATTGTGTGCAGTAAACCAAAGTCAGGTGCCCAGATCAAAAACCTTTAACCCATACCTTATCTAAATGTGAAGACATAATAAACGTGCAATCAGTTTCCATAAGGCAGTGCAAATGGTTAAATGGATAACTGCTCAGATAACACAGTAGGCTATTTGCATGGTATGGTAGATATAGTCATATTGGGATTAAGCTAGGCTGTGTAGCTGCAGTTGCTCTTTTTAATCAAGTAAGCCTTTTAGATGTAGATATTAATACCTGCCAAAACATAAATTCGTAATTTCTTCTTTCAAGTGTGCTGATTTATAAAATACTGCTGGGACTCACTAAGACAGTTTTAAAGTTGATACAGTAAATAATGTGACTGTATAAAAGGTCACTGGCATACTTAGTTCCAATGGAGTCAGAGCCTATGCCTACATAACAGTTAAATAAGGTACTGTACAACTGTGCAAGACTAAAATCATTTAGTTCCTATGTTATCTTAATATATTGTGTGGTGGGGAATGTAGCAAGAGCAATAGGGTAGTAGTTAGGATTTATGGATTTTATTATCGACCGACTCAACATATGGCCTTGGGATAAATTTATTTTAACTGATTCCCTAAAGGTACTTGTGACAGACTGTACCCCATGTTCACCCTTTTTACATGACTGATACATTTTGTGCAAAGTATGCCTTGTGAGTGATCATTTGAAAACTCATAATCTGCTAAACATTATTGTCCTGGTAAAATGTGCATGGCAACATTGTATGTAAAGTTATAAGATTTTACTGTATGACTTTACTGAGACATAATCCAAGTTTAGGAAAACAGGCACAAACCAGTTTTTCAGAGACAAAAGGCACAACCAGGTGTCGGCATAATCAAATGAACTGTCATGGATTATCACCTGTTAAATGGCCATTCTTTGGCAGGAAGAAGGGTCTCAGCGAGAACTTTATATATTAGCAATGAAACTGTTGGGGGTTCCTGGTTCCCCAGACCTCCTGTCACATAAACCCAAGCTGGAGATAATCCTCAAAGAGAAGGAAAAGAGATAAAAATGAAAAAGAGAGGCCCGCAAATCACCTCTCTCCCTTAATGGCAGTTACAATGTTTGAAAGACAAAGGAAGCATCATTGAATTGGAGGAGAGGTCCTAGCTGGGAGGCTTTCCAGCCAGTAGAGACTCCAGAAAGAATATGGGTGAGAAAGACCTTTGCTTTGAATTCATTTTAGCTAGCTAAGTTAGGTATTAATTTGAGTCTTATTTTTCATTTTCTTTGTAACCAATTCTGACTTTTATGTCTTATTACTTATAACCCCTTAAAATCTTTCCTTCTGCAGTTAATAAACTTGTTTTATTGTGTGACCGGGGTCCCAGTGGGGGGCCAGCTGAAGTCACTCAATTAGAGTGAACTGCAAAGAATGGGGCAGATAATCTCCAAACCTGGTGGATATTTTCAATACTTAGCTTTACCAAGACAGCATAAAACAGCTTATTTATTACCTCACTGGTTGCCCAGAAACGTGGTTTCCTTAAAGCAACCCAGCCTCAGGCCTCCATTCAGGTACCCAAGTCAAATATGATGAAGATTTCTGAAACTCTTCATTTAATAATATAAAAGAAAAGGTTCTATCAATCCCAAAGGATCTAACACATTACCTCCCAGGTTATTGAATATTCCAGATCTTACCCAAATACATGCATACAGCCAATTCTTAATTAAACTAACATTTTTTTTAAAAAAAGAAAATAGTATGGCTAAAAGATCACTATATATACAGACATGCGTTCAATTCTTGAGGTTCAGATTCATAGCAGAGAGGGTAAGCTTTGTAGTTGCAAAGAGTTCTTTCAGAAATATTTCATAGGTTATAGTCCAATGTTTATATTTCAGGGTGGTCCAATCAGAACTAGGATCTCAACTTGTGACTCAAGCTTCCCCCGATGAAGCTTAAGCAGATCTGAGATAAACAGGATCAGGACCCAAGGATCTTTTGTACAATTTCACGTCTTCTTTTACAAGTTGGAGTCCCTCAGGGAACAATAGGACCTCATTTCCTAAGCATCTTTGTTAATTGTTCACTCAGATTAACAGAAGGCAATTTATCCATTAGGCAGTCTATCACCAGTACTTAGCTATACAAATTAATATAAGACAATTGCCTGTTCCTCCGCCATTCGCTATACATTTCAAAGAGAGATGCATACAGAGATATCCTGTGATTACAATTCATTTAAATGTTAGGATGTTCTTTTGATCTCTGAATTATCAGAATACAGCATAGACAGGGACTTTTGATTACATTGTTGACCACTACCCATACATATGTAAATGCACAAAACCACAAACCATTATCTCTCCACATGTCTTTAAAGGTCAGCTATGGGTTAGTTAGCCTGTAAGCTGTTTAACCCTTTCTGGCCATAAGTTATATTTTTTTTATAAGATTTGCTGCAATTATATAGCGGTGATAGCAACAATGGTTTGCATAATTATAGTTTAATCAGACGTCACATATTGATTTATCTAAACTAGTGTGTTTGGACTGAAGTATTCGAGAACCTCCATTTGAGGTAACAGGGTTTGTGCATTTCATTTTCTATTAATGAAATGACTGACTTTCTATGAGCTTGTATTGTCCAGAAGGAGAGAGCTAGGCAGTACGGGATACAGATTTCTGGGGGAAGGTCTGGGACTGCGAGTTTGCTGGTGTCATCCTGTATGTAATTCAGGAGTGGTTAGCTCAGACATTATAGCTTGCATGTAAATTACTCCTAAAGGCTGTATGTGAGCAGTGTTAGGAGTTGTTGCTCTCACGAGTGAAGCAGCATAAAAGGTACCCCAAGTTGGAGAACTGAGGGGACACAGCTGTCCATCTGTCCAGATTGTACCCTGGGAAATGTCACAGTACCCATCTGTAAAATGGGTATAATACATACCTCAGTGAGTAGTTATGAGACTATTTTTAGAATGTATTTTGAGATCCTCAGATGAAAGACGACAAAAGTGAAAACTATTATTATTAAGGATGAATTTGACAAATGTTGCCATGTTCTTCGTATAGAACACCAGGAGTGCTGAATTCACAGAAATATTCCATAAGTGTAGTGTCAGAGCCCTTACCTAAAAAGCTGGACACCTATAGTCTATTTTCCAAACAAAAGCGTAGCTGAACATTATAGTCATTTATTCTGTAGTAGAATTATTTTGAGGGAAATGAGGCCATTCTGGATAGGTTGTTCAGAACTCCACTAGAGGGTAGTACAGACAAATGATAAATATGAATACAAAATTACATTTGTTTTTTATATTGAGTGGTGATGAAGCTGGCTTCAGACTCCTAAGTACACAACTTGCCTATTGGTAGTGTTGATAATTCTAAAATTACACTATCAAAGGCTGATGACTATGGATATTGTAACATTTTAAAGGAATACCAGCAACTTGAAAATACTATTTTCAAATATAAAGTTCTATTACTTAGAAACCTCTGAGAAATTCATTTTCAAGCAGGGTTTGCAATTCTCTAGTTCCTTTGCAGGTTTGCTGACACATCCTGGTGCTTGCACTTCAAATGCACCAGTACCGTGATGTCGTCAGGTCAATGTATTGCTCAGGAAGCCAAGTACCTTCTGTCCCATTAACTCTATAGGGAGAGTGTGAGGAGAGCAGTTACTCCAAGTTCTGTGCTAATGTCAACGTGAATAAAGGTGTCAGATTATTGCTTTAACTCACTGTTAAATACCATTTTGGGGAGAAGGGCACACCTGTCTCCACAGCATTGAGTGGGGGTGGGTTGGCTTCCCTGCAACTGCAAAAGTATCTCCGACAGGTGATATTCTGAGGGGGTCTGCCAGTATCTCTCTGTGTGATCTTTTGAGATGTCTCTGCTTCTCCTGGCTGATCCTCCCAAGTTTATTCTCAGTCAGCTCAATTCCTGTGTCCTCCTCTCCAGTTAAGTCTATCTGTCCTTCAATTTTAGGACTTGCAATCTCTTGGCTGTTTTCTTGGAGACAGCCTAGTATAGGACTATCACCCCTTTGCTATCCCAGGTCTTTCTGTCTCCATTTCCTTCTCTGTATTCTCCCCTTTATAGCAGGTCTTGTTTTCTCTATTGGTTGCAGCTGTGGGTGCCTGCATCCATGATTGACAGCTCTGGCAGCTGCATGGGGGTGTGATCAAGCTGCTAGCTCATAAATAGGAGAGACTCTCCTCCCCACTGTCTAGGCTCAGTATGGGGTTTGAAGACTCCCATTACATATCCTCTCCTGCAAGGCCAAGGCCCAGCCTTGGCTGGTGTAGGCTACTTCCCTGGACAGAAAATCAGGCTGCAATGCAAACTTCCTGTCCGGTGCTACATCTGAAAGGCATATGGCTATAGCAACAGGTACCATCTCATGATCCTTGGATTTATCTTTTATTTATTTTATTTAGTCAGCGCATGGGAGCATGATTAGTAACTAGTATGAACTCCTTTCCTAGGAGGTAGTACTGCAGGTTCTTTATTGCCCATTTGGCAGCCAAGTACTTTTTTTTTCTATCACTGAGTATATTTTCTTGTGGAGAAGAGTTTCCAGCTATATACTGTCAGGTGTTCTTCTCCATCTATCTCTTGAGAAAGGACTACCCCCTAGTCAGGGCCGGCTCCAGGCACCAGCCTACCAAGCATGTGCTTGGGGCGACACCTGGAGAGGGGCGGCGCTCACCTGGGGAGAGCGGGGCCCCGGCCGGACTCGCTGCTCTCCCTTGCCGCGCTCCCCAGTGGGGGGCGGCGGGAGGCTTTTTTGCCTGGGGCGGCAAAAAAGCCAGAGCCGGCCCTGCCCCTAGTACTACCTCCGATGTGTTTATTTGTAGTTTGAATTCCATTTTGAAATTTGAGCTATATAGCACTGTGTGTCTGCAAAGTATGGCCTTGAGTTTTTGAAGGCACTTTTGCTGGTGGGTGTTCACAGCACCCACCTAAGGGTGGTGTCCCTAGTTAGGTCAGTTAGCAGGGACACTATATGGTGGCAAAATGAGGTATGAACTGGTGGTAATAACCAGCTAAGCCTAGAAAGGCACGCATCTGCCTTTTGGCATAGGGATCTTGTATGCCTGTAAAGCATGAACTAAGGGGCGGACTTGTCCTCCATTAACTCAGTGACCTAGGTAACAGGCTTCTTCCTTTCCAACTGCAGATTTAGCGGGCTTTGCCATTAACCCAGCTTCTCTGTGACTGGAGAACAGTAGCTAGATGAGCATCTCAATCCTTGTTATAGATAACTATGTTGTCCAAGTATGCAACTGCATATTGATTGTGCTATTGGAATAATCGGTTAATCAAATGTTGAAAAGTGGCTGCCACCCCATGTAACCCAAAGTGCATGGTCTTAAAATGAAATCTGCTGAGTGGCATAGAAAAAGCTGTCTTCTCCTGGGAATACAGTGTTAAGGGGATCGGCCAACACCCTTTTGTCATATCCAAAGTGGTGATGTATTGGGATTCTCCCAGTTGGTCTAGGAGTTCATGGCATGGCTTGTGGCATGGGGTAGGCATCAAATTTAGAAACTGAGTTCATTTTTCTGAAATCGACACACAAACACTGTGAGCCATCCGGCTTTGGGACCAGCACAAAGTCTCCTCCAGTCCCTCTAGAATTCTTCTATCACCTTAAGTTCTAACATGGTCTTGATCTCTTTCTCGATGGCCCCCCTCAACTTGTTGGGGATTGGTCGGAGCCCTTCCTATGTTACCTTACGAGGTTCTGTGTTAGTGAGATACTGAGTCAAGAACACCTTCCTACAGAGAGCTGAGAATACTTGTGGGAAAGTGGTCACCAGTTGGAGTGCCCATTCCCTTTGCTTATGGTTTAAGTTTTCCAAGGGGTACTGGGCTTTCTTTTAGGCAGTCATTAACTTGGAGTCCTAGTACCAGTTCCTCAGGATACGGTGTTATGAAAAGGTTTTACCTGGCTTTTTCCAGGGCTTCAATAAGTTATGTGGTAAATTTGTGGTTTGTTTTTCTTCCTTGGTTGTTTGATCAAGTAGTCCACAGTCCCCACTTTCTTTGCTGCCTCATAAGGGCCTTGCCACTTGGCTACTAACTTTGATTCCAAGCTTGGAAGAAGTAATGGGACTCTGATGCCTGGCTGAAAGACACGCATCCACACCCCTTTGTTATGCTATCATTATTGTTCCTGTGCTTCTTTGAGATTTTCTCTAGTGTATGCCCCCATAGCCTCCAGTCTCTTGCATAACTATAAAACATACTGCAATATGTTTTCAGCTTTCTGTGCTTGGCTTTCCCAGGTTTTCCATACTAGGTTGAGCATGGCCATTGGTTGTCATCCATATAGCAATCTGAAGTGCGAAAATCCTGTTGAGTCTTGGGGCACCTCTGTGATGGCAAAGAGTAAGGCTGGGAGTAGTTGTTCCCAGTATCAGGGATCCTGGGCAATTAATCTCTTGAGTATCCTCTTGAGTGTCTGAATCTTTCTACTAGAGCATATATGGATGCGCATAATGCTTTGATTTTTTTTTTTAATAGTTCCCAAATTTCTTCCATCAGCCAGGATGTGAAATTTGTCCCCTGGTCCGTCAGGACCTCTTTGGAAAACACTACCCACACAAAGACCTTCAGCAGTTCGTTAATGATGATCTTAGCATTTGTAGACTGGAGTGGTATAGCTTCTGAGTATCTAGTGGCACAGTCCATGATGACTAGTATATGCTGAAGTCGAGAAGTGCTCTTCTCTAGGGGGCCTGTAACTTCAACTTCTTCAAAGGTAGCCTCCACCAAGGGGAGGGGTATTAGTGGAGCCCACAAGATTCCTTTAGAGGCCATTAATTGGCATTTGGGACATGATGCACAGACATTCTTGACTTCCTTTTGGCCAGGCATCTTTAAGAATAGGGCTAGGAGCCTAGACTGCGTCATGTCCTCCCCAAGACGTCCCCCCACACGGGATTGCATGTGCCAGATGCAATCATTTGTGGCAATATACCCAAGGTACTAGCAGTTGTCAATATCTCTTGTGTCTGCTTGTCTTGGTCTATGCAATGTAGCAAGTCTGAATGAAAACAAACTCTTAATCCTCAGGTTTTTTCATGAACCAGAATTCTTGTTTTCCCTGCCACGCCACCCCTTCCAAGCTAGTCTGGTTTCACTTCCCCTAACCTTTGTCTGTCTAGACTTAGCTTGTGAGGTCCTTAAGACAGGAACCATGCCCTCTTTTTTGTCTGGAAAGTGCCAGGAAAGTACCACGCTCTGAGAATTACCATAAGCAAACTGTAAATATAATAACACTGAGAGAAGATTGCATCACTGTCAAAAGTATCTGAAGGGATAGTAAAAGGATCTAGCATTGAACTTGTTCACACCAGGTCCACGATTTGAAATAGAGGTTTAATTCCATTTTCTAAGTGTTTCATAAGATGGTAGACTGGCTGCTTCCATTAAATTCAACAGAAATACATATGTAAAATTTCTTGCAGCACCTTGGAAATTTAATATTAATTGCCATTTTGGTTACATAAATGGGAAATAGTAACATACTAAAATTGTGCACATCAAACTCCCATTAACTTTAGTTAAAAATTTGGGTGCACAAGGAATGCATGATCTAACCCATAATACCAATATCCAAATTATAGTATGGGAGTTGTATCTGTGGATAAGAATCCAATGTAATCCTCTGAACAACTCTCTTATTTTCTGACTAGAGGGCAGCTGCAAGAGTCAATATAGTCTTGTCTTTTATATATTAATTATATTCTCCTCAGCAATGGCATCTCTGTAAAGTAAAGAGAAAGTGTATTCTGTTCTTTGAATAATGATGTGGTTTAAACAAGTTTGATTCATTTATGAATACTAATTTGGGTATTTAAAATAGATTGTGTTCACTGTACTTAAAACAGGAGAGAAACACAACCAATTGCTTTTTCCCTTTAAAATAAGTTAGAAAGAGAAGAACACTGCTGTTAGTAAGTCATAATACCCTAAGTCTCTCCTACTGTATTTTTGTATGTCTATACATACTGCAGTGCAGCATCGTAGCTGTACTGATACAGCTGTGCTCCTGCAGCGTGTGTGGTGAAGACGTGTGGTGCTCTGTGCTGATGGGAGAGAGCTCTCCCATTGGCATAAAAAACCGGGAGAAGTTCTCCTGCTGATGTAGTGCTGTGCACAAGTATGCTTATGTCAGTGTAAATTATGTTGCTTGGGATGGGGGAGGGAATGGGGAATATTCATGCCCCTGAGTGACAGAAGTTTTGCTGACATAGACTGTAGTGTAGACAGAGCCTAACCTACATTTTAGGAAAGCAATATCATGTTACAGTGCTGGTGTCTCTTTAATGTATAGCTCAGGTATCACTTAATTGCTTAATTTAACCTATGAAGTGCCTCTGGCTATGAAGGGACAGTACCTGATATCAAATTTTGTTTTTCATGTATTGTACTAGCTTTTTCACAGCTTGCCAGTAAAACAAGAAAAAATAATCTATTTCCTGAAAAGGGTATGAAATTAAGCAAAAAGGATGGAAGCTGGAAAGAAGCAACTTTAGTCCCATGTCCTTAAATTTAAAATGTAATTTATAATGTTTTATAACTTATCCCAAACTATTTGAATTTCAGATAGAAAGAGCATTGAGTAGTTCACTGTACATACTACACTGTACATTACACTGTGATTATAGTATATACCAGGGGTTCTCAAACTGGGGGTCGTGAGGTTATTATATGGGGGGCACTCAGAGGCTTCCTATGTGAAAGGGGACACCAGTACAAAAGTTTGAAAACCACTGGTATATACCGGGCTAATCCAGGGAGAAGCCAGGCAATAACACAAGTAAATTAAAACTGATTAAAATACTACATACAAAGTCCTAATTTAAAATAAATTAAATGTGTATTAGAGGAAATGTTGTTTTTGCCTGCTTAGTTTATTCATGTATCTGTATCTCAAGGGTGAAATCTTGGCTCCATGGAGGTCAATGGAAGTTTTGCCAGCATAACGGCTTCTACACAAGTGCTTTTGCTGGCATTGCTATGTTGTAAAAAAAAATCACATCCCTACTGACATAGCTATGCTGGCAAAACTTTTAAGTAGAGACCTGGTCTTATTCTTGGGAGTTCAGGGTAAAAATTAAAGGGCAGATGTGGTGGACATAGGGTTAAGTGCCCTTTTTTTTTTTTTAAATAAAGTGCTGAGCTATAAACTCCTCTCCTTCTTTTAGGCAGGAATAACTCAGTAACCGTGCAGCATAGCTTCTATAATGGCAGGATTGGCTTTCCCTGCTTCTTTGACCTGCTCATCACGTCTTATGTTTATACACCACACTCCGTGTGACAATGTTGTGTGGGATCAAATGCACTATGATAGCATGTATAAATCCCATACAGTGTTTGGCATAGCCTGGGTTAAATATTCCTTCATTGAAATAAGGGAAGTGAACTTTTCCTTCCCCCAAGGTACAGTTCCAGCTGCCAAGAATGGATGCATGTTTTTCCAGATGAGCCAACTGAGATATGAAAATCTATGGGATCTATTTAGCTGATTTGGATATAAGCAAACTTATACCCTGGTCTACTTATTGCTGGTTTAGCACATGTGGATCTGACAAAAATTGCAGAGTCCCGCTGAACACTGCAGGTAAGATGGAAACAGGGTTTTCTTATAAATCTGAAGAGATTATAACTTCTTTAATTTATTTATATAAATTATAAAGTTACTTTATTTCATGATCTGAAAATAAGACAACTAAATCCTGAATGCTTTCATTCTGCACCTCTTTCCCTAAGTGTGATATTATTGTCCAATGATATATATGTACGATAGGGGTAAAGACGTGTGTGTGTGTGTGTGTAAGATTATTTTGGTGCTCATGAAAGACAGACACTAACAGTGATGTCTTTGAGGTGGAAAGACACTAATTTGACAATCTGAGACCTGGTCTACATTATGAACTTGTCGCTCAGGTATGTGGAAAAGTCACACTTGTGATGCAAAAACAACAAGGAGTCCGATGGCACCTTAAAGACTAACAGATTTATTTGGGCATAAGCTTTCGTGGGTAAAAAAACCCCACTTCTCCTCGTTTTTGTGGATACAGACTAACATGGATACCCCTCTGATACTTGTGATGCAGTTATACCGACTGAACTCCTGGTATAGACAGCACTATGTTGATGGTAGCTCTTCTCAACATTGCTCTGGGGAGGTGAAGTACCTATGCTGATAGGAGAAGCTCTCCCATCTGGGTAGGTAGCATCTTCACTAAGCGCTACAGTGGCACAGCTGCAATGCTGTAAGTGTAGACAAGCTCTGAGACCACAATATATCAAGCTTACACAACTGAAAATAAGCGATGGACTAGAGTGCTAGTGTATACTCTAGTCTAGTACATGTGGATGCACTGTACTGGTGCTGTTTGTTACCATTGCAACCCTACCAGTCAATTACCAATGGTTCATTTCTGTAGTCTAGAGACAGCCTATATGTATCATTACGGTTCAATACTGTTCATTTGGCTGGGTAGACAGGACTGGCAGTTAAAAAGAAAGCAGCCAAAAAACCCAGTTTCCCACACCCACTTCCACTTAGTGCTTAACTTTACATGCATCAGTAGCTTCACTGACTTAATGCATAAATGTCTTCAGGATTCTGGCCTAAGGTGGTGGAGGACTACTGAATTAGGTTATTTGTGACAAAATTCCACTGTAAATTAGTGCTTAATAAAGTAAACTGTTTATTTACACTCTGTATCACTGTTAATTCTTCTTAATAATTATTTGTATTACCAGAACACACAGGAGTCAGTCATGGATCAGGATCTTTCTGTGCTAGGAACTGTACAAACACAGAAGAAAAAGTTGGTGCCTATCCCAAAGAACTTAAAAATCTTTGGAACAAACCTGTAATACAACCCAGAAATGAATTGGAACACCAGAACCAAGTCTCTGAGAGGAACAAGAAAATGCAACAGACAAGATAGAGATCCAAATCCACAGCACAACTATTTTCAGTTGTAGCTTTTACAATACCTTGCATCGTCATACCCTACTTGTACATTATTATATATATTTGATTATGATGCAATACATTACTGAGTTTAATTTTTAAAAATCTCTTATTTGAAACTTTTAAAAGCATAATCATTCAAAACAACAACAAATTAAGTGAATGTTTTAAAACAGAGGCACCACTTTTGGTATGTAATTCTATGCTTTGTGCTTTATATCCTTTAATCTTGATAAACTTTTCCAGACCATGACTCAGACATCATATATATTATGAACAAATATCAGCTAATAATTTTGTACATAAACACTGGTTACTGATTAGATAGCAATACATTAAAATATATTAAATATTTTCACATTACTCTTCCAGCACTGTGAGCTTGAATTTTCTTTTACAGAAAATGTATTAATCACCATACTAGTTATAGTGGAAAATCAATAATCACTATTAAAAATAGGAAGGAGTAAATTTTCCCAAAGGGCTGCAGCTTGGCCTTTTTTTTTTTTTAAATGGGTTCAGGGTGTGCCCACAAAAGTTGCATCATGAAAACAGAACTATGGGTAGAATTGTGAATGCTTGCACCTGTAACTGCCTGGTTTGCTTTCATAATACAGTAATCCCAAGCAAAAAGAACTCTGATTTTCACTTGCAGCTCTTTTCCAGGTGCAAAAAAGGGGACTGTAAATTAAATTTTGTAGTCAGTTTGCAGCAACAAAAGGAAAACCTTTCAGAGTAGCAGCCGTGTTAGTCTGTATCCGCAAAAAGAAGAACAGGAGGACTTGTGGCACCTTAGAGACTAACAAATTTATTAGAGCATAAGCTTTCGTGGACTACAGCCCACTTCAAGGAAAACCGTCCACTTAAAAAAATTGCCCTTAATAGCTTTTATTAACTAAGCAGATGCTTTTGTGGACTGTGCCTTCCCCCTCCATCCAGCAAAGTAAGAAAGTTGGTACATTGTAGCAGGGTTTTATTTCCATGTGCTTTTGTTTTTGACTGAACAGCCACTCTACCTCGGGTGACAATCAACAAAGAGAACTGAAACATTCTCTCCATTTCAAATGGCCAGGTGCAACTACTGCCACCCCCTGACTGTACGCCGGCGGCCTCCACATCACCGATTCGGGCTGCTTTCTGTCTGTCCGTAGGCAGAGCTGGGTGACCTACTGCCAGGTCCGCGCTGTGCAATGTACAGGGCTTTGTTTTGAAGCCTCTCTTCGGAACAGTACCACAGCACGCCGCAGCTTACAGGGCTGGGGCTGTCTTTTGAGTGGCCACCGAGCAAACAAGCCCGAGCCTTTGCTAACTTTCCCGCTTCTCTGCCTCTCCCATCCATTGCGGCTGGGTTGGCAATGGGCACATGCGATCGAGCCACCCTCTCTTCCCTCCGGCAGGAGCGTCTGGCTCCCGCCTCAGCAGCGCAGCTGTTTGCGCCCCTCTGCTCAGCGCCTCTCTCCCGCGCAAACTTCCTGCGCCGCGCACCTTTCCCTCCCCCGAGCGCTTCACCTTTGCGCCGCGCGCCAAGCCGCGCCCAGCTTCCAGCAAGCGGGGCGGGGCCGGCCCCGTGCTCCGGAGCCTGGAAACTTACCGCGGGGGGCGCCTACCCCTGCAGGAGAGACGGGCCCAGGCGACGCGGCCGCGGTACCTGACCCTGCCGCTCCCCCTTCGCCTCGCAGGGGCGGTGACCTGGGGCAGCTCTCGCTCGCGGCGCGGCCCCAGCGGCAGCAAAGCCTGAGCCTGGGGAGCCAGCGGCGGAGTCCGAGGGACTGCGAAGTGGGAGCCACGCTGAGCAGGAGGGGAGGTGGGGAAAGCGCCTAGGAGCCCCCCCAACATGGCCTCCTCCTCTCCCCCAGGCGGGGCGAGCGGAGGCGTGGATCAGGTGAGCCCGCTGCCTTCTCGCCCCTGGCGCCTTTCCATCGCTCGCGGCCCCCCTTTTCGCTCCCTTCCCCGCCTCTCGCTCTGTTCTGGGCGTGCGTCCCCGTCCCCCCGCTCGGAGCATTGCTGGGGCCGAGAGACTGCCGCACACCTGGCTGGCAGGGCCAGCCGGGGTCGCCGAGCAGAAGTGGGGTGTTTGAGCTAATGGGGTAGCACGGTTGTCCCGGCAGGACGGGGGTAACTCCGAAGTGATCCGCGAAGGGAGAGGTGGTCGGTTGCAGTCGCTGAGGGTGGTTAGCGCAGGTCTGGCGGGTGTGTGCCAAAGGTGCTCACACCTGCAAATGCAGGGAATCATGAACGGCCTTAGGGACTGAAAGGTACTGACTGGAGCCTGGGGCTTGGATGCCACTGGGTGAAGTGAGAAAAGAACTTCCTGCTGTGTAAGAACTAGTGTTTCTGCTGTAGAATATGAACACTGTAGTAAAATGAAATACGGAGGCGCTTGGAAATCCTGGCTTTCTCTTTCCCTTCACGCTTGTTTCTCTTTCAAATCAAATGCTGACCGTGCTGTAAAAAGATCAGGAGTACTTGTGGCACCTGACTGTGCTGTGTTCTACTCCTAACTTGCATGGCGAGTAATCCTGAGAGAGGAAGGTGCTTTTCGATATGTCTGTGGCAGCCTGATGGTAATAAACAGCTGGAAAGTGTGATAAACTGAGATGGTCTGGAGAGGGTCATTCTCCAAGTGTGGGCTGCACTACTTCAAAATGACTTTTTTTGGAGTCTTGCACTTTATCGAAAGGAGACATGCACTAACACAGTACAACTGAGTGCACTGGTGTACATGTTTTGCAATACCATAAAGCTTCTCCTTTTTAGGACTCCTACATTCCTAATGAGTTGAGTTCCCTATATGTCGAGGCTATTTTTCATACAGTATCAAATCATATTTTTGCAATCTTTTTGAACTTGGTTTTTAAATTTAAAACAAAATAATTGAAATATAATTGAAGTCTTTCTTTTCCCACCCAAAGTATGAAGAAATTAGATGTTCACAGATGCATTTTATTTATAAAGAAAAAATGTACTATAATAAACATCTGTTTTTTGAACATAGACATTTTTTGTTATAATATACACACAACAGTTGGGAGTAGAATCCAATAGCCCTTATTCCCATTCCAGTTTTAAACTACTAGACTTCACTTCTTCCAAAAATGATCGATTTTTTTTTTCCCCTTCCTCATTTTTTTCCCCCTTCCTCCCTTCCAATGCACCTTAGATGTTTAGATATTTTATTTATAATGTGTTCAGGTACATAAGATTAAATTTTAAATTATATTCCTGAATATATTGGTGCAAATTATGCTTGAAAGAATGGAGTCCAAAGATGATTGATCATGCTTGTACCCCTTTTCTAATGATAAGAGTAGAACACAGTCATTTTTGAAAATATCAGTTACAGCAGTCATATGTTATTTACAGTATTAAGTGTACAAACTACATTTCAGTAAACTAACTCTTTATCAACATGTGCTTTTTTGTTTTTAAACAAATATTTAGTTTCTTTTGTTGTTGCCTTTATTTATTTATTTATTTTATTTTATTTTATTTTATTTTATTTATTTTTTAAACAGTAAAGACAACATGGTTACAGGATGTAAACATTAACCGTCTGTCTGAATCTACAATAGAGATACTTTCCATCTGTTGTTAACACCACTGCCACTCCCCACTGGTAGTGAAGTGGGCTGTAGTCCACGAACGCTTATGCTCTAATAAATTTGTTAGTCTCTAAGGTGCCACAAGTACTCCTGTTCATCCTCCATCATGTTATCTAAACTGTACTGACCGGGTCACTGTTTCTCAAATGCGGCCGCCAGGGCCTTTTCTTGCCACCACAGCCATCTGGGCTGTGATTGGGGGGGTGGCGCAAAGCAGTGGCCTTTCTCCCAGGGCTGCCAGCAGTGGTTGGGCCCTGCCCCCCTCCGGAGACACAAATGCTGGAGGTGCAGGCAACTGGTGAATTCCCCACTTTCCCGGGGGTGGGGGAGGCAGGCTTTGGCCACAGGGCTTCAGGCTTCATCCACACAGGGCTCTGACTCCAGGCTCCAACCCTATGCTCACCGCCCCCACCATCATCCCTGGACCCCACTGCCTCCCTGTCCACCTCCCCATCCAGGGCTTAATTTGTCCCAGGGCTTGCTGGGGTTGAATAAGTCTGCTGTGAAAAGTGATATTAATATATATACAAATATCACTTTTCATAGCAGAAGACTTACCAGCTAGCAAGTCTTGGGGGGGGGGGGGGGGAGCACAACCAAAAAAGCAAAAGCAACAACAACCACAAAAAAGACAAGAACATGCAAAGAACCTTAATTGTGTTTCTATTCTGTTTAGGTCCAGTAAAGAATAGAGACTACTATAAATTATTTTTATTAGAGTCTGAAAAAAACCCTACATAAGTAAATTACTATGATTTGGACATGTAGATGTGCATATTTATTTGTTTTTCCTAAAGTTAATTAAGTATTTTAGGAAAAATTGTTAGTGTGGCCACCAGCAAGAGTTGGTGGCCACACTCTGAGGCCACCAAACAGTTTGTTCTGAGAACCCCTGAGCTAGATAGCATGATAGTTAAAACACAGACAGCTAGTCCATACTATTGCTTTCACTGTTGCTACCACTGGTGGAGCTGCCACAGTGGGAAATTTTGAAGAAAAATGCTAGTGCAGTCACAGCCTAAAGGTGCACAAGTACATTAGTGACAGTTCTACTTCTCCCTGGAACTCCTTTCTACTCAGCGACTTTATTTCCTTGACTGGATGTGCACAGATCTAATTCCTTACACCAAATCTTACTGCTGCATTACTATAATTTTTATATGGCTTGCATATTTTTTTCAGAAACATGATTAACTTTTCTTATTCTAACAAATACAGGCGAGTCTCATCTTACACGCATTTAACATGCGCGAATTCAGCTTTGCGCGGTTGGCAACTGGTACAAATAGCATATTACTTGTTAACTGTTGTTTCTCTCCTACCCTTAGGAGAGACACTTTCATTTTCAGTACTGGATATTTTATGTATTATACACTGACTAGCTGAACAAAACTTTTCTATTGGGAGGGGGTGGGGGATAAGGAGATGTAAAATTTTGGCAACATGCCTAGAACTTCTGAAGCCTCTTTCCACTAAAACCGAAACTGTAAGATTATCCACCTTGGATTAATTAGAACTTTAGACTTTATCCTCTGTGTGTTGTTTGTTTGGGGGGGGGGGGGGGTTTGCGCAAAAAGGAATAATCTTCCTAATCATTGTCATCCAGGTTTTTAACAACATTTTGCTAATACTTAAAATAGTTAATTGCAATCTGAAGACCTGATGCTAACTATTTCCTTTTAGGATATAGTGTGGAGCCTCATATTTTTCATGATATTTTTTCTTCTTTTTTTAAAATGTTGCATGTTAAATCAATATGAAATGATCATTTTTATCCTGTGAAGACCAATGGGCTAAGACCAAGGCTCCAATCCTACAATCAGATTCAATAGGCCCCAATTCAGTAAGGTGTTTATGCGTGTGCTGAACTTTAAGCATGGGGACTACTTGAATGCTTAATCCTAGGCATGTACTTTGTTGAATCAGAGTCCCAGTGCACTAAACCCTTTCAAGACAGTGGATCTACTTGCATCTTCAGTGTCTAAGGTAGTAATACTTAGAGTTCCAAATGTCTGCCTGAAGGATATATGGACACAATTAACGTTTCAGGTAATTCTCAAGGGGGCAGCTTCAAAACTTTATAATGAAATGGTTGTGGCTCAAGCTACCTTTGAGGAAAATGTTTGTTTATTTTTTGGGCACTACTGAGCACTGGGGCTTCAAAGGACCTAGGTGTCTGAGGCCAATCTATGCTAAAGCCGGCATAGGTTACCATCACTCAGAACTGCTCTAAGCGGGGTAATCTGGCTTTGATTCCCCACCCACAAGTTCTTATAAAGCCTCTGTATTTAGGGATTGATCCAAAGTCCACTGACATCATTGAGGGTATGTATCCTCTGCAATAAAACACCTGCAGCTGGCCTGTGTCAGCTGATTCGGGCTCCAGGACCCTCTCCCTTTGCAGAGACCCAGAGCCCGGGATCCAGCCTGAGCCTGGACCTCTACACTGCAATTTTAAAGCCTTGCAATCCGCACCCCACGAGTCTGAGTCAGTTGACATGGGCCAGCTGCGGGTATTTTATGTTAGTGTAGACATACCCTGAGAGTCTTTCCACTAACTTCAGTGGGCTTTGAATCAGGCCCTTAAATGTAAATATTCTGCTTTCTTTCAAGAAGTTGGGGGTCCCCAGATCTGAATGTCTTTCATACTTACAATGGCTGATCTCAGAAAAGAGGCATGTTTTGAACAAGAGTTGGTCTTTTTAGTGGACTACTGAAATATTTTTTTTGACACAAACTACAGTCCAACCTCCTAAATTCACTCTCTCTATGTAGAGAGAGTGCTCGACTCATACCCTCTTGATTTCAGAACAACCTTGCATCACCCACACACCATTGCTGTGCTGATCTATGCAAGAAGAGTCTCTAGGCACAGTTTAATGGGCACAGACCATGTTATTTACATCTTTTATCTCCAAAGAATATCTTTCAAATACTAATTTATTAGGTATAAGTTTTTATGAAGACAGTGTTATCCCTTTTGCTTAGTCCAACAATTTGCAGTTCAAAGGATATTTACTTGGGTATCAATATTTGTTTCTTTATTTGCAAATACCTCTCCAAGTTTATTCTAAGAAATGTACTTATCCTTTGAACCCCGTAGGCTGCTGAACCAAAAAAATGGATTCTTTTCTTAGCGGTTATTACACAGTATGAGAGAGAATATAACATAGTTATATTAGCTCACCAATAAATACAATTAATCATGTATGGCTGGGCTATATGTGTATTTGAGGTTTTAAGAGTCACAATTAGGACAGCTTTGGTTGCTACCTATCACATTGTAATACCAAGTATTGTATTCTGAAAAGATAATTTTTTTGTTTCCAAAAGTGCATCTCTTTCAAAATAAAGTGGAGGAATAAAATATTTTTGTTTCTTTTGTGGCACTCATGTTTGATGGTATTGTTTCGAGTGAGTGTTAACCTTAAAAGGAATGAATTATGATAGGTCAGTACCAATAGTGCATTTTGTCCTATATACTGGTCTCTGGACATTGTGCAGCCCTCAGCCAATTTGTAGATTGCCTGAAATCTGTAAAAGGTCCATAGTGAATGTTAGGTGTAACTAAAAACTTCTGTACTTTTGTTTGCAATTTGATTTAAAAAAATATCTTCTCTGGGTGGGGAAAGAGAGGAGTCTGTAATTTTGTAATATAAAAATTGTCATAAATTCAAGCTCTATTTTGTGTGTTATATAAGATAAGTTATTGATTTAACAGTAGTAGCTTATATACAATCTTTGTATATTTTTATGAAATATAGCAAGTTTTTATTTTTGATATATTGAATGAACAGGCCAATGTGAACTAAAGGACTATAGTTCCATCAAGGAATTCTGGTGATATGAAGAACAGTAAAGTGTAATTTATGTACTCATCAGAACACTCAAAAGAAATGACAATTCCTCTATTAAAAGTATCTATACATGTATTTTACAGATGGGAATGTATGGCCCACAATTTAAATAAATAAATAAATTAATGGAGATATCCCATCTCCTAGAACTGGAAGGGACCCTAAAGGTCATTGAGTCCAGCCCCCTGCCTTCACTAGCAGGACCAAGTACTGATTTTGCCCCAGATCCCTAAGTGGCCTCCTCAAGGATTGGACTCACAACCCTGGGTTTAGCAGGCCAATGCTCAAACCACTGAGCTATCCCCGGGGGGAGAAGGGGGGATGTATGATCTATACAGGTTTCCACGAGAACTGTCCTTTCTTTTTCTTCCTTGTCTCTTCACTAACTTTGCCTCAATCTTTCTCCCACCGAAAGTTCCATAGGGACTGTTCTAGGTGATATCTTCTCCACCTGTTTTTTCTCACCTTTGGGAAGTCCCTTTTGTCTCCTGTTCTCTGGCAATCTCTCTTTTCCCCCTCCCTCCCCCGCGGCCCTTCAAATTATTCTCTGAACTTTGTAATCCACTAGTGTAACATTACTGTTTATCTCGCTTGTGACCATCCATTATATTATTTTGATCTAGATTACTGTTTGTGTACCATTGTATGTTATCTAAAGTGTGGTCATTCATGATGTACAGTATATTTCACATAAAACTCTTTACAAATGGTGCTTTCAGTTTTTGAAATTAATTTGTGAAGGAAAAAGTGCAGTATTTTTGGCTCTTTTTTTTTTTTTTTTTTATTACAGAAAAAGGCCCAGTCCTGCAGACCGTAATCAGGTGAAATACATGTAGCAATGTTATAGTCCAGAAGTTCCCCAACTGTGTCCTGGCTCCTCTGTTAGTCCTTGGAGCACTTCCTGTTGTTGTTGTCCAGTGACTTGGTGCAGTTGGTTCAGGATTCCAGGTGTTAAATTTCATTAAAATACGTTGAATATTTTTCTAATATTACTATTCTATGTAAGCAGCTGCTATAGCTACCATAGAGCTGTATTATGATTATGAATGGAGAGGAATTGTTGAGTGATAGCCTATGGGAGAGGAGTTATCCCATAAAAATCTTTTTGTATTAAGATGTTTTCCATGCAGTGGAAAAAGTTTCAGGAGCCATGCTCTGGTCACTTCAATCTCCTCCAGTTTGCTTCTCTGCCCAAATACTGCCAACTCTGATCTTGCAAATTTTTGTTAATTTCCAGAACAAAAACACCTAATCTAGACTCAGACTGTAGGGCTGCAGTTCCTTCTGATCCCCCATGACATTGAACTAAAATTAATTACAATTACGTATGCATAGTTCTTCCTATAATCTCCGTTTATATTTCGGTAGTTGCTGACAAATGCAGACAATTATTTCTTGCCAGGTACTCCCTAAGGGTATACTTAGGACTGTGCCCGTTGAGAGATGCTACTCAGAATTTCCATACAACATCTGATGTATGCATCATAATTTTATCTACACGTGGTACTGATTTTATCTAATTCTGATTTATAACATTGTATGAACTTGCAAGAAAAGTTTCTACCGAACAACATTTAGTAGTAGTAAATGACCTAAGATTTTTCATACACCTTATTTATGTCAGCGCTGAAACAAAAATTGAATGTTTTGCATTATTCTTCTGTTTTAGAACTTCTGAACAACTTTTAGTGGCAGCTTCTTTTAGTGGAAGGTACTAACGAATACGAAATTGAAGTGACAGTGTGGACAATCTCTTGTGCATTTCTTATGGGAGAGGCTAGATGACTTTCTGAAATAATTGGTAGGGAGGAGACTGGTTTTCAAATTAAGATATATTCAGGATGAGCAAACTGTGCAGGCAGTTGACTTTTTATTTTCTTATATCTTTGAAAGTAATGTACATTTAAGCTATAAACAAATGTTAGCGGGAACAAAATGCAGCTAATAAACCTGTTGTGATGGAAAAGGAAAGATTATTTTATTATTGTATAAGCATGTGGGATAATTTTGGTGATCCTTCTAAAGCAGTGGTTCCCAAAGTGGGGTTTGCGAACCCCTGGGGGTTCGCAGAACGTTTCAGGGGGTTCGCAAGAAAAATGTCATTAATGGCGGCCAGAGGACTCTGCTGGGACCCAGTTGCAGGGCAGACAGCCCGAGCCCCAGGGAGAGTGGGGCTGGGCAGTTTGAGTGGGCAGCCCCAGCCCTCCTCTGTCAGCAGGGGAGCCAGCAGCCCCGAACCCCAGCACTCCATGCGGGGTACAGGTGGCAGCTCAGATCCCTGTCCTTGTCAGGCGGGGGAAGTTTGCATCCAGGGTAGTCAGCAGGAGGCCACACTGAACGAGGGGGGTGGTCCAAGCTAATTTGTCCCTCCCAGGGCACCTTCCTCGACGGAAGAAAAGCTGTTTGCAAGCCAAACCAGCCAGAAGCATGTTGTAGCCAGTGTAGGAGTGTTAAGGTGTCTCAGTAATTGTCCTTCTCTCTGGAGTGCTGACTTGCTTCAGTGAGTGGATCTTCTCAGTTTCTAGTTTGTTGGTTGTTAGCAGTCTCTCTGTTATTTTTATTAGAACTTTTGTACACAAGTTCAATGGATAAGTGGCTGAAAAAGGAAAGTGTAAAGATGCTGGAACCAGCTAGTGTTTCCTCAAGTCCACACTGTGGAAAATCTAAGTCTAATGATCATGATGGTCCTGGAAAGTCACTTACAAAGAAAAGAAAATATGACAATGATTATATAAAATATGGCTTTACATGCATTGGTGATCAAGAACATCCAAAACCACTGTGTGTGATTTGTGGTGGTGATCTAGCAAACAGCAGCCTCAAACCTTCTCTACTTCAGCACCATTTAGAAACCAGGCATCATGCACAACTCGGCAAGCCTGTTGATTTTTTCAAGTGAAAATTAGCTGAGAAGAAAAGTGACATTACCAGTTTTATATCCAAAGCAAATACTGATAATGAAAATACACTTAAAGCATCATACCACGTGAGCTACCGCGTAGCAAAAGCATCAGAAGCCCATACCATAGCAGAGAGCTTGATTGGTCCATGTATAAAAGATGTAGTTCATTGCATGCTCGGAGAAAAGGCTGCAAAAAGGATTGACATGGTACCTTTGTCCAATAATATGTTGTCACGAAAGAATTAATGACATGTCAAATAATGTAGAGACCACAATTGTACATAGAGTGAAAAATAGTCCATATTATGCTATACAGCTGGCTGAATCAACTGATGTAGCTAATCTAGCTATTTTGCTACTGTTTGTACATTATGTGAATGAAGGTATGGTTGAAGAAGACATGTTGTTTTGCCGACCATTGGAAGAACGTACAACTGGAGAAGATATCTTCAATCTGACTAATGCATATTTTCAAGAAAAGGAAATAGATTGGTCTTGTTGCCTAGGCATTTGCACTGATGGGGCCACATCAATGATGGTGAAGTATACTGGATTTGTAGCTTGAACAAAAAAGGTTGCATCAAAAGTCTCTTGGACTCATTGCAGCATCCATAGACAAGCCCTTGCAACAAAACGCATGCCAGAGGGACTGAAGGAAGTACTGGACAATGCAGTGAAAATGGTGAATTTCATAAAATCATGGCCAACAAATTCCAGAATATTTCACGTACTTTGTGAAGAAATAGGTAGTATACATGACTGTGTGTTGACTTATACTGAAGTTAGATGGCTCTCAAGGGGTAAAATCCTTGTGTGCTTGTTTGAGGTTAGAACAGAAATCCTAGTTTTTTTTTTTTTTTCAACAGCCACCCTTTCCACCTTGCCAGCTGTATGGAAAATAATTTCTGGCTCCAGAGCCTAGCTTATTTAGCAGATATTTTCTCAAGAATTAATGACCTAAATTTATCTCTTTAAGGCCTCAATATAACAGTTTTCAATGTGCAAGAGTGAGTTGAATCCCTGATAAAGAAGTTGCAGTTCTGGGGAAGTTGTTTGGAAAACAATCAAACTGAGTGTTTCAGTAATCTTCATGACTTCCTGGCAGAATATAAACTTCAGTTGGATCAGTGCACTAAAACCAATATAATTGCACACCTAAAAGGACTTTGCACAACTTTCAGGGAATACTTTCCAGCTATGTCAGGCGATAATGACTGAATTCACAACCCTTTTGATGATCCCACTTTCTCAACACAGATATTAAACACCAAGGAAAAAGAGAAATTGATTGAGATCTCCTGTGATTACGAACTGAAAAGGAGTTTCAGAAATCTATCATTGATCAACTTTTGGCTGAGTTTAAGAAACGAGTACCCCTGGCAGAAAAAGCTGCTGCAGTTTTGTTACCATTTTCAACAACATACTTATGTGAGAAAGCATTTTCCTCGTATGCACATCTGAAAACCAAATACAGAAACAGACTTGATGCAGAACCAAACCTGAGACTTTATCTTTCTCCAGTGGTTCCAGACTTCCAAGAGCTATGCAGAGCAAAGAAAGCAAATCCATCACACTGAGGAAATTTAAACTTAAATCCCTGGAAATATTCATTTTTAGGAGGGAGTTCATGAGATGTCACATTTTAGTGAAAGGGGTTCGCGGGCTGTTAAAGTTTGGGAACCACTGTTCTAAAGGAATCTGTGACTTTGCATGTTTTTTGGCTTCATTAATTTTCCATATTTTTGCCTCTCATTCTATTCCCCCTACTCTTATTAAAGTTCTCAGCTTTTCTTTCTCCTGTCCTTCACCTCTCTGCATCTGTGTTTAATCTAGCTACTGTCACCCCTTTATCCCCGCATCCTTTCCTTATCTTGTTCTCATTTCTTTCTGATAACTGAATGCTGCTCTGGGCACTTCAAGGATCACACTCTCTGTTGGTGCAGTTTCCTCAAAACACCTGCTTAGTTTTAAGGTTGAAACTCTGACCTAGCACTGTTTTGCTTTAGGGTTGAGGGACAACCTTCCATGCTAAAGAATGGACATAACAAAATTGGAAAATTATAGGTTAGTTTTGGCCTGTCATTTGTTTGCTGAGATGAGTCTGGCCTTCAAACAGAAGACTGATATGTTCTTCAGATGTTCAAAACAGTTTGAGATGAAAGTACAATATTTGTTTTCTCTTTTTCTCCATCCCATGGAATATTTTTGCGTGGAGGAACAGCTACCCAATTTTTACACTCCTTTACTTGCATCATAAGACACCTTAGGTTTTGAAGACATGATCAATAGCACATGTTGGCTTTTACCACTCCCCAAAATATCATTGATGCCAGTCAGGCCCAGACTGTATAAGAGCCATCCTCATATGAGTGTGCTGAACTTGTTGGTCTGAGGAGCACAAAAGTCAACCTCTCTCCTTTATGTAATGACCTGGGCTGGCCTAGTAGCAAAATGGCAGATATTTATCTAACAGTAGTTTAAGGCAGGGTTGGTCTGAGTAATCCTCCCTCCCCCATCTCCTCCTATATTCTGGAACATCATGTTTGGGCTGCGGTTAAGTTCAAGGAGCAGAGTACATAGTTTGCTTACAGAAGCACTGCCCATCCTGTGCAGAGGATGTTGGCACTACTGCAATTAATTTTATTTTGGATGATGGGGAAGAGAGAGAAAAAATTATTCTGACTTTGTAAACTGGTAGTATGAAAAAAGGTGTAGGTTAACTTTTGGACATAATAGCCTTAGTGTCCTCTTTTAAATTATAGCCTCAGAGTACAATAAAACAGTAAATACCTAAATCAAAAGTGAGTCAATTGCTATTTCGCTCTAAGAATCAAAGAAGCAAATAGACTTCTGGAGGAGACTCATTGAATTACAACATATATTAAGAAATCATGGTACTGTGGGGAAATGTTAATTAACTTGGCAAAACCAGAAACAATAGCAGTGATTTATCATTAACTTTATATATCTCTAGAGCTTCTTCCTGAGTAAATTTGAGAATTTGTTCAGAACTTAAAATTACTTTTTATCTGCCAAACAAGCAAGTGGTTTCATATTTTTCTATATAGGAGAGCTTACTGAGGCTCTTTAGAAACAGGAAAAGTTGGGCATGGCTCTAATTTTTTTCTTTTTTCATTTTTTTTTAAATTTAATCATATGCTTTGTGCAAGAGAGATCTCCTGGCTCCTCTCTCCATATGACTATTTCTCTCATGAGGGTATAAGTCTAAATTAAGACAGCATAGTATGGTGGTCCTTTGTTTGTCTACTCATCTGGCCCCTGCAGGTGTAATATCCGAGTACTTCACAAACAGTGAGGTAGGGATATGGCTGCCCTTCTCACAACAAAAGTAATTGGATAAAGGAGGTCAGAGATAGAAGTGTGCCTTAATAACTAGGGTGTTCAGTATATCCGCCACCAACATCATACAGCTACCAATTCCTCAAAAGTACTCAGGGATTTAATCCTTCACGGTTTATTGAAAAAACTGTATTGTTTTAAATAGGAGAGCCTCTCCAAGGTTAATCCTCATTGTCCTTTCTAGTGCAGCAGACAGAAACTCCTTCTGTATTGGCTATAGGGAAGAGGAAATGGTGTAGCATGTAGGCACAAACCCTGAGAAGTGGGTATGGGTTGCCCCAGTTTCTTCAATAAACCAAGGTAATCCAGCCTTGCAAGTCTCTGAAAGGAGAGCAAGAAGGCCAGGTAAGCCCCTATGAGCTACTTTCATAACTGAGTGAGAAATTGGAGGCCTGGCGGTCAGTCTCCCAGAGCAAGGCATTCTCAGGGTTCCAACTTTGAGGCCTAATAAACAGGACAGGAAAAAGTCCAATATATTTCTAAAACTGGACCTGCCCTCCCTGTGACTCTTTTTTCTTGTTTGCCAGTGATGTCATAATACTTCTGTGATGCAACAAAGCCCCCATTTTACAGATGGGGAATTGAGGCAAAGAGAGATTGAAACCTCAGTCCTTTGCTCATGTGTATAAAGTTAAGCATGTATATGTTTGCAGGATCAGAGCCTATGTGGCTTGCCCAACATATCTGTGGCAGGGCTGGGAATTGAACATTTCTGAGTCCCAGTCCAGTGCCTGAACCACAAGACCATCTGTTCTCTTATGCATTAGGTCACTTGAGTCTTTCGCCATCCTTATGTTGACTAATTTTGTCATTAATAAACTTTTCCACCTTGCTGTCCACTGTCTTCCAGACAGTTGTTAAATGTTGAACTGTACTGTTCTTTGGGACACCCCACTGTTCCTTCTTTCTTAGCTGAGAATTATCCATTTATTCCTCCTTTTCTCCGCTGCCCCATTTGCTAACTAGCATTTAATTCAGTAATTTATCTCTTATTCTTGAGGTTACCAATTTTCTTTAATAGCCTCTTGCTAAGGGCTTGATTGAAAAAGTGTAAATTATAGCCATTGATTCATTCTTCTGTTCAAGGAATGTGATTTTCTTCTGGCAGCCCCTTCTGCTTATCCAGCTAGCAGCCTGTAATCAGGGGAACATCAATTATCCAACCCCTCAATTTCCTTGGAAGTTTTGTGTGTTTCCTGCCATCTTCATAAAATTGTTTGGATTCTGCTGTTTGTTGTCGTCATGACTGCTCCATTTGGGGTTGGTTCTTCAAGCACTTACACACATAACTTTACTCAGGTGAATAAAGTTATTCAAACGTGCCTAACAAATTCCATAGGTTTTAAAGTCAGAAGACACCATTGTGATCATCTAGTCTGATCTCCTTTTGCAGGATGAGGCAGGTTTGGGAGCTTTGTTTCCACTGTGATCGGTGTTTTTGTTTGTTACTCTTACAGCTTCCTGCAGTAGTTAAAAATCCAGGTGTTTAGAGCTTACAAGATAAACATTTGAAAGTAGTAGGGTAAATATTGTGCTCTTTGAAGGCTAATGTAGTTTTCAGATCTTCATTAACTTTCTGTTTGAAGACTCCAGAGGAAGTGATTTTTGAGAAACAGTTAAATAATGACTGGTAAATTGATTTTTGGTGGTGGTTTTTTAATTTTATTTTTTAATAGAATGTTTACCAAAAAGAGCAAAATATGGTTTACAAAGTTTGATTTTTATTATATGGAAAAGTCTGATTAAACATTTGAGTGTCTTTTTAATGTTAAGAGTGTCCATAAGTTTCTAGGAAAGTGCCTTCTTCAATTTTTAATTTTGTCAAATACCATTATAATGACATGGTTATACTATGAAGAACAGATAATATATGTAGTCTACTACTCTAACTAGTTGAATTGTGGCTCAAACTAGTTAAAAAGAAAAAGTCCATACAAGCTATCCATTCAGAATACTTTCCTTGTATGGCCTGTATTGTTTTTAATGGACTTCTTCATTGCAAAGCTTCATTGTGATCTTATTATTGGTGTAGGTCAAAAGGGGAAGGTTGTTAACATTCCTTCTGCCCCTCTACATCATCATCAGTAGAATATTCCCCTCCCCCTCCCCCCCGGTGGATATTATTCCTTTGGTGTTTTGGTTTTGGTGCTGGTGGTGAAACTTTTTCTTGTTTGAAGATGCCTCTCTCCAATAATTTATAAATAAATAATAGAAGAATAATAAATATCTTTAGCTTTTGATTACCTTGATTTGTAGTTAATAATTTAATTGCCATTGCTGCTTGTTGCAACATGTTCATGTTCTGTTAGACAATGCATTTTAAAATTTTACTCACTCATCTAGGAATTACCACAAGAAGTCATGATGGAGGAGCCACCCGGCCAAATTTCAGGGAATAGTGTTCTGACCTGGTGCACCAGGTTGCAACACTACTCAAATCGGGGGTCCAGGGCAAACTGACACTTTCCCTCACCCTCTGCCAATGGTATACACGCTGAGGGCGGGGTGTAGCATGCATATGGCTGAGGGCGCCACTTAGGGTGACCAGATCACTGACAGGAAATATCGTGGGGGGAGGGGGGGGCAAAAAAAAAAAGCCGTTTTGCAGGTGCTGGGGGAATTAGCAGGCCCTGGCCGTGCTGCGCCCCCCCCCCCCCCCCGCCCTCAGGGCCCCGGGCACATGCGGCACGTCCCACCGCCCTGCGGGGAAGGAGCCGCTGGAGCTAGAGGTGCGGGGCTCCGAACCCCGGCAGCGGCGGGGGAGAGCAGCTCAGGGCCGCGCGAGTGGGCACATAAACTTTATCAGCTGGGGGGGTGGGGGGGAGATCCTGTCCGGCTCCTCTCTCTTCCCTGTAGGGGGGTAGCGTTCCCGCCCCGCGCCAGCATGTTTCGCTGGCCGCCGCAGGCCAGGTAAGGAGCCGAGTCCCCCCTGCCCCCTCGTCCTGGCTCCTCAGCTGAGCGGCATTCCTCCTCCCTCCAGGCTTGCAGCTGGAATGCTGGCACAAGCCTGGAGGGAGGGGGTGGTGGCCGGCTTCCAGTTCCTGGAGCTGGTGAGTAGGGGTACTGGGCGGGCAAGGGAGGGCTGCCAAGGGGGCTGCTCCCCCAGGAGGGCGACGGGGGGCTCAGCTGAGGAGCGAGGACAAGGGGGGAGGGGTGGACGCTACCCCCCTATAGGGGCGAGGAGCCGCCCAGGGTCCACCCCGAGCCAATAAACTTTACATGGCCACTCGTGCGGGCCCCGAGCCGCTCTCCCTTGCCGGGGTCCAGAGCCCCCCCCCGTCACCCTCCTGGGGGAGTAGCCCCCCCCTGCCCGCCCGGTGCCCCTACTCACCAGCTCCAGGAACTGGAAGCCAGCCACCACCCCCTCCCTCCAGGCTTGCTGCCATTACAGCAACAAGCCGGAGAGGGAGGAGGAATGCCATGTGCTTGGGTAAGAGGCGGGGCCAGGGCGGGGATTTGGGGAGGGAGCCAATGGGGGAAGGACGGGGTGGAGTCGGGGGGGTGGGCGAGGGCCCTCCAGGGAGGGCAAAATTGCTTGTTTGTCCAGTGTCCCGACCGCACATCGGTCGGGATGCGGGACAGTCCTGATAAAATCGGGACGTCTGGTCACCCTAGCGCCACTGCACATGGGCACAGGAATCCATCTGTGCAGATCCTGTTGCAGAATCTGGCTCTTAGGGACTTGAGGAGGGCCTCAGCCTAGCAGCTAGCTCTGTGCGGTCATAGGGGGTCTATCCATTAGCAGGCCAGGTGTCTAGGTGGCCTAATTTTGAGGTGTGCCAGGCACCTAGCAGCTCGCATTGAAGTGACTTAACTCCTAAATAGAGGAAATAATTATACTCCAAATAATTAAAAATAGTACTACTACTTTGGATATGATTTTGAAGTTTGTGAGTCAGCATGCAGTCATTAACTGAGAAGTAATAATGACAAATAGAAGAAAAATGAAAATAACCTAATGTTGATAGAGAAGCAGAGAGCCACAAACAGTGACAGGCTTAAAAAAATCAATCAATCTGAGACTGACCTAAAAAACTCTTGCATTTAAAAAAAAGAATGACTTTTTATATTGAGAGGATCAGTTACAATAAAATTAATTAGAAGCTTACTGGTGTATATAATCATTTTATACCTGCACATCTCAGAAAGTTCAAAGCACTCATCTTTCCTCCCCACAAAACCCAAAGGCATGCAGTTATCCAGTAAAATTGCACACTTTGTCATGTTTGATTCGTTACATGAATTATCAAGGGCTTTTTGTGCTAATTATGCAAGGTTTTTCAGACTGTATTTTTGGTGGCAGCACTCTTCAGTCTATAACTGCTTCCACCAGGACACCACGCACACAAAATCTGAATTCAAAATGTTTCACGTAACACAAGGGGACAGTCTTTGCCAAATATAAGAGGGCAGATCCTATTGAAGTTAGTGGCAAAACTCCCAGTGACATTAGTAGGAGGATTTCACCCAAAGTCTTTAGAATGTTGGAGAATCCAGGTTGCTACCAAGACAGGAAGGATTAATGATATTTACTTTTCCTGTATAGTTAGTGAATTTATATGCTGACAAATTGAATAAATATCTAATTAAGAGGGGTACATATCCCCACGTCAGACTTCTGTGTGCTCTTGCCATTTCCAACTTTGTCCATTCTGTCTCAAGTCTGTTCCCTTATTGCTGCTGCTTCTAATGGCTTGTCTATGTAGGAGATTTTTCCAGGTGTACTGGCTTAATTATATTGTTATAATTTTCTTATGCAGACACTCTTACTCTGGAATAAGAGTAGCTTTTCCCCCTCCCCCCCCCCCCGCTTAATTTAAATTGCTTCTTAAGTGATATAAGTTACACTGGAAAAGGCCTTGTCTATACTATATAGTTTTGTTGACAAAAGTCAGCTTTTGTTGACAAAGTAGTGGAAGTGTACACACTACAATGCTCCTTCCACCAACAAAACTCTCCTGCTATGCCAACAAAATAAAACCACCTTGATGAGTCATAGAGCTTTTTGCAGCAAAGTTACATCAACAAACTGTCAGTGTAGTCACTGCGCTTGGTTATGCGGTTGCAAATGGCCTCCAGGAGGTGTCCCACAATGCCCATGCTGACCGCTCTGGTCAGCCGTTTGAATTGCCCTGCACCCAGGTATACAGGCATCTGCCCCTCCACTTTTAAAGGCCCAAGAATTTTTGAAATTCCATTTCCTGTTTGCTCAGCGTGGAGAGCTCACATCACATCTTCCCAGCTGACCATGGGGGATGCATGCAGCAAACATTCTCCAGTTGGAGCACACCTAAGTTGTTGGATCTGCTGGCTCTCTGGCGAGAGGAGGCCGTGCAATCCCCACTCTGCTCCAGCCATAGGAACTTTGATACCTACGGTCTGATATCTCGTGACATGTTGGATAAGGGCTACGAACGTTACACGCATCAGTGCTGTGTGAAGATAAAGGAGTTGAGGCAGGCGTACCAGAAGGCAAGGGAATCAAGCTGTCACTCTGGTGCTGCGCCAAAGACCTGCCACTTCTATAAGGAGCTGGAGGCCATACTCAGCGGCGATCCCACCTCCACCGCCAAGAGCCCTGTAGAAACCTTGGGGGGCTGGAGATAGCAGACTAAGCCCCAAGGATGAGGAGGTCAAGTTGGAGTCTGAGATGCGACAGGTTGTCCAGTACCGCGGCAAGCTAGGATCTCCTCTCAACCTAGGAGGGTTCAAGCCAGTTCCAGCACTCCATCTTTAGAGTGCATGATGCAGGAGAAGGGAGCTCTGGTAAACCATCTTTTTGAGTTGATGCTGCTCGGTTATATGAGGTAGAGTTGTCTTTTGCTTTGTTATATGCTAGAAGTAGGTTAAGGGATAGAAATGTACAAGAGAAGCTGCATCTGCGTATGCTTCACGTTCCCCTGTACGGCTATGGAGTGGGACAGAATAGTGTGTTAATGCACACTGGAATCCTCCAGGGAGATCTCTAGGAGACTTTCCTGGAGGTACTCGCCAATCCTCTGCCAAAGGTCCGTTGGCAGAATTGCTTTGCTCCTTTCCCCATTGTAAGATGTTTTCCCGCGCCAATCAGCAATCACTTGTGCAGGGGCCAAAGCAGCACACAGCCGAGCAGCATCGGGACCCAGTCTGAAGCTGCATGCATGCAGGAGATGCATCCTTGCTTACCTTCAGGAGTGAGATATCCGCTTCAATGACCCTCGCCTGGGGAGAATGGTGGCAGAATTTACAATTTTGTCCTCAGTTGCTTGCAGCGATTCCCTTTAAAGAAGTGCCTAGACTCTATCCCATTTTGAGCCCCCTCCCTCCCCCCACCTCCACCCTTGGGGAAAGTTTTCACCCTTAGCCTCACAAATATTATGCAGCATACAACAGGCTGCTATGACTATGGGACTATTTTCCTCATTTATGTCTAACCTGCCATAAAGGCAATGCCAGCGAGCTTTTAATCTGCCATACGCACATTAAACGGTCATTCTGCACCTGCTCAGTCAGTTGTTGAAGCGCTGTCCAGGTTTCCTATGTAAGGCTTCATGAGCCATGGGAGTAATGGTACGCTGTGTCTCCTGGGATCAATGTGGGCATTTCAACATCTCCCATGGGACTTTTTGGTCTGGGGAAAAAAGTCACTGCTTGCAGTTTTCTGTACAGGCCAGTGTTCCTGAGGATGCATGCATCATGCACCGTCCCTGACCACCCCGCATTGATGTCAGTGAAAAGACCAGGATGATCCTCAAGTGCTTGCAATCCCATAGAGAAGTACCCCTTTCTATTAATGTACTCTGTCACAAGATGGTCTGGTGCCAAAATTGGGATGTGTGCTATCTTTCGCCCCACCGCAGTTAGGGAATCCTATTGCCACAAAGCCATCCACTATTTCATGTACATTTCCAAGAGTGTCAGTCCTTCCTAGCAGAATGCGATTAGTGGCCCTGCACGTTTGCATTACCACAGCCCTAATGGTGGTTTTCCCAACTCCAAACTTATTCGCAACTGACCAGTAGCAGTCTGGAGTGGCCAGCTTCCACACTGCGATTGCCATGCGCTTCTCCACCATGAGGACAGCTCTCATTTTGGTGTCTTTGTACTGCTTCAAGCTCGGCACAGAGTTCCAGAAGGGTGGTGTGATGGGTTGGATCACAGAAACCCCCTTGGGAGTTGCCACCCAATCTGCCAAGACTACCCCTGTTTCTATTTTCCCTGCCAGCTCAGGACTCCAGCACCCTGTCTTGCTGAGCCAGACACTCCTGTCTGCTCCAACACAGACCCAGGGTCTGAATTACTTGCCCCAAAGCTGCAGTTTTACCTGAAAACAGCTCACAGAAGTGTGCTTGTCTTTAGCACTCAGCTGCCCAACTTCCAGTGGGGTCTAAACCCAAGTAAATCTGTTTTACCCTGTATAAAGCTTACACCCGGTAAACTCATAAATTGTTCGTCCTCTCTAACACTGATAGAGAGATATGCACAGTTGTTTGCTCCCCCAGGTATTAATACATACTCTGAGTTAATTACTAAGTAGAAAGTGATTTTATTAAATAACGAAAGTAGGATTTTAAATGGTTCCAAGTAGTAACAGACAGAACAAAGTAAGTCACCAAGCAAAATAAAATAAAATGTGCAAATCTATGTCTAATCAAACTAAATACAGATAAGATCCTCACCAGTTCCAGAATGCTCCCTTTTACAGGCTAATCTCCTTTTAGCCGGGTCCAGCAATCGCTCACACCCCCTGTAGTTACTGTCCTTTGTTCCAGTTTCCTTCCAGTATTCTGGGGGTGGAGAGGCTCCTTTAGCCAGCTGAAGACAAAATGGAGGGGTCTCCCACGAGTTTAATAGACTTTCTCTTGTGGGTGGAGACCCCCCTCCTCACTCCTATACCAAGTCCAACTCCAAGATGGAGTTCTGGAGTCACCTGGGCAAGTCACATGTCCTTGCATGACTCAGTCTTTACAGGCCGAAGCCATTGTTCACATGGTATCTTGTATGTCTCCAGGAAGACTTCTTATGTGGATTGGAGCATTCCAAGATGCATTGTTTCCCCAAGTGCTTCCTGATCAGGTCCTTAACCTTGCAAATTCCTTCCTATAGAAACTGACCAAATACCTCACAAAGTTTACTTAGAAACCAAGCAAGTACACAGCCCATATTCTTAACCTCAAGTAGAAAATGATATATGTGTACACCCCCCGCCCTGCCATAAAGCCTTATGGGGTACACTGTCACAGGTGGCTTCCCACATCTGAAAGTTCTGCAGCCTCTGCTTGTCATCCCAGACCTGCGTAATGATTTGATCCCACCACTCAGTGCTTGTTTCCCAAGCCCAAAAGCGATGGTCCACCGTGTGCAGCTGCTCCATGAATGCCCGAAGTAATCTGGTATTGTTTCTTTCCATGGCACACAGGAGGTCAGGCACCTCAGATTCCTGTTCAGATTGGGAGCTCATGATATGCTGCAGGACCAGTTACGATATATTCATAACAGTAACAACAACAGTAGAGAGCTGTGCGGGATCCATCCTTTCTGATAGAGATGGCAGGTGAACTGTAAACACGGGCCATTGAAAAATCGTGCAAAATGCAATCAGAAGCCCATGGAATGATGGGACAGGAAAAAACTAAATCATGGAATGTTGAGCCCACACCCCTGATGCACTGCGATCCAGTCCACCTTCCCACAACTCCTAGCTGCAGAAGGCGTCGAGTAGCACAGTGGGTTTGCTACACACAGTGCACTGCTCTCGCTGTTGATGCTAGAGCACCAGCTGGGGATGCGCTCCACTGACAGAAGGAGCGTTGTGTGGACATGCAAAAGTTATGTAATCCTACTGTTTTTGGATCATCGCCATAACTTGCGTCGACAAAACTCCTGTAGTATAGACAAAGCCTTATACTGGAATTATACAAGTATAACAATAACACTTTAAGGTCACACTCTACTTTATACCACCATAACTCCCCAGGTAGGCAAGCCCTAAGAGTGTATATGACATTAAACGAATGAGAAGCTCTTAATTGAATTAGATATTTTTATTATAAACATAGTAATATGTCCCAACAAGGCTGCCACGATTAGCTGGACACCCACATCCCTACCTTCCTAATTAATTTAAAGTAAAGTAAAATATCCTTTTGGCAAAATATGTAGCTGTAACAACTAAGTCAAAATTGTTCAATGATCAAGAGAGGAATCTAATCAAAATGAAAGGAAATATTACATGTCATAGCTTGTAGGATGAAAAATAAGCGTGTAAAGATAATTAACTAGAATTGAATAATTTTCCACAGAAAGAGAACTTACTCAATATTGTTCTTGTTTAAATTTAAGCATTATGGAAGAAAAAACTTGGACAATTTGAGTCTGTTCTGTACATCTTCTAGAGATAGAGATTACGTTGGCCTATCAGATTTTTTTAATAGAGCACCTCTTACGAGGACTAACTTTACTCATAACCTTCAAAAGGTTTTATTTTCATATTTATGTAGTTCTGTCACTAATGATTTTTGTGTGTTTTTTGCCGATACCACAGTTCAGGTAACAAACCAGTACATCATAATGGAGACTTCACTCATCTACCGCAGAACAGCAATTTATTTACTTAGCTTTTGTGGTGATTTTTAGGAGCATATTCACAGTTAACTGAACTAAGACTTTCAAGCTATGAGTCAAAACCTAATACAGGTCAGGTGGCTTCCTGGACAGAGAACTAACAGCCCTGGACACCTATAATTTTGTCATCTACTTATTTTTTTTTTGTCTCAGTTCAGTAATGCACACTATAGATTAGTTTGGCAATTTAGCAAAATAAGCAGATTGTTTTCTGCATGAGGGACATTAGTGTCTGGGTGAAAAAAAAATTCCTAACTTATCGCTAGTGTAAATGAATCACTTGAATGTTTTATTTATTTGTTTTGCTATTATGTATGATTATAAAACTCCTTTGTTCATGTTTTTATGGCAGCTGTTGCTGATGTAAGTATAGCAAGTGCAGCTGCACTATTCACTCAAAGCATTGATCAGTTTTTTTTTTTTTTTTGTCATAGTAAAATCATGTTCAGTACTTAATCTTTTTGGAATCCACATTTCCTGATTACCAAACTTTAAGAACTCGAGAAACACTGCTAAATTTATATTTGTATGTGCAGATTTAGCTTTCACTTGAATAAATGTCCCTGCATTAGAAGTAGCTTTATACAGAAATCCTGTGTAGCATAATGGGATGGAACAGCTCAGATATAGTGAAAAAAATTATTTATAAGAGCTTGCAATGTCTAAAAAATAACTTAATTACTGTCACTTCAAGCTATTGTATGCTATATTGTCTTTTGCAATGGTTGAATTAAAATGAGAGAGTTTTTTTTTTAATTGATGCCTGTTTCACAGTCTTTATTCAGTGTCATATTTACTGACCTTAGTTGCTACTTTTTTCTTCATGTTAGTGTAGCAGATTCAATGCAGTTAAGATGATAAACTGGTTCCTGTCATGCATCAAAAGAATTGGAAATTGTCTCTCTTTAGTTTAGAGGTGCTGAGCACTCACAGCCCCCTCTTAGTACAGTTGGAGTTGGAAGATACTTGGCTTGTTTTGAAAATCGGACAATAAATTTCTATTGCAGAATTTTAGTTTTGGTGATGTATTGATCAGAAATAACCCAGTTTTTCCAGATTCCAGGTGGAGTTTGCAGGGCTGGCATTTAGTGTAAAAACAAAGAGTGAGTCATTGAGACACAAATATGAAACTCCCACCGTGCCATTTTTAAAATAATTTAAGAGTAGAACCTTAAAGCATAGTAAATAATAATAACCCCATAAATTACTAGGCCTGAACTACCATGGAAATACTTTCTCCATATTGGTGCACATGGGTATCTGATACGGGCTGGCGGGCCCCTTTAACTACCTGTGACTGGCTTCTTTCAGGAGAATGAGTCCATCTGTAAGTAATTAACTGCCTAGGTGACTGGCAGCTAACTGGCTAATGAGCCTCTGCACCTGATAAAAAGACTACCAGAACTCAGTTAAGGAAGGTTTCTCCTAGAGAGAGGATGCTCCTAAGAAGAGGAGCTCCTAGGGAAATAAAGCAAGAGAACTCCCAGATAGCTGCAGGATGTCCAGCTTCTGAGAAGTGGTGTGGTACCTGAAGAGCTGCCATCCACAGGAAGGAAGGCCCTGGAGGGGCTCTGGATCCAGGGAAGGAATCTAGGTTGAGAGTGCCTCAAGGTAAAAGGGCTTGGATGTGGGACTGCTGGATTTGGGTGGGACTGATTAAACTCAGAGTCTGCCTCCCTCCTAAGAAACCTGGGTGGGTCTTTCTTGTGTGTGTCAGACTTTCCATTAATAAGAGAGACTGTCAAAAGAGAAGGGGCATTGTTCAAGACATAAAAGCCTTGCTGAATGTAACAACCCAATTAAATGAAGGCAGGGGGTGCTAGCAATACTGTACAGGGGGAGCATGGGAATGGCATGTGTCTTTGACAGGTCTCTCAAGGCAGGTAATAAAATGGACAAAAGAGTGCAGAATCTAGTAAGGCCCTTATAAGAGTGGACTGACTCAACCATGTATCCATATGGTCTGAAAATATACGGTAGTGAGGACAAAACCTCTGCCTCTCATGAGTGGTAGAAATACCTTTCCTGTGATGGAAAGGTATTTGAATTAAAATACAGCTTGTAAGGACAGGCGTGTGGAGGGAAGGTGGAATGAAAGGGAATGTGGGAGAGGGTTGGAGCAGACAGCCAGTCAGCATGGGAGAGAATGGCCAGAGTAAAAGCTCCAGAAAGAAGTCAGTCACTGATAACATTATCAGTGTCCACTGCTGCAACTGCTTGTCTCGGCTCCTGCTGGCATGACCATGGCTGACTTCTCCCAAGAGCTGGAGGAGGTCACGTGGAGCTTGGTGTCTAGTAAATGGCTTTCTCCTGCATAGTTCTGGATGTGAGAAGTTCTGGGGAGGAGAGGGGTAATCCCTCCGACTGGCTCTTCTCTCCTCCGTGCCCCTCCCTATTCCACATGTATCAGCTGTATCTGGGGCAGCTGCATGTTTCTACTGCTGCTGGCTCTTAGTTTCTGTCTGGCTCCATGTGTTCAGTAGTGTTTTTGCAGGTTCAAATCATACATACTATTTCCTTCATGGAAGATTTAATGTTAAGAGTTCACACTCTTATGAAGTGGCCTAATGTTAGTGCTCTTTGCTAAGTATAAACATGTGATGTCCTTTTCTTAAATCAGTTAGAGATTTGCTTTGTAAAGGAAACCTAGAATGTTTTTTAATTTGGACTTTTTACCATGCAATTTTAAAATGCTTCTGGCTCAGGTAATTTATAATCTTGGCTTCTGTGATTATCTGGATTTGAATTATTCTGGGCCAATGAGTAGTGAAACAACGACCATGAGTTTTGAAAGCTCAACATTGCTTTTTAAAAGTAACTTATATTTACTTTATATTATCTGTACTAAACAAGGGCCTGCTCTTAAGCCCACTGAAGTTAATGGAAGTCTTACATTCTAGGTGAGTGACACTACCAGGTGTTGGCTGTGATTTTTGGAGTGACAAGCTATGATGATGACTATTACCTTCAATTGGCTTTGATCAGGCCCATTTCTTTCATGTAGGAGTCATAAGAACAGCCATACTGGGTCAGACCAAAGATCAATCTAGCCCAGTATCCTATCTTCTGACAGTGGTCAATGCCAGATGCCCCAGAGGGAATGAACAGAACAGGTAATCATCAAGTGATCCATCCCCTGTCACTCATTCCCAGCTTCTGGCAAACAGGCTAGGGACACCATCTCTGCCCATCTCGGCTAATAGCCATTGATGGACCTATCTTCCATGAACTTACCTAGTTCTTTTTTTGAACGCTGTTATAGTCTTGGCCTTTACAACATCCTCTGACAAAGAGTTCCACTGAGTGACTGACCTGCGTTGTGTGAAAAAATACTTCCTTTTGTTTGTTTTAAACCTGCTGTCTATTAATTTCATTTAATGAACCCTAGTTCTTTTGTTATGAGGAGTAAATAACACTTCCTTATTTACTTTCTCCGCACCAGTCATGATTTTATAGACCTCTATCATATCCCCCCTTAGTCGTCTCCTTTCCAAGCTGAATAGTCCCAGTCTTACTAATTTCTCATCATATGACAGCCGTTCCATACCTCTAGTCATTTTTGTTGCCCTTTTCTGAACCTTTTCCAATCCCAATACATCTTTTTTGAGATGGGACAATCACATCTGCACGCAGTATTCAAGATGTGGGTGTACCATGGATTTATATAGAGGCAATATATTTTCTGTCTTATCTAGCCCTTTTCTGAATAATTCCCAACGTTCTGTTAGCTTTTTTTGACTGCCACTTCACATTGAGTGGATGTTCAGAGAACTATCCACAATGACTCCAAGATCTCTTTCTTGAGTGGTAACAGCTAATTTAGACCCCATCACTAGTCTGTGGGGTTGGGAGTAGAACCTATGTCTCCGAGGTGCAGGATAGCCAACGCCTCCATGCCACTACCCAGCAGCCAAATGCGTTGACCCTGTGGAGAGAAGTACCACAGGATGTCCCACTTTGGAATGCTGGACAGACAGCTGCCCTGGCCCCTGCTTGGTCCAGGAGCCTGTTTAAGTGCAGAAGGAGTTCCAGGAAATTTCTATGCAATGAGGTGGACTCCCCCGCCAGCCATAGTGACGGACCTGCCTGCAACTTGCCTCACTATTGGATTCCTGACTCTGGCTTGGAACCTTGGCTTATGCCCTTGGACTTCAACTCTGATCCTAACACCTGGCTCAGCTTTTGACCCTGGCTTCAGTACTTGGGACTCCAACTCCACCTTTTTACCCCGGACTCCGTTCCTGCCTTCTGGCATCAGTAGTAGGACCCTGGCCCTGACCCTGGTCCTGGTCCTGCTCCTGCTCCTGCTCTCAGGCTACTACTGTTAGTCTCTGATCTCAGTTCTGACCCTGACCTAGGCCCCTGAACGCTGATGCCAGGCCTGACCACTAGGCCTGACCAGCAAAGCCCTGGTTGTGACACTTGGTAAGTAGCATTACCATTAATTGCTTGAACAGCTAATGTTTCTCAGTCTTGGCTTGAGTTACTGTAACTCCTGTGGTGGTGATGATGATGATTGATGATGAAGGAAGTAGTTCATAATACTTGTATTACTTGACAATCTTCTGGTCTCTATCTCAGAGCAAAAAATCCACGTTGAAGGGTTTTACATCCAGTAGTAATCAATTCAGTTTGATGTTAATAACATATATAATAAAGCCTGCGGGAGAGGGGCAATCTGAGTTCAGTTATTTTGCTGGAGTTCCTCTTGAAGGAAAGCAAGGTTTATCCCTCCATGAAGTGTGCCACAAGACTGGCCTCTGAACCCAGCAGATTCTCCCTGGAATTGCAGAAGACCAGAGCTGGCAGCATGGAGTTCTCGATTCTTTTTCCATTAGCACTGTAGAGATTTTCTTGAGTATGAGAGACTTTGGGTTTTTTAAATCTTCTTCTTTGTATTCTAGGATATTGCTACCAGGAAAAAGCCAGAGAGAGTCTGCAGCAGCATCACTACTGCACCTGAAACAGCAATTGTGATCTGAATAGCTGAGATGAAAATATTCTTTCTGTTGTTTGAGATTTGTAATGCTATTGGCTACATTTTTTTTTAAAGTTCATTTATCATTTTCTGCTGTTTTACTAGGTACTTAGTAATCAATTTTTGGTAACTGTAGTCACTTTGAAAAGAACACTGTCATATAATGTCATATTCTGATCTCTTTCTACATTTAGCATCATTCTATACTATATATAAAGGGACAGTGAGAGAGTTTGTGAGTGTTTTGTTTTGTTTTTCAGTTTGCAGAATCTGGTAGGGGGCAGTGTATTGTGAGAGAAGCTGAGTCTTGATGCTGAGGGGGTGGGGTGGGGGAAATGGGGCTTCCCTAATCAGCAGGCCTATAAAGGCAGCCAAAGGAGCCAGCAAAGAGAGGAGTCTGAGTGGGAGTTTGTGTCTGATGTTCTCTCTTTGTGTGTATGTGTCTGTATGTTTTGACAGGCATTTAGGAAGGAAGGCTATGGGAACTACAGAGGCAGCAGTGGTAGTGACCTGAGGAATGGAAGAGACCGTGAAGATGACTGGATGTGGAAGCTGTGGGATGTACATTATTCTGGAAAGGGTACCTGAAAGGTGCTTCTTTTATATGAAGTGCCGCTTGATATTTTTGAGGGAAGAGAAGGTCCAAGCTTTGGAGATGCATCTAGAAACTATGGCTGAGTTTCTAAGGGAATTTGAGTGAATGATGGAGGGAAGGAGGGCGGAGGCTAAAGGGAAAACTCAACACTTGCAGATGTAAGCTGGACCAGAGAACTGTGCGGGTAGACTGCTGGATGAGGAAAGTGGCCAGTGGAAGTATGTGACTATGAGAAAAAGGCAGTGGAACAGATCAGTTAGTGAAGGAGAAACAGAGAAGAGGAACAGGTTTGCTGAGTTGGAAAATGAAGGGGAAGAGATGGGCAGTAACACATGATGGGACAGCAAGGAAGAGAAGAATGACTAGTCCTATAAGAAGTGTGGAGGTGTCAATGGAGATAGAATTTAGAGTCCCAGGACAACAGAGGATGACTCTCAGAAGACTGTTAAGTGAGAACAGAAGGTAAGAAGATTTGCAGCCAGGAAGAGGAAGGCCAGAGAATTGCACCAACACCAGGAAGAGGCAGGTCTACATGATTGGGGACTCCTACTAAGGAGAACAGACATGCCTGTCACCAGTGATGTGGAGAACAGAAAGGTGAGTTGTCTTCTAGGAACTAAGATATGGGATGTGGACCTGAGGCTGAAGAGGATCCTAATGGAAGCAGGAAAGAATCCACTGATTGTTCACACATGAAGGACAAATGATACTGCTAGATTCTCATCGGAACTCATCAAGGAAGACTACACTGGGTTAGTCTTCCTTGATGAAATGGAGGCTCAGGTGATCTTCAGTGGGATTTGAACTATCCCTAGAGGAAGATAGCAAAGACAAGACCGGATTAGATGATCAACAGAGATGGCATGTCAAACAGGTCATTAAGAGAAAGCAGAAAGCCAAGAAGGAATAGATCACCAAGGAAAGTTACCTCTTGGAGGTCAGGAAGTATAGGGAAAAAGTGAGAACTGCCAAAACCCAAGAAGAGTTGAACCTTACAAAAGAAACTTAAAACCAATTAAAAAAAAGATTCTTTAACCATATAAATAAAGAGAAAACAAGGAAAGAAGAAATGGTGTGTATTGAGGATGGGGTGGAGATTAAAGGTAATTGAGGCATGGCCCAATACCAAAATGAATACTTTTGCCTCAGGCTTTAATAAGAGTAATGAGGAGCTTGGGGACAGTGGCAAGATTGTTAATGGGAATGAGAATACAGAAGTAGAAATTATCACTTCTAAAGTGTAAATCAAACTCAAACAGCTTAATGGGACCAAATCAGGGGGCCCAGGTAATCCCTATTCAAGAATATTAAAGGAAGTGGCACATGAAATTGCAAGACAAATAGCAAATTTTTAATGAACTTGTAATCTTGAAGGTTGGACCCTATAACTGGAGAATTGCAAATACAGAAACTATATTTCAGAAAGGCAAAAAAGTGAGCTGGGAAACTACAGACCCATTTGAACTCAACTGTGTGCAAGATCTTGGAACAAATTTTGAAAGAGAAAGAAGTTAAGGACATAGAGGTAAACAGGTCAGGTTGCCAGATACCCTGGGGAGTTTTCACCTTCTCTTGCAGCATGGGGCAGGAGTCTTGCTGGTTTGAACTAGTGTAAATGGTGGATTCTCTGTAACTGGAAGTCTTTTTAAATCAATATTTGAGGATTTCAGTAACTCAGCCAGAGGTTATGGGCCTATTACAGGGGAGGGAGGATGGGTGAAGTTCTGTGGCCTGCGATGTCCAGGAGATCATATTAGATGATCATGATGGTCTTGTCTGGCCTTAAAGTCTTTGATCATGCCCTTTCCTCAGCTATTGAATGATTAAGACACTTAGTCTAGACATGGTTGGCGTGATTATCTGTGTAGATGCAATTGCAATATATATATGTTGCTTAATTATAATTAAATGTGTATATATAGGCTATTTTGTAATAGAAGTGTGACACATATGTACGAGTGCTGATAAGCAACTTGTCTCTATTTCCTGGCCCCAGGATACAAACGGTAATACCTATATCACATGGCAAGGGTCATTGTGCATTGACTCCAGCTGAATACTGTTACAGCTTTGTTTTATATTAGTATAAATTCAAATGCGTATAAAATATAAAGACCACAAGCTGCACTGTATTTATAATCCATTGTATTAAATAGAGCCACTTAGAATGGATCTCGGTGCAGACAATCTGCACTTCCTGACATAAGATTATTTTCCCTCTTCTTGACTATAACTAATACAGCCTTGTGTTCACATGGCTAGTACTTGTCTTCAAAACAATTACTTTTGCTGTGGCCTGTCCACCTGATGAGGTAAACACAGGTGAACAGGCCACAGCGGAAGGAATCATTGTCAGTTTCTGGGTATATGAGCATTATCTGAAGAATTCTGTATGTTTGCAAGAAACCATGTTCTGCATGGTCTTATTTCGATATCTTTTATTTCCCCTGTTGGACTGATCTTCAGAAGAAGCTATGGTGTAAACATTGGTGGAAGTAGAGTTATTACTCTTGGCAGGTTGCCTGCTACTTCTGACTTTCCCACTCACCAATTTGATTGTGCATAGTAAGGGGTAACGGCTGGTATGCTCAAAGTGATATAGCAAGGAGAATTGCTCGAATGAGCTACTGTGAATTTTGGAGCATTATCTGTTAACACATTTGGAATATTCCATGCTGAACAAATAAGGCCTTTTTAATTGTTTAAAGATTTAAAGGTGAATTGACCATGCAACTGTTAATGTTTACATATGTATCCCAATTTGAGACCAGATACAGGCATCTACATTGTATTTAATGACACTTAATTTCACTGCCAGCTACACTTGTTAGAACAAAGAAATTAGGTAGCATTCTAATAAATTCCTTAACCAGCCTTTTTACACACATCTCAACACAGTGGAAGTTTTGTAACTATATGTGAGTTGGGTGACTGGTGTTCCTAATTATTGTTTAATTATTATAGCTTGTGTTTGAATAACTACTGTTAAAACAAAAGAAAGTGTAACTGCTCATAAGAGTCTGATCCTGCTCGAATTGTAGTAAAACTCCATTCGTCCAACTTAGTATCTTTGCACAATTAACTTAAAGTAAGTGTACACCATGCACTTGAATAAAGAATATTCTGCCCAAACTAAGTGATGTAGTTTTTTGTAGTTATGTGATCATGCTTAAATTATTAGCCAAATAGAAAATTGCATGCTTAGCAAAATATAAACTGGAAGAGAGTAAAACTTTAATATGTAGAAGTAGAATGCCTTGGAATGGATAAGTGTGTATTTCATGTCCTATTATTTTTAAACAAAAAGTTTGAATTGGCATTAATATACAGCACAAATAAACATGTGAAGTTAAGAGATTAAGTGTAGGCACAGAGATCTGCACCTCATTCTTGATTCCAGAAACTGATAGCAGTAACTGACTTTAAATTTCTGGACTTCAAACAGCCTGGATCATCTTCTCTCTTTCTCCCACTGCCCTTGATAACATCTGAACAAGAGATTCTCGTGTGGTGGGAGCTTCCCTTCTAGGTTGTTCCAAACTCTTACAACATTTGAGGAGGCAGGAATCTCCTCCCAAGAATCTCTCCAACTGTACAGATGTATCCTAGCACCCTTATTAGCATGTGCAGAACTCCAGTATCATTCCAGAGTAGTCTTTCAGGAGTACTACATAAATATCCCAGAAGCCTAAAAGTAACTTTATCTCCATGAGTCACAGCCTTGATGGCCCTTCCCACCTCAGCTCCGTCACAGTTACAGGGATGCTGCACCTTTCTGGTCTCTGAGTGCAGTTTTGCAGTCCTCCAACTCTTAAAATGGACTCTGGGCTGCAGTATGCCGTGTATCCACTGTTCTTACCCGGTAGGTCAACTGAGTTATAGCACCTTTAGTTCTTCCCATTGGAAGCTTGTCACCAGTGGTATCCAGTAATTAGACATCCTTCTTAAAGTGTTTATTTTAGTAATAGTAACAAAGCACTTAGAAAATAATTTTAGAGCAATCTGTATGCATGTCTGTCTCTCCTAAATGTTTATTCTTCCCTGAGCCTAACCTAGGAGGCCTAACTTCTTCAGACATACCCAGCAGGTGCCTTTGTTTCTGCCTGGTTTTTGTGAACAACTACTGCCCTCTTGAGTGTTTCTTTTTAAACTTGCCAGGGCTCTTCAGATTTTCTGTGTTCCTGTGCCTTGTCTTGTCCAGTCTTGGTCTCTTAATAACTTTTAATTGTTTGTGGAGAGGTAGCTTATTGTGAGCCATTTTTTTTTCTTCCTTGCTTGTTTTTCCTGACAGCTCCATATTAAACTAAATCAATATATTCATCCAGTAAATAACCAGGCTAACATGGAATATTCATAAATTATTACAGAGCAGCTCCTTAGTCCTGTGATAGTATTTGGAGTCCTGGCACCTCCTTCCCTCTGGGCTGTGGCTAATTCTTACATGCATGGGGAGGGATAGCTCAGTGGTTTGAGCATTGGCCTGCTAGTGAAGGCAGTGGGCTGGACTCAATGACCTTTCAGGATCCTTTCCAGTTCTATGAAATAGGTATATCTCCATATATTATTATAGAAGGGAGAGTATGCATATAAAATTTGTGGATAACACCAAGCTCTGAGAGGTTGCACACACTTTGGAGGACAGGATTAAAATTCAAACTGACCTTGAAAAAATGGAGACTAGTCTAAAATCAACCAGACAAAACTGAATAAAGTACTACAGTTGGAAAGGAAAAATCAAATGCACAGGTACAAAATGGGGAATAACTGGGAATCAGTAGTACTGCTGAAAAGGATCTCAGGCTTTATAGTGTGTAAAATTTGAATATGAGCCAATAATGTGATGCAGTAGCAAAAAGGCTAATAGTCTGGGGGGTATTAGCAGCGTTATATGTAAGACACAGAAGGTAATTGTCCCACTCTGCTCGGCACTGGAGAGGACTTAGCTGGAGTTCTGTGCCCGCTTCTGGGTGCCATATATCGGGAAAGATGTGGATAAATTGGAGAGAGTCCAGAGGAGAGCAACACAAACTGTAAAAGGTTTAGAAAACCTGACCTATGATAAAAAGTTTAAAAACAACAACAACAACAAAAAAAAGGTGGGCATGTTTAGTCTTGAGACAAGATGACTTGGGGAAGGGGGCGTGACCTGATAAGTCTTCCTCTTTATGAAAGCCCATAACACATTTGTTGCTCAATTGTTCTCCATGTCCACTGAAGGTAGGACAAGAAATAATGGGCTTAATGTGCAGAAAGGGAGAGGTAGGTTAGGGTTGTCCTCTTGCAACCTGTGCAGTCCCTTTTTGATGGGCAATCCTATTCTCCAGTTAGAGGAGAGTTGTCAGCAAGGAGCAGGATTCCTGACAGATCTCTAGCCAAGAGCTTGGGGGCTGGGGAGGGGGAGAGAGCAATGTCTCTTCTTGCTCATCCCAGTTAGGCCCCTGTGGGGAAGGCTAGTCTTCATAGGACTGCTGTCAATCATGGAGATGGGGTTCCACATTTATCTCTATGAGGAGGAAAGGGGAAATTCAGGAGCGTTTTGCTAGCTGAGATGGAAATTGGTTTGAGTTGTCAGCTCCACGGTGAGGTGTCACCAAAATATGTGCATCTCTGGAGAGCCATGCTTGATTCCACATTGACAATCGCAGCATGTTAATCTTTGTCAATGCACTATTTTCAAATCCCATGATTCCCCCCAGCACCTCAGAAGACCTAATATCTCCAAATATGTAAAAGGCATTTATTTTCCCTAAAGACTGAAACCTGTTATGCACTTATTCATCCCATGTGAGCTGGGAAACAAAGAAAAGTCACTTGAACAATATTAAAATGTTTTTTCCCCCCATTCTTGTATAATTTAAGTTGTCTGGGCAGAATTTAAGTTGTCAGCCTTAAGTGGTACATACTGTAATGCTATAATAGTAGCAAAAGCTTCAAATATGGGTGACTAAAGTTGGGCTCCTGGATTCATATTAAAACACCTAAACCTAGGTGCTTAGAGATGAAAATGTTGGCCATAATCTGTAGTCATTAACAGCATTTCACTCCTGTTGGTCTGTGAGAGTGGTTGTGAGTGTGGGTCTCTCTCTCTCCCTCAAATCCTTGCTTAGGTCTCTGAAGAGGTAATATTGTTTTAATATGTGGCTTGCTCTTTGACCTAAGTTATCTATTGCAATTTAATCCTTCTTTCATGATATATTTAAAATAGAGACAAACTAAATTGCACTCAATTATATGAATGTAAATAGAGCCATAGGGTTCAACGCCCAAAAGGGATCACCTGATCATATAGTCTGACCTCTTGTATATCACAGGCCACCAACACCCACACAGTGAACCCAGCAACCAAAATGAGAGACAGGTATTACAGCCCACAGGAGACTAGACTATTAAGTGCCGCAGGCAGTGTATAGGAAGGACTGAAGTACACCAAGGCCTACAGGCCCCCGCAATGGCACGGAAGTGAAAAGTGAGATATACTCACCTATAGGTTGCAAAGGAATGCAAACTCTCTTCCTTCCTGCCTCTTTCCCACCCCCCAACTCACTGCCAGTCTGACCTGAGGGAAAATTCCTTCCCAACCCCATGTATGGCGATCAGCTAGACCCTGAGCGTGTGAGCAAGAATCAGCCAGCCAAGCACCTGAGAGAATGCTTTGTGACACCTCAGAGCCCTGGTCCTCCCTGTACAATGTCTCCTCTCCAGCTGTGGTCATCTCTGGTGCTTTAGAGGAAGGAGGAGACCATAATAAACAAGCACAGAATCCCCAGAATACAGTGGGAGCGGGGGGGGGGGGGAATCCCTTCCTGATCCCTGCAGGTGGCCGGTTGAAGCTGTGAGGCATGAACTTTTAGGAACATAAGACATGAACCGCAGGACACCTGAGCCCTGCACCCCACCATTACAAGCAAGTCTGTCATGCAATCCTGCTAATAAATTTGTCTAGCTATCTCAAAACTAATTTTGTTTGCCCCCACAATTCTTATTGGGAGGCTGGTCCAGATCCTTACCCTTCTGATGGTTAGAAAGCTTATTTACAGCCTGAATTTGTTCATGGCCAGTTTTATATCCATTTGTTCCTGTGCCAACATTGTCTTTTAGCTTAAATAGCTCTTCACCCTCCCTGCTGTTTACCCCATGATGTGTTTCCCCTCTCAGACTTCATTATGTTAGACTAGTCAAGCCAAGCTCTTCTATTCTTCTCTCATAAGATAGGCTTCCATTCCCTTGATCATTCTAGTAGCCCTTCTCTGCACCTGTTTCAGATCGAAATCATCTTTCTTGACTAAGTCTTTAGAACACAGAGGAGTTATTTGGATTTATAATGGTGAACTGAGTAGAACTTGGATAATTCTGTTATCTCTTTGCCTTCCCTCTGCCTCCTGGCAACCCCCGGCAAAGGATACTGATCTGCACTTTTTCCATTGCCTAGCAAGAGCCAAGTGACACTATTGTCACATAGTAATATTGTCATGCTCCTTTTTTTGCCTCTAACCCCGATTCAGGAAGGCACTTAAGAACATTCTTGCCTTCAGTAGGAAAGAAGCACATGCTTAAATGCTCTCCTGAATAAGGATGTTTTCCTGAATCAGGGCCAGTAGGTGGCAACAGCATCACAATTTGTAGTGCTGAATCCCGCAACAGGAGTAAAAAACCTGGCTGTAGAGAATTGGATGGGATTTCCAGGCTGAGTATAAGCACCAGAGTCATATGCCAAAAGCACTGACCTAACAAATAAGGGCGTAGTTAGTCCCCCATCACGTGACTATTTGATTTTCCATGTCATTCAATTTGAGGTTTGCATGAATTCAACTCTTTGTGTTCTATTTATTTAGCTATAACATACCCAAAGCAGAGGGTAGAAGCAAGAATCTTGCTGGTTTCAAGGCATTACATGTTCAAGAGGCATTGAGCTGAACAGCTCCAGAGCAAGGACATCGAAAGTTCCTGTGATGCTCTTTTAAGATGAAATTAAGGATGCATAAGGAATACTGCTTCAGGCATATTATGTGTATAATACTGACTCACAGTATTAAAACCTAGCCAGGCAGCTAAATTGTTGTTGAGTTTTTGTCAAGGTTCCTTCCCCACTCTGAACTCTGGGGTACAGATGTGGGGACCTGCATGAAAGACCCCCTAAGCTTATTTTTCCAGCTTAGGTTAAAAACTTTCCCAAGGCACAAATTCCACCTTGCCTGGAAAAGTATGCTGCCACAACCAAGTGATTTAGACAAAGAATCAGGGAGAGGACCACTTGGAGTCCTATTCCCCCAAAATATTCCCCCAAGCCCTGCACCCCCTTTCTTGGGGAGGCTTGAGAATAATATCCTCATCAATTGGTACAGGTGAACACAGACCCAAACCCTGGGATCTTAAGAAGAATGAAAAATCAATCGGGTTCTTAAAAGAAGAATTTTAATTAAAGAAAAGGTAAAAGAATCACCTCTGTAAAATCAGGATGGTAAGTACCTTACAGAATAACAAAAGATTCAAAAACACAGAGGATTTCCCCTCTAGGCAAAACTTTAAAGTTACAAAAACAGGGATAAACCTCCCTTTTAGCACAGGGAAAATTCACAAGCTAAAACAAAAGATAACCTAATGCATTTCTTTGCTATTATTTACTATTTCTGCAATATTAGATGCTTAGTTTAGATATGGCTTAGGGAGATGTATTTTCCCTGCCCCGGTTCCTTGTTGACTCCGAGAGACACAGACAAAAAACCTTCCCTCACGGATTTGAAAGTATCTTCTCCCCTTATTGGTCCTTTTGGTCAGGTGCCACCCAGGTTATCTGAGTTTCTTAACCCTTTACAGGTAAAAGAGGAATTAACCCTTTACAGGGTAAAGAGGGATTTTATGCTACCCTTCTCTCAGGGAGGTATTGTGGCTGGGAGGTGCATACTTTCATAGTAATTAAATGTTTTTCCTCACCACTTTGAAAACCAGCCCACTGTACCTGTGGTATGCACTTGTCTCTTTAAAATAAATATATTAATAGGAGGATTTAGTTGTGGGAAGTGAGAGAGACTTGTGGCTTATCAGTCCTGAAACAATATCTCTGCTTCAATTGAAAATGTAAGAATTCAGTTTCTGTTCAGTTCCCAAATTAAATTCCAGCACAATGTGCTGTGTCAAATCAATGGCATCACTCTTTAAAATTTATTTATATTGCACCCAAAAGCGTGCTAGTAGATTCTGTCACCAAAAACATGATGGTAGACTCTAGTGACAGATAAGATAGATATGGTTCTTGCTCCAAAGAGCTTAAAAATCTAACATTTTGAACGGGAAGCAGTAAGTGATAACATGATTGGGTTGGTAGTAGGTGGAGGGGAAGGAAGAGGTCCCAAAATAATATATTTATTTGTTTTATATGTATTGAGAGCTTGTTGTGTGGTGCACTAAATGCTGAACTCTGCAAGGGACTGAATTACACCTCTACCCCTATATAACGCTATCTTCGGGAGCCAAAAAATCTTACCATGTTACAGGTAAAACTGCGTTATATCAAACTTGCTTTGATCCACCAGAGTGCGTAGCCCCGCCCCTCCGGAGCACTGCTTTACCACATTATATCCAAATTCGTGTTATATTGGGTTGCGTTATATCAGGGTAGAGGTGTAGTTTGATTTTTGTGAGAGTAGTGGGTTTTTTTTGTTTTTTTTTAATTAATAGTGTTGTAATTGCTAAGTGAGTGCATGACACAAACCTTGGCTTAATTTTATCATAGTGATACAGTCAGTCCAGAAAATCTTGATTAAAAGGCTCAAGAACAAGTTTCAGAAACTTGAGTTTCTATGAATCGTAGGTTCACCATCTGCACAAAAGTGCAGGGAGGGGTACAAATTAATGCCAGAGCTGCAACTAAAATACAAACATTTTCTCTTGCTCCCACCAGTCCCCAGTGGCAGGAGTGCAGAGTGGTCAGGGCCCTTCGAAAAGGCACTAGATGATGGGAAATCTGCAAGGATCCTATACCCAACCTCTCTCCCTTGCAGCTTCTGTAGCCATCATAGAGCTTGTAGCCATGCCATTCGTTGTCATTGACCCCCAACTCTGCTCTGACTTCAGAGGGGAGAGTCAGAGTGCACAGTGGGAATTAATGGTGTTTTGCAGCAATTTTCAGCTTTTGATTTTGGCAGAAACATGCTGCTTCATGCTCTCTACCTCCTGCCTCTTCTTTTAGCTCCAACTGAAGTGAATGAAAAACATGAGCACTCTTTCATTATTTTGGAGATTCAAGGGGGTATTGTGTTCTCTTTGGGAAAAGTGCTAAAAAGGATCTTGTTTACCACACGCAAGCAGGCAGATGGTTCATAGTGTGGGGACAGGACAAAGAGAAATTGAGAATCAGCAGACATGGACAAGTTTAGTCTTTTAAATGTACTGTGGCCTAAAAAGCCTTCGTAAATCAGTATGAATCATTGACTTCTGGATACTTAGCAGGAACAGGCTGAGAAACTGGCATTGTAATGTCACTCCTGAGAATACCTTGTTCCAGAGGTGATACATCTTACTATGACATCATGACACATAATGACTACTTGGTGTGCCCATGAGAAGGACAGGCATTTTTTAGTGTATTCCTGGGTGACAGGCCAGTGGTTAATCTTCCACAGTCCATTCAAAGTAGAGGGATTGGATTTTATTCAGAGAGAAATTATAGAGAATGCCTTGAGACTTTGCATATTTATGGTCTAGTTTATTGACCATTGTTTAATCATTATTGACCTGGCATGTGAGTCAAGTATTGGGGTTCCTCTAAGTCTGCTGCATATTGTGTAAATACACACAGCAGGCTTATACAGTTTCTCACGTAATCTTTGTTTTCTACCAATAAATGGGCTACTGTGTTCTGAGAATGATGATATGAAGTCTGAGTAGTGTATTCAATGTCTACAGGAATCTAATCACTTAACATTCTATGACTTGCCATTCCCTTAAAAAAAGAAAAATGTAAAGATTGATTTTTCTATTCTGAAAGCTTAGAGACTAAAATAAGTGACCTATGAATTGAGTTAAATATTTAATATAAATGTGTAATTCATTAGTGCAGGAATGGGAGTTATCCACTGAGCCTCATATTTATTGCCTTGAATTCCCCCCCCCCCCGTTATATAGTATGTGTATTAACAATGAGGTGCATTATTGTAGCATCACAAATGTGTTTATTTTGGATAGGTGGACTTGCTTTGATCTGGTTCTCCCAATATGAACCATGTATGTAAGCCGTAAGTTAAAAAAAATCAAAACAAAGTACGTATTTATTACATATGTGGAGAGCACTGAACAGAAAGAAAGTGTTCCTCTTGTTAAATGTTTACAGTAGCTTAGCCCTAATAATACTGTGTGTAAAATATTTAAAGTTCTTAATTAAGGCATTGGAAGAGCTAGAAAATGTTAGATCTTTTCTTTATAGCTAATAAAAGAATGATAAAAGTGGTGGTTTGGCTTGAGGGGTACATGTTATACATTGTATTTGATTGCTAGGATGAAGAAAGAGTTAGACTTCAAAAAGTGGTCAATAACCAAAGATGTTTTCTTAAAATCAGAAAATTAGTTGGACTATGAAATACACATTTTCAAAAGGAAAGTGAGTTTGGCTTGATTCTTGCCTCTAAAGTTTATAGTCTTGCTGTAATTCAAGAGTAATTTATGGTAGCAATTTCTGCCTGTGGCAGTTTTGATTAAACTAATTTATTCTGCCTTCTCTCTTTATGTGCTTTTAAATTTTAAATGGCTAATTTTGCATGAAACAAGTTTATACTGGATCTCATCTGGTAGATCAAGGTGATACTAAAACTTAGTTACTGCTAAAGTTGCATTGTTAGCCTTAATTTTATATTGAATGTACACAAGTTTAAAACCTATTGGCCAAAATTCTTAAACCTGGTTACCTGAAGTAAGGCTTCTAAATCCATATTTAAACACTTTATTAGAAGAGGCCTAACTTTTCAGTGTGAATTGGTTTTGCTCAGCATCTTCTGCTGTTTTTTAGGTCTCTAAATATAGATATAGAAATCTAAATTCTGGCATCCAGGTTTAAATATTTTGTTCCCTGTCTTCAAAATATGCAGTTTCATCCATACATAGCGTGTACTGCACATTAATAATATTTAATTTTATATGTGGTTTGCAGTGTTGTAGCTGTGTTGATCTGAGGATATGAAAGAGACAAGGTGAGTGAGGTAGTCGTTTATTGGACCAATTTCTGCTGGTGAGAGAGAGAGAAGCTTTGAACCACCATACAGGTGAAGAAGAGCTCTGTGGAGCTTGAAAGATTCTCTTTCTAGGGTTGCCAGGCATCTGGTTTTGGACCAGAATGCTGGGTCGAAAAGGGACCCTGGTGGCTCTGATTGGCACAGCTGACTGGTCCGTTAAAAGTCCAGTTGGCGGCACAGCAGGGCCCCGGGCTAAAGCAGGCTCCCTGCCTGCCCTAGCTCCTTGTGGCTCCCAGAAGCGGCTGCCAGGTCCTTTCGGCCCCTAGGCGGTTCCCAACCAATGGGAGCTGCAGGGGTGGTGCCTGCAGGCCCGAGGGCCGTGCGTGGAGCCTTCCTGGCCACCCATGAGCCTAGGGGTCGCAAGGACCTGGTGGATGCTTCTTGGGAGCCACAGTAAACGCCTCTGGGACCCCGCACCCAAGGGCAATCCCCTGCCCCAGACCAGAGTCCCCTCATGCATCCAAACTCCCTCCCAGAGCCCGCATCACGCACTCCCCCAACTCTCCAACCCCCAGCCCTGAGCCCCTTCCTGCACCGCAAACCCTTCATCCCCAACCCCATCCCAGAGCCCACACCCCCAGCTGGAGCCTGCACCCCCTCCCGCATTCCAAATCCCTTGGCCCCAGCCTGGAGTCCTCTCCTGCACCCAAGCCCATCATCTCTGGCCCCACCCCAGAGCCTGCACTCCCAGCTGGAGCCCTCATTCCTCTCCTGCACCCCAAACCTCTGCCCCAGCCCGGTGAAAGTTAGCGAATGTGGGGGAGAGCGAGCGACAGAAGGAGGAGGGATGGAGCGAGAAGGGGCCGGGTAGGGGTGTTCAATTTTGTGCCATTAGAAAGTTGGCAACCCTTTCTTTTTCACCAACAGAAGTTGGTCAAGTAAACGACATTACCTCACCTCCCTTGCCTCTTTTTTCATTTTATAAACATTTTATATCTGCTAGCTACTGACAGCATTAAAGTTACTTTTGCCATATGTGCAATCATCATTTGAAAAGCTAAGCAATCGTGAACAAAGGAGGGTCATATCTTATTGATACTTCTTTTTGCATCAGCTTTTTATTTGAAATAGAAGCTAGATACTGAAATAATATCTGAATAATATGCTGTTTTGGTATAGGTTGTCTAGTGGCACATTCATTTCTGCAGTAAGGGCTCAAGCCCCACACCAAAATGTGGGCTCATGGGAGATGAGGGGGAAAGGAATGTTGTATTATCTCAGATAAAATCATAAACCCAAGATCCATTTATTATTCATTTGAAGTTGGTAAAGATCTCATGACATTTTCTGAAAAGAGTAGGGGGAATAGTGGTACTTGGCTAATGTGCCTTCTTTCAGTAAAATAGATATTTTATTAGTTTACTATTTATAAAGTGCTGTGGGTGTGCATGGTGTTTATAAAAAAGTACTTTGACGAGTTCACAGTCTAACACACAATGCATGGCTTCCAACTCAAAGCAACTGGAGTTGTGGGTGATCTGCACTTTTGAAGATTAGGTCCTTAATGATGTCTATAAAACAGGCCAGAAATGTGACATTTGATTTATTTTAATCTCTATGGTTTACACCAAAATTAAATAACTGCAGTGAAAAACAAAATTCTGTAATTACATAAAAATCTAAAAATAATCATAAGTGATCCCTCCCACTTGATTTATGCGGTGAAAAATATCTGTAGCATGTCTGTAACATGGCTTCCACACCTGGGGACTGATGATTGTTCTTGTATGTACATGTGTTTTAATTAATTTGTTTTGCTGTTTTTTTTCACCAGAGGTTCCTTTTGTTTCCAGAACATTACTGAGGCAAAACCATTTCCACAACCATTGTAAAACAAAGGGTGTAAAAAAAGCTTATCACTTGTGCCACTGCCAAAGTAGTCTCAGATATATGCCTTTGTCTTAATGCTTTGGAAGAAATTCTTGAGGATTATAGCAAAAGAATAATTTTTCATGTTGTACAGTACATCTTAACCAGATCATTTGAATCATCTTGGATAGAACTGGTAAAAAAACAAACCTGAACATTTTCATCAAAAATCAAATTTTTGTTTTAATTGAAAAATCAAAATAAGTAAAATTTTGCCCAGCTCTATTTCTAAACTTTTTTTTTTAAATTAGACATTAATTACATGTAGATTTTGTGGGCCCCACAAACACAATATTCTCAAAACATATTGTATTTGTAGTGGAATAGCTCCAAGTTTACAATTTAGTCATTAATTTAGATCGTGAAATAGAGAATGTTAAAATAGTATTGTCTGCACAGTATCTTTTAAAAACTGACACATTCATCTGGTTGACCTTTAAAGCACTAATCTATATCACTCCATGTTCAAGGAGAATTGTAGGTTAGAATGAAAATTGAAAGAGGTGTGCTGTTGCAGGCCTCTAAGAGACTTGTTTTGTGTAATTTTAGAAAGCATACACGTGAACAGGCTCTGAGACCTTTACTGCACAGGAACACCTTAGCTGAAATATTGGTAGCTGGTTCTAGGAATCATCTGGCATTCTTAGAACCTCTGCCTCTAGCTGTCTCCCAGAGTGCAGGGCACCCCTGCAATAAGAAGCTCTAAGGACATAGAATGACTCTCCCTACACACTTCAAATCTCTGAAGCTCTGGGGCTTTCCCATTAGAAATGTTGCCGTGTTCTCTGGGACTCAACTAACAGAAAGCACAAGAATGATTGAAAAATTTTTAAGTGAATAGCAGCTCAAAATTTAGTAGATTTATCATCTGCCTTGTTGATTTTCAAAGGCAGAGGGAAGGGAACCATGTTGGGAAAGGGTTGGATTTGTGTGAACAAAATAGGTCTAACTAAATGGGTTTATATATTGACACAAGCATAAATACTTTTTTCAGGCAGTCAGCTTTAGTCAGCTGTCTGTTATAGCATGCTCTGACATAGCAATAAACATTATTATACTATAACTGTAAGTGTTATATTTTTAACCTTCACCAAAAGCAGTAATTTAATTCATACTAAGTCAATATTCACTTTATTTTACCTTTTGCACAATAATTTAGGGACACTTTTTTTTTAAAGTGCTTAAATTAATTTATTTTTAAAAATAATAGATTATACTCTTATTTGTCCTGTACAGTTAAAACCTGTTAATTTTCAGCTGCTTTATGGCCTTTGTGTGCTAAGGGTGTGCTTGAGAGCTCCCTGCCTGCTGTGGAAGGCCTACAAAAAGCATATCAAGCTGAACTTTTTAATTCTTATTCTCATTCTTTACTATTGGTGTCGTAAAACACTGGGAGCATAAAAGTACCTGGGGCCTGATTGTTTGGCCTGCTAAGGCAGGTTATAGTGGATGGAGAATTTTCTTGAATAGGGGATCTCTCCTCTGATGGAAACTCTGCACAGATGACTGCAATGGCTTTTTGTGCTAGCTGCTCGTCCCATCCCAGCCGTAAGGGCAAGGAAGGGAATGTCAGGGATGTTCTGTGGGCATGGGCAGGATGGAGAAGAGCTCCACTGTACCTGCTTTTCCACTGAGATAAGATCCATTGAAGTCCAGACCTTACACCAGCCATGAAAGTTAGAGCAAACCCCTTGTTGCTCTAACTTCCCCCAGAGCTGGCTAGCTGAGGATCAGAGAGCTGCAACTGGCTTTGTGCACCGGTCACTCTCTCCATCACATCCAGACTGCACTCTGATGGAGTGGACAATCAGGGACTTCAGGTGTAATTCTGCCCTGAAAAAGTGACTATAAGTGGAATCGTAGGACTCATTGTTAGTGACTTGGTTATTTATTATTGTTTAACATGTTCATTTAAAAAGTTGAGGGCTTTTTTGCTTTTTCTATTTTTTTTTTTTTTAGTGCTTCCAGAAGTTTTTTTTCAATTACTTTTGAAAGTGGTCAGTATTCAGGTCAGCTTGTGACAGTAGGAAGTAAAAGATTGTTAGGCTTAAATATCTTGAGGGTGGCAAGAGTGGGTGTCATAATTTGAAAATGTAAAGGTATGTTTGGTCACTATGCTACCATGGTATTAGCAGCCAAGATGTTATGTAATGTAACTGTTTCCAAAATGATTTTTCTTCTGCTTTTGTTTGTTCCCTCTTTTTTCTTACCCTGACATTAATTTCTTGTAAAGATTCAATTTCCCTGTTGTGATTGTTCCATGCATATTTTTCTAAAATGCCGTATAGCAATATGCTCATCCTTTTTGTAATTTTTCTATTCCTTTTTGCCAAACTACTGGGTCTGTTTCTGTAGTACTGCTTCAGATTTTTCTCTGGGGCATGGTCTTGCAGTGATTTTCAGGGATAAAAGGGAAGAAGCAGTTAGTAATAGCTTCTTGCTTTCCTGCACTTTTGCAAGGGGCATCTGCCCCTTCTATCATCCTCCTTTCCTCATGACTGTAAGTGTCTGGTTTTCAGACTTCAGTGGCTCAGGTCAGACATAATGATTGCATAAGGATCACAGAGAACTACAAAATATGCTTGATTAATTTTTATACCGTGGGAATGCCCAAGTCTGTATATTTGGTGGGTCACTGACATGAGCAAGTGAAGCAGAAAAATGTTTGGCAGAAGAAAATGAATCTAATGGACTTGATCTCTTCTGTTTATCCAGCCTCACTTAGTAAAATATAGTCAGAGGAAGATGTGGCTTTTTGTTTGGTATCAGAAGTGTAAAATGTTTTAACCGTATTCCATCTTTGTTTCCATAAAAAAAACTTGTATGCTTCCCTACCAGGCTTCAGAACCATATTGTCCCATCCACACTACCAAACAGTAGCATTAGAACACACATGCCCCAAACTGTGTCACACAGTTTTTAGACCAGAATGGTTGCAGATTTGCTATGTGTCATTCATGTCATTCAAGTTTTGTATTTAGAAGTCAGTGAGTACATGCATAGACCTAAAACAAACAAACAAAAAACCCCCTGTGTGAGACAGGACATACTACCCAATAAGTAGTATGCCCCATCATACTCTGATTAATTGGAAAATAAGATCCGATATTCAAACATTTTAGGCAAGCCTGGGTAGTCAGCACATCTTCACTAGTGATGAGATAGCAGAGAAATATGAGACTTGCCAGTAGATGGCACTCTAGTCTTATACTTGCAGAGAACTATGTAATGTACTTCATATACTGCAGCAGTTGTCTGTTAAAATGTACGCTGCTCATATTTTTCCACGTTGCTAGACACTTGTATGTTTAGGAGGATTTCTTTGCAACAAGTCTTAGCTGTTTCCTACAATTGGTTACTTTATAAAAAATCAATGCAGTACAATTGTGTTCTGTGGCTTAAACTGTTCTTGTGCTTAAAAACGTAAGTTTATAAATTAAAAAAATTAGACACTTTAATGAATACAAAGAGCTATCTTTAAATTTCACTCCAATGAGTTAAAAATAGGAAATGCTAGGCATAACTTTTTTTTTTTTTTCCAAAAATGCTTGTCAAATCACTATAGGGGACACATTTTTGTTTCAGTATGCTATTGGAAAACAGAAATGCACTGCATATCTGGAAATTCCTATTCAGTATGTCTCCAGAGTCACAAAGATTTTGCTGATGTTTGGCCCCAGTTATTCAATGCACTTAAGCATGTGCATAATTTTAAGCATGGGAGTAGACCCAAGACAATGTGGCTACTCCCATGCTTAAAACTATGCACTTCAATGGGACTCCTCGTATGCCACTGCACAATGCAGAATTAATGTTCTGTGCAGAATTTAATTTTATCCCACAAAATTGGCCCTGCAGAGTTGCTGGCTGCCATTAGGGGCTGCTGAACCCAGCAGAGCCCAGCCCGGCATCCCAGCTTTCAGTGTGCCTGCACAGGAGGCAGGGCAGGGTGCAGTTCCTGGCATGCCCTGAATGAAGGAGGTGGGGTGTTGGCTGCAGTGAGTGGAACATCTGGCCAGCTTGTCTTTGTGTCCCCATCCTGTGTGGCAGCTGCTGGAGCTGGCAAGCTGTGAGCTCTGTCCTGTGGGGAGAGGCAGGAGCAACTGCTGGGAGCTACAGGGAGGGGCTGCTGCTTTCTGGGAGGGGAAACTGAGTGTGGGGGAGGGGCATGACTCGAGCTGTTCTGGGGGCAGCCAAACCTGTAAATTGTGCTACCCTTCTGTCCTTGGGTATGGGTCATCTCTCCCTGCAGCTCTGTGTGCTCCGGCTTCCGGGCCTGGTCCTCATCGCCCAGGGATGAGAGCAGGCCCAGGAGATCTGGCTGCACCGGCTCTCAGAAACGGTGAGGAAGGATGGGGTCGCACTGTGCCCCCAGTGGGACAGTAATGAAGCTGCGCAGAGTGGAAGATGTTGGGGAGGAAAGAGGGGTGTGGGTGTCTGGGCTGGGGAGCACCCTATGAAGCCCCCTCCCCTCCCAGGACACTTACACCCCTCCAGCAGCCCCTCTCCCTCTCTCCAGCAGTTTCCTCTATTTGGGAACTTGGTAACCCTATTGGGGCAGGGTGAAAAAATGGGAATCGACTGAAAGACTGGAGGGGCAGAGTTTTCCCCCTAGACATGCCCAGCCGGCACATGTGATGCACCCAGACTGGGGCGACTGACAAAAGCATAACAGAGAAATAGGAACAGGTTTTGTAGGGGTTTCTTTAACTCTCTAATCCTAGGGGAATCTTTTTTGTTGTCTTTATTGTTACAGACATGCTTGCTGACAGGGATTTTGAAATAAAGTGCCAAAAATATTGAAACTGGTGTGATTATATTATGTTATTTTGACAAATAAAATATGCAGAATTTTGCAGAATTTTTTGGGACAGACTTCCCTCAGGAGTAGCTTATACACACATACCTTACTGAATTAGGCCATAGTTAGAGAACTTACCTATCTGTTGCATGATACCTTGCACTACAGAGAACAGCACAATTAACCAATTTTTAAGTATATTAACTATAACTGCATATTTAAACATGTTTCCAAAAGTGCATTCTTTAAAACTTTATTCTAAACCTTATCTATTCCTAACTCAAAAAGTGTTGCAGCCAACATGGGGGAATTCTCTATTAGACCTTGTCTTAACAGATAAAGAGGAACTGATCTCAGATTCACAGAGCTGAAAACAATTAGCTAATCATCAGCCAAATAATGTAATCAGAAAAATACGAATAACTGGGAATCATTTAAGACTGTCTTACAAGATGCCCCAAAAGCCACAATCGTACAATTGAGAAAGAAGGCCATACTGTTTTTTAAAAAAGACCTGTTATAGAGGGGAAGTGAAGGCAGCTATAAAAAAACCCAAAAACATAACTAGTGGAAGAAAGGGGCAGTTGATATTAATGAATATAAATCAGAAATTTGGAATTTTAGAAGATTGATAAGGGAAGCAAAGAACACAAGGAGAAATCTGTGACCAGCAAAGGTCTAGATGATGATAATGAGTTTTTTAAATATTTAGAAACAAAAAGAATCCTCACAATGGTATTGGTCCATTACTTGAAGGAAATGGTAAAATTATCAAGAATAGTGCCAAAAATGCTGAAGTGTTCAATAAATATTTCTGTTCTGTATTTGGGGTTGGGGGAAGAGGAAGATGATATAGTCTCTACATATGGTCATAAGATTTTTTCCATTCCACTAGTATCTCTGAAGGATATTAAACAGAAACAACTAAAGTTAGACACTCTTAGATCAGTAGATCCAGATAACTTGCATCCAAGATTTTTAAAAGATCTGACTGAGGAGCTTGCTGAATCATTAATGTTGATTTTTCAGTAAGGTTTGGAACACTGGGGAAGTTCCAGAAGCCTGGAAGAAAGCTAATGTTGTACCAGTTTTTAAAAAGAGTAAATGGGATGACTCTGGTAACTATAAGCCTCTTTGCTTGATCTGGATCATGGGCAAGATAATGTAGAGACTAATACGGGACCAAATTAATAAAGAATTAAAGGAAGGTAATGTAATTAATACAATCAACATGGGTTTATAGAAAATAGCTCCTGTCAAACTACCTTGATATCTGTGTTTTTATGAGATTACAGGTTTGGCTGATAAAGTGACAGAATATACTTAGACTTCTGTAAGGTTTTTGACTTGGTACCACATGACATTTTGATTAAAAAACCTAGAACCATATAAAATTAACATGGCACACATTAAATGGATTAAAATCTGGATAACCTAATCTGTCTAACCTATAGGTCTCAAAATATAATTCTAAACAGGGAATGGTCATTGAGCGGGTGTGTTTCCTACCGTGTTCAGTTCTTGGCCCTGTACTATTTACCATTTTTATCAGTGACCTGGAAGAAAACATAAAATCATCACTGATAAAGTTGGCAAATGATACAAAAATTAGGGGAATGGTGATAATGAACTGGTCAGTGATTCAGAGTGATCTGGATCGTGTAGTAAATTGGGCTCAAGTAAGCAATATGCATTTTAATATAGCTAAATGTAAATGTTTACATCTAGGAACAAAAAATGAAGACCATGCTTACAGGATGGGAGACTATATCCTGGGAAGCAGTGACTGAAAAAAAATTGAGGTCATGGTGGATAATCAGCTGAACATGCTCTCCATTTTGACATTGGTCAAAAGACCTAATGTGTTCCTGGGATGAATACTCAGGGGAATCTTGAGTAGAGGCAGAGGGAAATTTTACCCCTATATTTGCAATGGATGTGACCCCTTTGGAATAGTGTGTCTGGTTCTGGTGCCTATAATTCAAGAAGGAAGTTGATAAATTGGAGAGAGTTCAAAGAAGAGCCGTAAGAATGATTAAAGGATTAGAAAACCTGCCTTACAGTAATAGACTCCAACAGCTCAATCTATTTAGCTGAACAAAGAGAAGGTTAAGGGATAACTTGATTACAGTCTCCAGGTACCTACATGGGGAACAAATATTTGATAATGGGCTCTTCAATCTAGCAGAGAAAGGTATACTCTGATCCAATGGCTGGAAGTTGAAGCTAGACAAGTTCAGACTTGGAAATAAGGTGTACATTTTTTAAAGAGTAATTAACAATTGGAACAATTTACTAAGGATTGTGGTGGATTCTCATCACTGAGAGTTTTAAAATCAAGATTGGATATTTTTCTAAAAAATATGCTCTAGGAATTATTGTGGGGAAGTACTAAGGCCTGTGTTATGCAGGAGTTCAGAGTAGATGAACACAATGGTCCCTTTTGGCCTTGGAATCTATGCATCTGTGAAAAACGGCCTTTTTTCCTTAATCTTGTTATTCACTGGAGCAGCATTTGTTGGGGGGCAAATTGTAGACACTGAAGTTTAGTAATTCTGGGAAGTAAATTGTGCAGCCAGGAAGGATTAGAGCTTTGGAATGTTCACCGTGCACTCATGATGTTTTCTACATTTGTTCTAATCTGTATGGAAGGAGGGGAAAAATGCTGAGGAAGGTAGCTCTTTTCTAAAATGCCATCTTTGCTAGTGTGTGTTTTCACACGAGAGAGTTAGCAGCAAGATTTTAGAAGTACATTTGGCAGAGCTGAAGATAATGCCATGCAATGTCCTATAGTTCCTGTGTTCTCTGTACTCCCAAGGTAGAAGCAGCATTGCTAGAAATCGCATCACTCCATGTCTACAGTGTATCAATTTGATGTGAGTACACTTTACAATAATGAACAAGATTTCTATATACTATTGATCACACTTGGTTCTATCAGAGTGAGCAAGGTGAGCAGGATTTGGCCCTTCTTCTTTCTTTTTGAACTATAACTGTTAAAGATGGATTTCTTCGTTGCTATTTGCACTTTATTGATGTGTCCCCCCCCCCCCCCCAGCATTTAATAAGTTCTGCAGGCCCCATGCTATATCAGTCACATTTATGATTGATCCCTGAAGTACGCTACTTCATCAGTGTTTGTAGTGCAGGAGAGGAGAGACCCAGTAAGAGCTCATCAAAAATAAAGCACCTCTGTTGACCAAGTACAAAACAAGATAAGTAAAAATTTTGAGATCCCCAACAGAAGAATCAAAATAAGTAGAGGGCTTGTGAGGATTTGAGTCACTTAAATGTTAATGATTTTTAAGAAAACTGAATTAGGCACATGCTAGTGCATATTTTGCCATGGGTCTGAAATTCCTATATCTTCCTCCCTAGGGACTGATCCTTTCAATCACTGCAGTCAGTAGACTTGGGCCAGGTCTACACAACAAACATAACTATGTCGTTCAGGGGTGTGAAAAATCCACTACAGATTTCAGTCCAAAATTGGGTATGATTCCTGTTTCTGCATTTGGCTACTGAAAATTGGAGACTATTCATATCAAGTATAAGAGAACTTCTACTTGGGATCAGAATGATGTCCATGTTTTAACACACACAAACACACAAAAATAAATTGGTTATTAGAGCTTATTGTCCTGGAAAAATGGGAAACTTAAGACAGATCCAGAGATCCACCCTTAAGCTTACAGCTTTTGCCAGAACAGCTGTAATTCTTGATTAAAGTATTTTGAGTTAATTATTTGATGGTCCTTGCTTTGGAGAACAGCATTATCAACAAAGAATTTCTTAATTTCAGATTAAAGAAATAAGAGGAAGGTGAGATTTGCTGCATATAGAGCATTACAGGAGATTTAGGAGTTCCTCTTTGTATTTGGTAAAGGATGTCAAAAAGCTGTCTATCCTGATTAGTCTTCCCAGTCTAAGGAGTCAGATCCAGGTTGGTAGTCAACTGTTTTTTCTCCTAGAATAAGTAAAGGCATCTGTTCTAGTTGCAGATTTTCCTAGGTTCTCCAAGCATCAGTTTTGGCTATGTCACTGGAGGGCTTATTTACTTCCCATGGCTCACCTGCTAAAATTTCCCTTTCATGGTAAAAAGCTTTTCAGTTAATCTCTAGCAAAGGAAATAAAACGTTTGTCTGCCTTGTGAATGAAGGAAGATCCTATTTCCAGCCCCAGATCTGCTAAATTCATTTCCCTACATGGTAGATAATGCACATCTACTAGTAATGACCCTAGTGAAAGCTAAGCATTCAGGCATCAGAATTCAGGAGAGAGGAATAGAGCGGATGAAACATGTCAGCCTGAAAAGGCAAAGTAGTTTGTGGCTGAAAATAGGGGTTAGAATGTAAGCTCAGTCTCTGCCTGAAGCGTGATAGAAACATAACTGCTTGATAGTCATATTAATTACTACAGGTATCTCATCTCTCTTCTGATATTCAGTTCTTATTAGCATGAATGGACATGTACCGACAGGCGAATGGGACACTACATCATCTTTCTTTTTATGATTGTACATCTGCGGAAGTTAAAATAATTAAAGCAAGCATAATTTAAACTCAGTCCTATATAACCAGTTTAAATAAATATGGCAAAATTCTGCACTGAATAATGGTCTGTGCAATTCCAATGAAACTGAGGAGGCCCCATGCACTGAGATTACATGGGATGTGACTGCAGAATTTTTCCTATAAAATGAAGGTTTGTCATGTTGTGTGTTATGATGTTGTGCAAACAAATTTTTAATCCTTTCTTTCATTTTCTCTTCTAATTAAATTTGTATTTATAAATTTAATAACATGTTTTATGTATAAATTATTTGTCAATAAGCTAATCGATTCTAAAATTAAATAGTTTGTGCCCTGGTTCTTGTCTTGTTTTCACTGTGTGCCCAATGTTTATACCAGATCACTCTTATCCATGCCACTTAATCTGTGTATGCAATTCATTAAAAGCTGTACGTTACAGATTCTGAATGTGTACATTACATTGGTCTAATCATATGCATTTACAAACATACAAATTAATTAGAGAAAGGACAAGTCAGCAAGGCTTGGAACCAGGTTAGGTTTAAGGTTAGATTTGCCACAGAGGCTGAATAAAGGCTGCATTTCAGGTTCTATGACTCTGAAATATTGTGAGCTCTTCTGGTGAGATTTCAGCCCTAAACCATGAAAGTCTTTCAAAATGAGCTGCTCGTATGAGATTCCTGTAGTGTCCAAACTGGAGAATAGCCCCTTTATGGCAAGTTTGTATTCAGGATTTCAAACCTGAACACTCCTCCCCCTCCCCATCATGTACAATTAAAAAATGTTGATACTCGAGCTTCCGTTTGGGCCAGGAAAACTACATTTGGGGAGATTAGATTGGTGAACACAGCTGATACCTCGTCTCTAGACAAAAAAGGTGTAACCTCTGTATAACCGCCTCTGCCCACAGGCTGAGTGCCGCCTTGAGTTCAGAGTCAGAGTTGAACTGATCTGCACCTCTAACACTCCTTTTGGCAGCTTCTGCTGTGCTTCACCAGCTTGTCTTTGTGTTCACTTAGCCCTCTGGCCAGGACGCTTCTCCAGTCTCATCCCTTTTCAGGGTATCAAAAATGCAAAGTAATAAGCTTCAGTCAGTGGTAAACAAGAAGATCCTTAGCCCCTTCACAGGGCTACATCAAAACTGCCAACTTTACTCTCAGTTCTCCTTGAGGGCTCATCTCACAAGAGCCTGTCTACATCTCTATGACTCTCTTCTTACAGCAGAATCCTGCTTTCTCCTCAGTCTCCACCTACTGAGCTCCCCCAGGCTTCTGATAATGCCCAGGTGTTTAATGGCCCTTACCTAGCTCTGCCCTCTCTGGCTGGAAGGCAATCAGTCAATCACCCAACAGGTGATTGGGCGTGACTCCACTTGGCATTCTTTCCCTTCTCTAACAGATGATGGGAGAACCCCACCACACTCAGCTCTAGAGGGCTGTGTCTGATGTTTGAAGCTACTTGTTTGGGGCTTTACTATTGCATAGCATCAGCTGTCACAGTGACTCTGAGTAATAGGAGACTGATGTCCGAGCAGCTGTGCAACTGTAAAACTGTTGTGACATACCCATAACACGAGGCAGATTTTTTTTACCTCCAGTTACCAATTTCATTGTTCTGTTATATGTGAGATATAGTAACTGACTTGTATACATCCAGAGACACTGCAGTGCAAATACATGAATGTCATAGGTCAGATTCTGGATGATCTTGCACTAGTGTGCAAAGGAGAGGAGGAAAAACAAGTATATTTTTTCCCCCCAGGCTGGGGCTATTTAATTTCATGTTTGTGCAACTCCCCATGCAATGAGGTCCCAATCCTGATGTGGATCTCTGGGCCTTACCGTTATACAAATAATAAATAAAAAGCAAACTTCTTCTCTCCCACTGCCATGTGCACCTGCATGGTGGGAGCTGAAATCTTGGTGCTTGCACTCCCCAAATGCCTTAAGTAGCCTAAGGCCTTCCTGCCACAGGCCTTTTTTCTTCTTGTGTGATATCGCTGCTGATACAAACAAGGGAGGCTCTCAAGCTTCTGCCTCATTTTAAAAGGGAGGGAGCATTTAACAAAGTCCTTCACTTTGAAACTCTCTGTGAAATAACCTTCAGGGCATTCTGCAAGACTCAAATATTGTCTAGACTAGCATTTGTGGAGGGCTGGCTATCTGGGTTCTGAAGAGGGTGAGGAACTGTTGAGTTGAATGCCTTGGCTGGTTGCTTGTTTGTGTTATGTGTTTTGAGTTGGTTGGCTGGACTGTGGTGGTGGTCATTTCTTATTTTGTTTGGTGTTATTTCATATACTCTTGCAAATTGTGGTCATCACCTTTTATAAATCAAAACAAACCTAAAATAAGCACTAAGGTAATGAGAGTTCAGCCAACAATGCTAGATCTCTCCTCACCCATGCACTGCAAGGAGAAAGGTGAATGCATTGATGACACCCTCTTTCTGCACCAGCTGGCTGCAGCATCTCCAGAATGGGCCTGTAGTTTGATCCACTCTAGCTCCTGTTGAATCATTCCCCCATTTCTTTTCTTTACAGGCAAAATGCCTCTGGGACTGCAGCTGGTGCTGCATTCCTGCTCTCCACCCATAGGAACATGTCAATGTCATCATAATGTGGCTGTAGAAGATAGAACCACAATAGAGCTCTGAAAAACAGGACATCAAATATATCATAGCTAAAAGCAATAATAGAAGCATAGTAAACCATAGATCATGGTCAGATGAAAGTTACAATAAATGCAGAAGAATAAATTCCAGGTCTGAAATTAAAATTTCCCCTAAATATTGGCATTTCCTAATCTATGTGAATGCCCTCAGTTATTTATTTTTTTTAAAGTCATAAAGCTTCTCTAAGCTCCTTTTCTTCTCACAACCACATGTGTGGAATGCTTGTTGAACCCTGAGCATATTTATGGTTGATCTAACAGTGTTGAGGGAGAGTTGTGTAGATATGTTTTGTCTTCTTACTCATTAATTTTTTTTTTACACTTTGAGTTCAGTTGGATAAAAATGCTAATTCTGGAACCATTGAGAAGAATTTTCCTTTTGGATCTTGCAGACCTCAGTACTGAGTTTCTGTTCAGGAGGTGTTACGTGGAGATTTATTTTAGAGCATCAAAGAAACTAGATGGGTAAAAATTGCAATGGTGATGCAACCAATGAAAACATGTTTATGAAGAAGGAAAAGTCTTGACCTACAATTTTGTTACCGCAAATGCCAGTTAGTATAGAAACTCTCACCTGTAATTACAAAATTTGCTCTTGTATAGAGTAAAGCATTCAGTCAAGGATCTAACATCCCCCTACTTCCTCCCCCCCGCCCCCCACAAAAACCCAAGCTTTACAAGGATGAACTAATGAAACATTCTTTTAATGTAAGTAGGGTCCCTTGACACCCAAGTCCCATCTTCTCACCACTGGTCAACACTATCTGTCCCTATCAGAATAGTCACACAATGGCAATCTGATACTTGTCAATTGCAATATAGTGGGAAAGAATTGTACCCTTTTCTGTTCCTAGAATTTTGTGTCCCTGCATATTTCATTAGGATTTGATAATAGTCATTTGTAATGCTTTCCATATGTGGAAGACATGAAGAGTTTGGGAACCCTGACTCTAAAATTTCTGACATTTGTGAAATTCAAACACAGCCTTAATATTGCAATAACATAGCTCTCTGCATTTATGCAAGTAATGTAGCATTTTACATTTCACAGCAGTGCCGTGGATTATTTTTATTCTATTTTGATGGTTTCAAAAGCCATTGAGATTTTTCTATAGTAAATGTACAAATATATTTATAGCTTTTGTTATAAATGATACATGAAATATTTGATCTCCAGACATCCTCTCTTTAACTTCCCGTTGCCATGGGCACTCATTAGTATTCCATGGAGGTCTGGTTGCCATGGAAAAATATGTAGTTGTTCAGTGTTTCCATGGTGACTTTCCACCATTATGTACCTTCAGTATATCAGCTAGCAAATCTGTTTGAGTAAATCTGAAATATTACAATAACCTCAATGCTATTAGCAATAATGTGCTACTATTCCATGTACAGTAGGTAGATATGCATATTGTAAATATCTTTATCTTGGACCATTTAAGGTCAAAATAATTCAGTGCAATTTCAGGCTTTCAAGAAAATCTGCTACCCAGCACCAGTATAACTTGACCTCCTGCAAAGGTTAAAATGAAATTGCATTGTTTTGGATGTCTACATATTTCACATGATAACATAAGCATCATATTTTGAAGCATAAATGTTTTTGTGCTTGTACCTGTATTTGGGATGACCTTCAGCAATAACAACTTATCTGTATGTACCGTGTTTGTAAGATGGTTTTGGTCTTTGGGATTCATGTCAGAGAGAAGAAATCACCTGATGAGTCACCATGGCTTTCACAAGGGTGGGGGGGGGGGGGAAAGCAGCGCTGTAAACAGACAGCATTGAATCAGTAAATCCTGCAGCTGAACAAGACCCTCCTATTCATTGTCTGAAAATGTGTTTTGATGTTGCAGACCTTTAGAACTGTGGTAGATAAATTATATCTGTCAGCTCTTTGATATTGAGCTGCTGTTTACATATCTTCTTAATTTTTGCCAGCATTTTCCATTTTCTCTGTGTAGTAAAACCTATGCAAAATACCCATTTGATGGACTGATGAATATCAGTCGCTTACGAAGGTTTTAAACAAAGTGGAACCAAATAGCATGCAATACATACAAAGTGGGAAATGACTGCCTAGGAAGGAGTACTGCGGAAAGGGATCATAGTGGACCAGAAGCTAAATATGAGTCAACAGTGTAATGCTGTTGCAAAAAAAGCAATCATTCTGGGATGTATTAACAGGAGTATTGTAAGCAAGACACGAGAAGTAATTCTTCCGCTGTACTCTGCACTGATTAGGCCTCAACTGGAGTATTGTGTCCTGAAATGTGCAAAGATGTGGACAAATTGGAGGAAGTCCAGAGAAGAGCAACAAAAATGATTAAAGGTCTAGAAAACATGACCTGTGAGGGAAGATTGAAAAAATTGGGTTTGTTTAGTCTGGAGAAGAGAAGACGGAGAGGGGACATAACAGTTTTCAAGTACATAAAAGGTTATTACAAGGAGGAGGGAGAAAAATTGTTCTTCTTAACCTCTGAGCATAGGACAAGAAGCAATGGGCTTAAATTGCAGCAAGGGCGGTTTAGGTTGGACATTAGGAAAACCTTCCTAACTGTCAGGGTGGTTAAGCAATGGAATAAATTGCCTGGGGAGGTTGTGGAATCTCCATCATTGGAGATTTTAAAGAGTAGGTTAGACAAACACTTGTCAGGGATGGTCTAGATAATACTTAGTCCTGCCGTGAATGCAGGGGACTGTACTAGATGACCTCTCGAGGTCCCTTCCAGTCCTATGATTCTATTATTCTAAATTTTTTACATCAATATAATTCTTAAAGAAAAAATAATTGTAATTTGAAATTTATTGGCCGTGTCCTAGTCCCACTGAAGACAAAATTTCCTCTGGTTACAGTTGGTATAGTATTTGACAGTACACTTCTGTCTGTTTTGTGATGCCAGTTCCATAATGAGGTGGAATCATCATGTTCCCTCCCCTCTCTCCCCCCTCCCCTCCAATCCATGTGAACAGGGGACTCTGTTCAGATTCCCCGGCCTTCATGTAAATTTCACAGCACTGGCCTTTCCTGCCTCTCCAGACCCCAGAGATGGTGCTCCAAAGGCCCAGAGTCTGTGCTGGGGTAGAGGGTCAAGTTTGGGAAGACTGGAGACAGAAGTGGACATTGGGAGGTCTGGGGCTGAAACAGACAGACACACTTGTTCCAGTTCCACAGAGATTTCTAGGGAGAGTTATTACAGTCTGGAGTAATATTTTTCTGTCATCCCAGATAGCATGAGCCACTCCAGACAGCATGACATCTGGTATATACAATTTTTGTATATAGAAAGGAGAGGGGAATCGTTTTTTAAAATGTAGCAATGGAAAGGTTAAATGCAGAAAGTTCAACATTTTTCACAATGAACAGCTGAACTAACATGAATAGATCTTGCAGGAGCTCATCTGCATGAGCTTAGAACTGAATACTGAAGAATGATTAGAGACTTTCTGTATACATTAGCTTCTGTGCATCTCAGTGATTTTCAAACTGGTTCAGATAAACTAAGAATTGTGAATTGAATGTTTTGAGGTTTGATACATTTTTTTTTTTTTAAATATATGGGACTGAGCCCTCCACTGGTATGTACTGCCATAGCTGTATTGACCTCAGTGGTGACTCTGACCAGCTGAGAAGTTGGCACATGGTTTGTGGTTTTGTTTTTCTTTTTGAAGACCTCTGCATTCCTTGGTTCCGGGTGGGACCAGAAAAGATAAAATACTGCATGATAAGCCACTTAGAGTGTGTTCTGATGGGGCTAGAAATACAAAAATCCCACGAGAGAGCCTGTTCCTGTGTAACTTAGTTTCAGTTTTGCAGATTCAGAAGATGAAGAAAAGCACCCAATTTGGGTACTTTTGTGAGGAGACCCTTTAGTGAGTTGCCCATGGCTAGCCTGAATTTGTGAGATGCAACAAGAATACATTCAGGCTCAATTCCACAGAGTTCTTCCTTGAAGAACTTCAATGATCTGGAGGATTAATGATCTGGAGGATGATGTGGACTGCACCCTCAGCAAGTTTGCAGATGACACTAAACTGGGAGGAGTGGTAGATGCACTGGAGAGTAGGGATAGGATACAGAGGGACCAAGACAAATTGGAGGTTCAACAGGGACAAGTGCAGAGTCCTGCACTTAGGACGGAAGAATCCCATGCGCTGCTACAGACTAGGGACCAAATGGCTAGGCAGCAGTTCTGCAGAAAAGGACCTAGGGGTTACAGTGGATGAGAAGCTGGATATGAGTCGACAGTGTGCCCTGGTTGCCAAGAAGGCTAACGGGATTTTGAGTTGCATAAGTAGGGGCATTGCCAGCAGATCGAGGTACATGATCATTCCCCTCTATTCGACATTGATGAGGCCTCATCTGGAGTACTGTGTCCAGTTTTGGGTCCCACACAACAAGCAGGATGTGGAAAAATTGGAAAGAGTCCAGCAGAGGGCAACAAAAAATGATTAGGGGGCTGGAGCACATGACTTATGAGGAGAGTCTGAGGGAACTGGGATTGTTTAGTCTGCAAAAGAGAAGAATGAGGGGGGGATTTGATAGCTGCTTTCAACTACCTGAAAGGGGGTTTCAAAGAGAATGGATCTAGACTGTTCTCAGTGGTAGCAGATGTCAGAACAAGGAGTAATGGTCTCAAATTGCAGTGGGGGAGGTTTAGGTTGGATATTAGGAAAAACTTTTTCACTAGGAGGGTGGTGAAGCACTGGAATGGGTTACCTAGGGAGGTGGTGGAATCGCCTTCCTTAGAGGTTTTTAAGATCAGGCTTGACAAAGCCCTGGCTGGGATGATTTAGTTGGGGAATAGTCCTGCTTTGAGCAGGGTGTTGGACTAGATGACCTCCTGAGGTCCCTTACAACCCTGATATTCTATGATTCTAATGCGTCCTTAAATATTGAGTGAAAGGATGGTACCAAAATGCTTGAAAAATAATGCTTGCATATATTCTGTCAATGTGTCCCCTGGTGCCCTGAACTCAATGATCCAAACTTACATGCTTTCAAAGGTATTGTCTACAGTCCTGCATGTGGAACTTTGACACAGTCATATAACTGAATATTACTAACAAGAGCAGGCTGAATAATTTAAATAGTGAATTTGGTTTTTCTGTTTGTGAATTGGCTCTCATAAACCACTTTTTTCTTGAATTATTAATTATTTGAAACTGAAATGATTTCTTCCAGTACTTTTTGGTCTGTAACTTGTTCACAAGCAGTTGATTGTAAGTGCTTGATTTTCAAAGTTTGAACTGTTTTGACTGGACTTGCAGGTTACAAAGTATGTTTCTGTTTCCTGACTGGAGGAGTATTACTCTTAGGTTCCCAATGTGAATATTTAATATTACAAAATCTAAATTATTTTTCTTACTATTCTACCATATTCACTTAACACTTGTACTGCCAACAAGCTTGTTTGCTAGAATGTTGGTGGAAACCAGCACACAAAGGGTGTAACACTGGGGTGCTCGAACACTTTGCACTGTGGGGGTGCTGAGAGCTATTGAATCTAACTGTAAACCCTGTATATGATGGAAACCACTTCAAGCCAGGGGATGCGGTATCACCCTATTACCTCTAGTTCTAGCACCTATCTGGTAACACAGTCTCTGCAAAATTATTTTAAAAAATCTAAGAAGTTACTCACCCAGTTCTGGTATTAACTTGTATGGTTTTAAAATGATTTGAGTGATGAAGTGTTAACTCAAAAAAGGAAATTTATGGTTGAAATACTAGTATAGCATTTAAATATAGTGACAGTATAGTAGAGATGAACAATAAATGCATATCTAATTAGTTTTTGTGATAGCTGACAAATCAACAGAATCCTAAGCAAGTCTGTACAGGTTGCTATAAAGGAGAAGATGATGGCACCGTTGCCAAATCTATAATTTTTAAAATAGAATCCTCTTTTTGATACGTATATGGATGTATTTGGGGACTATTTGCAACTAGAGCATTATCCAGATCTTTTGCACTCTGTTGCTTTTTTCAATTTGTTGCCAAACCTCCTCTTCCACTATCGTGAATGAACTTTGATCTTTGCTTCTCTCATATCAAAATGTAGAGATCTGTGCCAACGTGAAAGCAGCTTCTATGACATGAGGCTAGATGAAGTCAAGGTGGATTCACTAAAGTGGTATATAATGCTGGTCTTTTTCTAATAGATTCCACAAATTTTCAGCTTACTGATAACCACCTCAACTGACTATTTTATGTTTTTTCTCATATAAGTACATCTTAAGTTTGAAAAAGTAGTTGTTATTGCTAATAAATATTTTTAAATCCTTGTAATTTCCTGTATCAGGAATAACACAGAAAACCGGAAGTGCAATTTTGATGCTTTTCAGCATTTTATAGCTAAATTATAAGCCCTTCAAATAGACTGAGGAAATCTAAAACACTATTGTTTATATAGTAATGCATTTCCTGATTAGCTGTTAATTGTTTTTTCAGTATAATCCAGTAAGAGTAGAATATTAAATAACTAGATGGTAGTTGGGCCAACTCAAGGTGTGTAAAACAGTGGAAATGTAGGCTGTTGAGGAGAAGCAACACTCACTGTAAGAATGTAGAGTAGAATAAAAGGCTAATGAAAAATTATGTGTCCAGCAGCTTGGCCTAACGCTAAAAAAGCAAACACATTCTATTTAGCTGAGCAACTGAATCACAGCCAGTGTCAAGTTCCATTGTGAATGACATCCTTAGATTTAATGCATTAGAATGGAAAGGGAATAAAAAATAACTGGCTACCCCTGAATATGGCTTGAGTATGTTAAACATTATGTAATGATCCTATCCTCTAATAACTGGACACCTGCAAACAATATTATAAGCATTTTTTCTACTTTACACTTATGCTGAATTCTGCTTAAGCCTAAGTGTTGGAGGACAATGAAAGGTATTTGTTCTTTTGGGAATTGAACCCTTGTATCCAAGATTAGTTTAGCAATTAAGCTAAAGGAGAATATCCATTAGCTGTGAGTGATAGTAGCACTTGTATCCTCTTTCCAGGCCTCCAGCTACTAAAAGAACATTAAAAAGCAACAGAGGGTCCTGTGGCACCTTTAAGACTAACAGAAGTATTGGGAGCATAAGCTTTCGTGGGTAAGAACCTCACTTCTTCAGATGCAACTTCAGGACCAGACTCCAAAGAGAAACTGCTGAGCTCCAGTTCATTTGCAAATTTGACACCATCAGATCAGGATTAAACAAAGACTGTGAATGGCTATCCAACTACAGAAGCAGCTTCTCCTTGCTTGTGAGGTGTTCACACCTCAACTGCTAGCAGAGCACCTCACCCTCCCTGATTGAACTAACCTCATTATCTCAATACTGATTTATACCTGCCTCTGGAGATTTCCATTACTTGCATCTGAAGAAGTGAGGTTCTTACCCACGAAAGCTTATGCTCCCAATACTTCTGTTAGTCTTAAAGGTGCCATAGGACCCTCTGTTGCTTTTTACAGATTCAGACTAACACGGCTACCCCTCTGATACTTGACACCATGCAAGGCACTGCATCTAGCCGTATGGAATGGAAATCTATCAACCTCATGAAGAAACTTGCAAAATACAGACAGATGTCATCTTCCTTTCCAAATGCAAATGGATGGACATCATACCAAATGGAATGAAGGTGAAAAATCCATTGCTGTCTACATACTGCACAGACCACAGTGAGAGATTATGCCATACACTATCAAAGAAACTGAGGAACCACTTGATCAGCATCCTATACAGCAAACAGAAAAACATCAAGAAAGAGCTCTCCAACCTGGAGACTTTCATAAATAACCAACCCTCCACACAAATGGACTTTACTAAAATAAGACAGGAGATCTGAAGAAGTGAGGTTCTTACCCACGAAAGCTTATGCTCCCAATACTTCTGTTAGTCTTAAAGGTGCCACAGGACCTTCTGTTGCTTTTTACAGATTCAGACTAACACGGCTACCCCTCTGATAAAAGACCATTAAAATTGTACAAAATCTGTTTTGAAATAAGACATGTATGCTAAGTAGATATTTAGGATTATGTATAGATTTTAAGTGATAATGAGCCATCTAGGAGTTTCTAACACTTCAGCCAAGTACATTGCTACCAATTTACAGGTGTAAATCAAAGAAGTGGGTGGAAAATGACTTTATCACAAGAATAATTGTGTATGTACTCCAGATTTCTGTGCTTTTGGGTAGTATTATAGAGATGTTTAATTGAATGAACCACTGAAATGCGCATGTAAGTTCATCATGGGGACTAGTGCTAGATACAAGAGGAAGCATCTAAATATTTGGAAGTGTCATTAATCTGGAGTAAAAAGAATCCATTGTGAATATTGAGATTTCCTTGATTTATTAGAGAAGGTAAAAGTAACTTTGTAAGGATTTAAGTGTTAAAATAAGTACAGCCTGATAATTTAGATGATGATAATGAGTTTTTTAAATATTTAGAAACAAAAAGAATCCTCACAATGGTATTGGTCCATTACTTGAAGGAAATGGTAAAATTATCAAGAATAGTGCCAAAAATTACTTAATGGCTGATACTGTGGAGTTTTTGTCTAGTTCACTGTTTAAAAAACAAACAAACCAAAAAAGCCCTGAGAAGATTCTCAGTGTACGGTGCACAAGCTTGGATTGAGTCAATAAGTCACTCTATTCTTGAGTTTTTTAGGCAGAAGCACCAGTCAAATTTCATCAGTCTTTAGCAACGAGGACTTGGTACTGCCTGAATTTTCTACTCACTCTTTCACTTCTGCCTTTTCATGACGGGGGGAAAAAAAGAGCAATACAACTCATAAATCAAAAGATGCAGTAGCTAAAGTGGTGCAAGAAGTATTCAGTTTGTGAAGTGTTGCTACAATCCACCTTTGTTGGGTCTATTTGCCCATGTTGCCCTCAGGATTCTAAGCAGTTTGAAAGAAAGATCATCTTGCAAAAAAGTCAAGGGAGTACTTTTTGTGTTTGAGGGGCCCAAAAAGAGTGCCAATGAAGAGCTCTCTGTGAGTGCAAAAACTTGTCTCTCCAACAGAAGTTGGCCCAATAAAAGATATTAACTCACCCACCTTGTCTCTCTCATGTCACTAAAGTAACTTTAGCTTACCTGACTTAAGCCAAATGTGGGAATAGGGTTGCCAACTCTCTTTGGATCTATTCCGGGAGGTTTCATCACATGACACAATGGCATTAATGACTGACCTACTGTATTCATTCACTAGAGAGCCATCATTTTGCCTTCAGTGGAAATAAGGAGTGTCGTATGAATAATAATTGATGCATATTGCCTAAATAAACAATTTTTCAAAATCTCCACTTGTAATGTGAATCATATTTTTAAATAGCAAGATTGGGTTTAGGTTATTTTGCTTGTTAATGCATGTTTAAATGTTTGTGTGCATGTTTGCATTAGTTAATTCCATTGTTTAAAAATACAGAATATAGCATACCATTAAAGGATGACAGATGCAGCAAAAGCTCATTGATTAGACTTAAAATCAAATGTTATTGCATTTACCTTATAGAAGTTAGGTGTCCTGTAGTGGAGTAACCTTTGTTCACAGTTTTTCTTCTTAAATCTGTACTTCAGTTGGCCTCTTGCCGCTTTCAGCAATTCTGGGGACTTTTTGATGTATTCATAAAAGTCAGTGCACGACATACTGTAGTTCTGTTACACCTATAACTCTGTTTCTCAACACTTTCACTCAGTCAGTTTCTTTGCTCCAAAGCTGAGTCATTAAACTGAAAACCCTTTCACAGTAGGCATTTGAGTCTGCAATTGAAAGTGTGAAAGACACGAGTTTAAACATTTGGCTGTTTCCACTTTCTGGTATTTGTTTGAAAACTTCTACCCATTTTTGATCTATTTTTTGCTTCTTTGAAATGATTTCTCCTCTTATTTGCTGTAAAACACTGTAATCATCAAACAGCTTGTCAAAATCAATCTCAATGAGAAGAACTTCAGCCAACATCTCAAGATCAGCCCATTTTACTTCATTGTCCCAGGGCATTGTCCCATTGTTTGAAAACAGATGTCTTGAAACCAAGGTATGCAGTGCATTTTGACAATTCCTTATCTGCTTCCTCCTTAAATTTCCTCTTATTAGATGGAGAGACATTGCACAAAATAGTCTCAGCTGATCTGCCATGGAACTTTTCCTCTTTCCATCTCTTTAGTTTAGAAAGAAGACCTTCCATGACACAATCTAATTCTGTACAGCTGGCATTATTGCATTCTAGCTTTGAGTGCTTCATGAAATCCTCCCAACAGGTTATGCAGAAAGTAAATGTAACGAAGAAGGAGAGACTCCTGCTCATCTTCACTGAATGCTTCCCATACAATCTTGACACATTCTTCTTCCCCCTCCGATATGAAATACACCTCTAATGAAGGCCAGCATTGTAGGATTCGTTCTATCGCAGGCAGAAGGGACAGCCACCTCGTTGGTATGTGATGCAGAAGTTCTTTACGCTCAATAGCTATGAATTCGAAGAATGAACTAAGAGAGTGTTTTTTTAGCAGAGGAAGAGAACTCGCTATGTACTTTCAGGACAAGACTTTCAACATCATAACTCAAAGCTTTCATGCCATTTTTAATACAGTTATGAATGATGTAGCATTTGTGTCCAACCTCAATAATTCTGTGATTCAGTTGTTTAAGCTCCTGATAAGCTGACCCATGTTTTCCAAAATAAACAGAGGCATTATCAGTTATATGAGTTGACACAGTTTATACTAGGCTGTTTTCTTTTATAATATTTGAAATGCATGCAGCAATGGCCTCACTTGTCTTGTCGTTATCATGGTAAAAAATCAAGCAAGTCATGTTTAATCCCTTCTGTCTCGGAAAAATGATGAACAGTTACTGGGGAAAACTTCCTATTTCCCTTATTAGAGGCATCCAATCCAACTGAAAAACACCCTGCTAATTCAAGATCATTAAGCAAAAGTTCTTGCGATTTTGGTGCCAAAACAGTCTCAGTAATACTAGTTGTTTTTGTCTGTCGACAAGACATTTTTCTTGCAATTTCTGATTTTGGTATAAATCTTAGAAGCATTTTGTTACCACAGTCTTGACTAGCATAACTTAAATGATGAACCATACCATAGTAAATTCCTCCAACTTCTGCTGCCATCACTAGAATTTCTTGAGGTGTGTCCTCTTTACCAAAAAACCAACCCCCCCCACCCCAAAACAGGATGTAATCTGAGGTGTTTTTCTGATTTTTCACAAATTCCTTATATTTCATACATTCTGCATGGATGTTAACAACCTTTAAAGGAAAATGCTTGATGATACATAATGCATTCTGCTGTAAATTCATCAACTTTGCAAAGCTGGTTTTTGTAATCAGGGTCTTTACACAAGTTGTCACTGTAAAAACAATAGTACTTTCTTTTTTACGGTACTTTTGGAGATGCTATGTTTTGAAGAACCCTCACCATCATCCATTTCTGTTCTTTTTTTTGAAAGTGTGAGGCAGTTGCTGTGTAACATAGTCTAAAGAGACAATGCGAACATTCCTGTGTGCATGTGTATATCAGTTACGGTGCACAGATTTTAGGTCATGACATAAAGTCACAACCACACAAGGTAAAGAAATGCCCGCACAGTGCAACTTTTGGGCAGGCAAATGCACATTACCATGGCATTTTAAACACCGGCTGGACTACTGTATAAATCGGATTCAAGATTCATTTTCAGAAAACCCTTTGATTTATCTCCTGGGTTGCTCTCAGCAGTCTCCTGGAGATTTATATTTAATTCTTGGAGACCCAAGGGCAATCCTGGAGGGTTGTCAACCCTGTGTGGGAGTCTTATTTGGTTGAATTCTCTCCACTCCCCTGAATATCTCTGTGTATGGAGAGAGGTGATTCTTCAATGGAAGACTATGTATGTGAAGCCACAATGTGATCCTTTTTGTAGTCCCTCACCAGGCATTATTAGACTGGAACAGCTTGAGAAATGTGTTTGTGTTTTTTTGTTGTTGTTTTTTAAGCCACAGTGCACTGAGAGCAGTTGTCTCTGAGATTCTTTTCTCAGGCATCACCTCTCTCTCATCAGGGACTAAAGGAGTGTTACAGAGTCTAGATTTTCCAGATAGGTGTACAAGAGAGTGAAGAAATTCACAAACACATAATGTTTTTGCTTCTCCAGAATGCTAATCGGGCCATCCTTCCCTATTGCTGCTGCTATTCTATTTTTATATTAACTTTCAGTTTTCATGCTGCTCATCACGTAACATTTTTTCAAAGTTGGCTTCCTTTGTTCCTCTTAGCAATTAAGGATAGTGCCTAGTCCATCTCTTACTGCATCTGTCCTATTAGCTGCCTTATGTAGTTCTGAGTGCTATAGCAGCTGAGAACTACATAAGGCAGATAAGTCTGAGAAATTCACAAGTGTCTGGGTGAGTCTAAGAGTCCTCAGCACCAAAACTTTTGGCAGAGTTTTATTGGTGTTTTTGCTTGACACTCATGCTGATACTCAAGTGTAAACCTGATATATTTGCAAAAAGAAGAACAGGAGTACTTGTGGCACCTTAGAGACTAACAAATTTATTAGAGCATAAGCTTTCGTGGACTACAGCCCACTTCTTCGGATGCATATAGAATGGAACATATATTGAGGAGATATATATACACACACACACACACAGAGAGCATAAACAGGTGGGAGTTGTCTTACCAACTCTGAGAGGCCAATTAATTAAGAGGAAAAAAAAAAACTTTTGAAGTGATAATCAAGCTAGCCCAGTTCAGACAGTTTGATAATAAGTGTGAGAATACTTACAAGGGGAGATAGAGTCAATGTTTGTAATGGCTCAGCCATTCCCAGTCCTTATTCAAACCGGAGTTGATTGTGTCTAGTTTGCATATCAATTCTAGCTCTGCAGTCTCTCTTTGGAGTCTGTTTTTGAAGTTTTTCTGTTGTAATATAGCCACCCGCAGGTCTGTCACTGAATGACCAGACAGGTTAAAGTGTTCTCCCACTGGTTTTTGAGTATTTTGATTCCTGATGTCAGATTTGTGTCCATTAATTCTTTTGCGTAGAGACTGTCCGGTTTGGCCAATGTACATGGCAGAGGGGCATTGCTGGCACATGATGGCATATATCACATTGGTAGATGTGCAGGTGAACGAGCCCCTGATGGTATGGCTGATGTGATTAGGTCCTATGATGATGTCACTTGAATAGATATGTGGACAGAGTTGGCATCGGGGTTTGTTACAAGGATAGGTTCCTGGGTTAGTGGTTTTGTTCAGTGATGTGTGGTTGCTGGTGAGTATTTGCTTTAGGTTGCTTCAAAAGTTTTTTTTTTTTTTTTTTTTTTTTCCTCTTAATTAATTGGCCTCTCAGAGTTGGTAAGACAACTCCCACCTGTTTATGCTCTCTGTGTGTGTGTGTATATATATCTCCTCAATATATGTTCCATTCTATATGCATCCGAAGAAGTGGGCTGTAGTCCACGAAAGCTTATGCTCTAATAAATTTGTTAGTCTCTAAGGTGCCACAAGTACTCCTGTTCTTCTTTTTGCGGATACAGACTAACACGGCTGTTACTCTGAAACCTGATATATTTGAGACTTAGAAGCAACAGTTACAGATAGTGTTCCAAATCTTCATTTAAGCAGAAGACATCAGGTATTTCTAGATTTCAATATCCTTGAGCATGCAAATGATAGAACTCATTCTCATTCCTAACATGAACCCAAATGCACTACTGCTGTAAATTGATGGAACTCTTTTAATTTCAGTAGAGCTGTGCTGATCTACCCCACAAGAGAATTTACCCCATTGTTCCAAAATAGAACACATTCTCAACTGATGTCCATCGTTCTGGCCTAACAGGCACTCCTTCTTAGATACCAGTTTAAAAACCAAAGAGACACACACAACTATTGTTATCTTACTTTATACTGGAGTACCCACCCCAAATGTTGTGGGCACTGAATCACAATGGAATACTTAGTTTCCCATTATCAGCTGCTGTGTCTGTGAAGGCTGCAATACTAAGCAGCTGTGTTCTGTCAAACTGTGCCTGCTTATTGGATCAGTCCAAGGATCTCAGCCAGCGAGAGAACAAGAATGGTGTAGAACAGTCAGGATAAAACAAACCCACACCTCTCAACTACAGTGCTAGAGAGCAGTTGCAGGGAAATGGGCCGCTGCTTCAGTGCGGAAATCTTGGGGAATGTGGTAGTTGTTTTGATGAGCATGAGCTACAAAGAACTAGAACTAAAGTCTGGGGGTGAAAGCCTGACTCCACTGAAGTCAATGGCAAACTGCCAGTGATTTCAATGGGGCCTGAGTTGCACCAAAAGAGTTTTACCCATTTTCCTGTTCATTGCAAAACTGCATAATTCAGTGTGTGAGTGTGTAGCAAACAGTGTTGTAAACACCATTTCCACTGGTATTCTAATTCATATATCCGTGTGGGATAGTGAAAGTTTTGCATATGGCTGATCTCTTCAGATACTGATTTGATATTTCAGATTTAGTTAATATTAATATTTAGTTAAATACTAGCACTGTTCAATTCTATTGGGATCCTAGAAATGGTTATCCCAGATAATATTTTTCATTGGCCTTCTTTCAGTTTTTTTTTTGTGATATTCAGATTTTATAAAGTTAGAGAGAGCTCGGACTAACTTTAAAATTTGCAGGTTTTTGTACTAATGGGAGTTGTAACGCAGGAAGACAAATTTTTCACTAGGGATTAATAGAGTTTCTTCGGGTACATTAAGGATGGTTTATTCAGTGCCTCATGTGATGATTTACATAACTTATGAATAACTGGAGACTCAGACTGGAACTGGCAGAACCTATTATTTCTTTAGAATTATAGCAAAATTACTATTAGACTGGAATGTCATTTGACTTTATAGATGCGGGGACTTAATAAGTGATTGAACAATCTAGTTTGCTTTTGGCTTTTCCCACAGATACAAAAAACACTTTAATAATGTTAAAACTAGATGTGGGAATAAGAAATCAGTAGAGATTTATGATGCTGTGTATAGGTCAAAATATTTTACTATTCATAGTTTTTATTGTGGTCATTGGCAGGCATGCTTAGATTTTGAAAATAGAATACTTTGGAGTTAACTCCCTACACATCAGATGCAAAGTTAACCGTGTAGCTTCTGTTGTTAGTGCGATATACAGTCTGAATTCCCAGTGTATTAGGCATCTAATGAACATGGTAACAAGATATATTTGGGTTTAAAGTTGCTCACCGTGTTTTAAGCATTTTGGACCAAATTCTCCCATCCTTACTCTCATTGAGCCTTCAAAGGCTTTACAGAAACTCCTCGCTTAATGTTGTAGTTATGTTCCTGAAAAATGCGACTTTAAGCAAAACAATATTAAGCGAATCCAATTTCCCCATAAGAATTAATGTAAATAGGGCGATTAGGTTCCAGGGAAATTTTTTTCACCAGACAAAAAACTATATATATTAGAGATATACACACAATATACGTTTTAAACAAACAATTTAATACTGTTCAGAGCTATGATGATTGTGAAGCTTGGTTGAAGTGGTGAAGTTAGAGGGTGGAAGAGGGAGGGATATTTCCCAGGGAATGCCTTGCTGCTAAAAGATGAACTAGCACTCGACTGAGCCCTCAAGGGTTAACACGGTGTTAATGTAGCCTCTCACACAAGGCAGTATGAACATGAGGGAGGAGAGACAGCCTAGCAGACAGAGACAGACAGACACACACCTTGTGTGTGTGGGAGAGAGAGAGAGATGCACACTGCCCCTTTAAGTAAGCTGACCCACTCTTAAGTGCATTGTTTTTTTAAGTGGATCAGGAAGTTGAGACAGCAGCTGCTGCCCCAAGCTCTCTGTCTCTCTCCGTCCCTGTCTCCTCCCTGCTCTATATGGAGAAGGGGTAAGCAGAGTGCAGGAGCAGGGGGGAGGGGAACACCCTGACATTAGTCTCACTTCTTCCCCCATTGCACAGCAAGCAGGAGTCTCTGGGAGCAGCTCCAAGGCAGAGGGCAGGAGCAGCACATGACAATTGTTGGTAATTGATAGCCTGCAATTGACAGCCTGCTGGGTGGCTGCAGCACAGGGAACTTAGGGGAGCGGAGAGTTGATAGGGGAAGCTGATGGGGGGCTGCCAGTCCATCCTGGTTACAAGCCCCCACCAGCTAGCTGAAACGGGCTGCTCTTCCTGCAAGCAGTGGACAAAGCAGGCAGCTGCCAAACGATGTTAGAAGGGAGCATTGCACAACTTTAAATGAGCATGTTCCCTAATTGATCAGCAATGAAACAATGTTAACCAGGACGACTTTAAGTGAGGAGTTACTGTACTTGCATAGTAAGGTTATAATTCAGGGTGAGTAAGGGTGGCAGAATCAAGGCCTCCCTTAGTTATGTTGTTATTTAATCTGGACAAAAATGGGTTATATTTTGATATTGTGAATATATAGTTCAGTGACCATGTTGTCTTTCCAGCCAAAGTAATTAGTTTTGTAACTTTCCAGGCCATGCTTCTACTGCCATTGTAAATAGAATATGCAGATGGAAGGGATGAAGTGAGCCCAATGTAATTATCTTGAAATGACTGTGGAAGTAAAGCATGGTAAAAGTTAAGGCTTTGGGTGAGGGGGAAAAGGGGATGGAAGAAAGAGAGTATGAACCTAGAAGAAAAATGAATGCTTTCTTAGAAGTCAAGATGCTTTGCCTGTCATATCAGCAACTGGGCAGGTAGGCAAAAGTTTAGACTACTTGGAATGATTTTAAATCTTCACCATTTATGCTATATATTGTTTTTCTTTCTCTCTGTGTCTCACACAATTACACATTCAGATCAGTGTCTATTATGTGTGTAAATTTGTGTGTGCTCTTTTTCTTTTGTCCCCCTTGCTCAAGAAGTGCTCTTTAGACATTGACATTCTTGCCAATCAACTCCCAGCCTTTCCTGCTTCGGAATGTTTGTTGAGAAGGTTTTGGTAAAGCAGCTCTGATATCATCCATAGCCTATGGAGTTTCAACCCTGTCAATATGGTTCAAGGCCTGAGTGTGTTATGGAGAATGGCCTGACCTTGCTGGTTGATCATCTTCAGCTAGCAGGGAGCAGATCTTCACCACTTTAGTTAATGGAGACATGACATTTTACACCAGCTGAGAATCTTGACTGGCTCTGTTCTTTTCCTCTTAAGATGATGGCATGTATTTTTGAACAATCTCTAATCAGCCCTGTGGTGTTCTAGACCCTTGTAGTCTGTCAGTCAGTCTGTTTAATGTCTGTATGAGGCCACTGTGGGAAATAATGAGACTGCAGTACCATTGAGATGCTGCTGCTGATACTTAGCAATATGTCCCATTTTCTTTGAGCTCAAAGGTATGGGATTTGTATTCCCAGGGCCACACATGACTTCAGTGGGCTTTGGATTAGTCTATAGTACATGTTGCAATGGTTTATTGTGCCTTCATGTATTAATATTATGTTTTTGTATTAACAGCATACATTACTTACAAGTTTTAATTCTTCTCCATTAAATTTCTACTTTTTTTGTTTTTAGGTGTACCACAGATTGTACCCTCCGGGAAGCCCTAGAAAGGTAAAAAGAAAATATACATTAGTTCACTCACACTGATTAATTCCTCTTCTCTTCTTGAAAGTCCACACCATTATTTTGTTCCAGTTTTATACTTTACAAAGTAATATGCAACTAACATCTGAATAGATAGAAAATGATATACAATGTTTATTCCTGCCTCGCCTCCACTTTTAGAGCTTTGCAAAGTCTTAGTAAGCATCTCATCCTTTGTGAAACACTGAATGTGTGCCTGTTTCTCAAGCTCTTAACATTTTGCCTTTATACTTCACCTCTTCTGCTGTTGGAGTCTGTTAATGTGTTAGTATCCATTGGAGTATCTTATTGTTGGTTTGTACTTATTTTTATCTGTTCTACATGGGGCATGTTGTGATTGCCGTGTTCATGACTTCTCCAAAATCTTGTGAAATGCTTTACCCTTTAGATCAGTGGTTCTCAAACTTTTTTTCCGCATACACTTGAAAATTACTGAGGGTCTTGGCGGACCACTTAATATGATCTTTCCAAATGTTGTTTGTACCGTTAGCTAACTACTGTAAAGCTCTTTGGATAAAATCACTATATAAAAAACCTTAACAATAATGGTTTTTGTTCTACAAATAAAAGCACACAACTCATATTTTAATATCAGTAGTTTTACCTTTTTAATGCGATGGATGTGCCCTCTCTCCCCTGCTGTGGCAGCCCCCAAGTTGGGGTTGGAGTTTGGTCTCTCCCCCGCCAAAACAACCACAGAGCTGAGGCTGGGAAGGAGGGGGGTGTCTCTCCCCGGGAGCTGCAGCCCTGGAGCTGGAGAAAGTCGCCTCGTTCTCTGGCCGCCGCAGCCCTGCATGTCCCAAATTCCCCCACCCCATCTTCTCAGCCCATTGCCCCCTCTCACCTGCCCCTTAGTCCCCATAAGGCCACCACCTGACCTTACATGTGAATCTTCTCCAGGGTCCAGGCACCTAATTAGTGGAGCCACACCTGCGCGGCTCCAGTAATCAGGTGGGTGGACCTTCAGTCTCTTGTGTGCGGCTGCCCAGGCACGCACCCTAGAGGGATCTATCTGCGGACCACCTGAATGAAGCTCGCGGACCATAGTTTGAGAACCTCTGCTTAAGATTGTTTCACAGGAATTCAAGTGAATTAAGCCAAATTGAATTAAGGCCGCTGATTCTGAACAACAGCAGCCACACAGGGATTTAATGTGGTTTAACTAATCCACTTTAAATTACCTTTAGTTGATTCAGATTAATTTTCCTGGATATCCTTGTGTAGACAAGCCTTAAGTGTTATAAATCTGTACAGCACTTTCGCATAATTGCCATCTTCATTAGCCAACGCTTTCTTTGTATACTCCTTTTCCATGTGTAATGAAAGGTTAAAATAAGGTGACAAAACTACCAGGATTGAGTCAGGATGATATCTACTACCTCTTCACTACCCCCCGCCCCCAATCCTTCTTCCCTTCCTCTGGGTTAAGTGTTTGTGCTATAAGAAGTCACTTGAGAAACAGATGGTAAGTAGAACTTTGCACAGTGAATGATATGCTTCAGGTAATGTTTCTGTAAATTATTCTTGTATTGAGAATTTTTGCTTGCTTGACTTTAAAAGACAGATTTTTTAAATTTTTTTAGTGTTCACATTTTTCTGGTATAATTGCAGAAGCAAGTTTAAGCGGTTTGTGGAAGAATACATCAGAGATACTTGTGCTGTTGTGACTGATTAGAGACCCAAAATGTGATCTGTTTTTCTCACTAGTGATCATTTAATGACTTCTCTGAAAACTCGGCAGACCCCGACTGAATCTTTATTCTCCTTCTCCTTCCTCCTCTCCGTGATTAAACTTTATTTTATAAATGGAGATATCCTATCTCCTAGAACTGGAAGGGACCTTGAAAGGTCATTGAGTCCAGCCCCCTGCCTTCACTAGCAGGACCAAGTACTGATTTTTGCCACAGGTCCCTAAGTGGCCCCTTCAAGGATTGAACTCACAACCCTGGGTTTAGCAGGCCAATGCTCAAACCACTAGAGCTATCCCTCCCCCCTCCTTTAGGAGGTTCTACTTCTCAGACTTACAAAAGGGTTAGTTAGTAAGGCAGGTGCCTCTCTTACTTTTCAGAGATGCTCCCTGATCATATATTTCTCTTCTCCACAAGAGCCTTTAGCAGAGTTGCTTCTTCCTCAGAGTTAAGGTTGCTGGGTCTTGTGAAATTTATATAGCCTCTAACAATGGAGAAGAGGACCAAATGGACAAGGCTTTCAGGCAAGAGAAATCTGTCTTTCTGTTGTAATAATTCAGATATGAAACTTTGCCTATCCTGAGAGAGAATGATGAGGTGCAAATTAGCTCCTTCCCGTGTGAGCAATCCCCGATTTGTCTTTAAAAGAACAATGTTTAATATTTTTATGCCTTCCAATTTTCAATAACCTTTTGAAAATATTGGTTATTTAGAAGTTCATAACATGCTTCAGATAAGGTAAAAGTAATCCTCCGGTTTTGAGGAAGAAATACACCTCTACCTCGATATAACGCTGTCCCTGGGAGCCAAAAAATCTTACCGCATTATAGGTGAAACTGCGTTATATCGAACTTGCTTTGATCTGCCGGAGTGCGCAGCCCCGCCCCCCGGAGCACTGCTTTACTGCGTTATATCCGAATTCGTGTTATATTGGGTCGCGTTATATCGGGGTAGAGGTGTTTACCAATCCTGAAACTGTCACCTCTTTGGTAAGAAACTCAGACATTCTCAGTAGTACTCATTGCTTCATCTTCTGGATGTTTGAATCCAGCTTTCCGAACAACTTGTGCATGGCCACTAAAGACAAGGACAGATTAAAATCTTTTGGCCAACTGGCTGCAACTTTCTGAAACTCTTGACTTTAAATAAAGTAACTCCCAAAGGAAACCTGTCCTTGCAGCTGAAAAATGTGGAAAAAACAGCCACCCTAAACTGTTATTTGGCCAACCCAACCACCTTTAGATACTCTGATTTGAGAGCATCCTAAAATGTCCTAGGCTTAGCTTTATCCACCTCAAGGAAGAGGCGTTACCCTGGCTTCCAAACTCAGTAGGAATGGGAGACCTATCCAGAGATCCCAGTTAATTCTGTCCCCCTTGGGAGGGCAAGTTTAATCTCTGCTGCTGGGACTAACCATCTAAAGCTGTGATCCTGTGAAACAAACATGTGTGAACAATAAATCCAGTCATTATTCAGCAAATAGGTTGTAGGTACACAACAGGAATCCACACAATTACTGCAAATTCAAGATGTACCCATGCAGGCTGATAGGTGGACACAAGACGTTGTGGCTATGGCAGACCCACAACCCTATATATACAGAGGAACATTGAAACTGAACCCTATGCAGCCAATAACTTGAAGGAAAGGGGAAGGAACAGTGGAATTTTCAGGGAAGAGCAGGAATAGATAGACCTGTTTCTTCTTGGTGGTGCCTCTCTCCCTGTTGATCTGTCCAAAACTCATCCCCCCCTAAGAAAGGAGAGGTGCATTGGCCAGCAGGTTGCTATGATGGCCCTCTCCCCCTGGAGATGTGTCCTACATTCCTGGTGTCTACTGCACATTGAAAGGGCCAGCACCCCTTCCTGGTGGCAAATGCTTCTAACTAGTGCCACATGTACATTTTTGTGATGAGTCTGTCCCTGTAAACGTGACACAGATTGATCCTAATATATGTTATGTAACAACAAACATTTTAAAAACTAAATAGAAATATTTTCAGTGAAAATCATTTTTAAAGCTAATAAACCTTGTTTGTTTTAATTTTCCAGGAAGAAAGAAATGCAAAAAGTAAAAAGACAGCATATATGACAAGTGAATTGGAATTTTAAAATTAACTTTATATTTCAAAAATGTGGCTAATTAAGATATTGGGTTTGTTTACAGTTGACAGTCTTCCTTGAAAATATAATCGTGTTCTTTACTGCTTGAGTTTGAGAACATTATTTTTAATGTTGGTTCAAAAAGTTGTTCTTACAGTTCAGTCATGACAAATGAAAGCCGGAAGTAAAAGTTTTGGATTATTTCAAGAGTACTAAACTAGCTGATGTTTGAAACTAAAGTTTTTTTCATTATTTAGATTACATATTTGTGTGGGATGAGAATCAGATGGCAGCATTTTAGAAATATAATTCCCCATTGTAGTCTTTTGTGCCAGTTGTCTGCCTGGTCAGGGCTTTGATATAGAGGTCTCTCAATTGGAGTTGGCATCTATAAGTATTTTTGTTTAAATGAAATTAAGTTAATAGTAATAGCCAGAAGTAAGGAATGAAAGCTTTCTTTTAAAATTGTGATTCTCTTCCAAATGAAAGATACCAACATTTAAGGAATAATGCACAACAGGGTAGGTGTACAGTTTCCAAGAGAAAAATGTATTCTTGCAGAAATTTATATACAATTCTAAAATACTAGTACTGTATCAATGTTGCATTTTCTGTTTCATAGATAAATTAAAGATGATCCAGCAATATATGAATCCAGTTCTGTAATTTGAGATGTCTAATTAATTTTCACCCTGGAAGTAGTATAGAACATTGAAGTAGTTGAAGACATATCCAAGTCTTGTTGTGTTGGAATTTGAGAGAGGAAAGATGCCTAGTTATTGGGAAAGGAATGCATTAAAAGATTGTGTTCTGGAAAGAACCTTAACCTATCCTCTCTTTTTACAGTATAATGAAATAGTTAGATCTCTAAATGCTAGTGTTTTTGTCCACAATTAATAGCAGGTGCAAATCTGAAAAAGCAGAATCTGCTTTTTAAAATTGTGGCATAAAACTGAAATTAATTTCTACTACCTAAAATACAGTGTTCAAGTTACAACAGGTGCAATTCTTTTCTATGGTATGGAAAGTGGATATGTTAAAACACAGGAATAGGATTCTGGAGAGTTGAATTCTTTTTAGCTGTGCCCCAAACTTCCCATGTGATCGTAAGCAGGACACCTGACCTTTTTGTGCCTGACTTACCTCATCTATAAAATGATAATAGTTATCTCTTTCACAGAAGTGTTGTGACTGTGAGGCTTACTTAAAGTTTAAAAAACCCTTGGATATCAGTTGTTAAGTATTATTGGTTAATAATTGTATTATGATAAGTATATCCTTAGACTGCAAAATTTAGCGTGCACTTTAGGAGAGTTCTGATGTGCTTTCAAAAGTGCAATTACCTTCAAAAGACAGCTGAAGCTTTGAAAAATGGCTTCTGTACCATAATATGCAGATGTATTTCTTCCTGATTTCAAATTTGTATTTAGGAGATTAAAAAATGCATCCATTCACATTATACATAGCAAAGTTATTGCTTGTTTATTAATGTGATGCTTTGAAAATATAATTGGAGTACTTCATATTATTGTAATGTAAAGTTATTTTTTATTAGGATATCATTTTAAGATATATAAATATATACACACACCAAACTGTCATGGAAATGAATACTTTAGATAATTAGTAATTTTATGTTTAATTACTTAGATGTGAAAATGCTCTAATATTAGTAACATTTACCTGGTCTAGAATGTTTTTTTACTTATGTAGTGTCAGATTTTCAGACCTTCTCAGCACTCATTGAAAATCTGGCCACTCCATTTAGTAAGAGAGTCTCTCTCTCTCTCTCTCTCTCTCTCTCTCTCTCTCTTTTTCTTTTTCTTTTTTGTTGGAGCTGTTCCATTTTGTATAAATAATTAAATAATTAATTAAATAATTAAATAATTAAATCCACAGGGCCAGGGGGAGAGAGATTGACTCTGTTGCCTGGTGATGTGAATCTGGGCTCTACAGCCCACGTGAGTGCCCTATTCACCAGGCCATTGGCTATTCTCAGGCAAGCCTTCTCACCCCAGGTTTGATGAAATGTCATTTTTTGTTGGAAAAAATGTTTTGTCAAGAACTTTTTGACCAGCTGTAATAAAGGTCTCAGCATGGTCTTATGAGGCAGAGTGCTGCTTTCCATGTGAGCTGCTGGAACTTCAGATAGTTAAGGTTAAGATTCTGTCATAGGTATTTTTAGGAAAAAAGTCAGGGACAGGTTGCAGGCAATAAATAAAAATTCCCAGCAGCCCACGACCCGTCCCAACTTTTACTAAAAGTACCTGGGGGGGAGGAGGGGGAGACAAACAGAGCACTGCCAGGGGCTTCCAACTGCACCAGCGTCGCCCTAAAAAGTAAGGGTACAAGGCCTAACCCCCTGAGGGTGTGCAATCAAAGGGGTCAGAGGTGCAACTAACCCTGCAACTGTAAAACTGGCCATAGGTGGGGAAGGAAATGGATGGCACCACACACTACTATTTTTTAGAAGGTCCCCCCAAAATCTCCTAGTACTCTTGGCTCTAAACGTGGACTGTAATGAAGATTCTCATGTGTCTAAGGTTCAATAACCAGATTTATGTGGAGGAGGGGGAAGCAATTATTTACTCAATATTATCATTATTTTATACATTGATTACCCAGCACCCAAAGGCATGGTAGGCATCTAATTGTTTGTGAAGACAGCACAGTTCCTGTCCTGCAGGTGATGGGAGGTGATGTTAGTCACACTACTTCTTAATTATGTCATGAATATACTCTAAATCTCATTGTACTTCAGTGTTTGTAAGTAATAAATATAGTATCTGCCAATGTAAAATCTATTTGGTACATTCAGTTCTTTAAAACTGAATAATTGCTATTATTTTTCACTTATTTATCCAGTCTGGGATATACTAATAGGAGTAAGCACTTTTGCTCTTCACTTAGGGGTAGCTATCTTGCTCTCTGGGTTCTAGTTACCTTAGGTGGTGTCATGTACTTCAGCAAAGCCTCTGATACCTCACTAAACTATGATTCTACATATGTTAAGGAGCTGGCTACAATTCTAAATTCAGTTCAATAGGCATTATGTAAAGATGCTAAAGCCAATTTATCATTGCATGACAGAGCCAAGCCAGAGGCTCTTTGCCTTGGTTAAGCACTCTGGTACAGCTAGACATCATGACATTGAACATTTCTTTCCAGTTCGATGTTTTTTTCCCCATTCACAAAAAGTAGTGTGTGTTAATAGCAGTGAGCTAAATCAGAAACCAGTTTCCTTTATTTCTGTATTCATATCCTTAAAGTATGTGAATATGAAACATAATCCAGTTGTTCTTATTTGCCCCAATACATTTGTCTCTAAATATATTTATTTAATTTTTGTGTATTGAAGTAACACTTAGAGACCCCATCTGAGACAAAGGCCTTATTGTGTAGGTACTGTACACATACAGAGAAATAGACTCAGTATTGCCAGCTCTTATTGAGATTAGCAATATTTAGTGTGGCTTTTTCCCCCACAAATGCCCCACCTCCTGGATTGTGAGATCTTGGCTTACTTTTTGTTAATGAACCTTCACTGCGCACTGCCCTCGCCTATAGGTACCATCCCCGAAGCTCCCATTGGCCGCAGTTCCCTGTTCCTGGCCAATGGAAGCTGCATGCGAGGGCAGCGCATGGAGCTCTCTGCCCTTCTCCTCCCACTCCCCCCCCCACCAGGCGCTGCAGGGATGTCGTGCTGGCTACTTCCAGGAGTGGCACAGGGCCAGGGCAGGGAGAGAGCCTGCCTTAGCCCCCGGTGTGCCACAGGGCTGGCAATCCCATGGGCCGGATTGAAAGCCCTGATGGGCTGGATCCGGCCCGTAGGCCATAGTTTGCGCTCCCCTGCTTTTGACAGTCCCTGACCTGAAGCACTTACGATCCAGATAGAAAAGTCAGACAAAGTGGGTGAAGTGAAACAGAGAAAGTCAAGTGACTTTCCCAAGAGAACGCCACACCTCATTGGTAGAACTGGGAATAGAACCCGTTTTCCTGACTCCCAGTCCAGTGTCCTGTCCACTAAAACACACTGCCTCCACAAAGCAGTAACAGTCACATCCTTGAGTGGGCTCAAATCCTCAACCTTTTGTCTGATATCTGTATGTGACGGCCTATTGTACTCCAGCAATGCATTGCAAGATATAAATTAGAAGATACTGCTCAATTTCCTAATTAGTGGAAGGGCAACCGCCAGGGGAAGAAACCAGGGAGAGTCATCTGCTTCTTTATCATATGAACCAAGGAGAATGGGGGCATAAGAGCCTGATGACTGATGGAGGTAGCCTATCTGGGCTTTGGGAAGGAATACCTCCAAAGGAGAAATCTTTCTTTGGAGGTTATTTGGCGAGGGGAGGACAGCTCCTCTCTCTGGAGTAACGGGTTGGTGCCTCAAATTGAATGGAGCTGATTTTAGAGATTAGGATCGATCTCTCAAATTGGGGGTTAGGAGGCGGGAGCGACTGTCTGCATAAGGTGGGTCTTTAATATGTCAAATTGTGGGAACAGGGACATTCTTTGTTTGTGGAAAGGACCTTCACTAGCCTCTCCATAAAATACCTATTGGGGGTTTCTAGTGTTACTAGTTCAATGATACTGTAGAACACCTTGTAAAAATATTTGCTCTAGTTGTTAGGGTTTGTAAACACAACTTTGCCAAAAAGTCTAAATTCAATTTGAAATAAAGACAAATATATGCATGTCTGTATTTTATTGTAAAGTATACTTGAACTTGTTCTTTCAACTTGGACAAAAGTATAAATTGGGAACATGTCAGATGGCAAAGTAATTTCCTTGCAGAACATCACATGGTTCAACAGGAGAAATTTTTGCAACTGTGGCTTAAAAAACTCACCAACTCTGATTCAGGGCTTCCAATCTAACTTTTGTCTAACCTAAAAATATGTTTTAGAATTTGCAGCCAGTGGTAGGAAGATATTCCTCTTTCCTCTATACTACTAACCAGTCAATCAGTAGAGATATTTTTGGCAGTGTAAACATTATTGCAGTTAAATATCGATTACTCCAGTCCTGGTACATTTTCATTAAATGAGAGTCCACAATGATTGTGAATGGGAGAGATTTTCTTTTCTGGATTTAGTTAGGCCTGTTCTAGCTTACCTCAAGAAAATGAGGTCAGTAGAACAAAATAGTAAATAGAATTGGAAATAAGAGGCTTCCTACTGACTAACAAACAGTTGTGACTCTTCAATCCATGTTAAAAATCCTCCATATGTGTACCAGTTCAATAACTGCAATACAACTATGAATTTTGGAGAATAATTGTATTTCATTTGATTTTTTTAAAAAATCTGTTCTTTGATACTGTGGGATAAATTTTATCATCATAGTATAATCCTATATTTTCCACTAGGCATATTTCAGATTGATTTGTAAAGATTTTTTCTCAGGAAAAAGCCCTTGGCATAAAGCATCTTCTTCAGTTGTGATTTCCTGCATTTACCTCTCATCGTGATTGCAGTTTTTCCCCCCCACATCTACTTTTATAATTGTTTCTACTCCTTAATGCAGCAGTTTCATATGCAAACTGTCAGGGAGGAGCAGTGAGTTCTAAATGTTATTTTTCCATGACTTCAGTATCAACAGAATAAAATGATGAATCCTGTACAGAAGATGCCAAGACTGCTGGGCTGCTCTCCAAACTTCCATTATGCGATCACTTTGTTATATCTGTACACACCTGTTGGAGGAGGGGTAATAAATGAATCCTTAGTTTAAGCAATAAGAGTTTACAGAAACAGTCAGCTGAGGACAAGGGAAATTCCCAGATTTAGATAAGCCTAGTATCATTAACAACAGTGAGAGACTACTCATGGGCAGGAGGAGATATACAAGTAGAATGTCTAAAGGTTTTAAGATGCCCATCAGGGGGAAGAATTTTTCATTTACTATGTAATTGTGATGGTATTATTGGCACTTCTTGTGGACAGAACCCACAGTCTGTCACCTCACACCTAATCAGTCTCACTTCTTCCTCAGGTCAGAAGATGAGGTAATCTTCTCTATGATCAAGAAGAATAAGTAACAGAGAAGATAATTTGATTTGATTAGGAGGCCAGCAGTGATCTTGATCAGAGCTATTTTTCCATCTGGGTGGTAACCAAGGAGAAATTGGAGGAGGCATGATCAAGGCAGCATGAGTAGATTTTGTGGTCTAGGGTTCTTGAGACAAAGAGGAGAAAACAAAGGGTGACCATGTCACGTTATTGATTTGAACTGGGACCATATAGAACATGGTTGCAACCAAAGTCCTGTAGTGGCACCAAATCTTGTATAAAGGGGGTCAAATGAGGTGTCTAAGACAAGGTTATGGTTTGCTGGTTATGATTATGCTGTCTATATATGTGTATCAATTTTGTAGTTGAAGTTGTGAATATTGGCTCTATACTGTCTGTATTTCATACTTATGCTATGCTTCTGGGTGACATCCCAGACAAGTTGGTGTTAGCTCTGCCTAGCCTGCTTGATGGCCCATTAAGGACCATCAGCTATACAATTGACCCATGGAGATAAGACAAATCCGCCTTGTAACTCAGCAAAGTATTCAGGAACTTGCCCATGTGACTCCAGACTCCATTTTGCTGTGATTTTCCACAGTAAGAACAAAGAGGTGTTCTTACACCTGGAAAAGACTATAAAAGGCTGATACCTGATCTCCATCTTGTCTTCAGTCCTGCTTCTTACCTCTGGAGGGACTTTGCTACAAACAGAAGCTCTACACAAAGGACTGATGACCCATCCCAGCTGGGGATGTATTCCAGAGACTTGATTTGAACCTGCAGTTTATTCTACTTCTGCTATAAGCCTGACCAAGAACTGTGCCATTACTGTATGTAATTGATTCCATTTAACCAATTCTAACTCTCATCTCTATCTTTTTCCTTTTATGAATAAATCTTTAGATTTTAGATTCTAAAGGATTGGCAACAGCGTGATTTGTGGGTAAGATCTGATTTGTATATTGACTTGGGTCTGGGGCATGGTCCTTCGGGATCGAGATAACCTTTTTTTTCTTTACTGGGGTATTGGTTTTCATAACCATTTGTCCCCATAACAAGTGGCACTGGTGGTGATACTGGGAAACTGGAGTGTCTAAGGGAATTGCTTGTGTGACTTGTGGTTAGCGAGTGGAGTGAGACCAAAGTCCTCTTAGTCTGACTGGTTCGGTTTGCCTTAGAGGTGGAAAAACCCCAGCCTAGGGCTGTAACTGCCCTGTTTTAAGCGATTTGTCCTGAATTGGCACTCTCAGTTGGGTTCCACCAGAACCAGCATAGTTACAGACCATTAGAAAGATAAAAGGGATTGAGGGGAGGTGTTCAATATGGGGATACAAGAGCATTCTAGAAGACAGAGAAATGATTAAGAAGTGTTGAGGATAGTAGGCAAGAAGGAGGCTAAGCCAAAAGGAGACATGAAAGAATGGGGTCAAGGGAACAGGTTAAGGTACTAGAAAGAGATAGTTGAAAGAGGAGAGGTATGAAGGATGAGGGAGGAACTTGGAGGCAGAAGAGGGGGAGAAAGGAACCAATTAGATAGGCAGGAGGAGAATCTTTGCTGGATTTTGTCTAATTTAACGTCTGCAAAAGTCTGAAATTCTCATCTAAATGGTGAGAAAGGGGGCATGGAAGAGTTAAAAAGACATAATTGAAAAGGGAGAGTTGTGCAGGTGTTGGTAGTGTCAGAGTTAATTAGTAGGGAGGAGTAAAGCTCTTCAGAAGGAAATAAGGCAGAGCCGAGAGACATGATGGAAGTGAGCAGAGTCACATGACTTTCTCCAGAGGAGCCTGTGGGTCTGACTGGAGGTAACACATGTTTGGGATGGACAGTATGGGGGGGTGAGAGGAGAGTGATAGAGTCAAGAGTAAAGGAGATGATAGTTAAAAGGAGAGACTGTGGTTTTGACCTAACTGAATGAAGGTAGAGGGGGAGAGAGCTGAGAGCAACTGGTAATTGGAGAAACTGGGGATCCCACATGAAGCATGGTAGGATGGATGAACTGTGCTGAAGGGAAGTTGGTCCGAGAGATCTGAATGTTGTTCTGAGAGATCTGAAGTGATGGAGTTGGTCATAAGTTGGAGGCTGAAAGTAGAGGCAAGAAGAAACAGAAGTGTCAATGTAGAAACTGGTTTCAGAGTAGCAGCCGTGTTAGTCTATATCCTCAAAAAGAACAGGAGTACTTGTGGCACCTTAGAGACTAACAAATTTATCTGAGCATAAGCTTTCGTGGGCTACAGCTCACTTCATCGGATGCGTAGACTAGAACTTACAGCAAGAAGATATTTATACATACAGAGAACATGAAAAGGTGGAAGTAACCATACCAACTGTAAGAGGCCAATCAATTGAGATGAGCAGGAGAAAAAAAAAAACGTTTGAAGTGATAATCGAGATGACCTATAGAAGGTGTGAGGATTCTTAACATGGGGAAATAGATTCAATTAGTGTAATGACCCAACCATTCCCAGTCTCTGTTCAAACCTAAGTTAATTGTATCCAATTTGCATATTAATTCAAGTTCAGCAGTCTCTCTTTGGAGTCTGTTTTTGAAGTTTTTTTTGTTGCAAAATTGCCACCTTACAGACTTGAAGGTGGCAATTTTGCAACTTTGAACTTGAATTAATATGCAAATATGCAAATCATCTCGATTATCACTTCAAAAGTTTTTTTTTCTCCTGTTGATGATAGCTCATCTCAGTTGATTGGCCTCTTACAATTGGTATGGGTACTTCCACCCTTTCATGTTCTCTGTATTGTGACAGACCCAGACCAGTGGGGTACAGGAGTCTGGTAGAGGGCAAATATACTGGTCACTGGATGAGTAGTTTTCTGTTCCCTGAGTGACCAAAGCAGGGGCTGCACTAGAGTAATCAGGAACCTGCTAGAACCAGTTAAGGCAGGCAGGCTAATTAGGACACCTGGAGCCAATTAAGAAGAAGCTGCTAGACTAAATTAAGGCAGGCTAATCAGGGCACCTGGGTTTTAAAAGGAGCTCACTTCAGTTTGTGGTGTGAGTGTGAGGAGCTGGGAGCAAGAGGCGCAAGGAGCTGAGAGGGAGAGGGTGAGGGTGTGCTGCTGGAGGACTGAGGAGCACAAGCATTAACAGACACCAGGAGGAAGGTCCTGTGGTAAGAATAAGGAAGGTGTTTGGAGGAGGCCATGGGGGAGTAGCCCAGGGAGTTGTAGCTGTCATGCAGCTGTTACAGGAGGCACTATAGACAGCTGCAGTCCACAGGGCCCTGGGCTGGGACCCGGAGTAGAGGGCGGGCCCGGGTTCCCCCCAAACCTCCCAATTGACCTGGACTGTGGGTTCTTCCAGAGGGGAAGGTCTCTCAGCTGTTCCCCAACCCACCTAGTGAATCTCTGAGGCAAGAAAATCCGCCAATAAGCGCAGGACCCACCAAGATAGAGGAGGAACTTTGTCACAGTATGTATAAATATCTTCTTGCTGTATGTTCTAGTCTATGCATCCGATGAAGTGTGCTGTAGCCTACGAAAGCTTATGCTCAAATAAATTTGTTAATGTAGAAACTGATCACCTAATATAAGGGTTGGAGATTGTGGTAAGAGGGAAAAGGACGAGGAGTTAGGAGTTCAGGTGACACATAACACACAGTTGAAGGGAAACTGGGGAGAAGAATCAGTTGGAATTGCCTTCAAAGCGGGAGTGAGGGAAGGAATTGGCCAATGGGAAAGAGGAACAGACCAACACTGTCACTATGAGCATCAGCCTGTTCGAAGCTAGAGGAGAGGCCTTGGAAGACAAGGATATTGATAGCTCGAAAGTGAGAGAGATTTCTACATACTGTGTTGCATTCTGCCAGTGTTCCAAAGACTATTATTGTATATTCTTAGTTGCGAATTCCAAGTTTAGTCACATGTCCATTAGATGGAAGCTATTAACGTGTTAACACTCCTTTTCTTTAGCAGCTATTTTGTGTGGTCATTGAGTTTAATTATTTGATTAAGTAAATAATTTAAATATTAAAATTTGATATCACAGTCTGTATTAGTCTGTGTCTGGTTATCATGGAAGTTGTCCTCATTATTTTTCTTATTAAATTACTATAATTATATAGCTCCACCCAGTTAGGCATAATGCAGAAATACCTTATCCTTGCACTAGTGTTTTAAAAATGTTGTATACATGTAATTTACTGCTTGGTTCTCTGCATAAGTCTGTGTACATTCCAATTCCTAATCTTTAAACATACATTTGGTGTGCAAAGATAAAATTTTTTGCTCTACATTCTTTTTTAATCCATCGTGTAGTGAAATAAACAAAAAAAGGAAATTTTAAAACTACTTTGGCTCCAAAAGTTCATGCACCTTTATCTGGTTCCTCCTTTTCTCTTGTGATAATGAATGGGACGTGGTAATACAAAATATATAGGAATGACAGAGTAGGTCACACTGGTGTTGGATTGGCACTATATGTGAAAGAAAGCATAGAAGCAAATGCAGTAAAAATATTAAATGAATCAAACTGTACCTTATGGATAGAAATTCAATTCTTGAATAATACGAGTATAGTAGTTGGTATATACTACTGACTATCTTAACAGGATGGTGAGGGTGAAATGCTCAGAGATTAGAGAGTCTACTAAAAACAACATACTGAATAATAAGAGGGGATTTCAACTATCCCCATTTTGCCTGGGTATATGTCACCCGAGGACGGGATTCAGAGAGAAAATTTCTAGACACCATTCGTGACTGCTTCTTAGAGCAGCTAGTCATGGAACCCACAAGGGGAGAGGCAATTCTTGATTTCAGGGATTTGAACTGCACCTGAAAACCAGTTCAAATCTGAGTGAACTGAATCCGAACCCAAACTCTAAAAACCTCTGTTGCATTGGAACTGGAAGCAAACTCAACAACACAAAATCTGGTAACTGGTTCAAAATAACAGGTTCAGTAATCAGGCACTGAGGGGAGGATCTTTTGGGGATGCTGAGGAATGGTCTCTCTCTGCTCCAACCCTAAAGAGAGAGAGGGGCAGAGACTACTCTTCCCGGGAAGCCACTGGAGGAGATGAGAAGAGGGGGAGAAAGGCGTTCTGCGATTGGTAGTTCTCCTGTCTGTTATGCCCAGGTAGAGGACTGCCCATAGAGGGGAACTACATCTCCCAGAACTCTTCCCTCCCATCTCCCTCTGGTCTCTCCTCCCATTTCCTCCTATGCAAGTCAGCACAGAAAGGGCATTTTCTGGGCTGAAATTCATTTTGTCACCTCAGCAGTCAAATATGACTGTCAGAGTGCTGGAGGATGTTGTATTAGTGCATGCAAATACCTTGATTAAAAATAAATAATTTTTCTACAGGAAAAAAATATTTATACTTGTATTCTTTTGCTAGGAGCTACAATGCAAGCATAAGAGTGTGTGACATTAATCTTCAGGAAATATATCTGAACTGGTTAAAACAGGTTCAAAGTGGTTGAATTGGCTACAAACCATGATTCTAAGTTAGTGTCTGAACTGGAACTGAAAGTTAGGAAATAATGATGAACCAGAACTGAACCAAAATTCTTAACAATTCAACTTCAGTACCAGGGAAACTGGTTGAAACTATAGTAAAGAACAGAATTATCAGACACATAAATGAACACGATATGTTAGGGAAGAGTCAACACAGTTTTTGTAACGGGAAATCATGCCTCACTAATCTATTAGAATTCTTTGAGGGTATCAACAAGCATGTTGACAAGAGTGATCCAGTGGATGCAGTGTACTTGGACTTTCAGAAAGCGTTTGACAAGATTCCACACCAAAGGATCTGAAGCAAAGTAAGGAGTCATGGGATAAGAGGGAAGGTCCTCTTATAGAACAATAACAGGTTAAAAGGTGGGAAAGAAAGAGTAGGAATAAATGGTTAGTTTTCACCGCGGAGCATAAATAGCGAAGTCCCCCACAGATCTGTACTGGGACCAGTTCTGTTCAACATGTTCATAAATGATCTGAAAAAAGGGGTAAACAGTGAGGTACCAAAGTTTGCAGATCCAACTGAATTACTCAAGATAGTTAAGTCCAAAGCTCATTGCAAAGAGTTAAAGGGATCACACAAAACTGGGTGACTGCATAACAAAATGGCAGATGAAATTTAATACTGATAAGTGCAAAGCAATGCACGTTGGAAAACATAATCCCATCTCTACACACAAAATGACAGGGTCTAAATTAGTTACCACTCAAGAAAGATCTTGGAGTCATTGTGGCTAGGTCTCTGAAAACATCTGCTCAATGTGAAGCAGCAGCCAAAAAAGCTAACAGAATGTTAGAAGCCGTTAGGAAATGGATGGATAATAAGACAATAAATACCACAGTGCAACTATATAAATCCATGGTACGCCCACACTTTAAATACTGTATGCCATTCTGGTCGACCTAACTCAACAAAGATATATTAGAATTGGAAAAGGTACAGAGATGGGCAATATTAGGGGTATGGAACAGCTTCCGTATGAGGAAAACTTGAAAAGACTGGGACTTTTCAGCTTATAAAAGAGATGACTAAGGGGAGATATGACAGAGGTCTATAAAATCATGAATGGTGTGGAGAAAGTGAATAAGGAAGTGTTGTTTACCCCTTCACATAAAACAAGAACCAGGGATCACTCAATGGAATGAATAGGCAGCAGATTTAAAACAAACAAAAAGATTTCACACAGTGGACCGTGAACCTGTGGAACTTGTTGCCGGGGATGTTGTGAAGGCCAAAAGTATAACTCAGTTCAAAAAAGAATTGGACAAGTTAATGGGGGATAGGTTCATCAATGACTATTAGACAACATGTTTAGGGACACAACCCCATTCTCCGGGTGTCCCTAAACCTCCAGCTGCCAGAAACAACAGCAGATGTATCCCTTGATAATTGCCCTGATCTTTTCTTTCTCTCTGAAGCATCAGGCATTGGCCACTGTTGGAAGCAGGATACTGGGTTAGATGGACCATTATTCTGACCTAGTATGGCCATTCTTATGTGTCTTCTATATGGAGGACAAAGATTTTTTCCCTAAGAAAGGGAAAAAATTCTGTATTATCTAAATAGGTTTAAATTCAATCTCAGAAACAGGTAGCTCTAAAAACCTTCACTGTCTTATGAAAAGAACAGCTTGACCACTCTGCAAGAGCAGAAAAATAGGTTGGCTGCCATGAGACTAAACGGGTGAATTGTAATAGAATAGGTATCTTAAATGTGAAAGTATATATTCAAAATTATTTCTACAGTAATTCCCCTATCCATGCTTTGTGCTTACTGTGAGAAAATTAATCAACAGTTTCACTTACAAGCACCAGTAATAAATAGGGACAATCCCATCATTCATATTAGAATCTGTACAACAGCAACCATCCAAAAATTAATGCACACATAACATTTTTGCAGATTTAAATTGAATGGTAACATGGGTTGGGACCACCTGACTGAACAATGGTTCTGCCCAGTACAGATACACTAGTGTTGTAATATGTATATGGCAACATAAAACTGGAACTAAACCCAAAGCATGTTTTGAAGTAGCCTTTTTTTAATATATTCAGTTTAGCAATAATGTTGTTGACATGGAACATCTAGTACGTGCCGTAGGGATTAATAATCAAATGGGGTTAATCAGCTCATCCAGTTGGCCATTAATCCCTAGGAAATGCCCTTCTTAATTATACCATTTCTAACTTAATGGTCACTTTCATTTGCTTGCATGCCATGATAATGAAAATTAAACTGCTTTACTGGCTATCACAATTATATAAACAGAAATTGAAAACTGACATCATTCTGAGAAACAAAGCTGTATACAGTTTTTGAAATGTGAATGTTATTAATGCATCTTATGGAATACCATTCTGCAAATGCCTTCCATTACAGTAATATCATTACTTTTAAAAGACTTTGTGATGATCTCTCTCGCAGCAAGGGAGATGCATTGCAAGGCTTTACATTCTGCCAAGTAAGTAATGTGGAAACTGCACATTGGATAATATGTAAGGATATGCCTTGAGAAAAAGCTAGAAGGCATGATTGCTGAGCTGGAAAGATGTCCATATTAACTGAAATGTTAGTCCATTAGATGCAAGAAAATAGAAAGGAACTGCGAACCTCATATATTTCTTTTCTGACAATAACCCAGGGATCTTAACCAGGATTAAATAAGTAGCCAACTGCAGGATAAATACTAAAATAAATGTTTATATATATATATATTATATATATATAATTTTGACTGGAGGTCTAAGTTAAAGTTAATAGTTTGTCTTTATCCTAACCATAACCTTAGTTTAAACAAAATTTTGTTTTAAAAACAGTGTGTTGAAGTTGCTCATTTTTTACCTATCTATACCCTTTTTGGCAAGAACAAAACTCCTATTTGGGGATAGAATGTCTTTCTCCTTCCCTCTTCCCCTCCCCTGGCCATCCCTCCTTAATATGCAAAGTTAAATTCTAAAGTGAAGATGCTTATAAAACCAATAGCAGTAGATGAATTTGACAGGGCAATTTCCTGCAATGTCCTTGAAAAACTTTACTTAAACTTAATTCAATATCTTTGGAGTCTATTGTATTGAATGCAAAGTTTATGTATTATTATTGGATTGGAAGTAACTTCTCTAGGGGCAGACGTGGCCAGTGTAAACTTTGAGAACTGTTATGAGTTTCAAAGGACTATTTTAAACAAGGTGCCAGACAAGAAGGAATTTCTGGGACAAAGAAAAGCTAAGTGGGTTTCCTAGGAAATACTTGGGGGAGGAGGTTCATGCAAACTCCTGCCTCTGGATCCAACCTTTTGAAGCTATACTCTGAGCAGAGAACCATTGTCTGACGATTATATAATTCCTGGAATCTAAAGATCAAAGGCCCCAGCTGCATAAAGGAGACACTAATTTATTCATGGGTATGCTTGTTCTGAGCAGAGACTGTTATGAACTTATAATCACAGAAAAACTCCTTTGTGGCGTTTGAAGGATCAATCACGTACCAGAGTCCTTGCTGGAGTCAGGCTGACCTCTGGTAAGCTTATTACCATGCATGTAGGTTCCATTATTGTTTTAAATATGTTTTCTCTGTAATGCTTTCACCTAAGAGTAAATGTGGTTGCTTAGAAAAGGCTGTACGATAACTTATAACTGGGCCATTACACTGTAGCCTCTGGAGAGAAAGCAAAGTGCCGACACTGGCTGTTTGGGCTGTCTGGCTTGCTGGGGATATCAATCTAGGCAGGGAATTGTTCAACCTGGAAAAATTACAGTCAGGTGAAAGTGTGTCCTGGGTGTCTACTCAAGAGAGGTGATGGCTGAGGAGCTGGTAGCCTAGAATTAATGTCCTCAAGGGACCACAGAGGGGTTACACTGAATTGTCACAACCAGAATATAAATTTCAATTACAGTAAGATTGGTAGTCCCAAAATGTGATCTTTTTAGTTGTATTTGGTTTGCAAAGTGAATACAGCTTTGTTTTATTCTAAACCAAACACTTCAATGATTTTTTTTCCTTCAGTGCCTGCCAGTACTATGGCATCCCTGAGTTATTGTTTACTAACAAGTTTGTACATGCAATAGAAGGAAGCAGATTAATTTTGAACTTTAAGTTGGGTGTTATAAACACTAAGAACAGATGATGACTTGAAACATTTTGAATACCTTGACAGCGTTTTAGCAATAACTAACGTGACTGCAATGTGATACTTTACATATGGGGTTTTAGAGTCTCTCCAGTGCTATTTTACTTTTGTTTACTTAAAAATCTCCTTAAAGGGAGACCAGTAACTTAGATACACTTTGATCTGAAATATTTTAACCTATTACTATTGCAGGTAACACCTAAGGTGACTATCACTGAAAGAAATCCAAGGAGGGAATTTTTTTCCAGTTTGTGTTGCACATTTGACAGTGCTTGTGTATAATCAGTTTAACTGAACTTGCAGGGGGAAAAAATTAGTCATTTTCCCTTGATTTTGTGTGACTGTCTCTCACAACAGAGGAGAAAGAAGCAGTTTTTCTTTTAAAGGGAAAATGTGACTGTTATAACCACAAAAATTATTAAGGTGATTCAAGGGCAGGTGGAGTCTCTAAAACAAACAACTCATTTTCTGAAACAGACTAGATTTCAAGTGGATAGTATCTCTTATGCCTACATAATAATTTCACTAGATGCCCTGACGATTTTTCACCCATCTTGCAAACAGGATTTACTCATGCTGGAAGATTTTTGGGCATATTATTTGGATCTCATGTCAGAGCTTCATGAAAGGATCTGTTCATTATCTAAGGTGTCTTCTGATTGATACAGTTAAGATTGTACTGGCCACTGTGGTAGAGGCTGTGTGAGGAGCTCTGCTCCTGAGATAGTGGGGAGATGGAAAGGGCCTTTCAGCTCCCTGCCTGCTCTCCCCATAAGTTTCCTTAAGTTTCGTACCCCAGGCTGGAGCTGCAGGCTCTCTGACCCACTAAATTCCACATTTGTGTCGATGTGTAGACAGGTCCTAAGAGAATTGTTCCCAATTAACGCTATGTGTGGACACCATTATTCCAGAACAAGCGTGATCACACACAGAGTTAATCAGGAACGATTCCATGTGTAGAAAAGCTCAAGTAGTGCCTCAATCTTAAAACAGTAGGTGATGCATATTAGAGGGAACATATGCAGACAATCTTTGTTGCCACTTCTGACTTTCTTCCCAACTGACTCATTTCACAATAACTGGAGAAAAAAGAGTGTTTGTAGTTAGGGTGACCAGACAGCAAGTGTGAAAAATCAGGACGGGGGTAATAGGAACCTATATAAGAAAAAGACCAAAAAATCGGGATGGTCCCTATAAAATCGGGACGGTCCCTATAAAATCTGGACATCTGGTCACCCTATTTGTAGTAGCCACAATTCATCAGCTACTCCAATATGATTCTGCATGTCTTGAGTGAGCTGCAGGAACAATATTTTATCAAGGCCTCAGTGTTTTACTCCTTTTCCTGGAATAGTCCAATCATGCAGGCATCAGGAAGATAAGCAGATTCTAGATCTTCTGAAGAGGGAGGTGTCCTCTGATTTAAGGGAAACTGTTGAAGGAGGCAACAGCTTGTGATAGTTATTGACAGTCTAAAAGGAGCAATTATAAGCTCAGGAAAGATGGCTGCAAAGAAATTAGAGTATAACTTTTTTTTCAGATCAAATCATCTTGACTAGTCCCTTTAAGCTTCAAAGACCACATCAGAACGAGGGTAATGATACTGGAGTTGAGCCCAATTACCATATTGACTGGATGAAGAAATAGACTTATCAAAAGAACATCTTTTTTTTGCACAAAGCCAAATGTACACTAATGCATTCTTTTCAGTGAATGCTTGATAAAGGAATATACATGAGTTATGCCTGGGATTGTTAAAAGTGCAGGAGGGAGTTAGGCACCCAGGTCCCATTGATATTCAGTGGGAATTGAGTACTTTAAAAAGCACAAGCTTCAGTACAATAAAGGGTAAAATACAGTTTTTAAAAATTAGAAACAAATATTCCTGTTAGATAAGATCATTGCAACTGATATAGATTGAGAAAGAAAAAGTGCTTCTGAGGGTATGTCTACACAGCAAAGAAAAACCTACTGCTGGTCAGGCCAGCCGACTAGGGCTTGGGCTGAGGGCCTTTCTCATTGCTGTGTAGACTTCTGGGCTCAGGCTGGAGTCTGGGCTCTGGGACCCTGTGGGCAGTCATGCCTAGCGGTTGGAACCTACATTAGTAGCCAGAAATAAGGCCCAGGGTCAGAGACAGAGGCCAGAGACAAGGGTCAGAAGTCAAAAATTGGAGCTGAGGGTCAGAACATGATCAGATGCCAGAGTTGAAGTTGGAACTCAGAGCCAGTGGAACCTAGAGTGAGGCAAGGCAGGAGCAGGGCTGGAACAAGGCAGGGATAAGGCTGGGAATGAGCAGGCACAGAAACTGTCACAGCTGTGGGCGAATGCTTTGAGCAGCTGCTGAACTGCTGCTGCTGGGCTTAAGAGCTGGTCTGATGACTCTTCCTACCAATCAGACTGTATGGCCAGTCTGGCAGCCTACGACAGTCCAGCTTCACTCGTTAGGTTACATGGAGGCTGGCTCTGCTGAAGGCCCTGATTCCCAACAGTACCTGGAAAACTTCATTTATATCTACGATACTTTAATGCTGCAGAGCACCCGATATTTTAAAAAATAAATCGTGTCATTTTTCAAGTAGTCCCCCTGTTTAAACTGTCGGATGAAGCCCTCTCAGAGACACAAGGACACATCCTGCTGTAAGTGACATTCAATTACGTCATTCTGCTCATCAGGGATGAAAATCTTCTGTACAAAATCAACTGGCTCTATCTCTTTCCACTGTCCAAGATCTTGGCAGGACTATTATATTATATTCAGCATTCCTTTCGGTCACCTAGCTCATCTGGAGTCATGGTTGCATTTTTGGCACTTTTGAGATCCTCCTGTAACATCTCATGAACCTGGTTCATGATTACCTAAGAGAAGATCAGTAAATCCTTTTTCCTCCTTCTTACTCCCATCTCAGGGAGGCAGTATCCAAATACTGTGGTTAAACTATAGATCTATATCTTTAAGCTTCAAGGACATCATCTTCTCTTTCACTGTTGCCTTGCATGTCATGATTTTAATAATAAAGGGGTTTTGTTTTGTTTTCCTACCACCTTCCTACTAACCGCAATAATAGTCCGGGAAATATAAAAAAGATCAGATCTTTGGTCATGCTGTTTAAGCCTCTACTGATTTCAGTCTCACTGTTTTCCCTAGTGAATGTTCAACATCAAACACAGAATCCTTCCAAATATAGTGAGACCTTGGGTTTTCCTCATCTCCAGTATATGAAGCTTCTAACATGTGTTAGACCCTGCATGGGGTGGCTCCTGCATCCCACCTGTAAGTGAATGGGAGTGCTGCTTAGCTCAAAGTTCTTTTATCTGTTTGAGTTAGCATGAGATTCTCTTTTAGCTTTCCCCAGGCCAGGTCAAGAGGGAGTCTTAGATGGAGTCAGAATGACACAATAAAGACAGTCAATAGAGTGGTTGTATTTATTTAATAGAATCATAGAAATATATGACTGGAAGGGACCTCAATTGGTTGTCTACTCCAGTCTACTTCACTTATATTCCAGATTCTACTAGTTGTTCTAGTTCCGGGGTCGGCAACTTACAGCACGCATGCCAAACACGGCACGCAAGCCAATTTTGAGTGGCACACTGCCGAGGTCCTGGCCCTCAGCCCCACTCAGCCCCCCCCCGCCCACTGCTCTCCCCTGCGGGGGCAGGAGGCAGAAGCTTGGTTCTGCGGCAGCCAAGCTTCCCCCTCCCCCACTTCTTCCCCCAGCGTGGTGCTTTCCTGCCCCTCCTCCTTCCCCTCCCTCTCCCTGCACCGATCAGTTGATCGCCCTTGCGAGGGAGAGTGGGAGTGGGAGCGGAGTGGAGTGGAGCAGAGCTGAGCGGCAGCGTGCTCCCTGCTCCGTAGAGGAGGCAGAGAAGAGGTAGGGGCGGGGCCTTGGGGAAGGGGGTGGAACAGGGCATATCCCTTCCAGCCCCCTGGCATGAGCCGCTCAGGGCAGGGAGCTGGGAGCACCCCCACGAGCTGAGCACCCCAGCCCTCTGCCCTGAACCTCCCCCCCACATAGCCTTCTGCCCTGCACCCCCCCACCCACCAGCCCTCTGCCCTGACCTCTGAACCCCCCCCACACCCAGCCTTCTGCCCTGCACCCCCCACACACCCCAGCCCTCTGCCCTGATCCCAGAAACCCCCCCCACACCCAGCCTTCTGCTCTGCACCCCCCCCAGTCCTCTGCCCTGACCTCTGAAACCCCCCCACACACCCAGCTCTCTGCCCTGCATCCCCACACTCCCATCCCTCTGCCCTGACCCCTGAACCCCGCCCCCCCCCAGGTCTGGCATCCCGGCTGCCGGCCCCTTGCCAGCCGGCATCCCGGCCGCAGGCCCCGCTCAGCCCACTGCAGGCCTAGGTGAACAGAACCCCAGGCTGGCAGCGGGCTGAGCAGGCTGGCGGCGTAAGATCAGCGTTTTAATTTAATTTTAAATGAAGCTTCGTAAATGTTTTGAAAACCTTGTTTACTTTACATACAACAATAGTTTAGTTATATAATATAGACTTAGAGAGAGAGAGACTTTCTAAAAAACTTTAAAATATATTACCGGCACACGAAACCTTAAATTAAAGTGAGTAAATGAAGACTCGGCACACCACTTCTGAAAGGTTGCCTACCCCTGTTCTAGTTTTGTGTCTGTCTCAGTTTTGGACATTTGTGTGGTCAGTTCAATAAACAAATTGGCAATAGGAACTTCAAGGAACTTCAAGAATCTCCTCTTCCATCCCAAATAGCCTCCCTCCTCCTAAATTATCTGCTTTCATTCAGCATGATTGAACAGAAATACTTAAGAATTCTAGCACAGTGTATCTATACAAGAAAACAAAACAAAACAAAATTACATGCAAGAAAACTAATTACGCTTTTTTGTGATAGTTCACGGTAGTGGAAATATTATGGGTTTCCAGAATTTATGTTGGAGTCTGGGTGTGCAGATTCTCAGTTCAGCCCTTTCTTCATATTTTCCATATGATTTTAACAAAGATTGATTTTGATTTGAATGGGAAGAGAAATTTTTGATGCTCATAATTCATATTATGAATTCTGGAAAAAGGCACTTTGAATCCCTTCAGTTATGTTTAGTTTTATTTTGTTTCATGGTAGGTATTGTTTCCAGTTGCTATGGAAGCCAATTGTGAGAGTTCATGAATTAGTTATTTGAATTATAAAGTCTTGTATGCCCTTTTTATTAGAAATTGATATTTCTGCTTTTTGAAGAAACTATTCTGATTTAGTATTAATCCAGAGACTGTCTCATCTTTTGCTGTGCTCAGTGTTAAAAATCTTACATGAAGAATTCTGCAATACGTAAGCTAGTTTCTTAAGAAAATTGGAACCCATACACACTGTGGATATGACTTAGAACGAGAGTAATTGCTGATACTCTTTTTTAGGGTGGCCGTCTTGATCTTCAATATTTCTGTTCAGGTTGCTATTCTGATAATTTGCCAGTTTTTGTGGGGTTGTTTTTAACTAAGTTTAAAGATTTTTTTTTGTTTGTTTTTATTGTAATGAACATCACTTTCAATGTAACTTTGTAGAGGAAGAAATGCTTTGCAATGTATACCCCAGGCCTTAAAAACAAGAAAATCAAATTCACAGGAATGTGATCTTTTTAATTTATTTTATATTTTTATTTTCTTAAACCCTTCACAGTCAGTTTAGAGATGTGAGGAGATATATTTATATGTATATATATAGTTATAGGCTAGTACACTACAGTGAGTCTTCATGAGCTGTTTGATTCAAATCTGCTAAAATAAATAGATGAAAGACTTGTTGTAGATTAAAGATGTTACCCTTGACTTTTATGTTAGTTGTTTTCATAACTTCAAATAGCAGTCAACATTTCTGCTGGATAGGTGCTAATGCACTGCAACTTAAAAGCAATTCTGGCAGGATTAATTCTTTAATTGTTGTTACACAGGAAGTGCTTGATGGCAGAAGCAGTAAATATAGATTCTTTTAAGTGATATGATGGAGAGAAGATGGAAACTGATAGCACTTTTCATAAAATGTACCCAACTTTGTAGAATTTTTTTCTCCATTTTTAGCAATTCAGCCAAATATTGCTGATTGTTACTTGATTTAAAAATATTTAAATATTCAGTAAAGATACTTTTCAGAGTAACAGCCGTGTTAGTCTGTATCCGCAAAAAGAAGAACAGGAGTACTTGTGGCACCTTAGAGACTAACACATTTATTAGAGCATAAGCTTTCGTGGACTACAGCCACGATGCATCCGGATGCATTCGGATGCATCCGAAGAAGTGGGCTGTAGTCCACGAAAGTAAAGATACTACTTATCACCCCTCCAGTGCAGCCCATATATTGCCTATTAATTTATTCTCCTTGGTATGTCTTCTCATGAGGAGCAATCTAATTGTGGTCGATGTCTCACTCGAATGTAATAAGATATATCTCATCAATTATTGTGGCCACTTCATAAATTTGTGTATGTCCTAGAGCTGGTCAAAAATGCTAATTGCTTTTTTTGGAGACTTTACAAATAATTTGTTTTTAACATTTCTCATGTTTTTTCCCTTTTTACCTCCTTCCTTTCTCTTCCCCTCCTCTTTTTTAGTTCAGTGTGGGGGGAAAAGAGATTAAAAGAAGGGAGGGTGTCAAAACTGAGGAAAGAATGGTGTTGGTGGGATTGTTTGTTACTTTTTATCAATTTTTTTAAAAATAAACAATTTTTCCAGGAAAAAAATGTTTTGAAAAAAATCCTATGTTTTGTGGAACAAGAGTTTCAATATAAAATTTTGATTTTCTCTCTGTGTGTGTGTGTGTAACTGAAAGAGAGATCCCTTAAATCTGTAGTCTATTTTAGAATCATAGAATATTAGGATTGGAAGGGACCTCAGGAGATCATCTAGTCCAACCCCCTGCTCAAAACAGGACTACTAATCCCTAACCATTTTTTTTGCCCCCGATCCCTAAATGGCCCTCTCAAGGATTGAACTCACAGCCCTGAGTTTAGCAGGCCAATGCTCAAACCACTGAGCTATCCCTCACAACTTGTTTGTTGAAGTGTTGAGCTGTTTTCTTTGACGATTATGATAATGGTGGTAAATTTATAATCCATGGAAAATTTATTAAAAAATCCAAAATATTCTCCAATGTATTGTTCCCTAGCAAGGAAATTGAGCTAGAAAGAGAAGTAAAGTAATATGGGGGAAAATAAGTTTTTTTTTTTTTTTTTTTTTTTTACAAAAAAACCCCCTCAAATGTGACTTGTCCACTGAAGGTAGTAGGACAAGAAGTAATGGGCTTAATCTGCAGCAAGAGATATTTAAGTTAGATATTAGATAAAACTTTCTAACTATAAGAATAGGTAAGCACTGGAATTGACTTCCAAGGGAGATTGTGGACTCCGCATCGTTGGAGGTTTTTAAGAACAGGTTGGACTCACCATCAGGGAGGGTCTAGGTTTACTTCCTGTGTCAGCACAGGAAGCTGGACTTGAGGATTCCTTGAGGTCCCTTTTAGTAGAGCCCTGCGCAGATGCGAATTTATATCCGTGTATGCGGATATAAATCGGTATCCGTGGAACCGCAGGGCTCTCCTAGGAACTGCATCAGGGAAGGAAGCAGAATGTGGGGTCACTGCTCCCAGGAGCCAGTGCCCTGCGCTAGTAGCTCCTCCAGCATGATTGTACCGTCCCCAACCCTGCCCATTGGGGCAGGCACCAGGCTCACCGGCAGCTGTCCTGCTCGCGCTCTTGTGTTCAAGTGGCGCGCACGCCCCCAGACAGGAAACACAGCTGCGTGGAAGGGACGGGGGCAGGGGCAGGGTGATGGTGAGGCTGGGGGCGGTACAGCTGTGACAGAGTAGCTACCAGTGCAGGGTGCTGGTTCCTGGGAGCAGCGGCCCCACATTCTGCTCCTTTCGCCACTGCAGTTCCTGGGAGAACCTGCGGTTCTGCAGATACTGATTTATATCCATGGATATCTGCATCCACGGATATAAATTTGTATCCACGCAGGGCTCTATCTTTTAGCCTTACATTTCTATGAATTTATAAGACATGCACCCAAATAATAGAGTGCACAAAAGAGGAAGGCAAAATTCAACTAGGTCTACTCTTAAAACTTTCACCAGTATAGGAATGTCAGCTAAGGGTTTGATTTATTATTATTATTATTATTTTATCTATTATTGACACTTTGATGCTGCCAGAAGCCCTATTGTAGTGAGTCATACTGCCAAAAAATTCATTTTGCTGACATAGCTTATTTTGTTCAAGGAACTAGTATAAATTATACCTTTGCTGGTATAGGCTACATGTTGTCAATATGCTACATAGTGAAAATTGATATCTGTCCCATTCTGCTCCCTTTGCACCCCTCAGTCTCATGCTGGGGATAACCACTGGCAGGCATAGAGCTGGCAAGCAGGCCTCCAAACCCTCCTTGTTCCAGCTACCAGTACTGGGGACACATTGAAGATGGGAAGAGCTGTATTAAGGAATGGGTAGGAGGAGTGGCCAGAGCTTAAGGCAATACCCAGCTGCCATACGGTCCAAAGTAGAATATAGACAGCTGGCACAATTTACAGCACCTCCGAGATTGCTTTAAACTGTAACTAGCTCTCTGCTAGCACCTCCTGGGCATAATGCAGAATCTGGTCCCCAGTATAGTGATTAGCTGAACCATGGAAGTGGGCCAATTGAACCTCCAACCCTTGAAATGGACATTTTCAATTTTATTCTTGCCCCCTGATGCCCCCCACAAACAACACCCCCCCCCCCACACACACTAAAACCCTCGCTGCTGTATATCACTATATATCTCTGGCTTATCCAGTAGTAATGGACCACTGCAAACATATATGTAGAAACATGGTATAATGTAAAAGCATATTAAAACTGAGATGGCCCCTGAAACTGTTCTGGCTGACCACAGACCTGATAACTGGTTGGCCCTGACTCCAGACCTTAACTTCATGATGTTATTCTTCTTATGTATATTTTGCCACTATGGAACTTGTCTGAGGAGAAAAGTGCTCTTTTTAGTTTTAACCCAACACTTTCATTGATAACCATATTTAAATCCTGAATTTGTGTTTTTGAGAAACAGTGCATGCAATCAAATCCACTGTTATCATTTGTCTTTGATTGTAAGCTCTTCAGGGCAGGAGGCATCTTTGTTCTATGTTGGTACAGCATCTAGCACAATGGAATCCTGGTAATTTAAAAAAAATAATTCAGTGCATTTGGAACCTAATCCTTCAAGTTGCTGAACATCTCCTGTAAGGTGCTGTACTCCGATAGACTGAATGACTCCCATGGGACCTGAGGGTGCTCAGCAATTGGGACCTGGAAGTACCAATGAAGTTCAGTTGGTTTAACACCCAAGTAAAAATAATGGAATTGTAAGATGAATGGAGTCTGCTCTCAGAGCTACTTTTTCAGCCTCTATGTCTGCAGACATAGGAAGTAAGAACACTGAACCTTTTCATATTTGGAAGGTTATTGCAACACCAAAGACTAGACACATTTTTTTTGGACTGTATAAATTCTGTATACATTTTTTCTTTAAGTGGAGTTGGGGAAACTCCCCTTTTTACTCACCCCCTCCCTTGCAATGCCTCAAAGCAAATGCCACCAATGTAATAATTTAAAGTTCAGGGTTAAACATCATAAAAGGGAATAGTACATAAGACATATGTGGCAGAAATAGCCAATCTACTTGCAAAGTGGACTTTTACAATAAGCACAGAATGTTCTAGGCTTTTTTCAAACTGTGTCTTGGGTGGATTTCAGCCCTCCTGGAAAGCTCCCCTCCCTTTTTTTTTTCTTCCTCTTTGGTCTTTGTCTGGATTTGGGTATTTAGGATATTGTTTTGTTAAAGAAAGTGACTGAATTGCTTCTGGTTTTCTTTCTAAAATACACTATACAAAGTTACAAAATGGATTGCCAATAACATATTGCCTTCTCCTGACTTCTTGCATGCAAGTCATTTTCATTTTATAAATAGAACTGTCCTGATAGACTTAACTTGGCCTATCCTGTTGTCCTCTTATGCGAGTTATTTTTGATTTAAAAATAGAACTGTCCTAGTAGATATGTATCACCGAGTTTGTGAAAGTTCACATCTAGACTATGCTGTAATTAAGCAATAAGTTATGGGAAGAGGTGTGGCTGCTATTGTGATCCAATCACACTCTTGAGATTTCTAAAGCATGACACTGCAGCCTCTGATTTCCCAGATCTCAGCAATGCTAAGTATTATACTTTGGTACATTTTTCTTATGCTAGAGTATATCGAAAAACATATAATCCCCTACAAGACATACAAACTTTCACAAGGAAATAAAATACTTGTGTGTGTGTCTGTGTCTGTATATGTGTGTGTGTATATATATTTATAAATAACCCAGTTGGCATAAGCAGGGAATGATGGGTTAACATTGTGGCTGGTTCATACTAGTAACTATTCAGAATGTTTTCTAATCAATCCAAATGCTCCCTTGATGAAAGCAGTTTTGCAATGTATTTAAATCCCACTAGAAACTTTCTGAATTGTAATGTTACTTTAGTGGTTTTGAAAGTAATCCTCAGTATGTACTGTAAGAGTACTCTTCATTTTCTTTGAAAAGTTTTTAAAAGCTTTTATTCCTCTCAAATGTTTTCTGTATAAGTATGACATTTTAATCTTCCTGAATTTCCATTATTTTTGCCAGTTACTTGTTTCCTATTTTATGTTTTTTACTAATGGCATTATTTAAATGCCGCTAGTGTGCTTGGCTCATTGAGGCAAAGTTGACTACCTGGTGCTGGAGACCTAGTTCTCAGTTACACTATGGCTCTTTTATACCTCTCTGGCAGTCTGAAGGGAGTAGAAGTGGCCCAAAGAACACCCGCCCTGTGCAAGGCACTTCATTAGCATAAGTGCTGTGCATGAACCCTGCTTCCAGCCCCCAGGGTAGGCCAAGGGCATTGTCACATCACGCTTCTACAGCTATTCTGTGCTTCCCAGGAACCATGGGAAGCAGAGTATAAATTAGAGTAGTCTCAAGGCTACTGAAACTTACACTAGGAACTGGGCAGGTCCACAGACTGCACCACTCTATGAGGCATGCACAGGTGGCTTAATGGACCCCCTCACCCCCATTTTACTGCCCAAGCATAAATATGGGGGAAGTGAGAATCAGGACCAGGGTTTCTATGTAAAGGAGCTTACAGCTGAAGGCCCAAATCCGGAAAACCTTTATGCTTACAAAGTAGTCCAAATTGACTTCTTGAGATCAGGCATAGCGGGATAGACTATGCAAAATACTGGCAGATCAAGAGGATAGCACTAACTTAGAGTCTTAAAAATATCTGTGTTACTGATGGATTAGTGTCAACCATTAACTGACAGCAATTTTACTATCAGAGGTTAACATTTGTAGCCTCTGCAGAAGAAGTGAGTTGTAAGGAGCAGGAGGGAGAGACATTTCCTAAGAAATCTTCATTCTTCTTGGATATTTCTAATATTTTTGTTTCTATTACTTACCTCATCCTTCTGTGGTGTTAGTGGTTTTACCTGTAATAAAACAATTTAGCAAATTGTATTAGTAAAAGATCATTGGCTATGCTTCACTGGTATGTGCAGATCAGGGAAAACCCCATTAAAAAAGTCCAAATGTTGATGTCTAAACAGCACCATACCCAATTAAGCTTGAGGAAGCCCATATATTTGATTTCTGTGCAATTGGATCTCCATGGACTGAAGGGCAAAAAGGTAGTTTGGTGAGTGAGGAAAGAGCTAGGGAGAGCTCTCACAAGCATCATTCCCCTCTTAGCCTGTGTTGATTGGCAAATTCTTCTAGCCTTGTCTCATATGTGGACTCCTCCTACGTGCTCTTAAACATCCCTGTGCCCAGAAGGTTTTTAATTCAGGAATGGGTGGGAATGAATGAGAGTAGGGCTCCTGAGTGAGCCATGCTGCCATGGAGCACGTGGAGTGGGGGCTGTGCAGTATCGTGAATGTACTGGTCTTCTGCAGATACCTTGGGATCTGCAATTGGGAAGGCCTCAGGAATCCATACCTTTCAGGAGCCCAAAACCCCTACCATCCTGACCAAATGATCTGGATTCATAGGAAACTCTGCAGCCTTAAGGCCACTTAACTTTTGCCTTCCTGCAGGCTTTATCTAAAGAGGGCATGATTTTATGCCCTTGGCCTCAATTCAGCAAAACACTTGCACATGCTTTATTCCTTAAGACTAATTACTTGCCCTGGAATGTTATTTTTTTTTATTCCATAATGAGGGCTGATATTAAGTATTGCAATTTTTAGTTACAGTGACTTCCAACCAATTTTCTTCACAGAGAGCTTGTTATACTGACAATCTGTCACAATTAAATGTCATTTTATTAGTCAAAATTTTACTTTTTCAGTGCTTTATTTCTTTTTTGTAAGAGGATACGCTTGAACCAGTGTCTGTGGGACTGTTAGACAAAGCAAAATAGTCTATTTCCAGAAATGAGTTTTTATAATTTACATACGGAATAGACTATAGCATTATTTTACGTGCTATTTTACGTGCACTGTTTGCCCCCCTACTAACCAGCAGAGATAACTTCAGTTTATAATGTAACATTTAGGCTAGGTCTACACTACCCGCCTGAATCGGCAGGTAGAAATCGATCTCTCGGGGATCGAATTATCGCGTCTCGTCGGGACGCGACAATCGATCCCCGAATCGACGCTCTTACTCCACCAGCGGAGGAGGGAGTAAGCACCGTCGACGGGGAGCCGCGGAGGTCGATTTTGCTGCCGTCCTCACAGCGGGGTAAGTCGGCTCCGATACGTCGAATTCAGCTGAATTTGCGTATCTTAAATCGACCCCTCCCTGTAGTGAAGACCTGCCCCTACACAAGAACAGGAATTCAGGAAGAGCTGTTTCTCCACAGGAACAGCCATTAAGAAATTAACTGATTTGAAGATGAAATATCACGTTTTGGAAATTTCCAAAAGCTTTTTACATGTTCTATAAAAAATGTATAAATACACCTCTACCCTGATATAACGCGACCCGATATAACATGAATTTGGGTATAACGTGGTAAAGCAGTGCTCCGGGGGGCGGGGCTGCGCACTCCAGCGGATCAAAGCAAGTTCGATATAACGCGGTTTCACCTATAACAAGGTAAGATGTTTTGGCTCCTGAGGACAATGTTATATCGGAGTAGAGGTGTATAACTCTTATCATATGCCAGTGACTTCCAGCATGCAGCCTTGATGGTAAATTTTATCAGGAGGCCTTTGCTTGTGTTTTTAGTTAAGCCCTGCAGTGTTTAGGGTACTGTTCATAATCAAAATGTCAAAATCCATGTATTTGGTATCGAGCATTAGTTTCCCAACTTTCATGAAAGCTGAGCTTCAGGTGATGATGGTCTGTTTGCAGTACAGTCAGATGCTAAGTGTGAGAACATGCTGCCCACAAATAAGAGGGAGCCCACACGTGATGGCATATTAGAAGTAACTATTGTGAACATGCAGAAAAATCATTATTAGACAGACACAGGGGAGAAAACTTTGAGGCAAATAGGGTGTAATCAATCTCCCTCCGAGATAAAAGTATCTTTTGCTTAAGAACATACGAATGGCCATACTGGGTCAGACCAATGGTCCATCTTGCCCAGTATCTTGTCTTCTGAGCGAATGAACAGAACAGGGCAATTTATCAAGCGATCCATTCCCTTTCATCTAGTCCCAGCTTCCGGCAATCAGATGTTTAGGGACACCCAGAGCCAGAGGTTCTGTCCCTGACCATCTTGGCTAGTAACCAATAGACCTATCCTCCATGAACTTATCTAATTCTTTTTTGAACCAAGTTATACTTTTGTCCTTCACAATATTCAGTGGCAACGAGTTCCACGCAGGGCCAGCTCTACCATTTTTGCCGCCCCAAGCAAACAAACAATCAGAAAAAGCTGCTCGGACTGTGCCGCCCCAAGAATGGACAGAATGCCATCCCATAGCATGTGCGGCCCCAGGCACGTGCTTCCTCAGCTGGTGCCGCGTTCTGTGAAAAAGCACTTCCTTATATTTGTTTTAAACCGTCTGCCTATTAATTTCATTGGGTAAGCCCCGGTTCTTGTGTTTATGGGAAGTGGTAAATAACATTTCCTTATTCACATACTCTGCACCATTCATGATTTTATAGACCTTTATCATATCCCCCCTTAATCATCTCTTTTCTAAGCTGAATAGTCCCAGTCTTTTTAATCTCTTCTCCTACAGAAGCTGTTCTGTACCCCTAATAATTTTTGTTGCCCTTCTCTGTACCTTGTCCAATTCTAATGTATGTTTGTTGAGATGGGGTGACCAGAACTGAATGCACTATTCAAGGTGTTTATATAGTGGCATTATGATATTTTCTGTCTTCTTATCTATCCATTTATTAATGGTTCCTAACATTCTGTTAGCTTTTTTGACTGCCACTGCACATTGGGTAGATGTTTTCAGAGAACTATCCACTATAACTCTTTCTTGAGTGGTAACAGCTAATTTAGACCCCCTCATTTTGTATGTATAGTTGGGATTATGTTTTCCAACATGCATATTTTGCATTTATCAATATTGAATTTCATCTGCCATTTTGTCATCCAGGCACCCAGTTTTGTGAGGTTCCTTTGCAACTCTTTGCAGTCATCTTTGGACTTAACAATCTTGAGTAATTTTGTATTGTCTGCAAACTTTGCCACCTCACTGTTTACCCCTCTTTCCAGATCATTTATGCATTGTTTATGGTACACAGGATGTTGGTTGTGGGCATTTCCATGCTGCTGAGCTGCTGGAGCAAGAAAGGGAGAGTTGCTAAGGATTTGGATGTTAATGGAAGAAGGAGCATTTGCAGCAATATGCAGGCTGCCTGTCAAAACTCATTGTCACTTGGCACCTCTGATGTGGTCAAAATTCCCATAGAATGTGTGAACTAGCACACTGTCAGCTGAACAAAGGAATATGAATGTGGTAAATAGGCCATCATATAATCTCTGAACATATCTTTTTATGAGAGCAAGAGTCTAAACTGGGAAGTGCTAGACATAATAAAGATACTGCTCATATCAAAAGGTACGTGCCATTTTACATGCAGCAAATGGTATAATTTAGACACATCTTGAATGAATGCTTTCATGGCCACTTAGTTGTTTATGGGTCATGCAGAACATGACTTACTGGGCACGGAGAGGAGAGAGGTGGTATAATGAAGTCTCCACCCTTTTTTTTGACTCTCCACATAAGATCCATAAAGAACTAGCCAAAATTTTCTTCTGAGTAGGTCAGCAGTGTGTGGAAACATGATCTGAAACCTTCTATAGATTTATGCACACATGAGGCATGAAACATTTCAGTCAAATAGAGATCTACATTAGTAAAATGGTCTTATAAATCCAATCATGTGAACAGGCATACAGGGAGGGTGAGCTATTAGAGACAGTAATAGTTATAAATATATATTTTATGGAAATATTAGTGGTGGTTTATGTAATTAATTAATATTATTATAAATTTTAATGTTCAGATAGGCAATTTACAAGTCTCCTTGACTGGGACATGTAGCAGCGGAAAATGTAAACATTTATCTAGCAATTTCTTCAGTAATGTTTTGTGCCTTTTATTGTTTGAATCAGTCTGGGAGTGGCTTGAAGATCCAGTAACCTGAGCTTTTATCACTCTCTTGGCGGCTTCCTTTTCTGGTATGCTCTGATGCATTCAACACATGTGTTGTGTATGCGATTAGCAATAGGAGTAATTTACGCTCAGTTTTTCCTTTCATCCATTGGTGAAAGCTTCTAAGATTTGTCAGCAGTCTGCAGCTAATTTCTGTGTGTGGCTCATCAACACCATTAGAGGCTGGAAACACTGTGGATGAACAAGCGAAAAAGTCTTGTCAAGATCTTATCTCAGGGGTAATGATTGGTTTAAAATGAGAGAGGAAAATATAGATTTTTTTTTTTTTTTTTTTTTTAGAGAAATAGAATATTTGATGTGAAGAACTCCCAGCTTGTTTTTGAGGAAAACAGAGCAAGGCTGTGAGCAATTCAAGTCTGTGCAGGAGCAGGGGCTGTGTTTAAACAGCAGTTATTCTGTTACTTGTCTGAGAAATGTCAGCAGATGGACTTTGATTTCAATGCTGTGAATATTTGCAGTGGCTTTGGATGTTGGAATATAAGCAGTGATCTTCTTTTCTCCTTCTTGTATTTACCTGCTGAAAAATGAGTGAGGAAGCAAAGGAAAAAAATGCTAAACCAGCTCACAGGAAGAAGAAAGGAAAAAAGGTAACTCCCTATATAAACAGTGTGCTGAAATGTCTTGTTTTCAATGCTTTTACATTGTGAGTATCTTCCTGCTGGGTTTAGGTTTTGATTTTAAGAAATAAAGAAGATGCTAGAATCAAGATGCTGTTGTTTATGCTGGATGCTGATGGGTGTGTTCTCTGCTAGAAACAGTAATAACATTGAAACTCAGTTGCTTAGCATTATTTAAATATTCTAATGATTAAATATACAGTAGACATAGAATTTCAGTGTGGCTGTATATTTTCAAAGCGATATTCATGCCCAGGACTAATAAGTAAATACATGCAGTAATTAAGTCTTTTTTAAAAGGCTGCTAATCAACAGTGTGCAGTTGCTAATGAACAGTATTGACAATGTTAAGACTCAAGTAAGTTTCAAAGGCACTCCTATATCCTATACATTGTTTTATTATTGTAAGCCAATTTTCATCAGTTTTAGTTTTATTTATATAATATATATGGGCTGAGCAAATTTGTGATAAAATTTACTTCTGGAATTAAAACCTGGTTTCAGTGGAACTAATTTGTGTAATGTGCTTTTTAACTGCAGACTCATGCAAGAGATTCAAAGATTAATTTGATAGACTGTTATCTGGGGCTTTTTAAGTGTTAGACTTATTTACTTTTGCTTTGCTGACATCCATATAGTGTTGCTTGCTCTTTTTTTTTTTTTTCAAATAAAGATGGATGTTTTTCATCTGTTCCCATTTACGAATCAGGTTCCCAAGCTAACAGAAGTGGAAATCAACTTCCTAGATACAGGATTTACTATACATAATTAAAATATTAGTTCAATGTATTAATTTATAATGTGAATGGCTTAGGATACATCACAGGGGCAAAGAACTAGAAATACTTATGAAAGATAATCATTGTTATAGAAGATATTAAGACCCCCACTCTAATATTTTTCTGAGTATTTGGTTCCTTCCCCCGCCTCGCCACCCCTTCCCCCCCCCCCCCCTCCCCGCGAGACATACTGACAGCCTCTTTGTTGTTCCATTTATTCTGGTGAATCATTTAATATAGATTAAAAAAAAACTGAGAGCAAGTGTATTTTCTATAACCTAGGGATAAACATCCCATTAAAATGAAATTTAATGGTAAATTATATTGCCTCTGTACCATATGAAATGCTTCTCTCAAGCATATCACATACGTGATAGAGGATAAATCGTCAAATAAAATGTGCTAATAGTTTTAACTTTTGAATGTTTCAATAAAATTTCTACTATGTTATACAAGTGATTTTCACCGTATTTAACTATTCCTCTGCTATTTCTATCGAAGATGTATGTCAAATGTGTTTAAAGTAAATAAGTTTTATGACTTATATCCATTAATATATATGCACGTCTTCTAGAGGACCAGCCCAATAGCCTAGAAGATAGAGAAGCACAGGAGACCTAGATTTATGCAAACCTTGACGTCTCACCAATCACTCCAGCAGTGACTGATATAATTATAAAGGTGATACTCAGCCTCTGGGGTTGAGGGTACAGCTGCAATGTCCACATGCATCCTGTAGTGACTGGTACAGAGTGGTTAGTCGTGGGGAAAACTGTCAACTGCACTCAAATTTGTGAGTTGTTGCCTTGAGCATCGAGAGCCCATGGCATAATGCTTGGTCAAGGTCTGCCAAGGCACTGGAAAACCCACACGTACATGCCTAAATGTACCTTCACGGCACAAATATTGTAATAATGTTATAATGAACTATAGTGCGTGATAAAAATAATTGGATTTCAGTAGGGAGTCATTCAGATTTTAAAATCTACCAAAAATATCATACCATTGCTTTATTTAATTTCCATATGCTCCTTATTTTGTTGTGGTACTTGCATCACTGAAATTGTTGCTTAGAGAGGTGGGCTGGATCAGTCAGAAGCATGTCCACGCTGACCAATGTATGTCAAGGCTGTTAATTAATCAGTGTTATAGCACAGGCCCACAATAAAGATGTAACATGCACCCAGAGGAATCTGCTTTTCCTTTTTATAACAAGAGGCAACCATTTATTTTGGTATCAGCAAAAGTAATTCCCTTCATACCATAATTCACTGGTCAAGGCTTTGTTGATTCTGCTGTTTTGAGCCTTGAGAAGATGTGTGCATGGATGGCCAACAACTTGACAGGACACTTTGTCTACAAGAAAATTTTGGCAAACAATGGTGTGCTTTGGAAGTAAATTCCTGAGCCGGATTAAGGTTTAACCTGAGCCTTGGATCCCACCCAAGTTGCACTCCCATCCCCCCTGAACAAAAGAAGTGTATATCTCCAGACAGGCATGTTCAGCTGTCTATTCCCTGTTGCCTTCCAGATACTTCCTTTTTCCCAACTGTGCTAACCCCCATGTTTATCCTGCCCCACAGCCTACTGCCCCATTTCCTCCCTACGCCTCAGCTTCAGGGATCCTTCCTCTGCTCCTTCCCAACTGCTGAGGTCATTGTTGTCATTGTCCTCCCCTCTTCTCCAACTCTAGGAGTCTTTCCTGTTCAGGTGTCATTTTTAAAGATCGCAGCAAGAGAGCAGTGGTAGAGAGTGAGCAGACAGGCAGGACAGCAAGAAGCTTGCACAGCTTACCATGGAACTTATTATTCAGATAGCGCTGTAGGTTTCCACAGAGCTGTGAGATTGGTATGATTTCCCAAACAAACAAGACTGTCTGGCATGCACACTCTTAATTCTGACCACAAAATTCATCCACAAAATGTGTGTTTATAAAAACCCATCAACAGTAGAAACCCTCTAAAATGATTTAGAGGTCTAGCTAGGGTTTGGAAGTGGGCAATGTATGTGCATCATTTTGGGGCATTGAGTTTTACTCTTAAAGAAAGGGAAATTAAGGCTGAAAATCAAGACATAATTTTACAATGCAGAAATATGATAGGCTGTGAAATTGTGTTCCAAGGGAAGTGGAGAAAACCCCTTTACTTCTTATATTTAAAAAGAGTGAACAACGCACTTGTAAATCTTGTAGTATAAGGTGATTGACTAGATGACCCAATAGGTCTTTTCCATCTCCGACTTCTGTACTTTTTATTCCTTCTCAGCTGCAGCTCCATTTCATCTTGACTCTTGAAATTTTGAGTCTCCTGCAAGCTGCAGAATCAATCTATTAACACCATCAAGTTTAATCACTGGACAGCTTGTCCTGGGAATATTTTATGTGATGATTTCACCATCTTTAAATTAATCTAGTAATCTTTGTTAAAGAAGAGAGTAGAAAACAGTCCTTGTAAGAGGGGAAAGATTGTCAATAGACTATGCATTCTGGATTTTTTTAATAGAAAAAATATTCTTTTTTCGAATGAAAAAATGGAATGAAATTACCCATGTAATTTATGACTAGTAACTTTGCAGTGCAACCATGAGTGTGTGTTAGGGTAATTCAGAATGTTAAGTAACTGAATTAATTTTCCATTGATTTAATAGGTGTTTGAGGAGTCTGAGGGTATGTCTTCACTTACCGGAGGGTCCGGCGGCAGGCAATCGATGTTCTGGGATCGATTCCGGAAGTGCTCGCCGTCGACGCCGGTACTCCAGCTCACCGAGAGGAGTACGCGGCATCGACGGGGTAGCCTTCCTGCCGCGTCTGGACCGCGGTAAGTTCGGACTAAGGTACTTCGAATTCAGCTACATTATTAACGTAGCTGAATTTGCGTACCTTAGTCCGAAGTGGGGGCTTAGTGGGGACCAGGCCTGACACAGTTTTTGATAATGGGAATTTCAGAGGATTGAAGTTTGGGTCACTGAAGTGTTAGCATAATGGGAATGTATTTTTATGATTTTGGTATCCTTCCCCCTGACCCCAGTGGAGATGAGACAAGGACCGTACAATCAAATATACATTTTCCTCTCTCATTAGTCAGGAATCTCTCATACAAATGAATGAGGCTGTATTCCTGAATTCACACAGGTGAGACTGCATATTGAGCTCAACCTCTGATTCTAGAGTAATCTATGTAGCAAGTTACCCCCTTGCTATATTAATCAATGCTCTTTTATGCTAGCTCTTCTTCTCCTTCCTTTATGCTGCTTTTTCCTGGTGACGGTCATGGTGGCAGCATGGAGAATAGGGAGGACCAGACTTCCTTTTCCTCCACAACAGGTTCCACCTCCTCCTGGGGGATTCCCCAGTATTCCCAGGCCAGCCGGGAAATACAATTCCTCCAGTGTGTCCTGGGTCAGCCTCAGGGCCTCCACCTAGTAGGACGTGCCTGGTACAGTTCCAGTGGAAGCCTCCCATGGGGCATCCTTATCAGGTGCACGAACCATCTCAACTGACTCCTCTCGATCTGGAGGAGTAGTGGCTCTACTTTGAGGATCTCCTGAGTAGCTGAACTCCTCACCCTATCTCGAAGCGTAAGCCCAGCCACCCTGCGGAGAAACCTCATTTCCTCTGCTTGTACCCATGATCTCATCCTTTCGTCATTATCCAAAGTTCATGACCATAGGTGAGGATGGGGATGTAGAGTGACCTGTAAACCAAGAGCTTCATCCGAGAACTCAATCCCTGCTTCACCACCATGGATTGATGCAGTGTCCACATCACTGCACCATTGCACCAATCTGCTGGTTGATCTCACGCTCCCGCTTGTCATCACTTGTAAACAAGACCCCTAGATACTTGAACTCGTTCACTAAGAGCAGCTGCTTTCCCCTCACCTGGAGAGAGCAGTCCAGTTTCTTCCAGGAGAGGACCATGGCCTCTGATTGGGAGGTGCTGATTTTCATCCCAGTCACTTCACACTCAGCAGCAAAACATTCGAGTGTGCGTCAGAGATCACAGTCTGAAGAAGCAAGAAGGACAACATCATTTGCAAACAGCAGGGGTGTCACCTCCGGATACACTCCATGGATTAGCTGCACCTTGATATCTTGCCCATGAAAATTATGAACAAGAGCGAGGACAGGAAACACCTCTGACGGAGTCCAACACCCATCTTGAACGAACTTGACTTAATGCCAAGAATCTGAATACAACTCTCACTCTGAGAATAGAGAGACCGGATAGCATGCAAAAGCGGCACTGGCATTTCATGCTCCTGCAGCACTTCCCACAAGACATCGTGGGGAATGTGGTCATATGCCTTCTCCAGGTCTACAAAACAAACTCTCACGACCCCTCGAGTACCTGCAAGAGAGCAAAGAGCTGATCCATTGTTCCACAGCTGGGACGGAATTCACATTGTTCCTCCTGAATCCAAGTTTCAACTAATGGGCGTAACCTCCTCTCCAGCACCCTGGCATAGACTTTGCCAGGGAGGCTGAGGAGTGTGATGCCCCAATAGTTGGAACACACCCTCTGGTCTCCTTTATTAAAGATTGGCACCACTGACCTGTTTACCAGTCCAGAGGTGCTGCACCTGGCTCCATGCAACATTGAAGAAATGCGTTAACCACAACACCCCAACATTGTCCAGTACTTTCAACATCTCTGTGCGAATCTCATCCACTCCTGCTGCCTTACCACTATGAAGGCACTTTACTGCCGTATCAACCTCAGCATCAGAAATAGATCCGTTCTCACTGGAGGTTTCCAGTGCTGCCTCCTAGAAGGGGGGCATGTCCATTGGGTTGAGGAGTTCCTCAAAGTGCTCCTTCCACCTCTCATTGATCTCCTCAGTTGAGGTCAACATTTCTCCATCCTTCCTGAGTACAGCCTCGGCAACATCCCGTGACCCCTCCTAAGGCGACAAATGCTAGCTTTTCTCATTGTAATATGTTTTGAGCAGTGTGCTCCATTACTTCAGGTAAAATATAAATATACTAACCAGAGAGAAGTCAGCTACTCATACACCACATCACATGTCTGTGTTTTGGGGTTAGAGCATTTGACCCTGCCTACACTACACCCGGTATTCAGAATAATGCGTCTCCAGGTCAGTCCCCTTTTCTGGAGTGAATATATAGTGGGTTCTCTGTTGAGGGGAGCACACTCAGTAGATGAGACAAGGAACTCCTCATCTTGCTCTGTGGTAACCCTTATTGGTGGCTCAAGAGCATCAGTGACAGACTCCAGCATTTTATGCAGCTGGAAATCTGGTTAGAGTCAAGCTGGTGTGAGAAGTTTAAAGGAAAAATTGGGAGATGCTCAAGGTTAGGAGGATCCCTTGGTGGTGGTAAACAGTCTCCCATGCCCCAAAGCATGATGTTAAATGGGAACTGGATTGGACCATTATTAAGTCAATGATTGCAGTGGGAGTTGGATCAGGCCCTAAAGGGGACCAATCCTGCTCCCACTGAAGTGCAAATGAGATTGACCTCAATGAGAGCAGGATTGAGCCCAAAGGCCTCTAATCTACAAACATGTATGTTTAACTACGTGAGAAGTCAATGAAACTACTTGTGGATGTCAGTTAAGCACATGCATAAGGGTCTGCAGGATGGAGTCCGTGTTTGTAAGGGCAAGTTTAGATATGGTGCTTTGTCCTAAGGATTTACAGCCTTGTTAAATCACATCTTGAATGTTTTTTTTTTTTAATTTTCAGCAACAGTGTAAATTATTTTACTAGTTATAATAAAATACTTTACACTTTCACAACCATATTGATCTACACTCTATTCTTTCTTATATTCACCAGGAGATTATAGAGTCTTCATTGAAGATTATTACAAATGCAGAATAAGTAATTGGTATCTTTGAAAATGTTCATTGTAGGTTTAACTAATTTTCATAAATTCAAGTGACATTTCTTGTTGGTTAAAATTTTCATTTTTAATGTTGGTTTACTCTTAACAAACTAAGTAATTTAAATCCATAGAGATTTGTGTAATACAAAATGCAAAAACAGCCTAGAAGGAAGCTATTTCTTCTTCTGCCTTGGCAGAATAGGTTTTCATTATTTTGTTAATTCCAAGTCTCCAAGCTGAAATCCTAGTTTTTACAGATTTAAAGCTGAATATATGAGGGAGTTCTTATAACCTATCATGTCAGTGCACTCTGTGCTGCATATTTAATCCACTGAATGACAAGATAAACAGAGCTGTTACAGTGTAGCCTGTCAATGTGTATTTACGGAGCTTTAATCTTTGCTTTATTGACCTGATAAACTCTAAGACCTGTCAAATTCAGCATGGGTACTTAAACAAAAATGTAACCTCTGCAAGATATTGCGTATGTGCATGTTAACTATAAATGCACAAAAAGGAATAAAGATTTTTAAAATAATTGTGAAAAGTAGTAGACAGGTGCTGTAAACATAATTATCTAACCTCTGTTTAATCCACCTTTTAAGCAACTAACTTGAAAAGTTTATTTTTTACACTGAAGGCCTTTGAGTTTCATGAGGCACTCCCCCAGTCAAAAAGCTTTAGTTTTAAACAAATTTATTTTTCTTTTAAGAAGTACTTCTGTTCTGAGGCCTTGTACCAAACTTTCAATGGTAATAGGGTATTTGTAACCCATCTGCCAGGTGAAGCCAGCAGCAACCAGGGACGGGTTCAATATCTAGGGGTTCCTTTCCATTAATACAACACAGAACCGGCTCAAACCCCCACCCAGGAACCTGGGAAAATTACACCCCACCCTTGGGCGCTTCTCATAGACTTTAAGGTCAGAAGGGACCATTATGATCATCTAGTCTGACCCCCCGCATGATGCAGGCCACAGAAGCTGACCCAACCCCTTCCCCTTGACTCTGCTGTTGAAGTCCCCAAATTCTGTGATTTAAAGGCTTCAAGTCGCAGAGAATCCTCCAGCTAGCGACCCCCGCCCCATGTTGCGGAGGAAGGCGAAAAACCTCCAGGGCCTCTGCCAATCTACCCTGGAGGAAAATTCCTTCCCGACCCCAAATATGGCGATCAGTAGAACCCCGAACATGTAGGCAAGATTCTCCAGCCAGACCCTCATTGGCCATTGATACTATTGACCAGCGATGGCACGCTGTTGATTTGGCTAAAATCACGTTATCCCATTAAACCATTCCCTCCATAAACTTATCTAGCTTAATCTTAAAGCCAGAGAGGTCCTTCGCCCCCACCGTTTCCCTCGGAAGGCTGTTCCAATATTTCACCCCTCTGATGGTTAGAAACCTTCGTCTAATTTCAAGCCTAAACTTCCCCACGGCCAGTTTATATCCGTTCGTTCTCGTGTCCACATTAGTACTGAGCTGAAATAATTCCTCTCCCTCCCTGGTATTCTGAGAGGCAATACTTCCCCACTCACAAGCACAGAGTCTGAGTGTAGAAAAGAAACTTTTAATAAAAGGAGGGACATAACACTGTGTTAATTTAGGAAAGCACAGCAAACAGGGTTCATAAACGTAAACCATGATCAAAAGACCCACCCCCAAGTAAGTTGGGCAGTGTCCTTTTCCCCTCAGGTTCTTAAGTCCAGCAACCTGAAAGTCCCTTTAATGTGCCCTACCCTTCTCTGCACCCCACTCACAGTTGCTGTCCTTGGTCAGTGCAGACCCAGAGGTCAGAAGTGCATCAGCAGAGTTCACCTCCCACCCTGGGTGGAGGGTGTGTGTTTAAAGAGGCACCTTTCGCTCTGCTGCTCGGGCACTCACTCGGCGCCCTTCTCTGCCAGCCACCCTGCTGACCAATTGCAGTGCCTCTCAGCTCTGGCCCTCTCTGCCAGCTGCCCTGCTGGCTGCTCCCTGTGCCTCTCCGCCAGCCACCCTGCTGACCGCTCGCTGCGCCTCTCTGCCAGCCACCCTGCTAGCTGCTCGCTGCGCCTCTCTGCCAGCCACCCTGCTGACCGCTCGCTGCGCCTCTCCGCCAGCCACCCTGCTAGCTGCTCGCTGTGTCTCTTTGCCTCACCAGCCACTTTTTCACCGGCCAACTGTCAATCACCTTCTGCTGCCACCTGCCTCTCTACTGCGACCTCTGCACATCAGTCTCTTAGTAATTTTCAGCTCTTTGCAGGATGGGCAGAAATACTGCCCCATCTCAGTGATTTTTAGCTCATAGGAGGCTGGGCAGAAACAATGTCCTACCACAACTGATGTCAGCTCTGATTGAGCATTTAAAATAACAAAGAGGCTTCTAATGAAGCCTATTTAACTCTTTCTTTGAACAGTGTGTGAGTGTGGGGGAACAGGTTAAACCAGTCCAGGGAGGATCCATGGGAGAGGGTCCACACCTCCTGGCTGGGACACCTGTCCCCACCTCTCTTTCTTTCACAGTCCTCTGGCATTCGAGCCCCTGGCTTAATGAGGTCCTTTCATCTCAGGGTGACCCCCTCATTAGGGATAGGTTAACTACAGTTCCGCTCCCCTTTATTCATACAATAATGACAACATTGGTGACAGCATTGCACTACCCCTGCATTCAGTACTAAAGTGATTTGTAACCCAACACCAGCCAAAGTTGGTTACTTTGAGCAACACACCACTCTATCTGCTGGATATCTAAGCAGAGCAGGAGCAAACGGTATTTACAAGAACACACCTAAAGTATTTCCCCCTCCCAGCTAGCTTTCAGGGAAGAATTCATTCAGACCCTGCTTACATATTTTTATGGCAGAATTGTAAAATCCTGAAAAAAAATGTGGTTTATAATGGAAATACTTAAATTTTAAAATATAGCTATTCAGAAAAGTGCTGTTTTAATAACCATGACTGTAGTATACCTTAGATAAGGTTTCTGGTTCCGCATATTTTGTTTTAGTGACTAAAACAAAATAAGATTGACAGTGGCAGTTTAAATATCTTTAGAAACAGCTGCTTTCAAAAGATCGGTGACTATTTAAGTATTTAAATTTCACTGGCAAAAACATTTTCTTGATGACATTTATCTAGTGCTAGAACTTGTATACTGACTTTCTGAGTAATATTACCTTTGTGGCTGAAATGAAAGCTAATCAGATTGCATTTTTATATTATCCTTGTAGAAAACTATATAGAAGGCTTTTTGTGATTGCGCTGTAAAACATTATTCATTTTGCAAATAACTATTACAGAAGGTGCAATCAGATTTGAAGAAGTTAGAGTCAATGACAACCCTTCCATTTGTTGTTAAATTGAAAGTCCTACAGCTACAGAACTGAGCTTGCTTCTTTGAGAATAATCTTGATGTAGAGAAACACCAGAGTTTTAAACCAAACTAGTTTTCTGAGAATTATTTTGAGATTATTACTGTTTCCTATTCTTTGATTTTCCTCTTTGGTCTGAGGAACTGAAATTCGTGTTTAGTTTCCCATCTTAACTTTTTAGCAATGTTTGAAACATTTTGTTTGATGTAAGCTGAAAGTCTGTCAGTTATTATACTGTTTGGCATTGTGGTAGTTCTTGGCAGTAATTATTTAGTCTACTCTGGTTCTTATACTGCCCTCATCATCATAGTATCCGAGCACCTTCCAGAGGTGCATTAAGTGATGTGGCTAGGTTTTGTCACATATGACACATTCCACCTTTCTCTCTCCAAGGCAGAATCCATGACTGATATCATTGTGACATACTATACCTTGGGGAAGCGTCTTGAAACCTCCATATTCCTCATCAGTATGTAATTGTGATATTGCATATAAACATGCCATGTGAGGTATCAGGGAAAAGGTTATGATCAGCTCAAAGTCACTGTTCTATCTAAATATGTACATCTGTAGTGCATATGAAGTTATGAAATTGTGTTATATGGTTGTCACTAAAACATGCTGTAAGTTGGGGAATCAGCCAGATCAGATCTTAGCTCCCCAGAGACAACAGCAAGGAGAGTAACCAAGGCCCAGGCGAGGTGTCAAACTATCAACAGCCATTGTCCAGCAAGGGAGTTACAATTCAATGATTCACCTGCATAAAGTCACACCAGAGGAATTGCTCAGCCTTGCCTGGGGACTCAGCAATGCCCACCAGACATGCCTGGACTTGTGTTCTCCAAGCACATCTGACTGAGGGTACAAAACAGAACACAGGGGGCCCATGCTTCTCCTTTCTCCTGCCTGCACCTATGCTGCAAGTAACAAGGACACTGAGAAGACTTAAGACTCCAACAAAGGAGACTGGCCCAGGTTTCAAGGGTGAAATCTGCTTACTATGAACTGCAGTATCCAGTGGGGTGAGAAAAACTGCTTAATCTAGATGTTGCCCAGTCTAATAGGGTTGAGAGTTTAGACCGCGTGCTTATATTTTCTTTTCTTTTGGTAACTAACTCTGACTTTTTGCATATCACTTATGATCATTTAAAATCTATTTTTTGTAGTCAATAAATTTGTTTTATCGTTGATCTTTACCAGTGAGTTTGTATGATGTGTATGGCAAAACTGCGCCGGTTTGCAAAGGCTGGTGTATATCCACTTTCCATTGATGAAGTGATGAACCAATTAATAAATTTGCACTGCCCATCTTGAGCAGTGCAAGATGGTATATTCATAGGTGCTGGAACTAGGAGTGCTGGGAGTGCTGCCACCGCACCCCCTGGCTGGAAGTGCTTTCCATTGTATATAGGGTTTACAGTTTGATTCAATGGCTTTCAGCACCCCCACCATACAAATTGTTCCAGCACGCCTGGGTATATTCCTGAGGTACAGTTTTGGGAGCCAGGGGGATTTGGCTGGTGCCTTTCCCTGTGTGACTCATGAGTGGCTCTGGGAGGATTCATGCAATCTAGCTGGGTGTGGGGCTACACATGCGATTGTGCTGAGTGATAACAGCGCCTGGTGGGGCTTGCTGCATGTCACCAGCAAGGCATTGTGAGAGATAGCCCAGGCTGGAGAGTGTTAAAGGGGTACAGCAGTCCCACGGTCCCAGGCTGTAAATGGGGATCCCGTCACAATCATGATAGCATTAAGTGGCCTTTACTGCTACACACCTCTGTAGGTGCTAAGATGTTCCAGATCTAAAGTATGCTATATTTTATTTTGATTTATAACAATAAGTACCCATAACCGGGTTTAGAGCAGCCTGCCAATTATTTAACATTTCAAAAATCAAATATTCAGTTCAATCATCTCATCGCTTCTACCAAGCTCATAATCATATTCTACCCCACCAAGCATGGCAGTGCGTCCTGGGTGGAGAGGTAAACTGTTAGGTAGCCAATCTCAGGCCATTTAGGGCTTTACAGGTCAAAACCCTAAGTGCACAGGTAATCAGTGCAGATCCCAAAGCATAGGTGTTTAGCTGTCTATAAGATGCTCCAAGCAGATCCAGCTTCCAAATAGATTTAACAGGCAGTTCAATGTAGGATGCATTCCAATAGCCTAACCTCCAAGTGTCAAAGACATGGATAATGGAGTAAGATTCACATCTAAAAGACATGGTCATATGTGTCTGGCCAGGCACAATTGGTGAAATGTCACAGTTTGACTATCACTGCGACTTGATCTCTTAAGTGTAGAAGTTGGTCTAACCAAACTACCAAGTTATAGACTCAAGTTACGAACAGAAGTTAAACACCCTCAGGCTTAGGGGCAGACTATAAATTGACATTTCCTGGTTATTCCAACCTGCCAACATCACTTCTTTCTTATTCAGAATGGTCCTCGGCCAGCTCATTCTTATCTATGCTCTTATCCCAACCAGGCTACTAGGTCAGTCTCTGAACTGTCTTCGCTGGATCAACTGAGATAAAGACATAAAGTTGAGGGTCTTCAGCATATTGAAAATAAAATTACTTAAAAAAAAAAATAGCCCAAGCGTCCTCACTAACACCCTTTAACAGCCTAATATACATGTTGAACAAGAGGGGCAATGACTGCATATACGATATGCCTAAAATATTACAGGTGTGATATTTGTTACTGATATTTCTTTACTATGTAATATTCACTGTCTCTTATTAGGTCTAAATTAAATGCATAGCTAAGTGTATTTAAGACACTTAATTTAAAGTGTTACCATCACAGATGTACTTTCAGCTTCATACTTTTGAGGGACTTGGTGGTTGTTGAGAGATTTCTATAGCGCATTAGCAATTGGTGATATAAACAAGGATTTGGTTGGCTTTTTTTTTAAAGAGAACCAGCATTTTGTGAAAGTGGTGCATTAGGAGAATTATAATGCTTCACCATCTTTGGTGAACTCAGTTTATGTTACATAGTTTCTAAAACTACTATTAAATAAGTGTAATTAGTAGCTCCTTTCTAGATGACATTAGTTACATAATTTTGTATGGTTGAATCTTGTCTGTGTGGGTAGTTTTTTAGTTTGATAGTTTAGATCAGTGTCAAAATAAACAGATCACTGCAAGATGTAGCTCTCCTCTTTCCTTTCTTGATGTGTCATTCACAAAACAATCTATAATAAACAGTTTTACCAGTTACTTTCTTAGTTCCATTTAAACGAGGTAATATAAAGAACAAATGTTAAAAAATGAGCACCATTAAAGATGATCTTACTATACTTCCCAAACTCTAATAACTTTCACCAATGAATGGGTCTTTAGTGATGCTAACATATTTTACTTTATGTGCTGAGGCACTACTTAATTTTTATTTGTTCTGTTTTCTCTTTCTGATCTACTAATTGATTATTTGAAATCTTATGAAGAAATATGTGTGTCAAATTTATGATTTGTATTAATTTGAGTGACTTTAAAATGGCATGAAGGATTTTTTTGTATGAAATGTGTGTGGAAGAAGTGATATCTTAGCATAGTAGAGAGTGTGCAGATGTTACATTAATGAGATTTTCAAATTAAACCCAAGTAAGTTAGGTACCAACATCTCACTGACCACTGCTACTTGGTCACATTATTCATTTAGACTCCTTTGCAGATTTCAGCCTAAGAGATTAGAATAGCTCAGAAATCTTGGAGCTAAAATAAAAAAGGAATGGCAATGGGAAAAGCATAATTTAATTAATCATTTCATAAATGGGACGAGCTCTTCTGAAAAAGGGACTATGGGACAGATTCCACAGTGTGGAGTGCTTCCCATGATGCTGTGACTTCAGGGGGAGCTGGATAGTCAGTCCTTTGAAGACATGCTCAGAACACGATGGAGAATTGGGAGTATTATGCTTTTTTCCCCCATCACAGTTCAGGTTGCTGTATCGGGGCTTGTATTCATAATAATAAAAGGGAATCAGAAATGTTTGGATTGCTGTATTAAATGAGCACAGATAATGCAGAAAAGATCTTTATCTGAAATTTAAAAAGGTAAAACTGTTTATCTAAAGAGTTTTCATATGTGTTTGTCTGATGTTTAGGACAGGGGAATAAAGTCAGGACTCTCAGGCTTCCTTCCTATCTCTTCCATTGACATGCTGTGTGACTTAGGCCATACCATTTAACTTTTCTATACCTCAGCTTGCCCATCTGTAAAAGGGTAGGGTAACCAGATAGCAAGTGTGAAAAATCGGGACAGGGGTTGGGGGTTAATAGGATTCCATATTAAAAAAAAACCAAACAAACCCAAATATCGGAACTGTCCCTATAAAATCAGGACATCTGGTCACCCTATAAAAGGGGGATGAAAATATTTACCTCATAGGCTTTGTTGAGGCTTACTTAATGTTTGTTAAAGTACTTTGAGATCAGGGCCGGGTCCAGCATTTCTGCTGCCCCCAAGCAAAAGGGGAAAAAAAAAAAAAAAAGCTGCGATCGGCGGCGGCAATTGGGGGGGGGGGGGAAGCTGCGATCAACGGCGGCAGTTCAGCGGCAGGTCCTTCGCTCCTAGAGGGAGTGAGAGACCTGCCGCCCCCGAATTGCCGCAGGTGCCGCCCCTCTCGCTTGGCCACCCCAAGCACCTGCTTGTTAAGCTGGTGCCTGGAGCCGGCCCTGTTTGAGATGAAAGGTGCCATAAGCAGGGAGGGTGTAATTCTTCCTGACAGAGGGTCAGCTCCGGGCAATGGTTCAGCTGCGTTTGAGGAGGGACACCAGCAGAATACAGAGGCCCCAGGCGAAGTGCCATAGGATCTGCACTTACACTGATTAAATAGGACTAACACTGTGGTGCAGAGGGCACTGTTCAATCCCTGGATCTGGGTTGGGGTGACTGCATCCCCTGGATGGCCGCTGCACTTCATCCTCATAAAGGTTGAATATGTGGGTGGAAGTACCAGTGGTGTTACTTTATTCATTAATTTATATGGACAATACTGTGCCTGAGTAGAGTTATACCATTTTGCTAAGTCTGTAATAGTGTCAGTTCAAATGATTTCATGCTGATAACCTCTATTAAAAGATGGTCGGTGTAAATGTTGCAGCTGGTTATACTCCTACTATATTGAGTCTAAAGGACATATCCCTGAAAGATACTTTGTTATATTGTAATATAAAAATAATGATATTCTAAAAAAAAAAATGAAATTACTTTAAAAGCCTAAGGATGCCAATCCATCTTTAAAACACTTGTCTAGCTATTTCAAACATATGAGCTAAGATCCCTGAAATCCTTAGATGTGATAAATATTGTGTATATTCTCATTTTTCACAGAATTTAGCATGGATCTGTTCTGAACATTTCAGTATTCTTTGTTCATGTAACCGTATATTCAAGTATTGTTAATTGAATGTGTCAGTGATATAAAGACAAATGACCATGGAAGCAACTAAAATGTTTTCTCTTCAGTACAATCTCTACAGATTTTTCTACAGCACACCTTCTAGCTAGAGCATCCTCAGCTTAACTTGCATACAACTCAGTGTCATTTGCCACCTAGAGATATGGCAGGGAAACATTTTCATATATTAGGAATAGCTGCTAAAGCATTTGGGTAAGGCAAATATTTTCCAATAATTGAACAATTTAATTAGCAAATGAATGTAGAAGATTTATCTACTGGAGCAGGGAAACTCAGTCTTCTTGATTACTAGTGTCTGAAGAGTGCCCTGGTTATAAATCTTCTGAGACAGGTTTTTATCCCCTAAAATAGAAAATGTTAAATTACTTAATTTGTTTATACAATTTAGACAAGAATTATTGGAAGACTTCCAAGGATCTTTAAAGAAAGGATAAGAGCAATTGTTTTTTTTTTTTTTTTTTTAAATGGTCAAGCGGCATAACGGGGATGTTTCAAAACATGGTTTCCTTATTCAGGATTCCATATTATACTCAGAACAGCTGTTGAATACTTAGCAAAGGGATGTTACATTAATATGCCATATTTTTAACAGCAGTCTTATAGGTAGTGTTCATGAAAAGAGACTTTTGAAAATACACTAATGGCCTATAATAAACTAATACAGTTTAGACTGAGTCAGAAAAGTCCTTAAACATTGATTACCTTTACACATATGCTTAAGTGCTGTACTGATTAAAACTTCGTTACTGAATTGGGGCCTTAGTTTTTATCCCGATTTTAAATTTGTTGATCATTTAGAATCTACATTTATACTGGCCTAAATGCAAATAAACAGAACCTACTGACCTACAGTATTATCACCGAGTTGTTATTTTTGTCAAAGCCGTGGTTACAGTATTTTGTTTTTTAAATCATATGGATTTCAGGTATTTCCAGATAAGTCTACCAAGAAAGGTTTTTGTTTTAGAGAAAATCTCCTAAGAACATGAGCCCATTTTACATTGCAATAACAATATTGACAGCAAAACACTACCAGACTTTAGATTGCACAGAGATGCAGATGCAGACTCTTCTTCTGTATTGCCCTCTAGTGTTTGAGCTAAGAATAAACAATAACTGAGAAGTCGTCATCACAGCTAGATGCATTTTTCTCTCATTGAACCAATCCTGTGCACTTATCACTTATCACTGCACAATTTCTATGCCATTTCATTCAGTAGGTAAGATCCCATGGGAAGCAAGTCTAAGGGAAAACTGTTCAGGAGAGTTGGCAGTTTTTTAAAGAGACATTATTACGGGCACAAGAGCAAGCTATGCAGGTGCACCGGAAACTATGGTGAGAGGCCACCCTGGCTTACCCAAGAAATCTTCAATGACCTGAAACTCAAAATAAGAGTCATACAAAAATGGAAATTGTCAGATTACAAAGGATGAATATAAAAAGAAAACAAAGCAAGCAGGTAGGGACAAAATTAGAAAGGCTAAGGCACAAGATGAGATTAAACTAGCTAGAGATATAAAGGGTGAGAAAGCATTTTACAAATACATGAGAATCAAGAGGAAGACCAAGGACAGGATTAGACCCTTTACTCAATGAAGAGAGAAAGATACTAACAGAAAATGCACCAATGGCCTAAGTGTTAAATGCCTTCCCCCCCTCCAGTCTTCATTAAAAAAGGTAGCAGTGATTGTACGACTAACCTATCGAACATCAGTGTAAATAGAGTATGATCTGAGCTGTATTAGCAGGAGTAGTGTAAGCAAGAAACATGAAGTAATTCTTCCACTCTACTCAGAACTGATAGGCCTCAACTGGAGTATTGTGCCCAGTTCTGGGCACTACACTTCAGAAAAAATGTGGACAAATTGGAGAAAGGAGAGCAACAAAAATGATTAAAGGTCTAGAAAACATCACCTAAGAGGAAAGATTGAAAAAATTGGGTTTGTTTAGTCTGAAGAAGAGAAGACTGGTGTGTGTGCGGGGCATGACATAGTCTTTAAGTATATAAAAGGTTATTATAAAGGGTATGTATGTGATAAATTGGTCTCCTCAACCACTGAAGTCAGGAAAAGAAGTAATGGGCTCAAATTGCAGCAAGGGAGATTTAGGTTAGACATTAGGAAAGGCTTCTATCTGTAAGAGTAGTTAAGCACTGGAACAAATTACCCAGGGAGGTTGTAGAATATCCATCATTGGAGGTTTTTAAGAACAGGTTAGACAAACAGTGGACAGGGATGGTCTAGTTAGTCCTGCCTCAGTGGAGGGGACTGCACTAGATCACCTATTACGGTCCCTTCCAGACTTACATTTCTATGATTCTATGGTTATTTTAGCAAGCAATTTCATGCTTCTGTTTGCTGATTTTGTTTTCTCTAAGATAGCTGAGTTTTGGAAATTAAACTGTAAAATACAAGTCTGTTATTGAAGTTACACCTCCTGCCATGTGCTTCATGCAATCTTTGTTACGCCCAGGGCTTAAATGATTAAAATTTAACAAGGGGATTTCTCCTTCCTCTTTATTCTTTTCCTCTGTGTTATACTAATTAATTTATTTTTGCAAGAAGAACAAACTTCCTTCCCATTCCATCTCAATTCTCAACCCTCCTGGCTATCTGAGAAAATCATTCTGATACAGTCCCAGTGAGTAACAATTTAAATGTGCTTGCCTGATGTACTGTGAAAGTTTTTACTCTAATTAACCAAAACTTCTGTTCCTTCAGACTTTTACATTTACTCATGGTCTATTGTTTACATTGTTAAATATTGTTATCTGAAGCCAATGCACATTATTACATCTCTACAATGATATAACACGACCCGATATAACACGAATTAGGATATAACGCGGTAAAGCAGTGCTCCGGGGAGGGGACGGGGCTGCGCACTCCGGCGGATCAAAGCAAGTTCGATATAACACGATTTCACCTATAACGCGATAAGATGTTTTGGCTCCCTAGGACAGCGTTATATTGGGGTAGAGGTGTTATAAACAACTTTATAATAATTAAAATATAGCATGTCACTTTCCATCCAGGTGTCTTTATTTTTCACTAGTATATGTGTTGTGCCTATATATTTGCAAGGGGAATATAGTGTCATGGCCAGATAGTTTCAGACAGGGGGTCAATCTGAAAAGTGGATAGGGCTAGTTTGGAGGGGCAGTCAGCACGTCTTTCTGGGAATCTCAGCTGACAGATCTTCTATGGAGCCCTTGATGCAAAACAAAGCTGCTTCCTCTGGTGGAACCTCAAATAATTGGGGGGTGAGGAAGCTGCAGTTGTGCTTACTGCTCCACCCCAGAGGTAAGTGCTTCTGTCAGCCAGAAATGCCTTTGATGACATGGGGATAAAAATTACAATCCCCCCCTTACCCCTGGTGCCCATGGTTCATTATTTTTCAAGTGTTATTAAAAATGAGCAGTAGCTGTTTGGAGAAGTTTGGATACCTCTGATTACACACAAGTAAGGAAGGTGTTTTACTGAATGGCCACTATCTTCTACCCTCTACCAATAGGTAATTAGAATTACTTTGTTAGCATAATGTCAACTAAAACCAAAACAAGTAGAAGTGAAGGAGGCTACTTATTTCAGTCAGGTTATTTATTTTGAGACAGAGGAAGAAATGCCATTATTAAAAAGACACTCAGTCTTGCTAAATTCCTCCAGCACATAGGGACACATTCACTGCCAGTCCAAGCTTTTGTTGGGTGCACATTGTGGGCGGTAATGAAGTGAGCTATGGCTCCTTTTTTCAGAACCCACCTCCAAGGGGTTGCTCTAATTTGCACCGGCAGGCTATGGTTCTCAAGGGGCCCTGAGCCAGCGTGGCACGGGCTATGGAAAGGGATAGTTAGCAGCTGGATACTGTGCCTCTTGGGGACTCCCCTGTGCTAAGAGAATAATCATCTGGCTGGGAATTTAGGGGTAATTTCTGCTTCCTTTTGCTTTAGTGGAACAGGACAGAGAATCATCTGTCCTTTCAACTAGAGATCACACTTCACTATTCTTGTTGTTTCTCCTTACTGCCTCTAGCATATATTTTTTTATGTTATCATATATTGAGTAGCAAAATTTGGAGCAAATGCACAAATCTGTTTTGAGATTAATCTATTCTGAATAGAGAAGTGTCAGCACAATCTTCACAATCACCTTTCCCTTGCTCATTTCATGAACATCGTTGAGCAAGTAACAGAACGCCACTAACGTCACCTACAGCCCCCAACTAAAACCTCTCGAGCACATCATCAAGGATCTACAACCTATCCTGAAGGATGATCTCTCACAGACCTTGGGAGGAAGGCCAGTCCTTGCTTACAGACAGCCCCCCAACCTGAAGCAAACCACCACACAGCAAAAACACTAACCCAGGAACCAATCCCTGCAACAAACTCCATAGCCATCCCTGTCCGCATATCTAGTCAAGGGACATCATCATAGGACCTAACCACATCAGCCACACCATCAGGGGCTCGTTCACCTGTGATATATGCCATCATGTGCCAGCAATGCCTCTCTGCCACCAGGGCCGGCTCTAGGTTTTTTTGCTGCCCCAAACCAAAAAAATTTTGGCTGCCCCCCCCACTGCACCCTCCTGCTGCTCAGCCCTGGGTCACTGGTAACTCGCTCCCAGGGCGGGTCATTCAGCAGGAATTTTGGATGTGCACAGAACACGGACAGGATTGGTTCCCATATGGTTACAGAACTGCAGTAAAGTGGAACAATTTTCAGCTTGTGTGATTGGAGGATATCTGAATGCATATTATAAGACTGTCCTACATAAATGAGGAAAAGTTGAGGTGCCTTTATTATTCTTTTGTTCCATGGGGAATTAGCCAATGCAATATCACTGTCTTCCTTTTAAACAAATAAAACTAAAACTTAATAATAATAATAATAATAATAAATAATAATTAATAATTTAAAAAAGCAATGGCTGTTGAAAATAGCAATTCCAGTCGTAATAACCACTGGGAAGCATTTCTTGCTCAATTTATTCTACTTTTTCCTACAGCAAGTTACAGTGGATCAGTATATTTGATTTGGGAGAAATGAAGTAACAGCTGCCCAAACTGAGCTTGAGCATTCCTGAATTTTGAGGGTGTTCAAATCTGGAAGGCAGGTGCTAGATTCCCTTTCTGAATATTAGCTAAATCTGGAAAAGAAAAGTCAATTTCTGCTTCCATGGCTCAGAAGTGTGAATCCTCCTACGTGCCTGGTACTGTATCTAAAGCTGCCCAGTCTAGTAGAGCCTCCCCTCCCTTACTTTTCATTTTAAATTCTAGTGGGATCCACGTACCTGCCTTGCTAGGCTTCAGATAGAGAGGTGCAATGTCCATTTAGTCCCCCCAATTCTTTCTTTGGGGGAGAGCCCAGGGCTGGGACGGCAGGAGGTGCGGGTGGGGGCCAGAGCTGGGGTGGCAGGGAGTGTGGGTGCAGGGGGGGGGGAGAAGAGCCCAGGGCTGGGGCGGCAGGGGGGTGCAGGTGGGGGCCAGAGCTGGGGCAGCAGGAGGTGTGGGTGGGGGAGAGTCCAGGGCTGGGGCAACACAGGGGTACGGGGTGGCAAAAAACCTAGAGCTGGCTCTGTCCCTACCATTTACAGCAAGCTGCAGCATGAGGTTTCAGTTTTATACTCCTTCCCCCTCCCTTTCCTGTTAATTGCGGCCGAGGGAATGCTGGGAAATGTAGTTCTTTCCCTGCTCCAGGGCTGACTCTATAGGCAGGTAGCTAACCAAGGAACTACAGCTCCCAGGACCCCCTGTTGGTTCTCAGCTCTCATGCTGGATTCTTGTGCCCCTGCAAATTTGCCACCCCAAGCACCTGCTTGCTTTGCTGGTGCCTAGAGCTGGCCCTGTCTGCCACATACATTGGCCAAACCGGACAGTCTCTATGCCAAAGAATAAATGGAGACAAATCAGACCTCAAGAATTGTAACATTCAAAAAGCAGTAGGAGAGCACTTCAGTCTCCCTGGACACTCAATAACAGACTTAAAAGTGGCAATTCTTCAACAAAAAAACTTCAAAAACAGACTCCAACAAGAAAATGCAGAACTGGATTAATTTGGAAACTGGACCCCATCAAATTAGGCCTGAATAAAGACTGGGAGTGGATGGAAAACTAATTTCCCCCTGCTGATACTCACTCCTTCTTGTCAACTGTTTGAAATGGGCCACCTTGATTACATTGACCTCATTAGCACTACAAAAGTGATTTTTCCTCCCTTGGTATTCACTTCCACCTTAATTGAATTGGCTTGTTAGCACTGACCCCCCACTTGGTAAGGCAGCTCCCATCTTTTCATGTGCCATGTATTTATATCTGCCTACTGTATTTTCCACTCCATGTATCTAATGAAGTGGGTTTTAGCCCATGAAAGTTTATGCCCAAATAAATGTGTTAGTCTCTAAGGTGCCACAAGGACTCCTTGTTGATTTTGCTGATACAGACTAACACGACTACCACTCTGAATCATTGACTTGGTGGCAACACAGTTGGTTGTAGTGTGGCAGGTTCCGAGTTTCAAAGCTGGCATTATATATTTTTTCACTAGCAGACTATTATTTTTTCACATTAATCATAAGTCCTAATAGTAACTTCAAATCAATAATTTTGTCAATTGCATCTTTAAAATCTATTCCTCCTTTTTAAATATACTGTGGGTAAATTCAGGAAGAAAAATAAGAAGCAGAGATGCTTCATGCTAAAAGTGTAAAAATTCCCTTTAAAGATTTTAAAACTGAAGGTCCAAATCCTGAGGTTCTTAACTAGTGTCCTTTAATAATTACAACTGGAGTTTTGCTTGACTAGAAAATGCATGGTTCAAACCTAAAACTTTATACTGCAGCCTAATATGCAAGAGTACAATTTAAAATAGCCCCATTGTCCAGAGTAAATTAATTCAGCATTTCTACCTTCTACATTCTTTTAAGGTTCTCAGATGAGGTCATTATTATTTTATGAATTCTGTCTAATAAAATGGTTTTAGATGAAAATGCTCACTATATAAAATGAGATTTTTAGTAGTTTCATATCTGTTTTAAGAATGTAATATTTATAAATCCAACAGCTGTTTAGTAGGGCTGTCAAGCGATTAAAAAAATTAATTGTGTGATTAATTGCGCTGTTGAACAATAATAGAATACCATTTATATAAATATTTTTGGATGTTTTCTACATTTTGAAATGTATTGATTTCAATTATAACACAGAATACCAAGTGTACAGTGCTCACTTTATATTTATTTTTTATTATAAATATTTGCACTGTAAAAATAAAAAAGTGTTTTTCAATTCACTTAATAAAAGTACTGTAGTGCAATCTCTTTATGTTGAGAGTTGAACTTACAAATGTAGAGTTATGTACAAAAATAACACCATTCAAAAATAAAACAATATAAAACTTTAGAATCTACAAGTCCACTCAGTCCTACTTCTTGTTCAGCCAGTCGCTCAGATAAACAAGTGTGTTTACATTTCCAGGAGATAATGCTGCCTGCTTCTTGTTTACAATGTCACCTGAAAGTGAGAACAGGCGTTCACATGGCACCATTGTAGCTGGCGTTGCAAGATATTTACGTGCCAGATGCTCTAAAGATTCATATGTCCCTTTAGGCTTCAACTACCATTCCAGAGGACATGTGTCCATGCTGATGACAGGTTCTGCTCAATAACAGTCCAAAGCAGTGCAGACCAACGCATGTTCATTTTCATCATCTGAGTCAGATTCCACCAGTGGAATGTTGATTTTCTTTTTTGGTGGTTCAGGTTCTGTAGTTTCTGCATCGGTGTGTTGCTCTCTTAAGACTTGTGAAAGCATGCTCCACACCCCATCCCTCTCGGATTTTGGAAGGCACTTCAGATTCTTAAATCTTGGGTGGAGTGATGTAGCAATCTTTAGAAATCTCACATTGGTACCTTCTTTGTGTTTTGTCAAATCTGCAGTGAAAGTGTTCTTAAAATGAACAACATGATGGGTCATCACCAAAGACTGCTATAACATGAAATATATGGCAGAATGCGGCTAAAACACAGAGCAGGAGACATACAATTCTCCCCCAAGGAGTTCAGTCACAAATTTAATTAACACATTATTTTTTTAATGAGCATCATCAGGATGGAACCATGTCCTCTGGAATGGTGGCCAACGCATGAAGAGGCATTCGAACGTTTAGCATATCTGGCACGTAAATACCTTGCAATGCCGGATACAAAAGTGCCATGCGAATGTCTGTTCTCACTTTCAAGTGACATTGTAAATAAGAAGCGGGCAGCATTATCTCCTGTAAATGTAAACAAACTTGTCTCTCTTAACGATTGGCTGAACAAGAAGTAGGACTGAATGGACTTGTAGGCTCTAAAGTTTCACATTGTTTTGTTTTTGAGTGCAGTTATGTAACAAAAAAAAAATCTACATTGGTAAGTTGCACTTTCATGATAAAGAGATTGCACTATGGTACTTCTATGAGGTGAATTGAAAAATACTATTTCTTTTGTTTATCATTTTTACAGTGCAAATATTTGTAATAAAAATAAATATAAAGTGAGCATTGTACACTTTGTATTGGTTGTTGTAATTTAAATCAATATATTTGAAAATGTAGAAAGACATCCAAAATATTTAATAAATTTCAATTGGTATTCTATTGTTTGAGTGTGATTAAAACTGCGATTAATTGGGATTAATTTTTTTAATCGTGATTAATTTTTTTGAATTAATCATTTGAGTTAACTGTGATTAATCGACAGCCCTACTATTTAGTATTTATTTCTTGTTTCTCTTGGTCCAAACACATCTGAGAAAAATCGAGATGCTGACTTTTATTTTTCATATCTGTTGTGGTTTGTGATAGGAAAGACGATGATGTATAAAGTAGAGGAAGACTTTTTTTTTTTTTTTTAATTTGAGTCTGCTAATTCTTCAGGATTTTAGGATTAATAAACTGTGAGAAAACATTAGGAGGAAGCTATAGAGGAAATAATCTTTGTGCAACATTGGAGTAGTATTTTGAATAGACTTATTTGTTAACCTTCTCAAGTCTTGGCCCACACTTACACAGAATCTCTGCGAGAAAGGGCAAAACTTGATAATGTTTCAAAAGTGGATGTCTTTATTCAAGTCTTACTGTTCATTTTTTCCACTTACAACATTTTTTGCCACCTGGGATAGCAGCAATGATTTCCCACAGCCAAATGCTAATTTCCCTTGTCATCACTGAAACATGTTAACTTCTAAATGTCTCCTTTATCAAGATTACTTTTGCAATCAATTGACCAAACTTTTTATTGAAAACAAAGTACGGTAAAATTTATATGGTGCGACCCATTGAGTTGATTGCTTTCAAAAGCTGACTGTAAACACTGTGTGCAACATGTGTTGTGATTTCTGAACTGACTGTTCAGGACTCAGAACATGAAATTTCATTGGTTTCATGACTTAAGGAACAGTCAGTTACCTTACTATGTGCACTTTGTGTAAATCTCATCTACTTGCCAAATAGGTTGACAGAAAGAAGGTGACAATCTTGACATTTTGACTTTCAAGTCTAATTCAGGAATTGTAGTGCCAGATACTGATTCCATTGAAAAATAAAGATCCCAGGATTGGCAAGTTATGTTGTTGACTGAACCAATAGCTAATCAGTTACATGTCCTCACCATGTCTTCTTAATTACTTTACTTATTCAGGAGTCCCCATAACTTTGGGAACAAAAATTTATTTTAACTCGCCCATTTAAAAAAAATGTGCATCTCAAGAGGTAAACCTAATGAAAAATAGAACAGAAAAATTAAAACTATGTGGAGGCTAGAGAAAAGAGGATCTGAGTGTGTGTGTGTATTATGTCTGGCACATCTGTCTCTCTAATTACAACTCAGAGATTAGACAATAAAAGAGAAAAGATGCTCTTGCTCTCTCTTGCTCATGTGATTGTGAAAATATGGCTTAAGGGTCCTTACGTCGAAGATAGTTAGGGTTCTATCATCTGATCCTTTATTGCCTCTACCAGAGGCTATATCTGAGCTGGAACACTGGAGTGTATAGGACTCAGGTTCTAAAACAGACAGATAAATTTCAATCCACAAAAGTGCAATATGTCACACAAAAATATCATCTACTGTTTAAGGCCCAGAGCTTGAAGTGCACCTTGTTAGGAGGTAGAGTGTGAAACAAGAATCTGCAGAAAAATCATTCTCTGGGTTTTTTTTAATATTACATTTGCTATATGAGCACAATAAAGGAATCTCACACAAGTAATAAAAACAAATCCCCCCCTTCAAATAACTAGCATAACACCAAGGAGTTGCTGAGACCACTGTGGGGAGGGTAATTATTAAATTTTTAACACTAACAATGAGGGAAAGGATTATAAGTGAATTTAGCATTTAAAGCCAAGATTTTCAAGAATAGGAGTCTAAAGTCAGACTGCTAAATAAGTGCTCTGATTTTCAAGTGTTCAGCATTCATTAATTCCTACTGAAGTCAGTGGGAGCTGTTTTTCTGTTAGTGGCTCAGCACTTTTGACATTGGGCCACTAATTTAGTAGTATAATTTCAGACTCCTATTTTTGAACATCAGAGCCTTGATTCTTTAATTCACTAAAACACACTTCTGCAATGACCCTCCCAATGGCATTACCCTATTTCTTGTCATTCACAATGATGGTCTTCCTGAAGAATAAACTCTTTCAAGGACATGAGTCCAACAAAATCATTGATGGATTTATAATTGGCGCAAGAAAAAATTATTTGAGACATTTTTGTTTTGTGCCTGTTTCTGAAAATGTTACTTCCTTCTGGAGCACAGCAGTCTCTGTTGAAAAGTCTGACTGAATATTCTGACAACAAGCATCTTTTCACAGTAGCTTCTCTCTTATTGTTCTAAGAGTAATCCTCCCCTGACACAGCCATGTCAGTGATTTATTTTAATTAACTGAATTGCAGCTGCACTTGGAAGAGTACTCCAGAAAGGCACATACAACATAGGAGAGGCCATGAAATCAATGCTGTGTTAGTTTGTGCTTTCTTTTTAGGACTTCAACAGTAACATTTTCCTTTAGTGCTTTCCCACCAGCAATGATATGCATAATTTAAAATCCCAAGTGTTTACCTTCAGCACTGGTTAATTGGTCTGCTGCTAAGAGAGACTATAACTCTGAGCTGATTTCTCCTCTTAATAAAATATCTAGCTTGAGCTAATGTAATGTAGATATTCTGTCAAATAAACTCAGTATTCAGGCATCAGTGTTGAAACTTTTAGAGCAGTGGTTCTCAAACTTTTTTTTCCGCAGATCACTTGAAAATTGCCGAGGGTCGCAGTAGACCACTTAATGATCTTTTCAAATGTTTGTACTATTGTAACTTGCTTTGGATAAAAGGGCTATAAAAAAAACCCTTAATAATTAACATTATTTTGTTCCATAAATAAAAGCACACAATTCATATTTTAATATAAGTAGTCTTACCTTTCTAATGCCATGGATGTGCCCTCTCTCCCCCACTGCAGCAGCCCACAAGCTGGGGCTGGGAAGGAGCGGGATCTCTCCCTCTCACTCCCTCTCCACAGCAGCCCCCTAGCTGGGGCTGGAAGGGAGAGGGGTCTCTCCCCCACCACAGCAGCCACAGAGCTGAGGCTGGGAAGGAGGGCTGTCTCTCCCCAGCAGCTGCAGCCCTGGAGCTGGGGAAAGTTGCCTCTTTCTGTGGCCGCCGCAGCCCTGCACATCCCAAATTCCCCCCACACCCCCTCCCAGCTACACCCTATTCCCCCCAAGGCCACCACCTCACCTTACATATGGGTCTTCTCCAGGGTCTAGGCACCTAATTAGTGGAGCCACACCTGCATGGCTCCACTAATTAGGTGGGTGGCCCTTTATTCTTTTGTGTGCGGCTGCCCAGGTGTGCAACTTTGGGGAAACTATCCACGGACCACTTGAATGGAGCTCGCGGACCACTGGTGGTCCATGGACCACAGTTTGAGAACCTCTGTTTTAGAGCAATATATCATCTCCAGGTTTTTCTTTTTAAACTTCTTTCTTTTGCTTTTTGTAAGCTCAGGCTATGAGTGCCTGGCTTGAGTTTATAATGCCTTGTTGCTACTGAACGTACTCTTACAGGTTCCACAACATTTGTTACAGAACAGACTTGTCTCAGCATTGTTGTATGCAGTACAGCTGTAGCCATGTTGGTCCCAGGATATTAGAGAGAAACGGTGGGTAAGATAATATCTTTTATTGGACCAACTTCTATTGTGAGAGAGAGACAAGCTTTTGAGCCACACAAAGCTCTTCTTCAGTATTGGGAAAGGAACTCACAGCATCACAGCAAAATACAAGGTGGAACAGATTGCTTAGTATAAATCATAAGTGTGTATTGTAAGGGACCATTCAAGGAAGAGTAGTCTCGTCCAGTAAAACGTATTACCTCACCCACCTTGTTCCTATGATTGTTTAATATTAGTCAAGTGGCAAGTTAAACACTGGTTGAATCAGGGCTCCCCTCCCCCCCCTCCGGCAGAAATTTGAAACAGTTTCTAATAATGAGGTACTTTTATATGCAGATTGTAGGTAATCTATTATTGTACTTGATCGGAATATTTCAGTTCACATTGGCAGAAGTTGGACTGAGTTTTGATACAGAGTCTGATTCATTTTATACTTGGAGCATGAACATCCAGTTGGGATTTTTAAATAACCTTTAGAATTTCTTCCTTAAGTTATTGCATATTAATTATATTCTATGGAAGTAGGAATCATGCCATGATTCATACTGTGCAGTACATGGATTTAGTCATTTTAATGATATTAATACGGCAGAGTACACACACACAAAGTATCTAATGTTGTCTTATTTTCTTCATAATTTTATACATTAAAATTAGTTTTTCATTTAGTGGTATTATCAGGCAAATAAACATGTTGCTATTTATTCCTTTATATTTTAATGTACAAAATATTAATGCATTTTTCCTCCAAGTTATTCTATATCTGTTATGTGCGAGTAACACGCCACATAGAGAACCAGAAATTTTGAAGCTTATCTATAATTGACATTCAACAGGAGTTTGACTTGTTGACCTTTTATATTTTTCATCCGTTAAAGGATTCCAGCTGCTATATGATAGTGTGGTAGCATAGAACCCAATTCTGTACCCCTTACTCTCTCTCACACATGTATTATTCATGAAGCCAATGGAACACTACTTGGGAGGTAATGGTTGTGGAATTGGGCCCATATTCTGTACATCAGATTATACGGGTTCTCATAATGATGCAGAATGTTTGTAATGTATCTGGCAAACAAAGGGCCAAATTCTGACTTCAGATGAGTATGTGCAACTCTTATTGATGTTAAGAAAAAAATACATTCCTGCCATACTGAGGGATTGAATTCAAAATCACAATTTATAGAATAAGTTTTAAACTACAAATCTTCACCAAGGGTATTTTCATCTGGACCCAGGGGAAGAATTTTCCACAGGAAATACATACACGGAGTAACCAAGACAAAATGTTTTTGTTTTTTTCTCCTCCATCTTAAAATGTTAATCTAAATAACTTCTGGCTCTTGAAGGTGGACAGAACTTGCAAAGATTTCACATTTTGGCCATGTTTTCAAAAACCATCTCTACTTTTGTATCTACAGTTTTGTGATTGCAAACAATTATGAGTGCAATATTGTAAATGTAATCAGTATGAGCAAAAATTATATAATTGGGCATCTACCTGAAAATTGCATAGTTAGCCATATAGGGGCTGATTCTCCATTTGCTTGCCCGTGTGAAGTAATTTATTTATTTGGCATATGCAATCCAGTCAAGCCAAGCTACTGCATTCTTATCAACAAAGTTCAAGGCATGAAGACCTCCAGGAAGCTGTCATTTTACAATCCTCAGCAATGTGTGAAATGCTTTGTGGCTGCCCACATTGACGGAGTGGATTGCCTCTAAAACATCACCGAAATTCTGCTGAAGTACAAATTCCATGTCTGGTACAGAAGCAGTTAAGAAGGCTCAATTGACTTTGTGATGAATCAAACCTGGGTTGATGTTGAGTGGGGTCTGAGATGAGATAATTATAGTAGTAATTTATACTTGTGTAAAATGTATTTAAATGGTTTCTGAATAAAAATTTGCCATACGTTTATGCAAGTGGTAACACTTTACCCTGTTTTGAACTCACTCTGAACAGATGTAAATGACTACAATGTGCAAGGCAGAGGAGAATCAAGACTTTGAATTCTACCATTTGTGTCCACAATGACTGAAGGGACAAAACTGTAGGTGTAAAATTAGAGGCTGGGCCCTTTGAAAACCTGGCCTTTTTAGACAAACTCTAGTTACTTCCAATATATAGGTACCTGACTAAGATTATTTCACCACTGCAAATCCATATGACCATATTGGATTGCCAGCTTTCGGTATACAATATATGTATGTACAAGATACCTATTACTATTGGTGCGATAGAAAACTTAACATTTACCAAACACTGGGATTTAACTGTATCTTGGTATATGAAATATTCACTACACTTAATCTGGGAAATTCTGCCAATGGATAGTAAATTTTAACTGTCAAATCCCATAACATTTAATAGCAACTTCGCACTGTAGTCTGAAAATTGTGACGCTGCCACTATCACTTTTTTAGCCAGGAACAAAATAGTTTATTACAGCCAGAGCCTTTCATGTCCTGTGAACATGATATGAGGATGTATAATAAGAATGATTTTGAACTCAGCTGATGGCTCGTCCGGTGGAGGATTTAAATTTTTGACTTAAATCCAACACTTCCGTTTCTTCAGAGGGGTGAGAGTGTGTATCTAGAGGGAGTACAGACTGCTGGCGAGAGGTAACGACTTCATTGCATAATGTAAAGGAACTCGTACTTTATTAGTTGCTATATACCGGGGTGGTTGAATATATTAACGTAATTGCACTTTTAAACCTTTGATCTTTAGTGGTGTTTAAAATTGTCATACAGACTCATTTTTATTTCAGATGAGAGATAGTTAAGAAGTTAAATGTTAAAAAGAGAAGCTCCTGGAGGATTTTGCCTGTGTGTGTGGGATCCTTGTGTAGTGGCAATTGGCCATTTTGGCCACTCATGTAGGGGACTTGGCCAGGCAGAAGGACGTGTGATCAGGTTTGCTTGCATCCTGGCTGCTAAAACAGCCCCTTGTGGTCATTAGCACATGATGGCTGCTCTAACCTGCAGTGGAGAATCAGATGGGTGCAGAGCATCTTCTGGACTTGGGAGTGCAAAAGGAAACATGGCATCCAACTGGTTGTGCTGAGCACCCCTTTGCTGCAGCTAAGGTTCTGGCCCGAAGTTTATAAAAATGTGGAATATGTATGGCTTTTTATAGGATAGCTAAGGAAACACCATGAAAGGCAAATTTTATTTGCATGGATTTTGAAATTCAATGCACCTTTCTTGTTTCTATATGAAGTACTTAGATCTTACTGAATTATATTTCACTACATAATTTACCCCAAAGTATGCTGGCAACATTGCCGTTTTCTGCAGCCATGGTAGATTTTCTGTGTTAATGCTTATCCTGGCATTGGCTCAGGCTACTGAACAAATTGGCTTGCTGTAATTATTTGGATTATTTAAATTTAGCAAAGTGTCAATCATTTTATTTTGGTGACAAGATGTATACATTTTCTTGCAGAAATCAAAGTAAAAACTTTCATAGGCAACAGAAATGGCTTCTTTGCTGTATATTTGGCAATTTGGAAACTGTTTAGGTACAACTTTATATCCATTTGATATCATGAACTTTCTGTATGTATCTATATGAAACTAAAAACTCAGTTTTGTAATCTGAATACCATTTATTTAAGACTGTTCTGTGCCTTCACCGTGGCTCTTTAGTCTCCATATTGAGCTAAACCTCACAGAAAGTGGGAAGAGAAATTCTTGCACCTGGCAACAGGTAAACCATGGAGAGTTATTACTCTTAGTTGATCTTCTATTCAAATGAAAGTATCTTTGGATAAAGAGCTAGCTTCTACCGAGGGCAAACCAGTTTTTCAAGTGTCGACTCCAGGGACTTGGTGGTCAAGCAACAGATCACCTGATTTGGTGGACTTTAATCGTCTTATGTGGGGGTTGAGTTTGACCAGAGCCCCACATACAAAGGAGACTAGAAGTTATAAAAGGACCAGGTCTGCTTGGCATAGTTCTCTCTGGTTGACCAGAACAGGAAGAGAAATGTGTGCTGGTGGAGTGAAGTTCAATGGACGGGACTCTGACCAAATCACAAAGAACATGCAAGAGTGATGAGGAAACTGAGGCAGGAATTGCATACAACCATTTCTTATTTTGCATAGATCTGTATTTCTCTTGTGCTGTCTACAGTAAAGAGTGATTGATAGATTTTGCAAATCCTTTTGCAAAGTCTGCGTCTGTTTGCCTCAATTATCTTGTGTCCATGAAGTGGTAAAATATAAACTAGAGTGGAGCTCTGGGAAAAGGTAAAGCTTAAGGTTCTGGAGGGTCTAGGGGGCTCAAAAGTGGAGCTTAAAAGAACATGGGCTCAGTGTCCAAACATAGCACCCTGGTGTGTGTCCAGCAAGAGGAACTAGAGCAGGGCTGTGACAATATCAATATCCAAGCTTCTAGGGTCTGCAACTCTGCCTTTTAGGGCTTTGCAGGGTTTCCAGGCTCCCTGTCCTGTAGCTGCAAGGTTGGCAACCCTGGAAGTCCTGGGAAGACCTGGTTCAAGCCAACTCTGTGGCAAAGAAATACTGGGGGCTCTTAAGGCTTCCAGTCTCATGGCCACAGAGCTGGCAGCCTGGAGGTCCTAGGATGTGCTTCCAGAGTCTGTGGCTCAGGGGTAGCCCTGCCATGTGGAGTGGCCCAGGGACCCCAGAGCTTCTAGATTCCTAGGCCATTTTTACCAGTTTCACTGCTGCTGTTGCTATTAACAAGAATGTCAGTTTCACTCAGCAGTTGCCTGTCTGTGTCAGTGTTTCTGAAACAATTTATTTTTCAAGATTACCAGTTGCCAAGAAATTTTGAAAAATTTGGTTGTGTTCCATTTTGGACTGAAACCATATTTCAAAATGCTGCAATTTCTCACAAAGTGGAAATCCTACATCTTGGCCAGTTCTGGAAGAAATATTCTCCATTAATTTAAGTTACTCATCATATACAGATATACATAAGACTACACGTGTGAGTCTGAAAGAGCAAGGGCTATACATTTTTGATTGCAGCCATTTTGTTTTTTGAAATACTTGTATTATGTTTGTCATTGTAGAACACCTTACAAATATATAAGAGGTGTAGGTCTCTGTATCTCTCTGCTTCTTAATTATGCAGGGTCTTTTTTCCCTTTTGGCTGTTTAGGTATAGTTTTCTCTTAGAATATGAATCCTCAGCCATGTGATAAAATTTCCATTTAAAAAATGTTTGTAAAGTCTGATTAAAAGTATGTGTGCATGGGCAAACAATTACCTTCTTAAACTGTGTGCTTTGTGTGATGGGCCATTCTAGCAACTTTTGTGATCCCAGAAGTGGATGCGTATTACATGTAACCCATCAATCCCTGTGCTGTTTGAGCAGGCTGTTTTAAATTTCACAGTATCATTTACAAGCTGTAATGATAGCAATGAATCTATCTATATCCGCTTTCTACACTTCCATTGCTATACAGTGTAAGCCCCTTAATATAGAATAATGAGGGAAGAGCAGATTTGTTAGTCTTACCCGTTGTTGGTCTGGAGTGCCTCAATTGAATAAGAAGCAAAGCTAACAGAGGAAAGATGATCAAATTGACTGCAGGGGGAGGCAGAACTGATTAGGGAATGTCTACCCTGGGCATGATGCCATTATAGGGTGTGGCTAGGCTGTATCCATCTGTTAAGGGATCCTTGACTGGTAAAGATGGCCTGAGTGGGTTTAAAGAAGGAAGGATATAATCTGAGAATCTGTTTCCTGGGAGGGAAGCCAGATTGGGGAATAGAAAGGAAGGAAAGTGTCCTCCTAAATCAGTCAATCAATCAATCAATCAATCAATAGTTTCTGTATGGAGTTAGCTCTTTGGAAACTGGCGTTTGACTGGATTGTCCCACCAATTTGCATCAATATTTTAATGGCCTCTACTGTATTGTATAAGGAGTTGTCTTAAAGTAATTGGGGCACTGTTCCTCTCTGCTGATGAACCAGTCACATCTTAATCAAATAAAATAGTCATTTTTTGTTGTGTGTGTTAGATGAATAATATTTTGTACTTGTAAGGTTTGTTTTATTCAAGGATCTCAAAACACTTTACCCAGATGAATTAAGCTCACAGCACCTATGTGAGGTAGACAAGTGTTGTTTACCCCAATTTATAGATGTATAAGCAAGATCACATATGCATTCAGTGCCTTTCTTCTATCCACTAGACACTAAAACACCAGGGATGATTTTGGCCCTGGTTTCTGACTGGGGTAGCTACTCAGCCATGTGAATGCTAGGGGGAAGAGTACATAGTTCAGTGGATTGTGGGGTTTTCATTTGACAAGGGAAATATTAAAAGGTGAGAGATCATTTAAGTCTCTGGATTCCACCAATGAAGGATCATGTGATAATATCTTCAAATATGAGGGTATCCTTTTTGTTTTGAGCTAACTTGTAATAATCCTATATTTTATAGGCTTGGAAAGATTTAAAGTAATAATTTTGTAGCACAGTGAGGCAGTTTTTAAGTATGATACTTGAAGACTTAACTGGAGCCTCATCCCCTTGTATGTTAATGGAATCACATGGCCAAAACCCCAGACATTGTGTTGACTATTTAGTCCAATCTGATATGCTACAATTTTGCTTTTGTGGATTTAAAACCATTAACTTGCCATACCCGGCTGGGACAGGGGAAAGAGAGTTTCTCCTTCATCGTCTAGAAATAACATTATATAAAAAGCTGGTCTAGCTCTTCAGTTGTGGTAAATACAAAACAAAAAAATACCCAATCAAGATTTCACTTTATGCTCATGTTTCACAAGATTTTAATCATCGTCACAATTGCACTGAGTTTTAAAGCTATGATTTCAATCTATTTAGCTTTCTTTCTTTAATCTAATAGAACAAATTTTCTGTGTTCAAAAGATTGTACTTTCAGGTAGAACTGACAAGCCACAGGGAAATGGAAATGTGGCATAGATCCCTCTAGGAAATCCACAGAGTTGTTTAAAGATTAATAGCATGTACTGTAATACAGTGATTTATCTCCCACTAGAATTAATTTCTTTGTATAATTTAAAGGTCTTTGTTTTGCTCTATGAAATACTTATCTAATAACTGTAGTAATTTTATTTCTGTTATTTTCCATATTCAGAATGCCACCCAAATATTTATTTTTTAAAAAACACCCATTATCTAACATTAGTTAGAAAACCCAACCTCTACCTTGTTTTAGAAATTAAAAATAACTTAGGTCTAGCAGTAGGGCAAGGCACCAGAACATGAAGGGACCAAATTCAGGACCAGGCTTGTTAAGGGCTAGTGGAAACTAGATAGTCACAGTGCTCTCAAATTGGAGGGATACGTGTCTTATTGCTCTTGATTGTTGACTCACTTTGGCCAACCCCAGATCTCTCTAAATCTCCCACTCCTGCTGTCTTGATTCCTAAATTGTTCGGATTCCTTAACCCCCACACTTTACTGATTGCCTTCTTTCCTCATCTCATCTTGGACTCTTCACCTTCTACTCCTACCTTCCTTTTCTGGATCCCATACACTTTCCTTTCCGCTGCTGTCTGTCCCAGTAAATTCTTCTCTGAAGAATACAAGGTAGCTGCAGTTTGGAGTTAGGTTACTCACCACTTGCTAGTAAAAGGGTGGAACTGCTTCAGTCTGATATACAAATATAAAAGATACTGTTATAGGTATTTATTTGTGTTTTTCATAGTTAACTAATTCATATAGTACCAACTTTAGTGTGTAAATCAGAAGCAGGAAGACTGCCAAACAATCAGTGGACAATTGAGGAGCACTCAAGGAAGACAAGGCTATTGCAGAGAAGCTAAATGAATGCTTTGCACTGGTCTTCACGGCTGAGAATGTGAAGGAGATTCCTACACTTGAGCCATTCTTTTTAGGTGACAGATCTGAGAAACTGTCCCTGACTGAAGTGTCAATAGAGGAGGTTTTGGAACAAATTGATAAATTAAACAGTACTAAGTCACCAGGACCAGATGGCATTCACCCAACAATTCTGAAAGAACGCTAATATGAAATTGCAGAACTACTAACTGTGGTATGTATATTATTGCTTAAATCATCCTTTGTACCGGAGGACTGGTGAACAGCTAATGTAATGCTGATTTTTACAAAAGACTCCAGAGGTGATCCTGGCAATTACAGGTTCAAAAACTTAACTTTCAGTATCAGGCAATTTTGTTGAAACTATAGCAAAGAGCAGAATTATCAGACACAGAGCTGAACACGATATGTTGAGGAAGAGTCAACATGTTTTTGTAAAGGAAAATTATGCCTCACCAATCTATTAGAGTTCTTTGAGGGTATCATCAAACATGTGGACAAGAGTGAGCAAGTGGATATAATGTACTTGCACTTTCAGAAAGCCTTTGACAAAGTCCATCACGAAAGGCTCTTAAGCAAAGTAAGGAGTCATAGGATAAGAATGAAGGTCCTCTCATGAAACAGTAACTGGTTAAAAGATAGGAAACTAAGGGAGGAATAAATGGTTATTTTTTACAATGGACAGAAGTGAATAGCGGGGTCCCCCAAGGATCTGTACTGGAAACGGTGCTGTTCAAGTTATTCATAAATGATCTGGAAAAGGGGGTGAACAGTGAGATGGCAAAATTTGCAGACAATACAAAATTACTCAAGATAGTTAAGTTGAAAGCAAAGAGTTACAAAGGGATCTCACAAAACTGGGTGACTGGGCAACAAAATGGCAGATGAAATTTAATACAGATAAGTGCAAAGTAATGCTGAAAGCTGGGACTGGACAATAAGAGACAAATCACTTGATAATTTGCCCAGTTTTGTTCATTACCTCTGAAGCATCTGGCATTGGCCATTGTCAGAAGACAGGATACTGGACTAGATGGACGATTGATCTCACCCAGTATGGCCATTCTATGTTCTTAGTATAGTGGACTAAGCAGTAACTGGGACTCGGTTATAATCTCAACTCTTACTCACTAGAATTTTTATTCATGTTAACTACTGCTGTTGTAAGTTCTCATGTAAGTAGGACATAAATATCAGTTAGCCGAGTTTAACTCTACATGACAAGTAACAAATGTTTGTCTCCTGGAGCAAATGTTTTTGACATATCTGCTGTAGCATACCCAACCATATTATTAAACTTCTACCCATGTTTTAACATATTAAATGTAGACCTACCTCATGTTCTTGTCAGCCACTTTTCTGTCTGACTCATTCTACAGTGGAGGGTAATGCTTACTATCACACATCGTAGGTTGTTCTGAGGACTTACCAGTCAATTTATGTATAATTCTTTAAGTGTTGAGAGTTGTTTTATCACTGACATAGGATCTTTTCAGACATGGATCTCAAAGTGCTGTAAAACTACCATTAATTGCGCCGCCCCCTCCATCCCTGTGAAGTAGTTAAGTGTTGTTACACAGGACCTGCATTTCATTTGATTCATTTGTAAGTTATGAGGTTTGACCAAGGCTACATGAGGGGCAGTATGGTCAGGTCACGGGATGGAAAGTCAGGAGATCTGACTTTTATTCCTGATACAGCCTTGACTCACTGTGTGGTCTTGGGAAACTTACTTTGCCTCTCTGTGCTTTGGTTTTCTCATCCATAAAGTTTAGGGGGAAGGCGGGAGGGATGATATTTTCCTTCTCTAGTAAAATATTTTGAGCTCCTTGCGTACATACTAGCAGTATTTATTTCTTAGTGAACCGTTAACAGAGCCAAGAATAAAACTCCGGAGTGCTGCCTCCTAGTCTCCCGCTATAGCCTCTAAACCATACTCCCTAATATGTAGTGTGACTATGAACCACCACTAATCATTATTTTCATTAAATGACTCAGGTTTCTGACAGTGTCTGGTATTGTCGAGTGTAGTGGTAATATAATGCATTTCAAACCTCACGTTCACACATATGGGAACATCTTGACACATATGTATGTCAAATGCCATTATATACCGTACTTGCCTCAAAGTAAAGAGACAGAGTGTTAGATTTTATTTTTCCATTCTATTGATATATAACTGAGGTATTTATTACGGCGAGCTAAGATTATATTCTGAGAGGAATTGATTGAGCATGTTCATCGTCTAGAGGGAAAATAATTTTAACAATAGTAACTCCCCCTGTAATTTAACTGTCACCATTTAGACTCTTGCATTTGATTTTATGAAGAAGGCATTAAACAGACTGCATTTGGTAAGTGGAAGTGTAGTAAAGATCAAAGACAACAATAGTATTTAGTAAGGAGGGAGGGGGACAGGCAGGGAATGGAGTAGAACCCAATGGACTACATTTCTGCTCTCATGTATTATAGTAGATACTGTATATTAGATTTAAGCTTGTGGAGTGGGATTTTCAGAAATGTTCCACTCTGGCTTAACTTTATTTTACCAGTGTGGAGTGCTTTTGAAAATCATACCCATCACATCTACCTAGCATGAATGGGTTCTCCTCCAGTTTCCAAAGATCAGTGCTCAAACAGGTTGAGAGAATGTTTCTTCTCCTCCCCAACTCACTCCTGCTGTGACCGTGGAATTCTTTGACCAGTACTGCACAGTATGGTCCATCTCTATTGTCGTCTTCTTGGTTGACTCTCATAGTCTACACCCAGCCTAACTACCATATAAGTGAGGCAGTCATGCTGTTAGGAGTGATTTGGGGCATGTTCAGTTATTTCCTCTTCATTCTCTTCCCCACAAGAAGACTTACTAATGCAAGAGAGTTGTTGTCTTTTCTAGATCACCAAATGTAAAACATTCATCCCTTTTTTGATTACATGCACCCTTCCCCACCTTGCATTATAGGTTCCTTCCCTTTCAATATAATTTGTATTCAGTGTAATTCATATGTGTGAACAGACTTTAAACTGATCACTTGCATACATTATAATACTTGGCAGTTGTGTTGTGCTTTTATTCTTCAAAGTGCTTTGCAAGCATTGACTAATTAACAAACATCTCTGTCCAGAGAGGGAATCAGGGTCAGGAGAAGAAGCCAGGACATTCTGGATACATCTATACTGCAATAAACACCCGTGATACAGATTCTCAAAGCTGGGGTCAGCTGACTCTGACTCACAGGGCACAGGCTGCAGGGCTAAAAATTGTAGTGAAAATTCAGGCTCTGGCTGAAGCTCAGGCTCTGAGGCTCTGTTGTGGAGTCTCAGAAGCCAGACTCCAGCCCAAGCCCAATATCTACACTACAATTTTATAGCTTACAAGCCCTGCGAGACTGAGTCAGGTGATCTGGGCCAGGTGCAGCCATGCTGTGGGCTTTTTATTGCAGTGTAGACATACCTTTTGTCTCCTACTCTTGTGCTCAGAATTCTAGATTATGCAGTAACACCATAAAATCAGAAATTGTATTTGAAAGTATTGATAAAAGATGATAATGTTTGCTCTGTCCCCTTCATGACTTTACATTCTATGTCATTGAGATTTATATTAGAAACTGAGTTTAAGTAAAATTGTACCTGATGCTGAACTTGGTTACACTGATATAAATCAGAAGTACTGATTGATTACTTAGCAGTATTGCTAATAATTACAGCCCATATACTTTTTTTCCTTTTGCAATTTTTTACAAAAAAAATGTATATTTAACTAAAGTTCCTACTTTGTAATACATGTAAAAAACCATAGTAAACATTATAACTTATCCTAAAATAAAAGGGTAACCATAATCACTTATAAAAATTGTTCTGGTCTGTCATTCCTTTCTGCTATTCAAAAAGGGTGGCTAACAAAATCAAATCAAATCATACATTAATTCTTATGGGTTATAAATTCTTATGGGTTATTATAAAATCCTACTCCTACAAGATGGCCTCTCAAGGTCCCTTCCAGTTCTATGTTTCTATGATTCTAATAACTCAACCTCTTCCCCCTCCCAAATCTCACAGAAGCAAATGACCTCTTCTATTTATAGCTGATGATGGGAGTCAGAGTTCATGGATCCCAGTTGGGAAATGGAAGCAGAAACTGTGGGAAATGCTGTCTCCACAGTATGTCCCCTCTTCAGCCCAGTTCTGTGGAGTGCCTCGATTTGGGTTCCATTAATTGAGGGAAGACAGGTAGGGCTGGCAAAACTTTGCCAGGTTAATCTCTACCCATGGGGCAAAGTGATATATATTGCTGGGACTAGAGTGTAAATCCCCTATTCAGCTCGGAAAATCTCAACCCAAGTCTGCAGAAGCTTACTATTGTGTATTGCGTGGCTTACTATTCTGTATTGTGAAGCTACTCCAGGGAAGCTACAGAGGCAACTGGCAGTGGAGCAACCCCATGGGAGCACATCTCCTACAAGTGTTGTGTTGTCATGGGGGGCACAGCCAATGGGAGTGCAGACAAGGGGGCTCTGCACAGATTTTTCTTGCCTTTATTTGATCCCCTCAGATCTGTAGGCTTGGGCAGTGGAACTCCTGGCCTCTGCTGAGGCTGGGATTGGGTGTGAAGGACAAACTCTGTTCCCTCAAAATAAAATTCCAAGGATATTCTATTAGAAGAATTTGAAGGAATTTCCATTTTTCCTGAGTGGTGATAAGTGGCATAGAGAGAATGGCGCCTTGGGGGTTAAACCCATTTTCTTCAAGGTACTCCTGGTAGAGCGGAAAAATAATTCTCCTTACTTGGTCCAGAGTACAGCTTTTGCTGCTCTGGTGAGCTGTATAGATGTGGAACTCCCCGTTCTTCCATTTCCATCATATCCAGGCCAGCGTAGTGGAACATGCACTAAAGGAGCAAAATTCAGTTCAATTTTTTTTTGTCACCAGTCAAAGCTGAAAACTGTTTAATTTGGGGGAGGGGGGGGAACAAAACAAAAAACCACCTCATATTTCTGGCTTATCACCCAGATTGCTTTTGCATTATGTCAGATGATTTTTAACCCAATTTAAAAAAAAGCGATTTCTTTTTGCCGTGGAGAAGCCATCTTTGAATGTGCTTCAATAAGTAATTAGACTGGAAGAAAAGGAATCTAATGGTTTAGGGCAAGACAGCTTAGAGCTCCATCAATCTTTCTTCTTTCTTTCTCAGGGTACATCTACACTACAGGGGGGAGTCGATTTAAGATACGCAAATCCAGCTATGTGAATAGCGTAGCTGAATTCGACGTATCGCAGCCGACTTACCCCGCTGTGAGGACGGCGGCAAAATCGACTTCTGCGGCTTTCTGTTGACGGCGCTTACTCCCACCTCCGCTGGTGGAGTAAGAGCGTCGATTCGGGGATCGATTGTCGCGTCCCGACGGGACGCGATAAATCGATCCCCGAGAGGTCGATTTCTACCCGCGGATTCAGGCGGGTAGTGTAGACCTAGCCTCACTTGCTAAGAAGAGAAGTTGCCTTTTTCTTCACAGGTGGCTTTCACAAAGCCAAACGTTGTTAATTTGTGATCATGGTTATCTCGTACATAAATGCCCTTCACAGGACAACCATGAAAACATATTAAAACAGCATTAATATCAATGCAGGGACAGTTCAAAGGACAGTTTCCACCCTGAGAGGAAAGTTTTGTGTGTTATGATACGGTGACTCAGTTCAGGTTAGGTGGGGAGTTTGGAGAGTAATAACCTAATATTAATATTAAAAGACCCTTTTAAGTAAACAAATCCCTGTGTAGGAAGGCATTATTAATATATTTATTTATTCTGATTTTTTTTTTTTTGGTGGTAGCACAGAGAGGCCTTAGTTAGTATGGGGGCCCTGTTGTGCTAGGTGCTGTACAAACAAAGAGACACTCATGGTCTCTGTCGTGAATAACATTGAAATCTAAAAGGGTAAAAGGGGAGGTCAGTAAAATATATAGTCAAAGAGATTAGAGTGAAGATGGGCACATGGCTTGATAGTGCCATGTTCTTTATTTCTTGGTTTATTTATTTATTTTATTTCATGCCAGAGAAGAGGAGTCAGGTGGAATGCTAGGAGGGGATAAATAAATAAGAGTAAGGGAGTGTGAGCAGGGGGGAAGGTTGGAGACGACCAGGAGAGGTTGACAGTGGAGAGACAGAGGGACAAGGGAGGCAGCAATTCAGAGCAAACAGTCAACCAGTGGTCAGAAAAGAACGTCTAGATTTCAATTGTTAAAGCAGTCTGTTGGCATCCCTGGTATTGAAGTGCTGTTGATGGTCTGCTGGGGTCAGGAGTCTCTGGTTGGGCTTCCCTTGGTCCTGCTGCTCCTGGGGGCTGGTTCCTGGTCTGCTTCCCCTAGCTGGAGCAGGGGAAGGCTGCTGGGGCCAGGTGTCTTTGTGGGGAGGTGTTTGCAGAGAGACGCGGCTCTTTCTGAGTTTTCCCCTGCCCAATTGCTCTTGCTAAGTGTCTGCTTCTCCTGAGAGTTGACTCCACCCTCAGGAGGTCCTGCTCAGCTTCCCAGAGCCCATGGGGGAGTGGGATGTGGAGGAGATTTTATCTTCCATGCCACAGTTTCAGTCAAGGGGGATAGAAAGCCTCTGCTACTGAAGTAGCATTCATATGATGGTTTTCATATTATTCCTCATCGTTTAGCTGAATAAATCCAGAATTAGTAATTACTAGCAGTAACAAAAAGAACAAGTGATTTTTTTCAAGCTGTGATCAATGAACTGATAAATATTAGATGATTGAGAGGAGACAAATTCATAAAACAACAATGCAGATGCAGATTAATGTTTTGCTTTCTTTTCTGATTTTCATGCTCGGTGGTGTGGCTTGTCATCTTATAATGCCCATTCTCACTAAACTGCTGACCTTATTTGTACGCAAGCCTTCTGCCAAGTGTCAACAGCCATAACAAGGGCTGGGTTCAATATACATCATTATACTTCAACACAGTGTGGAGTTTCCCAAAGTTAGCTTTGTTTGTAATTTAATAGACTGGACCCAGGCTCCACTTATAAAGGGGTACTAAAGCAGGCATCCCTAATGAGACCCCTCCCAAAAAGTAACCCTTCTTCTAGATCTCCATATCAGTAACAAGGGTTAAGTTCAATGTGATATGTGTGGGTCCCTTTTTAAAATGAATAACATGTTTTGCTGAAGTCCCCAGAGCTGTACTCACATTTCTAGTTCTAGAAAAGCAAAATCTAAACACCCTGGTCACTTTTACTGGTATTTTTACCCTCTTGCAAGCATGCACTAGAGCCCTAGAAACCAGGGAACATGACCAATGTTATTTGCAGGGGCAGGAGCAAACAAACAAGAAACTAGTTGGACAGCTGACTGAGGCCCCCTCAAACTCTGCCTTGAAGCAGAAGCTCCACTCAGGCCTCACCTACCAGTCCAATCTGAGCCCAGTGCTGTTAAGTGAGCACAGGATCTCACATCAGCTTGTCCCCTCAATTGTGGATGTGTGCCGATCTGCTGATATTGATTCAATCCAAACTATTGCTCCTCAACCAGGTCTTTTTGGGACCACAACTCCTAGCTTGTGTCTGGGTTTACTGTTGCCATTGGTAGCTCCAACCTGCAGCTGACAGTTCCATCTGGTTCACTGGAGAATTCTGAGACCCTTGGTTGTTAGAGGGTCACTTGCCAGAGCCAAGATGGATCTCCAAAAGAAATGTCCCCACACGCTTTCCCCTCTCCACCTTCTTGGACCTGACTGCCCAGTCTGGTCCCTCTGACTTCCTGATAAGGGTGGCTTATCTTCCCCATTGAACAACTCCCATCAATTCTCGCAAGTTCACACCCTTTCATATGTGTGCAATTATAGGGCACATTTAACAATGCTCAGGAAGATGGAATGTGGTGAAACTCTGGATGATACAGCTTTGGGCACTTAATGGAACCCCACTGAAACATATGATTATACCTGTCAGAAAGATGAATTTCTTCAGTTTTCCTTGGTTACCTAGAAGAGAAGCCAGAAAGCTGTATATGCAAATTAGCCAGGCAGCAAGATGGAACACACCCTGAATTTTCCCATGTCACATGAAGAGGAAGTCAGGTTTTATGCCCCCCACTCTGAAATCCAACTGAAGCCACTGGGGTTCCACAGAATCACCTTAGAGGATAATTTTGCTCAATATACTTATCAAAGCATTATTGTTCTAAGTTTTGTATTAGATTCTCATGGCAGCCTGTTTCAGTCTAGTGAAGCCTAGATCTGACCACTGCATTCTGTGTCTGGCAAACGTGGACAAACTTGTACCACAGAAAACAGATTGGTCTGACAATTTTTGCTTTTGGAAACTATGCTTCTGATTGCTCATCAGACTCATCTCTTTTATTATTTGGCCAAGTACTGTATCTATCTATCTATCTATCTATCTAAACAAGTAATACTCCATTATCCAAATGTAAACAAATCAACAGGGCCAGATAATATGCACCTGATTTTTGTTAAAGAACTGTCAAATAAAACTGTAGCATCACTAATAGTCATATTTAATTGTATTTCAATTTTTGCAATATTCTTTGATATCCGAGGACTAGAGAAGAGCAAATCTGTACTACTGGTCCTAAAACCAGTTTTAAAGGGTACGTTTTCACTTACCGGAGGGTCCGGCAGCAGGCAATCGATGTTCTGGGATTGATTTATCGCGTCTGGTTAAGACGCAATAAATCGATCCCGGATCGATCCTGGAAGTGCTCGCCGTCGACGCCGGTACTCCAGCTCGGCGAGAGGAGTACGCGACATTGACGGGGGAGCCTCCCGTCTGGACCCGCGGTAAGTTCGGACTAAGGTACTTCGAATTCAGCTACATTATTAACGTAGCTGAATTTGCGTACCTTAGTCCGAAGTGGGGGCTTAGTGGGGACCAGGCCAAAGAGAGAGAGAATCCCTAGTCCTTGAACCTTCCATTAAAATTAGATCTAGAACTGTTTTACCTTTGGTTGTCCTTATTTTCTAGCAAAATTCAAAAACTTCCTTGGTAATCCTGTATTTTGTTGTATCTGTTGCTCTCCACAATTGGCTGTGCAAAGTACCTTTTTAGTGTGATGCCTGTCATTGAGACACCTGTATCTGTTTTGGCTGTTCCCTTCTGATCTGGTAGTCTTTAGTGACCTTTCTTCTGAATCTTCCTTTATTTCTTTTCTCTTGTGTCACAACATAAAACTTCAGTGTTGCCACTCCTTTCATTATCTGTTTGGTTTTGGGTAAATGTTTTGAAGGAAAGCACAATTTTTTATTTTTATCTCCCTTCTGTCACCATCTAAACTATTATTATCTATATGTATTGTGGTAGCAACTAGAGGCCCATGCCCCATTTGTTATTCACTTTACAAATATATAATAAAAAGATGGTCATTGACCCAAAGAGCTACAAGCTAAATGTAGCATGAAGAGACAAAAAGTAGTTACAACCTACAGACTGGTAGGAGGGGACATAAGGGAACAGTGAGATTATATATAAACTTCTAGTCAAATGATTTCTTATTAAATTTCAAAACAAGCTTGTAATTTCCTTAAAGTTCTTCCTCTTAGCTTTGCTAGTACTTGTGTAAAGGCTCCTAAGGGAAATATAGTTCATGTTTTCCTGACAGCTTTTACTTTATCTTGTTTTCTTACTTTTTGACTCGTCCTTTGCATTTTTTCCCTACCTATAATCTTTTTGATGCAATGTGGCCTCCCAAAACCTTTCTTTTTTATAAATCATGCTAAGCAGTCTTGCATACAGAAGACTGTTTTCCCTCCATCTTCTCAAATGGAGACAATTTTTTCTGAACAGTCTTATTTGATCACAAATGGAAAATTAGTAGTAAATGTGGTCTCCATGCCATCTTCCAATCTATCACTTCATTTCCATCATTGTTTCTTTCCTGCTCTTGTTGTTAAATCTTTACAAGCTGTAGCCTTTTGTTTACTCAGCCCAAGTCCCAGAAGTCCTCCTTGACTCAGCCCTTTCTCAAAAGTCATTGCTACCAGTGGTTGAAAGACCTGCATTTTCCAAGATCTTATACACTTCCTGGCAGATCTTTAATAATGGCACTTGGGAGGTAACATTGCATGTCTGTTTCTTCAGATTGGAATTCACTTGATTGGTATACTCTTCAGAGAACTTTGTGAATTAATTTAGGTGGACAGACCAAAGATGTACTCTCATGCCATTATACAAATGAGTAATGCAATGAGTACATTTTATTTTTGCTTGATGTGCATCAGATGTAACTTGATTCTCAGTTCATAGGTTTTGTAAGGAACTTGCGGAATGCCTGTGTAACTCAGTTTAATGAGGTGAATGCTGCTTTTTTGCAGAGTAAGCATCAATAGCAGTGTAAACAATCTATAGCGACTAAGATTATTTAGCAGTCTAATTGGGACTCAAGAGATACAACCATGCTAATGTTATTTATTCTGTGTAAATCAGTAGGAGAACATGAAACTGATACATTAGGTACAGGAAATAATAAAGATTCCACAATTATTTACAGGCATATATAGTGTTACGTTACGGCATAAAATAGAACACTTTTCAAAGACACCATAATAGAGGCCCAACTTAAATGTATACCCCAAATTAAAAAACACAGTAAAAGAACTAAAAAAGAGCCACCATGGCTTAACAACCATGTAAAAGAAGCAGTGACAGATAAAAAGGCATCTTTTAAAAAGTGGAAGTCAAATCGTAGTGAGGTAAATAGAAAGGAGCATAAACACTGCCAAATTAAGTGTTAAAATGTAATAAGAAAAGCCAAAAAGGAGTTTGAAGAACAGCTAGCCAAAAACTCAAAAAGTAATAACAAAATGTTTTTTAAGTACATCAGAAGCAGGAAGCCTGCTAAACAACCAGTGGGGCTCCTGGACGATCGAGATACAAAAGGAGCACTTAAAGACGATAAAGTCATTGTGGAGAAACTAAATGAATTCTTTGCTTCAGTCTTCATGGCTGAGGATGTTAGGGAGATTCCCAAACCTGAGCCGTCCTTTGTAGATGACAAATCTATGTCACTAGAGGAGGTTTTGGAATTATTTGATAAACTTAACAGTAACAAGTCACCGGGACCAGATGGCATTCACCCAAGAGTTTTGAAAGAACTCAAATGTGAAATTGTGGAACTATTAACTATGGTTTGTAAACTGTCCTTTAAATCAACTTCTGTGCCCCAATGACTGGAAGATAGCTAATGTAACACCAATATTTAAAAAGGGCTCTAAAGGTGATCCTGGCAATTACAGACCGGTAAGTCTAATGTCAGTACCGGGCAAATTAGTTGAAACAATAGTAAAGAATAAAATTGTCAGACACATTGAACATAAATTGTTGGGCAAAAGTCAACATGGTTTCTGTAAAGGGAAATCATGTCTTACTAATCTGGTAGGGTCACTCCCTCTAGGACACCTGGCATTGGCCACTGTCAGTAGACAGGATACTGGGCTGGATGGACCTTTGGTCTGACCGAGTATGGCCATTCTTATGTTCTTAAGTAGTTAGGTTGTTCTCAATAAACAGTTACAAACACGTTGGCTTATTTTTAAAGTTTAACTGTCAAAACAAAGTAGCTACTGATGTACTTCACTTGACAGTGAAAATTATAAATTATTTCTCTCTTTCATATTTTCAGTGGCAGTGTGCAGCTTCTTTCTGGGGAAAGAAATGTGAAGTATATGTTGTCATTGATAGTATAGGTCAATTATTGGCGGGGAGGAACCTTAATTTATTGGGTTTTTTTTTACTGTTGCTCCTTTAACAATCCTGCTGTGTGTACGTATAATATCTTTATACAATAAACCCAGCTTTGACACAAGCTCACAGCAAGGATCATAAAATATTTAATTGGCTATTTCCCTACTCAGTCTGCTGGTGTGTCAAAATTTTCAAAAATTTGTTCATGAATTTAAATAACAATGGTAAAGCATGAATTATAAATTATTAGGTCCTGCTGTCAGGGTTTAGGACTGTATTATGCGCTCTTTTGTAAGGAATCCATTAAAATTATGAAATAAGCATCCCTTCAGTCTTTAGCTGACTTCCCCATTTTTGGGGAAGATTATCAGCAAAGTTCTCGTTATTCAGCTTTGGCAATGCTGTACCACGATTTCTCAGAATTCTTACGCTCATGTTAATCTAGTTTAGACCTGGATATGGTACAGAGATTGCTGGTTGCATTGGTCGATGATCTCCTTCAATCAGCGGCTAAAGATGAAGTGCCTATCCTGATTCTTTTAGATCAGTCAGCAGTGTAATACTAGTGGCCTTTGATCACAGGATACAGCTGATGTTCCTGTGGACTGTCTCATAGGTGGACAGAGTTATTTCTGGGTGGCTCTGATACTGTCCTTTTTGAGTTACATTGGTTTGTTATCTGTTCTGAAGGGCTTTCACAGAGTTTTACTGGTTGAGGAAGAATGTGTCTATATAACCTCCTTCTCCTCCCTTTTAATTGGTTCTGACCCATCTCTAATCTAATTCAAAATTGTTCACTTGATATTTTTTTCTCAATACTCTGTGGGTTCACTCCACTTTTCCATAACCTCGGTCATCTGCTTACTTCCCATCCTCTTTCGCATTATCTGCAGTTAGGGGTTGCTCTTCTAGTTGCTGTTGTTGTTCCATCTGGCTGGATCTCTTTCATTACTTCTTCTTAAATCTGTTTGTCATTACTTTGTTTTACACACTGAAACATGTTTTGATGCTATGTATGAAGTAGTACAACATGTAAAAATGAAATCATATGCTGATAAATGTGATTGAGTAGCTGCAAAAACAAAAAATATTGTTTGTAATTACAAATGTAGCATTGCCTTTCAAATCATAATATGAATGTCCAGTGTTAATCCTAGCAAAAATGGAATATCCTATAATGTATTGTAACTACTGTAGGTACATCTTATCTGGCTATTGTGGGCATGCATATTATTATAAACAGTGTCACATACTGTATCACTTTGAAAATGTCTACAGAAAAATACTTACAAGCAGGTACTAAAAAAATCTCAACTATGATGTAAGATCTTATTCATTTACACTTTGCTGGCAGAGATGTATTTGACTTTTTTCTGTGGTTCCTGTGGGATAAGTGCCTCAGCCCTTCAGGGTAGGAATGATCTGTTTTGTGGTTTGTTAATACAGCACCAAGCAAATCCCAACTGGGGCCTTTGGGTGCTTCCATAATATACACCCACCTTGGTTCATTACCTGGACAGAATATATTCTTGTGAACTGTAGAATTATATATTAGTATATTAATATGTAAGCAGGATTTCAGTGAATATCTACCATAGTTGTGTTTCAGATAAGGGATGAGTTTCATTTGTGTGTGATTTTTTTGTTAAATGAATTTATATATTCTAAATATATAAGTATCCTTTATTCACTGCACATGGCTGCCAGAAAAAGTTTGGCTTTGTAATATGTCACAGTAATCTATTATGTTACACTTGCTAATGTTTAAAGAGCCCAGATATTAATAAATTACATCCAAGCATCTATATTTATTATTTGAATTTTTATAAAGAACAAAAAGTTCAGAGGTAACAAATTATATATCCATTCTCTGTAGATAATAAAAGCTAGCAGCTTGTCATTAGTCCTATATTGTACATTGAGACCCTAAAGCATATGAGAGGGAAGAAATGCAACAAATAACAGAGCAGAATAATACCAAAAATCGCATAATGAGTCTGCCCTTCTGTTCAGCATCAGCAGATTCTGTGACACATTTATGCAGGTGAGAGCCAGTGTTTCAAGGTCCGGTGCACATCATCTTGCAGATTGCCACGCTACACCAAGTCACAAGTCTTTGCCCAGCTTGCTTATTACTGTAACAAAAGTTTCTCATACCAGACAAATATGACTGATGTGCAGAGACATTAGTCCACCCACGGCTGATAGCATAATCTTCTACACTGTGCGACAGAAAGTTACACTTGTCAAATCAAAGATTCTTACAGCTTCTAGGGACTAAAACTCAGGCTTAGCCTGCTCTGTCATCTTTCTCCAGCTTACTAGAAGAATAGGAGAGAGGTTCTCGCAATCTGGGGAGCAGCTCTGAATTTAGATGATGAAAGCTATTGGCCCTGTCACCAGCTATGAAATAGGAGTTACAGCTCTTTTCAGAGAGCCACTGATGTGCCTGAAAATAGATCCAAAGCTCTTCCAAAGTGTCCAGAACCGCAGCTGAAACACTGACTTGAGTCTGCAGTTCAGACTAATTACTTACCCAGGAGACAGCAGAACTTTTCAGGAACACCAGCTCCAGCTGTAAAGTTTGAATTCTTCTGTATTGATGGGATCTTATAGAAATAACTGGAGATTCTTTGAGATGTGTGGTCCCTATCTGTATTCCACTACCTGCCTTCCTTCCCCTCTGCTTTGGATCTTCCCTGATTCATGATATAGAAGGAACTGGAGAGATGGTCGGTCCGTCCCACCCTTTATCTCCTCAGAGGGAGGCACGTAGTGAGCCAGGGTGCATGTGCAGACCAACAACTACTTTCAAATTCTTCTGCTCCGGGCACATGGTGCACATGCATAATCCACAGTGGAATACAGATAGGAGCCACTTATTTTGAAGAACCACCAGTTATAGTCAATAATTTCTCCTTTTCTGTCCATCTGTATTGCAATAAACTTAATTCATGCCATGGCTTCTTCCTGCTTGGTATAATGTAAACTCATTCTTTCCTGCCTTTTTTGACTATTCTCTTCCCCTTAAATCCATCCAACATTCAGCAGCTAAAGTAATTTCCCTTTGCAGCTTCTTTGTCCATGTCTCTTCATTGGCTTCATGTCTTTCTGCATAAAGTTCATACTCTTTGTCCTGACTTCTAAGTCTTTTCACAGTTCTGTCTCTGCCTCATTTCCTCTCACTCCCATTTGATTCCCTGAACTCTGTCTACACTCCTGCTTAGCTGCATTTTTTCCCCTTTTCCCACTCTTGCTGCTGCTAAGGCTGTTCCTTGCAGCTGGAGTGAGTTGAGCAGATTTACTTGCAGTAGCATGAGAATCTATCATTGGTTATGTAGCCTTTGCCCCTTATTTTCTTAACCTTTTCTCGGTGTGGTTTAGAATAGGGTCAGCTGACCATTCTGGATCTCTCATCAGCCCTCTCTTCCTCCCACTTTTTGACAGAACATGTTTAGACACATTAATAACTTGTGGTTTTATTTACCACAACACCATTTCCATAGAAAGTCAAGCATCAGTTGTAAGAAAATCAGCTGCACAATTCATGCCTGAAACACCTTTATTTATCTTGTGACAACTGTGTGATGTTAAATCATGCCCTCATGAGCACAATAGTTGATTATTATAATTTCCATTTACTAAGGTTTTCAGCGGGGCTTCTCCAGCTAGTGGAGAATGTAGCAGTGTGGCTGCTTGTGGAATTTAACATCTAGGATATATTATTTATGCCCTCAGTAGACTTGCAAAAGTTGGGGGAACAGGGAGTGAGGTCATTCACCACCAGGAAGCTGGCAAAACTCTTCCCCCTCCATTTTATATCCTCTACTCACACCCACCCCAGTAAGTTACTGAATCCCCTACCCACTTTCTTAAGATGTCATCTGACGGGGGTTGGGGCTTGTTGGAGGGGTCTTGGTGCTTGCTTAGAGGCAAAGGCTGTGGTGTGGAGACATAGGGAGGCCTGGCTATAGCATCTTCCTTCAAAGTCTGAAGTCCAGTGGAACTGCAAATGTCAACTCATTATCAATCCCTATGAAGCAGTCTGCAGGTCATAAATCCCTTCATGAATTCAACCCCATGCATTTTGCCCAATCTTTGTGACCATCTTTTGGCAGTAATATATCTGTGTTTATATATACGGCATTATGTTTCCTCTGACAGGCAGAAATTTGATAGCACACTACATCCTCCCTTCATAATTCTCTTTGTAAAGAGCAAAATAAAAGTATTTTCATTTTCTGACTCTGGATGTTAAATCCTGGAAAAGTATTGCACCATAATTTGTTCAAATAGTTGTGGTTCTCTACAAAGCTAAAAACATGCTGCAAAAATTGCCCATGCAAGAGAGAGAACATGCCTTATGGGGAACATTTCTAATTTGTTCTCTGCATTATACTCCGGGTGTGCAAGGTAGAGAGGAGGACTGAGGAAGATTGCCCTCTTCCCCCACATTGTCAAAGCACCAACCACAATTACAGTCATTGTGCTTTTCTGCACTCTGTGATTCCTTCCTAGCAACCCCTGGGTCATGAGACACCCCAAAAAAGAGAAGGAGGAGGTGGGCCTGTGGCTCTTCCCTGTTATTCCTGGCTGGATGCATAGGGAAGCACATGCATCAACACGTGATGAAGCATAGCACTAATGCACCATATCTCCTAGCATTGCAGCTCTGCATCAGCTCAGGGCAGTATCTATATGGCAGAACATGGTCCTATATAAACTGGGCCTCTGAGTTAGTTTTTTCTCAGATTTAGTGTATTTCCTTCACTAAATGAATTTTCAGCAATTGTGTTTGCTGTCATTGTTGCATAGTAGGCAATATACTCTAAGGGGAAGGATGGTCTTGCCCGTTTAGCAGGTTTTGCTCCGTCAATATCATGAATCATCTTGCAGGAATACCTGTGATGATGTTGCCACTTTCACTGGCTGATTTGCGCACACATAGTATATCAATGACATAGTTTGCAAAATGAAACACAAGAAATTACTTATGAATATGCTGTTAGTAGCAATGTCATGTGGGACAAAATGTTATTGATTTTAGTATCTCACTTTAACTTGACCTCATATTTGCTGTTTACTCTTTTGGTGCTAGTTCTGCAGTATGCTGCACAACTAAAGGTGTCATTCTTTGGATGAGAAGCTGAATTGAGATTCTGGCCCATCTCTGGTGGCTCTCCAAATGAGAATTAAACATCCCATGGCAATTTTGCAAAGGAATAGGGAATGACCCGATGTAGGCAGTGCTGGCGGTTGTCATGCCAAAGAATTTCCTATGTAGATAAAATAGGTTCTAATTCCTAATGTCGTATGCTAGGAGGGTTATTGTTAAGAGCCCAGTTTTGATTAATTTTTTCACATAGTTATTGTCCAAAGTGTTTAACACTTTATGTTTGAAAGTATTTTGAGATACAATACGTGTGGTAGGTGCTTGATTCTTGGCCTTGTGGCTCAGTGTAGTTTAATTTCACATATGCTGTTTAACTAGAGGCTACGCATCCTAAATCAATAGAGGCTGTACTAGATGATCTAACAAAGGGATGGCCAAACTGTGGCTCACGAGCCACATGTGGCTCTTTTACAGTTGAAGTGCGGCTCGCGACGCTACCCCTCCGCCCCATTCTCCACTTGCCAGACTTGGGGTGGGGAGCTTGGGACCACTGCCTTGCAACAGGGTGGTAGGGTAGGGGCTTCTGCCCAGTGCGGATGGGGGGTCTTGGGGCTTCAGCCCTGCAGGCCATGCCTTCCATGGCTTGGGGCTTCAGCAGGAGCAGGGCTGAAGCCCCAAGCCCTGGCAGGCACCTCCTGCCAGCTGAAGCTCCGAGCTCCGGCAGGTATGCCCTGGCTCTCAAACTTCTAAAGATGGTCGTATGTGGCCTGGAGGAGCAATAAGTTTGGCCACTCCTGATCTAATAGGTCACTTTAACGTCTGATTTCCTTGTCATTTTGTAGAGGAGAGACCTCAGTATTGATGCAAAAAATGATATTACTAAAATTATTATAATGTGTTTTAATTAGGTTGTTACCAACTTGTTTAAGTGTTTCCTGAATATTAAGATATATGTAGTTACAAATAGATTATAATAATTTTATTAGTATCATAGCCAGGATGTTTGGAATTATAACAATACATATGTTTAGCTAGTTACATTACAAAGTGTTAAAGCTAATTAAAGAAATTCCAGAAGTCTTCTGCTTCTATCTCCTAAGGACAAGCAAACTCAAGAGGTCAAATATCATAAAACATCAGTGTTTTAGGAAGAAACCTGATTGTGAAAAGAATGTGGAATGTGTTATCAGAGCTATAAATCTAGGTTGTAAAGTGGCCATAGCAACCACTTCTCTTTTCAAAAAGTAATCTTTGCTTGTGTTCTTAAAATTCCAGGACAAACATGAGTAGTTGGAAATGTTTTAAACTTTTGTTTATTTCTTAAATGTTGAAATGGCAAACTACTTTGTCAAATGCATACCTGCAAATATGTTTACCTAAATGCAAAGCTCCTAATATCATTGCTGTCTAAATGGTGAAATGCTATATGTACTGGCATGGAATTGAATGGCCTTGGTAAACTAATTACTAATGTAAGAAACCACTTAAGTATAAAATATTTATATTAATGGGGACTGAATTAATTACTGGCAGTGCACAGACAGTCCTTCACCCAAATCAGGAAGAAAAGAAAAATCATCTTTCCAAAAATTGTCATGTAGAATCAACAACTTAAGATAAAGACTTTCTAAAAGTTATTTAATTTTAAAAGACTGTTTCAAGAACTGAACTTAGATATAAAAGGCAGGAGTGTTCAGGCTTTTTGAAAACAGAATTTCATTTGTTGTCAAATTCTAATTTAATTGAAAGAATATATCAGAGAATGAGCTGAATAAAATGAGTTAAAACTAGCTCTGAAAGTATCTGATGCTTTTCTGACACAAGAAAAACAAAGACAATTAAAGAAATGTTGCATATTCACTAATAAATTATAGTCATAAAATGAAGAGGCTCCTAAGGACAACCCAGTAAGGCATGAAGTCAGTGAACTAGCAACCAACTTGAATCTAAACAAGCCTGAAAAGAGGTGTGTGTTCCTATAATTTCATGGAAATAGGAAGGGGAAAGGAATAAAAGACTCTGAAGTGAGACTTCCCACACACACCATGTTACTCTGCTTAGACAGCAAGCACTCTGCAATTCCTCCTGTCTACCTCTACAAGTAAGCTGCCACAGACAGATAAGAAAAACAGAGAAGAATCCAGAAGAAAAGCTCAAGGAAAACCTTCTCAAAACTTCAATGCAGCTTGGTGAGTGAAAGCTAACTAAGGCTATGTCTACACTACCGCGGTAAGTCAACCTACGCTACGCAACTCCAGCTACGTGAATAACGTAGCTGGAGTCAACGTACCTTAGGTCGAGTTACCGCGGGGTCTACACCATGGGGGGTCAATGGGAGAAGATCTCCCGTTGACCTACCTTACTCTTCTCGTTGGGGGTAGAGTACAGGGGTTGACTGGAGAGCGATCTGCAGTCGATTTGGTGGGTCTAGTAAAGACCCACCAAATCGACCGCCGGTGGATCAATCTCAGAGCATCAATCCTGACTGTAGTGTAGACCTGCCCTAAAACACTGCCAAGGGATTAGATTTACACCCTTGTGATGATTGTACTGGGATATAAACATGCTGTTGTAACTCAAATTACTAACCATTTCTCCTGTTAATCACCAATGATTAGAACACACATTTCTGGAGAAGAGATAGAGGCTAAACATTGGGAAACAAAGAAATAGTGTGATTTAATTGGATTTAAGATTCTTAATATTGCTTAATTGTCCTGTCTCAAGACAGCTCCTTAACTGGCTTCTTAGTAACTAATTTCAATATTTTCTTCAATTTCATAGGATATAGTTAAGATTCCTTGCTTCCCCCAATTATAAATGGTTATTTATTAATAACTAAAAGGACCCACTTGCCCTTAAACAAATTATTTTGCCCATAAATAAACTGTTTAAGTATATAATAAGATATTAAACTGAATTCACAATAATTTTAGAAACAATATATTTTGGTCTTAACTTACAGGAGAAAAGTGCCCCCAGAGGAAGTCCACTCTTAAAGGTGCAATATCTGTTAAAAGCTCTCCACAAAGGGCTTTTCTTCACTACCAGGGAGATTGACAGCGGGGGTCAATTTAGCGGGTCTAGGGAAGATCCACTAAATCGAAGGCAGAGTGCTCTCCGGTCGACTCCGGTACTCCGGCTCCCCGAGAAGAGTAAGGTAAGTCGACGGGAGAGCATGCAGCACAATGAAGACATTGCGGTAAATAGACCTAAGCTACGTCAACTCTAGCTATGTTATTCACTTAGCTGGAGTAGCATAACTTAGGTCGACTTACCTCATAGTGTAGACAAGGCCAAAGAGACATACAGAAGAGATTGTAACAGGAGTAACCAATTTATCACTTGTATTCTGTCATTTATGTTGTTTTGTTTATTTTTTCCCCTTTTTTAATAATAACATAGCCATGGTTATTAATTGTGATTATTTTGCTAGGTTTTAATCATGGTGTCCGTTAAGATATGTAATAAAACCTCTGTGACTAAGTAGTGGGAGTTACACTGTTGAGTTGGCAGAAAGAGAAAGAGCAGGCCTGCCACTTCTTGTTTCTAAATAATTTTAGTTTGGTCTCCAACAAACTACCTGTTCTACCCCACAACTTGTTGGACCATCTTTCTGTTCAGTTGTAGTCAGATAAGTGTATCGTTCTAATTTCAAAATTAAAAAATCAATACAGTTCAGAATTAGAGCTACATTGTTGGCCCATGCAGTTGTGCCAAATTACTGTATGAGATTTGACATTTATTGAAACCACTCAGATATAAGGGGGATCTATATAAAACTATTCAGATTTTTTAATTAACTGGTGTGACCAGACAGCAAGTGTGAAAAAGAGGGAAGGGGGTGGGGGTAATAGGAGCCTATATAAGAAAAAGACTCAAAAATCAGTACTGTCCCTATAAAATTGGGACATCTGGTCAGCCTAATTAGAACTGAACAGAAATTAGTGTGCGCACGTGTGTATGTGTATCTATCTATAAAAATAAATGTAATTGTTATAATATATAGTGGTAATCAGGCTAGGGTGAGTAATGTGTTTATAGGTTCCCTTGATGTCTTCAGTACTAAGAGACAGGGTGACTTTAAAATTTTGGTCTTATCTAACATTGAAACCAGTCAGCAGAATCTCACTTCTTTTGTTTTGATTGTGATTAATCAGCTTTATTTAGTTTGTTAGTGAATGTATGCCTTCTGTTGTTTGTGATCTGAACTCTATGGCTATTTATATCAAGTTGTGGAATTTTGTGGAAATTTTATATAAATAAGTTTAGGCTTTTCAAATTGAAGTTTAGGCTTTCAAAGTTCACAAAACTGGACTCTTAGGTGTTCATATCACTGGACGTTGGACTTGTTATATTGACAGTTATAATGCTGTTGCAATTACTGCATTTAAACTTGAAATATACTTACTGTGAATTAGTACATCATGTCTTTGAGTTTTTAAAGTTATGTTAAGCAATTCATGTATCAAAAATTGTCATGAGTTATAAAGAAAATTAGGAGACAATAGACTGTTTAATGAGCAAGCATAGATGCTGAATTGTTCATTGTTAGAGGAGGATATATTGAAATAATGTACACTTTGATTATTTATAACAGCTGATAGCAGATAATTCCAAGTATTCCAGGTTTGCACTTGCTATATACCGTTGTTATTAGTAAATAAAAATACACGAGGGAAGTCAAATTATGTTAATGAAATGAAATTCAAGGTAGCAGTGAAAGCTTAATGGAATAAGTTACCATTTATAATAACTTTACTCAGTCCTTAAAATAAAGTCTTATTTCCTCTTCATTCCTTGTGACAGATGAGCCCCAATGAACATCTTATATCACTGAACGGACTTAATGTGGAGAGTGCTATTTGTTGTTACTTGAACATTTCTTGTAAAATCTACCAAACTGAAAACAGATTTTTATTTAAACTTTTCTTGCAATTATTAGCACATAAATAAGATTGTTACTTCAGAGTTTTATGTTAGGAAATGGAAATAAATGTTTTTATCATGAACATACCTGTGTAGGACATGTGTTGATTGCACAATGAAAATTACAAGTGCAAAATGTTTGAAGATTGAAATTGGGGTTTGCAGCTTCTATTTGTGGCTCCTTTGAGCTGACAGTTGCCTAGGAGATCACTGGCAACATCCCAGCAACTACTTGTACCATATTGAAGAGAGGTAAAGAGAGAGCTGTAACAGATCTCGTGACAATCATTAGATGCTTCCTGAGAAAACACCCTGGAGTTTTTAGGAGGTTTATATTTCCACCACCTGTTTTATTGTCACATTTGCTGTTCAGCAAACAGAACAGGAAATATTTATAATCTCCTGTTAAATATTATATTTGTTTCTTTGCCTAGGTTAACCTATCGGTATCTATTAAAAGCCACAAGATTATGTATTTCTTTTCCTTCATCACATAATCGTTCTTTGAGTCTAAGCTAATTAGCAGCCATGTAAAAAGATTAGTTAACCTTTGTGATTAGTGAGCTCAAACCTTGTGCTTTTCCTTTTACAGGTAAGTGAATGTGGCACTGAACATCCCTGTCGTCATTATTATCACTTTCCCTAGCTCTTATTGCCGATGCCGATTTATGGAATAAAGGCAATAGGAAAATACTGATATGCAGGTACTGTGGACACTATTGGAATATATATTCTGAGAAAGATGGTAAGTGCATGTTTTCCATCTCAGCATATATCATGACCCCTAGCATTTTTACTAATTTACAGCCAACATCTAGCAGCAGCATGTTGTCCTCTTGGTAACCAGCTCTGTTTGGCACTGCTGAAAGGATAAAATGAGAACCACTTTGCAAGATTGTTGGGTATTGATTTTCCTGTAGACTCTTTCCCAGACTGCAAGGTTCTTTTGGCAGTGTGCCTTTTGAAACGTCTCAGCGTTTTACTTCAGATTTAGGCAATTTAGTATGGAAACCAGATATATGTTTGAGAGGCTCTAGTGTGGTGTAATTAAGAATGGACTGTCAAGCTAGGCAGAAAAGCATATGCTACAAATGGACTCTGTCAAAATCGGGGAAATGTTCAGTTTAACAGGTATCCAGAAATGTAATATTTTTAGACTTCTAGTAGGCTTTGCAATTAAATCTAATTTGAGCAAGGTAATTGCATTACTTTTTACATATTGCAGATTAGTCAGTGAAGTTGTACACTATTCAATTGTACCTCAGAGGAGGCTTTAATCAGGCTAGAAATACAAATTTTGGGCATTTTTGACTTGCTATTAAAATTAAAAGTAAAAGAATTTGCTTGTTTACTGCAGTGCTCCACCACATGTAGTTGTAAGTTAGTTTGGCATTATATGGGAGTAGCTTGGTAGTGCTACTGTCAGTAAGGGAGAATTTTCGTTGTTGTAACAGCATCTGCTAATAGTGCAATACATAAGTCTTTCGACATTTCCATTTTAATCCTTATAAATAGGGACTGCTAACAGAACTGTACTTAACCCATATTTTAGCTTAAATATCTTTGGAGGCTTTAAGAATAAGATTGGATTGTTTAGAAACATATGGTCCAGCTTAGTTTCTAGGCTTCAGTCAGACATTCTAAACTGTTTTAAAGCCTAAATATTTTGAAAGTAGTCAAGATATTTTTGACCAATTCCTGTCCTTCTCCCTCCTCTCTCCCAACTCCTCTCACAACTGCAGAGGATCCCAAAACCAAAATTTTCCATAAACTATGCTCGTGGTGCTGGAGCCTGCACAAGAGGGGTATGTGTGTGTGTGTGTGTGTGGTCCCTGTGCGCTATTTGGGTTTGAGGGCAGGAGTGGTGAATCTGTCGCTAACCACATTTGTCTCTCTTGGGGAGTATGGGTGCAACGGCAGGGACTACTGCAGTATTTCTTCTATCTCCAGTCATTCTGGGGCCTTTTCTTCCAATCTTATGGAAGCCTCCTGGTCCAGATCTGGGTACTTGGGCTTGATTTTGCCTTCTAAACCGTAAGTTCTGAGCATTGTCAATTACTACTTCTCACTCCCCACATTCTCTTTTTTCCAAATGATGAAATGAATGAAGCTCTATTTAAGTATTTTGATCATCAGACAATTCAGTGGGGATTTGCAGTGTCAGAAACATTATGCTAGCTAATTCACTACAATACATTTTCTGATGACACAATTCTTGGTTTGGAGAGAACCAGACTGATTTCCTAACCTCAAAGCACAGAGAGCTTTTATATATACTTCTGAGAATTCTCTGTCTTCTTCTTTGTGAATGAGTCTCATCATTTTTACCATCTTTCCATCAACTTTAACATATAGTCAAATAAGCTGAAGAAATGTTACTAACCTGCTTACAATGCTTCTTGAAATAGTAGTTAAAAAGCTACCTACACAACTTTCATATGAACATCTTTGCACCTTTAACAGAAAGTACCAGGAAATCAACTTAAAATTCAATAGATTATAGGGGGGGGGGAAGCAACAAACGCTAAAAAATTGAGTTGTTGGCCCCTTGCTAGCTTCATGTAACCCCTACTAATGCTATTGAGTGTTACTCCTAGGCATCCAGGGAAACAAAATCCTGGAATGTAAAGATAGAATTTGGTTAGTTACCAGATGATTTTTTCAAAAGACACACATATATAATGGATTTTGAATTGTCACTTGGACAGTGCATGTGAGAAGGCTTTGTGGATTCAGAACCTCTGCGTCACAATCACATAATTCGCACCTGCTGAATCTGTGTATGCTAGGTTAGAAGTACATTGTGGGTGGCCTCTTCTAGTTTGAGACTGTTGAAAATGTGCCTGTTTTTACTTATATAAATAATTACCTTACTGCTTACACTATTTCTTGTATTTCCCTAAACTTGAGTGACCTTGATTCTTTCTTAGAGAGAGGTCCCAGAGCATATTGGTCTTCTGCTCCAAGAGGTCTCCTCCTACAAGATACCACAGAGTTCTGTCTTGTCATCATTTATTCAAGATTAGATGACTACAGTGCATTCTGGATCGAGCTACGTTTCAGGATCTTTCAGTAGCACACATTGGTGCATATCACTATGATTCATCACGACCAGCAATGACGATTTTAAACACAGTTTGCCCTGTCTACAATAGATGCAAAGCCCTGTTTAAAATCATGATAGCAAAATGAGTGCACTAACATGTTTTAAAACTCTGGCTCTTTCCCTAGTCTAGACATGGTGTCGTACTAAATGGTGACTCACATAGGGAGCATCTTACAACAGGGCTTTATAGCACTGGATTTTGGTTAGTTTATAGCTGGTGCTCAAGCTTCTGGCTTTGGCTATAAAGTCCTGACTAAATTCGGAGGTAGCTTCTTGAGAAATTGTCTCATTTTTCACATTACCGCAATCACAGCTGCAATCAGTACTATTCTAACCAGCAGCTGCTAGAATAACAGGGAGGCAGGTGGTCATAGAGCATTTGCATGAGTGTTCCTCCGCTCTAGAACTCACTACTTGTTCTGCCAGGCCCTGGGTTTTTTTTTCCTTCAGGACAAATTACAAAGCTCATCTGTTCTCTTGGGCGTTTGGTGAGGAGATGACTTGAACGATGTGGGTGTGGGTATTATTCTGGATGAGTTTTATTAAATAGGCTGCCATTTAGTAGCAGTTCATTGTGGTTTTTTTATTTGTATACTTTTTGTATATTATAAAAGCTCCTAGAGCCATTGGGACTGGTGATTTAAAGAAATACTAATACATTGAAGTTTTCTTCGTCTAGCTTTACTCGGATAGCCTTCACAACTCACTTCTGGTTTTGATAACTGCAAACCACATGTATTCCCCCTCCCCATTCTCCCCTCCCCCATCACTCTATAGTCACCCTCTAATTTATACAGGTCTGTCTCATCTTACACTGGGGTTGCGTTCCACGGTCAGAGCGTAAAGCGAAAACTGCGTATAGTCAAAATTACATTGAGTGTAATGGCGGCTGGAATCGCCCGCACTACAGGAACAGTATTTAAATTGTTGTTTTTCCTCTTTTGTTTTTGTTTTTGCCAACTGCGTAAAGCTGAATGCGCATACGATGCGACAGACCTGTAATGACTTTTTCACTATAAGGTGTAGATTAAATATGTATTTACTAGTTAAAATCAATAATTGGGAATGTTGACAGAATATTAATAAGGCTAAATAAAACAGTTGCCTAGATTTTTTTAATGCAGCTGTATGTCAAAGGCAAAACTAATACTATATATTGAACAATTATCCTTTGAATAGTGTGTGAAAATTATTCTTTGATACAGATCTATTTCTAAAAGATCTGGACATTGAAATTTTTACCATGGGAGAAGCTTGTGTCTCCTGTTTGTTGGACTTTCCAAATCCCCTTTAAGTATTGAAAAATAGACCATGAATCAAAGTGATATCTAACTCTTGTTTTTCTGTGAGGTTCTTAAAATGAATTAGAGAGAGAAAGAGAGTGTGTATGTATATGTGTGTAAAACAGGAAGCATTTCCCCTCTGTGGAGACGACCCTGTCATCATTATGTTTATCTTTTTTCTAGTAAAAATACTTCGATACTTCCTAGAAGCTGTAATATGAATGATAGAGCAGTCCTTTTGGGTTTAATTTTTACACATAAAATATTAAATAATTAGTTGAGCCTTTAATTTAATTAAACTAGTTCATGCATAATGGACTCTACCCACACAATTTCACAACAAAAATGTAAATGGACAATCATATTGAGACATCCACCCCCTTATTTTTCATGTAAATAGTTTCATGCTGTGAATGAATGCAAATTTAGGCATACTTGCCAATTGAAAATTAGATACCCGTCTTTCTCTTTGCCTCCAGACCTGTTTGTCGATTTATGTGTTCATTTAGCAGTTCTTACATGAGCTTTTGATACATGCATTCCAAAAAAGTAGCCCTACAATTATATACAAGCTGAGGTTCTAACCACTTTTGGTAATTAAAAATCCAATGGAATTTTTTTATAAGAGCAAAAAAGTGCTGTCTTCCTTGATGTTCTGGCCAAATTCAAGTTAAGCTAATTTACATTCTGTTTGGATACATTTTCATTTCCATACTTACAAGTGTTGGTGCTGAATGGCTGCTATGTATCCCTCTTAGAAGTGGCTGCATTTCAATGGGCTGAGCTGGTTCCAGTCTGCAAAAGCACTTTGGGATCTTTGGGGTTATAGAAGCACAATAGTGCCTGAATATTAAGGTTGGGGTAAATTTTTAATTTAAATTGTTTTTCAACACCTCAGGGTATGTCTACACAGCAAAAACTGTGCATTGGCTAGCCTAGCCAAGCTAACTTGAATCTAGCCAATGTGGATAGCAATGACTGCGAAGACAGCCCAGTGCAAGCTTCAACATGGGTAGCCTTGTACAGACCCTGTGTACATACTTAGCCTGCCCTGAAGCCCATGCTGCCCTGTCCTCACTGCTAACTTGGGTAGACTAGCCTGTGTGCAGTTTTAGCTGTGAAGACTTACCCCTTCCTTTTACATGAACAATATTGCATCTTTCCCGAAGTTACAACGCATAATCTGTGAATAAAGACTGAGTTTTCAGGGGATTTGTAAATAAGTCTGTTACTTAGTCTGAGTTAAAATTAATTAGAAATCATACCTTTCCGAATTTTCTTTGGTTTCTCCCATTTTTTTCAGACCCCTTTTGCTAACAATGGTTAGCTAATTGTTCATCATATTTTCCATTTAATTCAAACTAATTGTAAAATAGTGATGAATGTACATTTGAAAAAATAGGTTGTAATGTAAAATTTATTCAGACGTAATCCATTTTAGATGAAGATTTTATGAAATTATATTAATCTGTAATTCTTTCTTGGTGCTCTACTAACAAAAATGATAAATTATTTGTTTTACTTGCATGGTTTTTGAGCTCATCTGAACCCTAACATGGAAACTAACTATGTGCATGTCGATCTGCATGACTCAGTATATACTAATACTGTACTAAGAGATGCACAATACATTTTATTTATCTACTGTACATATTTAAGATGTAATTATAAAATAAATAAATAAAACTGGAAATAATATATCAGCCCTTATCATTTCCTTCTTCAGATAAACACACAGAAGGGGTAATCTTACTTGGAAGAATACACAAGGTTTGTTCTGCCCCATTTGCCATCCATCCCTTCTTCTGCTAGCTCATGTCACTAGCCCTGCGGAAGGGATGAGAATGAGGCTGGATAGGCTGGGAATCTGTATGAAATTCAAGGCCAAGTTTCATAATTCCTCAGCCAGACCCTATGAAGCTCAAATACCTCTGCACGGCTCTAGGATGCTCCACCTCAATGTTGCATGACTGCTGTCTCCTAAATCATGCTGTCATTAGCTCCCCTGCTGCAGTGGCGCAAACCTATCCTTCTCTAGGAGGCTGGGGATTAGTGTCATAGTGGGAGAGTTAATGCTACAATTTCTTTCCCTTACCTGAGAAGCATATGGCATAGACTGTGCGTCAAAGCTCTGAGTACCCACAAAGCTACAAATGCACAGTGTTCATACAGAAGGGCTTCTGCAGGCTCTGGAGCAGAGACCATGAGAAGTGAGCTGTAATACTCTCCTTAGAGTAGTTTGGGAAATTTTCTTTTCCTGTTTATGCTCCTTTGGTGCTCTCCAGGCTACAGAAGAGAAGAGGATCATCTGGCTCGTTGTTTTGAATGCAGTCTCCGAAATACTTAATTCTTTGCTTTTGTGGAATTGAGCCTCACCTTTAATGTTTAATTGACACCGTTCTTGTGTTACTACATTATTGCACCTCCATCACCTTGCTTGATTTTTAGCTCATTATAAAACATTTGCAATGCATTGACTTAATTAGCTTGATTACGTGCTGCAACCATTTTTGTTTTTTTGTTTTCTATTTCTTCTTGCTGTAGCTTCTCTATTTCATACTTTCACAACTTCCCACTATGAGAAGAATTCAGTTCCATAATGATGTCATTGATTTTTACAGTTTTCTCAAAATAAGAGTTAAACTGTCTGTGTAACTCACAGAATAATGTTAATTATACATTATAATCCAGTTGTTTGTTTTTAACTGAAGGTGTATCATATAGTTTCCTATTTTGAAGGGTATCAAATATTGGAGTATTATTTTGACACCCTACTAAATAAGCATTTGCAGCATTATCTGTCTGAGAAATTAAAGCATCGAAAGATCTGTTACTTTAAACCATCATCTCATCCCATTGCTATTTTCAGGACTGTTACTACAAAGTTCCTTCCATGTAACAAGATGTCAGGTTGAGTGATGCTGGGCTCTTTTGTTGACTCACCAATTAGCAAGAGTTAGTATACTTGCAAAAAGCTGGTGAAGGAATGCTCCTGATTCATTGTGGGAGATGTGGCTTGTTAACTCCACTAGGATCTAAAAGAGATGGTTAATCTTCTGGCCAGAAAGAATTAGGTTGTTTGAGTTACCAGGAAAGCCAAACCTATAGAAGGCAGGAAGGAAGCTTAAGTTTATAAAATGTGTATAAACTTTATGTGGAGCAGTGTGGGCATGCCACCTGTTAACAAGCTCACACAAGATTAGAAAGAACTCTATATAGCGTAACTGAGCTAAGTAAAGATGAGTTTGAATCAAGACCTCTAGATCCAAATTTTCTTTCATGTTGGGAAGTGATTGTGAGACACAGAATGCAAATATAGATCTGAATTTTACAAAGTACCCCTATTTGTATAAGGGGCCAAAAGATTGAATGTGAAAAAACTCTTAACTTGAGGGTGAGGGTTGGGTGGGTGCAATCAGAATCCAAACCTGTATCTGAATTTTATGGAAGGCCAATGTCTTATACATGGCTAAACCAAAATCTCACATACAAATAGTACTGCCGATGTTCAGAAATTGGATCCATGCTAACTATTATGAAGAGTATGGCTTTGCCCTCAGAGATAGAGTGCTTTTCATGTCAAGCCTACAAAACGAAGTGGACCACAGTTCACAGCAGAATGCCATAGTAAGGAGAACAATTTGGGAATGTCCCAAAATGAAAGACTCTGGTCTGATGCTAGAAATTAGGCACAATTGTTATTTATAGATTCATATAATAGATTTTTTTGAAGATCAGACGTGACAGTCTGATGTCTTACAGAAAACAGACCATACAATTTCACCCAATGATTGCCACCTCAAGCCCGTAACATCTGTTTAAGTTGGAGCATGTCTTTTAGAAAGGCATCCAAGACTTGATTTAAAGACTTCAAGTGACAAAGAATCCACCACATGCTTTGGTGAATTTTAATCCTATCCTCCAAAGCACTTGCAACCCAGCTTGGTATCATGCGCAAATTTTTTAAGGGTACTCTCTATGCCATTATTTAAGTAATTGATGAAGATATTGAATGGAACCGGACCCAGAACTGATCCCTGCGGGACCCCGCTCTATATGTCCTTCCAGCTTGAATGTGAACCAATGACAACTACTCCCTGGGAATGGTTTTCCAACAAGTTTCGCGCCTACCTTATATTAGAATAATAGACTCATAGAATATCAAGGTTGGAAGGGACCTCAGGAGGTCATCTAGTCCAACCCCCTGTTCAAAGCAGGACTAATTCCCAACTAAATCATCCCAGCCAGGGCTTTGTCAAGCCAGGCCTTAAAAACCTCCAAGGAAGGAGATTCCACCACCTGCCTAGGTAACGCATTCCAGTGCTTCACCACCCTCCTAGTGAAATAGTGTATCCTAATATCCAACCTAGACCTCCCCCACTGCAACTTGAGACCATTGCTCCTCGTTCTGTCATCTGCCACCACTGAGAACAGCTGAGCTCCATCCTCTTTGGAACCCCCCTTCGGGTAGTTGAAAGCAGCTATCAAATCCCCCCTCATTCTTCTCTTCTGCAGACTAAACAATCCCAGTTCCCTAAGCCTCTCCTCATAAGTCATGTGCTCCAGACCCCTAATCATTTTTGTTGCCCTCCGCTGGACTCTTCCCAATTTTTCCACATCCTTCTTGTAGTGTGGGGCCCAAAACTGGACACAGTACTCCAGATGAGGCCTCACCAATGTCGAATAAAGGGGAACGATCACGTTCCTCGATCTGCTGGCAATGCCCCTACTTATACAGCCCAAAATGCCATTAGCCTTCTTGGCAACAAGAGCACACTGTTCACTCATATCCAGCCTCTCGTCCACTGTGACCCCTAGGTCCTTTTCTGCAGAACTGCTGCCTAGCCATTCAGTCGCTAGTCTGTAGCAGTGCCTAGGATTCTTCCGTCCTAAGTGCAGGACTCTGCACTTGTCCTTGTTGAACCTTATCAGGTTTCTTTTGGCCCAATCCTCTAATTTGTCTAGGTCCCTCTGTATCCGATCCCTACCCTCCAGCGTATCTACCACGCCTCCCAGTTTAGTGTCATCTGCAAACTTGCTGAGAGTGCAGTCCACACCGTTCTCCAGATCATTAATAAAGATATTAAACAAACCGGCCCCAGGACCGACCCTTGGGGCACTCCGCTTGAAACCGGCTGCCAACTAGACATGGAGCCATTGATCACTACCCGTTGATCCCGACGATCTAGCCAGCTTTCTATCCACCTTATAGTCCATTCATCCAGCCCATACTTCTTTAACTTGGCGGCAAGAATACTGTGGGAGACCGTATCAAAAGCTTTGCTAAAGTCAAGGAATAACACATCCACTGCTTTCCCCTCATCCACAGAGCCAGTTATCTCATCATAGACGGCAATTACGTTAGTCAGGCACGACTTCCCCTTGGTGAATCCATGCTGACTGTTCCTGATCACTTTCCTCTCCACTAAGTGTTTCAGAATTGATTCCTTGAGGACCTGCTCCATGATTTTTCCAGGGACTGAGGTGAGGCTGACTGGCCTGTAGTTCCCCAGATCCTCCTTCTTCCCTTTTTTAAAGATGGGCACTACATTAGCCTTTTTCCAGTCATCCGGGACCTCCCCCTATCGCCATGAGTTTTCAAAAATAATGGCCAATGGCTCTGCAATCTCATCCGCCAACTCCTTTAGCACCCTCGGATGCAGCGCATCCAGCCCCATGGATTTGTGCACGTCCAGTTTTTCTAAATAGTCCCAAACCACTTCTTTCTCCACAGAGGGCTGGTCACTTTCTCCCCATACTGTGCTGCCCAGTGCTGCAGTCTGGGAGCTGACCTTGTTCGTGAAGACAGAGGCAAAAAAATCATTGAGTACATGAGCTTTTTCCACATCCTCAGTCATTAGGTTGCCTCCCTCATTCAGTAAGGGGCCCACACTTTCCTTGACTTTCTTCTTGCTACTAACATACCTGAAGAAAGCCTTTTTGTTACTCTTAACATCTCTTGTTAGCTGCAACTCCAAGTGTGATTTGGCCTTCCTGATTTCACTCCTGCATGCCTGAGCAATATTTTATACTCCTCCCTGGTCATTTGTCCAATTTTCCACTTCTTGTAAGCTTCTTTTTTGTGTTTAAGATCAGCAAGGATTTCACTGTTTAGCCAAGCTGGTTGTCTGCCATATTTACTATTCTTTCTACACATCTTTAAAATACAGCCAGCTCTGCTGGACCCCTTTGCCCTTCATGTTATTCTCCCAGGGGATCCTGCCCATCTGTTCCCTGAGGGAGTCAAAGTCTGCTTTTCTGAAGTCCAGGGTCTGTATTCTGCTGCTCTCCTTTCTTCCTTGTGTCAAGATCCTAAACTCGACCATCTCATGGTCACTGCCTCCTAGGTTCCCATCCACTTTTGCTTCCCTTACTAATTCTTCCCGGTTTGTGAGCAGCAGGTCAAGAAGAGCTCTGCCCCTAGTTGGTTCCTCCAGCACTTGCACCAGGAAATTGTCCCCTACACTTTCCAAAAACTTCCTGGATTGTCTGTGCACCGCTCTATTGCTCTCCCAGCAGATATCAGGGTGATTAAAGTCTCCCATGAGAACCAGGGCCTGCGATCTAGCAACTTCTGTTAGTTGCCGAAAGAAAGCCTCGTCCACCTCATCCCCCTGGTCTGGTGGTCTATAGCAGACTCCGACCACGACATCACCCTTTTTGCTAACACTTCTCAACTTTATCAAGAGACTCTCAGGTTTTTCTGCAGTTTCATACCGGAGCTCTGAGCAGTCATACTCCTCTCTTACATACAACGCAACTCCCCCACCTTTTCTGCCCTGCCTGTCCTTCCTGAACAGTTTATATCCATCCATGACAGTACTCCAGTCATGTGAGTTATCCCACCAAGTCTCTGTTATTCCAATCGCATCATAGTTCCCTAACTGTGCCAGGACTTCCAGTTCTCCCTGCTTGTTTCCCAGGCTTCTTGCATTTGTGTATAGGCGCTTAAGATAACTCATCAATCGTCCCTCTTTCTCAGTATGAGACAGGAGTCCTCACCTCTTGTGCTCTCCTGCTCGTGCTTCCTCCCAGGATCCCATTTCCCCACTTACCTCAGGGCTTTGGTCTTCTTCCCCCGGTGAACCTAGTTTAAAGTCCTCCTCGCTATGTTAGCCAGCCTGCTTGTGAAGATGCTATTCCCTCTCTTCGTTAGGTGGAGCCCATCTTTGCCTAGCACTCCTCCTTCTTGGAACACCATCCCATGGTCAAAGAATCCAAAGCCTTCTCTCCGACACCACCTGCGTAGCCATTCGTTGACTTCCACGATTCGACGGTCTCTACCCAGGCCTTTTCCTTGCACAGGGAGGATGGACGAGAACACCACTTGCGCCTCAAACTCCTTTATCCTTCTTCCCAGAGCCACGTAGTCTGAGTGATCCGCTCAAGGTCATTCTTGGCAGTATCATTGGTGCCCATGTGGAGAAGCAGGAAGGGGTAGCAATCCGAGCGCTTGATGAGTCTCAGCAGTCTCTCTGTCACATTGTGTATCCTAGCTCCTGGCAAGCAGCAGACCTCTCGGTTTTCCCAGTCAGGGCGGCAGAAGGATGACTCAGTCCCCCTGAGGAGGGTGTCCCCGACCACCACCACCCTCCTCCTCCTCCTCTTGGGAGTGGTGGTTGTGGAACCCTCATCCCTAGGACAGTGCATCTTTTGCGTTCCAGTCAGTGGAGTCTCCTTCTGCTCCCTTCCCTCAGATGTGTCATCTAGTCCACTCTCCGCATTAGTACCTGTAGAGAGAACATGGAAACAATTGCTCACCTGTATCTCCATTGCTGGTACATGGATGCTGCTCTTTCTCCTTCTGGAGGTCACATGCTTCCAAACTTCTTCACTATCCTTCTGTCCCTGCTGCGCCTGCTCTGAATTTTTCAGAACGTTGTGGCCGTAGAAGCATCTCCTGACGTCTGTCCAGGAAATCTTCATTTTCCCTTATGCAACGCAGAGTCGATACTTGTTTCTCCAGACCTCGAACCTTCTCTTCCAATATGGAGACCAGCTTGCACTTTGTACAGACAAAGTCGCTTCTGTCCTGTGGAAGAAATATGAACATGGCACAACCTGTGCAGGATACAACAGCTGATTGCTCACCTTCCAATATCACCTTCCTCTTAAGAGCTTCCTCAGCTGTTGCAGTAACTACTCAGAGAAAGCCGCAGATGAAAGCCTCAGTGAGTTCTCCCCAGGCGAACTCCCAGGCAAACTCCCTCTGTTAGCCTTTGCTGTTCGCCGCTCAGCTGGATTGCTGCTGACTGCCCTTATATACCAGTCAGGCCCGCTCAAGGCCCACCTGGAACAAAGCACTCTCAATTCACACTTTTCAAACAAACAAACAAGCAAGCAATCAAGCACATGGTCAAACTGACAAACTGTCCCAGCAACAGACACTCAGATACCACCAACACAGCCCCCTAGCTCCATCTAGGTTGTAGTTCACTACTTTGTTTATGAGAAGGTCATGCAAGACACTATCAAAAGCCGTACTAAAGTCAAGATACACCACATCTTCTGCTTCTTTCCATCCACAAGGCTTGTTACACTGTCAAAGAAAGCTATTAGGTTGGTTTGACATGATTTATTCTTGGCATATCCATGCTGACTGTTACTTATCACTTTATTATCTTCTAGGTGTTTGCAAATTGATTGCTTGATTATTTGTTCCATTATTTTTCTGGGTTCTGAATTTAAGATGACTGGTCTGTAATTCCCTGGGTTGTCCTTATTCCCCTTTTTATAGATTGGCACTATATTTGCCCTTTTCCAGTCCTATGGAATCTCACACGTCTTCCATGACTTTTCAAAAATAATCGCTAATGGCTCAGATATCAACTCAGTCAGCTCCTTAAGTATTCTAGGATGTATTTCATCAGGCCCTGGTGACTTGAAAACATCTAATGCATCTAAGTAATTTTTAACTTGTTCTTTCCCTATTTTAGCCTCTGATCGTACCTCATTTTCACTGGCATTCATTGTTAGATGTTCCATTGCTACTTCCCTGAGAGATTCTGAAGAGGATTCTGATCTAATAGCAAGGGTTAGGGTTTGTTCTGTTAGGAGAATGGAGGTTCTTGGTGACACCTGAATACCATATATTTATTGTTTGGATATATTGTGAGCTATAACCCTGATCCTAACTTTTACAAAATAGAGCATCCTGTCAAGCTTTGTTTTCATAAAGCCAAATTATGTCCTCAGCTACTATGTGCTTCATTGACTGTGGCACAGGTGTTACTGAGAACAGAATTTAGAACATGTTGCCTGCCTTCAATAAAAATGTGCCCTTTTGCATATATTGGCTATTTCATTCCATTCTCATAAGAGCAATTTAGTATTGCACAATGGGCTGGGACCATCACTGGGCAGAGGACCAAACCCCTAGGAGCAGACGCACCAAGTGTCTTGTGATGTTCAAGGAAAATGTCTTCTGACTACAGAGAAGTGTCAACAGGCTCCAAAGGGAGTCTCATTCCATCTTCTTCAGTCAGAAGGATGGTGGTTGTGATCAGGAGCAATTGGTTGTGGTGATAAATGTGCCTTTATGTTCACATTTGACAGTGGAGGGGAGGATTTCTCACATCCTAATACGTAGCTGACTGACTAAAGGAAGAGGATGCAGATCCAGATCTCATTTACAGTTCTGTAAATATGAGCAACTCCATTGACTTGCGTGAGTTACTGCAGGTTTAGGTTCCTACCTTGCCAATGCGAGCGTGCAGGCGGGCAGCTGTGCCTGTGGGGCACTTCACTGACTTCAGTGGGGTTCCAAACAAGGGGCAGCAGTCTGCCTGCCACTTGTCAGTGGCAGGATTAGGACCTTAAATGCATGTAACTCAGATTAGAATTGGGTCTGTTGTTTTTTTTACTGCGGGATTATGGGTGCAGGGGTAGTCATGTGTTTATCCTTCATTTGCAAAGCATTCACAAAGAAAGAAGACAACTTTTTAAAAGTTTTTTTTATTTATTTTTTTAACTTTTTCTTAAAGCAAAGACACAATAAAATATTAACATACTGCATTGTATATGACTTATTCAGGATCATGTTAATATTCAAAGAACCTGGCTAAAGATTCTAACTTGCTGGATAAGGAACTCTGCTCCTTTGAGTGTGTGAAAAAGGGTATGTGAATAAACTCTCAAACTGAATGTGGATGGAAAAAGCAAGGTAGCTCACCTGCATACTTCTGTGCTTCACAGTAGATGGAATCTGGCGGGGGGTGGGGGGAGAGACTGGCTCTCCTTTTTGTGATATGCAGAGTAGTAGACTCTGAAGAAAATTGTTTTGGTGTATCTGGACTGGAGCCTCAGCTGGTATAAATCAGTGTATCTGAAGTCAATGGAACTAGGCTGATTTACACCAGCTGAGAATCTGGTCCAATGTGTCACTGTTCACTGTCCTTTTGAATATATGAAAATGTCTCTTAAACCTATTGAACTAACCCTACACACTTGTTTGCACTGGAGACAGATCTAAAGGTATCGACAGGGGGAAACAATTTTTTTTTCAAGACCAAACTTTTTCACTATACAATAAACAATCCAGAAGTGAATATAAAAGAAAAAACATCCTTCCCCATATCTCAAGTATTTAATTTTAACTAGGGCTGTCAAGTGATTACAAAAAATAATCTTGATTAATCACGCGATTAATTGCACTGTTAAACAATAATCGAATGCCATTTATTTAACTATTTTTGGACGTTTTCTACATTTTCAAATATATTGATTTCGATTATAACACAGAATACAAAGTGTACAGTGCTCACTTTATATTTACTTCGTATTGCAAATACTTGCACTGTAAAAAACAAAAGAAATAGTATTTTTCAATTCACCTAATACAAGTACTGTAGTGCAATCTCTTTATCATGAAAAGAACAGGAGTACTTGTGGCACTTTAGAGACTAACAAATTTATTTGAGCATAAGCTTTCGTGGGCTACAGCCCACTGACGAAGTCTCTAAGGTGCCACAAGTACTCCGGTTCTTTTTGTGGATACTTAAACCTTGGGTTGAGTGCTGTAGCTATCTTTAGAAATCTCACATTGGTACCTTCTTTGCATTTTGTCAAATCTGCAGTGAAGGTGTTCTTAAAATGAACAACATGTGCTGAGTTATCTTCTGAGACTACTATAACATGAAATCTATGGCAGAATGCACGGTGGGTAAAATAGAACCAGAGACATACAATTTTCCTCCAAGGAGTTCAGTCACAAATGTAATTTACTCATTGTTTTTTTTTTACGAGCATCGTCAGCATGGAAGCATGTCCTCTCGAATGGTGGCCAAAGCATGAAGGGGCGTATAAATGTTTAGCATATCTGGTACGTAAATACCTTGCAATGACAGCTACAAAAGTCCCATGCGAACGCCTGTTCCCACTTTCTGATGACATTGTAAATAAGAAGTGGGCAGCATTATCTCTCGTAAATGTAAATAAACTTGTTTGTCTTAGCGATTGGCTGAATGAGAAGTAGGACTGAGTGGACTTGTAGGCTCTAAAGTTTTGCATTGTTTTGTTTTTGAGTGCAGTTATGTAACAAAAAAGTCTACATTTATAAGTTATATTTTCACGATAAAGAGATTGCACTACAGTACTTGTATGAGGTGAATTGAAAAACCTTTTGTTTCATTTTTACAGTACAAATATTTGTAATCAAATATATAAAATGAGCAGTGTATACTTTGTATTCTGTGTTGTAATTGAAATCAATATATTTGAAAATGTAGAAAAACATCCAAAAATATTAAATACATTTCAATTGGTATTCTATTGTTTAACAGTGTCATTAAAACTGCAATTAATCGTGATTAATTTCTTTAATCACAATTAATTTTTTTAGTTAATCACGTGAGTTAACTACAATGAATGGACAGCCCTAATTTTAATATGTATATTTTTCAAATGTTCAGTGCAGAATATTGTTCTGAATAGAATAAGCCATTTGGTCTTCTCCATCTCTCAGATTTGTATAATTAAACTGCTCATTGTTGGCAAAGGATCAGACAAGCTCATTTGCTGTGAGACAGCAAAAATAAAATACTCTTTCTTCAGCTCTGGTATGCCAGTTGTGAATCTTCTGGTTTTATTGTTGTGGTAGCTAAGTGGGACATGTTTACTTTACAACTTTTGAGACACAGAGAATACACACAGCTTTCTGAATGTCTGTGTCTCTGTCTGGAACCAAAGATGACCAAACATGGTTCTCAACACAGTGTGAGGCTTTATGCTGTTCTTGTCTGCATCTTTCAGCCTAAACAATTGGTTCATCATGACAAGTTAAGTGGGTGGGATGATCCATTCTTAAAATTTACCAACAGGTCAGAGGTCTTGTCCTTAATTTAGACTACAGCACATAACTCCCCATAATGCCATGAGCCTAGTGGCTTAAAAAAGCACCTTATCTGTTGAAGACAGAAAGTCCGGAAGAGAATTAACAGAGTGACAGATGATTGTCCGCTTGTGTTTGGCTCTAACCAACCCTTCCCGCTCCTGCCGTAAATCTATAATTTAAGATTGCTGTTTTGTTTTTCTCTAACTCTCCTGGAGTTTGAGGTAGGATAAAATATGTTTAAAGGAATGTATTTTAAAAGATAAGTTGATAGGTATCTAAAATCACATGAAAGAGAATCTCACCATACATAATCATTTGTGCCTGTGTTTTACCCAATTTAGACCTTTGTGCTGCCATTTGTGCATGTTTCCCTACAAACGCAATAACAATTTACCGCTACCAAACACTGTAGTCAGAATTCTTATCCATGCCGACTGGGGCAAACACAACTCCAATTCTGGCTAGCTGGACTTGGTTGATAATAAAATTCTTTATTGGCTTCAAGGTGTTGCTCTTGATCTGTAAAACCCTTTGTAACATTGGTCCGATTTTGCTCTTCTTTTCTTGTCACCCCTTTCACCACTCATCAATGGGATCATCTGCTGGTCTATAGATCTCTTTACCTTCTGGTGGCTGGCACCTGCATTGAGTATTTAATGTCTTCTGTTTGCTTAGGGATGCTGCTTTTCTCTTGTTCTTAAAATAAGAAATGAAGGCTCACTTGTTGTGTCTTGGTTTCTTTCATTAGTTTGTTACCACAGATTGTATACGTGATTTATTGTGCTGCTTTTTTAAAGAACTGTAAGATATTATTAAGATGGTTAGAAGTGATATATAATTAAGTGCACAGTGTCCGAACAAGGTTTTTATATATCAGAATGAGAAGTTATCCAAAAAAAAAATCTCTAAAAGTGTGTCAAGAGAAAACTAGAAATCTGAGTTACAAAACCACTGAATAATTCTTCACTTATGCATACCGGGAAGAAGGAAAATTTCCCCGCTACTTTTCCAGACTAGTGCCTGGAAAATGCAATAATTTATAATAAATTAACTGGTATAGCACCTCTCACTTAAAGCACAGTACAAACTAAATGAAAACCATATATTGCAATGTTATAGGAAGGGCTTGTGGGGTGAACAGGAACTTGGGGGGAGAGCATAGTGGAGGTGGGGTTAAGGGGGGGGGTCTAGGAAGGGGAGAGGGTTAGAGTAGAGTGAAGAGAAACGGGGGCCCAGAGGAGGAAGTGGAGGTGAAGACAGGGACTTGGAGAGGACTAGGGGGCAAATGGTGTGGGTGGAGAAAGCAGGGACCTAGAGGGGAGGAAGTGAGTGAGTAGGGGGCAAAGCAGGGACCCGCAAAGGAATGGGGTGTGGGAAGTGGTGGTTATGAAGCAGGGCTCAGAAGGAGGGAATGGGTGGGTGGATGTGGAAGCAGGGACCAGGAGTGGAGATGGGGAGGGGAGAGTGAAGATCTAGGGATGGGCAGAAGCAGGGCTCTGGAGGATGGGGGCAGGGACCCAGAGGAGGGATATGGAGAAGTAGGGACCTGGTTGGGGGGGAATAGTGATGGGAATGGGGAGCACACAGAGACCTTGTTGTAGGGGGAAGCAGTGTGGGGACATAGAACGCCAGGCATGTGGCAGAGGTGAGAAGAGGGGAATGGTGTGCTCATAGAGCCCTCGGCAGAGAGGGGATGGGACGAAAAGAGGAATTTGGCTCATACAGAGCCCCTGCCATGGGGGGGACAGAATAGGGAACGATGGGAGGGAGGGGACCAGGGTAGGTGGACATGGAGCCCCTGTCATGAGGGGGAGGCTGGTGTGGGGAACTGCAGGGAATCTCTGGAGTAGAAGAGGTTGGGTGGGTGGCACACAGGGAGCGTGTGTGGAGGAGAATGGAGGGATGCAAGGAGCCCCTGATGTGTGCACTGAGCTTGGCCTACATGAGCTAGGATGTATGAGACTCCCTAGTGGTACTGGATACCCAAATAACTGATACTCAGCTTTTTTTGTGGGGTTGGTAAGAAGAAGCTGTACCTCTTAAGTTATGCAATTACTTATAACATTTTTAAAAAAACACCCTTCAATACTATATGAAGATCTTTCTTATTTCTTACACTAATGGAGAAAAAGGCAATTAGTGCTGAGCAAAATTCTCGTTGTCAGTCTTGCTTTTGAATCAGCATATGGTTAGAGCAAGACATTCAAATTTTTGCTCTCTTTTCATAAAACTCTGTGTGTTTATGTGTTGAATTTGATCACTGATAAATCTTGATAATTTCTCCAGGGAATGCAGTTTTCCATGGTAAAATGTCACCCTGGAGAAATTGTAAATGTTCATATAGTTGTCTCAGGTATCTGGTTCTCATTGTGAAAAATTGAAAAATATATATTTTAATTAGATCTTATTTTCTATCTGTCAGTACAAATTGTAATTTAGTCATGCAATCATTAGTAATCTTGATTCTTCCCTGGGTGAATGACTTGGAGCTTAAAGCTTGATATCCATAGGAGTTTTGCCAGAATGAGGATGGCAAGATCAGCTCTCTAGAAATATCCTGATCCTTTACTCACTTGAGAAATCCTATTAATTTAGGCCCCAATTCAGGAAAACAATGAAACACAAACTTAGTCACACTCAGACACACTGAGATAAAAGGATTGATTATGCAATAGTACCAATTACTAGTGCGGTATCAGACAGTCAGCTTCTTTTTGTGGACAATGCAATTTGAGGACAAAAAAGAATCTCCAGATGATCTGTGTGTTCTAAAAAAAGAGATGATTCTTTCTGACATTACTATGACTCATTCCTGCTTAACTTTTTGATTTGGTAGAGATTAATGTATTTGTAGATTTTGATTAATAAAACCTGACATGCAAAATTCCATGATGTATGTAATATTGTTGTAGCCATATTGGTCTCAGGATACTAGAGACACAAGTGGTGAGGTAATATCTTTTCTTCGACTAACGTCTTTTGGTGAGAGAGACAAGCAATCAAGTTTACACAGAACTCTTCTTTAGGTCTGGGAAATGCACTCAGAATGTCACAGCTAAATACAAGGTGGAACAGATTGTTTAGCATAAGTAAACACATTTCAAGGGACCATTTAAGGCGAAGTAGCCCTTTAACACCTCTTCTGTCACGGGGAGAGGAACAAATAAAAACTGGGGGTTAGTGGGTTATAGACCGTTATAATATGATTCTATAATTATTAAAAATACTACCTTCAGGCCTCAAGAGATCTGGCAGCTTTGTAGCCATGGGCAAATAGTAATGATTAATCAGCAGGTCTCTTGGTCATCAGACACAGTCCTGGTGATAGTCCCTAAACATCATAACCTGTCTATTTAGCTGGATACTTCTTTTTTGGAAAGGCTTCCTTGGTGCATGATAAAGCATCATTCTTCTCTTTCCAATATAAGGGAATTTCTCTAGTATCAAGGCACTGTCTTTTTTTGTCCTGCCCAGTTTTGAAATGGGCCTTCTTTGTCTCTGTCCTTATATACAATAGGATTATCACGTGCTTTAAATTATTGCTTTGCTGGATAGGCCTTGTCCTGGACAACAGAGCTTGCTATGCCTTGTATTCCTCCACCGCCTCTTGTGAGGCTATGGGTTAAAATAACAAAGACGAGCTGTGAATCTTACCTGACCTTTTAGCTTCTTAGTTAATCAGGCTCTGCTTAGCACAGGCAGCCTTCAGCCTTGGGTAGGGAAGAGAGCCTGCATGCCTGCAGCTCTGACATCTGACTCACTGCTTGAGTCTCTCCCAGTGTCTCTCCCTTTCCAGTTTCAGAGCTGCTTTTCAACCAAACCAAATCCCTTTGTATCGTCTTTCCCACCTCAAGAATCCCCTTCCCATATCCCAAGCAGAGGGTGTCTCTGCCAGCTGGGCTGGAGATGGGACTTTACAGTCCCTATCACTTTTATGGTTGGTGAAGTATTGGGTGGTTGAGTTAATTCAGATAATTGTCTCTTTTCCTGATCTCCTGGATGGAGAATTCTGGGCAGAGTTAACCCTTTGACTCCATGTAGCCCACAATACAAAAGTAGGTGGGTAAACTGAGTCACATACTCGTATCTCCTACCCTGATTAAACTGCTACTGGCTTCCTTTCTCCATTGGCCTATCTTAATACAACCCTGATATCAGCTTGCTTGTAGGTTACTCTCCCTGCACATCACTGAGTTTTTGTTTTTTTTAACTCCCACCAGTGTTAGTCACTCAGCTCTAGTTCAGATACCGAATTCAGTCAGTCCTAACTCCAGGTCCGGTGCCTTTTTAATAAGAACTTGCTCTGGTTCTCTGTTGCTGTTGGCTTCCTGGCTAGAGATGGAATATTGTGTACAAGATTAGGATCCATTGAAATTTTATTGTTTTGGATGTAAATTAGGATTTGTTTCCTTACTCTAATTCCTTTCTAAATGACACTCCACTGCTACAAATATTTTAGGATTATTTGCCATTGATCTTCACTGTGGGTCCCAAAACAGTTACAGAGAAGACACCATATTAACCTTGAACAGAGAGATATCCAGAGCTGCTGTGCTCAAAGGGGTTCATTCTGGGACGTTGTGGGGAGGCAGTGTTTTTATTGCTCCAGTCCCACAAAGCAAGGGATGCTTTAAGTACCATGGGGAGCTCCACAGGATCTTCAGTGAAGGAAGCTGCAGAGAGAGATTGCATCAACTCAGTGTATGTCCTACCTAGTCTGATCTAGCTAAGCCACCTCCCTTGCCAATACCACCTACAATTTGGACAACACTATTTTACATCTGATACTCGGAAGACACAAGCTCAAGAGGTGGGGAGGTTATGGCAAAAATGATGGTTAGGATAGTCTGATTTTAGTCTTTCACCAATGTTCTAGGTCCTATCTTTCCTACTTTGAGACATTGCAGGCAGTAATACTCAGGTGAAGTTGAGGAGAAGATACTTTCAGAGGCATGAAGTGAAAAACAGAGGCTTTTATCAAGGGGAAAATAATGGCAACTTTGCTGTACTGTTGTAATCTAAAAACAAAAGAAGGCATCAGCATGGAATTGAGCCAACTGGTGTACTACCAGTTGTAGTTCTTTCAGTAAATAAGTGCTGAATGAGCTTTAAATAGAACAGCTTTATTCTCAGCATGATATTTTTTAAAAGCTTAGAAAAATGAAAAGCTTTAGATTCTGCTTTTGAAAATAGCTTTGCAATTATTTTGTGCTTCATGGATCATTGTAAATTGCTTTTTAAATTAAACACAGAAAAATCTGTCTTTAAATATCTAAAATTGCATTGGGGTAGCTGTGTCAGAGGACATACATAGAAAGCAGACAATAAATGAGCAGATGTGGAAAAAAATCAAATGCAGCACCCAAATTTATGCACATTTCTAACATTGTTAGAAAATACAGCTCTTATCTGCAATGAGTAACCATGGCTACTATGTGATTATTATTTTCAATACAGAATTATATACAAGTACAAGAGAGTGGTCCCATCTCAGCTCATACCATATGTATTTGGCTGATAAGGATTATAGTCAATGAACATGATTATCAGTATGGCACATTTGCCTTTTTAAAATAGGTTCAGATTTACATCTTCATGCCTCTGTTACTGTTATAGAGGGGAAATGTTACTGTATTTACTTAAATACTGTTAAATGAGTCATGGCTGTCTCCTTTTGTGTGTGCTTGTAAATGTGTGCATGCACTCTCTTGCGTCTCATGAGTTGGTACTAACCTAGTTGTTCCCATTTGGCATACTCGACAAAAAACACAAACTTTTGAAAATAAGTATATTATTTTAAAAAGACTATAATAGTTGATAGCTACATTTTGATAGTCAAATATTTATTCCATGAAGTTTTATTCTTAAATTAAAAAATTGTAGTGTTTGTTTATTCCTTCATTTGGATTTGATTCTTTCTCCACTAAAGTTGCTGGACATTTCCCCCTTGACTTTAATGGGAGCAGGTTATAGACCATGAATTCCTAGCCACTGAAGTATGGGTTTTATAGTTCTCCTGTTGATTAATACCATATATTGATTTCTGAAATCAGGCATATGGAAAGTTGAAAAATGCAGAGGTTCTGAGAAATTAAGAAATTGAATTATGTCTTTTGGATTAAAAACAGTAAATGAAATAAAATAAATAGTTTTTGGAGATTAAAAATCTTAAAAAAAAAAAAAGAAACAAATAACCTTTCAAGTTGCTTGACTTTATGTAAACTGGATAATTTTATGGAGATGATAAATTAGTGTATGTGCATCGTCATTTGTATCTAAAATGCGTACATGTTCCATCATGTTGTTAGTGTCCACACAAATTTTAAATAAAAATCTGTGTGGTTCCAGCAGCTCCTCATTGCTTGCAGTGGGGCAGTTGCTTTTATGGGGTTTTTTTGGGTGGGGACGGGGGTGGATGGACAAATTGATGGGGATGTCTGGCGCTCTGGCAGTACCGTTGTTGTCAGTGCAAAGCCTTAATGGCCGATTCAAAGCCTTCCATTTGCAAGCTGGCTGACAACCAACAATAACATTTTGAGCAAATGGACTTCTAATGACCATTGGCACATTAGCAGCAGCAAACAGAGTAGCTATAATGGCTGTTACATTGAGAGAATGGTTAAAACTGAGGTTTGCAGGGTTTAAGCCTAACTTGAAAACTGGGGTTGAAGTGAGAATGGAAATCATGTATGTTTGTAGTTTAATGATGCAGTCCCCAGTTACAAATGATCACGTTTATATGAATATTACTTTTACCTGCTTATGAAATTATCTGAATTTATCATCACTAACCTTTCCATTTATATTCGTTGTATGTGTTCCTTGTAACAATAATAAGTAAAGTACTTTCAGAGAGATGCATAGCTTTTAAGTCACTTGTGTCTTTTAAAAATCTTTTACAATTGCTGTTTGCAGATAATATTCAACTAATGATATATGCTATGTTTTCAATGAACAAATGCCCTGGTAACGTTAGTAAGGCAAACAATAAAATTGTGGAGATTGTAATGGAACCACTGAATGTCAGAGTATAGAAAGTGTGGGAATTGGTTTAATAAGTTCATCTGAACATTTGATGGCTAATTTGGTAACTAAGTGTCCACCACAACTAGATTTTTTTATCTATGTATATATTCAGTATTTTTTAGTGTGCAGTCAGCTCATCCCAAGTGTCTCTTTAAAATCCGTGACCAAGAGCTTCCCAGCCTTGGGGGGCAGCTGTCTCCTCTTCCTCAGCCATTGGGTTCTGCTCTTCACCTCCTGTTGCAATATACAATGGAAAGCATTTGGGGCTCTTTCAGAGTAAAAGGTGCAATTGATAAATAAAGAATTATTTTCAGAAGATAGTTTTTCCCAATAAGGGGCATAATAGTGTAGTAGTATGTCGATGTACAGGGTAACGTCTAGGAACATAGAGAACTCTGCTTTCAGGAACCACTTGATGAGAGAGGACTGTATATGTGGAGGAAGGAATAAAGCCTGAATATTGCACAGCCTTGGCTTTTTCTTCTCATGCTTGAACACTCCTGTTATTCTTTTCTCCTCCTCTGCCTGCCTGCCTTCCAGACCTCCTTTTATTGAAAGAAAAAATATAGATGTTTACTGAAATCTTTTCAAAAATAATTCCTGTATCACTTGTTTATGATCTTGTTTTCTCTCAGTGTACTCCTCAACCAGACCTATCTACATCATAAGGCTCACTTCTCAATCTCTACTTCAAATCTGAGATATCTTACCCCTGTTCCCCTTCCTATACTCTTTAACAGTCCCCAAGCCACCTTCTCTCTCTCTCTCTCTTTCTCTCTCCCTCCACCCCCCTAGATGCAGGTTTCTAGCCAGCTTTCTTCTTTTCTGCTGCAGGCTTTTCTCCAGTTTGCTTTCTTTTACAGGATTAATTTCCCATTCCAGCAGCTCATTGTTTTACATCAGAAGTGTTTTCATGAATGCATGTAATGTTGTTTCTGGCTGATACTGCCTCAGCTTGCCCTTCTTTATTCCCCTTAGTCTGGGGCTTACAAGGTCCAGCCTCTCCATACACCCTTGTTCTCTTTTCCCCCCAGTGATATAAAATATAAAGATGTAACAGTGAGGGGTTATTTCTAGGGGAGGACAAATTCACTTTGCCTAATTTTGAAATTACTCAAACATCATGGGCTTGAAAACTTTACAGGCTTTCACTCTGCAAAGGAGCGTCTGTGAAAATAACAGGAGACAGCAAATCCAATAGAAAAATAGGGCAGAGTGAGGAAACAGATTGAGGGGAAATGTGAGACGCAAAACAAAAATCAGCCATGAGCACCAAGGAGGGGAGCAAAATTTTAGTGATAGCTGCCTAGTTTTTATAGGGTGGTTCTTCCAGGTCTAATTTATAGCACAATATTAAGCATTATGTTAAAAAAAATAAAAATGGAGTCACCCCAGGGGGTAGCAGGGATAGGACTGTCTTCAATTACTTGGAAAAAATGGTTTTCAAATTGGAACTCTTTTTGGATCTTAAAAAATGGCCTTTGAGGTTCATGAAACCTCAGACTCCTTGTGGCTTGCCTACTTCTAGTAATTTGAATGCTAGATGGTTAAAATTGGGCTTCCTTGCCTCTGTTCACATTCCAGATCCTCCAGTCTTTCTGGGTTCTCTATGTCCTAGTGCTCTCAACCTTTCCCTAGTGCACCACAATTCAACTCTTGTGTTTATGTTCCTCGCTTGTCCCTCTGTGGCCACTCATTACAGTACCTACTGTCACAGATAATTATGGTCAATGCTGTCTTTGTGTGCTACTTATTACACCTAAAATTTCCATAATTGCTTCAGGCTGCCCCTTATAGATGATTGTCACTTAGATTCCCTCACCCATCTCAATCAAAGTCAAAGGGATAGCATCAAAATATTTCTTTCCTCTAGGAAATTTCCAAGTCTCTTAAAATGTATTCCTGCCATTCATGCTTGCTCTAAGTCCTGGAAAAAGGCTGTCTGTAAACCAAGTCAAGGCCATATAGTAATTGTCTGGAAGGCAAGCCAATTATAGATATGTTTCAATATCAAGAAAAAATTGTGTTAAATAATGGAAATGTCCCAAATTCTGAAGCTGTTGAAATTGTCTTAGCCTTAATATCTATAAATCCTGAATTTAATAAGCCACCACAATGTTATGAAAGTGTTCTATGGAAGAAAAGTCTGTGGTGGATAATACAGAGCATTCTCCATAAGTTAAGGTCAGTAAAGTTGTTACTATGATCTACAAATGGTTTTTGGCATACGTCTCTTAACATGTAGCTCCTAACTCTCACCAGCAGCTACGGGTAGATGAGAGAGACACATCTGAAAAGAATAATCAGAAAATTATTAAATTATTTACCTGGTTTTGGACATGAGAACACAGATGGTACATAGCAAGATGGACAAATAAGAAATAGGGATATGCATGAAGTGTACAGTTTGAGTTTAAACTATCCCTCTCTCTATTACCTGTGACTAGAACCTTCCTGCCCAAGCTATTGTTTCAAAAGTTCCTTCTTTCTTTTCTTTGACTCACTGTCAGTTTGCATCCCTTCCCTGGCACCCTTACTTTTATAATAAGTTACGGGTGAGTGATACTGTGAAATCTTCACATATATGAAAAATTGCTGTGATGTAGTTTTTTTTTTTTTTTTTTTTTTTTTTTGCTTTGTTTTGTTTTACTGCCGTGGAAAAAGAATGTTTGAAATGAAAACTTCACTTTTTTTTTTTTTTTTTTTTTTGAGAGTCTGCTGACAACACATTTTGTTGTTTTTCAGCTCTGGTTCAGGATATCGATCCTTCAGTTGTGCTGTTTCAAATTTTATAGCATTAAACTTAATTTATAAATTGCTCAGATGCCATTTTTGTTAACAAACCTAGTCTAAATCTGTGCAACTATGTCTGAAATCTAGTGCTTCAGAAAACATTCTACGGAGTTGGCTTTCAGATGCTTCCTAGCCAATGTTTAGGCCAAAAAAAGTCTAAAGCAAAAAATAAATAACACAATATGTTAACTTCTCTGCCAGCTTGCTATTTCAAAACAGCTTTGAAGCAGCTGGGATATGTAAGTTTAATGAACAGCTTCTGAGCATGCATAGTACTTACTTTCAATAATCATTCTGTTTTAATGTTAATTCTCTGTTAAATATGTTGAATCCTTACAAAGAAATCACTATTGCAACTGGTATAGGTACTGGAAAATAACCTTATCACATCAAAACAAAACAAAATTATGTCACTTTAACCATGTGGACATATTACAATTTGTAAAAAGAAGCAAAATTGGGCTGCTATATGTTAATGTATTTTTGGACTCAAAGCCAACATGTCAAGGCTGTTGAAACATCATGCCACCCAGTCTTGTTTGTACTCAAGAAGTATGTGTTTTACTTGGACACAACAGGGTTGTGTGATACAGATCTGAAAAGTTTCAAAGGGTTGGTTCTTAAGTTTATCTGAACCACTAACTTTTGAGCCGCCTATTGGATGAAACTGAGGGGAAGAATCTAGTAGAGAATTTTTGTCACATGGGCCTTAGAAGACTCTGAAAGGTTGCATGGCATTTGGAGGTAGAGCTGGAGATGGACAGGTCATTGGCGGGGAGTTGTATAAGGTTGTGAAGTGAAGGAAGCTGTCTCCAGAAGTGTTTATTGCCCAGGAGAGTCCTGAAGTGAGGTTCCACCTGGAAGGGGTACTAAGTGTGTCTTGCTAGTTTCTTTTAAGAGCCTCCAAAGCCACAGACTTCTCTTAAACAGAGGGAGAAAGAGGGAATGTTGTGTTTTGGGTGAGCATGGAAATCCTCATGGAAAGAGAGAAGATGCTGTAATGTCTGGTTTAGGAATGTGTTGACTGAGTTTATTAACAAGACGTTAATGAAATCCGGGTAACTTGCTGACAGCAAAAGAGAATGGATGGTGTTGCTGTAGACCTATATGTCTTCTGGTCCCTCAGTGTGTAATCTTAAACTGTGGTTCACACTTATGAGTCTGTGAGCTTTCAGTGAACCAACTTCACTTCTGTCAGTGTAATTAATTTTTTAATTATATATTACTAACTCTTACATTTTGTGGCCTTAAGCTTGTGTTTGAATTTCTGCATCCATAAAACCTGTTATTGTTTCTGATTGTCCATTATATACAGATTTTGCATCCTGAAATTAGGGTTATTACAGTGGAAAAAGGGATTGGTAACTTGGATTGGCTTTAAAACAGTAGTACTTTTAAAAATATAACGGGGATTAATTTCAATTGCCTATAGTTCTGCACTTTGAACACTATACTTAAATCTTACCATTTTACCCCCAAATCCCTCTTTTTTTGAAGATCTAGTGTGAGGCAAGAGAGGATTGGTAGCTGGTTCTAGGACTCTTCTGGAATTCTAGAACCTGTCTTTAGCTGTCTCCCAGAGTGCAGGGCACCCCTCTGATAAGGAGGTCCGGGGACATAGAATGATTCTCCCTACACACTTCAAATCTCTGAAGCTCTGGCGCTGTTGCATCAGAAGTGTTTCCATGTTCTCTGAAGCTCAACTAACTGGAAAACACAAGAATGCTGGGAAATTTTTAACTGAATAGCAGCTCAAAAGTTAGTAGATTTATGGTCTGCCATGTTGATTTTTAAAGGTAGAGGGGAGGGAACCATGTTGGGAAAGGGTAGGATTTGTCTGAATGTTTTTATTTCAACTAGCATGTTGAGGGTTTCTCCATCAATATCATAGGTATAATATAGTACTACTACATATTGAAGCCTAGTTGTATGACATTGCAGTTGAAGATGACAGGTAATAGAGATTTGCATTTCTTCAGCTTCAGTTTGCCAAGGAAGAGAAATTTATAAAGACATCTTGGCAAACACTGGCTACTCAAATGCATTGTGATATCATTGTACCATAATTACATAGATCACTTTAGCTAAATTATTTTTAAAATGTTTCAGTCACAAAATGTTCTTCAAAAAAGGACATGTTGACTTACGAGAATGCCTTTTTAAAAAAAGTAGGGAATTATTATGGCAACAGGACATAGACCAATTGCAGCAGAAGTCTGAGGGTACAGCACATAATTGATGTCTGATTTCTCTGATCATTATAGATATTTTCTGCAGGAGGGTGAAATAATGTGCTTTATATATAAAGTATCTGCGTGCGCGCACACAATTTTTAGCTATAGAAGCTTAAAATGCATTGGAAATTCTACATAAACTATACGAACAAGATATCTACTATATAATGTTGATCAATGACTATTTTTAATAAACTAAAATACTATAGTGACAGTTCTGTTTAATTAAGTGATAGCAATTGCTATAGTGATCATAGTTGTGACACTGTGAAAAACTGAATTTGAGTAACCAATTTGCTACTTCACTTGTCTGGACTATGAACCTTTTTATATTGTGGGAACTCATTTGTATGTTATACAAATATAGTGCAAAACTTCTAATATAATTACAAGTTACATTTTTATATACACCTCTACCTCGATATAACGCTGTCCTCGGGAGCCAAAAAATCTTACTGCGTTATAGGTGAAACCGCGTTATATCGAACTTGCTTTGATCCACCGGAGTGTGCAGCCCCGCCCCCTTCCAGAGCACTGCTTTACCGCGTTATATCCGAATTTGTGTTATATCGGGTCGCGTTATATTGAGGTAGAGGTGTATTTTAAAATACCAATTTGCTGTTTATATAAACTATATATTAGGTACTATACATATTCCAAGGCAATTCCGCTCTTAATAAAGTTAATAAAAAGGTTATGAAGATATTTTCATGTGATGGGCTAAAAACCTCAACTTTTTTTTACCTTGAAAAAATATTTTGCATTACTTGTTACTAATGATCCTAGGTCTGAGTCCTGAAAAGACTTAAGCACCTGCAGAAGTCCCATTGATTCAAGTAGACTTCTTGCTTTCATAAAGTTAAGCACATGCTTAAGTCTTTGCAAGATGAGGGCATCAATTAATACATAGAACTTAATATTAATACAAGGTAAGTGTTTGCATAGAGGGAAGAAATAATCCACAATTCTAGATTTTTTTTTGAGAAGTAACATGGTCTTGGAAAATTAACATTGAACTGGGAGCCAGAAATTCCTGAATGTGAATCTTGGCTGTCACTGACTCAGTGTTTGGCTTTGTGCAAGTCACACAGGGCCCAACGGTTGCAATCCTTATCTACCAGAAACTTCCATTTGACTTCAATCAATGGCATTTAAAGTGCACAAGGAATACAGACACAGGCTCTTAATTTCTTCATCAGTTTCCTACAGCACTGCAGTGTAGTGAGGACGGAGTTATTTTTTTGTACCGGGATTTAAAATTACAAAGTACTACATTATACAAGTGCCAAGTATTATTGTTACTAATCATTAAAATGGACATTTGATGAAAACAGGATAAGAAAATTTAAATAAGTGGGTTTTCTTTTGTACACAAACATGCAGAAAATAAATATTGCATAATCTAATGAAGCTAATTATAAATAGTGTTCAGATTATTTGTATTCAACTTGACTGGAGAAGTTATTATGAATCAACTTTTTCTAGCCACACTCAAAGAAATGAAGTTGTGAGAAAACATAACTGGTAGATAGTCCTCGGGGGGAAATGATCACATACTTGTTCTAACCACTATTTCCACGCGTGTGTTTTATTGCCTTCAGATATGTTTTTTACTAACCAAAATTGTCAGTGACAGTAATGTAAATTGACAGCATGCTACAGTATACCCTGTAGTTAGTGAGATGATAATGAAGATAATATATCTACATGTTTTCATTGTATAATAAAATAAAATAGTGTATTATTGTTCATGTTTTAATGGTAAATACTGCTTTATAGAATACGTTTAACACCCAATCCAGTGTCCGCAGCTGCCACTGACTTCACTGGGATGCTGTGAGTATGTCTACAGAGCAGCTGGCAGTGAGCCTTCCAGCCTGGATAGCCAGACTTGCACTAGCGGGGTTCAAGCTAGCCTACTAAAAATAGCAGCGTGGACATTGCCGTGTCAGCGGAGGCTTGGGATAGCTACCTGAGCTCAGACCCATCCTACCCTCTGTCTACCCAGGCTACGGACTCACTCCCAGCTGCACTGTAGAGATACCCTATGGTTCGCAGCATCTTGCAGTATTGGGTCCTTAAAAGAGGGGCCTCTATTTTATTAGCTCTCTTTATTCATACGTTGCATAAATAAGTGGGCCTGATCATGCTCAGTTTTGCCTTGTCCTTGTTCCACCAATGCACTAGCCAGTGTAGCTGCATTGGTGTGCCAGGAACATACATCTCCCTGGTCACAGACCCAGTACAATTTACACACTCTGTAGAGCAGCCGGGGAGCTTTGGATTCACAATTTCCCACTTGATCTGCTCCAGAGGCAGCACAACATTAAATTGCCCCCTTCTTGTGACTTATCACAAAGCTGTGATTCAGCTCCAGTATAAATTACTGAATGTGAGTACTGCTCTCCAGATGCTAGACCCACAAGAAAGGACCTTGCCAAAAGACCTTGGCAGATCTCTTGGTTACAGTCTGCTTAGCTGCTTTTTACATCTGGGCATTTTAGCAGTTGATGACGCTGTAAGGCACTGAACAGTTCTCACTGTCATAGTCTATGGGAATATAAATAATAGCCTCTTAAGGGTAATGAAGTGGATTTTGTGTACATGTTTGTTTTTAATATTGTTTTTCCAAAGTTGTGGGTTTGCCTACTCCCCTTCTCCAGGTTAAATAGCCGTTCTGCTGAATGCACCACACTCAGGAGCACAAATTTCATATCCTTGTTTCCATATCGTGTTAAACCAGGCAGGCAGGACTCATACAACCAGAGGAGGAGAAAAGAAGGTAATTGGTTCACAGGTTATTTCCACTTCCGTTCCTGAGGAGGGAAGTATAGTCTTGTAATGAAACATCGTTGGGAATCAGGAGGTTTGGGTTCTACTGTTCTATTCCCAGCTCTCTCTGCCTTCTCCCTTTCAGACACAAATATACATGGATGTATTGTAGCAGTGTTGGTTTAATGAAGCCTTCAGTAAACAGTTTTATTTGCTGAAGCAGTAAAGTACTTTAAAAATTAGGCTGCAAGATAAAGCTGTTAGATATTTACTTGTGAACTTGTAGTACTGAAAGGGAAAAAGGGGAAGACAGAGTAGCAATATGAGAAGTAAAGAGAGCGAGCATTTGACATGGCTTGTTTTGAGAAAAATTAGATAGTGTAATACCAAATTACTAAATGTGAAACAAGAGCCAAGGATGAATTGGAAATGCTGACTTGATGGCACAACGAGACTATACAGTACTAGTTTGTTTTATAAATTGTGCTTAGAAATATGCAAGTGAAATATGAGGGAGAAGTTGCATGCAATTACATATTAAAATTTGTTTATGAATATAGATGATTTCCCTTAGTGTGACATATCTTTGCCCTCTAGTGGACAGGAAACATGTGGCATGACTTCATGTTCTTGCTCTAATTGAGAAGATGAATTTGTTCCATAATGACTTCTAGATAAATTTGTGAACAAAACTATTTGTTAAAAAGAGACTAAATTAATAAAAACATAAGCTATTTATTCAAACCATTTCTAAATTAGAGACTTCCATGTTCTAATGGTGGTTTAAACTCTATTTAAAATTAGTTGTCTGTATTATTCAGTATTGTATTGAAACATACTGAGCTTAATCTTCAGCTGTGCCCAGTAAACATTAGGCACAGCTGAGGCAGGAAGCTGCAAAGGAACTGTTTGTGGCTTCTTGGTTCTCAGGATGATTCAATGCCACCCCCATCCGCAACCTAGTGTAGAACATCATTGGGACTGCTACAAAATATACCAACTTGTAATGCCCCCAGGAGCTGTTACACCAGATGGGGATCATTGGTACATAGCGTGCTCGGAGGGTGGATTGAGTGGGAGTGGCAGACAGGAAATTTTGTTAGTTGTATGCCAACCAAGGATTTCCCCACATTGAGACAATCCTCAGCTGCCCCTTTTTAACAGCCAGTACAGAAGCATGATTAACAAATCAGTGCAGATGTGTCCACCTGGGGTATCAGCTGTTCATTGTGGTGACCTACAGCACAATCATGTGGCTTTATAACAGAATGGATAAAAATCTCGGATTAAAAAAAATTGATTTTTTAAATTGTAAATTAATTCATAAAAAGCTTTTCTTTTAAAAAAATAAACCTGTTTAAAATGAAATCTGAATTTAATACAAAATATCTTAAGGCCTTTATTTATTATAATCTCTTAAAACATTTAAATAAAAAATAAATATGCTGAATACCTGAACCTCTATCACAAACTTTGAGATAAAGGCTACTTTTTTTATATACAGATTGAATCAGGGGAGAAAATCTAATTTTTGAGGTCAAGCTTTATAAATATGGCCCAACAGGTCATGTACTGTAATAATAAATAATGGAGATATCCTATCTCCTAGAACTGGAAGGGACCTTGAAAGGTCGAGTCCAGCCCCCTGCCTTCACTAGGCAGGACCAAGTACTGATTTTGCCCCAGATCCCTTGGTGGCCCCCTCAAGGATTGAACTCACAACCCTGGGTTTAACAGGCCAATGCTCAAACCACTGAGCAATCCCTATTAAGGTCTTGTTTTGTTTTAATAAAAATCAATGTCATATGCTGTTGTGTGTTTAATTAAATTCCAGTTACCTTCCTAATGCACGTGACACAAGTCATGAGCAAAAAGTAAAGTATCTAGTAAATAAGCAGTATATCCTTCATCATTTTCTAACTTATTTAAAATGTATAATAAGAATCTGAAAACATTAAGCTATGTAATTGCTTAAATTAATGTATGTGATTATAGTGTACCCTCCTAGGTAGCAAAAGGATGTACCAAATATAGAGTAAAGGCTCTATTTAGTTTTAAGTCAACATGTTTTAATGTTTATATAGAACAATAAAGAATGCATCTTTCTTTAGAAAATATCTGACGTACAAATGGCAAAGTTAATTAAAATTTATTTAAATTGAGGCTTTCCACTTGGTGATTTAAATCGGTCCACACTGTTATATAACCTACATTTTATCCCTGCCACCAGCCTACTAACTCACCCTGTTCTTGCATGGCTGGATAACAATCACTGGCTTACACTTAGGGATGAAAGTTCCCTGGGTTTGCCTTTGCTGAGTGGACACAAATTGGGCCTCTTCTGCTATCCATGACTGTATCAGTACTACTTGTTTGTATTATACCAGTGATGCTATGACTACAGCTTGCCCTTTGTTCCCTCGCAGCTGTCTATTACATGTAGAGGAACATTTTAATTGAAGTTTACACACTAGAAACCAAATTGCGGTCCATCCTATTTATGCTTCTTTAACTACATGTATATGATAAAAATATGAAAAGGTTTCTTCTTCGAGTGATTGCTCATATCGATGCCAATTAGGTGTGTGCATGCCACATGCACAGTGTTCGGAAAGTTTTTCCCCTAGCAGCACCCGTCGGGTCCTCTGTGGAGCCCCCTGGAGTGGCGTCTCCATAGCGCTCTATATATGACCCTGCCAACCTGGCGCCTCCTCAGTTCCTTCTTACTGCCAGTGACTGCCACTGGAACTGTGGCATCTTGCTCAGCAAGCTCTCCACGTTTCCCTAGCATCTATCTACTTTAGTGTTTGTTTTCCTTAGTTACTTTAGTTATTAGTATAGTGTAATAGTTCACTGTTGGGAGTGGGGGGTTCCCCTCCAACTCGACCGCGCTCTCCCTGGGGACTCAGGGAATGCCTAAGTCCCAGGGGTTCAAACCCTGCAAGTCTTGCAACAAGCCTATGCCAATGGGCGACCCCCATGACGCTTGCCTAAAGTGTCTGGGGGAAACACATTAGGATAAGTGCAGGATTTGCAAAGGGTTTTGACAGAGAATGGAGGAGGAGTGGAACTTTAGACTGAAGCAGCTCCTCATGGAGGCAGCACTTAGACCGCATGACAGCATCGGTGTGGCAGGACCTGGCACCGAGTGCATCAGTGCGTAGTGCTCCGGCAGCAGTGGAGATGGCACCGCGGAACAATTCTGGATGAGACCCATGGCACCGCTGCCAGGGCCGACTCCAGGGTTTTTGCCGCCCCAAGCGGCGCAAAAAAAAAAAAAAGGCACGATCGCCATCGCGATATTCGGCGGGAGGTCCTTCGCTCCGAGCGGGAGTGAGGGACCGTCCGCCGAATAGCTGGATGTGTCGCCCCTCTCCGGAGCCGCCGCCCCAAGCACCTGCTTGGCAAGCTGGTGCCTGGAGCCGGCCCTGACCGCTGCTCTCCTATGCAGAGGATGACTCGGCACCGGTCCCATTCCCCGGGTCAGAAGCGGCACCGGAAACAAGGGAGGAGTGGTTCCCTGACTTCGGGACCCAACCCCGCGGAACCGGCCAATGGGGCACGTCCCAGGGAGGAGCCCCCAGTTCCGAAAACTTCAGAGCTGGCATCGTCGACTTCGGTCCTGCAAGGGGGGACATTAAGTCCGGTGCAATTGGATTCACCATGTCAGGCGGTGGAGGAGGTACAACTGCCTTCCACCCCAGACACGTTTGAGGCCGAGAGAGACCTCATAGACATGATGGCACCGCAGTCCCTGGCCCTTTGTGCCAAGCCCCCAATGCCCAGCATGCGGCACCATCCCGTGGAAAGCCTGCAATGCTGCACCCCTCAGTGCCACCTGAGACAAGATACCGCTTGGAGTCCCGGCGCCAATCACACTCACAGCACCGATCAGATTCACAGCGCCAGTTTGACTTGCAGCACCACTCCAGGTCCCGCCAGCGCTACTGTTCGTGGCGTTGATCGCCATCGCACAGTAGGTTCCCGTCTCGGCGCAGTCCGTCATGGCACCGTTCAGGGTCATTGAGCAGACCCCGGTCCAAGCACCGTTCTAGGTCACAGCACCGCTCCCCGGCCCAACAGCGCTTGGCACTGCCCTGGCCCTTGCGGTCTAGGTCAACATCTTCGGGCTTGGAGACTGGGTCTAAAGTTTCAGAGCAGGCCTGATGCAAGGCGGCACGGGGCAAACCAGATGGGTGTGGCATCATAGCCCGCACATTGGCAGGGGCCAGAGCAGTGGCCATTTTGGACCTCTTGGGCATATCACCAGGCCTAGGGCACCAAGTCCAGGGGCTCCAATCAGTGGCTTCCGAGGCGAGGGCGCTGGAGGCAGCGGCCAGCCGTCCCACCCCAAGGGGTGCGGAGCAGTTACCAGCCCTACCACCTGCCCCAGAACCCACCCCGTTCCTGACCCTGGGGTGGCTGACCCTGGATTAGAGGGAGGACAGGAGGTACCGGAGGACCAGAAAGGTCAGGAGGACCCACTTCCCCCTCTGGCCTCCTCGTCTTCCTCCCCGGATGAGGCTGTGGCGGGCACCTCCACCTCTGGGCCTCCCACTATAGATAGCCGTTCCCACCAGGAACTCCTACACAGGGTGGCATGAAAAATGAACCTGCAGGCTGAGGAGGTAGTAGAGTCCGAGGACCCTATGGTGGATATCCTGGCACCAGAGGGACCATCTAGGGTTGATCTACACTCATCAAAACTATCCAGGCCAATGCAAAGACCATTTATCAGACTCTGGCCTCCATCCCTCCCACTGCCAAGGGGGTGGAGAGGAAATATTTCATCCCCTCTAAAGGGTGCGAATACTTATTCACACACACACCCTGGTGGTCGCTGCAGTGAATGAGAAGAAGAGGACAGAAAGCCCCAGTGCCTTAGTCCAAGGATGCCAACCACGTGGATTTATTCGGACGCAAAGTATACTCCACAGGGGGCAATCAACAGCATTACAACTCAGCATTGCCAATCCTGAGTAGATACAACTTCAACTTCTGGAACTCGATGCTAAAGTTTAAGGAATTCTTACCAGCAGAGTCCAGGGAGGAGTTTGGGGCTATTGTCGAGGAAGGCAAGGCAGTGGCACAGACCTCTTTACAGGCCTCACTGAACGCTCAGACTCGGCGGTGCACATATTGTCCTCAGGAATCGTCATAAGGCATAGCTCATGGCCGCAGGCCTCAGGGCTTCCTCCCAAGGATCAACAAACCTTGATGGGGTGGGTCTGTTTGCTGAACAGACAGACTCTAAGCTGCATAGCCTAAAGGATTCCAGAGCTACAATGAAATCCTTGGGTATGGACACCCCAGTGAAAGCTTTTTAAGCCACAGCTACAGCAACGGCAGCCATATCCTCGTCGGCTGAGGCAGGATCCCTACAGACGCAGGAACAGAAATGGCAGGCGCAAACCCTCCCGTCCTTTGTCGGGCTCAAAGCAGTCATTTTGAAGGTGCACCCAAAGACGGTGCACCTGTCTCAGCACCGGATCCTTCCCTGTGTTTTCTGAACCACCTATCCCTCTTCTACCGTGCTTGATCCCATATAACATCGGATCTCTGGGTTCTTCGCATGGTAGAAGTGGGATATTGTCTCCAATTCCCACCTACCTTTCCCGTGCCTCTTCAGGGACCCTTCTCATGAGCAATTCCTTGTCCAGGATGTGCAGTTGCTCCTCACAATAGGAGCAGTGGAGGAGGTTCCTCAGGAGTTATGGGGAAAGGGATTCTACTCCCGCTATTTCCTAATCCCCACGGCAAAGGGGGGTCTCCAACCCAGAGACCTGCAAGGACTCAATTAATTCATGGTGACGTTGAAGTTCCGTATGGTCCCCCTGAGCAGGGTTATCCCTTCCCTAGGAGACTGGTACACACCCTCAACATGACGTGTACTTTCACATAGCCATTTGCCCCGCACACAGGCGATTTCTAAGGTTTGTGGTCGACCAAAACCACTATCAGTTCACGGTCCTCCTGTTTGGTCTATCGACAGGCCCCCGAGTTTTCACCAAGTGCATGTCAGTCGTAGCAGCCTTCCTTCGCAAGAGACAGGTGCAGGTATACCCCTATCTCGATGACTGGCTGCTCAGGGGGCGCACCAGGGAGCAGGTGGAATCTCAGGTCCGGTTTGTCAGATCCACTTTCGAGAGACTGGGCCTCCTCCTCATCATGAACAAGTCAATTTTGTCTCCGACCCAGAGAATAGAGTTCATCGGAGCAGTGCTGGACTTGATGCAGGCAAGAGTGTTTTTCCGGAGACACGATTCCAAGCCATGACAGACACCATTCAAGGCCTCAGGCGATTCCTGACCACTACAGCAAGGGATTGCCTATGTCTCCTCAGCCACATGGCAACTTGCACTTATGAGGTCCGGCATGCCAGTCTGAGGCTCAGACCCCTGCAGGTGTGGCTTGCGTTGGCCTATCGCCTGGGACGCGACAACCTGGACTTAGTAGTGACGGTACCAGAGCACATACTCGAGTCCTTCCAATGGTGGCTCAACTCTTGGATGGTGTGCGAAGGAGTCCCCTTCCACAGTTCACAGCCCTCCTTGTCCCAGGTAATGGATGCGTCAGCTCTGGGTTGGGGTGCACATTTGGGACATCTACATGTCTCATCCCTATGGTCTCAGGATGAACTCTCCCTTCATATCAACATCAAGTTACTCAGGGCGGTATGCCTAGCATGCCAAACTTTTCAGGCCTGGCTGCCAGGCCAGTGCATGGCAGTGAGGACGGACAACATCACTGCCATGTTTTACATCAACAAGCAAGGTGAAGCCTATTCCTCGCCCCTGTGTCGAGAAGCCCTCAGGCTCTGGGAGTTCTGCATAGCCCACTCCATTCACCTGGAAGTGTCCTATCTCCCAAGAGTGCAAAACGAGCTGGCTGACCACCTCAGCAGGTCCTTCCGCAATCACGAGTGGTCCATCCGGCCGGACGTCATACAATCCATCTTCCAAAGGTGGGGGTTTCCCCAGGTCGAGCTGTTTGCCACCCACAGCAACAGAAAGTGCCCGATGTTCTACTCCTTACAGAATCACAGCCCAGGCTTGGTCAGGGACAAGTTTCTGCTACCCTGGGGAGGCTGCCTGTTGTACGCCTTTCCCCCATTACTTCTGTTGCACAAGGTTCTTCTCAAGGTCCACAGGGACAAGAGCAGAGGTAAACCTGGTGACCCCAGTGTGGCCTCGACAACACTGGTACACCACGCTCTTGAAACTGTCAATGGTTTCCCCAATTGTGTTGCCACTCCACCCTGACCTGATCACTCAGGAACATGGTAGCCTGCTCCACCCAGACCTCAAATCTCTCCATCTCACGGCTTGGAAACTTCATGGTTAAACCCCATGGAACTTCTGTGCTCGGAACCTGTAAGGGAGGTCCTACTCGGCAGCAGGAAACCATCCATCAGGGCCACTTATCTAGCTAAGTGTAAAAGGTTCACTTGCTGATGTGCCCAGCATCACACACCTCCAATCCAGGTGCCCATACCACTCATCCTAGAGTACTTCTTACACCTAAAACAACAAGGCCTGGCAGCGTTGTCCATCAAGGTACACCTCGCTGCTATCTCGGCTTTCCACCCAGGAGTGTCTGGACGCGCCGTATTTGCCAACTCCATGGTGGGACGTTCTCTGAAGGGCCTGGAACACCTCCATCCCCAGGTTAGGCAGCCAGTTCCTGCATGGGACCTGAACTTGGTCCTCTCCAAACTAATGGAGCCCCTGTTTGAACCGTTAGCGACTTGCTCCCTCCTCTATCTATCGCACAAGGTAGCTCTTCTGGTTGCCATTACCTCAGCAAAGAGGGTGTCTGAGTTGAAGACCCTCAGCTCTGACCCACTTTACACGTCTTCCACAAGAAAAAGGTGCAACTTAGGCCTCACCTGGCCTTTCTTCCTAATGTTGTCACATTTTCATATGAGTCAAGACTATACCTGCCTGTTTTCTTTCCTAAGCCTCATGCCAGTAACCGCGAGCAGAGGCTGCACTCTCTGGATGTTCAGCAGGCACTAGCTTTCTACATTGAATGCACTAAGCTGTTCAGAAAGTATATATTCCTGGATCATGCCTTGCATCCGCACATGCTACGAGTTGGCCAAAATCCCAGCCCCGACATTTACGGCACACTCCACAACAGCACAGGCCTCATCGGCGGCATTTCTGGCCCAAGTCCCGATCCAAGAAATCTGCAGGGTAGTGACTTGATCCACAGTGCATGCGTTCACCTCTCATTACGCCTTCGTCCAGCATGCCAGAGATGATGCAGCTTTCAGCAGAGCAGTGCTCCAATCAGCAATTCCATAACTCCAACACCACCGCCTACATAAGGCTTGGGAGTCACCTAATTGGAATCGATATGAGCAATCACTCGAAGAAGAAAGAACGGTTACTCACCTTCTTATCACTGTTGTTCTTTGAGATGTGTTGCTCATATCCATTCCAAACCCACCCGCCTCCCCTCTGTCGGAGTAGCTGGCAAGAAGGAACTGAGAGGTGCCAGGTCGGCAGGGTCATATAAAGAACGCTATGGAGGTGCCATTCCAGAGGGCTTCACAGTCGACCCGACGGGTGTTGCTAGGAGAAAAACTTTCTGACAACTGTGCACGCGGTGCGCGCACACCTAATTGGAATGGACATAAGCAACACATCTCGAAGAACAACAGTAACGAGAAGGTGAGTAACCGCTCTTTTTTTAGTTCTATAAACTGAAAAACAAAACATCTTTAACAAACATTTTTGTTTTACCAGGGTGTGTTGTTTACTACTTTAATAAAAGTGTACCTCTGGCATTTTGGTTTTCTGAATCATTCCACCTTCTTAGGGTCTTTCCTGAGTTATTTCCCAAGTTGACAAGAGATGGTGGTCTGCAAATTCCATCCAGAGTATGTCTGCTTTTAAGTCCTTCCAAGTATAAATAGTAATTGCAGCTGAGCTGGGAAATGTGCATTTCAGCACCGGAACAAGGGTCTAGATGGCCTAAGGACTTTGTGCTTGAACACAGAGCTATTAGGTCATTGGTTGAAATTCATGCCAAGTCAGTGGCATGAATTTATATGACAGCTGTTTTGTAAGCCACATGAAATGAGCTGGTTGTCTCAGTACAGATCCTAGTGAACAAGTGTTCACATATATAGGTATATAAAATCAAAGTTTGGCACCCTTGTTGGCAGCTTCAGTAGTGAGGCCAAGGATTTGACTGAGTAGAGAGACTGACTTATTCTTTCATCTTCAGGAGAGTTAAGGACTGATATTCATTGGCAGGGCAGTGTAGAGAAGTTTGTGCTCCCACTCCTCATGCTGTATGTTCTTCAGTTCAGCACTTTTTTTTTTTTCAAGATTGCTAAAATTAAAATCCAAACTAAAGTATTGGAACAAAGTGTCTATTTAATTAGAATTGACAGTGCGACTCTTCCGGAGCCAGGAGGTCAAATGTCTTATATTAGAAATAGTCTGCAGAATCTGGAGATGAATGAAAGAATTTGGGAGGAAAAATACTTCTCTGCAAGGATCTTTGCCAGTCTACTGATGAGCTTGATAATTTAAAAAGACAAAAAGGGCACAAATACAGTCGAACTGGGCTTGCTAAAAAAAACAAAAAAAAAACCCCACAACTTCTAATGAGTAAAAAGAACAGGAGTACATGTGGCACCTTAGAGACTAACAAATTTATTAGAGCATAAGCTTTCGTGGGCTACAGCCCACTTCTTCGGATGCATGTAGCCCACGAAAGCTTATGCTCTAATAAATTTGTTAGTCTCTAAGGTGCCACATGTACTCCTGTTCTTTTTGCGGATACAGACTAACACGGCTGCTACTCTGAAACTTCTAATGAGTGTTTACTGTATTTGCCCTCATCAAATTACATCAAATTTTAATAAAAGCAACACTCCTTGAGCCATCACAAAGTTTGGCACTGTGAAATCATACATATAAAACTGTCCATTTCCTGACTAATTGAATACATTTAATCAAAAAGCTGGATGAATCCTAAATCTTTTACACTGTGCCCCAAATGATGACCAACTGCAGCTCTCAGTGACTCTCAGGAAGAGTAATGCCAGAAGCACATTCAGTGGAAAGTGTCTGGATTCTGGTAACAGGCAAAAATATTTCCCCCGTGGGTTTTCCGTGGGTGAGAGAGAAGTTGGGGAGGGAGAGGCAGTTTCTCAATTCCCCAGGTTGAAACTTGGCAAAGACGTGGCGATAATTTGCCCTGGCAAAAAGTGCTGTGCAATTTTTCTTACTGTCTGCAAGGGTTCGGCAGCTCAATTTTACATCTTGTCTGAAAGTAGGCAACCTCCAGTAACGATGAGTACGGTTTCTTTAAAACTGTAGCAGGAAGCCAGGCAGAGAGGCTGTGGAGGGCCTAGTCAGAAGCTGTACACTAAAGAAGTGAGAGAGTTGCCTTAGGGATAATACTGTTTCTTATTCTAATACAGCCCCATCTTCAGCATTGATTTAAATGTATGTCGAGGGTGCCCTTTTGGAGGGCAGTTTTTTAGACAAACCTTAAATAAGAAGGCTACTTTTTCTGTGATTCCTTCCCCCCACCCTCATTGTCACGTAACACCCTTCAGCGTTTTACTGTGGCAGACTCAGAGGGGAAAGCGTCACCTACTGTGTCACCAACACTTAGATTTTCTTGGATGTTGCCAACTGAAATACTATGCAGGCATGATGTAGCTTGGTTTATTAAACCTAATGAGATTACAACCCAAGGTGGTATAGCAGAAATTGCCACACATTATAGCATTTGGGGGTAAAGTTATTAGGTGTGGTCAAATATAAAGTATGCCCATATAAAATCAAGGGTTGTCAATGTTCCCCTTCTGCTTAGTTTATGCACAACACGTCTTAGACGGCATGTGACCAGGATTTATCCCCAATTTGGTCCGCTGGTTAGATCCTTAGCTGGTACTGACGGGGAGTGTGACATGAATGCTGATCCATGAAGGCCCCCCAAAGTCCCCCCATGCAGTGGTTAAAACTTGACCTATTATTGTTGTATAACAGTAGCTCTCTCAGTAGCTCATAAACATGAAAAATATCAGTGCTTTTGGCCATTCTCTCCTTTCTGCATTTTCTTTTCACTTCATTCTCGTGGGTAATTCAGCCCCATGAAAACAACTGTAAAGCACTGAGTCATACTGTGTGATAGATTCCATTTGTCTTGGGATGATGAGTTGGTGTTAATAGGAATAGAAAATAAAAAAACTGGAGGCCTCTGGGCAATCTACAGATAAAAAGTGAAAAGTTAAGGGAGAAATATGTCACACCAGATTGTACCTACAGTTCAGCTGACTGTACATTGAGTGTGCTTTTTTATTTTTAAGTACATTTTAATTAAGGAAAAAAGGAAGGAATGAAAAGGTAAGATAAGATCCTTAATGACAGTGCAGTGGTTACAAACTCCAGCTGCAATAGCAATTCTATACATGAAAAATCTTTAGAAGGTGCACACTATATTGTGGATACAGTTCAGGACTGACCAGAAACAAGAATTCCCATTCTGCAAGAAATTCTGAAATTAGAAAAAAAAAAAAAGTTCCAAATCAGAACAAAAAATGAAATTGTGAAATTTCCCATGGAAATTTTGAAAAAGTGGAAACAACTTTTGTTTGGATCCTTTTTACATTTTCCTGAGGCTCCCTGAACTGCCCTGGGAGCCAAGTAGCTTGGGTTTCCAGGCCGCTGACAAGCTGGGAAACTGGAAGCTCCAGCTGCCAAGAAGACATGAACCTGGGAACTTTCTGGGCTTCCAGGCACCCAGTTCCCCATCAGCCCACCAGTTGGACTGCTGAGGAGCCACAGGACCCTAGAAACATGGGCTCCCCAGCAGCTTGGCCGGTAGCCTGCTGGAGCTTGGTGGGTGAGCTGGCAGGGAGCCAGGCAAGTTTTGAAACCTGCCTGACAGGCATGGATCTACCAGAAACCTGGCTAGTTTCTGTCAGAATTTCACTGAAATTGAGATATTCCCATGGAATGTTTCATTTAAAAGTATCATCATTTTCTGATGGAAAACATTCCATCGGAAAAATTCCAACCAGCTTTATTGCTGTTGTCCCTACAGGAGGAAGCAAACAAGGCTCTAGTCTGAGGGGAGCCTATGGGTTCCCTAGTCCACAGGCAAGAAGAAAAACATAGAAGTGTTGGACTTATCACTATACATTTCCACCTAAAATGGATTTAAATGTTTAAATTATGCCTAAATCCCTGGATTAATTTTCTCAGATGGTGTCTTCAGTTACCCATGGCCAGCTGCATATGTTAATGCTAATGAAAACCCCATAGACAGAATATAAATAATATTTTATATATAACATATCAAAGTGCATTTAAGTATTCACATAAAAATATTCGGCATTGTGAAAATGTTAAAATATATAACGCTGAATAATTGTGGTCCAATCTCTTCACCTCCGAAAATCAGGCACAGCGGTTCTCAAACTGTGGGTTGGGACCCCAAAGTGGGTCGTGACCACGTTTTAATGGGGTCGCCAGGACTGATGTTAGACTCGCTGGGGTGCAGGGATGAAGCCAAAGCCCAAGCCCCACCGCCCAGAGCCAAACCCAAAGCCTGAGGACTTCAGCCCTGGGCAGCAGGGTTCAGGCTTTGGCTTCAGCTCTGGACGGCAGTTACAGGCCCCTTGCCCAGGGCTGAAGCCCTTGAGCTTTGGCTTTGCGCATCCCCCAACCCAGGACAGTGGGACTCGGGAGGACTCAGGATTTGATCCCCCCTCCTGGGGTCGTGTAATAATTTTTGTTGTCAGAAGTGGGTCAGGGTGAAATGAAGTTTAAGAACCACTGGGCTATTAGATGCAAATGGTCTGTGTTTCTAGATACTTTGGATTAAAATAGTCGGTTAAGAAATCATGGATAAAATGTTCATAGGAATACCTCATTATGTTTAATCAAGACTAACAGATTTCTGTTTCATTTGTCAAACCTTAGTTGAGGCCATTTTTATTTGTATTATGCTTTGTTCCATCCAGACACCCAGGAAGCCCAGCAGTCACTGCAGACCTTCTAGCTACTGTTTTCTGGTTTTAACTTGTGGAGTGAAGATGTGAACAACAGAGACCTTTCAGTATATAATCTAAAGCTTGTGCTGTTGTATGTGGCTAATGTTCATACAACATATGAAAATGGCAGACTTTTGACTCAAATGTAACAGGAATAGTGCCTCCATGACTAGAAATGCAATGATGTCACCACACAGAAGTCTGTCAGCACCTGAAGCTTTTGAAATCCTAATTGCCATAGTTGGGGTCAGAAAGGAATTTTCCCCTGGATTACATTGGCAGAGACCCTGGGTTTTTTTTACCTTCCTCTGCAGCATGGGGCCTGGGTCACTTGCAGGTTTAAACTAGTGTAAATGGTGGATTCTCTTTAAACCATGATTTGAGGATTTCAGTAACTCAGCCAGAGGTTAGGAGCATCCCAAGGAGGGATAGCGGAGTATTTTAGGAGTGTGTGGGTGAGGTTCTGGGGCCTGCAATGTGTAGGAGGTCAGACTAGGGCCTGGTCCCCACTAAGCCCCCACTTCGGACTAAGGTACGCAAATTCAGCTACGTTAATAACGTAGCTGAATTCAAAGTACCTTAGTCCGAACTTACCGTGGGTCCAGACGCGGCAGGGAGGCTCCCCCGTCGATGCCGCGTACTCCTCTCGCCGAGCTGGAGTACCGGCGTCGACGGCGAGCACTTCCGGGATCGATCCCAGAACATCGATTGCCTGCCGCCAGACCCTCCGGTAAGCGAAGACGTACCCTAGATGATCACAATGGTCCCTTCTGACCTTAATATCTATGGGGCTATATCAGCCAGAGGTGAAGATCAATGGTGGCTGTTGGAGAATAAAAGACAGAGCAGCTAGGGGAACTGTGTGTAGGCAATAGACATGACCTGGAATGATGGAATGGGTATTAGTTTATGCTTGGGTACCTGCAGCTGAAGATGAACAAAAAATGTTCAGTAGAGACAAAAAAATAGGCTGTTAAAATCACAGAATATATAAAATTTCGTAGAATTGTCCCAGTCTGAATTTTTTAGACAACTTTCTTAGTCTAAATAGTTTTCAACAATTTGCTGCTTATGACTTCTTTTTTAAACTATTAAGGACAATCACAGAATTGTTTGTTTTTCCCCCTTATTCTGAAAAAACGATGGGGAGGGAACCAGTGAAAGTTTTGAGTTTGAAAGAGATGAAATAGATACTACCTTGGTAAGAATATTTATTCTTCAGACATAAAATTATACTCTGTGTCCAAAATGGGAAAACTTTAAATCTATAAGTAAAACATGGACACAATAATTGAGTCCCCAGGCTACTAACTAAATAATTCAACCATGCTTGTGAATCTGCCCTTAGATACCAGTTTTCTTTTACCAGCTTATTTACTTTTTCATTACCTAATCAATAAGGAGATTTTGACCAGACTAATCCAAATGTGCTTAAAACATGTTGGATTCATCATGAGTTGATTAGGTAGGGTTTCAGGTCTTTATTAAATTGACGATTCTTGATTCAACTGTTCTGTCTTCTAGGAGTGTATAGCCTACACGAAGTACTTCAATTATTTCTTTAAATTGCTAATTTTGTTTTACACTGAAGATGAGATGGTTAGCATAAAAGGAAGTTGCGACTTCCTTATGAAATTCAAGTCTCTGCCTTCCAGTTGTATTTATGGCATAATCTCCAGTGGATCTATACCATTGCTGGGGTGTCAGATGAACAGACACTGCTCCTGAATGAGGCTGATGCTTAAGAACCACCAGAAGCCTCACAGGGTCTTAAAATTGTTATTGAGGTTACCCTTAGTTGGCAATAAAGGCATAACAAATTTCACTTGAGTAATCATCAAACTCAATATTTTGCCCTTCCACTTTAATAGCCACGTTTTCAATCAGTGTCAGATTTGATCTTAAAAAATCTGAAGAAACTTATTTTCCACACTTTGGAGAGGAGCATGAATCCTTTCTGTTTTGCTAAATAGCAACTCATGACTGTATTTACATTTGACTTTGGAAGAATTATGTCTTCATTACTTCAGTCCATTCAGTCTCTTCTTTCCTTCCACTTCTTTGGTCCTGAGGCATGTTGAGTCAGATAAATTCATACACTGCTGATTGGTAATCATTTAACACTAATCACCTATTTGCAGTATTGATAAGTAGCTTTCAGCTTTCACTACAGTTCAGTGGGAAATAACCACCTTGGTTAATTCAACTCTGAACACTATAAAAGTAAGATAAGCACCAATTTCATATATAACCACATTGCCAAATGTCTGCTTACCTTCCAGACATTTCTAGTCTATCACCCCTTACAGTGCACAGTTCCCTCTCCTCCCTTCTCTTCAGCATCTAATGACAGCTGATTCCACATAGTAACAATATCCCACTCTTCACTCAGCAATGACTCTACCTATTCCCTCTTCCCCTCTAGGCTTACAAGTTGCTTTATATCTTCCTTTTGGTTTCCTAATACGCCTACTTGGCATAATAAGAACCTTGATGGTCTCATCACTCTCCTTTTTATATTTAATAGTAGTTAGAGTTTTTATTCAGAGACAGAAATTAGTGCATAACACTTCTAGAATAAAGAAAACCCTTTCAGATATGTTATGTTGAAATTAGTTAATGCAGTGACATAAAGGTTCAAAAAATAAAGCGAGAAATTGATTTTTTTCACAGCTATGTTCAAAGATTTGCACCATAATCATATCATCAAAAAGCAATGACATTTTCTGGAAAAGACACCCCCGTGTATGATGTGTGCATCATTAACCAAGTATTTACTGTTTAGTCGGGCTTGTCTGATAATCTCAGTGGATTGTCGATTTCCTCAGTGATTTACACAGGCCTTTGTTGCTAAAGTAAATGAACCATTGAACAGTGATGGAAAATGAAAAAGCAGATAACCAAAATGGAGAATCACAATAATTCCCGATACAAAGCAATTGCTTTGAATTCCAAAATGTTCTTATTGTCGGATATTGACATTTAGTTAATCTTTTCCTAAGGATATATAGAAATAAATCTAAAGTGGAGGTTAATTTAATTTCTCTTTTAGATGTAAATTTCATTTGCAGTAGCATGTGTAATTCTGTATAGAGAAGTCCATGTTCCTAATGCTGTTCTTTGGGGAAACACAATGAAGTGCTGAAATCTCATTATTTGTGATAGCACGGCTGTGTGCCCTGGTGCTAGAGACATGTTTATGAAGGCATGAGAGCTGGAAATGGCTGTCTTGCACTAGAACAATATCTCATTTAACGTTCCAAACTGGAGTGGATTGGTGGAGAGTGCTGTGGTTAAGTGTAGCAATTTAGTGTGTCTGGAAGTTCAAGGGCTGAAACAAATGCTAATAGGTATGTAAAATTACTGATATGTCATTGTCCTGATCCTAAATAGTAGCAACAAATTGTAGTGTGTTTTTTTAAATTACCTTCTAAATAGTTGAGGAGGCGGCTGCCTTACTATTTATACTATACAATGTCTTATGAATACTTCATAAATGTAAGAAGAAATTAATCTAAATATTTTCTTGGGACTCTTTTTATTTTTCACAATCATATTGTAGTTGCTTATTTTATTTTAGGTCCTATTCAATACAAAGAAGTGTCCGGCATAAAATTTTCAAAACTACCTAAGTCCCAGTGACTTTCATGGACACTACGGTGTTTTTGAAAATTTTATTTCATGGATCCACAGAAGTTCCATGTGCTGACTTGTGTTTGCAGCATCTTTCTGGAGCCATCATTGAGAGTTTTCCCTCCTTTCTTTCTGTGGAATGCTCTCTGAGTTATCCCCCTCTCCTGATAGTCACCAATATAGCCTATATACTGCAAATGGCTGCCTGCCAACAATAACAGACTTATTCTACTGGGGATTACCAAGGAAGGCAGAGATACATTTCTATTATATACATTTCTCCCTGTCTGAGATAAGGAAAAGATCTGCCAGTCAAACACACATGCTCACTCCTACATTCAGCCGTTATACAAGCTCCCTGAACATACCCATTGGAAGTGCCTCTGGTATCAGTGGTAGGTGCTCACAGTGGTACTATATGCAGACAGGTTAGTAACATACCTGGCAGGAAGAATATATCAGAATGGGCTACCATTTGACCCTGCTCTGGCTGGTGGTTTTGCCATAGAATTGCCACAGCCTTCACCCCAAAATGGGCTCTAATAAAGAAATTATTCAATAGAACACTATTCTCTGCATTGTTTTAGCACATTTTCCAACAGATCAGAATTTAGATCTTCCACATGAAGCCTTATGATTTGTTTAAATTTACCGTAGTGAATTTTATTGCCACCAATTTGGCTTGTGAAGTTCCATTTATTTTAAAAAGAAAATCACTTTATATTATTTAGATATATAACCACCACACTATTGTACATTACTTGCTAATACTGACTGAATAACGCTTTCAGAACTGGATGGGCACATACGTGGCTAACCTAGTTATTAGATAGGAAGCTTAACCCATCATCATTACTCCCCTTGTGGTATTGGCACTGTGATAGCCAGCCTGCATTATAATCTCAGCATATACACATACCCATCAGCCCCAGACTCTGCCACCAGCCTCTGGCTTCCACTGCAAGGGCAAGCAATGCTTACTGGCTCAGCTCAGGAGCAGTTAAACATGGCTGCTTGGTCCCTGTGCTTAGGAACAGGGATAGGTTAGCTTGTGCAGATGGAGCTGTGATTAGGGGGCACCCTATCCCTTTCTCTTTGGGGAGAGGTTGGACTAGGGGCCTGTCTCCCTCTATGTGGCACAGAGATCTGGTGGCCACATTTACAGGCACCCAGAGTTAGCTCAGTCCTGTGACTGTGGTGCCAATGACGGCCTCTGACGTCTCTACAGATACCTGTGGTACTAGAGTTTGAGAACCGCTGCACTAACAGTCCTGACATCCCTTTGACTGGGAAGACCTGCAGAATTTTAGGTTTGTTGATATTGAGTGGGTGGGAGAGTGTACTTGTGCATTAAAACCAGCAGATTTAAGAACATGCTTAAAGCTGAGCCTGGGATTTAGTATTTTGCTGGATAGGAATGTTTTGCTGAACTGGAGCCAAAGTTCACATTTTAAATCCAATCAGATGTATCTCAAACAGACGGGCATCTTTTGAAAGATAAACAGATAAAATCTGAGGTTATCACCAGAAATAAAGTTTCACTTAACAGTTTAAAGATGAGCATACAGGCAGCAATGGACTAATGGTTGAGACAAAAATCAGGTCTGATTTTTATGGAGACCCTCTATTAGGATACTTATTTTGTCAATTATTTAAAAAATGTATACAATCAATCATATTGAAATAAGCTTGAGTCTAAACCAAAATATTTTGTTTTGAAAACATATGTTGTTTTCTAGTTATTGAATCAGAAGACTTGAATAAAACTGTAATTCTTCTGAATATGATTAAAGTATGAAATATATATTTGGCTCAACAAAATCATTGAACTTGCTTAATCATAAATAGCATGTATTTTAAAGTACCTAATTTTTAAATATTTTTAACAAACAGAACAACTGCACCCCCTAGTGACTAATCATACATATGCAACAAAAGAAAGATATGTTTGAAGTCATGAGGCTTCCTAAAGCGAGAGAGATTCTGTGTTACCGAACAGTCATGCTTTGATGGAAGTAGATTATTAGTTATTTTTAAAAAAATTATAGATTAAATTCAGAGCTACATATTTTCTTAGAGTCTTGCATGTTCTCATATAAATTTCTTAGCCTGCCACTGTAACTCTGTCAGATATTTGTTGCATAATTGCTATTCACAGTGATAGCATTTCATTAGAAAAGAGCTGTCACGTTGCTTGTCAATGTGTCATGTCATACATTTTTTATTTTTCTGTTATTGCCACTCAGAAGCTACTTCTAGTTAGGAATAATATTAATAAAATATTGTATGTATGAGTGATGTAATGTGACAGTGTGTCAAATATGCTATAAGTAATATCAACATTGGAGCTAGTGGAACAAGCTAATTTGAAACCTTTGGCTTAATCTCAGAGCTTGTCAATATAATCAATAATTTCATCATTATAATATCATTTTACTACTCATTCACACTGAAATAATGGTTATCAGTCAACAGTTAATTAAATCCAACTTTGTCAGGGCTGCACATTGACGGTTAAAAAAATCTCACCTTGTGGAACATGGGAACACCTTTGAAAACCAACCATGCAAACAAACCAAAAGCTGTTGATCAGATTTAAAGCAGTTTTGACTGTGCCAGTTTTCTAGGGTTTTATACAATAATTGGCCCAACCCTTTAGCCATTGGGTTAGAACCCAATGCTTAACATGTCAACACTTGTGAACAATTCCATGGAATCTTTAACAGCCACAAGTGATCATGTCCTAAAAACATTACCTACTTAGCAGCATACTGACATTGCTTCCGTACTGACTTGGGAAAAAAGTACACTGAATCACCAGCATTACTTCCTGCAGTATCGGCGTCATCTCTGGTGGTCTCCCATCCAAGCAACCATACTGCTTAGCATATGATAGCTGTTGAGATCACAACTTGAGGAAGGGTAGCTGCAGGTTAAAAAATTTATTAAAGTTAATGTTAAAAAATTATATAATACACAGGTTGAGAAAAGAGTGTCTGTACATCTGGGTATAGTGCTTAGATTATCCACAAATACAATGTTTGTTTTAAAAGTCATAGGTAATATCACTGAGAGATAACCAATTTAACTCATTGTCTAACTTTGCTGAGATGACAATGTTTATATACTGGTATGTAAAGATAAAATATATTTCTGCAGGAATATATTTTAAATATTAAATACAGAATTTCCAGCTCATTTGACGAAATGGCACTGTAGCATTTCATGTGTTTAACCCAATGAGACTTCAGCTTGCTAACCGTTTTAAAAGTGCATCAAAACTTTCATATTCAAATTGCTCCCATTGTGTACTTTTTGTTTTATGACTATATAACTGGATTTTTTTTTAGTTTACTTCAAATTGCTGCTGTTTGATTTAATGAAAATATATTTATCATCTATAACAATATATATATATATATATATGTAACTAAAATATGCAAATATTATGTATAATATGCCTTAAATCATACTTCATTAGAGTGGTGTTCATTATATGGTTACATGATATGAAAAACCTCTTGATTAAATTCTTGAATGGTAACATTTTAAAAAGCACTTCCAAAAGAAAAAATTACAGAAGTATGTCAATTCTCCAGAGCGAATGTCACCCATTTCCACCTCTGTTTGCCAGAGACATGTTTTTAATATATCAAGACACCTTCAGAAAATGAAACATTTGAAAAGAGTATTAATAAGTACAGGTGAGGATATCTATGTGACTGATAAACTACCTCGGTACTTTGCAGCTGATCACACTAATTGTGACTTCACATATATATGATGTGTATGTACAGGTATCTGTGTATACATTTTTGTGTGCATCTATTATATGCATGAACCAGATTGAGACCAGTTAGTGTGTGAAATCTTCAACTGCTGTTGGCTCTTGTAAATGGCATTCCTTGTATTCACCATTGCAAAGAACATGTAAAGAAAAAATCCCCACTCAGATATGTAATGTATTCATAATTAAATTCAACCCTTCCAATAATGCTTAAGAAACAGGAAAAGTCATAAGGCAAAGGTTAGTAGAGAATGGGGATGAGGGAACTGCAATTGTCACTGATAACTTTTAAAAGATGTTTTTAAAGAAAAAATACAACTTTTTATTTGTAAAATGTTTTCTTTCTTGTTGAGGAGAATCCAAGGCATCATGCATTAGCTATGCTATCATATGAGGGATTTGAGAAACGGTTAACATTCTTGTTATATTCTATTTGAATGTTTATATTATTCAAGTGCATTTACTTTTAAGGCGAATAGTAGTACATCATGGCAATTGAAATCAAATCAAGAATCCAGTCCAAATCCCAAACTAAAATCTATTGAATTTACTCCCTAAATCTAAATTTAAATTCCACCAGCATTGTCCAAAGTATACAGCTAAATCAAATTAAATGATTGCATTGGTGAGTTTTACTGGCTTTTGATATGGGCTTTCGTATGGAATCATTCTTATCCAGACTGTGTGGACATCCTTACTCAGTAGTACAGGTAGTCACATTGACTTCAGTGGGATTATTTATGTGTAAAGTACTAGTCAGAATGATTAAGGGTATTGCAATCTAGCCCTCTGTTTGATAGCTACAGACACTCTTTTAAAGATAGGTAAATGACTACACAATTAACATTAAATTCATCAAAGGGATATGTGAAAGTACTTTTAAACAATTGCTAATGTCTGTATTATCAATAAATCAACTTCTATTAATTTCAACCTTTACATTATAGTGCCTATCTATAAAAAGGGAAATAAGGACAACCTGGGGAATTACAGACCAGTCATCTTAACTTCTGTACCCAGAAAGATAACAGAGCAAATAATTAAGCAATCAATTTGCAAACACCTAGAAGATAATAAGGTGATAAATAACAGTCAGCATAGATTTGTCAAGAACAAATCGTGTCAAACCAACCTGATAGTTTTCTTTGACAGAGTAACAAGCCTTGTGGATGAGGGGGAAGAAATAGATGTGGTATATCTTAACTTTAGTAAGGCTTTTGATACTTTCTCACATGACCTTCTCATAAACAAACTAGGGAAATACAACCTAGATGGAGCTACTAGAAGGTGGGTGCATAACTAGTTTGGAAAATCGTTCCCAGAGAGTAGTTCTCAGTGGTTCACAGTCATGCTGGAAGGGCATAATGAGTGGGGGTCCCACAGGGATCGGTTCTGGGTCCAGTTCCGTTCAATATCTTCATCAATGATTTAGATATGGGGTAGAGAATACACTTATAAAGTTTGTGGACGTTACCAAGCTGGGAGGGGTTGCAAGTGCTTTGGAAGATGGAGCCAGTCTAGCACAGACAATGGCAATGTAGGCTTCCACTCAACAATGTGTTTGAACCCAAAACACTCCAGGGGGCTACTGTATAGCAGGGCCACCCAGAGGATTCAGGGGGTCTGGGGTCTTCGAAGGCGGGTCCCGGGCGGAAGGACCCCCCGCCGCGGGTCTTCAGGGCATTTCGGTCCCGGGTCCCGGGGCGGAAGGACCCCCCGCCATGGGTCTTCAGGGCACTTCGGTGGCGGGTCCAGGGGCAGAAGGACCCCCCGCCGCCGAATTGCCGCTGAAGACCCGGAGCGGAAGAAGCTCCGGGGGCTCAGGCCCCGCGAGAGTTTTCTGGGGCCCCCGGAGCGAGTGAAGGACCCCGCTCCAGGGGCCCTGAAAAAACTCTCGTGGGGGCCCCTGCAGGGCCCAGGGCAAATTGGACTGTAGGAAAAGTATATTGACTAGATTACCTAGCAGGCATCTTCATCTCTAACATCTGTGATTTTGTGGTGTTTTCTTTTTTATGATATGGACTTTTGTTCACTAAGAACTGGAGTGAGGTCCTACTCATAGACTACTCAACTGCAGACAGATGTTGTTTACTTTTGTTCTCTATTGACCTCTATGTAGCTTGAATCTGTGGTTTAGAAGTCAGACTTTGTATCCCCTTACCAATACCCAAGTATATCTAGTCTCCTTAACAGAGAAAAAAAAGTTGAATTCCTGATGAAGGTCAGGCTCTAATCTTAAATAGGAATTACTTTATGTCTCTAATATGTTCTATTGTGCTTCCCTGCACAAATGCAGGAACGTTTTTTTGAGATACTTTGCAATAAGTTATGCATGTGTGATTTGAATCTGATCCTTAATATATTTGCAAATTAATAAATTTGCAGAATAAATAATAGAAAGCAACATTTATACTTTAGTATTTCTAGTAATGGTCTAATAATCAATGCTGACATCTGTAAATATTTGATAAACTATATGTTACCTTAGAAATCACACTACACATGATAACTCTGAAAAAACTCTACATACCAATGGAAATGTTGCTATGTTCTATATTGATTCTGCATCTGGAATGAAATTATTTGTACTTACCAACTAAGTGTGCTTTCTACCAAAAAGTAAGCTTTTATTTAGGCTTGAAAGGGTTAGATTTTTATCAGTAACTTCAATTTCACTGTGCACACACAAACTGACCAAAAAAAATTCATAGATATGGATCAAATGCTACTTCCTGCCAGTATAGCCCACCCTTGGGGTTACAACCTGTCCAATTAGTGTGGCTGATAAGCATTCTACTTTGTAACTTCCCATCACATTGAAAGCTACAGTCTAAACAGATAAAAATCAGTCATTTCTGATAATATGCTCTCCACTCTGACTGCATACTTTGTCTCTGTGTAGTTCATGCTGCAAAGAGTTAATGGCAACTTGGATGGAGGCAGAGATGTTCAGTCTAATGCCAGGAAGGCTCAGCAGGACAGTCCACAGAAAGATGCAATGCATGCATGTCAAAGTACTCTAAGATGATATTATTAATAATTATCAGCATTTTCAACAAAAGATGCTGTGACTGATGTAGTGAAATGCACTTTGATTTTCATAGGGCTTTGTCTGTCCAATGGAAAGAGATCCTACTGCTACGGTATTTTAATTATGCTGATGTTAGCACAAGATCAGTATTTTTGTGATGGCAACCATCACAGGATGCATATCTTGCGTTGATCTAACATAGTATGTATATGTTTTTAATATACATACTCTGCTAACACTATGGAAAAGTACATCCAAGTCTTTTTATATGTAGTAGGTTAATACATACATTTAAATACACAAGTATCCTACTGCATCCTGATGGTTGTGAGATTATGGTGGACTTTAACTTTTTGAATTTTGTTTAATATCTTTATTAATGATCTGGAGGATGGTGTGGACTGCACTCTCAGCAAGTTTGCAGATGACACTATACTAGGAGGGGTGGTAGATACACTAGAGGGTAGGGATCGGATACAGAGGGACCTAGACAAATTAGAGGATTGGGCCAAAAAAACCCTGATGAGGTTCAACAAGGACAAGTGCAGAGTCCTGCACTTAGGACGGAAGAATCCCATGCACTGCTACAGACTAGGGACCGAATGGCTAGGTAGCAGTTCTGCAGAAAAGGACCGAGGGATCACAGTGGACGAGAAGCTGGATATGAGTCAACAGTGTGCTCTTGTTGCCAAGAAGGCTAATGGCATTTTGGGCTGTATAAGTAGGGGCATTGCCAGCAGATCGAGGAACGTGATCATTCCCCTTTATTCGACATTGGTGAGGCCTCATCTGGAATATGGTGTCCAGTTTTGGGCCCCACACTACAAGAAGGATGTGGAAAAATTGGAGAGAGTCCAGGGAGGGCAACAAAAATGATTAGGGGTCTGGAGTACATGACTTATGAGGAGAGGCTGAGGGAACTGGGATTGTTTAGTCTCCAGAAGAGAAGAATGAGGGGGGATTTGATAGCAGCCTTCAACTACCTGAAGGTGGGTTCCAAAGAGGATGGAGCTCGGCTGTTCTCAGTGGTGGCAGATGACAGAACAAGGAGCAATGGTCTCAAGTTGCAGTGGGGGAGGTCCAGGTTGGATATTAGGAAACACTATTTCACTACGAGGGTGGTGAAGCACTGCGTTACCTAGGGAGGTGGTGGAGTCTCCTTCCTTGAAGATTTTTAAGGCCCGGCTTGACAAAGCCCTGGCTGGGATGATTTAGTTGGGAATTGGTCCTGCTTTGAGCAGGGGGTTGGACTAGATGACCTCTTGAGGTCCCTTCCAACCCTGATATTCTATGATTCTATGATTCTATGACACATATATCGTCTTTATAGTATGTTTAAGGTGAACTCAGCAATGCATGGAGTTGAATTCTTTGCAATGCATTAGATTTCAGTAATGTTATCAAGTGTGTAGGAGTATAACAGGGCCTTAGCACATTCATATGTACTTACAAATATTACTTCTACATGCAGAGTCTGTCAGTGATTTGGCATATTAACAATTTGCTCATTTAAAAATATTTTAATAAAAAATGCTCTTTAATTCACTGTTACCCAGCAGGACTGTAGTGTGCCAAGGAAGTAAAGGGCTGATGATTGTCTAACTTCTCTGCATAGACCCACTGTCACACTGTTCAACTATCATCAAATCAAACTACTTGATTGCATTGTTTTACATTATTTTAAATTATTTTTCTCTCATTTTTGTTTGTTAAGAAAAATCTTACAAAAATCAGTTATGCAGAAGCAGGGCCGTCTCTGGCTTTTTTGCCGCCCCAGGCAAAAAAGCCTCCCGCCGTCCCCCTCCCCCCGGTGGGGAGTGCAGCAGGGGAGGGTGCTGAGGGCGCCGGAGTGCCGCGGGAGGGTGGCCCTGCTCTCCCTGGCCGGCCAGAGTGCTGGGGGAGGGCGGCGAGCCCGGCCGGGGCCCCGCTCTTCCTGACCGGCCGGAGCGCCGGGAGAAGGGCGGCGAGCCCGGCCGCGGCCCCTCTCTCCCCGTGTGAGCGCCATCCCCCTCCAGGTGCCACCTCAAGCACATGCTTGGAGGGCTGGTGCCTGGAGCCGGCCCTGTGCAGAAGAACAGTGGGACAAGTTTACATGGATTTAATTATATTACAGTCAGTGATGGCTAGTGCCCAGAATAATTATTTGGGCTGGAGTTAGATAGCAAGTTTCCCCTACACAACACATCATAAACCTCTCCTCCCCTCTCCACTCCAGAAAGTTGATTATACACCTCTACCCCGATATAACGCTGTCCTCAGGAGCCAAAAAATCTTACCGCGTTATAGGTGAAACCACGTTATATTGAACTTTCTTTGATCCGCTGGATTGAACAGTCCCACCCCCCCGGAGCTGCTTTATCGCGTTATATCGAAATTCGTGTTATATCAGGGTAGAGGTGTATATAAAAGTGAAAAGCTCAAACTGTGGAATTAGAGGTGTTGCTAGTGAAAGTTTCTAATGGAGTGTAAAAGAGTTAGGTGGAAAAATGAAAAGAAGAGAGGGGCTTCTTCCCTATTGTATTCAGATTTTTACTGTCCCCATGATCATAGTAGGTTTAAACTAGTGTAAATAGTGGATTCTCTGTAGCTCGAAGTTTTTAAATTATGATTTGAAGACTTCAGTAACACAACCAGAGGTTAGGGGTCTATTACTGGAGTGGGTGTGTGAGGTTCTGTGGTCTGCAGTGTGCAGGAGGCGAAACTAGATCATCATGATGGTCCCTTCTGGCCTTAAAGTCTATGAGTCTAGTATCTGAGCAGCTTTCAGAAGTGTACTAAGTGAGATAGCTAGCGTCTGTTAAATGTTGTGTTTCCTTTCCACCCCTTTCCCATTTCAGAATGAAAAACTGGCACACATTACAATGAAGATCAGAGTAAAAGAAAATATATATCACTGTCACCCCTTCATAGCTCTCTCCTTGTTCCAGCTTCTCCCCTCCAGTATAGCTCTTACCCTACCGCCACTCGCACTTGCTTGCCACTGTTTCTTATGCTCTCTCACCTTCCCATCCTGCCATTTCTATCAAAAACATTTTAGTTTCTATTTCCAAAGCATCTGATATTTGCATAAAGCCTCTCCACGTCCGGACCTAGAAGTCAGGCTCTTTGGAATGGGGATGGGGATGCACTATACATGCTCCATGTACCCCCATTCTCCTAGCAGGGAGCAGGTTTTTCCATGGCTTGCAGTTGGTAACAGAAGGTTCTTAAATAGGTGAGATGGTCTGAAGACCTCCCCTTTTCTTAGAGCTCCAAAATGCCATTCGGCCTGGGGAAGAAGATTATTCATCAGTAATCAGAGGCAAGGGAAATCTCCACTATCTCAGTAATGTTGGGGTGGTTGTCCTCTCACCACTGATGTGAGGCAAGAGCTCCCCTTCGCCCAATCTAATAGCATTCAGAAATGAGAGATTCTCCTCCCAGAGTCCAAAACTGCATGCAACTCTCTTTTTATATAAATAGAATCAGGACTATGTTTCCTTCTCTCCTTACTGTGTTGCAGCCTCTCTGTCTCTGTGCTGTGCAAAGGGAGCTAGTGTAGCTCTATAACTTATTAACTTCTTCAGCTTGGGAATAGAATTCTTAGGAGCAGAGGGAATGGGCCCACAATGGGTCTTAGAAGACAGTAACTTTTTACTTAAATGGATCTAAGTGACATCCCCTTTCAAAAAAATCCTGCTGCTCTTACATACGTATAATGTGACTGCATTCAGTACTGTGTACGCATCCGTGAGAACTTGGAAATTCTTTTCAGTTTTCACAATTATACATTGAAAATGAGAAAAATTTCCAGTATGGACGTAGAACACCTTCTTAGCAGGGGGAGAAATGGAATTTAATTTATTTCATTTATTAAACCTTTGAATTGCTTCCAAAAAAACCTAAAACAAACCAGAGTTGGCTAAGACACATTGTGACCACAATGATCTTGTGGTGGCTGCTCAATAGTTTTCTGAATTATCAGTGTGCCTTGCAAGTGAGAAGATCATATTGGCCTGGTATGTAAAATAAGAAGTATTAGCACACGTACAGTGAGGACACTCTGGGCAAGTTATCTATCCCATGAGATCTAATGATAAAATACCAGATTAGTGGCCAGATGAATTCTGTACATGTGCCAGAGATGGAAGGCAAGTAACAAGCACTGAACTGTCAGGGCAAAACATACATGCAGGGGTAAATAAAGGTGAATGAGTATTTTCAAAAGCAAGAAAAGATGAGCTTGGATTGGAAAGATCTTTCAGAGCTGAATATAGCTAATGCCTTGGTACAGAGTTAAGAATTGGATCAGTTTCTGTCATCCCACCCCTTTAGCTGTTTATAAAACATTTGTTATTGTGTCTAATTGGCTTGTATGTGAGTGTTCCCTGTAAGCTGCATGGTTGGGCAGCTGCCCAGGAGAGAGTCAAGTGCTGCCCAGTTGGTTAACAGAGCACGCACAGGCAGCGTGTGTTCAGGTGCCCCTCCCCCTGCTGCTTTGCAGCCACGTTGTTCCGTCCTGCAGCTGCTCCAGGGACTCTCCTGCTGGCTGTGCAGAGAAGGGGGAGAGGGCGTGCTGATGTCAGGGTGTCTCCCTGCCCCTGTGCCCCATCTCTGTAGAGTAGGGGAGAGGGGACAGCCTGGCTCAGGTCTGAGGTCTGAATGGTGAGTGAGTGCCTTTCTTAAAGAGACAGCGCATGGTTTCTAAAACTTCCCCAGCAGCCAGCTCACACAGTCTCTGTGTCTGTCTCTGACACGCACACACAGAGTCTCTGTGTCACACACCTCCCAACATATACTTGTATTATTGTTGTTGTTACTTCTTGGTACTTCCTGCAATGCACATATAGTCTCTGTAATTTTATTCTTTTAAAGTGTGTTATTTTAGTGTTTTGACTGGTCTATGTGTTTCATAATTTTTATTTCTCTTACACTTAATTTAATTCTTTGAGTAGAGAGTTCTAAAATGCCTGACCTGCCCTGGCTGGAGTAATTATCCCTATGGTAACTTTTAAAAAATATAGATTATATCTAGGTTTTTTGTTTCTACTGGTGGTGCACATCTGCACATATCTTGGTGCACATCTGCACATATCTTGGTGCACATAACAAAATTTATTCTGCACTTGGAAAAAATTAGAGGGAACATTGGTGAGCACTATTTGTGTGCCTCTTGAGGACTACATTATTCCTGGCTCAGAGTGGCCCATGGTGCTTCACCTCCCTGCAACTCCATGAAGGGGCTGGACACAGTTGGGTTGAGGAGTGTGGACACTAACTCCCAACCCCCCTGTGGCACTGGCTACCCCAGGGTTTGTCTAGACTGGAAAACTAAGTGCTTAAAATGCTTAAAACAGAGAGAATTATGTTAGCTGTTTTTAGTTAATGGGACCAGCTAACACTTTTATAAATATGGCGGCTTGTTGCTAGCAAACACTAGGGTTAAATTCAGTCAATCGGCATGTTTTTGAACATGGCTGTCTTATCTGCATTAGCTGCTAAGTGATGGTTAATTGCAATTTGTGTGTGTGTGTTAATCGATTTGAAAAGAATGCTCATATCCCCAGCCTAGGCAAAGGGGTAAGATAAAAGATTGGACCATGGCTTCACTCCCACACTGGGCCAACAGAGCTGGACAGGCCTAGGGGAAAAGAACATGCTGCACCCGTGGCCGAAGGTCATAGAGCTGCTGCTGCAGTAGCTTTGTCTGAGCCAGCCAGAATATCTTGCGGGATCTTTTACTGCAGCCCTTCTACTTCCCTCTACAGTTCATCTACCTGTCGGCAACAGACAGAATCTAGCTCTAAATAAATGCAAAGAAGTTATTTAATAATTCTTGTAGTCTTGGCCAAGAGCTTTCTATCTGCAAAACACAATTATTTAGCATAAATTGTTGCTAAATTATCAGAAGTGTTTTTGTACAACATAAGTACTGAACTAGGAAGAAAATTCTAGCACCAATTGATAAGTACGGTGCTCAGTTCTGGCACTGTTTACATAGATTCATTTGTTTTGAAGCAGACTTTGAATTTTTCTCCTGATGATACTAATGTGTCATCTGGGAAAGTTCCATTCCTTGTTTTTCCTAAACAGCCCACAAGATGGTAGTGCACTAATCACTCATGTTGCTGGACATGTTGTACAATGTAAAGTTCAGTATTACTCTTTAAGACTTATTTTAGTCATCTGATAATTCAACAAATAAAAAAAACTACAAATCTAGTCAGATTAAACAATGTATTTCCAAAGTAGATGTGCTGGGAATTTAGTTTAAGACTCCCATTAAGTGGGTTCTAGTCCACGAAAGCTTATGCCCAAATAAATTTGTTAGTCTCTAAGGTGCGACAAGGACTCCTCATTATTAAGGTCACTGAGAGTCATGGTGCTAAATTACCCACAAATCACATTAAAATGTACACTGCATTTGAGACCAATCTCCCTTCTTTGTGTCATAGGGAAACTCAAATAAGTATTAAACTTTTGGGGCATTGTGCATTCAGTACTTAGCTGTGCATTTTCCTCAGTTGGGTTGCTTGTGTTAGAACTTTAATTTCTTTTATGTTGTTTAGGTTGACTGTTTTTTAAAAATTGTTTTTTTAATTAATGTACAACAAAAATGGTTGTCAACTTTCTAAAGATAACCGCAAAGCCCCATGACACTGTGCCGGGTTTGGAAGATTTTATAATTTAATTTGGCAATTTCTGACAGCTTTTCCCCTGAAGGGCAGGACTTGCAGTTATTTGTCATTTGATGTGTTTACAGTTTAATTCATCGTAAGCTATTGTGGATGTGTTTTGTTGTAATTATGCCTCTCTGCTTTCCTTCCATCATCTTAAACTTTATTTCGAGGGCTTTCTTCAGCTACTTTGGCTCTTTGCGAATCACCCCTGGTTCCACTGAAGTCAATGGGAGTTTTGCCATCGACTTGAATGGAACCAGGATTTCATCTCCAGACTTTAAATGCCCAGGAATGTGAATATAAAAATTCCCCACAGCCATTCATTTCATAGAATCATAGAATATCAGGATTGGAAGGGACCTCAGGAGGTCATCTAGTCCAAAGCTGGACCAATCCCCAACTAAATCATCCCAGCCAGGGCTTTGTCAAGCCTGACCTTAAAAACTTCTAAGGAAGGAGATTCCACCACCTCCCTAAGTAACCCATTCCAGTGCTTCACCACCCTTCTAGTGAAAAAGTTTTTCCTAATATCCAACCTAAACCTCCCCCACTGCAACTTGAGACCAGTATGTTATCACAGCTCCTTGTTTTAGCTGCTTTGGGCAATTGTACTCAAGACTATTATAAAATCACTTAGCATACCAATTTAAATAACTTAGTACACTAGCCCCCACCAAATCTATTAGTTTGTCACCAAGTGACAAATCTATTGCAGATATGTTAGAGGGAAGGACACCTTCACACAGCCAAATCAGCTAGCTGATGTTCCTAACAGCAGGGGACATATCTACCCAAGAGTCTAATGCTCATCAAGGATATTCAAGTCCAGTGCACAAGGGGACAGAACTGAAACTGTAGCTGCATCTTTTGGTGGATAGTGTGGAGTTGCCTGAGATGTCAAATGGGAGATAACCTAGGGCAGCATATCTCAGTGAGTCTTACTTGGGCAGGGATCAACATGCTCCACCACTGCCATGTTACTGAGGAACTCCCTCCCCTTATAGAATTTCCAAGGGCATAATTGCCATTTATCAAGTTGCATGGGGCAACAAGTAAAAATTGGCAATTACCTGTGTAATTCTACCCTTAGGAATCTGAAAGTGTTGGATGGTGCCACCCAGCCACCTCAGAGGTGGCTTCTTCCCTTTGGGATCTTTTGAAGCATCCCTCCAGTGGACACCAGGTAACACTGAAGCTGCTGAGGTCTGTGGTCTGGCAGTGCTTCCAGGGCTAGGGTTTAGCTCTTTTTTTTTTTTTTTAAACCTTTAAAACTACTTATGCTAAAGTTGTTCCCTCCAATACTCTTCTCCCGACAAGCGAAAACCTTGCAGAGCAGGGACTTCTAGAACAAAAATATTATAGGAATACTGACCTCTAGAACTGCCATAGCAAAAATAATGTGCAGGTGGGATAGAGAAAGACAGAAACCTTGACTTGTGTCCCTTTGAACCATCAGTGACTGGATGATAGCTACATTTTTAAGGGTCTATTTAGAATTGGATGTTCAAGTGTCAGCCTATTCAGAGTTTCTCCTTTCTTATTTACTTTAATAAAGGAGGATATTTTTCAGTTTGACAAATCTATTGAGCTACATTTTGGGTACAATGTTGGCCCGCCAAAACTAGATTGAAAACAGAAACAGGTTTTTGAGCAATTCAAGCATAAAACTGGAGTTTTTAATGGAAATAGCAGCAGACACTTAACTCCATCAGTGCCAGTAGATGTCATAATAATGTGTACCATCAGACTGAAAAGTCATTTTTGCTTAAAGGTATCTTGAAATTTATATGGAAAGAAATTAGTTTGTTAGAAACATAATTTACCCTCTATTTATTATGCCTTTTTGAAATCATGTACAGTAGTATTCATTTGACTTACTTACATTATTTTATGATGAGCATGTACTGGCAATCTGTGCATGAATTATGCTCTTGAAGAACTTATAAGGAATACATGCCTGGGGGACAGAGTTAATATTGTGGGAATGTCACTGCTGAATTTTTTAGTGTTTCTGTGATTTACAGTATCAGCCTGTAATGTATTAATGTAGATCTTCTGCCAATGTGCATTTAGGGCCAGATTCTGGTTCTCTAATCCCACCCATCCCTCTATCCACCCCAAAACAGACCTGAAACAATGTTGGTTTAGCTTCTGTATTTGGACCTGGGCTCACAAAAACACCTCACAGTCACCAGTTCAATTTGTCTGTGCCAGAAGCATGAATAATCCAAGAAGGGAGAGAGCAAAGTGCCTGGGGACAGATCCTGTGGGGCAGAGGGCCAGGGGAGGTCCATACTAAAACACACAGACAACAGCCCCTAATCCTGACCTTGAAATGCCCTTCTGTGACTCATTTCACACACAGTCCTTGAAGGCTCTGAGGATTTCAGCTTCATGAATTTTGGAGGAGAAAGGATCCGGGGGGGGGGGGGGGGGGGGAATATTCACTCCATTCTTTGCCTCATAGCTTTGGATTTGTAGACCAGGAATGTTCAAACTGATCTGTGGAGTTGAGCTGCAGCTGTCACAATGGTGAGATGTCTATTAATCTTCAAGAAGAGATGTTTCCTTCTAACTGTAACCCAGTCCCAAACTCAATCCAGGTGTATTTTCAGAATGCTTATTTTATTGAAGGGTGGCTTTCTTGACCAACTAAACTCAAACAAGCTACTCTTTGCATATTGCGCAGCTGTTTCACATCTGTCTTTTGTATAAATTGAAATCTACAGATGACCTCAAAATTACAAGGATAGCAAATACACAAAAGGACAGAACGAATGCAGTCAACATCAATGAGAACATGATTATACAAGCATGGTGTGTAACCAAGCAACTGAACCCATTTTATTAAAAAGCATTTTCCATCATTTCTCCTTACACTTCTATTACTTTATCACATGCCACAAAGAAGGTGTGGAATCAGGACTTAAATTATTGGGAAGTTTCTATGACAGAAACTGTTTTTAAGAAGAGTTTCAAATAGAAAAGGCTTCGAGAGCTACAGCTGTAGCTATGTTAGCTGAAGGTTTGGTATTGTTTTTAATGAAAAAAAATATTCTGTGGTATTTGAATGAAATCTGATAAATAATCTATGGTTCTGAATATTTTGTTGAGTCCTTACTGGTTGATGTCCCTTTAATATTGCCCAGGGTATAGGGGAAGAACCCAAAATCACACATCCCTATTCAGAAGCCAGAAAGTTCAGCACAAGGTTAATAGCCTCAGATTCAGTGCACTTGTTTTGTAGTGGTGCATTGCTATGTAATGAGATTCCAGTAGTCAGATCCTCTCCCGTCTTCAAGGGTCAGAGTGATGTTCTGGTTTTACTAATGACATTTATTTTCTCAAATCAGAGTCAGATTTGTTTTTAATTATGACTGATTTCACCAAATAAATTGCATTTACACAATCAGACTGTTGTTGGCCCTTAAGAAGTGAGATGAATTACCAATTGGAATCCTATTGCCTAGCAGCAATGACACTAACTCCTCTCTCTTCGCTGACTGGTGCATACTTACTGTAAGATGTGCACAGACCCTATGCAAAGTAACTATGGTGCTGAAGCTAGCCGTCTCTTCCTCCCCCCCCCCCCCCCATCCCTGCCAGCTGTATCAAGGCTGATGTTAAAGCCCCCCCAACTGGAGAGAATTAAAAGGGAGGTACCTGGCTTCAGTTTGCTGCCACTCTGACTGTCTTGGTTTGGGGAGTGAACCTAGGGTGTGGGCTGAACAATTGTGAGGTAGGAACCTTCGGAGCAACCGAGCCTGAGGAGAGGGTTTGATCTGAACATCTTTTAAAATAAATTGTTAATTTCTTTGGTAATAAAGGTATACCCCAGCCAAGATGGATATACGTTTTGATCCTGCATCATGTACAGACAGTGTTTTAGAGCAAGTTGGGAAAGGCAGCTCCTGTTGTGCTATTCTTCCAATATTTCTCTCACTGCTTCTCAAGCTTTTCCCCACTTTTTCCAAGCTATGTGTCCACCACTTCCAGCCTTTGTTGGTATCAGTCAGTTCTGATATATGTGGTTCTGAAGAGACAGATTTGAACTTTTTAGAACGAAGCTGGTCAAGATACAGAGTCTCATTAACATAAAACCACAGCAACTAATGAGTCTGTCTTTGGAAGCAATTAAGAATGATTTTATGCTTGATCTCTCAGAAGTCAGATTTATTGCCATGAAGCCCATAGATCTTTTGTGTTGAATAAAGTCCAGAGTTTATCACTTACCTTTGAAATGCTGAACTCTCACTCTTTAGATATGTTTCATCTTGCCAATTCTGGGAAAGCAAACATTTTAAACTAGAGGTTACTCTGCCAATTTGATTCTATTTAAATGATAGCTTTAACAATACAAGCAGGCGCCAACTCCAAATCAGAGTGGCTGGCAAGCTTCTTGAAGGGAGGGTATTTTGATATTCATGCCTGTGCCAGGATGACACCAGCTTCCGTTACTTCATTTACAGAAACTCCAGCTCAGAGTTGTTCTGAAATTAGTGGTCATGCATCTATCTCTTGCCCATCCTCTCTGCTGTGATGTCATTTCCAGAAGTATTATCTCTGGATTCTACAGAGTTTCTGGGAAAAACACTCTGGGCTTGCTTTGGTTAGCCTTGTGCCAGTTATAACTCCATTGACCGACACACACAGCCCTCCCCGCTCTGCAAACAAACACAGGACTTGAAATAATGTACCAGACACCTAATTGTCACAGCACTAAATTAAAATGTGGGGTCCACTTCTCAGGGCCAGCACCTGGATGATTAGCCACGTCCCTTTCTCCTGTGTGAAAAAGCGGAGTGCTGTGATTCCTCCCAGAGTCCCTGAATACTGCTCATGGGTCTCCATCTTTTGTCATCTCTAGCTAGTAGGTATCTGATTAGTTTGAAGATGCTCCCCAACTTCTCCAAACCTCCTTGGGATGATGGACGTGAATTTTGTGTTTATTCCATCTTCCAGAAACCAAGAACCCCCAAGCAGCTGCAAGGATGGTGGTGACTCTGCTGCTATATCCCTCCTCCATATTTTTAGTCTTGTTTCCCGATTAGGAACTCCATCCAGCTCTTGCTTCTGCTTCAGCTTTTACCTTTCTCAAGCTTGATTACAGTGAGACTGACCTAATTCTTGTCAGTTTCTCTGCTGCCTATACTCTGAGTAATACTCTGAGCATGAAGACAACCAACCAGAGCCTTGGCAATCAGTATGCTGCAGCTTTAAAAGTTATGATCAGGAGCAGAGGCATTGCAGCTATTTGCAGACTTGGGAAGACCTCACTGCACCAGTTTAGACTTAATTCACACTTGAAAGGCTGCCTTGACAGACATATGGGCTAGATTATTTTCCTTTCTTTGTTTAAATGAAAGTTTAGTTTTTGCAGTAGTGGATGGCACTTTCCTAGGAAGCTGCTTCCTTACAAAGCACTTTAAATGAGTGTGCAAGTAAATTTTTTCAAGCCCTGATGGGAAGTATTGGTTCAGATATTCATTCAAACTTCTAGATGATTATCGAAAGCTGTAATCCTTTGGAGCCCAAGATAATTACAATAATCATTTTTAAGTACCCTAAAATTCACAAGGTTACATACACCCCTCAGAGGCTGGGCTCTTCAATTTAGTTGGAAAATTTCCCTGTTAAGGAGGCTTTTGGATCCCCAATTTAGTTGGAGAATTTCCCTGTAAAGACTTTTAAATGATCACAATTATCAGGGTTAGAAACATAAGCATTTTATCATCGGAAAGGGGAATGCAGAGGAAGGGGATGACACCAGCTTGTTAATGGTGCAAAGCTCCTGTTTCTAGCTCTGATGGGTCATGAGATGAGATATCAGGTACTAAAGCTGTCAGTGTTCCAAGACTGAAATTTGTTCATCCTGGTTCTCCAGTGTAATTTTTGGGGTGGAAATCCACATTTTGCGGGGTGAGAGTGGGGACAAAGATAAAAGTATTCTGGCAGCACGTGGTTTCTTTTATTTTGTTTTTAACTTGTTTCTTTGAAGGAACATAGTGTAGATGAGGCACACAAGGTTAGATGATAAATACAACTTAGCACATGGATATCATCACCACAGGTGTGGTGCCAAACCAGAGTTTGCATGTGTCAGTGGACCAGATCCACCCCTGCCGATGCAATGTGTACTACCCCATGCTGCATATTAAAAGCAGTTGTGTCCAAGATTCATATCAGCACACTGTCCTGACTCCACACTCAAATCCAGCCCTCCACCCATAAATGGGCTTGAAGGCATCTTGCATCATTGCATCCTCCTCTAGACAGACTCTTCACCAGTCAGCGTAGCTCAGAGCTGTAAACAGCCCACTGTCTATAAAACACACCACAGTACAGTTTTTACAGATTCTCATTGCACATTTTTGTATAATGGGGTCTTTTTTCAACACAGATAGTAAATATTATTCATTTTGAATTGTTTCAAAGGTGTCAAAGTGTCTCACACAGAGTTCTCAGAAGTTGCACAGCAGGCTATCTTTATCCACTTCAGTACTTAATTTATCAGAGGGGAAGATCTCTTGTGACTCCTAATTGATAAGCTGTTTGTTCCCTTACCTGGTTTCAGTCTAGCATTTTGCTGAGGTAGTTATTAGGTGACAGCAATACTTTGTACTTATACACGTCCTTCCATCCTAGGATCTCAGTGCTGTAGCATGGTAAAAAGTATGTCCCTTGCATGTACGTTGCTGGCAGATTCATCGTACAGTCTACTATTATTGGAGTTTGGGGGTTTTGCCACACTTGAGATTGAGATTGTGCCGTATTGAGCCTGTGTGGCTGTTGGTTAAAAACCCTGAATGGGTCTTTTGGGTTCTGCAGCCACAGAAGTTACTTTTTGCTTCAGAATAATTAGTGCACACCTTTTAGTGACCGTAGAATACAATATAGGAGATTCCATGGCTCAGGGAATGACGTTTTTCTATGTGAAAATTGGTCAGCTGGGGAACTGTATTGTAGGAGCTGCAGTCTGAATCACTATATCTTCCCAGACTAACTAATCCATTCTGGAAGTTAGCCAGGGTATGGAGGCATGGCAGGAAAACTAAATTACTCTTTCCCATTTGTGGATCACTCAAGGTAGCTGTAACAAAACCAAGTTCTTGCTGTAGGGTAGGCTGGGAGCCATCAGCCCCCTGACTTGGAAATGGACAACCCTGGGCCTACTGCAACTATGGGTGTATGACCTTGGCTGTGGGGACAGAAGACCCAAGGTCTGGATTTCTGGGATATAATAGTATGAGAGCACATTTGCAAACTCCCTCGGCCAGCTTTTCTTCTGTTTGTTTACTTTTTGCTAAAAATAGCTATAATTTTTCCACTCTGCTCCTCCAAAATTTTTTCTTATTTATATTTTTAAAAGCCATATTATTTGGGAGGTTTAGAGCATAAACAAAATGTACATATAAAATACAAATAAATAAAATGTACATCCAAATGTATAAATAATTTATACAGTAACGATTTTTTAAACAGGATGAAAGTGTGTCCTGTTGTCCTCGTTCTCTATTTATATCTTTCAGATACTAGCAGGTATGCCAGCACTCCAGACAGCACCACAACGCACTGCCAGGGAGCTGCTGTACGTTGTTTTAGAGTTTTCATGGTAGCCAACTTTTCCCTTGGTTAGGGCAGCCTTCCAAAGAGCCAGCATCAATGGCCTTCCAGGAATTACACAGCATGCCAAGGCAGTGGATATATTGTCTGGAATGGATTAGGACCTTTGTTTTTACTTTTTACATAAAGTCAGTCAATGAAAAGGAAGTTTGAAAAATAAAGAGATTTTCTTGGAAAATGTTTAGTATATCTAATGCCTAAATTCAGTATGGGCATGCTGTAGGTGAAAGCTCCTGGTCCAGAACCCCAGCTGGAATAAATCAACATAATTTCACTAACACAAATTTGTATCAGTGGAGGATATGGGCTTACATTTTTAATTTGTTGCAAGTTACAATGTTCACCCATTCGGGCTATCTTTGTATATCACCTAGCTCTACTAGTAAAAATATTGGATACGCTTTTCAAAAAAATATAAAATATAAAATGCTGCATACTAGATAGAGAGATAGATAAACAAACCATATTTAGTAGATGTCATGGAGACAGTTGGCACAATCCCCTTTTAGCATGGGCAGAGCTATGCTATGTGTGGATCTAGTGGCAGGATCTGTACTAACATATCTTTAACTAAGCATTTCTTTGTGCTCTCCCCACCTATTGATCAATAAAAATGAAGTACCATATTTCTTTCCCCATATGCTTTTTACTATATGCCTGTGTATTACTAGTATTGGTTCATGTGGAACAATCAAGACTTTTACATGAGGTTCCACTCAAGGACTCAATCCTCAGATTGTGTAAATTGTCACAGCTCAAATAGTGCAGTTACACTACTTTACACCAAAGCATATGGCTCAAAATTTCCAGTGTGTTAAAAGGAAAATTACGCAGGAGGAAATTAATTATCACAAAGGGGTTGGGAGACCCATTACAAATTATTGAAATTTGTGAACTAACAAGTAGGCTAACAGACATGAATTAAGGAAAATAAAGTTGCATCAGAACTTGTACTTGGTTTATGTGCTTTGAGAAGTGTATGTTAGTCTTAATTGTTTGCTAATTCATAGTATACTGGCAACTCTGCTGTAATATATTTTGTAGTAATAACTATAATAGGAGATCTCACTACAGCATGCAGCTCTTCAGTCAGAGAAGTGGAGGGAATCCACGGTTGTATGCAAACGCTAAAGCATGAAGATTTGCGAGGCTAAATTTTATCTGCATTAATAGTTGAAGGTTTGGGCTGAAGAATATGATTTTCTTCAGTTGTAAAGATTGAGAGTGTCTCCATGTCAGTGTAACACCAGCAGCATTTTGGATCTGTGTAGTGGCAATTGTGAGACAATTATCATAAAGACCATTATCACAATGAGACAATTATCCACCCTGTGCCTTGGAAACCAATGAGAACCTGCTGATTTTAATTAGTACATCTTTGTTACAGAATAGTAGGTAAATTGTTCATTCTGTGCTCATAAGTACACAGTTCTCTTGATATGGTCAAAATGTGGCCTTTTGTCTACAATCTCTGCTCAGGTACACAAATCGGCAAACTATATGCTTAAGAACATGTGCAAGGCTATGACTTGGATGCACTTTATGATTTATTAGCCTAGGAATATCCTTGGGACTAAATACTGTTGCTATGGGCACAAAGATGAACATTGAGAACAAGGCTCTTATAGTACAAATTAACCTCCTTTTGTTTTTCCTCTGATTGTTGTAAATAGTGTAATGCACAATTAGAGTAACATTTATTAAAAAAAATTTAAATCACTGAACAGCAGTGGTTTTGTCCACTACCTTTAAATTTTCATGCAAATAATGATGTATCTCCAAGCTTATATAAAATATCTATTATTTTGAAAATGTTGTTTTTTGTGCAATGGAACAGAACAATATTTTGTCATTCTGCAACAGGGAAAAATGGTGCACAGGAGTCCTACTCGCAAAAGTAATCACAGTGTGATGATAGGATTAGAGATGGAAGAGACCTATTCGATCATCTCATTCATCACCCTGACAGTGCAGTCATCAGTGTTTTGTCTGATTAAGTTTTAATTGTCTCAGGTACTGGGCTTCTACCACATCCCTTGGGATTGGGCTCTGCAATACATTGTATCTCAGTGTTAGAAGTTTTCTTTGATATTCTATCTAAATTTTTCTTTTAATAACTTAATTCTGTTTTTACTAGTTGTAGTTCCTTTGTGAACCATAATTAATTCCTCCCTCTTTTCAGATATTTGAATATTCCTTCTCAGGCACCACTTGGCTAATGTGTACATGTTTAGCTCTTTAACCTTACGACAATAATGCAGTCTCTCTTGCCTTTTTTTTTTTTTTTTTTTTTTGACTGGGATAGAACTCAGATGTCTTTAACAAATGCTTTTGATAATTTAAAGCTTGTCGAAGATCACAGATTCTATATTAGGAACTGAAAATATATTACTCACACTTCTGTCCTTTTAAAATATGTGAAACTGGAATCAACAGAGTAGGAACAAATCAGGATTTTGTTTCAATTCAGTGAAGTGCTGTAATTGTAATGTTCAATTAAGTACAAACTACTGGAAGATGAAAAGTCTAGTCTCCTTTTGATTCAAGGGGTATTACACATGCAGTGATGTCGTGGATGCAAGGAGGGGAGTTACCCATTTATCAGTTAGAAAATAGATTCTGAAATGTTTGTGCTCAGATATTACAGGACTTCAGAGGGGTTGAGAACTTTGTAAGTTGAGAACTTTGTTTGGGTCATATTTTAGACTTTAGCCCTCAAGTTCTGGATTTTGGTTTGTGCCCATCTCTAAGCAAGATGTAAATGATAAACAATGTAAACTGGTACTGTGTGATAGTTCAAAGTTTTAAACCAGTTAAAAGAAAAATAGTGCAAAGTTTAAAAGAGTTTTAAATTTATTCAAATGTTTATTTAAGGCTTTTGGGAATTTATTTGAGACTCAAACAGTATTTCTAGATTTTATGTACACGTATCTTTGTGCAAAGCTTCCATTTTCTAGAAGGCAGCAAAGTCGTCTGAACACCTGGTGTAGGCTCATGGTGCCATCACTCACTAATTGTGTAATCTTTTGCATGTTTCTTAACTCCTTTGTGCTTCAGTTTCCCTGGCCAAGATTTTCTAAAGTGACTAGTGGGTTTGGGTGCCCAACTTGAGACATTTTAAAAGGACCTTGTTGATCACATGTCCTCTGAAAATTAGGTCACTTAAAGGTGTCTCAAATTGGGAAAATATGTTTTTGAATATTTTGGCCCTTAACTCTAAAACAAGGGTAATAATGGTTATTCTGTATTGCAAAGTGCTTTGAAATGTATGGAAGAAAGGTATTGTGGATGTGCTAAGCATTATTATTTTATTATTCTTCCAAAAAAGAACCATAGAAGGATGATCTTCAGTTCATTATCTTCATCATGTCAGATTGTGTACAAAACCAAAAAACTTTGGTTAATAAAATAAAATACAGTTTCTCCATATTTTTCACCGTTCCTTATACAAGAACATACCGTCCAGGTTTTAATAGTGGCCTCTGAAGTGGGCATGCCCAAAATTACACATCCAAATTTTGTTTGTACAATTTTGTGTGCCTGTATTTTGCAGGCCCAATAATTTGATTTGTCTTTACAAATTACCAGTCTTCAGCTGGATACAGGCGGGTGGACTTTTTCACTTGTACAGGGCCCCAGTAACTTTCATGGGATTCTGCTTGGGATTAAGGGTCTGTCCACACAGATCTGAATGCAAGAGCAGGGTCCAGGAGTGAGATGCTGTGATACACCACTTAGAGGCACAGCATAGAACTCAGAGCTCAGGGGGAGGAGTGGCTACGGTGGATTTGTCACCTTAATAACATCCCACCCTGCACCTGGGATGCTTCAGTGCTCATAGCATAATTTAGACATCTAAGGGAGGCATCTAAGCTACGGCAGCCTGTCCCCAGCTTCCTGTGGGCTGCAGCATCCTGCTTCTGACATGCTCCTCCCCATTCTGTTCCACCTACTGCACCAGAGATTGCAAGGGGGATCTCAGAAAGCTGCCTTATAGCTCCCCTTCAGTTGTTGCACCAGAACAATGTCCCCCTGGCTGGATAGATGGCTTTCAGAGTCCCCTTAAACTGTGTCAGACTTGTAACCCGAGAACCTCACCTTAAGTAGATATTAGAGCAATGAAGATTTTCCCTTTGTTCAAAAAACTCTAGTTTGTTACACTTCATCTACAATACTTTGTGTAGTACTGATTTTATTCAAAATGTTTAAGATCATCAAACATTTTATGTAGCTCTTGGAGTCATCATAGATAATTCTCTGAAAACATCTGCTCAATGTGCACCAGAGTTAGAAAAGCTAACAGAATGTTAGGAACCATTAAGAAAGGGATAGATAATAAGACAGAAAGTATCATAATGCCTCTATATAAATCTATGGTATGCCCACATCTTGAATACTGTATGCAGATCTGGTTGCTCCAGCTCAAAAAAGATATATTGGAATTGGAGAAGGGCAACAAAAATGATTAGGGGTATGGAACAGCTTCAATATGAGGAGAGATTAAAAAGACATCAGGTTTAAAACAAACAAAAGGAAGTACTTCACACAAAGCACAGTCATCCTGTGGAACTCTTTGCCAGAGGATGTTGTGAAGGTCAAAACTATAACAAGGTTCAAAAAAGAGCTAGATAAGTTCCTGGAGCATAGGTCCATCAATAGCTATTAGCCAGGATGGGCAGGGATGTAATGCCATACTCTGGGTGTCCCTCGCCTGTTTGCCAGAAGCTGGGACGACCGGGGGATGGATCACTTGGTGATGGCCTGTTCTGTTCATTCCCTCTGAAGCACCTGGTATTGGCCACTGTTGGAAGACAGGATACTGAACAAGATGAACCATTGGTCTGACCAAGTATGGCTGTTCTTATGTTCTTATTATAAGCAGTTTGGGTCAGGGATTGTCTCTTACGATGTGTTTCTATAGTGCTAGTATAATGGGGCACTGATCTCAACTGGGGTTTTTATGTGCCAATGCCATAAGAAGAATTAAGCAAGGGAATTTTTTGCATACCTGCTTTTTCTCTCGCTAGGCAAAAATGATAGAATTGGGGCTCCTGTGCAGATTAACTGCTTTTCATGAAGTTCTAGCATAGGCTGCATTTCTGAATTTTTGTAGAGAATTTTAGCTTGTAGCCCCTGACACCGCCTCCCCATAATCACTTCTCTTCATCTGAAAAGCCTTCATTGGTGTTAGTTGTGAAGATATTGTAATGAAGCTTTCATTTTTGTCCAGATAAATAAAACATAAAGACACTTTTGAAGGTAGCCCTGAAAATCCTTGGATGTTTTTGCCAGTTTCACAGATTTGAGATTTTTTGCATACTACTCTACTAAACACAAAGGAACAGATTTGACTCCAGTGGTGAATTTAATTTTGTGGAAAATCAGAGAGAAAACCCATCCGTAAAATATGCCTTCACTGTTAGATTTGATCATTTCTGTACCATGTGCTGTTAAGTCTTAGATATAATTCTACTTGTTTCCCTCCTCCTCTCACCCCCCAGAAGTCAAGACACCATTGTATAACCTGTGTAGTGTGTTGGTGCATTGTGTACTAGAAATCTTCTTTGGGTAGTATGCTGATTTTGTGATGACTACATATCCTCCTCATTGTGCTAGAAGTCCCCTGGGAATGTAATAAAAAGTGGCCACTTGAACACAGAAAGGTATCCAACACAGGAAGGAATAATGAATAAATAACTAGTCCCATTAAATAATTCCTTTACTCTATAGTCTAAAGAGACTTCTGCTTTTTGTTCATTTTTTATTTAAAGTATTTAAAAAAAATCTTCAGAAATGGCATTTACATTGTTAGGATTTAGGGCCTTTACTGAGTGGCACTTTCTGACTTTGATTTCATGGCTTCCCTGGCAGCAACACTAAGAGGAGAATTTGCCTGTTCTGAAATAGCATGACTACCTAGAATTTTCTGACCCTGTATACCTTGGAGAGCTCAGGTCCAGTATTCAAGTATGGGACAGTAAAATGAAACATTTAGAATTTTTGCTTGAGTCTTCTTCAAACAGTTAATTCCTTAGACATCTAGCCAACACTAACTGATTCTTGCACATCTGATTTCATCTCTGTAGAGAGGGGTGGTTGTAATGGGGTGTTTGGGGGAAGTAAAACTGTCTGGGACAAATTAAAAATGTAAAGCAAGTGAGTGTTCACACAAGTTCAAGAAAACTTTTCTGAATGTCTATGCCTTTTGGAAGCCAGCTGAGTGCGGAGTAAGAATCCTGGGGTTCCCAGAGTTTTACAAGGCTGTACCAATCCCATATCTGGCAGCACAGAATCTGGAAACTCTGCGACCCTCAGCTTCAGGACTCCTAGGTAGAGTGACAAGATCTCTTGATTTTATAGGGGCAGTCCCGATATTCAGAGCTTTTTCTTAAATAGCCTAATGCTCCCCACCCCGACCTGATTTTGCACACTTGCTGTCTGGTCATCCTATTTCCAGGTGTGAAACCAAGGCCAAGCCCTAGTTAGAGCAGGGCCTCCAAGGCTTCCGGGCTCCTCACTCCACTGCATGGTGGGGCTGCCCTGGAGCCACAGACCTGAAAACCCTGGGTGTCCCCAACCCTTGGTCATTCACACGGTGCAGCTGCTCTGGAGCTGTGGACCCTGGTCCCCAGCATCCCACTAGCCATGTCACAAGGTCTGCATAATGTTAGGAATCTTTGTTGATCCTGATACATGATATTGGAAGAGCTGTGGGTAGACCATATCCTGATCTTGCATTGGGATCCACTAGCATAGACTTGTCTGTACAGTCCCATTGAAGACAACAGGACTTCGCAGTCTCTTGGGTTCCATGTTCACATATCCTGAAGCCTGATTGGGGCCCATGTAACTAAGGTATTAAAATCTATTAACTGTGTGACACTATTGTCTGATTTATTGCCTTCTGTTAGAGAAACATCTCAGTTGCAGTTGTGAGCAGTGAATTCTTTTATTCAAAACTGAAATGTCTACTTATTTTCATATAATTTGTATATTTATAATGTATGCGAGCTTAAAACAATCAAAGTAGGTGCAAGTGTTACATCTGTGTTTGACTTTTGGCCTCCATCCCACTCTTCGTTTGGCAGCTCCATTTACTTTAATGGATTAATTTACTGATACTATGACAGATATGATTCTCCTACACCATTACTGCTTTTTATTTAGCACTTATTATTACTAGGCTGCTAATGTTCCAAAACAGGGAGGGCAGACCTGGACTTGAAGCCAACTAATCTAAAACACAACAAAGGTATGTACTACTATTACTACTTTTTAAAAATTTTATTTTTTAAGACCAGCATCAAAGAGTGGCTTCCATCTGAGGCAAGCATAAGGCAACTATTATGTTGGCCCAGGAGGTTTCCCTGACAGAGATGGTGTTGTGGACTTCAGAGGTCCCAATTTGAGTCTCAGCTGTGATAATGTTGCTAGGTACCCACGTATTTCAATCACCGGGTAGGGGGTGTTATGGGTTTGTTAAACCTGCATGGTGTCTGATCCCAAATTAACAGATACAGCAGAGATTATATTACTCACTGGTGGTCAGATTTGTTGTGCTGAATCATAAAGTCCTTGCATTTCTTCTTTCTAAGAATGTTAGATTCTGAAGTCCAGCCAAACTGCACGCAACACAAGTCAGAGGTTATGTGTATGAGTGCAAAGATGGCACAAAACCTTCTTTATCACTGTGTGCTGGGCTGGTTCTCTGGTGTCTTGGCTTAAGTGACAGTGGCTGCTAACAACCTTAGGGGCCAAAACTGAGTCTGAGGATTGGTGCAATGTAACAACATCCTGACTACTCACCCTTTCTCTTGGCATATCCCCTTGAGCTGGCAGCAGGGAAATGGTAAGGGCACAGGAAAAAATGTTGGGAATTACTATGAATTTTGTGTAGACATGAGGAATTAATGCAAAATTTTGCAATGCCAAAATTTTTGCAAGTACTTTAAAATAGCTCTAGTTAAATCATGTCGTTTCACTAATGGGTACGTAGCACAAGACTTGAGCACAGCTGTGCTCTCAATTGTTGACTGCTTTGAATACTATTCACTAGCATTTCCTAAGAGCTAGTGATCTTTATTAGCATTCCCAAGAGTTACTAATATTGTGTAGTTGAGTCTCATCCCAGTCTTTCATCTGTAATGGGATTTGTACAGAAAATAATATGGGAAAATCACTTCTAAATCTCTCTAAATATGTACAGTTTTTGTGGTTCCTGGTAAACTGAGACGATGACCCAGATTCTTCTCTGAAAAAGTGATTTAGTCTGAGGGTCACTCCTATTTGGTGCAGCTGTCACAGATAAAAGCTGTCTGTTGTGTTAAACTTGGTTTTACCATTGCATATATTGAGACATGAAATGTGAATTAAGAACATGCCTAGGCAGAATTCTTAAAATAAATAGTCTAATGCCCAGACAGAATTACTGAGCTAGAATTTACACTGCAAATGAATATCCATTAATTCAAAACAGCATTAACATGCTGTAGTAATTAAAAAATATTTGAATGTGAAAAAATTCATATTCAAGGTTGTTTTTGGAACATTAACTCTGCCCTACTACACCTTCCATATGCAACCTTTTCACTGCATTGCAAGATCATCTTCCTTTAACCAGTCTGCTCCACATAAGAACAGCCATACTGGGTCAGACCGAGCCCAGTATCCTGTCTTCTGACAGTGGCCAATGCCAGATACTTCAGAGGGAATGAATAGAACAGAGAATCATCAAGTGATCCATTGGCCTTGTCATCCACTCCCAGCGTCTGGCAATCAGTGGCCAGAGTATGGGGTTGCATCCATGACCATCTTGGCTAATAGTCATTGGTGGACCTATCCTCCATGAACTTTCCTAATTCTTTTTTGAAACCCATTATATTTGTGGCCTTCACAATATACCCTGGCAACGAGTTCCACAGGTTGACTGTGTGTAGATTGTAGGTCTCAGACCTCAGAGTACACCGTTCACCAAACTTGGCAAGCGTCTTACTTACTTGCCATTGAGAAAAGAAGGAAGCTGACATGTATGTAGAATGTATTTTATTTTTTATTTGTAGTCAATGATTTGGTTACAGTCTAAAGTTGTAACAGTTATAAGCATACTCTCAGTGTTTGATAAGGAAACTAGGGAAGAATTAAAATTCTTTATGCAACTTGAACTGCAGATGTTCTCAGTATGGTTATTATAACTACACCACCTATGTGTCATTATGAATAAATGTCTATCTACAGCCATAAGTCTGTCTAAAATAGTCCAAATTAGGTCAATTAAAATGTGACTCAAATGGGATTGAGAAACCTCCATTAGCTTCAGCTCTTTATGCTGAATATCTTTAAGAGTAAAGGTAAGAGCAACATTTAGCATAACATTTACTTTAAATTTACCATTTTCTCCACAGATTTCAGATCTCCTGAAGCCATGGCTTGCTCACTGCTCCCTATGTAATGTTGTCCCCCACCCCCCGCCGGAGAATATACTAGTACCATCATGACCAAAACTGAAGTCCACTGGAGTAGGTCTGTGGAGGGTGGTGGGAGGTTTAAGTGAATTTTATTCTATTGTGTAAGTTTTCAAAATTTTTAGCTTGCTCCATTCTCTAGAGGAATAGTGTGGTGACACTGCTGGGGGCATTGAATGGTGCAATAACCATTCAATCCTAGTCACAACTTCGGGATACATGAAAAATGAGATAGGGTAAATATAAGTGTAACACATGCTAACTACACCTCTGGGCTTTGCTCTTTGGTACATTGAGCATAATATTCTAAAGTTAATGGAGGTTTCTTAATCTTATTTGTGAGTGTCTTTTGAAGGATAACTTTGAGTTTACAGTGTTTAACACAGCATTATTTTTAAGTCAGGACCTCCATTTCATTTACATAGCCTTTTCCAAAGATCCTAAGCAAGTGATAACTTGGAGAATAAATATTCTTCCCTATTTCTATTAATCTTTGTTTCTTCCTTCCTCTTGTTCTCTTCTTTTCACCTCTCTTGTTTTTTGAGGCATTATAAATTATGGCAAATATGGAATGGATTGAAGTAAAATAGACTGCCCCCCCTCCAACCTATTGTCTGGAGTCAGGTAACCAAGAGACTTCAAGGATCAGTAGTGTATCATAACAAGAATAGGATTCCTTTTTCTGTCTCGAGGCTTGATGCTCCAATAATTTCCATTTTCTTTCCTCTCTGCTACCTGTGTCTCATATTCTAATGTGGGGAAAATTACAACACATGCTTTGTTTACCAGTGAGAATTTTTGAAAAGATGCCTTAGGGTCTTCCTAGCATCCTGGTTCATCATGACACTTTCTCATCGTTATCTGTTTTCTGTATCTTGAAGGTTATAAATATTACTTGGTGATGTCATGTTCCATCCACCCCAAAGGGACCGCAGCCTTAAAGGAGAAATGTTGTTTCAGTTTTCAGAAATCTATTGTTTTTGCGTGTTCTAGCTAATGAATTCTCTCTGAACCAAATATTTCCACTTCATTTTCTCCTGTTTTTATTTTAGTCAGTGCATCACTATTACAATATTTTTAATATATGTATATGTACCAGCTTTGCTCCTTAATTTGGTGACTGGGGAATTAATTGAACCCAGAAATCAGGTCATACATGTTTCCTTTTTGCTTATTGTTTTGTTTCATTGTAATAATGGCTGTAGTTGTGCAGGATACAGTTTAATTATTTATGGATTTCTAAGATCTGACCCAGTGATATGTGCTAACATATTTCAGCAATCTGTCTTTAGAATGTAGTATTAACTATGGCTGTAAAGCGATTAAAAAAATTAACCGCGATTAATCGTGCTGTTAAACAACAATAGAATACCAATTATTTTAAATATTTGTGGATGTTTACTACATTTTCAACTATAGTAATTTCAATTACAACACAGAATACAAAGCGTATAGTGCTCACTTTATATTTATTTTTATTACAAATATTTGCACTGTAAAAAACAAAAAAATTGTATTTTTCATTTCACCTCATACAAGTACTGTAGTGCAATCTCTTTATTATGAAAGTTGAACTTACAAATGTAGAATTATGTACAAAAAAACTGCATTCAAAAATAAAACAATGTAAAATTGTAGAGCCTACAAGTCCACTCAGTCCTACTTCTTGGTCAGCCAATCACGCAGCCAAACAAGGTTGGTTACAATTTTCAGGAGATAATGCTGCCTTCTTCTTTTTTACAATGTCACCTGAAAGTGAGAACAGTCGTTCACATGGCACTGTTGTAGCTAGTGTTGCAAGATATTTAGGTGCCAGATGCACTAAGGATTCACATATCCCTTCATGCTTCAACCACCATTCCAGAAAACATGCTTCCATACTGATGATGGGTTCTGCTTGATAACAATCCAAAGCAGTGCAGACTGACGTATGCTCATTTTCATCGTTTGAGTCAGAAGGTTCATTTTCTATTTTGGTAGATTGGGTTCTGTAGTTTCCATATCAGAGTGTTGCTCTTTTTAAAACTTCTAAAAGCATGTGCCACACTTCCTCCCTCTCAGATTTTGGACGGCACTTCAAATTCTTAAACCTTGGGTCGAGTGCTGTAGCTATTTTTAGAAATCTTACATCGGTACCTTCTTTGCATTTTGTCAAATCTGCTGTGAAAGTGTTCTTAAAATGAACATGTGCTGGGTCATCATCCTAGACTGCTATAACATGAAATATATGCAGAATGCGGGTAAAATAGAACAGGAGACATACAATTCTACCCCCAAGGAGTACAGTCACTAATTTAACTGACGCATTATTTTTTTAACGAGCATCATCAGCAAGGAAGCATGTCCTCTGAAACGGTGGCAGAAGCATGGAAGGGCCATACGAATGTTTAGCACATCTGGCATGTAAAATACCTTGCAATGGTGGCTACAAAAGTGCCATGCAAACGCCTCTTCTCACTTTCAGGTGACATTGTAAATAAGAAGCCGGCAGCAGTATCTCCTGTCAATGTAAACAAACTTGTTTGTCTTAGTGATTGGCAGAATAAGATGTAGGACTGAGTGGATTTATAGGCTCTAAAGTTTTACACTGTTTTGTTTTTGAGTGCAGTTATGTAACAAAAAAAATCTGCATTTGTAAGTTACACTTTCACAATGAAGAGATTGCACTTTAGTACTTGTATGAGGTGAATTGAAAAATACTATTTATTTTGTTTATCATTTTTACAGTGCATATATTTGTAATCAAAAGTAATATAAAGTGAGTACTGTACACTTTGTATTCTGTGTTGTAACAAATAAATATTGAAAATGTAGAAAAACAAAAAAAAATTGAATAAATTTCAATTGGCATTCTATTGTTATAAGTGCGATTAATCGCAATCAATTTTTTATCCTTACAATAACTTAAAATGTAAATTTTACATTGTACCTATCTTTATGGTGCTTGTCTATAGTGTATGGTACATTCTGACTAAAATTACCTTTGTCACTTCTTTAATTTTGTCACTGTAGAGAAAGTCCAAATAACTTTGTTTTAACAAAACCTTAAGATAAGTATTTAATAAAGTTTACTGTGCCATTTCTCCCAGAAGCAAACTATGACACGTGGGATGACAATAAGCACACCCAATCCAAATATTAGCCCTCCTATGCCATATCAACTTCAGACAGTTATGCCAACTCACCTACTCTCAAGGATAAATAATAGATAATAAGACAAAGAATATCATATTACTACTATATAAATCCATGGTACGCCCACATCTTGAATACTGCACACAGATCTGGTCATCCCGTCTCAAAAAGAGATATTGGATTTGGAAAAAGTTTAGAAAAGGGCGACAACAATGACTGGGGGTATGGAACAGCTGCCATATGAGGAGCGATTAATAAAACTAGGGCTTTTCAGCTTGGAAAAGAGATGACTAAGTGGGGATGTGATAGAGGTATATAAAATTATGACTGGTGTGGAGAAAGTAAAGAAGATAGTGTTATTTACTCCTCATAACACAAGAACTAGGGGTCACCAAATAAAATTAATAGGCAGCAGGTTTAAAACCAACAAAGGATGTATTTTTTCACACAGACAACCTGCGGAACTCCTTGCCAGAGGATGTTGTGAAGGCCGGGATTATAACAGGGTTCAAAAAATAACTAGATAAGTTCATGGAAGACAGGTCCATCAATGGCTATAAGCCAGGATGGGCAGGGATGGTGTCCCAAGCCTCTGTTTGCCAGAAGTCGGGAATGGGCGATGGGATGGATCACTTGATGATTACCTATTCTGTTCATTCCCTCTGGGGCACGTGGCATTAGCCATTGTCAAAAGACAGGATAGCCGGCTAGATGGACTTTTGGTCTGACCCAGTATGGCTGTTCTTATGTTCTTAAGGCAAAGATTTTGGATATATTGTCTATTTTCAGTAACTGTCCAAAAACTTTCACTCATGTCTTTCCCATAACTTCTTCTCCCTTCAATATCACTTCAGGCTGCAGGCTTCACAAAGTCCCTCCAGTATTACTCCAGACTAAAGGGTATAGTTCCCTTTTGACTGTTAGTTCACTAGCTAAGATGCTACTTCTCTGAAATCTTAACTTTAAAAGACACTTTCTCTGAAATTCACTTCAGCAAAGACAGGTTTGGGCTCCACAGTTCATGCAGTGATTGTAATCCACATACTAAAAACAGCCACATGTTTTGCTTGAGTTGGTTAATTAGCTGAAGATATAATCAGGACTAAACTGGCTTGGCTGAGAGGTGAAATCCTCACACTTCTGTATGTATTGGGTGAATGGCCAAGGTCATTTATTATCCTCACTTATTAGAGTTATCCTCATTAGTGGAAGCTTGAACTATGTCAGTATACATGAAATCTAGCCTGTGAATAAGGATTTTTGGTGCTGTTAAATCTTTAACCTTCATAAGCACAAATCTTTCTTTGTGCCAACATGTAAAAATACTGCCTAGTATTTAAAACATACAAAATATAGCAATAAATTGTTTTTATTTCCCTTTAACTAGGTTATTTAGTCATAGATCATGGACCAGTACATTTTAAAAGGCTTAGGAAGCAACACAGATTTTGCTGAAAAATATTAATGGAAAATAATAAGTGACACAGTACTTGTGGTTAAATAAACATTTCAATTTAAGTTTTCAAAGGCAGGAGCTAGTGCACTATTCCAACCCCAAGATGAGGATGGATGAGAAGTAAAAGGGACTTAGGGCTTGTCTACATTTACATTTTATAGCGCGCTAACTTGCTGGTTCAGGGGGTGAAAAATCACACCCCTGAGCGCAGCAAGTCTGAGCGCTTTAAAGCGCTAGTGTAGACAGGCTCCGAGCGCTGGGAGCTGCGCTCCCAGTGCTCGGAGCTAATCCCCTCGTGGAGGTGGATTACCGGGAGCGCTCGCGCGTGACCACTCACACTTCAAAGCGCTGCTGCGGGCAGCGCTTTGAAGTTTCCAGTGTAGCCATGTGCTCAGTTCTATCTCTGTGTACTCACCTGGCTCCCATTGCTCTGTTATCTCTCTCTCTCAAACCTTGTTTACCCTCTAAGAGATAGGGAAATATCATTAACTTCATTGTACAGGTGAGGAACTGAGGCCCAGAGGTCACACACGAAGTCTGTGGCAGAGCCAGAAATTGAACCCAGGTCACCTGGATGCTAGTCTTGTGCTTTAAACACAAGATTAGCTTCCTTCCTCACCAAAGCTTTTCCCCTCCTCCCCCACCACCAATTTTCTAGATTTTCCTTCTGCTGTACCTCGGACCAACTTTCCTTCCCAGTCCCCCTCCACAGTAGAATCCTTGCTGGACTTCTTAACATTTCCTCGCCAGCCCACCCTGACAGATATTCTTGGTTTCTGATTGACTGAATGCTGCATTGGGTCACCTCAGGCCACTGGGCCTGCATTCAGCTATGTTATCTTAATGTGTACTTTTTGCTATTATGTTGCAAATTGTTTTGCATCTATGAATTTTTAATTCACATGTAGTTGCATGACCATATCTGTTGCAGTGAAGATTAGCAACCAAATCTTTAAGGCCAAATTTTGTCCTTGAATGCACATATGTGACTCCCACTGAAGCCAAAGCCAGAATTTGGCCCTTAGTAGTTGTTATTGGTGAAATTCAGTGTGTACAGGCTGGCACCAACAAAACAAATGTCTGCTTAAGGTCACACAAGTCAATAATGGTCTTCATTTTTTTCAGCAAGACAGTGTGCTTATGCACAATTAAAAGTAAACTTGTGTGCGCTTGATCCAAAAGAATCAAATGTAATATCTTAAAAAATGTTCTGAGAAGAAGCAAAACCCTGCTAGAATACCACATTATCTCCATTAATTTCTTGATCTCAAACATGTTTGATTCCTTAATGCTCCCCCACTTCCAGAGATGCTGGAACTAGAAGTGCTGGGGACGGGGTCGCAGCACCCCTTGACTTGAAGTGGTTTCCATCATATGTGGTTTACAGTTTTGTTCAATGGCTTTCAGCACCTCCTCTATAAAAATTGTTCCAATGCCACTACCCACTTCCCCAGATTTTCGTAACCCTTGCTTGCTGACCATTGGGAAAAAATTCCTTCTCCAGTGAACCTTGTGTCCAGTTCAGGCTTCCATCATTTGCAGTACATAATTTGAATTTAGGAGACAAAGGTATGTCCCGCTTACGGCTATGGAACATTATAATCAGAACCTGTATTTGTGAGGAACCTGCATCCCCAACCCTCTCCCACTTCTTGTTATTTAAATGTTGAAGATAGCCTATGACAGTGAAGGTAGATGGGCTCTGTACAGTCTTAGAATATTTAAAAATAGAAGCAAGTATACTGAAGGTTTATAGCTCATGCTCAAACGGGGAATAGTCACTGTTAGTGCAAAATCAGGTATTTAAAAAATTTCATTCCCCAAGAACAACTTTGTGACTGTTAGCGGTCATTGATGGACAGTCACTGGTATGTACCGATGTGAAGGTGCAATGAGCTTTTGATTGGCTTTTATGGCTTTTTTTTTTTTACTTTTATGGGTGCAGCTTTTATGGTTTTATTGAATCAGTAAGAAAGGTCCATAATAGGTAGAGAGCTCTCCGTCTCTGAGCATCTCTTCATAAAATCCATTACGGATTTCTACCATGCAACTTTTCTGCTGCATTAATGACCACGTACAAGGTAGCCAAGCATAAGTCCACTTGTTGGCTTTTCAGACAATTTTTGAGATTTAAACATTCTAAAACGATTTACTTTTATCCAAGTGACATAGGAGGTATACCAGATGCATGTCACTCATTGGAATTCACAACCTGGGCTCCATAGAATAGCTATCTAGTTCCAGAGAGGACGGTACAAGACCTCAGATGACACTCTGCCTTGTACACAGCTCTGGAGATCCAGTGCGATTTAGCTGATTGCACTGCAAATTCAAATGATTTTTTAGTTTTATATAAAATACTATTTTTCTTCTTACAAATAAAATTTCAGTGTTAACTGAAAATCTATTTTTACTTGGTAAGGCAATTTCTACCTTGATTTCTTAGCATTAGACTGATTTTTTTTTAGCGTTCATTAGGCATTATATATTCCATTAAAAGGTTAAAAATAGCAACTTCTAGCAAGCTATTTGTTGTTCACATTTGAGTGGAAAAAATATGGTTCCTTATTTACTGGGTACCTTGTTCTGTGTACATGTTAGTAAAAGATCCTCCTGCAGGCCTCTAAGGCTGCTGCTATTTTACCTCCCAGAATGAATAGTCAAAAGCTGCAGTCATTGAGGACTCAGGTGGCAAAAATTGTAAGGTGGTTGAAGTGAGCCTTGACATAAAAGCTTAAAACTACAATTCTAAGTACATGGAGATAGTGCTTGTAACACAGATCTCTCTTTTCTTGACCACGTTAAGAGAATGGTGCCAGGAAACCTCCTATGAATTAAATGCCTGTTTCACACACTAGCATGATCACATCTTTCTATCTGTATGATGTGTTGTAAATAAGTATGGTTTAAAAAAAAAAGACAACAGGGCTTTCAGTAATCCTTTCCCACAAAATGCAGTGGGATTGAAAAATCAGCATAAAGGACACACTGTGAAGATATGGCAATGCATGCATTGTTTTCTACATAATGCAGTCAGGGTCTCCATGGTAAAATGAAATTTTTATTTTATTTTTTGTCACCATCAGCAGTTAACCTAAAGTAGGAGCTGCTCCATTTCATTGTAGGTTAAGTGACTTACCATTCAATACTAGCTGGGAAGTATAGATAATGAACTTTCCTTTTTTTGGATAGGTTTTTAAAATAGATTTAAAAATTGGTAAAAAAAATATAATGCAGCATATGTTGTTGTTCTGGAATTTTTTTTTATATAAAACCCTCCTTTTTAGCATTCCCCTTTCAGTGGAATCACTTAGACACTTCCAGCTGGTGGCAGGGGATACAGCCATAATACAGCTTTCTCTGTCCCAGCTGTCTTTTTCATTACGTTAAATGCATTACGATGGCTGCACTGCTTTATAAAGGTTCAGGTACAGAAAGGTATAGAAAGAAAATATGCAAACATGCATTTTTGTAGTGCCTACTAGCTTCTACAAGATCTTTGGATTCTGAATGTGTTCCTGGCTCTGATCTAAGATATCCTTCCAGTCATTGGAACATTTGCTGAAAGGGCTGGTTAAGGTGCCTGAGGATATCACCTTTTACAAGAAATCATTGTTGTAAAGGATTTTTAGTGCATTATGGCTCATGCAGCCTCACAGCTAAAGAAAAACAGGGATTTAGAAATTATTGCTGATGAAGAAAATGAGAAAAAAAGAAAACACAGGAAAAGATCCCGGGATCGGAAGAGAAAGGTATATAGATTTGTACCAAATTCTTACAAGCATTCCTTTGTTTCAGTTTTCTTACATTGCAAATGAGCTATCAGAGATCATTCTTATATGTAACTTGGTAGCTGTCTGAATAATTGGTTAAGATTGTAAAATAACATTGCAAACCAGAACTGGGGGGTTTGCAAAGCAATTGAATTTTTAATCGGCTGTTAGTTGATTGCAGTGATGATGCAGAAGGTGTGCACTCATTTCACGTATAAATCAATCACATTACCATGATATGCAGGCATGGCTATAAGTGACTTTAAAATAGTGTATAACCGTAATGTGAAGGTTACATGTATAACACGGTCATGGGCTTAACTGATAGAATAAATAGTTTAGCCTATGTATACATACTTACTGTGAATGTGTGTGAGGGTAAATTTTTCTTTGTGTTGGGACTATGTCACATGCTTGGCTCTTAAAACATCCATTTTGAGAATAATGTCACAGAATTGAGATGTTTTGTTGTTTTTCCTTTTTCCTAAAGGCAAATTATATGGAAAATCAAACCACAATAATTTGTTGTTAGCAACTTGATTTTGTTAGGTTAAAATGTGATTGTGATCATAGAGCCTTGTTTTTCTCTGCTGTGTAATTATCCTGGATGCAGAAATCTATGGTACACTGAGACCTGAAAAATTCAGTACACTAGGGTGATCATTGTTCAATTAAGATTTGAATCTAATAGTGGTCTATTTTATTTTTATCAAGGTATAAAACAGAATAGTTGAGGCAAGTGGCATGATGATAGATGATGTCCTTATGAGTGCTGTGTGGATATGTCCTTAAAAATGACACTTTGTGTACTAGTCCATTTAGATAAGGCCCTGTAGTGATTTCTTAGTCATTGGTTGCAATTAGTAAAAATTGCCCAAAAGCCCATGGTCTGAACACAGAAGTGTGGTTATATAGAATTTGTGTGTGTCTTTGTGAAATTCCCTAAGGGATAGATAATCTTAGTGTGCTCTAAGCAGCCATGCATGTGCTTCCGGAAAGGCATGTAGATTTCCTTTAACATATGTGCAGCTTTTGGATGGATAACAATCAACATTTTCCTGCCTTTTCCCCTTTTTTCTTCTGAAATGGCAGTGTTAAACTTAATGAGAAGCACTAAGAAACCCACTGTCTTCTGTTCTAGTGAACACGTTAGAAGGCTGTGTTTAGATGGCTGCAGTGAGTGTACTGCAGCATATTAACTATAGATATCTTTTCCATTTAAATATACATGTAAAGGTCTCCTCAGTATTTTTTCTGGTACAAATGAAAGCACAAAATTAGGATATTGCCTTTGGGGCAGATTTCACATCAAAATTGGTCTGAATATGTAATATTTTTTCCTGTCTGATTTTATGGTTATATGCAGATCCGTAGCATTGTAGCTATCATTTTTCAGCTGAAAATGAACACAACAATGCAAATTTAAGGATCTGGCCTACCACCATGTATTTTCATTTGAGGTGTGAGTTAAAATGTATAGTATCATATTTAACTCTGTTCATGATTGAGAGAGCCAATATTATCTATAATAGGCTTAAGTTTAACAATAGCACACACAACCATATATATGCTGTCTTTGTCTTTGTGCTCATTCATATTTACTTATTGGCAAAATGTGGAAGAGATGTGGCAATAATAGCCTCTTGATTCAGAGATCTGAGACAATTGCTTTGTGGACAAAAATGCTTTACTGTTTATACAACACAATGCTGTAGAAGGGAAATCTCTTAGCAACCAGAGTGGGGACCTGGATAAATATCAATCTATTTATTGTAAATGCATGGATTTTCAGTGTCTTGTTTCTTCATAGAATAGAACAAATAGAACATAGAGGTTTCACACCAACAATGGTTTTTTTCCCTATTACACTGGAGATTGGTGATCAATTTGGAATTCTTTCTTAGCAGTATTTTTAGGACTTGCAGATTTAAGACATACTAAGTTTATTAGGAGAATGAAGAAAAAGTAGTAAGCTTGTCACTGACTATAGAAAGTGGGAAAGAAAATTTGTGCATGTGCAGGTATATTAGTTTACTCACAAAGAGGATCCCATTCTGCCTATCATACATCAGGCATAAACTGTGACATTCTAGTTGTTTGTTGTTTTGTACTTCTTGGGGGGCCGCAGTGAAATATTTAGAATAACCATTATTTCCACTATGAGTTCTGAGTCACTTCTTTGTGTACCTCTGCACCACCCACAAGCAAGCAATACTCAGTTTTTTTTATAGTCACATGATGTTGCACAACACTAACCCTTGAACAATATATGCAAATGTCTAGGGTCTTCAAATTGCATTAAAACACCAGCGAGTGCTAATATCCCTAGATAATTTAGACAGTAAGGAGATTGAGGCATGAGATGGTTTGAAAGTCAGGCCTGTGAGAGCACAAAGTCTCTACAAACTGATGATGCCACCCCCGTCATACTGATAGTCATTTGTGTGTAATGTTAGGATTGTAATCCGAGGAAGAAATTTCACGGCTTTCTCAATTATTTGGCACTTTACCATGTACTAAAATTTCTGTCACGATTTGCTCTAAAAACATACAGACAAATATCTTGTTAGGTGATATTCAGTCCGTTAAGTTGTAGGATCAAATCTTCAAAACTGTGTGTGCGCATTAGCATGTGTCTATGTTAAGCATGCAAATGAAGACATAGTTGATTGCAGTGATGATGCATAAAGTGTGCAATCATTTCACATATAAATTAATCACATTACCACCATATGCAAGCATGGCTAAAGTGAGTTTAAAATTGTGTATAACAATAATGTGAAGGTTATATGTATAACACTATCATGGGTTTAACTGACAGAATGAAGACATTATAAGTGTGCATGCATGTGAATCCTCACTTATACTTGCACATCTAAATTTATAGTATGCACTTATGAATATTCAGCTGTTAATTGTTTCTTATTCATGGCATAGCAAAAGAAAGAAATGGTACCAGAAAATGAGAGATGCATCTGTTGACTGATATACAGATTTCGCTGTTTACTCTGTTCAAATGTATTTTAAAATAGGGGCAAGATTCTGACTTTGGATGCATATGAAGTGTCCTTGCTTACTTAAGTGGGTGTAGCCCAAGTACATCAGGGCAAATTTTACTCTTAAATGATAAACTAACAAAAAAGATTGGAACACCTTTTAAGAATAACAGTTGATTTAATTATCTGACTGTTCTGCTTCTGACAAGGTTGCCCTAGGTCATGCACAATTTTGGCTGTGAAAACTAGCAATTGTTTCCCATATGCCAGCATCTAGGAAGGATTTTAATGCTCTCTTCAGTGTCAGCCCTCAATAAAGGCAGAAGTCCCTGGTTTAATTATAATATATTGTAGAAGAAAAATGTAAGTCTAGGTGCATACTGAATATTTTATGTTTTATACAATATTCAGCAAGGTGGAAGTGGTTTCCATTTGTGTATAATATTAGGGAGCTAGTTGGTTCCAGGGGAACTCAGAATAGTGCGTTTACACTGAAGGCCCTAGTGCTGCCATTTGTGATACCTTAAAAACTGATGTTATCCCATCCTGCATGTTGTGGATTCCAGTGTTACCCTGGCAATTTTACCATGAGTCTCATGATATCTGATGTTTACTTAAAGCCCAGCTCCTGGACATAAAGGAATCACAGCTCTCATAAAAATATATATATTTTTAATGGTCTATATGAGAAAGTTGCACTGGTATAACCCAAGGTTGAAATGAATTTAGTTAAACTACTGCAAACCTCTGTGTGGACACTCTTAATTTCAGTGGAAGTGGCTTTTTTTTTTTTTTTTTTTTTTTGGTTTAGCTTTAATCAGTTGGGAACAGGTTTAAGTAAACCACTCTTAAACTGAAAAGAGTACCCTTACAGGGATTTGCACTGGTTTAATTATATCAGTTTAAAAATCGATTTATGTTAAACTGGTGCAACTTCCCCATGTAGACAAGGCCTAATGGTTGTGAAGAAAAGCTTGAAAAACATCCTAAAGAGACAAAAAATCACAAGGCTAATAAACATAATCAAATTTTTTTTAATCACTTGATTTTAAGATGATCTCATGATTTTCAGGATCTGACTTTTTATTTTTGTATGCTAAACAATCTGTTCCATCCTGTATTTAGCTGTGATATTCTGAGTAAAAAGAACAGGAGTACTTGTGGCACCTTAGCGACTAACAAATTTATTTGAGCATAAGCTTTCGTGGGCTACAGCCCACTTCATCGGATGCATAGAAGGGAACATATAGTAAGGAGATATATATACACACATACAGAGAACATGAAAAGGTGGGAGTTACCCTACCAACTCTAAGAGGTAATTAATAGAGTTGGTAGGGCAACTCCCACCTTTTCATGTTCTCTGTATGTGTGTATATATATCTCCTTACTATATGTTCCCTTCTATGCATCCGATGAAGTGGGCTGTAGCCCACGAAAGCTTATGCTCAAATAAATTTGTTAGTCTCTAAGGTGCCACAAGTACTCCTGTTCTTTTTGCGGATACAGACTAACATGGCTGCTCCTCTGAATTCTGAGTAAGTTTCCCAGACCTGAGGAAGAGTTCTGTGTAAGCTCGAAAGCTTGTCTCTCTCACTAACAGAAGTTGGTCCAATAAAAGATATTACCTCACTCACTTTGTGTCTCATTATTTTTGAACATCTGAGATTGACAATACTGGCATCCTCACATGTCAGGGTAAATAAAATCAATGTTACGGCTCGAAATATGAAGCAGATCTGTGAACATAACCAATTGCCCTGTGGCAAAGAAAAAGTGAATCTAGAGTTTAGAGTCCAATCAAATTCCCATTGAAATCAATGTGTCATTCCATAGACTTCAGTGGGCTTTGGATCATGCCCTTAATTTTGACCTCCACCTGTACACAGGGAAACTGTGTCAGAGGCATATACTGTACAGAACATGAAATAGGCCCTTGGGAGGTAACTAAGAGGGCTACTGGGTTTCTAGGAACAGCTCTGTATTGGAGGTAACTCTGGGAGACTTTGTGCCACTTTTTAGAGGATACAACAAACACTCCCCTCACTGATTGGTGTAGAGGGGGCTTGACTAGTGTTCATCCCCTTTTGGAGTGGCTAGCAGCACTGTTCTTGCCCAGCCCTTGTGTCCAGGTGAGTGTAAGTTACTCAGTTTTGCCCATCTCCTTCACGGGCCATAAGAGGGAGGCCTCCTGGTGCCTTCTCATTGGGCCCTGCTTAAGCAGTGAGGATTCCTGTTGCTTTCGCCAAGACTATTCATGTGCTTAAAGTTATGCAACCACAAAGCTGAGCGCAACTGGGCTGTCAAAGGAAAACTTATTTTCATTTGTTTTCTCTTAATGTGGATTTATAAGTAATGCTGAATTCTTATTGTGTGGCTTTTGTTTTGTTTTTTTCCAATTCAGCTTATAAGAACAATTGCTCCACTCACGACAGCCCTTGAAAGAATACACAGTTGCTAGCTGCATTAATTAAGGTTGTCCTAGTCAATTTTAACTTCTACATCCATCTGTTAAACAAAGAAAATGAGTTTGTCTGGCTTTTCTGAGTTTACATTCCTGGGCTCTACAAGTTTAAATCTTCTACTTCTTCCCCGTTCTCTCTTTTGCATCTCAACTCCTAGGCCCAATGCTTGTCTGAGTCACTGTTCACGTGTTGATTGTTATGTAAATAGTGGTCTCAGATTGCACACAGTGTGTATGCACACATATATTATACATGTTGGCAATAGGGGGAAGTTTATGACCTGTGAAATAAGTGCTCTTCATGTTGTAGAAAGATTGTTAAAATGACACTCTGGGCCAGATCATCAGCTGATGTAAATCAGCCTGTCTTCATTTAAGTCATTGAGACTATACTGATTTGACTCAGATGAGAATTTGTCCCCTTGTCTTTTCTTTTTTCCCCATGGAGAAATTTCCCCCCCATAAAACTTGGGTAACAAAATATTCTTTTAAGCAAAATTAAAACATGCTATAGTTGAACAAGCATTGAAAACAAATTGAAAATAAGTTTTGTATAACTTTTAAAGTGTCATGCCATGTGCCAAAATGTATGTAAAGTACTGGTATTTTCATAGTATGAAATGGCCTAAGTTTGAAGCTTTTGAGCATAATTGTGTCAGGGCAACGACTCACTGCTGTGGCGCCCCCTGCTGGCTGTCCAGGGAATTATCTTTTTTCAGCCTCCGGAGCACCCTCTGCAGGCCGGTGTCTCACCTGCTGCTGGCCCCCATGTCCTTCCCAGACCCTGGTGCCCTTTGTCCAGGGGTTCTGCCTACCGCGGTACCCCCTCACTCTGGGACTCCCCTCCCAGGGGAACCCCCAACCCCCTATCCCCACCTTCTCTCAGTAGCTACTGCCAGTCTCTATTTAGTCCCCGCTCACTGGGGCAGACTGCAGTCTGTAAACCACTCATCGGCAAGGGGGCGGGGGGTTAGACCAGCTGCTTCTGCTTATCTCTGGGCTGCCCCTCTGCAGCCCCAGTACCCATGGTGAGCCCTTAACTCAGCCTGCGGCCTGGGGCTTTGCTAGGCTGGAGCTCCCCAGCTCCCTCTGCCCTTCCCCAACCCTAGGTACTCTCCTCAGCTTCCCAGGCATCCAGGTCCTTCTCTCTCTGAAGCTAGAGAGAGTGTCTCTCCTTTTAGCCTCTGGCCCTCAGCCCTCTTATAGGGCCAGCTGTTGCCTGATTGCGGCGTGGCACCAGCTGTGGCTGCTTCCCCCAATCAGCCTGGCTTTTCCCCTGCCACAGCCCTCTCCCAGGGCTGCTTTAAGCCCTTCAGGGCAGGAGCGGGGTGACAACCCCGCTAAAAATATACTTAGTCCTGCCATGAGTGCAGGGGACTGGACTAGATGATCACTCAAGGTTCCTTCCAGTCCTATTATTCTATAAGCCAAATTCCTTTGGTGCAGTTTCCTTCATTCACTAAAGTTTATATTGCTACAACCCTTAGAAATTATTCAATAACAGAACTGATCAAACCTTTGTTAAAGAGTAGCAACTGTGAAATTTACAGATTTTAAAATGAGCTGGAGAGCCAGTTTTACTATTAAGTGGTGATGAATGTGACTTGTGAATGGAGAAAACAATAATAATGACTGTATTCTCTGGGTGGCATAGACTCCAAATTGTTACCTCACTTTCACGATGGGAATGACATGGATGTATTTTAAAATACTTTTGAAATGAACGGTGAATTGCACTGGGTGGGGTGTGAGGAACTGGTACGGTGTCCATGAACCGTGCTGTGGTTGCCAAGTAAATAAGGGGTACAAAAGAAAATAGAGAACTAGTTGGGGTGGTTCCTAAGTGCTACAATGATATAAATATATAATAATACAATCAAGTGTGAATTATAAGGTCAGTAGCAAGATTGTGAAGTGCTCTGAGATCTACTGATGAAAAGTGCTTTTTAAAAGCTTGGGTTTTGTAGTGGGTTTTTTTTTTTTTATTAAAGTTAAACCCACACTAGATACATAAGGCCTAATTCTTCCAAATGCAGACACCACATTGATTTAAATGGGAATTCTGATTAAAAAAAGAGCTGGATTCACCATTGCCCTGCACCTGGTATGATCATTTATACCAGTGCAAGGTGTGTGTAAAACACTGTCTTTCTGATTTAGGAGTATAATCCTGGTGTAAATCACTGCACTTTGTCCAGAGTTATGTTGTACTGGTTTAAAAGATCCAGATCAGGCTTAGAATGCCTCCAAGGTTGGTGACCTATTGGATGTTGCAGAAATTCCATAGAATAATGTTTAGTATATAGGCTTAGATGTTTCTGAGTTCTCTTGAGTTGTGAGCAAGACTTTGAGAACAACATGAAGAAATTCTTACTGACACACAATCATTTTTGTGGGATTCCAAAATAGTTATCCACTAATTTTTTGGTGTTTGTATAGTTTTTTCTGCAGTGTAATTGTTTTAGAGGTCTAAGCTTTGTGCTTGAAATGTCTAGGTTCCCTAGAACCACACACTGAAATCCTGCTTAAAGGTAAGTCAGCATTCCATCCATCCAAGAGAAAGAAATTGAATTAGACCCAGTTTACTGTGTGCTGGTCTTTTGGATGAGACCTTAAAAAAAGAGGGTCTGCTTTTCATAGGTGTTGAGCATCAATAACACCTATTGATGTGTTGTAGCCATGGGTGTTCAATAATCATGAAAATCAGGCCTAGAGTTCTTGCCTGAATATTAAGAATCACATGGCAAATTCTGTAAATCGTTCTAATGCATCAAGCTGCCAATCAGTGTTTTGGAAGGTGACTAGTTGCTAATCTACAGGTTGCTCACTACATTTATCCTGTATAGATAGCTTGAAATCACTTTGTGTTTTGAAATGAAATGTGCATAAATGAATGTAAAGAGTAATAATATATTATTTTGGTATTTTATTAATTCAAATGAAAAATAATATAGTCAGGTGAAAAACTCTTTTTGTTGGAAGCTCTTTTTGATACTTAAAGAGAAAATGTTTGCTGGCATGCATTTATAAAAATCCACAGTTTTGCCAAGTAAGATGAAGTTCACCAATTTTGCTTTAGAAACCAGTGTTTGTAACCTCTGTTTATAGCAGAAACTGTAAAATTACACACCAAATAAATTCACATAAAAAAATATCTGGTTCTGCATATTCAAAATATCTGCCAAACATAATTTAATAGTGTCACACATTTCTAGCATGCACTTGTTGCACTCAAGGGGACCCTTGAGTTCATAGAGATGTACATGAGCACCTAAATAATTAATATTCAGTGCCTTGAGTAACTCTTATTTTTGTCCTTGTCATTGTATGAAGACACAGTATATTCTATCGTAGACTGAAAGGAATCTTTGGAAATCATTTTGAGAACTATTTCAATAGCATTTTAATTTTGTCTGTTTTACATTATTTAATTTATTTTAGCTATATGTTGTGCTGTTCTTCCAATACTTTTGTTCAAATATATTTAGGTCATTTGGCTGTAGAGAGATAAAATTGTATTAATTGTTATACCTTAATGGTTATGTATCAAATTTAAATCTTATTTTTAGTATTTCAAATTCTTTTTAATCCTTAATTGAAAATGACCTCATAAGTAAAGAGAGGTGGTCGAGGTAGAAAGGATTTGTTTAAAATTGGTACCCAATGCTCATAGATAGTCCCTCAAAGCTAATTTCAACTGCAGTCAAAGCAAGATTCTCTGAGCCAGATTCTGATACCTTAACTCAATGTAGTGTTTACCTACTCTGTAGCTATCCCATTGAAACTAATGGAACTACTCACAGAAGAAGGTACGACTCACTCTGAGTAATGGTATCTGAATCTGGCCCTCTATTATACTTTGTTTAGTCATGGAAACAAAAATGTATCATTTACACTATAGGATCCCTGATTATTTTTAGTACTCTATGGTAAGCATATGAATTGTGATGCCACAGTGGACAAGATAGCTATTGTTTGTGTGAACTGAGTTGTCCATTTTCAAATAGATCTAAAATTAATTTTATATCCCCTGCTCCTGCAAATCTCTTGGTCATTTTGAACAGGCCCTTTGAGACAGCAAAAGGGCAGAGGAGAAATGGAAAGGGGAGTGATTATAAATAGGTGTGAAAAAGAGAGAGTATGAAGAGTCCAAAACATGGCTACCATACTGTGGATTTAAAAGCTACATTTAGAGCCTTTGTTTGTGATGCTTCAAAAATGCCACCAGGAACTTGCCAGCAGCCACTCTCAATACAGGCTGCCTATCACCTTGAGCTCATGGAAGACTCTCATTCATTAGTATTAAGACTTTTGTCTTCTCTAGGCCTGCCACTATGGAGACAGGAATGCTCTTATGCAAATCTTATGTTTCATCCAGTAGGGGCCAGTAGTGTGCATGAAGCCTAATATGATAGTCAGAAGACGCGTGTGTCATCCTTTGCATGAAATAAAAACATGAGGGACTCGCAGGTGCCATGTATTAGTCTATTGAAATCCATGAAAAGACACCAATTTACTCATACTGAATGTGATCTTGCTCTTAAACATACAATCCTCTATTTGAGGTTTGTAAATTCTGATAATCCCAGAGGTGATAATTTATGCTGCTTATTGGCAGGAAAACCTCAGGTCAGTAATTTATATTTTAGTCACATATACCACCTTTGCTTATTCTAACATCACTTAAGCATATGTATGTAAATAGAGGATAGGTATAATATATCTATCCTTCATATGCTGTAAGAAAATTCTGAGCACAGTGGAAAGGAAGCACCTTCAGGTTGTGCTTTTAATGAAATGTGTTCTTCCTCTTCTAAGCACTCTGTTTGGATACTGTAAATCCTTTGCTACTGGGAGGTCTTTAGGCCCTCCTCAATGCCCTTCCTATGTGCCCTCCACATTTAACTTAAATTTCATTAGGTATCTGAGCTGAGCTGGAGTGACAGAGTGGAAAGGGGTGTCAGAAATGAGGAGGCATTGTGAATGCTGAATTTTGACTGCAGCCAAAGGATTTCTAGCAGCCGAAGTAGAGGAATTTGCAGAATTATATTTTTAAAATATGCTTACAGTGATCATGCAAATCCCTGCACTCTGATAGGCTGATGGCAACTAGTAACCAATCTTAGTTCAGGGATTTGCATACTTTGCGGAATGATGCACGTTTGTGGGCAATTAAGTGCATGGCATCCCTACCGTTGGATTGACCAAAAGTTCCATTTTGATATTGCAATCCATAACTTGAAAAAGTAAAGGGTTTATAGACCAGAACATCCATATGCTACAAATTCATGCTTTGCACTTATATAATAAGATTTTTACTATAGATAAAGGGTCGGGTTTCATGGAGTTGGTTATGACTCCATGATTGTCTGTCCTGCACAGTTTCAGCTGTGGCTCTGACTTAGGCTGCTCTAACTTTCTCCAGGTAGCAACTGTCTTCAACTCTCTGCTGCGAGTTGGCAGAGTTTATTGGTGTTCCAACCACACACCAGCACATCACCTGTGCCAGGACTGGGATGATAGTATTGTTGGAATTGGCTATGCTGGCTTTATCTCAATGGACATTGCACTCCCTTTGCCTCCTTGGGAATGCTGTCGACTAGCCAAATGCAGTTAGTGTCTGGCCCATTTGTGCTGCCAGCGCTGGATCATGAGAAAGAATCTGTCCCCAAAACTTCAGTACTTTCCATTTCATGGATCTCAGTGGGTGGTGGATTTAGATATACAGAGTGGCTATTTATAGAATAGTCTGTTAATGTCGTTTACGCTGTGATTTTCTCTTTTATTTCTGTCACTGATTGGTTCCTAAAGATATCTTGAATCTGTCTGTTTTTTTAAATCAAAATATGATTTCAAAGAGTATGTCATAAAATAGAACAGATCAAAAAGTTAGATGAGCTTTTTCAAACTTCATCCATTTTCCCCTTTGAAGTTATTTAAATGACAAATAACAAGAACAAAAATTTCTAAGACTGAATTTCATTTTGAGTTCACAAAATCATGAACATCAAAAAACAAGTTACTGCAATTTTTGATGTCAGCCTTACAGTTCAGGTTCAGTCTAGTTTCTCTGCATTGTCTGTATAACAAATGAACTTTCAAGAGTTTTTCTCCTTACAGACAGCATTAAAACTACATCTTACTCTATGTTGCACCCTCTGTTATATTTAACAAACGGCTTACTTTTAATGGACTTTTTGGTGGTAGAAGTGGTGGTGGTTAGAGATTTGGTATATAGAAATTCACTTTATTCAGCATGTTGATTCACTCTGAGACACTTTTTAACCTCAGGACACTGGATAACCCTATGTCACTGACAGGGGCGGCACTAGCTTTCTTGCCGCCCCAAGCATGGCAGTGAGGCTGCCTTCGGCGGCTTGCCTGCGGGTGGTCTGCCGGTCCCGCGGCTTCGGCATACCTGCTGCCAAATTGCCGCTGAATCCGCGGGACCGGCGGACCTCCTGCAGGCATTGTGCCGAAGGCGGCCTGACTGCCGCCCTCGCAGGGACCGACAGGGCGCCGCCCGCGGCTTGCTGCCCCAGGCATGCGCTTGGAGCTCTGGTGCCTGGAGCCGCCACTGGTCACTGACCACCTTCAGGTAACAAAAACACTCTCAGTTAACTTGGCAGTCATCCCTCTAACAATGTGCCCCTTTCATTGTACCCAGACTTATCTCATTTTAATGAAGATTTCTGATGCCCCCAGAGAACCTTCTGTAAAACAGAAGCTGTTCTATATGCAACAGACCCAGTTGTAGTCTTGCTACCGACTGAGGTCAAATTATAATGGCCTAATATCAATGGAGTCCATGGATATCATTGAGTTGATTGTGGCCTATTGTGCATAATTTGTAAGTCATTCATTGATTGTAATACTAAGACCCTTTGAATTATTTTATAGCTTAAGGTATGTTTTATACATAGACATGTTTACCCATCTGTTTTATACCCCACATTGTCTGCCTTTTATTTATTTATAGCCTTATCACCTCTCCTACTGGGCACTAATATGACTTTCTGAAGCTTTAGTGACATCCCAGTCATCAGTCAATAAGATAATGTTTAATGTTTCAGAACATTTGACATGTCCGGCTTCCTGTGCTCTTGATGCCCAGATGTAATTAATCTGAGGATTTATGTGGTAATGCAAGTAAACATATATTCATTCCTGGTGTAGAAGGTGACATTTTTCTTCCTAGGTTGTAGGAAAGTTGACAGGGAAAGTATCTAAAACTACATTTCTGCCTAGACCGTGCAGCACAGAGAAGTGCCTAAACACTGGAGTGAACCCCATCTATGAGGGGAGGAATACAGGCACCAGCCAGCTTGTGGCTCTCCAAACTAAGGCTATGTCTACAATACAGCCCTTACAGCGGAACAGCTATAACACTACAGCTGTGCCGCTGTAAGGTCTCCCGTGTAGCTACTCTTTGCTGGCGGGAGAGAGCTCTCCTGCCGGCATAATTAAATTCCCTCCAATGAGTGGCATTAGCTATGTCAGCAGGAGAGCCTCTGTCCACAATACCACTTTCATCGGTGAAACTTATATCGATCAGGGGGTGTGACAAAAATGGTCAGGTAGACAAAGCCTAAGATAAGTGTGTGCATGCACATGTGTAAGTAAATACAGTATTTTGCTGTACTACTGAGTAAACAACCCTCAGAATAGCCTTTTTGGCCAGGCTGCGTGGGTAAAGTGTTCTGGAGAACCAGTGTGGGCCATCAAAGGTTGCTCTCTCCTGGACAGGACTCAGAAAAGTTTAAATATCCCTTATTTGGATATTGGCATATGCCTTCAAAATACCAATTAAAGAGAAGTGGGGGGGAAAGACTTCCCTTTATATATTTTACCACCTAAGCAAAGAAAACACCTTCAAGGAGAATCCATGAATGCATTGAAAACCTGAAGTCCTAGTTTTTCCCATCACTTGATTTAATTTGAAACCACCAGCACTTTGAAGCTGTTACACATCAAAATTCTGATAGCTAAAGACTGCTGTTTTTCTACTAGTCTGAAAATATTAAAAGGATGTTGAGAGGAAAACATCTCTTATGACAGTGGGAACACAATCAAAGAATCTAAGTAGGACACTCTGAAGAGCAACCAGTGCTTTCTATAATTATTAGGAAAGAGTATGTTTTGTTCAAAATTCTTAAATATTGTGTTCTTCCTTTTTCTGTCCATATTCTTCTTAGTTCCAAAATGCCTGGTTACAAGAAAAAAGGACATCATAAATGTCTAGCACATTGTGTGCAGTACTGGTATAATAATATGAAAATAGGGAGGACACAATATCTAGCAACAAACTGGGAGTCAGGAGATCTGTTCTGGACTCTCCACTGGCTTGATCTTTGGCAAGTTACCTAACCTCTGTTTCTTATCTGTAAAATAGGGATAATACTTGCATATTTTAAGATCCTCTTAAAAAGACAGGTGCAAAGTATTACTTTCTTGTTATATTTGTAAAATATATATTAGGCAGTAAATAGGTTTATGTTCCATTCTTAGTTTTACTATGTATTACTAGAAAAGAAATAATGTACATAATTTATACTTTCTTTCTGTTGTGTAACTATCCAATGCTTCTCTAGTACATTTAGATGTGATCTGTTGACCACATCTACAGAGCTCAGTAACATTTTGCTGGCATGTTGCCATAGTGCAGGTGGAAATAAAGTGGTGCGGTGGTGGTTTTATTTTACGTTTATTTTATTAAACTAAAAGAGCTTGCATGTTATCAACTGTAATTATAGCATTGTGTATTAAGAGTACATACAGTATGCTTTTGTTGAGACTCATTATCTGAGTTTGGTGTAACTAGCCAATAGATAAAGGCTGTTTTGAAGATAGATGGTCATATTATTTAAACTTCGGAGGAAATCAAATAGGAATATTTAGAATTGTAAAAGAGTTTTTAAATTAAATGCTTTACAATTATTTCTATTTATCTAACTTACAAAGTATCTGCTATAATTAGTAATATGATCAGATGCCTGGCATCTGAATTGCATGCATTTGACAGCTAAATGCACAACAGTTCATAATAATTTTGTACATATCAAATTGTTGACCTATATGTCTGTTATACTTCTTGAAGCTAAACTCTTGGAATTCTGGTCGAATCTCCCATTTCTTAGGTCCACTTAGAAGAACCACTGAACAGATACAATAAATTCAGCTTGAAAGGCCACATGCACAATCTGCCTTGGGTCAAAAACCCAGAGATGCTGTAACCAAACAAGCTTTGCATTAGAGCTATTCAAATATTACAGTCAACATCAAATAGCCACGTGCTTCCAAAAGAGCTGCTCACCTCTCCCCTTTCATCTTAGAACAAGAAAGCTAAAAGCATAATCAAAGCTGGCAATGTTTTTAAAAAGCTAATTTGAAAGAAGATAAGGATGACTGAAGTAAAGTCATCTATTCTATGCATCCAAAGAAGTGGGCTGTAGCCCATGAGAGCTTATGCTCAAATAAATTTGTTAGTCTCTAAGGTGCCACAAGTACTCCTGTTCTTTTTGTGGATACAGACTAACAAGTCTGCTACTCTGAAACCTGAAGTAAAGAAAACATTGGAAAGTGGCTAGAAATTGAAATGTGAGCATTGACCAAAGGACAGTTTTCAACATGTATTCATACTAACTGGTCCAAGTATGTTGTTTGTTTACTTTGAACTAGCTGCTGTGAAACTAACCCCAGCTCATGATGGAGTTCTAATACTTTGGACAGACTCTGCTAGTAGTAATAAGGAGGCAAGAGGAGTGGAAATTGAAACAAAATTGAATATAAAATTCTATATTTGCTAAAGGCCAGATCCAAAATCCCACTGAAGTCAGTGAGAGACCTTTGGAACAATGGGCTTTCGATCAGTTCCTAAGAGTCTGGGGTGAAATCCTGTTCCTAGTTGAGGTCAATGGCAAAACTCTCAGTTGGTCAGTATTTCACCCTAGCACTGTGCATATAGCTTTTTTGAAAGACGAAGAGGATACAATGCTATATTGTGACTAAAGAGGATGGTTTTCTTCTCTTAAAATGTTAGCAGTATTGTTGAGGCAAATTACTATAGAGCTGTTGCTGGGCTTATGATTCTCTGATTGGATTGTTGCTGTGGGATTGCAGTTGTCCTCATTAACTTATCTTCCCTAGGCAGAAGTCCTGGCCCGTAAGGCGAAGGGGCTTAGGCATTATACTGGAGGGGAAAATAAAGTCCTCAAGCTTTATATAGCAAAGCAAGAGGGTTAATTGACTGAAGGACATCCAAGAGATTAAGTCCTGATTAAGTCCTTAAAAAGATGAGACCTTGTATCCATTACCTGATTGCACAAGTTCATATGATCAACATATAACCTATTGCTTTGCTAATGACCGCATACAAGGAGCAAACTATACATCTTCAGATCTCATCACTTAAAAGGTATTTCCGATCTAAGGTTAAACAAAACAATTCAAACATTATTAAAACAATAAAATAAAAATTGCCCTTTGAAGCTGTGTTGTGCTGAGGAATATATATTATTAGTAACTAACATTAAAAACATAAAATTCATTTTGTAATCTACGTTACTGTATATGTACATTCATATTACATGTACACAGATTGAATATTGTCCAATTACTTAGCAGATACAATATCTCCGTCCTAGTTTTAAAAGAGAAATTTATGAACTCGTATTGTCTTTGTGACCATCCTTCTTCATTTCCTAGAAATAGTCTGCTATCAAAGACAAGGAAAGGTGAGATTACAAAAGAGAAGTAAATTAATGAGAAATGTTCATATTCAAACTAAAGGATGTCTAAAGATATAAATACATACTGAAGAAATGTACAAATGGATATAAATAAAGAACAGTGACTCTTAGCCCGCTTGCAAAAGCCAGCTTTTAATGAGAGAGAAACCCTGTTTAAGAGAGTATTTTTAGCTAAGCTTTCAGTCTTTTGACAGGAATATTGAAATATACTCTGTTTTTGACTGGAAATAATTGTGTATGAATTTCCTTTGGGCAAAACTCCTTTTTTAAAAATTTCTTACAGAAGCTGCCATTGATTTTGTTTAGAGTGATATCTGTCATTTTGTGTGTTTTATATTCAGTTTATAGTGATACCATTTTTCCTTTGGATAATTTGATCTTTCAAAAGAAAATATTACATATTAAAGCTCATTAAATTGAGGACTAACTTGATGCTTTATCTTGTTTTGTGGGTAGTTAGGTATCATGTCTCCATGCATGTAGTCCAGCTATACTGTATATATTTGGGCAATTGCAGGTTTGAGCTCTAGAGCTGTGGAAGATTAGGCTTAATGGATAACCTACCTTTGAATACCTTCTGCTAGTGAGATGTTAATGGCTACGCAGGAGAAGAACTCCTGGCAGTAGAGGATAGGGACAGAAATAATACACTGGGATCATATCACCCTCAGAATGACAGAATGGGCTTTACTCACTAATTTTTGCAACTTGCGGAACCGAAAATGTTTAGCTTCTATCTAAATCATAGCAGGCGGATAGGCTGCTTTTTTTCTTTTCAGAATACGAAAACTACAACTTCTCTTCTTCACGGTTGGATAGATTCTGGCAATCACTCACATTGAATAGCAGCTTTCTCCTCTCAAGTCATTCTTGTGGATGAAAGTGCTATTCAGTGTAAAGAGATCAGCATACCGCCCTTTAATTGTAACATACTGCTGATATTTTAGGGGACTTTTTTGTTTGTTTGTTTTTTAAATGGGTAAGTTAATTCAGTTAAAAAAGAAGCTGTGTTTGATTTTAAAACGATTTAAAGAGTCATTCCAAATGTATTATAAAAAGGATTGGATAATGGGCCAAATCTGGCTTCCTTACCTGAGTAATCCCATTGAATATAATGAGGCTACTTGTGTGAGTAAAGTGAACTGTATTTGGCTCACTCTGCAGAATAAGAAGAATGCATCTATGCATTCACAAAGAAGAAATTAAATAAATCTTCATAAATAAAGCAAATTCCTTTGTGTTAGTAAAAGGAAACGATGTTCCTTGCTTGCATTTTAAAATGGCCTTACTACAAAATTGCATTAGTTGCTGCAGTTTACAATGTTTGGAAGGGGGGAGTAGATGGACTGTCACATGTTGAAGACAGAGAGCAGATTCAATGTTTCTAATTTCCATAAAGGGAAATATTTCCACTTTTTTTTTAAAGTGAGGTTAATAAATGATAATACCTGGTGTGATAAGAAACCAAAATGAACAATGTTTAATACAATTTATTGTTTTGAGAATTATTGCTGTTTTAAAATTTGCTTTCAATGACAAAGATAGAAAAATGCACGCTGTTCTTTTTTCTATTATTCACTAAATTGCTAAGCAACCTGCCTAATATCTTTCTCTCTGTTGTCATGGCACTTGATATTACAAAACTGTTAAATACTCTGACCTGATCCTGCAAAACACTTAAGCTTGTGCTTAACTTTAAGCCTGTTTGTACTTCCATTGAACTCAGTAGAAGTATTCATATGCTTAAGGTTGAACATATGCCTCAGTGATTTTCTGAATTGGGGCAATAATGTGCATCACCTTGCAGGACTGATCCCATATGTTGTAGCTAAGAAAAATGCCCCATTTTTAGTTGAGAAGGTCACCAAACTGACCACAGTTTCACCAGAACTGACCACCATCAACTCCTGGAGCTGTTCAGTGTGAAATGTGTATCTAAAGGTTGCTAATGTCACCTGCCTTTTATATGGGTTAAACCAAAACAACAGATCTGATCACCCTTACTTTTGGGGGTGTCCAAAACTCAATCAGGGTGAAAGTGTCAGGGCTTGAGCCTATCTCTAACATTTGGAGAGCCTCAGCCTAAGGCACTGTTTTTTCTGTGTCTGTTTTATTTGTCAACATTATCAATACACTAAATCATTTGTTGTTGCCAAAACATAACTGACATTACAAGAGATGTAGGAGGTGAAAACAGTGATAAATCCATGATTTAAGGGTAGCATGCCTTTCCTCTCTAGATATGAACTCATAATTGCATTTGCATTAACGAGTTACACATGCTTATTAAGGGGAAAATTAATTCATTTGGTGACTTACATTATAGATGCATTGTTCTGCTATACAGACTCACTTAAAACTTGGAATACAGTGTTTCAAGCTAGTGGCAATTTTTTTTGCTACAAAATTTGACTAAAGAAATCATCTCATCTCATTATTTTCTTAATATGCCTGTCGTCGTCCCAAGGTGCACTTTTGGCAGCCCTTTTGAAGCCATCAAAGACCTTGCAGCCAAATTTAGCCTTGTGTAAATCAGTGCTTGACTTTAGGCTGAACTTGTCCTGAGAAGTTCCCAGGCATATATTTTAATCTCTCAGTCTGAAGCAACAACTTTAGAGTTGTTATTGTCTATTTGGATCAGTTGTTTGTGAACCTAAATATTTCCAAGTGCCACACTAAGTCCTGTAAACAAAAACAGGAAATACACAAGGAAGAAAAATCAGAGTAAAGTCAAAAACACTATTGGTAATCTTCAAATTATAGTTAGGTACTAAAGTACGTGCAGTACCCTGATTCTGCCAGAACAACAGATGCAAAACCTGCTACAATGATCAATGACCCCACAAAATACACATTTCAAGATCCTTGGATCCTACACATGTATACCTACACATGTCTACATGGAAACTATGACAGATTACAAAGGATGGATATAGGCAAACAGCAGGAATGCAGGGGCAAGATTAGAAAGGCAAAGGCACAAAATGAGCTCAAACTGGCTATGGGAATAAAGGGAAACAAGAAGACTTTTTATCAGTACATGAGAAGCAAGAGGAAGACCAAGGACAGGGTAGGCCCACTGCTCAGTGAGGAGGGAGATACAGTAACAGGAAACTTGGAAATGGCAGAGATGCTTAATGACTTCTTTGTTTCGGTCTTCACCGTGAAGTCTGAAGGAATGACTAACATAGTGAATGCTAATGGGAAGGGGGCAGGTTTAGAAGATAAAATAAAAAAGAACAAGTTAAAAATCACTTAGAAAAGTTAGATGCCTGCAAGTCACCAGGGCCTGATGAAATGCATCCTAGAATACTCAAGGAGCTAATAGAGAAGGTATCTGAGCCTCTAGCTATTATCTTTGGAAAATCATGGGAGACAGGAGAGATTCTAGAAGACTGGAAAAGGGCAAATATAGTGCCCATCTATAAAAAGGGAAATAAAAACACCCAGGAAACTACAGACCAGTTAGTTTAACTTCTGTGCCAGGGAAGATAATGGAGCAAGTAATTAAGGAAATCATCTGCAAACACTTGGAAGGTGGTAAGGTGATAGGGAATAGCCAGGATGGATTTGTAAAGAACAAATCATGTCAGACCAATCTGATAGCTTTCTTTGATAGGATAATGAGTCTTGTGGATAAGGGAGAAGCAGTGGGTGTGGTATAGCTAGACTTTAGTAAGGCATTTGATACGATCTTGCATGATATTCTTATCGATAAATTAGGCAAATACAACTTAGATGGGGCTACTATAAGGTGGGTGAATAACTGGCTGGATAACCATACTCAGAGAGTAGTTATTAATGGTTCCCAATCCTGCTGGAAAGGTATAACAAGTGGCGTTCCGCAGGGGTCTGTTTTGGGACCGGCTCTGTTCAATATCTTCATCAACAACTTAGATATTGGCATAGAAAGTACGCTTATTAAGTTTTCAGATTATACCAAAGAGGGAGGGATTGCAACTGCTTTGGAGGATAGGGTCATAATTCAAAATGATCTGGACAAATTGGAGAATGGTCTGAGGTAAACAGGATGAAGTTTAACAAAGACAAATGCAAAGTGCTCCACTTAGGAAGGAACAATCAGTTTCACACATACAGAATGGGAAGAGACTGTCTAGGAAGGAGTACGGCAGAAAGGGATCTAGGGGTTATAGTGGACCACAAGCTAAATATAAGTCAACAGTGTGATGCTGTTGCAAAAAAAGCAAACATGATTCTGGGATGCATTAACAGGTGTGTTGTGAGCAAGACACGAGAAGTCATTCTTCCGCTCTACTCTGCTCTGGTTAGGCCTCAACTGGAATATTGTGTCCAGTTCTGGGCACCGTATTTCAAGAAAGATGTGGAGAAATTGGAGAGGGCCCAGAGAAGAGCAACAAGAATGATTAAAGGTCTTGAGAACATGACCTATGAAGGAAGGCTGAAAGAATTGGGTTTGTTTAGTTCGGAAAAGAGAAGACTGATAGGGGACATGATAGCAGTTTTCAGGTATCTAAAAGGGTGTCATAAGGAGGAGGGAGAAAACTTGTTCACATTAGCCCCTAAGGATAGAACAAGAAGTAATGGGCTTAAACTGCAGCAAGGGAGGTTTACGCTGGACATTAGGAAAAAGTTCCTAACTGTCAGGGTGGTTAAACACTGGAATAAACTGCCTAGGGAGGTTGTGGAATCTCCATCTCTGGAGCTATTTAAGAGTAGGTTAGATGAATGTCTATCTGGGATGGTCTAGACCAGGGGTCAGCAACCTTTCAGAAGTGGTGTGCCGAGTCTTCATTTATTCACTCTAATTTAAGGTTTCGCGTGCCAGTAATACATTTTAATGTTTTTAGAAGGTCTCTTTCTATAAGTCTATAATGTAGAACTAAACTATTGTTGTATGTAAAGTAAATAAGGTTTCTAAAATGTTTAAGAAGCTTCATTTAAAATTAAATTAAAATGCAGAGCCCCCTGGACTGGTGGCCAGGATCTGGGCAGTGTGAGTGCCACTGAAAATCAGCTCATGTGCCGCCTTCGGCACCCATGCCATAGGTTGCCTACCCTTGGTCTAGACAGTATTTAGTCCTGCCATGAGAGCAGGGGACTGGATTCGATGACCTCTCGAGGTCCCTTCCAGTCCTAGATTCTATGAATCTATGAAACATGTGGTGTACCTCATCCAGTGCACTAAATGCCCCAATAGCAACTATGTGGGTGAAATCAGACAGTCAGTATGCTTTTGAATGAATTCACACAGGAAAATGATAAAAGACAAAAACACCCTATCATCTGTGAGTGAACCCTTTTCACAAAGCAATCATTCTATATCTGACCCCCTCAGTCCTCATCTACAAAGGATACCCGCACAACACTTTCACAAGACAAGCCTGGGAGCTTAAATTCATTTTTCTGCTAGACACTAAAAATCACGGACTGAACAGAGACACTGGATTTATGGCTTATTACAAAAATCTGTAAATCACTAAGGGCACAGCTATACTAGTGCAGCTGCACCACTGTAAACTCTTTAACGTAGCTGCTCTAAGCCGACGGGAAAGAGCTCTTCCCTCAGCTTAACTACTCCAGCCCCCACGAGCGGTGGTAGCTATGTTGAAGAGAGAAGCTCTTCCATGACACAGTGCTTGCTGTGTAATTTATGTCAGTTGGGGGAGATGATTTATTCACCCCCGAGTGACATAATTTATGCCGACGTAAGCTGTAGTGTAGACATAACCTAAGCCCCTTTTTTTGTCCTATGACTGCAGCAGTGTCAACGGGCCTTGAATGGTCCCTTACAATATGTGCTAATTACTTATGCTAAGCAGTCTGTTACACTTTGCATTTCGTTATGACCCTGGGGGTACCTTTCCCTGACCTGAAGAAGAGCTCTGTGTGGCCCGAAAGCTTGTCTCTCTCACCAGCAGAAGTTGGTCCAATTTAAAAAAAAAATTTACCTCACCCACCTTGTCTCCCTAATATCATGGGACCAGCACAGCTATAATTACACCTCATACATGTGGTAACGTCACACTCAGATCTCAGATTCCATGAAATATCTAGCCACAGTGCTGGGAGTTAAGCAAACATAGTCCATCTTGGCTCATAATTTACTCTGGAGACTCAAGAGTTAATATGTAATTACTGTAGTTTTCAGTTGAGTGTTTTCTTTGTTACGTTGTAACAATGTGTATTGTCTTGTAAAATGAGACATGTAAACTCAGTAGTGTACAGTACTAAAATATAGGTGCAACATATCCATGTCTCCATTGTCTCTAATAGTCGTTTTACACAGTACATTCTTCATTCATTAATATATTTTGCACATGTTTTTATGCAGTAATAACACTAATTGAAAATGGAATGTCTGTCTGTCTGCCTCTCATCTTTTCAAGAGCTGAATTACCAGCTAAAAGACTCCCTCTGTTTTTCTGAGAGATGTATTACATGCTCAAATATTCCAAGAATTTTCAAACACTCCTCATTCAGCTCACCCATTAAAATAGATCAATGGGAGTTCCATGTGCAGAGGGCTGTTAGGATCAGGCCCAAAGCTAGTGTAATTATTTAAACAACAAGAGATTCTTCTGGGCAGGTAAATTTGCAAATGCATTCCCTATTCTTTTTCAGTTAACTCAGGCTCCATGTTCATAAAAAATTCACCATATAATGTTTTCTGTAAAACAAGAAATACACTATGCATATTATATACTGTATGAACAATTAGTATTTTATATTAAACTTAAAATTAAATGGTGTTTAAAACCCATTATGACATTCAAATATTTTTTTCTAATGGTGGATATGTCCATTTTGAAACCTTTTAAAATTGCATGCAAGCCTAAAATAATTAAGATTTAAAATCACAGTTATTATCTATTTTAATTTCCACTGCTGGAGAGTACCCCCCCTCCCAAAACATTCATCCTGTGTAGGGTATAATCTGTGCACAAATAACATGGTGGAATTAATGAACAATTAACTATGATCATATGTTTTAAACAAGGCTGATTGGAATCCACACAGGCATCTGGATTTCAGAGAGAATCTGTTTGATTCCGTCTAGTACTGCTGAGGTAGTTCTGTTCAGCCCAATTTCTTATTCAGCCTGTATCTCTAACACCATTTCCTCTGAGGTAAGGCTATATCTCTTCGTTTTCATGGCAACCAGAAAAATAATTCTTCTATTCTTCAGCATTGTGTGTCTGTGTCTGTGAGTGTAGTAGTGAACAGATAGAATTGCCCCTGGTCATTTTCTCTTTCTCCGTTCAGCTAATGTGTTCATCTTGAAGACTATGCTTCATGTTGTTCCATATGATGAGTAAATCATGGATAATATAATAAAACAGGGAGAAAAGGGGAAATATTTGTAACCCATAGATGCCTTGTAGAAATGTAGCTGCTGCTACACTGTACTATATGCAGTATGGAATGAAAGTACTGTGCTATGTAATTTACTGTCTTCATTAAACCAGACAAGCACTAGGTGAACCATAGAAATTCCATCTGTATTCACAGTGGGTTCCAGGCATATTGCATACAGGATTTTCCCTTCATTTTGTTTAGTCCTTATATATAAAATGTGTGGCTGTATAAAGGTAAAATCAGATTTTGATGTTTATTTTTAAAATTCCTTTTAAAATACTCTGATCAAGGTTATGTTTGTTCTTTTAAAAAAATTCTTGTATCATCTTAAAAAGGAAGTAGGCCCTGAGCTATCTTAATGTCATTGGGGACACTAGAGGAGTAGTATCAGAAACTGCAGTGCAGCACCAGGCAATGGCTGGATTTACAGTTTGATAATTTTATATCATATACAACCATTAGCTTCACTCTCTTTGCTTGGAGCTCTGATTGTACTGAAAAGTGAGACTAAAGAAAAAATCTAAAATATACTCACCATCAGTATAGTGGCAGAAACCTCTCTTATTATTTTTTCATGTTACTTAATATCCGTAAGGGCAACACATTTGAAGCTAGGAAATGGGATTTCTCGGTAGTATAAACCAAAAAAAAAAAAAAAAAAAAATCCTTTTTATAAAGAGATTGGGATTTTTTTTAAATATATGGATAGTTTTGGAAATATATGTGTTTGAGATACATGTGAACTGTAATTCGCAGAAAAGCTCTTAAGTCAGAGAGCATTCTGTTTGAATTTTTTATAAAGGAAAGATAAAAAATTTAAGCTCTTTGAGCTGGAACAGCTCAATCAGATGACACACCTGAATTGGAGGACAGGAGCTATTTGGGTGGACCGTGTGTCCAAGTGATACTTTTAAAATTCCTAGCATGTTTATCAAGTACTCTTTTCCAATAGAGTTCATATTAACTTTGAATACTATTTGATTGTAAAACACTAAATAATATATTTAAGCACTAGCCACTAATCTGCCAAAAACTCCATGAGATTACTCATGTGCATAAAGTTAAGCACATGCTCAAATGTTTTGTTTCCAGGATCGGAACCTAATTCCTGTATGGTGGCTGTAGTTTTTTTTCTTTGTTAGTTTGATTGATTGTTTCTTTTTAAGGCAAAGTTAAATAATTACATTTAGAAGAATGCAACACTAGGTCAGTAATGCAATCTACTTAATAAGTGATGGCATGGATTACCGAAGAGCCTGATACAGTGTGCCAAAATATAAGTGTTTCGATTAGTAGACAAAGCTATGGTTCATATCTCCTTAGGCAGTCAGAGAATAGCTGTAAAAATACTATAAACTACACTATGTTGACTGCTCCAAGCAACAGAGCATGAGGATAGATACAGGATGAAAAACAGTCTAGTGGTTATGAAGATCTGATTTTGGTTCCAGCTCTGCCATAGACTTCCTATGTGATCTTGAGCAAGTTACTTAACTTGTGTGTGCTTCAGTTTCCCATCTGTTAAATAGAAATATTAATACTTTCCAACTTCAGACCTGAGTCTTAGCTCATGTTGTTTGTGAGCACTCTGATTCCCTGGTGATGGGCACCATACAAATGCTTATCATAATACATACAAATAAGATATTTTCAAATATGCCCATTGTCTTTGCTCTGTTTAATGCTCTCCCCCACTCCCCATTTATTAAGTTTCTGTGGCAATAAGTAGCAGGTGTTAGTAAATTTTAAAAAAAGTTAATGAAAAATATTGCTTGAAGTGTTAGCTGACAATTGTTTGTTTAATTGGGCATATTAAATACCAGAAGAAGTAAATATACATTTCACCCATTGCAACATAGTTGTCCTCACCTACTGTCGAAAAAGTGTGTGTGTGTGTGTGTGTGTGTGTGTGTGTGTGTAAATACTGTGGCCCCAATCCTGCAAGCAGCTCAGCATTGGCAGAACCTCCACTGAATTCAGTGGAGCTTCACTTGCATACAGCTGCTGGCAGGATTGGTGTGTAAGTTGGTCAGGTAGTTACCTTTATTGGTAGGAGGTATCCTTTTTCCTACAGTGGATAGTCATTTTGACTTCTGACTGTTGCTTGACTCCTCCTCTACTTAAATGTATATGTAATAAAAAGGTGGAACTGATTCCCAGTGCTCTCTGGCTCACCTTGCTTAAAAGTACCGGCACATTGTTTTTAGCTTTTGAGGATCATTGCTGTTCACTTACACTACTTCTGCACCATTGAGTACCCAAGAGCAAGACCATTAAAGCCCATGTATCTACACTGCCATAGACTGAACAACACTTCTTCTTTTTTGTATAGTTTTGAAAGCAATCCGAGGAATGACAGTGAAATAGGCACAGGACACTGAATTTGCAAAATTTGCCTAAATTGCTGTTGAATTTTTTTGAAAAATAAGAGTGATCTTTTTAAATGAACTATTTTAATAGCAACTGATATATATGACATTATAAATTACCTTTCTTTTAAAGAGAGACTGGAAAAGGCTGGTTGATAAGGAATGACAAGTTTAGTGTACATACCACATGAGTCCGCACTAGTAAAGTCAAAGCCTCTGCAAGAGTAAATATGAGGTATTTTGGAAAAAGGAAAAAGGCAGGTTTAGAAATATGATGACTGAATAGGTGGAAAATTTTGACTACCCTAGATATGAGAGTTCAGGAGAAAGCTACACGTCATTTAGGCACAACTGTTTACTTATCAAGCTGTTACATCATATAAGTAGAACAAAATAGTGGTCGAGTCAGCATAGAAACTTAGAACCTGATCCAGCAGCCTAAAAATGCCAAGTGAACACCACGCTAGATCACCATCACCAATAATTTCTCCTTTCCTTTTCCCCCACTTCTATCCTGACCATAGGTTTTGGGTCCACTTACTGTACAATATTTGGCCATATCTGGAACGTGACGTCTAGGAATGATGTACCATTACACAGAAGGGCTTACAGTAGCAGACTGACAGTTAAACTGAAGCCATGCTGTCTTAGAAGTCCTTCAGTCTGTGTAATTGTTTTAAAATATATTAAAATATGTTTAGAAGGGTTGACTGAGATCTTCTTGACCTTGGCTGAGGAATAGAACCTCCCTTGAAATATCACAGGTAATTCTATGAGATTTTTGCCCGTATAACTACTATCAAAATAACTGTGAAAAAGTAACAAAACTCCATGTGCCTGATTCTCTACATCTTGGAATCTAACATAATTATCTATGCTTGTTCAGAGTGCATGCTGAGCAGGTGTTCAATTATTCTGCTTTGGTAACATTTTACATCCACTTTCATCTAGTTTGCACGGGTGTAAGTGACTACACAAGTTGCAAGGCAATACAGAGTCAGCCCCCATATTCATAGTGTTTAATATTTCACAAAGGAAGTAAAGTGCAGAGCTCTCCACTCATTCCCACCAACAACCATACAAATAGAAAGCAGTCTGTTAGCCTAGTTTGGGGAGAAATCAGACAGCTAAACATCAAGATTTCTGTTTGTGTGATTTATTTGGGAAGGTATTTTTCTGCTTGAACACAAAGAACATTTGTTGCCTGGGTAGAATGCCCAGTAACGGGTAATAATATACAAAATGCCACTTAGAACTTCTTCTAAGACTCAAGACCAAGACTTTCAAAGGTGACAAGTGATTTTTGCAAAAAGAACAGGAGTACTTGTGGCACCTTAGAGACTAACAAATTTATTAGAGCATAAGCTTTCGTGGACTACAGCCCACTTCTTCGGATGCAAAAGTGATTTTTGGGTGCCCAACTTGTGACACCTAAAAGAGGCCTGATTTTCAGAGGGTGAGAGCTCAGTGTTTCTTTAAAGGGACCTGAATTTAAGGAATCTCTAGTTCGGCATCAAAAAAATCACTAGTCACTTTTGAAAATCTTGGCTCATGTGTAATTTTTTGGGAAACATTTCTAAGTGTTGTCATAGCAAACTGATTTTGGAACAAAAATTCTAGACTCAAGGTGCGTCGTTCTAGCAGTTTTCAGAGTAGCAGCCGTGTTAGTCTGTATCCGCAAAAAGAACAGGAGTACTTGTGGCACCTTAGAGACTAACAAATTTATTAGAGCATAAGCTTTCGTGGACTACAGCCCACTTCTTCGGATGCTCCGAAGCAGTTGTTTATTGAGGGCAGGCAACCCAACCCATGCAAGCAATTCTGCACACGCCTCAGGAACATCACTGAAACTTTAAAATGTATACATACCATAATGGAAAGAGGTCACGTATATGCTTCTCCACTGGGATTTTCCATCAGCACAGTGTACTCTGGAATCTCTGTGCCCTGGAGTAAGGTACAGGACAAGTGGTGGCAAGCGGACCCAAAGGAACATTTCCAAAATGTCAGTGAATGATGGTAATAGTGATGGTGATCACCATATAATTCTTTGATGGGAGGGAGGTGACGGTGTGCATACACCATTCTATCTGGTTTCATGCTCCTTGGAGGCTAAGAGTAAAGCAGGGAGCCCAGGCCAGTTGGGAGAAAGTTTAGAGGGGAACAGGAATCCAGGTGAGTTGTCATTTTAGAATCAATGTATGGAAACTCCCCAGGTTTCGTCTGAGATATGTTTTTGGACAATTCAAAAATAAAAACAAAAATCCAGGTATTTCAGTGTCATGTATACCAGGCCTACTGCTGAGGGTCATTGAAACTCTTGTGAAATAAAACTGGTGATTTTTCCAATACACTAGTTCAAGTGATCTATTTGTGGAAAAAAATATTGGTTGTATTTGATCACAATGCTTGAAATTCAGTAGTCCATAGGTCTTCTGCTGACTCTGCAGATGGTGAATTTTACTCAGTGTGAATTAGTACTAAACAAATTAAGATAAAAAGAGAATTTTTAAAAAAACTTTGTCAAAAGTATGATTGTTTTAGTTTTGGGTTTTTTTTACAGTTTAGAACATGGTTAAAAATTGGAATCTGTTTTTCCAGGTCAAAGGTGGAACTTCAAGATATAGGATATGGGTTTGTTTAAATAATATCTAAATACTAAAATTTATATAAGTCTTCAAGACACTTCTAAGCTCCACTTCTAACAATTCCAGGATCACATTGCCTCTTCATGTAATATTAAGCAGTGTACTAGTTGCAAGTAAAATCCAGAAGTGCAAAATCCATACTGTGAAAGTAATGTTGTTAAACCTTGAAGAAGCAGTACACATTCACAAATAGTTTTATTATTGTTATTTCTATGTTATTCTAAGTGCTTTGAAAATTTTCTCAACAAATATTCATTATCAAAATTTTCAGTTTTATTATTAAAAACCATAAACTGAAAGCCAGCTCACCACATGGAAACCAACTACATGTTGCTAAATGGTACTGCTATAGACAATATTGTGTACATGGGTTATAAGGCACTGTATTTTATCAATAAAGTAGCATATTGATTCGATGGAGGATGGAGATATTTGTTCAGAAAAACTTGCTCAGTGATCAATGTTAAAATATAAAATTTAAAATATAAAATTTAAAATATATTCAAGCAATCTAGAATTAAAGTTCAGACAATATGTACGAGGCCACAATATTATGCTCTGGTTAAATTAATTAATGAATTATTTTTACTATTGAAGAATAAAGGTTTAATTTGCAAGCCGTCTCTTAAAGCAGACAATTGTAATAATAATTCACTACAGATTTTTTATCTCATTAATTCAGTAATTATTTCAATTCTTGTAATGTTTGCTAGCCAACGTTTCCCCCTTATCATTCAAAATCTTTATTAGCAGTTTATATACATGCTTATTATAAAATGCAGAGATAAGAGTGCAATGAATCCTCGGCTCTATTTGAAAACAAATAGAAGAATAAGCTTAGTAAAATCTCAACATTTTATAAAAGATGGATTCCTGCTTCGAGTGGGGATCTTAGTTTGTTAAACTGTAGCCAGGGAACAGGAGGGATGGTCTTCTGTGGGGCTGGGAAAGCCATGGGGATCCCAACTACTCAAAAATTAAAGACAGAACATTGAGCGGAGTGAATACATTGACTTTTCTTCATGCTTGACAAAGGAAGTAACCTTTTTGTCCCATCTAGAAACACAAATAGGAATGTAGGGGAAACATGGGGTGCAAAACATCATTTTCAGACAGGAAGATCTGAGGGATCTGTGCAGGCTAGCAAATGGGCAAATCCTGAAGTCTTAGAAACCAGAAGATGAAGTGCCATCACCAGCTAAGCAGCAGGTACTCAGCTCTGCTTTTGGTCTGTCCCAGAGTAGTCATTGGATTTAACTGAGGGAGAGAGTTTTTGTTTTGTTTCTCCTTTGTTTTGGGAGATGAAACTGAGCAAGAACTAGACCTGGGCAGGGCGGTAGCTCTCAATTACAGATTTAGGGTGGAATCAGGGCGGGCTCCAGGCACCAGCCCACCAAGCATGTGCTTGGGGCGGCGCCTGGAGGGGGGCAGCGCGGCGGGGCGCTCGAGCCCGAGAGCGGAGCCGCAGCGGGCTCGCCGCCCTCCCCCCGGCGCTTCGGCCGGTTGGGGAGAGTAGAGAGCCGCGGCAGGCTCGCCGCCCTCCCCCCGGCGCTCTGGCCACCGGGGGCTCTCTGCCCTCCTCCCAGCGCTCTGGCCGCCGGGGAGAGTGGAGAGCCCCAGCCGGGCTCTCTGCCCTTCTCCCGGCGCTCTGGCCGCCAGGGAGAGCGGAGCCGCGGCGGGCTTGCTGCCCTCCCCCCGGCGCTCCAGCCGGTTGGGGATTGCGGACCCACGGCCAGGCTCGGTACCCTCCCCTGCCGCGCTGGGGGCGGCGGCGGGTGGCTTTTTTGCCTAGGGCGGCAAAAAAGCCAGAGCCGGCCCTGGGTGGAATTCAGCTCAAGAAGTATGAAGCACCTAAGTGCTGAAAACAGAGCTTCAGTAGAACTTAAGTGATGCACAGGACGTTAAAGTTCTCTCCACAGGGTTCAATATTATCCTTAATGATGACTAGATAGCACAGGGGTAGGCAACCTATGACACGTGTGCCGAAGGCAGCACGCGAGCTGATTTTCAATGGCACTCACACTGCCCGGGTCCTGGCCACCGGTCCAGGGGGATTTGCATTTTAATTTAATTTTAAATGAAGCTTCTTACACATTTTAAAAACCTTGTTTACTTTAAATACAACAATAGTTTAGTTATATATTATAGACTTATAGACAGAGACCTTCTAAAAACATTAAAATGTATTACTGGCACATGAAACCTTAAATTAGCGTGAATAAATGAATACTTGGCACACCACTTTTGAAAGGTTGCCGACCCCTGAGATAGCATATTATTGAACAAAAGTAACAGTGTTCTATATGTCTAAAATTAGTATACTGGGTGGAATATATGTGTAATACTTAGTTTTCAGTGTTGTGTTATTTAATTCTAGGGCGAAATTACAGAATTACTACTGTCCAAATTTAAATTTTTTTGCAACAATTGTGTGTTTATGTGGAGAATTGTGTAAAATTGTATGAATTTGTGCATGTGACTTAATTTCATTTTTATGTGCATTGGTATATTTTAAAAATCCCATTAAATATATACATTACAACCAGTTATTGTCTTGTAATATTTTTTATTGACTGTAATTACTGAGCAGATGTAACTAGAGCAAAAAATTACATCGCTGCAATGTTGCTGACTACTGAATATGTTACTAGCATTTCCTAGCATTTCTCCTGCAGTGCTATTTGCCCTTTTAAAAACAAATGGATCATCAGCACCTCGGTAAACATAGACCGCAGTCTGCTGCTTTATTTTGCCATCATTAAACAATTCACAATGTAGTCAGTATTCTGGTCCAGCTGACCATGAGATAGAGTGTGACTAAAAAGTAGATCATCTAGTAGATGTTCCAGTGTTTGAGATTACACAAAGGGCTCATTTCTATCCTCCAGCACACCCGTGCAGCTCCCATTGAAGTCAATGGGTGTTGTGCATGCGTATTTGAGGCATGTACTATATTGGAGGCACGTGTTTGATTTTGTCATGGAGTTTTAAGTGGCAAAAGAGATGTGTAAGCCAAGCACTACTATGTAATGTCTGTTCATATGTATAACTAACTGAAACACCAGATCCGATTGTTGTTATACCTTTACAACAGTTTTCTTTATGCTTGCTTGCCCCAATGGTATGCCTGTTGAAGGAGGAATAATTGTGGCCCACAAACATTCTGGGGTAGAAAACAGCCGACGGCAGCCTCAGAAACAATAACTCCACTCATAAGCTTCTTCATTTTCATTATGGGATGATTTTTCTCTTTTGATTTTAACTTATTTTTTTAAAAAAATCTGTTTTGTAAACACAAATTGCTGTATTTAAATTTAGAGTATGTTAAAGATTTTAGTCTCATTACCCTGCAGATGGAAGTACTCTGTCCACAAATCAGTGCTAGCCTATCTTGGGCTAGGGCTAGGGCTATCTCTAGGGGACAGAATGTAATACAGTTCCCATGTCCATTCAGTTTTCAGTTAGTTCTAATTCTATGGTGGACATTAGTACAGTGGGAACTGACTGAGACCATCATTCACTCCACAAAGGCTCTTCAGATACATAATTATGGACCTGAAATGGATTTGAACCTGTGACACAGAGGTGAAACTTTCCATAACCCAGGCAACTTCCCTGCTACCAAAATAATGTTATATTGCTTTAATGATTAAAGTTTTATGTATTTTTCAAATACAATATTGCAATTTGTTGAACCACAGGGGTTAGAGATGGAAAAAACTCATGTGGTCATCCAGTTCATCTCTCTTTCTGCTAATAAGTGTTGACTGCTACAGTACATTTCCTAGTGTTTGGTTCAGTCTGAGTTTTAATGCATTATGGGATTTCTGTCACTTCCTTTTTGGAGACTTTTCTACAGTCAAATAGATCTCAATGTCAGGATGTTGTTCTGAAACTCAATCTAAGTTTACCCTTTCTTGATTTCATTCCATTACCACTAGTTACACTGCCTTTTGCCGTCCTAAATAATACTGCTCCATCCTTAGTGTTTACATACTACACTGTTATCATTGCCTACCTCTTAACCATCTCTTAGCTAAAGAATACATACATATATTTAGATCTTATCTTTCCTCATACTGATAAGTCAGTCAGCCTCTTCAGTTTTATTTCTCCTCTCTGAATTTTTTCATGTATCTGTATCTGTCTAGTAATTACATGAAGATAATATGCTCAGTTTTGGAATATTCCCTTCTTATTTTTATACTCAGATAACAGAGGTAAACAAGCTGCAGAATTACTGCTGCATGTTTAATGTACTTGTGCATTCCTTGAGTTGCTCAGTTGGAGCTTGATGCAAAGCCCACTAAATTGATGGGAATATTTATTGGCTTTAATGAGCTTTGGTTCAGACTCTTAGTTTTTAGTCTTTGAAGACATTTTAATGATTTACTCTAACTGTTAAAAATATCATTGAATGCTATATAGGGTACATTACTTGCACAAGCCTTAAAATGATGCCTGTCTTATTAGTTAATGATTTTTCAAATTCTTATGCCAATAGGAGTTGAATGCTTCCTAAGCTTAAAAATTACTGGTAAAACTGTTTTTTTTTTTCAAATGGAAAATTGGGTTTTCAGCTAAACTAATTTTTTGTGTGAAAAATGTCTGCTTTCCTCAGAAAACTTTGAACTGTAAAAAAAAAATCCATAAGTAAAAAGTGATTCAGAATGCTTCCCTTCTCTTTGAGCTGTGTTTCCCTGTCAGACTACATCTGCCATGAAGCACCATATCTATGATATCTAAACAAGGATGGGAGACCATGGTACATCTTGGGAGATGTAATCCAGCCAGAGAGATCAGTCCATAGAGGAGAATGGAGGCAGGCCCCAAGGCAGCATTTCCAATCAAACTTTTTGAAAGTTAGGCAACAGTTTTCAGCTTTTCGAACTTTTACTTACACACACACACACACACACACACACACACACACACACACACACACACACACACACACACACACACACACACACACACACACTTCTCAACCAGATCAATTGATCAATCTCTCTCTTGCTGTCTTTTTAAGGGTTGTTCCTGTATGTTCTGCTTTTTCTATGGAGCAGCCTGTGATAGCACTGAAGTGAATAATTCAATATTTGGCAGTTGTATGTCAATTGCAAATTGTATAAACAAAGCAGATGCACTTCCTGGACAGCTGCCATTAGTGCATCTGGGAACTTATTTACTACTTATTGACAGATTTGGGGGGTAGAGGAAAGAGAGACACTATCCCTTCTTTCTAATTTTCTGTATATTATAGCTAAGGTGATGAACAGAGGGGGGATTTGACAGCAGCCTTCAACTACCTGAAGGGGGGTTCCAAAGAGGATGGAGCTCGGCTGTTCTCAGTGGTGGCAGATGACAGAACAAGGAGCAATGGTCTCAAGTTGCGGTGGGGGAGGTCCAGGTTGGATATCAGGAAAAACTATTTCACTAGGAGGGTGGTGAAACACTGGAATGCGTTACCTAGGGAGGTGGTGGAGTCTCCTTCCTTGGAGGTTTTTAAGGCCCGGCTTGACAAAGCCCTGGCTGGGATGATTTAGCTGGGAATTGGTCCTGCTTTGAGCAGGGGGTTGGACTAGATGACCTCTTGAGGTCCCTTCCAACTCTGATATTCTATGATTCTATGATTCTATGATTCTAACAGCATTCCTGGGTCTAATTCTTTATCCCTGCCACGTGACTGGTAGTTCTATAAAACCTCTTTGACATTTCTCAAATAATTAGAGGTTTCAGTAATCTTTCCTGATTCTGCATTGCCCTAGCAATATTTATTTGGGCCCTAGTCTATCACCCGATCTGTGGCTATCTTTCTCATACCCACTATATATGTTTAAGTATTCTTATAAGGATTTTCCGATTGAGGATTTGTGAGGTTAAAAATTAGAATGAATTTTTAGTGTTGTTAATAAAAGTTTGAAACACAGAAACTGATAAAGCGTGGGCAATCTGAGTGAGAAAGTCCCCACTTTGCCTCCACCAGTTGTCTCATTCCTCACCTGTAGGGAACACATGAAAGAACAAAAAAGAGGACCAAGTTCCAAGTCTTTTTTGTGGTTCAGTCTTTGCCCTCTATACCAAGATTGACAACAATGGTGGTTGTCTCTGTGTTGTGGTTAAAACTGTCCAGTCAACACCAGCTTGGGAGCTCAAGCTCATTTTACATAAGTCACCAAGTAATGCCCGGCAGCATATTAAAGAATTTTAAGTAGTAACAACCACCATGGGCTGGACACTTGTTATTTTTTTAGCTGGGATGAAGACCTAGATCCTCTTTGTTTTTACAAACCAAAAAACCCCCAAACATTTGGAAAGTTTTTTCTTCCATTTTCAAATCTAAACAGGGCCCTGGTAGATATGCCCTGCTTCCTTATCCCTCAAACAGTGGAAGCCATAGCTAACAGCTAGAGAGGAGTTCAGAGTAGCAGAAACTAAAAAGATTCTCATGTATTTATTATGTGGTGTACTCCTTTAGAAGGTTCTCAGTAATTGTTGGACCAGAGACTTTTTGCCCCATGCTTAATTCTCACACATGCTTTGCCTCCATGTTTACTCAAAGGTGTAAATTTTAACATGCCATACAGCCATTGGTTACATGACTGAATATTGTGCATTCTTAGGTATGAAATAGTTTTAATAAGCTCTTTCTTCCTTCAATCCTTTGTTTCTTCTTTATCTCGTATTCTGCTCTTCCTGTTGCCTTTTACCTTCTTTTCTCCTCCACCTCTTTTATGTTATGCCATATTTTTGGGATAGAAAATTTCAGTTTTAGTAAGAGAGAGGACTGAAGTGCAAATTTTGAATCTGGATGTCTAATAAACCAAAGTTGAGGAGGGTTAAATCTGGGAATGGGTTCAGTCTATTAATAAATATTACAGTATTATTTTTTTTATTTAAGGGTTCATGAGTTTGAAACCCCCTGAAAATATGGATGTATTTGTAGTCAGAGGTTTAATTCAGGCCCATCTCTAATTCTATGGGTGGGGTATGTGTGTAAGTCTATAACTCCAAAAAAGAACTGTAGGCCCTTATGTAGGCCTGTGCATGTAATTGCTCAAGCATCACTAAAGAATCTCCCATTTCTATGTAGAGACATCAAGTGTACTTAATTGCATTGAATTTAAAAAAAAAAGAGAGTTCACTTTTTGTTGTTGTTTAGTGTGTGTTAGAACTTTTAATTTGCGAGTGAATGTTAGTGCTGTTGAAAATGCAGGACTGGTGTATACTGGAGCACAGCACCAGCTTCTCCAAACAGCTGTGCCAGTGATGTGGCTTGCAATGATCACTTCAGTGTGATGCCTCCTGTTACATCATTCATGAAAAGTCACTGGAGCATGGAGCTTGCTTACTGGGGAGAGGAAATATCAAGTGTGCACTGCTAAAGGAATGCCAGTGTTCTACATTTTATATTACAGTTTTATATGTAATTTAACACATTTTGAGGCATAGCATAACAACAATAATAGTTTCAAAAACCATGCAATATTCTCATGAAAGGGCACTTGTTTGTTCCCATAAGCCTATTTCATATGCTGGCTGCTAGGCTTTCATATTTAATACCTCACCCACACATTGCATACTGTGGCAGGGGCTAAGAACACCTAACTTAAAACTTGAAAGCTATATAAAAATGTTAAACTTACAATGTGTTGAATGCTGCCTGTGAATGCACAGTTGTTGGGAGCTTTCAGCATAAATTGCTACCATTTGAAAGAATTTGCGTTTTAAAAAAGATATATTTTGACTTCTCTTTATTTTTTTAAACAATATTAACATTTCTAATTTCTGTAATTGCCCTGTAAATAGCTTAATTATAAGTATTTATTCCACTAGTCATAACATAGTTTGTCATTTTGAATATGAACTCATTTCCAGACTTAAATGCCCTGTGGCACATTCATTTACAATGTGGAAGCGAATGTCATTTTTTATAATTTTGCACTGCCACGTCCTTACAAGAAGCATCTTAAAATATACACATTGCCATTAATGCTTGGTGTAAGAAGAGCAGAATCAGCAGCTCATAGCTCTTCAGTATATGGGTATTCACACCATTCATGCAAAAAAAAGCAGTTTTGGGATGCAACATTTCTATATGTTCTGAGTTTCCAAAGATGGGCTAATAGCGCCTTGTAAGGTTCTTTTACAAAGTAAAACAAAGAATACTCTTCCCCTGACAGTTTGCCTGTCTCCTTTGGCATTGTTGGTAGCACTCCCAATATACTGGTCAATTCAAAATAACTCTCCACCTGGTGAGAGTGGAATGAGAATGAATCAGAACTCAGTACAGGATACTAGTCGAGTTTTTGAATAGCATGCTGTATATAAAGTAGAGTATGGGCCTCATGGCATTTTGTAAGGTGTCAGTTTGCTGTTAAGACATGCATGCGCAGGCTGTTGGCATTTGTCAATCTTGAGCTTTTTGCATCTGAGCTGTGACCTTTTACTGAATGAGCAGTTTCAGAAATTCAAACAAACTTAGAGTCTACCCTTGGCCCCAGGGAGCATTTAGTGGTCACTTAAAGTCAGCTATCTCCCTTCTTTCCTTCTGCTGATTCAAATGAAAAGAAGTGAGAAATACAGTAATTCCTTACATGGAAAAATAATATTTAATGTAATTAGCACAGAGATGGTCACCAGTGGGAGACGAGAGTGGTACATAGGGGAGATTGTCTCTGTAATAAGATGTTGGACACTCTATGAAGTCTTAAAGAATGACTAAATTGTCTTATTGTACTACACAGTCCACATGGCTGTGCTTAGTAATTAGCATGTGCCCTCTTGTGTACTTGCATATCATTTTTAACATTGCTCAGGCCATAATCCTGATTTTCACTAGGTTCTGTTGCTGCAAAGCCAGAGTTCATTGTGGTGCCTCCTAGTCCTATATAGTCAGTTTTGCTCTTCTCTTTTACTGTGTTGCTTTGCACATGCTATAGGCAGAGTAGAAAGCCAAGCAGCTTTATCCGTAGAGGGGGAAGTGTGGAACTGACAGTATGGAAGGTGTATGGGCACCAAGGGAGTGCATGAGAGACTAAGATAGGAGGTGAGTGACTGAAGGAGGAAAAAATGCAGGATGTGCCGTGTAGTGGGAAGTAAATTCAGGCACACACACTGGGACAGGTCTAACACTTTTTTATTGCCAGAGCTCTAGTAACCTACTTCAAACCACAACAATTTATGTATTACTGAATTAGCCAGCAGCTAAACTGGGGTTCTCCATTAAGAGCTATAGAATAGTTGGAAAGAACAAATATTGCAGGAGGTCCTGAGGAAGGAAGTGGATAAGACCACAATGAGAGTTTGACAAGGGAAGAGAACTGTGGAAGACAAAGTGGGGATTGATGAAAGAAAGAACTTGCTGAGGTTTGGGAGAGTGCATGACTGAGAGGAATGGGGTGGGGTGATTAAGGAGATTGGAGAGGAGGAGAATGACAGATTGATGAAGGAAAGGGAGAGAGGAGAATACAAATGAGTAGGGAGTTGGGGTATGAAAGCAGGGAGGAAGGCGGAGGAGTGGGAGAAGAGAGATGAGAAGGAGAGAAGGTGGAGGGTGGGAAAAAGAACAAAAAGATAGAGAAGCAAACTAATGTGGGAAGGAAGATGGAGGAGGAGAGAATACAAGTATGTATACACATTTTATATTCCAAACTCATGCTGACAAAACCTTTATACTACACCACTCCTCACGTATATAAATGGTATATTCATGCTCCCGTCTTCAAGTAATAGAAAATAAATGAGAGCACAACTGTGTGACATCCAGGAGAGCAGGTAAGAGATCTCTCTTTATTTCCTGCCTCCAGTGTTACAAATGGATCAGTGTTACAAAAGGGTTAATATGCCTGTCATATGACAGGGCTCATTCTCCACTGACTCTAGTAGCTACTGTTAAACTGAGAAGCCTACAGACTGTGTGTATCTAGGCCTCTTAAAGTCTGACAGCACTTCATGTTACTGCTCCTGTGCCATTGTCTGCCTTGTAGGGCAGGGTTCAGCTGATGATCTCTAGCTCTGCTCTTTTCTGGGAAAATTCCCAGATACACTTGTCTCTTCAGATAGGCTTTCCTGTGTGAGACTTGGGAAAAAGAACGATCTCCCGCTCTCTCACTGTACGTGGGCTTCCTTATATAGGATCCCAGAATTCGGTAGAAACCATCTTCTGCTCCATAAAAATGTTGCCTCTAGAAATCCAGTCGTGGACCCACAGGTGGTTTCCTTTCATAATTAGGGCTCTCAAGCCATTCTCCCTGCTGAATGCAACAGATGTTATTGATCCACTGCACCTGCACAGCGTAAATCAGGACTTACAAGAATAGATTCCAGTCAGCACATTTTCTAAAAGGACTTGCTCCAAAGCAGCCATTTTAAAGTCACTTGACCCTGTTGACACTTCTGCTGGGCTTGAGCAGCCTCCCTCAGGTCAGGAGGTTCCCAGCTCCAGTTGTGGGTCATTTGGAAGCTGTTCCTTACTGCTGTGTCACAAATGGTAACGCTACTTTAATAAAATGATTCCCATCAGCAGGAGGTCTGGAATGTCACTTGTGATCTTAGGCCTGGATCATTATGTCCAGATTCACCAAATGGAGGGGACCCTCCATGTATACATGGCCTCCCCCATTGTGGAAGAGGAAGTCAACCATCACTAAAACACTGAACCTGATCCCCCATCCTCCAGACCTTGCAGAGAATGTTCTGGGGGTCAGGGTCCACCCTCGGGAGACAGCAGACTTGAGGCTGGAGTGAACTGGCTGGGGCTGGGGCAATGCATATCATCCCCTTTAAATTCCATAGATCCTCAGGCTATATTATCTTTTAACATACCAGGTTTAAAAAAAAAATCAAGGACAATATTTGAACTTTGCAATGGGTCAGCTTCAATTTGGAAGAGAAATTACACACACACACACACACACACACGCACACACACAAGGTACTTACACCGTGATTGCTTTTATGCACAAAATCTGCACAAGTCCTGTGTCCTTTGAATAAAGATGTCAGAAACAAAAGCAGAACCATACGCTAGCATTTCTACTTCTAGAATCCTCAGCTAAGACAACGCCCTGTCCAATGCTATAGACTGAAAAGCAGTTCCTTCAGTGAGTTCATCTAGGCTAGAATGTAACATTGTGTGGACAAGGCACTGCAGATTTTAGGGTGCTAGCTGATTGAGGTGAAGGCTGGGGGGAGCCGAAGTCATAGTTACCCTTTTAAATCCTACTCAAGACAAACCTTCTGACACTGGGTCTCTCTGTTCTGCCCTCAGCACTTTGTGCTCCAGTGTGCCCCACTGGAAATCTCTTCAGCCCAAAGTTACATGGCCCTCATTGTTTTCATTTTGTCATATTATAGAGCTGTGGAATGTTTATTTGGGTAGTATATATGGATGTGTGAAAGAATTTTTAAAGATATTTATGTAGACTTACAGAACACATGCAAACGAACACACCCTGTCCAGGGGACCAGGAGACCTTGCCAGCAGTTGAATACACTTTAAACAGTAATGAACAACCAAAACCAGCAGCACTTTTTCTCCTCCACATAAAACGCACTAGGTAACACAACATAATGCAAACTAAGGCCTTAAAGTACCTGCTTAAAGTTAAGTGACAGTGAGACTACACTTTTTTTTTTTAAATTGAGCCTGTGTGTGTTTTCAGGATCAGGGCCAAAATCAATCTTCCCTCCTTCAGATTCCCAAAGGAAAGCCCACTGGCAACCTTCACAACTCTCCCTGAACACTTGCTGAAAGAGAAGGATTTTGCAACATCTTGAAGTTCAACAAATCCAGGGTCTTTCTGAAAAAGGTGGGGGAAGGCAGGGAGCTGCCAGCAGCTCCCTCTATTCCAGGGGTAGGCAACCTATGGCACACATGCCAAAGGTGGCACATGAGCTGATTTTCAGTGGCACTAACACTGCCCAGGTCCTGGCCACCAGTCCGGGGGGCTCTGCATTTTAATTTAATTTTAAATGAAGCTTCTTAAACATTTTAAAAACCTTATTTACTTTACACTCAACAATAGTTTAGTTATATAGACTTATAGAAAGAGACCTTCAAAAAAGGTTAAAATGTATTACTGGCATGCGAAACCTTAAATTAGAGTAAATAAATGAAGACTCGGCACACCACTTCTGAAAGGTTGCCAACCCCTGCTCTATTCTGTGTCATGGGGAATCTATTCTGTGGCAGGATGGCAGGGGAAGAGAGGCAGGATCTCAGGTAATGTGATTCTGGACTATTTAGAGCTTTATTGACCAAAACTCACACTTTAAATCCCAGCCAATAGCCACCAGAGCAGAATATGGAGAACTGATATGTTAACAGCAGGATACTCAGCAAATAACCTGCTGCATTTTGCACCAAATTCTTCTTTAAACAAAGGTTAAGGAGTAGCCACCTGAAGAGTACAGATGCCCCCTGACTTACGCAATTGTTCCATTCTGGAAAGCCTTGTGTAACTCGAATTTTGCGTAAGTCGGAAACATATACCCATACGTTACGCAAAAATTCCCACAACTCGAATATCCTATTTCTGGCTTATGGAACTTTTTCCGTAAGTGCGAATTTGCGTAAGTTGGATCTTGCAGACGCCCAGGGAGCGTCTGTACATTGGCAGAATCCAATCTAGAGGCAATATTAAAGCCACGGATCATGGTGGCAGGGTCCAAATCAAGAGAAAAGGGCACACTCTCCTTCACAAAAATAGATTTAAAAAAAAGCAGTCTTGGACACTCAATATTTGATCATCTAAGCATCTGGGACTCTAAGCAGACCCCCAGGTTGTACACTTCGAGAACAAATTGTAGCTAAACACCCTCAATTAGGGGGTGAATATAACTGTACCCACACCCTCCAATAGAACTGTTGCTATACATTGTACTTTAAAATAAAATTAGCTTTTTTAATTACTAGGATGACAGTCTGTAAAATATTCTAAAGCAACAGAATATGTATTGTACTTTAAACATAACTTGGACAGGTTTTATTTTACATAGGTTTTTGTAGGAAACAGCTTGCAAAGTGTCAGGCAGACACGTGCTCCCAAAGCAAGTCCTTTGACATTGTGCCAAAGATGAATTAACCCATTAATCCATTTAACAGTGAAATATTAATTCCTTCAAATTAGATTGGTAAATTTCATGAGCAGCTTCAAATTGAGGGCTTGAGCTTACTCTATTGCAATGATAGTATTTGGTGTGCCATAAAATGGAGTAACCTACATACCTCCTCACAGACTACAGGGTAAGATTACTACCTAGCACTTGGAAGGATTAGGAAGTGGGACCAGCTGCTGTGTTGGCCTGCACATTGAGGTTCTGCGTTCAGCCACACAGGCCTAATTCATATGAAGGGCACAGTTTTTTTATGAGCAGCATCAAAGTACTGTGCTGTGCTTCATGGTGTCTCAGTTTTCCTGGTGGAATTGTACCCAGCCAGAAGAATTCACTCAGTGGAGATCTCATGGCTGTGCTGGCCAGGGAAGAATTTTGCTATAAATCATGATGGTCTGAAAATTAGTTCATTCTTCAATATAACAGAAATTTACATCTCTGCAACTGGACTGTGTATAAAGCTGGGTGAGAAACAGTTTTCTTCTCTGATGAGAGTTTCTGAAATTTTTCCCATCCTGAAAAAGAATCTTGAAAATGTTTGTTAACTGATAATCTAAAAGTGTTCCAGATTGGGTCAGCTGAAACAGTTTGTTTAGATAATTTCAAAACATTTCAATTCAATTTGTAAACCTAGGATAAATTCATGAAAAAAAATTAAAATTGTTTTTTTGATTAGAAAACCCAAACTTTTTCTTCTAAGCCTAACCTCACCTGCAAACAGTTTCAGTTTCAACAAAATGATACTTTCCAATTTAAAATGTTTCAGTGGAAAATTCCTGCCACATTTAACTGTAAGCTTCTTGTGGCAGTGATTATGTCTTCGTTTAGTTTTAAAGGACTTTGTATATAAATAAATAATAAATTTAGGTAAATATGTAAAGATAAAAAGTCCAAATTTCAGTTATTCACAGCAAAATACACATATGGAAGTTGAGGCTGTTTTACTAAATTGTATTTTATACTGAGGTTCCTGAGGCCTGATTATTAAAACTGAGTCCCAAAAAACAATTTTAGGACCTGACCCTGTTGGGTGCTGCATGCTTGCAGCTTTTATTTATTCACTACATAGATGTAAAAAGTATCTTTCAGAAACTATAAAGTGTATCTTTCCCCACTGCTATAAATCAGAACCACTTAAGATTATTACCCAAATCTACTGTCTAATTATCATACTAAGGCTTAAGCAGGTATAGTTTCTGGTTATGCTCTATCTATGAAATGCATGTTCATAGGCTTGGTAGCTTGTAAGTTTAATAGTAATTTAAGTCACTAATCAAACTCAAGAGGATTATTTGTGTGACTAAAGGCTACTTCTGAGAGTAAGAGATTGTGGGTTAGAGTCAAGGTTATGTATAGAGCATCACTGTGCACTGGTTTATTGCTGGTATGCACCTTGCATTATAATGTTATAATCATTTGATATTTCACTAAATTTTATCATTAATAACTTGTATTTACATAATACCTTTTGTTTTGAAGGATCATAAGAGTGCTTTAGAAACATAATGAACTGATACACAATATATTGTGTAGCTCCAATATCTTATTTACATGTGTAAAATATCATTTCATTTAACTTTTTGGGATGAAAAATAGCAGCTGTTTAAGAGAACACAACAAATCTGCATAACTGCTGATGCCAGGAAGTGAGGAAGAATACCATATCGAACTGACATTGCATAGGGAATTTGGTTAGGGAGAATGTAATTACTCAAATGGGAATTTGGCCAGGACTCCAGAATTTACACCTCTGTATTTGTAAAAATTGCCACTTTAAAGACCACAATTGGCTTGGATCTTGGTTTTGTGTCTCATCCTAAAAAATGTTACTGATGAAACAATGTAATTGAATATAAAACCATAAGAAAACCTTGTATATAAAGCAACATTTAATCATAAATATTGATGAGTTTGAATATACACTGTATGATAGGTGTATACTGTATCTATGCTTCCAGACAATGTTTCCTTATATCACAATTGCATTCTTTCCATCATTCTGCTAATAAATGATAATTGAAGCCTCAAATTTGCTAATGGTTGAAGACTGGAAGGGATACAATCCTGCTTACATGTGTTATCCTAGTGGACCAATCTCTTTGTGTGTGCTTCAAACATTCTTTCACAGTTCAGTGATTTTTCTGATACAATCACAGCTGATACTATCATAAAGCCTGGATTTGCATGATGGGCTAAATTAAGCAGAATCACAAAAACACCAGAAGCAGCAGCTCCACCATAGCAACATTGTCACAAAAGGCCAAACAGCAGCACATACTATTTGCTTATTATTTTGTATGCTTTTAAAGAGATTTTTTTCAGCATTAAATGATCAAAACGTTAGAAGCAGTTGCTAACAAAAACCCGGAATTGCTGATAATTTTCATTCCATTTATATGTTTAGAAAGAAAATGCTAATAGTGGGAATATTAAAATTCCATGAAATCAACAGTGATTCACCTTTGTTTAGATCTGATAATTTGATTTAGAGATCACAGAGTGGATGTTTAAAAGATGTTTTTACTATAATTGTATCACCACCCTCCATCATTTTGAGAAATACAGTACAGATCATTAAGGATATGTATTTCCATATTGAACCAGTCTGTTTAGAATTCAAATGAGGTTTGAGTTTATTTGCTATGTATAGATGAGTTTATCCTTATGAAAAAATCCTCTACAGTTTCACACAGAATGCTGTTTTTTCTAAAATATTTTTAAAACAGGGTGGCTTCCCCCTTACAAGCTGGAGAGCTAGGGCTAGCAAACCCTGATTTCCGAATGAGCCACACCAGAGAGAGATTGGTGTGATTGCACTATAAAGAGCAGCAGGAGGCTTCAATGAAAGGGGGAATGCTCAAATTGTAGAGACTGCTAGAAGTGAGTAGGTTTTAGTGGTGTCCTGGGAGTTAGGACTGAGAGTCTGGCCAGGTAGGGTCCTGGAGGTTGTGTCTACACTGCCATAAAAAACCCACCACACTGAGTCTGAGCCCAGGTGAGCTGACTCAGGCTATAGGGCTAAAAATAGCAATATAGCTCTTTGGGCTCAGGCTGGAGCCTGGACTCAGAGACACCATCCCTGTCTTCTGGTGGTCACAGAGCCCAGGCACCAGCCCAAGTGTCTACACTACAATTTCATAGCTCCACAAGCCCAAGTAAGCTGACCTGGGCCAGGTGCAGCCATGCCGTGGGTCTTTTATTGCAGACATACCCAGAGTGGCCTGCCAAAGCAGGAAAGGCCAAAGGCAGGGTGGCCTGGGAGGAGGAAGAGAAACTTTGTTGTGTGTGGATTTTTGGATGGACCTGAAAACTTTATTTTGAATGTTTGTTAATTTACTAAATCGTCTGGCCCCGTGACACCAAGCTATTGAATTTGACAGAAGGGATATAGTTGTCTATTAAATTCTGAAAGCCCAGTATAAAAGTTCTGTGGGTGTGATATTCTCTATTAATTTTGTTTAGACTAAGTTAAAGCTGGGTTTCTGAAAACCCTATTGATCTCATCCCTATTAAATTCTAGGAGATTTTTGCCACAAGGTTAAATGTTACTTGTATGTTGTAAAATTCTGTAGTGTTTTTAGGGACAAATTCTACCCCATGTGCCATGCTATTGAAGTTCGAAAGGAATTCTCTTCTCAGGCTGCAGAGCAGAGGTCATTCTACCCCAATTACAGCATGTCACATGGCAAAGTTTAGCACTGTGTATCCATGATACAGGATCTTCCTACTAAGGCAACATACGTTAGGGTTACCATATTTCAGCAAGCAAAAAAGAGGACGGGCAGAGCCCCGCCCCTGTCCTGCCCTGGCCCCGCCCCTGCCCCACCCACTCCCCGCCCCCCTCAGAACTCCCAACCCTCCCCCCCGCTCCTTGTCCCCTGACTGCCCCCTCCTGGGACCCCTGCCCCTAACTGCCCCCCCAAGACTTCACCCCCTACCTAAGCCTCCCTGCTTCTTGTCCCCTGACTGCCCCCTCCTGAAACCCTCCCCCCATCCTAACTGGCCACCTAGGACCCTACCCCCACCTGTGCCCTGACTGCTCCAACCCTTATCCACACCCCCACCCCCAGACAGACCCCTGGGACTCCCATGCCCCATCCAACCACTCCCCACCCCCTGACAGCCCCCCCCCAGAACTCCCGACCCATCTAAACCCCTCTGCTCTCTGTCCCATTGACTGCTCCGATCCCTCTCCCCACTCCTGCCCCCTGACAGCCCCCCCCCCAAGAACTCCCAACTCCCCCCGCTCCTTGTCCCCTGACTGCCCCCTCCTGGGACCCCTGCTCCTAACTGCCCTCCAGAACCCCACCCCCTATTTATGTACAGGCGTGACTACCTGCCCTTTCCTGGTTACTATACGCGGCCAGTCCGCATCCACATCCAGTAGTTAAAAAAAAAATAAACTAATAATTTAAATTGGAATTTCATCCATTAATAAGTATTTATTATATAATTAAAACCATTCTATTGAAGGACAGATATTAAATAACACTAAATATGTTAATGTTCAAAACAATATTAAAAATTTGAAAATTTAGAGCATGGAAACCAAAATAGCTAAAATTTAGTTTTGGCAAGATACACGGAATGGAAACTCCGGGATCTTTACCTGTCACTGAATATAGCCATCATACCAATAGTGGAATATAAAACAAGTCTACATATACTCTCCTTAAAATTTTTACTTCTGTCCATTCCCAATAATTGTAACAAATCATTATTACCTTCACTCCACTTGCCACGCGCCCCAAGCACAAAACCAAAGAAGTGGATATTTTTACCTCCCGTTAAGTTTTTAATTTCTTCCTCTAACTCAAGATAATAAGCCACCTTCTCACTGTGGGCTTGTTCCAAACTTCCGGCATTATCCTCCCATCGCACTGTAACATCAACCACCACTGCTGTATCTCCTTTTATAAATATAATATCCGGCTTTCTTAACTCACCCTTACTATTTCTCAAATGGGGCTCTATTATTGCCTTCCACCCTAATTTACCAACCTTATCTACAACTGCAGACACTACTCTATTATGCCTTTTTATCCTAGCATTCTTAGTCTTATAACATTGTCCTGAGATATGGGGAACAGTCTCCCGCACTTTACCGCACCATCTACAAAGAGCATTCACACCTCCTCTTCCTCTTGCTAATGTCTCCCTAGTAGGATAAATATTTGCCCTAAGCTGCAATGCTGCGATATACGCTGACGATTTAACTTTACTAGAGTTTCTAAAAATCGAATTACTAATTAAATCATTTTTAAAATATTTTATCCCTATTCCCTGACATCTCAGTTCCGACCATCTTAAAAATTCCTCTTCCCTCCATTTCTTGGGATGAGATGTTACTGCACTAAATAACAATATTTTATCCACAAGATTTTCTCCTGCATATAGATAAGATAGGTCCATCCAATCATCTCTCGAGACAATATGTCTCCTCCATTTACGAATTAACGTATTTGGGATTTGCACACTAAACTTAGTGAGAGCTAAACCACCATCCCTACCTCTCGAATAAAATATCCCATCTGTGGTACACTGAGGTAAATGTAAAATCTCTTTAACTATTTTTCTAACTAACACATCAAGATCATCTAAAAGATTAAAAGGGGGTTCTATTAAAAGAAGATTATAAAATAGCTTCGGTAAGATGTATGTCTGTAAAATTAATATTTTTGGGCCGGTTTTAATGGGGCCTTAATTAAATTCTCACTCCAATCTTTCAATTTTTCTTTAAGTACCGGTCCCCCTACACCTATCCAGGGATCTATTCTAGCTCCTAAATATTTTTCAAAATCCCCTGGTTGAACATATTCAATCTCCTCTGACCCTATCTGCCAATTATCCTTAGGATTAACTACATAGGTTTTATGTTTAGTTAAAATATGAAAGCCTTTCGTTTTCTTCACATTAACAGAGTGATTAGTATTTTTACAAAACTCCTCTAAGATACCCAAATTTTTGATCATTCCTTTATATGAGCTACTTAAAATTGCCACATCATCGGCAAAAGCCAATGACGTGACACTATTACCCTTAACATAAAAACCACTTCCTTCTACTTCTAATCTAGTTAAAAGGGGATCCATAGCAATATTAAACAAAATTGGGGACAACGGGTCACCCTGCTTGACCCCCCTCCTAATTAAAATAGACTCAGTAGCTTCATCACCCACCCATACCCTAGTTGTGCAATTATCATAAAGGTCCCTAATAATATCTATAAAATGTTCATCTATACCAAATCTTCTCAACCCGGCTATTATATGTCCGTGTCCCACAGAATCAAATGCTTTAGCCAGATCTACAAACACTATTGCAATTTCATTCCCATTTCGTTTAGCCCCTTTAATCAAATTATCTAATATAGCAATATTTTCCTCACACCCAGGGGCGGATATAAACCCTTTTTGTCTACTACATATCTTAACTGTTTCCACCAGTCTTTTTGCTAATATTTTGGTATAGATTCTAATGCAAACTGACCCAATTGTCAATGGTCTCCAAGATGTTAACTTCTTCATTTCCTCCTCATCTTGTGTCTTTGGGTATTAAAATCGTTCTATTTTTCTTAAATTCATCTGGTACCTGTCTATTTAGAAACCATATATTAAAAATTTTTGTAAGTATTAAGGAGTCTAAATTAAAAATATCCCACAAATTGCTCACTTTTACTTTATCTGGGCCAGGAGCACTATCTTTTCTTATTTCTCTTAAAGCTATTCTAATCTCATCCACAGAGATCGGACTCATTAATATATCATTATCCGCATTCTCTGTGGATGATGGCCACCCTATCATATTACCATGTCCAATTGTTCCCAAAATATTTACATAGTATTCCTCAATTTCTTTCATAGGGATAGCACACTTAGCCTTATCTGGCTCTCCCATTATAATCCGAGTCAATCTTCTTCTATCCTTATCAAATAATTGTTGATAGAATTTATACTTAGCTTTCTTTGTAGCATATCTCCTACTTGCATTAAATTGCTTCCTTCTCCCCTCCTTTCTCATCTTCCCTTTTCCTTTATTCCTCAACTCTATTTGACTTTCATTTCTAGGGTCCTTTCCCTCTACTAATGAATAACATAATTTTTCCAACATTGCCCATCCGAGAGCTTTTGTTAAATCCTCCTTTAATAATCCTTCAATTTCCCCTAAACTATTTATTATTTCTCTTCCCTCCCTACTTTGTTTTCCCCGTTTACATATTTTCTCCACTAAATCCACTTCTGGATATCCTTTTAGTGGGAAAATCCTCTCTCTTGGGGGCGGAATTTCTAATATATTTACTCTAATGTCCTCTACCTCAGTCACTTCCTCCCTATCTCCTGTTACCACTAACTTCTTCTTTGCTAATTCTCGTCTTTTATCTGATATTTGTTTATTCGTTTTGGTCCTCATCTCGCTCTCAATACATTTATTTATATTCCTTTTCCCAATATATTTCCTTTCCAACTGTATAAGCTGCGCAACCTCATCTTTGGTCCATATACGAGATCTAATCGATCCCTCTTTGATCTTACTTTTAGCAGCCATATCTTCTTTTCTTTGCTCATTCCTCACAGCAGGGTGTCTATGTCTATAGTGTTGGCTCAATCCAGATCTAGTATGAAAACCAAGCCCACAGACCGAGCACGTATGGCTCTTCATTGGGGTATCCGCCTTCTTGGGTATGCACTTGGGGTAGTGGCAAGCTATATTACGATATTGAGAAGATTTTCCACATTTACTACATACAACTCGTATGGCTTTACTTTTATGAACCACATTAATGTGTTTGGCCCATTTACCAAATGTTGGTAATATCTGGGGACATATTGGACAATTAAAACTATCAACGGGATACTCTAAATAAAAAACCCCATCCTTCCACGAACTACTTTCTAATATATTTATATTACTACCAGTACTGTTAAGATCCTTATTACGATCCCTATTAAAATCAGTACTTGGTCTAAAACTATTTAATAAACTAGACCCATTAACTAAATGAGCATTAAGATATCCCGATTCCCTAACATATGGATCATCAAATGTACTTAAATACTTAAAATCTGGATTAAAACTGTCCATAGTTAAATCATTAAAAGTGTCCCTTGTAAAAACCATCGGTAAGATAGATAAAATCTCCTCACCATGATCATCACAAACATTCTCCTCTACCTCCTCTCCATGCTCCACTGGGAGGACTTGATTCTCACTCTCATTCTCATGAGACTTCATTATAGTCCACACCATTTTATCCATTGGTCCAGCGACCCTGATCACACCCCTAATATATTTAACACTGTCGGCCGGGGCATCAAAGCCAACAGCGGGGGCGTTATTAACCCGGTCCAGCGCCAATCCGGTATAAAAATATAAATTACTTTTTTCCATAGCTAAAAGATTTACCCTTCTCAGGGGGAAACTAACCCTTTCCAGGGGGAAACTAACCCGTACCTGGGGGAAACTTACCCTTTCCAGGGGGAAACTAACCCGTGCCTGGGGGAGGCTACCCTTACCAGGGGGAATTTAACCCTTACCAGGGGGAGTCAACCCGTACCTGGGGGAGGCTACCCTTACCAGGGGGGCATCCATGTGGCACCATATGGGGCTGCCCAACCCCGTCCCACACCCCACTGAATGTGGGATGTGGGTTCGTCCTCCGCAATCCGCCTGGCTATCCAAGCCAGTTACCGACTCTCACCACAAGGAGGTAGCGGTTGGACTTGCAATCCAGAGGCTTTCCTCAAAGAGGGGTCCCAAACAGCATAATGTCGAGCTCTAACGGGCGTGTGAGAAAAGGCTCAGATCTTGGCAGGGGTTGCCCCTATTGACCGGGCTCACGCCCACCCCCACCTCACCGATAACCCATTCTCTCACTACCCTCAGGCAATGTTTCCGTCCAAGCCCGACAGCTGAGAGGGTCCAGAGACGCATGGAGAGCCATTAAGAGAGCCATTAAGCCTCCCTGCCTCTTGTCCCCTAAGTGCCCCCTCCTAAGACCCCCCCAAACTGCCCCCCAGGACCCTACCCCCTACCCGTACCCTGACTGCCCAAAACCTTATCCACACACCTCCCAGAAAGCCCCCCTCCCCGAACTCCCGACCCCCCCCGTCTCTTGACTGCCCCCTCCAGAACCTCCCTGCCCCTTCTCCGACCTCCTGGCTCCCTTGTTGTTGGCCTTTGGTTCGCCTAAGAGCTCTCTGGGAGCTTGCTGAGTCTGAGCCGTTCTCCCGGCACGCTGGCCAGCAGCGGGGGAGGAGCTCCAGCCTGCCGGAGGCGAATGCAGGGAGGGAGTGAGCTATGCTGCGGGGGGGGGGGGGAGGGGGAAGTGGAGGAGGGGCTCTCTCTCGCTGTCGGAGCCACATGTAAGTGGCACCATCCGGCTGCCCTGTTAGCCGCGCGTGCTCTGCATGGGGGGAGGGAGGGAAGTCCGGACATTAACAAATTCCCCCCGGACGCTATTTTTACTTCAAAAATCCGGACATGTCCGGGGGAATCCGGACGAATGGTAACGCTAACATACGTTCTTGACCTTTGTGACAAACAACCACATTTAGGTTGGGGGGAAATAGTTTCCACTGTAAAACAGAAATCTGAATATAAAGTACAAAACAAAATACATGTTTGATGCACGCTTTTCCTTTTATTTTAATTGAGTTTGTACACTTCATTGGCAATCAAGGAATTTGCAGTGGATCATCCAGTCATCACTATGAGATGGTGAGGTTCTATAGCAAAGGAGATATGGTACTTTGTGTCAAATTTTGCCCTCAAATGTATGCATGGTTCCCTTTGACTACAAGAGGAGCAGTGAATATGCAAATCTAAAAAGAGAATGTCTCCATTAAGAGGAGAGAAGACACATGTTGACAATAGCTCTGGGGCACTGAATGAGGCAGGAGTCCTTTTGGAAAAAATAGTATGTGAATATGTAGTTAAAGACTGTATTGTAACGTATACACACCAGGGGGCTGAATCAAGATTGGACAGTGCTTGACTTTGCAATCTGAATAACTTTCTTTTAACATTTTAAATGTAATTTCCTTGGGGGTTTTTTTAAGGTAAAGAGTAAAAAGCAAATTCTTTTTTTTCTGCAGCTTTAACAATTTGGCAGTTATGCATCATCATCTGCTTTCAACCTGAACATTCAACACCACAGCACACACTTATACTACTTGAGCTACAGGAGCAAATACATTAGCTGGCAGCAAGAGAACGGTGGGGACAGGATTGGGGCCAGTTGCTGGGTCAGCAGAGCCTGGTCCAGCTCACTTCCTGCTGCCCTGCCCTGTTCCTGATGGGGGAACTCCTTCTGCTTGTAGTCCCACTTAGCAAGGAGGGGGGATGGGAGCCACATACTAGGCTAAGGGGTGGTTGGAGGGAACCCATCCTGACTCTCCCCCAGTAAAGCTGCTATTGCAGTTCCTAGGCATGATCAGTGCAGTGTGTGCTGCTGCTAACACTTTGGTAGCAGCACAGGGCCCAGATCATTAGAATGTTTGTGTTTGACTATTATTTTGGCAAGGTGCCAACATTTTCCTGGGCTGTGCAAACAAAAGATGAAAAATGGTGATTTTAAACAGTTGATATATCAGCAAAACCTAAACAGAATGTTATGAGAGAAAGAGAAGACACTTCAATAGCCCCGGGATTTCCCCCCCTGAGGAATTTCAAATGCCAGTTGCAAATAATAGAGGTATCACAGTTTCTGAAAATAGGTTGCAAAAATCTTTAAGAATGAAGCAGATGTTAGGCACCCTAAATATAGAGGTTGCTATCAGTTCTTCACATAATACAGCAGGGATACTAGCTAGGTGAAGACATAATAAGGGGTTATTTTTTCTTGAAGGTTGAAATAGGTGATATATATTTCAACCTTCAAGAAAAAATAAATCCATATATCTATATTATGGACATAGACTCATCACTACACTACTCAGTCACGTTTTATCTTTTTTTCACCTGCTCATGTGGCGTACAGCTATGTCAAATTGGCAATCCATTTATTTGCACCGGAAAAACTTGCAGGTTTGTAGCTAGTTTTTATTTTTATTTTATATGAGCTGCTATATTTCATATAATGTCTGCCCAGCATACATGGGCTTTGTAAATGATTTTACAGCAATAGTATCTCTTGAATATCTATCTGTCTATCTATAGATACAATTTGACATAGCTGTACGCCACATGAGCAGGTGAAAAAAAGATAAAACGTGACTGAGTAGTGGAGTGATGAGTCTATGTCCATAATGCATACATCCCAAGATGCACTTGTGCATCTGTTTTTTATTTAGTTTGTCTTCTGCTTTAATTTTTGAGCCATTGAAGCAGGTACCAGAAAGTTCATGTGCCTTTTTGTCTATTGCCTTGCACTCTGTATAGCCTTTCACACCTGTGTGAAGTGAGGGCAAAAACATTATCGTTCTGACTTGCTAGCATTTTGTTACTTGATGCAAGTGTAAAGTGACTGCCAAATGCAAAGCATGATGCACTGGAGCCAGACAATTTAAAAGCTTAACACACACTCACCCCCACAAACAACCCGCAAAGTCTCCACCCAGGGCCAGCTCTAGCGTTTTTGCCACCCCAAGCAACCAAAAAAAAAAAAAAAAAAAGCCGCGATCGGCGGCAGCTCTACCGCCACTTCATTCTACGGCGGCAATTCGGCAGCAGGTCCTTGGCTACAAGAGGGAGTGACGGCCCCGCCGCTGAATTACCGCCAAACAGCCGGACGTGCCGCCCCCCTCTTCATTGGCCGCCCCAGGCACCTGCTTGCTATGCTGGTGCCTGGAGCGGCCCTGTCTCCACCTCTACAATTCCCCCCTATTTCTCATTTTCTACCTCTTGGGGAAAAAACAGCTCTGTATCATACCCTGAAGGCTCTTCCTTCTCCTTTCTTAGCTTTTCATTTAACTATTTCAGATGTGCAGGCAGCTATTGCAGCATCCTAGCTTGTGTAATACACAAAAAGTGGCTTGAAAGCAATAGTAGCACTTCAGGGAGAGCATTTGTACTTCACTGAGCTGCTAGCAACCGCAATGAAGCCTGAGGGACACTTTTATATATCAGTGCTGACAAATTCAAATCCCAGTTGGAGTGTAATTTGTACAGCTGTCCTCTGCCCCCAGCAGCGGGTCAGAAATTATGATCCTTAATGTGTAGAGCATTCTTTATCCATTTTCCACTAGTTCAGGGCACCTCTGCATGATCCAAGTACTGAGGAACATTTAGCCTTTACTGGTAAATATATTATTCTGCTCATCTTGCAGTTCTTGACACTAAAATCTGAATGCTAAGTAGGGTTTAGAGACTACTGATTAAGTGTTCTTCAGAGCCTTTGCATTATGCATTTCTGCTAATATTCAATAACATTTAAGTTAATACAGTTCAGATGCTATTGTCCCATGTAATGTTTTGGCACAATGATGATCATTGTTGTTTCTTGTATTCACTACCCAAAAACGTTAAGACCGAGTTAAGGTTGACTGGCAGTATTTCAGAGCCTTCCAGAACATCGAGTGCACATATACTTAAACCTCTGAAAACCAGGAAATACAGATGAATGTTTACTGTAATTTAGACACTGCTTACTTGTTATAGTAGTTTGTGGGGTGAGGAAGGAATCTCATTTGAGGATTACTATGATTTTTAAAAGGGATACGTGACTAAACTTTCTAGTGTGTGACATCTCTTTTGGATGTGTTTTTCACAGAATCTACACTTTTAGCAGTGAAATTGATAGGTCTGAACCTTCAGTTTGTGTAGACTGAACTATTATAGATAGTTGAAATTCATTTTTGTGTTTTTAATGATAAATATAAGTTACTGTTCTGAGGCTTGGTCTACACTAAACCCCCAAATCGAAGTAAGGTACGCAACTTCAGCTACGTGAATAACGTAGCTGAAGTCGACGTACCTTACTTCGAACTTACCGCGGTCCACACCCGGCAGGCAGGCTCCCCCGTTGACTCCGTGTACTCCTCGCGGCGAGCAGGATTACCGGAGTCGACAGGGAGCACTTCTGAGTTCAATTTATCGCGTCCAGACAAGACGCGATAAATCGAACCCAGAAGTTCGATTGCCTGCCGCCGAACCAGCGCGGTAAGTATAGACAAGCCCTTAGTGACAGAATATTGGCACCACATTAGCCAACATCAATCTTATGCCAGTTCTTAGAGTAGGGCTGTCTTTTAGAGGTGCATTTCCTGATGCTCCCTTTGGTCATGATGAAACTGATGACAGTTGCAGCTACTTCCTTTTATTTTCCTTATATCACACTCAGTTTCATTGTTCAGGATACTGGTTAGGACCATGTGGCATGTGTACATTAACTTTATGCTGCTGCTAACTAGTTTTTAATCTTTCCTCTATTCAATGTTATTTTTCTTTACATTATATCTAAAGTAAAATCTGAGTCTGTGTGTAGGTTTTTGAGCATTTTGAAATATCAATTCTTAAACCAGATACTTTGCTCTCAGGACAAAATCTCCAGAAGGCTGAGAACAACTAATATGCTGCAAAGGACAGGTCTCAAACTCACTTTCCAGAAGTGTTGCTTGGATTCAGTGGTCTCAACATGTCACCTCAAGCACCCAGTTACTCTGATATCAGGCTGTCTGCAAACATTCTGGCTTGCAACAGTATCCAACTCCTACTGCGCATGTTCAAATGACCTTTTCTGGCTTGGCAACTTGGCCTGAGCCACATTATAGATCCAATTTTTTCTCTGAATAACTTTTAAAGTTCTGCCACAAAGAGGCAGTGGGGACCAGATTCTATAGCGGAGATCAGTGCTGACCAGATGGTGTCTATTGGGGAGAATCAGAGCCATAGTTTGAGCCCAGGTGTGTGCAACAAAAATTATAGAAATGGTAAAATATTAATGCCATAAATTTTAAGGGGTGTTATCTCAAGACCCATTGCTCAAATGAACTCAAACTGGGACCACTAACTACACACGAAATCCCTATTAGACACAATAGTTTTCAAGGAATCCGAGTATGTGGATTTTAGAGCACTTAGAAAACTCAGCTGTTAAACGGTAAGCTAGTCCAATCCTTAACTGTAATGGTCCTATTGCCATATTATTCTATTTATATTGATGTTTTTTATTATTGTGTCTTAACTATAGAATTATAACAATTAATTATGCATCATTATTTTCAGTTTTTGAAATGTCTAATTAATTGCTTGAGCGCCATCCTAGCATGCCCACAGCCATTGCCATTTAACATGGGCCTTTTTCTCCCTAAGGATGTGCTGTAGTGGCAGGACATATAGCATAGATGCTTAGGGTTGTATAATTAATACTTTGATGGATGTAATCTGTATTTCTAGGGGTGGTTAAAGGGTTAATTTTAGTTCATGCATGGTTCAGCATCATGGCATACAGTGTACAACATAAGGTCATATGACTGCTTCATTGAATTTACTAGTCATTCAAGGCAGGACACTTAGTGGGTTAATCATAGATAATTCAGAAGTTCTGTTGTTATTTTATCAAATAATGTCCCACATCTTCCATAAAGACAAATTAGTAAGGGACTATAATATAATTACTTAAAGTATAAATATATCATGACCATTCAAGTGGCCCACAAAAGTCAGTTGCTTATAGCTTAGAAAGCTTCAGCTGGAATGTGACATTTTTCAGATAGTTATGACTGGAAACAGGAGGTTATGCTGAATGTAATTTTGCAATCTTAACTGTAGCATTCACTACTGGTCCCGCTGTCATGAATATAAGTTTAGCTGTTGAAGTGCTGCCGAGGAAGAAAGTCATAAAAACACTTTCTGATTTAAAAAAAAAATGTCTTTGCTGTTCTCGTTTGAATACAAATTTCTGGAACCTTTGAGTTTCACTGATCATAACCTCAGTGATGCACTCATCTTGTGCCAAATCAGGTTGGAATTTGTGACAAGGTGCAGAAGTTTATTCCAAATCCAGTTTAGGGGAGTGTAATTCCTTCCGAATATGATGTGCATCCCACACTGGACTAAGTGAAAATGATGATACACCTAATCAGTCTTCCTGATGCTTTGCACTTAATGAAGCCTATGTACTTGTTTTCGTTCAGGTTGTTCATAAAGATGCTCCTTGTTACAGACTAAGTGGTTGACAGCAAGATAATTGTGTGTAGATCAAATTGAAAAGCCAAATATTGCAATTGTCTTGTTTAATACTGGATGTGCCCTTCTATCAAAGTGTTTTGATGAAATCTAACACACAAGTATCTTGGAAACCAATTCTCTTGCTGTATTGCTGTTGGCAACTTACCACTTCACCTGAGTCGTCTTCTGTGTTCCACTGGAGCCCATTATGACACTTTCTTGGGGTGTCCAGAACTTCAGGTCACCTTGTTCCTGCCCCCCACCAGGAGGGGATTTGTTGGTGCTAAACTGAGTGACTGCTCTCTGTCACCCCAGTCTGTTAGCCACCCCTGACAAATTTCTCAGGCCTCTGCCAGTTCATTTTTTCCCTTGCAGAAAGCACTTGGTGCACCCCAATTCCTGAGCACCCTGGAAAAGCATTCCCTTGGAGTATCCAGCCCCTATCTCTGGGCCCTCTCAGAAATTACCAAGCTGGTTATTTCTAAAGAAACAGCGAACACACCAGCTTGTTTAATTCAACTAAGAATTTACATTTTGAATAAACAAAGAAGTTTATTAACGGAGATAGTGATTTAAGTGATATTCAGTAAATATAGTGGTTACAAATAAAACAAATGTACAACATGCTTTTAAGACACTGAACATAACTTTTGCAAGCTACAATCCTTTGGCTAAAAGCAGTTTTCTCACCTTCAAAGTCCTTTTGCAGAGTTTGCTGATTTTCAGACAAATCAGGATCCAGATTTTTCATAAATCACTCCCTTCACTCTTCCTCAGTGAAATGGATAACCAAACTGTCTTTTTGCTTCCCCTTATATTTCCCCAGAACTTACTATCTTTGGTTTTAGAGTCAAGATGAACCCTTGGGGTTCAGATTCTAGTGCCTTCTGTGATGGGGCAAGGCCAGATGGCTATAGGAAAGTAGTGGGAGACAGATATATTAGCCCCAGGCTAAACAAATCACTGTTACCAGGGTAAGCAAATGGCAGTTGCTCCAAGTCAATTAAGACACCTGGGGCCAGTTAAGATCCTTCCAGAAAGCAGGGAAGACAGCTTGGTTGTTTGGGACTCTGGACAGCTCTAAACTATGTAAAATCATAGGTAGGGTTACCATATTTAACAAATAAAAAAAGAGGACCCTCCATGGGGCCCTGGTCCCACCCATTTCCCAACCCAGCCCTGCCCCAACTCCGCTCCTGCCCCGTCCCAACCCCGCCCTAACTCTGCCCCCTCCTCCCTCCCACTCCCAGCCACACGAAAAGGGCTGCCCGAGCGCTACCGGCTTCACGGTTTGCCGGGCAGCCCCCAGACTCTGCGCCCCCGGCCGGCGCTTCCCCAGCGCAGCTGGAGCCCGGGAGGGGAGCGCCCAGCCGGGGGCGCAGGGTCTGGAGGCTGCCCGGCAAACCGTGAAGCCAGTAGCGCTTGGGCTTTGGGCAGCCCCTATGCCTCCGGACCCTGGGCCCCCGGCCGGGCACTTCCCCTCCCGGGTTCCGGCGGCGCAGGGTCCGGAGGCATGGGGGCTGCCCAAAGCCCGTAGGGCTCGGCTCTTAAACAGAGCCGAAGAGTCAGGGGAGGAGCAGAGCCGCCGCGGCCGGAGGCTCTGCTCCTCCCCTGACTCTTTGGCTCTGTTTAAGAGCCGAGCTGCCCGAGCGCTACCGGCTTCGGGCAACCCCCATGCCTCCGGACCTGCGCTGCCGGAGCCCGGGAGGGGAAGTGCCCGGCCGGCAGCTGGGGTCCGGAGGCAAGGGGGCTGCCTGAAGCCTATAGCGCTCGGGCAGCTCGGCTCTTAAACAGAGCCGAAGAGTCAGGGGAGGAGCAGAGTAGCCGTGGGAGGGGAAGTGCCCGGCCGGCATTTTACTGGACATGTTCGGCTTTTTGGCAATTCCCCCCGGATGGGGGTTTGATTGCCGAAAAGCCGGACATGTCCGGGAAAAACCGGACGTATGGTAACCCTAATCATAGGCCTTGTATGAACTTACATGGAGCTAAACTGAAACAAATGGAGCAACTGTCTGTTCAATGTAAGCCTAAAAGATGAATAGCAATGAACCTGCAAGTTTGGAGTGGTTTTTTTCATCAGAGTTAGACACTGGTGCTTGGCCCACTGCAGCTTTTGGTTGCTTTAGGGTTTTTTCCCATCCTAATCAGCTTTTGATTATGCTGCTTTTTCAAGGATGAGGTAACTTTGCCCAGATTTTGATCATGTGGAGAGTTCTCAGTTAGTAATGCTGATTTTGTAAAAGGTTCTCCCAGCCTGAAGATTTTGTGCCCCAACTCTTCCTGAAAGGTTTATTGTGGTGATGGTCTTCATAATCTGATGAATAGGGTATCTTCTGGGGAGTACGCTGATCATTGTTTTGAATGAAAGAAGCATTTAAAAATCCAAGCATTTCAGTAGTCTCTCACTTTCAATCTGGTTATTCAGATACTCATTCTATCTCGTCATTGTGATAATCTTACCAAGTCACTCTGGTGCGTATATTCAATGTTTATTTTGACTTTCATTAATCTGCAAGGGATAATTTATGTTGCATTTTTGTTAGCCATTTGATGATGTATTTAAACCCTGATTCTCTTTAGTTCTCTCCTCAAGTGTTTGAAGAAATGAAGAGAGGTAGAGACAGCAGTAAATCGCCATTAACAATGTGATAGCACTGAGCATCATTTCAACCCATCAGCTGATTGTGGGATTTCTAACTATGACCGTATGGCACCAGCTTTGCAAAATCACAATATTCTAGATTCCAACTGACTAGTGAACTCTAAGAGTAATGAATTAATATACAGAGAAGGGGACGATTGGCAAATTCCCATTAAAGGAATCCCATTGGGCAGTGCCTCCTGTAATGTACAAGTAATTTTTGGACAGGAAGCTAAAGAGTTTGGCTTGTCTGCTAGTCACTGTTCCCTTTTGTGCCGTGTGAGTGGTGCCAGGGAGGCCACTACCAAGAGAGAAGGAAAGACAATTTAATGCTTTTGCTTCAAGACCATTGAAAAACTGAGGGATGAATTGAACTTAGTCATGAAAACTTATAAATAGTGAATAGCAAAATCCTGGCCCTCTTGAAATCTGTGGGAGTTTCAAGGTTATTTGTTAAAGAGAATGGAATTAGGCAGATACATTTGAAAATTTAAGGAACTAATACAAGGTTTTTAAAACTTTGGGTTTGGAGTGTACATGAGAGTTCAGAAATGATGGGCATGGGATGTGCTGGCCATATCTTTCAAATACCCCTCATTTTGAGAGATCTCCATTATTTTAGTCCCAAACTTACCTACATTCCATACAAACTTGACGTCCCCTCACTTTTATTGTTGAAAATTATTTACATCACAAAAAAAATCATGAAACAGAGATAACAGAAAGCGTTACTTACCCAGAAGGAATGAATCCCACAGTGTTTTAAGTTTTTGCATGAATAATTTGGTGTGGGTGTGTGTATGCACATGCATGTGTCTCCCTCATTTTGGATGTTGGTCACGGATTACATTCCATGTTTATGCCTTGGCAGGTTGAGAGGTATGGCATTTGGAAGTATTCTAGGACTTCTCAATGCTATCTTAGATTGGACTTTAAAGGTGGAAATAGTGCTTCGGAGTTTCAGGTCTGGGTCCAGGTACGGGAGAGGCAATCAGGCCGAGGCCACAGACTTACTTCATTTTTGTTCACTGGACATTTTTTAAAACCAGAGTTTTCAAAAATCAGAGCATATGTTGCGGGATTTATCCTTTTACTCTGCAAAGTTTTGGGTTATTTGGAATGGTAATGTATTCATTAAAGTCAAGGAAAATACACTTACGAGACTTGTAGACGTTAACTTACGAGGAACAATAGGCTTCAGAGGAGCTTAAAGCTGACCTTTCAGAAGATGGCTTATGGGATGAGTTTTTCTTCATTTGATCAGGTTTGATTGATGACTTTTACATAACAGTGTATATTTTATGGAGGATTTTTTCTTTTTCCCACTCTAAACTTTGTCATACATGTTCAGTTTTATTATTCCATGTGAACTCTAATTCTGTGGGTGTTTTCTAATGGCAAGAGAATTATGTTGGCAGCATTTGGAGGATATTGCATAAAACTTACATAATATTTGCATTACAATTAGCCTTGCAGTATTTAAACAAATAGCTTGTTCACAAACACATCCTGCTTATTTTGGATGCCAATGATTTCTGGTGTTTTATAATTAGGAGGTATACTTGAAGGGCCTGATTGAAGTTAAAGCAAATCTTTCCATTGATTTCAGTGAGCATTGAATCTGGCCTTTGATGGTTAAGATTCTTCTCTGTTTCCTATAAAACTCAAAGCCATGGGACTGCCTTATCCAGGTGATTATAGATTTTAGATATTTGCAGGAAATCTCTATTGATGCAAATTACCAGCTTTTAGTTCTAAGAAAATGGTACCTGATGTATGACAAAGTTCTTTATCATTTACCTTAGTGGACTTCAGCACAGTCTTTGCATTTCAAGATAGTTTTGAATGCCATTAACAACAGTTTCCAGAAGGATGAAATTGCCTCTATTGGAAGCTGAGTAGCTAATCATACCCACATATCTTATGGTTTAAAATGTTTCAGGTTGCCTTTCCTATATCTTCAGCGGATATTTAAACTGTTTGTGTCTCTTGGCAAAATGTTTTTCTTTCTGCTGAACTCCACCATGTGCTATTTTGTTTCTAAGTTGCTTCCAAGCCAGTAACCATCAGACCTCCATCTGGTTTGGGAGCAGAGCAATGATAATATAAAGGGACAGTTCTACAATTCAGTTTAACAGAATCCTCTGTCTGCATAATATCTGCCAATTTCATGAAATTGTAACATTTTATTTTCATATCTGTTGATTGGGTGACAACATCCAGAATCTCTCTTCTTCCCATGCAATGGAAGAATGTAAATATTTAAACTTGGCAGAATTCAATTTTTATCTTTTTATCATTTCAACTGATAATACCAATATTTATTTTAAGCTTTTTTTCTATTTTTTTCCATTTAAATTTTCACAGTAGTGGGAAATTATTGGGAAGGGTCGGACAATAAAGGGAGGTCAGACAAATTCAAAAACTTAGTTTTATAAGTGTGAAAACACAAATTGTCAACATATGTCAAAATATACAAAGTAAGTATCCTTAACTCAAATTCTAACAAGTTTTCAAACAGCATTTTTCTTATTTTGCTTATCCTAAATTTTGATTATCAATGGAAATATTTTTTCATCAGTTTGTGTGTGTGTGTATAGTGTATATGTTTACTGACATTTACCAATAAAAATCGAATCCCTCCATGCCCATAAATAGATTTTCAAAGGCAGAAAAGAGATTTAGGGACCCAACTCCCATTTGTGTCTTTGAAAATCTCCCTCTTCATTTGTCTTTGTGTCTTTTAAAGCCATGAGGACCCTGATTCAACTAGGTCCTCATGCCAAATTCTAAGCACATGTGCAGTATCGTTGTATTCAGTGGGACTACTCACATGCTTAGAGTGAGGCATGTGTAAGCATCTTGCTGAATTGGGGCCTAAATTACATTACAAAGGGGCATGGTTTACTGTGAGATAATACATCTCAACAATGAGGAAAGCCCAAGTGCCTTCAAAACATTTGAAATACCTGCCACCTTGCAGTAACATAAGGTTTGAAGATGCTTGTTACCATTTTTAAATGGCAATTTCTTTCCTAAAAAAAAAAAAAGTCCTTTTCATGAAAATATTCATTAACACCAGATTTTTCAAAATTGCATTATAACTGGTATAGAGATATTGAACACTGCAAAGATAGCATGTATCACTAAGGCCACTTAAAAAAACTGATTTGCCACAGTAGCCTAGAGGCAATGGACTGAAACCTGTCTTATGATATATGGGCTCAGCAAGATAACTGTGTTTAAACAGACTTGGCCATATTCCTAGAACTGATTTCACCTGGACAGACCCTTGTACACATGCAGATCACCAAGACTTCCGCTGGCAGTGTAGGTTGCAGAATTGGGGTCTTGGTGTGTATGTAAAATATGTCTATTATATTGCTGCACACACCTGATGTCAATGGGGTTATTTTCATTTACATCTGCTAAGGATCTGGCCCACCGTATTTATTAACTGATGTTTTTGGACTGGAAATTTGCAGCTTTTTAAAATTGACAATGTAATTGTAGGTTTTATTTTTATTATGGTAGCACCAGGGGGGTGGGGTGGGTGGGAGGGTTACCATTGTGCTAGGCATGGTCCAAATGTAATAGAGATAATACCTGTCCTACAAGCTTACAGTCTAGATAAAGAAGATAGACAAAAGGGTAGGAGGGTAGACAGAGACAAGAGAGATAGTGACTTGCCCAAAGTCACACAGCAGGATAGTAGCAGAGTTAGCTCTCCTTATTCTCCATTCAGTGTCCTCTCCACTGACCACACTGCCACTCACTTTGCATACAAAATTGCAGCTATTCCCTTAAGCCCTGTGATTTCCTTATTTGGCAAGCGGAGATATTATCTGTGTCTTTATGACAAAACTATTACCCCTTTCTTTCCCCCTTTAATCCTGTTTCTCTTGTCCTGCACAGGTGCCAGATTGTAGCCTGGCATGTCAATCAGCAGCTCTTATTTGTGAGATCAGATGAAGGAGCATTAGAGTGGAGATGAACAGAACAGAGTGAACAGTTCTAAATCTAACCCAGATTTAAAATCTTTCTTCGTCAGAGAGTGAAGGGACCGCCTCTCCCCCGAGATCATGAATAAATGCAGGAGAGCACACACAAAACTCCTGGTGTTTTAGATGGCGTTCCATGGCACGGGAAGTGATCTTTGCTATTGGCCAGTCAGAATTTTACTCTGAGAGTTCTAATTGGAGCTCTCTAAAGCAATTTTGCTTTGTTGCAACTTTTAATATCTGTAATATAGAAGCTGAAGTATATACCAAATAGCCTTTTAGTTCAGGAAAACAACCCTTAGAACAAACATCATAAATCTCTTATAATTCATCAAAAGTAGAATAAATATAAAATTACCACGGAGTAGGAAGCAGGCATGTGCAGTATTCAAAACACACAGAGTGTAAAACGATGTTATTGCTGCCTTTAGAAATAGTTCAAAGTAGTCTGCATTACAGAGGAAAGAGCTGATAAGCAAAATGACAAAAGCTTGTTTCAGGAGTGATTCCAAGCAACCGTAGTGCTCTAACCAGCTGATTCTACAGCTATTTTTGGTATTCTAGACATCCTGATTACATATACAGGGAATGACTGGAGCCTACAAATATGGTAAGCCAGCCAGGAATCCTGGGACATGGGCTGTTGCAAGTCTAATAGTCTTACAACACTGACAATCACTTGTCTTCTACTGTTAATATAGTTAAGGGAAGTCAAACAAGTGACCATGCTTAGTTCTTTAATAAAAGCAGATCTGTACTTCCTGCTGGCAGCTATTTTTAGCTGTGATGCAGAGTTCCAAGTGTTAACTAATTGAGTCATCAGGTTTCATATCTGGCCACAGAAAATGGCAGTGGAAGAGGGAGAATGTTTCACAGAACAAGTAAGCCATTGCAGATTCTGAAATGAAAGTAAAATCTGATTATCTATTATTATAATAGTACTTAAAATCTTTAACTATATGAAATAAAAAAGTACAGATGAGGAAATACATTAAGTTTTATTTGTTGTATCTTGTGCCTACATTTGTTTTTTACTATAGACTGATGTGGTATTCAAATGATATCCAGAAATTTGTGTTTTCTTTATTTTATAAGAATATCCTACTCAGGACATTCTGAAGAGGATGCTTAGTACAATTCCAGAAGGAGTTTTGTACTGTTTCATGCTGTACCATAGGCCTAAAATAACCTGGATATATTTACTTCTAACATGCCATCATTTTATTATTTGATGTTTTTCTTCAAGCAATTTGTACAACTAAAAGAAACAAACTCCTGCTTCTATTTTTTCCAAATTTTATTTATTACTACCCCTTTTTGACTGAATTATATTTTGACAGTACAATTTAGAAAGAGAAGCTGTTAATGATGTACGACTTCATCCTGTAAACCTATACCCACACAAATAACCCTTACTCACATGAATTGTCCCATTGACCTCAGTAGTACTGTTTGCAGGATCAGATCCCTAGGCTACAAATTACTTAGTACAATACAGAGATATTTTTTAAAATATTGTATTTCATGCTACTCTGTTGAAAATTTTAACATAAGAGATTACAGCAAAATTTGGCATCCCATACAAATAGTAAGGAATGTCAGACTAACCTTCAGGTAGCCCTGATAAAATCAAGAGTAAAATATATCTTGAAGGTCAACAATATTTAACGGTCAGCACTTCCAACAATTTATAACTCAGCAGTCACCAGCATATTAGCAAAAATTTCACACACTGAAAAAAATATTGTATTGAGCTCTTTTAAATGTGTACTTGTTTCTTTAGTCCTGATCAATATCAGAGCAACATGCCCTATGAAAAATCATCTTCATAGAAATTATGGCGATTTTTTGGTTTTCTGTTTGTTCCTTTTATTGATGAAATGTGTACTCAACCTTCACTGCAAATAATAAATACAAAGTAGATTAATAAGAACTTTATTTTGTTAAAGCAGTTTCTTATAGGAAGAGACCTGGTTAGATTAAGATATTTTATCTGTTTATGATGCAATAGTAAACTAATATTTTTAATGTCAGGTATGTAATAAGGTTGAAAGTTTTGTTTACAGTCCTGCCTTTTTAAACACACTAATATAAATCTTTAGAATAAGGAATTTATCTTTTGAAGAAATAAAGTCAAAACCTTTTTCATCCATTTTAATACTGTATGGTCTATTAATATTGTTTTTATGTACACCTCTACCCCGATATAATGCTGTCCTCGGGAGCCAAAAAATCTTACCGCCTTATAGGTGAAACCGTGTTATATCGAACTTGCTTTGATCCGCTGGAGTGCCCTCCCTCCCCCCGAGCGCTGCTTTACTGCGTTATATACAAATTCATGTTATATTGGGTTGCGTTACATTGGGGTAGAGGTGTACTAGTAAACCTCTTCATTCTAGAATGAAACTGCTGCCTGTTAATTGCTCACCTCCCTTTGTTTCCAGTGTGGTTATTCTTATGTTATAATATGGGAAATTCATTTAATTTACTTGGACTAACAGCAGTCAGATTCCCAGCATTTATTTAAATGATCTTAAGTTTTGAAGGAAAGTTAAGAGTTCCCAAGAAGACAGATGCACTGACAAGTCAAGAAATGCTTAGGAACTAATTTTCCAGCATTTGTTTTATAAAGTAAAAAAAGAAAAATCCATGCTCATTTAGCTCAAGTATAGAATCAGAATATATAACTTTTAAGTGCCCTTTGTGAAGGAAACTTACTTCTGTAAGCAAATTCATAATCTTAACTGCTTTTTAAAAACTGTTTCTAATTGCCCTCCTACTTATGGACACTCTTGCTTTACATTTGCTTGTGTTAAGGAGAATCCTAATAGAATACAAATTTTAAAAGTGGAAAAAAAGTGTACGAAACTATAATATTTCACTTCTGCTGCATTAATACTATTTATGCTTAAAAAGAAGAACAGGAGTACTTGTGGCACCTTAGAGACTAACAAATTTATTAGAGCATAAGCTTTCGTGGACTACAGCCCACTTCTTCGAATGCAGTGGGCTGTAGTCCACGAAAGCTTATGCTCTAATAAATTTGTTAGTCTCTAAGGTGCCACAAGTACTCCTGTTCTTCTTTTTGCGGATACAGACTAACACGACTGCTATTCTGAAACCTGTATTTATGCTTAGGAACTCCAACACAGGGTTTAAATGTTAGCAACATACTTCTATGTGAATTACTGATGAAAATGTCTGGCATGTTTCCTAATATGTTCCTAATATGTGTATATTACTACAAATATGTATGTAATCTATACAGAATGCAATTACCAAAATATGCATAAGATTTCAAAAGCAAAAAAAAAAAGCATATGAAATGTTATTGTGAGGTTTGATAATTACAAAGAGAACACATGTTTAGACCATCTTGTTTCTTTTTTCATAGTACAATGAATCATTGCAAGCACCATATCTAAGCATGGATACTTTAGAAGCTGGTGCATTCCTGCTACATTATGTGCAGTGGGTGTAGGTGACTAGGCTGAGGTTAAAATCACTGTGCCCTAGACAGCCCTGGCTTTGGAAGTATGCTGACCCACTGCATACTGTGCATGATCATTTTCACAATAGAATGGCATTTACTGTTGTTAGCCAATGTTTTGTTAGCAGCTGAGTAGAAACTAGACTTTCTGTTGGTATGTGGTATGATAGTTTAAACAGAAGACCTAGTTAACTGAGATGGATTGAACTATGGAAAAGATCTGTGCAGAAAGGGTATAGTAATTTGTTTTTCTTAATTCTGCTTCTAGAAATGTTATTCATTTTAGGTTCTGATTCTCATTCCCTACATAGCCGAATCTCCCATAGGCTGCAATGGATGTTTTGGTTGTACTAGGAAAATAGGATCTAGTCCATAGCTTTTAGATTTGCTATTCAGAAGTGATGTTTTTGATTATTTTTACTTTATTGCTGACTTGTCCTATACACATCATCAAATGCTAAGGGGAATTACTAAAATATGGCTGATAGGTAACATTGTCAGCTATTCACAGCTCACTACTAGAAATGTAGAATAACCCGATCTTCAATCAAACCATTAAACAAAAAATTAGTTTTCCTCTTTGGTGTATTGTGCTAAAACATAAGTAAAGAAGTTGCACTATTTAGTTTAATTTGATTAAATTTTTATTCTCTTAAAAACCAATGATGTTGAGCTATTTGCTTGATATATTTCATTCTAGGATTCAGAAATGCAGTCTAGTATTTTCCAGATAAGAATGAAACAGGTCAAATCAGTGTTGAATCTCCAGATAAGAAACCTGATTAAGGTGGAGTTAAATATGCAAACACTTACGGAAACAAAATAGAGACTGAGATTTTCAAAAGAGCCTCCTAAGGGACTTCCTTAGGGTCTTGTAAAACCCCATTCTAAATTGTTGTGGTCATATAGTAACCTTTGAAAGCCAGGAAAATTTTAATTTAGTTCTGTATTGCAAAATGACTGTGAAAATGCACCTTCTTGCTCAACATATCGTTGTTAACATTCAGTGATGTTCACTAAAGTGGCAAAAATTAGCTTTTATTATTTTCCTTCTTTTTCCACTCCTGTGGGAATTCTGCACCACTTCACAATGCAGAATTTGCCTAAAATTAATGTTCTGCACAGAATTTCACCCCCCCCCCCCGAATTGGCGCTACAGAGCTGCTAGCCGCCCCAGGAGGCCACTGAACCCAATAGTGCTTCCAGTGCCTGGTGAGCAGATCAGATCCACAGTTTCCATAGCCTTGGCATCTTTCTCTAGTCCTGAGGAGTGAATAAGTTCCATGGCTTCCCCAGCATCAGTCTCCCTCATAGAAACTGTGCAGGTTACCCAGGATAGAGGCTCTCTTTGCTGAGGTATGCAGGAGTCCCAGGTCAGGTGGAGATCCCTGCCCATGGCAGGGTTTGTAAATTCCCCCTGAGATCCTCATGGAGTATATAAATTCTGTAAGGTTCCTATGCTGTATGATCAAAGATTTTTAAAAAATGTAGCGAATAACTTTAAAATTAAACATACAAGTGTCTCTCAAATCCTCAACGACATCAGTCTTTTGTAGACATAATTGGATGATAATAATAATAGTGTCTTTCTCCGATATAGCACTTTTCATCAGTCTTATTTGTTATTTTTTGGCTTAAGCTGTTTTTGAGACATGATAGTCCAGAAATGTCAAGAAACTCCTACCAAAACAAAACAAAACAAAACAAAAAACAGAAAAACCTAAGTGCCTCTATTTCTTTTTCAGACTCCTGTCTCATTAATGCTTTCTCCAATTACCTTCAAATGATCTTAAGCAATTATCTTCTGATAGAAGACCACACACAAGTATTTTCAGGCAGAATTATTTGTATTGATGAAGTTAGACTTCAGTGAATGGAGTCAAAATCAGGCATATAATGGAAAATTAGAAACAGCTTTAACACTTTTCAGAGGGGTAGCCATGTTAGTCTGTATCAGTAAATACAACGAGGAGTCCTTGTGGCACCTTAGAAACTAGCAAATTTATTTGGGCACAAGCTTTTGTGGGCTATAACCCACTTCATCAGGTGCATGGAGTGGAAAATACAGTAAGCAGGTATAAATATATAGCACATGAAAAGATGGGAGTTGCCTTCTCAAATGAGGGTCAGTGCTAATGAGGCCAATTCAGTTAGGGTGGATGTGGCCTATCCCAGCAGTTGACAAGAAGGGGTGAGTATCAACAGAGAGAGGAAATTATTTTTTGTAGTGACCCAGCCACTCCCAGTCTTTATTCAGGCCTAATTTGATGGTGTCAAGTTTACAAATTAATTCCAGTTTGCAGTTTCTCGTTGAAGTCTGTTTTTGAAGTTTTGTTGTTGAAGAATTGCCACTTTTAAGTCTGTTATTGAGTGTCCAGGGAGATTGAAGTGCTCTCCTACTGGTTTTTGAATGTTACAATTCTTGAGGTCTGATTTATGTCCATTTATTCTTTCGCGTAGAGACTGTCCGGTTTGGCCAATGTACATGGCAGAGGGGCATTGCTGGCACATGATGGCATATATCACATTGGTAGATGTGCAGGTGAACGAGCCCTTGATGGTGTTGCTGATGTGGTTAGGTCCTATGATGGTATCCCTTGAATAGATATGCGGACAGAGTTGGCACTGGAGTTTCTTGCAGGGGCTGGTTCCTGGGCTGGTGTTTCTGTTGTGTGGTGTGTAGTTGCTGGTGAGTATTTGCTTCAGGTTGGGGGGCTGTCTGTAAGCGAGGACTGGCCTGTCTCCCAAAGTCTGTGAGAGTGAGGGATCGTCCTTCAGGATAGATTGGAGATCCTTGATGATGTGCTGGAGAGGTTTGGAGGCTGTAGGTGAACGCTAGTCAAAAACAGACTTCAACGAGAAACTGCAGAATTGGAATTAATTTGCAAACTTGACACCATCAAATTAAGCCTGAATAAAGACTGGGAGTGGCTGGGTCACTACAAAAAATAGTTTCCCCTCTGTTAATACTCATCCACTCTTGTTGGGAATGGGCCACATCCACCCTAATTGAATTGGCCTCGGTAGCACTGACCCCCCACTTGATAAGGCAACTCTCATCTTTTCATGTGCTGTATATTTATACCTGCTTACTGTATTACTCCATGTATCTGATGAAGTGGGTTATAACCCATGAAAGCTTATGCCTGAATACATTTGTTAGTCTCTAAGGTGCCACAAGGTTTCCTCATTTGTTTTTAGCTTTAAAACTAGAGTTGCTACCATGGCTTCATGATCTCCTGTATTGTAAACTCTTATATAGTTTGCTTACTGCACTATGTTTAGGGAATTCAGATGTATATTATGCTTGCATTTACATTCAGTTCACTGTACTTATTACCTCTTAATTCAGACTGATCTGGAACAAGTTTATATATTTGTTTGAAAGTGCTGATTCTGAGTGAATAAAATGTGTCTGTTTAAAAAATACTATGGATTCTTGCTAATATTTTTTTATACATCTTCCCCATTCAGTTGGAGTGCTTGTACCCAGTGTTATGAATTATGTGGGGGGAAAAATCCATCCAGGAGTTTTGCTGGCATAAACTTTGAGATTTTTTCCCCCTAGAAAATAGACTCTAATTCTTGTTTCTGAAATGAGATGCATACAATAGGGAACGCTGGGAGGGAGATGGAGTAGATGATCAAATTCATGTCTAGATTCTGTGATCTGTAGAATGTGACTTTGACACTGAAATGATGGAATATAACTTGAAGTTTGATCTTGGGCTGCACTGAAATTATCTCTACATTGTATTATTACAGCTTATCAGGTAGTCAGTTTCTGAGAGAAAGACTGCAGGGAATATATCAATACCATCCCCTGGTGTTTAACACATTAGAGAGCGTTGCTATCTTGAGGTGAATATAAACCTCAAAAGAAACACTTCTAAGCAGACCCTTTTTGCCTCTATCTCTTTGTGACTGCTGTAATAGTAATGAAGGCAAGTGATTTATTTTATACTGAGGAGCAAATGATGGAAATATTTTAGCTATACATAAAAATCATGACAGAGTCAAGACTGTTGTATCAAGAGAATACCCTTCCTGGAGTTTAGAATGAACTTCAGAAATGCCATGTCAACATAGGAATATGAAGCTCAAGTCTATGATCTTCCTTCTGTATCACATCATTTTAATTGATGATATTTTCTATTTTCCTTGACTCAATACATAATAAAGGGCTCAGTTCTGTCACACTTACATTTAATAATAATACCTTATTCCTTGAGTCATCCAACTGATGTCGATGGCATTGTGCAATGTGAATTAGCCCTGAATTAGCTCACTACTGAACCTCGCCGCTTCACACAAAGATCTCTGATAGGATGGTTACGTAAGTTTGCACTACAAATCATCTCTGTACTCCTGTGATTTCTCCTTCCACAAAAAATAACTTTTCTCATTTAGTGGTAATGTACATACAGCAAGTTGTATACTGAATGTTGATCAGAAATGCATCAACTTTGTAGTGTTCTGAAATTAGGAATTATTTTAGCTGTTCCCAGCTCAATACACAACACAATGTTCACAGCTGCAGACATTTTCCCAAACTCCATAACTAACACAACAAACTCTTCTCTGCTTCAGTGCTATCTGTATGCAATCAAATGCAGAGTTATTTGATAGATCCAGCTGAACTTAGTGGGTGTGGTCAGGTGAACATTCTTCATTGTTTTGTCAGGTTTTGTCATAACTCCAGTTAAATAACTAATTATTTGATGTTAGTTTCCTAATATCCATTGTAACATGTAAATAACATAGAGATAATAGCTTATAGCAGTGTTTTTCAAACTTTTTTTTTCTGGCGACCCAGCTGAAGAAAATTGTTGATGCCCGTGACCCAGCAAAGCTGGGGATGAGGGGTTTGGGGTGTGGGAGGGCTCAGGGCTGGGGCAGAGGGTTGGGGTACAGGGGTGAGGGCTGAAAGAGGTCAAAGGGAGTGCAGAGCCAGTGCTCAGGGCGGGGGCAGCGTGTGGAGCCCTGTGGCCCCCCAGCCTAGGAGCCAGACCTGCTGCTGGCTGCTTCCAGGGCGCTGCGCAGTGTCAGAACAGGTAGGGACCAGCCTGCCTTAGCCGGTCAGCACCATCAATGGGACTTTTAACGGCCCAGTCTGCGGTGCTGACCAGAGCCACCGCGACCCAGTGCCTTACATTCCACTACCCAGTACTGTGTTGTGACCCGCAGTTTGAAAACCACTGGCCTAGAGGGAGATTTTCAAAGGCAGAAATGGAGGTTAGGTGCCAAATTCCCATTGATAGGCAGTGACTTTCAATGTGAGTTAGGTGTCTGACTGCCATTTATACATTTGAAAATCTTCCCTTGGGACAGAGAGCTGAAAGAACAGCAACCGTTTTTAATTTCCAACCTGTGTTTAAATTTTTGAGAGAACTTGTAATTCAAACTTTTTATTAGACAAAGGGTCAGAATATTCATAACTCCTGTGACACACTAGGTTTGCATTCTTTCTAAAACCTCAACAACAGGTGAACCTGAAAAGAATGCACTGTAGCCAGACAAGAGTTTGCAGTGTTAGGTAGAACAGCAAATCATTGTTTTGCTACCTGCTGAAGATGATAAAAGGAGCATTAAGTAGCCTTTGTAACAAGTTTTGAAATTTTCTTGTATTTTCCAACTATGGCATTTTAGAGTACTTTATAGCCATCTAGTTCTCAAGTCTAACTGGAAAGTACAGAATTTTCAGTGATATCTGTGAGTACACACTATCAATATTATGCTGAGGATGTCAAAAATGGACCAAACGGGTAATGGTTTGCCAGTGCCACTGATGTTGACAATGAGATATCCCGAGTCAGCACTTTAGACACTTATTTGCCAGTGTGGCCTAGGAAGGAAGGGGATTTCTGTATGCACTTGGAGGATTCATTTTTGTCAAATTATCATTTTGACAGGATTTTTGGAATTGAGGCGCTGAATCTGAAAGGCTGCAGGAATGTTTCTTTCAAAATTCTCCTCAGTTTGCTTAGTTGTAAATTAACGTTATGAGATGTTTTAGTCTTTGAGCTTATAGATTCAGGTAGCACTGACACGAAGGTATGTAAATTTATGATAATGTATTTATCATCTAAGGCAAAAGAGGGCTGCGAGCCAGATGTCAGGGGTGAGATTAAGGATAGATCCAGATGCAATTGCAGAAGAAATGTATAGTTAAGCTGCAACCAGGAGGGAGAGTCTCCTGGAGTCCCAAGGCAATTTATTTATTTATTTGTGAGCAATGGATTACAGTTATCTAGAATAAAGAAGTTCTGGCAGCCAATAGGGTCGTTTCACCACTTTATCATATGAGCTATAGAGACAAGACCGGTATAGAAAGACCGTGATTGAGTTGTTCAACAGGGAAAAGTCTTAGGGGATTTTTTGGCTCTTGGCAAAACATTTCCCCATGATGCAATCCTATTCAACACATCTGTCTTTCCCTACTCAAGCAGGCATATATTAGGAATGAAAATCTTTTGTTTGTTTCGTTTTGTTTTTTTGTTACATTTATGGTTTGGATCATGGAAGGAGCTCTCTGAAGAATAGTTAGCAGAAGGACACAAGATAGCAGTTGGCCTCAGGCTATCCTGTTTTTATCAGAAAAACCACAATTCTTATGGATGGTTTATTTCCTGTTGTCCAAGCATGGCTGTTAACTGGCCTGCATAATTCAATGATCGCAAATTATTGGAAGAAAGCTCCCTCCACCCTGACCAAAGCTTGTAACATGCTTACTGGAAGGAAATTCGTAAGTTAACCTGGGGACAAAACATGAGCACCGGTAATTTCCAATTAAGTGAATGGAGCTGTAGACCTTCAGCTCTTCTAAGGTTTTGGCCTATTGTTAAGAAAACTACCTTTTACCGCAATAGGAATACCTTCACCATCAAAACAAGCACAACTGCTGTAATTTGTTTTCACAGATTTCCTCATGTTTCTGCAAGACTGGCTTAGTTAGAAGAGATTTCAAATGAAAGTAACATACATTCATCCATTGAAATTAGGTCATTCTCTCCCTTCTTCCCCAACTCCCAACAAATGTTAGACATGGTCAGCAGCTTTCTCATGGTGACTCAAGACGGAATGTATCCTACTCCAGCACAATGAGAACCTGCTCATGGTTTCCCTTCACAACAGCTACTGTTAAAGATGGAGTGAAGAACAAAACTCTGCTCTCAAAATGATAAAGACCATATTTTTAATAACAAATACTGTAAATAGAGTAAAAAGCAAACAGAAATGAGCATACTAAAAGTATCAATAATACCAGCGGGAGCCTTAGCACAGTGAACATGTTGGCTTTGCACTTTCAGTCCTTTGTTAATAATAATAATAATTAATAATAATGATTTCTCAGTTTTCTGGTAAGATCCTCGCCACCTCCAGAACTAGAAGCTGGGTTGACAAATGACCCAGTGTTTACTAGCAACCACTTTCAGACAGATTTTGATACCTCATAGAGTTTAAGACCAGAATGGACCAGTAGATCATTTAATCTGACCTCCTATATATCCCAGGCTATGAAATTTCATTCAGTTACCCCTATATAGAGCTCAATAACTTGGGCTTGACTAAAGCATAACTTGCGTTTGGCTAATATTTCCTCACTTTGAGTAGTATCTTACTTCAGTGCAATGACTTGGGGAGGCAGGCCCACAACCTTTATTTGATATTGCAGTTTGCCTTGTAAGATCAGGACCTAAGATACTGTGAAAGGGAATAAGGTTTTCAGAATCTGTTCTTTTAATACATTTTTTTTACTCAAAAAATCTCCCCTACCCTCCACCCCAAAGAAAACAAAAGCAAAAAACCAACAAGTATAATTGGAAATGTAGAATCTCAAAAGGCAAATTTGCTGTATCATACTTTGAAATCATTAACTTTTTTTAGTATTTAAATGTGTCAAACAGAGCCATTTAGTTTAAGTAGTTCAATGACATATTACCAATGTGAGTATGGCAGATATATCTTTTGTGTACAGTATGGTGACATATTCTTTTGTCCCACTTATGGACAAAAAATGCAATTGACAATTTTATGCTTCATAGTATAGAACAGTCACAGTCAGTTTGGATTTGTGCCAGTTTTGATGCTATCTTTGCATTAAGATTGCTTGTAGAAAATTATAGAGAAAAGAAGATTTTGAGAAGGCTTATGACCATGTTCGGAGAGAAATCATCTGTTGGTGTGTGAGAATACCCGAAGGCTATATCAGACTCAGCCAGAACATCTAGGAAGGTGCAGATCCCTCAGTCAGAGGGCCTTGTGGAGAAAGGAACAGTTTCTAGTAAAAGTCTGAGTACATCAAGGCTTGTCACTAAGCCCCTTTTTGATCATATTGGTGCTCAATGCACTTACAGAAAACCTTAGTTTGAAATCCAGAAGTAGTCCCTTTCCTCTCAAAGATGTATAATATTTTAATTCTGGAAGGGACAGACCTCAGATCTTAAGTATAAAGTGACTAGTAATGGAAAATCTGTTCAAATGATAATCTATATCTATAAGATTTATGAGTATAATGTTATTTATGTGTGCACAACTACTAACTCTACAGGTATGTCTACTCTGGAATTAGACACCAGCAGCTGGCCCCTGCCAGCTCAGGCTGTTTAACTGCCAGCCTGAGACAAAATGTCTACACCACAATTAAACAACCCAGCACCCCAAGCCCCGGAAGTCTGAGTCAGCTGGCACGGGCCAGCCACGGCTTTTTAATTGCAGTGTAGACATACCCTATGTATGGCAAGACCATTTCCAGGATGCTGGTAGCAAAATCTCAATGCAGATGCAGAGATGCAATAGTCTGTATAAGAGGGGAACACAACAATATGTATTTTAAATCTTATGGGAGATAGCCCAAAAATAAGGGTTCTGTGCAATAGCACAATGATTGCATTCCCAGTGGTCAGCTACACAAGCATCTAGAATGTAGTATGTTTTGATATGTGTCTTAAACCTAATATTCTCTTGACATTTGATAAGACACTGGAAAATCAAAAGTCAATTTTCTTCTTTATTTTCATATTGGAAATAAAAGATAAAACTGAAAATGGCTATAAATTGATTTCTAGACTCTAGATTACCTTGTAGCAATGTTGAGGCCTGAATAATTAAGGTTTGTAAAGATCTATTAATGATCTTTCAATGAAAGATGCTATGAGGCTGATTTCTGTATGGAACTACCCCTTCAAATTATTTAGAAACTAATAATTTAGTTTCTAAATTATTAGTTTCTAATATGTAGTATGTAGCTCCAGCAAAATGTGGAAGTATATACATTAAGCACATTGACCTGGTGAAAGAACATTGCATCTGTGTTCCGGGATGTGCACTGGCTACAAGGTGATTTCCAGGTGAAATTTTTGGTGTGGATTCCGATTTATAAAACTTTAAATAGTTTGAGTCCCGGCTACCTGAGACTGTGACTCTACCCAGGTGATACTGTGCTGACTACAGTCTCCCAAGTTGTTCAAACTAAAAGCTCCCTTTCTCCTTCCATTTCAACAGAATAGAGCTGATGACGGGACATTCTTCATGAGGTGTCCTTGGCATCACTTCCCTCATCTGCAATACATGTGCACTGGAGCTGTTTGAAAATCAGAATTTCCAACCCATGGGAAGTTCTGATATTTCAAAAATATCTAAATTGGGTTGAAAATTTAAAATATCAGTATTTCCTGCAGAACAGGAATCTGTATCCTCCTGTATAGCTTTGATGTCTCATGGGAGCTGTAGTTCAGATGCCTCATGGTGGACCCATTCTCCTATATGGTCTGGGTTCCCTTTAGAACTACATCACCCATGATTCACTAGGTGGTTCAACCAGCGATGAGACACCATGGGCGATGTAGTCCAGCCATGAAATGTTGCAATTCTGTTCAACAAAACAATATTTCAATTTGGTTTGACTCAACCCAGGATGAAATATATAATTTGTAATTTCCAAATGGAATAGTAAAAACAAATTCTGCACATTTAAATTTTTCCTGCGAGAGATTTAGTTTTTGTGGGAAATGAATTTTTTGTTGAAAAAACATTTGGAAAATTCCTGACCAGCAGTGTAACACACACACATATCTTGGTCAACGTTTAGTGACCTTAATGACCTGATGCTGCAAGATTAACTTGTTTTCCCTGGTGAGAAGAAAGGGTTAATGGAATGGAGTGTGCTCCAGCTTGAGAAAATTGCTAGGAAGTCCATCTTTTTGTGGCTGATTTAACATATTTTGTGTAAAGTATTTTTTGCCTGTTCTGTGCAGAGAATCTCATAGGTGCAACTGAAATAATAGTGAAGTATGATGGCTTAAAGTAATTCTAAAATTGTGTGCAGAATGCCTCCACCCACAGATGGGGACAACAATCAAATGTACAAGAGCCAGAGGCATAGTGGAAATAAAGACTAGCTTGTGGCAGTATGCTGGATGGGGGAACTGTCATATGGGAGAGAAATAGAAGTAGTATGGGAAAACCTATGCTAAAAAGGGATCCTACCTTAGATTTTTCATTCTCTAAACAAGCCCACGTACCTGAAGTTGGTTTGCTGCCTATGACTGTGGAATGCGGAGACATGGTGTGTTCTTCCTGAGACTGGCACCTGTGGGCTGGACCACATTGTTAGGAGCTCTTTGTTGCTCTATTGTCAAGGGACTCTGTAATTTTTTGTAGGCCCGGTTAAAGAGAAAAGGCCTGTGGGCCTTTGGGAGTAGCAGGGGAGAGAAGTTAGTTGGGTCACTTTGCAAGGTAAAAAAGGGCTCAGTACAATTTTCTGCCCCTCTGTGAGGCATAGGTAATATCTAAATCCCAGTGGCTGGAAGCTGGGAGGTTATTGTTAAAAAACAGCTCACCTAAAGAGCTGGGAATGGACTTTGATTTTCAAACAGGTTGGGTCTCTCCCCCCCCCCCCCATTTTATTTTATTGGTGCCTTCTATTTATAAGTGAGGATGAAATATATGGAGAAAAAGTCAGAAGTCCTGTTGAACTTGCTGCATGACGGTGCAACCCCAAGTAAACAGCCAGTGTCCTGAACTTGAAAATATCCCAGCGAGTCTTTGCTCAAGTGCATTGTGCCCCAAAAGAGGTGACTCATAACACAGACTTGGGAGCATTAGCCAAGGACACCGGGAAACACTTTTGTTGTTCTCATTGCATGCAGTCACATTATTTCTTAGCTGCCAAATATGGCATGTAATTCTGCATGCTAGTTTACATCAGGTAACTTCAGGTAACTGGAATCCATTAAAAAGAAAACTGAAAGTGTCAACTCACATACCACATTACAAAGCGCTCATGTTACCTCCAGAGTAGACAGAAGAATATGTGTAATTATTCCTTGATTACACCTCTACCCCGATATAACGCAGTGAAGCACCGCTCTGGGGGCGCGGGGCTGCACACTCCGGTGGATCAACGCAAGTTCGATATAACGCGGTTTCACCTATAACATGGTAAGATTTTTTTGGCTCCTGAGGACAGCGTTATATCGAGATAGAGGTGTATGTAGAAGAAAAATATATATGGGTCCATCTTGATTTAATCTAAACCTCACAGAACAAAATGGTGCTATGAGATTTAACTAATGAAGTCAGATGGAAATGTCTTTTCTCACACCCAATCTTCGGGCAAACAACTCTATAGCAAAATCTGATAAGCAGTTTTTGAGTGGGGAGTTGCTGTGGTGCGCATTACATTTCTGCTATATGTTCCAGTAAGCAGTTTGTTTGTATGCATCTCAACAATACCTAGACTAACTTTAGCCAAACAGGATGCATTTTTGTAGATCATCATGTTGTGGGTTCAGCATAAAGGTTTACTTCCCTGACACTTGAGGGTTTCAGTATTTTCAGGAGAGGCCTTTGAAAAGACATATGTCACCCTATCTACATTATTCTGTTGGGTCCAATGTTAACATATATACTGTATTTTCTGGCGTATAAGACTACTTTTTAACCCAGGAAAATCTTCTCAAAAGTCGGGGGTCGTCTTATACGCCGGGTGTCGTCTTATAGGGCGGGTGCTGAAACTTCCGAGCCGGACTGGAGAATCTGCGGTCGCCGCATATGGTGGGGGGAGCTCAAAAACGGCCGCGGCCGCATCCCCGCCCGATGACGAGGTGAGGGTGCGCCTCACCGGGAAGGTGTAAGTGAAGGTCGGAGCAAGCTGCAGGCGTCCGGGACGCCCGGGGTATGGAAAAAAGAGAGCGGCGCTGTGCCCAGAAAAACACGCCTCTTTTACGCGTCTGGCCCGCCCTTGTATCCTATTACCGTACCTCCTTCTCTGCCTCTCAGATCTCGCTCCTGAGGACTGCAGTGAAGCGGCGCAGGCGCGCATGTGCGAGATCTGAGAGGCAGAGAAGGAGGTAATAGGATACAAGGGCGGGCCAGACGGGTGAAAGAGGCGTGTTTGCGCTACCGCTCTGATAGTCTTGGAGACAGGGAGGGCTGGGCAGGCAGGGAGAGCTGACCAATCCAAGCAGGCTTTGTATACAACAACCAGCCAATCGCCGGTAAGGTACATCGCTTGCCGTGATTGGCTGGTTGTTGTATACTGGGTACCACATACAGTACAGCACCAGTATCTGTACCTGTTCATACAGTATAGCACCAGTACATACAGTACAGTATACAAATGTCCAACAGTCAAAACCCCATCATGGCTCCACCAGCAAGAAGAAAGAAATATGAAGCCAGTTTCAAACTTAAAGTTGTAAACTTTGCCATGGAACATAATAACTGCGCTGCTGCAAGACAATATGGAGTAACAGAAAAGATGGTTCGGGACTGGAAAGCAAATGAAAAAGCATTAAAGAGTATGCCAAAGGGTAAGTGTGCATTAAGAAGAGGCACTCCACATTGGCCAGAACTCGAAAAACATGTAGCAGACATGGTGAATGAGCATCGCCAAAACGGTTATGTAGTGACACGAAATAAAATACATTTGTTTGCACTTCAGTGGGCCAAATCTAACCCAGATCACAGCAACAGATTTAAGGCCACTGTATCCTGGTGTACTAGATTCATGGGAAGGCATAATATGGTACTGAGGCAAAAGATGAAAATTGCCCCAAAATTACCTGCAGATCTTGATAGCAAAGTAAATAGTTTCCATCGATACGTAATACAACAGCGCACTAAACATGGCTATGCGTTAAGTAGTATTAGAAATATGGATGAAACTCCAATGAATTTTGATATGGTTGGAAATAAAACTGTCCATCAAAAAGGTGAAAAAACAATTTTAATTAAAACAAGAGGACATGAGAAGTCCAGTTTTACAGTGGTACTAGGATGCACAGCTGATGGCGCCAAACTGAGACCAATGATTATTTTTAAAAGAAAAACAATGCCGAAATTCAAGTTCCCTGTTGGTTGTTTTGTACATGTGAATGAAAAAGGCTGGATGGATGAAGAAGGGGTAAAGCTATGGCTTGATAATGTATGGAGCAGGCGACCAGGTGGACTTATTCAAAAATGTAGTCTACTGGTGTGGGATATGTTCAGGGCTCATTTAACTCCCAGCACCAAGCAAATGCTTGCAAGACTAAACACAGATGCGGCAGTTATTCCTGCAGGATTGACATCGTTGGTACAGCCACTGGATGTGTGCCTAAACAAGCCATTTAAAGATCGCATTCAAGAACAGTGGAATGAATGGATGGTTAGCGGCGAAAAGTCATTCACAAAAGGAGGAAACATGCGTGCGCCACAGTTGGATATTTTGTGCAAGTTTGTCATAAAAGCCTGGAATGATATTGATGCAGAAACAGTAATCAAGTCTTTCAAGAAGTGTGGCATATCAAATTCATTAGATGGTATGGAGGACGACTACTTGTGGCAAGATGAAGAGGAAGGCAAAGCTGAGACCACACCATCTGATACGGAATTCGATCCATACGATGACTGCCTTACAAATGTATCACAAGATGTCATTGATGTACTTATGATATCAGATGACGAACAGGAGGATTTTGAAGGCTTTTAAAGGGAAACTGTCACGCCAGCAAAACCTGTAAAAATACCGTAGCTTGCAGTTATGATGGGCGTTGCTAACTCGCCAGGGACTTGCCCGGCACTTGCTCTCTCTCTCTTGTTTGTTATCTTCCTCCTATCATCATCAGTTCCAGTTTGGTTGACAGCTTAGAAAACAAACAGCATGGCAGCTCCCATGGGTTTATTGTCTTATCCTTCCTTTCAGCTTTAGAGTGAATTAGGAAAAGTTTAATCCACTTGCACTGTTTTATGTTTACATGTTTGATGACAAACAGCCTTATGTTTATAAGTGACAGTTTTCCTGCTAAGTACCTGTATGTCATAAGCATTTGAATTAAAATTACCATATTGAAATCAAATCTGATGTTTTTTTAATTTTTTTTTGGTGTGCGTTGGAAGAGGGGTAGTCTTATACGGCGAGTATATCCCAAATTCTATATTTTAACTGGAAAAGTTGGGGGTCGTCTTATACGCCCAGTCGTCTTATACGCCGGAAAATACGGTACCTTTTTTTCCCTTCTCCTCTCCTTCTCTATTCTATTCCTTTTGCCTGAACATTTAAAATGAGTGGGGAACGGTGAAATGAAACATTTTTTTTTAAATGCAATGTTTCTAGTCTGGCTGGAATTAATCCAATTGGCTGGACCTGATTTTGCACACCATGCTTCCCTGAAGGCTCCCCTCCCCCAAGAAGCAGCTGTAAACAGCTGATGGTAATTATCATCCACCTGCTGACTATGCCAAATAGACATCCCATTAAACTATGACAAAAAGAGCTCCCAGACTACTAAGTACATCCTCATACCTTTGGTAACTCTGATAAAATGCTGATCTGTTTTTTACCTCAGTGGTGGAGTTGCTAACCACAAAGAATATGACCTGTCTTCTGTAATAATCTGCACTGCACAGCTCAAATGCTCTACTGTGCAGGGGCGGGCCTTGGGGAAGGGGTGGGCAGGGGCAGGGCAATGGTATTTGGTTTTGTGCAATTAGACAGTTGGCAACCATAACAGAAGGCCTCTCAAGCCAGGGTAGGGCTGACATTAAGGTTCTCTACATTAGCCTTTTCTTAGTCCCCAACATAGAGGGGATATCAGAGCACATTGCACTACAAATGGAGAACAGGCACAGAAAGATGAAGTCTTAGCACAAGGTCTCAGAGGAAGTCTATGGTAGAGTTGGCCATAAAATTCTGGTCTCCCATTCCTCAACCAAAAGACCTTCTCTGTAGCTGTTTCATGCCACAGATAAAAACAGTGACTCTGTTCTATTCAAACTTACCTCAATTGAAACATAAAACTAAGTAGGGAAGCTATATTAAAGCAATAGAGTAGGACAACTGTACTGCACCTATTATTGTTTTGAAATGTTTTGTACTTGTTAAAATAACCTTTACTAAAGATTCCAGATGACTTTCTTGAAACATTTTCAAGTGTAATAAATAAAAGGTGACTTAAAGAAAAATTATGCAGTCTATAATCAAAATATCAGATTTTAAATACCTATACTCCGTGGAACCACAGTTCTGAATTCCAGTAGCCTCAATCCCCCCGAGGTAGATATATCAACTTCCAATGCTGTTTGGATGATGAGGGAAATCTTTCATGTGAGACTTTAATAACCGGTTCGTAAAAGCAGGATGGTTGCCATGGTATCCTAACCCTGAGTCCCAATACTTTTGTTGAGTGTGCTGGGCACCAGATGTCAACTTGGCTACTGTTCTTGCACCACAGGCAGAACTGCCTCATTCTACCAGAATGCGCATGAAATGAACTCTTGCCATCCTTTAGGTAAAATTCCCACTGATATCAACAGATTTTCCCTAAGTAGGGACTGCAAGATTTGGCCCATGTTTGGTAAAGCAGTTTGGGATCCTTTAGTGCCATATGTAAATAATAAATATAAAATGTATTATTTTTATCTCATGAATAGGTTTGATGCCAAGTTAATATATTTCTGTATCTTGTTCTAATGACAAACTACATTTTTCCTTTTTTTCCTCCCCCAGTCTGATACAAATGCAAGTTACCTACGAGCTGCTCGAGCTGGCAACCTAGAAAAGGCTCTTGACTACTTAAAAACTGGAGTGGACATCAACATTTGCAATCAGGTGGTAGAATATTTTAATTAAATTTTCCTTCATTCTGTAAACCCTACTCTTGCTTTGTCTAAGTATATATTATCACTTCATATCAGTAATAACTTTCAGTTAATGTTTTGATAACTGAATCTTATTGCATATTTGCATTTCCTATACAACAAAATCCTTTAAGAAGCTATATTTCACTTTCACTGGGATAACATTAAGCTATTCAATTTTATTATGCATTCTATTTGTATTACACTAGTGTTTGTGCTAATGTGTCATATTTAATGCGGCTAAGCCTCTGTAGTCCAGCTGAACACTTATTGCTTCCTATAACCAAGTAGTTAAAATGCTCATTTCAAAATAGTTTCTTCGGAGATAATCAGAATGGAATGTAATCCTTTGGTCTCATGATAGATTGTTTGCTGCACTAAACAACCTGTATCAGTCTTTCCCTTTCCATTTTTTATCAGAATGGGTTGAACGCACTCCATCTTGCTTCCAAAGAAGGTCATGTAGAAGTTGTTTCAGAACTGATAAAGCGAGGTGCCAATGTGGATGCAGCAACAAAGGTCAGTAGTTCCTATTTAGCTGTTCTACTGTTTGCACAGATTCCATGTAAGCAAAGTGTCAACCAATTGATTGCAGGCATTATTATAGCAGTTTAAGTAATTAAATATTTTCTCCTGATGATGTGACTCTCAAGAATTTTTCAACACACCTCTCATAGGTTATAATAAATGTCGCAGGTTACTAGTGAGGATGTTAGGTCACAAAAATTATAGAACACTGTCTTACTTTGTTTTGTAGAGATCTTTTAAAATATATTTGACCCTAGAAATATTGTATGAAGAGTGTATTAGTAGTTGAAAATATATTTTAGAGTGGGCTATGGGGTCGACATGCTTAATCAGCTTTTCAACTGTAAATTTTTACTAGTTTACTTTTAAACAGTTTTCACATTTCATCCCTCTCTAATTTCAGAAAGGAAACACAGCATTGCACATAGCGTCTCTGGCTGGCCAGACAGAAGTTGTTAAAGTGTTGGTTACAAATAAGGCCAATGTCAATGCACAGTCTCAGGTAAAGTTACTGAACTTTACTAAGAATGTTACTGAACCAAAAAAAAAAAAAGTTCATTATGTCAGTGTCTTTCTCCTTTTTTAAACTGTAATGTTATTACGGTGTGTAAGACAGCTTTGTTGGCATTAATGATGGCTCTGGAGAAGTGGAAGATTGATAGAGCAAGTAAAATTAGGAGTGAGCAAAATCATTCGGGTAAAATAAGAACAGTTCTTCCTTTAATCAGCTTCCCCACCCCTAGCTATTGTCTTTTATGGCAGGCAAATGCCTGGATGAACATACCATCTCCTTGGCCCAAGGCTATTCTTGCTGGTGGCTAGCCAAACACACAGAAGATGAGGAAGATGATTTAATGTGCTTTCCAATCTCTGTCTTTTGAGGAAAGCCATTTGGGGAATAGAAGGATGTCTCCTGAATTCTTTGATGGCTTTATTTAGCCTTTTCAATTTTATGTTCAATGTTGGGAAAACCCTATTTTGAAATTAAATTACAGTAATTTTCTATTTCAAGCTGTATGCATTCTGTGCAGATGATCAATGAGAATGAGAAAATCTTGATTGTGAAATCCAGTGTTGTTTATAACTGTGCTTAAAAGTGTCATGTAATATGGAGTACAGCAAAGCACTTCACCCTTCATTTTAAGATCTGCCCTCCAGTAGTGTCCTACTAACTGCATTGTTACCTGGCCAGAATAGATAATGAAAAAAAGCAGAGTTGGTAGAGAACTCCTGGTTCTAGGAAAGATATCCTATTTCAAAGTAATCCACTTTTACAGCCTGAAAGGGTTACCTCACTTTTTCTGTATAACTTTTATAAGGAAGTACTATTGGAATATGCAGAAATAAAACACTTTTTTGAATTAATATGAAGGTCAGTTATAGAAAATTGAGAGAAAAGAAAAAGACTGTGTTTGTTAAAGGGATATGTTAAATATCATATATTTTTAAGAAACACATTTCTTTCCCTGTGTTTTTTAGCATATTAAAAATGAAAGAATTTTACAAATCTGCTTTACTTCTCTCCATTGGTGCTGCTTGTTTACCATGTGCATTTCACTCAGCTTGGACAAAAAAAATAGTTTCACTTTCTGGTTCTTGTGCATAAGCCAAATGCTGAAGTGTTTGGTTTCTAAACAATGCAGGAGAGTGTTTAAATCCAAACAGAACAAAAAAAATTGTTTAAAGAATTTTTCTTTTAAAAAAATAATCTAATGGTTCTTCTGCTGAAGATAGAATGTTACGCTGTAAAAACACCCTTTTGTGGGTTCAGTCCTGGGAACAATCTAAAGATGGAAGCACCTATCAGAACCTCAAAGGGCTCTACCCTGATGGGCAAAAGAAGGGTGCTTTCTGCAGTTTTCTTAGTTCAATTGAGTTAACTTAACATGACTGAAAAGCCCTCTTAACTCTCATTAATAAGAAAGCTTTAGATCAGGGGTGGGCAAACTTCAGCCCAGGGCCCGTATCTGGCCCTTCAGACGTGTGTGCTGCAGCTCCGCATGCCTCCTGGAAGCAGCGGCATGTCCCCCCTCTGGCTCCTACACTTAGGGACAGCCAGGGGAATCCATGCACTGCCCCCGCCCCAAGCACCATCCCCGCAGCTCCCATTGGCCGGGAACCATACAATTTCCATATCTAGATGTGGTCCTTGGGCCAAAAAGTTTGCCCACCCCTGCTTTAGATCATTTGAACTGGTCATGCTGTAGTCTAGGCTCCCCCTTAAGTCTTGTCAAGACTAGGATTTAAAGGTGTGATGTTAATGTGTGATAGCTAACACATGCTAACAAACACATTTAAAAAGTGATAGTGTAGGCACTGCGCTTAACATGTGCTAAACAAGTCAAGTGCCTTGTTTTCACTAGCAGAAAAATAGTGATACTCGGGACTTCTAACACACGTTAAAATTATGACTGCCTTATCCAGACACACTAGGATTTTACCACATGCTAGTTACCATGTATTAGCTAACACATGGTAAAAAACAAAACAAAGCAAAACTCTTTTTTTCATAGTTTGGATGCACCCGTGAACCTTTGTTGGCGTAAAATGCACACTGATGGGGTGGTGCAAAATTCATCTTACTTTCTCTCGCTCGACAGCCCATTCAATTCCCTCAGCTGAATTGGAAGAGCATCCTCTCTAGTTTTCTGGAGATGCTCTGCCTCCCCGATTTCATCCCCTAGCACCTCAGCTGTCCTCTGTGGTAACCAGGCATTGGGGAGGGAGACTGCGGAAGTCTGCCCTGGGAAGGAAGTTTCGAATAATGGACGTTTAGTTCCTACACAAATACCCAAGAGTGTGGATGACCTGTGGGGATTCAGCTCCTGTGTTTGCTGAGCCCCAATGGTCGTTAGATCCCCATGCCACAAACTTGCCTCTATCCAATGTCTGATCCTGGGTTTGAGCACCAGTTGTAACACATTCCTTTATGCGGCCTACAACTTGATTTTAGCCTTCGGGCATGAACATTCAAAGATTTGTTTTTCCTAATGCTGACCCTGCTTTTTGTGAGCTTGGGTCTTCCTCCTTCCCTGAAGGCAACAGCTGTCGCCTGCTGACAGAGCCAGCTTTGGGCACACAGGAAAGTAAGGCCTCTGTAAACCAAATCTTCATATTCTTAAAAAAAAAAAAAGAACATTTACTTTTGCTTACTTTTACATTTGTTCACAAGGGGTGTTTATTACCCATGGAAGAGTAGAAGTTAACTTTAGGCTGTGGCCCTAATGGCTGCTTCAGCATCTTAAAGATTTAAAAAAAAAAAGATTATGTATTCTCTGTGGCACAATCTGAGAATTGTGATAAATTGAGGATATGCAGGAGAGTTCTCTTCCACCTTCCAGTGCTGATAGTACTTGGCTCTGCCCAATTTCACCCTTCCATTATTTAACTAAAAAGGAGAACAGGCTTCCGCTTGCACTTTAAATTCATATTTAAAACATTCTAACCCAACCGTGTTCTTGAGTTTCTTAAGGTTGAACTAAATCAATAAATAGTTGTAATAATAAACTTACTGTTTGAAAGGAAAGGAGAAAAATTGGCACACACTCTCTGTGTACTTTGAATTAGACTACCAAATAATAAGTGATAACTTGATATCACTTGCCCTGGTGAATTTTTTCTGGACCTTTTTGTGTCTTTTTGTTAAGTAGAATTAATTGTGTGCTAACTAATTTCTCAGGCTCTGATTCAGGAAAGTACTGAAACACCTGTTTAACTTTAAGTATTGACTCCAGTAGGATATAAACACCTGCCTAAGTGCTGCCCTTAATAGCGATACTTTCCTGAATTGGATCAAAATATCAAAATACCCAAACATTAACTGACAATGGAGATTGCACTTACCATGTACATTTGTGCTTGACCTCAACTTTGTTCTGCTAAGTGTCTCATAGATACAAATACTTCTCTTGGGCAAGAGGAACATCCTCAAGTTCAGTTCCATCATCTTTATATCTGTCCTTAACTCCAACCTCCTGTTTGCCTCCATTATCCATAAACTGCATCCTGGACAGTGAAGTTTCCTGGCCCTACCACATATTCTTTGTCTGAGCATGCTCCACGTAGGCCACTATCTTTTTTCCACATTGCTCAAAAATCTTCATCCATGCCTGCTGTCTTGTTACCATGACTATTATAATTCCCTTCTACATGGCTTCCCTTAATCCCAGCCCTTCAGAGTCCAGAATTTTGCTGCCCACTTGCTTACACAAACAAATGTTGACATTACTCTCAATTCCACTGAGGGTCTTCAGTGTCTTCCTGTATTTGTGAGGTCCAGCTCAAAAATTCCTGAACTTGTTTTTGTCTTCTTGAGAGACTTGTCCTTCTTTGTTCCCTTCCCTGCTCCTTCCTCTCTTCCTGCTCTTTGTGCCTTCATACCGTCTTGCCAGTGCTGATGTCCTCCTGCTAGAGTTCTTGACAGGTGGGAGAGCCTTCCTGTACCTCCCCACTTCATTGCTTTACTACTATTTAAAAATGCCAGCTGAAACCTATCTTTTCTATTTTGTCTACATCTCTTAATTTTCCTCTTCCTTGGCTGTTATAATTTATTTTCACTTTATAACCGTTATTAATTAACTCTCCATTTGGCAGTGTGATACAAAAGAAGGGTCTACTTCTAATTGCAAACATCCCATTGAATTCAGTGGAAACAATATCAGGCCTTAACACTGTGTTTATTATATAGCTTCCTCATGTCCCCCATCCCCGAATTAACTCCAAATCTGTTTGTTTCGGACACTTGGTCTGTTCACAGAAATGAATAATAAACACTTGTTAGCACTAGTATCTTGCTATCCAGAATGTTCTTTGGAACCTGACTGCCATTCAGCTTCACATAACATTCAAGTTCTAAAGTTCTAAGTATTTGTGCTCTTCTACTCCCTCTCTCCCTTTCCTGTGGGTTTTCTCCACACCTTCCCCACCCCTACCACCATCATGTGGCCTGGCTTCTAACTCCCTCCCCAGTGACCGACCCTCAAGCTTCCAGCTCCTTTCTGCCCTGTGACTCCTCTGAGGCCTTTAGACCTTCCAATGCCATGACTCCTACACCACTCCTAAAACAGCTTTGATGTCCCAGGAGGGGAAGTATCTTCTCTAGCAATGTTAAAATATGTGGTCTCTGTGGGTCCAGTACCACTCCCTCCGAATTTCTCTCACACTTTGTGTCCTCTGCTTTTTTTTTTTTAAATTAATGGAGATATCCTATCTCCTAGAATTGGAAGGGAGCTTGAAAGGTCATCGAGTCCAGCCCCCTGCCTTCACTAGCAGGACCAAATACTGATTTTGCCCCACATCCCTAAGTGGCCCCCTCAAGGATTGAACTCACAACCCTGGGTTTAGCAGGCCAATGCGCAAACCACTGAGCTATCCCTCCCCCTGTTCGCCAGAGTACATTAAACACAGTATTTGAATAGAACTACCAAGCTCCAGCGCAAATACAGAACCTGCACATGTTACCATTGATAGAGATGAGAACCCACTCGTTGCTTCCACTACTTCTGGTAGGTGGGTGTGTAGGGTGGGATGGAGCTTGAAGCCTTAGGGAAGTTCATAGAGAGAGTGGGGACTAAAGAGATTATGGAAGAGAGGGAAGTTTGGGGACAACCATATCTGAAGCACAGATCTTCATTCCCAGTCTGAACAAACGTCCTGGACGTGAGGACCTGTGTGCACCCCTGTTAAATACTAGACAGAGGCTGAGTCAGTATCCAGTTTAAATGCAAATAAAGTTTTGTTTATTTTAGACTACATGGTGGGAATTCTGAAAAGCCCACTCAAAGTCTCCTTTTTTATTTACTTTGCACTTATTATTAATATTGTTTGTGCTTAGTGGTTGTGGTCCTCTCAAATCTTTCCTGTACTTAGGCTGCCATAGACATTTTTGACCATCAGAGTTGCTTAAAGTAACTGTAACTCAGCTATAATTTGCCCAAAGAAGAAAAGGAAGGAGGAGTCTTCAGATCCAATAGTCAGTTGAAGAGCTAGAGTGAAATGACACAGATGTGAGCCAGTAGCCTAATAACTTCTATTTATGTAATGTATTTCTGTACTGTCAGTCACTTCTCCCCACCACTTTTGTGGTAGTATATTTTCTGTTGCTGCTTCTGCCTGGCTTCCATTCCCAGTCTCAGATTGAAGTGGTGCAATTGTACATTTAAAGCATCTTGTGAGATGATCCTCTTCACTCTGAGGGCCCAAATCCAGGAACCTGTTTGAGTCAGCATTTTACCAGTAAAGTGCACAATCCTTCCAGATCATTTCGTATTAAAATGAAAACAGTTACAGTAATACAGGGTGAGCTGCGTCATGCCACTTACAAGTCTGGGTAACCTGAGAGGAAATGGGACACACACAATCCACCTGAGGTCATTTCAAAGGACAATGGTCCCAGTGTGAAATATATAAACACATAATAATAGGTCGGAGGAAGGAAAGATTGTTGATCTTATTTATGTTGTTCTGTTTATTTATGCAATAGGAATTCATTTTGCAACCCATGGATAGTTGCTTAAAATGCAGGATATGACACTTTTGAGTAACCAGTAGGTAATTTAAAGAGATTAAATCTTTCCTGTTTTGTGGTATAATCAAGGCCATCTCAACTTAAGCCACTTCAAAACGCAAATCAGCAGGCTTGTTAAGTTGCTTTACAAGTTGCTGTGCTTGAGCACAGCAAAGCTATTTTATAAACCCGTTAGGCCATTTTATTTTTATGAGTGGAATTACTGATGCTATGGATTTCGGAAATCCATGTAATGTTAGAGACTTGGAGAAAAATCATACATGGGCTTAATGTTAATCTCCAAAGCAAAGTACTAAATGGAATGACCCTACCTCCAGGCCCCTGAAAGATTGTGTTCCTTATTGTTGGAGCAGTGACAGAAGTGTTGATTGTAAAAGGAGACTCACTCACCTAAGAATTGTTGGTTAGAAACTCACTCATCTTAGTAGTATTGTTGAATTAGTTTTAACTGTGCGGACTGGGTATTTTATTGATTGAAGTCACTCACTCAGATGTAATCTGAGAAACAGCTTTAACTTGTTCAGAAATGCGGAGGAAATCCTTATTTTAGATCACTAAGTATTGCTGACCCTGAGATCTCATGGTGCCTATAAAGAGATAACTGGTTGAGCATAGGGACAGTCCACCTTCTTTCAATTGTTTGAAGAGATGAAATCCTAGGAAAATCTGAAGAATTTAGGAGAAAAGGGACGGACACACAGACAATTAAAAACAATGGAAAGGTGATCAAAAATTGCCCTAATTTTCCGAAGGCCCCCGGGATCCCCTTGAAATGTTTATCATATTTTCCTGCTCACTTTGGCATGTCCATATTGTCCACTGCGTCTGTGAGATCTAATAAACCCTCTATCCGGAATGATTTTGCCTGGATACTTTCATTTTAGTCTTGTATGTTCACATTTGAAAGAAAGGGAAAACATTCCCAGCTGGCTGTAAGGAGTTCCCTTAGATGGACCTATCCAGTTGAAAGCTTACATCGTGCTCCCTGTCCACAGTATTGTAGCATCTGAGACCTTCCCCTACTCCCACTGAAGTCATTAACTTCTATATGAGCAGGAGCAGAACTATTCTTACCCATTGACCTGAGCGCAGCCGATCTTTTGTGTTCAAGGCATATTTGTGGAGGGCATGGGTTATGAATTGTATGTAATAGAATATATTGTTTTAGAACAATACTTATACAATATGTTTTTCTATTTCAGAATGGTTTCACACCATTGTATATGGCAGCCCAAGAAAATCACCTGGAAGTTGTTAAGTTTCTTCTTGACAATGGTGCAAGTCAGAGCCTTGCTACTGAGGTAAAAGATCAAGTTTTGCTTCATATAAACAAAGTTTAATGTACTTCAGAGGATTTTATCACCAGCTTTTACAGATGGAGTTTTGCATCAGTCCTTCACAGAGAGAATTACAAACTAATAAAATGCTCCATCTAGGAATCTTATTAATGAATTTTGAGCTATTGACTTTTTCATTGTTTTTAATCATTCATAGTAGTTAAGGCCCAGATGTTTAAATGTATTTAGGTGTTGCAATGCTAGGTGCAGCAGCAAAACCTAACTATCTTTAAAAATCTGGGCCTTAGTCTTTAACAATAAATATAAATAATCACATTATACTAATGACATTGAATAAAGCATTTTTAATAGATTGATCATTGTAATCATAGTTAGTGGATAAATGATTAGAGCAGAGGGTTGGTGATCAGGCAACAAGAGTTCTCCACCTGATTTGCTTAACCATGAGCAAGTTCCTAACCGTTCGGTGTCCTTTTTTCTGTACTTAAAAGGGAGATCATACTAACCTCATTATGTGTACTTGAAAGGAAAGATGCTGTGTAAGTGTAAAGTATTCATAGTCGTAGCAGCACCAGAAATATTCATATACTTTAAATACAAGTCACTGAAATCTCCTTTAAAAACCATTTTTTTTTCAAATGTCTCAAATTTAGTTGAGTGCCAATTTGAATGTTTGGTCTCTCCATAATTTCATAATACATTCTGCTGCTGTTAAATTTTAATTTTATAAAGGAAATTGTTTAAAAGAAAAACTATCTAGGTTTTAGAAGACTGTAAAAAACAGTTAAATGTCTTCCATGTAAAACTAGTTTATTGTACCAGCATGTATTAGAAATGTGTATTAATGTCTATGCTGTATTTAAGTAAAACTTTTCACTTTGTTTCTTCTGAAATCAGCACTACAGAAAACAAAATTAATTGCTAATGGATTGAAATTGTTTCAAAACTCAATAACAATTAGTTTATAACTAAAATCCCATTTCAGCAAACTTCCTTTTTACAGAAATTTTGTATAGGATTACTAAAACCCCCAAACATTGATGTTAAAGCTTTTTCATATGTAAATAGAGCTGATTAAAAGTTGCAATTTCTATTTCGTGGAAAGTGTCAAAGTTCTGAGATCCCCCGGGGTTTTCAGGCTCTGGTTTTGCGGATGGATCCTGTGTGCCAAGTTGCAATGCCACTCACTGAAATTTGGCCATCAGAAGGCTTGCAGCGCCTCCCTTCCCCCCAAAGACTGGTGCCCCAGCAGTGTATAATCACTGTTGTGTGGGGGTAAAGGGGGCTGCACACTGAAGCTTGCCTAGGGTGACAAATTGTCTTGACTGGCCTCTACCTAGAAACTTGAGCTCCCCAGCAGCTCAAGAGGCGAACTGGCAGGACTGCAGGTAGAGTTTCATCAGATGTTCAATGAAACTGATGCGTTTCCACAAAATGCTAAATCAGCATTTTGAAAATATATCTATAAAATTATACATATATATTCCTTTCTAGCTGTTATGTATCTGCTTGCTTTCTTGACCTTACCATGTGAGTATAGTTTCAAATAGATTTGGGGAAAAATTTATTATATAGTATGATCTAATTTCACCCCAGGAGAAGTTAATGGAATTACGCAAGTGATTACTGTAGCCTTAGCACTTGTGTATGTACATCTTTGTTTTTATTAAGGTTTTAATATGTCTATTTTCTTTTGTCACTTATATTGTTACATTCTTTGGTACCAAATTATCACCACATAACAAATGTTAATCAAAAATAAAACCTTTAAACTGTTTTGGTTTTATCTTAAAAAAACTGACAGAGACAACCGTTTTCTTTCACTTTTGTTGTTAATGTTAAAGTGTAGCTCCTACTTCCAGAACAGATGACATACAGATAGTTACTTGTAATTGCAGATTATGGGTCACATCTTCAGATGGCACATGGTGGAAATGCATTCTTGTCCATGGTAATATTCTCAATCATAGTTTACTTGTCAGTATTACGCTAATCACTTTTTCTTCAAGTGCTGGTCCCTGTATGTATTCCACTGAGGGTACGCATGCGCTACATGTGCCCAGAGCCAGAGAATTTGAAAGCAGTGTCTGTTGGTTCTCGATGTACCTTGGCTCTCCTTGTGCCTTTAACCGAGGAGATAAAGGGTGGGGCGGACTGACCACCTCTTCAGTTCCTTCTCACTGCTGCATGGTCTGGGCTGGAACCTCCAGTGTCTGAAGGTTCAGCTTGTTTATCTGTGGCAAATATATTTAGATATCTGTAAATAGTTTTTATATTGTAGATTTTTTTAAAGTTTTTATCTGTTAGTTTTACTGTTACATAGCTAGTCTCCCCAACCTGGAGAGCACCCCCACCCACTGTACCCAGTTTGGATAATGAACTATGCCCAGGATTCCAGGCTTCAAAATTTTGCTTCCTGCCTGCAATCTTTCTCGGTCAGTGATGACCACCAATGCTGTTTGTACTACCTCAAGGAAGCCCACATTGCAGCAAGGTGCAGCATCTGCTGTTTGTTCTCCAGTTGTACCCAGGAAGGGTGGCAACTTTACCTTGGAAGTACCTGATGGAAAAGGCCATGAGGCCTCAATCAGACCCAGGCAGGGGCACTTGCCTCTGCCCTGTACACCAATCTGACTCAGCAAGGAGTGTGCATCCTGCCACAAGGTCTGAATCAGGAGTGAAGGAGCCTACCCCCCACAGATTCCTTGGTGGGGTCTTGTTGGGAGAGCAGGGAGCATTCTCATAAACATGAAACTGTCTTCCTCCAAATGCACTTTGAAGAAGTCTTTTCCAGCCATGCCTAAACCAAGCACTAGCTCAGCCCAAGAGAACTTAATACATCCTAAGTCTCAGAGGCATAATAAGAAAGCTCAGAAGTCTACTGCTCCATTGACTCAGGTTCGTGATCTGAGGGTACTGGTGGTTCCAGTACCTCCCAAACACAAACCCTGGCACCGACAACCTGTCACCAAGAGTATCAGTTACCCACAGTTCTATCTTTGTCTTCAATGACTGTGACTCAGACTGTCTCTACTGCGTTTCTGGTGGTTCGGGCACACTGGACTCCTCTCACTCCAGGAAGAGCCAGGACCTATACTCCTCCTAAGGACATCTTCACTCTCCCATTCCTTCAGGTCCCTTCCTTTTGAGAAAGGTTCTGACTCCATCAGGGGAGCTGGCCTTTGGAAGGAATTTGTTTCCCATTCCATCTTTGGGCTATGATTTCCCTCCAGTGCCATTGTCGGTACTGCCGTTGGAACCGGAATCAGCTTTCTCCTCTTCGGGAGATTCTGAACCGCCCAGTGAACTATTATACCCTCCTCCTCCAAGACACACCTTCCTGGTCAGAAGACCTGAGCCAACTTGGGACCAACCTTCACCTCATCCACCTTGGAACTGTTAGCACTCCATACCTTGGGGACCACTGCAACCCCAGTTCAATCCATCTTATTATCTGTACTATTGTCCATGCTGGAGCCCATGGAACCAGTACTATCCCATAGAGTTAGTCTGTTTTGCTAGGGAGTCTCCCCCTTTGTCCCCTTTGAGGTGACAACTGGCACAGTTCCCAGATCCTACTGAGGAGGAGGAGGACAAGGAGTATACATCGGACCTGGGGGTCTGACCAGATCTGACAGGATTGCTGTCTTCATCACAAGATGAGGCAGTGACTCCCAGGTCTCCATCCCCCCTTGATGACTATAAGCAATTCCAGGAACTTCTTCGCAGAATTGCAGGGAAGCTTCAGATTCTTCTTGATGAGGTTTATGAACCTAAACACAAGCTCCTGAACATCCTTCAGTACTCCGGATCCAGTAGAATTGAGCTCCCGGTTAACAAAGCCATCCTGGAACCCACTGGGATGGTCTGGCATACCCTAGCTACCTGTGCTCCTACCCTTAAAAGGACAGAGAAACAGCATTATGTTCCAACCAAGAGGGCAGAATAGTGGTCTAAGCTGCCGCAAAGAGATCTAGGCAGAAACACAGCAATCTACCTTGGTTAATAAAGATGGCAAGCATCTCGACTTCTTGGGAAGGAACATCTTTTCTTTTCCCAGCTTCCAGTTCAGGATAGCCTATTACCAAGCACCACTGGCTAAGTACAAGTCCCTGAGCTATTCTAATTTTGTGGACTTTATTGACCATCTCTCCCACAGCAGGACAGAGCTCATTTCCAGGCTCTCATTGTTGCCAGGACTGCTTTCCAATCAGCAGTAGATGCGGCTGATACGTCTTCCAGGGCAATAGCTACTGCAGTGGTGATTTGCTGGGAGTTGTGGCTCCATGCTTCAGGGTTTCCCCGGGAGGTCCTTCCCTTTGATGAGACAAATCTGTTTAATCAGAAGATAGATGAGTCCTTACACACTTTAAAGGACTCCAGGGCCATCCTCCACTTACTGGAAATATATATATCTGCCCCAAAGAGAAAATTCCCCGGACAATAATGCAAACATAGACTGATTGCTCAAAAGTTCTTCCACCAGAGACCTTATGAGCCGCTGTATAAGAGGCAGAGAGCTCAAAAGGCCCACTTTCCCACACCTTCTGCAGCTAGTTCCTCATGCCAATCCCAGACCTCAGCTGAACATTATTTTTGATGGGAGCTTGAAAGCAGCGAACCACTGAATGCAACAGCTCATGACTCCCATGCACCCTGTGGGGGATCATCTGTCACTCTTTATCTACATCTGAAGTGCAATAAGAACAGACAAATGAGTGCTCAATATCATCCATTCTGGCTATCTGATAGAGTTTGCATCCGTATCCCCTCCAAAACCCCTTTACCCACCCCCTCTACACAGCCACTCTCATGAAAACATTGTCAAATAAGAAATGCAATCTCTCTTATACCGGGGAGCAATACTGCAGGTTCCTGTTCAGTATCAAGGGAAGGGTTTTACTCAACACATTTCCTAATCCCAAAATCTTTATTTGCAAACTCAAGATTCGTATGGTCACATTGGCATCTGTAATTCCATCCCTGGAAAAAGATGTGCTTTACAGCTCTCAACATGAAGGATGTCTATTTTCATGTGGATATTTATCTCACTCACTGATGCTTTCTAAGATTCATTGTTGGCTCTGACCACTTTCAGGACAGAGTACTCCCTTTCGGCATTGCTGTCGCCTCCAGGGTCTTTACCAAGGTGTTCTCTGTCATAGCAGCCTATATCAGAGGCTGTGGTTTCATCTTCCTCTACCTTGAGGATTGGCTTCCTGTCATCAGGTTGCACCAAGATGCTCAGGCGTCAACTTGGATAATGCTACAACTCATATTCTCTGGGGGTCAGTGTAAACACCAAAAAATCCATTCTCACCCCTACACAGACTTTGCACTTCATTGGGGCAGCCTTAAATTCCATTATGACAAGGGCTTACTTGCTGAGAGAGAGGTTTCAAGCTCTGAGTGATTGTCAAGACCTCTCTCTCCCAGGCCATATGGCCTCATTCACTTACATCATGCTTTTTACAAGATTCCATCTTTGTTTCCTACAAGCATGGCTTCAAACTGTGCACTAGCCAAACTGACAGTCCATGAACACCATAGTGACAGTCTCACCAGAGTTGTATCATGGAGGAAGAATCCCTGTCAGGTTTGCATCGACTTTCCTTTAGTCCGCCTCTGCACCAGACAGGATGATCATTACTGATGCATCCCTGTTGTGTTGGGGGAGCTCACATGGACAACCATACAGCGCAAGGCACCTGAGCATCTTGAGAGCCCAGGATACATATTAATGTTCTAGAGTTATGAGCAGTTCAAAGGACTTGGAAAACCTTTCTCCCATTCATTCAAGGTCACCATGTCCTCGTAACATCAGGCAACATTACAACCATCTTTTGCATCAACAAACAGAAGGAGTGAGATCCATCCCCATGTGTGGAGGCAGTCAGTCTATGGAACTGGTGCATCGGCTATCAGATTACCCGGTTGGCAGTCTACCTCCCAGGAAACCAGAATATGCTAGAGGACTCTCTCAGCAGATGCTTTACAGTTGATCATGAGTGGGAGCTTCATGACTCTGTGGTTTAAAAAAAATGCTTTTTGAGGGACCCCCATCAAGCAGCTGTTTGCCTCCCAAACAAATGGGAAGTACAACATACACTGTTCCAGAGGATCCCTGGGTCGCTACCACAGTGCAACACTCTATTCCTTCTGTGGTCAGCTCCTCTGAACTATGCCTTCCCTCCACTATCACGCCTATCTCGAGTTTTGTGCAAGATACCACAGGACAGAGCATAAGTTACTCCCGTTGCCCCCAACTGGCCTAGACAGTTTTGGTTCCCAAGCTGACTACACATGTTGTCTTGGGCAGTTATTCCTGTGTTTCTCAATCTCCTGACTCAGGTGAATGACAAGATCAGGCATCCCAACCCGTGACTGTTTCATCTCAAAGCCTGGTTTTTGGATGGGCATTGTCCTTAGAGCAATCATGTTGTGAAGCTATACAGAACACCCTTTTTAAGGTAGGAAGGATTCCACTAGGAAATGTTACCTAGCTAAGTGTAAACATTTCTCTTATCTGGGTGCATCAACGACCTCCACTGAGCAGTTAATCAGTGCTTAGCATCTGCCTTCATAGGACTACTTGATCTTCACACACCCTCTGACTAGCAGATTCTGCAAAGACCTAATCACAACCTTTCCACCTATTAAAGAAAATCCTACTCCTCAATGGGACTTGGACCTTGTTCTCTCAGTACTCACTAAGCCTCTTTTTGAACCATTAGCTTCTTGCTCCATGTCTCTCCTATCCGTGAAGGTCATATTTCTGGTAACCATCACCTCAGCAAAGAGGGTTGGTGAGCTTGGGGCATTGATGGTGAATCCTCCTGATATTCCATAAGGACAAGGTTTCATTATGTTTAGATTCTAAATTCACCCCCAAAGTAGTCTCTGAATCAGTCTATCCACTTATCTGTGTTCATCACAACCTCATGCACCCTCAGAAGAAAGGAGGCTCATTCCCTCGATGTTCAGTGGGCCTTAGCCTTTTATCTGCAGAGAACGAAAACAATCAGGAAATCCCCTAGAATATTTTTCACAATTGTGGAAGGGGTCAGGCTATATCTGCACAAAGAATCTTGAAATGGGTCTCAGCCTGTATTTTGTTATATCAGCTGTCTAATCTTCCCCCTCCTTATAGGGGGAGAATTCATTCCACAGTAGTGCAAGCAACATCTCTGGTGCCTCTACTTGATATTCGTAAGGCAGCTACAGGGAGGTCAGTCCACACGTTTGCTAGACACTGTGCCTTGGTACAGGACCTCTCTGCTGATTCATCTTTTGGAACAGCAGCCCTTAGTCGATCTCTGCAATCTATGACCTCACACTTTCCTGCTATTTGAGTACTACTTGTCAGTCACTGACAGTGGAATACACATAGGGACCAGCACTTGAAGATGAGAAACTTACTAATCTTATAGTAACTGGAGGTTCTTCCAAATGCTTAGTCCCTATTTGTATTCTACTACCCACCCTCCTCCTCCTCTGCTTCAGATCTTCTCTGACTTGCAGTGGAGAAGGAACTGGAGAGGCAGTTAGTCCACCCTGCCCTTTATCTCTGGTCAGAGGCATGAGGTACGCCACGGTGCATGTGCAGACCAACGGAGACTGCTTTCAAAATTCTCCAGCTCTGGGCACATGGAGTGCATGTGTACCCATAGTGGAATACTGATAGGGGCCACACATCTCAAAGAACCTCCAGTTGCTATAAGGTAAGTAACTTTCTTATATACAGACCAGATGGGCCATTCCTTTGTAGATTTTCAGAAACTGAGGTTATAGGAAGCTGGTCAAATTGTGCCACCCCATCCCCTCTTCTATCCCCCTGTGTGTAGAAAGAAGAAAATATATTCTTAGTGACCTTTTTTTTTAATTAGCACTTAGAAGCCATTAGAAATCGAAGGAACCATAAACTGCAGGGAAGGCCTGTTCAGAGGAGTTTATGTTGCTAGAGAACCTGCTTTTTTTTTTTTTTGCAGGTGAATCAATTGGCTACTCACATGGCTCACTATTAAAAACATTAGGTACTCCTCATTTTGACATATGTCACTCTTAGAAAACAATGCTGTCATCAAAAGACAGTTGACATCTTATTCCACATTGCCTCTGATCACATGGGGCTTCTCTATTTTTCAGGGGCACTGTACAAACAATACAGATACTGGGGTGAAAAATATAATGTAAAGACAAAGGTTGCTTTTCTGTACCTGAATTTCTCACTGTAGAGTTAGGGAGCCCAACTAAATATACCATCACTTGACTGAAAATATTTAGTATGCGACTTACATAGAAATGATTCTAAAGGGGTTCTCAGATAAACCTCTAGCTGCACAATTTGCTTAGAAAATTTGCTATATGCATTAAACCTCATAATGTGCTATTACGATACCTTTGGAGATCCCATGGATGTGTTCATACAGTAGCTCAAGTTCAAAATGGTAATATTTACTGTACAAGAAAGAAAAGTTATGCGCCATCACATCGAGGTTCTAATTACCATGGTGATAGGCTAGAAATCTAGGTAGGTATGTATCTAAATAGATTGGTGTTGACATCACACACAGAAAAATGATGAGATTTCACCATGGCCTGTCTGGGTCCCTCTCACCTTTTTTTACATCTTCACTTACCCCTTTTCCTTTTCTCATTCCTTTCTCTTCAATCTGAACCATTTTCTCCTGCCTCAAAAAAAAAAAAAAAAAATGAATAGGGCTCTCTGTTTTGTACTGACTACATCCCTCCTTACCAAGAGGTTTAAAAATGTGGAGTGATATAACTTTCTGTACTCCCCAGCCCCATTGCCCTCATGCCATTGCAAGCCATTGCCATTGACACTTAGTACATTTCAAATGTTATATTCTGTGCGCTTGCTGCCCCATCTTCTGAAGATGAATCCTGTCTATATTTTTTAACCAATGTTCTCTTTGAGAAGGGCCAGAACTGAAGTAGCTAACTTGCCTGCCCATGGATATTACACATATGCTCGCTATTCAGAGAGCATTACATAAGTGGGAGGGGCCATTTTTCTACCTTGGCTAGCTCTCCAAATTTTAATGGGTGATCTCAAAACCTTATCTAGAACATATCCAAAACTCTTATGTTTTGCAAATGAGCTGGAAATTTTTCAAGACTCCTGGTATTGCTCAAGTCAGAAATACCCTAAATTGCCTTTCTTTTGACATTGTGGTCCTTGTACTTTGCAATCCAAGAAGTGATTGATGGAAAGCATTTTAAAAAAAAATTCCCCATTGTTAGCATAGTGTCTTCAATCACAGAAATGTTTTGTTTGGTTAAATTTGTATGCAGAGATTAAGGTAACTTCTTGGGTTTTTTTAATTCACTAGGTTGTCCACAATCACAGATTCTGATAATATGCATTGTCAGACAGTGAAATGCGATCCCAGAAATTGCCACGTTTATTCCAGTGTATTTTTTCAATAAAAAGTTTTGTCATCAAAAAATTGGGTTTTGACAAAGGAATTTTTTTGAATTATTTAATGTAAAACAATTAAATAAGGAATTTTAGTGTAAAACAGTTTTGGGTGTTTTCAATTTTTTTGATTTCAGAATTGTGGGGAAATGCCTGTTTTCTCTCATTTTTTTTACTCATCTCCCTTTTTCTATTGTAAAAGGGAGTGGGGGCTTATGTGGTTTTTTGGTGAAAAAAATGAGAAAAAGTAAGAATTTCACTTTTAAGCATTAGTGTTAAGAATGTTACTTTTGTTTCTAAAAAGTTAACACTTTTTCTCATTTAACACAAAATAACATTAACTTTTTTTAAAGTGGGGAAAAAAAGCAGGAGAAAGTGTTTCCACTACTATCACCACTTTTTCTCACTTTTTTACATACTTTTTTACACTTGTTTACACATTCTCTCTCTTTCTCGCTCTCTCTCCCCCCACTTCCTCTCCCCTAAATTTTTCAGTGGGGGGAATGAAAGAGAGATTTTTTTTCCATCAAAATGTAGCAAAAAATGTTGAAATGCAAAATTTTGAAATTTTCATTAAAAAATTCAGATAAAAAAAACTAAATCTTTTTTGGAAAATTTTCATAGAAGATGAACAGTTTCCGCCCACTTAGTTTTGGGAGTGTCAGCATCAAGATGGTGCTCTCTACTGCCTAAAAGTTTTGTTTGTTTGGTAAAATATCCAAATCAGCTACAAGCATCTAATATTCTCATCTTTCTGCATTTAGAGGTACCCACTGTAAGGTTTGTTAAGCCATTGTCTTAATTCTGTTTTTCACCTCTCAAATTCTTCCATTTACCCCATTTTCTTGGTCTACTATTTCTTCTGGTGTTAAAATAACTCCTCTACGGTTGATGAAAGGATGAAATGTTACTTAAGAATTAATGTTCATGAATGGGCAGATGAACTTTGTAGCGGGAATGAAATAATTTATATAGTTGAAGACTTTTTAAATTCCTAGCAAGTTTCAGTGGATTTTAAATTCCCCATATTTCAAAAATTAATGCAGTGTATAGAGATGAGCTTAATTTATTCAGAAAAAAATATAATTTATTTCAAACAGCTCTTTAGGGAAGGAAGATACATTGCTACAGGACATAATTAACATTTATAATTCAACATAATTTCAGTTTTTATTCTTGTATATACTTCTGCGTTGGTTCTTTTAGTAACTTGTCTTGTTGTTCTTTCAAGCCTCATACAGTTATTTGTTGTCTCCTTTTATGTTTGTATACAGCCAGTCCTCAGTCACAGATTAATTGAAACTCTTAGGGCCTGATTCACTAATACTTTACTCCAGTTTTATGGCCTTGTATCTCTGTTACACTCAGTTTGAGTAGACAGGACTCCACATAACAACACCTTACACATTACCTCCGATTTTGAGTTTTATTATTTTTTATATGAATGTTACCGGTTTGATTTTTGTTCTGGTAGTCTTTGAATATCTTTCGAGTGTCATTATTATTTGTTTACAGGATGGTTTCACACCTTTGGCAGTAGCCTTGCAACAAGGCCATGACCAGGTGGTTTCACTGTTGCTTGAAAATGATACAAAGGGAAAAGTCCGTCTTCCTGCTCTCCACATTGCTGCCCGCAAGGATGACACAAAGGCTGCTGCTCTGTTGCTGCAGAATGACCATAATGCAGATGTGGAGTCAAAGGTTAGTTGTAAAAAGAAATAAGCTGAGACAGGCCCAAAGCTATGTACTAACTACATGGATTATACCAGGCGAAGAGTTCCTTTAAGAAAGTGTTTGCTTCAAGGAATTACATTTGTCCCCCCTCTATTTCACATTATAAGTAATACAGTTTGTATTTTTTTCTCCTCTGTTTAAAATCAGGGTTAATATCGTGAGTAGCAATCATGTAAATAGAAAAAAAAAACAAGGAAAATACTATTCAAATGATTGGTTGCATTTGAAATGAAGGCTAGTATCAGTAGTGTGGAGTAGAGAACATGTAATTAATAAAATAGTCATATGATTAAAATTGTGTGTAATCCTATTACTTTAAAACCTCTTAGAGAAGTGTAACAATTAACATTTAAAATAGATGATTATTCAGTTTCCATCTGATCTAGCTTCCTTTCGGTGCCGATTGTGCTTTCACCATAGCTTCCCTGCCAGACAGCTATCATGAAGCTTTTCGCATCCATGTCACCAGTGGTCAACTAACCGTTCATTTTTTCCCCTCTTTGCTTCCCAATGTGTTAACCTAGATGCTGGTGAATAGAATAACGGAGGTATATATAAATATATATATGCATCATCACTCTTTCATAACCTAGTGCTGCTGCATCATTTCTTTCTCCTCCGCTCTGCATTGCCTTTTATAGGATAGATACCTGCTTTAGACTAAACAAAGTAGCATGTTCTAGAGAAGACTGTAGTTTAGTTACCAGGGCTTTCTGCAGCTAAAACTAGGGTTCTAAAAGTAGGAGTAAGCATTCTTTGGAACTAATTACCATAATAAAAGAGTCATATTGCGTAAAATGAAGGTTTCTGAAGTTCTAATACTGTAGATGTTTATCATCTGTGTGAAGAGCTGCAGACAACCCTGTCACATTTTGCATCGAGGACTGATTCCTTAGGCTTCTGCATGACACTTACCCTTGATGGTGTCAGCAAATAAAATGATCTTAGAGTGGTACTAAATCTGCAAAACTCTCAAGGTGAAGCAGTGAAAGCTAGCATGGCTAAAAGGCTTGCTAACAGTTTAGAAATGCATCTAGTTCCCATAAGGTTTCATACTTTGGGAGACTGATGGAATTGCTGCATGTTTTAGCATTTTTTTAAAAGGAAGTAAAATTACATAAATATGTTTAAAAAAAAAAGTTGCTGAAGTGATGTTATCGACTAGGCATTTTCTAATTAGGCTGACAATTTGTGGTGTCTTAACATAACCCAGTGTGATTGCCCACAGTGGGAGAGTGATCTTTATAGTACTAACCCTTGGAAAAAAAAAAGCCACATTAATCATTTAAAATGGTCTTTGATGTTGTTTTAATTAGCATTTCCTTTGAATTTATAAAATCTAGTTAGCAAGTATCATGAAGTGACTTGCTTCTGAACTTCTGCAAAGAATCACTAAGAAAAATTTTACTTGCAAGGCTAAAATAATATAGATAACAAGTAGATATTTCTGGTTAGAAATTAATTTCTCCTCTTAAAAGAAGGATAATTTTTTTAATTCAAATGTCTTCTAATGTTTATCTGGAATAACTAAAAGTCTTATCCTAGTCCTGTTCTTGTAGAATAATTGTGTTATTTTTTCCCTCTTTTGCTTAGTAATATGATTTCATGTAACCTGCCAGTGAGTGAATACTAGGACAGAATGGAATATTAACTTGCATATTCTGCTTGCTAGTTTTTGTCAGTCTTGTCACACAAATATTGCAGGAACAAGAAGACATTAAAAATATTATTAAATTTCTTTTTTTTCCCCCAGAGTGGTTTTACTCCGCTCCACATAGCAGCTCACTATGGAAATATTAATGTCGCTACATTGCTATTAAATCGGAGTGCTGCTGTGGACTTCACTGCAAGGGTAAGAGTAAATCTCACAGCTATGTTCAATTTGTATAAGAAACTTTTTGCAACATTCCCATTCAGAGATAGGGACACATGCATTATTCTTACCATTGCTATAGACTCCGTCGACCAACTGTTTTGATACAATTGTAAGTCTCAGTATTGGTGTAGGAAAGATAGGAAGTATGGCAAGAGACCACCCTGGCTTAACCAGAAGATCTTCAATGATCTGAAACTCAAAAAAGAGTTATACAAAAAGTGGAAACTAGGTCAAATGATGACCTATAAATAAACAACACAGGAATGTAGGGACAAAATTAGAAAGACCAAGGCACAAACAAGATCAAACTAGCTAAGGACATCAAGGCTAACAAGAAAACATTTTATAAATACATTAGAAGCAAGAGGAAGACCAAGCACAGTGTATGTCCATTACAAAATGCGGATGGAAAGACAATAACAGAAAACGCAGCAATGGCCAAAGTGTTAAATGCCTTTTTTGTTTCAGTTTTCACCAAAAAAGCAGTGATTGGATAACTAACATAGTGAACATCAATGTAAATGGGATAGCATCTGAGGCTAAAGCCAGGAAAGAACAAGTTAAAAATTTCTTAGACAAGTTAAATGTCTTGAAGTCAGCAGAGCCTGACTTAAGGAACTGACTGAAGATATGTCTAAGCCATTAGCGATTATCTTGAGAATTTGGGGAGGATGGGAGGGATCCTAGAGGACTGGGAAAGGGCAAATATATAGTACCTATCTCTAAAAGGGGGAATGATGACCACCTAGGGAATCATAGACTAGTCAGCTTAACTTTGGTACCCGTTAAGATAATGGAGCAAATAATCAAACAATCAATTTGTAAGCACGTAGAAGATAATAAGGTGATAAGGTGACAAATCATGTCAAACCAGCCTAGTATTTTCCTTTGACAGGGTAACAAGCATTGTGAATGGGGAGCATTAGTCAATGTGATATATCTTGACTTTAGTAAGGCTTTTGTTACTGTCTCACATAACCTTGTCATAAACAAACTAGGGAAATATAGCTTAGATGAACCTACTATAAGGTGGATGCTCAACTGGTTCGAAAACCATACTCTGAGAGTAATTAATTATCAATGGTTCACAGACAAGCTGGAAGGGCATATTGAGTGGGATCCCGTAGGGACCTCTCCTGAGTCCAGTACTATTCAATATCTTCATAAATTATTTGGATAACGGTGTAGAAAATAAACTTTTAAAGTGTGAGGATGATACCAACCTGGGAGGGGTTGCAAGTGCTTTGGAGGACTGGATTAAAATTCAAAATGTTCTTGACAAAATTGAGAAATGGTATGAATTAAATAGAATGAAATCTAATCAGGACAAATGCAAAGTACTACACTTAGGAATTGCTCAAATACAAAATGGGAAATGACTGCCTAGGAAGTAGTACTGCAGAAAAGGATCTGGGGGTTATAGTGGATCACAAACTAAATATGAGTCAACAGTGTAATACTGTTGCAAAAAAAGCAAACCTCATTCTAGGATGTATTAGCAAGAGTGTTTTAAGCAAGACACAAGAAATAATTCTTCCACTCTACTCAGTGCTGATAAGGCCTCAACTGGAGTACTGCATCCAGTTCTGGTGGCCGTTAGGCTGCCCCTATTGAAAATGGCTGCCATCTCCAGTTGTTTCTAATGAACTTGAAACCAGGATGCCCTTAGTGAATATGACAGTTGCATCTTCACTTTGTGTGAGAGAGATCCAGCCAGCACTCGATAAATATCTGGAGGGGTAGGAAATAAGACTAGATGTTTGGGAAATGTAAAGAAAGCTAGGAAGGAGTCTTGTGGCAAGAGAAACTCTAGACACAGAGGAATACGAGCGAGATTGACTCTGAGAAATGTAGGTGGGTCAAGAAAATGTAGCAAGGAAGGGAGGGAGAATACAGGGGCAATAGAATGAGAATGGCAAGCAGGGACACAAAGGAATGGATGTGGGAAGGGAATGAGACTGCAGGAACAGTATAATATGGAGGGTAAGGAGGGAGAATGTAATGGGTAGGAGACTTGAGCATAAGGGACAAAAAATGCGGAGGAAGCAGGAAATTGGGAGAATGATAGTGGGTGAGGAGGCATGTGCAGGAGAGTTTTTAATTTTTATTTTTTTATTTTAGTCTTCTGTCATTTACATCAGGATGATTTACTCTTTACAACCAAAAATACTGTATTACCACTTTGAATGTGTGCACCGTGGGGCATAGAGTAGTAGGTAAAAAGTGTAATATTGTTCTGAGTAGAAATTTCCTTTTAGTTTGATAGGCTGTAAATCTGAAACACATTACCATATTATTAAGTAACACAGATTTTTTTTTTTTTTTGGCAAAAGATTTATTTTATTTTTCATTGGTTTACATTATTTATTATAATTGTGTTTATTTAAAAATAGTTATTTTCTGGCCTAAAGGACTTAACAGAAAGTCAAAAACTGAACACTGAACACTTTAAGATTCTTGGCTTGTACCTCCCTATGTTGCTTGCACATATCTCCCATCATTATCATTAGAAGTTTTTGGGGAGGGTGACAAGACATGAATGGAGGGTTTGAATAGAGTACAGTACTTTCTAATTATGATTTGAGACATCCTTTGATCCATAAGCTATTAGTAGGTATTGAGGTGAAAATGGTTCACTCAGGTTCTGTTGTTGGCTACAGTGTGTTCACTGCAGTATTGTTCAACATTTTACTACATAATTTAAGTTCAATAAGCTGAATGACACTATCTTAGGGCCTGATCCAATGCCTCTTGAAATCAGTGGATGAACTCCCAAGGGGTACTGAGTCAAGCTCATAGTGCAATATTAAATGTGAAAGGTCAACTCTAACACAGGTCATGAATGAACTCAGTAGTCTCTGGCACAACCTAATGACTGTTTTCCACATCACTAGAACATTCCATCATTAACAGTAATTTACAATATCGGCTTAGGAGAGGCCCAAGATTGGAAAACAGGATGTTCACAGGCTAAGATTAAGATGTGTTTGCAAAGGTTTCTTGGAAGCCTGCAAGCTGCTAACCATTTTATCCATGGCGTTCACTAGTAATATTGGTCTCTTATTTTCATGACCACTAAATTTACTAAAATTAACTGCAGTATTAGGAAATTTAAAGCTTTCATGAAGCTGAGTCTCAAATATTTGACAAGTGCTAATTAAAGGGGCAAGGGAAGGAGGGGCCTGAGGTCAACCCTGTCCTACTTCAGAAACCAGGGGAGGGATTAGTGTTACTAACCAGTCTCATACAAGGCCTAATATATTAAAATAATCCTAGATCTTATGCCTCAGCAACTCAGTTTTGGATTAGGGACACTGATCAAGGAGCAGATCAAAAGCAGTAAGAAAAAAACCCTCAGTCTTCTGAAGTTCCATGTTCTCCCCCCATCAGCTGTTGTCATGAGCACAAAAGCAAGCACGCTATTCAATTAACTGAAGAAGTGCTGACACACGGATGTCTGCCTGGAAGAACAGTCGGGCTGACTGGGTGACTCAGAGCCCTGAACTGCTTCTTGTGCTTATGAAGCTGGGCAGGAGCATCAGCAGGACACATCTCTAATCACTTTTTTGTGGTTGGTGTCTGGCTGTAAAATCTAGAAAACTTGGCAGTGACAGAAGCAATCCTAGAGTAAATAACAGTGTAGAGTTGAGTTTGCTTTTTTGTACTTTTCATACTGTGGGTAGTGAAAATGCTTTACAGAGAGATGAGGTAGGTATTGGTACAGCAGTGAATTTATAGACAAATGAAGCAACCGTTACATGCGAAGAATACTTTACAGACCTGAGCACTAGGCAATAGTAGCCCTAGCTTGATACTCTGCCTACTACGCGGCCAGACTTCAAGGGGTGACAAAAATGACTTGTACGCACTAGTTGCCCCACTGTTACCTGGGCAATGGGCACCTTTTATTGTTATTTTTATTCAAATAGCACCCATAATATTCTGGGTGCCACACATACAGGAATAAAAGACCCAATCTTGAAGATCTTACAGTCTAAGACAAGCAACATACTAAGGGTGTGGGAGAGGGATGCAATCAAAATACATGCAAGCTTTTTTATATATCATATGGAGATTTTCAAAGGCAAAAAGAGCAGTTAGATGCCCAATGAGAAATGGGTGCCTAGATGCCCTTTGTGCCTTTGAAAATCTGCCATTTTATATACTTCCTTTTTAAAATACATATGCATCAGTTATACTTGGCTGCCCTTCACCCGAGCCATAATTAGTAGTATCTTGTAGGCATTATGGAAGCAGAGAGTTTTGAAGAGGTATTTGGAGGACAGAAGGGGGTGACCTTATGAATCAATTCTCAGAGGTCATTTATGGACAGGGGGCAGTGTGACAGAAGGTGTAGAGACAGATGTGGGAGAAGTGGCTAAATGGGCAGTCAAGGGTAGCTAATATATTTTGTGGCAAGGAAGTGGGAAAAGACTGGACAAAGATGGGTGGGGGAGAGCTATGAAGGGTCTGGAGGGTGAGGGCAAGAAGCTTGAATCTGAGGTGGTATAAAAGGGAGTGGAGGTCTTTAGGAAGGGGGAGGACGTGGCTAGAATAATGGGCAAGAAAGAGGATTTTAGCAGTGGTGTGTTTAATGGGTTGAAGGAAGGCAACGTGCGTGTTAGGGAGGCCAGAGAAGAGAAAGTTGCAAAAATGATGATCGGAGAAAAGGGCCTGACAAGAGTTTTTGTTGTGTGCATAGAAGGCTAACACCTCTGTGCCTATAGCAGTGTTGCTGTACTGTCAGTAGCAGTGTCCCTTGTGAAGCAAGGCAGCAGCTGCTGTCCTCACCCCTTGCCAGCCAACACCTTCCTGCCCCTCAGCTATGCTTCCCACTTTTCTCTGCACTTAAGAAGAATAGGCATAGATCCAGGGCCTCTTATAGGTGTTATAATCCCTGCAGATCTGGGCACCTGTTGGCTCTGAGTGGGCCCTTGAAATTGAGAATTGGACCCGAATCTCCTTCAGTTCCAGACTCTTTAAATCTGATGGTTGATGAGGTGTGACTTTGGACCCTGAACTCCAGCAACTCCCTCATATCTATGTGTTGCCTCAGTCCTGACTGGGGCTCAGGGAGATGGAATTCCATCGGCCACTCTGGGCCAATAGGAGATTTTCTCCAGTACTTTCCAGTACAGTCAGTCCCATATCTCATCTGATTCCTTCTGCCCCTGTTGCAGAGGCTCAGATCTGGGGGTCTCCATACATAGTCTCTATTTAAACTGAGATAATACCAGGGGCTCATTTTGGCAATTCTCAGATCCAGGCCAATCTGAGATTAGAAGGGCCCATTCTAGATCTTTTGGCACCTTAGATACAAGCTCCCTGGATCACTCTGGGGAGGTATAGTCTTAAGATCTTCAGTAATATCACCAGAAGCTTCTAAACCTTATGGACATCATGCTCTTTGGCCCATGAAACAACAGCCATCATATGTCCATCCATCTAAGGGCCATTACAAATAAGATATTGGCACACAAGTGCACTGTACTTCACTATTGAGTCCACATCTCCTCAGCCTGCTTCCCTTCAGTGTTTAACTGAAAAGATAATCTAGTGCTGTCTAAAGAAGAGGAAGAGAACATAGAATATCTTTGAGGGACTCAGAAGTCATCCTCCTTCTTTCTCTTAGCTAGTTAAACATGTGATAGTAATCTCTAGTTCTCTTCCTGTTGATTGTAAACAATTCCCAAGGCCCATTATCTCATTTGGCCGTGGTCTTTGATGTTCCAAATTTGGTAGTGAAACAGAAGTAAAGAATTTGAAGAACCAGCAAAAGATCTGTGGTTCATGTCTGCTTCAGTCCTTCTGTGTGGCTAAGAGAAATGATTATCTTTGTCAAATGCTACATCAGTACAGATTCTTTTTTTTTTTTCAGAAGCCTATTCATCAGCCACTCTGGACCTTTGAATTGCGTGTTTTCAAACACCAATGTCCAGCTAGAGTTTTTATAGCTGATGTATGCTTCTCAGCCTCCTAAGCCATCTATCTGATGATTAATATGGTGAAATGAAATATATCAAGATGGAGGGCTGAGATGTCTCCAGGCATTCCCGTCAAGTGTATCCTACAGCATGCTGGATACCATGACCAAATGTGTGGTAAAACACATTCTCCACTGCTGCTGATGGTTTTGGAGCTCTGGCCCATCACAAAGGGTTCATGCCAGGTGTTTGACCTGCTTTTGAATGAAACTGGACTTTTTAAGCCTGAGGACAGATGGGATTCTCGAGAGAGTCAAGGAGACCACATAACTGCACCATTCTCTTACCTTCTTTAGTCTTTCTTCAGGAAATTTCCTTCAGATAACTGCCTACTCACATTAGGGCAGTCCTTGAGACATCAGGCACCTCAGAAAGGCCTCTCTGGACATCCACAATAAGTGAAACTTCACAGGTGTTGCGAACAATGAGAAAGACCAGTTTCTCTCAATTCTGGCTCCACCTGCAGCATCCAATACCAGGCAACTGTTTTGCTTGACAGTTTGAGAGCCCCGCACCATACTGGATGTAGAATGGAAGGACTATTCCATTCAGTTCCTCTCCATGCCTCCTCCTTTTGCTCCTTTCCCATCCTTTTCAGGGAGAGCTGGGTTTTTATTCCCAGTGCTTCCTAGTCTTAAAGACACAAGGAGATTTCCATGCCGTATTAGACTAAAGAAAGCTAATATTAACTCTTTAGGGCAGGGACTGTGCGCCTTCTTTTATGTTTGTAGAGCACATAGCCCACCTAGATTAAAACTTTATATGGTGATACGGAGAGTCATTATCTGTCATGCCGCCATTGGAGACCTGGTGATAGTGGTGCTCCAACTAATAGATCAAGCAGTTCATGTTTTCCCGGGTTTCCTGTCTCATCGTGGCTTCTAGTCCACGATCTTCTTTCCTGGATATAATCTGGCTATTGTTCAGGAGTCTGGGCCTCAGGTTCAACCAGGAAATGTCCACCTTCAACCCGATGCAGAAAATGACTTGATGAGAGGCTTTCATATACCAATAGAAAAGTTCCTGGACTAGCCCTTTAATAAGAGAGCTTTGCCCAACCTTTTCTGAGTTCCTGCATTCATTATTTATGACTTCATTCATCATCCTGAGGATGAGGCCTTTGCAACCTTGTCCAATTTACAGGATGTAGCTCAGGAGGAGACAGCTTGCTAGCATTGCTGGCTGTGCCTCAACAAATTCTATAAGCTCTCATCTGTTTGGCAATATCCTTTGAGGATATTCAGTGATAACCTGAGTAAAACCTGAAATGTTCTAGACAGTTTTGACTCTGGTGGCCTGTTGAAGCTCAGGGAATCCAGACATCACTGGAGCTTCAAGCCATACAGCAAATATTGAGAATTTTCCTTTCTTACATAAAAGGCTGAAGGCATCAGAGCCTGCCAAGCTGTGAAGCCCCAAAATATTACTTAACTGCCAAAGAGAGGAGGCTGCCTTGCTCCCTTCATATATGTAGCCAAGCAGTGGTGGAAGAACAGAATATGGGACCCTGTGCAAGTTTTTATTGTGGGCCCTCTCCCTCAAATTTTAATGAGTGTTCCATTTATTTATAGCACCAAATCTGGCAATTGTTCAACTGTTCAGTACTTGATAACAAGTCTCAAAATGTGAACGGCTGTGAAACAGTATAGTGAAACATATAATACTGACATTTTCTCCTCTCCTATTTGAATCACATTTTGCAAGACTTTCATTCTGTAAACTCATAAACTATCTGCTGTAGGTCCATTTTTCTGGCCTGCTCCCAGGATCTCAGCCCTTGAGGGAGACCCCCTACTATCCCCTCCCAGGAGTCCCTGTCTCACCTGCTCCGTTCCTTACCTTAGCCCTCCCTGCTGTCTCAAGGCTTCCTTGGAGGAAGGGATTTAGGGTCCTCCCCTCTGTGCCCCACAGTTACTCCTCCTCCCCATCCCCTCCCTCTATGCTCCATATTCAGACCTGCTCTCCTTCCCCTCCTGGGGTACCCAGGAGACAGTTGCCATCGCAGCCTGGAGTGGGCAGGAGTACACAGATCAGGTACCTCTGCCTGAGTGGTGGTGGCACAGGCTCCCTGTCCTGCACTGCAGCTCCCTGCCAGGCTGGACCAAAAGAACAGCCAAGCTTTCCCTTCCCCTGGCTCAAGGCTTCGGGGCAGTCCCTGGCCCTGAGAGGAGCTTCTGTGGATTCCATCACATGGAGTGGGGCTTGGGGATGCCACAGTGCCCTCACCCATGTGAGAAGTGAACTGATTTCTGTCGGTATAGTTTCATCCATGGATCCCAGCTAGAACTTCCAGTGCTCCCTGGACCCCCTAAGTTTCATGGGCCCCTGTGCACCTGCCCCGGTGTAGCCATGACAAGTTAATTTTGGCACTGCTTCATAGGTCATCAGATCTTTCAATTTTTGCCATTTGCTTGGCAGAGAGAAACTATCTTTTAGATAACCTGAATTTCAGTCATCAGAGCAAATATCAGTGGCACTTGAAAACTTTGTTGGTGAATGCAATATTCTGGAAGGGGAGCATCACAGGTTCTCAATCTATTTGCCTCCAGAATGATACCAGATGTCCTTTGTACAATTATTGAGTGGCAGGCTAGTGACAGATGCATTCATCATGGAGTGGAGTGATGTGTACCTTCTAACTGATTCCTCTGTTTCCTGGACTCACCAGAAAGGTGAAGCGTGTATTCATAGATACAACATAGGCTCTCCGGTTTTGATATTCAAATCTCTTAGTCAGTGCATCAGACCATCATTCTTCTTTTCATCATCTGTGGACTTTGTATGTCAGAAGCAGGGTCAGTCTTCATCCAGTCCCAGAACCACCACTCCTAGCAGCCTGAATCTTAGCACCCTGGTAGGTACACATCTTGAATACTTAGACAAACTGCTGCAGGTTTGCTTGGAGTAAAGGAAGACTTCTACAAGTAGAACACGTGCTAAACTAGAGAGTCTTTGTCATATGGGCCGAATGCAGAGAGAGATATTTTATAACTTCTTCAATTCTTTGTATTCTAGACTGTTTGCTCTCTTAAGAAAATAAGGACTTGCTCTGTTACTATTAACATTCACCTTCCATAGCAGTTTCATTCTTTTACCCAAGGACAATGAATTCATGTGAGTATGAAGAGTTTACTTAGGGGACTCATGTCACCACTCCACCTTTCTGGGTCTTACAAGACTCTTACTTTGAGTCCATGGGGAATGTTTCCTTTAGAACATCTCCCTTGAAGTGATATTCCTCATAGCTCTTTCATAACCTAGGAGGGTGAGTGAAATACAGCTATGTATAGTCCATCCTCCATTCCCAGGCTTCCATTAGTATAAAATCATGTTGAGCCATCACCCTAAGTTCTTCCCTGATGTACTCTCTGAAGTAGTCTTGTTTTAATCAGCAAGCCTCAATAAGCCTCCCTGTCTCCTTCCTGAAACATTAGAGTTTAGAAGGGGAAGGCAGGCTGCATAAAGCTGGATATAAATAGGGTACCCTGAGTGACAAGTCTCCAAGGTTGTTTGTAGCATTTCGGATACAAGTCCATGGGGGAGTCAGTCTCTGTTTAGGGATTGTGTAAATGGATTAAACTCTGTATTCAGTCCTGTTGTGGCCAAGAAGGTGAGTCTGTCCCGTTAGGTCTATGGCAGATTTCCTTATGTGATTGAGGAATGAATGTCTCTACCTCTAACTTCTATAAAGCTGCCTCATGGAACTCAAGTTACACCTTCACTCAACACTCTCAATTTAGGAGATAACTGATTCTTTTTTCAAGAGATCAGCCTTCATTTAACTAAGCATTCCTCCACTAAGGACTATAATTGCTCAGCAGTGTTATGAGAATAGGGAATCTGCAGAGGCAATTCTGGATGACGAAAGAAAAGTTCTTCATCTGAAACTGGAATGTAGTGCATTTGCAGTTTCATACTGTTTCGCTCTCTTTCTCTGCTGTTTCAGTCAGGACTCCAAATAGTGCAAACTATCTAAGGAAAACTGAGGTCCCTTATATGACCTCATAATAAACATTCATATTTTAGTGTTTTTAAGTGGATTATATAGGCAACATGCAATACTGATAACCATACTGCTGAGTAGCAGAATACCATTAACACATTGTGAGGAGCTGGCTGCAAATAAGTGTCAGAAGCATGACAAGAGAACCTGTTATTTTCCTTATTATTTGTTTTTTGTCTTGTATAATTGTCCTTTGCAGTAGCATACTCCCCTTTTCTTCTATAACATTTTTATTTCATGCATCTTGAGACCAGAGAAAAAATTCTTAAATAGGCCAGGTATTACATAAAACTGAGAAAAAAGCTTAAGAATTCTGGGCTACTTTTGAGGCTTCCTGGGGAAGAGGAAAATATATATCATTTTCTCATTTCAGAAAAATTACAGTCTATCTCACTGCAGTCTGTGCATGCATGTCGGGTGCCATGATTTAGTCCTCTGCAATGACGGTGGTACTGTGGCATCTCAAAATTCTAAACAAAGGAAGATTCCTGGGGTAGTGAATATTGAATTTTCATAGTGGACATTGTACAGTATATATATATGTAGCCATATAGTTGTATAGATAAATAAAATATTTCACTGGCAGAAAAGATATATTGTGCAGTGTTATGGCTGAGAACATACACAGAAGCTAGAAATTTAGTAATACTTCTCATAGTATCTGTAGTGACAAGGAGAAAGGGGATTTCTCCTAGTTCTATAGCAAATTCCTGGCATGACAGTCTGGCAGTCATCAGCTGTTCTTTCATGCATCCCTCCAATGTCAATATTAAACCCTTCTCAGAACCTGCTCTCAATCCGGAAGTAAAAGGAGGGTCTTATTAAAATCAAAACTCATTCTAATATTTTGATAACAAATTGGATTTGAAAAAAAAATTAGGGCTGTCAAGCAATTAAAAAAATTAATTGCAGTTAATCAATAATAGAATACCATTTATTTAAATATTTTTGGATATTTTCCACATTTTCAAATACATTGATTCTTCTTCGAGTGATTGCTCATATTGATTCCAATTAGGTGTGCACACGCGCTGCGTGCATGGCCATGGGAAAGTTTTTCCCCTAGCTGCATCCATTGGGTCGGCTGTGGAGCCCCTTGGAGTCGCGCCTCCATGGAACTTAATATATGACCCTGCTGACCCGGCGTCCCTTCAGTTCCTTCTTACCGCCCATGATGGTCGTTGGAACTGCGGCGTCTTGCTTAGGAAGTTCTCCACGTTTCCCTAGCGTGATTCTCATAGTAGTTGTTCTTGTTCTTTCTTGTAGTTTTTCTTTTTCTTTTTGTTGTAGTTAGTAGCAGTTGGGTTGGGGGGGGTCTCCCTCCGCCCCGACTGCTTTCCCTTGGGAGGGCTCTCATGCCCAAGTCCCCGGGATTCAAAACCTGCAAATCCTGCTCCTAAGCCCATGCCAATGGGTGACTCCCACGACTCTTGTCTGAAGTGTCTGAGGGAGGCTCACCAAGCCAAAAAGTGCAGGATATGTGAGGGGATCTGCAAGGGGTTTCGTCCTAGGACCAAGAAGGAGCAGGACTTTTGTCTTAAGCAGCTCCTTATGGAGGCAGCACTTGGACCCCAGCCTCCTTCGGCACAGCAGGACTCGGCACCGAGTTCTTCAGTGTGTAGCACCCCAGCGACAGTGGTGGAACCGGCACTGCAGATGGACTTTGGCCAAGACCTGTGGCACCACCGCTCCCCGGCACCGAAACTGGTGGCTTTGGCCCAGCATCGCTCCTACTCCCCAGCACTGAAGCGGCACCGGAAGCAGGGGAAGAGTGACTCTCCTGCGTGGATACCCACCCCCCCCCGGAGCGGCCAATCGGACGCGGTCCAGAGAGGAGTGCCCGGGCGCTAAGACTGTGGATACGGCACCGACAACTTCGGCCCCACAAGGGGAACCGTTGAGTCCGGTGCTGTTGGACTCCCCAACCCACAGCATTGTGGAAGTGCAGATGCCATCCACTCTGGACACTTTTGCGGCTGCAAGGGACCTCATCACCATGACAGCACCGGGGTCTTCTCTGCTCCACGCCAAGCCTCTAGTGCCTCAGCATGTGGCACCATCTTGAGGCAAGCCCGCATTGATCCGACCGTCTGCACCATTGGCATAGTCGGTTGAACCTCGGCACATTCAAGGTCCCAGCATCAGTCCCCATTGTGGCGCCGGTCCCACTTGCGGCACCGCTCCCAATCGTGTCATCACTCTTGGTCACGGCGCTGCTCTGTACAACAGTCGCCTTCACAGAGCAGGTCCAGAACTCGGTACCAGTCACAACGCCATTCACCATCTCAGCACAGCTCCAGGTGGCGGTACCGCTCTAGATCCCGGCACCACACTGTGTCGTGGCACCACTCCCCAGCTTCACGACAATGCTCTCCAGTTTCTCGGCGCTGCTCGCCAGAGCAGGTCTGCACGGCACCACCCTGGCCCTCACAGTCCCGATCCCATTCCTCAGGCTCAGAAATGGGGTCTCGGTATTCGGAGCAGAACTGGGGCTGTTCAGACCCTGGACACCCTGATATGGGGGAAGGGCCATAGCAGGCGCGCCCACCAGGACCTTCTGTGCAGGGTCATGCGCAACATGGGCCTGCAGGCCGAGGAGGTGGTGGAATCGGAGGACCCGATGCTAGACATTTTGGCCCCGGAAGATCCGTCGAGGGTAGCCCTGCCCCTCATCAAGACCATTCAAGCCAATGCCAAAACCATCTGGCAGACACCGGCCTCCATTCCCCATACAGCCAAAGGGGTTGAACGCAACTACTTCATGCCCTCGAAGGGGTACGACTATCTCTTCACGCACCTGCAACCCTGCTTGCTGGTGGTTACAGCTGTGAATGAGAAAGAGAGGCAGGCCCAGCGCCCAAGTCAAAAGAAGCCAAGCGGCTGGACTTGTTTGTCCACAAGGTGTACTCCCCGGGGGGGCTCCAGCTCAGGATTGCTAACCAACAAGCACTCCTGAGCTGTTATAACTTCAACTCCTGGAACTCAATGCTCAAGTTCAAGGAGCTTGTGCCACCTGAGTCCAGGGAGGAGTTCGGGGCCTTTGTTGATGAGGGCAAGACGGTGGCATGGACCTCATTCCAGGCCTCACTGGATGCTGCAGACTCAGCAGCATGTACCCTGTCCTTGGGCATTGCCATGAGGTGCACCTCATGTTTACATGCCTCAGGCCTACCACCTGTGGTTCAGCAGATGCTGCAGGACCTGCCCTTTGACGGGGTGGGCTTGTTCACGGAACAGACTGACTCTCGACTGCATAGCCTTAAGTACTCGAGAGTGACTATGAAGTCTCTGGGTATGCATACCCCAGCAACCCAGCGGAAGCACTTCAAGCTCCAGCAGCCGCAACAACACTCCTACCTTCCTCGGCCGAGGCAGGACTTCTACAGGCGGAGGGGACGGAATGGCAGAAGGAAGCTTTCTAACCCCCCGTCGGGACAAGGCCAGGGCCTGACCAAACCATCGTCGGGCTCCAAACAGGCCTTTTGAAGGGATGCCTGAGGACGGCGTACTGGACTCAACCCCAGATCCTTCCCCGCCTTTTTTGAATCATTTATCCCACTTCCTTCATGTATGGTCCCAAATAACCTCAGACTGCTGAGTCCTTCGCACAGTGGAAATGGGATACTCTCTCCAATTCCGCTCCTACCACCTTCCCACCCCCCTTCCCCATCCCTCTTCAGGGACCCCTCTCACAAGCAAGTCCTTATTCAGGAGGTTCAGGGGCTCCTTGCCATGGGAGCGGTAGAGGAGGTTCCACAGAAGGCAAGGGGTTCTATTCCCGTTATTTCCTAATACCCAAGGCTAAAGGGGGCCTCAGCCCATTCTGGAGCTGAGTGGGCTCAACAACTTCATGGTAAAGCTGAAATTCCGCATTGTCTCCTTAGGCACTATTATCCCCTCTCTGGATCCTGGAGGCTGGTATGTCGCCCTTGACATGAAGGACGCGTACTTCCACATAGCAATTCATCTGGCACACAGGCGCTTCCTGAGCTTCATGATCAACCATGAACACTACCAGTTTACGGCCCTTCCCTTCGGCCTTTCAACAGTCCCCCGGGTGTTCATCAAGTGCATGTCAGTCATGGCTGCTTTCCTCCATCAACGGCAGGTGCAAGTATATCCCTACCTCAACGACTGGCTACTTTGGGACTGCACCAAAGAGCAAGTGTAGTCCCAACTCCACCTGGTGAGGTGTACGTTCGAATGGCTGGGTCTCCTCCTCAATGTGGAGAAGTCGACCCTAGAACTGACCCAAAGGATAGAATTGTTCAGCCAATTGCTCAGACAAACAAGTTTGTTTACATTTGTGGGAGATAATGCTGCCCACTTCTTGTTTACAATGTCACCTGAAAATGAGAACAGGCATTCGCATGGCATTGCTGTAGCCGGCATCGCAAGATATTTACATGCCAGATGTGGTAAAGATTCATATGTTCCTTCATGCTTTTACCACCATTCCAGAGGACATTGCATCCATGCTGATGATGGGTTTTGCTCGATAATGATCCATAGCAGAGCGGACCGATGTATGTTCATTTTCATCATCTGAGTCAGATGCCACCAGCAGAAGATAGATTTTCTTTTTGGTGGATTGGGTTCTGTAGTTTCCGCATTGGAGTGTTGCTCTTTTAAAACTTCTGGAAGCATGTTCCACACCTCGTCCCTCTCAGATTTTGGAAGGCACTTCAGATTCTTAAACCTTGGGTCGAGTGCTTTAGCTATCTTTAGAAATCTCACATTGGTACCTTCTATGCATTTTTTCAAATCTGCAGTGAAAGTGTTCTTAAAATGAATAACGTGCAAGGTCATCATTGGAGACTGCTGTAATATGAAATATATGGGTAAAATGCAGAGCAGGAGACCTACAATTCTCTCCCAAGGAGTTTAGTCACAAATTTAATTAACACATTATTATTTTTAATGAGCGTCATCAGCATGGAAGCATGTCCTCTGGAATGGTGGCCAAAGCCTGAATAGGCATATGAAAATTTAGCTTATCTGGCATGTAAATATCTTGCAATGCCATCTACAAAAGTGCCATGCAAATGCCTGTTCTCACTTTAAGGTGACATTGTAAATAAGAAGCGGGCAGCATTATCTCCTGTAAATGTAAACAAACTTGTTTTTCTTAGCGATTGGTTGAACAAGAAGTAGGACTGATTGGACTTGTAGGGTCTAAGGTTTTACATTGTTTTGTTTTTGAGTGCAGTTATGTAACAAAAAAATACTATAATTGTAATCAAAAATACTATAAAGTGAGCACTGTACATTTTGTATTCTGTGTTGTAATTGAAATCAATATGTTTGAAAATGTGGAAAACATGCAAAACTATTTAAATAAATCATATTCTATTATTGTTTAACAGTGCGATTAAAACTACGATTAATTGTGATCAATTTTTTAAATTGCTATTAATTTTTTTGAATTAATCGCATGAGTTAGCTGCGATTAATTGACAGCCCTAAAAAAAATTAAAACCACGGACGTGGAGGCATTTGTTACAGGCCATTTAAAAACCCCATTGGGGGCCACAAAGCTGACCTAATGCTAGTTTGTAAAATCTTTTTTTGAGGTACATACATTGTGGTGATGAGGCAGTGATCTGGCTGAAGAGGCTTTATACTCCCTCCACCAGGGCCGGCTCCAGGGTTTTTGTCGCCCCAAGCAGCAAAAAAAAAAAAAAAAAAAAAAAAAAAGGTGCGGTCGCAATCTGCGGCACTTCGGCGGGAGCTCTACCGCCGCCTCTTCGGCGGCAATTCGGTGGCTGGTCCTTCGCTCCGAGAGGGCCTGAGGGACCCGCCTCCGAATTGCCGCCGAAGAGCCGGACGTGCCACCCCTCTCCCTTGGCCGCCCCAAGCACCTGCTTGCTGGGCTGGTCCCTGGAGCCGGCCCTGCCCTCCACATATATACTTTGGGCAGTAATCACTGTGTAAGTGTTTGGAACCAGCCAATCAAACAAAGTCATTTTATAAACTGATTTATACCATGTAAATTGACTGTATATGACCAGACTGTGATCAACCCTTGCATGAGAGTGTGGGAGAAGGGGAAGCACAAGAACTGATTACAACAGTAGTTTCTGTGCTCAGTCCTTGCTCTGGGGAGCAAATCACCCTGAAGGGGGCAAAGAGGACATGAAGCCATGGCCCTGCCCCTCCAACACCAGCCCATAGAGCATGGCAAGCATGACAGAGAGAGCAATCTGTGCCATCCAAATGGATAGTGCAGTGCCCACACTCACCAAGCAGCCCCAGGAGAGATTGAGCCTCAGCACAATCACTCTTAATCCTTGTAATCCTGCTGGGGCAGGGCAGCTCCACACTGCCCCCTACACAGGTCTGTATTTGAAACAATCTAGCCCACCAGCATTGTAGCAATCTGCTTCTTGTTAGAAAGCTACATATAAATCTTTGGTGTGGTAGAAAGAAGATGTGTAAATATTTACCTCCCCTCCTAGCAGCATCCATTTCTCCATATATTTTCAAAGCCATGGGTTCTGTTTGGGCGGGCTGGTTAGAGGATTTTACAGGATGCAGATGATACCAGAAACCAGAAGGAATATTTTACTTTTGAAATATATTGAAATAAAACTAACTAAATTTGCTTTCTGGTGTTTTTAAATTGGCTCCTCATTTGCTGACTGACTTTGTCATTCATGTTATTCATTTGAAACAATAAAGGGTAACCTTAGACTTCTGGCTTGAGCTTTTAAAGAATGGTGGAATGTGTCAACAGGGACCTGATCTCCTTTCAAACAGGAATATTTCTGCTAACAATTTTGGGATTTATATTCAGATAGTTGATGGGCACAGAATACTTAAATGTTTAGGCTATTTTATATATCAATGCCTATAATTCAAAATTCTGGGTACCCATCTGAATAATATAGAAAGGGGCAGCTGGGTGATCTTAGTCCCCTCTTCTGAACATACAAAAATGTGGGAGCACCAAATGCAGTTAAAATGCGGTGCATTTAAAGGTGATTGTAGGAAATTCTCTTCCACACAGTACATGAACAACCTTTGGAACTCACAGCGACAATATATTACTGAAGTATTATATTTTTATTTATGTATTATATTTTTTATAAAAATGGGCCTGTTTACTCTTTGGAAAAGAAGACTGAAGGGGAACCTGATAACAATCTTAAAATATATAAAGGGCTGTTATAAAGAGGTGATCAATTGCTCTCCATGTCCAAAGGACAAGAAGTAATTGACTTAATCTGCTGCAAGGAAGATTTAGGTTAGATATTAGGAAAAACTTTCAAATTATAAGGATAATTAAGCAGTGGAATAGGTTACCAAGGTAGGTTGTGGAATCCCCATCATTGGAAATTTTTACGAATAGGTTGATCAAACACTTGTCATGGGTGGGTCTAGATTGATTTGGTCCTGTGTCAGTGCAAGAGGCTGAACTAGATGACTTATTGAGGTCCCTTCCAGCCCTACGTTTCTATGATTCTATTACTGGTGTCACCCACAATATGCTACGTGTTGTACAAACACAAAAGAAAGTATGGCCCAATCCCCAAAAGGCTTGCAGTCTGAAACAAACAAGGGATAATTGTAAGGGGTATAAATGGGAATCCACAATTGGTTTAAATAGAAGAAAAATTATTAGGATGTAATATCTTACTTCAAGTTATAGAGCAGTGACTAACTGCATGCCTATAGAAAGTACTTCAAGTCGTGAGCTAATGCGGTCACCAAAGGAAAGGCTGTTAAGGGAAATAAGAAGGGGCGTGTATATGTTATATGCTTTTATAGCTGTTTAGCTTATTGTGATATGGTTTTCTGATTGTGATATGTGTATGTTACATCCTGTAAAATATTCTTATAAGACATGGTGACATACTGAGAGCTAGGAATTGCCATAATGAATCAGACCTGTTATTCATATAATCCCAGTATCCTACCTCTGACAATACTTGCTTCAGAGGAAGGTGCAAGGCACCCTGCAGTAGGCACTTTAGAGCAGAGCTGTACCATTTTAGGACATTTTAAAAGGAGTTTTAGATTTTGTACTGAAGCAAATGTCTTCAATAGTTCCCTGATTTATTATTTTATCTGAAAAACAAAGAGAGAAAGTTATAGAAGATCAAACAAATAAAAATACACTAATAAGATAGCAGCTGATGTGAGTTGACTAAGGAATTCAAAACCTTTCGTTTGGTGTCTGTACTGTTTGCTGATACCAGAGTTTTAGCATTAATAAACTACACCAAAGCTGCACATGTTATGAGGCTTTATTTTTATCTCGAGATTCTCGTGTCAAGTACAAACAACTCAGGTTTAACTTGCCTAATTATGTATTGTCACTAGAAACCGTAACTGAAAATGTTGCTTGAGCTTTATTCTCTCATCAGTTCATGTTCATAACTACCATGAATGTATTTTTACTGATGGGAGAAGAGGCCACTAGTATGACACAGCTGGACAGGATTTATTCACTACTGGCCCAGTCCTTCACTGAAGTCAATTGGAGACATTCCATTGACTTCAATGAGCATTGGGTCAGGTCCTAAATTGTTCCTGAAATAGACTGTATTTAAATAACACATTATCCTAAACTATTCAGGAATCAGGACTGAGGCTACTGACAGATAGCAGAGCCTGGAATCCATCTACTCCCCCACAAATAAACAATTCAGATAGCAGAATGGCACTTTTACATTCTAAATGGAAAGATTATATAGCTGCTTTAAATTTTTCCCCAAGGTGAAATCACTGACTCTTCGTCCATCTAATTTTTTTAACTTTACCTCCCATCATATCCTCTACACCTGCCTTCTAGCTAAAGAAAGCTAAATATAGCTCCCTACTCTGCATTCATTAATCCAGTTTATGAACTGGCTGAATAGGTCACTAGAGAATGACTCTCAAAGGGGATATGCACACGCTGTCTCTGCAGTTGTACCAGCCCAGGAAAGAGGAACTGAACTTTGATCATTCACAAGCTAGTGCGTTTCACTAGACCACTTAGTTTCCTTAAGTTTTGCTCACCTCACTATCTTGAGTGCAGCTGTGCAACATCATCTTTTTAAAATCGACTATGCTGTTGGTCAGGAATTTGAGTCATTTGACCTAGATGCATTTTTGACCAATAGCATGGTCTTTTTCTATTATTGCAAACAAATTGTATATATGCATAAATATTTCAGAGTGAAAGTAACCTGTGTTATGTCACAGCTCTCATATATGCATTTTAGATCTGATCCTGCACCATTTGAGTCAATAGGAGTTTGGCAAAGATGGTGCAAGATTGGACTCACTGTAACTATATGGTTTATAACAAATATCTTTTATTTTTGAGTTAATCATGATCATTTTGTCAATACAAAGGGCTCTGCCATGAGTTTATTGATAACAGAATCAGAAATAAATGCAGTATTTTCTTCCATGTCATGTAATATAGTTATAATTTACCATAAAGACAAAAGATTGTATATTTATTGTTTTATCTTTGTTTTCACAGGTCCCCCAGACTCTCTTGTAGAGCCTGATTCTCAGATACACTAAGTATGTTTTTCACTATTCTGGCACTATACCTGGGCCTTAAATTGGGCATGTTACATTTACACTCACCTACAGGCCATTGCCCAGAATGGTGTAAAGCGGCTTTGCGGTAAATGAGATTCATACCCTTAATTTTTAGTTTTTTCTGCCTTTTTATATACCCTCCCCATTTCTTCACACATACATAAAGAAGGTGTTTTCTCTTCCAGTTCAATCATGTTATGAGTATAGTCAATTGTTTTGTCCTAACAGCACTTGGAGTGGGTGGAGGGTATTGAGATTCCTTCTTTTGACCTGGCAGTACACTCATCACAGCAGGTGGGAAAGGTTTTATATTGCCTCACATTACCTGTATTATACTTTCACTGGACAGGTGAAGGATGTTTTCTCTTCAGGCCTGATAGACTCAAGTGCTAGTTTTAACGGGAAGATGGAGGTCTATTTTTTATGTCTCTTTAGCCTCACTGATATCTTTTCCTTTTGGGAAGAGGAGGAAAGGAGGAAGAATATCTTAATGATTCCTACACTTGTCTTTCCTTTGTCCTCTCTGCCAGGCAGCTTTCCCCCCTGAAGGCTAACAGTTCCCTCCAGTGGTTGGCTACTGTGATGTATTCACCCATTATATCCACTGTCTTCAACACCCAGCTCCAAAATAAATGGAATTAATTATTTTAAAAAGTAACCCTGAAGTTGCATGCATTAGCTTCACAAGTGACCACACAGTTATATCATCTAAGTCTTCACTCTTCCCTCCCCCCATCCCATATGTCTTCCTGGGGTGATCTCATCTTAACGCTGAGCCCAATCTTGCCAACAGTACCAAACATAGCACTTACTACCAGGTATAGTACCCTGGAAGCCAATGGATTAGATACTTGACCCCACTAATTCCCCTTTGGATTGCTCCAGCACCACAAAGGGTACTTAATACTGTCCTAAATGGGCAGTTAAGGATCCCCTCAGCATGGGGGAATTCTTGGCTGAAATGGAGGGCATGTTGGGGGCTGGATGAAGTATGTCAGAGCATGCTGCACTCCACTGATCCCTGCTGGCATAGTGGCCTCAGAGGGTTGTTAAAACCTGGTGCAATTTAGAAATGTCTTGAGGCTGCTCTAAGTTACAGTGGCTGAACCAGGATTGGGGGGCTGGACAGGAAGCATACCTTTGCCTTCTCCATTTCATGGACTCCAAGTACTGTCCCAGCACATCTGAGGACTCAGCCCAATGAGACTATGCCCATCAGTAAGGATTAGTCCCAGTACTAAGTGTTTGCAGACTCAGGCTCGTATATTCTAAACTTACTGAGACAGAGACTCAAACTTTGTCTGTTTGATAAAGCACCATGTACATCTATGGCACTATATATGAGCAATAAATAACAGAATAATTATTTTGAGTTTGGGTGCATCTTATAATAATTAGCTGATTTAAATATAGATATTTATTTCCTGGGTATTGTACTATATATGCTTACTTTTAGGCCTTCTGGCTAAGGCAAAGTGTACTATTGATTTAATATCTGAGACATCCTTATCTTGGGGGCTGTATTCTGCCCTGACAGGTTAATTGACTTGATGCTCTAATGATCTATAATATTGTACAGCATGTATAGAACAGCTATGTTTTTGTCTGCTTGCGAAAATGTAATATAGCTGTGTGATAATGTTAATATGATCTTTCTGGTACAATGTAGCCAAGGTATAGGTTAACAGTGAAGCATTATGTAAGTCAAAGGCATAGCATGCTGATGTAGGTGCTCAACATACTAATCAAGTACAAGTTAGCTTGCCACATTCTGTAAATATTGGTTTTTGTGCTGGTGTTCTAGTCATTCCACTCACCTGCTATTTTGAGAAAACACCATACTGAACAGTCTATTGGCTGGGTTGTGCAAATCTATCATACTGTAGCTATTCAATGCATTGAGTGCATCTCTGATGCATAAAGCCATAGGACAGATGCTCTCAGTACAACTTAACTGTTCTTGCTCAGTCATCAGGAAGTTGGTTTTATACAGCCAGCTGTTATTACTATCCCCAGAACAGAGATGATCATATTCTTTAAAATTATATTCATCTTAGAATTGAGGCTACATTTTTGATTTAAATCTCTTTATGTTCACTTGACTGTATATGATTAAGGCTATGATTGTGGCACAGAGATCACAGTGTTCACAGTAATTGGGAGTTTAAATACAGTCCATGGCCCCCATAGGGGGTCTGGGCTCAGGTCCATACTCCAGGTGTTGTGACCTGGCCCGGTCTCTGTCTATGCAGAGAGGGGGATGCCCCAAATGTGATTGGCACTCTGACTACATGGGCCATTTCACAACACCTGGGACCTGCGAGGTGGAGCTGCCACTGCAGGTTGAGTGTGAGGCAGGCTTGCTGTCTGACTCCTACCCACCCCCACCTCCTGTCAAACCCCCGCTATCTCTCTTTCCCTGACTTATCATTTTTCCTTGCACCACTGCCATGAAATTTATTAACATGACAAAATCATAGCCCTATATCTGATACATATACACACTATGTGGACTTCATAGACCATGATATAGAGAACCCACCAAAGCACAAAGAAACATCTGAGCTGCATGTAGTTTAAAAGTGTCTGTGAATGAGTTATACAATTGTTCTCAATGCGTAGCAAAGCAGCATACTATTGTGCTGCTGAACATGATTCAGGAACAAAAATTAAAATGCATACAAATATTTACTTTACAGTCTGACTTGAAGTGTAACTATCACTGTATTTACCAGAGCAGGTTGGTTAGAGGTGATTGCTATTGTGTTGTACCTTGTCGAACCCTAGATGTCTGTAGAATTTACAGGTAATGCTCAGTAATGAATGTTTACGAGCACATTGTTGCTTTTGAAATAGGGCAGATTGCTAGCAATCTGTTTTGTCTTATGATCATTTCTTTGTCAAGTGAAGCTCAGAAAAGCTTTGTGGAGTATGGGTCTTTAGTATAGTGGTTCACCTGTGTAGATGAATACATAGTCTTTCTAGTTTTCTAATCTCCTAGGGAAACAAAGCTGTATTTATCTCAGCAGTGGTTGTAAAGTAATCTTAGTCCATTCTATGAATGAATTGCAATGCTTAACTAATAAAGGAGAATCATCTGAAAGTTTACTTTATATGCTTTATCTCCTACAGAATGATATCACTCCATTACATGTTGCATCGAAGAGAGGAAATGCTAATATGGTCAAACTCTTACTTGATCGAGGAGCTAAAATCGATGCCAAAACAAGGGTAAGATTAAATGTGAATGATCTGGATGGTATTATTTACAGGTTTATCCTTTTGGCATGTATGTTTGTAAATGAATGAAAACATTCACTTACTTGGCAAACTTTGGTGAGAGTACAGAATTATCTTTAGTTTTTATACAGTCATTGCAAGTGGACGCTAGTGTGTTACCTCTCATTCAAATAATATTCTAAACACCTTGTTTATGTTAAAGCTCAGAGCTAACTTCCATGCGGGCAAAGCAATGCCTGTCTTATCTCTGGTATCTCATGAAGGCTACTTCTAGGTGGATCATTTGGAGGCATGAATAATTACACCTACCAATGAGTGAACCCTGAAAGTGTCGTCTTCTATTCAGCTTATAGATGCACCCCAGAATTTGAGTGGTGGAGGAGCCCCATCTCCTGTAACTTTCCCAGCCCCCATAACTGCAACAGCATAGCTTCTCCGTGTGCTCTCAGAACTCTTGAGGGAGACTTGTCAGTTCTCTCCTGTTGCCTGCAAAAATCTTTGTTGGGGGTTATAGAAACCTTCTCCCCACACTTTACATAGAAATCTCCCCTCACCCCCATGGGGTGAAATGTGTTCGGTTAACATCCCTCAAGTATGGAATTTTTCTTTTATCCATTGAACATGTAAAGCACAGACACAGTATTGTCGATTTGTCTCACCTCTGCCCCGGAGGGGCTACCTCATAAAAAGAGAGGGTAGTTTGTCTTCATGTCCCATTCGGTGTTTAGCTGCTTTGCTGAAATTGCCAGCAAGGGTGCCAGATGTGGCAGTAGTTTTTGCGAGGTAGACACCTGTCCACCAAGGATATAGACTGATCTAGGAGATCAGAGCATTTAGGTATATACCACTGAACAGCTATCAGATGATAATCGTATTTAAAAACTGATTGAGGCAGGTGCTTGGGTAATTTATTTATTCAATTAGCAAGAAGTAATTTACAGAGTAAACAGAACTGATGCTGCTGCAATCTTGCCTGGCTGTTTTCTCTGCCTCACTCTCTGCAGTTGCTTGTTTGTGTTCATGAGAGAGGATCTCTGAGAGTGAACAGGAAGTGTGGCAACAGTGTGACCTACAAGATGTTTGAAAACTTGACTCTTCCTTGTCCACCATTCCTCTGATTCCTCACTGAAAAAATTCAAACCAGTACAATGATTTAACTTAAGAACATCTTTTATGTAGTTATTACAGTATCAACAGCTTTCAATTAGTTTTTTGTATGTTTTAACAGTCTTACAGATCTACTGCAAAGTGTGTTTAGGCACATTCATGTCTTTAGCTGACTGTTCATTCTCTGTCACATATTCAGAAACAGGATCAATTCATTAAGTTTTGTTCTTCTTGGATATCTGTTTATTTTCTTTCTCAGTTGCATTCTCAGTTACTGTTAGCAGATATTTGTTATTTCTTTGTAAAATGTTTCCACTTTCTCTGATCAGTGAATATGAATGAGGTGATATTTCTTTAATCAGTGTAGCTTGTTCTGGTTCATGTCCATCTCACCATATTCTACCAGAGTCTTAGTTGTTGGTTTTTTTTAACTGTGGTAAATGTTATGTGCTTCTGTTATAATTTTGTATCTGTTTTATCTTATCTCTTCGCCCAGGTCACAGGAATTATTTATCATCCTTTGGTTATATCTCATGCCTGATCATTGAATATGTGTGTACATCCGTTTTATAGAAGTTTTGCTGGTGATTTCTCACATGGCAGCTCTGCAGATGTGGGGTGCTAAATATGGATTTTTACTTGCAATGATTACTGTTTTGAGCAAGTTATTTTTATACAGTCTCCACATTCTGTTTATTTGTTAGCTTTTTGGTATATATGAGTCATATGTCATATGTTGAAATTCATGTTTTACCAATGTCCTACAATTCCCTTTTCTTGAGCTGTAGTCCATTGTCACAGTCCTTGGATTCATGACATGCAAACATAGATTTACTGTACCTGGTCGTAATTAGAAATATGATGTCCTCAAGGGTCACCACTGTATGATCAGATGGTCACATTTTCCCAGGGCAAACAAATTCCTTTGGACTTTAGCCCATAGAACTGCGGATTGTTCATTTGGTATTGTAAGTTCTTTCCATTGTGCATCTCAGTACCTCAGACAAATTCTACAGTTACTCACTGTTCAACTATGGCCAAAATACTACTTCTCCAGCACTTCTTTTTTGCTTCATCACAGCAAAGTGCCCATCATGTATTCTTTCCAATATTTCTTCTCATCACTATGGAAATTATTATTTTTTAAACTTCATGTACAGTTCAAATAGCTGTTTAAACCTTTTCCAGGTTTCATCAGTTATCCCCATAACTTTTAAGATGGTGAGAGATTAACACTTTGAGGTCACACAGGCTCGTCAGCAGCCACTTTAATCTGACCCTTCTTCCTTGTTGTAGCTACCGTCATTTTCATAAAACATTTGAAACCTGGTGGTTGTTTTCCTGGATTCGCCTGTGCTCCATGCTTTTCTCTTCCAGTACCATGTTGTATTTCAGCAATAACTGACAGATTTTTAGGGTCATTTATTTAGTTAACTAACAACCAGGGATGTGATAGTAATTCCCTCTGCCCCTTTCCTTTTTCCTGTTCCTGACCACTCCTGAGTCTCAGGGTATGTCTTCACTGCACAGCTAACCTGGGCTCTTACCTGGGTTTTGGCCCTAACCCCTGTATTATCACACAGAAAAACCCCTGAGTTGGGTTTAGAAGCAGGGGTTGGGCTATATTATCCAGCTGAGATTAGGGGACGGGTATAGCGCATGCTGGAGCCCATCTACTTTGCAGCGAGGATGCAGGCAAAAATTACTTGAATGCTAATAGTCCTCCAGTGCCTTTCCACAATTCCCCCCAAAGGACCCAGTGAATGGGGAAAGAATCCAAAAACACCTCAGCACAAAGAACTTAGGGACATGCCCCAGACGCACAGCAATGCAGAAACAGTGAGGACATAGTAACGTAGGTAAGGCTTTGCTATGGGAACAATCACACCCAGGCTAGGCTTACCCAGGTGCCAGTCACCAGCTTAACTGTGCGGTAAAGACACACCATCAAAGAGCTACCAAACTGGGTGAAGTTTGGGGACATTTTTCATTTTTGGCTTAACCAGTGCAATTTGCCCATTCCCCAGTACACCCTCAATACTCTTAAAAAGAAAGGAATTAGTAGGATTGGCTTAGCTTATCCTGATCATGCCAGGCTGCTTGAAACACTCCTCATTTCACCGGCAGCCCAATTTCTAGCAATTAGTAATTGAGTGAGCGTTTTGCATCTGGAGATGCTGACTCATCTAGACAAGAACTAACATCTTGTGGTCTGAACAATACATGGCTCTGCAGAGGGGAGCAGTAGACTGAAGATAATTTATGAAATAATTTATTTATGAAAATAATATTTAAATATTTGACAAAAATGGGAGAGATCAGAGAGGCAAAGAATAGAGGTAGATTGGGAAAATATAAAAAGAGAAGAGGCGATAAGAGGAATATATAGCGGGTGGAAGGAAAAACCAGTTCAGAAGCAAAATGCCTGCCTAGTTCCCAGGCTGAATAACATCTAATTTTATGGATATAATGCTCTCCCTACTACCCCCTACTACATTGCAAGACAATGTATCTCTGTCATCTTTACAGTTACTTTACTTTTTCCCAGGAGCTACCCTTTGGTAATGTCCTATATTCAGTACAGCCATATAAGTATGTTGGGCAACAAAGACTTCAGTCGTCGTCTTCTTTTGTATAACAATATGCCCAGTATTGGAGGTTGTGTGTTTGAATGGAAAAGGATGGTCAAGACTGTATCAGGTGATTCCTGGCATCACCCATTTATGCAAATGTTTCATGAAGGAGAGAGAATGTAGAATACAGTCACAATTGCATATTATTCATTTAAAAAAAATTCCTTCTCTCTGGCAGAAATGTTTAAGTAATTGAGGAGGTTTGTGGGTGAAGAGGAGTGAGGCTACTAGAGAGAGTATCAGACCATAAGAAACCCTACAAAGAAAAATACCAGAAATTTCATAAACACAAGTTACAGTTCTCCAGGAACACTGATAGTTGAGCAGGATTCAGTGCACTTTTTTACTCTGACTCAGTTAAATTTGGCCTTTGCCGTAGTTACCACTGCATCCTATTGTAGAAATGCTTCTTATGAAATACAAAATACCATTTAAAAGGCAAATAACAAGGTTTTTGTTTGTTAAACATATACATAAATATTCGGAAATCGGGTACAAATTCCAGGTCCTTGTTTCCCCTTCAACAGTTTTGTAAGTCAGCTTTGTAGCAGCAGAAGTTAGTGTATATTATTGGCCATATCCTGGTCCCACTGACATCAGTGGGACCAGGCTTTGCTCCTTCGTGTTATGTCGGTCAGATTTAGCAATTTGGATGTCATTTTGGGAGCTGTGCATATAATCCACTGCATATGGCACAGCAAGTGTATATTCCATAGTATCTGCTTTCATGTTTCACAAAACACACTTGTTTTCTAGAGATGTGTGAACAGGTTTAGGTAAAATAAGAACCTTCAGCCACAACGTATGAAGAATTTGAACTAAATCTTTCTTGAGGTTTGAATAAGTTCAGATAACATTGTCCATTCATTATTCATTTCCATGAGTGTTTCATTTGCTGCTATTAGATGGTACTAGAAGCCGCTGTGCTAAAATACTGTAAGAAAGGGCTAAATCCAGATCCCACTGAAGTAATTTTAATTGACTTCAGTGAAACCAGGATTTGGTCATCCTGATCAGAAGTAGGAATTAATGGAACTCCATCAAAACTGCTCCACTATTGAAAACTCAAGAGGGTCACATAATATTTAAGCATGCCGACTTTTGGGTCATTATCCAAAATGAACCTCTGAATGTTTTGAGGTTTTCTCATCATTACCATTATTTCCCTAGTTTGGTTGCTCCAGTTATAATCCTTTTGTTTGTGTTAAATGGTTGCTTTTACTCCCCCCACCTCTTTTGCATAACATGCAGCAGCAGGTTTCTGATTTCTGTGCTGAATTCTCAAGCATCTTTGTCAGTAAATAAGAATTATTGTCATGCTAAGCCCTACCTAGGCACTGCTATGTGAATGCCTATCAAGGGCAACTTTTACAACGTAGTTTGTAAATAACATTCTGAATGAAGATTAGTTAATACCTCATGTAACTCATTTATTGAACATTGCCCTAATGATTTCTCCCCCATCTGTCTTCCAGAATAGATTTTAACAAATAAAGCATACTTAGTGAGGTTGATTAAATTAGCTTGACTTACTTTGGCTGTCTGATACTGCATGTGTCAAACTGAATTTGTGTATGTAGCACACAGCAAACACATTTTACCCTGGATTAGCAAAGAAGTACTTGTAATCTTTATTCAATGATTAGCAGTTAAATCAAAGGCCAGCACTCATATCTACATGAAAACATACTGTACATGCCATTTTAAGATCTATCTGATGATATGTAATCTGCTGCATAGAACCTGCATAAGAAATAACAGTGTACAGTAACAACATGAATAACGTGTTTGTTATACCATATGTATTTTGAATATATGAGAGGAGCAAATCTTATCACTCTCCCTTCCTTTGCAGCATTGAAGGTGTGGTTTGCAGTAGAGCGCAGTTGTTTGCAATGGGATAAAGAATACAGGATGGTTGGAACAGGCCTAGGGGGCAGTGGATATGCTGCTACATGAATCCACATGCTTAGAGGGGAGTTAGGTAGCCAAGAGGGTTAATACAGCCCTGAAGCTGCAGTGGCTACTACATAGCCGATCCTTTGTGGGGAGGAGTCCTTCTACCCCAATTCCAGTGGAATTCACCTGTGCACAGCGCATGTACTAAGGTTGTAGGCAGGTTCTAAGATTCATCTCAAAGTGTTTTAAACATGCGCAGAATAATTGTACAATGCGTACAATACATAATGTTTCAGCTATATAACGTTGAGTGCTAACTGATGGCTGGAACTGAAAAACAAACAAGTAGGCCCAGTCCTTGCATCTGGTCACACTGTGTTTGGTGCAGGACCCGAGTAGGGGTAAAAGTGTCTGTAAGACACCATGATGCCCCCGGTCATGAGATTAATCGGAGGCTGGTCTGGTCCCCAGTGCAGCTTTCAGGTCTGCTCTAAGATATACCCAGCTGCAGCCCTCAAAGGTTTGTTTTGTAGCCAAGGAGTGTTGGAGTACAGGAGGGTTCTGGCTGTGTCAAGAGGAATTGGAATAAGCAGCTCTGTGCCACTAGAAGATTCTGCTATGCAAGGGGGCTCCTCAGCTGGTCAGTTAGGCTAGCTAAGTCTGCTTTATCGTGTTGTTAGATGCTGGAGAACCTGCAGTTGCAGGGGCACCCCATTTTGGGACGGGGAGAGAGGCACCAGGGAAGCAGAGAAGAACTAGCTCTGTTCTTCAGTCTTCCTCCATATTAGATGAGAGTTGAGCATCCCTGGAGCTGAGACTGGATGCTGGATGCTGGAAGCATGTCTGGGGGGCAGTGGGATTAACAGTAGTGTAATTGAGATCAGAGTCTGGCCCAGTGATAGAGGTTAAAAATGATCTGTGAAGCTCCAGTGCAGTGGTTATAAATCTTACTTAATGTTATTTTCTGCAGACAGTTTATTTTTATTATAGATAGATAGATGGATAGATAGAGAAAAATAATTTTAAGAGGCTAAAGAAAGAGAAGCAGCCGCTGCGATGGTGTGTGCTCCTGTTGTTGAAATCCTGTATCTCAGTGCAATTCTTCCTACTCTCCTACTGGCATTGTAGGAGTTCCTCTCCAGGTTCTCTAGAGGGGTAGATAATACAGATGATATGATTTATCATGTCAGTGCATACTTAGACAGTCCTTAATCTGCATATTATTGTCATTATCATTTGTAATGTTTTTTCTGAGCCATTGCAGACTATCATATCAACAGGAGTTTGCATCCTAATACATGTGATATATTTATGCTTCACATATGATATTGAGCATGCACAATAAATAAGAAAACTAGAATCCTTGTGACATATGCAATACAGCCTTGCTGAGTGTACAACAGACACTTTTTATCACAATATCTCACTTTATCATAAACCCTTAATCTAAACTCCATACATATTAGAAACAGCAGCCTGCACATTTTGTGTTTTTATTCACTTATTCTCTAACGTAGCACTTAAAAAAAAAAACGTTCACTCCCAGTCCTTGATGTCTTTTCAGTACAAAACATTTTTGTAGCCAAATTCTCTCTCTGACAAATGGAGTTTCAGTGTACAGTGGGAATTCTGACAAACTCTTCACAATATTTGCATTACTGCAGCAAGCAGTGTTATAGACCCACTGCCTCAAACATGTATCTAAATTCCATCCTAATACAATTTTGTGCTAATGCATGCAATATGGACCAAATCAAGCCCTGGCTGATTCAGCCAGGCTGCCTGCTGCCTTCTTTTCCACAGGAATCCTCTTGGCAAGGGACAGGATTCCACAGCTTACTTGGCTGCTTTTCTGGGGCCCAATTCAATTTTCATTAAAATCAGTGGAATGAAAATTGTATGCACACCGTTATCTGGGGCCCGTATTTTCTGCTGAACCAGCCTGGGGTCTTGACATGTCCCTAGTTCTCAGAACTTGTTCTTCTGGAGACATAATTCATTATCAGGTGGGCCTCCTAGTGCGCACTGCGTGCTGTAGATGGATCCTACCTGGCCTCATCCATCAGAGGGAGAAAAAGCTCTCTATATTCTTAACTCCTGTGCCTCCTCATCATATGGGATGTTAGCCCTTTCTGGTACACCACAATTTAGGGATGATAGGGAAATCCAGTAGTTATGAAAATTGAGACTGATGGGACAGCTACTGTTTACTACTTGAAAGTATTTCTCAAATGCTGCAATTCTGTAATTGCTGTAGAGTCCACTGTTGTTAAATGCACTTTCTACATTTCATATTGTGAGGCAGTGCCTTTGTTATCTGCCATTTAATTTCCAGAATTACAAAGTAATCGTGCATAGGTTTTGTTAATATTAGCCCTTCAGATGTGTTTTTCCATTGTGAGTATATATTCACATGTAGTAGATAACTCCTTATTGTCAATAAAATGTATTTCATATAATTTAAAAAAAATAATGATAGAATTCTCTAAAGCCCACTGGATAGTGTATTTCTATCTTCTAGGGATGATCATTATCATGTAGTAAAGTTAGGGTGTATGGAGGAATCAGGCCGTGGCTCCAGGAATAAATGTATGCAATATACACATTTCCAGAATAGGAACTAACTTACAGCAACTTAACTTCCTTAAAATATCAACAACATTGCTACTCAGCTTCCATTTCCCTTCCATATTTCTGCCTGATTGACTATGTATACCGCACATACCCCGGATTCCCTCCCTTATACCATTGTGGTTGTATTTGAATGAGTTTTCCAGCTGGTGATGTGTCCTAGAATGCAACAGTGCTCTAGTGGAGTAAGAATCTGGAAGATGTTCCCAACCCCATGAAATAAAAAATGTCTCATTGGTACATTTTGTGCTTAAACTGCTTCGGTGTCCTTTTAAATAGCCTGGCTTGAAATGCCTAGAGAATATGGTGATTGGCACTATATACATACCTAAGACAGCTAGATAAAGTGACAACTAAATTCCATGTTCCTTGGTTCTTGTTTACAGCTATTTAGCTAGCAGGTGTTGGTGAATTTCATTTCCCTTTCACTGTATGTTTTAGGGTGGATGCTACTTTTGTACCATTGGTTACTTGCCTGATTACTTTATACATTATGTTCTATTCCAGTGAAACTGCTGGTATGGTAGGGGTGGTCAATTTCATTTCCCCTTTCACTGTACATTTTAGGGTGGATGCTACTTTTGTACTGTTGGTTACTTTACACATGATGTTCTTGCCCAGTGAAACTGCTGGTATGGTAGGGGTGTGATACTTCTGAGCAACATTTTGGTAAAGCTACATTATAAACATTTGCTAGCAGATGATAAAGTTACAGTTTATGGCTATTTAATATCTCTTTCCTATAACCGTGGTTATACATCACAATGCAATACAACTTTATTTTGTATAGCATCTTCCATACAAACTGTGTCCCCAACTGCTTTAGAGAATTAAATAACACAAGAAAGCAGATAGTGTATGGTATAAATTACAGAAATCATGGTAAGCTAAGGATATCTTGGGACAAATCCTGTTGCCTTTACACATGCAAATAGTCCTTTGAATCCTCCTCCAGGCTGTCAGTGACAAATTCTCATTGACTTCATCAGGAACAAAATCAGCTCCATCCATCAACTTAAATGGAAGCACTTGCACAAATAAGGCAAGCAGAGGTTGGAGTAGTATTGTGGAAAAATTAAAGTATTCAAATTTGTCGCCAAATACAAAGGGCCCAGACAGTTAGGGATTGTAAGGCTCTCTGAATTTAAGATTAAGTTAGATAAGTTTATGGAGGGAATGGTTTAATGGTAAAACATAGTTGTCAAGGAAAACCAAGCAATGGTAGGTAAATAGCAAAATGGCTAAAAGGGGTCAGGATGGAGACTCTTGCCTATATGCTCGGGGTCTTACTGATCGCCATATTTGGGGTCGGGAAGGAATTTTCCTCCAGGGCAGATTGGCTGAGCCTCTGGAGGTTTTTCGCCTTCCTCCGCAGCATGGGGCAGGGATCTCTAGCAGGAGGGTCTCTGCCGATTGAGGTCACTAATAACAGGATTGGGGACTTCAGCAGCAGAGTCCAGGGAAGGGGCGGGGACGGTTTTATGGCCTGCAGCGTGCAGGGGGTCAGACCAGATGATCATAATGGTCCCTTCTGACCTTAAAGTCTATGAGTCTATGAGTCTATGAATTACAGCTAACTCCTGGGCTGCCACTTACTCTGAGCAGATCATAAATTGATGATTTAGCTTAGAGAAATAAATTAAGAAATGTCAAGGAAGAAATTAAATGATTACATGTGAGAAAAAGTTTCAAGCAATAACTACTTATCTTAATGGTTCTAAGATGTGTGAATAGCACAGCACCTTTACATTTGTGTGTTAAATTCTTTGAGGTAATAATCAGTTTTATGAAACTGTTGTAACATATTTTTAGTCAATACAATCTATATGCATTTTGGGATGGTATTTATTAGACGGTGAAAAAAGACTCCTTCATTTATTGTACAGTATATAAAATGATAATACTTATTTTTCTGACTTTTTTGATAATTTAATTATATCTTTGTTATAGGAAAAGCTCCACTGAAGTATTTAGTGCATATGCAGTATACATGCTATGCTGCTCCATCTCCTGTTGATTTGTTTTGGTTATATCAAATAAGAAGGTTTGATATGACTGAAAATGCTTTATTTTTCTTTTCTATTTTTCTGGAAGCCATGACATTATTATTTGTAACAGGCGTAATATCATGTGGCACTGAAAAAGTCAGTGCTGACTTTACTCTGAATTGCTTAAGGCAAATACAGTATGTTCCATCCTAGTATTCAGTGCACAAGACAGATTATTTAAACATTGTAAGCAGGGTACAGGTCAAGGAATAATCAAATCAATTTGTAAAAACCCTGTAAATCTCAGAAGATGTCATCATCTTATTTAAGGAAGGTATTTTTAAATGAAAACAACTAGTGCTGGGCAAATGAGTGTGTGATAGAATTAAAAAAACTGCCCCAAAAAAGGGAATAAGTTTAGACTGACTTGCTCAACCAGTCATATAACCTCAAGGCTCCTATCTACGCTATAAAAGATAGATGATAGTTTAAACCCAATTTTACAACATTTTGCTCAGGGAGTGTGGACCAGTCAAAAGCAAATTTAAGCCATTTTATAATACCATTTTCAAGTCTAAATAATGCGTTTTTCAAAATGGGAATCACACACATTTACCTGGTCCACACTGACCAAATCATGGACCTGATTTTCTAAAATGTGTACATGTCAAAAATCCATGTGCATGGAATGCCTAACTTGTACATGAAATTACCACATTTGGACACACGTCTTAGGAAGTGGAAGGCTGTTTGTGTATGCCGTCATGGTAAATGCATGCACAAATTAGGTGTGAAATTGTATGTGCAGTTTTAGAAAATCACACACAAAGGGTCTTTAGTTTAAACCCATCATGTGCTGAGCCTATTTTTAAAAATAAGTTCAGCGAACACAGATTTATGTAGTATAGCTGAGGTCTGAATTACAAATTGACCATACAGTTCTGCTGTCATCCTAGATATATACATGCAAGAGCTGGATACATAATGAAAACATAAAGAATATTCTGTTTGAAAATATCATGTCATTTGGGGAATAAATTATTCAAGGAATGTTATTTGATCTGTTGTATTAATTATTCATTACGTTCATATTGTTAACAACACTCAAAAACTCAATGCAATAATGCATACTTAAAATATGAACAATATCTGAAAGTAACGGTTTATAATTCTTGTGTTCAATAGGACGGGTTGACACCTCTCCACTGTGGAGCAAGAAGTGGGCATGAACAGGTTGTGAAAATGCTGCTTGATCGTGGGGCCCCCATTCTATCCAAAACCAAGGTAAATGGTATTGTGCACCCGTTGGCTAGAATAATCTTTGAAGATTCTCTGGATGTAATTATGTATATCTTAGATAGATTACGTTTCTTGTGATAATTGTCCAGCTTCATAACTACTATTTAAAGTAACTGTGTTGGAGACCCTCAAAACTGAGTGTAGTTTGTAGTGTGCTTATGTGCATGTATCAAACAGTATGTGTTGTTCATGGACATTTAATTGAGATATTTTTGCATACAGGAAAAAGATTCCTTCTCAGCAAAAAGAGCAATATGATATATACTGGTCCTCAGAATTCAGATGACTAGAAAACATTTGCTTCCATGGGACTGTTCTGTACTGCACACATACAGACTATGTCTTTAACTTGTTTCAAAGGTACCACAGGGATAAAAGATAAAAATGTAGTAATGTCTCTTTGCAGAGGCTGCTGTAATTTGCAGAGCTCTTGGTTCATTACCGAGTTCTTCCATTTCCTATCTCTACACTTTGTCAGAGCATAGCAAATACATTGCTATCATTCCATAAGGCTGTGCGTGGAAATTTCAAATCATCTTCATTGGAGTGGGCAGCCTACTTCAAATGCAGGGGTTCCCATTAAAAAGTTAGCATTTGCCAACCCTTGCTATACAGTGGCAACTCAAGCACCAGAGTTCTCTCTGATTTTAAGTCAAAGCATAGTAACTGATTTTTTAATGACACCACTGTACGTCTCCTCCTCCCCTCCTCCTTTGGGTGGGGGGAGGAGAGGGGAGGGGAGAGAGAGAGAGAGAGACCTTTGTTTCCTCCTTTTAGAGTAGATATACTTGGGTGGAGAAACCTGTCATGAAAAATCCTGATGTACTAGTGCAGCTTGTTGGAGCCCCTCTCACAGGATCCCTTATACACAAACCTTTCTCCCTACATGCCATGCCCCAGCGCATTTACTGCTTCTGTCTTCTCCTAACCTGTCTTATTCTCTCTCCCTCCTCTTTTACTTGCCTCTAGAAGTTTTGGGGTTTGGGGTTTCCTTGATTTTTATTTTTAATAATTTAAGTTTTTCTTGTTGACCTGTTTTGCTTCCGCTGGGATATATCTGGCACATGGCCTGGGCTAGGGTGCCACCTTCTGTCTGCTCCCCGAGACAATTGCACATGTGCTATCATGGCTAATCTGATGTGAGCAGAGGAGAGGTCCTGCACATCCTCTAGATGTGGAATTTTTATTGACTCCCAAAGCCCTAGGCTTCCAGCCCTGTATATAGGAGTCCCTCCCATTGCTAGTTACAGTAGGGTCTGCTGCATGAGTCGGTAGGAACACAGCCAGCTTCAAGGAGCCCTCTGCAGCTTTACCTGGGGAAAGGCCGGGCAGCTTTCCTGATGCACACTTTTCTCCTCTACCGAGTGCCTCTTCTCCTCAGGATTAGTTTGACCCACCTTTCAGGGGCTCTTCCCAATCACTAGTGGCTCTTTGATTTGTTTAATGTAAACAACTTTTATACCCCCATTGCTTTGTTTTTCCATCATAATAATACAATGACTCTTCTGAGGAATTTTATCACTTTTTTGTGGTGTAAATTGCCAGTTCTTGTCATTATCCTGAAATTGAACTAGCTTTTGGAATACTAGTTCAGTAGTTCTTTAATCTTTTCCTTTTTCCAGGGTGTCCTTCAAACTTGAAGTAGTGGTTTCAAAAGATGAGAACCACAAACCTTCCCTAAACCTCATTATCTTGTATCAGATAGAACATATCAGAAAAATCAGAGGCTGTGTTGCTGGATTTAAAGTAATATAGCTGCATGCTGCAGACACTGGCCTACAAAGTGATTAAATAACTGTATTCAGCAATGTGGCACCTAACACTACAATACTAGGCAAGCCCTAGACTAACTAAACTACATATTAAAAAACAAGTAGCTGAAAGCCCATTCTGTCACACATGTGTAATTCATAAAGTCGTGTGTAAACAAGCCAAAAACAGCTGAGAACTTTAAAACTGAACAGTAATAGGCCATGAATCACAGTCATGATTGAATCTGATGATATTCTAAATAAAAAGAGCTCTCAACCGTGCTTGTAGTTGTTTTCATCACCTCACACTGACTCAACAGACATTCTTGACTTCAGAGTGATATTTGGGGGTTTTGTGTGTGGTGGTAATGTTGTTATTGTGTGAGTGGTTGTGTTGATTTGTGTGTAGGGGGAGTTGTATTGAGAGTTTTGTGTTAATTTGCGTGGGTGGTGAATGACGAGGGTATGCTGGCATGAGGGGCAGTGTGTATTTGGGGTTATTGTGTATGCTGGTTGTGTTATGTGGGAGGTTTGGTTGATTTGTGTCAGGGGGGTTGTGCTGGGAGATTTGTGTTGATTTGTGTGGGTGGCCATTGGGCGCATGTATGTGCTAGTTGGCCCAAGTAATTGACCTTATGTGCAGTCTCCCTTATACAAATAATTCAATTGTGACATGGAAATTAGCTGTAGAATAAGGGTGGTGATTTGTTGAGTTACCTCTGATATCACAATAGTCTAGGACTCTTGGTATGGCATAGATACATGCCTTACTGTAGCTGTATACCACACGTGTAATTTGTAAAGTCAAAATGGCTGAGGACTTAAAAATTAGAAAGTAACAGACTGTGAAACCATATGATGATTCAATCTGGTGATATTCTTGACAAGAAGAGCTCTCAACCATGCTTGTAGCTGTTTCCATCACTTCACACCAACTCTACAGGCATGCAGTGACAATCCTGAAATCTTATTCTATAGAGGCACATAAGAAAAAGTGAAGAAAAAAAAAAAAGTTCTGCTGCTTGGGCTTTCTCTCTGATATGTCAATTTTGACAGAACTTGTGACGTAAGCTGAGAGGCAGAATACCACTGAATGACATTCAGTTGGCACTGAACTACAGTATTGTCCTCTGGAAAAAATACTTGGCTGAGTTCTCTTCTAATCAAGTAAGAACTTCCTCGAAACAGGACACATCCTTTGGAAAGATTTTTAACTTTTACAGCTTTCAGATGGCTCATAGAATTCTTTCAGAAGAACAAAAAAGCCTTAAGGCCGATCCATGGAAAAAGTTCTTATTATTTCCTAGTAAAGATTGTTGAGTACACTGTAGGCCCTTTTCACATTATTACATCCTTAGTTTTATTCATATGGGAGGCACAATGGCCTAATGGACAGGACATGGGACTAGAAGTCAAGAGACCTCAAATCAAGTCCTGAGTTTGCTGATGACTTGGTGTGTGAGACAGTGGGCAGGTGACTTCGTCTCTGTATGCCTGTTTCCATGTTTTTTTTAAAAAATGAACTTAATGAAACTCCCCCTACCCTTTGTAAAGCAATTTGACAGCTACAGATGAAGGATGAGCTATGTAAGAGCTACATGTCATTATTTTTACTATTCTAAAAGCCATTTGTCTTTGCCACTCAGCGGTTTGCTATAATATTTTGATCTCTCTGGTCTTTTGCTACTTCTCAAATATCATATGACCATCAACCGCTTGGTTTCTATTTCCCCTCCCCGATTTCTACTGAACTCCTTGCCTTGTATGTTCTCCTTGGCAGTAGGACCCCAAAGTGCTCTTTACAAACATCAGTGAATTATGTCTTACAATGTGGCTGTGGTAGAGAAGCATTTACAAGTGGAGAGATATGGGCACAGAAATGTTAAATGGCTGGCCTGGGATCACATAGCATATCTATACAGCAATAGAACCAGGAATAAAACATGTTCCCAGTTGTGTGCTTTAACTACAAGATCATCGTTCATCATCCCTCTAGTTGTCTACTGCGGAGATTCTTTATTATCCAGTCCCAACCCTGGTCTGTGCTGTTCCTTCTGGCTATCTGCTGCATTTCTCTGATTCTCAAAGCTTTTCTCCAGATTCCTGCCAACTCTTCCACTTAGATGTGTTTCTTGGCCATCTCTGCTCCTATTTTATAATCCACCCTACTCTCCCTCAGTCTCTGCACCTCATATCTATGTTCACTGTATTCTTTCATCTTCTGCTGACCCCTTCCCACATCATTCTGTGTTGTCATGGCCACAGCACTCCCTCCTCTGTAGCTGCCTCTGAGACTTGGAATTCCTTCTGTGTATTCCAAGTCATCCCATCCTATTAAGTTATACAAGGGCAATTTATTCACTCTTCTTGTTAAGATAATAAACTACACTTTTCTCACTTGAAGAAGCTCCTCATTTCACTATTTAACAGAACTGTGTTGAACCCTCTTAGTGACTCTTACTGTAAACAAATAGCTTAGGGGAATTCTTTACACCAGCTGTTCTCAGCTGTGGCCCAGAAAGCTTAATCACGTTGCACTAACTCTACATTAAATATTTTCCAAATACCAATTTTCCATGTAAACAATTTCTGCTGATGTGTGGCATGATACCGGGAGAGGTGCCCACAAAATAGTCTTACTTTTAAGATTTGGTCCAGTCTGAGAACCCCTGCTTTTATAAATTAAATATAGTTTAAAATGATGTCACTCAGCTAGCCTGTTTGCTTTCACCTTCTTCTACGTTGCTTTTAAAAACATGTTTACTTTGCATTTCCTCCTTGATTTATAACTTTTGTCATTCCTATTATTATACGATCATGTTTTTAAAAAAGGGGAAAAAAGCAGTCCTCCGCTTCAGAAAGTCTGTGAACAGCCACTGAGTAGTTACATTGGTGCTTTGCTTATGCTAACCATGGTCACATGAGGGCACCACATCTGTAAAAAAGAGTTTTGATATCTTCATGTTAGTAAGCATGGTGTATTTTAGATCTAAAAATCATATTTCAACCATTTGTATTAGATTATCACCCAACATTACTTTTTATTTTAGTAGCAACTGAACTGGAATCAGTTTTTGTAAAAATATAATTGAATACTGATTAAAACTTTACCAAAGATTTTTCACTTTTGATTGATAAATTTAAATCACTAAATAAATCAAAGTGAAGCAGGTAATTTTAGGTACATTATCTGCTTAAGGCGCCGTTATGCATTCATCCAAACAACATCTATTTTGTTCCTGTCTATTTGTTCTTGTTTTAATCCTAACACCAGGAAATGGAATCAGTAATTCAGAATTCTATCTGAGTTATTTCTTTGTGTGGTTTGTGCATACAATTTATTTTGTGTATGTATATGTAAAAGTACATTGTTGCTTGAGTTTTGTGAGCAGTATAAAACACATTTTCATCACAACTATTGTTTATAAAGATGAATGTCCAACAGATTTCTCCTTAGAAAACTTGGCTTTTCAATGCTTTTCATTGGGCCAAATCCTGAGTTTTTACTTAGGGCAGGTCTACACTAGAAACTTTTGCAGTTTTACTAATGACCATTCAGGATGGTGGTTTAAGACATTTCTATATTGTTAAAAGCCAAGTGTAGGTACATTTATATATTGCCATAAAAGTGCTTTGACCAATATAATTTATTTCACTGAGGGAACCTGTATAAGCTGCATCTACTCTAAGAGGGGTTGCTGATAGATGTTTGCTGGTATAGCTATGTCGGCAAACGTTTTCTAGTGTACACCTGACTTTACTCTTTACTCAGGCAAACTCAAAGTTCCATGGGAATTTTACCTGAGTAAAGACCTCAGAAGTTGACCCAGTGCACTTAGTTTCTATATAATGCAGTGTGGGATTTCTCATAACAAAGGAGCTTGTAAAGCTCTGTTGCAAAGAAACTTTTCAGTGACAAGCATGCAATTCTATATGTCTGTCCCTTTCAATTTGTTTCTTTTTATTTACAGAATGGTTTGTCTCCATTGCACATGGCAACACAAGGAGATCATTTAAACTGTGTTCAGCTTCTGATTCAGCACAACGTGCCTGTTGATGACGTCACTAATGACTATCTGACTGCACTGCATGTTGCCGCCCACTGTGGCCACTTCAAAGTTGCCAAGGTTCTCTTGGATGAGAAAGCTAATCCTAATGCCAAAGCACTGGTGAGTACGCAGTGGGTTACTAGTCACAGCTAAACGGTTTTCTAAAGTTGCAGTGTCTAATATTTGAAAGTTATTTTCTGTTGGTTGAAAGTTTACAGGGTCTGACATTCAGTGAGGCTAATGCTGTATTTGAGGAGTTCAAGAGAAGTTACTGTAGCTCCAATTTGATATTAACTTTTTTTCTTGTGCAGTCTGTGTAACTGTTGCTTATGGATAGTTAATAGTGATTTATGTAATTTTTAGTGTAACCAGAGCCCCTTTGCATTTTGATATTTATTGTGATTCTCTAATTCTGAGTAGAATGAGTGACTGCAATCTTAACTGCTGCAGTTGTCAGCCTGGGAGAAATTCTGATTTTCTAAACATTTGCAAAGAGGAAATGAATAAGTGACATTTAAAATAAAGAGGATATTTGAGTTCACAAAGTTCTGAAATTTGCAAAACAAGAATAAGTAATGTAACAAATATCCAGTATTCTTACTGAGTTGCATCTTTGTACTCACTTCTCTACATTAAAAACAAAACAAACTGCCTTTTCATACAAATAAACTGTTTCCGAATGTGTGTATATATTGTTTTAAGGTATTCTCATGGCTCACTTTGTAAAGAAATATGTCTGTATAAATATACCTTTAATAATCATCCTAAACAAATTTAAATTCTTACAGTAATTGTACTGTACTTTGGTGTTGTACTGGGCTCAGGTCAATGCTGTTAGGCAGTTGATTTCATAAGTACTACATGAGTTCTGTACGGAACTACAAACCTCTACACAATCAGGGTTGGTTTGATTCTTTTTTTTACAATTGACCTGATTTACCAGGTTCATTGCTCTCTCAGCCACTCTCTTCCATACAACCCCCTCATCGTATCTTCATTGCTTTGGGGGAAGGCCATTGTACTATGTCTGTCCCTTTGGTGAGTGCAGAATTCTGCTTGGCTTCTAGTCCTGTAATATTTATTTTGGCTGCATTCTGAAATTACTGAAGTCTCATTAAATATGTCAGCATATCTAGGGCTGCATATGATTGTGCACACACAATTGCTGGCAAAAATTTAGAGGCCAACTCATTCATGCATAGGGTCAGTTTCTCTATTCCGGCTAAGGCACAAGAATTGGGGAGGGAGTAAAAATGATTTTCAATTGTACCTACTGTATTCTGCGTCTCAGAGCAACCTCAGAGCTGTTCTAAGTTGTCTTGTCTTATAGCAGGTTCCTAAGGACCATCATACTAATAAAAAATAACCAGAATGCAATGCACTCTGATCAAGTTGCTTCTTCTGCTGATACTTCCATGATGTGCCTTCTTTGCTGAGGACCTCAAAAGACAGGGGGCAACACAGAGCTGTTTTGGTAGTTCTCTGCCACCCAAAGAGCCCCCTTACATCCAGATATTCCTGGTGACCAGTTTTGTCACAATTATGCTTCATTTGGCCCATTTTCCAGTTCTTTAGTACTAGTTTCTCCGGGTCATTATCCTATATTAATGGGCCCAGATAAATGGAGGCTCTGTTTATACTTAAGTGGAACATACACTTGCACTGATTGAATGCTATGAAGGCATGTGTTGTATCTAGTGTTATTGTAGCCATGTTGGACCCAGGGTATTAGAGAGACAAGTTGCATGAGGTAATATCTTTTATTGGACCAACTTCTGTTGATGAGAGAGACAGGAGCTCTGTGTAGCTTGTAAGCTTGTCTCTCCCACCAACAGAAGTTGGTCCAATAAAAGATATGACCTCACTCATCTTGTGTGTCTATGAAAGCATATGGCATTCTATACTACTGTAGCTAATTTAGTTAATTTTCATCAGATTTGAGGCCCAATTCGGTAAGCTGTTTTTAAAACTTCTCTGTGGAAGCTCTTTTATATGTATGTATTGAAGATACTATTGTAAGCAGCACATTACCAGTCTTGGATATTCTGGATAGCTTGTTTTCTTGTTTCACTTGGTTTCTTTTCTGTTTTACCATTTAATCACAAATAAGGTGGCAGTTTTAAATGTACACTATACAGGTTGTAGAAATATTTTTCTTTAGAATATATTGTATTAGTAATATATTTCATGTGAGAAAATGATCTTATTAAAATTAAGGTAATTGGCACAAAAATAGTGAAAGAAAAAATAGTGACAAAAATAATTCAGTAAAACAAACGTTAGTAATGGCGTAGGTGGTATATGAAAGTATTTCCTTTCTCATTAACAGAATGGTTTCACACCTCTTCACATTGCCTGCAAGAAGAACAGAATTAAGGTTATGGAACTTCTCCTGAAACATGGTGCATCTATCCAAGCTGTAACTGAGGTAAGAAGCATTGTTTGCATGTATGGCTTGGTTTCTAGTGCCAATGCAACACTCTTCAATTAGATGATACATGTGCATTGCTTAACAAATATACACTATTAAAAGTAAAAAAATGATTTTCAACTAGATAGGAACAGATTAACAAATGCAAATAGAAATATACTCAGTTACACCATCGGATCAGAACACCTACATAATGAATTTATTTTAAAATACAAAGATGATATCTCATCAGAAGAAAGGGGGCAGATTTTTAGAAAGGTTCTCCATATTTCTGCCTGCAGTTTTATACACATGGAGTAAAATTCACCCCCATGCAGAAGGTCAACAAAAACCCTATTTTGAAGGGTTATGTGTAGGGCCCTACCAAATTCATGGTCCATTTTGGTCAATTTCATGGTCATAGGATTTTAAAAATCATAAATGTCATGATTTCAGCTATTTAAATCTGAAATTTCAGTGTGTTGTAATTGTAGGGGTCCTGACCCAAAGAAGCTGGGGCGGGGGGGGGAGGGGGCACAAGGTTATTGTAGGGGGGAGGGTTGCAGTACTGCTACTCTTACTTCTGTGTTGCTGCTGGTGGCGGCACTGCCATCAGAGCTGGGCAGCTGGAGAGCCGGGGCTGCTAGTTGGGCCCTCAGTCAGCAGCCACCACTCTCCGGCCACCCAGTCTGAAGGCAGCGCAGAATTAAGGGTGACAAAGCTGTGACCCCCACTAAAATAACCTTGTGACACACACACCCCCACAACTCCCTTTTGGGTCAGGATCCCCAGTATAAGAAACGTTGGTCTCCTCCCATGAAATCTGTATAGTACAGCGTAAAAACACACAAAAGACCTCATTTCACAGGGGGAGACCAGATTTCACAGTCCGTGACGCGTTTTTCATGGCCATGAATTTGGTAGGGCCCTAGTTATGTGGTTCATAGGCCTTGTGATAGCTCTGCATAGAGATGAAATTCATCTACAGTAATTTGTGATTACAAATGAAATAGACATCAGTCTGCTATTACTTAGGGCTGCATATGATTGTGCACACACAATTGCTGGCAAAAATTTAGAGGCCAAATGAAACTGCACTGGAAATTTGGTCCTATTTGTGTGCAGAGCCCTGTCAAGTTAAGAATAACGGCCACTTGTATAAAGGTGAGATAACTATACAAGGAGTCAAGTTAGAAAAAGGATTAGCTGCTCCATTAAGGAAATTAAACAGGCTACACTTGGGAACAGTTTACCTCTCAGAGCTTTGAAGTGTGAATTTGTTTCCATTTTTTAAATTATTCAATGGAAAATCAACCAGTACTTTACCTAAATGACAGGGTGATAAATGGAAAACTTTTCTGCATGAGGTTATACTTTCTTGAATAAGTATCGGGGGTAGCCGTGTTAGTCTGTATCTACAAAAACAACAAGGAGTCTGGTGGCACCTTAAAGACTAACAGATTTATTTGGGCATAAGCTTTCGTGGGTAAAAACCTCACTTCTTCAGATGCATAGAGTCTTTCACTCTATGCATCTGAAGAAGTGAGGTTTTTACCCACGAAAGCTTATGCCCAAATAAATCTGTTAGTCTTTAAGGTGTCACCAGACTCCTTGTTGTTTTTCTTGAATAAGGATCTAAGTAGTGTTTCCTTAAGGGAAGCAGACATCTTGGTCTTCCTTAGGGAGGCTTTAAGCAATGGCCCCAACTGGTTTCTACTAGCTAAAGGGGACATGAATCTGACTTTCAGGTCATAGCTTGAAGCCCCATCAGTACATGAATGAGAGGCACAGACTGAAACTTAAGCAAAACAGACACTGTCTTTCTTCTCCTCACTTGTGGCTTTCTAACCGTGAAAATAGGCAGTTTGTAGAGCTGTGTGATTAACTGATTTTTCATTTCACTGGCAGTTCAGAAAAATAGAGAGGGAAATTTGGTTCAGGGCAAACTGTAACCAATTTTTTAATTTATTTTAGGCATAGTAAAAAAAGAGTAAAAGTTTCATTTTGGGCCAAATAAAACATTTTATTTGGGGGATTTTTTTCACCTTTTTAATAAAAGCAAAAGAAACAAAGGCTAGGTACCAAAAAACAACTAAACCAAAAAAAAAAAAAAAAGGAGGAAGTGGTGGTGCCCCTCTTATACTCAACAGCACAGTGATTAGGGTACTCATTTGAGACGTGGAAGATCCATGTTCAAATCCCCTCTCTGAAACAGGGGCTTGAACCCAGGTGTCCACCTTCTTAGGTAAGTGCTCTAACCGCCAGCCTGTGGTGCATTGTAGCATGGGTCTCTCTCAGACTGTGAAGCTGTTCCACTTTGTATAAAATACTTGAATAATTGTTGAGTGAGAGAGAAAGAAAGAATGACTCTGTAGCCTGGTGTTAGGGCACTTACCTTGGAGGAGAGACATCTGGATACTGGTCCTGCTCCAATGACTATTTAATTATTTATACAAAATGGAACAGCTTCGGAAGGGAAGACTGAGAGAAACCTGCCCCAAAATATCCTAGAGCCTGGTGGTAGGACACCTGGTTCAAGTCCCTGCTTCAGAGTGGGGATTGGAACTGGATCTCTCACTCCCAGGTGAGTGTCCTAATATCTGGGCTATTGGATATAAGAAAGGGAGGCATTTGCTGCCTCCTTCTCCTCCTGGGTTTTTTGTGAATGGCACCTAAAATCCCCTTGTGAATGTGGCCTGAAAAATGGAAATGTTTCATTTTCAATGATGTTGAAACAGTTCATTTTGAAACTTCCAAAAATATTTCATTTTTTATTTTAAAACAATTTTCTGAAATTGACATGAATTCAAACAATGTTTGGGTTGATCCAACTATGAATCTTTGGGCCAAAAATGTAGCTCAGCTGTAATTGTCTGAGTCTAGGTGATCTTATCCACAAAGGATTAGAAAATATAGCATAAAATGCTCAACTCCATTATCTGGTGAAGACAGCCCAGATTAATAAGGTTATCCACAACCCAGAAACAGTTCTTTCAACAGGAGAATTGCAGGTGTTATGGTGGAAGAATAATTTCTTCATATACTGCACTTGGTCACCACTACTGCTCTGTCTTCCCTTCCACTTCTGTCATTAGCCATTAGTATATCATGGTGACCTGTGATGGTGACGCTGCAGAGGAGGATATTTTGGAGCCACTACATTTGCAGTCATGAACAAAGGTGGTTTAATCTCTTATGTGGCTATCAGTACATTGGCCAGACAGCTGCACAGTGTTCTTCACTAGAGAAATCTGAAACCAACAGGTTCTGTCCTGTTTGTCAAGAGTAGGAGGACAGAAAAAGTTGGTCCCAAATGTGACTTGTCTTACGCCATCATTATTGTACAACTGTTTATTAATATGATTATTTTTTGCAGTTTCCATACCTTTTTATAGATCCTCTATCTTGCCCCTCTCTTCCGCTGAAAACTTGCCTTTTTTGCACATGGGTTAATGTTTGTGATGAAATCTGATAACGGATTTATTTTTGTGATTTAAAAAAAAAAAACCTTCAAAAATTCTTTCCTGTAAAGTGTTATAAAAGAAGGTGGATAGTAAATAATACAACTAGTTAGAGCAGTGGTTCTCAACCTATTTACCATGTGGGCTGCATATGGGGTCCACAAAATGTTAGCTGGGCTGCAGGTTGAGAACCACTATGCCTCCCACCTAACCTCCCCCCCCCACAAATCCCTATGCTCAGTGCCCTCTGCCGAGAGACCCCTCCACAGAGTGGGGCCAGGAGCTGGAATTGGGGCAGGGACCCTAACCCCAGGCCCTGCTGTGCAGGGGGCACCTACGACTCCGATCCCCCTAGCTGCCCGCACCCTGCTGCGGGGGGCCAGGGGGCAGCCAGCTGTGCAGACCCTGAGCCCCACTGGCTACCCAGATCCCGAACCCCACAGCAGGGAGTTGGGGGGCAGCTAGCCATCCGGACCCCAAGACCCACTGGCACCTGAGCCCCGCAGAGTGGGTAGCCAGGGCCCTGACTCTGGAGCCCGCTGTGGGGGAGCAGGCAACAGCTGGCTGCCTGAACCCCAAGCCCTGCTGAGGGGGCAGCCAGGATTCTCACCCCGTAGCCTGCTGCGGGGGGGCAGGTGGCAGCCAGCTGCCGAGACCCCAAGCCCTGCTGTACGGGGCATCCCAGAGCCCCGACGTATGGCAGGGGAGCTGGCAGCCTGGACCCCGGAGCCCTGTGGCAGGGGAGCTGGCAGCCCAGCCAGGCAGCAGGGCAATCCGGAGCCTGCTGGATGGCAGGGAAGTCTGCTGCCCAGACCCCGAGACCCGCCGGGAAGGAGCATCTAGGACCCCCAGCTCCACCAGGTCCATGAGCCCCACTGTGCATGGCCGGATGGCAGCCAGTGCATGGGGCATGGGTCCAGCGGTAGCCTGCAGTAGGGCAGACTGGAGCCCTCAGCCTTTCGCACACAGCTGAGCTGGGCCACAGCTGTGTGCTAAGTGGGCCACATGCGGCCCACAGGCCCTGGGTTGAGAACCGCTGAGTTAGAGCTAGTAACAAACTAGATTCTTTGGGCCACATCCTCTCTCATGCTGGCTTTTCCAGATTAGGAGACAAACTTGCAGTTTCTTATTCACAGTTCTGATGAAATGAGGTGAGGGGTTATTTACCAAAATCAAGAGATCTTCTGAGATCCATAGAGATCTGGTACCTCTTTATAAATGATATCCTTCCCCGTGGAGCACAGCTCCATTAGAGAACATACAGACACTTGCTGATTTCCACCACAGCTGTGCAGCAGCAGCTGTGAAGGGGGCTCTGGGGTTCTAATGCTGCTTGGAGAACTATTAAATATTAATTGGATTTCTGATGGGAAATCCTTGGGGTCAGCAAGGGAGTGTGCTCAGTTGAGTGGCTGATCCCCTGTCTATCCCCCCAAATCCTGTGGAAGGGCAGCCCCACAGAGTTCTAGTGCTGGAAGTCTGCGTAGTTTCAAGGAGAAAGGAAACGTTCTGTAGAGCTAGCACTCTTCTGCACTCTGCAGTGGTTTTGAACTTGTCTCCTCTCATGGAAGTAGATGGATAACATTGACCAATATGATCAATGGGCATTTTCATTTACTTGGAAAAAAATTGGAGGTGGTGGGGAGGAACGACCGTAAATCCACCTGCATTAACCCTGTGTTTCAGCAAGTTGCATCTTCATAACAGAAACAATTGTATCCATTTCTTTCCAGTCCAGTATTGATTTGTAATGAAAATTTCTTTATTTCCTTTAAAAAATGTTAAATTTAATATAAAAGCAAAATTTTAAGTGGAAGCAAAATTTCACCTTCTTCATTAATGTATAGATTTTAGTGAATTTCTGAACTAACTATAATGTTTATTATTTATACCCCTCAATCCTAAGCACATATAAAGCCCCAATTCCACATGTGCTTATAGCTAAATATTTGTGTAAGTCTTTCCAAGATCAAGGCCTTGTTCGGTCATTTGAAAACAGCAAGCACTGGGGTATATTGATTTTTAAACTATTCAGTGTCTCCATGGTTTGTTCAAAGAAGATAATGTAAAACTAGCAAGTTAATTTTGCTTGTTCATTTGTTTGTTTTTAGTCGGGCCTAACTCCAATCCATGTTGCAGCCTTCATGGGACATGTAAATATTGTGTCACAGCTGATGCATCATGGAGCATCACCCAACACTACCAATGTGGTGAGCAATGACTTTCTTCTCAGTAGCATGGAAACACATTTTTAATGAACTAGAATCTCTGATATTGGTATTTATTTAAGGGTCCAATACTGTAAGGTGTTGACCACCTCTTGAGAGGTGATCAGCACTCATAGCTCCTCAAGAAGTCAGTGGGAGTTGTGAGAGCCGAGGATCACTCAAGTGGGTTTACAGGACCCTGGGAAAATTTTGCTTTAGGCCTGATCTACACTTAAAATTTAGATTGACCTTGTTATCACTGCTAAGAGCCATGGGTAAGCTGACCTAACCCTGGTGTAGGTGCAGGTAGGGCAACAGAAGAATTCTTCCATCTCTCTAGCTTCCACAGCTTGGGGAGATGGATTACCTACATTGACTGACAAACCCCTTTCTGTCAGGGTAGGAAGCATCTACATTCTGGCACTACAGCAGTATAGCTGTGGCATTGCAGCTGTAGTGCCTTTAGTGTAGATATGGCCTTAGTTTTATCCTGAACTGATTATATTAATCTATTTATTTGCTAACCTAAAGAATGAGAACTCACTCACTATAGCTTAACTTAGCACATCTAATTTTTGAGAAGTGCACTTGACTGCTTGAGCTCTGCTTCCCCAGAACACCAGAGGCCTTACCATTTAAGGCAAGTTCTGTTGTTGTCAACAGATTGCAGCAGATTGTCAGGACATATTGCATGTGTCCATACAGCCGTACAAGTGCACTTTTACTGGAGGAGCGCTGCATGCCCCAGGCTCCCAGGGAAGTGGTGTTTAGGTGTGTACTTGACAAACTACACTCATTGCTTTAGGAAAAAAGAAGGATGTAAATTTGAATCCTTCTTTTATAATTTGGCATGAAAGTATCTCTTCAAAACAGAGAGATGGACACTATCAGAAGAAAGCACTGTATAGATGGTTTGTTCTGTAAACAATATTAAATTATGCACACATGCAGCACCATCTGTAATTTAGGCAACATTTGGATTAAAAGATCCAGCGAAGTACAAAAATCAAGAAAACAATTTCCCTCTTGAAATCATTCTGGTTTCCTTGGATATGCATCTTTTGTTAAGCCTTGGATTTATGTACTTAGTAATGATTTTTTATGTTCACTCAACCGAGTGCTTGTCAGATCACAACAGACATTTGGGTCATGGGGCATAACAGCAGAAATGTAGAGGAAAATCAGCACATCTGAATACATAAAATTTGCAATCATTCTAAATGTTTGACCAACTGAGTGGTCATTTAATTTGACATCATTTTAACATTGTAAATGGACTACAAATGAACAAGAGCTTTGTTTTCTTTTCAACAAAAGGAGAGAACACTAATGTACTATCCTATTAGCAAACTGATGCTGGAATAAATTACTTTCCAAGGTATAGCTCTAGAGGTCAAATATTGATTTGCTTCCACATCCTGCTCACAAACTACTCCTTAACAAAAAAAAAAAAATCATGTGGTGATTATTTTAAATTGGATCATGAGGTTTTTTTACTGATTAAACATGTTTTTTTTTTTTTACTGAATCTTTGACTGTGTTTTGCTTTCACTACTACATGTTAGAGAGGAGAAACAGCACTACATATGGCTGCCAGAGCTGGCCAAGCAGAAGTTGTTCGATACCTAGTACAAAATGGAGCTCAGGTAGAAGCTAAAGCTAAGGTAAGTTAATATTCCATGTATAATAAATAAACAAAGGGTACACTTAGCAAAGCCAGGACGTTTTGCCAATTAAAGTGAAACATTTTCTTCCCAGCCTCTGGGGAGGGAGCAAGGAAGTGAAACCGTGTGTTGGTCTTTATATTGTGGTAATGATCTTTTTTGTTTCTGTTTGGTGCTCAGATACTACGGTGAGGGCACTACAAATGGATAGATAAGGCAGATGGGGTCAAGCTGATACTGATGGTCATTTTTCCCCTCAGTTTTACTGGATGGGGGGAAATTGTTTTTATTATGTGTAAAACTATCATCCCTGTGCCATAGGCATCTGCTGTCATCTCACAAAGCTTTGCTCTGTATACATTCAAAAAATAAATATACTTTGAAAGAATGCTTCACACAGGACTCCAGACAGTGCTAACATCACTGGAACACCTAAAAGTCAGATGTAGTAGCCTTGCAGAGAAGAAAGCAGTGATGGTTGGACTGCCATGTCACAGTCAGGCAAAAAATACAGTGGTTTCAAAGCAATAGCAATTTACCTGTAGGAATTTCTCCATAATAGATCAGATATTAAGGAGTGGATGATTGAAGTAGGATGTCTCAATTGGAAAAAGGTGCTGTCACCAAAGAATGGATAATTAAGTAAATTTGGGTTATTCCTAGTCTCTTTGTGGGGAGGAACAAGGGGAGGTGGTGTGACATGGTAGGATAGTTTGTTGAAGACAACTGAGATTGTTTGGAACCAAGATCGTGCAATGTGGAAGTGTAGGAAAATGTCAGTACATAATTTACAGAAACAACTAATGAAAGAAGGTGAAATGATCTGGTAGGCCCCTGGTGCAAGGTCACAGACTACACTTAAGTGACTCAATCTATTTATTTTTCTTCACTGAAAATAATCTGTGAGGCTCTTCTCAGAGCAACTCCTAAGCCTAAGTACAGTGGCATTGCTGTTCTGAAATGAGTCATTGCAATCTCTATAAAAGAACATGGATTTCAGTGCCACATAATTTTTGTAGTATTCTGTTTTTAAAAAAATAATAATTGAGCATAACCAAGTATAACAGGCACCCTTACTTTTTTTTTTTTAACAAATTTGAAACTTTTTACCAGTTTCTCTGGAATTCCCCATTATTGAGACAGAGACTATGAAAGGAATTGCTCACTTCTAAATAAACATAAAAGATATGTTTTAATACATAAAATAAGGAAATTAAGTGCCAAAGATTCTCACTCCATCCCAAACTCCTTCTGGTGTGATTAGATATTGCAGGAGGTCATAGAACAGGTTAAGATCTTCGGACTAGATTTGTAAAGGTATTTAGATGCATAGTGGGGTTTTCAAAAGCATCTAGGAGCCTAAAATTCATTGATTTCATTGGGTGTTAGGTGCCTAGATGCTTTTGAAAATCCCACTAAGTGCCTAAATACCTCTATAAATCCGGTCAAGGGACAGCTCTAAATCCACTGTAGCTTTGATGAGGCCCTTAGTACAATATGGCCTGCAATATAATTTCATGGTAAAATGATGCAATGCAGGAACAGATTGAGAAACTTGAATACCTTATTTTCTGTTCTTGATCACATTGTGTGTGGGAAACATTTTCTGTAACAAAGCACCTTCGGGCACTACACCCCTTAATCATATGACAGAGAGGAAAAACAGCATGGACTATTCAGTAGTTTTAGCCTTGATAGAATTAATAGTCATTTACAGTTGCATAACAACAACATCTCAGCAAATAATGTCCTTATGCAGACTGTACTGTATTCCTGTCATCTTTATATTTAGGATGACCAAACGCCACTACACATTTCTGCCCGATTGGGAAAAGCTGATATAGTGCAGCAGTTGTTACAGCAAGGAGCATCTCCGAATGCAGCCACTACTTCTGGGTATACACCACTACATCTTGCTGCTCGAGAGGGACATGAAGATGTAGCCTCAGTTCTTTTGGATCATGGTGCATCTTTAGCTATAATTACAAAGGTAAGGGAGTTGTAGAAGTGATCGCTCAAATGCTTTAAAAGGTTTTGGATTAGTTGCCAGTGAATTTGGTGCAGGAGTCACATGTGCATACCAAGTGACATAGGAATTAACTGCATTCTATTATCCAGGAGGATAAAGATAACATGTTTGCACTTCTATGCTTGATTTATAACATAGCCTCGTGATAAAAACATATTGATTTTTTTTTTAGTGTCACGGCTCAATTGTTCTCATGGATATCTGTAATCTGCTTTGATAGACTTGTCTAATTTTTAAAGACTAAACTTAGCACATTTGTCTAGCAATGCCTATCGTGTGTGATGAACATTAGCTGGCATAAGTGCAACATGAACTCCAGAGATAGAATACTAATTTCTAGGTTGTTTACCATAAGACAAAAACATTTCTACTCTTCCAAACAACAAAATGTCTGCCCTTTTCCAGGCAAACTATGGGCATGATTCCATTTGGGTGTATATTGATTTCATAGTGAAAGGAGTGCACAGCTGAAATTTTCACCAAGTGGCATAGATATGAGTGCTTCCCAAACCATGTCCGGGACCACTGGTGACCAATGAAGCACTTGCTGGTTGTCAGTGGAAAGCTATTCTGATTACATAGTTGGCTGCTGCTCCTTGTTTCCAGCTGCTTCAATGGGTGTCTGGGCTTTTCCCTGCAAAGAACCACCTCCAGGCCCATGAAGGTATCTGGAAACAAAGAAGAGACAGACTAGCTGCACCTACTGTGGTTAACAGCTATGTAAGAGAAGGAAAAGAAACAAGAAGTAACGTGATAGGCCAGAGCCACCTGTGTGACTGGAACTGCCAGACACCTCTGGGAGAGGATTGTCCAAGGCCATCATGTAGCCTTTTTCTCTTACAGAAAGGGTTTACTCCTCTGCATGTAGCTGCAAAATATGGAAAAATTGAAGTAGCCAACCTTCTGCTTCAGAAGAATGCATCTCCAGATGCTGCTGGAAAGGTAGGACAGAAAAGGCCACTGCCCACTTTCATGTACATACCCATGTACCATAATACCATAGCAGCTACTTACTATCACACAAGCACTTGCTAATATCCACTACCACAATTTTGGGTTTAATTGAAATCTTCTGTTCATCATCGTATAGCTATATCCCAGTAAGGTCAGCAATCCCATGAGAAATGGATTTTAACATCATTAGGGCAATACTGTCATTTCTTTCATGTGTCCACCCAGGGAAATAAGAAAGTGTAAAGTGCTTCCTGACTCCCCTGCTCAGCCAGAGCACAGGGAAGAGATCGGGGGACAGGACTCTGCTCTCCCGTCCCCCATGCTGGTGAGCTTGGAGGAGCCAAGGGTTCACAACGTGGCAGTGCTGAGCCAGCATGAATAGGAAAATGGAATGGATCAATAGTGGTTTACTTACACCCTGGGGCAAAGGGAAATTAGGACAGGAGCTGTGATTCAAAGTGCCAATTCCATTCCTGGTCTGCTCCTGGGGCAGTCAGATATGTTCTTCCCCTTCCCTCTAACCCTGGGCAAAGTCACAATCTTACCCTAAATAAGGGTGTGAACAGGGTGTTCACAGACAAGGAACAGCTTTTGTCTCTTCTAATGTGTGTTGTCTCAAAATGGAGAGTTTGGAGACAGAAATGAATAATGTCACTGTGTTCTCACCGTATCTAGTTTAACCTAATTCTCTGCACTCCTGTGTTTTCACTGATGGTAGTTATAACAATGCTTGTTTGTTCTGCATGTGTTTTTAGAGTGGTTTAACTCCACTCCACGTAGCTGCACACTACGATAATCAGAAAGTGGCACTTCTGCTCTTGGACCAGGGAGCTTCACCTCACGCATCTGCAAAGGTACAAACGTTGGTCAATGCAAGGGAACAGCAGACATGCTTTTGATATAATTTTTTCTCTGTTCTGTCTCAGCATTTATTCATTATGGCTTCCAGTTACAGAGTGCACCCTGTTGACCTTGTTCATTAATGTCTTTCATCCATATGGGGATCTGTAGGCTGGTAGAATGACTCAGTGGAGGGGGAAAGAGTGGCAACCAACAAGGTCTTTCCCCCCCAAAGGATAGTGTTTATAACAAGGAAGTAGAATTAGTTAACAGAGTAGAATCCCCACCCACACCAGCTTAGGTTTCAGTCAGGTCCCATGACCACTGAGTATGGAGCCCATCTTGCCTCCCACTACGCATTCTCCCTAACATTGTCTCATATGCAACCACCTTTATGTCCCTTCCCCTTAGCATCTGTGCTAAGGTAGATGGGGGGAAATGAGCTGGGGTTAACTCCCTGTTCAGCAGACACCAAGTAATAGCCCTGCACTTTGTCACAGCATCCTTTTAGGAAAACACGTTAGGATGGGATTTGTCAGTTTGAGCATTAGTATTCTTCATAAGCATTTCTGAAGCACTGCAAATGGATCTCATTACAGTATTTAGAAATAGAAAAACACAGCCACAGCCCTGAACAGATTGCAATTTAATGTAGACAGGACAGGACAAAACAAAACACAGCACAAGAATTCAGGTGTGTGTGGGGGAGGGGGGCGCATGGGAGTGATATAGAGAGAGCAACATCTGCATAAATGAGCCTAAAAATATTGATATATGAATATAAAACTTAAAAAGGGGTGTGGGAAGTCCAATGTTCCTGAATCCATGATGGGCTCTTCTGAATATCCCACAGCATCCCCTGGACTCAGAAAGCCCAGGATAATGCAGTTTTCTACATCTACCATTTATCACCAGTGTGTCAACATCAGTAAATAAAACAGTCCTGAAGCATGCTTGGATACGATGGTGATGGGCATAGTCCTAAACAGCATCCCAAACAACAAATATTGACGATGAAGATTGTGTGCAGAGGCCAAAATCATATATGCACAAACTACACCTCTTGATTGTCTTCCTCTGCGGTGGGACCAAATGCAGACATGACACACAAAGTCTTTCTGCATGGCTAAAGAGGAGACAGATCACAGAGGGAAATGAAGTCTTTTATACATCATATTTCATTGACATTGACTCCCACATGCCCCCTCATAGCCTCAAGGTGGCCCTGCAAGCAGCCCCCTGCCTCAGTTTCACCTTTGAGGGGCTTCTTCAGTAATGCATGTAACAGATCAGTTTCGCAGGCCCTTCAGCCAGGATTCTATTTATTTTCCAAGAAACACAAACCAGAAAGAAAACAACAACATAAAGCAAGTCCCAGATTTCTCTGCTGGAGCCTTGCTTTGTACTCCATTCTGGTCTGTCTGAGCACCAGCACACACACAAACACACTGTCCTCTCTACAGCTTCCTGCTGCCCTCAAGAGGGGAATCAGCTGGTCCCTGCTCAGGAGTTCCTCCCGAGTAACCAGGGTTGGCTGGCCGTCTATTCCTTAAGGGGCAACCCACCTTGTTCAGTCACATAATGTGAAGTGCATGAGGGAAGTGAAGTCAAATAAACAGAGAAACAACGGTAAAGCCAAAAATCAATAACTTTTCTAGAGATGTGCCAACACAATGCTCCAGGAAGCGAACTGGGGTGATCTCTGATTTTTTTCCATCCCAGCACAGTGATTTTAAATGCAGCAGTGAAAGAAACGTCCTTCTGCAAGTGACTAGAAGCTACTGACCTAGTTTTTGCTGAAAGAAACAACTGTCATAGAGCATGGCTCTCCCATATGGTCAAAGACTGTGGCTTCACCAAATGCCAAGAGCTTCTGAAGCCCAAACCAAAATGATAAAATTACAGCATAAAGATAACCAGAGTCTCATATTCTGTCACCTCATTCACACATCTGTAACAAATGGGTTAGCAGCTGCCACTTGTGGTTTTTGGTGCTAGCTGAAAGGCTTCTTAAAACACAACATTTGTTAGTATTTTACAGCAAGTGAACCACAGCAACACACTGAGTTGAGCATAAATACTAACTGAAATTAACAATAGCATGCTATGGCCTTCGGCGATATGCTGTGCAGTCAACTAATAGATGATGTGATCATGGGGCAGATGAACTCCCATTCCTTTTGTAAATTCAGTCTGATAAATAAATGTGTAATGTCGTATAGATCATCATTAGTACCACAATCAGCTTCTTCAACAATTGTTTTTTAGCCCTGCTGTACCTCTTTAATATTGACCTTTTGACTGGCCCATCAGACTGGCATTACAATATTCACTTCAAAAAGTGAGCTGTGAAAGAGCGAATTAGTTGTAGTCCCAGACCCCTGGTGCAACTGAAAACTGGGATGGACAGTTAATGCTGACATTGCTGTATTTTGCTCTATGCCTATTTCTTTTTACAGTGTTCATCTTGGTCTTAGATAGCAGCAATTAATTTGAGTTCACTATCCATTATGCAATCCTTGTCCTTAATTCTCTTCTCTAGTTTTCAGTTGCCATCTCTGTCTACCCTTACACTCATCCCTTGTTTTTTCCTGTTACAGTCAGAATAATCAAACACTTCCCCCTGAACATCTCCCATCCCCTGTAAGTCTATTTATTGTGATAGTTGGGTCCTTATCATGAGGAAAAGATGCAGATTGAGAGTGAGCTGAATTTTTACTTGTCTTTTCAGCTCTTTATTTGCGTACTCTTGGCGACTTACAACTTTCAGTTTCACTGAGTAAAATACAGTTATGAACATATGAAAATGCATTTGCAAAAAAGTAAACTCTGCCTTTTTGCAAGATGTACAAAATGCACTGGTTTTCCTTCACATGTTAGAGGCTGGACTTACTTTTGAAGCTATCAGGCACATATCAGAGGTATTTTCAGCTGTTCTATATGTTTCTCTTGTGCTGAAAGTTCTTTTTACTCTTTTAAGAATGTGAACTATTTTTCAAATGAAAATAGAATTTATTAACTCTGTACTTCCTTTTATTTATGTATTGCCTCTGTGTCAGAAGCTTGGCTTCGTAGGGGGCATGTAGCCAATGGCTAGGAATATGCACATGCTTTTGTGCTCAGTTCCATAGCTAGACTTAGAAAGTTCACTTTTATGTTTGGCATCAGACTGAGCTGGATGGCCTTGATGGGGTTGGAGAGAAAGGAAACAGTTCTTTCTCTTTGGTCAGAGGGATTGTAAACTGTACTCAGCCAATATTTGATCTGAAGGCTAGTTGCCTTCAGACAATAGTAATAGGGTCTTTCCACTCCCTCCCTGCTCAGTGGCGCTAGCTCACTAAAGTCAGAAAACGATATTTTTTCACAGACAGTAGTTTTTGGTCCTACAGCTAGGAACCAAGTTAAAGGGCCTGGTTTACATTCAATTTAAACAAGGTCTCAGCTAAACCAGTGTCTAAAACCGTTTCCAACAGCCATTGTGGAAAAGCTAAAACTGGTTAGAACAGTACTGAAAACTTGTAACAGTACTAAAAACTTGTGTTCTACCATCGACCCTGTCTGCAATGACTGATCAAACATATTTGAAACAAGTTTAGATAGAAATGTGAATGAATGGACTTTAAATACATGTGCGTGCATAATACCTCTATATTATAGGTGGGGTTGGTGGCATCACCTATTATAGGGTTGCCTATATGTCCCATTGTAATCCCCTGTTTTCAGTTGCTTATAACTTTGCTAAACTAAACATTTGAGCTAAAATGTTCCATGAATGGAATGGATTCTATTCCTGCCTTTCCTACAGAGTTTCTATGTGATACTAGACAAGTCATTTAAACCAAACATTTTGCAGGTGGTCACTAATTGTGTTTTCCTCATTTTATGAGTGTCAAACTTGAGACCCTGAGATCTGATTGGCAGAAGTGCAGAGCACTCACAGCTGTAACTGAAGTTAGTGGGACTGTGATTTGAACACACATAGTGCTAAGTGCTCTGAAAAATTAGGGTCTAAGCATCTCAGATAAAGTACCCAACATCAGGTACTTTTGACCTTTAATCTCTCTGTGCTTCAGCTTCCCATCTATAAAATGTGGATAATATCACCCATTCACTTCATAGGAGTGTTGTGAAAATACATTCATTAATGTTTCTGAAGCACTCTGGTAGTATAGTGATGAGCACCATAGAAAAGCCCAGGAGGAAATTAATAATTCTATTTTCAGGGTTTGAATAGTGTAGAACAAATAATGCACTGAGCCCACATATTGAACAGTGAGGATAAAATAAAATATTGAATGGCTGCTAATAGAGTGAGCACCATACATTCTGTTTACTGAATGAGGCAGGTGTCCTGTGGAAAAAATAATGTATGAGCATGTAATTAAAAACTGTTTTATACTGCATATGCACAACGGGGACAAATTAAGGTTGCAAAGGCAACCTTTGACTTGACAAGTAATGTTCTTTTAACATAATTTTTCTGTTGGCGTGTATGTGTAGAGGTTCCTAGACCAGTGTACTTCCGTGTTCTGGAAGGGCACAGTCTTACACTGAGAACTATGCAGGCAGACTCTTGTGCTCGTGAGGAGTCTCTTCGACTTCACAAGGGCTCCATGTGGGTACTGTAGTCCATCCATCTAGATCCATTTGCAGGATCTGACCCTTAATGTCACAGATTTCACTACATCCAGAATTAGTGCTGTCTCTTTTCTGGGTTAATGCTAACAAAACACTGGTGTAACCATGCATGCCCCTATTTGTTCCTGCTTGCATCGCCACACCACAGTCAGTACCTTAGTTCCTGTTGAGTACTGCTCAGCTACCCCTGGAGGCACAAGCTCAAAGAGCGGATTCACCTCCAGAGGATATGCAGTTTTCAGTCACAAGAGGACTGACTCTGACCTGCTCATTAGGACAGGCAATCTCATGCCCCTAGGAAGAGCTGAAGCTATGAAGGGCAAATAAGTGGGATACAGGCAAAAATACAGGAGTTTAAAAATATCTTTTTTTGTCTTTGTTACCTCAGCAGCACACAGCAGGAAGTGGAGTGGGTTTCATCATGGTGTGGGAGGAAGGCATCTTATTTCCATACACAATGGACAGTTTCTGCCTTTGAGTATATCCTTCAATCACTTCCCCCAAGGAAATTATGAGAGATCAGGAGATCTAGTGGGAGTGGGGAAACAAGTCAAGCATGGGTGCCACTGTGTGAGAGGGTAGATTTAGTGAGTTTCTGGCAGTTGTTCTTCCACTGTTTAAGGAGAAAAGGTTCTTCCACTACCTGAGAAGGGGAGTTGGGTCCTATTTTACCTTGGGTTTGTTTCCAAAGCTGTTAGGGGTTCAGGCCCATGTAGTTTGGAATATTCATGGTACTTGCTATATGGTTCCATCCAGCTGGAATCCCACTTCTTTAAAAGCGCTCTCTCTCGCGCGCGCACACACACACACACTCTCTCTCTCTCTCTTTTCCAATGGTTTGAAAATTAAGATTAACACACTATTTCTAGAAGAATAACAGGACCAGATGCAATAAGCATCATAGTCAGTATCCAAAGGCTGGCCATGCCCCTGACTAGTGTGTTGTCCATGGTTCTTAAATCTGTTTAGCTGATTTAGACTATGTCTACACTACGGACATACAGCTGTATGGTCGCCAGTGTAGCCACTCTATGCCAGCAGGAGAGAGCTCTCCCACCAGGATAATTAAAGATCTCCAAACAACAAGCGGTAGCTATGTCAGCGGGAGACACTCGCTTTTGTCAGTGAAACTTATTCTTGATGAGGGTGTTGACAAAAGTGCTAGTGTAGACAAAGCCTCACACACATTGATTTTAATAAATCTTAAAGAAACTTAGGACTTGTCTTCATGGATAGTTAGTGCATAGCAAGCTGGGGTGTGAAAGTACAGCGCACTAGCCTGTCCCGCACTAGCCTGTCCCACACTAAAGGTATGTCTACACAGCAATTAAACACCACAGCTGACCCATGTCAGCTGACTCAGGCTTGGACTGTGAGGCTGTTTAATTACTGTGTAGATGCTCTGACTCCAGCCTGAGCCTGAACATCTACACAGCAATTCAACAGCTGTGCAGCCTGAGCCCTGCAAGCCTGAGTGAGCTGACCCAGACAAGCCGCAGATGTTTAATTGCTGTGTAGACATACCCTTAATGTCTGCGTGGAGCTTGTTACATTGCACTAAAAGGTAACGTGCCTTGAAACTGCTAAACTTTTAGTACATGGTAGTAGTGTCCACACAGCCACTTAGTGTGCTGTATAACTAGCCACATAGACAAGCGCTTTGTGTGTAAAACAAATTGCAGGTTTTTTGCTAAATCCTGTCCTTCCTTTTGGATCTCTAAGATTATTTTGTACAGTTGAAATTGAATTTGATACTCAGAAATGAACTTATTAGAAATACCTGGATGCACAGATTAGAAAGAAGGAAAAAGTTCAGGGATATGAAACCAGAAGTTCATATTGACATATCCTTTTATGGCCCAAAATAGGGTGTCTAAAACGGCCTCCCAACAAGATTAGGACAAACTTTGCAATAAAGTTTGTGTTACAAGAAAGACTGACCCCAATTCTCATATATAATACTCTGGTTCACACCAAGAAATGGAAGAAAACAAACACGAACAGCTGTTCTGAGTGACTAAAGATGAACATGTATATAATAGCGAATCCCATCCCTTCTGTACATTACAGAGTTAATATGTACTTAGACCTTTAAGGAACAGTAACAAATAACTATGAAAGGTGTCTCAAACAGTTATGAAGTCTTTGTTTGTAGATTGCACTGCTCTATATTGGCTACATTTTTCACATTTAGAAAGTGCCATTCAAATTTCTTTCAATTCTCTTATTTACAGAGATGATTTTAAAATAGTTATTAAAGTTCTAATGTGTCGCTTTTTAATATGGTCAAATTTTAAGCTCATTCATGTCAGGACTGAATTTTTAGAACTGATCATTTAGGATAATAAAATCAAGTTTGTACAGAAAAGTAATTTACTGTGGTATTTCACAGATGAGCCTGTAATCAAATGTTTTATATTGACAGAATGGTTATACACCACTACACATAGCTGCCAAGAAAAACCAGATGGATATAGCGACTACATTGCTTGAATATGGTGCTGATGCTAACGCTATTACCAGACAGGGTATTGCCCCTGTACATCTTGCATCCCAGGAAGGCCATGTGGACATGGTGTCATTGCTTCTTACTAGAAATGCTAATGTGAATCTTAGCAACAAGGTAAGTTTGCATTTATTTATTTATTTTTACACTCAGGAAAAAAAAAGGGTAACTAATAAGAAAAGGGGCTAGCAAGTGAATTTTGCGTCATCTGATTCTATGAGATTTGAAATTTACAAGCTTTGACAAGTCAAACCAATCTAAGTACCTTCTTTGATAATGTTAGCAGCCCAGTGGATGGGGGGAACTGTAGATGTGATACATCTTGGTTTTAGTAAGGCTTTTGACACAGTCCCACATGACATTTTCAGAAGCAAACTAGGGAAATATAGTCTAGATGAAATTACATTAAGGTGGGTACAAAACTGGTTGTCAGACAGTACTCAAAGAGTAATTATCAATAGTTCGTTGTCAAACGGAGGGGATGTATCTAATGGGGTTCAGCATGGGTCTGTCCTGAATCTTGTATTATTCAATATTTTCATTAGTGACTTAAATAACAGAGTGGAGAACATGCCTATGAAATTTGCGGATGACACCAAGCTGGGAGGGGTTTTGAGGACAGAACAAAACAAATTCAAAAACTGAATTTGATAAACTAGAGAACTGGGCTGTCATCAACGAGATGACATTCAATAAAGTGCATGTGCAAAGTACTACACTTAGGAAGAAAAAATCAAATGCACAACTACAAAATGGGGAATAACTGGTAAGTGGTTTATAGTGGGTCACAAATTGAATATGAGTCAACAATGTGATGCAGTTGCAGAAAAGGCTAATATAATTTTGGGGTGTATTAGCAGGAGTGTCGTATATAAGACATGGAAGGTAATTGTCCCACTCTACTCAGCTCTGGTGAGGCCTCAGCTGGAGTACTGTGTCCAGTTCTGGGCCCCATTCTTTAAGAATTGTGTGGACTAAGTGGCGATTCTAGAGGAGAGCAACAAAAATGACAAAAGGTTTAGAAAAACCAACCTTAAGAGGAAAGATTTAAAAAAACGGGGTATATTTAGTCTTGAGAAAGGAAGATTGAGGGGGGAACTGATAACTGTCTTCAAATATATAAAGGGCTGTTATAAAGAGGATAGTGAGCAATTGTTCTGCATGTGCACTGAAGGCAGGACAAGGAGCAATTGGCTTAATGTGTTGCAAGGGAGATTTGGGTTAGATATTAGGAAAAACTTTGTAACTATAAGGATGGTTAAGCAGTGGAATAGGTTACCAAGGTAGGTTGCGGAATCCCCACCATTGGAGGTTTTGAAGAATAAGTTGGACAGACACTTGTCATGGGTGGTCTAAATTGACTTGGTCCTGCCTCAGCACAGGGGGCTGGACTATATGACTCGAGGTCCCTTCCAGCCCTACATTTCTATGATTCTATGTAAAGCACACAGGTGTTTGAATTTGTCATCGTTTCTTCTGGTAGAAAATAGAACATAGTAACAGCCATATTAGATCAGACCAACTGTCCATTTTTCTGGAATCCTGTCTTTGACATTCTCCAGTACCAGATGCTTCATATGAATATGTAAACCCTCCCCTTCTCCCCTGTAATGGACAATTCTGTTGTAACATGCCTATTGGGGAAGTTTCTTCTGAACTCCAGGCTATTTGTGGGCTTGACTCCCGCCATTTTAGCAGATCTATACATGTTCCTTCCATTAAGCAGTGGTAGCCCCTAACTTTGTAAAGAGAAGCTGATTTTTTTTATGGGCTATCAGCAGTATGGTTGTCTGAGATTTTCTTCTTAATGTAAGTGATTCCACTTCCTGGGGCATTCCATTATAGCATTGCAACTTTCCACATGCTTTCTCTTGGGAATTGGAAAGGAAGTGTTTATACATCTGCCAAAGGGTTTATAGGCTGATAAGTCTGCTCAGTGATAATGTCTACAGTAAATGTGCATCCCTAATTCCCTAGATGCCCTCATCTCCATCAGTGTAATTGTACAGTGTGGTTTCTGTATGAATTTATCTGACAAGATTATGAAGGTGAGAGTGAGAAATTTCTCACAAAAATCGTTCCTTGCTCTCAGCAGGTGGAATGGCTCAGTGTCCTCTGAGTCTCTGGGTGTGCTTCATATGACACTTGGAAGCCTATGCTTCATTTCTCCTATTCTAACCTTAAAACTATTCATGGTCCTTCATTAGCATCTATGGCTACCCCTAAATGCAGATGCTGGCTTTTATGTGGTGACACACTGTACCTCAAAATAACACCTTGTACCCTCATATTCACCACTTGTATATGGTTATGATATATTTTGTACAAAGTATGCCTTGTGAGGTATCATTTGAAAAGTCATAATCTGTTACGTATTACTGTCCTGTTAACGTCTGTACCATCATAATATATGGAGTTATGAGATTTTGCTGTATGTTTGTTACTGAAACATGTGAGTCTGGGGAATGTCCACAGACTAGCTCTTTAGAAATAACAATAACTATAAACAAAGAACTGTCACCTCAAGCTGCACGTATACAGAAGGTGCAAGCAAGAATTTGCAATTCATATGAAGGACTGAGTGCAGAGCACATAGGCAGTGGGGCTGCCTGACCCCATGACACAGCAAGGACTTTTCCAATAAAAAGGGTCAAGATATAAAAAGAGGGAACAAAGGCCCCTGGCCACCTCTCTTCCCCCACCTGTTCTGAAGGCACCAAGATTGTTTGGAAGACAGAAACATCATTGAACTGGGGGGAGGGATCCTAACTGGAAAACTTTCCAGTTAGCACAGACTGCTGTAAGCTTTTGGGTAAGAGAAACCTTATTGCTTCACATTTGACGTAGCTTGGTAAAGTTTAGGAATTAGACTGCAATTTTATCATTTTATTTCTTTTTGTAACCAATTCTGACCTTTTATGCCTATACCAGTTATAATCAGTAAAAATCTGTCTTTCTGTAGTTAATAAACTTATTTTGATGTTTTATCTAAGCCAGTGTGTTTTTGGCTGAAGGGCTTGGGGAATCTACTCAGGTTAACAAGGGTTGGTGCATATTCATTTTCTTTGCTAAAATGACAGAATTTATGAGTTTGTATTGCTTAATAAGTTACTGAGCAGTTCAAAACAGTACATGTCTGGGTTGCAAGGCTGGGACTGGGGATATGCAGGTGTCACCCTGTATGTAATTCAAGAGTGGCTGGGCATAGCATTCTGGTATTTGTCTGGGGTGACTTGCATGCTAGGAGCTGGGGTGACTGGGCGCAGTGGCAGCTCACACAGCAAAGCAGGGCCTAGTGCACATGAGGCTGGAGAGTTAAGGAGGCACAGCGATCCACCAGTTCAGGTTGTACTCTGGGGCATGTCACATTGGTGCTGCGAGCAGGGTGAAATGCACAGCCTGTTGTACTGAGTGAGATTTGCACTTCATACACTGGTGTAGTGATTTTAAGTGAGACTTTGTGTGGTGGCTGAATACAATCAAGAAAAGATTACACTTTTGTTATTTTCTGTTTGATTATTTTGGGTAAGGGAAATAAGAGCAGAAAAAGCATAAAGATGAGAGAGAGAGCGAAGTAGTTACAAAGTTAGAGCTGTACCGATTGCAGGTAGCGGAAAAAGAGAGAGAACATCAGAGAACCTTGGAGCTAAAGCAACTGGAGGTGGAAGCCCATCAATGAGCCCTGAAAGAGAAGGAAATAACAGCTGCCATAGAACAGCACATCAATGTGCCTTGGAACTGAAACAAGAAGAAGCCTACTTACACATTCATTTTCATATATAAGAGAACACTGTAAATAGCAGAATTTAAATCTGAGTGTTGCTCCTAGAAAACTGGCAGGAGTGTAAACAATTGTTTGATGTTTCTTTTAATCTCATTCATATCAGGAGAGTGAAATAGCCAGGAGAAAATAACCTTGAGCTTTTGTGTTAAAAACCTGTAGTATAATATCTGCTCCATATTTAATATTACATAAAATAATGTTCCTTGAATAATTGCTGTACCTTGTATAGGAAACATTAGCTTGCTGTGTATTTGATGCTTTTAAATTGTAGTGTCTTGTAATTGAACAAATTTAAACAGTAAACAGATAGATAAATTCTGCCCTCATTTACAAGCTGCAACCTCATTGAGATCAGTACAATTGTATAAGTTACTGAGGAAAGAATTTGGCTCATAATGTTAATATGACTCCTCTGCAAGATGATCATTTGTTGCCCCTAATTTACAGAGTGGACTGACACCACTTCACCTGGCTGCTCAAGAGGACAAAGTCAATGTGGCAGAGGTTCTTGTTAATCAAGGGGCTGTTGTTGATGCACCAACAAAGGTAAGATTAATCAACATTAACTAATGTGTAAATATACCTGAAGAAAAAAATAGAGAAAATACATTATACCCACCTAATGGAAGTGTTTAAAGTCTGTAAGTCCGATTCACCACTACAATACTCCGCGTTTATCCTAGTGTAACTGCAGTAATATCAATGGACTTACATTGGCATGAAACTGAAGTAACAGTGGTGAATCAGCCCCTGTGAATAACTAGTTAGAAAATATACTTTGAACACTTAAGATCATGTATTCAATGTTATCCAACTTTCCTTTACATAGAAAGGACAGTCTGTGGGCAATATGTTTATTTTTGCAATCTTGTCTGATGTTTGGATCAGTTTTGATTTAATTTAATTTAATTAATTAATATAATTTAATTACATCGTTGTGTTTTGACTGAAGAAAGTAAGCATCCAGTAGGATTGGACTGCATTCTTCATTTAAGCAAACTCGCATAAATGCCAGAGCTTCCACTATCTTGTTTTTCACCGTGTAATACAGTCCCTTAGCACCCATTAGTGTTCTTTGGTGTGTACTACACGTACTCACTCCTCTATCCAACCGGCATTTGAAAAAATAACAACAAAATGGTTCTTTAAAGTGTCTTAGGTATCATTGTAAAAGCACTCTTTCAGAAGAGCTGTGTTTCAAGCAACATAAACAAAGTAAAAACAAATTAGGCACTCCTGATTATTAGAAATGTTGTGTCCCTTATTATTAGTTCTTGTAAATAGTAATAGACAGTCACCAATTAAATGGAAGTCTTCCGCTTATCCTGAGCTAAATACTGAATAATGTAACCTTCCATAAACTATTCTTTGAGTGTTACCAACACTGGCCTGCTGTAGGATGACCATATGTCTCCTCCCCACCCTGCGCGAGCTCAGGGCACCCAAGCTTTCTCTCCCCCACCATGTTACATGCACGCAGGGGGCAGGGAGCTCTGTCCTCCTGCTGCGCTGGCTCCTCCATGGCATGTTTGGCCAGCCTCCCTGGCAGCCAGGCCTGGGCAGGGAGCAGGACGGAGCCGTTCCTGGTTGCTGCTCTGTGCAGCATAGCCAGCTACCTGGGGGAGAGCTTGGCTGGGAAGGGGTGGCAGCAGCAGCCCGCTCCCTGCCCAGGCTTGGCTTCTGGGGACAGAGGCTGACTCCAAGCATGCTGCGTGGTGGGGGGAGAGGTGGGAGGAAGGCTCCGTCTCACTTGGCCACTGTCCCCGGAAGCTAAGCCTGGACGGGAGGCAGCCCGATGCTGCAGTCAGGTGTTCTCCCAGGCAGCTGCTGCGCCGCACCAGGCAGCGTTCCAGCAGGGCTGGAAGAGGCTCTGGCCCCGCCCTTTCTGCTCTGGCCCTGGCCCCACCCCTTCCGCTCCCTACCTGGGCGGCTGCTGGGGGGGGGCACTTGATCCTGCACACCCCCCAACACGTCTCTACAAAATGGTGTCCTCCAGGTGCGTGCAGGAGCCAGTCCTGGGGCATGCAATGCATGTATTGCATACATGGACAACATGCCACTGTCTATAAGATATTCTGGCCAGACATGACCACCACTAGAATAGGGGGAACCTTCCAAGTAAGTAATATATGTATTCTAATATTAATTAATTTTTACAAGAAATATTTATCCATCATGAGTTCATGACTCACTCAGTCTTCAGGCCAGAATTCCGTTCCTCAAATCCCCCAAAGTTCACTTCAAACCTGCTTCTCCAGTCAACTCTATACATCTGATGGGTCCACAACAGACCATCAGTATACCATCATCTCCAAATTCTATTGATACATTATTTGGGGGAGGGGAGGAACCAAACCATTATTTCCTATGATTTATGGGCATATAGGCAGATCCTATATGTGATAGTGAAGCAACTGATTATAAGTCATGGCAAAGGGAAAAGTTTTCAGGCCTGATTCACCACTGTGTTACTTCAATCTTTTATGCTACAGTAACGCCACTGATTTCAGTACAGTAGTTACTCTGGTGTTAAACTGGAGTAAACCCATTGAAATCAGTGAAGTTATTCCATCTTTATATTTGTGCAACACAGTGATAAATCAGGTCCACAGTCTGCAGCCACTACTTCACAGTTATCTATTCAGCTATCTATGAGATGCCCAGCAGCAGCTTCACTTTCCCTGGTCATTCACTGCAGATCCCTCAAGGCTCTCACTTTGTCCTCCTGGAGATGGATCTCACCTGGTATTGAATCTTTCTGTAATCTGAAGTAGCTCAATAACATTGTAGGACCTGCTGTCTTCACTTAATTAAAAGCAATGTCTAAACTGCACACTAACCCCTAAACCGTACGTATTAATGTCTACATTCCCCCTACCCCCATAGTCCTACAAATAGGAAGTAGTATAAGTAGTGCACTGTCAGTGGGATCCCTGTCTGCCAATTCAATGGCCACTCCAGGAAAGACCTGAATTTCTTAACTGCAGCACTGAAAATGAACCTGGTCAGTAGATAAAATTATCCAAAAGGAAAGAAAACTTAGTATCACATTTACTTATCATGTTGCCTGTAACAGGTCCATAGCATGTTCAAAGGACTAGTAAATCACTGAACATTCATCCAGAACAATAACTGTGTTCACTGGTAGTGAATAGGTGGTTGTTACACATTCCCTTCTGGGAGACCACATCTCAGTGGTAGAGAAATCCTCAGGTGTGCCCTGGGGCAGGAACTCAATGTTCAATAGCCAAGAGAAGTCCCAGTGCACAGCATTTTATCTTTCTGCATTTTTATCCACGTATCTAAGCAGAACAGTCATTTTTGGAGTAGCATTTCACATACAAGGCTAATTTAAATTATTAATGCTGAGGCCCAATTATCCATAATGAGGAGCATCTTGGACTACTTCGCCTTCCTTCTACCATGTTAAGCCTTACTCTCCACTGCATGGGACCATTTGCCCCTTAGGGAGAACATTTCCACCTATTTTTCTTCCAGCACTTGATCTGAGCTGAATGAGTCAGGTGTGCGTGACACAGTTTCTTAATTGTTACATAAAACAGGGACATGGAGGCCAGATTGCCAGGCTCTGGATAGCAGGCCAGACTCTGGTCATCTGAGGACACCAGTCTGCCAAAAAACACTTGCTGTTGTAGGAAGACGTGTGAGAATCTGTATCCTCTATTTTATCATGGACCACAGTTTCTGGAGAAACCCTGATGATCTGAGTTTATAATGCAAGACCTGACAAACTCTTTACTGCAGTAGGAAATACCCTTCCCCCTTCTGTAATAACTACCTGGCTCCTTCTCTTCGTATTCTATCCAGGTAGCAACTGGGCTATTGACTCACAAAACAGAGTGATACTACTATTATCACTCAATTACAATATTCATTGCAGGAGAAAGAATACTTAATATTTTATCAGTGTCATTTAACTTCATGTGTAGCCACAGGTGAGCTATCATTTTCCTCCTGAGGAATATTATCATCTTTAATCATCATTTATACATCTCTGTAAGCCAACATAGTACTTTACAAACATATATTGCTTGATGCTGCAATCTTTATTCTTGTGAGTACTTCCTACTTATGTACCTGTGCACTTGGACACTGGGACTGCTCAAATCAGTGAGGAATACTCAGAGGACTACAAAGGAAGGGAAGATTGGGCTGAGACGCGTTTTCTGCTTCAAAGGAATAGTAAGGAAGAATAGTTTTGCCACTGCAGGACTTGCTGAGTGAAATTTTCTGGCATTTGTTATGTGTCAGAATAATTGATTGTAGTCTGGTCTGATCTAAAATCGTCTCAGAAGTACTATTAGACCTAAATATCATATGCAGTTCAATTATAAGTCTTCAGGGGTTTTTTTTGCTTAGGACTTTTTAATTGTATTTTGGAGGAAAATATGAAAGGAAAAATAGCCACTAGTTTTGCAGGCTGCACGTTGACAGTGTTCTGGGGTTCCTCTTCTGGTTCTGCAGCAACAATTAGCTAAACACATGCTAATCCCAGAGCTCTGATGACTTCACTCAAGGATGCTGGTGAATAAACAAAACTGATTTGGCACAACAAAGCAATAGCGATGTTATTGGAAGCTGGCTTTTTCTGTTTTTTAAGCATAGCTATGTTTACTCAAGCTCCACTGGACAGATGGGGGGAAAGTATTTACTTAAGTTCCCATAGAATCTCTATGGATAGCAATTCTGTGCTTGAATAATAACAGTATAGCAGTATCAGTATACTACCAACCACCTAACCAGGGTGGTGATGGTGATTGTGAAATGCTCCAGGAGATTATAGAGACTATAAAAATAGAAAACTCAATAATAATGGGGGATTTCAACTATCTCCATATTGACTGGGTATATATCACCTCAGGATGAGATGCAGAGATAAATTTTCTAGACCCCATTAATGACTGCTTCTTGGAACAACTAGTCCTAGAACCCACAAGGGGAGAGGCAATTCTTGATTTAATCCTAAGTGGAGCACAGTATCTGGTCCAAGAAATAAATATAGCTGAAGCTCTTGGTAATAGCGACTATAATGTAATTAAATTTAACATCCTGGTGGGATGGAAAATACCAAAGAGACCCACCACAGTAGCATTTAACTTCAGAAAGCGGAACTGCGTAGAAATGAGGAAGCTAGTTAAATGGAAATTAAAAGATACAGTCACAAGAGTGAAATGCATCCAGTGTGCATGGAAACTTTTATAAAACACCATAATAGAGGCTCAAATTAAATGTATGCTCTAAATAAATAAAAATAGTAAGAGGACCAAAAAAGTTCCACCATGGCTAAATAACAGAGTAAAAGAAGTGGCTAGAGGCAAAAAGACATCCTTTAAAAATTGGAAATCAGATCCTACTGAGGAAAATAGAAAGAAGTATAAACTCTGGCAAGTCAAGTATAGAAGTATAATTAGGAAGGCCAAAAAAGAAATTGAAGAGTAAAGACACAGAAACTAATAGCAACATTTTTTAAAAGTAAATTAGATACAGGAAGCCTGCCAAACAATCAGTGGGGCCACTGGATGATTGAGGTGCTAAAGGAGCACTCAAGGAAGAGAAGGCCATTTGCAGAGAAGCTATATTAATTCTTTGCATCGGTCTTCATTGCAGAGGGTGTGAGGGAGATTCCCACACCTGAGCTAGTCTTTTTAGGTGACAAATCTGAGGAACTGTCCCAAATTGAGATGACAGTAGAGGAGGGTTTGAAACAAATTGATAAACAGTAACACGTCACCAAAACCAGGTGGTATTCACCCAAGAATTCTGAAGGAACTCAAATATGAAATTGCAGAACTACTAACTGTGGTATGTAGTCTTTCATTTAAATGAGCTTCTGTACCAGATAACTGGAGGATAGCTAATGTGATGCCAGTTTTTAAGAAAGGGTCCAGAAATTATCCTGGCAATTACAAGCCAGTAAGCCTAACTTCAGTACCAGGCAAATTAGTTGAAACTATAGTAAAGAACAGAATTATCAGACATATAGTTGAACATGATTAGTTAGGGAAGAGTCAACACAGCTTTTGTAAAGGGAAATCATGCCTCACCAATCTACTAGAATTCTTTGAGGGAGGTCAACAAACATGTGGACAAGGGTCATCTGGTGGATATAATGTACTTGGACTTTCAGAAAGCCTTTTACAAGATCCCTCAACAAAGGCTCTTAAACAAAGTAGGAAGTCATGGGATAAGAGGGAAGGTCCTCTCATGGATCAGTAACTCATTACAAGATAGGAAACAAAGGGTAGTAATGAATGGTCAGAGGTAAATAGTGATGTCCCCCAAGGGTCTATACTGGGGACCAGTGCAGTTCAACATATTCATAAATGATCCGGAAAAATAGGTAAAATTTGCAGATGATACGAAATTACTCAAGATAGTTAATTCCAAAGCAGACTGTGAAGAGTTACAAAGAGATCTCACAAAACTAGGTGACTGGGCAACAAAATGGCAGATGAAATTCAATGGTGATAAATGCAAAGTAATGCACATTGGAAAACATAATCCCAACTATACATATAAAATGATGGGGTCTAAATTAGCTGTTACGACATAAGGAAGTGTCATTGGAGTCATTGTGGATAGTTCTCTGAAAACATCCGTTCAAATGTGCAGCAGTAATCAAAAAAGCTAACAGAATGTTAGGAACCATTAGGAAAGGGATAGATAATAAGACAGTAAATATCATAATGCCACTATATAAATCTATAGTACACCCACATCTTGAATATTGAGTGCAGTTCTTGTCAGCCCATCTCTAAAAAAGATATATTCGAATTGGAAAAGGTACTCAGAATGGCAACAAAAATAATTAGGGGTATGGAGAAGCTTCCATATGAGGAGAGGAAAAAAAACACTGGAACTTTTCTGCTTGGAAAAGAGATGATTAAGGAGGGATATGATAGAGGGCTATAGAATCATGAATGGTATGGAGAAAGTTAATCAAGAAGTATTATTTACCCCTTCACATAATACAAGAACCAGGAGTCATCCAATGAAATAACTAGGCAGCAGGTTTAAAACAAACAAAAGGAAGTACTGCTTGACACAGCGCACGGTCAACCTGCGGGGCTCATTGCCAGGAGATGTTGTGAAGGCCAAAACTCCAATGGATTCACAAAAGAATTGGATAAGTTCATTGGGGTTAGGTCCTGCAACGGCTATTAGCCAGGATGGTCAGGGATGCAAGCCCATATCCTGGGTGTGCTAAGCTTCTAATGTCCAGAAGCTGGGAGTGGATGTCAGGGGATCAATCACTCAATAATTGCCCTGTTCTGTTCATTCCCTCTGAAGCCTCTGGCATTGGCCACTGTCAGAAGACAGGATAGTGGGTTATATAGACCACTGGTCTGACCCATTATGGCCATTCTTTTGTTATTATGTTCTTTAAAAGGTAATGCAATGTAAAAATGGAATACCGGTAAAGCACACATTTCAAAATACCCTTCAGAACATGAGGTTCCTTTAATAGTATATAAAAAAACCAAAATGTGCTTGTTTAGACTATTTTCACCCCCACCTCCTTTGTCTTGTTTTTCTTCACTCTTCTTTCTGTATCTGGAGCTGGGTGGAGATTTCTAGCTTGAATAGACATACCTGCTACACTAGCGCTAAAATTAGAAGTGTAGGTGCAGCAATGCAAATAGTGAGAGGGGCTAGCCACCCCGGGTACAATCCCAAATGAAACCCTCGGTACATATTCAGGTGTTTAGCCATCCTGCTGCTCACACCACTGTGTCTGCACTTATGTTTTTAGGTTCAATCAAAGCTAGCACAGGTATGTCTGTATGAGCTGCAAATAACACCTCCAGGTCTAATGTAGACATACCCTAAAACTTCTTCAAAACCTTGGATCTGTGTAGTTCACAGCCACCAGTGTACATTATGAGTGATTCTTTAGAAGGCAGTGGAGTAAAACTAGTCTCTCTCTCTCACACACACACACACACACACACTCTCTCTCTCTCTCTCTCTCTTCATGTCATCTGCTCCAGACCCTGCCACAGTTAAAGCTTTAAAATGCAACTCACCATTCACAAAGGACAACTTTGGAATTCCACAGCAAAAGCAGAATTTTTGTCATTTCCAGTCCCAGCAGCTTTTCTTTTCTGTGTTTGAATTGCTGGGAATGTAGGCCCTGAATCAGTAAGGTACCTGTGCCTGACTTTAATAGCCACTGAAGTCAATTGAACCACTCCTGCTTATAGTTAGGTATATGGTTAAGAACCTTGCTGGATCAGGACCTTAAATCTAGACTTAGTGCTTGACAGTTTTTCCTTCAGTACTTACATTTCCAGATATATAATAACTGTGTTGATTACATATATATATTATTTTGTTTTCCTAGTACGGCCATAATGCTGAACACTGACAAGAGGGTGTATGCCCTTTTGAAGTTCATTATTATTTGGCTGTTGCACAGTGGCTAGTGTTGTTTTCATGTATAATTTACAGAGCTAGCCTGAGAAAATAAAACCAGATACTGGATTGCCCAAGGGATTGGTAATGGGATTCAGAGCTTTTCTCTCTGTGTTGCCTGGGTGAAGCTAGCACAGATCATTAGTTATTGAAAATTGTTACTGTGTGCTGGCTATTGGGCCCATGTGACAAAAATTGATTGTCTCAATCTAGTTCCTGATTGGAAAGTATCCGGATAATAAAGCCAACACTAAAGTGGCAGTTATTTGTACCCTTGGTAGTATTCTTATCAAGGATTGAGAAATGATGGTGATCAACTACTCTCTTACTCCCTGAATTGGACCTTCCAGGTCAGGGCTGAGGCAAGACAGTGTGGGAAAAGTTGTACTGCCAATATGCCTCTTTTGTTGCTAACTAAAAGTGTTCAGTACCTTTCACAAGCACAAAGACAAAAAAATCACAATTTTATTTTTAATTAAAATAATAAGCGATTTTAGTATTAGAAGGAAAACGGAACAGAGATATAGTGGGATGTTGGAAAGAATGCTTGAAATACTTAATCACGGTTATTTAAATATATCTTTGTTGCATATTATCTATCATATTATCAATTATTACCACAGTTTTTAGATGCATGTTAAACTGTCTAGTGGCCATTGCACTAGAAATTTCCAAACCCCCGCTCCCGCTCCCCCGCCGCCCTCCAATAACATTAATAGTGGGCCTTTGCAAGATACTTTATGCAGTTAAGCCTTGATTTAGTAAAGCACTTAAACATTCTTAAACTTAAAGATGTGCTTGTGTGCTTTGCTGAATCAAGGTCTCATTGGATTTGTGGTGTCTTGATCTAGAGGAGTTGTCAGCCTAATCAAAGACATCAGTGAAACTCTATTCAATTGTTCTGTGTTCATTTCTTAGCTCTCACTCTATCTTCAGTGTCTGACAGCAGCAGCAGAAAAAAACAGAGCAGCTTGAGAGTCAGCATGAAGAGAGAGATGCAATAATTCAAGCTGTTAGGATTTATGGTTACTACCAGGGCAAATGAAGGATATTGAAAAGATACCCACTACATGGGGCTTTTAATACTTTTCTCCTCCCAAAAAGGAGTGGGAATACATGTATGTTTCAATACAGGGCCGCCCAGAGGATTCAGGGGGTCTGGGGCAAAGCAATTTTGGGGGCCCCTTCCATAAAAAAAAGTTGCAGTACCATAGAATACTATATTCTTGTGTGGGGCCCGGGGTCTGGGGCAAATTACCCCACTTGCCCCACCACCCCCGGGCGGCCCTGTTTCAATACCATAATATAAAATTGAAAGTCCAATATTTCTGGGTTAATTTTTGGCATGTATTCTTGCTGCTTTTGAGAAGCACTCCCCATCTGTTAGCCCCCATGTTGCTGTCCATTCTTAAACTGACTAGAAGCAATGTAATTAATTGATTACCATGAGGTGACAAAATTAGAAGCTGCATTAAAAAAAATCCTGATTTTCTGGAATAAAATATTATTTACTGGTAAGTCTGCTAAGTTCCAGGAAGCTTATGCCAGTAAATATTGGTTTAACTGTAAAATCAAGACGCATCTTCATATGATGTGTCTATAGTTTAAAAATTGTTAACAAAATATGTTTAGCCGCCTGTTTATTCATCTACAATGTTCTGAGAACCCAGAATGGGGAATCCAGGTAGCAGTGAGAATTGCTTTCTTGTTCTCTATCCTTGTTTGGCTGTGTAAGCACAGAATCTGCCAGTTGGCATGATTCAGAAATCTTAACAGGATATTCATCTGCAATGAGGAAGTCAAGAAATAAATATAAATTTAGGTGCCTGCCGAACTGAAAGCCATTTGTTATTGGAGTCCATTCTGTAGCTGGGAAACAAAGGATATTCTCTTTGGGTCTCAGATTTAAGTAGGCATCTCGGTAGTTAGTTTTAATTTTGTGTTTTGACCCAACATGATTATTGTGGATATTGTTGCCTATTGCTATGAAAGCTGCTTGCTAATGGAAAGAAACTTCATTCTAAAATGTCCAATGTATTCATTTGTGTTCCATGTTGTCTTGTCACATCATCCTATCTTTGCTGATGGCGGCATTACGTTGTATAGCACATGGAGCATGATTAGACATGACACAATATGACCACAAGGTACTGGAAACTTAAGAGAAAATCTTCCAGGGTAGCCCAGTGGTCTAATGGTGGCACAATATGCTGCCACATAGGGATCAGAGTACAGATGCAGAGTTCAGTGTTTTCCTCCCAGGCTGGCAGGTGCTGAGATTGCCACCAAGGCAGCATGCTGAACCCCAGAGGGGAGGGAGGGAGTGCCTCATGTCACTCTGCAGTGAACCCATCTCCCTTCCCCAGGCTGGATAGGAAAAGCAACATTAATGGCTTTAGTGAGAGCTGTACTTGGCCGTCATTTCTGGGACACAAGATAGCTGTGCTTTGAGGCCTCCAAGGGGAAAATAGTAGAAAGGAAATAAATGGGGGTGGAGGTCATTCGGAGTTCAAAAACTTCCCTCCGTTCTCTCCCCTACCCCACACATTTCAAAAGGGTCAAAAAGAAAACCTTCCAGAGTTAGCACTGTACCTGGTCTCTCATTCAAATTGCTAGCTAGTCAGCAATGAGAAAAGAGCCAGCGAGAAAGGAGTAGTGTAGGTAATTGTTCTCCTAGCAGCTTACGGAGGTACAGTAGTAGGTGCCATTAAAATCTTGACATTTACCATTTGCAGTGGGTAAATTTAAAGTAGTACTTAATTAAATAGTCTACTCTGTAGTTAGACTTAGTAGTTTCTTTACATGTTACCTGATTTATGATTCACTGAAGTAAAGGCATGTAAATACATACACCGTATTTTACAGTAATTGGCACATTTCCTCAACATGTTTTAAGATAGGGCCATTGGGCACCTTTTGTTTAAAATGGACATGTTGGAGTCTAACTTAAATTGATATGAAGAAAATCCTGAATCCAAATGCGGCAACCACTGAAACATACGTTTTGTGTAAACCATGCAGAGCCATTCACATCTGTATTTTCCTTTTTCTTAAGAGTCATGGCTCAGTGGTCTGAACATAAGATAGGGCGCATGAGCTCCTGAATTCCAATCCTGACTTTGGCATTCCCTTCCCAGTGCATCTGGGCAAGTCACTGAACCTCTGTGCCTCAGTTTCCTCCTTTGTAATATAGAGAGAATAATCCTCACCTATCCAACAGCCAACTGGGTTAATCTTTATAAAGTACTTCGAAAAAGTGTTCTTTTTAGTTGCCCCTCTTCTGAACTGTCCTTCATTGCAGCCCCAGTCTGATTATAATAAAGTAAGAGTATTTATTAAGGAAGAAGAGATAATGTCTTGATGCAGGCAGATAAGAAAGGAGGAGATAATTGCTTTAGGAGGTATAATCTGATCATTTCTATCACTTTGTAAGAATCCCAAGCTCTTTCAGATCAACTAACAATTTTCTCATTATAGTAAAAGGGAAAAAAAAGAGTGAAGAGATGGGGTGGGGGTGAGGGGCAGCAGCTTTGGTTCTCTCTGATTTGTTCCATTTTATAGTATAACTTCACTATTTATGTAAGTATTTGTTACAATTCTTTACATGTTTCAACACGTCATTTAAATTATTTAAAATTTGAATGGTTTCTAAAGTGAGCAGCAAACAGATTGAACACTCTGATTCCCTGTTGCTACATTTAAGTGAGGTTTTTAAGTAGTATTTAGGATTCTGTTTCTGAGCAGTATATTTATAGAGACAGGCTTATGTTTTAGTTCTTAATTAGAACTCATGCCAAAAAATGTACATGCTTAGCTATGTTCAATTTTATAAGGTGTTTTGGACATGAATCCGGTTTCCCTTATTTGTTTAAGCATCTCATGCCCTGACAGCTCCTGGATTTTGCTGCAGCTCTGGTGGGCATTTCTGAACTGTACATTAATAATGAAAGTCAGGTAGGAAAATAACAAGGAGAAAAATCCATATATTCGTCAGTGCAAAAGTTTGCCAGGGTGTTCTGCTAACAAAACACCAGCTTCCACTGGTCTCTGAAACATAAGGCCCAGAACACATTAGGTATGGTCTACATTGCAACAAAACACCTGTGGCTGGCCTGTGTCAGCTACCCAGGTGTAACCCACATACCTTCTGGGTGTGGTCTTCTGTCCCATCTAGTGGCACCGAGACCACTTAATGAGAGAGAGAGATACTGTGAGTCTGCTCTACAGCCTTAGCTAACAGTTGGTTGGCTTTTAGCTCATGTGGTAGAGGCTCATGCACTAAGCTCCAGAGATCCTTGGCTCGATCCTGCCTGCCGACAACCTGGATCTGTCAGCGTTACACAGGTTCGGGCTACAAAGTGATAAAATTGCGGTGTAGCCATTTGGTCCCAGGCTCTGGGACTCTCCTCCCTGTAATTTTATAGCCCCACAGCCCAAGCTCAGCAAGCCCAAGTCAGTTGACATGAGCCAACCATGGGTGTTTTATTGGAGTGTAGACACACCCTTAAAAAACTAGACTTCATGCCTGAGAACTTTACATTCACTAGCAGGCATTCTGCCTCCCGTAGGACTACTTTGTGCTGCTGGAGTCCACTCAGATCCTAGGCTGCACTTTGGCTCTTCTGGTCAGGATGGAGTTGGCAGTATATTCCATCCATTTTAATTGTTTGTTTGTATTGCAGTAGTGCCTAGAGGACCCAGTCAGGAATCAAGGCCCCACTGTGCTAGACACCGTACACAGACACACACACACACACACTCACTCACTGTAAAAGGATAGTCCCTGCCCCAAAGAACTTGCAGTCTAAGCATAAGAGAAAACTCTGTGAAATCAGCAAGAAATATGCTCAACTTCACAAGAAATGCAAGGCAGCTTCCAGCTTCCCCTTATAGGTTCATTTTTGATAGGGAAGGGAAAAGGTGTGTTCTGTGGGGAGGGAAGGATAAGAAGAGGATGGAGCACATACCTGTCCAGAGATTTTTTTTTTCCGGATGTTTTTCCACATGTTCCCAGAAGGGAAAAAAAAAAAAAAACACTACCTGGGGCTTTGCAGTTTTATATTCAGTTTATTGTCAGTAAATGGTAATTGCTTATGTTCATATATTTCTTCTTTTTAAAAAACATTCCAGATGGGATACACTCCATTACATGTTGGCTGCCACTATGGAAACATAAAGATTGTTAATTTCCTTCTGCAACACTTTGCTAAAGTTAATGCCAAAACAAAGGTGAGGTTTTCTTTTCCCTTCACTTGTTTTATTTTGTTTAAAAAAACAAAATGCTCTCCTCAGAACACTGCAAACTCTTCTGTTTTTCTATCCTTGGCAGAATGGGTACACCCCTCTACACCAGGCTGCTCAGCAGGGACACACCCATATCATTAACGTCTTGCTCCAGAATGGCGCATCGCCCAATGAACTCACTGTGGTAAGGGACAAGAGAAAAACACATTGTGGGTGGCTTCTTTTCTACCATGTCAATGCTTTCCCTACAGTAAAAAGTGCTGTGCCACTACATCTCAACAATGGAAATGTAGAAGAATAGGGGGAGGGGAGAGAGCGTGAATCAAACAGCACAGCCAGCCTGTTATCTCAGCTATGAGACATAGCCACCTTAGTGCTCTACTTTTCCTGAAATAGCAACGACTTTAAAATGCATTCATAAGAGAATATAGTGAGGCTTGTCAGAATTCAATTTTTATTTCGACGGATAATATAGAAGTTTATTATTGAGCATTTTCCCCTATTTTAATCAATTTAAATTTTCATAGTTACAAGAAATTATGGGGGTTGCAGCCATGAAAATTATTTAATGACAGTAAACGTTGAGATTCAAAATGTTAAAGCTTTATAACCATTAAAATACAAATTGTCAGCATCACATGTCAAAATATACAAAGTAAATATCCTTAAATTGAAGTCTATAAAGTCCTCAGGCAGCATTTTTCTTACTTTGCCTCTCTTTAAATTTCATTATTATTGATGGAAATTGTTTTTCATCTGTTTGTGTCTGTGTGGTGAAATCGATGTTTTCCAACATTTACTGATAAAAATTTAATCCTTCCATCCTACTGGTTATTTCTCTCCTTGCCATTTATGTAAACAGTTAAATGCCTAACGTTACATGTCCTGCTGCCAGAACTTTTTATTGTGTTGACTTATAAACGTTTTCTGAAGTCAATTTTTATTGAATTTATTACTTGTTCTTATAGTTAAGCATTGTTAATGAATTTCCATTTTTATAAATATTTCAATTCTCAGAATGGGAACACTGCCCTGGCCATTGCTAAACGACTTGGCTACATTTCAGTTGTTGACACATTGAAGATAGTGACAGAAGAGACCATGACTACAATTGTAAGTATAGTATATTTCAATAATGAGCATCAGACTCTTTCTTAATCTACAAAGTTCTACAAACTTGATATTTAGCTTTGTTGATAGATACCTGCTGAGACTGCAATCTGATTGTTAAAGGTGGCTATACATACTGTTAGCAATATAACATCCATATGCACTCAAATATAAAAAAAGAATACATATTTACAGCAAATTTATGAAAAAAGTGTTAAAATTCAGGTAATAAATATCAACAGAATGTATTGCAAAAACCAAACTGAAATTACGCAGTATAAATAACCAGGGGCCCAATCCTTCAACTAGATCTGCATGGGTGAACTGTCCTTCCTGTGGCGATCTAATTGCAAGCTTGGGGCCTCGGTGAAGTAACTTTCCTCATACGGCTTTGTAAATGAGCAGAAACTAACATAGATCCCCTCTCTTCTTAAGAGACCCAGTTCTGAATACCTGCAGTGATTCACTCTCACCCACTAGTACCTTCAAGTAGTAGCACATAAAATATACTGTTATAGGGGCTTGCAAATGTCATGATTGTATTTAGTTTAAAAGCAGTTCTTCCAAACTGACAAAATTGGCTGGAACACCACTAGAAGTGTTTTTACTGTAATTATGGGCTGCGTCTTGAAGGCAATTACAAGATTAAGTCCCAGTTTTATCTGTTAGATGTTAAAGGGACACCATCAATTTAAAAATCTCATCTTACTGTTGTTTCAGGTAACAGTGCCAGTGACCATAACTGAAAAAGATTAGAGTGAAACATACTGCTCAGTTGTTTTCAGCTCAGTTACATTTGACAGCACTTCATCTTTAATCGGGCTCTCTGTTTCTCTTTTAGTCAGTTAGTTAGTTTCTCCTGTTGTTTGTGTGGGTCTTTTGTACAGCAACAGGAGAGAGACACAAATATTTTTAATAAGAGGAAAGTTTGATTGTAAAGGCATAAAAATTGGCAAGGGATTCAGCGGCAGGCATAAAAATGACATTGAGCTCATATTTTGAAACGGACTACATTTCAGGTTGATGGTGTCCCCTTGAAAAGAAGACATCTAGGCCCTGGTCCTGCAAACATGCATCTGCATAACTTTACTCATGTCAGTATTCCTACTGAAGTAAATGGGTATAGTCACATGAGTGAAGTTACACACATGGACAAGTGTTTGCAGAGTCAAAGCCTTGCCATATTAATTTTATAACAAACCACAAAATGTTTGAAATAGATACTTAAGGCTCACTCTATGAACAGGCCCAGTGCTGCCATTGTCTGATTTATTATCACATGCTACATTCTCTCTCAAGCAAGCCATTTCAGATTAAGCCAGTTTGAATGCCTTTGAATTTAGAAACACTTTTGACTCAGCAACAGGTGATCACTTGTTTGACAACTTTAATCCAGTTAAATTTACAACTTTCCAGATTTAGCACTGACTACAAATAGTTGTTAAATTCATGTTGTAAATTAAGGGAAGCTGAAATTTACTTATATGTAAGGAACATTTTTAAAATGCTTACGCACACCAGCCTCAAAAGGAGGAGATATCTAAATTTGGCAGTATAAGTAAGGTGAACCCATTAGAAATAACGCTAATGCCTCAAATATATTTTGTCTAACAGGAAACCTGTTTTTCACCTTTGCTGGTGACCAGTTCCTAGACCCAGACCTTATAATTTAGAGTGTATGTACACAACTCCTTGCACGACATCCATACATGCATTCTGCAATAATAGTGATGACCAATGTGACACCGGCTGTTGTTTGAGAGCTCACATGGCATTCTTTGGTGAACTTGAATGCACGTACCAGACACAGGAGATTCCTGTACCTTCTCTGCACTCCCTTTTTGCCCCTTGCCAGTTGGCACTAAGAGGTTCCTGGGTCACAGGCATCCCGATCTTGCTCACTGCTTAATGGTGTGTTGACAATATCTTACAACAGTGATCACCAACCCGTCGATTGCGATTGACTGGTTGATCCTGGTGACTCTCCCAGGTGATCATGATCTCTGGTGGTGTAGTGGGGCTGCCGCTAAGGCAGGCTCCTTGCCTGCTGTGGCCCCACGCTGCTCCCAGAAGCAGCCAGCACGCTCCCGTGGCCCCATAGGGGAGGGGTCTTCGTGTGCTGCTCCTGCCTGCAAGCACCACCCCACAGCTCCCATTGGCTGGGAACAGGGAACTGTGGCCAATGGGAGCTTTGGGAGTGGTGCGTGCAGAGAGGGGCAGCACGCAGAGCCACGTACCTCCTGACCCCCTCCCAGGGGCCGCACTGCTGCGTTGGCCCCTTCCAGGGATAAGTGCCACCCGGCAGGAGGCCACATCCCAGCCCTGAGCCCCCTCCAAGAGCCAGCATCGCATACCGCCTCCTGCACCCCGAACCCCCTTCTGCACCCCAAGTCCCTGCCCCAGCCCTCCCTCCCAGAGCCAGCACTCTGCACCCCCTCCTGCACCCCAACACTCTGCTCCAGCCCAGAGCCCCCTACTGCACCCAAACACCCTCCCAGAGCTTGCATCCCTCACTCCCTCCCACACCCTAACCCTGCCCCAGGCTCAGCCCAGAGCCTCCTCCCACACTGCGAACCCTTTGGCCCCAGTCCAGAGCCTGCACCCCCTCCTGAACCCCAACCCTCTGTCCCAACCCAGTGAAAGTGAGTGAGGGTGGGGGAGAGCGAGCAATGGAGAGGGGAGGGATGGAGTGAGCGGGGTGGGGCTTTGGGGAAGGGGCAGGGTTGATCATGGGTTGCCCTTAAATTCAAAACGTGATCTTGGGCATAAAAAGGTTGGAGACCACTGTCTTACGATGTCACTGACCCTTGTTAACCAATCTTCTCTTATTGTCTTTTGGCTATGGATCCATACCCACATAAATTGATATTGCTGGGATGATAAACACCAACATTCATTTGTATATCCTATTTTTGTCTTAGTAAAGGAAGTGGATAATTGTTCCCATATTTTTTTCTTTTTCAACTGATGGCTGCTGAACAAAGTTATCAAAAGAAGCGATACTGAGACATCTTGTGCAGATATTTGTTGAAACGCAAGCAGCACAAGATGTTTTGAATTATCACATAAATCCTCTTCGTAGCTACAAAGGGTCAGATCGTGAGATAATGATCTGCCTTGGTAAGGGGGAGTGTGTAGTTGCACTGTCCCTGGAGCCCAGAAGGGAGATTGTGACTCTGCTCATCCAGAGAGTGAGTAATCTGCTCTGGGTACTTACCTGGCACAGTTATGCCACCCAGCATGTGGGAAGATGGAGCCAAAACTTTGCCCAGTCCCCACTCTGTTCTGGCTACCCCCACCTCTTTCTCCCACAGGGAGGAGAATGTAGTGGCTTGTGCAGATCGCGCCCATGCTGCTATTCATGACATGGGGAGCCAGTAAGCCACCATGCTAGCTGGGCACAGTCTGCACCAAAGAAAAACCATTTAAAGCAAGTGAATATTGGTTCCAAAAACCTGGCTAATTTCTTTCTTGATTTTTTTTTCTAAAACTACTGTTTAAAGCAAAACAGAGTAGGAAATAAACATCTTCCTCGTTTTTTGAGCACACTGCAGACAGAAAACTGTCAATATTCACCTCTCAGAATTGTGGTGTCATCAGATTACTTGTGAGTAGCCTGTTAGCAAGGCTGTTGGTTGATATATAGAAGACATTCAGGATCAAAAGCTGGCTTTTATCTTTGTTACTTCATGTGCGCTTTCCCTCTTGTCACTTCCATAGCTGTGTTCTATAATTCATTAGCTTATATAAAACCTATATTGCTCTGTCTTAAAATGTGCTAACAAGATAAACTTCAAAACAAAGAAATACTGTTAGTTATGCTGGATAATAAGCACCAATCACCACTGCTTCTAGATCTTTTTGGCACCTCTCTTCATACCTTCTCTAAAAGTTACTTATCTCTAGGGAGATTCTAAAATATTTTTCTGCAACGGCAACAAGGCTTATTGAACAGCTGACACCATAAAAAAGAGTTTTAGGAGAGCAGCATAAACAGGAATTTGTTATCCCAAGCTCAGGCTTGTAGAGATCTAGATAATTGTAGGTCAAGTATATTCACTGTTGCACACTGAGAACTCCAAATACAGGAGGCTCATTCTTAGCCTGTACAACTAATGAATTAGTTGGGTTCATGTCACATAGGTAGGAAGGTATATTATTTAATATGTGCTATAAGTAGAGAAAAGTTCATAGACTCATAGACTTTAAGGTCAGAAGGGACCATTGTGATCATCTGGTCTGACCCCCTGCATGCTGCAGGCCACAAAGCTGTCCCTACCCCTTCCCTTGACTCTGCTGTTGAAGTCCCCAAATCCTGTGGCTTAGTGACTTTAATTGGCAGAAAACCCTCTGCTAGCGATCCCTGCCCCATGCTTCAGAGGAAGGCGAAAAACCTCCAGGGCCTCTGCCAATCTACCCTGGAGGAAAATTCCTTCCCGACCCCAAATATGGCGATCAGTAAAACCCCGAACATGTAGGCAAGAGTCTCCAGCCTTGTTAGCCATTATACTATTTACCTGCCATGGCACAGTATTCCTTTGGCTAAAATCATGTTTTTCCATTAAACCATTCCCTCCATAAACTTATCTAACTTAATCTTAAAACCAGACAGGTCCTTCGCCCTCACCGTTTCCCTTGGAAGGCTGTTCCAATATTTCACCCCTCTGACGGTCAGAAACCTTCGTCTAATTTCAAGCCTAAACTTCCCCACGGCCAGTTTATATCCATTCGTTCTCGTGTCCACATTAGTACTGAGCTGGAATAATTCCTCTCCCTCCCTGGTATTTATCCCTCTGATATATTTAAAGAGAGCAATCATATCCCCCCTCAGCCTTCGTTTGGTCAGACTAAACAACCCGAGCTCCTCTAGTCTCCTTTCATACGACAGGTTTTCCATTCCTCTGATCATCCTAGTGGCCCTTCTCTGTACCCGTTCCAGTTTGAGTTCATCTTTTTTAAACATGGGAGACCAGAACTGCACACAGTACTCCAAATGAGGTCTCACCAGCGCCTTATACAACAGAAGCAGCACCTCCTTATCCCTACTAGATATACCTCGCCTAATGCATCCCAAGACCGCATTGGCTTTTTTCACCGCCACGTCACATTGTCGACTCATAGTCATCCTGCGGTCTACAAGGACCCCGAGGTCTTTCTCCTCCTCCGTTACTTCTAACGGATGCGTCCCCAGCTTGTAACTAACATTGTTGTTAGTCATCCCTAAATGCATCACCTTACACTTTTCACTATTAAATTTCATCCTATTTCTGATACTCCAATTCACAAGCTCATTCAAGTCTCCCTGCAGAATATCCCTATCCTCCTCCAAATTGGCAATGCCTCCCAGCTTTGTGTCATCCGCAAACTTTATCAGCCCACTCCTACAATCGGTTCCAAGGTCAGTAATAAATAGATTAAATAAAATGGGTCCCAAAACCGAACCTTGAGGAACTCCACTGGTGACCTCCCTCCAACCTGACAGTTCACCCTTCAATACGACCCGTTGCATTCTCCCCATTAACCAATTCCTTATCCACCTCTGGATTTTCATATCGATCCCCATCTTTTCCAGTTTAACCAATAATTCCTCATGCGGTACAGTATCAAACGCTTTACTGAAATCAAGGTATATTAGGTCCACCGCATTTCCCTTATCTAATAAGTCCGTTACTTTCTCGAAGAAGGAGATCAGATTGGTTTGGCACGATCTGCCCTTCGTAAAACCATGTTGTAATTTGTCGCAATTGCCATTAACCTCAAGGTCCTCAACTACTTTCTCTTTCAGAATTTTCTCCAGCACCTTGCACACTACAGATGTTAAACTAACAGGCCTGTAGTTACCCGGGTCACTTTTTTTCCCTTTCTTGAAAATAGGAACCACATTAGCTATTCTCCAGTCTAACGGAACCACCCCCGAGTTTACAGATTCATTAAAAATTATCGCTAAGGGGCCTGCTATTTCCCGTGCCAATTCCTTCAATATTCTCGGATGAAGATCATCCGGTCCGCCCGACTTAGCCCCATTAAGGTGTTCAAGTTTGGTTTCTACCTCGGATACAGTAATCCCCCCTCCTGTATCCCCCTCTGTCACGCTGCCACTATTCCTAATCCCTTCATTGGCCTCATTAAACACCGATGCAAAATATTCGTTGAGATATTGCGCCATGCCTAGATTATCCTTAATCTCCTCTCCGGCTATAGTCTTCAGCGGTCCCACTTCTTCTTTCTTTGCTTTCTTCCTATTTATATGGCTGTAAAATCTCTTACTATTGCTTTTAATTCCCCTCGCAAGGTCCAACTCTACACGGCTTTTGGCCTTTCTCACTCTATCTCTACATTCTCTGACTTCACTAAGGTAAGTTTCCTTACTGATCCCTCCCTTCTTCCACTCTTTGTACGCTTTCTGTTTTTTCCTAATCGCCCCTCTGAGATGGTTGCTCATCCAGCTCGGTCTAAATCTCTTGCTTACTAATCTTTTTCCCTTTTTTGGGATACAGACCTCCGACAGCTCATGCAGCTTTAACTTAATGTAATCCCAGGCATCATCTGCCTTTAGATCCATTAATACATTTGCCCAATCCACTTCCCTTACCAGTCCTCTTAATTTGTTAAAATTAGCCTTTTTAAAATTATAAACCCTAGTCTTTGATTTAATTCTGTTACTCCTTCCATTTAGTTTAAACCGAATTAGCTCATGATCACTGGATCCCAAGTTGTCCCCTACAACCACTTCCTCAACGAGGTCCTCACTACTCACCAAAATCAAATCCAAAATGGCCTCCCCCCTCGTCGGTTCAGCTACCACTTGATGAAGGAATTGATCAGCAAGCACATCTAGGAACATCTGAGCCCTATTATTGCTACTAGTGTTTGTTCCCCAATCTATATCTGGGAAGTTAAAGTCCCCCATAATTACACAGTTCCTATTAGTATTTACTTCCCTAAACACATTAAATAGTTCTTTATCCATATCCTGGGTCGATCCCGGCGGTCTATAGCACACCCCAAGCACTATCGCTGGAGAGGCTCTAGTAGTTCTTTTACCCAGTATGAGTATTGCCCAGATGGACTCCGTGTTATCTATTCCATCAACTATTATTTCTTTACAGCTTATCTCATTATTGACATACAATGCCACCCCCCCACACACCTTTACCTTTGTTCCGGTCTTTCCTAAACAGTGCATACCCTTCCATACCTGTATTCCAGTCGTGACTGCTGTTCCAACACGTTTCAGTTATTCCTACGATATCCGGTTTCAATTCTCTGACCAAGAGCTCCAATTCCTCCATTTTGTTACCTAGGCTTCTCGCATTGGTGTATAAACATCCTAATGTATGTCGTTTAGCCTGTCTCCCATTAGTAACGCAATATGTTACAGGCCTCTTTGTGTTCGTCCTCCCTCTCCTTCTTATGTCCAATCCCATCTCCCTGGCTATATCTCCTCTTATCTTATCACTCGCCTTTTCAATGTTGGAATCTGGCGTGGAGATTAACTGTACATCTCCCAACCGTTTCCCCCAACTTCCTAGTTTAAAGCTCTTTTGATAAGATTACATCTTATTGTGAATTAGACTACAAGAAATGTGAGGTACAAAAAGGACTGTACATCCAAAATGCCTTCTAGGTTAGACACAGCTCTAGTCACAGAAGCCCAGAAAATAGTTTTCATTAAAATCAAGATGTTAGTAATCAGTCACCAACATGGTATGGTGCATTTTAGACTCTTGGCACTTTGAGATGGAATCTGAATTACTGAGGGCATTATATTCTCATGTCAAGTAGTCATCTAATTTAAAGATCTTTTGAGGATATTCGGCCAAATCTATCCCATCTGTTATTCAATTTAAGGTGGTACAAAGGGTGAATGTAGGTTACTGTATTGTGATTTTTACACATACTGTAATAAAACTCTAATAATGACTGAACAAATTCTGTGTGTGATCTTTGATCTATTCAATTCAGTCTGTATAGACATGGCTGAGGTAAAATCTTTGAACATGCATTGGCAGAACCTTCTAAAGCTGGTAGTTTAACTAAAAGGTGCTAGAAATTCTTACACTCATTTTGTTCTGTGGGAATTATTTAAGGTAAGTAATAAGTTCTGAGCTGCCATGCTCATGAAGGAATGCTTCCATTATATCAAATGAGGACAGGAGCCAAACAGACGTAAACTTGCCACAGAATTATTTATGAAACCAGACAAAAATAAAGTATATAAAGGTAGATGTGGAATGACAAGCTTAAAAGTTTGGATCAAAGACCACAACCAGAATCTTTTCAGTCATTTTTCCTCCTAAAACTTTGTTAATCATTTTTTAACTTTGTGTCTGATGACGGGGAAATAACAGTAGTAGAATAAGAGGAAACACAAATGTGGGCATATATTTGAATACCACTGAGCATCCTGGCTTGGATACAGCTATACCAAACCTGTAGAGATTTTTCTGTAGGATCCAAAACATCATTAGTGCTTGACTGCTCTCTTACTTCAGAGTTTGTGGTTCCTTTTGGGTTTCAATATCCCCTTTTTTTATTAAACCAGCAGGTCAGCTCTGAGGTATCTTGTCATATCTAGCTACTTTCAATGAAGATTTCAGGCATGCAAACTCAGTTTCCCCCAACTCTAAGTCTTCTTATACTGCTCCCTGAACCTGAATGAGAATAAATGACAGAAGTAAAAATCAACCATCTGAATGCATTCTGTGCAAAATTTTCTGATGAGTATCATAGATAACCATAATATTATTGCAGTTGTCACTATGGAAAATATAGGCAGTTCAAGATAAAGTATGTATTTAAAAATATTGCAGAGAAAATTAGTTCCAAAATCACAAAATACTTCCAATGCAGGAAGAAGGAAATTTCACGCAGCAGAAAGGGACTTAATAGTTTAGGGCTAGATTGTGCTACTCTTGCTCCCATTAAAGTCAATGGGTCTGTAGACAGAGTAAGGTACTACTTTAGGCTCCTGTTTTTAAAAAATCTTGGTCTTAAATTCTTTCAGTGTACTTGTTTCTTTTAGGTGATACGATCATCTTTTGGGTCCTCAGAGCATCCTATCTGCTGTATGAGCTTGAATATAGTTACATATGTTGATATAATATTAGGTAGTTTTATTATTTGAATATACTGTACTTCATAATTATATGCAGCTACATGTTGAAACTGCAGAAAATAAAATAAAGGCTTTTTCTGCTAATTTTAGATCATAAATGTGGCCTGTCATGTATTTTTACTTATAAATGTAACAATAAATTTTACATGTTTACATAAATGTTTTTCTGATGAAAATGTCTGGACTTTGAAATGATCTTATTGTTTAACAGACTGTAACAGAAAAGCATAAAATGAATGTACCAGAAACTATGAATGAAGTTCTTGACATGTCTGATGATGAAGGTATGCAAAAAAGGACATTTTTATTTACTTTTAAAATTCTATTTGTTGTATCATAGATTGTTTGTTAAATTATTCCCCCCGCCCCACTGGATAATCGTTGTTGCAAAAAACATTTATTAGTTATGACATTACATTGTTTTGTTGACATATCGATGTTCTACATATTTACATATATTGTTTACTTAAATCATGCAGTTCGTAAAGCCTACACCCCTGAAATTCTCAGTGATGGTGAATATATGTCAGATGTTGAAGAAGGTATTTGTGCATTTTTGTATTGCAGTGATATTTAACTTCAACATTTTCATTTTATTTTCTAACTTTAGAAATAATCTCTTTTTTTCCCACTAACTTTTCTTATTACCCTACTAGCAAGAATCAGTACGTTAGACCCGAGTACTTCAGAAAATTGTTTGATTTACTGCTAACATGCTAATTTGCTCCGATCTTTTGCTTCGCTATTTTAAAATCAAATTGCCACTAATTCCCTGGAATATTCTTTCTGCTGCTGCTGCTTCATAAATAGAGCGTTGTTTTAGTATTTTATTTTAAAAACTAAATATTTGCCAAAGAGATAAATATACACATTCTTGGGAAGAAACAACTGACAATAGGAGGTAACTTCTGAAAGGATAGGGTATACATTTTACATTTCTAATGTCTACCCTCCACTATAAAGTGAATTCTGGGATTATTCATTTGCTAGTGAGGACCTACCCTGATCAAAGGAGAGTTCAGAGTAAAAATCCCAATCATCATTTAGTGTAATGTCACATAAGTGCAAGTTCTATTTGCACTGAATAAGATACTGTATTGTACTTAAAAGAAGACGACTCGCATTTTGGTAGGACCACAGCAAGTGCAGTAATTGGGAATGGTGAGCATTACTGCCAATACAGTGCTAGACTCAGACACATAGCTGTGCCACCCTGAGAAGAGCCCTGAGAAGGAACTGTGGCTCAGAGAAGGCCTAATTAATCAGGCTTTCTGTAGTGAACTCTATAGGGGCTGGAATAGAGCCCATTGATCTTCAACACCATCTATGTGGGGATTTTGAGCCACTGAACCATTCCAGTGGTTTGTGGTCCCAATCACCCCCTCTATTCTGGCCTGTTCATGGCTAGCAGAGAGACATCTTCCACAGTACCCAGATTATTTTCTTGGCGGGTTAATAGAATGCAACCAGAAGGGACCAAAACAATGCCATTCCTGAAAGTCTGTTGTTGATGGGGGTTTTGGTTTTTAAATGTTCTGAACTGAAGGAAGCTGTCTAGCTCCGTGAGCCTTGTAGTTTTACAGCTGGATAAAGTTTCAGGAGTTTGATTATTCACACTTGTGTGAAGCCAGATCTTTGGATAGAAATAAGAATATTCTTCTCTGTTCAGAACACCACCTGGAGGCTTCTTCACCTGCTTTCTCACTCCCATTAACTTGCATGATAGCTATAACTTCTCCCAATGTAGTAGTAGCTACTATAGCAGTGGTCTCAATTTTCCTCTCAGACTCTTTATTTAGACTTTTCTGATTCCATGTGTTGTGATGTTTATTTGTACTTTCTTTTATAGTATTTTAAACTTTAGAAAATAAGGACATTTTAGCCAGTAACCATGTTGAAATAATGTTAATTTATGTGCTGAGGCTTTTTTTTTTTTAATTTCCACCAAGATGTTCCCATTATTATAACTCCAAGTGGATAACAATGTTGTTATCCATTTGTGGTTAAAAATAAAAGTTTTAGACTATCATTTAGATTTGTACTCTTCACATTCCAATGCAAAATTAGTGTAGCTGACCTGAAGATCAGTATTACTCAAGAAAGAAATAATATTTTGTTGTATTTCTGTGCTAGAATAAAGACTGATGTAGTATTTGAGAAATGTTCAGATATGAAATGATACTCAGAATCTGACTGAAAATGTTGCTTTTATTAATGTGTTGCAGCATCTGCAAAGACAAGATGCAAAGTTTGAACAGACTCACAGTAATAGCCTTGAGGTCTGTGGAAAGCTGAAAAGTTTACTAACAATTATTTTTAAAAGGCCAATTTAAAAATTATAAATTATATTATGAATGCCTCTAATAGTAAACAGATTATGAAACAATTTAGATAGAGGAAGCAATCAGTTTGATATATAATGAACCCCAGACATATAGTTTTCAGACTTTATCTCTGTGAATAGGATTTCAGGTTAATAAATAGGTATTTTATTAACCCATAATGATGCATTCAAAGGTGCAGAGTGTGTGTGTGTGTGTGTGTGTGTGTGTGAGAGAGAGAGAGAGAGAGAGAGAAATTATGATGGATTCTAGACATCTTTTTTTCTTTTAGATTGCAGACTCTTCAGGAGAGGAGCTGTCTTTATTTTGTGTCTTGTTCAGCATCAAGCACACCTTTGGTGGTTAACAAATAAATAAATAATAATAATAATAATTAATAATAAATTATGGGTCCTCCCTCCATAAATCTTCAGTGCTGGCCAAGTATGTAGATGCAAAACACCCATTTAAAATCATGAGAATCAATACATACAGCGTAACAAAGATGAACTGCTACGAAGAACTTGGAATGGCCAAGTAAATAATGGCTATTGTAAACAGTCTAGTGCGACAGTTGAGAAGTGCCCTAGCCTCACCTCCTGGGACCTGGTTTCAAACTGAATAAATTAAAGCAGAGAGTAGCACAAACTAATACTGCAGATCCAAACAGTCCCTAACTTAATTAAAGTTTGGATCATGAACCAAGATGCAACTCAGACCCATATCTAGTTACAGATGACAATGAGTTTTGGAATCTCTTACTCCCAGAGCACAATGTGCAAATACTCACATTGCAACACCCATCTTCCTAACTGGTAGTCTCCATGTTAGAGAAACAAAAGACTTTGATGCACTAGGCATGTCTTCTGGGGGCAAGACTAAAGTGCATTGACAAATGTGTGGGGAAACTGTCACTTTGTTTGCCCAAATTATGTCTTGTTTCCAGTAAATGAATATTTACATGGCAGACATGTAATTCATTTTCTCCACTGAGGGCAGATTGGTTTAGGAGCAACCCAGACCACAAGGAAGGTTCTCGCTCTTCTTTTTTTTCCCTTCCAAAGCTGGAAATGTTCCAAACCTGAGTCATACTGCTTACTTTAGAAACTGTACCCAACATGGATTAAATGCTTGTAAGCAGCTATGGTACAAAAAAAGAAGCCACCATAGTCATAAACACCTGGGTATGTCTTAATGGAAAAATTAACACTAAGCTGCTTCCCCAGATGGTAAGTATTTTACTTAAATGTAGGGAGTGAAAACTAAACTTTAATGTTACTTTAAAGAAATTTCAGATACTGTACAAGTGAAACCTGAATGTATAAGAACTAGATTTTCCCCTGAGTGCTATTGTTTGCTTCTGTGAAGGCTTTCTGTCATCTCCATATGTAGGCTTGTGATTCAAGCTCCATGAAGTTGCTTGGAGAACTAGGTTAGGATCCTGTAGCTGGTAGAGGTCAAGGATGGACTTGACTCAAATTCCCAGGCAGTCATTGATGTTGAAGGACAACCTATTATCTGCCTCAGGGCTCTAGGTAACTCCTGCCTGAGCAAGCACATCCAACAGATTGAATGCATCCTTCATGGCACATGGCAGGATTTTAACCTTGTGGAGTAAACTAGAAGCCCTGCTGCTGCTGACATATCAAGGCTAACTGATGAGCAGGCAAGGAAAGTTGATGCAAGGGAAGTGAGCTAAAGCTGCAGCAGGGAGGAGGGAGCAAGTGGAGGGTATGCTGAGATGCAGTATCAGTACTTGCATGAAGCTCTTTCTTTATGTTGGCCCTTGGAGTTTCATTTTCTTTTTGGACTTGGGTAGGTGAAGACAAACTTTTCAATCTAAACAACAATTAAACTCCCAAAAAGGTGATCTAACCCATATGGTGAAGATTCCTATCTTGATGTGACTAGATGTCGCACAGATCAGCCCATCATACATTAGACCAGGAGTGGGCAAACGTTTTGGCCCGAGGGCCACATCTGGGTATAGAAATTGTATGGTGGGCCATGAATGCTCACAAAATTGAGGTTGGGGTGTGGGAGGAGGTATGGGCTCTGGGCTGGGCATGCAGGTTCCAGAAATGAGGAATTCCAGGTGTGGGCCTCCAGGCTGGGGCAGGGCATATGGGGTGTGGGGTGTGTGTGTGTGAGGGCCCCAGCTGGGGGTGCAAGCTCTGGGTGGGGCTGAGGATGAGAGGTTTGGGGTGCAGGAGGGTGCTATGGGCTGGGACCAAGGGCTTTGGAGGGTGGGAGGGGGATCAGGGCTGGGGCAGGAGGTTGGGGCACAGGGGGTGGCTCAGGGGTGCAAGCTCCAGGCGGCACTTACCTCAAGCAGCTTCCGGAAGCAGCGGCATGTCCCTGCTCCAGCTGCAGGGACGGCACTTGGGACGGGGACAGCGTGCGAAGCGGAGCCCCCTGGCTACTCCTATGCATTGAAGCAGGAGGGGGGACATGCTGCTGCTTCCAGGAGTCATGCGTAGCAGCCCCTGCCCCTGCCCTTCATCTGGAGCGCTGGAGTGGGGCAAGCCCCAGACCCCACTCCCCAGCAGGAGCTCGAGTGTCGGATTAAAACGGCTGGTGGGCCGGATGTGGCCTATGGGGCATAGTTTGCCCACCTCTGCATTAGACAGACACCCTTCTAAGTCATCAGAGTATATTGTTGGGCCCCCGGGGCACACGGGAGGATCTGGAGGATAACAGGATGCAACTAGGAAAGACCAAAACATTACCATTCCTGAAAGTCTGTTGTTGATGGGGTTTTTTGTTTTTAAATGTTAAGAACTGAAGGAAGCTGTCTAGCTCCATACGCAATGTAGTTTTACAGCTGGGTAAAGTTTGAGGAGTTGGATATTCATATTTATTCATATTTGTGTGAAACCAGGTCTTTGAATAGAAAAGAATATGCTCCTCTGTCCTTTGTCACCTGTCCTTTTCCCAATGGAGCTGGACTGATTTTGATGGGAAAAATATATAACAAACTGGCTACTATCTGTAGTATCAAATGACCTCTAAATAATGTTTGTACCTATGTTTATCCAGGGATAATAAAGATGACATTTTCTTTCTTCATAAAACACAGTGTCAGTCTGTAGTGTAGTAGGAAAGAAGAGATGAAGGCAGGGCCGGCTCCAGGGTTTTGGCCGCCCCAAGCAGCCAAAACAAAACAAAACAAAACAAAACAAAAAAGCCGTGATCGCGATCTGCAGCGGTAATTCGGAGGAAGGTGCTTCACTCCCAGGCGGAGTGAGGGACCGTCCGCCGAATTGCCGCCGAATACCTGGACGTGCCGCCCCTCTCCAGAGCGGCCGCCCCAAGCACCTGCTTGAGAAGCTGGTGTCTGGAGCCAGCCCTGGATGAAGGATACCAAGTTGTAACACAACACAGAGATATTCAGTCTTCAGACTAGTTTTCACTAGATACTTCATCTCTTAGTGTTACTTCACCTAGTATAACTTTGTCTGAAATGTATTTTATCCTCAGTATTTCTTCTGAGTTCATATTCCTTTCAAACACAGTATTCTTGCCATCTGAGCCAGAAAGGATTAGGTTTCAGCATCTCAACCTAGTTTTATTATACACAGCCAGATTGAGTTTATTTCATCCATTTTACTTGAGTCTCCCACAGAATTAAAAGAAAGTGTGTAAAATTCTTTGGAATGACCATGTCCAACATGTAATATTTTTTTTATTCTACTGGATGTAAAAATGGCTATACAGCCTGATGGAAGTATTCTATCAAGGTAATCCAGCTCACAATTAGATTAGCAATGATACAGGATAATCTCTGAAGTACAGTTTCTGCAGCTCAGCCAGAAGAACCATTTCAACATTCCCAGCTGTAAATCCCCTTGCCATTAACATGCAACTCCTGCAAATGGTGTCTTGAATCTCGGCATTCTTGTCCATCTGTTGAAGTGGCAGGGTGCCTTCTCTTCACTTCTTTTCTGAAGGGCATATATACAGACAATTGTAGGTTTAGCTGGCCGATCTGGCAAACACAATGTCTTCTGCAGGAAGTCCTTTCTCTGTGCCAGTACTACTACATATCTGTTTACAGTGTATCATATCCATTCATATTTAGATACATTGAACACTGAAACAAAGCCTTTATTCTGGTTCCATTTTCCCAACTTCCTTTTCCAGTTGTCATTCTTGTTTGTTGAGTGATCTGTCCACCCTGTCATCTTCAAGTTTGTCAAAAGCACCTATCAGATTGGTATCTGAGAGTAATACTTTGCCTTCAGGGTTTACATCATCTAGAAAAGCACAAGGAGAAGGTGAGGTCTTGTCCCCATGTTTCCTGCATATTGGCTTGTGAAGTGGAACTGTCATTCGGGTGGGGAGCAATATGTGTTATCCTTATGCATGGGGTACATGCACATCCCCTGGGCGCACAAAGCCACCTGGGAGAGATTGTGCTTTCTGAGGTAGAGTTTATTCCTAATGCTTTCCAAGGTGTAATACAGCTCCATACTGTCCCCTATCCATGGCTTTGTGCAAATCACAGTCCGACTCTAATGATATAACTCTGTATGTCCCAAGCACAAAATGTTTGTATCAATTATTAGTCCTCAGGAAAAAGTTTCCAAGTCTAAAGTACAAGATTTGGACCAAAAGATCTCTTCTCTACTTCCTGGGGAAAATAAACCTTTAGTGATATGAACTATGTTTTCTCCATTATGGTTTGTGTAGTTAAAGTGTAACTGTCTCTTTTTTGTATATTTTTATAAGTATAAAGCTCTTTTTGTAGTTTAAACACAAATTAGAATGGACAGAAGTTAAACTATTTCATGTCCCTTGCCCCGGATGTAGGTCAACTGTATTCCTGATCCCTCTGCTCCAGTAGCCTACCAGGAGTCTGAATTCCTGATTGATTTTCCTCAAACATATCTCAAAAGTAATGTCTAGTAGAACCTGAAACAAGGTATTTACACAAATGGATACATATTTAAGAATTTAAACAGAGATCATGTAGATCCATATGGGAAGATCTTACAACATAATGCATTGATAGGAGAATATTGCTACTTTTCCCATTATATCTAGTAGAGAAAAAAAAATACTAGAGAAAGGAAAGTAATTTTTCTTTAGGATATAGCTTGAAGCCATGAAAATAGTCATCCCGTTGTTATTAATCTGGCTCATTAGATTTACGTAAACTCAGGTTTGTTTGCACCTGTTGCATCTTTTCATTAGCAAAGATTTTTACTACATCAGAGGATCTGAGGATCAAAATTTGTCTTCCAAATAATACTCTGCATCACAGGATGGTACAGTAAAAAATATTTAATGCCCAGTACTTGCTGTTGAAGTTTGACCTCAGCAAATGTTTGTTTTATAATCAGAGTTGGGAAATAGTCTTGGAATATTCCCACATGATTTCCTTTAGAGCAGGAATTAGTCAGAGCTCTTGACCACCTTCAAAATCCTATCCCTTACTGCAGAGGCGGATTTACAGTAAAACACCGAGTGCCCTGGCATGGGGCCCCTAACAACAGGGGGGCCCAGGGCTGGGCAGCTGTGGGGGCAGAAGCTTGGTTCTGCTGGCTCCTGGGGCTCCTGCTGCAGGCTTCCACCAGCAGCCAAGCTCCCCCTCCCCCATCTCCTCCCCCGAGCTTGCAGCATTCCTGCCCTTCCCCCTCCCAGTGCTGTCCCCGCTGCCAAACAGGGAGGGGAGGAGCAGGGCCGCAGCACGCTCAGGGGAGGAGGCGGAGAAGAGGCAGGGGTGGGGCCTTGGGGAAGGGAGTGGAATTGGGGCAGGGCAGAGCAAAGGCGGGGTCCCTGCATTCCCCCTACACATACCCCCCCTTGCCGTGAGCTGCTCAGGGCAGGGGGCTTGGGTGGGGCAGGGAGCGCCCCCACAACCCCAGCCCACATCCTCCAGCCCTGACTTCTGCACCCCCCTCACACACTCCCTGCCCTCCCTGACTCATGCACCCCGCACACATACCCAGCTCCCCCACACCCCATGCCCTGACTTCTGCACCCCCCATATCACCACCTCCACCCTGAGCACCAAACAGGAGCTCCTGAACCCCCTCCCCATTCCCACCTGCACCCCTTGCACCAAATGGAAGCTGCCCCAGGTAAGCACTCCACACCCCAACCTCTTGCCCCAACCCTGAGCCCCCTCCTGCATCCTAACTCTTGGCCAGACCCTGCACCCCAACCCCCAGCCTGCTCCTGCACCCTAAGTCTCTCCCAGACCCTGCACTCTGCACCCCCAGCCCTGACTCCTGCAGCCCTTCACACACTCCCAGCCCTGACTCCTGAATCCTTCTCACACACCTCCAGCCCCTGCCCACCTCCTCCCCGGAGCGTGCCGTGTCCCTGTTCCTCCCCCCCCCGGTGCTTGTCACCACCAAACAGCTGTAGTAAGCTCTGGGAGGGGCGGGGAGGAGCGGGAACGTGGCATGCTCAGGGGAGGAGGTGGGGCCGGGGCCGGGATTTGGGGAAGGAGTTGATTAGGGGCAGGGAGGGGGTGGAGTTGGGGCGGGGACTTTGGGGAAGGGGTTGGAATGGGGGCAGGAAGGGGGCAGGGCAGGGATGGAGTTGGGACATGGCCGGAGGCAGAGGGGGGGTCGAGTATCCACCGGCGCTATTAGAAGTCAGCACCTATGCCCCAACCCCCAGCCTGCTCCTGCACCATAACTTCCTCCCAAACCCTGCACCCCCAGCCCTGAGCCCCCTCCCGCAACCTAAGTCCTGGCCAGACACCACACCCCAATATTTGTTTACATTTTTTTTTATAAAGCGCTCTTATCCAAAGCGCTTTACAATAGGTAGCTAATGGTACAAACAATATTTGGAAAGATCATTAAGTGGTCCGCCGAGACCCCCACCGATTTTCAAGTGGTCTGTGGGAAAATAAGTTAGACTACAAAAACAATCAAGGTACCTCACTTTATTTTCATTTACTTCCTATTACTTATAGGAGGAGGATGAAGAAAAAAAGAATGAAAAATGGGGGCAGTAGGGAGATAAGAGAGAATGTTCTTTTTCTTGGCTGGGTCCCAAGGAGGGGCCCAAAACATGAAGCTGAGCACAGGGCCTCACTAACTCTAAATCCGCCACTGCCTTACTGGTAGATTCTCCAGTGGTGAGAAGTGTGCTTGGATGGCGGCTGATTTTTCCTGAAATGGCTCTGATGATTCTGAGGATCCTAGTAATGAAATGAGCCTATTTGTTTGCTTTGTGGTGCTGGGTTTTTACTGTATAATGTGACCAGACTATGATCTAGAATCTTTGTGTGGGAGTTGTGGATTTTAGATGTTGGCTTTTTTTCTACAAATAATCAATTTTATAATTATAGACCCTCCTAATAACAAAGCAGAAGTAAAGCTCTGCTTATAAACTAGAGAGTAAGGGTAGGCTGACCAGTCATCCTGTTTTTAAAGGGACATTCCCGTATTTAAGCCTTCCTGCAGGCTTCCCGACTTTTTCTTAAAAACGGGCAAATTGTCCCATATTTTCTGTCTTCCTCCACCCCCATCAGTACCGGTGAGCCCTGCTGCTGGCTGGATCCCTGCCCACCAGCGGTGAGTGCGGGGGGTAGGTCCAGTGGCTGATGATGGGGGTGGGTGTGCAAGGCTGGTGGTGGGGCAAAGATGCAGCGCGGGGCCATCTGCTCCCCCTGCCGGTCTGTCAGCGCAGTCCCTGCTGCATGCTGGCTCTCAGCCAGCAGGGACATGCCCCCGTCCTGTTTCTGGCTGGTGCTGGCTGCACGCTGTGAGCTGCAGTAGCTGGTGTGTGTGGGCAGGCGCCAGGTGGTGGCTGGTTACGTGTCGCCTCTGTTGCACATGTATCAGCCCTTTACAAACTCCCCCTCCAGCTGTCCTCTCCCTGCTTTGCCCCTTCACCTCCCTCTCCTACTCCACTGTTCCTCCATATCCCCTCTGTGGGGAGCGACCTGCTCCCAGCGCTGTGTGGAGAATCAGTCCCTGGTTGGAGCGCTCAGCTCACCAACAACCTGGCCGACAGGCTCCTTCCTTCCCCCGCTACCTCTTGCTGGGCCGGCGCCCCGGGAAAGCCCAAGACCCTCCAGACTGGGGCGCTAGCCAGGAGGAGCCATGACCTGCATGTGCCAAAGCCCTGCACAGTGCTGACAGGAGGAAGCCTCTCCACCCCTCAGCTAAATCAGCTAAGCTCTGGAGTGGCGGTGGGGGGAAAGTGATTTCCAGCCTGTTCATGCTCTGAACCTGCAGGCTCCACAGCAGCCCCCAGGGCAGGGGCTTAGCATCCTCTTCACCCTCCTCCCCCCATCCGGGTCCTACCCACAGGGAGCGCAGGGCTGCTCTATCTCCTAGGCACCCTTCCCTGCTGAGCCACCTCTTCGGCAGGATTCGCTAAAGCCCCTGTAGTCAGGTTCCCTGGGCCCAGGGCCAGTGCAACCACTAGGCGAACTAGTCGGTCGCCTAGGGTGCCAACTGGCTGGGGGCACCAAAAAGCGGTGCCCTGGCTCTGCAGGGAGGAGCCACCTTCTGGAGGCACCGGAGAACCAGAGCATCAGCTTGCGGGGGCAGCGAGCCCCAGCCATGGAGGACCCGGCGCGGCACAGGGAGGATCAGCAGCCCTGCAAAGGCGGCAGCACCGCTAGCAGGAAACAGCCGCACCCCCCGCCCCTCCTGCCCAGACTGTGGCCCGGCACCCCCGCCCCCCCCGGGGGGGGCTCCTGCAGGCTGCAGCGGATGCATGCAGGCGGCTGCCCCTGTGCACCACCCGGCTCTTCCCTCGCCACACTCGGGCTCTGCGGCTCCCGGGAGTGTGAGCCGCCGCCACCACTGCCCCTCCCGGAGCAGGCTTAGGGTCCCGCGCCCTGGTGGTGGCTCACATGCCCAGGAGCCACAGAGCCCGAGCGTGGCGAGGGGGTAGCTGGGGGATGCACGGGGGCTGGCGCACGCATGCATCCGCTGCAGCCTGCAGGAGCCCCGGTAGATGGGGGGTGCTGGGCCGCAGCCTGGGTAGGATGGGTGGTGGGCCCCGCTAGCGGTGCCGCCGCCTTTGCAGGGCTGCTGCCCCCCTGCACCGCGCCAGCTCCTCCATGGCTGGGGTTCGCCGCCGCCGCAAGCTCTGGCTCTCCGGTGCCTCCGAAAGGCGGATCCTCCCTGCCAAGCTGCTGCAGCGGCTCAAGCCCGGCAAAGCCAGTGAGTGGACTCGGAGCGGGGGCTGCCAGGGTGGAGTGGGGAGGGGAGGGCTTGGGGGGGGGGCTGTGCATCCTCCAGGGGAGTTCAGGGGGCAGGGAGGGGGAACCTGGTCTGGGGAGCAGCCCCTGGGCATGGCTGGCCCCTGGGGTCTATAAAGGCACATTGGGATTTGCCCCTCAATGAACCGATGTGCCGGGGTGGGGGGGACGCAAGGTGGACGTTTTGCCTAGGGCACAAAAAAGCCTTGCACGGGCCCTGGTGCACAATGAATCCTTAGGGCTTAACCCCTTCCTGCCCATGCTGTATGGGCAGGAAGAGACAAGCTGCTTCCAGGTCGGGGGGGAGAGGAGAGGAGAGATGAGAGCTGCAAAGACAGGGACCAGGTCATCCCTCCCCTCCTGAAGCAGCTCCCATCCTGTCCCTCCCACACAGTGCTGAAAGGCTGCTGCTGGCCACATTCCGTTGTGAACCTGACAGAAATCTGGGGTGGGTGGAGGGAAATGTGACCCTGCATGCCCTCCCCCCCCCCCCCCGCCATGTGTTGCTTCAGGAAGATGTGGCGCCAGGTACCAGGAGAGGCGGGTCCGTCCCAGGGGCCCAGCCAGGCATGGAGGGTGAAGAACACCAGGCAGGGAGGGTTGGGTCGGTCGGTCGGTCAATCCTGCTATGTGAGAGGGGTGTACGTGTGTGTGTCACCTCTCCCTTTGTGTGTGTGTGGGGGAAGGGAGCAGGTGTGTATGTGTCACCCCTCCCCATGTAAACCTAAAGCCTTAAAGATAAGAAGATAAATAAAAAGAATCCAACAAGGCAGTATTTCTTTTTAACAGGGGCGCAGTCAACTTGATAATATGAATGTTTGTACTGCATAGTTTTGATTGATTGCCATTGAACTCATTTGAATATCAGTAATTTTACTAGGTGTAAATATGGTCACCCCAAGTAAGGGCCTCCCCCACTTTCCTGCTGGTCAGCTCTCCCCACTCTCCCAGCAATCAGCCACTCCCCTGAACCAGCTCTGACTCCTTATCTTCCAGAGCTGCCTCTCTCTCCTCCTACCTTCTCCTCACGGTCAGCTATTTTTTTCAGTTGTCTCAATGATCAGTTTTCTCTCTGATCATTCTCAGCTGAATCCTTCTGATAGGAAATGGGGCTCTGGATCTGAGCACCCTTGAATTTGGGAAAAATTCAGATCTGGATCCAAACTTTGTGGCTATCCCTACCTATCTCTATAGTGGGGTTGAACCAAACTATGGGTTCCAAACCCCCCATCAGTGTAGGAAAGTTTAGTACCTGCTCGGGATCCAGATTCGAACTCCTTTGCTTGGGGCCATCTCTCTTCTCAGTGAGTTTATACATGAGCACATGGCCAGGGCAGACTTTTTAGTGCTTGACAGTCTGGATGGCTTTGCCAGACCCGAAAAGTTGAGCTGTGGCTGGGGAAGTGTTTGTAGCTATCTGGTTATACGCTGAGGATTAGCCGCAACTGATGAAGCCCTTTGAGGGCTCTGTAACTAGCACTGCAAGGCATCGCATTTTGATAAGAGTGGAGCCTTCGGGATCTAACCCTTCATGTTTGATTTTCGCCTGCAATGCGCCTGTCTCCTTCTGCTGCCAACAAGACTGCGGCTGCAGCTCATAGCCCCCCCCCCCCCAATGTTGTCTCGCCCCACTCAGGCTGCTGCGCTGTGCTTCTCTGCTCCGGGTGTGCTCGCAGCGCAGAGAAAGGGATTAAAGCGCCCACGCAGAGGCCTTTGGAGATCACTATGTTGCTCCCTTTCACACCACTGCATAGGCACCCCGAGTGGTGCAGCAAAGCAGCACAACACACACTGTGGATTGGGAGGAGGGGAAGGGGAAGAGACGGGGGAAATTTTCCAGCTGACCCAGAGATTCCACTCCCAGCCACCCACCCATCTCCTGTTTCCTGCGGCTCTCTCGTGGTGGCAGAATGACATTCCCCCTCCTTTCTCCCCACCCACCAGAGACGAGAGGGCTGTGTTGCAGACAACCAGGACCTCGGCCATCGCTGGCTACTACTTGTCTTGTTGCTCCCTGACAGGGGCTGAAAGATTGCACTGCAAGGTTCCGGTTAGTGCTGGAGCCAGATTTTCCTCCAAGCCCTCGAGTCCGCTTCAGAACTCAAAGGCAACCCCTTCTGCCCCTTCACCTGAGAATAGCCATAAAGAAGCGTCTGTCGTATCTGTTGCCTGCTTAGCCGAGATCTAAAAAATCAGCTCAATGGCACTCCCTGGTCCAAACAACACTTTAGTGTATGTACCTTTGTCTCTTAGCCCTGTGTTTGTAATGTCGCATTAATACTAGTTCAGCTGGAATCTCCGGCCAACGGAGTACTGTGCCTAACTCCGTTTTCCTTGATTTTAGGCAGCCCCAGTCAGTACTGTGTTACATGTTTAGCCTCTGAGCCTTGCCTTGGTGTCAAGTTACAGAAAAGCTACACCCTAGCAGTACCCCTATTTACATACAAATAACTCAAGTGCTTGCATTTATGTCGCCATTCAAGAGGCTTGCCAAAGAAGTTTTAATCCAATCAGAAGAAGCTTTAAAAGGATGTCTATAGAGTGATTAAAAAGGATCTTAACTTCAAATAAGTTGTCATTATTTTTCACTTTGTTTCATATTTGCAAAGATTTTTTTTATCTGAGTTGAGAGGACAAAGATACATATTTCTTAAAATACGTACGAAGAGATCAAGGTGTTAAGAAGATCTCAGTTGTGTGGAAAGTGAATATGACCCACAGGGATTAGTTTGCTTGTGCTGGTTTGGAGATTAACTCCTAATCACTGCTTAAAGACTAATAGGACTAATAGGAATTCTTGGAAACATCAGGAAAAAAAACTTATAGACCAGACTGGTGAAAATGGCTTTCCAAAACAGTAAGACTTTTAAAGTTAAATTTAGTATTTAATGTTTTTTCAGAATTTTATGCTCTATGATATATTACAAACATTTTAGCCTTTAAATTGTTACTTAAAATAATCTCTGTTGCTGCGCTGCAGTAGAAAGTTGATCTGTTTATTTTGTCGTTTGCAAACAGTAGCTGAAAGGGTATTTTTAGAATTGATTGGTAGTTTAAAAACAGAGCTCAGTCTGTGGTTTCCTGAATTAAGTGAATGGAAAGTCTAAACTCTACTGAATGAAGAAATTGGAAAAATATAGCTGAGGTTTATGAATCAGTCACCTTTGTGAATGCAACGTGAACTCTTTTCTCTTTTGTGAACTTTTATGTACTCAAAAACGTGTTCAACAAGCAAAGGGATAGAGTTTGAATTTATAAATGTAATAAATTTAGCTACAGTGCTCTGTACTCTGTATTATAGAGAGGACAGGAAAGAAAATCCTAAAACCACAAGGGGCATATTTTAGACCTGCTCTGTCACTGCTGGAATGTAGTTTTCAGTATGATGTAATGGTGTTCAGATGCACTTAGTAAAAGCAAGTTAGTTAGTTAACCCTTTCTAACAGTACTGTGTTCTTTTTAAAGAGCAGCTTTTATTACTTTCAGTTTTCCTTTTTACACATTTACCAGGTTTTTACTTCACAATTAATATCTAGTCAGCTGTTAGTTCATATATATCTAGCATTGTTGAAATTAGCACAGTCATTGGGGTGAATTTTACACTTCAAATTCTTAGTAATTCAAGAATAATTTAGATATATGTTTTGCTCTAATCTATTCTAGTATTAGTCATGATGTCACTCCCCCATCATATACAGTAATGAACATTCTTGACAAATAATTTACTTTATCTTAATAAAATGATCATACTGCTAGGAACCTCAGCATATATTAATGTAAAAAGCATTAAGAAAAATCTAATACTAATTCAAGTTTGTAAAACATTTGGGAGAAAATCAAAAGAAGAGGTGGGCCTGGCCTTCCATTCAGTGTCCATTCAAACATTGCTTCACTCTTCACTGTGAGTCTGCAAACAGATAATGACTAAAAACTGCTATTCAAGATTATAGAATGACCTGCCTTTCATTCATCTTCATGTCTTTTTTTGTAAGGAAGGGGCAAAGACGTTATGCGGTGTTAAACCCATAGAGAGAGGCTTAGGTTGCAAGAATAATTGGCTAACTTCATTCCTGGTATAACTCTTGAATCAGTGGATTTATAGTATCAAGAACTTTGGCCCCTTATACTAACCACTTGTATAGAATTTTTTTCAAACCTATGCAGATGGTAGATAATTGACATTCTTCTACTAGGGAAAAAAACCTCTGGGGATGTGATGTGATTGATCACTTGTTGGAAAGCAGTGGAAGGATATTATGAATTACTGAACACATGAACATTTATGATACATGTAACTTCTGATTTCAGTTTGCTTTTATACTGGCAGGTGAGGATGCAATGACAGGTGATACAGACAAATATCTTGGGCCGCAGGATCTAAAAGAGTTGGGAGATGATTCCCTGCCTGCTGAAGGATACATGGGCTTTAGTCTAGGAGCCCGCTCTGCCAGGTATTGTATTTAATTTTTATACTTCATCAGAAGTACACTCTGTTTCAAATCCAGTGCATTTTTTCACACATTACCAAAATCAATTTTAAATAAAAAATGGTGGATGCATGTTTCAGCAATCTGATAATCCCTTATGTTTAAAATATACATTCATTGCTGTTTGGTTTTGTATTGTTAATTCATATTGGCTTCATTGTGGCAATGATACAGAAAATTAATTGTTCATTTTTTCTAGTATCCACTCATGCTCTAGAAATATAAAAAGTGCTTCTTTTCAAACAGCTGGTAACCTACATAGAGCATCTGTCTAAAAGCTAATACAGACCATCTAGCAAAAACAAGCTTCTTTCAGTCATTAGCACATGTTTATATATTCCCTACTGTGCCTGCTTTATCAGATGAATGTAAACACCATAGACTAAAACTGGAAAAAATGAATGATATTCATTTGGCTATATCAATACATTTGTTTCTTTAAAAGTGCAAATTAAGAATCAAATAGAAACATTCAATATAAAAATATTCCAAAAATAAATTAAATTTTTACACTTTTATTGCTAACCCAAATCCATTACCCTATTTCATTTGCTAGGGAATAAACAGATTTCTCGTTAAGGAAAATAGGTCAATATTTCAAAACATAGATTACAGAACACTGTTGATTTCAACCCTTGTGTTTCTAGCACAGATGTTTGGATTGTTGAAAATTTTTGCTAAAACTTATTGCATTGTACAATTTGCTTGAAACAAACAAAGCTGTATGCGCAGAGATTACTTCCACAGTTGTGGACTAGCAGGGTGTTTACTGATAGTTGAATTATTTTGAAGCTAATAATTAAACCTCACAAGCCAGAGCCCTGAGGACTTTTTCCTATAGTTTAATGATCTGTTGTAAAAAGTTATTTCATTGTCTAACAGTGAATGGCATCTCCCATAAGGTAAAGCTTGATGTTTATTTTTCACTCGTTTGTTGTGGCTGCATTAGATATTGAAGCATGCACTTTGACTTTGCTCATTTAGTAATGCTCTGTATTCTTTTGTTTTGCTTATAATCCTCAGGTAATGTAATAAATGTTATATTATAATACATCTAGAAGGGATCTTAAAGTACTCTTTAAAATAGTATGTGTTAGTTAGAAGATAAGCAAAATGACTTTTACAGGAAAATCTAATAGTTTTATAAGGTTAAATAACATAGTTAACAATCTTAATTTTAAAATATAAGTTATATTATGGACAAAGCCCATCAATACGCTGTAGTTTCAGTATGTGGTAAATGTTCAAGTACATAAGTGGGGGTGAAGAGAATGCAGGTAATGCACAAAATTCTGCTCTAAGATCTCCATGATAAATGTCAACTGTTACTCTGCTCTCCCCACCTGTGTAACTTCCATGCAGGTGAGTGGAAAAGCAGAATATCCAAGGTGAGATCTATCATCTATATCTAAGAATGGAATTGTACCTCCTTTTTTTTCGCTTGAGAGAATTCTAAGGCTTTCATACTTCTGATTTTAACAGCACCATTATTCTTTGTTTCTGTGTAACTCATTTTTACATCTGCATACGTATATGTTATGCTCAGAGGAGACAAATATATAGTGCCTTTTCATGTAATTTATTACATTTAGCAAAAAACACACTGACTTTATCCTATTATTGATTCTGAGTGTAACATTAAGAAAAAAATACATTAAATATGTCATCCAGCCATAGCATTTTGCTTTTTCCAGTCTGATTCCTCGCTTTCTATTTCTCCTGTTTCTTTTCCCCTATAAATTTCTTTAAATAGTCCTAAAATCAGGTAAGAAGGCATGACACCCTCATGATTTTTCTCTGCTATTGCCATTGCTCATTTTCATTTTACTCAGCATTGTGAAGTGGCATGCCTTTTTGTGTTTAATATTAGAAAATATTCTTTTTTTATGGTGACATAACAAATATGACATGATTTCTTTACAGCCTTTATAATTTAAAAAGTTTGATTAATGTATGCTTATAATAATAAAGGTTCCAATTCTGATTCCATTAAAATTAGCAGGGTGCAGTGTAATGAGAAATTTAATGAATATTTTGAGGAACTTAGAAAAGTTCTAGTAACAAGTACAAGGTGCATGTAGTAAATTGTAGAGCTTTACATTGAAAAAAGATACTTGTTTAAAATCATATTCATCTTTCTAGATGCTGTTTTTTTGTTTGAATTTGTTTTTAGTCACCTAGCAAGCATGTCTGAACTTGTAGCATGTTTTCTAACACATACTATATGTATCTTCCAGGGCTAAATGTAATATGCGCACACATTTATTTTCTTTAGTCACAGCATATTCGGATTTGTCATTCTTAATTTCCAAAGTGTATAACATCCACAAAATAACACCAAAAACTAATATATTTCCTCACTCTTTAATTGTGAACAAGGAACCTTTTTTACAAATTACTATATTTTTAATTAATGGAAAAATGAATAAATAGGGTTTTCATAATAAAGTTAAAAGTAGCTCAGCCCCAAAAAGCTGAGACAAACTCTGAAAATGGAACCAGCTTAAGACCCTGATCCTGCAGTTTGATCCGTGTGGGCAGAGCCTGCACATACACAGAACCCCAGTGAGGTCAGGATCCACCCGCATGGATTCAATTGCAGGATCAGGGCCTGAAAGTGTTTTGGACATTTTTCAGAGCTAGCATAAATATCTGAATATATTTTTGCATAGATTTAATCTCAATCTGAACAGCAAAGCAATAAGCAAGCATTCCTTAGGACTATTGGTTATGAGTATGATAGAAAAGAAAATAACATTGTAAAAAGTGTAATATTCAATTTTTTTAGTCTCTCATTTATTCTTCTTCAGAGATTATGTATATTTTATCATCTTTTGCATTTCCCTGGAAGTTGCATGTATTAATTTGTTTTTGTTCATCCCATTGTCATCTACATGTTCTATGGTAAATTGTAAATACAACAGCCTCCGCTCCTTCAGTTCGGATAGGTCCTACACTCTGAACCGAAGTTCCTATGCACGAGACAGCATGATGATTGAAGAATTGCTGGTACCATCAAAGGATCCGGTATGTGCTTTGTACCACCTCGCTAGTGTTTATGTTTTATCTATATAAGGCTGCGTTCTTCAGTCTTTTTACAATGCTTACTGAGACCACAACCATGTCCATTAACCTGAATGGGGGAAGAAAGGGGTTGAAATAAGGACTGAAGGATTTGCTCCATTGTGGGCTTGATCTTGCAAGAAGCTGAGCACTCTGGTCCTGATCCAGCAAAGCATGTAAGCACATAATTAACGGTGAGCATGTGAGTAGTCCCACTGAAGTCAATGAAACTACTTGTGTAGTTAGGCATGCCCTTAAATGTTTTGTAGGATTAGGGCCAAAGTACTCAGCTTCTCTCAGGATTAATCCCTATGTCCACATGTGTTATTGCAGCCTTTTTATGCAGTAATACAAACCATGGACAAAGTTCTGCCAATTTGTGCACTTGTGGGATGCCCTTGATGTCCCCCACATGCATCCAAAGGGAAGAATTTGGCCTTGTGTTTATGATGAAGCTATTTTCACTAACTTTTAACATAGTTTAAAAGTTTGTATAATGATTAATTCAACAAAAGTTGAATCTAGAGCTGCTTACGGTGTGGGAAAGAACTTATTAAAGTTAACAGAGGTTATAACTAGATGCTGTTTGCTTTGTTTTATGAGTTCTCAGAATTTGCTAGAAAGACTTTTTAAAAATTTAAAATCTGACTGATTTATTCTAGTAAATTAACAGAAAAGCTATAGATTTGTTCAGAAGTTGAATAAAGAATTTCATGTCAGTTTTGGGATAAAAAGATAGCATAGCTGTATTGTGAATTATCTTCATAATACTTGAGGTCTGATCCAGCAGATTTTTATTCATGCACTTAAGGTGAAATTGACCCCGGTTCAGAAGACTAGCACATACCACTTAAGTCCCACTTTTGATTGTTAAACAAGTATTAAAGGAGGTTGTTGTGCGCCATAAACCTACTGTGTATTACAAAGGAGAACTAGAAAATGAAGCATAACTTATCAGTAATTGTGTCTTAGATCTGTTGTGAAGAATATTGGGTAGCTGTACTTTTGAGGCAAACTCTGTTCTGCATATGCTGTCACAGACTCTACTTTCTCTAGAGGATCTCACACAGGCTTTAGTTCTTGGATTAAACAACAGCAAATCTGGAGCTCTCATTAATGCTGATACTAAGCAATACTGTAAAGCATTGGTCTCCAACCTTTTACACCCAAGATCACTTTTTGAATTTAAGGGCAACCCAGGATCTACCTCGCCCCTTCCCTGAGGCCCTGCATCTTCCCCAAAGCCTCGCCCTGCTCACTCCATCCCCCGCCCCCTGCCCTCCATCGCTCACTCTCCCCTACCCTCACTCACTTGCACTGGGCTGGGTTTGGGGTTTGGGAGGGGGTGCAGGCTCTGGGCTGGGGCCGAGGCGTTCGCAGTGTGGGTGGGGGCTCTGGGCTGAGCCTGGGGCAGAGGGTTGGGGTGCAGGAGAGGGTGAAGGGTGCAAGCTCTGGGAGGGAGTTTGGGTGCAGGAGGAGGCTCCGGGCTGGGGCAAAGTGTTGGGGTGCAGGGGAGGTGTGGGCTCTGTGAGGGAGTTTGGAGGCAGGAGCTGGCCGCTTCCGGGAGCGGTGTGGGGCCGGGACAGGCAGGGAACCTGCCTTAGTGGCAGCCCCGCTGCGCCACTAGAGATCATGATCGACTGGGAGATCATCTAGGATTGACCAGTCGATCACGATCAACCGGTTGGTGACCACTGCTCTAAAGGCTGTTTTTCATGTCTAACCTTCATTTTTATTATTTCAATTTTGTAATAGCGAATACAATTCACTGCAAGTAGAATTTTATGCCCTCTAAGATAGAGGCCAGGCTGGGGTCTTCCTGAAAATCTAATATGGAATGTTATTTTAATTTAAATTTAATTGCTCTTAGGACTTTTGTTATGACCAGGAAAGGATCCAGAGTTTGATTATTATTGTAAGTTTGGGAAGGATGTGAATCACTTTGATGATAATCAGACATTTGATTCCAACTGCACATCTATCTATTTCAGTTACAACATAAAAAGAATGTCCATTCCAGGTTCTTTGCACCATTGACAGGTGATTAAAAGTATGATCCTGTCATGATGAAAACAACAGTAACAAACCAACATTTTTCTGTATAAAAGAAGTCACTCCAACAAAATCAGAATTTCCCATCATGGTTTCTGCAAAACTCTAGTCCTGAAATACAAATCCTCACATTCACCTGACTCCCCTCAAACCTCACTCCGCCTCAACATCTGCCAAAATCAATGGGCTTAGGTCAACATATTTGGGCTATTTTGGCTGCCGTGGAAGGAAGTTATTCTGAGGGCAAGGGGCCCACAAAAAGAACATCCTACTAGCAGTTGGCATACCAGTGGAGTTCCAGATAATCTCTGCTGCAGCAGAAAAAAGGTTTTTGTGTCTCAGGAATACAAGCTACAAAGAGCTTTATAGGTCCAAACTTACACCTTAAACTCCACCTGGAAACCAACAGAAAGGCAGTGCAGAGTCTGAAGTATTTGTGCTGTGTGCATATGCTGAGATACAGCACTTAGCAAAGAGCCACATTCTTCTGCAGCATCTTGCTGTTTGAGTGCATGTAAAGGGTAGTCCTATGCAGAGCTCATTACCATATTATAATTTTGCAGTGAAAAAGACATGAATTACTGCCAAGGTCTGTACTTGACAGAGAGGGTCACGGCCTCTTGGATGGATGCAAATGGAGAAAAACCACCATAGTCAGTTCTTCCTAAGATCATCTAGGAGCAGATGAAAATCAAGACCCATCCCAGATATGGAAGTTTAAAAATCAGTATGTAGTAGCCCTGATTCTCGGAATTGAGTGGTGGTTTCTTGAGAGAAGTTTCTGAAGTCCTCTAAGACCAGTTGGACCTTCTCAATAGTGGCCTTGACAATCTCCACTAACATTGGGCCCAATACTTCCCTGTTAGTCTTCATCAACTATGAAAGACATGGGTCCAAAGCACCATGTGCAACACCGTCCTAATACAAGGAGAGAGTTCAAGTCTCTCTTCCTTCAGGGTCCTGTTGTGCTACCACAGATGTAGACAGGTCAATCGGAATTGGAATGATTTTCTCTTCAGAATTATTTACTTCACAATGGCAGGCACTCAAATCAGCCTCTGGAGAAGACAGCCTAAATTAACCAGTCTATCCACTATGTAGGACTTCACAGTTGGTTACTGAATCTCTCCTGTTTGGGTAAGCTCTCCTGGGAGAAAGGGTCACAATTTGCTGCACCTCTCATATCACACAGCAAGGCCATGCAGTCACGCAACTAGCAGGATTACTGCCTTTAGGAGCAATCAGTGAAATTTTGGCAATGCACCCTTGAAACCCTGCTGCTGATAAGGTCACCCAATACAAGATGAAGAGAAGCAAAAATTCTGAATAGTGTTGGAGACAGGATTACAGCAAAACACAAGCGGTTATGAACACTAACATGTTTCCAGTGTAGTGGGCCATGAAGCTCCTAGGGATGCTGTATGTACAGTTTGTCAGAATTGTAGGAAGCAAAGATACTTAGAAAAGGACTCTAGAGCCCAGGTGGGCAGGCAATCCAGACAGATTTCACTCGATGGGAAGTGACCAATGACCAGTGGTGGTTAACAACATATGTCAGTATTGGAACCAGCACTATTTAAACTGCAGACAGGAAGTCTGTTAGCTCCACCCTGTGTAGGATAACCTTGTGTGTCAATCGGGAGCTACTCAGGATTTAAATTGATATGGGAGCAGTACTTTGAACTATATTGCTTATTCCACAGAAAGTTTCTGGGAGGTCAGTTAATGAAACAGATATGGTACTAACATCTTCCCAGATAAGAGACTGCAGCTAAGGGGACATTATGGTGTCAGTGCAGTTCCATGACGAGTGAGTTGTACTCCCTTATTACTGAGGCTAGAAACCTAGCTTTTTGAGGAAGGGATTGCCTGGCGAGATGAAGATCTTTGTCTGTATGTGGGGAATGGGAAAAGATTTTTTTAGGGGTTAAAGGCATGTGATTGTTCTTTGTATCAGGGAAGGGTCAATTGAAAAGGGTAAGAGCCAGGTTACAACTGCAAAAGGGTACACAGTGCAAATCCAGTACCAGCTGGGTGAATTGTAGACACTGCAAATGAAGTAACCTCATCTGTATTGTTCACTATTTTGTGTCCGTGGTGCAGAGGGTTCTATTTGCCTTTGTGGACATTTCAAATTTTTGATGACCCACCAGAGTTCGATCAACAGATGCATGCTGCCTAAGACCTGTGTGTCCAGCTAACAGAAGGGACAGCATACCAATCTGATCCTCTCTCAAAGTTATCTGCAGGCAGACCTGGCTGCAGGATCTAAAATATGGTGGCTGTAAATACTTCCAAGAGATCTGTTTTGAGTGAATCAGATTATCTACTGTAGGTGTCTGCAGTTTTTCAGAAAATAATGGACCAGACAGTAGAGATCCTTTCCCTGGAGTTTGTTATTTGGAGAATATTCTGATTACTGGACAAAGCACTAGGAAACACTATTTGCAAGCAGTCTTACAGCAGCTCTGATGGGCAGGCTTGCATCTCCATCCAGGGCAATGTGCTATTTTGGGGACAGATTTTACTTAGGGCATAGGGCAATGGGAAAAGAGGTGGCAGTGTGTGTAGCTCCTTTCTTCACAAGTATGATGGAATTGTGGCATTTTCTCATCTGCTAGTTTACTATGGCAAATTTTTATGCCGGACCTATCTTCCAAGGTATATGCTGTAATGGAGGATAGAGCTCCATGACACTGGTCCCCTGAGTGCCTGCAAGTATTTAAGCTAACAATGGGGTAATTGCTAACTGCCCCTTTTTTGATGCACTTGTCATCAAATCTTGGCTTTCTCCCTATTTTTGGCCTGCTATGTTTCACCAGTGGGAGTTGGTCCATGATTTTTTTGGGATGGGACAGTAATTTCACACCATTTCCCCCAAAACAGTGGAAAAAATCCTTGTTCCTGTTGCCTCCCACACATTACGTTAAATACACAAATGTTGGGCTATTTCAGTTTGCATAACTTTGAAATAATAATCTGTCAGATTGGGGTTAGCTAAATTTTGTAACTAAACCTCAAACCAGACCATGAACCTTAATTTAGCTTTTATACCTGTACAACCATATGATAAATCATTATGTGGTTGCTTTTTTTAAAGTCACATAAATCTAGGGTAATAGAAATTGATGGGATTGGCATTTCCACATGAACTTGAAAGTCAAGGCATCCTGATGCAAATTTATCCTCTCCGTGGAATATGGAAGAATTACTAATGCTCTATTGAAAAGGATTAGAGAAACTGCCTGTATTAAAAGTTAATTTGTCATTCTTGTACAATGGCCTGGCTGGCATATTGTAGGTATTCAACACTTGCCATACTTTAGCATGCTACATGCCCATAATTATTGTTGTCTGCTTACTTGAATCATTGCACCTGGTTGTCTGAAGTAAGTGTTTTACAGAAAAAACAGGCCCTAATAAAAGAGCTAATCCAAAGAAGAGAAAATCAAAAACTATGTCTGATGTACAGTTGGACAGATGACAGAGCAAAGTTGTACCCTGAAGATTTTGAAACATGCTGTGAGGATATTGACTTTCTTGAAAACAAAGCCAAAATTCAAGAAACATTTAAAGAAAAAAACATTGAAAATGAGTAAAACGAGGGATGCAGGTTCTAGCCTAAAACAAACACTTACTGGTTGTTTATCTTGTGAAACCTTCTCAGTGGAGGACTTTCATATGTCTGTGCTGGTATTTGTTGGATTTATGACTAGAACTGATATTCCCATTTAAAAGGATTCATTTTTAAATTACTTTTAATGCCAGTATATAAAGGTGGAACCAATGCATTATTCCCAGTGCAGAATTGTTTACCATCTCAGTTTAGATTTGAGTAATTTGTATTCAAAGCAGTTCATGAGATTAAGGTCTAAAAAATGTAAGATAAAAGATCAGATTTGTGTGGTCAGAGAGTATTTGCTATCTTTATTCATGTTTTGGGTACAACCAAAAATACCTTATTTACAAGAAGCACTAAAATTTTGAGAAGAGTGATCTACCCAACCTAGACAGGCTTTTGGTACTGAGTGACAAGCACATTGACTTAGATTGTTCTCTTGGAGTGATGTCTGACAGTGCTTCCTGCATGTTTTAGTGGCATTCACATCACTTGCATTCCTCTCAGGAAATATCCCCGTGCAGTATTTGATGATTTAAACAGTATAACTGGTTTAAAAAAAAAAGTTCAGCCGTGATGCACTTCACCAACACAATCCAAAAGAATCTATGGAACCACGGCATGGCATTGTCCCCAAAATGCCTCTATATGGGATGGTGAAAACTGAAATGAGTTACTCCCCTGAAGAGAAAGTTCTTTTTAGTTCTACTTAATTCCTGCAAAAAGGACAATTTCCCTCTGTGATGCAGTAATACTTTAGGGGCCTAGCTGAAAGTCTGTCAGTATTATTCTAGTGTGATTGACTTATCAATATTTGAAATTCAATTATGACTAGGGCTTCGTGTTTGTCACAGAAGTCATGGTTTCCGTGACTTCTGCAGCAGCCGGTGCAACTGGCCCGGGAGCCACCTGATCAGCTTGGGCAGCCCCTGGGCCAGTCGTACCGGCTGCTGCTGGAGCAGTCTCGCCCCACCCCCCAGCACCAGGAGTTTGGTTGTGGGGGGGTTCTGGGCTGGGGGTTGGGGTGCGGGACTCCCCAGAAGAGCGACAGGAACTCCCCCCTCCCCCCCCAGCTCCTAGCGCCATGTGCTGCCTCTGCCCGCAGGCACCACCCCCGCAGCTCCCATTGGCTGCAGTTCCGGGGCTTAGGGCAGAGTGGAGGCAGCACATGGAGCTCAGGAGCTGGGTAGGGAGCTTGCCCCAGCCCTGCAGTGCCCCCAGACTGTGCCCCCCTCCGAGCACCTGCGGCCCCCCCCCCGGGCCATACCCCCCCAGCACTTGCAGCGCACCCTCTCCTCCCCCGAGCACCCACACACACCCTGAGCACCTGCGGCACCCTCTGGGCCGCACCCCCCCCAAACACCCACGCACCCCCCAGCCATCTGTCCCCCCCCCCCCCCCGGTTTTAGTCAGAGGTATATAGTAAAAGTCATGGACAGGTCAGGGGCCATGAATTTTTGTTTAGTGCCCTATCCATGATTTTTATTAAAAATACTCGTGACTAAAACATAGCCTTAATTATGACAGTAGGGGGCTAATACTGTGCAGAGTTAAGCAGTGTTTAAGTGTGTGAGTAGGGGGAACAGCCTTCCATAAAAAATTCCCAGGATAACTCAAGCGATACAGAAAGCAAATACCACATCCCGCCATAGGTTGATACACTGACGGCCTGATTCTGCAGTTCCAACGCAAGCTATACATCGAATTAAGTCAATAGGAGCTTTGTACGAGTAAGGATTAGAAGCAGAGCCGTACCTTGGGTACAGCAAATCAGGGTGACCGCTCCGGGCCCTGCGCTTTGGGGGGCCCCATGCTTTGATAACATTGTGATGAGGCGAGTGGGCGAGTGGGCTGAGGAGGCAAACAGGAAAGCGACAGGCAGGCTGGTGGAGGAGGAGAGGAAGAGCCCCCCCCCACCAGAACTTCCTTCTCCACCCAGCGCCCTCCTGCCCGCCAGTGGCCCTGCTGATCAGCACCTCCCACTTCCTTCTGCGGTCAGATGTTTCATGGCTTCAGGAGGCGCTGGGGGGGGAGAGGAACCCGGGGGAGGAGGGGACAGAACTGGGCGGGGAAGGGGCAGGGGTGGGAAGAGGCAGGGTGGGGGTGGGGCCTTGGGGGAAGGGGTGGAGTGGGGGTGGGGTCTGGGCCTTAGAAACTCAGCACCTATGTTCTGGGGCCTGCACGCCCCCTAGGGTTGGCCCTGGTTACAAGACAACCCTAGGTGGATTTCCCAGGAATTTTCTGCAGAAACAAATAATTTTCCATAGCTTTTTCTTGACCTCGCATGTAAATACAAATTGGACAAAAATGTGTGAGAGAGAGCTGTAATTAGGGATGCAGCAAAAGCAGAAAAAGAGGAAACTGAAAGTGCTGTAGGATTCATTTAACCTGCTTTGAGAATTCTGTGTTTCCTAGGTCAGTAATTTGCAGCTGCTAGAGCAGAGAAATGTCAGTAGGAGTGTGTGCAGAGGAAGTAATTCTAACTGTAAAATGACAGAGTTGAGATGTGCTGTGCAGAAATGTTTGACTTTTTCATGTTGATTTTAAATATCTGTTTGTTTATCTTTTTAAAGCACCTGACATTTCCAAGGGAATTTGATTCTGATTCTCTCAGACATTATAGCTGGGCTGCAGACACCTTGGACAATGTTAACCTTGTCTCAAGTCCCATCCATTCTGGGTAGGTCATTTAACAGATTTCCTTTGTCATTAAGTGTGAAACTGTACTGTTATGTGGACATTGTAACCTACTGAAATTTCTGGTAATGGTTCCAGTCCTACACTAGTTAAAGGCAATTGCAAAACTCTTGTTGACTTCAATGAGAACAGGGTCAGGTCTAAAGGAAATCAAGAATTACATAGAAAGAAAGAACTTGTATTTCAGCCTTCCACAAGGTTTCATCTGAGAAGTGGGCATGAATTTCTGAGACAGGCAGGGATTTAATCAAAGGCATCTCAATAGTGTTAATAGGAGTTGTGAGCTCAAGTCTTGCATCTCATCATGAAAATTTTCCTTCATGGTTAATTTCCTAGGTACAAGGAAAAGCTGAAATCCCACAGGGAACTTCCTGTAATAAGCTTGTTTTGCCTTTTCTGTTGCTTATGCTTTGCTTTTAAATGTCTTAGGATGATTTTAGTTATGTTGTATTAAATTGTTCAAAATATGAAATTAGAGATACAGTGTTATGCTTCACTTGCTGTTCACTTTTCCATAAAAAATGAGAGCTCATAATTTAATCTTTTCGTTTATTTGCACCAACCCTTCCCTTTTCCCACCCCACCCCCCAAAAAAATTTTCTTTTGACGTTAATTATACAATTCACTACCAATAAAGCATCTCTATTATTGCAGTGTTTCTCAATGGTACCACAAGTAATTGAGATATGGGTGATTTTTGAAATGCATATTGTAGAATTTTCTAGTTAAAAAGTATAAATAACCAAAGGGAATTCTGTGTCACACATGAGCTTACCTAATATCAATATTTGTAGTAAAATTTTCAACAAGAACAGGAAACAAAATTCTGTATTCCTTTTCACTGATTTCTGCTCCCTCCCTCCTCACACACACCCTTAAATTTTATGACTAGCTTCACTTAATATAATGTAAAGGGTGCATTTTAAACCAACAAGCTCCAAGAGATTCAGAGTTAAGGGCAAGATCCCAGTTCATCCATGCACTTAAGAATGTTCCTAAGCAGAGTACAAATATAAAAGATGAGGACTAACAGATAGAATTTTAGGTCCCGATCCAGCAAAGTACCTGAGCATGTGCTTAACATTGAAGTCAGAGCTTCAAGGAGATTCAGCTCTAAGACTAAAAATTTACCCATTAGTATTGTTATTTTAGCTGAAATTGCCTTCCTGCGCTGACCCTAAAAATCATGGACAATTTTGCATGGGCTTGATCCTGCATTCCTTGCATATCTAAAATTCCCAGCCATATCTTAGAGTGTCCCTCTACAACTCCATCTGCAGAGCACTTGCCAACTTTGTGCCTCCAGATTAGGGAGAGCAAGGCACAATCATCTCCCGCTTGGCTATCCCTTTTCCCCATGTACACATATTCAGAAGAAATGATCTAAAATTTGTCCCATGTTCTTAATTCACCAAAAAAAAGGGGTGGGTGGGAGATTTCCGTGTGCAGGGAATGGAAGATCTAGCCCCAAATCACCGAACATTCGCAAAGGAGGGAATTATGGCATTAATTTAGCATCTTCTGGCTTTTCTCATTTAAAGCCAAGGTATTTTTTTCATGTTGTTCTTTGAGTTTAGGTAAGTCTTTCTATCAGTGTGTGCTTTGCATCTTTCCCTTAATAAGCATTACACTGCTCAGAAATCTGCTAAGAAACCTGCAACCTACAGATAGGTAAAACACAAATTTGCTGGAGTAAACAACATAGGTACTTATGACATACATTTTTCAGGTGTATCCCTGTATACCCTCTTCTCCCCATGTCTGCATGTTGCATCTTTTGAACCCTTGGTTTCATTAGCTCAGTGAAAGAATTAGTACACCAACATTCAGAGGGGTAGCCGTGTTAGTCTGAATCTGTAAAAAGCAACAGAGGGTCCTGTGGCACCTTTGAGACTAACAGAAGTATTGGGAGCATAAACTTTCATGGGTAAGAACCTCACTTCTTCAGATGCAAGCCCTTGCATCTGAAGAAGTGAAGTTCTTACCCACGAAAGCTTATGCTCCCAATACTTCTGTTAGTCTCAAAGGTGCCACAGGACCCTCTGTTGCTTTTTACACCAACATTGACATTATTTTAATAAGAAACACAGAAGACCTGGATCCTAGGCTGTAACTATACCATACGTTAGATTAAGCACAGTGCATTCCCGTATCTATAAACTTTAGAAATTTAATGAATGGCTTATGGGAGTTGCATCTTTTTCAAATGCTTAGCTATATAAATCTTCATATACTGTACTTTGGAAAATAAACTGCTGTATGCAAGCACAATGGTTGATTTTTCCAAGATACACAGTGAAGCATGCTTGTGGGTATGACATAAATTCAAAGAAACCATGTATCATTGAATTCTGTGTTGATCTATGATAGGCACAAAAGCGTATGTAGTCTTTTCAGTTCTCCAAGCACTCATGCAACTCCCAGAAATGCTAATGGAAGTTATACGCCAATACTGAGAGGAGACATGACCCTTAAATTAATGCTACATTTAGGAAATATTTTTTTTAGTGTACAGCATATTGTGTATTACAAAACATGATATATATAAAATGGAAGCCAAATCATTTTTAAAGTTGGCCCTCAAATGCATTGCTTTCATTATTTTTCTGATGGTTACTTTTCTTTGGCTAATTATTGACATTTTCTGTTGCTTGCTTCTAATTATCTTATATTAATTTTTCCCATTTGCTTTCTAAATTATTTTGCAGCTATTCCTCTCCACTTCCCCAGTATGATTCAAGGTGATAACTATGTCCTTTCTGTGAATCCTCATTTAGTTTTATTTATGTCAACTCTCTGTCCACAGTTGAAGTGTGTGTAGATGTTTTTGTAGTGCATCCTCTTATATCCTCCGTCTTTTGTTTATTTTAAAGTAGAAATATTCACTCTTTAGCTTTTAGCTTTGTATTTTAGAGATCATACTTTAGCTGACCTTATTAGACAGGCCTTAAATTAGGTAAACATCAGCTACTAATCCTTTCGATAGAAACAGTGCATGAAGTATTATTTGAAAATATTATTCACAAGAATTATGTTTTTAAAAGAAAAAATCACCACTCTGAACATTAAATGAGTAAAATGTTATTGGCAATAAATACATTTTTCATATAGCCGGCAATGTGTAAAGATTGGACTGTTTAGGCTTAGTATTTTGGTAACTGCTTGTAGCTTGTGCTCTTTCTGATCCTGCTTGGGTTTGTCACTAAGGCACTGTTCAAGTATAGCATATTAACCAGGTGAATAACATTGCCTTTTATATGTGATTGTTTGATTACATTAATATCTTTTATTATATTAATTAAGAATTGGGCTAAAATATGCAAGTATCTGCATACATGATGGACAGTTTTCCTATCTGTGGAACAACATACTAGGGCAGGAATAACCTGTATGAGATATGAAGCAACCAGGCCAGGGACCACCCTTGCCAAAACTCACAGGCAAATCCCCTTGAAACTCCAGCCCTGTTGCAGTATGCCCTTCAGCAGCTCCCTCAGTGGAATATTCACAAAGTGTACCTCTCTCAGGTTATGGGTGAACAGCGACAACGGTTGTGTTCCACTTGGCTGCCTCTTTTTCCTATGTACACATATTTAATCTGAATTAGCCCCATATTTTTAGGTGGCAAAAATCAGGGAAACCTAAAAAAGGCAAACAAAGCAAAACCGTAAAAGAGTCCACTTAATATTTCCCTCTCTGTGACCAAGGTCTGTGTGCCCTTGCTTAATATTTTACTTTGTTTTGTAAATCTTAATGGCAAAACTCCCTGAAATCTTTTCACAGTTTGTCAGCAGCTGGCTTACTGCCCATTAGATTTGAAGATTATGCCATGGACATTTCCTTGAGTGTGCTCTGTGAAATCTTACTGATATCAGTAGTGTTGGCCATCTACCAGATAGAGCAATCTTAAGAAGTAAGAGCAACATAAACATGTAGGGCAGGACATGGGATATTTATGATAAATCACAGTTGGAAAATATAAGTGTTCTATGACCAAAGGCAGGTAATAAGCAAAGCTTCTAGCACCTTCAGAGCTTGTTGGTTAGAGCCTGATGTTAGCATACATAGTATTCTGCTATTGACTTCAACCTCACAAAGTCAAATAAGTTTAAAGCCAATAGATGAATAGTTAACTCACTGACCCAAAAGTCTAATTTCATTGTAATTTTTCATTAGTTAGTTGATACTGTCAAAAATAGTAGGTAAAGAAAAAAATAGATAAAGAAATATTGTAGAGAGAAAATATAGGATCTAAAGATAAAACATGTTTGTTATAATTATATATTGGAATCACAAATAGGAACTGATTAATAGGTGGATCCACTGAAACGTACTCTAGTGCATTTAAGTATGCAGATTTTGATATAAAGAGAGTTTTTCACCCAAAACATTATAAAAGTGGTAAATGAATTTAAATTGTCAATATTAAGGATTATCACAAATTACATATCAGATATTTTAAACTTCTGAAGTACTTTTATTGACATGCAGATCTAAAACGTATAGAAAATGTTTGATCAACTATTTTATGAAGACTTTTCCCTCTCAGATATATTTATCTCCCATTCCATGCAAACAAACGTTGACTGCTTTTACAGTAGGTAGGGATAAGCCCACTTGCAAAGTTCTGATCCAGACCTCAAGTCCCACATAGTTATGGGGTTCTGATCTGATATGGAGGTTTGAGCCTATATCTACTTATATGAAAAGCATGTAAAATAAGGTGAATCAGTATTCCACACTTTGCTTCTGTATTAAAGTCCTCAAACCTCATGAAACAATAAGTAAAATGGTAATGTGAACCTATGGAAAGTTCATCACCTTCCCATCCTATGTAATCCTTTTTTCTTCAGCATGAAGAAAACAAGGTGATTGATTTACCTGTAACACAACATGACAGTTTCGTTTTTCTACTCCACATATTTGCTTCTTCCTTGCCCGTCAACTTACGTTCTATAAATCAAGAAATACAAGGGCCTGATCATTCACCCATTTTGTGGAGACTTCTCCCACTGAAATTACTAAGAATTCTGAGTATGGAGTATTTTCAGGATTGGGCTGTACAGTTTAGTTGTTACTTTTGATATTTTGTCTGTAATCAAAAGGAAATATCAGTATTATACAGAAGCTATCATCTGTAGTTCCCAGTGCTCTGTGTGACCTTTCCCAGTGAACAACTGTCTCCATGGCTTCAAGAGGCTCTTGTCCTTCTATGGAATAAATTTATAGCTCTTGTTCTCACTAGAAGAAAGCTGAATTGCCAGAAATACAAAGCTGAATGGATTAATCTGTTAATTATTTTAAGGTTTAATCCTTAAGTGCAGGAAGTATTAGAAACAGCATGGAGAAAGCTGGAATCATGAAATGAAATTAATAGCTACTTCAGGGTTTGCACATCACACACCAGGAAACAAACAAAACGTTATTTGTATGAAGAGTTAGTTTATAAACCATGCACCAGAGATATAGATCCACTACTGCAAGTTCTGTTTAAAGATAGAGTTGTAATCAAGAAATTGCATTGCAGTATATTTGGAGAGGTGGGATGGTATTGCAGAGCCACTGAAGGGATTTGGGCTCCCAATTTCTGTTAATTTCCAATTGAACTTGGATAGCCAATAATTATTATTATTATATTTATAATATGCAGATGTGGGTTTTTTTTAAATAAAATAATAATTGGAGTCCTGAACAACAATAATAAAAACAAAATCGCTTAGCTGACTTTGAAAAACCTACTTATGGAACTTAGTAGGAGGTCAGGGTCTTCTGTCTGCTCTGGGACTAGCGTCTACTTCTTGTGTTTTTGTCATTTGTGTCAAGGGCATTTAGAGATTTAGGATTAATAAATTTAATATTTTATAAAATGGAATAAATAATACATTTAGAGTTTGTGTTTAATGTTAAAATAAATTGTCTTTTAATATCTCCCATTTTAAAAAAGTTTTAATTTTTTTTTATATTGCAGTTTTTGATATATATAACTGATTTCCTTTTAATTATTTACAAAGCTACAGAAACCTGGGGGGAAAAAACACAAGCAACAAGGGTTTAGAGAGACAAAACACAATATTCCCTGTAGCTTAACCTGTTTACAACAGACATCCATGTCAATATGAAGAGTGGTGGAATAATTGATTTTAGAGTGGTCTAAATGTATAGAAAATTGTATGCTTGATGTTCTGATTCATACATATTCACCAGAACCATTTAATAACCTTGTTCATCACTCCCACAGTGTCAGTGTTCACCTGGCAAAGTGTGTTTTTAAATTGGTTTATCCAAAGGCTTTTGAAAGACTGACATCCAAATATAAAAACATGGATTTCTGTTGTCCTTACCCTGTACTGACTGGTTGTCTTGTGCATGTGGGACTCACTTTGAATTATAGAGTGTAGCAGAACATTTAGTAATAAAGAACCATTTTAATGCACTAATAATACACTAATATTTAAGTAGCTGTATACATACTCTATTTAACCCTAATTTATTTTTCCTAAATATTCAGTAGTACTTGAATCTTCCATCATTATGCTACTAGACCATTAGAAATGTGTGAGTTTTGTTGATTATTGTTTAAATTTAATTATAAATTTAAAGAATCCTGCTAACAGTTATGGCATAGGGGGCGTTTGTTTCTTAACTATCATGTTAGCTGATGCTTTCATCGTAATAGTTTATTTTATTAGACTCTTCCTGATTTACATGAAGTTTTCCTTGTTTGATTTCTGACCATTTTAATGACATGTTCTCCCTTTCTCTACAGTTTTCTGGTTAGTTTTATGGTTGATGCACGTGGGGGCTCAATGAGGGGTAGTCGCCATCATGGAATGAGAATTATTATTCCACCACGCAAATGTACAGCACCCACCCGCATCACCTGCCGTTTGGTAAAGAGGCATAAACTGGCCACCCCACCACCAATGGTTGAAGGAGAAGGATTAGCCAGTAGACTGGTAGAAATGGGGCCTGCAGGTGCACAGTTTTTAGGGTGAGTTGTTCTATGAATCCCACTGTTAACATTCCATATTGCATCTTTCATTTCCTTCATTTTGTGGATGTAAGTAATTAAATATAGAAATTACTTAATTTGAACATTTAAGATAGGCCTCTGTACTGTATACAGACTCAATTCTGACATTCTTACTTAGGAAAAAGATCTCTGATTTAAAGGGAGTTTTGCCTGTTTAAAAACTGCAGGTTGTGCAAAAACTAAATAAAACTATGAAAAGGCCAAATTCTGCACTCAACTACTCATGCCTAACTCCCTCTGAAGTCAGTCAGAGTCATGTATATGTATCCAAGGTCAGAATTTAGCTTTCATTCTGTGTGATGAGTAGAATACCAGGTAAATATGATTTTCATAAGAAGGTTCACTATAATTATGTACCATTTTCCAAATGTAGAACAGTATCCTCTTCTCAGTGTGTGTGCATAGCCCCCTCCAACGCTAATGGGAGTTGCACACCTACATCCAGTAGGGAAAGGACCACTGTGCATGATTCCAGATAACTTAATATAGAACATTATTTAGTACAAATGCTAGTAACTGACATTTTTCAAAGCTAAAATTAGGAGAAACAATCCACTATGATGTGGTTTTTTTTTTAATTATCAATTTTGTTCATTACCATAAGTGGCACCCTGGTGAAAACTGCCGGTTCTGTCGTGAATGACAGTTTGTTCCTAATTTCCCCTTCTTGTTTCTCTTCCTGCTGCATGGATGTTATTCAGTAAACTGCATCTTCCTACCAATCCTCCCCCTCTAAATGAGGGTGAGAGCATGGTTAGCCGAATCCTGCAGCTTGGGCCTCAAGGAACAAAATTTATTGGGTAGGATGCTTATAGAAAAAATACAGAATGTCTACAATTTTTTTCCTTTCCTTTCTTTTGTTTTGTTTTTGTTTCCGATTTTTTGTCATTCCCATTTTTTTTTCTAGTTTCTAAAGCTTTCAGTTGATTTATGTCACTGAAAGAAAATCATAGTGGCTTGATTTATTATAGCTCTGCTACTGTAACTATCTTGTGCTTTAGGCATGTGACATTCACTGCAAGCATTTTGCTTTCATAACTTGTTGTGCTTTTGTAATTTTTTTAAATTTGAACTGTTTCAACTGCATCAAATACATTTTAATACACAATGACAGCCCTTTAATTTCAACCTTGTGGTAGAGAAGGTATTTACAGGGTTTGAGTCAGTCTATTTCAGGAATAACTCTGTCAAATGTGGATACATATGTTGTACTTATTTGTAAAATATGAGCATGTACAGAAAAAAATATAATTGAATAAATGATTTCATTTAATAAGGCTGGAGAAATGATAACCTTTTAAAACTGAAGTAGGCATCAGGTTGAAAAAAATAAAGATGAATTTTGGTACATTTTGGGAAAACAAGTACAATAGCCAAACAAGTTGCAATGTTTATTCTAAAAAAAGTTGGAAAATATCCTCATTGTTTGCATTAGAACATTATTGTGAAATTTATTGTGTTATATTTTTAAAATATTGCTTAGACTATATTGCTTAGAATACCTGTTTAATACCTTCTCACTGAGTATTCTTGTTAAACTTCATGCACAAAATTGTGTGGTTCCTAAATATTTACAGAGACAGTATCTGATATATTAACCTGCAAAGATTGTATTAAAAAGTTTGTTAGTTGTTTTTAACTTGAGAAGCCTGTGTATACAGTATTTTAGGAAAATAAATACCTTAAGAAACAATGTAATTGAATTTTTGGCATTCATCTACTGTAGGTGGTGGGATAAACCCTCTGCATTTCTATCAGCAATCAAAGGCATAAGATCAGAATAACAGACTTTGCATATTTTTAAAAGTATCTAAGAACTTATTAAATAATCTGCCTTTTTCCCTATTTTTATTAAAATTGCTATTGTCTAATTCCTACTCCTTTGGTATTTAATGTAAAGAGATGGACTTAAAACTATTTCATATTTTTATTAATATCAGCTGTATCTATGATTTCCATAGTTAGATTATTAATTGATTTGTTAATGTTTGCACAGCACTTTGAAGATATAAAGTGCTAAGTGCCAAGTATTATTTTTTCCCATCTTCTAATGTTACTTTTAATGGAGTTATTATGAGAAGGTGAGGCTCTTTACAATCTCTGTAGGAAGACAACGATACTGTCTATTTAAATGTCTTAAAGCTGCATAATCCATAGTGGTTCACCTATTGTATGATTGCAGTCAGTTTATTTTAACATATTTTAAAATGCTTATCTTGTCTATAAAATGTTTAGCTAACATGTCTATCTTGTTAAGGAATAGCACATGAAATGAGTAGCAGTTTCTGTTGATTATTCACAGTAATCATTTAATTACGCACTTGAAGTAAGGCACACTGTCAGGTAATATAGGTGTAGTGTTTTAAAAAGTTGTTTCATGGTAGCTAATATCAATATATTTTTCATTTTATTTAACGCAAAGAAAGCCATTTTGAAAGAATTTAAGCAATCTCCTGTTGTGTTTGCAGCACCGACATTGCAAATTTGGGCTAATACATGAGAACCAGAAAATGAAACAGACTAGAAACAACCCATCTAGGATTACTAATCTGAGTGAACAAAGAACACTAAGTAATTGGTGAAAAACAAATAGGATTTTTAAAATTTTCAGATTTTAGTACTTACAGGACTATGAAGTTGTTTTGTCATTTGTTTGATTTAATGCCCATATACACACACAACTTCAATCTTAGTCAACAGCAGGTGTATGTGTATACCAGGACAGCAGAATTATGTTTGAGCCTGACTGTGTCCCTTTAAACACTCGGTCAAATATGCCCACCCATCTCCCACTAAAGTCCATGGAGTTGTCTGTGCATATCTGAGGACCAAGTTATGCCACCAATATGACAGGATAAATAAACACAGAAAATCATTTTTACCTTCGTTTCTGTCCATTTTTGTCATATAAACAACTGTTTTGAAACCCTTGCTTATGTTCATAATGGTATGTGATCTGATTCATAAGCTATATATTAATAATACTTTACAGTTTTGTAGCAAAGGATTCTGCAGCTTTGGCAATTTTAAAATCATTTTTACTATAACGATACTTATTATTGTCAAATGAACATCGTTTTAGTAAGGATTTAATATGCACAGGAAAATCAAGATCAATGGGGAAAACATATGTGATAAAAAGTAATATGGATTCCTTTTTTGTCTAGCCCTGTCATAGTGGAAATCCCACATTTTGGATCAATGAGAGGAAAAGAAAGAGAACTGATTGTCCTTCGCAGTGAAAATGGTGAAACATGGAAGGAACACCAGTATGACAGCAAACATGAAGACTTAAATGAAATTCTCAATGGAATGGATGAAGGTAAACATATTTCATCAAAGCTTTAACTGGATTAACATCAACAGGCAGAAAGCAGGGCTAATATAAAAATGTAATCTCTGCTATTTGACTTCTGGAGAACACATGGCATTACAAAATAAAATAATGAAATGAGCGTAGGGAGGAATTCCGTAGCATTGGCCTTAACTCACTCCCACCCCCTCACTCCCAGCCACCCAGCCCCCGGTTCCTCACAATGCAGAACAATAAGCTTTTCTCTGAAGTCACTCCAGGTTTACATGCTTCCTTGTGACTTCAAAAATAAAATAACATATTTACCTAAAACACAACACTTCAGAAGAATATAGTGACTGCACTGAGGAATAGTCCCATTATTAGGAAAAGTCAAATTAAGGCAATCCAGGGCATAGGCTCACCTCAAATAGGGGCTGTACCTGGCAGTGCCCCTGGCTGTGGCCCTACTCCTGTGCCCAGGGCCTCAACTTTACTTGTTATGGCACTGGCAGGAGGCACCCACACAGACTCTCTTCTGAGCATCACCACACCACCTTAGGAAGACTGGGCCTCCTGCTCTGTCAAGACATTGCTCACTTGCTATCTGGAGGTGGGCGGTGGTCATTCCTGAGGAAAAGAAGACTCAGCCTGTGCCTAATTCAGTAGAAGACTCTGTTTGAAGGACCCCCTGCTAACACAACTCCAGCAGAGCCATGATGGGGTGGTGGCAATGAGGACCCACCCACCCAGAGTCCCCAGCTGGCGTGGTGGTGGGGCTCTCGAGAAGCTGGTAGCAGAGTTGACCCATTGAAAGAAAAGAGGTAGTTCACACCCCGCAGAACACTTGTTTCAAATGTTTGCAGCTTCAAGCAAACATCACCCATGTCAGGTGCTCCTTACAATCATGAGGACTAGAAACACACTTTTTAAAAAAGGAAAGCTCAGATACTTAAGTTGTCATGTGACACCAAGAGCAGGGCTCTGGGTATTTGCCTGTTATGCCTGTGCCTTAATCCAGCCGTGTATCTATGCAATGTCCTTTCAATATGTGCAGGTATTTACACAGCTGGAACCCACAAGGCCTGAAACCTCAAAATTCATTAGGTTTTAAACTTAGTAACCCATTTCCTCCTGGCCCCATAAAGGTATGCCACTGGGTTACCTGAGGTTGCTCTGTGGGCTGGACTTCCTGGTTTCTGCAGGAAGATATCATTACCCAGCTTCTCACCCTGCTTTCAGGGCTTGAATACTTTCAAGGAACTACTCACAACTAATCTACAGACCAAGAATTATTCACTGGAAGTCTTCAACAAATAAATTCTGAAAAAGTGAAAAGTTAGTGAAAATCTTAAACTGATGGACAGATAATTTTAACAGAAAAACACTGTATTTGATGACTAAATTATTTACTACAAATTATTCACCCAGATCTACATAAAAATGAAATGTCTGTAGTTCAGTATGTCATCACGTACTGCTGTACTTTGTTTTTAATTATTTCCCCTTAATCATTTCCAAATGCATGTTCTGTTAGAAAAAGAACACTAAGTATTATTTTTCTCTACTCAGGCAAACCACCCTCATAACACTATATTCTGTGTGACACCAAATATATCCGTAAGACTTCAATGATATATCCACATGTCCACTCTTAAAGAGTAGATATGAAATCCTTTGACTAGGTTATTCTTTTCTTAAAAGCATCTAAAACAAATAAATTAAAACTTCCTACATTCAGGAATTTATGGGAAGAGCACAGAATGGCTCCGTGGCAATAGAGATAGGAAAGGCTTTCAACAAATTTTCTTTTCATACTTTTCAGTTTTGAATATGTTTATGACACCAAAAAGCATGAGTTTTGTGGACCTTTTCAGGCATTGCTAATGCTATTGTCTCTAATTGTGATAGAGATTTCTGTTTAACATCCAAATATTAATCAATCTCAATTTTGCTGTAGGAGGAAGCTTCTTAAATCATTTTCAAGTATTTCCTGGGGCATAGTAAGGTTTTTAACTATACTTTTCATATGATCAAATCTTTTATATATCTTTTGCTGATATTTCGCTGCTACAGCTTTTCATATCTGAACATGCATAAAGTATCCCATGATTCTGTGTATTTTAGGCTTAAATTTTTTTATAGAAAATCACAGTCTGTTTGGGCACAGTTGTAGTTAGGTGAAATCTTAAAGTCATTAGTATCAGGTTGTACAATAATTGTAGAGATTGTAGTAGCAGATTGTAGAGAGCAGCAGCAAATGTAACCTGTATGAAGCCTCTGCTTCAATAAAGGCTTTTCTTTATTGAGTAGGTGAACTTGAGTAAAAAAGAAAGCAGAAATTAAGGAGAAAAATGTGACAGTGTTGTGGTTGGTTTCCTGGATGTTTGGATGTAAGGGAGATGCGTATTTTGACTGGTTTCCTGGATACTGGGGATGGGGAATAGCCAAATGAGTTTCTGCTTTGAAAGTGCACAGGGTGCAAAAGTATTTGAAAATGAACAGCAGCAAAGAGCCATGTGTTATGCAGATAATTTCTGTGACTGTTTATTTTTAAATAAGTGTATCAGAATTTATGAGGCATTGTGGCAAAGGCACTGCAAATACTGTGCCAATAGGTTTGGAATCCAAAAATGTAACATATTTCATAATATAAAGGTACTTAAACTCAGTGAAGACGACAAAATAATGAATGCAGTCCCAGCACTATACAGCATGTGTACGAAATGCACTGGGACTGAATGAAGGCAGCACCCGGTGTAAGAACTCCCTCCCGCTCCCTGAGATGTTATGTGGTAGGGTTACCATACGTCCTCTTTTTCCCGGACATGTCCGGCTTTTCGGCAGTCAAACCCCCGTCCGGGGGGAATTGCCAAAAAGCCGAACATGTCTGGGAAAATGGCGGCTCTGCTCCTCCCCGACTCTTCGGCTCTGTTTAAGAGCCAGGCTGCCCGAGCTACCGGCTTCGGGCAGCCCCCGTGCCTCCGGACCCTGCGCCGCCGGAGCCCGGGAGGGGAAGTGCCCGGCTGGGGGCACAGGGTCCGGAGGCATAGGGGCTGCCCAAAGCCCGAGCGCTACCGGCTTCACGGTTTGCCGGGCAGCCTCCAGACCCTGCGCCCCCGGCTGGGCGCTTCCCCTCCCGGGCTTCAGCTGTGCTGGGGAAGCGCCGGCTGGGGGCGCAGGGTCTGGGGGCTGCCCGGCAAACCCTGAAGCCGGTAGCACTGGGGCAGCCCTTTCCCCCTGGCTGGGAGTGGGAGGGAGGAGGGGGCGGAGTTAGGGTGGGGGAAGGGGCGGAGTTGGGGTGGGGAAATGGGCGGGGCCAGGGCCCGTGGAGGGTCCTCTTTTTTTATTTATGAGATATGGTAACCCTATTACCCTGTTTCCCCGAAAATAAGACAGTGTCTTATATTAATTTTTGCTCCCAAAGATGCGCTAGGTCTTATTTTCAGGGGATGTCTTATTTTTCAATGAAGAAGAATACGGCACACATTTTTTGTCTTATTATCGGGGAGGTCTTATTTTCGGGGGGATGCCTTATATTACAACGAGAGGCAAAACTGTAAGTAGGCCTTATTTTCGGAGGATGTCTTATTTTCGGGGAAACAGGGTATGTGGTATATAATGATTCACCATTTAGCAGCAGAAGCTCTGTTGTTCTCTTTTGCATTGTGCTTCTCTGTTCTTAATAGTTAGGTAGGAAGTCCAGAGAAAATGTATTGATCAGCAGCTTGATTCTGCATTCTTTGCCCTTCCCATGTTCCCACTGACTTCATTTGGAGTGTTGGGTGTAGAAGAAAAGTAAGATTGGGTGCAAAATGCATCTATAATACTCCAAATTGCACCATTTATAGTATTTACAAAAATTCTTCTCAAAGTGCATGATGTTACAAATTGATGTGTTGCAGGGTACAGAGAGAATTTCTGCATAAATTATAACCCTCTATGAGGATTTGGGACTACAGCCCTAATTCCTTAGCTCGAAAAACATAAGCTCCTACAGTTGGAACCAAGGAAGAATCTTTCTTAGTTGTTAGTGATTGCAGTACTCTTTCCCTTTCTGGGATTCAGCCACTAGAGGGTCACACACATATGAATGGCATTACAGAGCGTACAATGAATGCAGTGTTATTCCTTTGGAGTGAAAATTTTGCCACCTCAAATCCCAAGCCACAGAAAAAATGACATTTAATTTAAAAATCAAGTCATTCAGTTTTGAGATAGAGGGGGAAAAAATACTGAAGACATTTCCCCCAGAGCCTTGATTTGTTGTTGCTGTTTTGTTCATGCTAGCTTAATTCTTCTCCATTCAGAAGTTAACACTGGGTTTGTTACAGTTGAATGATCCCTCATCTGTGATATAAAAGCTCTTCCATAAAGTGGTATGAAAAGTGATGATTTCATTTATATTAACATTTTACTGGTTAATAACAAAAACACACCTCCGAATTAGAGATCTGTCTGAAACAAACCCCTGAATCTCAACACCCCTACCCTTGGAGGATGTTTGGATCCAGGTGTGAACTCTGAGACTAGAGCCCATTTCTAATCAAAATAGAAAGTAAATGATAAAGAAATTAGTGTCAGTGAAGTGATCTGTCACTTCCAGAAGGTCAGTATAATCTTTACAAAGAAGTTTTGCAACCATCTCAAAAGACAGATACTCTCTGGAATTGTTCATGTTTCTGTTAATCATGTAACTGGATAGTGTGTGTCCTCCCCCATTCACTTGTTCCTTCTGACCTGTGTAATAAAGACTGAAAAGTCACATTATATGCCTAACTCCATAATATACTGTCTTTTCAAAGATACAGTCTATTTATCTTTTTGCTGTTAACCTAATCAGGATTGATAGAAATCTTCCATCATTATCTCACCATTGCTAATGCTGTGAATGGAAATGTGCTCAATTATTTACTGGAAATAGCACCATCTACTGGGGAACCTAGCTATCAGGCTCAAAATAATTTAGAACCATAGATGGAGGTATTAAACATATAGTTGAATAATCAGTACATTGCTTTTGGTTTTGTGGGTGGTCAAAGAAACTTAATAGAAACAGGTCAGATTTCATCTTTATGCCACAAGTGTTACTTTCTCTTAATTTCTCTGCTGAAGTTGCGATAGCTAATTTTTTCAGCTGGGCTATTTTTTGTGGGTGCAATTTGTACCCATATTTGTTGCACTTACAAAATTTTTGTGTCTGTAAACAAATTGTGGGTACAACTAATCTTGTTTGGGTAGCTAATTAACTGATGTGCACTTGTACATCAGATAATGAGCACACAGATGTTAATACTTGTGCCTACAATGTAATTGCAAATTTAAATTACACTTTGAAAAGGGAGGACGGTTTATTGCTGGGGTTTTTTGTTTGTTTTGTTTTGTGTTTCATATGTAAGTCTATTAAACTACTGATCAAACCAATGTGAACCCAGTTCCTTACCTAAAATACCACCACGGCTCATGTTGCAGTGATTTTTCCATTGTTTCCTGGAAATCAAATGAAAACATCTAAATATAATACAGTTTTTGTACATAGAGATATCAAACTCTTTTTTGTGCATGATGATGAAAGACATTCTGCATATGCATAAACAACAAAACCATAACAAAGCCTGTTGATTTTCAAGATGACATTTCCCAGTTACTTGTATCACTTTGAGCGGGTCAGAATCTGTAAATGATTGAAATTAGGAGCAGTGGTCAGTATTTTCTCATCTTTGACTCCCCTGTATTTCCACCATGATGGCTTTTGCACATTTGCTGGTCCTCTATATTGGACAAATAGAGATGCAAAACCTGAAAGCTGTTCAATTTATGAATGGCCAGCTGCAGTACAAATCCCATTAAGGCATGACATTGGGCAATGGGAAGGGAAATCGGGTACTGGAACACATAAAAAGCCCTTGAAGTTGGGGACAGTAACCATTAGGATGATGATTTATTTTCTCTGATCCTAATTTTAGTTAGAGGAAACACATGTAAACATAAATAAAGGAGTTAGACCAAGGATTAATTTGATCCACAATATCTTAGTGCTGTTATTCACATGTGCAAAACTAGATATGATCTCCCTCTCTGACTCTGAACCAGTCAATCTGAGCTCTTTTTCTACCTTGGGAGAAGTGATTTGGGCCTCCCCTATCACATAATACTCCAATGGCAGCCCTGATTCTGGGAGGGATTTTCCTGGGAGGTTTTGCATCGTTTTCCCCCTCCATCTTTGTCTTGTTTCTCACTCCCATTATCCTCTCCCCACTTTTGTATTTAGCTATTGCCATCACTCTCTTGCTCCACTTCCCCTAATGTTTCCTTTTTCTTATCTCTTCTTTTTCTCCCTTCTTCCCTTCCTCACACTTGGCCCTTTCTTCCTCACATAGATTTTTTTTTTTTAAACTAAAACATTTAGTACTCAGGGCTGCCCCTTTAGCCCAGTGAAAGAAGCTCTTGCTTGGGCCTTGCATTCCAAGCATGCTCTGTAGACTGGGCCTATCTCCTTCACTTGCATTGGGACCAGACAGGGAGGAAACTCCCCAGTCCCCTTGGCAGCAGGAGTGACAACCTTCCCTCACAGATCTTGGGGCCCAGAAGGCTTGCGCTGTTAGTACCCCTTCTAATACTATAGGAACGCTACTAATGGTTTCTCATTTCCACTGTGGCCAGTGCTGATCCCCAATTCCTGCCTTCCCCTCCCAGCATATCTCCCCCAGCCCCCCACTCCATGCATATAGTATAGCAGGGAGACAAACACTGATCACAGAGAAAAGTACATTACTAGATAGAGCACTGTGATGGACAAGTGCAATGCTGCCATGTCACAATGAGAGAAGAGCGATAAGAGACTTCTCTGAAAAAAATTGCTTTATAAGCTCTGTCCTTACCATAACCTAATAATGACTATGATGAGGAAAGAGAGGTTGACCTAGTTTTCAGTGCTGATGACCTACCCTAGAACCTTTCTGTGTAGAAAAGCAGATGTTGTAAAGGCAAAGCAGTTTGCCAGTGGAGAAATGATGGAAACAGGTCACCTGTGTTTAGACCGGGCTTATGATTCAGAGATCAAATGGAGAATACTTAAAGTCAATGTGCCAAAATGTATCTCTGAGTCAATATTATTTGTTCCTATCTGCTTTTCCCAGAGCAAGGCAGACAGATAACTGCAATAGGTATGTGCTGTATATTTAGAAAATTTGCATGAAAGAAGATACACAGATTTACTCACATCTGTATCTTAAGGAAGATTGACAGCAATAGGAGATACTTAGGTGTAGTGGTTAATGGAAAAGTTTGGGAGTCAAGGACCCCTGGATTCTGTTCCCAGTTCTACCATTGACTTGCTGTGTGACCAAAGGAAAATTACTTAACCTCTCTCTGTTTCGCTTCGTTTCCCTTCTCTTCTGTAAAATGGGGATAATACTCTCCTTTTTAGTAAAGTGTTTTGAGATCTTTGAATGATCTTAAATAAGTGAAAAGGAATTAAATTAAATTAATTAATTAAGGAAAATGGTACTATTTCTAGATGTGCAGCACAAATGTGATGGTGATCTTAACATTCAAAATTCATGATCAAGGTGTGTTTAGGAAATGTGACCTCTCTGAGGACTAATTTCCCCTACTTCATTAAATCTCTTTTGCCAGATCTACATTTTTATGTGATTGGTTTATGAGAGTCAGAGGTGGCTTAGGGGTGTGTGTGTGTGTGTGTGTGCCTGCCTGCCTGCCAGAAGCAGCATCCGGGATAGGCTTCCAATGTATTATCCAAAGCATAATCCTGGCCTCTCATGCTTCAGTTCCTCTGCAAGGTTTCATTGCCACTCTGTTATATGAGTTTTCCAATCTTCTGATGCCTCGAGGCAGGAATTCCTGGCAACCTCAAAGGATTTAAAAATATACTTGCAGAAAACATCAACTTTTCTACTTCAGCATAATTAAATTCTCCTTCTTCTGTCTTGGTCCAGTATTTGGTATTTGGAGTTTAATTTCTTAGAATGAAAGGTTTCCCTTATAGGAGAGTGTGTATGATTGACAATGAGAACAAACTGCTGATTATGAACTTGAGGGCCCGGATTGTCCCTCCACCCTACTCAAGCCATTAACTCCCAGAAGCTGCAGGCCGAAAGCTTGTTTCATTAGAGGACTCCAGATATAATCTCTGAGTCAGCATTAATGGAAGCTGGCATAGTGGCAACAAAAGCTATCCTTGCCTGTTAGCCTGGCATACTCTAGAGCAATGCAAAGTGCAGTTTATCCAGATTATCACATAAATCTTTGAAAAGGAATAACATCATTTTTAGCATTTAGATTTTAATTATTTTGGAATTATAGTCACTCTTACAGGTACAAAAAAGGAACATAGCTCCTTATAAACTACCCTGTATAAGCCCCCCTACCAGTGGTGTAAGGCTTTTATTGCACCTTAAACCTGCCTTTGATTCAGAACTGAATAATTTCTGTCCTGCCACTAAGCCCAAAGCAATTTTTGGTGGAAATTCTACATTTTGTGGGAAAGCAAGAAATACTGTATATGGTAACTTGTTTTTCTTTTGAAATATGTTAACTGTTCTGATTGATTAGTGGGCAGAGTGCAGGTAACATGGTAAAAGATGCCTGATAAATACAATTTATTACATGACTCTGCAACTTACCACAGAGATTTCACCAGCACGCATGATAGGTATTACAGGCCAAATCCTTTTCCTGATGAGGCTGCTTTGCACTACTCCGGCAATACAATGCAGCCTTAAAATTGACCAAAGTGACCAGTAAGTGATTCTACTGATTCTCTTCCCAGCATAAGAGCATGTTGGGAGCCTGGCCAGAGAGTTCCCAGACACATGCATCTTGCAGCATATATGTATACTATTGACAATGTGATTTAAATTGCACTTATTTCTAAGTTCATAAGTTTACTACTCATTTGTTAGATGGTCAATGCAGGAACCCTTCTCCTTTCCCTCCTCCTCCCCACGTTATGTTAAAATGTGTGAGTGTTGGATTTGGGTTAAGTTGGGACTAGTTTTAATGTGGCAGTCACTCCATAGCACTGCAAAGTCTCTGCATGAGCTGATAAAGTTCCTCATCTTGTCACTGGAGGCACTAAGGGCTTGTCTACACTTACCGGAGGCCATTGATGCATCGGCAGGCGATTTAGCGGGTCTAGTGAAGACCCGCTAAATCGACCGCTGATCACTCTCTTTATGACTCCTGTACTCCACCGTAAGGGGAGTCGATGGGAGAGCATCTCCTGTCGACATCGCGTAATGTGGACCCCACGGTAAGTAGATCTAAGCTTCATCCATTTGAGTTATGCTATTCATGTAACTCAAATTGCGTAGCTTAGATCAACTTTTCCCTTTAGCGTAGACAAGGCCTGAGACTGGCAGTCAGTTCAGAGTGACTTCAGTGCCTATGTGGATAACAAGTGTTAGAATTAGCTCAGGATTTATTTGCTGCTATGACAACCGTGAGACTATCCCAGGTGATTACTGTCTCAAATTACATAGCTAGTCACTCTCTACAGCTGTTTGGGCAGAAATTGGAAGTTAGACAATTGGAAATTAGGCCAGTGTTATGGACTAACACTGATGCCTTTTTGCATTTTTGATGTTGGGGCACACCTATGCTGTCAGGGCAAGGGGATGCATTTTGATGGCCTGGCTCGAAAGACCCTGAGCCTTTCCTCACCTGAGTGACAAGTGAAAAAGAGTTTGAAGATCTCATTGTCAGGAACATCAAATTCACACAAATGTTAAAAATAAAACAATCAAAACCTGTTTGTTCTTCTATTTAAAAAAGCCTTCTTGGACTTTTGAGTCTGGTGTGGAATTCAGCTTTTCCACAATACAGAATAAAGCTGTGCACTCTTAAATATATATGTACAGTATTTGCAGATAGATTATATGTGAATATTTTAATGTATTTTTCCCCACAGAGCTGGATAGCGCTGAGGAACTAGAGAAGAAACGTATCTGTAGAATCATCACGAAGGATTTTCCTCAGTACTTTGCAGTGGTTTCACGAATTAAGCAGGAAAGTAACCAAATTGGTCCTGAGGGAGGTGTTTTGAGCAGTACAACTGTGCCTCATGTCCAAGCATCCTTCCCAGAGGGTGCTCTAACCAAAAGAATTCGAGTTGGCCTCCAGGTAATAAACCACACCTACAATAATCATTTTAATATGCAAAATCTAGAGCTGCAATTTTTAATCTGTGGGGTGCAACTCAAAAATGAATCACAAGGATATGTCTAGTAGGTAACACCACTGACTGAGAACTGGTAAAGCCTGTGGTGACTAAGACACAGGGCTCTTAAACCCCACACACAGGGCTCCTGCACCCCACCTCTTATTGGGCTGGGGCTGCTACCTGCCCTGCTTCTATCTTACCACCTAGTCTGGGAGCTGCTCCACCACCCACACGGTGCTCAGCATTGTGGCAGAGGAAGTGGCTCCCATGTTCTGTTTATCTATCTTCATAGCACCAGTCGCCTACCCCCATGCCAGTAACACCAGCATCCATCCTTCCTACCCTTTTGTGTGTTAATACAGCTAAATGTACATGTATACATCTAGGAACAACGAATGTAGGCCATATTTACACGATGAGGGATTTTGTATCTCAAGATATGAAATTCTTTCTCTATGTTGACAGGCTCAACCAGTTCCAGATGAGATTGTCAAAAAAATCCTCGGAAACAAAGCAACTTTCAGCCCCATTGTCACTGTGGAACCAAGAAGAAGAAAATTTCATAAACCTATAACAATGACAATTCCTGTGCCACCCCCTTCAGGAGAAGGTGTGACCAATGGATACAAAGGAGACACCACACCTAGCCTTCGACTTTTATGTAGCATTACAGGTAAGGCAAGAATCTACTCTTTGCAAAGGTTACTATAACAATAATGCATCCACATTCATTTGTTATGCATTTCAAATATAGCTTTCCAATGAGGAAAGCCATTGATAGTTCCAAGTATTGAAACCAGTAGGATTAAAAATAGTACTCAAGTGCCTGATGCAAAGCCCATGGAAGTCGTTGGAAAGACTGCCACTGAGTCTTTCCATTGACAACTGCATACATATAGATAAAAATCCAATATGGATGCAGTCCTGATCCTATTGATTGCAGTGAGAGTCTAGCCACTAAGTTCAGTTGGGCCAGGATGTTACCCAGAATGTGTATCTTTCTACATTAGAATCAGTTTCAGATATGTATGTATTATATTACTATTCAGATGTATGAGAGCAATAGTAACTTCTGTTTACATTTGAAGCAAAAGAACTCAGTGTGGAAGTGTTCTTCTGCAATCCATTTAAAAAAAAGCTTGAAGATTCATGGTTCATGTTTGGTTTTAAAATAAAATTGTTTATGATTTACGTGTGACTTATTTTCATAGGAGGGACTTCACCTGCTCAGTGGGAAGATATCACAGGAACCACTCCACTGACATTTATAAATGACTGTGTTTCTTTCACGACCAACGTTTCAGCCAGGTATGGGAATGCAAAATACCAAACAGACCCAATTATTTGTTTCCTTACTTAGGAAAAATAGGGTTTTTCCCCACAGCTTTCCATGGTTCTTAAACAAGGTTTATAAAGAAATAAAAGGTCAGATTCTTAGCTGGTGAAAATTGGAGTAGCTCTATTGACTGTATTGATTTATACCAGCTGATGATTTGGCCCAATAACTTGCTGTACTATTTTTAATAGCAAAAATAGCTTAGTATCACTGTCTTTTATTGGTAGTTCACAGGCTTAGCAAACTGTTGGAGTTTGTACATAATTCTTCAAAAAAGGAAAGCTGTTTTGATAGGACATTAATGTTGCACAGCTAAGCATTCCATGTTTAGGAAACGCCATGGTTCAGACTGCACGTGAAACCTTAGCTCTGCTCCTTTGTATGCATTACGAAACAGTCTTGAATGGCAGTTTTCACATACTGTTTCTCTAAAATTACAATACAATACCATACAGGCTTTTTGTATAACATTTACAAAGTACATAGCTGCTCTCCCAAACACTCCTTCATACCTTTAGTACATTTCTCATTATACTGCTATGTTTAGCTACATCCAGAAACCAAGCCTGGAAAACTTTGGCCAAAATGTGAATGGTTTTGAAAGTTACGAGCAACTGAACTCAGGAGAACTGGAAACTGTTATGCATCCTCACTACAGCAGTCACTGCCATACTTGTTATAATAAATAATGTTTCTGCACATCCTTTCTTGCTCTCTGGGAAAGCATGAACTATGCCCTGGGAAATTTCCCACACAAATAATCTGTCAGGAAAGGAAAAAAATCCCTCTTTCTCTGTGCCGGTTTTGAACATTTACGTGACAGTGGTTCACAAGTTCCCGGACCACTGAGCTGCACTCAACCTTTGGATGGCCAGCAAACAGCAAATACAAACCAAAGACTGCAAACCAAGTTTATAAAAAATTGTTTGGTTTGAGGGGTCATTACATACATAACAAGCTCTTTTGTACTGTGGAAGAATGTCTTCCTCTGCCCCCCTAACGTCCCTAACTTGTGGGTGTACTAATTGTCAACATGCTCCGAAACTTAATCAGAGAAGGAGACAATATAATATCTGTCCTGTAGCAAGGCCTCCTTTCTTGCATACGCAATTTATGTACCATGAGTTTTCTATACTGCAGACCATGGATTTGGCTGTACATTATTCAGTATGGCCTCCCATCTCACTCTGCGTGCGGCTGATCATTTATTTTAATGAAGATTAGATATGGGTACTGGTGGACCTCACAGAAGTACAATGCAAGATACAATTTAGATGGCACTTAGCCACAAAAATCACACCATCTACCCAGGTTTGGCCTGAAGCGTACTCAGAATGAGCAGTTACAGGAGACACCAACAAAGGGTCACCCAAAGATGCAGATTCCACCAACGCAGACCACCTCACTTTCACTCATCTAAAGCACTGTAAGGAAATCTCTGCCTTTGCCAATGGGAAATTTGCAGAAACTGCATTCATCCAAAATGGCTGGGGAGTCATGGAAGCCAACGAACGCAACGGTTTCTCTTTGCCTTCCCTGAAAAGTAATTTCCATTCTGCCCCATCACCATTAGCAGAGACCACAGTTGTTCTTTGCTGATGCAACAGAGTTTCTTTATAAAGTTTTGGCCAGTGGTTTGTGAAACAAACTCCTGTTGTCTTTTCTCTTTCAGATTTTGGCTTGCAGACTGCCATCAGGTACTAGAAACTGTCGGCCTCGCCACACAACTTTATAGGGAATTAATATGTGTTCCTTATATGGCCAAGTTTGTGATATTTGCCAAAATGAATGACCCCGTGGAATCTAATTTGCGTTGCTTCTGCATGACTGATGATAAAGTGGACAAAACTTTGGAGCAACAAGAGAATTTTGAAGAAGTTGCAAGAAGTAAAGATATCGAGGTATATTCCATATTAGCAGCAGCTCAGATTATTCCCTTCCTTCAGGGGTGTAGAGAATCTATGCTCTGGTTCCACTCTACAAGAGCAGGCAGGGTGCCAGGATCTCACAAAAGAGGTCTACAACCACTATAAACCAGCTACAGGAAGGCTCACAGTGAGCAGGGGTGAAAGTAACTTAAGGGACTTAAAAGCAGCAAAGAGTCCTGTGGCACCTTATAGACTAACAAACGTATAGGAGCATGAGCTTTCGTGGGTGAATACCCACTTCTTCGAATGCATGCAGTGGAAATTTCCAGGGGCAGGTATAAATATGCAAGCAAGAGTGAGTAGGGCTAGAGATAACGAAGTTAGTTCAATCAGGGAGGACGAGGCCCTCTTCTAGCAGTTGAGGTGTGAACACCAAGGCAGGAGAAACTGCTTTTGTAGTTGGATAGCCATTCACAGTCTTTGTTTAATCCTGAGCTGATGGTGTCAAATTTGCAGATGAACTGAAGCTCAGCAGTTTCTCTTTGAAGTCTGGTCCTGAAGTTTTTTTGCTGCAGGATGGCTACCTTTAAATCTGCTATTTGTGTGTCCAGAGAGGTTGAAGTGTTCTCCTACAGGTTTTTGTATATTGCCATTCCTAATATCTGATTTGTGTCCATTTATCCTTTCCCTATGTAAAATCATCCTCCCTGATTGAACTAACTTCGTTATCTCTAGCCCTACTCACTCTTGCTTGCATATTTATACCTGCCCCTGGAAATTTCCACTACATGCATCCGAAGAAGTGGGTATTCATCCACGAAAGCTCATGCTCCTATACGTTTGTTAGTCTATAAGGTGCCACAGGACTCTTTGCTGCTTTTACAGATCCAGACTAACATGGCTACCCCTTTGATACTTAAGGGACTTACTGCAGGGCCAGGGTCCTGAGCGGGCAGCGGGGGTCCCTTGGATGGAAGGGGTGGGGCCTTTAAATCCCTGGGCCGTTTAAAACGGAGATTTAAAGATCCCTGGGCACCAGCAGCAGTAGCAGTGGCCGAGAGCCCCGGGACCTTTAAGTCACCGCCGGTAGCTGTGGCGGCGGCTGGGAGCCCCAGGGCTCTGGCAGCGATTTCAAGGGCCCGGGACTCCCAGCTGCTGCCACAGCTACCACTACCATGGGGTTTCAGCAGCAGGGCTCTGGCAGCGATTTAAAGGGCCCGGGGCTTCCAGCTGCTGCCACTACCCGGGGCTCCGATGGCGATTTCAAGGGCCCAGGGCTGCAGTAGTGGCAGCCGGGAGCCCCGGGACCTTGAAATCGCTGCTGGAGCCCCATGGTAGCTGTAGCTGTGGCAGCGGCTGGGAGCCCCAGGGCTCTGGTGGTGATTTAAAGGGTCCGGGGCTCCAGCCGCTGCTGGGAGCCCAGGGCCCTTTTAAATTGCCCGCCTGGCGAAGCAGCCCCCTGCAGGTACAGTCGGCTGTGTACTGGCTCTTGTCAGTATGCCATACCAGACTGGACCAGCTTACTTTCACCTCTGACAGTGAGGCTGTGTGAAGAAACTCTTTGGAAGTGTGCGAAGCAGGATAAAGAGACAGGACTTGAGAAACCATCTTTACATGAGTCCTCCAGTCCTTCTGCCTATTGGGAGTGGAGAGATAATGCAAAGGACTCTGGAGTAGCTGCTGTAGAGTAGCTGCCAGGGGTGCTGGAACAATTTTTATAGTGGGGGTGCTGAGAGCCATTGAACTAAACTGTAAACACTGTATATAATAGAAACCACTTCAAGTCAGAGGGTGTTGCAGCACGCTGTCCCCCCACTCGCACCCGTAGTTCCTATGGCAGCTGCACTCCTGCTTCATAGCTTGGTGGGTTAGAATTCCTCCCTCCTTGTCCACATAGAGATCTCCAGCACACAATTGAGTTACTCAGGCTGGTTTGTTTGGGATTTTTGAGGCCAAAGGGCATGTCTTGTGAAAAATCATCTAATATACACTTTTCCCTCAAAGAATCCTATGCTGTAGCTAGTTATAAAGATATCCATATATATTGAATGGAGCTATATTTTTAAAAACTAACGTTAGCAATTAGAATATTTAAAAAATAGTTTTAATTAATCAGCTGCACTTATAATGTCATATTATAAGTACCACAGTACTGTTGAATTAGATCAGTGTTGAACATGTGTTAAGTCGATGCATTCCTAGCTAAATGAGGAGTTACGATGTTGGAAGAAATGGCGGTATATGTTTGTGCATGTATCATATACCATTAAAATAGATTTTACTCACTTTGAATTTCTGTCTTGTTGCTTTGATAGGTTCTGGAAGGAAAACCCATTTATGTTGATTGCTATGGAAATCTGGCCCCTTTGACAAAAGGAGGACAACAGCTTGTTTTTAATTTTTATGCTTTCAAGGAAAATAGACTGCCATTCTCTATTAAGGTAAAAATAAACCCTACAGAGTTCTTAGTTGAGGAAATGTTTTCCTCATGTAGTAATATTGGCTCTGTCTAATATGAATAGTCTGCCCCTGAGAAGTAAGTATTATTATAATTTAGCAGGTAGGTAATTTGGAACAGAGTTTATAAGTGATTTGCATGAAACCATAGCAGGAATCACTTTCAGAGCTGGGATCAGAATACATCCTTTGCCAGAACCATGCCTCAGATTAGACCTGTTCTCTTAGGCCTCCTAGCTGCAAGATACATTATTTCAAGGGGTAGATCATCTACCCAAATGACAAGAGTGAGATTTGGATCCAGATTTTCAGCCCTAGCCTCTTGTTTTTACATGTGCAGTTGATAGTGCTTCCAAAAAGAGAGTGCACACACCTATGTAATCACCTGTTTTGTGGGTGCAAATGAAAGTCATGGTCACTTTTGTGAGTTCAAGTCGTTGCATATACAAAACTGGGCAGAGAGAAATGCAGGTGGTTGAAAACTCAATCCAGTTTACCTACAGGAGTATTTCTCCTGGAATGATGCCACTCAGCACAGTGCCTTGCACTGGTGCTGGAAACCGTTTTGGAAACTTGTTTGCAGTGGAACAAAAACCTGAGGCTGGCCAAATAGTCTAATTGTAGTTACAACTTTCTATCCTATGAAAAGCTGCAAGTTGGGTTCTGGCTGAGTTCCTTTGGTCTTCAATTGATGTGGTTACTAAATAGCTTCTGATGGAAGGGAACACCACCTGTTACTCTGCAACAGCTTTCTCTAGCTGTCCAAACTAATTCTGATGGTCTCCAGTGGGAGCCACACTCAACACTCATTTTGCGAGAAGAGGTCCCCTCAGGGACTTTGACTTCTCACATGTTCTTTGTAGGGGAAACAGACCATGTTAAATGTAATGCAAAAACACACATTTCAAATATGGTGACCAGATGTCCCGATTTTATAGGGACAGTCATGATATTTGGGGCTTTTTCTTATATAGGCTCCTATTACTCTCCACCCTCATCCAGATTTTTCACACTTGCTGTCTGGTTACCCTAATTTCAAACAATTAAGTCAAACTACTGTCTGATAAATTTTTCTAGATTAGAGACACCAGCCAAGAGCCTTGTGGTCGTTTATCATTTTTGAAAGAACCAAAGACTACAAAAGGACTGCCACAAACAGCTGTTTGCAACTTAAATATTACTCTTCCAGCACACAAAAAGGTATTTCTGCCAGCACTCTGTTTTGTTTTGTTTAACTTTTAGTTTAACTTTTTTTGCTAATAAATAAATCCTGTGAAATGCTAGTAATGGGAATGCTTTGTAATATGATTAAGGCTGTTATAAATTTATGTTGTATTAGTTTTTTGTACATAGAAAGCTTTTAAAGTCTCTTGTTACTGTGGTGTCAAGTTCCAATTATTTTTATGATTGGGTCCTCTGTTTACAGCTCATGCTTCAGCTTACAGTTCATAGATTTTATGCATTCAGTAATGTCGTGTTGATTTGCACTTGATGTAAGATTTTTTTTCTTTTATGTTGACATTTTGGGTTTGCTTTGGCTTATAAATCAGCTTGCATTTTGTGATCCCAACTTGGTCCTTTTCATATCCTGATATTCTTTTCCCTGCTGTCCATTATAATATTCCTTGTCTCTGCAATGCACCTTGGAACCAAAAGGAAACAGAGTCAGATCAAGATGATGAGGTAATATAAACACTCTCTTCTGTTTTTATTTTCTTCAGAATTAGTGCAGAAAGATAAATATGTTCTAGAAAAGTGTTACAGTATCTTTTAATTATAGCAGTGAATATTAACAATATATACTAAACATCTACGTTCTGTTGTCAAGAAATAAAAGTGCAGGCATGTGATGAAATAAGATTATATGTTATAAATTTAAATGCAGTATATGCTAATATTCTGAACTTCAGCTCACTTTATTCTTAGAATGTAAATTATGTAATTTATAACATATAAGCTAAATTCATCCTTCAGATAGCTGAAGTCAGTGGCATTACATACACCAGGGATGAATTAGGCCTCTTATCTTAATAAACATTCAGTATTTCCCTAAACTGTATTTCTGTATACCCTTTAAACATTGGCCTATTGTATTTTCATTCCTAAAAATAACCCCTATTTTTTTCAAAAAAGGCAATATAACCAGGAGTAATTTCTACCTATTTTTAGTGTATCTATTTTCAAATAAGCTCCAGATCTCCACAGCTTTAAAAATCCACACCTTGTCACCGGTTTTAACAGAAAATATCTCTCTTTAGTAATCTTAATGAAGTTGTCTCAGGTCAGGAGATGAAATTTATTTTATGCACTAAGGGATACAGTGAGTTTTAAGACACTAGAAATAGAAAACCTAGTACAGAAACATCAGATACATATCCATTTTATCAGAAGAAGAGTTCCTTGTGTGTAGCCCTCTGTTTCTGACTGCTAATAAATAACATTAGTCACCAGCTGACTAAAATCAAATAAGAGTCAATACATCAAAAATATAACCATATCATTTGGTTTTCATTTGACTTGTGCCTGGTGAGTTATTTTATAGGTATCTCAATAGTTTTCTTTCCAAACAAACTATATTTTTGGAGACATCAAATGAACTGATTTCTGTGAATGACTTTTAATAATAATAAATAGAGCTGCAAAAATACCACAGTAACTGCTATGCCATTAGACACAGTAACTTAAGATGCAACTTACTAGTTAGCAATTGTATTCTGCTTTCTAATATACATCTCTGCATTTTGTGCATATTAAAAAAAAAAACCCTTTCATGCCTTTTTTGTCCTTAATGTACTCACTTTAAAGCAAGTGTACATTGTGGTTTATGTGCTTTCAAGACAGATTAATGTTGGGAGAGGTATTTGATCAGCCTAAATTATACTCTTATTAATGTTTTATGTCTGTATCTGTAGTCTTTTATGTTGATGCTTCTGTTTCTAGCCAAAATACAGAAAAATAAATCATGCCATTTTAAGTAGTAATGGAATAGATTACCAAAAGATAATGGGATTTTACAGTATTTAGGTAATATGGGGCTAGACTGTGACTTTAGACAGTGCCCTGAACTAAATGTATTGTGTTCATAGCACCACCTCAGAAGTATACCTGGGAGATGACATATCCCTCTGACTTACAATTCCTTCCCTTCTTTCCTGCCTCCTGCAGAGGGTTAGTAATTTACTGCTGGTTTATATTACCAGCTAATTATTACCCCTCTTCCCAAAAATGGCTAAGCTGCACTGGCCAGCGAGCAGGAATGGAGCCAAGCGTTTGCCCATTGCCTACCATCTACTATGTAGGGGGAAATGCAACCATATAGCCCTGCTTCCTCCTGTGCACCCTTGTCAAGCTGTAAGAGTGGATTCTTATTCCCTTGTGTAGACGTGTAGTTCAAGTATGATCTAGCCCACTATACTGAGACACCAGAATCAAGCTGTTCACAATATTTGAAAGGTACCAAGTGGAAATGTGTTTTGTTGCAGACGGAGAAAACAGACCGGCGTCAAAGCTTTGTCTCTCTTGCTTTACGTAAGCGCTACAGCTATCTGACTGAGCCTGGAATGAGTGAGTTCCATAACAAACCTACTAATACCATATATACCCTACTTTAATAAGAAGAGACATTTTTTCTATGAATGTTGCATTTAGTGTCATTTGAAAAAAATTAATAGAAAAATTTTCTATAGCTAAACTTTTGGATGGTCTGTGATCCTCTGCATTGTGAGAGCTTGGAGACTCCGTACTGGGAAGCAGTGTACTCCAGTTAAAGTAAATAAAAAATAATCATAAAAAAGCCACATAATTTATTGGCTGGAGCAAGGGCAACTGAATTGAAAAGTATTTTCCAAAAGACAGTCTATGCCTCCTCCCTTCAAAACGTTAATTAATGAAATCTAGCAGTATCACAGTGATGCATTAGATATAGGAATGGGCAAAACTCAGTGGGGTTGGAAGGTTCCTTTCAGATAAAATGTTTGACTTTTTATTCAGTTTATTTGAGCTCCTTCCTATTTTATATCTTCTTCCTCTCTCTCCCCATTTTTTCCCATATTCCATAAAGCCTTTCCTTCTACTCAATCAGAGCTTTCTCATCTATCCCCATCTCTTTGACCTGACCCATGGCTCTGCTTCCTTTTCTCTCTTTAAGTACAGTAATGTCTCTGTCAACCTTTGCTTCCCTCCCCAGTCAGAAAGTGGTCATTCTTGTGTTTTTCTCTTCTCCTCCAGCAGCCAGTCAAACTTCTCATTCCCTGAACTCCAATGGCCCTTTGATATAACTTCATAAAATCCATTTACAAATCTCATCAGGTCTGATAATTCCTGCTGGTAGCTGCTATTTAAAGATCTTGTGAGCTCTGTGGGGTTTTGAGGTGCTCCAGAATGCATTGTGCTTCTCAGACACTGGAGAAGACCTGAAGTATATAAGATCTGATGACAGCACCTGGACTTACAAGACTACCAGATTAGCTGAGACCTCATAGTGGACTCTGAGATATCATCAAAGATTTGTTGGGAATTAAGAGAGATAGAGGGAAAGGTTTGGCTATGGTGTCTGGAATGAGTTTGGAGCTTGTATATATCTTTTTCAGCTGGCTCCCCATGCGAAATTAAAAGAATCTTATATTGGTTTACCAAAAGTAAAGTCATAGTTGCTAAAAGAGGTGGGGGAAAAAACCTTAAATGAAGTTGTAATCCAGGAATGGAGGAAGGGTTTAATCAAGGTATAAAAGTCTCTCTTCATTCTTTTAATATTCCATTACCTATTGATTTGTAGAATGGTAGATGATCTGCTCCAGACTTTTAACTTAAGTATGTTTTCCCAAAAGTTTGGAAAGAAAAAAGTTGTTTTTATTTTACTTTCTTTTCACTTTTTCATTTTCACCTCCAAAGAACATGTCTTAACTTAAAAATCAAGACTGCTCAGCAGACAGAAATCCATAAGGCCACATAACCAGAGGAGACAAAACCTACTAGCTAGACACTGATATTTAAGATTAAAAACTCCCAGAGAGCACCAAGGAAAACAGACCCAGCACACTAAACCTTGCCACCATCCATTGTGGCTTCTAGAGGGTGTTTAAAGTGGCTTCCCACCAAAGTGTTGTCCTTGGACTTGGGTGGGTCATTTTCATATTGTCTTTGGGATGTTCTTTTACTCCTCCCCACATCTGCTCAGATATGGGGAGCACCAGTTTCTCCTTTCCTCACCTCTCTCTGACTGCTGAAAAAAAGAGAAGATACTCAGTCTGGACCTGCACCTACTTTCAGTGAAACTGACAGCTTCACTGATTTCAGTGGACGTTTTTCTCTCCCCCGCTGCCACAGTCTGTGTGATAGGGACAATGGTATTTCACTGCTAAGGTGTTCTACTAATATTTAAAGCAGGGAGGAAGAAGAGCACTGATCTAAGGGACTCTGCTCTGCCCTATACAGATGTGTCAGGCAGAATAGGAAGCACTCCTGTGAACTAGAATCTGGTCTCTAGCCTGGCTATACGCTTCAAGTAAATTATGAATAGAGCATCATTCTGTTGGGCAGACTTACATATGCTCAATCACCATTTTCATTCACCAATAGCAAGTGAGGAAGTGGGAATAACACACTATAGGATATGCAGTCTCCACATGTCATGTGCATAGTGGGGTGTGAGGCTAAGGGACAAATTCATTCAGTACCCAGGAAGTGCAGGTATGTAAAACAACTGCTGTCTCTGAAATATGCTATTCCACTTAGAAAATTACATAACTGAGTTTTTTATTTTTTTAAAAATCAGTAATAAAGCCATATTTTTTTCTAGCCCACACAGTTATCTCATAGCCGTTAACTTTATCAGTGAGGTTGCTTCCTTGGCCCAGTCCTTTTTCTCAAGTGTAATGTGAAGTATAGACAAGGTGTTTTTAAAATATCTGAATACATGATGTAATGGAAAAAAGAATATTTGCAATTAGGAGAGACTGCTATTGGATTTATTGTCTCATTAAATTGTAGTGGTAAGACTGTCGTGATACAACATACCAAGAGTCTAGTGGCATTTACAGATTCTTTAAGTGTAGAGCAAATTATTTTTATTTCATTACTGCCCTTCACTATTGTGTTGGCTTATTATTTTTTGGATTTGTGACTGCTTTTGAATCTTGGCAGCTACTCCTAATAAATCACTGTGGTAGAATTTATTTAATGAAGTTTTTCAGAGAGGGGAAATGATAGAGTAAGGAGTGGTCAGACTTTAGTTTTAAAATGATTTATACTAGTATGCTTTCAATGGCTGTCTTTTGGAATAGACTGTGCCAGTATGCCCAGTATTCAAGCTTTCTTCAACCTAAATGTTCTAATACTACAATAGCATTACCTAATAAAAGCATCTATACATCTTTGCTTGATATTTGTAGGCCCACCACATTTTCTTATTCTGGGATATGGGCCTATGGTGTGCTGAACATCTTTTTTAGATAAGCTTGTGTGACATAACTTTAGTAACTTAATGTGAGTCTTATTTTGTTTCTTTCATGGTGAATTATTGCCTAGCTATAAGACAGACCAAACAGCTTTGATAAATTGTCAGTATAACTTCAGACAAAGGTGTGTAGAATAGGTAGTTGGAATATTTTAGCTCCGTTACTAACACCAAATAAAGAAATTGTGCCTAAAAGTTATTTTACTTATTTGTGGAAGAACTCTCTGAATGTCATTGCTGTGTCAGAGGATATGGAAGCTGTAATGTCATTCCCAGAAATACTGCCTTCTGGATTAGTACCTGCCTCCAGTGACTTCAAAATCTGATGTTGGGCCTTTTGGGGGATGCTCATAGTTAACAGATTTGTCTTGGCCAGATCATATCTACTTACTATATTGTTCTTCAAGTACTTACCTAATGTTACCTTTTGAGAAATGTAAGGTCTTTCTTTGAGCTGATACAAGAAATCTCCTCAAAAGGAGCAAAACACTACATCTTGTAGAAAAAGTGTACTCTTCTTTTAAATGCCTCTTATGAAAATATTTATTTACATGTTGTGCATAATACAGCATATAAAATGTATTACTTCATTTGCTTGTTTTGACGTGGTATACTATGCATGAGTAAAGTGTTTGAGTTGCTTTGCTTGCTCACGTTTATCATAAATCATATTTTCCATTTTTCATGTATGACAAATGCTTCTTAAAATCATTTCATTTAAAGTTTTACTTTAGTTTGACCAAACAAAAGGAATTTCGCATGAAAAAAATGCAAAAGGTTCCTTTTTATTTTTTTATTTTTTTAACTCTTGACTCAGAAAAGTTCTTGCTCTTATTGGCTTTGTGAGCGTGAAGCATATACGAATTGTGCATGGATAGATAAAGATTTGAATTTATTCCAGTTGCTTCACAGTTTGCACATCAATTGCCTGTCACTTAGAGGTATTTTGGGTTCTGCATGAAATAGTTTTGAGTGGTTTTCAAAAAGGATTTTAGCTATTTAATGTCATTCTACACAAGTTTATATTGTTTTATATAGGTACAATATATGTTGTTTAATGATACTGCTAAGGATAGAACAATAGAAATTACTAAAAGGATAATTGTAATAGTTGCACAAAGCTAAGACATACCTATACAGGCAAAATGGAACTGAGATTAATATTTCAAAACTAGCACATCAGAAAGTCAATAAGGAAGTAAGAGAAGAATTTTGGTTGTGGTTATTATTTTTACCATTATGGATTCCTCCTTTTGTGTTTTCTGTTTTCCATTGTATGCGGACTTGGTTGCAATGTGCTTAGTGTCTTTCATTTCATGTTGCTTTTTATTTTGGATCAGTCATAATTATATGACTCATTCCTCTTTTTTTTCCTTTTTAATTATTCTTTTTGCCTATTTCATTCTGATTCATAAAAAAAATGTACTTACTCTTTGTAATATTACAACGTTTACTGACCAATTTTCTTCTCTGGTCTCTCTGTTTTTCAATCATTTTTGTTGATTTTACGTTTGATTTTGATTTAAAACTTTAAGAAACAGTTGAACGGAGTGCAGGAGCAACAAGATCCCTACCTGCTACTTATTCATACAAGCCATTCTTTTCAACAAGACCATATCAGTCATGGACAACAGCTCCAATTACAGTGCCTGGGCAAACCAAATCAGGCTTCACTTCCCTATCAAGCTCTTCCTCCAATACTCCTACAGCTTCCCCATTGAAATCAATATGGTCTGTTTCTTCTGCTTCTCCAATCAAATCCACATTAGGAGCTTCTACTACCTCTTCAATTAAATCTGTTAATGATGTAGCATCTCCAATTAGATCATTTCGGACAATCTCTTCACCAATAAAAACCGTTGTATCACAGCCTCCATATAATATCCAAGTTTCTTCTGGTTCTTTCATCAGAGCTCCTGCAGTAACAGAAGCCAGTAATTTAAAAGGGATGGCATCCACTTCAACATTTCCTTCTCGGACATCTCCAGTGACTACAGCAGGGTCTCTTTTGGAGAGATCATCCATCACTATGACACCTCCAGCATCCCCCAAATCGAACATTAACATGTATTCTTCAAGTTTACCATTTAAGTCAATCATCACATCAGCATCACCACTTTTAACTTCACCTTTAAAGTCAGTGGTGTCTCCTGCTAAGTCAGAAGTTGATGCTGTTTCATCGTCTAAAGTCATGATGACTTCATCTCTCTCATCACCTGTGAAACATATACCTGGACCTACAGATGTAGCATTGGTTAATGGATCCATGTCACCTCTGAAATATCCATCCTCTGCCAATGTAATAACTGGATCCAAACCTGCAGCTACGTTTCAAGACAAGATCTCTGCAGCTACAAATTCTGCAAGTTGTGCTGCTAATGCAGCCACTGATACAGTTGAGAAAGTGTTTCCGACCACTACTACAATGCCACTTTCTCCACTCAGGGCATTTGTGTCTTCAACACCATCTGCTTTTCAGTCAATAAGAACTCCTTCTGCAGGTGCACTATATACATCTTTTGGGTCAATATCTGCAACTACCTCATCAGTAACTTCATCAACAATAACAGTGCCAGTATATTCTCTAGTCAATGTTTTATCTGAACCAGCATTAAAGAAGCTTCCAGAGTGTTCACTTACAAAATCAGGAGCTGCATTACTATCACCTAGTAAAACATTGACTACAGAGACACGTACACAACCTCACTTTAGTCGAACTTCATCTCCTATAAAATCATCCTTGTTTTTAGCACCCTCTGCTCTTAAATTGTCTACACCATCTTCTTTATCCTCCAGCCAGGAGATATTGAAAGATGTTGCTGATATGAAAGAGGACCTAATCAGGATGACTGCGATATTGCAGACAGATGTAACGGAGGACAAGCCATTCCAACCTGAACTAACAAAAGAGGGTAGAATTGATGATGAAGAGCCCTTTAAAATTGTTGAGAAAGTAAAAGAAGATTTGGTAAAAGTTAGTGAGATACTGAAAAAAGATGTGTGTTTAGAAAATAAAGGGTCGACCAGAGTGTCAAAAAGTGATAAAGGACACTTATCTGAAGATGAATGGGTAGAGTTCAGTCCAGAGGAGATTGATGAAGCAAGACAGCAGGCTATAACGTGCCATCCTGTTCCAGAAAAAGTGCACATTAAAGCTAAAGCCGCATCTGAAAAGGATTACAATTTGACAAAAGTCATTGATTATTTAACAAATGATATTGGTAGTAGTTCATTGGCAACCATAAAGTACAAGTTTGAAGAGGGGAAAAAAGATGAAGAGAGACAAAAACGCATTTTAAAACCAGTGATTGCTTTACAGGAACATAAACTTAAAATGCCTCCAGCCTCCATGAGGCCTTCTACTTCAGAAAAAGAATTATGTAAAATTGCAGATTCCTTTTTTGGAACAGATACTATTTTAGAATCTCCAGATGATTTTTCTCTACATGACCAAGATAAAAGTCCTTTGTCTGACAGTGGCTTTGAAACAAGAAGTGAAAAAACACCTTCAGCCCCACAAAGTGCTGAAAGCACAGGGCCAAAACCACTTTTCCATGATGTACCCATCCCTCCTGTTATTACAGAAACAAGAACTGAAGTAGTTCATGTTATCCGTAGCTATGAACCATCATCAGAAGAGATTCCAGAGCAGCAAACAGAGGAGCTACCTTCATTGAAACCTGCACTTGCTTTAATGGAGTTGGAACAAAAACCCACTGGGTCTATTAAAGACAAGGTTAAAGCATTTCAAATGAAAAGCAGCAGCAGTGAAGAAGATGACCACAAGTGTGTTCTTAGCAAAGGTGTCCGGGTGAAAGAAGAAACTCACATCACTACTACAACTAGAATGGTTTATCATAAACCTCCGTGCACCGAAAGTACCTCGGAAAGAATTGAGGAAACAATGTCTGTTCATGACATAATGAAAGCCTTTCAATCAGGACGTGACCCTTCCAAAGAACTGGCAGGTCTGTTTGAACATAAATCATCAGTAACATCAGATGTTAGCAAGTCTGCTGAAACTTCACCACACCATGCTGAGAAGGACAGCAAAATGAAACCCAAACTGGAGCGTATAATAGAGGTCCATATTGAAAAAGGTAATCAAGCTGAACCTACTGAAGTCATTATTAGACAAACAAAAAAGCATCCAGAAAAAGAAATGTATGTATATCAGAAAGACTTACCTCGGGGAGATATTAACTTAAAAGGTTTGGAAAAACATGATACTTTTCCTTGTTCTGATGAACAAGGTCAGCAAGAAGAAGAAGAGCTAACAGCTGAAGAGTCACTTCCTTCTTATCTGGAATCTTCTAGAGTAAACACTCCTGTGTCCCAGGAAGAAGACAGTCGCCCTAGTTCTGCTCAACTCATGTCTGATGACTCTTACAAAACGCTGAAGCTTTTGAGTCAACACTCAATAGAATACCATGATGATGAGTTGTCAGAATTAAGAGGGGAGTCTTACAGGTTTGCTGAGAAAATGCTTCTTTCAGAAAAGCTAGATGTGTCTCATTCTGATACTGAGGAGTCAGTTACTGACCATGCTCTACCCCTTAGTTCAGAGTTACAGGGGTCTGATAAACGATGCAGAGAAAAAGTAGCCACTGCCCCCAAAAAAGAAATTATCTCCAAAATCTATAAAGATGTGTCTGAAAATGGTGTAGGTAAAATGTCTAAAGATGATCATTATGATAAAGTGACAGTGTTACACTACACTGGAGATGTTAGTAGTCCAAAACATGCCATGTGGATGCGCTTTACTGAGGACAGATTAGACAGAGGTAGAGAAAAGATGATGTATGAAGACAGGGTGGACAGGACTGTTAAGGAGGCAGAAGAAAAACTGACTGAAGTATCACAGTTTTTTCGGGACAAAACAGAAAAGTTGAATGATGAGCTACAATCTCCAGAGAAAAAGCAACATAAAAAAAATGGCAAAGAAATGCATTCTAGTCATAGCTCGGCCAGCAGCAGCCCTGAAAAAGTACTGCTCACTGAAATAGTGACATTGAGTGATGACTGGAGTAAAGTGCGGCAGTATGGGCATGATGGAAAGTGTTCTCCAAAAGCCGATGAAAGAAAAGCAGCAAGTTTGCCCAGCAGTCCTGAAAGAAGGATTCTTGCTCAACAAACAGGGGACTGTAAACAAACTATGGAACACAAAGGAAATGCTCAGCAGAGTAAAACAACTGAAGCTTCACAGACTGGATTTCAGCTAAAACAATCCAAGCTTAATTCCATTAGACTTAAATTTGAACAAAGTATAAGTCCAAGGACTAAAGATTTATCTCAAGAAGAAAAAAAGCAAGATAGTCAATCCAAAATTCCAGTAAAGAAATTACAAGAAAGCAAACTACCAGTGTATCAGTTTTATGCAAGAGAAAAGCACCCAAAGCAAGTAGATCTGACAGAAGGAAATACATCATTGCAAAAAGAATTTACTACTATGAAATTGAAAGAAGATAATGTCCAAGGTAAAGGAAAAGTTATAGAAGACATTTGTGCTTCAGAAGTACAGAAACAGAGCACTGAAACATCAAGTAAAAGTCTGCTAGAATATACTTCTGAACAGCAAGCTAAAGACTTGGCATATAGCTCAGACTTACCAGCTAAGGGACATTGGGACAAAAAAATCTATCGAACATGGGAAAGTCCTGGAGCTTCTAACCATAAAACACAAAAAGAAAAACTTTCCCATGTACTTGTTCAAGATATGGTGAAAGAAAACCATGTTGACCATGCTGAGACTAAAACTAACAAAAAGAGTGAATTTATCACTGTGACAGAGAGTGAACACAAATTGTCAACACATGGATCTCATTCAAAGGAGGTGAAGGAAACGACTGTAAAATCTCCATCAAAAAAGGTTCTGTACAGAGAATTTGTTGTCAGAGAAGGAGAACACACCAATGAAATGACAGATAAAACTTCAAAAAGAAAAGAATCGTCTGTGTCCCACATTCCAGTCAGAATTTCTGAGGAGAAAAGAATGTCCTCTCCTACCATTCTTGATAGTGTTTATGATCAGTCAAAAAAATCAGTATATGAACTGTCAGCTAAAGTGTCCCAGTCAACTATGATTAAAGAGCAAGTTCAGAGAGAATTTGATTATGTAGAAGATGAAAAAATAAAACATTCAAAAGTCACTAAAGTTACCAAGCAACAAGGTTCCATAGTGTTAAGTCCTCCAGTGGAGGAAACTGAAATATCCCCTAGCAAATCACCTGATTCTTTAGACTTTAGTCCTGGAAAGGAATCTCCTTCAAGTGAGGTATTTGACCCTAGTCCCATTGATTACTTGGATAAAGTTGCACCTTTAGTAAATAGTGAGGGAGTGAAAGAGATAAAGACTTTGCCAGTTTATGTCAGTTTTGTTCAAGTAGGAAAGCAGTATGAAAAGGAGGTGCAACAAGGAAATGTAAAAAAAATTGTAAGTCAGGAAAGTAAGACAGTACAAGAGACTAGGGGGACATTTTATACAGCTAGACAGCAAAAACAACCTCCTTCTCCACAAGGTAGTCCAGAAGATGACACACTAGAACAAGTATCCTTTATAGATAGCTCTGGGAAAAGCCCTTTAACACCAGAAACACCCAGCTCAGAGGAAGTGAGTTATGAGTTTACCTCTAAAACACCCGACTCACTAATAGCTTATATACCAGGCAAGCCCAGTCCCATACCTGAGGTTTCTGAGGAATCAGAAGAGGAAGCAGAGGCTAAGTCAACCTCTGTAAAACACACAGCAGTGGAAGTACCAAAAATTGACAAAATATTGCCTAATAATATAAACAAAGACTCTAACAAAAGACCCAAAAATAACAGAGTTGCCTACATTGAATTCCCACCTCCTCCACCATTAGATGCAGATCAAGCTGAGTCAGAAAAGAATCATCGTTATTCCCCTGAGAGTGAAATGGAGATGATAGAAGTAAATCTGCAAGATGAACACGACAAATGTCAACTGGCTGAACCAGTCATAAGAGTACAGCCACCTTCCCCCGTGCCACCGGGAGCAGATGTCAGTGACTCTAGTGATGATGAATCGCTCTATCAACCAGTTCCATTAAAAAAGTATACTTTTAAATTAAAAGAAGTTGAAGATGACCAGAAAGAAGCCTCAAAACCCAAAGTTTCTGACAAGAGTCAGAACCAGAAAGAGTTAGAGTATCCCAGTTCTGGAAAACCTAATGAGTTTGACATTGGTCTTGAGTCACCCCAGAATGACATAGCACAAAATGGGACTAATGACCAGTCTATCACCGAGTGTTCCATAGCAACCACTGCAGAATTCTCTCATGATACAGATGCAACTGAAATTGACTCTCTTGATGGTTATGATTTACAAGATGAAGACGATGGTTTAACTGAGAGTGATTCTAAACTTGCAGGTCCAGCAGTAGAAACCAAAAAGGATATATGGACTACAGAGGGCATTTTAAAACAGACTGATCGTTGCTTTAGCCAAAGTAAACTGGAAGTTATTGAGGAGGAAGGAAAGGTAGGCGCTGAAGAAGACAAGCCACTTTCAAAAGGTACAGGTTCTGAAAAGACCGAGCAGAAGTCAGGTGCACAGTTTTTCACCTTGGAAGGCAGACACCCCGACAGAACTGTGTTTCCTGATTCATATTTCAGTTACAAAGTAGATGAAGAATTTGCAACACCTTTTAAAACAGTAGCTACCAAAAGTCTGGATTTTGATCCATGGTCCAATAATCGAGGAGATGATGAAGTGTTTGATACTAAATCAAGGGATGATGAGGCTAAGCCATTTGGTCTGGCAGTAGAAGACAGATCGCAAGCAACAACACCTGATACAACTCCAGCCAGAACTCCAACAGATGAAAGTACTCCAACTAGTGAGCCCAACCCCTTCCCATTTCATGAAGGGAAGATGTTTGAGATGACTCGCAGTGGTGCAATTGACATGAGCAAGAGGGATTTTGTTGAAGAAAGACTCCAATTTTTTCAGATTGGTGAGCATACTTCTGAAGGGAAGTCAGGGGACAAGGGGGAAGGGGATAAAAGTACAGTCACTGCCATCACACAGCCACAGTCAGGGGACAGCATTGTAGAAACAAACTTAGAGAGACAAGTAGAAACAACAGCAGTTGAACATAAGCCCATCATCCAGGCCAGTGGAGATTGTATGGAAGCCACACTTGGTAGTAACTCTCTGGAGAAATCATCGACAACTGTTAACACTTCTAAAGTTGATCCCAAATTGCGCACACCTATTAAAATGGGAATTTCTGCTTCCACGATGACTCTGAAGAAAGATGGCCCCGGAGAAGTGACAGATAAGATAGAAGCTGCGATGCCCAGTGGTCAGGGATTAGAAAATGAAACTGTAGCAGTGATTACAAGTTCAGCTACTAGCCAGACAAGCTGTAGGCAAAAAGAAAAACTTGATTTTCAAAAAGATAATTTTAATAACAACAACAATTTGGATTCATCTGGTAGCCATACAAATAATATTACCTGTAATGTAGAGCTAAAAGAACATTGTGAACCCAAGTGTTCCATACAGAAAGCTAACCAAATGAAAAGCACTTCAGGAAGAGGGACAGGGGCAACACAAGGACACAGAATAACAGATAAGCAAAAAGTACAAGGACAGCAGCAAAGGTCAAGAGAGTTGGTAGGGAGTAGAGCAAAATCAAAACTTCCCATAAAGGCCAGTTCAGTAAAAGAAGTCATCCCACAAAATAATGTCCAAAAAAGTGTAGCGAGTAAAGTGAGACAGGCTAGTAAATCCAACAAAATAAAACAAAATAATTCTTCTCCATGTCTAGAAGTAAGATCTAAGATTCCAATAAAAAATGCACCCAGGAAAAATCTAGCTATATCTAGAAAAACACCAACAATGCAAAAGCAAGAGCAGTTAGAGAAAGGAAAAATCAAACAGCTTCCTTCCAAATTACCAGTAAAGGTAAGATCTACCTCCATCACAATGACAACAGTTAAAGTAAGGAAAAATCAGCTTAGGGAGGTATGTAAACATTCTATTGAATATTTTAAGGGAATTAGTGGTGAGACATTAAAGCTTGTGGATCGTCTATCTGATGAAGAGAAAAAGATGCAGTCAGAAGTGTCTGATGATGAAGAAGACAGTTCATCAAGAAATACATCATTATCAGAAGCTACTCAAGTTTACCAGCCTTCCATTACATCGAAGTCTGCTAGAGATATGAGAACAGAGGCAGCATCCTTAAAATCAAAGATTGAAAAGGTCGACAGTGAGAGGAGGAGAAGTAAGAGGACTGGTGAGAATGAAGGCAGTCAGGTTTCTGGAGCTCTCATGGCTCACCTCGTGGAGATCAAGCCTAGTTTGTAAAACTTTCAACTTGTTGATCCTAGTGCATGAACTGTTGTGATTGCCTGTGGAGTGACTTACTGTAGTTCTCATTCTGTCATTGTCATCTGTATGTGCTGTCTTATACTCTTCTTTCTTCCTTTAAACAAATTCTATATTGTAGACAGCTAGTGAAGCATGCCAAAGACATTGATGTAACTCAGGTCTTTTAAAGATTTATTTTGTGACAGCAAATTTCATTCTGTCAAAGTAGAAAAAATAGATGTTAATCCCACCCTGGTGTTTTTCACCAATAATAGAACAATTTGTGTATAGTCCAATAGCTAGAATGTCAGCATGTTTGGTCTCATTATACTACAACATCATGTAGTTTGACATTTGGCTTTAGACAGGTGAAAATAGAAAAGCTGTGACAAAGAAATTATTTTGTACGTTATTAAGACACAATCATTTTAGTATACAATCTGAACACCAGCAACTTGGTAAAATTAAAATATTAAAAACTATTGTTCAGTAGAGCAGGTTTCTTTACAAAATCTTTTAATCAAGAAATTGTAAACCACAGGTCCACAGAGTCCATGTGAACGAACAGACATAAGGATGGCAATTGTAGCTGATCATCTGGGACTTAGCTGGACAGGTACGTTTTTATGCTGTCAAACTGAAATTGAACTTAGCAATTATTTTTGCAGATCATCTTTTATAGTAAGGTACGACAAGTTCTTTATGGACTTGACCATATTCAGTTCCCATAGAAGTCACTCAGAATTGAGGGTTCTGTGCACATTGTCGGCGGTGTTCTCCATCTCCCAAAAGTGGAGTCCATAAACATTTCAATAGATTTTCAGTTAAAAGAAGAAACTTCCCAGGAAATGCTAATGGCAGAATTGTCTTGCCATTGATCAGTAAATAAACAAACACTTTTATTGAAAATGGTGAACGAATTGTATTCTCCTTAAGTCCTGTTCTGGGAATAGTTGGCACAAATGGGTTGAGAGGGTTGGGAACTTGCTGGCTGGACACTCATCTGGGGTAGTATGGCTTTTCCCATTGTCCAATTGTCCTGATTTTCCGAAGCATTGAGCACCACAAGCTCCCAATGGCTTCAGCAACAGTTACAGGTGTTCACCACCTCTGAGAATCAGGCCCATAACAGTAATTGTAGTAGTCCTGCAGTTCTATACTGTACAGCAATGCAAATCAACTCCTCTCATAAACTCAGCTCATTGTACTGTGTCACCATATATCAGTGATTATAGTGTAGATGAAGAGAGATATGTAGTAATCTTGATATCAAGTATTACAGCATACAAGATTTTAAAAATCAACAGCAATAAGGTAACCTCTGCAGAGATTTTGATCACAATTTTTACCTTACAGCAGTGTGTGTACTTGACGTAGGTATGATAATACCTACCAGGGACATGATTACAAGATATGGCATGATGTCTTTCTGGGAAGTTTTAATACCCTGGTTGTAATTATCTCATAAATTAATTATAAACTATGTGTCAGATATTTTTTTACATTAATTCATCTGTGTGACCTAATAAAGCTGTTACTTTTACAGAATTGACAAGATAAGACTGACATGATGATAATGGTATATTTTTTCTTGCTTTATAGAACTGGCAAGAGAACTGAATTTTTCTGTGGATGAAATTAATCAAATCCGTGTAGAAAACCCCAATTCTCTGATTGCTCAAAGTTTCATGTTATTAAAAAAATGGGTTACCAGAGATGGGAAAAATGCTACAAGTAAGTTCAGAGCAATTGTTGTTGATTATAAATTATACACAACTTCATATGTTGCCATATTCTAAATAGTGTAGCTCCCATCATCTTGATTATTTGGACATGAATATGAAAACATAATAAAGCTTTTCTAAGTAGCACTCATGAAATAACAATTCCAGCTCTAGCTATTTTTACCAGAGTTCAAGAAATTATAATATGTATTCAATTGGTAATTACCGTATCTATTCATGTAGTTACTTCATTTGAATTGTTGCATACTGGAAGAGAGATGCTAAACCTTCAGTTCTTGGCCTTCATAGTGGGACAGTAGTGTCTTCTACCATCTTCCAACCCATACAATCCTGCTTTAGCTCAGTTAAATCTCCTTCCTAGCTGTCCCGATCAGCTCCAACATGTGTCACTGGCCTGATCCATCTTCTGAATGCCTATTATTCTCCAGGTATATGAAAAGGAATGAGGATAATTTTTCTTCGAGTTTTCAAGTGTCCTTTTTCACTAGTTTTGTCAGTAAAACCACTGAAGAATGTGTACAGTTTATAAGTACTCAGCCTGTACCCTGGGGTGGGCCGCATGTGTAAGTGGGACAGAATCCCCTATAAGAGGTTGCAGAGTGGATGCTGAACCATCCTGTTGCCATTATTGCAGCCATTATACACGCTGAGCCCTCCCCCTCCCCCATGATGTTTGGGTTTGGCCAGTGAGTCTGGAGAGTTGTGATTCCACCAGCCACCCCCTAGCTCCCTGCAAAAGCTGCAGATGAACTGTATGGACTTCCCCACCAGTCCTATCCCTGTTTCAGCTGAGCTGCACTGATTTCACTTTGTTCAGATCCTTTTCTGCCATGGGATGGGGGAGGACCCTTTCTGTCCCTAGATCTTTAGGGGACATGCCTTATAATTTAACAAAAATAAAAGTCTGAAATGTAAGGGTGAATGTGAAAGGGATCCACCCTTAGGGTCATTTGCAGAAATACCATCTGCGCAACAAGATTTCTCCACATCTAAATACCATCACATTTATTAGAGAGACAGGGTGGGTGAGGTAATATCTTTTATTGGACCAACTTCTGTTGGTGAGAGAGAGAAGCTTTTGAGCTACCCAGAGTTCTTCCAAAAGTTTCTCTCTCTCACCAACAGAAGTTGGTCTAAATAAAAGATATGATTACCTCACCCAACTTGTCTCTCTAATGCCCTGGGACTGACATGGCTACGACAAAACCGCACATCACATTTATTGATCATTAGCCCTATGTTCAGTCACCTGTTGTTCCAAAGTCTACAATGACATCCTTAGTGGAAGGATATTTTGTTCTAGTAGCAAGGAAATATATTCTTTAGGAACCCTCTGGTCTCAGTCATGTTGCTTCTAATGATGGCATCAAAAACAATGTAATTACCTTGTGAAGGAGAATCATACTAGACATTATATGCCTCATATAAGTATACCACAGAATGATTTTTAGACAAGCTAGAAAATATAACTTTCCAGAACCAAACAAAAGCACTGAGGTGAAACATATGTCTCAGCATCTTCTAATTAATCCAGTATGATAGAGACTGAGAGAAACAATTACATAGCTCAAAGATGACTGCATTTTTTTCTGACATGTTACTTATTATATTTTCCAGCTGATGCCTTAACCTCTGTATTGACAAAAATTAACCGAATAGATATTGTGACCCTGTTGGAAGGACCAATATTTGATTATGGAAACATTTCAGGCACCAGAAGTTTTGCAGATGAAAATAACGTTTTTCATGATCCCGTTGATGGTAATTGAATTCTGTGCACATATTTATTTCAATAATATGTCCAATAATACAGAAAAATATTATAAACAGACCTTTTCTCAAAATACAGTAAATTATGAAGGACTAATTAATTTCTTTTCATTTTAAAGTTTTTTTTCTCTCTTCAAAATCACAATTATGGTATTTAGAATCACTTTCATAAATGCAATATGAAATGCAAAACTCTAATACACATTTGTATAGTATTTTCAACTTTTATGTCAGCTTGTGTCTCAAAAGCTAAGGGTCCAATCCTGAAAATATACACATGAATAAAGTTGTTCCCACTAATTTCAGTGCAGATTGATCAGGCACTTGAGTTTTTCAATTTCAATTGTCAAATGAAAAATCATACACTTAGACAGTTGGTCATGCATTAAAAAATATTTGTAATGTAGATGGTGGTATACTGTCCCCTACACTACCAGGAAAAAAGATATCCTTCAGTCTCATCTCCAAACACTAGGCATTAGGAAATCTTCTCCTAAAAAGAAATGAGTGTTTAGTAATGGCATGTACACTAAAAGAATTTGCAATTTACTAATGTGCGGCTTTGAGAAAAATGAATTTATTCATAATTTATACTTGAAACCTTTCAGAAACTAAACCATAATTTTCCAAATATAAAATGGCAATATAAACCCGAGTGTTTAATTTTTGAATGAGAAAATATCAATTTTACATAAGTGGAAACTTGTAATAGTTTACAACTATACAAGATAATTACAGAGTAATTTGGGTTAATTTTGAGCCAGATATTGTAAGTCAAGAATTGCAGGACAAATGGTGTTCTAATTATACAACAGAATGGCAATAAGCAAACGTATATTTTATATTGGTCCTGTGGAGCCACTAATTACTGCTATTTCTTTTTTGAAATTATCTTTAAAATACACTGGTGGCACTGGTCACCTCAGCTCTGATTTAAAACCCTGCCAATCTTAAAATCTTATATACAATTCAAGTCTTATGTACAAAACAGCCTCTTTTGTATATATTTTCTTCAAATATGTATTGATGTCTTAATCTTTTTCCTGCATTATATTGGGATTTTCTGATTATTAGACTATATAAGTTTAATGTGCTCTATTATTAAGCAGCAGCATTGGTCATTGAATCATTGCATTGCAGAAATAATTTTCTGTTGACATTTTAAGAAAGTTCCTCTTGAAATGTTGCTTGCACCTTTTAATCGTAGCAGCAGTGAAAATGTGCTTCTCCACAGTTACTTTCTGTCTCTCCTCTTCTCTTCTCCTCACCTTCCTCAAATTTCCTTTCCTCACCAAGACCAGACCACTCTTTACCTTTCTCTCAGCTGATTCAGAAAAAATCCTGTTGATACACCTCCTTCAACAGGCACCACAATGTCAACTTAACCCCCAAACATGTCTTCCTTTCCTAGGATATTCAGCCTAATATGTGTTTACTGGAGCGTAAATTTTATATTTCATTGTCATTCATTTGTGTGTATTCAGTCTAATCCTTGAGAATGATTTTTCCCATGTTTTCATTACTTATCTTTTCTTTTCTCTCTTTATTTGATCAGTGTTTCTGATTGTACCCATGTCACCAAGATCTCCTCAGTCTCCAAGATCACCAAGATCTCCTTACTCACTACAGTCCTCTCATCTATATAACTTTACTGTACCAGAAATTTTTATATAGATTCTTCCCCTGTGGTGTTTGTGTTCTGTAATCCTTTTGCTGACACCTTTTTATTTTTAGATTTTATTCTGCTGTATTTTAAAATCTACTCTTCTTTCCTAGCCACACTGAGATTCATTTCTACTCTTTGTTCCTTAACAATTATATTTTTGTGGCACAATGATTAAATTGGAGTATACTAGTGCATAGTATTGTAAGTATTGTGTAATTTTTAAAACTAGGATATTAAAAATGTGGACCTATTTTAGACATAGATATTTGCAACAACAAAAATACCCCCGCCCACCCACCCCACACACATACACGCCACACAACACAACCTGGCTGTCCAGCATTATGATCAGATTCTTCCTTTAGATTATGTTCATCAAGTTTGCACGAACCAAAACAAAGAGAGAGAGTGTTACATAATTTGGCCACAAAATACAATGTTAGATATAAAGGACCACCAACTCTATACATATTTATTCCATTTGCTTGCTCATGAGTCAGTGTGCTGTAGCTATAAAAATCTTAAAGTGGCTTCAAAACCATTCCTTAGAACCTTTACAGAGTGTTGATTTCTGAAGAAGTCAAAAGCAGTAGCTGCCACCATTTTAGAAACTAGCCATTTTAGCTACTCTAATTTGTGTTGCATCCATTTGGGTAAACCAATAAATCTATCAAATTTACATTCACACTTAAATGGCTACAACATCTCATTTTCATATTTTCATATTTTCTGTAATTCATCAATCATTTTACATGTTTACTTATGTATTGCTCCATACTTCATTCCAGTCAGTCCAAATGTACTGTCTTCCTTAGGTTATCCCACCATTCAAGTGGAACTGGAAACTCCCACTGGGTTGCGCTTCGTGCCAACCACCCCTTTCCATCAAGATGATTTCTTTAGTGATATCTCTAGTATAGAGTCACCCCTTAGAACTCCTAGTAGACTGAGTGATGCATTAGTGACTTCACAGGGAAATATAGACGGTACAGCAGGAGGACCTCCAGTGGTGATTGAAGAAGATACTTCACTGGAAGACAGCAAACCTGATTTCCCAGTACCTAAAGAAAGAACACCTAAAGATATGTCTGTAGGCCAAAGCCATTTGGAGGAAGTGGACCTGAATGATTATCCTCGGTATCTTGGTAGTTATGGTGGGATATCAAAAGATGCTAAGTACTCAAAACAAATACAGAGTGAAGAGACTAGTCAAACTGAACAGCATGAGAGAGAAAAGTCTGGTACTGATGAGGAGATGACAGAAGAAAAGCTTAAATCTCTGTTTGAGGACATTCATCTTGAAGAAGGAGTTGAGTCTGAGGAGATGACGGAAGAAAAAGTGTGGTCTATTCTTAAAGATGTTCAGCAAGCAGAACAGGAAATGTCTTCAATTACAGGTTGGCAGAGTGAGGCATCAAGTATCCATGTTGAACCACCAACGCCTGGGCGCAGAATAAGTGGTGAACTACTAGATCGGCTAGATGATAGGTAAGGATCTGGAATATAGATGTTTGTCTTCAAACAAATCATTTTCAATGTTATTTTCACCTCCAGATGTTAGATTTCTAAAAAAAGCCTTCTGAAGTTATTCAAGTTCATAGCATGGTTTTAATGTATTTGCATTTGTTACACAAATCTGGAACACTATCAGTAAGGTCCAAGAAAATATATATATTTTTAAATACCTATCATCATATGGGTCAGATAACTATGCTTTATCTTCTGTTAGATGTAGATTACGTTTTCTGTAAAGGTCTGATCCAAAGCCCATTGAAGCCAGTGGAAACACTCCAAAAGTAATTTAGGTCAACTGATTAGGCCCTTAATACATATCTTGCAACTATGCTTCTCTCCCACTGACAGCTTTAGAATTAGGATAACTTAAAAAAAACATTTTTGACAACTAAATATCTAAAGCCAACATTTAAATAATTTGTAAAATATTATAACGGTCTTAAATGATGCATACAACATGCTTAGGCATCCTCACAGCAAGCAAGAACTTCACTAGTTGTTTAAAAGACAGTGAAAATAAAAAGTTAAAAATCAATATTCACTAAACTATGCTGTTTAAGAATAGACTGTCTTTTAAATGCTATGTCTGTGGGTAGGTCTTCTGGGATCGATCCCAGAAGTGCTCGCCGTTGACGCTGGTACTCCAGCTCGGCGAGAGGAGTACGCGGCATCGACGGGGGAGCCTGCCTGCCGTGTCTGGACCCGCGGTAAGTTCGAACTAAGGTACTTCGAATTCAGCTACGTTATTAACATAGCTGAATTTGCGTACCTTAGTTCGAAGTGGGGAGTTAGTGTGGACCAGGCCTATGTCACCACAACACTGAAAAAAAGTAATTAACAGAGATTATGTCTATGTTGGAGCTGGAGGTGTAATTTCCAGTTTGGGTAGACATACTTGTACTAGCACTGATCAAGCCAGTGTGCTAAAAATGTCCGTTTGGCATGGTAACACAAGTAGCAGGATTGGTTAACCGCCCTAGTATGTACCTATGTTTCAGACAGGATCATACTCGGCTGATTAGCCCACTCCACTGCTATTTTAGCACACTGCCTTGATCAGAGCTAACACAGGTGTGTTTACCCACACTGGAAATTACACCTCCAGCTCCAGTGTAGACATACTCTAAGTATGGTTAGCTTATTGTTTATTTATTAATGCCCCCTACTCAGTGTTCCCTTCTACATCCACAAATGAATTGGTGTCTGTGCCCTGCTCTCATGGGTTCTCTTCTACAACCCAGTTAAGCCAGAAGTAAATTGTGCTGCTTTCCTCTCCATAATGTGGAACTAGGCCAACAGTGTTAGTATCCCTGGGTAGCTGTGCAAAGGAAAGGAGCCTCTATGTGGATGTCTCCTGCCTGCTTCAGATCTCCAAAGCCAGGCAGATTTTGAGGAATGGGAGGGCAACCCCCCTGCCATTTATGCAGAAATACCGTAGAAGGAAACACCACATTCATGGCATTTCCACTCCCATACAGAAAGAGTCAAGCACAAATAATAATCAAGCCTGCAATAATATACTTCAGAGTACAATCCCAGTAAAATGTATTCATTCGACCATGTGCATGAACTACTCTAGTACTTAGATGATCATCTATAGTTCATTTTCTGAACAAAAGTGTAAAGCTCACTAGCTATCATGCAACAAGTGCACTTTCTGGAGTCTCCCTTCAACCAGTCTTCACTTCCTGTTTGTCATTTTCTTTGCTGCATTGTCATAATTTGTAGGAACATGGCTATGCTGCATCCCTTTTAAACAATTTTTCTTCACAAGAAATCTTAGATAGTAAGCTCTTTGGGATGGGGACAGTGCCTAGCACATTGTGGATACTACCAGAATATGAATAAAGAAATATAATAATAATAATTAATAATTAATAACAACAGTAATAAGTAGCTTTGAAATAATGTATCAGGATTGGTAGTTAATGTTTCTGTTTCAGAGCTAGGTGTTTCCAGTGTTGTTGATGATATTTCTTTTCCATTTTTTAAAAGTAAATGTCTTTTTATTTAAAATCAATTAAACAGATTTATGCAGAAGAATATGAACTATGGACAAACAATAAATAAACACTTTATAAAAGCAGAGTCCTGTACTGCTCCACTTCCATTCCCACACCACTCCCTAAATCTCTGTTCCCTTTGCTTGCATATCTTTGTTTTTCCACAAGTAAGAGGTTAATTTTTGCCATATCCCAAATTCTTCAGGATTGTAATTAATTTTATAAATAAAATGTTTATATGAAATAATTTCTGTCACATCAGCCTACCACACCTTTTTAAAAGTGGGCAGAGGAGATTGTCTGCTTTCCAATGGTCAATTGCTTTGCAGGATCAAGGGCATTCATAGTCTATTTCTTGAAAGACTTTGTAGTCCCATGCCTTTCATATGTGGTGAAGGGGTGGAAGGCACTACTGTAGCTGTTGCCCATTGTATCTACCAAGCCCCTCAACTTAATATTTAGGCTGGATTCTTGGTTCTTGATTTGCACCTTTCATGAGTGAAATCAATTTAAGGGGTAAAATCCACAGCTGGTATAAATCAGCAGAGCTCCATTGCCTTCAGTGGAGCAACACCAGTTTATACCACCTCGGGATCTGGCTTAAAACATTTTGAGATACTTATTAAGGGCTAGATCCTCTCTCGTTGAACTCATTGGGAGTTTTGCCATTGACTTCAGTGGCTGTAGGATTTAAGTGATGAGAAATTCAATACTGCAATGTGAATGATCTAATATTGGTATGATTTATCCAGAGATAAATTGGGTTAATTGAGAAATATACCTAATTCAGGAGATATTGTACCTGATTAAATGAATTATAGACAGAATACTTAAATGTGTAATTATGTCTTGTTAGCAGGATGTTTATTCTGTTTCATTAGCAATTCGATACGGTTTATTTACCAACTTTGTAGTTTTCTCAGAAAAGAGCTAATTATGTGAGCATCAGTGATAAATTGAGGTATACGACCAAATGCAGTCAGAAACTTCAGGGTAGTAAGTAGCAATCAACCAGTAGTTTCAGGTGAGTATATATCTCATATGTTCATAAGGCCACGTTGGTGGACCTGGTTTGTTCCTCTTTTTTTTTCTTTTTTCCCCCTAACTGGAAAGGGCTTAGAATAAAAACATGTGACCTGATTTTCAGTGTTCAGTAGGAACTATAAATTCTCAATGCCTTTGCAAGTGAGACCACCCAGGCAGAAATTACTGTACCTAATACAGGAATATTAAATAGCTTGATGTTCAAATATTACATTTAAATCTTTGCTTCTTTGTTTTTAAAAAGTACAAACTGAGAATACAGGCATCTTGACAGCAAGCTAATTGTTTAGCATTTCTGAAATCATTGTGTGATTGTCTGTTGTTTATCTTTTGTAGCCCGGACCAATGTAGGGATTCTATTACCTCATATCTGAAAGGAGAAACTGGGAAAGTTGAAGCCAATGGAAGCCGCACAGAAACTACAACAGAAGTAAAGACTAAATCTTATGTTCAAGAGTCCGTAAACAAAGCGGGAAAACAGAGTGACAAGGAAACTCTGAAACCAAAAACACGAAGTTCTGTCCATACTGAAGAGCAAACATTATTAACATCATATCAGAAATCTTTAGAAGAGACCAGCAAGCCAACAGTAGAAGAGCCTAAAACCTCTGTGCCTGTCAGCATGAAGAAGATGAGCTGGAAAACTCCTGAAGATAGCAAGCCAAGAGCAAACATCCAGGAAGAGGCGGGAGCAGCAACGTCTGAACAAAAGGTACGGTCCTGCAATTATTAATCTTCTAGTTGAATACGTATTAATCGACAAAGTTTTGTAAACTTACAGTGACATTTATTTTGTTAACTCATTTTTCTCCCTTTTAACACCAATTTCGTATGATTAATTTAATAAATTACAATAATGGAAATTATTGGTTCAACCACCGAGTTTTGACATATAAGTGGCAAGGGTGAAATAGTGTTGAGGGGCATCAAGGAAACAATTCTCCGTAATTCTCTGTATGGTACCCAGCCTTGCCTTCTTGGCTGCTCTGAGCTGTATCAGCTAGCAACAGTCACCATGGAGCATGTCTCCTTCCCATCCCTGACATGCCTGCTATGCTGGTAGCTGTGTCAAGGGTGGTGCCAGGAACTAGCTTCGTGGTTTTATTCCTACAGGAGAGATGCAGATGGTTTCCGTTCTTTGTGCCATCAAAACAAGCAGAGCGGGGCAGAGAATCTTCCCCGCCTGTTTTGTTTTTTCACTACATTCATTTTCATGAAAATACCTTATCTAGCTGGTGAAATTTAACCTAATATTTGTGCTTTGTTCCCCTGACACACTCATCCACACTGAAAATGCACAAGGCCAAGCTGTGTGGTCTTTCACAGGTCTACAGAGAATTACCAGTGTACAAAGCACTTCTCTAGCAGAGGACATGCTCTTCCATCTAGTGATCGGTGTGGTCTACTGCCTCCCCTTCAGTTTACATTGCCTACTTTGCATGTCCCTAAATACTTACTGGGCATGTGTGTGTTCCACCCACAGCATCCTTCCAGCCAGTTGTCTGCTCAAGATGGAATTTTAGTGCAACTCTCAACAGCTGATTTCCTTCCTGCAGCCTAATTAAGTTTGTTCAAATAATTGTTTACAGCACGACAATTCTGTTTTATGAAGCCCGACAGCTGGAAGGTTACCATTGGATAAACAATAAGGCCACCAGGGAGCTAATGATCTATAAAATAGCTAAGAAAAATCTCAGGGCAGATGGGTTGGAGTTCCTTCCATCTCCCTTTGTCCTCTATACAGGGACTCTATTTTACTGAGGGCAATAAATTAAGGAATTATAAATATTAAGTGATCCATGTAAATATATCTTGGAATTTGTTTGCAATGTAACTTTTTCATTTGTAGTATGTACTAAATTTTTTCATAACATGATACAGTAAATTAGTTTAAATTTAAGTTCATTTTAAAGTGCTCCCTAATTGTTTCACCCCGCGTCCCTTTATACCCGGTAACATAATCATTCTTAGCAATTATGTACTGTACTATTGTATTTCATTCTTATTTATTAGTTTGTGACACATCTAAGCTGTAAAGTTCTTTACAGGTATTAACTAATTAATTCTCTCAACACCCCTGTAAAGTAAAGACCTGATCCAAAGCTAGTTGAATCAATGCGTTGATTCCTACTTACTTCAATGGACTTCACATCAGAACTTATGAATGTATTGTTGTCCTCATTTTTAAAAATGGGAATACTGAGGCAGGCAGCATAAGTGACTTAACCAAGGCCACAAATTGAATCAGTTGCATTACAGGCACCAGAATTCAGGAGTCTTGACTCCCAGATTCATGCTTAGTGCACTAGACCCAAATGATTCTCCTTACTTTTAAAATTTTTTAAACAAAAATATTGTAAAAGCCCTTCATTCTACTTGTGTTTCCACCAGGTAGTTACCCAAGTGTCAGAAAACAGGCAGTTGGCCACTTTTTATTCTCTGGCTCTTTTCACTTTTGAAGATTCTATGCTGGAATGTGGAAAATAAATGTGTGCATAGTTTCAAGACTGCTTTCAGCACTTCTCTTGTAGCATCCAGGAGAGGGTGATAGTTCGTTCTCTCTCTCTCTCTCCCCCCCTCTTCCCCCAAATAACAAGTAAGTCACCTTAATGACACAACCTTTGAATAAGCTGGATACTGCAGAGCTATATGATTTCTGAGTCTCTCTCAAACCTTGTAAGACTACCAGACAGTTTGCTAGAATTGACTAGTGACTCTACTGTTATGGTACATCAGTGAAGACATGGGTTCTTTTGGTTTTTCTAATCTCTTTGATCTGAATGATTTGTAATCAGTAGTTAAATGAGCTATCACATATACTCACTTGAAAAGACAAGGAGAATTTCCACTATAATATATCTGTGAGGTATTCTTCAGAAGTGATCTATAAAGAAAAAAAGAAATCATAGTCTGAGTGGGAAAATAGATGGACTTCAGGAAAAAATTACTGCACAATTTCAATTACTGCACAAAACAAGTCATTTGGCATTGAGGATGGAAAGGGACATTAAGAAGGAGCTCGGGAGTTGGCAATGGGATATGGGCTTTCATCATTAGGCCACCGTTTCAAATTTTGGCCCAGAGTATTATGGATGTAAATCAAACCATTACTGTTGGGTAGCTGTTTGCTTGCTTGTGTGAAATGAGTTGGTGGCCTAGTTCCTAATGAACAGGTTCCACATTATAGACACCATCACTACCGTTTCATTAACTGTCACCTTTATAGCTGGCAAAGATTCTTCAGAGAACCTACTAAAAAATGGTTTTGAGACATACTGGCATGGTTAGGGAATCTCTTCTGCCACTGCCCCAGCTGTACTATGTTCAAAGAATAGATGCTCTGGCTGCACCTTTCACAAGCATCAGGTTCACATGAATTTTATCTTAAATAAAAGGCGCAGAACTATTAAACATTATTCCTGTTGGAGTGCTGTAATAGTGTCATGGCCGCTACAAATGCAATGGTGGCAAAATTCCATCGTAACTAAAAGAAGATACTTTAACCCCTTAATTAATGGCACTCTTTCTCCAACATCTTTGTGATTATTGGGAATCCATTTTTGTTTCCTATCACTTTTTATTATCCTAATTATATTAAACTAATTTGATTTATTAATTTGGATAGCAGAAGTAGTGTGGTTAGCACATTACAGATAGGTTTGTATTGTCTTGAGATGTTTACCTATCTGCATTCCTTTCCTCTGAATATTCCTTTTCTGTTCCCCCCTCCCCCCTCTCTCTCTCTCATGCTTGCTTTCTTTGCTTTATAGATCATTTCTGAGAAATACTCTTTAGTTTTACATGCTGGGCTGGATAGACAAAAAGGAAGAGGTTTAATATATTTAGTTAGCAGAATTTTAATAGGTAATGTTGTTCCTTTTCTCTCTCAACTTTAGAGTCATAGTGAATAATTGTAGAGATAATTACCATATTTCTAGATTCATAAAAAATGTGGCTGATACCTGGCCAAGTTTTCAGACTGGTCTCTACCACTGCATTGTGCCTGTAGCATGTGCACTCATTTTACTGCCACAGCCACCTGTATGCACACTAAAAAATTGGTCATGGTTTGTGGAAGTGCACACTTTAGTGTATGCAGAGAACAGGCAGTGTATGCATCCCAGTGTATGCAAAGAACAGACACATGCACATGCTCAGATTTTGTGATCACAAGTGGGCATTGGGGTCTGAATACTCATCTTACTGTACCAAGACAATGTCACAATTTAATCTTTCTAAATTACTTTATTAGTTTTTTAAAATAAATACAGACTGTAATTAGCCCTGGAATTATTTGATACAATTTGAAATCAGATAAATTTTGAGTGGGAAAGCCATTTACTCAATAAAATTCTACAAATGAAAAATACCTATTTATTATCTCCCTGGATCTTGACTGGTGTTTACTGTTTAATCATTCAGGAGGTAACTGACTTGTTACACTCATGGATCCAGTACAGTTTCATCCCTTTCTCCTCACCCGCTCCCATTTCTAAGATTCCATTTCCTATTTAGGGTCTTACCCAGTGCTCATGGAAGTCAATGGAAAGATACCAGTGGGCATTGGTCATGCTCATAGTTCAGAAACCATGAACTGCTTTTTTTCCTCGGGCAGGAAATGGAACAATCTCTAACAGAATATTACGGGCCAAGATTTCTAGCATTGGTTTTGTTCAAACTGCTAATTCTTGAGCATAATTTTGCAAAAAGTTGTAACTTGTGGCTTGTTTGTTTTTTCTCACATCTATATTTTGTAAAAGTAAGATACTTGAGATTCATTTGTTCAAATGCATTTTGGGATTTCATTATTTGCCCCGTATTTAAAAAAAAAAGCTTTAAAAGCATTTAAGATACTTCATAAATGGAATATTTATCAAACTACAGCACAGCAAAGAGCAAAAAAGACCCCACAATAAACTAATGGGCAAGATTACAGACACCGCATAGATGGTAGATACAGGATGAATTAACATCTATGATAACCTTTTCTTTCTCCTGGGTGTTCCCGCTCAGAATGTTTTGTCTTTTAAATGTGCTGTTAAAATATACTAAAACTGCCTTTATCAGGAATTTAGTGACAGTGACATTGAGATTCAGAGTGAGTCGAGCTCAGATGAGGAACAGAGAATCACTACAAGAGTTTATCGCCGGCGTGTGATTCTGAAGGTATTCTGTGATTTTAGTTCTAGAGGTACCACTGGCATGGATTTGGTCTTGACTGCTGTGCTAATGTTCAGTGTTGGTCATATCAGATTCCCTCTTGTAATGTGCTTTCCATTTCTGGTATGTATTTACAACTAAAATATTAGATAGTCTTTCTTTGCCTAATCTCTAGCCTTATGGTTGTCTTCTGGTGGAAAACAACCACACAGCATTGCATTTTTGTCTCTCATACTGCCATTGTGTTCTGCATGGCATCGTTAACACAGTCACTATATATAGTGAGATATAATGGTATATGGACATAGGTTGATATAATGAAACTCTACAGGGTTGATAACCACTTTCCGAGCATGTCTGGTAAGGAACAGAATGTATGTACACAAGGCATGTGTGATATAAAATATTTTGGTTTATCTTTCTTTCAATTGCCTAAATCACAAGTAAAACACATTCCGTAATTCCTAAGGGTAGGATTTAGAAACATAAGACATATTGATGTTCCATGGGACTTGTGTTCTTAAATTCCTTAGGTGCTTTAGAATATCTTTCCCATAATGATATTTGGGCCTGATCCAAAACATATTGAAGTCAGTGAGAGTCTTGAGTGGGTTTTGGATTAATCCTTGTTTGATGTTTTTTACAATAACATGTTGATGGAATGTATTCTCAGATATAATAATAATTAATAATGTGGTGTCATGTAAATAAATACATTTGTTGTGTATATTTTCTTATACACTCAAATAGTTTGCTCTTACTTGCCCTAGAATAGTGGTGTTCAAACTGTGGTCCATGGACTACTGGGTGTCCGTAGACTGTGTAAGGGGTCCGCAAAAGGTTATCGTTACTATAGAACAGTGGTTTTCAACCTATAGTCCGCGGACCCCTGGAGGTCTGCAAACTATGTCTAAGATTTCAAATGGGGTTGTGTACCTCCATTTCAAATTCTGTAGGGGTCTGCAAATGAAAAAAGGTTGAAAACCACTGCCCTAGAACATTTACATAGTCAAAGGTTATGTCAACACTATCAACTGGGGCTGTGATTCCCATGCTGGCATACAAATACAGATATGTATTCGGCACGGCTAAGCCATGCTTCCGCTGCTGCTACCCGTGTTACCACGACTACACTGCTATTTATACTTGTGCTAGCTTGATGAGAGCTAGCACCCGTATTTGTATGCGAGTAGGGGAATCACACCCCTAGCTTGTAATGTAGACATAGCCAAAAAATTCTGTATCTAAAACATGAATTTTAATACTCATTTATAGGATTTTCTTATAAGTTTTTATTGAAAAACAGTGATGAGGCCAGAAAGACAGAGCTGCTGTCATGCTTATATAGCACTTATGCTATAGTGATGGAATTTACCTGAGATATAATAGTTCATAGAATCATAGAATATCAGGGTTGAAAGGGACCTCAGGAGGTCATCTAGTCCAACCCCCTGTTCAAAGCAGGATCAATCCCCAACTAAATCATCTCAGCCAGGGCTTTGTCAAGCCTGACCTTAAAAACCTCTAAGGAAGGAGATTCCACCACCTCCCTAGGTAACCCATTCCAGTGCTTCACCACCCTCCTAGTGAAAAAGTTTTTCCTAATATCCAACCTAAACCTCCCTCACTGCAACTTGAGACCATTTCTCCTTGTTCTGTCATCTGGTACCACTGAGAACAGTCTAGATCCATCCTCTATGAAACCCCCTTTCAGGTAGTCGAAAGCAGCTATCAAATCCCCCCTCATTCTTCTCTTCTGCAGACTAAATAATCCCAGTTCCCTCAGCCTCTCCTCATAAATCATGTGCTCCTAGGGTGACCAGATGACAGAAGTGAAAAATCGGGACGGGGGGGCAAAAAAAACAACAAGCCCCTCCCCCCCGCGCCAGAGGGTGCGCTCAGGCCACGTCCCCCAGCCCCCTCCCTCAGCCCGCTCTCGGTCAACTGCCACTCGTCCCCTCCCGCTCCGCTCGGAACGTACCAACGCTGCAGGTGGGGCTGGGGAGCCGATGGCCAAACACACGCCTCCCCTCACGCCCCGCACTGGGGCTGGACCGGCACGTGTGGGAGAACCCGCCCGACGGGACGCTGGGCTACTGGCCCTTTAAAGGGATGGAGAAGCGTCTGGTTCACGGCCGGATCGCGATTCCCACAAGTGCGGCCCCATGGCCCTGCCCGAGGGCCGGCCTGAGAGCACTGCCTCCACCCCGGCCTTCCCATGGGTCTCCCGTCCCTGCAGCATCATCACCCCATCCCGCACGGGCTACCCAGAGCGGCATCGGACCCCCCCCCATCCTCCCTCCCAGAGCCTGCCTGGCACAGTCCTCCCCCCCCGCCCCGCAGTGCTAGCCTCAGGATCCAGCAGGCAGGTCCCGTCCGGGGACCCCAATACCTCGCACCCACTTACTGCTGCACTCTGGGTCGGTGCAGCGCTTGCACTCGGCGAAGCACCGGTCCAGGTGCTTGGCGGCCAAGCAGAGAGGCCACTGTGCGGGCAGGAGCAGGGCAACTAGGGCGAGGAGCAGGAGGGAGAAGCGCGGCCGTGCTGCAGCCATGTTCGCAGGGCTGGCAGCGGGGGGAGGAGGGAGCATCCCTCTGGCTCCTGTCCGCGTAGCTCGCGCATGGGTCAGGTTGAAGGGGGCAGGGGCGGGGGGGGGCTCACTGCTGGTGCCTACAAGCCCCGCCCCTGCCTCTGTGCGTGCCTAGGGAGTGGGGCTGCAGCACTCTGCAGGCGCCTGCCGGCTGGCAGGAACTCAGCTGCACTGCCCAAGGCCCGGAAGAAGAATTGAGCAGTGCCGGCTTGCCGCGGTCCCCCCCAATATCGGGACAAAGTGCGTCCCGACCAATGTAAGGTCGGGACGCGGGACTGTCCCGATAAAATCGGGACGTCTGGTCACCCTATGTGCTCCAGCCCCCTAATCATTTTTGTTGCCCTCCGCTGGACTCTTTCCAATTTTTCCAGGTCCTTCTTGTAGTGTGGGGCCCAAAACTTGACACAGTACTCCAGTTGCAGCCTCACCTTTAGTAGCATAAATTCCAGCTATTCATGGCACTTCAAATCTGCCTTTTTAGATTAATATTTGTACGTTTATGGAAAAGGGGAATCATGCTTCCTTCTTTAAAATCCAATGGAGGCTTGCAGGGGGGGTGGCTGGATATAGCCCAATGGGAGTAAAATCTTTCTGTCATCTTTATGGGAGAAGCCTGTTGCCATCTTTCAAAATCTCTAAACTGTTTAGTACCTCTCTACAATACAGCAGTAATTGTAATCTGAAGTATTCGATGCAGCCAGAGATGAATAAGAATGTTGTTTCTGTTTTCACACTGGTCTGTTGTTGTGAGGGCATCATAGGTCAGTGTAAGCTGCATTGCACAAAGATTCTCCCCTGGCAAGATTCTGAGCTCTTAACGGCTCTTTTACACTGCTGCAGTAGCTTGAAAGGCTATAGTACAGGAAAGAATTCCTCCCTCCCTCCCTCCTTCCTTTCCTTTGTGTTCTGGTCAATACTTCTCACTGGTTAGTTGTTTTAGAGGCCATAGGTAGAAATAGGAGACTGGGGCAATATTTTTTTTTAAGTACCAAAAATTCAAGCTCTAGAATTGAACTGCCCCAGAGAGGCCAATGTTCTCTTTTCCAATTAAATCATGCTGCCTCAGACTACTTGCCTGGCCCATTGTACTGCTGATCCTATATATTATGGTTTGGAGCAAGCAGTGCATTATTTTCAAATAGGGACACCCTTGACATGCTTGTTCACTTTTCACTCCATTGAAGTCATTAGGCGTTTTTCCTGAGTCAGAGCTGGGTAAGGATTTCAGGATTTGGCTCTTAGTGTTGGGTCCATATCTTGATTCAGTCCTATTTATCCATATCAATAATAGTAAATGAAAGCAGGTGATTACAGGCTTGGCTGCTCCACGACGGAATAGCTGCTGTGCAGAGGGTTGCACATGTGACATTTTTTTATTGTAGTTTATATTGATTACTGTCTCATTGCTACATAAAAAGCAATAGAGGTTCCTATGTGTCCCATGGGGTGAAATTTGATCACCTCTGGACTAAGGATAAATTCAGTCTTGTGGAAAAAGAATTCACTGGATGATTCCACAGGTAATGTTAGGACTAAATTACTTTATTGACTTTCTCATTTCTTTATTTCTGTTTTGTTCCTTTATATGTTGTTGTTATTGCTATGATTTATTATTTGCTATGTACAGTTATTGTGCTGTGCTGTGTTCAAAACATGGAGAAAGTCATTTCCCTATCCCAAGGATAGTACGATTGAAGGGCACAATCTCGTGAAGTGCTGAGTATTCTCAAACTCAACTCCCATTGGTATGTAGTACTTTACAGGATTGGACCATACATTTAGACAAAATATGTAAGACACATCTCCCCATATTACCAGATCATGAGCTAATCTCAAAATGGTAGAGAATTTTTTTCCTCTCCCTTTCCCTTTCCCTGTTTATCATTTGGTGACTAGGACTCACAAAAGAGGTGCAGGAGTACGGGCAATTAACACACAAGAAGAAAATAGGAGCTTTGGCCGTAAAATATACAAATATATAACATTTATAATATAATATAATGTAATGTATAAAATTTAAAGGCAGATCCAAACTCCAATGAATTCAATAATTACAATAATTGGTGACTCATTTTTATGCTTTTTAACAATTCTAAAGAAACAAAATTATTGAATTAGTTTCTTGCAGAAAGTCGTGTGAAAGATTTGCCTTTCACTTCACAACCATTTTGTAATGAAAAAAATCCTAATTTCTGTACAAGATATTCAAATTTCACATCATTTTGCAAGTTTTATTCCCTTTACTTCTTGACACTGTTGTGGATGTTCTATGTTTTCTTCCAAAAATATTCAGAAACCAGGGCTCTTTTCCTTCCATTCTTTTTGATAGTGAAGTGAGAAAACAGGTAGTTGGTTCTAAGGGGTGTTTGTCTTTGTCTTCAATAATGCAGCAGGGCAGAAGGATCTGAGCAGCGGTTTATTACAAACCAGCAACTCTTGTAATCTTATTACTCAAGGGAGACTTATTTATGGAAAGTGAAAATAAAACCAAACTAAAGGTGGCAAGATTTACGGGTGAATTTCACCCAGTGCACATGGCCCTGTGCTCCACATCAACCCGTGCATCAAGGGCTTACATTGTGCATTCAGCCATGAGAGGGCCCTCTCTACTGGGGTGACTTTCACCCAATATGAATAAGACAGTAACTGTGTGCTCTAAATTTCCCCCACCACAACCTCATCCATGATGTGACAGTGTCAGTGTTTTGGAAACTATTGAAGTTACTGGTTTATTTTAACAAGTCAGAACAGAAAAGTAAAATCATAACCCTTAGGACAAACTGCTTATTATCATTATAATCACATTGTATGTAGATAGAGCTTTTTCTGCATCACCAAGTTCTCAATCTCAAACCACTTTCTGCTGCCCCAACAGAGGCATTTCTTCTTTTTAGCTCTGCACTTAAGTTTACTAGGTCGCTTTCCTATAGCTTTAGCAGTACATCTGTGAGCCGTTGTAAGAGTCAGCATAGCTGACAGACTTGCAGAATCTGATTAAAGAAGCCTTCCCAAGTAGGCAGAACCCACCAATGAAAATGACCTTAATGAGGTATTTGTTTCTTGCGATACAGCCACATAAACTTGAGACCACAAGATACAGTTGCTGCTTAAGAACTGCAAGAATGTGAATCTTCAAAAAAGAACTAGATATGTTCATAGAGGACAGGTCCATCAATGGCTATTAGCCAGGATGGACAGGGATGGTGTCCCTAGCCTCTGTTTGCCAGAAGCTGGGAATGGGCAACGGGATGGATCACTTGATGATTACCTGTTCTGTACATTCCCTCTGGGGCACCTGGCATTGGCCATTGTCGGTAGACAGGATACTGGGCTAGATGGACCTTTGGTCTGACCCAGTATGGCTGTTCTTATGTTCTTAATCTTGAGACTGGTCGGATTAGGTGTTGATGATGGGTTTGGTTAGTGGGAGAAAAGGACTCAGGGCATCTTAGAGCTGCTGCTGCTGCTGCTATGCAGTCATCTGCCCCAGCCTTTTGCAAAAATTTAATATGTGAAGGATCTTTTTACTTCATCTATTTCCTTCTGCTTTTAAAAGCAAACATAAAAGAAAATCAGAGCTCTCCAGAACCAAGTGTAACCTTAGGCACATTACTGCAGCATTGACTGTATAACCCCGTTTAGTTGGAGATCCCTGAGAACACACACAATCTGTAAATAAAAGTTCAGAAAATCAGTAGGGCTGTTGGAAGATTTAAAAAGAAAGCAAAATGCTGCTCCCTGGAGCTCCTATGGCTGGCTGGCTTTGCAACCAGATCTTTGTTACCATACTAGCTGGAGTGCAGTTGCCAACTGCACTCCAGCTAGTATGGTAACAAAGATCTGGTTGCAAAGCCAGCCAGCCATAGGCATGTGCAGCACATTTCATTAGCGTGTGCACCCAGGGAGCCCCGCCCCCACCCTGCCCCTATCCAATCCCCCCTACTTCCCACCCTCTGACTGCCCCCCCTCAGAACTCCCAACCCCCCCTGCTCCTTGTCCCCTGACTACCCCCCTCCTGGGACCCCTGCCCCTAACTGACCCCCAGGATCCCACCCCCTATCTAAGCCTCCCTGCTCCTTGTCCCCGGACTGCCCCCTAGGACCCTACCCCCTACCTGTCCCCTGACTGCCCCGACCCTTATCCACACCCCCGCCCCCAGACAGACCCCCGGGACTCCCACGCCTATCCAACCGCTCCCTGCCCCCTGACAGGACCCCCAGAACTCCTGACCCATACAACCCCCCCTGCTCCCTGCCTGCCCCAACCCCTCTCCATACCCCTGCCTCCTGATAGGCCCCCCCCAGAACTCCCGACTCATCCAATCTCCCCACAGCTCCTTGTCCCCTGACCACCCCCTCTGGAGTTGGGGCACGTGAATCATAGCTTTGTTCACTACAATCCCCGGGATATAACTGAGCTTCCATTAATCATGAATGTACTATATGAAGTTTTTCTTCCTGCTTTTCTAAAGCTCTCCATGTTGTGACAGTGATTTAAAATGGTCATGGGTAAAATAAAGCTTTATACAAACATGTTGCAGCAGGAAGAATCTACTCTTCACTTCTGCTGTGGATGCACCGGTTCTGTATTTTCAAGGCAAAAAGCAGCAATTGTGGTGGGATTATCTAATGTGCTTTTCTAACCCAACACCGCTTTATGTTCATGACAAAAGCAAGTAAAACCGCCAGTGGGCAAGTTTTTCTAGTAAATGTCCTTCTTAATAACTACATCGGGTTAGAAAATACAGTGCAATCCGATCTATCTCCCTATCTACTGTGAACCCTACTGTAATTTATTTTAACTACCCACAAACAAGAAAAATCTTCCAATTTACTGATATGTTGTGTTTCAAAGTTGATCACAGTAGGTGTCACTCATTTATGTAAAAATATCTAAACATACAGACAAAATTGCCACCTGTTTATGCAGTAAGAAAGGAAACAAGTATAAAAGCAAACTGAGAGCAGCTGGGCATGAGCATGGCATCGTGTGTTGGTTACCTTTCCTATGAGCCATACATTTTATGATGGCGGTTATGGTGATGTTATTATTCATTATTTATATTACAGTACTGCCTACAGGCCCTAGTTGAGATCAGGACCCCATTGTACCCACTGTACACACACACAGCCCCCAGCAGCAAAATGCTTACAGTCTAACTAGAGAGACACGGTGGGTAAGGTAATATCTTTTATTGGACCAAGTACGGTTGATGAGAGAGACCAGCTTTCTTCTTCAGATGAGAGCTGTGTAAGCTCGTCTCTCTCACCAATGGTCCAATAAAAGATATTACCTCACTCCCTTTGTGTCGCTAGTATCCTGGGACCGACACAGCTACATTAACACTGCATACAGTCTAAATAGAGCAGACAAAGGATGGGGGAAGGGGAGGAAACAGAGGGTCAGAAAAATGAAGTGACTTGCCCAAGATCATATAGCAAGTGACCAGGAGCGCCATTTCAGATTTTGGTGTGTGTGTGGGGCAACTTTAACCGTTATTCCTGGGGCTACTTAGGAGCCCTGTATCTAATTCCTTTATAAAAGCAAGAAAATTAAATAAATATTAGACCCACTCAGCTCTAATAACAACATGTTGTGACATCTCATGGCAAGTCACTTAAGGGATACTGATTAGGTTTAAAATGTTAATGTATATTCTTACTTTATTACTAACTCCATGGAGAGAAAGACCCTGTCAGGACTCCTGGGTTCTATCCTAGCTCTGGGAGGAGAGCGGGGTCTAGTGGGTTATAGTGGGGAGCAGATACATCTGGGTTCTATATAAGAACATCAGAATGGCCCCCAATGGTCCATCTAGGCCAGTATCCTGTCTTTCAACAGTGGCCAATGCCAGGTGCTTCAGAGGGAATGAACAGAACAGGCAATCATCAAGTTGCCCTATTGCCCACTCCCAGCTTCTGGCAAACAGAGGCAACGGACAGGCAGAACATGGTGTTGGATCCCTGCCCACCCTGGCTAATAGCCATTGCTGGACCTATCCTCCATGAGCTTATCTAATTCTTATTGGAACCCTGTAATAGTTTTGGTCTTCACAACATCCCCTGGCAAAGAGTTCTACATGTTGACTGTGAAGAAATACTTTTTTTGTTTTGTTTTAAATCTGCTGCCTATTAATTTCATTTGGTGACCCCTAGTTCTTGTAAATAACAATTCCTGATTCAATTTTCCCACACCAGTCATGATTTTATAGACCTCTGTCATATACTCGCTTAGTCATCTCTTTTCCAAGCTAAAAAGTCCCAGTCTTTTTAATACCTCCTCATACAGAAGGTGCTGTATATCCCTAATCATTTCTGTTGCCCTTCTCTGTACCTTTTTCAAATCCAATATATCTTTTTTGAGATGGGGTGACTGAATCTGCAAGCACTATTCAATATGTTGGCATACCGTGGATTTATATAGAGGCAATATGATATTTTTCTCTTATTATCTATTCCTTTCCTAATGAGTCCCAATTTTCTGTTAGCTTTTTAAATTGCCACTGCACATTGAGCAGATGTTTTCAGAGAACTATCCAAAATGACTCCAAGCTCTCTTTATTGACAGGTTCTGCTAATTTAGTATGTATAGTTGGGATTATATTTTGTATGTATAGTTGGGATTATATTTTGCCAAGTGCATTACTTTGGATTTATCAACACTGAGTTTCTTCTGCTATTGTGATGCCCAGTCACCCAGTTTTGTGAGATCCCTTCTTAACTATTCGCATTCTGCTTTGGATTTAACTATCTTGAGTAATTTTGTATCATCTGCAAATTTTATCACCTCACTGTGTACCCCTTTTTCCAGATCATTTATGAATATGTTGAATAGGACTGGTCCCAGTACAGACCCCTGAGGGACACCACTATTTACCTCTCTCCATTCTCACCTTTTATTCCTACCCTTTGTTTCCATGTCTAATATCCTTAATTTACTTTAATAAGCCTTTTGTTATCTTAATCACCCTGCCTCTGTTTATAAACAAACTCCGTGCCCCAAAGGTTGTGCTGCTCCCAGCTTTAGTACTCATCACTTATCATACTCAAGATGTTGCACTTAAGAGCTCTGTCTCGGGCTAGGGTGAGTAGACCTCCCCTAGGAAACTCGGGCAGGGGAAGGGGGCTAGAGCCCTTCCCTGTCCCCCCCCAAATGGCACCCCTGCAAGTGACCACTAGAGCTGAAAGGACAGGAGTACTTGTGGCACCTTAGAGACTAACAAATTTATTAGAGCATAAGCTTTCATGGGCTACTGCCCACTTCTGTACTCCTGGTTTTTTTGCGGATACAGACTAACATGGCTGCTACTCTGAAACCTGTCACTAGAGCTGAGAATACATCTTAGGTCTCCTAAGTCTCTACTTCCCTGTCACTGGGCCACATTGTTGTTGTTATGGATTTTAATTACATTACATTGGAACGGATGGCACGGTTTTAAAAAATAAAATGTATTGGTCTAAATGACAGTTGCAAAAGTGCCCAGCATAATAGATCCTACCATCAGTTCCCAGCCAGCTTCATCTCTGAAACTTAAGGGTATTGTTGTCCCTGTATTTCACCCAACGGCTGGAAAACACACCACAAATTTCAGTTCATAAAGTATTTGTCAAACCATTTGCCACCTCCCAGCCCCATGGCCACCAACACAGCAGGCAACAGTTCCTTGCTATGGGCATATCCTGCTTAAAAAGTCATCTTGCCTTTGAGAAGGGCAGGGGAAGAAAGATAACCAAAGCAAATGAAAGACCCATCAAGGTGGGTACTTGCCTTCTTGAGAGTGCCACAGGGGCCCATTTTGTCATTCCTCACTTCAATGTGCAGTTTGTAATCAATGCCTAAGCCAGTTTTTTGATTTCTTCTTTCTCATTAGAGCTTCACCACAGTCACATTGAGACTGGATTACTGTAGTGCACTCTGCATGGAGCTCCACCAGCAGCCCATCTGAGAATTTCCGCCAGTGCAGAAAATGACTGTTTAGTTATTTAGCCAAGCTATGTGTAGGGAATATATTATATTAGGTTCCGACACCTGCACTAGCTTCTAGTTCATGTCCACATGCAATTCAAGATGTTGGTTTGGCCCTATAAATCCCTAAATGGGTTGTGTCCTGCACACCTTAGAGATGGCCCTTCTCTTTATGTGAAGATACTGTAGCAGTTGAGATCAGCTGAGGTGCTAGAATTAACAGCTCATCAGTTTTAATCAGTGAGAAAGGGCTAGTGTGACAGGGTGAGTAGCCTTTGCTTTGGAACACAGGTGTGCCCCTTGGGCTGGCAGAGTCCAAGTTTGCTGACCTTCAGAGCATCACTCAAGGTTTATGATTTTCCCCTAGCCTTCTGAGGAGTATGTGTGAGAGGAAGGAAAAAGTTCTTGGTCCCATGGGGCTGGCTTGTGGGACAATGTTGGTACTAATTTTAGTGCAGTCTGTATTTTCAGGCAGAGTTTGTTTGTTTTTAGTCATTGTTCATATTGGACCAGGAGTTAGGAGTTGCTGCATGTTAGAAATGTAAATTGTATAGATAAACTGTGCACATGAGTACCATTTTTTATGCTCACTTACCCATTTTGCACAAGTAAAATGTGTATTTATTTATTTCAGGAACTCAAGTGTGGGTACTTAGGCACTTTTGAAAATGTAATCCTGAAAGGCCAAGTTTTCTAATGTGGATGCCTAAGTCCCATTAAAAGTCAGAGACTTAGACTGCTGAGTCACTTAGGTGATACTGAAAATTTACCCATAATCATTGCAGTGATGTTAAGCTAGTATTAAAACAGGACCGAAAACTGTTTTTAACAGTCACTTACATTGGTCTTCTATATTGCTGGTTTCACAGGCAATGTGCTTGATCAAAAGTCCAATAAAGTCAATGGAAGGAGTTCCATTGACTTCAGAGAGCTATGAACCAGGTCTATGTCATTTGTCAACAAGCTGGCAGATGCTTCCATTTCAACAAGATTTCTTTTCAAATACTTCTATACGTTCTATAAATAGAGAGAAATGTTTCTTCTCATGTGAACTTTTAGGCTGTTTGATTGGGTGAGCTGGGTGCATTTTTCTTTTAAAATCCAAATTTTACCCTCTGTACTTGGATTTTAGAATTCCTGTACATAAATGGTTGCCATTTATAGCTTAATGGGTGTCTGTTTAGAGACTACACCATTGTGAACTGCTGCTTCCATTGAACTATGAATTAGACAACAGCGCTCTAACATTACAGAAAAAGTACTTGTTGCTCAAGGAGTTTGATTCATGATTTAGTGCTTAAAAGAAACAAGTTAGAAACTCAGTAAATGCTTTAAGGACACCTTTCATGGACTAAAATACAGCTATTAGCACGTTTATAAGAAAGCTTTTCACCTTATCCATGTGAGATAAACCCATTTGAACATATTTTGTTACTTAAAATCCAACCTAGCATGTGTTTGTTGCTTGGAGTGGTGTGAAAACAAATGTGTGGGCATTGCAAATATATAGGTTCTATTGCTAATCATATAACACATTCTTTAGGGTGAGGAAGCAAAAAACATTCCTGGCGAATCAGTAACAGAAGAACAGTTTACCGATGAAGAAGGCAACATCATCACAAGAAAAGTAATCATGAATTGCAGTTTCACTGTTCTGAGTCTTTGTATTCAATTAACTACTCTTACCATGCTTTCTCCTTTTAGAATCAGGAAAGAAAATCGATACTTTTCATGTGTTGCTTCCTACAGGTCACCCGGAAAGTAATAAGACGTGTTGTTATCCCACATGAGAGAAAAGTTGGTGAAATGGTAATGGAGGGGGGCTACAAAGAAATAACAGTTGAGGAGGGTTGTGCTGACTATCTATAAAGTGCTACTAAAGGGCTGGAGGTTTGCAATTTAACATCAAGTCTTGGCAAAGAGAAGTGCTTGCATTGTTGACAAGCTGTGCATCTGGATGAAGGGCAAGGTTTTACAATTGTAATGTTTACTGTTAGGGTTCACTTTCAGAAAGATATATTTGCATTGTGCTAGCAGCAAAAATCTTTTTCACACTAAGATATGGGGGTTTGTTTGTATAAAACAGTCAGTGGTTTTGGTTTTAAATTTAGGACTGTGTCTGAATTCTCATCTTTGACCCCCCTCTCCCTCCCCAAAAATAAGTAGTTTCATATGTTTATTTTGGTTGTCTTTTAGCATTTTTAACCTGGACCTGATATGTGTTTTGTATCATTCCTTCACAAACAGAAAAAAGATTTACCTGTAGTGAAGAGGGGACCTGATCCTGCAACCCCTTACTAACCTGAGTAATCCTTCAGTGGCACAGCTCATGTGATTAAGTGGTTTCAGAATTCAGCCTGCCATGAACATGTTTGGATTTTGGCAGTGTGGAGAAGAGAACATCAGGCCAAATCCCGAAATCCTTACTCAGCGCCAGCCTCTCTGGAGAATAGAAGGAAAATAGGGGTGCAAGTAGCTTCTGTCTTCCCATACAACCCCATGCAGGAGCCAGTTCCAACTTCACTTCTTGTATGCCCTGAAGCATAAGAACTGCTCTTTCTGTGTGACCTGTAGGGTGCAAGTCATCCCAAAGTGGCTAGGGTATTTATTTTTAGATAAATATTGGGTTATTTTTAATTAATGTAGAATAGCTTCAGTTCTAGGTCTTGTTAGGGCTGTGATTTGATTATCAGTTGACAAGACCTCAGAAAACTTGGCTCAATCAGTTTATTAAACATAGATAAATCAACCCAAACAGAGAGGATACCAACTCTGGGGAACAGGCTTGCAATAACCGCAGCTTCAATTTTTCATCTGTGTTTATCCTAAAGTAAGAACTTAATTTGACTTAATATAGTCTCCTTGTTTACAGCAAGTAGAAGATTCACACCTTAACTCCCCTTTTCTTATCTAACTTCATACCTGTTTTTCAGGATACAAAGACATCAGTCCAAATCCTTCCTAACATATTGTATCCAGCACACAATAACATTCTGAATGTCAATATTCTGGATAGACCATAGAGCCATGAACTGTTTTCTACTAATGGCACCCAACACAGAATCCATATATAACATTCCTTAACAGAACATACATCTGACAGATTCTGCACATACAAAGAACAAAGGCTGGAACAGTGTAACTATTAGTAGATTTCCACAAAAAGGTTAGCATAGGTACAAAGAATTCTGCTCATGGTTCTACAACTTAACCTAAACACAATGCATTTTGGAAATATATGTGACATTGGCTAGTAGTCTGCTGCATTAAAAGGCAAGAATCTGTGACTAACGCTACAGCTCTGTCATGGAAGTCACAGATTCCGTGATTTCAAGAGATGTCTGTGAGTTCTTTGGCTTATTCTTCAGTCCCTCTCGGGCTTGGGCTTCAGCCCTGGGCAGTGGGCTCAGGCTTGGGCTTCAGGCCCAGGTGGCAGGGCTAGGGTGACCAGATAGCAAGTGTGAAAAATCGGGACACCTTTTTTTCCCCACAGGGTGGGAGAAGTATAGTTGCATATATAAGACAAAGCCCCTAATATCGGGATGTCTGATCACCCTAAGTGGGGCTCCGGCTTTGGCTTCGGCTTCAGCCCTGTGCGGTGGGGGTCTGGCTTCAGTCCAAGTTTACTAGGCAATTTAAAATCTTCTCTACCGATGCAGTGAAAACTGCATTACTGTGTGTATATTTCTGTGATTAAATTGTCTATTGCCCATGTCCTGTCCGTGACTTTTAATAAAAATACCCTTGACAAAATCGTAGCCTTATTTATGACACATGCACTGCTTGTCAGTTTCCTTGGCTGTATTTCTGCTGCTCTGCTTTGGTGAATTTTTTTGTTTGGCTATTTTTCTTCCTTTACTAACCTATTCACTTTAAAGCACAGTTGTTATGAGACATCATAATAACTATGGTTTAAATTTTCAAAAGTGGCCACTAATTTTGAGTGCCCAACTAGGATGCCTATGGGTTTGATTTTTCCAGAAACGCTGAGCACCCACAAATCTAACGAAAGTCAATGGGAAGCTCAACCCTAGGTATTTCAAGTTTGGTACCAACAACGGAGGCATCCAAAATTAGTGTCTATTTTTGAAAATTTAAACCTGTGATTTCTACTTTTAGATGATATTTCCAGCCTGTTTTTGCAACTCAGCAGAGTGGTTAACTCTGAATTGTGTGTAACTTTGAAATGAAGTGTTGATGTGATTTAACTGCTTTTTACTTATCCTATTATAGCTACATGGGACCTGTTTGGAAAAGTTTTATAATTCCAAATGCTTTCTGCATATGTGTTAATGTGTGTACCTTTTCTTTAAAGCAGGGAGAAGGTTATAAGGTTAAGACAAAGAGAGAAGTCAGACATGTGGAGAAGAAGAGTTATTCATAACAGCAGAACACTGAACGGTCAGTTTGATAAATATTATTCCATTGTTTAGGCCTAGAGCAAATACAGTACTAGTGCACCAATTAGCACATTGTATAAACAAAGAACTCTCTTCTACCGCTGCATCTGTTTTAAACTGGGAAGTCCAATATCAGGCCTGCATGCTGCAAATATGAACAAAATATGTGTATGTTATTTTTAAAAACTATTTGTAGGAGTAGAGTTCTAGGGCACATACAGTTCACAATTAACAAAATTTCTGTTAATAAAATCAGACTTGAATGTGAGAAGTAACTGACTTGCATACAGTGTATGTATACACTTGTAATGTAAACAGTATATCTTGAGTGAAGCACTTCTTTCAGTCAGACACATGATCTGAGTGTTATGAAAGCCAATGTCCTTGTAAAATTCAGTAAAAAGTCTAAATATACATCAACAAATAATCATTACTAAATGTTTCCTATGAATTTTATGGATCCGCCCTTTACAATTATAACAAAACAGCTGATGATTTGTAGATGCTGCTGAAATAAAACCTATGCCAAATTTAAATGGTCATTATTGCAATTCCTCTGTATTACTTTGCTAATTATGAAACCGGCAGGATTATTTTGTCTAGAAATGTAGCAAACTTGATTATAAATGAAGAAAAGGACATTCTGTATGGTGCTTTGTTTTGCATCAAATGGATGATGGTAGTCACAGCTTAATTCAATCAGGCCTTCCATTTTATGCATATACAGTACTAGGGTATTTTTATCCCTGAATTTTCCTTAGCTTTGTTTTTAATCCTTAAACCTACATCCCACAAGCAGTCTCTTTCCGTACACAGCCTGATACAGGATTGACTGTAGGGATACAGAATAGAATAAATAGCATCCATAAAACTAATCCCAATGTCATTCTGAAGATACGTTAGAGGAAGAATGAAGTCATCTCCAGATGGCCAGTGGTTCTCTGCAATGATTATAATGTACCCAACCTGAGGTTCACTAGCTCTGGGGCTTGTTCCTGTGAGGTCCTGGACAATCTGGCTTCAGTTCAGAGAGGCATGTGCTGAATTTTTAAGAATGTGAATAGTTTCATTGATTTCAACAGGACTATACACATACTTAAAGTTCATCATGTACTTAAGTGCTGGATCAGGGCCAGAGCACTCAGGACTTCACAGGATCCAGCCTCTGAAGAGCAAGCATCTCAAACCTGACTACAGTAGAACCTCAGAGTTATGAACACCTCGGGAGTGGAAGTTGTTCGTAACGCTGAACAGAACGTTATGGTTGTTCTTTCAAAAGTTTACAACTGAACATTGACTTAATACATCTTTGAAACTTTACTATGAAGAAGAAAGATGCAGCTTTCCCTTTATTTTTGATGTTGTTTATGTTTAACACAGTGCTGTACTATATTTGCTTTGGGGGGGGTGGAGGCGGAGGTTCTCTGCTGCTGTCTAATTGTGTACTTCCAGGTCCAAACGAGGTGTGTAGTTGACTGGCCAGTTCATAATGCTGAGGTTCTACTGTACTCACTTTCTCTTGGCAGCCTAATAACCTGCTGCCAGCCTCCCAGGTCAGCCTAACACCATTTCTGAATTGAGGTGTTTATTTTGAAACATCCAAAGTATGGTAACAGAACTAATACCACTTCACAGTGTGTCTGCAGAATGTATTCATACAATATTTAGGTACAAAGAAAATGAATGTTCTTAATGAAACCCTTTCTCACTTGTGGAGTTTTGGCTAACTTACCACTCTGTAGAAAGCAAGCCAAAGAGGAGGACTTGATTGTAGGAAAATGTGCCCCAGCTAAAAGGTCTGCTCCTATATACCTATCTAGGATCTAGGATTTTCCTGTATCTGTCATCCCTATCAACAGGCAGATTAGATCTGCATGACAGTTGTCCTTATACACCTAAAAAACCATGCCCTTGCCCCTGTTGAAACCAGTGGGAATATCAGGTTTAGAAGGAATGCAGGATCAAGCCCAATATTTCTTAAGCGGTATGGGATGGAGCAAGAACCCTTTAGTGTGTAAGTGTGATGCAATGCCATTGCCATAGGATGAATACATAGCATGGTGGGGGTATTCAATTTTAAATAAAATATTACCCTATAAAGCAACTCTTGCCTAATCCATCCTGACCTTCTTAGTGAGCTCTTCAGAAAACAAATCCACTCACATTTCCTGTGAACTGTTATAGCTTTCCCACATGATTTCCAGTATGTAGTTGTTCCTAGCTAGAACCTGGCCACAAATTCAGAAAAAAATGAAAATGGCTCTCTACACAGAGGTTAATTATGGATGTGATCTGTACCCTGTGTTGATGTTCCATAATTAAAAGCTTGCAACTAGATTAAGCAAAATAAAATGTTAAGATTGAAAATTCAAACATTTAAATATTTTATTCTGAACTCAAACTAGGTTCATTTTCACAGATGGTACGTTACCAGGGAATTTGGATCTGTCTTTGAGCAAAAACAAATGAAGAAAGGGACTGGTTTTGAGCAAAGATGGCTTTCACATCGAAAATATGCAAAAATATATATTGTTTGCAAGTTTTTGAGGCAAAATGGCTTTTTCAACATTGAAAATAAAGCAAAATTTGAATTATGCATAGACATTAAATGCTGAAAATTTTCATGTGAAATTCTGTGAAATTAAATTTGTGACTTTCACTGAGATCTGCTTGTACCAGCAAGACTTAGACCCTGGGCTTTCAGAGCAAGGGGTAGATTTATGTAGGCAACATACATGAGTAAGGACACATTGTTTTACCATAAAAGGACAAAGAGAGTGCTCTCCTTTGGAATGTGCATGGACCTGTGACCTGATTTAATAAACAGGCATGTACATGCTAGTCTCTGAATCCCACAGTCAGTGTTTAAACAGAGCTTAGAAAGACAAACAAGCTTTTCTACATTAAGTTGCTAGGAAGAATGGTTGGCTTCTTTCAGTTCATGATGTGTTAGCATGTTTTTATTGCATTTTTATCTGTCATTAATATGGGATTACAGCACTGTCATCAACTGTGATGCACTTCCATTGCTCTTGTATGACAGATTTAACAAACTTCTTAGGTAGATGATAGTTACTATCACTATATGCAGAACTTTATGACCATTTTCAAATAGGCAAGAGAACATGAATTGCATTTCTTTCATATCCATACTATTCTTATCCACCAAATTAAGCCACATGGTGATATGTCCATTTAATTCCTAGTCTAATCACACTTCCATTGCATGTAGCCTCATAAAGTCTGATTCTACGTGCCTTTTTCTCCTAGTCAGTGGGAGTTCTGAATGTGCAATGAGTGCGGGATCTGGGCCATAATGTGGATGATTGCCACACACAGAAAAGTGATGATATTGGAGTTGTACTGTCATTCTGGAAATGTCGCTATCTCTGCTAGCATATATTACTCAGACATTTTTGAAAAGCTGTTAACTTCTTCATTGTAATTAAATGTAATGTGTTCCAAACATTTTGTAACCCACTTCATCAGGAGCATACCATATGTTGACAGACTTATACCTTCATACTGGAAATTCAACTAACTTCATTAAAAACTGCCTTATTTAACTTTTTTTTACAGCATACCATAAGATTCATTAGACTTTTTTTGTATTGCAAAAATGTATGAAAATGATTCTGAAGAGATATTCTGAAACCATTTTGTGCTGTCTTTTTTTCACAGGATTGTGTGCTTTTACTGCCAGTATTCTAGACAGACACTATGGAAGAAAAATCAACAGGAATTAAACATTCACTGATACAAGTGTGCGTGTGTTTGCTGCTTCCACACATTAACCGCATGGTTTTTATGCAAAAAAAAAACAATAAAAATTTAATTTAGCATGAGCCAATTTACAGAGCATGGAAAGTCACTTTCATTCACAGGATTGGAGAGTGTGCAATTAACAATGCAGTGTATATACAAGATTGCCATGCTGTTAACAGCTTTATTTCAAGCAATTTGATGTCATCATAAAAGAAATAAATTCCTGTGGTCAGAGGGACATAAGAAGATGAAATGGTTAAAACCTGGAAAGACACTAAAATTACTAAATCCACAACAGCTCGCCTTATTTTTCTTGGACCCAAACTGTCAGGGTATAAAACACTATTTGTTTCTTTTTTAAACATCAATAGTTTTGCTGTAAATAAATAACACTGTATAAATTCTAACAGAAAATAGAATAAATGTTGATAAGGCACTGCCTCTTAGATCACAAACAGAATATTGCAAATGAATCAAACAGAATAGGTGTCTCAAATGGCTACACCTACAAGGATATTCTGGGTGTATCTTCACAGATTCTTGTATATTAGCAATTATAATGTTTGTATATGCAAAAATGCTAGCTTGATTTTAAAAAAATCTTTAAAATCTGCTGCAAATTTAAATGATTCCCAAAATGAGGAATTCTGTAGTTCTGTGAAAACTTTTCTTCAGAGTACTAATATTTTGATGCATGTGTTTCACCTTATTTTGATTAAATCTTTTCCAGTTTTGCAAACACTATACTGCAACATGATAAATAGGATTTTATCTGTAAACACAAAGCCCTTCATCTAATATTTGTTGCTGTTGCCAATTTTTCAATGAAATGACCTAACAACATACCATATACAGTAGTTGCATTATGGGGAGGGGGGTGCTATCTGTTCTCGCTTTATAATGGGGGTAATGCTTGCAGCTTTAGAACTGGGTTGGTGCTCTTATAAAGCACAAGTTTGGGATATTTTAAAATGAACCGAAGAGAAATTATTAGCTAATAGACTGGCAGCACGCTGTAAAATTATTACTGTATTGTGTACTGGCTATAAGATGTAGAATCTTTCAGTAAGCCAATCATCTGTAATCATTCTAGCAGTGTAATATTAGGTTGTTAAGGCTGCTGTGTTTTAAAGGGCATTTTTATTTGGGTTTTGGTGAAATACTTTAATTTGTTGATTATATTCATATGAAAACAACATTCATTGATAATAGCTCTAATTACGTATGTATGAAAACAACATACACTGGATGATCTAGCTGATTATTTAAGCATAAAATAAATTGTGTTAAAACTCTTCAATAATGTGTATTTTGCAGTATTATTATACCTTTTAAAATCATGTCTTCAGAATACCAACCATTAATTATCCCAGCCCTTTTCACTTCTGTCCCACTCAGTTTGCTTTGTATGACAGCAGTGAGCCCGGCCATCACTTGGCATGCTTTGCCCAAGTGGGCCACAGAGGGGCAATGTATCATGCATCACATCCTCAACTAAATTAGGCAAAGCCCTGCTACCCACACCTGTTGGATTATTCCATTTATAAAACACAAATAGCACTAGGGAAAGGACTGTGTTAAAACAGGTGTTACTTGACCAATGTCACAAATTAAAGACAGTCTCCTCTCAAACATAACTCTGGTACTCTCTTTTACTCTATTTCACATAATCAAGACCCAATAAAAATACTACTAACAAACCAGTTTCATTCCCAACACATCCATAATCACACTGATCCCCTGTAGATCATACACACACCTCCTGTACATTCTATATCATGGATCACCATAATAGTGCCAGCATGATGGCATAAACCACCATGAATCTACAATCACTGCCCAATACTGGGTCCATCCTTTTGGACACTGTGTTACATGCCATCAATCAACTGACTCTATTGTTTGTGACATTCTTAATTATTTTACAATAAATAACTGACCTATTTACAATATTCACATACTCCTTTTTACCTGGTGTAGCAGTATTAAAAATGAGATATTTGTCACTTTGGCCTGGTCCCCACTAAGCCCCCACTTCGGACTAAGGTACGCAAATTCAGCTACGTTAATAACGTAGCTGAATTCGAAGTACCTTAGTCCGAACTTACCGCGGGTCCAGACGTGGCAGGGAGGCTCCCCCGTCGATGCCGCATACTCCTCTCGCCGAGCTGGAGTACCGGCGTCGACGGCGAGCACTTCCGGGATCGATCCCAGAACATCGATTGCCTGCCGCCGGACCCTCCAGTAAGTGAAGACATACCCTAACTTGCATTACTGGTGTTTCATGCATTATACCATTTTCTTCATCCTTCCAAATTCTGGGCCAGATCCTGATTTGGAATAAATAAGGATAGTTCAGTTGACTTCAGTGGAGTTCTGCCAGTTTACACCAGCCAAGGATCTGTTCTTACGCGTTTATAATATGTTAATGTTAGCACATCAACTTATCTTTGTCAATATTTTAAGGTTATGGCTGGAAATTTTGGAAGCTGTGGCAATAAATGAAAGGTTCTTTATAACTCTTAGACATTATGTGTTGCAGTACATATTTTACCCCAATCATGACATTTACTGCTGCCATATTCAGATGCCTCTGCTCATCACCCCAGTGAATTTGAAGGGTAACTATCACCTCCATCACTTACTCTGTTGAAGCACAAGCAGTTATTATTAAGGTCCAAGTTCTGTGTGACTCTGTGATATTCCAATATTATCATCTTCACTAGTCGGTAGCAATCTATTCACTAGAGCAAGGATTCTCAGACCTTTTCATAATGTAGATAGACCATAGAATATCAGAGTTGGAAGGGACCTCAGGAGGTCATCTAGTCCAACCCCCTGCTCAAAGCAGGACCAATCCTGCACTAAATCCCCAAATGGCCCCCTCAAGGATTGAACTCATAACCCTGGGTTTAGCAGGCCAATGCTCGAACCACTGAGCTATCCCTCCCCCCCAAATAAATTAATGGAGATATCCTATCTCCTAGAACTGGAAGGGACCTTGAAAGGTCATTGAGTCCAGCCCCCTGCCTTCACTAGCAGGACCAAGTACTAATTTTGCCCTAGATCCCTAAGTGGCCCCCTCAAGGATTGAACTCAGAATGCTGGGTTTAAGCAGGCCAATGCTCAAACCACTGAGCTATTGCTCCCCTCAACCATATCTGCCTTGTAAAGGGAGTGTCTTGTAGACACTCCCACTCCCTTTCAGACTCATGCAGACCACTTGCCTGCCCATCCATGATCGTATGACATCCCTGAAACAACTACAATCATTGTTTTCTTGGAAAAATAATATGTATTGTATGCATTCTAGCTATCTTTTAATGTAATTTACAAGATGGAAACCAAGAAGAGAGGAGCACATGACAGCCATGCCAATCACCAGCAATCATGAATCTGAGAACCACTGCACTACAGTCTTGAGTTCCTCTTTATTTCTCTTATGATAGCTAAGAGAACTAATGGCAATCAGGATTTTGTTTCATCCATGTCTTCTCTGCAGAGGCCCCTTTCAGAGTTCCTATTTGACAGACTTTAGTTATATTTGGTGGACAGAAGTTCTGTTTCCTGAGACAGATAATTATACGAAAATATACATGTGAACCTAGCTGGGCCTCAGACCAACAACAGAGAAGCTGGAAACAACATCAAAGTTAAGAAGAAGCCAGATTTACAAGAAGGCTAGAACTGGAGCAGGAGTTTACCAGAGACCTCAGCCCTGTTTTTCTGCTGTCCTCCACCTTGCGCAATCATTTACACCAGGGCACAGTGAGTGGAAAATGCTGCCATTCTGATTTCTACAAAAGATGCAAGACTGTGGAAAATAAGAGCTCCATTTTGGGACAGCAACTGGGTGAAACTGTCACAGGTTCAATAGGTTTCTGGGCTGTATATGCAGAAAGGAAAGATTTGGTGTGTGTGTGTGTGCAATGAGAAGAATTTAGAAGAGAACTGTCAACCTGCCAACTCTGAGGCGTTCCTAGCATCTGTTGGCTCACAATGCCTTTCAAGCCCAGTTCCATTCTCTAATCTGGGTCTCTACAGTGAGAGAACAGGCTGACCTGACCTGTCACGTTATCAGCTCATTCACAAAGAAATATACTGTTCAACTGTATTAAAGTGCAGTACAGCCAATCAGGAAGTGATCCACAGTTCTACATGAAAACAAGCCTTATATTGTTTTATCTTTATACTCCAAATTTAGAGATGATGTAAACAGCAAACTTCAATTTCTCACCATAGATAAATCAGCGTATAATTGAGGGGAGCCGAAGGGTGGAGTTGTGGGAAAAAAAGCAATAAATTAGAGCTTTGTTGTTTTAAGTTTAGCTGAACCATATCATCTTCTTTGAGGGCGCTGGGACAACTCTGTTGAAGAGGAGCTACCTGAAGAGGGGAGGAGGATTTCTCCTTTGAAGAACAAAGCTAGGAAGGCACAAGAATCAGATCCAAGTAGGGAAGGCGCTGTGGGCATTTGGGATACACTTTGAATTAGTACCTAACCATCTCAATGCTTACATGAACCTAGTGAAGTTTACCTATCACTAGAGAAAAGAGACGGAGGAACCTTAACAAAACTAACCTGAAACTTAAAAAACAAAAACAAAAAACCCTCTGTAACTGAAACGTTCTTATTTAACCAAACAGGATTGTCCTTCCTCAGATAAAGCATTCTGTAAATGCTACAGCAGAGCAGAAAAAAGCTCATTCCGCTTTTGCAAAGGATTTTGATATTTTGAAATTTGGTTTCATTCCAATTTGGACCAAAAACCAAATATTTTCAAATTCTTTGTGGAAAGGGAATGGAGCCCCCGCTTCAGGGTACTGCAGCTGGAAGCCCAGGAGTAACTATCGTCAGGGAAGTCCACCGGAAGGAAAGCCGGCAGGAAACCAGACAAGTTTATCTCAGAACTTTGGTGAAATTGAACCATTTCAGCGAAAAATGTTCTATCCCAATGTTTTCGACCAATGTGAGATGGGACAAAGAAAGCGCAGCTCTGGCTATTGATTCCTGACTACATAGATTTCAACCGCCAAAATTGCCTTTTAAGATAATGCAGCACCTTCTGAGCTGCAATTGCAGCTTTGCTGATGCTCTGTGATGCCAGGAATGATCTAGTTATTATTTAGTCCTGCCTTGAGTGCGGGGACTGAACTAGATGATCTACTGAGGTCCTTTCCAGTCCTACACTTGTATAATTCTACGCCCCTGGGGCTGGGAAAGATTCTGTTCCCCTCCCTACTTCGTGGACAGCTATCCCCTGCAAGGCCCGTCGTCTCAACTATGCCTAGAGATCCTAAATTTGGCCCTGAATGTTGCTCCAAAACAATTCATTTGCCCCCTGAATTTGCAAAAAATAAATAATATATTCAATCTGCTTTGTCCAAAGGACAGGACTATGCTATAGTGAAATATACCTTTAGAGCAGTGGTGGCCAAACTTACTGATCCTGCGAGTTGCATACGATAATCTTCAGAAGTTTGAGAGGTGGGCATGCCTGCCGGGGATCAGGGCGGGGAAGAAGCCCCAAGCCCTGGAAGGCACGCCCCACGGGGATGAAGCCCCACCATCGCACTGCAGGGAAGAAGCACCAAGCTCCCGCTCCCTCCCCCAGTCTGGTTGGTGGAGAATCAGGGGAGAGATGTGGGGGGCTCCACAAGCCACACTTTAAATTTAAAAGAGCTGCATGCAATTGGCCGCCCCTGCTCTAGAGTCATGAAGTGCAATATTAGAGAATGCAAATGGGATTTTTCTTTCACAATTGTTGGCAGGTTGGAGACTAGGAGATCTTTTGTATTTTTCAGGAGAAACCACTATGGTCTTTCCTCATGCTAAAATCCATTCATTATTTGAGCAGCTTTTAGTTTCAAGGGTAAAATCCTGGCCCCCTCTGAAGTCAATACAAGTTTTGCTATTTACTTCAATGGGGCCAAGATTTCACCCTGATTTTAAACCCTGAAAGGAGATCAAATTCAGTGTTTAAATTCCCACAACAGTCTTAATTCTAACCCTGCTTGCACACATGCATTATGCGGAGTCCTGGAGAACTCCTAGTGACCTGAATGAGAACGTCACACAGAGAAGGGCTGACGTGCCGGGCCCAAGTTAGCTGGGTATTGCATTTCATGATTAGTTAAAACTGGGTACTGATCTGCTCTAGGCACCAAAGGTGAAATGCTGGCCTTAGTGAAGTCAATGATAAAACTTCTGACTTTAATGAGGAATTCATCCTAAATATTTATTATACAGCTCTGGGATAACTAACGTATGGAAGGGGAGGACATACTCTGACTGGTTCTACCAAAGTGTGTGGCTTTATTAAGCAACAACAACAACACTTAAATGCTGATAAACTGTCACATTTTCTGGTAAAAATTGAACACCAATAAACTGTATAATGCTGTTTCTATTCAATTCTTAGTGTGTGATGCACTTGCACTGGTATTGATCTCACTGTGTGCAGGGATATACATTTTAACAGTGCACAGAAGGTGTTATTTCCTAATGACAAATAATAGGAACCTTCTGATAAAGGCGAATATGCTTTTGTGGGCAAAACCCTGCCCTGAGGAGATGAACTGTGTGGTGGGAATGGGAGGGACGATAAGAACTAGTATCGTCTCTGTGTTTGGCACTAGAGCCATTCTGCTGGGCAAAGGAGATGATCTGCCAGGTGCAAAGAGGAGCAATGTGTGTCTCCAGGTAGGATGTGCTTCTAGCTGAAGGCATGATCATATCCGTAGGCAAGAGACCACACTCTTGGCAGGCTGTGGACCTGCTAGCACTCTCTTGAGCACTATGTAGGAATTCTGCACTGCTCCTGTGAGGGTGCACCTGGGGAAGAAGAGCTGGGGTCTGAAATCTGTACTGCCACACAGGAAACCCATATTAGTGAAATAAACATTTACCATGTCTTGGTGCCTGGTGATCCATCTTGGTGCCTGGTGATTTGTGATGGTATCAAGACAGACTCTTAGTGCACACCTCTTGCCTGCCCCTCCACAAAGGGCCATGACTCAGTGGACTGGGGCAGAATGGGGGAGGGCCTGACTTCAGACCATGCTAAGGTTATGTGCCTGCAGAGGATTCTAGTTCCCAAGAACGCAAAGAGTGTTTGAGGAGCGGGGCAGGCAGGTGGTGCTGTGAATGCAGATACCCTGGCAATTCACCTATGAGGCTGCAGCAGTGGCTGCAGAGGCACATATAATGCCATAGTGAAGCCTGATTCCTTCCTCCAAGCCACCGCCAAAATCCCTAGCGTGCAGCTTTCCAGAATTTAGCCCATAATGTATTTGTACAAGGGGACAGAATTAACATTCACAGGGGAATCTTAATTCTAAAATTCCTGAGTTTAAAACTGCAAGCACATTAAATATTGTGTGGACACAGTTGTTTGTATTGAATGTATTCAAGCAAAGCAGTAGCTCAGGGTGCACAGGGATAGCAGGATTAAGACATGTTTTTATTTAGCATCAGCCAGAAGGAGAATATGGGCTGGAAATTTGCTAAATCCCAGTGAAACACAAATCTCTCCAGTAACAGCAAAGGAAATGCAAACAGCCCTGGCTTGATCATTTTCTTTTAGTATAATTTTCTCTTTTTTCCCCAGTTTTTCTCCAGTGCAACATTAGCCTTACAGGCAAGATTGAAAGTCATATGAATATGCTCCTATTCAGATTAATGGTATTGCAAATTGCTGTATTCTTTGGTTGTGTGTGTTTAATGCTGTTTTGTCTGTTTGTTTAATATTCTACATCAATTGTTCAATTTCTGCAAAAATCTATACTATATTTCATTTGTAATTGGATGTTATAAATTACTATAGTCTCTGAAGTAGAAGATATATTAGTGAGATAAACTACAGTTGTTTGCAGGAGTCTGCACCACCATCCTTATTAGTGCTAACTGAAGAGGTTTCCTGGAGGTCTGACACCTGCATCTGGCTGGGGTGCTTTTGTGCAATACAGCTTCACAGGAAATAGAGTCACTCTAGACAGTCATTTTAAGGTAATTACATGGAAATATACTGTAGAAAACTAAAAAATAAATCCCAGAATTCTTGCCATTAGTGCTTAAAAGGAAAAATGATGAATTACAGTTATTTTAGTTATTTACAACTATTTAGAATGAGTACAATTATACAAAGACATTATTAAGTAACGCGGTCTATGCTGAGATTTAGTACTTAGACTTTTTTATGATGGATTGGCCATGGACACATGATTGGCAGCAGTGGCTCTCCAATTAAACAAAGGACAAGTACATAGGACCCAATTTGTGCGTTTATGCAGTGGAGTGGTAATGATTTTACCTGGCAGTGGAGTATTTTAATATTCATCTCTCTATTCAATATCTTCAAGTACTTGGTACATGTTTTTGTATTTAATGTGTTCTCATTTGTTTTGGAGTGTATGGATCGTAATTGGGTTTCTAAGTTGTGTCTTTTTTTTAAAGAGTCAAATTCTCTGCTGCTGTAACTCCATTGAGTTCAGTGGAGTTACACCAACAGAGATTTGGCCACACAACTCCATGATAAAGAAACAATCTAATGAAAAGAGACTGCACAGATACTTACCAAAAAATGCCATTCACTTCAATGGACAGACCCTGCAAAACAGAATGAACAAAATAAGCATTTTCTTTTCATCCCAATACCCCAGATATTTGCAGCCACACATTAACCTCTCTTAGGACATAATTCTGTAAAATTTGTGAGAGGTAAGGACACCCAACATCCCGAGGAGGAACTCAGCGCCTCACAGGATCAAGTACTTCATTTGATCTATATATTCAATCTTGCAGGCCAGACAGACAGAGGCTCGCATAGGCCACTATTTGCTGCAGAATCCACCCCTTGGCAGATTTGTTCTCCAGACTCAGAGTTTTCATCTAAAAAAAAAAAAAAATTGTTCACAGTTTGTATGTTTGCAAAGAAAACCTTAAAAACATGCACCAAATATAAACCAGTGTTTTACTGAATCTGCAGGCAGATGGGGACATACACAACCTTCCGAGCTACTTTTCCCATTAATTTCAATGGATCATCGACTCTGAAACTCAAAGCAGACAATTTGAGTATCAACATTGTCAGTTTTTACACGGTTGAACATTTTAGCAGATCGTCCAGTTAATATGCATATCCCACAATACCCAGATGCATTCTATGTCCTGACTGCTAAAAATGAATTATATTTAATTTTGCTATAAATAACAGTGAGTTTATTGTACTGATATATTATTCAAGTTCATATTTTGTTTAGAACAAATCTCTAATTTTAAATTTAAAGGAAACTGTTGTACAATTTCCAGTCTGTCATACCAGAGTGCTGCAGAAATTGGCATAGAGGGAGGGGATACAGAATGTAGGTCCAGTCTGCTGCACAGTACACGGGGCCTTGCATAAAGGGTCATCTATTATTGCATGGAAAAGGATTTAGTAATGGGGGGGCCAAAGTGCGTTGTTCAGAAAAATGTACATGCCACACTTTTCCTAATTGCTGGTACTGAAAACAGCATGCTAATTGTACATGGCTTTATTTATTTGATCCTAAATCCAGGAGCAAGGTAAAAATGTATAATAAAGTTTACTGGTACTTTTCCCATCATGCTAATGTTGAACTATTGAGAAGCCATTTGACCTATAAAACAGAAATGCACAGCACTCCTTGGAAAGCTTCCAGAAGCTATAGATTATTATAGCACAACAGCTAGAACAACAAAGCAAACCTACTACAAATGATGAAAAAATTCTTTTGGGAAATGACAAAGAAAGAAAAAAACAAGAGCTAACTATCTCATAGGGTGTACATTTATTGCTCCATGACACATCATAATTAATTATACTGTCCTCCACAGATATTTCTCTTAATATAATCCTCTGCTAGGACTGGTGGTAAGAAAGAAACTCTGTATTTCTCACCTGGTTTTATCATAGGCCCATAGCTTCATTTTCTAAGTATTGTATCCTGCATTACTTAAGGCAATGGACCTTTAGTTGTTGATTTCAATGACAGCAGGATTAGGCCCTAAATTTTAAGCCAAATACTAGTGAATTGGTTTCCCTCTGTTCTTAATACTGTTTTTCAAATGAAACTTTTGCCCATGTAGTAGCTATTACCCTAATGGTAGAAAGATCTATGTATGCTATAGATATTCCCATTGTAATGCTTTATTGCAAGGTAATTCCATTTGGCTCTACATTTTTTTTAAAATGTTGTTTGTTTATTTCTCAGATACGATTTTTTCCATTAATTGCATTTTAATATGCATTTGTGTATTTTCTTAAATTGTTTTTTTTTGGTCTCAGAATTTTCCTTGACTTCAGCTCTCCTTTTTCCTTCCAACCTATACAATTTAAATAGTCTAATATAATTGTAATGATATGGTAGTTCTTACAAATGACTAACAGCCCTCTGTATTATATTAAAGATTTTATTAAACCCTCAAGCATACCTATTCTAACCACCATAACTGGCAATACGTTTTATAAAATATTGCTGTCAATTATGTGAATTTATGAAATTGTGTTCTAATTGCCCATTACCTCCTGTAATGATAGTGACTGTCAAGAAATACATTCCTTTTTATTGCTTCCTTTTTTATGTGAACTTGTGCTCTATCATTACATAGTACTGGATGACATTTTAAAATTCTTTGATTGGATAGGAACATTTTTGTATATATTGTTATAAATAAACATTTTTTTTTAAAAGATGGTACTATATCTTTTGTATTTCCTGATGCTGAGAGAAGATATTTAAAAGCCTTTGCAGGCCAGCCAAACAAAATATTTAAGCTAATTGTGCAGCTGATCATATGTTTGTTTTGATTAGTATTCATGCAGATCAAAATTAAATGGTGGAGTTGCTCATTATGAACAAACCTTTTTCTCCTCTTTCTAAGTACAGCTCTCTTAACACAGTACAAGCAGGTCCTTTTAAAGGGCTGAGAGAGAGCTGGCCCTGTTTTCCCAAATCCTGGGAGCACAATTTGAAAACCTGTAAGTACAAAGAAAATAAGCCCATTTGTTTGGTTTTCAGGCATTACCAATATATACTCAATCCTGTCTGTCTTTTAGTCACATATGTATTTTATCTAGTGCAGTGGTTCTCAACCCATGGCCTGCGGGCCACTTGTGACCCAATCAGCACACAGCTGCGGCCCATGTGACATCCTCAAGGCCATACAGCTAGTACATATATTGTCTGGATGTGGCCCAAGTAATACAGAGAGAGCTGCATATGCGGCCCACAATGGTAAATAGGTTGAGAACCACGGATCTAGTGGCTCGAGTGCAAGTCAGAAAGACAGGATTCCTGGATTCTCTTGCCAGCTCTGCAAATGACTAGTGTGTGTGATGTTGAACACAGCTCGTAATTTTGATGCCTCTGTTCAGGGCTGGCTTTAGGACCTGCGGGGCCCGATTCCACATTCCAGGTCTTCGTTGGCATTTCGGCGGCGGGGGGTCTGCTCCGCGTCTTCTGCGGCACTGAAGGACCCCCTGCCGCCAAAGACCCCGGAGTGGCCCCCCCCCCCCGCTGAAATGCCGCCGGACTGGACCACCGCCGGGTGAGCCTAAGCCGCGGGGCCCTCTTAGGCATGGATGCGGGGCCCTCTTACCCACGGGGCCTGATTCCAGGGAATTGGGGGAATCGGCCTAAAGCCGGTCCTGCCTCTATTTACCCATCTGTAGAATGGATATAATAATACTTGTTTCACACAGGTGCTATGAAATTCAGGGGCAGGTTCTGCACTGTGGTCAGGCCTCTTTGCACTATACTGCTGAAGTTCAACAGCCCCAAGCGCATGTTGCTTGCCATTGCAGGTAGTTCTGACATGCTAGGAAACTGGACCAGTGCATAGCCACCCTAGCATAGGGAAACACAAAGATGACTTACAGTCACATTTGCACAGATGCCCTCCAGGGCTGCACTGAATGCTGCCTGCCATGGGTAGGTGGGCATTTCTGGGGAGGTATTGCTGACAGAGGTGTGATGGGGGCAAGAGGGAGGAAAGAGGGGACTCTCAGCTGGCAAGCTCAGAATGTTGGCTCTGAAAGCCAAAGGATGATGAATGACAGGTGTCAGAGTTGACAGTGCACCAATTGCAGCTGCACCCATGATGGCACACATTCAGTTGAGTGTGAATGGATTCAGGCTTATCCCAGATACCACTATACAATTTTGGAGTAAATTAGGCCTTGTCTACACAGGGATTTGGCCCCATTTACTGCCACAAGTGGCTAGTTTAGATAGGAAAAGCCCTCTAAGTTGTGTTTTGCAGCTTACCAAGTTTCTGTAGTTTAGACCAGTAACTCCTGCGGAGGGGCTCATGGCAGCTACAGATCAAGGGGAATAATATACTGTGCAGCCATCTTTCCCTTCTGTGCAGCCCCATGACACATTTTCCACTGTTTTTTCATGGTTCTGCTGCCCTCCACCCCCTGCAACATAAGAGAACATATACTCTCTTATTTTACTACCCCTCAGCTTCACAGGCAGATAAAATGGTGTAGGATACCAGAGTATTTAAATTCACTACTTGAAGACAGCTGGCTCATGTCTATAAAAAGGAGTTTTGTTAATTATACTTTTATCACATACTTGTGCTTTTTCATTGATCTGGTTAATATTTCACTGATGTGCCAAGCACAACATTTCATTGTCTTCGGTGCTAATTAGAATAGCATTTTCTCTCACAATGTATTTATTTGGAATATTCAGATATAAATTATAATTAAATTTATGTACATTATTTTCCAATTTACTGTGTAGAGGGAGAGAGTGTGGTCTCAAGCCCAAGCATCAGGCACCCCTGAGTGTTAATCCTGCCTTTCACCTGACTCATGCTATGTCACTGGGCAAGCTATATCACCATTCTACTTCAGTTACCTCATCTGAAATGTAAAGTGAGGCTAATACTTTCTTGCTTCACAGGGCAGTGGTGAGGATTAATTAGATAATGTTGCAGCACTGCTTGGACCTTGGAAGTGTTATAGACATGCCAAGTTATCGTTCATTATTATGCACACAGGCTAAAAGATTGAGGAGAGTGCATATGATGCAGCTCCAATCGAGGGAGAAGGCGGTAAAGCAACAAAGCTGGACTTGGCGGGAAAATTCTTACATCAATTCCATATTATTTTTTCTTTGTACCTACAGTTCAATAGCCTATTCTACAGAGATTCTACCTAGCTGCTAAGGCATTTCTAAAATACCTATCATTTCAATAGTTAAGATGCCAATCTTGCTATCAAATTTCCACGACTAGACCTCGTGCCTTCATGGGACCCCATTGATTTCAACAAAGCTCCACACAAGCAAAAGGGTTTACTTCTACAGATTCAATTGCATAACTGGGACCTTAGTGTATATTCTGTCTAATCTAGCTGTCATTTATGCCACACATATTGTGATGATATATATATATGGATAAATTGCATTTAGCTCATCCCTTTGGCTATATCACCTGCACTCTGCCCACTAATCTATCTCAACCTGGGCTACCTGAAGAAGAGCTTTCTTGTAAGCTCGACAGCTTGTCTCTTTCACCAGCAGACGTTGGGCCAATAACAGATATTACCTCACCCACCTTGTCTGGACTGTTTCTAACATTCCAAATCTCTAAGCAGCTTCGAATAGCTGTCATTACACCGTCAGCAAATGTTTCCTTCACTCCATGCCCTTCCCCCCCCAAAACATGTCAATGGGGAACATGGGAATCCTCCTTTGCACAGGGATACAGCACTAGTTTCAAGCACAGGCGGTTCTGGAGGTATCAGACCTTAAAATCACAGCATTTGATGTATAGAAAGGCTATTTTCAGCCAATTTCCTACACATACATTTTCTAAAAGCTATTCGATATGGGCTGGGAGTTTCAAAGGAGTTTAAGAGAGGTAGGTGCCACCTCCTATTGAATTTCAACAGGAGTTCAGTGCCTAGCTCATCTAGGCGCCTTTGACATCCAAGTTATAATTTTTATCTCCCTCTGAGGCCTTACAGTTAGACACAGGGTAATTAGTCAATCTGACTTGACACACAAATGGATATAAAAACACAGTACCAATACAAATGTTAATACTCTGTCAAACATTTCTAAAATAGGGTTTGGAGTATCTTTTGGAAAATATATGACAAAGCCAATTCTATGAGATGGAGTGATGATATATCAAGATTTTATTGGCATTGAAGTGAGGTAAAGTGGCATCCCTCTAAGCCTGGTCCTGACCGACCACTACACTCTCCCTGGTGGGCTTAGCCAAACCAGCCCCGCCCCTCCCAGAAGTGCAGGGGCAGGACAGGAAGTATAAGGAGAGGGCCTTACAGCTCAGTTGGGGCTGAGCCAGGGAAGGAGGCAGATGTCTCAAGCCCTCTGTGGGACTCTGGACCAGACCCCTTAGCCATCCATGCCCTGCCACCAGAGGTAACCGAGGACAAAGAGACGTTATTGGGACTACCATCGGCCGTCTACCCAGAAGTTACTAAGGACAAGCGGAACTGTGCCAATGGATGGCGGTTAGGATTGCCAATTTTGTAATCTCACAAAATCTAACACCCTAGCCCCACCCCTTCCCCAAGGCCCCGCCCCCCCACTCACTACATTCCCCCTCCCTCAGTGGCGCACTCTCCCCGCCCTCACTCACTTTCATTGGGCTGGGGGCGGGGGTTGGAGAGTGGGAGGGGGTAAGGGCTCTAACTGTGGGTGCAGGCTCTGGGATGGGGCCAGAAATGAGGGGTTCAGGGTGCAGGAGAGGGCTCTGGGCTGGAGCAGGGAGTTGGGGTGCAGGAGGGGGGTGAGGGCTCCAGCTGGTGGTGTGGGCTCTGGGGTGCAGGTGGGGATGAGGGGTTTGGGGTGCACAAGAGGGTTCCAGACTGGGGGGTGGGGACCAAGGGATTCGGAATGTGGGAGGGGGCTGTGGGTTGAGGCAGGGGGGTTGGGGTGTGGGAGGGAGAATGCTTTCCGGGCTGGGGGTGCAAGTTCTGGAATGGGGGCCAGGAATGAGGGGTTTGGGATGTGGAGGGGGCTCTGGGTTTGGGGGGAGGGGCTCAGGGCTGGGGCAGGGGGATGGGGCTTGGGGTTGGGGGCACGGACTTACCTCGGGCAGCTCCCGATCAGTGGTGCAGCGGGGCTAAGGCAGGTTCCCTGCCTGTCCTGGCTCTGTGCTGCGACCAAGAAGCGGCCAACAGGCCCAGGCTACTAGGCGGCGGGGGCCAGGAGACTCTGCGTGCTGCTCTCGCCCGCAGGCACCCAGCTCCCATTGGCCGGGACCTATGGCCAATGGGAGTGTGGACCTGATGCTCAGGACAGGGGCAGCACGTGGAGCCCCATGCCCACCCCCCACCCACCTAGGACCCAAGCTTGCTGGCGACTTCCAGGGTGCAGCATGGTGCCAGGACAGGTAGGGACTAGTCTGCCTTAGAGCCGCAGCACCCCTGACCGGACTTTTAACGGCCCGGTCGGCAGTGCTGACCGGAGCCGCCAGGGTCCCTTTTTGACCGCGTGTTCCAGTTGAAAACCAGACACCTAGCAACCCTAACTGCAGTAGGGAGTAACCTGGGGAATCAGACATTAGTCTGGCTGTGCTGCTGGAAAGCAAGTCAGTGTGTTTCGGTGGGATCTCCACTGACTCAGTGTTGGGACCACCCGCCACTGTTAGACCTGGTAGAGTAAGGTGGGCCTAGGTCATCTTACCCCCCATTACCAACCTCGCCCCTGGGGTGGAAGCCTACTCATCCTAGGCCTGAAGGTCTCTTTCTTGTTGTGGCCTGCCCCAGCCTAGTTGTGGGCCCCTAGTCTGTGATTACTATCTGCTCCAGCCTGAAGGTTGAAGTTAAAGACTGCTTGCTGCTCTGCCCCGCTCAGAGGGCCAGAACTATAGACTGAGTTGCTGTCTTCCCAAGCCAGGAAGCTTTTGGGCTATGGGCTGTGTGTTGCCCAGATGGCCAGGGCCTCTAGACTGCCAATTGGCTGTTGTTTGCTCTCTTACTCAGTAAGGCAGAGTGGCCTCCTTCCAAGCCTGACTGTGAGGGACCACTAAAGGCACTCATTTAGGCTAAATGCATAACTAATTTATAGCTCATTTGTAGCCAACAAGAGTCGCTGGGGCCTTCGTGACAGCCCTTTGTGCAGCTGTGGCGCACATTGTCGCTTACTAGGTTCAGCGGTGGTCTAGAAGAACTGCATCACGCCATTGAAGATGCCATTGCTTGGCTAGACAACTGTGCACATGCTAAATATGTGTATAGCTGTACCATGCATGTGCGATGTGGCCATCACAGATGAGTCCCAGCAAATCTTTATACCATGCCACACCACTGTATATTTGTGTCTCTATTCATGCACGTTTGTGCAAGTCTACATGTGTGCCTCTTTCTGTCTCATATACTATATATAATGTATGAGAAAAAAGCTACACAGCAAGGATTAATACATTGTGGAGCAGGTTAAATAAATGGGGCTGGGGGAATATTTTTTCTCCTTTTTTTAACAAAATGCAAAAATGTTTTGACCAGGTCTAATGGAGAGAGAAGCTAATAGAGAGAGAAAGAAAGTAATGAAAGGAAACTAAAAATTATTTGTTCACATAATAAATTAGAACACCCATCGACTATTCATAAACCCAGTATGGTTTCCTAACATCGCTGTGAAAGGGCCTGGTGACTAGGGCTGGCGGGAAAATAAGAATTCTGTTTTGAAAAAAAAAAAATAAAAAAAAATCAAGGTTTAGAAAAAAATTTTAATTTCACAGCTGAATGAAGTTTTTTGTGAAAAAACATGAGAGAGAGAGAGATACCTGCTCCTGAACAGTCAGTAGCTCGGTGGTTAGGACACTCACCTGGAATGTGGGAGATCATGCTGAAGTCCCTGCTCTGCATGATTCAGAGGGGAGACTTGAACATGGGTCTCTCACACCTAGGGTAACCAGACAGCAAGTGTAAAAAATCGGGACAGAGGGTTTGGGGTAACAAAAGCCTATATAAGAAAAAGCCCCAAATATCAGGGCTGTCCCTACCCACCCCAGCCCGGCCCCCAGGGGTTGGAGGGGATGACAAAGGGGCAATTTGAGAGAGGGCCAGTGAAACAATATGATGGCAGGAGGACGGCTCGAACAAATTTGAGTGAATTTCATTGTGGCCTGGTGCACCAGGTCTCTGTGCCACTGTAGCTAGAGTGGCCTCTATGTGTAGCATGCTGCACCCTCACATGCCAGTTGCTAAAACCACAGTAGCGCCTTTCAGCTCTGGGCACTGGCCAGAAAGCAGGACGGACCCGTTACCTGGGGTCAAGGCTCTCCGGCAGGGAAGGGCAAGGTAAGGAGTGGATGGGGAGGCATGGGCTTCTGGGAGAGGATGGTAGAAACGACTCGCTTAAAGGCTGAGGCTCATAGGCCAAGGGGGCAGAGCTTTTTGGAAGGGTAGGAAGGCCTCAGTTTCAGATTTTCGCATCTTCTCCAGTTGGTATTGGCTATTCTGGGATGGAAATTCCATCCTCGCCATGAGAACTTTCCAACTCAATTTCCATCAAAACCTACGTGTTTCCCCAAAACATTTCAGTTTCAACTTTTATTTAGTTGAAAAAATACCATTTGGTGAAATTTCTTTTGACTACAGTAGAATCTTAGAGTTATGAACACATCGGGAATGGAGGTTGTTCGTCACTCTGAAATGTTCATAACTCTGAACAAAATGTCCTGGGTGTTCTTTCAAAACTTGACAACTGAACATTGACTTAACACAGCTTCTAAACTTTACTATGAAGAAGAAAAATGCTGCTTTCCCCCCTTTTAGTAGTTTATGTTTAACAAAGTACTGTACTGCATTTGCTTTTTTTGTCTCTGCTGCTGCTTGATTGTGTACTTCCGGTTCCAAATGAGGTGTGTGGTTGACTGGTCAGTTCATAACTTTGGTGTTCGTAACTCTGAGGTTCTACTGTAGTTCTACTGCTATCGGCATGATTTTGAAAGACAGTCTCTTCTAGTTTTAACACAGCTCTCAGTTACAATAATGTGCTACAATTCATTTCCCATCTGCAGAGATTGTCTCATCAAATTATTGCTATTATTTTGTTGCTGTTGCTATAATTATTTTAATATTAATATTACCACAGCATGCCCCAAGCACAGTTGAGATACTGTTGTGCCGAAGCACTGTACAAATATACAAAGAGACAGTCCTCATCCGAAAGGATGAGTGGGGGGTTGTGAACTGGGCTTCCCAGAAAAGTGGAGCAAAGCCAAAAGATAGGGCATCCTCCAAATTTCTGGTATTCACTTATCCTTTTAAATTGAGTAAAGAAGCAATTGGTAAAATATTTGAAATGCAATCTAGAGGTGACCCAGACTGCCTCTGATTCTGATCACAGAGAGTAGAGAAGGAAAGACCTATTATGTAATCTGTTCCAGATGCTTTCTGCCAGTGCAGGACTGTTCCCTACGGTACATTTCCTAGTGTGTTGTCCAGTCTAGCTTTAATGTCCCAAGTGATATGGGGGCTTCTGCCATTTCCCTTGGAGACTATGGCCCCCAATTCAGCAAAGCACTTAAGACTGTGCTTAATGTTGAAGTCAACGTGATGTAAGCACAGTTTAAAGTTAAGCACACTACATGGTTTGTTGAATAGGGACAGATTTAAGCAGATATTTACATGCTTTGCTGAATCAAGGTTTCAGTGCATGTGAGCCAGCAAGGAACTTAGACACATGAGTAGTCCTACTGAAACCAATTGAAATACCAGCTGAATCAAGCAGATAGAGCTTTATGAAGAGAGAACACTGCTTTAATTTGCAAATTAAATTTTGAAGAAATAAGTTTCCTTTGGAAGGAAAAGAATGAGGCAGCTAACGAACTATCATGTCAAGGACTGATATCTTCCAGATTCCCAGAAATATTTCATATTCTGTCTTCTCTGTGGCAACAACTCTGCTAGAGATAATGATCAAAATGAAATCTCTTGTTCTTTTAGGAAGGACAAAACAATTTTCACATGAAGATAACACATCGTTACAATACAATGTCTGTTTTCAACTCGAAGAACACACTAACTCCTCAAATTAAAGTAGATATTTTCTATTGAACTGTTATTAACTGTTCAGGAAAGGATTCAATTTCTGTCCAGTATTACATCAAGGGAGATATCCAAATTATTTCATGGGGTAGTTCGCATTTTAAGAGTTTTACATTATACCCCAATAATTCATCAAAACTATTGATTCCTAAATATTTTGTTCAGTTGCTAAAAACCTCTAAAAACAAGTCAGGCATGAATTTGTTAAAGCAAATTCCTTTTCTCGGGTCACAGCTTCAGTTTCTGTTATATGTGCTATAGAGCAATAAAAATGATAAGGTTTAATGAGAAGAACCATTTTTAGAGGCTCATATAGTAACTGTTTTTCTGGGCAGCACTGTAATACCAAAAGTATACCCTTAAAACATAGATACAGGACAGAGTGTTAACCTGGAAGGTTGGAGAAACTTGCCACTAAATAAACAATGGTCCCCTAATGACTGAAAACTTGGTTGATTTGTTCAGCACTATTGTACAATAGAAAATCCATTTTGACATTTAGTGTAATGCAGAAGAGCTCTCATTAGGTTGTTCATGGACTTTAGTTAACGAGCAGGGCTGACCCTAGACCAAATGGCACCCCAGGCAAGGAGCATCTTTGGCACTCCCTCCCTCCATTTGTTAAACTTTTGAATACCTTACAATACCCTGAGCCCGGTGCCCCACAAGCCCAGCACCCCAGGCAGTCGCCTGCCCCTAAATCTGGCCCTGTTAACTAGCCTCCATGTAGTTCAGAAAGACTATAATACAGCTCACAAAGGTTCCAGTGCTTCAATCTTCATATTTCAATGAGAGTTTAGTGTGTCTGAAGATTGTAGGGTCAGAGTCATAAGCCTCTTTTTATTACATCAATCTATTCCAATTCAAATAACCTATTCCATTACAGACGGCACAACATCAGTATTATGGCCCAGATCCTCAGGTAAGGTCGAGGAAATGCACCACACTATCCAGGGAAAGGGATGCAAAAGTGGCTTTAAGTCGCCTTTATGCTTACCAGATCATGAACCTTGCCAGAGTATAACCTGCGCTGCTCTAACTTAAGGAAGCTGCCAGCATCCCCAAGGAACTAGTACAGCAGCTAATAGTGAATAGTGGCTCTAAAGTAGTGAGTTCACTGTATGATCAAGCAGGAGAAAAACATGGTCTCTGAGTCCTTATTTAAAAATACAAGTGTGAAGGAGTGTACTATCCTACAAGGGACAGCCTGGGGTGTAATCAAGGAGGTCCTGCCCGTCCCCAGGGCTGGGCTATTTAAACAGGAAACTGGGCAAAGGAAAGGAAAGTAGAAGTCATGAAGACTGCAGCAGGTGGTGGTTATTTTTCTTTTAGGCTCTAATACATCAGCCTAACCAGAGTTTATGGACTTGAAATTGGGAGCTCTGAACTAGGGTCCTGAGGTGAGGGCCTTATGAACTCTTTCTTGTAATTGTTCCATCTCCTGTTGTCTTCAGATGAAGGCTGGATGCCTTTCTAGAGGAAATGTTTTAATCAAACACAGTTTATTGGCTAACAGATTTATTTGGGCATGAGCTTTCGTGAGTAAAAAACGAAAGCTCATGCCCAAATAAATCTGTTAGTCTTTAAGGTGCCACCAGACTCCTTGTTGTTTTTGTAGATACAGACTAACACGGCTACCCCCTGATACTTGACAGTTTATTGGGCTCAGTACAGGGGTAACTGGATGACTTGTTTTGACTCTATGGCTTGTTTTATACAGGTTAAACAAGTTGATCTAATGGTTCTTTCTGGCCTTAAAATCTACAAGTCTGTGAAAACCCACTGCGAAGAAATTATGCCTGAGTAGCCCAATAGAACCTGCATTACCATATTTTGGACAACTGCACAATTTACTGTGAGTGGCATCTAATTTTGGTCTTGGTTTGTGGCTGGAGGTAGGGAGAGTATGACCATTTCCCCTGCAACTTGAGCCCTGTTCACATGGCAACATGAAGCTCTTCTGTCGTACTACCAAATTTAAGGTCAACTTCAATTAATCTTTCTAAGAAAATCACATTACTTGTTCTCTGAAATGGAGGGAACACACCTTATTGCCATTGCTTGTGATTTATAAACCAAAAATAAAATAATTAAATATCTAGCCCCACAAAGACAAAGAGAATAAATACATTACAGCAGATACAATTCCTTTCTATATTATAACCCATTAAATAAGAATAAAATCTGAAATTCACTGTGGAAGAGAATAAAAAAGTATTACATTAAAAGATATTAAGGATTTAATTAACTCAAAACAATGTTGCCAATGTACAAATGACTTTGTTAAAAGACTAAAACCCACTTCATAAATAATTGAATAGCCAATTACACAGGCTTTGTGAATGGTTTATTCAGAAATAATGTTGATGACATTATTCCATATATTTAACAGTACAGTGTACAAAACATTTTAATTTCACTCAAACCCACTGCCTTTTTTCAACTGCAACTTTAAAACAATATAACATTAATGTATACAGTTATAATGAAATATCATAGCCAAAATGAGATATGTGTATTAATATATCTTAAATAAAAACAAATAGAACAATTAAAGCTGAATAAAATAAAAAATTCATCCAGTTTCTATGCCTTAGACATTTACCCTGAGGAAACACATTATTTTTCTTTTCACAGAACAAAAGCTAAACATACATTCTTGTGATTATATCTCTAAATCAGTAACAAGAGAAAATAAACGTAAAAAGGGCTACTTACTGCAGTAGCTCTTGTTCTATGGCTGTATTACCTGCCACGCTTGGTATTTGCCAACCCTAGAAGTTCGAAAAACATGTCGGACTTCAAAAAATCATGAGATTTTTTAAAAACAAAATTATAGCATGTATTTTGGTCTGTTTCTGTATTTTTTTAACTTCCCCTGCCCACAATCAAGGTTCATGTGACCTAGTGTTCCCAGCTCTCCCAAATGTACAAAGTAAGGTGCTTCTGGTCCCCAAGGTTTCACTGGCTGCCTAATGGTGCAAGTTTTCCAGTTTCTCCCCAAACCAAAAGTTTCTCACTGATTAATTCAGCCCCAATTAATTATGTGCTCCCCTAATCCCTATATCAACTTTGCCTCCCACATCTGCCCATCTAGCAACCCACAAGTTCCATCTCTGCTCTTCCTACAGCTCCAGGGATTCTTCACCCTCTCTCTTGGGGCAGGAGAGGGGGGCACTATAGCAGAATCATCTCCTTTCCAGGCCTGGGGTGGAAAGGCAAGAAGATCTTCACTCACTTCCCAGGCCTGGTGTTCCAGGGACGGGGAGCAGAGAACAGACTGAGACTGAGGGTCACCAACTTTCTAATCGCACAAAACCGAACACCCTGCCCCTGCCCGCCCCTTCTTTAAGGCCCTGCCCCCACTCACTCCATCCCCCTTCCTCTGTCACTCACTCTCCCCCACTCTCACTCACTTTCCCCAGGTTGGGGCAGGGGGTTGGAGTGCGGGAGGGGTGAGGGCTTTGGCTAGGGATGCAGGCTCTGGGGTGGAGTGGGGCTGTGGATGCGAGGTTTGGAGTGCCGGAGAGGGCTCTGGGCTGGGGCAGAGAGTTGGGGTGGGGGGAGGATGAGGGTTTGGGCTGGGGGTGTGGGCTCTGGGGTGGAGGTGGGGATGTGGATGCGGGGTTTGGCGTGCTGGAGAGGGCTCTGGGCTGGGTCAGGGGATTGGGGAGCGGGGGAGGGGGAGGGCTCTGGGGTGGGGCTGGGGATGAGGGGTTTGGGATGCAGGAGGGGGTTCACGGCTCGGTGTTGGGGTGGGCATGGGCTCTGGGAGGGAGTTTAGGTGTGGGAGGGGCCTTCAGGCTGGGGCAGGGGGTTGAGGGTGCAAGAGGGGGGTTGGGGTCCCGGCGACACTTATTGTGGCTCTCAGGAAGCAGCCGCCAGGTCCCTGCAGCCCTTAGGCACCGCCCCCACAGCTCCCATTAGTTGTGGTTCCTGGCCAATGGGAGCTGTGGAGCTGACACTAGGAGTGGGGGCAGCAGGCAGAGCCTCCCTGGCTGCCCATGCGCCACTGGGCCGCAAGGACCTGGCAGATGCTTCCGTGAGTTGCGTAGAGCTAGGGCAGCCAGGGAGCCTGCCCTAGCCCTGGCCCCCGGTGCGCCGCCGACTGGACTTTTAACAGCCCAGTCGACAGGGCTGACTGGAGCCGCCAGGGTTCCTTTTCAATTGGGCATTCCAGTTGAAAACCAGACACTTGGCAACCTTAAGACTGACTCATTTTTCAAAGTGAGGGAGGAGGGAGCTACCTCTTCTGTTATGCACTCCCTCCACTCACCAAGAAGGGAAATCATGGTGCATCATGGAAGACGTAGTCCAACTGGGGATGCTGGCCTAGAGAGGAGAATGGAGCACTAAGCACCCAAAACACAACTCCCATAAGACACCATGACAACATTTCCAAATCAAACTATTTCAAGTTTTGGCCGAAGTATTTTGGTTTTCAGTTTTGCACAGAATGAAAAGTTTGTTTCCTGGGGGTTGGAGGGCACACTTTCTGACTAGCTCTAAAAATCAGGTCTGTTTTGCCCACATTACTGCAACCAGAATTACTCTGGCTTTCTCCTGCCAAATCCTCTGCACCCTGAGTATGAGAGAGAGACTTAATGGAGCCCATTTTCCCAGTATGAGAGAAAAGGCACATGATATGCATTTCACCTATCTGCCCACTCAAAGAAAAACTTTATATATTTGTTGTTCTATCTTGTAACAAACAGGTCCAAGTCCAGATGACCCGCTTACTTAACAAATATCAGACAAGCCACCAAACTTCGAGTGGCCATTTGTGATAATCTGTACCTTTTTTCAACACAGGTTATTGACTATGTGGTATTGCTGCATTGCTACCAGGAGCAAGGCAGATACTGTCGACTTCTTCCAGGTGCAGTAATCTCCCAGATGGATGGCTTTCTGACACAGAAGTTAACAAGCACCCCCAATCTATTCAGGTAATAGTGTGTCTTTGGGAATTTGCACTAGTTGCCCTTACTGAACTTTAGGAGAAGGGACCTGAAACTCAGCCTGATGGCCTTTTGATCTATTAAACTTTATGTCAAACCTTGACTCCAAAGGCCTGCAGAGAAGGCCGAGAAGGCCAAGAAGTGCTGGGCAGGATGATAGCCCCTCAGGCTGGAAACTGAGGCAGGCCTCTGCAAAGCCATGCTTGGCTACGGGGAGTGCTGCACACCTTTCACATTGTGGTTAACTGGCTGCACCCTTTAACTATTCATTCCTGGATTTTCTAATATTTGGGGGAGGAGGGTTTATGAGTGTAACACATTTGAGAAAAGAAAGTTTTAATATTGGTTTTGGGCAGAAGTTGGACTTCGGTGAAACACATTTTCATCCTTAAATCTTTTAAAATAAAGATTTTTTACTATGAATGTGTAAAGCTGCTTCCATTATAGCACCAGCCTTGGTCTAATGCCTGTAATACAAGTCACATTTATCTGTAACATGAAAAACCAACAGGGAGTCAGTTTTAGAGTACAGCCCTGATTCCAGCTTATGTGAGATGCATAATCTCTTTCCCAAAAGGTACGCTAGTTCCTCAAAGGGCTAATGGATTCTCCACAGACCTGACCTGGTATTGAAGAGGTACAGAGCATCTTGATGAGGAAATAGAGCAGAACCAATTGGGAAAGCAGAGAACGCATACAAATTCAGTTCCAATTGGAAAATACAGTTAGGCTCTTCAAAGATGCAAGTGAAAGAGACATAAAAACATGATCACAGCCAAGTTAATCTTTCTTAGTCTCCACTCTTGCTCATAGGCTGTTTTGGCACTGTTTCTCCATGGGCAGGGCTACAGTAACTGCTGCATTAGATACCTCTTGCTAGTGAAAAACCGCTACTGACATCCAATGTCTCTGCAAACCAAACTGGCCCTGGGTGGATTTTCTGCGGTTTTGGTTTGTATTATTAAAGTTGCTTGGGCAAGCTGTAGCATGCTCTGCAATGCTGATTCTAACTGGCTCGCAATGAACAAGATATCTAATATCAGACTACTAACTTCCGTGAGGAGATGCTCTCTGATGTACATAAGGTGCATTTAAGTGAAATAGTACAACTTTCCATAGATTAAGAGAGTAATTCTCAATATAAATCAGCTATTCCAGTATGGAATTATCTTGTGTCTTCTTAGCCACTGTGAACTATATGATCTAGACAAAGAAAATGACTCGTAATGCTTGTAGGTCAGCCAAATAGCTGGGCAGGAGTCTGATATGATTGGGATCTTTTTCTATTCCTGAAGAGACTTCACTGCTGACTCTTCTTGAGCTTTTTCAAATGTTAAATGTGCTACTCTGCAGTATATAAATCCCAGCTTCACAATAAAGCAGACAAATAGAAAAAACTCTGAGGTCATGATCTAAAATATAAGATCAATAACAAAGTGGAATAAAATATTATGAGCTAACCACTGAGAGGAGGTTTATTTCCGCAATATATAATACATTATACAGAATATATCCAGCTCCGGCTAAAATGAGCACTAACATTGGATGCTAGAATGGTGAAAATGACCATGGGAATCCAATACATATGCTGCAGTGATGCTCGCTGAGGTACTCTCTGGAGAAGAATTGGAAATTGTGAATACATTTGAATGTAAGTACTAACCTGTAGTATTGAACCCCCACATATATTAGCCTGGATTCTCAACCATACCCCATGATTGAACTCAGACAGCTGATGAGAGCAGGGTTATGAGGGGAGAAAACTGGTCCTTCTGAGCCACCTTTCCCTTTCCCCTGGGCTGGCTGGGGCCTGCTGCTATCTGCTATGTTGTATTGTACTAAGAAGCACAGCATGAGCAAGAGATCCACCAGGAAGAGCAGTGAGAAGAGACCTGGAGCAAAAGAGGAGGAGCCTGGAGCCCCTGGTTCTCTATTCGGAATGCCTGGAAGCAGACGGAACTCAGCAAGCCCTGTTGACCAGAGTAGGAACTACAGGGAAGACTCAGCTATCTACCTGTGTCCTACTGAGTATAACTGTGATGATGGGGCAAATGTATTTCACACCAAATGAGTGATATTTGTAAGCATGACAGATATGGCAATTTCCTAGACAAACCTTACTGCATTACGTTAAACCTTACTGAATAAAGTTTAAGTATTTTAGGCAGTACCGTATTAAAAATGCAAACATTTATATATTATTGTGGATTGTATATAACTTCTTTAAAGGAGAAAAAGGACTAATGTAAGCTCTGGGAAGTGTTATAAGCTTCAAAGGACTCTTTTAAAACAATGGGCCAGACAAGACTGAATGTTTAGTTGTGTGGGTTTCCTAGAAAATATGTGGGAGGATGGGAATGCAAATTACCTACCTCAGGATGGACCCATCCTTTGGAAGCTAGGCCTTGATGAGAAAGCCGTTGTGCAGCTGATTACCTATTCACGATCTCTGTAGATTGAAGACACAAAAGTGGATAAAAGAATGAATCATATGTTTATGTGTGGGCTTGTTTTGAGCTAACAGCTGTTATGAACTTATGACTACAGAAAAATACTCTGGTGGGGTTGGGTGGACTGTCCACCGGCCAAGCACTTGTTGGAGTTGGGGTGAGAATTGGTAAGCTTATTAGCATGCATGTAGGGTCTTTTATTGTTTTCCCTGTAATGCTTTCACTTTATGAATAAATATGTTTGCTTAGAAATGGCTGTGTCTAACTTAACTGTGGCAACAACACTATTTATAGTCTCTGAGGAGAAGGCAAAACAGACTATCTTGTGCTGTGTGCAATTCTGGTCTCCCATGTTTAACAAAGATGAATTCAAACTAGAACAGATGCAGAGAAGGGCTACTTGTATAATCAGAGGAATGGAAATCCAATCTTATGAGATGAGACTGAAAGAGGTTGGCTTCTTTAGCCTAACCAAAAGAAGGCTGAGGGGAAATATGATGATCTCTATAAACACATCAGAAGGATAAATACCAGGGAGGGAGAGGAGTTATTTAAGTTAAGCACCAATGTGGACACAAGATCAAATGGATATAAACTGGCCATCAACAAGTTTAGGCTTGAAATTAGATCAAGGTTTCTAACCATCGAAGGAGTGAAGTTCTGGAACATCCTTCCAAGGGGAGCTGTGGAGGTAAAAAACCTAACTGGCTTTAAAGCCGAGCTTGATAAATTTATGGAGAGGCTGGTATGATGATACTGTCTACAACAGCATGTAGCCCAGGGGTGGGTAAACTTTTTGGCTCGAGGGCCACATCTGGATGGGGAAATTGCATGCAGGGCCATGAATGTAGGGCTGGGGCAGGGCGCTGGGGTGTGGGAGGGAGTGTGGGGTGTGAGAGGGGGCTCAGGGCAGGGGGTTGGGGTGCAGAAGGGGTGCGGCAGGGGGCTCAGAGCAGGGGGTTCAGGTGCGGGCTCTGGCCCAGTGCCACTTACCTGGCTTCAGGGTGGCAGCGGTGTGCACTGGGGCCAGCGCTGGCAGGGCTCCTCATGGGGGGGGGTGAGGGGGCAGAGGGCTCCGCAAGCTGCCCTCGCCTGTTGGTACCTCCCCTGAAGCTCCCATTGGCCACGGTTCCCCATTCCCGGCCAATGGGAACTGCGGGGGCGGTGCTTTCAGGTTTAAACTAGTGTAAATGGTGGATTCTCTGTAACTTGAAGCTTTTAAATCCTGATTTGAGAACTTCAGTAACTCAGCCAGTGGTTATGGGTCTATTACAGGTGTGGGTGGATGAGTTTCTGTGGCCTGCAACATGCAGGAGGTCATACTAGGTGATCATGATGGTCACTTCTGGCCTTAAAGTCTGAGGGTACGTCTATACTTACCTCCGGGTTCGGCGGTAAGCAATCGATCTTCTGGGATCTATTTATCGCGTCTTGTCTAGATGCGATAAATCGATCCTGGAAGTGCTCGCCGTCGACGCCGGTACTCCTGCTCCGCGAGAGGAGTACGCGGAGTCGACAGGGGAGCCTGCCTGCCATGTGTGGACCAGCAGTAAGTACCTTGTAGTTCGAACTAAGGTACTTCGACTTCAGCTACGTTATTCATGTAGCTGACGTTGCGTATCTTAGTTCGAACTGGGGGGTTAGTGTGGACCAGCCCTGAGTCTATGAGTGATGCTGGGGAATTCACAGTGCAGGCAGGAAACTGCAGCCTGGAAATATCCTGGTCAGGAGCGAGAGAGACATATGTTTTCTCCCAGGAGATGTGATGGCTGGGTAGCCAGAAGCCTGAGAGTGGGTGCTCTGGGTTGACCATAGGCGGAATATTGGTGCAGTTGCCCTGATGTGACAGTAAGCACCACCTCAAAGCGAGTCTTGTAAAGGGCTGAGCATACTGTTAAATTTTAGCAAAAAATAAATTATAAGTATTTTTATAATACTGTGGATTTTATAATGGGTTTCTATTTCAGTAATGTAAATTCATATTCAGAGCCCTGTTGTGACAACGTTTGGTTTCACTCAAATCATTTTTACAGGAAGCTGAAAATTAGACACACTTTCCTTGAAATAACAATAAAAAATAGTAGAAAAAAACCCGTAAATTTGATCTCATTTGCATCAGCAAAGAAGAAAATGGTGTGAGCATCTTTCCAAACTTCTTCAAACATATGCACTGCACTATTCTTCAATATTTGTATGATTTATCAGAACACCTATTTTTTCCTAATTCCTGATGAACATTTATTCTCCGGAAGCCTTGCAGGCCCCTTTAAGGGAGTCAGGCAACTGAAAAAATGCTGACTCTATGCAGCAAGGTTCCCTTTCAAAGCAGTTGGTGACAGCCAGCAAGAGTAAGCCAACCTGCTTCATGCCCTGCCAAGAAAGAATGTCCATGCTGCAGTAAAGCAGTGTGTGGAAACCAACGGATATAATGTGATAAAGAGCAGTGTGAATGTATATATAGGCAAGCCAGATCCTCTGTAGGATGAATAAAGTGGAAGGAATGCTGTTATATATGTTTCCACATGGTGTTATTTCTAGTTAGCCTACTCTTTCACATCACTTAGACCACTGGTTTTCCAGAATCCCAATCCAATGTAATGAGATGTTTGGCTACTGCTATCCGACCCAAATAAGAATTTACACTGGACAAGAAAGATATTACAGACATGCTTAGCTTAAGAAAATCAATATTTCCTATAATTTGCCATATCATTATTTAGATGATTTAGATAAAAGGAAAGTTTCACCCATTTTGAGACTCATAGTAGCTTGAAAATTCATAGGTTAACAAGCACTTCTCACCATGCAGAAATGTATTTGATAAAATGTTTCTAAATTGCAGTTCATATTTCTGAGCAGCCTATAGGAAGCAGCCAGCTTGCTGAAAAGTTACATGATTTTTGTTCACTGGCAGCCTGGGAAACCCAATGTGAGGCTGTGTGAACAAGGTTTCATTTTGCTTTAACAATAATACAATCATTTAATGAGATAGTCAAAATGAAAATAATAGCCCTGATTCTCCATTCTGCTAAAGCAGCTTTACACTGGTGTTATTCAAGTGAAAGCAATGGAACTACTTAGGCATAAAATTGATGCAACATAGAAGAGCATCAGATTCTTATTACCACCTTAAATTATTATAACTGAAAGAAACTGTAAAAATCTCATTTTCACTATCTATTATGTTTGTTTAGGTTTTGTGAACAGTCAAATTAGACTAAGTTTCACTGTATTTTTTTTTTCATCGTATCATTTTCTGGTTTTCATGCAATAACAGTTCTGTTGCATTTGGATTCATAGCGCTGCAGAGGAATATACACACACACAAATCATTGCTTGCTTTAATTACAGGTAAATATTAACGTTTTGTAAAACATTAGGGCTCCTCCAATCCTTCATTGTGATTGTGCACAGGATGACTGCTACTCCTGCATGAAGCTCCTTGCTCTGTGTGGGCAGAGCAGTCTCCACTATGCAGGATTGAAGCCATCGTTAGTAATTTGTTTCTCTTTTTTACACAAAACCTAAAGTTTGGGCATCAGCTGTTTCATTACATATTTTTTAAAGTATGTCAAAGTGCTCACTTTAAAAGCATTACCATTCATTGAGAGATTATTAAATCAGTAGTAAGGCAGGATGAACTTTTTTGCACTCTATTAAAATGCTCCCTGCCCCCCTCCCCCACTGCCAGTATCACGAACAACACTGGGTTCTATCCTTACTCAGAATCTGATTTGGCCACTGTTCTTCACATTGAGTAGTACTTACGCATGTGAGGAGTCAAGAGGAGCTGGAGTACTTAAAAGCTCTAAAGATGAAGTCACTCTTATTCTGGTACCTCAACAGAAATAGGGGTGCTAAAATTTAAGTACTCAAGTTTGTAAATTTTGGCCTTAGTCTTTTGTGAACCCAGTTCTTAATACCATGTTGCTACCCTAGCAGCCTCAGGTCCTAATACCAGGAGGCTCAGTCTAGAATGCTGGGGTATAAATGCAAAAAATAACAAAACAAAGCACACATTCAATTTGCTAGGGATTTTGTTACTGGAAAGGATGGGAGCAAGGGAATGTGTTTTGTTTAAATCTGTTTAATTTTTTGTTGTTCTGCTCCATTTTAGCTCTGAGTCTACTTCGTCATACATGGATGGACCTCATAAAGGGAATATAAAGGAATTTCAGACCGGTTTACAAGAAAAAAATCTTTGGGCCTTTTTAAAAAAAACACTCTACTGGATAAATACAACACACTAGTAAACTACTGTTAAAATTAGCAGTGCAGTTCCACCATTCATTCCACTAAAGGAAATTAAGGCTGGAGCTTGACTGTAACTACTAACTACACTGGCAGGAATGAAACTCATCACCTAAAGTTCTACAAACAAATGTTACACATAGGCCATGGTCTTTCAACTTGTTCAACATGGATGGACCACTGAGCCTATGGGGAGCCCCACTGATTTCCTGTGTCCTAGATGTTTAAAAAGTGTGACACACACACACACTAAAAACTGCAGCCCCTATCCTGTACTGAGAACCATGTGGGTGGAATCCTACCCCCATGCAGAGCCTCAATGAAGTCGGTGGGTCATGCGTGGTTACAGGTTTCTTAATGCAGGATCAGACTCCAGAGAAGAATAATATAACCAAGGTGAGAGAAGATATTGCAACCCAGTGCTTATTAAACTCAATCCTTACTATCTACTAGTAGGGAAAACAATTCTAGTCTAATGCTCCAAACACAAGAAAGGTACAAGAAAAATGTCCTTGAATTATCATAAATAAAGCACTTCACATCAAGAACAAGGGAGAAAAACTCTACATTGATTATTTTGTTAATTACATTAAAATATTAATGTTCTGAAAAATATGTTTGCAACTTTTTTTTAAAACCTAACATTTGGCATAAACAGTTTGACATTATTATCAATAAGAAAAACTACATAATGCTGCCAGAGAGGAAAGAGCAGAAATTGCCATAACCTGCCATCAGATGAGAAATTTACGATAATTAATGGACACATAAGTTAAATCTTCAAATTCTCTTACCATGGGGAAATCCCTGGATCAACATTTTCTATATACTCGTGTTACCTTTTATACAGTTCCATAAAGAGACATGGTGTTTATTAGACGTAATAATAATGATAGCATCCGAAGAAGTGAGGTTTTTACCCACGAAAGCTTATGCCCAAATAATTCTGTTAGTCTTTAAGGTGCCACCAGACTCCTTGTTGTTTTTGATAGCAAAGCTTGACAACACAGCACGCCAGGGTGTTGGGAGGGGTATTATTCATGGAACGCCATAGGTGTGCGGCAAATTACATGCAATGGGGATGGGAGGTCGAGGGCTGAATAATGCAAATACACTTTTCCTCCACTCTCCATAGGAGTTTTAAAATGAGGTAATGTTTGCAGCGCGGGCACGGCTGCTCCCCCTGGAGGGGTATCTGACTGGCTGAGTTTTGTTGGCGAGAACGGGGAGCCACTGTCCTAGCCACGTGTGCCCTGGGGTACCCAGCAGGATTCTTTGTTAGTAGCCCCCTTTCCGCTAATGACGTGTGGGTCCCTGAGCGAGCCGCCACCGTGGGACACTGGGGGTGACTGGAGGAGAGGGGAGGGAGGGCTAGGGTGAGGTTGGAGGAGGGGTGCAGGAGTCGGGGCGGGGGTGGGGACAGAGGACTCGCAGCAGCTGGGCAGGCTGCGGGGATTTCTGGGCGGTGGTTTGGAGCGAGAGGCTGCGGGGGAGGTCTGGTTGCGGGAACTGACCGCATGGTCAAAGGAGGGAGAAGTGCGCCCCGGCGGGGGCGGGGCGCTCCCCGCTGCCCTGGCCGCGCAGCGCCGCTCTCGGGGGCGGCTGCAGTAGCGCCGGGCCGCGGGCGGTGTCGCTGTGGGCTGGCAGTGCAGCGGGCAGCTCCCCGCTTTGCCGGCGAGCGCGGCTCGGAGCCTGCGCCCTGCTGCCCAGCCCAGGCGGTGCGTCTCGGCCGACCCCGCCCCCTCCCCTCTTCCCTTCGCAGGCAGGCAGGCAGGCAGCGGCTGGGTGGGAGGCGGCGGCCGCGGCGATGGCGGACAGCGCCAGCGAGAGCGACACAGACGGCGCGGGGGGCAGCGGCGTGGCGCCGGCGGGCTGTGCGGCGGGCCCCGGCGCGGGGGGCGGCAAGGCGGGCGGCATCGTGATCTCGCCGTTCCGGCTGGAGGAGCTGACGAACCGGCTGGCCTCGCTGCAGCAGGAGAACAAGGTGCTGAAGATCGAGCTGGAGACCTACAAGCTGAAGTGCAAAGCGCTGCAGGAGGAGAACCGCGACCTGCGCAAGGCCAGCGTCACCATCGTGAGTGCCAGGGCAGCGGGGCGGGGCTGCCGGGCAGCCTGGCTCGGAGAGGGGGCTGCGGCGCGGTGGGTTGGGTAGGGCCGTGCCTGCCCCCGCCAGCCCGGGAGGGAGGCGCCCGGCTACCAGGCGCCGCTGGAGGTGCCTGGCTGAGAGGCGGCCCTGGGCTGGGCGGGTTTCCCGCGTCGCTTTGAAGGGGGGACCTGCCCGCTGGGAAGGGGGGAAGGTCCCGGGTTCTTGGGCGACTTGCGGTGGGGTTGCTGGGTTCTCCCTGTGGTTTGGCTTGGGGTGTGGGAGGGGACCCCTGGGCATCCCCTCGTTCGGTGGGTGGCTTTGCCCGCCATGCCAATGGCGCGGGGTCCTGAGGCGCTCTCCGCCGTGGTGGTGGGGGTGTAATTACCAGAAAGAAGGTGCTGGAGCAATTCATAAGCTGGTGACGGGAAAGCGACACATGTTCTGCGGTGGGAAGTGTCTGGGGGAGAACCCGGTGACCTCGGAAACTCCCAGCGCTTTGCACTAGGAAGGGTTCTGCCCAGGAGCCTGGCGGTGGGGGGCACCGTGTTTGTACCCCACACTGTGATGACAACAGATGGAGGAGGTCAGGCGCTTACCTGACAGATTTTCGCTGCTGTTTTCCTGCTGCTTGCTACCTCCTTGTAGAAAGGTGGCTAAGGGGGGGGGGAAGGGGCTCACCTAGGCGTAAACGTTTAGAGCACCTTGTCTGGCGGCTGGGTTAAAAGGATTGGAGGTGCTGCAGTTTGTTTGGGTTGGGTCTCTAGATCTTTGGCTTAATTGGAAATAGTTTAGTAAAGTTTTAACATCCTGTATGCTGATAAGGGCCTCAGGGAACTACCACAATAGCTGAGTCTGTTGGCACATAACTGGGTTTAAAATACTGGGTTTTAATAGCAGGGTTTGATGCTGTGCAGCTCAAACAAGTTTCCTCCTGCCAAACCCTTCAAGTAAAATGGATCTAATCATAACACATTCAGAGCTGTCTAAGTCTTAATGTATTCTTGCATAAATGGAACATTTTTCTTCTTTCTCTCTTTCTCAAATGCTTGCAAAAAATTTTAACTCAGGCTAAGTCTTTCAAAATAGGTGTCATATGAATTAGTTTATTTAAAATATTTTCCTATTTTATTATTCCTTACTGTATGAAAACTAGAGTAGAGAATGAGCTATAATCAGCCTCCTTTAAGATTCTATACTTTCTGCCTTTTGTTTTACAGTGCTTCTAAAGTATTGTAAATACTTACTGCACTTGGTTATGGCCCTGATCCTGCCATTGGGTCTGCCAGTGTAAGAGTCCTCTGGAGGGGGCCTAAAATTTGCAACTCAATGCGAAAACATGCTGATTTCCTCACCGTGGCTAATGAAGTACAGTTGCTTACTTCTGTGCTAATAGATGGTTTCTAATCTATATGGCTTTATTTGGTAATTGATAATCAATATGCAAATTTATTAAAATAGATGAATATTTTAAGGGAAGTAAGTGTATTGGGATTTGTGTAGAGAGAATATAGACATTCCATAAAGTCACCCATAGTAAAGAATGTTGTTGAATGGGATGGAGGACAGTTCATTTAAGGATACATAATTTATGGATACACTCAGTACATGTTCAATTCACACTCCTCATCTGAGAAGACAAGTGGTAAGAAAATATGCAGGTTACAGTATTTTAGTCGTATATTTAGAGCACGCCCCATTTTACATGAATAGATTGGATGGAAACTCATTTAAATTAGTACTGAAAAGTTGATTTGTAAAAATAGTCTTTAAAATAAGACTGTTTAGCATCATTATTGCAGATGTAGAAACATAGTATTAAAACGTGTAAAACTTAAATGCCCTTATCAGGGGTAGGCAACCTATGGCACACGTGCCGAAGGCGGCACGTGAGCTGATTTTCAGTGGCACTCATACTGCCCGGGTCCTGGCCACCAGTCCGGGGGGCTCTGCATTTTAATTTAATTTTAAATGAAGCTTCTTAAACATTTTAAAAACCTTATTTACTTTACATACAACAATAGTTTATATTATATTCTAGATTTATAGAAAGAGACCTAAAAACGTTGAAATGTATTACTGGCATGCGAAACCTTAAATTAGAGTGAATAAATGAAGACTCGGCACACCACTTCTGAAATCTGCTGACCTCTGCCCTAGATAAAAGGACACAGTTATTGTAAACTTTGTCATTTTAAAACTTTGAGAAACACATTGCCTTAACCTATGTGAGGAAGGGCCATTGATTTATGAACACTTAGGAGGATAATTAGAACTCTATCTGCATCATGAATTATGGGATTAGGTAATCCCGAGTAAAATAAATATGTAAATATGATTAACATGCAGCTGTTCTAGTTTACCATTGTTTTAGAGTTCAGGTGCTTTTAGGTGAATAGTGGTTGTGATTGTAGTTAGAATTTCATTATCACAACTAATATGCAAGCATATTGTTTTATAATCATGAGCAACATTCTGTGGCATTATAAATAACCCTACGTACTTGTATGCATTGAAATTTGGACTCTGCTCTGCACACCATTACTTAAGTGAATAGACACATTGATATGCAGGATGAGTCTCTTAGAGTGCAAATGCTCGTAACTGTCCTTTCTGATCTTTTATCTGTCTCTGGCCTAGCAAATTCTTAGTTTTATTACAAATATATTAGCAATAACTTGGCTACCCACTTTACTTCTTACTATTGGTGGTATGAGTATATAGACTGTTAGATTTGGTGGCTAAGAAAAGGAATCTGGAACTCATCAAGAGAAACCTAATAGCCATTTGAATGTCCAGCAGGATGTCTGCAGGAAAAGTGCATGAAATAGAATACAGTAGTATTTTGGTGCTATATTTGTCATCCTTGACTAATCAGGGAAATGCACAGTTCTGTTATTACTTTACAAGAGGCATATGCCATGTTTTTATTAAATTAAATAATGTAGTATATCTTCTGGCCCAGAAATGAAGGGTGAGGGATCTTATCAGAGACTTCCTTTTTGCCATTTACAGTGAGATGATATACTCAGCATGGTTTCAAAAATATACTTGTTTGTGTGTAATTTCTAAAGAGAACCATTAGATTTTTGAACTCATTTCCAAAACTTGTAGTCTGGGGTTTTCTTTGGGGACTGAATGCATTCACTATTAATCAGATGTTAACGTATAAACAGGTGCTATTTTTGTTCAAATCTAAAATCCAGTAGTGCAATTTATTTTAAAATATCTCAGAAGAATAGAGAAAAGAAGTACAACATATCTATGGCAACCTGTGGGCACACCAGAAAATCTAACATCTTCAGAAGGATCTCTGTACAGTTAGCTCTTATAAGTGGTTCAGTCAGTAATGCACGACAGTTTAGAATTCTGAAAATAGAATGAGGTGACATATTGATGAGCACAAAGGGGAGAACTAGAGTGCAGTCACTTGTCTGAAATAGTTGCTGAAGTATAGAAAAGAGATGATTAGGAAAATAAAATCAACAAGGAGAGAGTGATGGCCCTGGAGGACTGTTCACAATTTCTCTGTCATATAGAAGTATATATTTGTAACGTATGGCAGTGCAACAGAACTAGAATTATAGGCCATTTACCCTTTCTAAAGTCAACTTCTTGCTCTTTTGACATTTTCAGCCTATCAGTATTAAAGTTGACATGCAAGATGTCCGTTAATATGTATTTTTTTTAAATAAAATATTGTATCAGTGTCTTGGATCAACAGAAAACATAACTTTATAACTAGGGCTCTACCAAATTCATAGCCATGAAAAATGTGTCACGGACCGTGAAATCTGGTTTCCCCTATGAAATCAAGTCTTTTGTATTGTTTTACCCTATACTATACAGATTTCACGGGGGAGACCAGCATTTCTCACACTGGGGTCCTGACCCAAAAGAGGGCTGTAGGAGGTGGTGTTGCTTGGTTATTCTAGGGGTGGGATCACGGTATTGCCACCCTTACTTCTGCACTGCCTTCAGAGCTGGGTGGCCGTAGAGCAGTGGCTGCTGGCTAGGCACCCTGCTCTGAAGGCAGCACCCCACCAGAAGCAGTGCAGAAGTAAGGGTAGCAATACCCTGCTATGCCACCCTTACTTCTGCGCTGCTGCCTTCAGAGAGTGGCGACTGCTGGCCAAGGCTCCCAGCTCTGAAGGCAGCACAGAAGTAATGGTAGCAATACTGTGACCTACCCCTCCCCCCCACAATAACCTTACAACCCTTCCACAACCCGCTTTTGAGCTAGGACCCCTTCAGTTACAACACTGTGAAATTTCAGATTTAAATAACAGAAATAATTAAATTTACTACTTTTAAAATCCCGTGACCATGAAATTGACCAAAATGGACCTTGAATTTGGTAGGGCTCTATTTATAACTTGTTAGGACTTTAAACCATCATTAATCTAAACACCTTTGCATTCCAAATATTGTCCAATTACTCCAATATAAAAATGGTTGGAGACCACTTTTCTCTGCCTTTGGAAAGGTTTAAGTGAGAGCTGATAGAGGGTAAGTGTAAATAAATGTTTAGTTGGGGAGGTGTGTAGAGGAAAACAGTTGTTCTTCTTTGCTTGTCATTTACTCTACCTTTTACTAATACTATATAGCTTTTTGTATTTACTCCCTCACAACTCAACCCAAGTTCTTTGTTGGTCTTGCAGAGAAGTTGTAAATGTATGTAACATGTTTATTTCCTATTATAGAAATGACTGTGATGTTACAAATCAGCTTTGATTTCATCACAGGGTAAAGATGAGCTGAGGAGGAGAATGTCCATTTGTGTACAGATAAAGTACCAAGATGAAATTGTTTTAAATGAACACAAAAGTATATAGATGAATGTGAATCTTTCCATCATGTTGTTTCTTATCAAGGACCCTTGCAACACACATATTTGTACTCCACTGTGTTAGCACTGCAGACACTTTAAAATTGTATTGCAGTTACTTAGTACTCTGTGCTCTTTCACCTTTAAATGTTGCCAACGTTCTCCTTTTGTTTTCTTTTTGGCAAACCTTTATTTCCCCCTCCCTAATAAGGCTGGCTTTTGTTAGTCTTTGTATGTGTGCCCCATTATCACTGAATTCAGCATGAATGCAAACAGCTTTTGAAATTGTTTAAAAGCTTGCTGCAGTGTAGCAAAGGCACGCTCACTCCTTTTTTTTTTTTTTTTTTTTTGGGTGTGTGTGCGTGAACTTCTTGGTGGCAGAGGGGTGAATTTGAAAATGGATATTTTGTGCAAAAAGCCTGTATTAAAGTGTGTTTCTACATGGAATAGTCAGTCTGGGGGGAAAAGGCATCAAGATTTTATGTTTGCGTGTTTACTAATTCCATATCAAATTTGGTAAAATATGTCAATACAAAGATTTATTTGACTGTCAGGCCTGCAAATTAAGTTTGGGCACTAAGTATTTTCTTCCTTATTGTCACCAATGATTGCACGCCAAATAGAGAATAACTTATACTTGTGCAGCTGCCCCATCTTGAAATTATGCCCTCACTCTTGTGTAACCACATTGAAGGCTGTTGTTGGGATGATTGAAGTTTGTGCTGTGCTTTAAAAACAAAGCACCGTACAGATGTGAAGTATTATCAGATTACATACGAAAACATTACATTAGGAGAATGTAATGGTTACAGTGTTACAAAGTCAATCACTAAGAAATTCCAGAAGTAAGTTGCTTAACCTTAATTTCGCTCCCTTGTTCATATGCATTATGATAGTCTTTTACTACATCAATACATACCATTTTTTCCACAAGATCCTTGCCTTATTCAGTACGTTCGGTGCCTGGTACCAGGGTAGATAAAAATAACTCCTTTAAAAATCTGATTTTTTTATTTAGATCATGAATTTTTTTATTTAAACTTTTAAAAAATGAAATCAGATTGTGTTTTTACATTTTATAGTGTTACATTTTTAAAATGATTGTATTGGAACTTTTTTTTAAAATTTTCTAATTGGTACAATTTTACATAACTTTTTTCTACTAAGAAGTTTCAAACTTAAAAAGACATGCCAAGGGCCTCATTAACTTCCTTACTGTGAGACCAACACCAACTAGTGATAAGCAAATAATTGTGCTATATTTGCAGTCAACATCACCTTCTATAGCTTAAACTTACATAAGGCAAGAAAGTGGGGGCAAGTAGCCACGTGAAAACATTTCCAGACAGGGTTTGCCTTGTAAAGTTAATGGGACTTGTGCTCCTTAGTCAGTTACATGCTTTTAAAAAAACAGGAGTACTTGTGGCATCTTAGAGACTAACAAATTTATTTGAGCATAAGCTTTCGTGGGCTACAGCCTACTTCATTGGATGCATTTAAGTGCTTTTGAAATTCCTACCCTTAAGTGCCTAATATGGATTTCTGTTTTTGAAAATTTTGGGCTGGGTATAAAATGTTTACAGTAACTTTGTTAATGTATTGGAAGCCTAAACTTTTCATTAACACTACAATAATTTTGTTTTATAGTGACGCAGACTGCATTTCACAATGATGATGATAAAAATAATTTTAGTTCCTGATTCTGCAACTGTTTATGCACTTGCTTAACTTTAAGTATGACTGGTAGTCCCATTGACTTCAATGGGACTATTCATGTGAGTAAAGTTATGTACCTGCTTAAGTGTTTACAGCATTAGAACCGTATTTTTCACTTTTATTTTTTTTTTACTATAATAATTTTATAAAATTTGTTAGATAAGATACCTTATAGGCAACTTTAATTCTGGCATTTCCTAACTTTTGAGTGCTTGAGATTGCAACCTTAACATTATTTTGACATAGCTTGTATAAATGTCACTTCCTAGCTTGTTAAAAACCGGTAAAATGAAAAAGCCCAAACATTTCAGTAACGGGTTTGGAACAGTCAGATCCACAGCACAGACCTCTGCTGCATGAGCTAATGGAGTAACTAGTAGTAGGCAGTTATACTGTGTGGGCCTGTCATTTGAAGGAGATGAGACACATTCTTTGCCAGTGGGTTTTACAGGTATTTGCTGACAGAGGAGTGTTAGGACTCAGGAATCCTGGATTCTATTTCAGGTTCTGGAGTGGCGTGTGTTTTAGTGGTTAGATTCTTCTTTCCCTCTGTTTCTTTACCTTCCTACCTTGTCGTTTCTCTGCTCTTCATACCTCTGTATTTGAGTTTGACTGCTTCCTCTATGTTGTCCGGATGCCAATAGGGGGAGCATGGAGAATGGAGGCGATCGAGTTTCCTTGTTCTCAGTTCTAGGGCCCAGTGCTACTGTTGCTCACAGCAGCTGGGAGGAGCAGTTGAAGGAAAACTCCCTGCTCAGCACTGGGATGGAAGGTGCTCAGTAGACACAAAGTTTGGAGAAATTTGCTGCCAGCCTCTATAACAAACCTCTGCCGAGTGTGTTCAAATTTTCAGTGGCTCATAAGTTAGGAAAATTTGAATGGATTTTCATGGGTAAAGCAAAAGGCACTACAGAGATACTGCAGTTTCTCAACAGAACAGTTGGCATCAGCAAAACAACTTATTTTCCTCCAACCTCATGCTCAAACTGTTCTTGCTGAAACTTTATATATAGTCAGACACAGTTACCTGGCAAATAAACTTTCAGCCCTAACAGTTAAAGTTAGCAAAGTTAATGAATATTTCAGTTTACTATAAATACAGCGCAAAATATGCAGTTAATATACTTTTTTTTTCTCTTCTAGAGTCTCTTAAACATCAGGGTTTAAAAACAAAAACAAACAAACAAAAAAACCTTTGCAGTACACCTTAAATGCATGAAGATTTGGGAGGGAAGGAAGAACTAGGTAGGAAGAATCCAAAGGGGGTGTTTAAGGAGTGGTGAGTAGAGTGGTGGTGGGGGAGGTACAAAGGAAGGAAGCCAATTGTCAGTGTCTGGAGGTGAACAAGTGGAGAATGAAGCCTAAAGTGGGAAAAAATTTAGAGACTGGCTATTCTTTTTCTTTTTTCAAATGGATAGTATTTGGAGCCCTATGTGCCAGGCTTAAGCTGTTCATTGAATTTTCATTTCAAAATGAATGTTACACGTACAAAATTAAAGAATTCTTAGATGTACCTGTAAACCCAAATATTTTAATATGGTTTGTGTGAAAATGGGTTGGACTACTGTTTTGTTCTGTTTGGCTCCTGCTGGCTGTAGGATAGACTGTTCACAGTTCCAATCATTAGGGCTCAGTAGGCAGTCTTTTTTTGGAACATTTTTTTTTATCTGTCTGCATTGTGGCTCAAATGGTAGTATGTCTAGAGACATGACAAAGTCTTGAATATATTTGCAGAGTGGGGTACATGACAAAGTCTTGAATATATTTGCAGAGTGGGGTGAATTGGTGAAAAATATATTTGGGGAAACTTGAGGTGTGAAATTACTAAGATAATGCAAAAGCTAAAGCAAAACTTTAGCACAAGTAATCAGCAAAATCTGTTCATTTTATGAAAATGCCCGTTTTATCAATACCCACTTTTGAGAGTCAGGGATCAAACTGTATCATTAAGGAGCAGTAAATTATCAGGCATGATAGAACTGGCTAGTCCGTCAAATCTTTCAGAAAAAATGGATAAATATGCAAGAGAGGTTTAATTTGTTCTTTTTAAAAAATTGCCTCTGTTTAAGAAGTGTCTACAGAACTTGAATCCTAGGTAGAAGTATCCAAAGGAAAAAAGGAAACTTAATAGTGAACTCTGTCAACTTTTTGGCCTTTAGGTTGCTGTGGTAAGAGTGATAGTTACCTGCATGGTTGGCCAACTTTCACAGATGGCAGAAAAGGGTGCATGCATGGTCTGTTTACATTCAGTAGTGCTGACTAGCCTTTAGTGCATTAAGTTTCCAGAGGAAGACACTTTCAAGATGTTGTGATAACACTTTACTGTTTGACTATATTATAGAAATAAAATAGAAAAGCCTGGTGGCTTCAAGAACTGTAACAGTGTTTCTGTTAGAATATTGACAGTTTGTATACTAGATATTTATAAGAAATAGACTGGAAGAAAATATTTTGCCATTATTTCCTCACCAGCATCTTGACTTGTAGTGAAAATAACTTCATCAGATATAATTTTGGAAAATTTTCTGTTGTATATAGAATTTAATTCAAATGATTACAAATCAAAAAGCATTTAAACCTGTACATCTTCAATCTTGGTGGGATTATCCGTATGGTACTTTGCATTGCTATATCCAAGTAGCTCTTTTGCATTGAATTGAGGGGAATTTCTTTTGTTTGGATTAGGGAAAACATGTTGTATGCACTGGGACTTTAATGCAGATGTTTTGGAGTTTCATATCATTCAAAAATATTGGGATTGAGTTAGATTAATTTTTTCTATTACTCTTTTCTTCTGTAGTTTCTAGTATTTGGTGTCCAGGTTACAAGGCAAATTGAGCCTTAGAACTGTTTTAGTCTCTCTCAAGCATACCACATAGTTGACCTGGTTTCATGTCTGCCACTCTGGGTGAACCACACAGCCCTGCCGTTCTGACTGGATCTCTGGGTTGCAGCTCGCCCGGTTTCCCAACCATGTGAATGCAACAGGCCCATCTCGGTTTGGCACCTGTATGCCTCATCCGTATGAGGAGCTGGGTTGTTAAAGTGACTCAAAACCAGCGTCTTCAAAATAAACATGATTCATTCATTCACTCATAGGTACACAACATGCAGAGCAAAGGGTGAAATAAATCAGGCGAGGTCTGCATGCACATTTCTCTATACATAACCTTTAATCTTTCCTTGTAGCTTTTGTATGGGCATGTCTACACTGTGAACTTACATTGGCAGAGCTATGTCTCTCATGGTTGTGAAAAATCCACATCCCTGTGAGATGTAGCTATGCCAGTCTAACTGCTGGTGTAGATGGTGCTAGGTTGACAGAATCCTTCCATCGATCTAGCTACTGCCTCTTGGGGAGGTGGTTTACGTACGCCAATGGGAAAAGCCCCCTCATTGATGTAAGTAGTGTTTACATTGAAGTGCTACAGTGGAGCTGCTCTGCTGCAGCGGTTTAAGTGTAGACACACCCTACACTTAGCCCAGTTACCTCCATGTCTGAGTTGTGAGAAGCTGACTGCCCCAATGCAGTTGCTGCTGCTGCTCTGTTGTCATCTTGCATGCATGCCATGCGTGTTTGTGTCTAAGGGCTTGTGTCTATACTTAAAATGCTGTGGCGGCACAGTGGTACTTCAGTGAAGGCACTATGGCTTAGGTAGTCCACTTCCCTTATAGGTGGTAGCTAGGTTGGTGGGAGAATAGTGTTGTCTACACCAGGGGTTAGATTGGCTTTTTTTTTTTTTCCCCCCACACCCCTGATCAATATAATTATACTGACCTAATTTCTTAGGGCAGACAAGGGCTAACTCTCTCTATATTAGAGGCCCTGAGTGACTCCAAGGCTTGGTCTACACTAAACCCCCAAATCGAAGTAAGGTACGCAACTTCAGCTACGTGAATAACGTAGCTGAAGTCGACGTACCTTACTTCGAACTTACCGCGGTCCACACCCGGCAGGCAGGCTCCCCTGTCGACTCCGCGTACTCCTCGCGGCGAGCAGGATTACCGGAGTCGACGGGGAGCACTTCTGAGTTCGATTTATCGCGTCCAGACAAGACGCGATAAATCGAACCCAGAAGTTCGATTGCCTACCGCCGAACCAGCGCGGTAAGTATAGACAAGCCCCAAGAGTGTGATTCTGAGTACCACCCCAGGCATTGTGAGTTCAGATCCAACCCATGGCAGAAATTAGGCATGGGGTGGAAGCAGGCAAATTGCTCTAATCTACCTCTGTCAAAGGGGGATTTTTATTTTGGGGGGGGAAATACCCACCCCTAGCTGGGAATCCTGCCCCTGCTTCAGACAGGCTTCTCCAGCCATGCCCCAGGTTTACCCAGTCCTCCCCCTTTCCAATCTGAGCCTCTCCCCCACATACTCTGGTCAGCCTCCTTCCATAGGCACTGACTCAGTGGGTGCTCTGGGCTGGAGCACCCACAGAAAAAAATTAGTGGGTGCTCAGTACCCACTGGCATTCAGCTCCCCCCTCCCTCCCAGCGCCTCTCACCCGCTCAATCAGCTGTTACGTAGCGTGCAGGAGGTCCTGGGAGGGAGGGGCAGGAGCAGAGATGGGGTGGAACTTGGTGGGAAAAGGCGGTGTGGGGGTGGGACCTTGGGGGGAGGGGTGAAGTGGGGGCAGGAAGAGGCAGGACGGAGTGGAGATGGGAAGGGCGGGTGTGGGAGCTTGGGGGAAGAGGTTGGGTGGGGGCAGGGCCTGGGGCCCAGAGGAAGCAGGCGCCTGTGTCTCCTCATCAATCCTACACTTGGGATATGTATATCTTTACTATTTATTTTCTGGATTTTAGATGGCTCAGACACCCCAAGAGCAGCAGGGTCCCCCAAGTCCCCAAACACATGGCAGGCAAGAAGAGAGGCTCAGGCCCCTTCAGAGGGGCAGGACTCCCACAGATCCCAGAACACACACAAGAGGAAAATTCAGGGATAACAGACCCCGTACCACTGATCCCCCCCAAATCCCTCTGCTATCCCTCCCACTTGCCCTAATCTCAACCCTCACTCTGATGAGCCCCTCCAATCATTCCCATTTATCCCACTCCCCATAATACCTCATCCCTCACTACATACCCAAACCCTTCTTCCCCTATTACCACCTACCTTGCATCCCTAATCATGCTCCCCTTCCTGTAAGCATTCATAAGTAAATTATTTTCTTTTCAAAACAGTTTTAGTGCCTTCTTAATATTCCGTTGTACTCTCACTCCTCAAAAACCCCACCTTGACAAAGGCAGATTTTTTCCAAATATTTATAGTCAGACTGCTGCTCAGGGTAGGTCTCAAACAGAGTTGCTAGTATCTGTGAACTTAGTGAAAGGCTAAATTTTTTCCTGGGGGCTGTATCTCTGAAGGTCTGGTCAAATGGCCATAGGCGCCGACTCTGTGGGTGCTTCGGAGCTGGAGCACCCATGGGGAAAAATTAGTGCACCCAGCGGCAGCCAAGCTGTCCCCCGCGCCCCCCTCACCTCCGCCTCCTCCCCTTAGTGTGCCACGTCCCCGCTCCTCTGCCTACCTCCCAGCGCTTGCTGCTGCCAAACAGCTGTTTGGCAGCATAGCAAGCTCCGGGAAGGAGGGGGGAGGAGCGGGAATGTGGTGTGCTCAGGGGAGGAGGCGGGGCCAGAGTGGGGATTTGGGGAAGGAGTTGGAATAGGGGCAGGGAGGGGGCAGAGACTTTGGGGAAGGGGTTGGAATGGGGCGGGGCTGGAGGTAGAGGGGAGGGTCGAGTACGCACTGGCGCGAGCAGAAATCGTTGCCTATGCAAATGGCCCCAAATTTGGATCACAGATCATACCCCATTGGACACATCAAATTTAAAGAGAATCTGATTAAACATATGGTTTTAAGACACTTAGAACAGTCTATCTTTAAAGAATCAGAGGGGTAGCCGTGTTAGTCTGAATCTGTAAAAAGCAACAGAGGGTCAGCAGACCTTTTGCTCTGCTACTGAAAAAATCAGAGTGAGAATGGAAGCTCCACAGTAACACACTAGGCTCAGAGAGGTGTGAAGTGGCCCATCAGTTTCAATGAGATATTCTCAGCTGAAAGAGAATATCCAATGAAGATAAATGCCAGCTGAAGCAGTAGCTCTGAGACATGAGCTGCTCCATTCATGTCATAGGCATTCCTTTCCCTCTTCCCCAGTGCTGAAGAGTTCTGATATGTCAAGCATACCCATTTGCAGCTCCTCACTCCAGTCTCAGCAGTATGTTCGTGGTGCATGCTCCAAGCCAGCTACCCAGTAGAGTAGCAGATTCTTAAATGGGAATGCAGGCGGGGAGAGGGGCTCAGACAACCCCAGAAAAACAAAGCCGCCTCAGAACCTTTGAAGTCTATTGATGAAAAACACTGTATTATTCCTGGGGGAATTATGTGCCAAAAATTTAAAAATTTTGCACACGATATTTTAAAATTCTGCATATTTTATTTGTCAAAATAATACAGTATAATCACACCAGTTTCAATTATTTTTGGTCATTTATTTCAAAATACCTGTCAGCAAGTATGTCTGTAACAATACAGACAACAAAAAAGATTCAGGAAATGTTTTTTAACAAGTAGATTGCTTACTAGGCATATGAATACAGAACTCTGAGTAATAATTCATTTAAACTACAATACAGAACCGTATTTCCCGCACCCTTCAGAAGCAGTGCAAAGGCTTGGGGGAGTCAGGGATAATGGAGATGCTGAGGGAGAGGGAAGTAAATTGCTGGGAAGGAACCTGGAGTGTGAACTTTGAGGTTTGTTGGGTATAGGTGGGAAAAGTATGGAACAGGTTTTTTAGGGGGGAGGAGAGGGATTGTTAGGGAGCTTTTCCCATGCAGACCGTGGCTGACCCCTAGCCTCTCCCATTCAGTCAGGCACATCTGCCCCTGTCCCCATGTGTTTCTGCACCCCATGTGTCCTTGCATCCCCTGTCCACATGTGACCCCCCACTCAGACACCCATTCCCCCCATCCCCATGTCGCCCTGCTCCCCGTCCCCATGTGTCTGTGCCCCCACCCAGCCACTTCCCTATCCCTTTGTGGCTCTGTATCCCATCCCCCGTCCCCATGCGTTTGTGCCCCCACCGGCCACTCCCCTGTCCCTTTGTGGCTCTGTACCCTCTCCCCCATCCCCATGTGTCTGTGCCTCTACCCAGCCACCCTCTGTCCCTATGTAGCTCTGCACACACACCTATCACCATGTGTCCCTGCACTCCCCCCCCCCCCCCATGGCCCTATGCCTCCACTCCCATCCAGTCCCTGCCCCAGGTTGTCTTCCCGCGCTAGCCCTTATGAGCTCATGTGACTCCCCCCGCACCCCACACTGTGTGTCTCCCCAAAGCTCCTGACCTAGCCTGACAGGCACTGGGAAGAAGGCAGGCTCTTTCTCTTCCCTAGCTGGCTGGGTGCTGCTGCTTTGTTCTGTTGCCACAGAACCCTCTGGGGAAAAAGGCGGAACTGCAGAAGTTTTTTTCTGCTGGGAGCTGCTGCTATTCTTGCACCACAGAGCCCTCTGGTGAGCAAAAGGCAGAACTGCAGCAACATTTCAGCAGAAGCTTTTTTGCTGCGCAAAAAATTAAAAATATGCATGGCTCATTAATTATGTGCATGTGCAGTAGTGCAAAATTCCCCCAGAAGTAACTTTATAAAAGCTAGTTCTTTTGATTATTACCTAGCCACAGTAGCATATCCGCTGCAAACCTAGGTGAGAACTACAGCCTTCTAATTGACTACTAACTCCTATCAGCAAACATTTATCTTTGTTTAAAAAATCAGGAAATGAAATGGGAAAAAGAAATTCATTAATGTAGAGTTAAAGTTGCCCAGCGATAACAAACTTCCAGAACATTGAATTAATGAATACTCAAATTTCTGAAAATGAGGAAATAGAGTTAAAGTAGATGCCCATGTAACCTTAAATCTTCCCTTTTTGAGTGATGTCTTCATATGTCCATAACACATACACGCTCCCATTCTCCCTGTTTACTGTAATGGACTGGGGCTCCCTGTGTTTGCCCTGCTCTCAAACACTAAGCCTACCACACTTGTGAAATTAACAGCCCCTTCACACTTGCAGCCCCTAAACCTATGTTTTTTTCCCTACCCATCATTATATCCACAGACTGCTCTCATATCTCACCTCACTACTGACAATACCTGTTGCAAGTGTCCTGTCGCTGACCTAACCTACACAATTCTATACTGAAATGATGTAGACTGGAACCTTATGGGACACGTGCACCTTTTTCCTTTGATAATGCACAATGGGGGACTCAGACCCAGATCTTCTCATATTATAATCGCAGCTCTTTCAAGCTGCTCCAATTTACTCCTCTATTATTCAGTACAGCGACACTTAACACAGTGAATGCAGCTGGCATACATGCAGATAATTCCTAGTGGCTATAGCCAGCTCAGGGCCAGACTTAAGGTAAACATCCATACATCTTTAACTCTGTGTTTCCAGGTTTTCAGAAGCTTGGGTTTTGCTGAACTTAGTGTTCTGGAAGGGCACAAGCTATACCTGGGCTACCTTAACTTTGTGTTCCCACATTGTTTGCCTTTTAATCTATTTGAATCTTTCGCTGCTGAGCATAAAAACCATGTTTGCAGTTATCCAGGGAAGCATGTTCTGAAAGGTTGCCGACCCCTGAACTAGAAGTGGTGTGCCAAGTTTTCATTTATTCACTCTAATTTAAGGTTTCACGTGCCAGTAATACATTTTAACGTTTTTAGAAGGTCTCTTTCTATAAGTCTATAATATATAACTAAACTATTGTTGTATGTAAAATAAATAAGGTTTTTAAAATGTTTAAGAAGCTTCATTTAAAATTAAATTATAATGCAGAGCCCCCCGGACTGGTGGCCAGGACCTGGGCAGTATGAGTGCCACTGAAAATCAGCTCACGTGCCGCCTTTGGCACGCGTGCCATAGGTTGCCTACCCCTGTTCTAGTTCTTGCTCGAAAGGTGCCATGTGTTTTCCTTTCTGGAGCAGGTAGAACATTTGTTGGTTTAATACTAAACTTTAGGGGTTTTGTAAATATGAAATGTGCTGTATTTAATGGATGCACTGCCCACTCTCATCTCGGTAAGGATCTGTCTGTATCTTCATTTTCATGCTTAGTTGTGGTTTGAAGTTGTGGTCTCCATTATAATGGGGTTTGAAATTTAGTGCTCATTTCAAAAGGTGCGGCTGGCATCTGTCCCCCTTGTTGGCGGAGAGATTTGTGCTTTGGTTTGGGGGAGACATGCATGGTAAGCAAAACAATCCTTTGCAAACATACAACTTTCCATTGTCTGCTCTTTCATCCATCACCCGTACCCCACTTTAGCCATTATTAAACTCTTTATTTTCATGAGATCTAGGAGCAGATGCAGGCAAAGGCAAGGCTTATGTTCATCAGTAGGGCATAAATTGAATGTTGCACTGCAAATGAAGTAATTGTAACTATGCAATATGGGTATAGATCAGAGGTGGGCAAACTACGGCCTGCGGGCCACATCTGGCCCGTGGGACCATCCTGCCTGGCCCTTGAGCTCCCAGCTAGGGAGGCTAGTCCCCGGCCCCTCTCCTCCTGTTTCCTCTCCCCTCCCCCCCCCCCCCCCCCCCCCCCCCCCCCCCCGGCAACCTCAGTTCGCCGTGCTGCCAGCGCTCTGGGCGGCGGGGCAGCGTGGCTGGCTCTGGCCAGGTGGCGTGGCTGCCAGTCCTATTGCTCTGAGCAGCATGGTAAGGGGGCTGGGAGCAGGGGGGTTGGATAAGGGGCAGGGGGTCCCAGAAGGCGGGACAGGGGTCGGTTGGATAGGCGTGGGAGTCCTGGGGGGCCTGTCAGGGGGCGAGGGTGTGGATAGGGGTTGGGGCAGTCAGGGGACAGGGAGCAGGGGGTGTAAGATAGGAGGTGGGGTCCTGGGGGGGAAGGGGCGGCTAGGGATGGGAGATCCTGAGAGGGGGTGGTCGAGAGTTATGAGTGGGGCAGTCTGGGGGCAAGAAGTGGGAGGGGGCAGATAGAGAGTGGGGGCCAGGCTGTTTGGGGAGTCACAGACCCCTACCCAGTCCTCCATACAGTTTTGGAACCCTGATGTGGCCCACAGGCCAAAAAGTTTGCCCACCCCTGTTACAGGGACATGGTAATGCACATTGGGGAGGGAAGATGACTGTTGCTACACATTGACCAAGTTTATGCAAAAGCATGATGTTTGCTTGGTTCATTCTCTTGTGTTGAAAAACTTTCTGTTCACTTTTTAAAGGTCAAGCAGGGTCCTTTTTTCTCTCTGCCACCTTGTTCAATTAGCGCTTGCTACCCAGTTCTTTTGCTCCCCCTACCATTCTGTTATGTTCTATGCACTGTAGACTGCAAGATGACGCCACTGAATTATTTTAATTTCACTCTGAATTATACAGAGTACAATAGAGGGGAATTTCAGGGAGAAACTGGAAGAGCACCAATCTGCATAGAGTGAAGTGGCACTGCAGGACATTCTTTGATTTTGCTGGGGGAATGCTAAATTCAAGAGCAGAAATACACGTACACTTTTAAGGGAGGAAGACCAAAAACCCAGTTGAAGGTGTAGGAGAAAGGAGAGAAAACAGGGTAGAGCAAAATGCACAAATTGGACTACAGAGGGAATAGCAGACTAAACAAATAGGATAGAGGGAAGAGAAACAAATGTAGGCTGTAAAGAGAAAGGAGACCAAGAAGAGGAATGCAGTTCCGTTCTATTAAGGTAGAGAATATTCGTTTGGCCTTTTGCCCTCTCAGCTTGTAGGGTTTAGGAGCATCTCATGTTGTGTTCTCTTCTTTAGTCAGATCCTTCTCGCTGGTTGAAGACATGAAGTTCTCCTTAGCTAAAGGGGTGATCAGTGTGAAGCGGGGCCTTGTAAGAGAAGGAAGTAAAATGGGTGACAGGGCATATGGGGAGAAGGGATCTTCCAAACAGCTCCCAAGGAAAAGGGCGAACCTCAGTGAGAGGGACTGAAACAAAGATGAGGTGAAGCGATATAGAAACAGTATGTGAGGAGCAGGGAGGCACTGATAGAAACCAGAAATAAGGCGATAGTAAAAAGATATATATGCTATCCATAGAAGGTGAGGAGCAGCCCATAAAAGAGAGAAGAAGATTGCTTCATGTTAGGGTGCATGCTTAAATCCTACATTATCCTCCTCCCAAATCCCCTCCTTCTCAATACATTTGGAAATATTTGCAAGATTTATTTATTCTATAAAACTGTCCTGATATTTAGTGTTCCTGCTTATTGCTCCATAGTTAAAGACTTCCTGGAATTCTTTATTTAATGTAATTATTAATAATGAGGCACACACAACATGATATCTAAAACTCCTGCTACATGAATAAATAGCATTCACCTAGTGTTGTGGTATGGCCTTCTATAGGAGGACTGTATGTGGTTTTTAATGAATTAGATAAGATAAAAACCAATAACATTAAAAAAAATTTCATGCTCTGTGGGGTTCACTTCTTTTTTCAGTCTGTTTCCTCCTCATATAGTGAAACATGGGGACAAGATTTTTGCAGCCCAGTCGGATCACCATTTCTTATCATTTTTAAACTTGAAGACTGCAAAAGAGGAGATAAAGTAGCATTTTTAAAAATGTGTGCTTTTTCAGCAATGCTTTGCCAGTAGCTGCAGAAAATACTTGTTCAAATTTGTGACTATTGTTCCTGCTTCAGAGAGAACCAACATCAAGGCTAGCATCAGAAGACGTGATTTCTGGAAGTGTAGCAAACAAGTCTAGCTGGCTCCACCTGGAAAGGGGTCACTATATACACCACTGGTCAGACTCCCAAAGAGAAGAATCACAGGTATCACACCTGCAGGGTAAAAACAGTGGATACACAGGGTACTGTAATCCAGGTCCTGGTCTGGATAATTGTGGTAAAGGCACAAGTCCTGACACCTGAGGGGGTGCAATCAGTGATCCCATTTAGAGAACAGAGGCACAGCTAACCCTGTAACTATGACACCTTCTACCTAGAGAAGTCTTTATAGTAAAATAACAAGATGATACCTTGACTTCTTTTGTATACTCTAATGAAGTATAAAGCTGACCTCGACGGAAAACAGAAACACACTTCTATATTATGCCAAAATCCTTTAAATAAACTACATGATTTAAATAAACCGAATTAGGATTTTTTCTAAAGACTGTTCAAGAAGGTCTTTAAGAAATTTTCTCTGTGCTTTGTTTTTGCACATACCTGTCTTTGAACAAAAAAAAACAGTTGTGGAAGGCAGAATAGTTACATTTAACAAAGGTTTGCTGTTGGCTGGGCTTTGAGCAGACATGGGTAAATTTTGGACAAGACTGTACATTCCTGTTAGTATCAAAAACATATATTCTGTGAGCAGAACATCTATTTCAGTAATATAACCACCCAAGAGGTTATTTAACTTTATGACTAGAGTGTTTCTCTCTCTCTCTCCCCACCCCCCCCCCCCCCCGCCGCATATTTTTATTTATAACTTCTTCCTGAGTGCACCACAGACTGTGGAGTGAAGTTGCTGCTAATGTAATATGGTGGAACGGGTGGAAGAAGAGGGATGGTCTGTTGTGTGGAAAAGAAATAGTAGTGGTCTATCAGTGAAAAGGAAAAGAAAAGGAAGACTAAAGTAAAAGCAAGTGTAGCTTTTAGGCTAACAAACTTTTTATACATTTCACATTTTGTTGCATAACTCAGGTTTATGTGCCGGAGAGCTAAGTTTGACGGTGAAGGTGGTGGCAGGCAAGAACATTGCTAATAAGGTTCAAGCAGAGTTACCACTTATTGGATGACAAGCAAGTATCCAAACAGCCTGATTTTTTTTAATGTTATTATTTAAAATATTGAATTAGAACAATTATAATATTAAAAACAAAGAATTATAAATGAAGAATAGTTGTGACTGCACTGAGTATGGCAATCCTGATTTTTTTTTTTAAATATTGCATGCCACAGTGGAAGGTAGCTTTGTCCTTCCCCTCTTTCTCCCTTTGTATTTCATGCCCTGAAAGCTGTACTACTTTAGGCAGAACATTTGACTGACCTTAAAACTGATAATCTAATGGGGAACATCTCTGGATTTTAAACATTTTGTTTAAATCTGTCATAAGCTAGCTATAAATAAAGATCCTTATGTAGTATCTGAACAAAACCAATGTTTTATGTGCTTATGCTCTCTGCTTGCTTAGCATATATTGATTATATTGACTGTTCACAGTGCTTTGACAAGATTACCTCTGTGCACAAACAGCAGTAAACCAAAAAGCTGCTGTTCTAAAACTTCACAAGTAACACAGAAAAATACCAGTGTTACTTTGAGTTGCAAAAGCTTTTTGTTACGCTCTTGAATTGATAATGGGCAAAGAATTAGTACAGAGAGAAATGGTTAAAACTTCTAATTCAGTATTTTAAACAATGGATTTTTAAAGATGTGCTCTTGTCCAGTTGAGTTTCCACATCAAACAAACTTCGACTATCCAGTAAGGTAGTTGCTTCATTGAACCATATAAAATCACACAAGTTACTCATAAATTCTTGTTATGTACAACTGTATCTACTAATTTCTTACATCATCATCCAAGGTCTTTATCATCAAAGGCTGTTGTAAGAAATATCTAGGTATTGTTATATTCAACAGGTTACATTTTTGTGTACTCAAATATAATGTACACAGTTCTAATGCTCTCTTGTGGAAATAAAACTGCCAGGAAATCCATAAGCCAAATAGATACTACTTTAAAGGACACATGGTGTATGTTTTTAAGAACTCTGCAGCAGTGAAAGTAAATCTTCCATCTGATGTCTGATGCATTGAAAGTATATTTACTTTTGGCAATAGCATAAATCATTATTTATATGAATATTATATTGAATAGTGGATATTCCTTATCAGACATTTCAAACTAACCTTATAAAATGTCAAACATGTACTGTCCCAGGACCATATTCTACTCATCTACCCTTTACCATGGTATAAATGATAAAAAATATTTTATTCATCTGTTAAAATTAATATATTCATTTTGGTCAAGTAGAATTTTCTAAGGCTGGTTTAAATTTTTTAAAGCTACGGACATTGTCTAATGGCTTTGAAACCCATTGGCAAAATGTGTGCCTCATCTCCCTTTAGAACAGAGGTTGGCAAACTTTTTGGCCCAAGGGCCACATCTGGGTATGGAAATTGTATGGTGGGCCATGAATGCTCATGAAATTAAGGTTGGGGTGCAGGAGGGGGTGAGGGCTCTGGCTGGGGATGTGGGCTCTGGGGTGGGGCCAGAAATGAGACGTTCAGGGTACAGTATGGGGCTCCGGGCTGGGGCAGGGGGTTGGGGTGTGGGGTGGAGGGAGGACTCTGGCTGGAAGTGCAGGCTCTGGGGTGGGGCTGGGAATGAAGGATTTGGGTGTAGGAGGGTGCTCCAGGCTGGGACCAAGGAGTTCAGGGTGCAGGAGGGGGCTCCGTGCTGGGGCAGGGGGTTGGAGAGTGCAGGCTCCGGGCAGAGAGATGGAGAGGGATGAGGGCTGGGGCACAGGAAGTGGTCAGGAGTGCAGGCTCTGGGCAGAGCTTACCTGAAATAGCTCCTGGAAGCAGCGGCATGTCCCCCCCCTCCAGCTCCTATGGGGAGGTGTGGCCAGGTAGTTCTGCGTGTTGCCCAGTCCGCAGGCAACGCCCCTGCAGCTCCCATTAGCCGCAGTTCACGGCCAATGGGAGCTGTTGGGGTAGCAGTGCGCGCAGACCCCTGGGTGCCCCTGAGCGTAGGAGCCGGAGGGGGAACATGCTGCTTCTGGGAGCCTCGGCACGTGTGTGCGGAGTGGCCTCCGACCCCGGTCTCCGCTGGAGTGCAGGAGCCGGGCAAGCCCCAGACCGCACTCCCCAGCAGGAGCTCAAGGGCCGGATTACACTGGCTGGAGGGCCGGAGGCCGTAGTTTGCCTACCCCTGCTCTAGAATTTGGCCCATATAGAGGATGACAGCCTTCTACAGCAATCAGTTGTTGTATTCGCTCAAGTTGCAGGGGGTTGTGCTATAGATTAGAGATTCTAACCCTGATGAAGAACCATCTGGAAATCTGTATGGTTCTACACAATTGAATTTGTTTTCTCAATTTGCTTTTTTTAAAATCCTAGAAAATTACACAAAAAAGTATTAAAAGGACCTAAAGGTACAAAGTCAAGCACTCAGAAATAAGGACAGGTTTCCTATACAACCTTATTTTGGCTCCATTGTAAATATTCATTGCAGTACAGTTTTTAATTGCGTGGTCACATGCTATATTATCCGTAAACCTCAGTGTTTGAAGTTCTAAATGAAAACCTATTGACAATAGGCTTTGGGTTTATTTTTGGTTACTATTTTTTTTATTGTCTAAATGTTGCATTTGACTGTTTTTAAAATCTCTGGCTCTATAATGATGTAAAATTCTTTCTTTGTGATAATATACACAGTGAGGCTGCAGGGATTTTTTTCATTACTTGATTTTTTTAAGAAAATGTATTTAAAATAGGTTGAGGCTTTGTAAAAGTGACTTGAAAAATTGTGTTGATGTAATTTTAGATTAAAACTTTTAGTGAACTAAATAAATGCTGGTTTTTGTTTTTATTGACTTATTTCCGTGTCACTACTTGTAAGGTATACAGGCAAGAACAAAATCTTGGCAATCTTAATTTTATAACTTTTTTTCACAAATTGAAAGTGGAATAAAATCTTTGTCACCAAAAACAAAATTAGTTCTATGTTAGCACTGAATAGTTGTTTAGAGATTCAAAACACTAAAAAAGTTTACATTTATGAAAACAGTTTGCTGTGGGACATTTAATAAGTACTTCCTCAAATGTAGATTTCAGAAATATCTGAAAGTAGGATTGAATGTCCTGGATACTGACTGCTGTTGAAGTAGTTTTGACTACAACATCAAATACCAATGCTATTGCATAAATACCTCATTACCTGTAGTATTGCTCCCTGAACCTGTGTGCCATTTAATCAGAACTGGCTAATTATTATTCTGAACGGAGGAATTTATCATTAGATAAATGTTTTTAAAAACACACAAAAATCAAGTTAGAAAGCAAGTTCTAAATGTAATGATATATAACCAGCAGTAGATCACTTATTTATCTTTTCAGTCTGACTCTTCTTTCTGATACTTTCTGATTTTGCTTTTTTCCCCCTCATGGTTCTAAAATTTGACTACATTTATTTCAGAAGCATTTTGGCTGTAGAGCAGTGTAATTGACAGGGAAATGCATCCTAGCCTAGTTCAGTCTTGAGGATTCTCTTGGTGATGCTTGGGAAAATTCATGTTTAAGTACCGTATATACTCGATTATAAGCTGGTTCATTTATAAGCCAACCCCCCCCAAGATGGATAAGTAAAAATGGAACATTTTTATGACCCATTCATAAGCAGACCCTATAATTCAGGGGCCGGCAAGTTTGGCTCCCGGGCCATCAGGATAAGCTGCTGGCGGGCCGAGACAGTTTGTTTACCTCGAGCGTCCATAGGCACGGAGGTAAACCTAAGTAAACAAAGTGTCCCGACCCGCCAGTTCCTTACCTTGATGGGCCGGGGTAACTGGTGGGGAAATTTTGGGGGTGGGTGGGGGGAAGCTGGGAGTCAGGGGAGTAACCCTTGTGACCACTCCCCACATGACCCTACTACCCCTAGCCCCAGACCCCCACCCTCTCCGCATCCCATCCCTTCCCACCTTAGCTGGGGCGGGCCAGCGGAGGATGTCTCTGGCCTGGCCGGAGCTGCTCCGGCAGGCCGGGCGGCACAGCCGCAGTCTGCTCCCATGGGCCAGGCGGAGCAGCCACAGCCTGCCAGCCCCGGAGCTGCAGCTGCTTCGGAGGCTGGGGGGAGAGCAGCATGGCCAGAAGTGGAGAGACTTTGGCCCCGCCTCTTCCCTTCTGTCTCTGCTGGCTGTGCTGCCTCTCCTTGCCCCCTCTGTTGGGGGGAGGGGCTGTGTCCCACCTTTCCCTCTCTATACCAGTTCATAAGCCGGCCCCCTTCTCTGATGCTTTCCTTTTTTACTAAAATAATTTGGCTTATGAACAAGTCTATACGGTAATTAACTTCTTGTACAAGGCATAGTAAATGTAAGTGGATGGTTACCATGCAATTTAGAGTAGATCTGCTCAAAAAATAACAAGGCTTATTCTATTGTCATATATGAATCTTATAACGATGTTTAATAACCAACAGCAAATGAGCTTTGCATTTAGAGAAAGCTTACTGCATCCTTCTGAGTGTTACAAGTTCCAAAATATTGTGTTTTCTCTAAAACGTTGTCTCATTCAGCCAAAAGATAAACTTGCTCTGAAAGTTTATTTACTAAGGGCTTGTCTACACTACAAAATTAGGTTGACTTAAGTTAAGTGACCCTACAGCCACCTCAGTAATTAAATTGGCTGGTGGTGGCCACGCTATCTTCCTTCCGTTGGTGCTGTACGTCCTCACCAAGAGCGTTTGTACTGACGGAAATGGGGCATTGTGGGCCACAGACAGATGGGGTACTGACATCTGTGCATGACTCACAGCTGGAGCCCACTCAGGGCTTACAGCCCCAACTGTGAGCCAGGCACTGGGCTCAGTTTCACAGCAGGGAGCCTACCAGCAGTGAAATTGACATTCTTGTCAGTTTCACGGCTGCTATTATTTCACATTTCCTTTCCAGCTCTGGCTGTAAGCCTGCATGGGGCTCACAGCTGGATTCACCCCACCCCCCAACGGCTGTCATCCCCATGCAGGGCTCACAGCTGAAACTTCCTGGCTCTGGCGATGATGGTTGGAGCCTGGAGACTAAATTTGATATTATAGCAGCTGTGAAACTGACAAGAATGTCAATTTCAATGTTGGTAGGCTCCTTGAGGTGAAATTCTGCCCTGGCCTACTCTCCTGCTGTGATCCCTGGGGCGGGAGGAATAGGGGCTACTGCTGATAACCTCGCTGCTGGGGCTGACAGCCTGGAGTGCTGCCAGCCCAGAGCCCTGCTGCTGACTTCGGGTGAGGGTTTGGGGGAAGGACAGCTTGGAGCCCTGTTGCTGCCTCCTGGTGATGGATTGGCGGGTGGGAGGAGAGCCTGAGCCCAAGTGACAGCCAGGCCTGGGCTCTCTCCCTAACCCCCCCAATCTCTCACTGGGAGGTGGCAGCGGACCATCAGGCTGTCAGCCCCGGCAGTGGGGCTTCAGACTGTCAGCCAACAGACGATGTAAGTACACTGCGTCACCCTAACTACATAGACCTTAGTGCTACACCTTTTGCAGAGGTGGAGTTAAGTCAATGTAGTGGGCGTCTTACATCGGTGGGAGAACCATTCTAGTGTAGACACTGACATAGTTAGGTTGAAGTAAGCTGCCTTACGTCGACCTAACTGAAGTGTAGATCAGGCCTTAAAACAAATACCTTCAGTAGTTTTGCATATGAAAACTGTGAAGTTGAGAGTAAATTGAAAACTCATGCAGATGAGCTGCAGTCATCTTGTTCTTACTTGCAGCTGTACAAGAAACCATATAGACATTCTCCCTCTAGATTAATTTTGTATAGGTGCAGGTTTTCTGATCCAGGTTATCTGGTAGGGTAGAAACACCTTGAAATTCTTTGAGTTGTAATTTAAAAAAGTGGGGATGGAGACTAATGAAGCATCAACTGCTCTCCCTGGCTGACATAACTAATAATAGGCCTATTGGATAGGGAAGAGCCCCACAATAAACTTCAGAATGTGGGCTCCTTTAATTGTTTTCTGCAGCTGATGTTCATTCACTCATGTGGTGAAGAACCTGCTTTTCAGTAAATTTGTTACTGGAGTCTGAAAATGCTCATTCGATATGAGTTTTATTGCTTCATAGTCAGCCTGAGCAATGTCAAACTGCAAAATGAGAAAGGTGGGGAATAGCCAATTTAGGTGTTTGATGATTACTGAAGGGAGAAGGATTTTGTTGACAAATTGTTTTTCTGAATCTAACTGCAATAGCCAGATAGGCTGTTATGATGGATTGAGGCGAATGGCTGTATTTCTAGTCAAGGATTTTTGTGTTATGAACGGAGTGTGAATATAGTGACTTATTGGTCACCAGGATTGTTGTCTGAAATTTGAAGAATAATCAAAGAGTACACTTAATTTTTATAAAAATTATTTTTTCAGTCAGACTTCTGCTACTTTTCTCTGTATTACTCCTCCCATCTCCAATTTTTTCTTTTCTCCTATAATTTTTCTTGTCACCCCTCCTCCTACACACACGGCAGTTTGAATGTTAATACTACAGTACAGTGGATGGAGAATAGGAGTGGGGAAAGTTGGAGGAAGTCACCAAACCCACTCTAACAGTAATGTAGCTAGTATTGATCCTTTACTTTTAGTTACTAAGTCAACAAATATATGCAGCCATATGTTCAGTGTTGTATCATAGGCAACTGAAGAGCAAGTGAGGGCTGGGGACTCAAACTTACAATTTATACTTGCTACAGATCATCTCCAAAAAGGCCAGTAGCAAACAGTTCATGGAGCACATTTTGATAGGAAATTTTTTCAGTCCAAAAATTTAGTTCTAATCACTAAAGCACCATAAGCATTTATAAGGCCATACTGTCCTTTACAATAAGGCTCCTTTACACAACTCTGGCAATGTGAAGGAGTCTTAATTTTTTTACGCGTGTTTTATAGTCCTGGGGAATTCACCAAGAACAATGGGAGCAATTCACTAAGCAGGCAGGCTGCTACATTCTACTCTGCCTGAGGAGACAGAGCCTGCCCCACACCTACCTCTTCAGAAACACCACAAAGCTTTGCCTCTCCACTCCGTGCCACAATAGCAAGTGAGAGGAACAGTGTGTCTGTCTCTCTCTCACATGCACGACTGCCCAGCTTCCCCTCTTCCCTCTCTTTCCCCCCCCCCCCCCCCCCCGATGGTGATTTGTTTCTGTACTGGCTGCTCTGGGTACCCAAATCGATCTGCCTGCCCTGCTGTGGAGGTGGCCATGACCGCTCTTGCCGCTTTCCTGTCAGAAGTCATTTTTCTGCGGGGAAGCAAAGAAATCTGCAGGGGCCATGAATTCTGTGCATGTGCAGTGACACAGAATTCCCCCAGGATTAATTGTTGCAGATAGAGCCTTCAGAGAAGTATTCAAGTGTTTTCTACCATTGATGATCCTTATGAACAATTTTAAAACTCTCGGGGTGTGGAATTTAGGATATACTCCTATCTATGAATTATAGAGTAGTAATAGATGGAATTTCTCCTTCAGTAATTGTCTAGGAAGGATCTAACCTGTAGGTATGCATAGAAATCCTAAGAAGGTAGATTCACTTTAGTTCTGAGCTACTCAGAATTTATCAGTGTTATACCCTTGGCAGATACTCTGTCATACCACCTTTTAAAGTTAGCATGTTTGTCTTAGGGAAAACAGAATTTCTCTGAACTTGAGATTTTTTTGTTTAACTCTTAAGCTGATTTATCACACCATGTGAAATTTTGTGGTCTGATGTGGGCTAGTAATCTTGACTTAAAACAAACAAAATCATCACTTCATATGAAGCCAGTTGCTCATATTGGTACCTCTTGATCTCTTAAAGCATTAATAACTTTCATTGTTCTAGCTCTTTTATTTCTTCATGGAGATCAGGGCACCACTGTGCTAGGTATTGTGTACATACAAATGATGGAAACAGTGCCTGCCCCAGAGAGCTCATAGTCTATGCAAACAAATGCAAAGTACAATGTAAACTCTTTTTTTTTTTTAAATATTTCTGCAGTAATATTAATCCCTAGTTACATACATAATCTAAATCTGTCACTTTGTTTATTGGTCAACCTTTTTATTACAGTCAGTTTTGATTGGGTCCATTGCCTATTTTTTGATACCATTGCACATTGTCATGTCTTTTCCTTCATCTATTGCATTCCTTCGGAACTTCAGTTTTGACATGTTACGCCATATAAGGCTTTCCCAAACCTGATGCTAACACTGATCTTGAGACCCATTGGAGTTAGAGACTAATACTGCAAGCATATACAGTCTGAAGATCGACACCATGCTTTCAAATAGCATAAAACATAAATGTCAGCTGCTAAAATCATGTCTGAATTAAAAGCCAAAATTAAAATGCTAATTCATCTGGTGTCGAACGTCTGGTAGTGGTACTCTTTGGTGTCAAGTTAGGAGCAGCTTTTCCCTGCCCACCTTCACGAAGTGCAGCACAGTGAATAATCCATCAGTACTTTCCTTGCCCACCCTCACAGAGTGCAGCATGGCAAATCAATGTAGAAAAGACCATGCCATAGCCATGCATACACAGAATCCCCCAAAGACATTTCCCGTTCGGGGGAGGGAGGCCAACAACAAGCAAACAAAAACAAACCACAGAGAATAGATACTCAGGAGATGTATACTGCATGTTGTGGACTAGAGCTATGAAGATTCCAGATCCCTTAAACAAGCTATAGCTATATATCCCTTCTCATGCACCCTGTGAGTGTGTAATAGAAGGAGAGAGATTTTTGTGCCACATCTAAAAGACTGGGAAAATAGCGGGCTGTCATCCTCAGATGCCGTTGCAGGTTGCCATGTCTTAACTATTGGGCTGTCATTCCCACCTGTCACTGTGGGTCTCCAGGTCCTAACGTCCTGGTTATTGTTCCCAGCTTCTGTTACATGTTGCCATGCCTCACTACCACTTCCACCACCTTCCCCTAGATGGCTGTGGAGTAATAAGAGGGACCAGGTTAGCAGTCCAGATGTGGAAGAACTGGCAGGCAGTGCGTGGCTTCTTGGACCACAATTTCTTTCTTTGCATACTACATGTCCCCTGGCCTCCATTCTGTATGGCCAGAAGGTTCCTTGATGTGCACCAATCAGAATTTATGCTGGTGTCACTACCAAAAATAAGTGTGCCTTTTTCCCTGGTGGTAAAGGACATGTTTCTAACTGGGGAAAACTTTTATCTGAAAGAGAAACATTCCATTATAGGCCCTACACAGGCAGCCAAGTCCAGGCAGGCATAATTTTAGCTTCCTCCTTTGGGCAGGAAAACTATTGGGAGCATCAGGCCAACAAGAATAAATAAAAGAAAACTGTCATCCGACACCATAAGCATCTCCCACATGTTTCCACAAGCTGTGCCAGATTGTGCGGGACAGTATTGCAAGTATAGACTCTCTCAACCTATTTTAAAAAAAAAATCTCACAGCCTAAGGGCTCCTGCTTGATGAAGAGGAGGAGTCAGGGCAGGCACACCGTCATCCTAGATCTCCTACAAATGAGAGCCATTGAAGCTGTCCCTCTTCAGAGGAAACAAGGTCTTATTCTGTATTGTTCAGATGCTCGGGAGGGAGGGGGAGGAAGTGAAGTGACAGAAGGCTACAAAGTACACTCAGCATCAAATATCTCAACAGATCCATTACAAAAAAAAATTCATGATGGAGACCTTAAAATGCACACTAGCTTCCATCAGCAGAGGGGACTGCATGCCATAATGGATGTGAAGAGTGCCTATCTCAAGACAGTGCCTCAGGCCTTGGCTACACTTGCAGATATACAGCGCTGTGAGTTAAACCTGACTTCGTGCAGCTGAGTAGGGAAAGCGCTGCAGTCTTTCCACACTGACTGCTGCCCAGCGCACTGTCGTGGCCACATTTGCGGCAATTGCAGCGCTATTGGGAGCGGTGCATTATGGGCAGCTATCCCACAGAGCACCTTTTCCCATTCTGGCGCCTTGGGTTCTGGGAAGGGGGCGTGGGTGCAGGGGATTCTGGGTCCTGTCCCAATGCCCCGTGATGCATTGCTTCGCATCCCAGAAATCCCTTTGTTTCCGTCCACCTTTGGCGCCATCTTTCAACGGTTTCTGTGCAACACGATCTGTCTGCGGGAAATGGAGTCCGAACTGCTGAGGCGTATGCTGACGAGTCTAGCCAGCACGTCATGTTTGGCTGTCGAACTATTCCTTAAGATCCAAAGTGACAGTGAGAGTGAGGGTGAGGAGTCCGACGATGCTATCGAGCCGCGTAACGCGTACAACATGAAATTGCTTGTGGCATTCATGGACATGCTCAGCACCGTGGAACGTCGCTTTTGGGCTCGGGAAACAAGCACCGAGTGGAAACAAGCACATCATCATGGAAGTCTGGGATGACGAGCAGTGGCTGCAGAACTTTCGGATGAGAAAAGCCACTTTCATGGGACTGAGGAGCTCGCCCCCACCCTGCGGCGCAAGGACACGAGGTTGAGAGCTGCCCTGCCAGTGGAGAAGCAGGTGGCTATTGCAAACTGGAAGCTGGCAACTCCGGACAGCTACCGGTCGGTCGCAAACCAGTTTGGAGTGGGAAAGTCGACTGTTGGAATTGTGTTGATGCAAGTTTGCAAGGCCATTAATCGCATCCTACTCAGAAGAACCGTGACTCTGGGTAACGTGCAGGAAATAGTGGATGGCTTTGCACAAATGGGGTTCCCCAACTGTGGTTGGGCGATAGATGGGACGCACATTCCTATTCTGGCACCACCTCACCTAGGATCTGAGTATGTTAATTGGAAGGGGTATTTATCTATGGTTCTCCAAGCGCTTGTGGATCACCGTGGGTGTTTCATTGACATTAACACAGGCTGGCCCGGAAAGGTGCATGACGCACGCATCTTTTGGAACACTTGGCTGTTCAGGAAGATGCAGGCCGGGACTTTTTTCCCAGAGCGGAAGATCATGGTAGGGGAAGTTGAAATGCCCATTGTGATCCTTGCGGATCCCGCTTACCTGTTAATGCCGTGGCTCATGAAACCCTACACAGAGAGCCTTGATAGCAGCAAGGAACGGTTCAACTACAGGCTGAGCCGGTGCTGAATGACTGTGGAGTGTGCCTTTGGCCATTTAAAGGGCCGCTGGCGATCTCTGTATGGGAATCTGGACTTGGCCGAAAACAGCATCCCCGCGGTTATATCCGCGTTCTGTGCCCTCTATAATATTTGTGAAGGGAAGGGTGAAAGCTTCACTCAGGCATGGACCTCTGAGGTTCAACACCTGGAGGCTGAATTTGCACAGCCAGAGAGCAGGGTTATTACAGGGGCCCAGCGCGGGGCTGCAAGGATTAGGGATGCCTTGAGGGAGCAATTTGAGGCTAAAAACCAGCAGTGATATCTGGTGCCCTGCATGGGAGTGAAGTGCAGTAGTTCCAATCTTTAGGAATCAGTGTCTGCTTAGCAGACTTGCAGTGCCTGTTTATTTCCTGGGCTAAGGAGTCTTTTACTTTATGCAAGAATGTTTTCAAAGCCAAAGAATCCATTTATTGAAAAGAAACAAGGGGGTGGAGTGGGGAACAGTACAATCACAGATTCGCGTATGTCCTGTCTGGTGTGCTGTGCAGTGAGTGCTGCACTTCAGGATAGCTATACTGCATGGTGATGGGGGTTGAGTGCAGAGGGTAAGGGTTGTGGTTTTCAGGGCTGGGTGGTGAAGCTACTGGTGTTGGAGGCAGCGGGTGGCGTGAAGAACACGGAAGTTGGGGAAAATGGGTTGGAGGTGACAGTGGGGCACAACGGAAAGAGTTTTGGGACAAGGGCTGTAGGGTGGGGTGGCGTTTGCGTTTGCGGTTATGTTCCTTTTTCTGCATGGCTACCAGCTCTTGGATAGCGTCTGCTTGGCGCTCCAGGATGCTTATGAGCCTATCAGTGCTTTGCTGCCGGTGTGCGGTGCTTTGCCGCCGGTGCGCTGCGTTTTCCTGGCGGATCCTGCTTTCTCTCTCCCTCCAGTCCTGTGCTTTCTCATTCTCTTTAATAGATTGCCGTATCACTCCTTGCAGCATGTCATCTTTGTTTTTTCGCAGTCTCTTCCTGAGTGTTTGCAGTCTCTGAGCAGGTGATAAGAGGGATGGCTGAGGTCTCAAGGTTGATGCAGCTGTATAGGCAAAATGCAACATTTAACAGAGGCAGCGTTGTTTATACCAGACAGAGTAATGATTCCCCCCGCACTTAAGGAGTAGAAAACACACAGGGTCTACACAATAGCATAATTTTCCCGTCCGAAACAGAGCGCACACATCCCACGGGAGCCTCAAAATGGTGAGTAAGGGGGACTGATCGTTTCAGGGCTGCACTGCCCTCTGGGTTTCTGTGCCTTGGGGAGAGCCAACAGCTTCAGGGGGCACCTACACTGAATACTGTCCCAACATTTTCCACAGGAGTTCGTCCTGGATGATATCTCGCTGCTGAGGGTGACCTGGGAAGCAAGGGAACGTCTTCTACTGCAATGCGGCTTCCGCCCTGGCCCATATGCAGCTTGCCTGTGTGCAGCAGTGGTCCCCTCCCTGCCCCCACCCCTCGTGGCACAGTGGCGCGGACACGTTAGCCTGGCTGGGACAAGGACCACAGTGGCTCTCCCAATAAACCTGCGCAAGCGCATTGCACATGTTCTGGATGAGACATTCGAGGAGATTACCTAGGCCGATTACCGCGATGTGATAAACCACATCAATGCACTATTCCACATCTAGGTATGCATGCCTAACCCTCCTCTCCGAAAGAGCCCGCACCGAAAAAATTCCTTCCCGAAAAAAAAAAACGCTTACTGGGAACCTGCTCTTCTGTTTGTCCTCCACCAAGTACTGGCCGCTGCGACTGGCTACCATCCCTTCCTCCTGGCTCGAGAAGAGCTCCTGGCTTCATGGCTCCCGGGATTCCGGGGTGTCTCCATCCGGCCCGTTTTCCTCCTCCTCCCCTCCCCTCCCCCCCACCCCCACCGGCTCTGAAGTGTCCATGGTGGTGCTCGGAGTGGAGGTGGGGTTAACCCCAAGTATCGCATCCAGCTCTTTGTAGAATCGGCAGGTCGCGGGGGGGAGCACCCGAGTGGCCGTTTGCGTCGCGGGCTTTGCGGTAGGCACTCCGCAGCTCCTTCACTTTAATCCTGCACTGCAGGGCAACCCGATCATGGCCCCTTTCCTTCATGTCCTTTGATACCTTCCCAAAGGTATTGTAATTCCTATGGCTGGAGCGCAGCTGGGACTGTACAGCTTCCTCCCCCCAAACACTGATGAGGTCCAGCAACTCGCCATTGCTCCATGCTGGGGCTCGCTTGGCGCGTGGAGGCATGGTCATCTGGAAAGATTCGCTGATAGCACTCCACGCCACGCCGGGCTGAGCAAACAGGAAGGGGATTTTTAAAATTCCCAGGGAATGTAAAGGATCGGTCACATGGTTAGTTACCTGAGGCCAGGGCAGTAGAGTTTGAACTGATGACCAGAGTGGCTAGAACAGGCATTGTGGGATACTGCCGAGTAATTCTGGAGGCCATTCACAGCGCATTGGGCGGCCACACTGGCGCTGCAGCGGCAGTGCAATACTCGCTGTTCCTCTCGGAGAGGTGGAGTACATGCAGCGCTGCAACCACAGAGATACAGCGCTGCAAATGCCTTGCCAGTGTGGACGGGGAGTGAGTTACAGCACTGGGGGGCGGCTTTATAGCACTGTAACTCGCAAGTGTAGCCAAGGTCTCAGATGTTTCCTAAGCTTTGCTCTCAACACTTTTACCAATGCAGGTCCTAACCCTTTGGTTTAGCAACAGCTCTGCTAGTGCTTACAAAAGTGAAAGTAGTGTTAATATCAGCTCTTAGGCAAGTCTACCTCTTCTTGGGGGACCTCCTTATCCAAGCCTCATCCAGAGTCAGTCATGGACTGTACCACCAAAACAATAAGGATGAAGCAGAGCCACAGTTTTGTGAAAGTCAGTTAATAGTCTAGCATATTTCAAGTCTCTGTGTGGGAAGAGTCACTGTCCTCTATAAAGTTGCTTATTGTGGGAAAGGCAGGAGAAGCAAAGAAATTATATCCAAACCGTCAACCTCTCAGAGAGCTCAGGACACTTTGGTATGATCTCAAGGCTCTGCTTCCATATCTGGATTTACCTCATGTGTTTAGCAAGACAGAATGCATGGGGTTAGAAAGTATGGCAGCGGGGGGCTGGCATCCTTTCGTAGCACGTTCTAGTAACAATACCGTATTTACCTGTTTTCATAGTTGGCATGTGTTAAACTCAAATTCTCAAGTAACATAGATCTGCATTCCTTGTGTTAAGATTAACTATTATATCCGTTAAACTTTTACTGTTAGTACTTAAGTGTGTCAGTCACTTAATTATCTGGTCTCTTATTCAGAACAAAGTACTAAGTTTTGTTTAATTTTAGACCTTTTAAAGGCAGACAGTATAGGATGGCCTTTTTAATGTCTTTTCAGCATTGAAAAGCAAACACCAACAGTAATGATGTGTGTTACTGGCAGTGAAGGGAATGGGTTTAAGAACTAGTTTGTGCTGTGAAGGACTCAACGCCAATAGTCCTGTGAAGGACTCTAATCGTTTGACTTTAATGTATGTATTTGTTCTCTATCCTGAACTTCATTGTGTCCCGGTTATAGATTTGAGGTTGTGAATACCTGCCTATTTTTTAAAGCTTCTTTTGACATTTGTTGTTGTTGTTATTATTTTATTCCAATATCAGGTCTCTCATGTTAGACATCTTCTGGATGAAAGCTAACAATTTAATGTAGCATTTGTCCAAGAGCTTGCTGACCTTTATACGTGGGGTTTGTAATTTCCTGATGTGACACTCAGACACATCCTTACATTATTACTAATGATAGGGGCACCGGACCTTGTTTGAATATAGCACATCTGTGACACTGCAGATGAAACCTGAGTATTTCAATTGCACAAGGCTGCTTTGCCAGGGTGTTATGTTTTCTATGGTGAGAGTCCTGTGCATTTGAAAGAAGTTTGAGGATTCTCTGAACAAATTTCCTTGCAGATTGTAACTATAGCAGCTGTTTCCTAATAAAATAGTTGCTTTGGGGAATATGGCTTTCCTTCAAATAGGAATGACATATTATTGTATTAAGTGTTCTGAAAAACTTTCTGTTGCAAGTTTACTGAACTTACAATGTATGTTGTGTACTGTTAGGTTTTGCCTGAAGGATTTTTGTTACAGAGGTGCAGTTAAGTTTTAGACTAACACCCTGTTATAATTCTGGTTTTTGGATTTTTAACCATCTCTTTTCACCCCTGCCAAACGGAAACTGATCTGCCTAAATCTTTACATGCTGCATGTTAGTCCAGGGTAGATTTGTTTGTTTGTTTATAAGTTTGGGGCAAAATGGACAAGGATATTAGAGTTCAAAAAAATAGGGTTTTAAACTTTTTCATAACTTTTTAACACTGTATTGACTCATTTCCTAAAAAAATGGTTGGCTTGTAATTCTTAATTTGTTTTATTCTGTTGGTTTTAGTTAGGCGTGATCTATTTTTGGAGGCGTGAGCTTTGCTGTTGCATTATTTAGCTATGAGCTTGAGTTTGCATCTGTGTAATAGTCTGTGTGGCCTATGTGGGCTTCGAAAGTATGCATCAAGCAGGTTGTAATGTTTCTGCAGAACTTCTGAGATACGAAAAGAGTTAGGAGGATCTAAACTCTGCAGGAAGGACCCAGAAGATGGAGGGGTTGGAGGGGCTGATCTCCTATGGAACAGTACCTAACCTCCAAGGAGAGACTGAGTGTGAATGCTGCTTCATTTTCCTTCTGATAAATTTAAGGATGCTCTCCTGGAGAGAGAGTTCCTTGAATGGAGAAATAAGTGGCAGTCAACCTCTGTCCTCTGGAACTCTATGGAGAAGGGAGTACTGCTGGATGATTTGATGAATTTAAAAAAAAAAAACACCTTGTCTGTAGTAAAGGTTGAAAAAGTCTATCTGTGAAGGAGAAAAGCTGAAAGGTTGGGGTGATAGTCACCCCCAACCAATAGTGTGTGTGTGGGGAGAGAGGTGTCTTTTTTTCCCTTTTTTTTAAAGTTTAATTGTTGCCAGTTGTAGGATGGACATTTCTTAATGTGATCCAAGAAAAAAATGCTCGGATCCAAACTTGATACAAAAGAAACAAAGAAAGGAACATATGGTGCTATGCAGGCAGAGTTTCAATTAAAGTAATGGGGTTTACTTAGCTGTATATAGTACTTTTGAGGTCCAGGTGACAGATGAAAAGGATTACCGTATTTATTTTTTTTACAGTACTCTAAGAGCAAAGAGAAATAGTTGTAGCTTTCAATATGGAAACTTCCAATTTTTTGCAATGTCTCTTTTCACAGCAAGCAAGGGCAGAACAGGAAGAGGAGTTCATCAGTAATACTCTATTTAAGAAGATTCAAGCTTTGCAGAAGGAGAAAGAGACACTTGCAGTAAACTATGAAAAGGAAGAAGAATTTCTCACTAATGAACTCTCAAGAAAACTGATGCAGGTAATTGGTTTCTCAGCTTGTATTCCTCCTCACAGACCCAAAGAACAAGCTTAAAGAGGCGAGTTTAAACTTTGTTCTTGTTACCATATTTTCAGTAAAAGGGATGTGGTTAGCTTACCTATAGCTCAAAACTAACGCTTTGTAGAGGGGGAAAAAAAAATCTCCTTTCTTTTTTTAAAATCTCAATAGAAAGGTGTTTAAAAAAAAAAAAAAATTTGAAACTCAGGTTTTGTAGACTGAGAACTTGATTGAAAGTGAAGCAATTATGTTGATTTTCATTCTCCGTACTGAGATAGAAAAGTAAATTGGATTTTAAAAATTCTTTGAGTTCTAATACTCTAAGCTTTTGTTATTAAGACAAGTGAAGAATCTTATTTACAGTATTTGATTTTAAATTAACTGTGCATATGTGACCCAGATAGAGTGCTTATGTTAAGATGGGTAGCAGCACTTGAAACTTGGCCAGGAAATGTTATCCACATTTTTTTAAATATGTTAGTTTGATATTTTTAGTAATTTATGGCCTCTTCTGCTATTAACACGTATAACATGTACTTTACTAGTATTTCATTAACGCAACTTTAAATGAAGTTTAATAGTGTATTATTAAAAAAACTTATTTCTGCATATTCTAAGCATTTTTAACATTCTATAACTGTAACCTTAAGGCATATTTAATTCTATAGGATAGTGAGGAATATATTGTTGTAAACTATACTATGGCTAATCTCCTCTGGCACCTTCGGTATTGAGAGATGGGATAATTAATGGGTGACTGCCACTTATTGGTTGTACCTTACCTCATTGATTAACATAAATGTCAGGAATTAAGGTTCTCTGTTTTGTGGTCATACTATTTCCTCCCACTGTTTTATACTAATTTAGTCTAATTCACAAATATAAACTTTCAGAATTATCGTTTTCTATGAACAATATAGTAGCATTTTTAGTGGGAATGGAAGGAGGGGTATTAAGTAGTCTCTTCTTGTCAGAGTAATATGTAGTTTTCCTTATAGTAAAACACACTGGAACATCTTTAGTGCAGTAGCTCTGGAAAACAGCATGATGGGCTAGTGCATTTATTTCACTCAATAGAGTACTTAAATTTCTAATATAAAACTGAGATGCCTTGAACCAAACCCACTACCATCTGCAGCAAAATAAAACCTCATACAAAATAGCTTAAGTGAAAAATGCAACTTGATTTAATTGGCTGAAGTGGCTTCAAATCCATGTAATCTCTTAATGCACATGGACTCCATAATTTCCTTAGCAACCAAATTTCTGCACCAAATGTAATTTATATCTCTATTTTATTTGTAAGTAAAAATTTTGTCTTTCTGTTTCTTAGAGTTCAGGTGCTCTATCGGTATTCCAGTCCCTCTGTCAGGAAGGACAGGGACTGTTTTAAAAGTGTATGTGTTATATAGATTTACCGATTGTGACATTGGGTGCATATTACAGAAATTAAAATAAACTTCCTGTCTACAACTGTCAGAAACTGAACATATTTACATGCTCCAGAAAGTCAGAAGAGTTAACTAAATATAGTCAGTGTTCTAGCAAACCATGATTTGGTAATATACTACAAAAAGAGCAGTCATGCACCTTCAGTTTCTTTCATCTGGGAGTCCTGAAAGACACTGGAATGGGGGAAAAGATTCTGTCCCAAAGAGAAGTTTAGCAAAATCGGGAACTTAATTCAAAAGGAGCAAGTCGTTAAAGACATACCCTCATTATTTTTAGTCAGTTTCCTTGGGACGGACTGATCTCCTGCAGATATTGAAAAACATGTTGGGCATCTGAGTCAGAGGACTAACAGACTACCCAGAGATTCAAAGAAACTGCTCCACTGCCTTGCCTGTTACTCATAGCTTTGACTAGCAGCATCAGAGGGAAAACAATATTTTTGTCCATTTTCTTCTGCTACTGCTTAGCAAAAGGAAGAGTAGGAGCAGCTCAAATCGCTAGCAGAGTCAGTAGAACAAAACTGCAATGACTAACCTTTCAAAGGTGAACCAAATGTAAACTTCACAACCTAAGCTAGAATGCTTAGGACTGAGTTCTCTTGTTTCTTTGTGCTGCTCTGGTGACTAGTGGAACTGGAAACTGGCCAAACCTTGGCTAGGGATTCCCCCAGTAGGTCAGTCATAAGAGGGAATAGAGCTGATGTAGACCGTGCCTACACTGCCTTTCTGCTAGCCAAAGTGTTGGGAATGTTCTCTGGCTGGAGCTCCCTGAAATCAAATGGTGGGCAATATTGTTTAAAAAAGCAAAACAAAAAACAAAATAAAAAAACCAACCTGACACCATGTGCCCCCTTTGGTAACTAATTTGGTTATTGAATTTAGGTCCCAAAGGGTAAAATTCTGACTACAATGTATTTACCAGTACTCAGCCTCAAGTCTGAATTTTAGTTTGCAGAGACCTCACTCCCCAACTCCCATTCAGTCCAATGAGATTAGTTTCACTCTAGTTTTTGACAATCTAGATTAATTCCTGATGGCCATAATGTCAGCTCAAAAGATTTTATAGCTTACTGTCTTATTCACTGAAAAATAGTACTGTAGTTTTCCAAAAAGATTAATGACTAGATAATACTTAGTCCTGCCATGAGTGCAGGAGACTGGACTAGATGACCTCTCGAGGTCCCTTCCAGCCCTATGATTCTATGTCCTAAAGCTCCCATGAATATTTCAGTCAAAGTCAGGGTGTTATCTTCCACTTCCACTAGCACCAACTCAATTGACCTGAAAGAGAGAATTTATTCTATCCTTGATGTTGATGGTGATAAAATTGTGCCTATGAAGAACAAATACCACCAGATGTCCCATTTATTGTTTCTGGCCAACCAACCACAATGTAAAGAGGAAAAAATAATCTTTTTCGTGGTATAGTGCAAGACGTAGATCTAGCTGTATCACAAAAAACTTACCTAGCCATAAGTATCGTGGTACATAATTCTGGATGCACTGCATTCTTCATGCTGAAAAAGCACATGCTTCAGTAGAGGAAGTATGTGAAGCACTTGTTTGTTCTTCCCTCCCTACTTTCACAAAGGATTGTGTTTTTGTACTTTTTGTTCTCCCACAATACTTCTTGGAAACTTTTTTGCTGTTTTAAAGCACTAATGCTTAACCTAAACAAAAAAAACAAAATAAACAAACAAACAAAAAAAACCTTTATTTGTATGTCTAGTTGTACGTCTAGTATAAACCTATCCACCAGAACAGGTCATGGCTTGATTATATCCTCGATGTACTACTAAACTACCAGACATACCCTGGAATGAGCAAACAAAGGTGCAGGAACACATTTCCCCAACCACCAGTAATATGCTGATCAGTGTGTAAGGCACAACATGAAACTGGTCCCTGTCCTGAAGAGCTTACACTACAGAATTATAAATTTCTCCTCTTTGAAATATCTTGCCCTGCCCTTTTTCTATGGTGATCTTGGACTTAGGCAGTTGGTACTAAAATATACACTAATTGTATATAATTTTCTTAGGTAGTTATGAATTCAGGTTAATTTTAAAGTTGATGAGGTTTGCAGATCATTATTTGGCTGAAAGCATGTCAGTTACTGATGGCTCTGATCTACCTCTATTTTTGAAAGGGGATGTTTCCGTTCATATGTATAAATGGCTGTTTCTGAGAAGAGAATATGGTACAGTAAAGCAAATACTCCATTTAATAGAATAAATGGGAATAGAAGTGCATATCTGTAATATGATCAAGTGAACACTTTTATAGCAGCTTAACATTTGCAATTCTTGCTTCTTCAAGTGATGGTCCCTATGGGTATACCACATGTGGGATAGGCATGCACGCCATCTGCCTGTGTTTGGAATTTTTTGTAAGCAGTGTCTGTTATCCCACACGTGCACCGAAGCAAACCAAAGGCATAAAAGTTTTCTCTCCAGTTCCTTCATGCTACCACATGGTCTGAGTTGGAATCTCCTAGAACATCTCGGAGAACATATTTGCTCCCCCCATCAGTATTCATCCCTCCTGTTGACAGTCTCTATTCCGGGATGGCTGACGCTAACCTGGTGTGGCAGAGTTGTTCTTCCATCCCACCTGCCAACCTTGGGGCACAATCATCGGTACCGTCAGTTCCACTGGAGATAAGGGATCCGGCTTTCTTTTCAGATGAGTCTGAGGCTCCCCAGGAGCCTTTGCAGCATTGGACAGAGGTGGCACGGGACAGGAGATCAGAGTTCCAGCCTCCAACCAAATACAGTTGGTCAAAAGATGGGTGGTACCCTTTGCCACGGGATCCTCCTCCACCAATTGATTCATCCTACTGGCAATATTGAGGACCATGGAAGCCCAACCCTAGACACCCAGGATCAGTGTAGGAGTCCTGTTTGACATTGCCCAGGCACTCACAACTGGACCTGTTGAAATATTCAGAAGGGGAAGGTAAGCTGGATCCATGAGTGATCTCATCATCTTCACTGGATGAGGTGGTTACCCCGTCTTCTCCATCTCCACCAGACGACTTTAAACAATATCAAGAGTTCATGCAATGGGTGGCTGCAGAGCTACAGCTTCAGCTTGAGGAAGTCCAGGAGCCTAAGCACAGTTTACTAGACATTCTGCAGCCTTCCAGTCCCAGTTGAGTGGCCCTCCCCATCAACAAAGCCATCATGGATCCAGCAAAGATGGCTTGGCATGCTTATTCTTGTGCTCCCGCCCCTAAGAGGGCTGAGACACGCTATTTTGTTCCATCCACATTCTGTTCCCACTGCCTAACTCTTTGGTGGTGCAAGCAACAACACCCAAAGGCTACTCTCTCTGATAAGGGACAGAAGCAACTTGACCTTTTCAGAAGAAAGGTCTTTTCTTCCCCTGCCTCCAGTTCAGAATCTCAAATTATCAGGCCCTCTTGACCAAATATGTTGATACTAGTTATAATACATTTTTTTAATGTGAGGCTAGAGCCCAGTTTGAGGCCTTAGTGGAGAGGGCAGATTGGTGGTCAAAACTTCCTTCCCAGCTGTGGTGACTGTGGTAGATAAGGCACGTGGCAAGGAGGATGGCTATAGTCATTGTTATAAGGAGAGACTCGTGGTCACAATCCTCAGGTTTTCCTAGCAAGGTGCGGGAGTACCATCCAAGATCTGCCCTTTGATACTGTTAACCTATTCCATAAGAAGGCAGGTGAGTCTCTGCACTCCCTCAGAGTCTCAAGTCCAACGCTTAGCTCGCTAAGTATTTATACTTCTCCTAAGAGAAAACACCGTAGATGGGGTAAAGGGCCCTCCTTAGCAATTTTACCACCACCATCCTCAGGAGTCACCATGCAAGAGACTGAGGGCTTATAGACATAGGAACCCAACCTCTGCAACATCCACCTGCACGTCATACTCTAACTCTCAGATGAAGAGTTTCTTTTTATGGGACTGTTGAGACCTGTATCCTTTTATTAATGTCCCTTTATTCCCCTCCTCTGACATTGGGAGCCCCCCTTACCCTATTTGCCAAAAACTGGAGGGTCCTAACTACAGACAAATGAGTATTGGAGATTATTCATGGCAGTTATCTGAATGAGTTTCTGGTACCTCCTCTCCACAAATCCCCCCTTTCCCAGTTGCTTTTCAGGGACCACTTTCATGAGGAGATTCTACAAGATCTCCTAAGGTAAGCCATAGAGAAGGTTCTATCTCAACATCAAGTGAAGAGATTCTGTTCCCCTTACTTCTTGATTCCCAAAGAAGAATGGGAAATGGAAGCCAGTTCTTGATCTGAGACAGCTGAACAGCTTCATTCAAAAAGTAAAATTCCACATGATATCCTTGGTATTAATAATTCCCCCGTTAGAAGAAGACATATGATTCATGGCTCTCAGTATGAAAGATGCATATTTTAACAGATATCCACCGAGCCCACAGCAGCTTCCTTAGGTTCCTCTTTGATTACGAGTGTTACCAATTCAGAGTCCTTTCTTTTGGCCTAGCTATAGCACCCAGGGTCTTTATGAAGGTTTTTTCAGTAGTGGCAGCTTGGATGAGAAGACAGGGATTTAGTCTTCCTTTATCTCAGCGACTGGCTTCTGACGGGCAGTTCCTACAAGGAAGTCCAGTGAGCAACCAGTGCCTTGCTCAGCTTTCTGCCTTCCGTGGATGGCTGCATCATTCATGAAAAGTCCACATTGCTTCCCACAAGATTCCTAAATTTTATAGTTGTGACAGTGGACTCAACTATAGCAAGAGTGTATCTACCTCTAAAGAGATTTCAGGCCATGAGTGTTCTCATATATCAGGTCAATATAGGACCCTGGTCATCAATCAGAACTTGCCTTTTCCTTGGCCACATGGCCTCATGCACATTGTGCCGTTTCCCAGACTTCATCTTTACAGCCTATAAGCCTGGTGTCTCGCTGTTTTGTTGCCATTCTCTGAAAGGGCAACAGTTCTGCCCAAAGTTTAACTCTCTCATTTGCTGGACAAAATGAGAGAAGGTTGGTGTGGGGATCCCTTTCCTCACACCAACTCCTGAAGCAAGCCTGGTTACTGACACCTCCCTCTTGGGTTGGGGTGTTCATATGGGTGATCATATGGCACAAGGCATCTGGACCCTATGCGAGTCTGGTATACATATCAATTCACTAGAACTCCCTGTGGTTCATCATGCCTGCAACACCTCCCTCCCCCCATTCATCTGATCCAGACATGTCCAAATAATGTAAGATCTCATGACAATGATATTTTATATGAACAAGCAGGGGGGAAGTGAGATCTCTCCCTCTTGTGCATAGAGGCAGTCACCTCCTGGGACTGATGCATCAGCCATTGCATAACTATGAGCAGTATGTTTAGCAGGACTCCCTAGCTGACAAAACTCCTTAGCCGACTGCCCAAGCAGAACTTTTTTTGCACAGTTTGGTTCTCCATGACATCTTGACCAAATGGGGAACAACAGCCTGGGACCTTTTCAAATTGTGGGAGAACAGGAAACTTCCTTGGTACTGCTCCAGAGCAGTCCTGTTAAGGGCTTTATGGGAGATGCCCTGTCACTGTCATGGAATGGTTGCCTGTTATATGCCTTTTCTCCCATCCCGTTGATGCCACAAGTTCTGCAGAAGATCCACCAAGAAAGAACTCGAATAATCCTGATTGCACCCAACTGGCAGAGACAATTCTGGTTTATGGATCGGCTGATGCTCTCAGTTCACCTACCCATGAACATCCTCACATTACTGGAGCTTCTAATACAGCACAAGCGTGGGTTCAAGCACCACAATCTGGGACTGCTTCAACTCAGAGCCTGGTATTTGAATGGGCATCAGAAGTAGAGTGCTCACATTCTGAAAGGGTACAATCCATCCATAACCAAAGCAGAAAATACTACGACAAGCAGTTAGCAAAATGGAAGTGTTTCTCCTCTTGGGCTCACCAGTGTGAGTTGTCTCTAGAATCATCCAGGATCCCTGCTATCTTAAAGTATGTACTTACCCTTAAGTCTCTGGGTCTCGCACTCCATTTTCTGTGACTTCATTTAGCACCGATCAGTGCTTTCTATCCTCCGGTGAATAACAGTATAATATTCACTCATCCTGTCACAACTAGATTTCTGAAGGGGATTCTCAGTCCTTTCCACCAATGGGGAAGTTTGAATCTCAGTTGTTACCTCAGTTTTTGTTTTATTGTCACTTACCTTTGAACATCTGGCCACATGCTCTGTGGCCCATCTGTCCATGATGGTGGCCTTTCTGGTAGCCATAATATCAGCCAGAAGAGTTAGTGAGGTCGGAGCACTCATGGCAGACCCAACATATACTGCCTTCTGTAAAGAAAAAGTCCCATTACAGACTCTTCCCGACTTACGCAATCGTTCCGTTCCGGAAAGCTTTGCATAACCCGAATTTTACGTAAGTCGGAAATTTACATTGTGCAAGCATAAAAAACAAATAATTTCAACAAAAATATTGCATTTACCTTAATCCTATTGTTATCCTGGCACACTGAAGGCTGTATTTTGGTGGTGGATGACAATGGGCTTAATTTGTAAATGAAGGAGAGGAGGAGACAGGCATTACATCGTTGGGATCGTCAGAGGAGGCTTTGGAGGTGGAAGGCTGTGGAGATGTGGACGTTGCAGACCTTTCAACCTTCCTTACAAACTTATTGAGAGATGACTGGATAGTGATCTTTTTCTTCTCTTCATATATCTGTCTATAACAGGCTAGCGTTTCGTCAATGCCTCTGTTCACTTTCAAGAATTGTGATTTTAAAGGAGCAGAGCCTTTCACATGCTCTTTTATGCGTGCACTATCATTCAAAATACTTTTCACTGTTGAGGTAGCCAAATCGAGTTCACGAGTAAATGAGACAGGCTTTGTCCACTTTCATACTTTTTCACTATTTTCATTTTCTGTTCTAAATCAATCTTCTTTCGCTTACAAACTGGTCCTGCACTCTTGCTATCACTTGGTCACTTTCCAGGCATGATTTGAATGAAATAATAGGGTGAAATAACAGAAATACAGTATCACTGAAATAACACGAGACTGAGAGGCTGTGAGAGCACAAAGCCTTCCCTTGTAGGAGATGCTACTGCTGTATTCCTCCACACACTGCACTACAGTACTTTGCGTTTCCGTACGCTATGCAATATTTTCCACAACTCAAAAATTTTATTTATGTCTTATGGAACTTTTTGCATAAGTCGGGTCTTGCATAACCTGGGGCGTGTCCGTACAAACCTATCTTAGATTTGTTTCTAAAGTAGTTTCCTAGTTTTATAGGAGTCAGAAAATCCACATACCAGTATTTTTCCAAAACCCCACATGCTTCAGATGAAGAGAGATGGTTGCATTCTAAAGTCATCCAAAGGGCTTTGGCTTTTTATCTGTAAAGAATGAAGGATGTAAGGAAGACTCTTTAACTATGTTTCCATAGCAGAGCAGTCTTGAGGGGTCAAGCTACATTGATGCAGAATGGATTTCAGGTTGTATTACCCTTTGTTACCAATTAGCTCATGTTCCCACTCTGGAGAAAGTGAGGGCTCATTCCACCAGCAGGCAAATTACTGCAGCTATATTGCTGAGGGACATAGCACTCCTAGTGATATGTAGCACAGTACTTGGAGCTCTTTGCATACCTTCTTGAGACATTACCCTCTGGTCTAGTCATCAACTGTGGATACAGCTCTGAGGACAGCAGTACTACAGTCAGCTATCACTTCTGCATCTGTGCACCCACCTCCTGTCTGATTATTGCTTGTGAATCTCCCACGTGTTGAATACACATAACGATAATCACTCAGAGGAACTGAGGTTACTTAGCTGTAACTGGAGGTTCTTCAAGATGTGTAGTCCTTATCTGTATTCCACTACCCATCCTCTGTCCCTTCAGCTGTGAATTGTTTGAACTGCACTAAGAATGGGAAACTGGAGAGACCTTTTATGCCCTCCGTTTGGAGTACAAGGAGAGCTACACGCATGTGTGGGCCAATGGACATTGCTTACAAAACATTCCAGATGCAGGAGCATGATGCGCATGTGTATCCCATGTGTGGAATGCAGATAGGGACCACACATCTTGAAGAACCTCCAGTTTATGGTAAGTAACTTCCATCTTTATTTGAATTGTGCAACCATAATGTTGCATTGTCATAGCCCAAGATTTTCAAAAATAGGAACCTACAGCATTCATAATTAGGTTCCTCAATGTCTGATATTCAAAAGTGGTGGGCAGCAAGCAACTCCCACTGAAGCCAACCTATTTTCCATATAAGAAAAACTAATACCAATCATGTTCACAAACAGTGAATTTTGTTTAGTTAATTTTGATAGGCAGGTTTCCAGCTGTCATTGACTTCATTGCCTATTACACTTAAAAATAGGACATGTTATTTTAAGCTACACTGCACCATCTCTGGATTGAGAGCATCTTTAAGTTTCCTACTACATGAAGTGTAGTAGGCTAGGCTTGTTGCAATCTCCAGAGCGAGGTAAGGGAGCAAAGGTCACGTGTAATTGTTCAGGGATACTGCACACGTGGCTGAGAGGTGTTGTCATGAGAAGATATATAAATAGGAAAAAAAGACGCTAAATAGTGAACTGGCATCTTTCCTCTTCCATATGGGGCTTCTGTGCTTCAGACAGAATCCTTCCTGTCTCAGACAATGATCCTATTTTGGATGGGACGTCCATTGGAGGCTGTCAGACTTCCAATTAAGTCCATAAAGAGAGTCTCCTCTCTCTGTTTGGGAATAAACACCTGAACTTGGGTGCCCATCCTAATCTGAAATGATAGGAGCTCTGATCGCAACATTGAGCTGACCTGGAGTTGAACTTTCTCAAATTAAAGCTAAGGTGTTCCCAAGCAGTTTTGGTTAATTGAGAAATATAAGATAAACTGATGTACGTGAAAGAATTTTAGATGTCACAGGGAGGCCTTGTGATATATTCTGCTAACCCAGGTAGAATTCTTGGCCTCTTATTTTTTCAAGCTATCAACATTCTGCTGCCAAGAAAAAATTGCCGCCACATTATGCAATTGCCGAACAGTTGGCAGAGTGATTTTTTTTTTTCATGTTACCTGAACTGTTGCATTGTTGAATCTTTGTTTTTCACATTGGAAGGGACTTACACACTGCATTGAGTGGCATCTGGAAAGAGCTCCTAGAATGTTTCTACTACGTTTTAAATGTGACAGTTGACTACCAAAGCACGAACTACGGCTCTCCCATTAGTAGTTTCATAAGAATTTCCCAGTTCAGCATGCTTATTCATTGCAGTTATAAAACACAATAAAATTGCATTAATTTTTCAACTGTTATAAAATTGATTTTGAAACATTTTTATTTCTTGCTCGCTTGATTGTAAATATATACACACTTGCACTTGTAATAAGAGAAGCAGATAATTTACCAAGGATGCCTATTCTTCTTAGACCATGCTTTCTGCTGTAGTATGGCATAGCACGGTTTGCTAATGTATGTTTTAAAATGGTTGATAGCCTTTAGTAAAACTTGTATGCTTATTTATTGGGCTTGTAGAAGCACTGTGTTCAATTAGCTTTATGCAACACAGCATTTGGTTCTGCTGGGCAAAATGCTGCATATGCACAATGAGATAAAATACCACCTCAGCAGACATCTTGGAATGAAGTACGGTATATACTCGTTCATAAGCTGAATTTTTTTTTTAGTAAAAAAGGAAAACATCAGAGAAGGGGTTCGGCTTGGGAAAGGTGGGACACAGCGCGCCCCCCCCCCCCCCCCCCCAGAGGGGGCAAGGAGAGGCAGCAGAGCTAGAAGGGAAGAGGCGGCCGCCCGGCCCAGCTACTGGAGCACGCTGTGGCCATGACACTTGACCCTGCCTGCCAGAGCAGGCTGCAGCCAGGCCAGAGACATCTTCCCTTGGCCCGCCACAGCTAAGGTGGGAAGGAATGGGATGGGGAGAGTGTGGGGGTCCTGGGCTAGGGATGAGGTCATGTGAGGGGTGGTCACACGGGTTACTCCCCTGACCCCCAGCTTCTCTCTCCTCCTCCCCCCCCGCCCCCCAAAATTCCCCACCAGTTGCTGTCCCAGCCCGTCAGGGTAAGCAGCTGGTGGGCCGGGACACTTTGTTTTCTTAGGTTTACCTCCATGCCTGTGGACGCTCGAGGTAAACAAACTGCCAAAGTTTGCTGATCCCTGAATTATAGGGTCAGCTTATGAATGGGTCATAAAAATTTTCCATTTTTACTTATGCATCTTGGGGGGGGTCGGCTTATAAACGAACTGACTTATGATCGAGTATATACGGGACATCCTTCATTATCTGAAAAAAGGATTTTAGTGACACAACCACCTCACTAATAACTATTTTTACAGCCCTTGTTTTAAATTAAATGTCTTGTATTTATGAATTTTATTTGATCGGGTTCTGCTGACAAGCTAAGTCTTTGAAAAGATTGGAAACATAGGATTCAGGAAAAAGAACAGGAGTACTTGTGGCACCTTAGAGACTAACAAATTTATTTCAGCATAAGCTTTCGTGGGCTGCAGCTCACTTCTTCAGATGGAACTCTATGCATCTGAAGAAGTGAGCTGCAGCCCATGAAATTTGTTAGTTTCTAAGGTGCCACAAGTACTCCTGTTTTTTTTGCGGATACAGACTAACATGGCTGCTACTTTGAAACCTGTCATAGGACTCTGTTAAAATTAACTACTCATTTGAGAATTATGATAATTCCATTAGATATGCTTGGAATAGGATTTGTTATTGCAAGTTTTTCCTTGCATTCACTTGTTACACCTTTTGAGATTTCATGGAATATATTTTGAAAATTTTGAAAATTAAGCTTGCATGTAACAGGTTTCCCAAAGGGATAATTTAGTTTTTTTTACTTACAAACTCATTTATCCTTTTGACTCTCTACATTTAAAAATTAGTGAGATTCTGCTTTGTCAGTATCCTTTACCAATATTGTACTATTTGCTAGTTGTTCTAAGTTTGGTGTATCTCACATGATGAGACTAAGGTTTACAATTTCAAAAGGGCTAACTTTAATAAATTAAGGGGACTAGTTAGGGAAGTGGATTGGACTAACATATTTAGGGATCTAAAGGCGGAAGGCGCCTGGGATTATTTCAAGTTGAAGTTGCAGGAGCTGTCGGAGGCCTGTATCCCAAGAAAGGGAAAACGGTTCGTAGGCAGGAGATTTAGACCGAGCTGGATGAGCAAGCGTCTCAGAGGGGTCATTAAGAAAAAACAGAAAGCGTACAGGGAGTGGAAGATGGGAGGGATCAGCAAAGAAACCTACCTTATTGAGGTCAGAGCATGTAGAGATGAAGTGAGAAAAGCCAAAAGTCGTGTAGAGTTGGACCTTGCAAGGGGAATTAAAACCAATAGTAAGAGCTTTTATAGCCATATAAATAGGAAGAAAACAAAGAAAGAAGAAGTGGGACCGCTTAAGACTGTAGATGGAGTGGAGATTAAGGATAATCTAGGCATGGCACAATATCTAAATGAATATTTTGCATCGGTATTTAATGAGGCTAATGAAAGGCTGAGGAATAGTGGAAGCGAGACGGATAGGAATAAAGGAGTGGGGGTTGACATTACCGTATCCGAGGTAGAAGCCAAACTCGAACAGCTTAACGGGACTAAATCGGGCGGACCGGATGATCTTCATCCGAGAATATTAAAGGAACTGGCGCGAGAAATTGCAAGCCCGTTAGCGATAATTTTTAATGAATCTGTAAACTCGGGGTGGTACCATTTGACTGGAGAATAGCTAATGTGGTTCCTATTTTCAAGAAGGGGGAAAAAAAGTGACCCGGATAACTACAGGCCTGTTAGTTTAACATCTGTAATATGCAAGGTCTTGGAAAAATGTTTGAAGGAGAAAGTAGTTAAGGACCTTGAGGTCAATGCCAATTGGGACAAATTACAACACGGTTTTACAAAAGGTAGATCGTGTCAAACCAACCTGATCTACTTCTTTGAGAAAGTGAGTTTTTTTAGATAAAGGAAATGTGGTGGATCTAATATACCTCGATTTCAGTAAAGCGTTTGATACGGTACCGCATGAGGAATTATTGGTTAAATTGGAAAAGATGGGGATCGATATGAAAATCCAGAGATGGATAAAGAACTGGTTAAAGGGGAGACTGCAGCGGGTTGTACTCAAAGGTGAACTGTCAGGTTGGAGGGAGGTTACCAGTGGAGTTCCTCAAGGTTCGGTTTTGGGTCCGATTTTATTTAATCTATTCATTACTGACCTCGGAACCAAATGTAGGAGTGGGCTGACAAAGTTTGCGGATGACACAAAGTTGGGAGGTATTGCCAATTCGGAGAATGATCGGGATATCCTGCAGGGAGTTTTGAATGACCTTGTAAACTGGAGTAATAGTAATAGGATGAAATTTAATAGTGAGAAGTGTAAGGTTATGCATTTAGGGATGACTAACAAGAATTTTAGTTATAAGCTGGGGACGCATCAGTTGGAAGTAACGGAAGAGGAGAAGGACCTCGGAGTCCTGGTTGATCGCAGGATGACTATGAGTCGGCAATGTGACGTGGCCGTGAAAAAAGCTAATGCGGTCTTGGGCTGCATTAGGCGAGGCATTTCTAGTAGGGATAAGGAGGTGCTGGTTCCGTTATACAAGGCACTGGTGAGACCTGATTTGGAGTACTGTGTGCAGTTCTGGTCTCCCATGTTTAAAAAGGATGAAATCAAACTGGAATGGGTACAAAGAAGGGCCACTAGGATGATCCGAGAAATGGAAAATCTGTCGTATGAAAGGAGACTCAAGGAGCTCAGTTTGTTTACCTTAACCAAAAGAAGGCTGAGGGGGGATATGATTGCTCTCTTTAAATATATCAGAGGGATAAATACCAGGGAGGGAGAGGAATTATTTCATCTCAGTACTAATGTAGACACGAGAACAAATGGATATAAACTGGCCGTCAGGAAGTTTAGGCTTGAAATTAGACGAAGGTTTCTAACCACCAGAGGGGTGAAGTTTAGAAACAGCCTTCCGAGGGAAACAGTGGGGGCGAAAGACTTCTCTGGCTTTAAGATTAAGTATGATAAGTTCATGGAGGGGATGGTTTGATGGGATAAAGTGATTTTAGTCAATAGGTCAATAACGTGCCATCGCTGGTAATTAGTAACAATGGTCAATGATGGGATATTAAAAGTTACTACAGAGAACTTTTTCCAGAGGGTCTGGCTAGAGAATCTTGCCCGCATGCTCAGGGTTCAGCTGATCGCTATATTTGGGGTCGGGAAGGAATTTTCCTCCAGGGTAGATTGGCAGAGGCCCTGGAGGTTTTTCACCTTCCTCCGCAGCATGGGGCAGAGGGCGCTTGCTGGAGGATTCTCAGCGATTTGAAGTCTTTAAATCATGATTTGGGGACTTCAACAGCTGAGGCAAGGGAGAGAATTCTTCCAGGAGTGGGTGGGTCAGCTTTTGTGGCCCGCATCATGCGGGAAGTCAGACTAGATGATCATAATGGTCCCTTCTGACCTTAGAGTCTATGAGTCTGAGACTTGTGGATAATGTTAAAGGGGACACCATCAAGTGAATAGGCATAATTTGTGTATTCGGGCAAACTAAGTGGGGAATAAAAATAGATTTGATATCTGACTCTTCTTCTTGACAGTCCTTTTGAAAATAATATATCTTGTAAAAACAAGCTGCTGACCCCATTCAAAAGTCATATTAACTCCAAGATGCAAATGAAATAATTCATTGCATACAGAATGGGTATCATTTACCTGATGGCATCTGGGAACAAAGCCTATGTAGCTTCTCAGTTTCAGAAATATCTTTTTAAAATCCAAATAGATTATATCTGTGGTTGAAGACACTAGACAAACTGAATAAAATCTAGATTTTTGTAGTCTATTTGAAACTGCATCAGTAGGAAATAAGACTAATTATTTCCACAAGAGTCAAATGTAAATATGCATTTGAATGGAAAATGCATTTGAATTCAAGAAACTCATAAGATACCAGGATCACAATAAAGAGCAAAAATTAATTTTGCCCTGAATCATCAGCCAAGGGTAAAACACAAACCAAAGGCGTTAACAGTCGACTACTTTTTATTTACACGTAAATCAATTTTGTATTTGCTACTGTCTTTTAGGAGCATTTCTGATGCTTTCTGTCACTGCACAGCTTTCTTTTTAGCAGTCTGGCCGTATAAATTGTTTGCAGTCTTAAATTTATCCCAAGCCTGTCCATCTTTTTACCTTGCTGCCTTTTTAAAACGCCTATTTCCTACACCACTTAATATTTTCATCTTTGAGACAATGTTATGTAGCTGACATTTCCAGTTACCAAGTGCATATTTTTTACCCTCCTCTTCAAATCACAGCTGTCTATGTATTTATAAGCAACCATCACTAAAACCTAAGTGCTGCACATATAATTAAAAGCACAGTGTCTGTCTGAAAATACTCCACTCCTCCCTTAATGCACTGTTTACTTAAGTGGATGTTTTCTTTGTCAGTGAGAGATTTAGCCATGCCAGCCTGCAGCTGTTATTGGGGGAAAGTGAGATTGAAATGTCAGCATTATTAACTATTTCACTGCTGATCAAATCAAGTAAGAAAGGAGAGGGATGATCTGCACAATCTGAGGGTGACATCTCACTTTGTCATGAGAGTTTGGTGTCTGGGAGAGTACCACCACTAGTTTTCTGCCATACTTTGTCTTGTGGAATCAAAAGAACAAAGAGGAGAAGAGCCCCAGGAAGTTGCTTTGGAGTCCACCAAAGAGGTCAGAATCCTGCAGAACCCAGCATGGCAAGTCCTTACCATTTTTTCTCACATGAGCAATGCTTTCTTCTGTGCTTCTCAGGTACTCAGCTTTCTGATGTGCTTCATACATTTGAGTCAAGTAGAAAAGAAAGCATTCCTGTGGCTGGAGCGCTGTTGGCTTTGCCGAAAATCAGGTGGAGCCATTGGAGTTCTGATCAGCACAACCTTGTGCTTTGGCTGCAGTGTGCTCACACTGCTAAGATCGGATTTAATGGGTCCTACAATAGGTACAGCATAAGTGAGTGAGCCTCATCATTTCCTCTGATGCAGATTCCACACCCAATCATTAAGCAACCATGACGTGATGAGCCAGATTATGCAGCTGCAGCTAAACTTGATTAAATAATAAATGTTTCTGGTTCATGTCATTGATTAGGTTAGTTTTTGAACAACCTTTATGATTTTATTTGTCTGATTTGCTGCTGATGTTAACAGTCCCTAATCACACACTTGACATTAAGCATCAGTGTAGTGTAGACTCACTTTATATCAACAGAAGGGTTTTCTGTTGGTGTAGGAACATCACCTCCCCAAATGAAGTTAGCTATATTCTTGGACGCCCTCTTCCATTGACATAACCCATGGTGTAGATGCAGCCATGTCAGCAGCGCTACATTGGTCAAGGCTGTGGGTTTATTTTCACATCCTGATTAAAGTAATTATGCCAATATAACATTTCATTGTAGACCTGGCCTAAGACTTTTTGGTCATGTACCTCTTCATACAGTTATTAATTCACTAACTAAAAGTTAACCTGATTATCAGCAGCTGGCTTTGGTATTAATTTTCATGAGAGAATGAGTCCAGTTTTTTTTTAATTAGAGTGAATTTTAAATTGATAAAAGTGAAAAACTTGCATTACCTTGAGCTAGGCACTGCTGTGCAAGGTTTATGTGTATTTCTGTTATTGCTCTGGTCCCTCATGTTACAGTCTTAATTCTCTCTTCTGAAAATTCTAGTCATACCATATTTTTGGGAGTGATGTAGGGTGGGTATTTAAGGTGAACATGAAGATGTGACCGTCAGAGGCAGGATTTAAATTCTGGTCTACAAAGGTATAAGGTATAAGGGAATGGTATACTTTTGATATTGAAATTACAAATTGTTTTTTTTCTTAGAAAGTTAACTCTGTTTTAACGTTATGCTACATAACGGCATTTCTCAGTTTTCATACAACTTGTAATATTTGAACTGCATGCATTTTAAGAGAGATCTGGTGGTGAATGAGGGAAAAAATTAAATATTCGTGCTGCTTGTTCAAGCCATGTATGTAGGTGCGATGTCAATAGTCACAACTTTTAGTGGTGAAACAGGCAAACTATTGGAAAAGGTCTGAGTACCTCAGGCATCAGCATTGAGCCTTTTCTTGTTTATCCTCATCCGGATACCCTCACAAGGAACATAGTGAAAGAGGCATCTTGGTGCATGCTGTTTGCAGATGATACTGTTCTATGCAGTGAGGAGAAAGATGCTCTAGAAAAGGATCTGGAAAAAGGGGAGATGTGTTGTACAGACCTGGCCTCAAAATAAGTATAGGAAAAAGAGTAGGTGGTATGTAATTTTAATAATGTGACCAATGAAGAATTATCCTTGAAACTAGATGGGCAGACAGTATCGAAAAGGCAAAGTTTCAGGTATCTGCGTTCCAGAATCTGGGGAAATGTAGGACGAAATTAGAGCTAGGATAATAAGTGCATGGCTCAAATGGAAAGAGAAGTGGTGTAGTATGTGACAAGAAGATACCAGTAAGATTGAGAGTCTATAAAAGAATAGTCCATCCAGTTTTAGTATATGATGCTTAATGTGGGCAACAAAGAAACATGACTGAATGATCTGTTCCAGAGAAATGTGAATGTTGAGGTGGATGAATGGGATAAGCAAGAAAGACCCCAGAAGGAATGTGTGTGTTAGGGTACATCTATACTACGCGCCGGATTGCACTTTGGATGGAGAGGATTCCAAGAGCTGACCCCATTTGATGGGATTAATGCAAGAGAGAAGATTTTTGTCTTTGCTAAATATTTGGAAATTTAAGCTACTTTCATCTGTTTTATATATTAAGCATAATTTAAAATGTTGATCTTAAAAAGTGTGGTGTGTATTTTCAAATCTTCTGATGAGAGTTGAATACAGCCAGTAGAGAAGACTTTAATATCCAGAAAGAATAAAGTGTGGTGTTGCTTATAGTCCTGTGTAATCTGCTTTGTAGTTTTTTATAATTATGCACTGAAATATTTTCATATGTATCTTGAATTTTTAGCTACAGCATGAGAAGGCTGAACTGGAGCAGCATTTAGAGCAGGAACAGGAGTTTCAAGTGAACAAGCTGATGAAGAAAATTAAAAAACTGGAAAACGATACTATTTCTAAGCAGCTCACTTTGGAGCAGGTAAACTATTTCCTGTTCTTTGAAATAAAGTGTTTATCCCAGAGAACAACTTCTGTTCAGATTTTTTTCACTGGGGGGGAAAAGTGATTTAAAAATACATAAATGTTTTAGGCTCCAAATTTGACCCATTTCTTAAAATCTGTAATTTAGTTGGAGGTCATTGTTCAGGTTTTTACTGTTTTGGGATAGGAAAAAATGTTATCAGGAATATTCAAAGGAAATAGCTGGTAGGTTTATTTTGTGATGATTATGGTAAATTATTTAATCTTAAGCTTCAGACTGCCTATTTGTATAATAGTGCTTCACAGGGCTGTTACAAGGTTTGTAAAGTACGTTCGCCTTTTGTTCATTGAGAAATACTGGTGTTGCCACCACCATTATAAACTATTAGCTCACGTGTACCCACATACAAGTACTTGAAACGGTACACAGGTGTTTACAATGAAGCAAGGAAGAGCACAAAATGATAAAATAACAATTCAGTAAAACATAGCTTAGTCCCACATGGTTTTACCTTAAAAACAGATGCATGTTTGTTGTTCAGCAGCCACATTTCAAACACCACATCTCTCCCCTCAGTGTATGTTCTTATACTGGAGAAGTTTGCACATCAGTCTGTCTACTGCCTCAGCAGTATCTCCCACACTTAATGCAACTGAAAGACCACATAGGGAAAAAAAATCATTTGTTTGAAAGTTGCCCCCATATTTCCAAATCCACTTACCTCAACATAATGCTCCAGCATCCACTTTATGGCCCTGCTTATTTCCCATCCTGTAAGAGTGATACACACCTGAGAGGCCACATTGGAAAGGAGGAGTGTCTTCCCTCCAGACCTGGATAGTCCTATCGCTGTATCCTAGAAGGAAACATTAGAAAAAGTAACTTTAGAAAAAAGAAAAACAGCAATAACAAAATTAATATTGAAATATAGACTATATAAATGACAATAAAATCATCTTCTCTCTGCCAGCACTCTCACCTAGAGATGCTAATACTGTGTCTAGCACTTAGCCTCTAGGCTCATAAGCAGACTGGTAATGGAGCTGGTGCGAGCTGCTGCTCTTCACCACATATTAGACACTGTATCTAACAATGGATATGCTATCCCCACCTGACACATGATGGCCCATGGATAGGGAAAATGGAGTCTCTGCTTCACACAGGGAATAGTTCAGTATAGCAGGAGAAACTCCTGCTTCATCCTGGCTTTGTGCAAGGATTCAGGGAAGTAGACTGAAAAACTCTACACTCCCAAAGTGGCTTGGACGTGAGGACTCCCAGAGCAACTGCAGGCATATCATTATCCTCATGCATGATACTAGGTAATGAAACTGTCAACAAAGTGGGAGAAATTATACCCAAAATGCAAAACATAAATAGACTAAATAGAGAATTATCACTTTTGATTTTTAGTAATCAAGTTTATGGGATTTTATTATATACTATTGAAAAGATTTCAAATGATTTGGGAGTTCTCTGTAATGTTGGAATGGAGTGATTTTTAAATTATTTGATTTTTTGTAATTGATTTAAATTGAGGCTCTGTAAAACTAATTGGAAAATGTGTGCTGTCACAATTTTAGATGAAAACTTTAATGAATTAAATTATAAACTTTTAAAAATACTTTTACGGATAAGGTGTCTTTTGAATTTTACAACACTGCTACAGGCAAAAATTAAAATACGGGAAATTGAAGTCCTGATCTTGCAAATACTTAAGCAGGTATACTTGATTCACATTTACTGTACTTCAGTGGGACTACTCTGTTTAAAATTAAGCATGGACTACTCTGTTTAAAATTAAGCATCATTAGGGAGCTAAACTGTTCTTATTAAACTTCTTGTGGAATAAAGCTGTCACTTCAAAACCAAAAGCTTCACACTGAAAAGTTATTTCTACTTTCAGTATATTAACAAAATTACTGTGAACTTTTTATAAAGATAGGCCAGACTTTTCCAACCCATATTTAGGCACCTAATTGTGGGATTTTCAAAAGCACCTAGTGACTTATAAGCACATGTCCCATTGACTTCACAAGGCAAACCCTGATGAAGCATAGCCTGGCCAGAGGATTTCAGCTTTCTTGATTTATGGAAATTGAGCATATTGGAAGGGAATGTTGGCTGAAAATATATTAGAGGCTATTTGCTAATCAAGTTGTTTGAATTTGTGGTCTTCTCACAATACAAGGCCCTAGACTTGGCTTTTTCAGCATAGAAGAGCATTTTAAATGCGAGACTAGTAGAATTCCAGATTTTACATGGATGCGTTTTTTCTACTAGTAACTGGAAAACTAACGAAAGTATCACACATCTACTTTAGAAACAGAGCATTATAAAATGGGATGAAAGTAAAGAATTCTCATGTAATTAAAAAATCGAATTTAAATAAGTATTTTTTAATTTAAACATTGATTTTAATTATTTTAACCATGATTTTATCCCCCCTAGTTTATTTTGCACTTTGAACATGTCAAATACTATATATACTAAACATTATTCTGTTAAATGTGGATTATACTTAAATGTGGATTTATTGAAGGATCTGAGAAATAGAAAATTAGGCTGATGTAGTAACTGACAAAATCATGACAATCAAAATCTGGAAACAAACTTTAAACTGAAGTAACTCTCTTAGCCACAAGGTGGTGGTGGTGGCCACTTAGAACTAAAGTGCAGACAAACTGAACTGAAATATTATGCTGTTTTACAACCTTTGAAATATCAGTGCAAATAGTGTCTGTACATTTCTTGTGTGTTGGAGCTGTGTTGGTCCCAGGATGTTGGAGAGACAAGGTGGGTGAGGTAATGTGTAGTATTGGGCTAATGTTTGTTGCTGAGAGAGACAAGCTTTGAACTCTTCCTCGGGTCCTGAAATAGAACTCTTTGTAAACCTAAAAGCTAGTCTCTCTTGCCAACAGACGTTGGTTCGGTAAAAGGATTACTTCACTCACCTTGTCTCTGTAAATTCATTAGCATTTGTGATGTTACTGTGTATCTTGGGCCAACAGCTTGGTTAAAAGCTAAAAGGGCTGTGTTCTTACTGTGCTGTCCTCCAGTTTTCTTTACTTAGGTACCTGGCATAATGCACTAATTTTATGTCTGTGCAAAGTTTTGAGTCAAAGATAGATGGCCAATTGTCTTTGAATTTCCTTGCTTCTATGAGTTTGGTGTGTTAAAGTTTTGTTTATATAATTTTCTCTTTTCAGTATGGTAAAATAAATCCCAAGTTCCTTTAAACCCCCTACAGTGCATATTCACTTTCTTCCCTCTCTTTTTTTTTTTTTTTTAAGTTAAGGAGATGAGTTGCAACAATACTTAACTCATCTATTACTATTATGTTAATGCCTAGAGACCCTAATTGAGATTGTGACCCCATTGTGCTATAACCTGTATATGCATGTGGTAAGAAACAGTCAAAAGGAAAGAAAGGGGAAATATTATACAAGTGGAGATTTTAAGGCAGAGAGAGAGAATGATTTCCCCAGAGTTACATAGGGGTGGCAGACTGAATATTTGAATAAGACTGCCCTGATGTTGATGTTATGCTTGAGGAGGAGGAAGCATGATTTTAAGGAATGGTTTCAAACTATTGTGGAGACAATGTGTGTTAACATCAGAGGCTACATTGCTTGCAGTGTTGAGGTTCTACGGGATCCAACACTGTCATAGATTCTCAGATAGTATCAGTGACCCACAGTATCTTCTATTGCATGTGACTAAATTCTCTCTAGTGCAGAACTTCCAGTGATCATTCATGCCTTCATTGCTTCCAGATTTGAGTACTATAGTGTGCTCTGTGGCACAGGTGTCAAAGCCAGTAGGCCAGGGCAACCCACTCCAGGGATAATCCACTCTGACAGTTGTTTCTGCAGTTCATTTTTGTTTTCCCTTGTGTTTCTGAATTTTACCTGATGTAGTTCTTTGTCTTAAGGCAGATAGCTGGAAACAATAGATCTGAGAGATTTTAACTCTGGTTCAGACATCACACCCTAAAGCATAACAGCACAATTTGAAACTCTGGCAATTTCATTAGCTGGATATTTTAGCTAAAATGAACTGTAATGTGCTTCTCCATTGTTGATGCAGTGATACAGGATGAGGTGGCTGTCAGTTTGCCATCCAAGTGCTATAGTCTGCTGTTGTGAGTGCAGTACTGGTTGTGACCCCTTACTGTTTCTTCTTTCAGCTGCTTCCCTAATGAGCAAAGCAGAGGGCAGCTAGAAGAGATGCAGTTGGGGAGATAAGTAGGACTTTAGCTAACAGTAGAATCTGGTGCTACAACCACCCCTTTAGCCTGTAGTTCTTGAAAGAAGAGAGAACAGGTTTTGATGCTTAAGAAGGAAGGTTACTCTTTGGGGCCAGCACTATGGTAAGGTGTGAAGTAGAAAGGGGATGGATGAAGCCCAGAGGTAGAGTTGAGATGCTGGGGGAACAATAAGTTCAAGTCCTGAGACAAAGGAAGAGCATAGAAAAGAAAGAACAATATGCACAAATATGGAGTTTTGAGGGGGATATAGGTTGAAAACTAAAGAAAGGAGGATGGATGGTGAAGAAAAACAAAATGCAGAAATTATTGTGGTCCTAAAAATACCATTTTCCCATTATAGAATACTGAATATAACTAAGTTTGAGAGCCTAAGGACCACATTCTATCACCTGTGTCTATGCAAATTTCCATTGACATCAGTGGGAATTTTCCTATTAATCTGAGGGTAGTGTACAATCTTAACCGGGTAGCCACAGCCCCTTGCCCTTAGTTTAAAATGTCCCTGCCAAACTCATTATGTAGATACTGACTGGCCAAGACTATAACAGGGTTCAAAAAAGAACTAGATAAGTTCATAGAGGATAGGTCCATCAATGGCTATTAGCCAGGATCAGCAGGGATGGTGTCCCTAACCTCTGTTTGCCGGGGCATGGACCACTTGATGATTACCTGTTCTGTTCATTCCCTTTGGGGCACCTGACGTTGGCCAGTGTCAAAAGACAGGATACTGGGCTAGATGGACCTTTGGTCTGACCCAATATGGCTGTTCTTATGTACATCCCATTACAGCATTTAAGATCTGTAAGGAGATATTTGCTTTCCGTACCTATATTTGAACAATTTGTGCTGCTGCAGGTGCAGTAGTGGCAGTGGGACTTCCATGGTTGAGGACCCTCGCTTCTGGAGTTCACTCCACTTGAGAGTCCATCAGAGCCCGTCTCTTGATCTTCAGGGCATGATGCAAGGCTAATTTATTTTTAGTGTCTGATGGAATCTGAGTTTGTTGGCAATTGTTGATTGACTGAAGAAAATTTGTATTACTTCGTTTTTCTCACGTAAGCTTTTTTGAGTTGTGCTAGATTGTACCTGTAATGTAAAAATGATTAAAAGAAGAGTTCAGATGTGATTAATGTAATTTGAATTGTATGAATTAAGTGATGCAGAGACCACTGTACTACAATAGCTGATCTGTAGTCATCCCCTATCATCAGGTAATCATAGAATCATAGGATTGGAAGGGACCTCGAAAGGTCATCTGGTCTGCTCCCCTGTACGCATGGCAGAATTAAGTATTATCTAGACCATCCCTGACAGGTGTTTGTCTAACCTCATCTTAAAAATCTCCAATGATGGAGATTCAGCAATCTCCTTAGGCAATTTATTCCGGTGCTTAACCACCCTGACAGTTGGGAAGTTTTTCCTAATGTCCAATCTAAACTTCCCTCTATGTACCTTCATGGTGTAGTAAAAATGTGTGTGGTGGTAGTTTTGAGGGTAGGGAGGAGTGAATTCTCAGAATGTCCTGTACTCTTCCAAGCACTGGTGAGATGAATTGGCTAAAGAGCAGCGTGCTAAACACTTTATCTTTATATCTCTCCAGCTTCTGCTAGAGTCAGCCTTGAGTGTTTACTGCAACATACTGCTTCTGGACTTGACTTTTGGTTGTATTAAGTATAAATTTCCTTAACTATTAATCTAGAATCTCAATTCAAAAGCGCTTTTTTCAAATTAAAAAATAACTGTCTGGATTAAAGATTCTGTCACACAAGTGCAAAGGAAAGGCTTATTAGTTCTTCCTTCAGTTTTTTTACTTCCTTTAATTGATGATAGAGATTTATTGTCATTTTTAAAAAAAAGTCATGATTTGAGTGCAATAGTCTTTTCATTTGCAGTAACTAATTTTTTACTCAGTTTTGATGAAAAAACTTGTACATGAACCAAAAACTCGTATTTGGAAGGTAAACTGTTTCATGAAGCACTTCAATATCTAATTTTGCTTTGGTATCTGGATTAATTTATTAATAGTCACAATTCACTTGTCTTAGAGGAAGGATGCTCTGTATGTAAGGGCTAAAGCACAGGTCTGAGATTCAGGAGATCTGGATTTAATTTCTGACTCAGCCATAAATAAGCAGAATGGCTGCGAGCAAATCATAGTCTCTGTTCCTCAGTTTTCCCATTTGTAAAATGAGAAAATTTATTTCCCCATTAGGTGTGGTGGTAGTATCTGGTTGGTTTGAGATCGACAGATGGAAAGTGGTCTAGAAGGGCAAAGTATTAAACCCTTTTAGCCTAAGTACATTTAATTATTGTTACTTTTATCTTCAGAGCTTCTGAACTTTGATGTCTTCACAGTTACAACTGTACATCTTGAACTAGCAAAGCATTCTCACCCAGAACTGACTACTGTCCAGCTTCTTTTGGGATATTTTGATGTGCCGGTTTTTTCCCTATTTTCTGGTAGTTCATATTTGAATCAGTAATGGTTACTAGTCTTTTAATAGCCATTGGTTAACTGAGAAGCTCTATTAACCCTAGTTTCTTCTGGCTTTAGAATTTGGTTCTATAACATGGTTATCTAAAAATAGAGAGACCACTTTTCTTCATTGCTCGCTGCGTTTACCTGTGATGCACACAACTTGCCTCTCATGTCAAACAAACATAAACCTCTGTAGTCTCAAATTTTGTTGTTTAATTCTCCACTTTAAATTTTTTTTAAAATTACCCATAAGAATAATTATATATATATAGACATGTGAATACATTGTCAATGTAAATTACTGTGACACATGCAATGAGTGGTGTCTCTGCTAGGACCTATCCTTTCACTTGCTGGCCACACTGCAGCTTGATGACCAGATATGGAAAAAGACAGAGCAACCCAAACCTGCGAATGAGAGGTTCTGTTTAGAAGGGGTCTGTGTAGGGAGAACAGGCAATGTACACCAAAGGCAGTTTATGTACCTGTATTCATGTGGTTCCATGATCTTCATTTACTTTGACACTATTCTACTATTTGTTTTAACGAATCTACAGTTTTCCCCCCAGATTTAGCAATAGGCCGAACATTAAACTTTCCAGAATAAAAATCTTAAACAGTAAAGTCAATTCCCATCTCTTTCACCAAACAATTTTCTTCCTCAGCTAAGACGAGAGAAGATTGACCTTGAAAATACATTGGAACAAGAACAAGAAGCACTAGTGAATCGTCTCTGGAAGAGGATGGATAAACTTGAAGCAGAGAAACGGTTTGTCTTGTCATGTGTTCATTATTATAGATACACCATTTAATACTTAATTCATCGCAAGAGGCTTGTTTGATCCGCCAAAGGCACAGAAGTTACAATATTTCAAAAGTTACTTGTTTACGTGATACAACGTATCACATACTTGGCTGCTTAAATTTGCTAAAACCAAGTAGTACAAGAAACAAGGGAACTGGGAAACTAGGGAGAAACTTGCTCACTTACTATTTGCTGGCAGGCTGGTTTTAACGCTATTTTAAAAGGTGACCTGCAAAGAAAACAATTGGGCTTGTACCCTTTCTTTGCTGCTTTATCGTGTATAAAGAAGTCTTGAAAGTGTGTTTTTTTTTTGTTTGTTTGTTTGTTTTCTTTTTTTTTTTTTTTTCTGCTTGTTTATCCCATAAGAAAGTGAGTTCCTTTGTAGCCTGGAGGACTGACTTAAGGACTAGTGAAATTGTGACGTCACAAGAATGAAGAGAGAACTGAGCAATTTGGGAGAAGATATTTTTCATCATATTTTTTTAAACTTTGTTTTTGTCTTTTAACAGCTTTTTAATTTCAGTGACGAATCTTTAACCTAAGGCTATCTTAAAATAATGTTATACAATCTTTCCCTGCTGTAAGGGTGTTACAGCTCACATTAAATATCCTTGAAACCTCCCAGAGGTTCTTCAGCAAAACTAGGGACATTCAGGTTTGACATTCCTGATATTTTCATGATTTAAAAAAAAAATTCATAATACATCATAGAAAATCAAAAAAGGACGTAAGTTTATAAGCTCTTTGGGCCAGGGACTCTTCTGTTATACAGCTGTACAGCATCCACCTCAATGAGGCTCCTGATTGGGCCTCTGGGAAGTTCTGCAATACAAGTAATAATGAATAAGCCCAGGGTTTAAAAAATACCATTAAAAGTAGTTTACATTTGTCCTTATAGTTCTGTGTTGAACGGTAGCCCGCTTAATGGGAAATGAAGTGATGCTCTAAAAAACCATCTCTCTCATACCAGTGTCAAAAGCTCTATGAAGAATGAGCCCCTACCTAAGGCTCATGCTGTCATGTACCTGTGTTCATCGTTCATCTTCAGCTGCACAGTTTCCTGTTTGACTTTGCCCAGTATGTGTCTAATAGAGAACAATTTCATATTTTCATGCTGACAGATTCCTCCCTCCCTTCACTTCAAGAACCTTTATGTAGCATATCATTCTATTGCAGAGCTCACTTTATACGAAAAGCAAATTGTGCCTGAAACCCTAATAATTAAGACAGATTCCGGGCATTTAAATTTAGGCTTCCTGAAATTTGAAACCCTAGCTATAGAAATATGATGTGAAATACTTTTCTGTGCAGAGATATTAAATAGAATATCTATTTTGGAAGCTGTGTCTAGTTTCTTTTATTCAACAACACAGTGAATGCATATATATATATATAGAGAGAGAGAGAGAGAGATATAGAGAGAGAGATATAGATATAGATCAGTAGTGCAGGAAAAATGTGTTAATGTACACTTTATGAATGTTGCTCTGCTCTGATCTCTATCTTTGAGGAATGAGTTCTTTATCAAATAGCACAAATATAAATGTACCACAAGAGTTGGACTTGAATTTGCTGAGAAGTTACTTAAGAGAATTAGGAGGGGATTAATATAAATCCACAGTAGTTAAATGAATAATGGAACAAGGCTATAAATATAGCTTGTTTATAGCTTGTTTCTGCCCCTGTAAATTCAGTTTCCCTTTTAACTCTATTTTGACAGTTATTTAAATGAAATACTTCTTGAAATTTGGGCATATAGTGGGTATAGTTGAGGCTTTCATGAAGTTATTTCACTGAGGTGTACAAAAACTATTCATTTTCAAAATAGTGTGCATTTACTATTAGAAACACTTTGACAGTATCAGCATCTGAACACTTAAATTTCGAAAGATCTAACACTTGGCATTTGACAAAATAAACTTTACCTTCATTAATAAAACTTAAGCATACTATTAAAACATAATTGGAGCAATGTATACCTATTAAAATGTTACTACTACAAAGTATATGCATCTATCTTTCAGAAATACAATAACATCTAAATTATTTTTAATACAGAATTTTGCAGGAGAAGTTAGACCAACCAGTTTCTGCTCCACCATCACCCCGAGACATATCAATGGAAATAGATTCCCCAGAAAATATGATGCGACATATCAGATTTTTAAAGAATGAAGTAGAGAGGTTAAAGAAACAACTAAGAGCTGCACAGTTACAACGTAAGTAAACTCTCTTTCACTATAAATGGAATCTGTAGCTAACAATTTACTAAAGTGTACCTAAAGGAATTCCTACATATTTTTAGTTTAGTTGGTGCTGAAATGTATTAGCTGTTTAAACTGCACCAACCTTGAGAGCAGTGAAGATACTCTTCACTTACTGTTCTCATCCATTTAAAATTTAATGGTAGATGACAAAACTTAATATTCAGATTGAAGTTTGACTAGGCCATTGTGCTTAAATTCTTTACTGTTGTGGAAAATGTTATTTGATCTTTTACCACGAATAGTCAGTCCTGTACCTTGCATTTCATTTGAAAGATAGGAATTGCAGCAACACAGCTGCTCCAACACCATGCTGTGGCATAATCTCTGAGTGGGAAAGTGTTACCTGTACCTTTGTGTAAGAAAGATGTTGACTCTAGTAGCTAGAGTAAGGCGCACAGTCTCCGTTGGTATATAATTTCTTTTGGTAATTGGATTGACGGTCATCTCCCCCCCACCGTGTGCTAGTCTGGGCAGACTAACTGGAATATTGCTACCCAGTTTTTGGAGCAGTAACGTTTTGCAGAGATAATGGCCTTCTTTACAGACAGATGGGTGCTCTTGGACAGAGGCTTTGTGTACAGGTTTGGGATATTAGTATTGAATGCCACATAAAGAAGATAAGGAGTGTTAGTCTTGCCAAACTCTCCAATATAGCCTTCACTTACCGAACTTCACAATGAAAACAAGGCCTTTAATACTGAGTACTTCATGTGCAAATGCTAGGGTGATTAATTAAACTTGAAGCACTTTTCATTATTTTGCTGTTTCTTTCCTTATTGTATCTTTGATTTACAGTAAAATTTTCAAAAACACCTACGTTCTTCTTCTTAAAGTGATTGTTCATGTGCATTCCAATAGGTGTGCGCGTGCCGCGTGCATGATCGTCAGAAGGTTTTTTCCTTAGCAGTAGCCGTCGGGTCGGCTGTGGAGCCCCCTGGAGTGGCGCCTTCATGGCAGTGTATAAAGGTCCCTGCCGATCCACCGCTTGCTCAGTTCCTTCTGACTGCCTGTGACGGTCGTTGGAGCAGCTCAGTCTCTTGCATTCGCAAGTGCCTATCTAGTGGTCCCCCCTTTCTTAGTTGTAAATAGTTTCATAGAGTTGTAGTAACAGTAGTTTGTAGTTTCATAGTAAGCTAAGCTTATTTTGGGGGGGGGTCCTCCCCGCTAGTTTCCCCCCGATACCGGGGCATGCCTCAGTCGCAGGGGTTTGTCGTGCAAGAGGTATGAGAAACCTATGCCCAGAGGCGATCTGCATGCTGTTTGTCTTAAGTGCCTGGGAGAAGGTCATCATACAGACAAGTGGTCAATTTGCAGGAGCTTTAGACCCAGGATTGAGAGGGAGCGGGACTATCCTTTGAAGCTCCGGAAACGGCACCGGCAGCATCAATGCACAGCGCTCCAGGGTGGGACACCCTGGTACCAAGAAAGAACTACTCCAAGGAACATTGGCGCCACTCCTCAGCTCGTAAAGCCAATTCTAGCAGGCGGCACCGCTCACAGTCCCCGGTGCCGCATAAGAAGAAGGCAGACAGGGGTCATTCCCCCGTCAAGAAGCCACGTGGGGATTCCAGCGGGGTGTGTCCCACATCGGGACACCTTATGGCCTGGCACCATTGACTCTGGGCCCCGACTGGAGGTCCATCAAATCCAGTGCTGGGGGACTCCCTAATTCGGGAGGAATTGGAGGAAGAACTTGATCTCCCCTCCTGGCCAGATACCTTTGAGGCAGCCCGGGACCTTATTACCATGACTGCACAGTCCCCGGCCCCGATCCAGATGTCGCCTTACAATCCGGCATCGTCAGCAGCACCGCCGGCGGCGCAACATGTGACACTGTCCCTGGCACCATTCATGGCACCGATGGCGACACCACCCGTCGTTCACCACTGAGGCAAGCCCATGATGTTACGGCGCCGTTCCCATCGCCCCGGTACCACTCCCCGGCATCGTCGGGCTCCGCTCCCCCCATGGGCTCCGAGTACTCTTCCGAATAGGAGGCCGAGTCTTCTGTCTCCTGACGCAGCAGGTACTGCTCATGATCCCAACACCAGTCCTGGCACCACAGAATCTTGGACTCGTCGGCACTGATGGTATCCTGGCCAGCCTAGCGTCAGGGCCCAGTACAGTGGCCCTTTTGGACTTCTTGGGCCTATCATCAGGCTCAGGGACAGGGCTGCAGGGCCGCATCAGTGGCATCCTCACCCAGGCTCCCCCCTCGGTGACATTGATGTCACAGGGCTCTGGAGGACCTCCTACGGGACAAGGATCCTGGGACTTCACACCCAGGCGCAGCATCCAAGCCAGCACCACCAGTGCTACTGGAGCCACCTCCAGTCCTGGGGCAGACCGACGCACTCGACCCAGCCTCTAGGGAGCCAGAGGGTCAGGAAGACCCGGTCTCACAGACCTCCTCGTTGCCAGACGAGGCGATGGCGGGCACCACCACCACCCTCCCGGTGATGGACACCAGGGCGCACCAGAATCTTCTTAGGAGGGTGTCCCAAAACCTAAACGTCCAGGCGGAGAAAGTCACAGAGGACTCGGACCCGATGGTGGACATTCTTGCCCCGGAGGGTCCATCTGAGGCGGCCTTGTCCCTGATAAGAACTATCCAGAACACCACTAAGGTACTCTGGCAGACCCTGGCCTCAATACCACCCATCGCTAAAGGGGTGGAGAGGAGGTACTTTGTCCTGCAGAAGGGGTATGAATACCTATTCACCCACCTCCAGCCGGGGACTCTAGTAGTTGGTGCAGCAAATCATAAAGCGAGGCAGGGACAGCTGGGTCCCACTCCAAAGTCATGGGACGCTAAGAAGCTGGACCTTTTCAGCCAGAAGGTCTACTCAACTGGGAGGGCTCCAGCTTCGAGTTGCCAACCAGCAAGCAGTACTCGGCCACTGTGCTTTCAATTCCTGGAGCGCATTGGTAAAGTTTCAGGAGTTGTTCCTGGCTGACTCGCACTTCTAGAGGAGTGCAGGGTAGTGTGAAGAACCTCCCTCTAGCCTGCGTTAGACTCGGCGGCTCGGACTATGGCCACTGCCATTACAATGAGACGTAGCATGTGGCTGCAGGTGTCGGGGATACCAGCAGAACACCATTCAGGACCTGCCCTTTCACTGTGTGGGCTTGTTTGCCGAAAATACAGCCTCCAGCTTACACAGTCTTAAAAACTCACGGGTGAACCTGAGATCTTTGAGGATCCACACTCCTGCACCCCAGAGAGCGCCATTCAAGCCTCAGCCCCCTTCCCGCTTCTACTCCAGGCCCGCAAGTTGGGACTCATCCAGGAGAGGGAGCAGGAATAATAGGAGGCGCCTGTTGCAGTCCTCCTCAGGCCACGGATGCTGGGAAGGGAGTGGGGGGTGCTGCCCGGGGGGGGGTGCCGCGGGTGCTCAGGGGGAGGAGGGTGTGGCCTGGGAGGGCGCGCTGCCGCGGGTGCTCAGGGGGAGGGGGGCAGTTGCGGCCTGGGGAGAACGGGGGTTGGTGGGGCTGGGGCAGGCTCCCTACTGTGCTCCTGGGAAGCCGCGACCCCAGCTCCTAGCTCAGGGGCGGGCAAACTTGTTTTGGCCTGAGGGCCGCATCGGATTTCCAATATTGTATGGAGGGCCGGTTAGCAGAGGCTGTGCCTCCCCAAACAGCCAGGCATGTCCCCTATCTGACCCCCCCCGCTTCTTGCCCCCTGACAGCCTCCTCCCCCTTCCTCCCCCCCAGACTCCTGCCCCATTCAACCCCCCTGTTCCCTGCCTTCTGACCGCCCCAACCCCTATCCACACCTCCGCCCCCTGACCACTCCCCTGAACCCCCCCGCCCTCTATCTAACCCCCCCTCTCTCTGCCCCCTTACCACGCTGCCTGGACCACCGGTGGCTGGCGGCGCTACAGCTGCACTGCCCAAAGCACCAGGACAGGCTGCCACGGCACCCGGCTGGAGCCAGCCACGCCCCCGCGCAGCACAGAGCACCTGCAGCTGTGCTTCCCCAGGAGCTTGCAGCCCTGCCGCCCAGAGCATTGTGCCGGCAGCGGAGCGAGCTGAGGCCACAGGGAGGGGGAACAGCAGGGGAGGGGCTGGGTGCTAGCCCCCCCGGAGCAGGAGCTCAGGGGCCAGGCAGGAGGTCCCGCGGGCCGTAGTTTGCCCACCTCTGTCCTAGGTCCGTTTGCTGCCTCTGCTCCGCTCCATGCCCCAGTTCTGCAGCTCCCATTGTTTGGGAACTGCAGCCAATGGGAACTGCAGGGGCAGTGCCTGTGGGCGGAGGCAGCACGTGGATCTAGGAGCTGATAGAGGGGAGTTCCTGTCGCCCTTCCGGGGAGACACCCCTCCCTCCCCCCGGTAATCCCTAGCCCTGAGGCCTGCACACCCAAAATCCTGCAGCTGGGGTGTGGGGAGGCACGAGACTGCACAAGCAGCAGCCGGTACTCCTGGCCCAGGAGCTGGCCAAGCTGGTCAGGAGCCTTAAACATAGGTAATGATTATGAATGCTGAAAAATCCAGATATTTTAAGAATCAAGATGTGCACCGTAAACATGATCATCTCTTAAAATTAGAGGGCAATGCAAAATATGATGTATCATACCCACAAAGTGGAAGCCTTCCTCAGATGTTCCTTTTTACTAAAGTAGAGCATCCAAAAATATGTTTATAGTCTATCTTGCACTTAGCTTTGATCATTCATTTTTATTCAATCATTTAAGATACTCAGTGATGCTAGCACACCTAACTAATATTAGCTGACTTAGTTTAAAAACATAAACTTAAATGCCCACTTACGTAAATGCAGCTATTTGAAGTAAAGACTAACTCACTTGGTGACTTTTAATATTGACAGACATCCTGCTGGTTAATCTCCAGAATAAAATCTCTTTAATTGAAGGCATGCTGGGAAATGTCATAAAACAGCAGTTTAATAAAAGTTGTTCAAATGTTTGTTTTCTCCAGAGTATGGCTGTGTACTGATCTTTCCCTTCCACCTGCTCTATAATTTTAAGGAAAATCCTCCTGGGAAGTAGTAATTTGCAGGGGTTTTTAGGGAAGTAAACCCTTTACACTTATTTCTGTCATTATATTTGATTGATCAGTGTACACTGTTTTTAAAAAATATGTATTCTACAAATTTTGAATATCCTCATTTTAAACTAAACATTAAAATGAATATAGTAAATCTTAAAAATTGATTAAATATTGGAAAAGAAAATAAGCTTTGCTCTAAAATTTTAGATCCTTCCATTTGTAGAATATAAGTCCATATGAAATATGAAATTTCAATTTTACAGTAGGGCAAATGTCTGTTTCTTCCTACAGGTCTGATTTTATTAACGACTTTTTTAAGCTTGCTGTATTTTTCAAATCTGTTCAGTTAAGAGGGAAAAAAAGGGGGGGGGGGGAGGACCAAGCAAGCTTAATTTCATAGTTCACCAAGTAGTGATGGGTTAGTAACTAATTTTGATCACTGCCATCTTTAAAACAGGCTTTGAACTAGTGATTTAGAGATGAAAGACTATTGAATTAACAGTTCCCTGAGCTATCCTCTCTTTCAGCATTTGAAATGTTTGGGTAAAGAAAGTAAAATTCAAAATACTTGCATATACATTAAACTGAGTTGCTTAAGAGCTATCAAATTTGGAATTTCAGATTCAGAGAAGATGGCGCAATATTTAGAGGAGGAACGTCATATGAGAGAAGAGAATTTAAGGCTCCAAAGAAAACTGCAGAGGGAGATGGAGCGAAGGGAAGCTTTATGCAGACAACTGTCAGAAAGTGAATCCAGCTTAGAAATGGATGACGAAAGGTTTGTGTTCTCAAACATTAAGATCTGTGTCCTCTGTATAAATAAATACTAAAATAACACCCAACCTCTTATATTGATATTTCTACATATCAACTCTGAAAGTGAACTCATATACAATAATGCAAAGAATTTCAAAAGAATACATTGTAAGCGTATCCTTTGTAGGAGTGTGATTTAATTCTTGCAGTGCTGGTTTAGGTTTACCATGAGCAAGAGAATAGTTATACTTGAAGATTGGAAGTGGCTTTTACAACCAGCATATGCATATAGATTTAAATAATATATATATATATATATATATGTAAACTTGAGAGACGCATGGTAACTTTGTTCTGGACATAAATTCACAAAAGCAAGGGCTTGCCTGAGTTGAACAGCCTACAGCACCCTTAACCTATGCAAATTGTAATTTGTAAGGTGTATAATGTTGCAAATTTTAGTGTTTTGCCAATCCTAAAAGGACCATATATGCAACATTAGATACCAAAAGTGGGATTAGCCACCCTAAGAACTCTTAATTGAGATGTTCTTGCTGTACTGGGTGTGGTATCAGAATTACAAGATCCTGGGTTTTTTTCCTATTAAAAAAAAAAAAAAAAGTTGCATCACTTGCATGGACGTTACAGATGGCTCGGTTTTGTGTCTTAAATAGAAATAGTTGATATCTTACTACAGTCTTGCATAATAATGTCATGGCAGAACTTTAAAGCTTGCCCTAAAACGTCTTTCCTTCAAAGGCTAATACTTTGGTTTCTTACTGGGCTCAACCATATGCCAGTATTGGTACAGTTTTATTGCACATTATACTAGCTGTATGAGGGCATCTGAAATAGGGTCATTATAAATTGGAATTCCAATAATCCTCAAAGAAGTTCTTCTTAGGGAGTTTGTATATTTTGGTATTAAGGATAACTAACCTGAATGACTTCCACATAACTTACAATAAAACAAAACATTAGTTATTTTGTTTCAAAGACTAGGTTAGTAGATTAAAGGCAATATTTGCATTTTTTTTTTCAGACGGATTCAGCAAGCAACATCTAGCAGTAGCACGAAGTGTATCACCATTGTGATTCAATGAGCTTTTTCTAAAAGATAACCTAAATTAAACATATGCTCTAGTAATGTCTGTAATTGTTTGCATCTGCTTTTCCATTATCCCTGTTTTATGGGTTAATGTCTCTATTTAAATAGAAATATGCCATGCGGGTTCATCTTAGATGTGATTTTTATATGGAAAATATTAAATACTGTAGCACTTCTAGTTGGTCAAAATCCAAATTTATATTAGCAATTCTTTGTCCAATGTTTGGCCAAAAAGCATATAATATTTCAAAATTAAACTTTTGTTTAATTAAGTGCTCACTAATTTTAGTACTAATAGTATCAAAAATCTGAAAAGGGTACATGCAAAAATGTTGACTAAATTTACATTCTCCTGTAAAACACTTTATTGCACCATTGATGATACTGCATAGACAAGACAAGGTAGCTGACTAAGATGAGGCCATTTTCAGTTGCAAATTAAGCCCATATTTGAACTCAAGTCTTCAGAAGTGAAAAGTGAATGTTAACCCAGGCAGCACCAAACTATTCAAAAGTGGCTGGTTCTATGCTAACCTGATCTGTATATTTTAGAATGTGAGATTAATGCTGCGGAAAATCATTTAAAACATATCAGGGTTTGAAAAAGTTAATCTAATTGTTCTTTACCTTCTTCTGTTAGATATTTTAATGAGATGTCTGCACAAGGATTAAGACCTCGCACTGTGTCCAGTCCAATCCCGTATACACCTTCACCAAGTTCTAGCAGACCTATATCACCTGGTAAATATATAAACCAGTTTCTGGTAAACTTTTGTATGCATCACATAAAAATGTGCATAGTATTATATTTGCTTAAATTGCCTATTAAAGCTTACCTGGAAAAAAGTAAATCAAATGAAAGAGTAATTTTGCCTTAAAACTTTTTCAAGTACTTGAATATTTTTACATATTTTGATTAGAGAAAATTTTGATATAATGCAGCATGTTTTTAAGAATGTCCAGACTAAATCATAATTGTCCATTAAAGGTCAATTATTAAGTGGTTAGCATCTGAAGTTGTATTTTTCTAAAAGTGTGAGTACACAAATTCTCTTATGCAATGTGATTTTGGGCTTGTTTTCTGATGCTTAATGGTCCAGATTTCTTGCATCTCAGTGGTTTCAAACACATTACCAGGAAAATTGCAGGTGTTTCACTTCTTAGTGTATAATTTGATATATATTATGATTTTGAAAATCAATTACAGGAGCATAATTATGCTGGAACAACCAGCTTCACGCGCTCATACAAGTGCACACATTCATGATAATCTAATGTCTTTCATTGTGGAATGTAGTTACAATCTTCTGTAGTGGCTGAGTTTTGGGGGTGGGAGCAAAGAACTTTCTTATGTGTAACACACTGCATCAGACATGTTTCTTGCACATGACACGGTCACGTGTTGTTCCTGCCCAGGGACTGTTGATGGGTGAGGATGCTGGTGCTACTGCCACCAGGGAACGCTAGTGGCCAGGCCACTCATACCAAAACTTCCCTTATTCTGACCTGTCCCTTTTGGTGCTGTTCTGAAGACCTGTCATAGCCTGGCAGCAAAACCCCTTTGCTCCTATAGCTCAGCTCCACTGCTCTGCCATAGTCATATTGGCTATAGCAGCACTTGCTGCACCTGACAGACTTGTCATAGACTCTCTCACCAGCAGTAGGTCTCTGACTATTCTCTCACCTAAGCTGGGTCCTTAGAGTGATGGTGCAGATTTGCTTTCCTGGTGTATCATTCCCACATCAGAACTGTGACCCTACTGATAACTCTATTAACTGCTCCTATCAAAGGGACCTTGAGTCCCTACCCTCCACCAGGAAGTGCCCCAGCAGCAGGGAATGTTGCAAAACAATGGTAAAGTTAACTATAAAACAAAACTAAAATCCTTTAACTGGTGTTTAGTTCCAGTGGAGCTACCTGGTTTAGTAAAGTATGTTTTATGTAGAAATACTCCAGACTATCATTTTGATAATTCACTTGTCCTAGTGTCCTTCCCATCTTGTAAATTAAACCAATATTTCAAAATACTCTAATATTCTAAAGCTTCAAACATGAAAAATATATGCAGCATATTTTTAATGGACTAAGGAGGTGGGGAATCTGACATAATCAACTCAGGGTGTGTGAAATTCCTTAAAATATAATGGGAGATGAAGCAAACAGTTGAGAGAACTTCATGTCGCAGGCACTGTAATAAGACACAAAACCAAGTGTATCCAACTCCAAAGATATCTGGTCATATAAAACATCTGTATGTCTTGGAGTGTTTCCTTTAGAAAACGATGTAATTGAATTTGCGGAAAAGTAGTTTGAAACTATCTAATGCCATAAATTCATGGATTTGCACCTTAGCCCATCACACTTAATGAGTGAATATGCTGGTAATAGGACCAGAATGGTGTACAGAAGCTTTGAAATCCCCAGCTCCAGCTGAGAGAGAATTTCTCTGGTGCAGGACCTGAGGAAGTAGCCACAGACTGACTTCTGAGGATCTCTTTGCAAGCTGAGGTGTGTCAGGGCCGTGGGATGCCGCACTGCAATTTAAATTTGGTCCCCAAAGCAGTCCAAAATCAAGAGGACACAGAGGTGATTTAAAGCCAACTTTGCCCCTCATCCTTCTGACTTCTGTACTTCACCTCTTGGACATACAGCCTGAAATGTCACCCAGGGAGACTGGTTTTAGAATGGAGCTGAACTGTGCTAGTACTCAACAAGAATACTTTTTAAAAAAAAAAAAAAAAAAAAAAAAAAAAAAGTTAGATGCAAATGGTTTATTCTGTCAAATCAGTAAATGGAATATTAAGCAGGAAATATAAACAGTTTAATCAACTGTTACTTGTAAATCACTTAAACTAATCTAATCAGGGGTAATTCCGTTGAAGTTATTGGAGTTGCCACTGATGTGCAACTGGTGAGAGATCAGAATCACTCTTAGTTAAGACAGCCAAGGTAATTATAATGCTGGTTTCCCTGTGCAGCTCTACTGATTACCTGAAGCTTGATATTTTTTTTTTCTTCAAATTTTCTTATCGAACACTAGTACAAAAGTAAACATAGTCAGCTAAGGACAAACCCAGATACTGGTCTGTAATACTCAGTAGTGCTGGATTCTGTTGATAGTGGCAAAGATATGTGGAGCCTATTAAATTCAGACAGACTTAATTGTTTCAGTTTGAATGGATTCTTCATGCTGTTATACAAATGTAATGGACAGTTGAAAGTTTTTGTCAGATGCCTGTTGGGGGAAAAAAAAAAATGTGGTTGGCTTCTAATACCAAACAGAGGAGAACAGTTGTTGCATATCCAACAGATATATCTGTCTGGAAGCAATAGGGCGAGTTAAAGATTTCAGGAGATCTCTGTTTTGAGAAGTGCGGTTTTCATAAGGTTTAAGGTCTGAACTTCAGAAGCATTGAGCAACTGCAGTTCCCATTAATTCAATTAGTGTAGGTGCAAAGCTCTTGAAAATCAGACACCTAATATTTAGCTAGAAGTAAAATTTCTTTAAAGCCATTTTCTTGGGGTTTATTTAAACTCGGAAAACAAGACCTTTGGGAAATGTTAACCAACGTATTTTAACTGACATCTAGCGTATGCTTGGCAAGTCGTATTTAAAAGTACATTAGCAGTTAGTCAACCATAAGATAATCACTTTAACATGACTTACCCGATCTGTACTAGGTGAAAAGTCATGTTTTAAATCATGTTACTTAATACAGTAACTTCTCACTTAACATTGTAGTTATGTTCCTGAAAAATGCGATTTTATGCAAAACGATGTTAGGCAAATCCAATTTCTCCATAAGAATTAACGTAAATAGGGGGGGTTAGGTTCCAGGGAATTTTTTTTGCCAGACAAAAGACCTTATATACATATACAGTATAAGTTTTAAACAATTTTAAACAAAGAGTTTAATATTGTACACAGCAATGAATGGTGGTGAAGCTTGGTTGAGGTGGTGGAATCAGAGGGTGGAATATTTCCCAGGAAATGCCTTGCTACTAAATGATGAACTAGCACTCAGCTGAGCCCTCAAGATTTAATACACGGTTGTTAATGTAGCCTCACACTCTACAAGGCAGCATGGACTGAGGCAGGAGGGAGGAATCACAATAGATGCAGGGCAATAGCTGCAAACACTTCCCTGCAAAAACTGAACATGATGTTGATCCAACGCTATCCAGCTGGAGCACACCACTCCCTCCTCCTGACCGCATACATAGCTTCACAGGTGCATGCATGAGTGAGAGAGAGACACGTGCATTGCCCCTTTAAGTACGCTAACCCCACTTCAAGTACGTTGCCTTTTTAAGCAGATCCTCCAATTCTGACAGGAAGCAACAGCTTCCAGCAAGCTCCCTCCTTTCTGTCCCTGAGCCCTGTCCCCCTCTCCTGCTTTGTGGAGAGGGAGTACAGAACGGGGGGAGGGGGGCAGGAGCAGGGGGACATCCTGATATGAGCACCCCTCTCCCTCCCTCCCCTAGCAAGCAGGAGGCTCCCAGGAGCAGCTCCAAAGCAGAGCGCAGGGCAGGAGCAGCACGGCAGTGGGGGGAGGGACAGCTGAACTGCTGCTGGATATCTGCAGAGCCACGTACCTTAACAAGAAATTTAGGGGAGCTGATGGGGGGGGGAGTTGTTACCAAGCCCCCCTACCTTCCCCAACAAGCTTGTTCCCTAATAGATCAGCAACATAACAACGTTAACCGAGGAGTTACTGGATGTTTTCAAACACAGGATATTTTCCTAATCTAGGCAAACCCTTAGGAAAAATATTAAAAGTAATGACATTCTTTTTTTCAAAGCAGTGGATATTTTTTCTGGGTTCCTAGCTTAACTGTACAATTATCAGTTTCTTAACCTTGTCTTTGTTTTAAAATAAACTTTGTATTTACTATTATTTGCAGTACTCAATATTATTTGCAGTAGGAATGTTAATGTCCCTTTGGCTTTAATAACTGTAGGTCTGTCATATGCAAGTCACACAGTTGGTTTTACACCACCAACTTCACTGACTAGAGCCGGAATGTCTTATTACAACTCCCCAGGCCTTCATGTGCAACATATGGGACCGTCCCATGGAATTACAGTGAGTATTAAAAACTAGTAAACTTTCTTTTGAATTAAAATGTTAGTTATTTGTCTTTAACCCATTTTTAAAAATGCAAATGTTTGATTTTGTTTCCTTGCTCTAAGATGTCTGTTGCCTTCTTCAGTCCTGATTACCTCTCTACTTTGAGAAATTGATTCTTAGTGGAAAATCTTTTCTTTCTGAAAGAGAGTGGAACATGTTGTCCCCTTAAAGACAGTAATAGGTATCGCCCTATGGATCTGCAGGCAAGGTGTGAGACGTGATGTTCTAACCTACCCAGTGTTGCAGGAAGTAAATACATTACTTTCATTTTTCTCCTAGTCTCCACCACATCTGACGGATGAGTCATCTGAGGTTGCTTCAAGCTCAGGTTTTCTTCAAGATAATGCTACCACCGTGTCACTGTAACAGGCAGCTAATTATTATTTACTTTTTTTTTGTTTTCCAGTGAGAATAGCAATATATTAAACATTTGTTAGGACATTACTCAACATCTTTCAACTGGAATCATTTTTTATTTCTATTGAATTTAATGTACTTAACTTAATCAAGTTTTGTCTAGGACTGTCGATTAATCGCAGTTAACTCATGCAATTAACTAAAAAAAATTAATCGTGATAAAAAAATTAATCGCAATTTATCGCAGTTTTAATTGCATTGTTAAATAATAGAATACCAATTGAAATTTATTAAATATTTTGAATGTTTTCTACCTTTTCATATATATTGTATTCTGTGTTGTAATTGAAATCAAAACGTATATTATTTTTGCTTACAAATATTTGCACTGTAAAAATGATAAAATAAATGGTATTTTTCAATTCACCTCATACAAGTACTATAGTGCAATCTCTTTGTCATGAAAGTGCAACTTACAAATGTGTTGTGGGGCGGGTGTTTTTTTTTTTTTTTTGGTACATGATTGCACTCAGAAACAAAACATTGTAAAACTTCAGAGCCTTCAAATCCACTCAGTCCTATTTCTTGTTCAGCCAATCGCTAAGACAAACAAGTTTGTTTACATTTACAGGAAATAATGTGCCCTCTTCTTATTTACGATGTCACCAGAAAGTGAGGCATTTGCTTGGCACTTTTGTATTTACAAAGGGATTGCAACGTCTTTACGTGCCATATATGCTAAACATATGGCCCTTCATGCTTCGGCCACCATTCCAGAGGACATGCTTCCATGCTGATGACGCTCATTAAAAAAATAAGCGTTAATTAAATTTATGACTGAACACCTTGGGGGACAATTGTATGTCCCCTGCTCCGTTTTTACCCACATTCTGCCATATATTTCCTGTTATAAGTCTCGGATGATGACCCAGCACATGTTGTTCATTTTAAGAATATTTTCACTGCAGATTACACAAAACGCAAAGAAGGTACCAATGTGAGATTTCGAAAGATAGCTACAGCACTTGACCCAAGGTTTAAGAATCTGAAGTGCCTTCCAAAATCTGAGCGGGACGACGTATGGAGCTTGCTTTCAGAAGTCTTAAAAGAGCAACACTCTGATGTAGAAACTACAGAACCCGAACCACCAAAAAAGAAAGTCAACCTTCTGCTGGTGACATCTGATAATGAAAATGAACATGCATCGGTTCGCACTGCTTTGGATTGTTATCGAGCAGAACCCACCATCAGCATGGATGCAGGTATTCTGGAATGGTGGTTGAAGCGTGAAGGGACGTGAATATTTAGCGCATCTGGCTCGTAAATACCTTGCAGTGCTGGCTACAAAAGTGACATGTGAATGCCTGTTCTCACTTTCAGGTGACGTAAACAAGAAGCAGGTAGCATTATCTTCTGCAAATGTAAACAAACTTTTGTCTGAGCGAATGGCTGAACAAGAAGTAGGACTGAGTGAACTTGCAGGATCTAAAATTTTACATTGTTTTATTTTTGAATGCAGTTATTTTTCTGTACATAATTCTACATTTATAAATTCAACTTTCATGATAGAGGTTGCACTACAGTACTCATGTTAGTTGAGTTGAAAAATACTATTTCTTTTGTTTTTTACAGTGCAAATACTTGTAATCAAAAATATTTAGGGATTACTGTACACTTTGTATTCTGTGTTGTAATTGAAATCAGTATATTTGAAAATGTAGAAAACATCCAAAAATATTTAAATAAATGGTATTCTATTGTTTAACAGTGCGGTAAATCACAAGTACTTTTTTAATCGCGCAATTAATCACGATTAATTATTTTAGTAGTTTAACCGCCCTAATTTTTTCCAAATACTCATTGAGTTTATAAAGCAAACAAAGCTGAAACTTTAGACCTTTGGCAAGATACTTTGTGGCTGATGTACTTATTAAAAATATATTGAATAGAGCTTCCTGTTTGATACAACAGTATGCAAACAATCTCCTGCAAAGTGTTTCTTTATGCCAGTCTCGTCTGATACAAAACCTTGTTTCAGTAGATTTTTATAGAAGGGCACAAATATAGCAGTAGATTTGTCAAACCTTTAATAAAAATTTTTTTTCATGACAGAAATCTAGCTGGAGTGTGAGTACAGTAGAATATGCTAAAATGTGGACTTTCGTAGGTTAACTGTTAATATTAATTCCACAATCATTAAGGCCTACAACCATACCACACGGAGCTCTGATCTCATAGGGGAAGGCAGCATGGTCCAGTGGATAGGGTACCAGAGTAGGCGTCAACTTGGGTTCTGTTCCTAGCACTGCAGCTGACTCTGAGCTAGTTGCATAACCTCTTCAGGCCTCTGAAAAAATGGGGAATAATAATGTCTGCCCACTTTGAGAGAGACTGATTTTTAAAAAGGTATTAAATTTTTATTACTATTATCTTTATACGATAAGCTAATCAGGATCAAGCTGTGTCAGTACTTGGAGGGAAGACTTCCAAGACAAAAAGCTGGATGCTGCAGGAAATGGTGTTGATTAATAGGCACATAGCTCTTTGCCTTCAGCATGTACTGAACCAAGGCTCCACCATGGTATTAGAGGTTCACTCATGCTAGAGGTGCTTTCAAAGCAGAAGCCCAGACCAATTAGTTATCAGAAATCCTATGGCCTTTTTCACATAGTGTCAGTCTAATTTGTTGTATACATTTAAACTGCAAAGTAGGTGTCCTTGGTGTCCTGGCCAAATTCTAATTTGGAGAATTTTATGCCTACCTAAAAGGCACTTCAGTTGGAAAAGCAACCTCCTTAATAAACAATCAAGTTGTTAAGCTGTATATCTGTTGTAGAATTGTTTCCAGGTTTCTTTCCCAAAGGGTGGCTGTCTTTTCTTGCTTGGTTATGTCAGGGGGGAGGGGTGTTTTGGAATTCTTAAAGATCTGACTTAATATACAATTGTTACTGTTACTATTTGGGTCATAGCTGCTGCAATTTTGAAGACATTTTGGTTTGTCTTAGGGCTGGTCTACACTGGGGGGGATCGATCTAAGATACGCAACTTCAGGCACGAGAATAGCATAGCTGAAGTCGACGTGTCTTAGATCGATTTACCACGCGTCCTCACAGCGCGGGATAGGGTGACCAGATCACCAAAGACAAATATCGGGACGCGGGGGGGCGTGGCGGGGGGGGGGGGGCGTGGCGGGGGGCGGGGCCAAAAAAAAAAAAAAAAAAAACTTCCTCCGCAAGTGCTGGAGGGAGGCCCGGGAGACGCAGGGGAAGCGCGGGGCCGGGGTGAGTAACAGTCCGGCCTGGCCCCGAGCAGGCAGGACTCAGTCGGGTGGTAGGGAGAGGAGGGGGGCGGCCCGCGGGGCCAGGCGGCGGCTGTTCTCCCCCCCCGGCCAGCGGGACTCGGGAGCAGCCGCTGCTGCAGCTCCCACTGCTGCGGGGGAGGAAGTGGCCATGGCGCTTGGCGGCTGCGGCTCTGGCGCCCCCGAACCCCCCGAGCCGGGGCCTGCTGCGGGGACCCAGCAGCGCGCACGCTGCGCCCAGCCCCTGGCCAGCGTCTGGGCTGCTGCCCAGCTGGTGCTATCCCGCGGCGGCCCCGGAGTGGGGGCAGCAGGCCCCAGCCCCCCCGTCCCGCAGGGGAACGAACGGGGCTGGGCGGCCGATGCCTCCACCCCGGGGCCACCGCGCGATAGCACCAGCTGGGCAGCCCAGACGTGCCTAGCCAGGGGCTGGGCCCAGCGTATGCGCTGCTGCAGGCCCCGGCTCGGGGGGTTCGGGGGCGCCAGAGCCGCCGAGCGCCATGGCCGCTTCCTCCCCCGTCGCCTGGCCCCGCGGGTCGCCCCCCTCCTCTCCCAACCACCCGAGTCCTGCCTGCACTGGGCCAGGCCGGACTGTTACTCACCCCGGCCCCGCGCTTCCCCTGCGTCTCCCGGGCCTCCCTCCAGCACTTGCGGAGGGAGGGGGAATGGTGAGCCCGGGGAAGAGGCGGGGATTCGGGGAGGGAGCCAATCGGGGGAGGAGGGGGCGGAGTCGGGGCAGGGGGGGGGGGGCGAGCACTTCCGGGCTCGAGGCTCGGGGCATTTCCTTGTTTGTCCGGTTGTCCCGACCGCACGTCGGTCGGGACGCGGGACAAACAAGGAAATATCGGGACGGTCCCGATAAAATCGGGACGTCTGGTCACCCTAGCGCGGGATCAACGGCCGCAGCTCCCCTGTCGACTCCGCTTCCGCCTCTCGCTCTGGTGGAGTTCCAGAGTCGACGGGGAGCACGTTCGGGAATTGATTTATCGTGTCTAGACGAGACGTGATAAATTGATCCCCGATAGATCGATTACTGCCCGCGATCCGGCGGGTAGTGAAGACGTACCCTTACATTTTTATATTGCTAATTTTACAATAGTGCTTCCTCTACTCTGAAAAAAATATCAGTATAGTAGACGTCAGATCTTGCTTTGAAGAATATTTTCACATTTTATTGTACTTGCAAAAGGGCGAGCTGAAGACTATTACAAATCTGCAGTTTCTTTGGAGACAGTTCTGTTAGCCACTGTTTATTTGCAAGAGCCCAAAGGGATGTACTCACCATTTTTATAATGCTTGCCTCATAAAGAACAGCTTGATTTGTGCTGCCATATGACTTCATTTTCAGATATGATCTTTTTACAGTCATTTGGAATTTTCCTATACCAGTTTAGGTATGCACTTTTTAACTCCACATGTTGATAATGTTAAGTTGTGCTTATTAGCACCTGCTGCTATGCTTTGTTCAGTCATAGATAGTTATTGTATCTGAGCGTCTTCCTCTGTTCTTTTTTCTAGGTACCTATTTGCCATTAAGTGTTTCCAGGGCTACACTTAGGAAGGAATAATCAATTGCACAAATACAGTATGAGAAAAGATTGTCTAGACAGGAGTAGTGCAGACAAGGATCAGGGGTTTATAGTGGATCACAAGCTAAACATGGGCTAACAGTGTAATGCTGTTGCAAAAAAAGCAAATATCATTCTGGGATGTATTAGCAAAAGTGTTGTAAGCAAGTAATTCTTCCCCTCTACTCAGCACTCAGGCTTCAACTGGAGAATACGCCCAGTTCTGGGAACCACACTTCAGAAAAGATGTGGACAAGTTGGAGAAAGTCCAGAGGAGAGCAACAAAAATGATTAAAGGACTAGAAAATGTGACCTATGAGGAAGAATAGAAAAAATTGGGTTTCTTTAGTCAGGAGAGGAGAAGACTGAGGGGGAACATAAGTCTTCAGTTACATAAAAGGTTGTTATAAAGCGGAGGGTGATAAATTGTTCTTAACCACTGAGGCCAGGATAAGAAGCAATGGGCTTAAATTGCAGCAAGGGAGGCTTAGGTTGGACATTGGGAAAAAAATTCCTAGCCTTCAGGGTAGTTAAGCACTGGAACAAATTACCTAGGGAGGTTGTGGAATCTCCATCATCAGAGGTTTTTTAAAAACAGGTTACACAGACATGGGACAGGGATGATCTAGATAATGCTTGATCCTGCCTCAGTGCAGGGAACTGGACTAGATGACCTATTGCGATCCCTTCCAGTCCTACATTCTATTTCTATTTTATTTTTCCTGAACTGGCTTAGAGGAGTGGGCACTTTCTTTATCTCAAAAATGGTTCCAGTGAGCTATGCTAGTGCATTTCAAAGTTAGGTCAAATTCAGAATTTGTCTTGATAACTATTTACCTAAATCTGTATTGTGATCCTTTTTAATATTTTGGACTTAATCCTTCAATTTAATTTGGTATTTTGAATTTTGCCTTTAAACAATGTGTTAATGTGTCTGTAAGAGGACTTCTTGATATCAGCTAAAGCATCTTAGAAATGTATACATGTTCAACATAATTTCAATATTTGTTCTGCAGAGGCCTTCACCACGAAGAAGTAACAGCCCTGACAAATTTAAACGTCCCACTCCTCCTCCTTCTCCAAACACGCAGACCCCAGTCCAGCCACCTCCTCCACCTCCACCACCACCTGTGCAGCCTACAGTCCAATCAACAGCATCGCAGTCAGCCACTTTTCAGCATTCAGTGCATCCCTCCTCTCAGCCTTAGTGCATGTGCTCAGCAGCCTGTATTCAGAGTTGGACTCATAACATGGAGCAGTTTACTAAAAGCCAAAGGCTTACCTGGCATATTTGGATTTGACTTACTTGCACTGAGGTTATATAGGCTTCACTGTTAATTGTGTTGTAAACTTTTGTCTAAAAATGCAGCCAGTGTTGTGGGTCTACAACACTAACTTAACAAAATTTTCCATCAGTGTTTACTTGAACTACATGTATGTCCATTCTCTGGCTGGAACATTTGCTACTCTCTTTGGTAACACGGCATTATGTCGTTTTGCTTGGCTCCAAAGCTTCATTTTCCTGGCTTTTAGGTTTGTAAAATTAAAGGGATATCTTTTTATATTCTTTTCATGACAATTTGCATAAAATTACAGGCATGATGGGCTATATTATAAATTCCTAAATATTAACAGTGTTTACCAAGCATACGGTAAATCAGCACTACATTTCAATAATCTGAAGATACAGCTTTTAGTGCAAAAGTGAAAGTCAGACACGTTAATCAGTGCCCAAGACTATACTCTTATTGTATCACCTAATAAATACGCTTAATACAGGTTCAGTTTTCAGCACACATGACACATTCATAGTTTTTCCTGTTTAAAAAAAAAAAAAAAAAAAACCAAAACCTCAAATGTATGGTGCGGTCTGAAGTTAAATGTGGGGAATCTAACTTGTCAAAGTATATGGAATGTACAAGTCATGACCTTAAAATTTGATTGTCTGATTTATCATTTATGTTAACTTGTAAGCTGTCCATACTGTGTGTTCTGTCACAATGAACTTCTATAAGTGTGGCCCTGCAACAAGTTACTGGTGGCTGATTTAAGTGTGCTCTTTGATTTCTGCTGCAGAAGGCAATGTGATTGTAGAGAACAGCTGATTTTTTTTCTTGTTGAAATATATTAATTGTGATTTCCCCTAAAACAAAGTTTGAACAACTATTTTAAATGTTCAAAAGACTATTAGAGAATATGGTATAAGATGAATATTATAGGAATATATTGGCATAACAGCCAAAAATGTTGTATTGCTTGGTAGAAACAGAACAGAGTACAGAGAAAGTAGCACAACATGGCACTAATGAATGCTTATTTAGCAGCCTAAGCCGGTACAATGTATAAAGAAGTGTATTCTGAATACATTCTTTCCATTCATTTAGCACAAATAAATTGTTTGGTTTCACTTTGCAGTGGAACAAAGTGTCACTTTTTTCTTTGATACTAGCATCTTACCTAGTTTTATTTTTAAGTTCCTGTTGGCTAGGTTTATATAATATTGATATTTTTAAGTGGTTTACCTCATATATTAGCATATGTGGGCCATGGAAAAAATAATTAGAAAATGTGTATTTGAGAATATGTATCTGGTCTAATGAGAACAGACCATTACGTACCTTATTTGTTTACAAAAGCTTTTTGACACACCTAACATTTCATTGAGCATGTTCTTAAGAAGGAAATATAGAAATTTGGTTATTTACTAACACTTGTACGTACATTTTCATATTTGCCATTCAACAACTATGTAAGAATTGCAGGGTGAAAATGGTAATCAATGATAGCAATCAAAATATCAAGTTAAAATAGTGTGCGACTGGCAAATATTACCAGTGCTTGGAGACTCTTGGACAAAAGGTGCTATATAAGTGCAAGCTAGTACTAGTGGTAGTGTAAAAGCTGTCTAAAGAATAAGAGGTGTGTGGTAGTGTTGCTTTAATATCTTCAAAAAAATTAAAATAACCCAGCATAATTTAAATTTGAAGCTTGGTCTAAAATTGAAATTCTGTAATGCAAGGTTTGAGCATTGTTATAAGATTTCACATAGCGAACTCTCCCTTATTAGTGTGGGATTTGTTACGAGTTGAAAGCAAAGAACTGACAAATGTATACTAAACACTGAAAATGTAACAAGGCACTGAAGTGGCCTTACTTAGCTAATAAGGTTGAACAAACGTAAGGACTTGTGCACATCCTTCTAATAAACATCAATGGATTTTCAGTTTTGCTTGTGAATTATAGTCTTCCATGATTCTGCAGCTATGGATTTACCAGGCTACTACAGAAACTTCTGTGGACTAGAGAAATTCACTTAAAAATAAGAGCCAACTTGACATGAGTCCCTTACATGCTTGGTTTCTTATTTTATCCAGTATACATGCAGGTGGGCTTTTATCTTCAACAATGGTAATATTTGCCAGTCGCACACTGCATGTCCACTAGTTGTGTAGCATGGTGAAATAGACAACCCAAGATGCTGCCATGTTTGGAGGGAATAGATTGTTCTAAGGGCACATCTTCACTAGTCATGTTAAAGTGCTGCCGCGGCAGCGCTTTAACATGGCTTGTGTAGTCGCGGCATAGCACTGGGAGAGAGCTCTCCCAGCACTATTAAAAAAACACCTCCACAAGGGGAATAGCTGCCTGCACTAGGAGTGCGGCTCCTGGCGCTGGTGCACAGTCTACACTGGCACTTTACAGCGCTGAAACTTGCAGCACTCAGCAGGTGTTTTTTCACACCTCTGAGCAAGAAAGTTGCAGCGCTGTAAAGTGCCAGTGTAGACAAGCCCTTAGTCAGAACATTCCTTGGACAGTACTCTGCCATAGGACTCATGCCTAACCAGAAGGCCACAGAAGCACTTTTCAGTAGTAATTGGTATTTAGGATGTGTGCACAATTCCTTCAAGCTCAGCAGTTAAGGGTATAAAAAGCCCTCTCCCTTCAACTATCCCCCAGTTGCTCTCTTTCCATTGCAGGAATGGTCACCAAACCATCCTCTTCTTTTTATTTCCCTCCCCTCTCTTCTCCCCCTCCCCCCCAAAGATAAGCAAGTGCCATTCCATTCTTTGGCAGCTAAACCTTAGGGGAGTCTGGTTCAGGCATGGGAATATCTAAGTAGACTCTGATATTCCTTTGGAGAGTTCTAGAGTTCATCTCACCGGGGATTTATTCTGTGGAGGTATTTTTGGCTCCATCTGAGTTTACAGGATCAGTAGTTCTTAATTATATAAAATCATTCTCTTGGGAGGAGGAGGTGGGACAGTTCTCAGGGGCACCTCCTCCACCTAATCCTTAGATAAGGTTGTGTTGACTGCTTCCTCCCCTTTTCTGAATGACATTATGGTCTTTCAAAACTTGGTGGGCAGAGGATGATTCTTCTTTGAGTGATTGCTCATGCGTATTCCACAGTAGGTGTGCGTGCTTGCCACGTGCACCGGTGCCGGAAGTTTTTCCCTCAGCAGTACCCGTAGTGGGGGAGCCCCGCTGCGACCCTTGGAGTGGTGCCTCTATATTGCGCTATAAGGGGCGCTGTGTGCTCCCCCCCACCCTCAGTTCCTTCTTGCCACCAGTGAAGGTAGTCGGAACTTTGTATTCCAACTTTGTTGTAACGCCTCTAGCCTTAGTGGTACGATTCTTTGACCGTAGATAGTTTCTCTAGCCTGGCATGGGGCATGCCCCGTGCCCCAGGCTTCAAGTCGTGTGACTCCTGTCGCAATTCCATGCCCAGAAGTGATCCACATTCTTAGTGTCTTCGCTGTCTGGGTGAGACTCACGTAAGTGAGCGTTGGAAAATCTGCAAATCGTTCAAGCCTCGGGCTGGAGGCAGCATTGGCAGCGCGTGACATCCTCGTCCTGCCGGTGCCAGGCACGCCGCCCGAGTCAGGCCCCCAGTCCCGAGGGAAACCGCCACTGGATGCTCACCAACCATCTCCAGCCAGATCCGAGGCTGAGATGCCTGCCCATTCCGAGGGGCCTTCCCATAGCCCGCGACAGACCTCTACTCCATCGGCCGGGTTGCCTGAGAGCGAGTCTCCGGAGGCCTCCACTGCCCGGAGGGGCCGCAGGCACCGTGATAGAAGGCATCAACGCTCCTCTTCCAGCCGGAGTGATAGGAGTAGTTCTCAATACCGTCAGCACCGCCACTCATATTCGAATGTTCGCCAAGACAGACGCCATACTCGGAGCACATCCCGACCGTCACCGAGGTGTCGTAGCCATGGTCGCCAGAGGGATGCCAGAGACGGTTCATCCGACGTATACATGTTGTCGAGGTCCAAATCCTGAGGTCGGCGCTGACATGGCCGGGACTGGCCCAGCTGCTCGTACGACACCGTGCGTTCATTGGTGACGTCAGCCTCGGCTCCCAGCCGTCCCTCCCTGGGCCACATTGCCCCTCAAGAGCAAGTGGCTCTGCTAGGACCCCATATGGGCCAGTGGCAAGGGGCGCCCTTGCAAGGACAGTGGTGCCAATGGACACCGTGGCCCCAAGCGCCCGCACCGGTGAGACCCCGTTCCGTGGCAGGGGCATCCCAGGTCCACTCGGCATCCACGTCTCGGCACCAAGATCAGTCCTCGGGCACTGAGCCACCGGCACTGCACCCGGTCCCAGATGTGGGGTTTGAGCCGACGGTACCACCCGACACCCTGGAGGCAGCACCAGTCGCCTCGTCGGCACCGGATGAGTCTATAGCGGCGCCACCCCCTGTCTCTCAGGAGGACTTTAAGGCTCATCAAGAGCTTCTTTGATGGCCTCGGCTATTTCCATGCAAAGGGCGTCGTGGCTCTCACTGTCTGTGGAATCCCAGTCCCTCATGCAGGACCTGCCCTTCGACGGGAAAACCCTGTTTGCGGGCCAAACAGACACTCGTCTGTATGGGATGAAAGACTTCCGCACCACCCTGCAGACCCTAGGCCTGTATGTTCCGCCACCCAAGGACAAACCCAGGCCTCAGACCTCGGCTCCCCCAGTTAGGGGCAGATATGAGCCCCCGCCTAAGAGGCCGAGGGAGCAGAGGCGTAGATCCCAGCGCCAGTCCCGTTCGGCCCCACGACCTGGCCCCTCGAAGGGCAAGAGGCAGGGGAAGAGGCGTTTTTGACTCTTTGCAGGGGGCCACCGGGCCTGTTGCCTGGGAAGCCCCCTAGTTGTTAAAGTTGGTGTTTGGCAACCGTTTACCTGCCTTCTGAGTGCAATGGTCCCATATAACGTCTGACCGGTCCCATATAAATGTCCCATATAACGGTCCCATATAACGTCCTCAGTACCATCTCCAAGGGGTACATGTTGCAATTCGCCCCCCTCCCCACCATCCTCCGTCCTGGGAGGTCCCCGAAGACCCAGAGCATGCCCTCCTTCTAAACCTGGGTGCGGTGGAGAGGGTACCTTGGGAATTCCAGGGCAAGGGGTTTTAACCCCGGTATTTCCTGATCCCGAAGGCGAAAGGTGGGCTCAGGCCCATCCTTGACCTGCGGTATCTCAACCAGTTTCTGGTCCGTTGCAAGTTCTGTATGGTGTCCTTGTCCTCTAGTGTTCCGTCCCTAGACCCGGGGGATTGGTTCATGGCCCTGGACTTCCAGGATGCATACTTTCACATCCATATTTTCGAGAGTCACAGGCGCTTCCTCCGTTTCCTGGTAGGGAAGGACCACTACCAGTTTACAGTCCTTCCCTTTGGCCTCTCTACCGCCCCCAGGGTTTTTATCAAATGCATGGCAGTGGTGGCAGCCCACCTCAGGTGGAACGGGCTGCAAATCTTCCCCTACCTGGACGACTGGTTGCTCAAGGGCAAGTCTCGATCCCAGGTACAGGCCCAGGTGGAATTCCACCTAGTCACTTGCAACAGTCTAGGCCTAGTGGTAAACAAGGACAAGTCCACGTTAGTCCCGGCTCAGCACATACACTTCATAGGGGCGCTGTTAGACTCGGTAGTGGCCATGGCCTCTCTCCCCCAAGACAGGTTTGAGATGCTCAAAGGTCTCATAGCTTCAGTCACGGCCTTCAACTCTGAGGCCATATGGTGGCACGCACCTCGGTGGTTCTGGATGCGGCCCCTTCAACTTTGGTTGGCCTCCCAATACTCCCAAGCCAGGGATGACCTGGACAAGGTCGTCACGCTTCCACCAGCGGTGGTGGCCGCAGTGGAGTGGTGGTCCCTCCCGAGCTATATGTTGCAAGGGATCCCCTTCCGAGAGGCCCCTCCCTTGATACATCTGGTGTCAGACACCTCGGACCTGGGGTGGGGAGCCCACGTGGGGAGCTTTCAGACCAAGGGCAGATGGTCAGCCTTGGAATTGTCCCTGCACATAAATGTCAGGGAACTCAGGGCGGTGCGCCTAGCCTGTATAGCCTTCCACTGGTATCTGCGGGGGAAGATGGTCAGAGTCTTCATGGATAATACGACCATGATCTATTACATCAACAGGCAAGGGGGCACGAGGTCCTCAGCCTTGTGCCAGGAAGCCCTAGCCCTGTGGGAGTTCTGTATAGCCCGCAACATCTCCTTGAGGGCCTTTCACCTACCTGGCACGCGCAATACGCAAGCCGATCGCCTGAGCAGGGTTTTCTCCCAACAGCATGAGTGGTCACTCCATTGGGAGGTTGCCAGGCAGCTCTTCCTAGAGTGGGGCACTCCCTAGGTGGATCTTTTTGCCACCAACCAGAATCGCCTCTGCCCTCAGTTCTGCTCCAAGGCAGGAGGGGGCGAAGGAGCGATATCGGACGCGTTCCTGATTCCATGGTCAGGCTGCCTGTTCTACGCCTTCCCACCCTGATAGGCGAGGTCCTACAGAAAGTGAAGACAGACGGGTCAAGGGTTATCCTGATAGCGCTGGATTGGGCACATCAACATTGGTATGGGGCCCTCCTACAACTTCTAGTGGCCCCTCCGCGCAGACTGCCGCTCCGACCGGATCTCCTCTCCCAGGATGGAGGATCCCTCCTCCACCACGACCTGGGCGCACTTCACTTGACAGCGTGGCTGCTGTATGGTTAGACGAGGAGGAAGGGAGGTGCTCTGAGGATGTAAGGCAAGTCCTGCTGGAGAGCAGGAAGCTGTCCACACGATGAACCTACCTGTCCAGATGGTATCGTTTCTCCACGTGGACAAGGGAGAGGGGCTCCTCCCCTCATCCGTGTCGCTCCAGCTCATCCTCGGTTACCTACTGTCCCTTAGAACCCAAGGGCTGGTGCCTGCCTTGGTCAGGGTACACTTAGCAGCAATTTCGGCTTTCCACCCTCCAGAGTCTGGTCAGTCGGTATTTGCCCTCCACATGACTTCCCGGTTTTTGAAAGGTCTGGATCGGGCATTCCCTTACGCCAGACCCCCGGTCCCGCTCTGGGACCTGAACCTAGTGCTCTCCCGCCTCACGGGCCCCCCCTTTGAACCCTTGGCCACGTGTTCCTGGTCCCACTTATCATGGAAAATGGCGTTCCTGGTGGCTATCACCTCAGCCCACTGGGTCTCGGAGCTTAAGGCCCTGATCTCTGATCCCCCATATATGGTCTTCCATAGGAACGAGGTACAGCTCTGCCCGCACCCGGCCTTTCTGCCGAAGGTAGTCTCGGCTTTTCACATGGACCAGGACATTTTCCTGCCAGTTCTCTGTCCTAAGCCCCATTCCTCCAATGAGAAAGGACACCTACACATACTAGATGTGCGTAGAGCGCTGGCTTTTTACCTAGACCAGACCAGCCACTCTGGAAATCCCCTCACCTTTTCATTGCATCAGCTGAGTGCATGAGGGGGCAACCAGTTTCCACCCAGCGGATCTCCCGCTGGATCACCTCGTGCATACGCGCGTGTTACGACCTGGCAGGGGTTTCCCTGCCTCTTATACGAGAGCTCAGGCCTCATTGGCTGCCTATGTGGCTCATGTCCCAATTCAGAACATCTGTAGAGCTGCTACGTTGTCCTCTGTCCACACCTTCTTCTCGCACTATGCGATCGTCTCCCAAATGCAGGATGACGCCGGGTTTGGTAGGGCGGTACTCCGCCCTGGTAACCTTTAAACTCCTACCCACCTCCATCAGGTATAGCTTAGAGTCACCTACTGTGGAATACACATGAGCAATCGCTCAAAGAAAGGACAGTTACCTGTTCCATAACTGGCGTTCTTCGAGATTTGTTGCTCAGGTGTATTCCACATCCTGCCCTCCTTCCCATCTGTTGGAGTTGACTGGCAAGAAGGAACTGAGGGTGGGGGGGAGCGTGCAGCACCCCTTATAGCGCAATATAGAGGGGCCACTCCAGTGGTCACAGCGGGGCTCCCCGCTACGGGTACTGCTAAGGGAAAAACTTCCGGCACCGGTGCACGTGGCGAGCACGCACACCTACTGTGGAATACACCTGAGCAACCCATCTCAAAGAACGCCAGTTACGGAACAGGTAACTGTCCTTTCTCTTTGCAGCTTTGCCCAGGAAGCTGCACAAGCGTTTTGACATCCTAGAGCTCCATGAGTGAGAGAATAATTCTTAATGTCAGTAAGAATGTTTCAGCTCCCTAAAGAGGTCTGAATCCACTCCGACTCTTATTTCAGTCACAGGGAAACCCAGTTTCTTATACAAGGTCTTCAAATTATTTTTCTAGTATTTTTTCCAAATAAGATATACGGAGCTGGAAATGTAATTGACCCCTGGGCAGTTCAAATGACTGGATATCTTAGGAAGACAGGTTTATGCGCCTCTGATCTGAGTTTTGCGGCTGCCAATTATCAGGCTACCTATACATTTCCAAGTGTTTTTGCTTTTTTGCCTCCTTGTCCCCAGTACATTCTTGAGGACAAAAAAGAAATATCTGGATTCGTTCATGGAAATCAAGATGGTGTCCAGACATGGCTTCAGCCATGGCTAGCACCCCAGAAGTAGTGTCCAAGATACTCAAGGAAGACTGGTCTGTTAGAAGGATGAAAATCACAAAGTTCACAGCCAGCTCTTTTGGGCTTGAATCACCCTGTTGTCAGCAGAAAATCTATATTTTGATTTCATACGTAAGTTACAGCAGTCTTCTTCAGAAGCTGTCTGCCAGTAGAGCATGAAATAACCTGGAAGATATTTCCATACCTACTAAAGAAAGCAAAGATCTGCCACTTCAGCTGTAGGTATTGCTGCTGCACCCGTACAAAGTTAGAGGATGCATCGGAGGAATGTGATGAGTCTTGGAACTTGCACCTCCTAATTTTTCCTGTACTGCTCCACCCCTTTGAGACATGGGAAACCATTTATTTTAACCTTTGAGTCTTGGGGACAATTGACCAGGGAAGAAATGGTGGCCTCTGTCTTGTTTTGGACCTAAGGATAAACAACTTTTGCATGCCTGCTCTATGGAGCATAATTCCTGTTCTCAACCCCTTGAGGATTTGGGTCAGGGCTCTCAACCTTTGAACTATCTACTTCCACATCTTGCAAAGGCACAGGAGATGGCTCTGGTTCATGGGGCTAAAAATTGAGTGTAAATGTGAGGTTATACACCTACATGTCAAGAGCTATTAACTACTATTTGGACAGAACAAAGTCATTTAGAAAGATGAACAAACCATGGCCTTAAATTTAAAGGTGTTTACCTCCAGCTCAAGGGCTGTGAGAGTATGCATCCAGTCCTATTATGAAATACCTGATGTTCTTGCTCCTGAATGTCTTGTATCAGCAGTGTGCCCTCCTAGAAGATCTGGAGGGCTTCAAGTGCATCAAGAATTGGTGCTGGTTGGGGGAAGACAGTACTTCAGTCACTGTTCAACTAGTAGGGGTACTTAGCCCACTGCTAAAGCTAATCTCTACATGGAAGCAATGTCGGGGGAGGGGGGCTACTTACAGTAATTTGTGGTCTGAATGTATTGCCTGCATCAAGAACTTCTCTTTTTGCTTTGGATTCTCACTCCAAATAGGGTTTCTGAAGGTAGAGAAGAAGGGGGAAATGTTTAGAGGGCAGGGTGCAATGTTGGGTTTGAGAATTATGCATGTCCCTTCACTGACACCTATTGCTCTGAGAGAGGTTCTGTAGATAGGCACAAGCCTCCTAGAGCATGGCTCTGTAGAGGCAAAACATTCGAAGAGCAAGAGTTACTGCTAAATAATCCTTTCCTCTCAGAAACTGTTTGGATTCGTGTCTATTTTTTTACATATACATGACAGATTTAAACTCATGTTTCTGACGTTGGGATCTTTGATAATAAAAGAAGCTGCCCTGTGACACCCCCCCCCCTTTTTTTTTTTAACCAGCCTTTCCACATCAGCTTTGGAAACCATGTCCTATCTAGCAGTGAGCAAGCTTTCTTGCTATATAAACATTTATTTAAACAGACAAGTTATGTATGCTAATACTGGAACCTGAACTATCCAGGCTGCAAGTCTGTGACTGTTCCACAGAGAATGGAATCCAAGATTCCTAATGAGAAAGAAAGTATCACCAGGCAGATCTAGAGCCATATCCTCCCCGCAGAAATATTGCAGGTTCCCTCAATGCCAGACAGAATTGGAGTAGACCTCAATGAACCTTTCTGCACCTCAGTGTTCTAATGTCAAGAGTTCTTGAATGATTTGGCCATTGTATTGGAGGAGATGGACATCTCCACATGGAGCTTCCAGACCACATGGTGGCTGGGATCCCTTTGTTGAATTACCCCAGTGTCTCCCTAACCCCAGCTGAGGGAGGCTATTTGTGGGCTAGCCTGCTTAGAAGTCCCTAGATAGATGAAGGTTTGTTAAACTAAGCGCAGATTTGCTGGATAAAAACCAGGGCAGTGACTGAGTACTATTTTTCCTGACATGGACTGGAGCTTGCTAATCACGAATGGAAAGGTACAAGATCTCATACACTTTGGGAAAGGCTTTCGTGGTTTACTTTCTCTTCCTTCCCATATTATTAGCTGCATCATTGATTTGTGTTTTTATTCTCAGGGGGTGGGCTGGGCTGGGCTGTAATGTGTGTAGTCAAGTTCATCTGTGCCTTCATTTAGACTTGCACTAAACACTCCTTTTTTTATGCCTCCTGGTATTGGAAATGTCCCCTCAACCTCTTAATCTTTTTGGCCTTTGTCCATGCGGGAGTGGGGAAGGGAAGACAAGAATTAGAAAACCAAGAGAGTGAGACTACCCTAGCTTACAATGTTGTCCATCTTGCTGTTTCCAGTTCCAGTGGGGGCTGTCTCTGATATTTCCACACAGAAGTCACAGTTGGAGGGAGGTAGTGGTAATCTAAGTTCCATCAACAAATTAATTGTGTACATATGAGATGCCACTTGCAGTACTTTGTGCAGATGCTGAAAATTTCATCATATATGCTCTGTGGACACTTTAGGGTTGGCTCCCCCCTGTAGGGTCCAGCTATGTTCCAGAGGTGTGTACTAACCTTTTTGAGCTGGCTTCTGTTTGGGGGTGGGGGCAACTGGTGATACTCTCTCAAGCCTTACTTGCTTGTGGGGGTACGTGGTCATTCACAGTAGTGTCTGCAGATCTTACTCCTGAGGGAATTCTGTGCATGCACAGAATTCATGTCCCCCGCAGATTTCTTTGCTTCCCTGTAGAAAAATGACTTTTTGACAGGGAAGCAAAGGGAAGCCACAAGAGCAGTCATGTAACCCACCCCAGCAGTATGTTTTGGGTGCCCAGGGCAGCTGGCAGACATAAATCACTGTGGGGCAGGGGGCAGAATTGGAGAAGATCCAGTTGGTGGCTCCTACCCTGCGCCAGGCTCAGCTGCTAGTCCGGCTGGGCTGGGGAGGACGGGACTTCCTCTTCCCCTCAGCATCCAGCGCTGAGTCAGACCCACCCCCAGCTTTCTCTCCAAGCTGCAGGAAGCTCTGCAAACTCCTCCCTCTCCCCCTCCCTGCCCCAACCCCTTGCTCCTCAGCTGCAGGGGGAGCATCACTGTATGGGGAGCTGCTCCCCCATCTGCCAAACCCTTATGCAGCCAGACCCCCTCATACCCCGACCCTCCAGCTGATCCCCGCGCACCCAGAAGTCCCCCTTCCAAGCCCCACTCCCCCTGCGTCTGGACCATCCCGATGAGTCACCTGGGGCTCCACCCAACTGATCCTCAACCAGCTGCACGTGGATCCCCAACCTCACTAAGCCCAATACTCCTAGCATCTAGCCCCCTCACACCCAGACTCCCCTGCTGAGCTCTATCCCCTCCTACACCCAGACCCCCCTGCTGAACTCTATCCACCCTAGATCCAGACCCTCCGCTGAGCTCCAGTCATCTTCATCTGGACCGCCCTACAGAGTCCCATTACTGTTGCACCCAGAACATCACCCCCCCCAACAACCCCTGCACCTCAATCCCCCACTCAGATTGCCCCACACAGACCCCTCTAAACCCACACCTGGATCACCCCACACTAAGCCCCTCCTGCTGGGCTGAGCCTGCCTGCCCACACCTGGTGCACCTGGCATGGAGGGGCAGGGCCTTGGGATGTTTCTGGGGCAGGCCCAATCCTTGTGCTGTGTCAGGGTTGGTGCAGCCTCACCGCTGAGTCTGTGTCCGGGGAAACTGCACAGTGATCTCCCACCTCTGTGCAGCCAGTGGCCTATGCTCCCCAATGCCATGCTGGCGCTGCCACACTTATTTGACAAATAAAATTTGCAGAATTTTAAAATACTGTGTGCCGAATTTTGAATTTTTTGGCACAGGATGCCTTCAGGAGTAAGATCTTCATGACATGATTCGCTTTCTCGTTTCTAACATCTTGACATTTAAAGTACTTTCATTGTCATCTGAGTTAAAACTCATTGAAATGAATGGGGTGTGCCCCTCAGCTGCTTCAGGATTTGCAAACAGGCAGATGTCACTGCTTCAGTGAGCCTTGAAACTGAACCAAATTTATCGCACAAACCATAAGAGCTGGAGGCTTACTTTTAAATAACGAAAGCTTACATTCTGGAGGACGAGAAGGCAGTATGAAAAGGCAGTATGAAAAAGTTCCTCATATGGCATATTTTTGCCCAGGCTTCTTTTTAGCCATTCTGCAAATACTGCTTGTATGGTTACTTAAGTGGTCACAACACTTTCTGCAGTTCAAAATTTGGCAGTTTCCTTGTTTTCTTTGTAGGTTCTGGTATCTGGCCATTATTATCCACCTTTCAAATCCTTTCTCTGACAATCAAGCATGAAGTGCAATACAACATAATTCTAACTAGAGCTCCTTGATTGTAAACTATTTTTGTCAGATTGAGCCCTTTTTCACAACCATATTCCATGTATTTCCCTTCACTTTGAATGTTCCCTTAGAATATGTGCTAACTACTTATGCTAAATGATCTGTTCGAATTTGTATTTAGCTGTGACACTGAGTACCTTTACCAGACCCGAAGAAGAGCTCTGTGTAGCTCAAAAGTTTGTCTCACCAACAGAAGTTGGTCTAATAAAAGAGATTACCTCACCCACTTTGTGTCTCACTTTCTACTGGACAGTTCTGCAACATGACTTTTACCAATTTGAGTTTATTCTTTGTTTATCAAATCATTTTTATTGAGCATATATGTGAAACTGAGTTTTTTGTTTGCTGTAGTGTTCTCCTTTGAATATTCAGGCTGCGGTGATTGGTTACCTAAATCACATGGCATTATTTCTGTTCCCATACTAAGTGGCCTAAGTTTTTTATAACAGGAACAGGCATCTGAAGAAGGGTCGCAGTAGAGGAGCAGGAGATGGGAGGAAATGAGCAGTGTAAGAAATGTGCAGAAGATGCTAAAAATAAGTAATGAGGTGGGGGAGAAACAAGGCTGGGAATGAAATGAGAGTAATGGGGTCCCTTAGCAGGAATTTTTTTCAGCACTACTGCCTGCTGCCCTCTCAAACTGCACTGCTCCTCATCTTCCCATGCACTGACTACCACTCTTCTCTCCCCTGACATGGGCAATGAGTTGAACTAGGGAGATGACTGCCCCCAGTTTTTTTAAGGGCAGTGTGAGGATGTGTATCTAGTCCCTGCCTCATCTCCTGTGTGAAGCAAAGAGGAAGAAAAGCCATTTGTGGATAGTATTCAGGGGCCTGAAACATAAGGCTGGGACTTAATTGCCTAGTGTGAAGGGAAACACCACAAAAACAGTATTTCTTGTGGTATTTTCTCAAGGGCTTGAATTGAGCAAGTATGTACTGATACAGCCTACCTGTACCTCTTTTAAAGCTGCTATCTTGTTCTCCAGAATCTGAGCTTTCATTTTTAACAAAATGTGTTTTGAAGAAAACCTCAATAATGTGAACCAACTGTAACCAATGCAGAACTGAGTCTGCAGAGAGCCTGGAACAAAGTGCTCCATTCACTTTAGTGAGGGGTTATCTCAGAGGCCCAATGGTAATGATTTAAATGTTTCCATTCTGAACTATTTAATTTCTCACATAAGAAAAGAGAAGGGTATCGCAGATCTGCATAACTTACTGTGAGTGATGTTTCCATTTGGTGCCACCAATGGGAGGCATTTGGAAAATGCCACCACATTTTTCTCTTAGGAAGGAGCCTGATAGAGCCTATGGGCATAGTTAAGCCCCACCAACGGCAAGCCATGCTCAAAGACCTGGTGGAGCTCAGAGATGATATTCATATTTTGAACATCTGCATGTATTACTGAGTGCTGTCCTATATTGGCAGCTCACATGGGCAGAACTTACCTTTGAGGACAGAGCTTTGCAGTGTACCACCATTACCACTTTTTCTCTCCACCCCCAAATTTAACCTTTGGTTTTTCTCCCACATCAATGCTATAAATTAGTCCTCTGCACTCAACCTAATTTCTGTGCTAGAACCACAACTGTGGCCTTTTGTGATATTGAGATGGAATTTCAGATCAGATGCTACTCTGGCTGTTACTTCATGATCAATTAGTGCGAGTTCAAGAGCTCTCAGAAGTTCAAGAATTCTCACTCTTGGCTATCAGCAAAACAGTGGTGAATAGTGGCAATTCTATCCTCCTGCCAGGAGATGGAGACTTGCAACAAAAAATATTGTGACCAGTATCTGTTTCTGTTCCCAATAAAAATCTTTCTTATTCCTGGTTGATTTTTCACCGAACTCATGGTATTTAACTGCTATAAAAGCTTTAATTTCTGGAAGAAATAAGAACTATCAAGTATTAATAAAAACTGGCATACCAGCTCAGGTAAGACTTCAACCCAGTTCACTATCTTTTGGAATGAGAAGGACACTAAACAAAAGCAAATTGTGTTGTATAAACTGAAAGCTGTCCAGGATAAGTGAACTGATAGCTTCTGCATAAAAGGGGCCTAAAGAATAAGTTATTTGTGAGTTTATCTCATTTGTGCTAGGTTGGTGTGATGTTCCTATGTCTGCTAATACATATAATTTTGGTCAAACAGTTAAAAATTTGTGAAATGTCTAAACAACATTGTGTACTTGCTGAGCTATGGTTTGAAACTGGGATAAGTTGATATTCCACGATTGACATTGGTGCAGTGGTAGAGTTTGCATTCAGGCAGCTACAACAGTACCTAAAAACCCAGTGTAGACAAAGCCTGTGATTATAAAGATTTCCCAGTAATCTGTTACCCTTACTGTTGTCTTTACTGACCAGTTTATAGCAGTCAGTGCTTTTGGATAGTCATTTTAAGAATCCTAAATGGAAATCAAATTGTCTAGAGATAACTTTACCTCAAGTTTTAATTATAGTTTTAGCTTAGCTTATTTGGTTCTTTGAAAATTCTACTTTATTTATATGTCAGAAGGTTCCATTGAGTTTTTGCATCACTCCCCCATCCTTTCCCCTCTGTTCTGACCCCCACTTTGGGGGTCATTGTCAACTTGGTACGCCAGGATCCCCAGGATTCAAGCGCTGTCTTTACCTGCTGGGAAGCTTTTCTGGTTAATGATGAATGTTCCCAGTGTATGTGCTGTCTGGGCGACACCATATCCCAGCTAAGTGTAAGATTTGCAAAACTGATTTTGTAAAAACTGGGAGATTAAATTTAGGCTCCCAGTGATGGAGTCCTTCCTCCAACCAACCTCAGATCCAGGCAGGGCCACCCAGAGAATTCAGGGGGCCTGGGGTCTTCGGCGGAAGGACCCTCCGCCGCTGAATTGCTGCCGAAGACCCGGAGCCGAAGAAGCTCTAGGGGCCCGGGCCCTGGGAGAGTTTTCCAGGGCCTCCGGAGCAAGTGAAAGACCCCGCTCCAGGGGCCCCGAAAAACTCTCGTGGGGGCCCCTGCGGGGCCTGGGGCAAATTGCCCCACTGGCGGCCCTGGATCCAGGCCCAGATGGACATCAGCATGGACATCAGCATCTGAGTGAGCACAGTACCCCATCAACCTCTGTACCTAGGTCTTCACAAGATAAGATCACAGAGGATAGAATCATAGAACATCAGGGTTGGAAGGGACCTCAGGAGGTCATCTAGTCCAACCCCCTGCTCAAAGCAGGACCAATCCCCAGACAGATTTTTGCCCCAGATCCCTAAATGGTCCCCTCAAGGATTGAACTCACAACCCTGGGTTTAGCAGGCCAATACTCAAACCACTGAGCTATCTATCCCTCCCTGTTAGAAGCTTCCAGGAAGAGGATTCTGGATCTCCTCAGAGAGAGCATACTTCAAAAAAGCCTCAGTCACCATCCAGGTCAAGCATTTCTGAGACCTCATGTCCCAAGAAGGGTATCACTGAGGCTCCAGGCATCTCCACTACTAGGAGCTTGTCAAAGACCTTGAGCGTCTCAGAGGTCTATGGTACCGTGCATACCTCAGTATCAAAATAGTCTGCAGTACCATCCAAACATGACTGCTCCAGCAGCGATCCTAAACACTCTGCCTCAAAAAAGTCTGTAACATTATCAGACTTTTCATTACCAACCTCAGTACCCAAACAGGTGACCCAGACTGCAACCCTGGTACCTCTGACTAGCAACTTTGGTACCAACACCATCAGCTAGAAAAGTATCACCTATCAACATCCTTGGTACTGACATGGGTTACTCTGGAGCCCCACATACTATAGGTGCAGAGTCACCCAGTACCATAGGAGTTTAAATTTTCCAAGGACCTGTTGGTGTTTGATGAGCCAGCATCTCCAATATTAATAGATACACCAAATGGCTATCAGTACTGAGATCAGCAAGGTCTCTGAGGCCTTATCTTTCTGTGGTATCCCATGGTTCTCCAGTACTGTTGGCACCAGGCAGACAACTATCTTTGTCTCCAGTGTCTGCTCTTCCACTAGACTATGTTGAGGACCTTCTTCAGATTTCCAAATCTCTGTACCGGGATCTCCTACATACCAGTGGAGAGACATCTTTCCAGGCACCTTAACTGAGAGAGAAGCTCCAAGGGCAAAACAATCTCATGCTCCTTCTCACTGGTTTAAAGCAGCACCGGATGCCTCCCCATCTGCTGTGTGGTCCTCCACAATGACCACATTGGGACCCATGGGCAGCTTACCATCAGCAATATTCGAGGTTCCTAGCTATTCCTGTACGGATCATTGTGAAAGGCACTCTCCTGCTCCACTTCTCCCTCCTCAACAACCCCAACTTCATGAGGAGTCCTTTGACGAGCAAGAGGCAAGTGTGGACCAGGAGATGACACTGCAAACTACTATCTCCTCATCTCCAGATGAGGCTGTGATGCCTCCTCCCTTCTCTTCTGCCGATGACTTTAAACAGTTTCAGAACCTGATGAATCTGAAGCAAGTCAGCAATCAGTTTCATTGGAGGAGGTCCAAGAGTCAGAACATAAGCTCTTGGATATACTCCACATGACATCCTCTCGTTGAGTAGCCTTCTAATAAATGAGGCTTTACTTGATGCTGCCAAAACCATCTGGCAGATGCAACTGCACCACTTACCTGTAAATGAGCCAATTAAAAAAGAGAACCTACATTCCCGCAAAAAAATCTGAGCTTTTATTTCTAGTCTCATTCTAACTCTTTAGCTGTGGAGGCCATAAATGAGCATGGTAGACAACACTATACTTAATCTATGCCATACGATAAAGTCCAGGATTTCCTCAACCTCTTTGGTAATAAAAGTTACTCTTTGGCAATGCTGCAGTTTAGAAAAGCAAATTATCAAGCTGTGATTGCAAAGTATGATCACATCAGTTACAGCAAATTAAACATCTTTCTAGAACATCTTCCACTGCAGCATTGGGAACAGTTTCAAGCCATCAGAACCAAGGGTTAGCTCTTAGCAAACACCTCATTGCAAGCTTCCCTAGATGCAACCAACAGTGCAGCTCATTCAGTCTCTACTACTGTCACCAGGCACGAGCACCTTGGCTGCAGCTGTTGGGATTTCCTACCAAGGTCCAAAATACCATAGAAGACATTCCTTTTTATGGACTAGAACATTTTAGGGAATCCATTGATGAATCCTTGGACACCTGAAAGGATTCAAGGGCCACTTTCAGATCTCCTGGTGTGCATATATATACCCCTGCAAACAAAAGAAAATTTAATAGAATGAAGATGGCACAGAGGTCCTGCCTGGTCCAATTCTCTGGCTTTTGTAGATCAGCCAATCCACATAAGAAAAGGTCAAGATATCAGAAGAGGCCTCCTGCTGCGACTATTACCACCTTCCTCATCAACAAAGCATCAATTTTTATGGTCTGTTTGAGAATCAATAATATCCCCACCTTGGGAGTCTTCAACTAACCTCCTTCCCTCCCTGTGGAGACTGCCTTTCCTATTTTTGACCTGCATGGGAGCAAATTATATCCAACAAATGGATTTTGGAGGTTATATCATGGGGTTATTCCATCCATTTTACCTCTGTACCCCACCACCCCTCTTTCCCATCCTTCCACAGGGACTCTTCTCACAAATGTTTACTGAGACAGGAGACATCTCCCTTCTATGCTTAGGAGCCACAGAACAAGTTCCAGTCCAGCACAGGAAAGGGATTTTATTCTAAGTGTTTTCTGGTTCCAAAAAAGAATGGGGAATGGAGACCAATATTAATTCTCAGACTTCTAAACACCTTAATAAAATCACAGAAATTCAGGATGGTGATTCTTGCAACTATAATTCCATCATTAGATGGCAGAGATTGGTTTATGGCCCTCAACCTTCAGGACACATTTTCATGTTGCAATTCACCCCTCTCACACAAGAGGTTTCTTCATTTCACAGATGGCCAGGATCACTTCCAGTATCAAGTGCTCCCCTTTGGCCTCTTGTCTGCACCAAGAGTATTTTCCAAAGCCCTGGCCATAGTAGCCACTCACCTTCATCTGTGGGGAATAGTCATCTTCCCTTGCCTCAATGACTGGCTAGTCAAGGGCAGGTAATGCATCTAAGTCCTCTCTGCAGTACAGACAGCCATGTCCCTATCCTGCAACTTAGGATTTGAATGCAATATCAAAAAGTCCATTCTAACTCCAGTTCAACAGATGGACTTTATAGGAGCTTCTCTGGATGCCATAACATCCAGAGCTTATTTCCCTGTGGACTGATTTATGACACTGGCAAGCTTTATTGACAAGGTTCAAATAACCCCCTAGATGACAAGAAATTGCCTCCACCTGGTTGGTCATATGGCACCTTGTACTTTAGTAACACAACACTCCAGGCTATATCTGTGCTGCTTCCAGGGTTGGTTCAGAACTGTCTATATCCAAAACAAGCATGGGTTAGACAAATTGATGTCTGTATTTCATTGGGTGCTAGACTCACTCAGTTGGTGGAAGAACCCTTCCAAAGTCCATGTAGGAGTTCGTTTCACCCAAACTTCATCTACCATTACTGTAACTTTGGACACATCCCTCATGGGATTCGGAGCTCACCTTGGGACATACACCATTCAAAGCAAATGGTTGTCTTAAAAGTCTCTCCTACATATCAGCCTCCTAAAATTACACCTGTATCCACTTCCTTTCCTTAATAAAGGGCCACTCAATCAAAGTCATGACAGACAATATGGCCTACATATTCTACATAAATCATCAGGGATGGGTAAAATCCCCCTCTCTTGGTGTTGAAGTAATAAAGCTATGGAACTGGTATATAGCCATTCACATTTCAGTCTCTAATCTTCCAAGCAGGAAGAGCACCAGGGCCGACAATGTGAGTAGACATTTCTCCCTAGATTTTGGGAGTTGGACCCTTGAATCCTCAAACAGATTTTGCTGACCGGGGGGTTTCTGAAAGTGGACATCTTTGATTGCCAACAACAGAGAGTGCAAGAAATTCTGTTTGAGTGATGGTCTGAATTATCAATCTTTGGGAGACTGGCCTTTCTCATTCCTTGGATGAGGGGTGGTCTCTGTGCATATACTTTGACACCATTGATTGAGGGTATTGAACAAGATCAAACAAGACAAAGCCTGTGTCATTCTAATTGCACCAACTTGGCCAAGGCAGGTCTAGTACCCTTACCAGATTAATCTTCATTCCTGTTCAGCATTGTAGCTTCTGACCATTTCCCATCTGCTGTCTCAGAATTCCAGTCAGTCTCAACTTGTGCAGTAACTGGAGTTCTTTGAGATGCGTCCCCCTCGGGGCGCTTGAATTGCGTGCTCCACTACCCATCCACCTTCCCTTTGGTTTCAGAGTTTCATGGGACTTTGCAGTAGGGAAGGAGCTAAATGCAGTTTGCCTGTTCCACTCTCTATATCCTCTGGGTGGGGCCCAAGGATATCTGGAGCGCATGTGTGGGCCAAACGGGCACTGGTATCAAAAATCTACAATCAAAGGCACTCATGCACCCCGGAAGTGGAGCACCCATAGGGACACACTTCTCAAGAACTCCAGTTACTGCACAATGTGCATAACTTCTTTTAGCCTTGAGTGGCCTACATATTTATTTCTACATCCTTGGGCAAATAATTCTATGCCTCAGGTCCCCCATCTATAAGATAAGGATAATACCTACCTCATAGAGATATTCTGAAGCCTCATATATTAATTTAAACCTTCTATGAGTATTTAAACTCAATACAACCTTAACTCAGGAGCCAGAGAGATGCTTCCATAATTAAAATGTTCATAATGTGTGTGGTGCATTTAAATCCTCAGATGGAAATTATTATGTACCATAAGTGCAAAGTATTCTTTGTTCTAAATTAGGACTCCAAGCTTTCTTGGACAGGTAGTTAGAATTACCAAGGTTTTCAAACTTCTTAGTGAGTTTCATATTTTCATGTTACTTGTCAGAACATATTCCTGTGTAATTTTAAAACCATCCATTCACTTATGTTTTGTACAGAGATTTTTTTCCAGCAGATTTTAATGAGCTAGAACTGTCATACCAGTTTTATTTAAATGATTTTTTCTTTTTCTTTCCAAAACAAGTGTTAGCCATGACAACATATTAAAGAATTAAATCTGTTAAAACTCACTGCATTCCTCAAACTATTAAGCAACTCAAAGATTATTACGACTGTTGTCCTGAATGTTTAATCATGGGCTATTTGAATGGTGTTCGTTCCTAAAGATAATTAAGGATTTTCACGTTGTTTCATATTTGGAAAAGACATGAAAATTTGTTTTTAAACACTTCTCTTTAAATTTCCCTTTAGAAAGTGCTCTGTCTACTCTTCCAAGGTGTGCATTAGCTTTGTATAACTTATATTGTTTTCCAAACTATGCACTGAATCCTGCTCTTGCTGAAATCAGTGGGAGTTTTGCCTTTGACATGAGTGAGAGCAGGATTGATAGCTAAAGGCTCCATCCTGCAAATTCATTTCTGGGGGGAATAATACATGAGTAATGAAAACGTGCATGAGTAAAGATTGCAGGTTGAGGTCATGCAGTCTTTATTGCCATCACATGTTCCATGGACACCCAAAGGTGAAACCCTGGCCTACTGAAGTCAATGGCAAAGCTCCCACTGCACTGCACCCAATTTTAAAGGGTCAGAAAAAGACTACAGAGCACCTGGATATTTGAAAATTAGCTCAGCTCAGATCTAACTTAGCAGTGGCCCAATGTCAGCGCTATAGGTATACAAGCCTGATATAGGTTGCTGCTCTCAGTAGGCACATTTCATATGCAAACTGGTTTTGACTTGCTTTTACCTTTGTTTGGGAAAAAGAAAAGTACAGAAGCAAAACAAAATAAAAACAAGAAGAGAGCACGAATCTCTGTTGATGTTGTCTCCAGTGTTAGCAGAGAGCAAGTAGGCCCAGGCAAGAACCTGCATAAACTGCTGCAGCATTTCACCTTCTGAACTTTGACATTCAGAATTGTGATTATTGTCCCCAAAGCCAAAGTAGGAGGAGAAAGTGGATTTAAAGTTTCTCCCTTCATGTTCAAAAACCACATTTATACAGCACTTTGGCTTAAATAATTCAAGAAATTGTTTTGTTTTTATGAATAATTAACTAAAATGGTTGGAATGTACCAGAATAATGACCAGAAACAAACTAGGGGAAATGTAAAACGAATACATTTATTTGCATTATTTAAACATGAAGTGAGACATGGAAAATTCAGCTTAGTGTATAATTCTGCCTTGTGTTGTACTTGTCCTTCTTCCATCAATAAAATAAATGAAAACAAACAAAATACTATTAGTCTCAGAATCCAGCCCTAGGTTATTAGTCAGGTTGGGAAACATCTTCCTCCCCAGGTAGCCCCACCGACTTCAGTGGGGCTGTGTGCGCACTACAGCCTCACTCGTTGTCTCAAGGGGAATCTGAACCTGGCTGTGTTGCATGAAGCTCTAAAATTCTGGCTCCCATTCCATTGGTACAAGTACAGGGCAACGGCAGTGAATACTGGCAATCTTTTTTATACCGGTCCAAAGCATCACTGGCTATCTTACTCCTGAGAATCACAAAGGCACAGAGAACATAGCTGCTACTGATGTCCTGGAGCTGCCCAGGCCCATATGTCACTAGCCTGTTTGCTGCAATGGTGCCAGCCAAACTCATCACAGTGGCATGGGAAAGTGTCCTATCATGGAGGAAGAAATCAGACTGCCCTCTCTAGAGAACTTCAGGAGAGGATTGCAGAATATCTCCATAAAAATTTCATCAAGATCTCTCAGGAGGACAAAAGAGACATCCCTATGTGCATAAACAAAGTGCTCCACATGCCCCACTCCCACCCCAACAGGGAAATGAAAAACAAATGCCGACTCCACCGATGTTTGTTCGGCCTCTTCCCCCACACAGGACACCAAATCAATGTGGACCGTGTAACTGGACTGCCACAGTACTGTTCAAGAATTTATTTTAAATTTACTTCCTAAGTTTTTATTTTCTCACAATATACTAGCAAATTAATGAAAAGTCAATACTTTTGCTTTATTCACTTGGGGATGGGCCAGGCACCAACTTTAAATGGGGGCAGAGGAGGAGAGAGGAAAGAGAAGCAAATAAAACATTGCAAGGAAAAATCCATTCACTCACTTACCCGAGCTCCTGTCCCCTTCATCAATGGACTCATCTGTGCTCACCTAGAGGGACTGGCTAGACTCTTGTTGAGTTTCAAACAGGTCCTGGTTCATGGCACGGTTGGAGTCCCCTGCCACACATCTCTCCCTCACCCCATTCCTGCTCCTTCTTGCTGTTCAAAGCAAGGGTGTCCATCTTGGTCTCTTCTGAGGTATCCACAATGGTCTGTGGGGTGTTCATAGGGTCATTGCTAAGTATGGCATGCAGTCCATTGCCTTCTGGTATTCCTGGTGAAGTTCTGCCACTTCCACACAGCACTGCTGCTGATCCCAGCTGTACCCCTTTGCCTACATCCCCCATGCAATCTGCTGATAGATGTCAATGCTCCTATAGCTGGTCCGTAGCTGTGCTTGCATAGCCTGTTCTCACTGCAGGCCCAGGAGATCCAATACCTCCTCTCCACTCCGGGCAGAAGCATGTCGAGTAGCTGTGCGTGTGGAGCCATGGTCAGTTGGACACAAACAACAAAGGTAAACTTGCCAAGGTGGGCAACTAGGAAAGGACTGCCAAAAAATATGTGGGGTTTTCAAAGTGGGAGGCCTTCTAGTTTCTGTGACCCCCCCTGGGCAGTGGCATTTAAAATGGTGAACAGCGAGGGGAATGAGGTATTGTGGGACAGTTGCTGGAAGACTGTTAGCATTGACACAGAGTGTGCAGTGTATACACTTGCACTATGTTGACCGAAGTAGGATGAACAGGGTTCTATACTGTTTGTGGAGGTAGCTTTATTGTATCGCCATAATGGGATGTTTCTACTGGCTGGAGACACATCCATAAATAGGTTGATGCAAGTGTTGACCTAACTTTGTAGTGTAGATCAGGCTTAGGGCATTGGATCAGAATTATGTACAAGGTTTTGGAAGGCTAGATCAATTGATCAGCAGAGCAGATTATTTTGCTTTAGCCTTTTAATAATGATTTCTATATTAAGAAATAAATCGGTAATCATATATCAATTCAAATATAAGTGTAAACTGTACAGAAACAAATGAGCTATACCTGTACAGAAAATTAACTCCAAACACATGCACACACAAACTTAATTATTACAATTTATTTGGTTACGTAACCTTTTTTAATTTGGCTGATCATTTTAGACACAAGTTTCAGCACTATTTGTGTTTGTCAACTTCCAGTTTCTGAATATTAATCTTTTACCAGCAATACTGCCCATTTTTATATGACTATTTCATTTGTTTTATTTTTACCAAATAAGATACATAAGTCTCCTGGTAAGTAAATTCTTAGTTTGAGTGTAAGACTTGTACCTAAGACATAGAAGAGAACAAACTAAAGGATAGTGCCAGCACTGACTTCAAAGGATTGTTGGCTATGGTAGGTCACATAATGATTTTTGTTTATTTAGTTTGTTGCAGCCCAAAAAGGGATTATGGCCCATTGTCATAGTATATGTATTAGTTCATCATTGACTCCTACATAATTATACCACTTCTTAATTGGCCAAATTCATCCCCATTCACTTTTGTGGGTTTATGTCAGGGATGAATCTCACTCAGCGAGTCTATTATTCATCCTGCTAGGATTCTCTTGTGTTTCATAAGACAAAACTGGAGTCATTCATGCAACTACACCCTTCCTTACCCAGACCTTGATCTTTGGATGAAATGGGTCTTATTATTATTATTATTATTATTTTATTTTGCATTGAATTTGCATTGCATTGAATTTCATCTGCCATGTTGTTGCCCAGTCACTCAGTTTTGAGAGATCCTTCGCAGTCTGCTTGGGGACTTAATTATCTTGAGTAGTTTTGTATCATCTGCAAATTTTGCCACCTCACTGTTTACCCCTTTTTCCAGTACAGATCCCTGGGGGACAGCACTATTTACCTCTCTCCATTCTGAAAACTGACCATTTATTCCTACCCTTTGTTTCCTATCTTTTAACCAGTTACCAATCCATCTTATCCCATGACAGCTTACTTTGCTTAAGAGCCTTTGGTGAGGGACCTTGTCAAAGGCGTTCTGAAAATCTAAGTATACTGTATCCACTGGATCCCCCTTGTCCATATGCTTGTTGACCCCCTCAAAGAATTCTAGAAGATTGTGGCATGATTTCCCTTTACAAAAACCTTGTTGACTCTTCCTGAACAAATTATGTTTATCTATGTGTCAGACAATTTTGTTCTTTACTATAGTTTCAACCAGTTTGCCTGGTACTGAAGTCAGGTTTACCAGCCTGTAATTTTTGGGATCACCTCTGGAACCCTTTTTAAAAATTAGCTATCCTCCAGTCATTTGGTACAGAAGCTGATTTAAATGATAAGTTACAAACTACAGTTATTAATTCTGCAATTTCACGTTTGAGTTCCTTCAGAACTCTTGGGTGAATACCATCTGGTCCTGGTGACGTATTACTGTTTAGTTTATCAATTTGTACCAAAAATTTCCTCTAATGACACCTCAATCTGGGACAGTTCCTCAGATTTTTCACCTAAAAAAAATGGCTCAGGTTTGGGAATCTCCCTCACATCCTCAGCCATGAAAACTGATGTAAAGAATTCATTTAGTTTCTCTGCAATAGTCTTATTGTCCTTGAGTGCTCCTTTAGCATCTAGATCATCCAGTGGCCCCACTGGTTGTTTAGCAGGCTTCCTGCTTCTGATATACTTAAAAAAAATTGCTATTACTTTTTGAGTCTTTGGCTAGCTGTTCTTCAAATTCTTTTTTGACCTTCTGACTTATATTTTTACACTTCATTTGCCAGAGTTTATGCTCCTTTCTATTTTCCTCACTAGGATTTAACTTCCACTTTTTAAAGGATGCCTTTTTGACTCTCACTGCTTCTTTTATTTTGTTGTTAATTTGGGGTATACTTTTAAGTTGAGCCTCTACCATGGTGTCTTTAAAAAGTTTACATGCAGCTTGCAGGGATTTCACTTTTGGCACTGTACCTTTTAATTTGTGTTTAACTAACTTTCTCACTTTAGTGTAGTCCCTCTTTCTGAAATTAAATGCTTCAGTGTTGGGCTACTGTGGTATTTTCCCACCACAGGGATGTTAAATTTAATTATATTATGGTCACTATTACCAAGCGGTCTAGCTATATTCACCTCTTGGACCAGATCTTGTGCTCCACTTAAGACTAAATCAAGAATTGCTTCTCCTCTTATGGGTTCCAGGACTAGTTGCTCCAAGAAGCAGTCATTTAAGGTGTCAACAAACTTCATGTCTACATCCTGTCCTGAGGTAACATACACCCAGTCAATATGGGGATAGTTGAAATCCATCATTATTATTGCGTTTTTTTTATTTTTATAGCCTCTCTAATCTCCCTGAGCGTTTCACAGTCACTATCACCATCCTGGTTAGGTGGTCGCTAATATATCCCTACTCAAATATATATATCCCTATATCTCAAATTCATGGCTGTTCTCTAGTTTTTACAGATTCTACCTCACATTTTTATCATCTAGTGCATATTCCACCCAGATGGGTTTTTTAATGCATCAGTTTTTACTCTAAGAGAAGAGCTAAAATGTAAAAGTTCTAGGTGTGGAACCTTTATTTTTCCTGGGGTTTCCAAATGGGATGGGAATTATGATAATTTTAAATGGAAAGTAATATGCAAGATCAAGTTGCTCTTTAAATGCCAAATAGAGCTGAAAGTAATGTCATTCAATCTAATAAGACTGAATAATTTAGGCTCTATGAAATGGAAGACACACTACATCATAAATTAGCTGACTGTGAATTGCTAAATTACTATTTGTCCATAAAACATTTTAAGTAAGTATAAATTTTGGATTTTCCAATAATGTGTGTTAGCAGCAAGTTATATGTAAATACAGCTCAATATGTTAACTTGAGTTCAAAGTTCTTATACACTGAGAACAATAGTCAGTGTTGCAATGAAAGAGTTCTGGAGAGAGGTAAGGATTTTGCATATGACCTCTGGCAATAAAAATGGTAATAAATGCTGAGACTAGGAAATTAGAAATGGTTATTTCACTGATATTTGTGTATGTTTTAATTAGTATTGCATACTCTTTTGGGGGTGTTTTTTGATAAATATATGCCTGGGTTAATGTGTGATTATAGGGTTGGTTCTACTTCCTGCTCTAATTCCTGCACTGAAAAATGACATTGCATCTTATCTAACTGGGTTATTGGTGTAGAAAATCACTGATAATTTTAGTGTAAAAAAGTTAGCAAGCAATAATCCTCCCTAGTACATGGAGATCAGAACCAGCTTGTGAGTAGTATGTTTATTTGCCTTCCTAACCTAAGTGGTATCTGTTTGAAAGTGTTTGTTTGTTTGGGACGGAGCTCTTGTCTAAAGAATTGAACACACAGGTACCAGCAAGGAGGGGAGTTTGGGTAGAACAAAAGGGGGTGAAGGAAGAAATTGGAGCAGAGCAGAAAATGGGGGCAAAGCTGTGCAATATCTTGGCAGAGAAGCTCAGAAGCTTAAGCAGGATGTGGAAGGCCAAGGCGAAGAGGAGTGACTAGGAGTACTGCAGTAGGTTCTTATAAAATGCAGTGTTCAAAAGTTTAACGCAAAGACACACTCTTAAAATGCACAGTTAAAGTAGTTCACAGAATAAAAAGCAAGATTTGAATAAACTCCTGTATATTTTTATTTTGGGGGACATTACAATAATGAAAAAGAAAATGTTCCTTAAATTAATTTAAGGTAAGCAGTCACAGCCAGAACTGTTTGGGAGATTGAGCAAGTACTTTCACATTCTGAGAAGATAGTGCAGTGTGTGGTCTTGGCACAACACAACTTTCAAAAATCCTATTTCAATTCACACCTCCAGGATATCCTGTTTAATCAGTGAATGGTTATCACACAAGGAACAGGAAGAGTTTGGCCTCAAATATGCCCTTCTCAAGCTAGCATAGATTTGTAGTGTGAGGGTGTGTGATAGCTTTTTTCCCCAGGAATGGATTAAACTGCTCTCTCAGTCCCTTTCATAGGAGTCTCTTGTCACTGAGCAGAACTGCAACTTCAGATTAATTATTGTTTTTTTTCCTCTAGCATCAAGTGTATGGGCTTTTTAATTGCCTTATGCCAGTCATTTGTATTTATCTGGTAAACAACCGTGAAATAATGTTCTGAGACTGATTCTTGCAAAAGTTACTTTGAGTGTCCTTACTATTTAAGTTTCTACCCATCCTTTAAGGAAACGGCTTAACTAAGTTTCTACACTGTGGTCACGTGGTCCAGGGAGCACTCAGTGACGTGGCGAGAGGGTCGTTTGCATGGTGCTGGCTCTCCTGCCTGATTCCAGCTGGTAAATAGCACTCAAATAGGCAGGAGTGGCGCCAGGGTTTTTGGTGCCCTAGGTGGGGGTCCTTCCGTGCTCCCGGTCATCGTCGCAGAAATGCCGCCGAGGGCAGCAAAATGCCGCCCCCCCTCAAATCCTGGTGCCCTAGGCGACCGCCTAGGTCGCCTAAATGGAAGCGCCGGCCCTGTAAATAGGCTAATTAATGCTTTCCTGCTATGACTTTTCCATGTAAGCAATTGCTGCTGTTGCCACAGGGATGCTATAAGGGAGGTTGACCACAAGACAATCTCTCTCTTAAGATGAGTTCCGTCCTTGCCTGTTCAGATAATGTGTATTATCTGTGAGGGGCATTGTTGGAGTGCCTCTACCAAGTGGCAGCCACAAATCAGAACAGCAAGCAATTAATCATTTAATCCGTGGGTAAATGGCCAAGGGCTTTGTGTTGACAGAATTTCAAATGAGTGTCAAATTGTTCCATAGACATGCCACATCTGAATTCCTATCTGCACTGGCAAAACAAGGAACTACTAGGTTTGCTTTCAGGAACAAGAGTACAGTAAGTACATGCAGTGGGTACATTTTAATCCCATTTTCTCCTGATTTCTGCCAATCATTTCTCCACTACCTACAGTACATGCATCAACTGAAGTGTTTCACCTGTTATATTGTATTTTTTTTAATTGTAACCACTTCTTAATCCCATCAGGTGAATGATAACCTGCAGTAAAAATTGCATTTAATCTTTTGTAAAAGTGCTATTGCCAAAAATATGTGCTCTCACATAATTTAATGGGGAGCATTCACATCTCTGTGTCAAATTGGTTCACGTATCACATACTTCACTAAGACTTGGAATGAAATAAAATGCTGACATTACTATGTTGGAACAGGATGCTACAGCACTGCTAGAAATACTGTGGCATTGCGAGAGGTGTCATTCTGTGGTTAACACATTGTATCAAAGTCCACTCTGCTTGTGTATGATGGCTGGGAAAGTGGAAGTTAACCCTTTTGGAAAACATGCCGGAGAGAGATCTAAGACTAGAGGTGAGGCTAGATCTGTATTGCAACGCTATAATATATGGAGAAAACTGGACAGCATCTGCGCTGAAGTCAGTGTAGTTACCCTTAGGGTGAATTTGGCTCACTATTGGATTAATGCTATTACCATTAGTTCCTCACTTTATCATCAGAAAATAAACAAACCAACATCACTCTTCACTATATAATTTATTTAAATAAGAGAGAGGAAAGCTAATTCTTAATCCTTGGTAGTCTAGTAAGATGAAAAATGTATCCTCACTCTACAGAGATCTCCAGGAAAGCGATGCTTTCCTCTCCTGCCTTTCATTGACAAACGTGCACTGTTAAAATTCAGTAATCCCTACTGACAAGAAATTGCTCAGCAGGAAAGAAGCAAGCAGATGGCAACTTCTCCATCACTGTCAATATACTGGATGGCTGTACCCACAGAAATATTTGGCCTCTGATATGCTGCGGTTGTCTAATTGCCCTTCCAGACACAAGACAATTCTCACCCACAGGACATCTAAACCCGTTTTTACAAAGGAAGGAGTTCAACCCTGTCAGATACACTGGAACTGAACATTCTTAAAACATCTGAATGCGCCTTAGCATATGGTTTTAGTCATATAATGGATTTAAGAGGCATCTAATCTGGCTAGTAACAGTCTTCTCTGTGTCATGCACTTGACTGGCAGATGTTGGAGAGAGACTTCGTCACCTACTATCAAGGAGGGCATTCTTGTGTGGCATATATTGCAACATTCAAAAAAAATGATCCATTGCAAACATTGTCTTGAATATACTGCATTTTGGACTACATTCCCTGGCCATATTAATGTATCTTACTCAGATTTGATAGTCTGGCCTTCAGGGAGAGTTATGTCCAGTGGGCTTTGTTTGGAGTGTGTCGATGTCTTTTGGTCACCTTTTCCATCATTGTTTCTTCATCCTCTCTTAGTCTTGTTCACTTAAAATTAGTTAAATTCCTTCCAGACTTACCCTTCCCTGTTGCAATATGTATCATTCTCCCTTTCTGGTGGGACACCTTATAGATTGTACTGTAGTTCTGTAATATATAATGGTGTGGGGGTAAATATGGTGTCATCAAACTTTAGGTATGCTTGCTTATATGTAAAAATGGCCCCCAGCCAGAACATTCAGGTTGACTCCCACCACCTTTCAATTTTGCGCAAGTTTGGATCCAGATCAAAATTTTACAGGTCAATCTCTCTCTGGCCAAACAAAGTGATTACCCCCAAATTTCATTTTGACCCACATCAGGACATGAGCTCTCTGGTACGAGCCCCGCTCTTAGTTATAATACTTAACTGCATTGTCTGATTGGGTTGTTCTCTTTTGTACCAAAAGTAAATAAATATTTAAACACCACAATTTGTACAATACACCTTTGAAGAAGGCCTTTCGAGGACACTCAGCCATAATAAACATGAGATTCAGAGTACTTTGTTTCCAAAATAATTCATTTATGTGGCTAAAATGCCTATGCATCATGTAATTGCATCAGAACAGTAAAACAGTCTTGACTAGTGGCTGTAGCACAGGATATGAGAAAGGAAATAAAGTTGCCACATTATAGTAAATGTCTTGCTATTGTTTATGGCTTACAATAATTCGATCTGTAGTACAGCTTTTCCTTTTCCATATAGTTATCAGGCCTACTTTTCATTGTTTGGTGAAATCCTCATCTGGCCTGGAAGATATGACTTCTCTTGTTAGGAATTGACAAGTTGATATTTATTTCCAACCAATTCTCCATAAATATTGTTAAAATATGTATATTGATGCACTATACCAGAGGTTATTTTGACTCTTTTAGTCTTAACTCCCATTCTGTTTTTCTATTCCTTATAAAAAGGCAGTTATATCTACACTAGCTATCAAGCATGACTTGCCAGTTACTAATTATGAATAGAATCTGTTTTTAAAGTTCAAATAGTTGGATTTTATCTTAAAATGCCAAAGGCAAGGGAATTGTGAGTTAAGGATAAAACTTCATTTTTAACTCACTCCATTGGGCCAAGATATTGTCCTGGGACTCCAGCAGTGTCTACTCAAAGAATGAATAAAAAAATCAGCTGAACTTAGTTTGCAAATACAGTCTATAGATGTCTTACAGACACTGTGACTAAGATGTTGTTCTATAATAATTATTTTCAGTGTGTAAAGGTGACCCAAAATTTTTCAAGACCGTATGGATGATAACCACTTACATTTTGTTTGAGGTCTTGTCTAGAGTAGAAAATTTTGTTCCTGTTTTTCAGCACTGGTACAGATACACCAGAGATAGGAGAGGCATAAATGCTGCTGTAGGCATGGCTCATCCATTCTTGCCATTGTGTCACTTAAGGAAGAAAAAATGTAGACGTTCACTAGGCCTTGACTATTACAGCAGCATTCACAGACTATTCAGAGTAGATTTAGACAACACGATGGAAAAAACTGACTCCTGTCTATGCTACAACTTCCACCATTGCTACCACCCATTAGGGTGCACTGATAATGAATTACTAGCTATGAAATCTTCTAGTGTAGACATAATGAGATTTTGTTTTGTTTCAACATTGATGGGGAATTCCAACTCATGGGAGTTGACACCATCTTATGCTCCCTATCAGGAGCCAATGCTGACAATACTCAACATCTGCTAGAGAAAATATGAGATAAAACTGACTGCAAAAAGCTCCATAGTGGACAACTATGATCCTAGTGATCAGGAACTTGGAATCAAAGAGAAGCTGTAAAGTCACAAGCAAGTAAATCTGAAACAATTATGAAGTACAGATATAAATAAACTTTAAAGGCACTTTCCACTAACATAATAAAAGATGATGAATTAGTAAATTGTAGAATATAAATGGCCAGAATCTAATTGTGGATTTTAAATAATCATGTTAAATAGCTCTCAATGGGCCTGAAACTCTCTAATACCACATGTACCAGATGTTTCCAGCTCCTTATCAGAAATACTAATTTATATTCCAAAAATAATTAATACCGGATACCATTTTAGTGGGTCTAAATCGACGGCAAAACACTCTCTGGTCGACTTCGGTACTCCAGCTCCCTGAGAAGAGTGAGGTAAGTCAACTGAAGAGCATCTCCCGTCAATGAAGTGCAGTGAAGATACCAGGGTAAGTTGACCTAAGCTACGTTGACTTAGGTCAACTCACCGTAGTGAAGACAAGCCCAAAATGTGAAATAAGAGTGCCCCAGGGGGAGCAAATGCAGAATTCAGCACTAGCTATTCCTGGCTTTTTCCCCATGTAGTCAAACCCATAGGTGGACTAAAGTTTTTCCCCCCCGTAGACAACCCTTAGCCAGGCTAAAGAAATTTCTAATTAATTTTAGTAAGCACTTTTGTGAAATTTAATTTTATATCCACAGAAAAGATTTTTAACTGGTGTTCTGAATCATGGGTAGTGAAATCTCAAAATCTGTCATGTTAAAGTACATCATGACTATCATCTAAATTTACTAATTGAAGCATGATTACTAAGGGTTCCAGTGTTATGGGAAAAGTTCACAGACAATGAGCATGCCTACTTACAGCCTCTGTGAGGAGAAATGAGCTCTATCCCTAATGTTTAGCCTGGCATAAACACTTCAAAAACTTTTAAACTTTCACAGAAACATAATTGGCCTGATTTTTCCAAAGGTCGGTTGTCTAGCTTAGAACTAAAATTTCTCAGTATAATTGTGAGCCTAATCTGCATGCACAATCCTCAATCACACATACAAATCAGAGATTTGTTCACACAAAATGGCCTATTAAGCCTTTACCTATCCATTTCCATGCACAAATACACAATTTGCATGCATAATCGCAGTTATTTCACATGGAAATTATTAAAGGTTTCAGAGTAGCAGCCGTGTTAGTCTGTATCCGCAAAAAGAAGAACAGGAGGACTTGTGGCACCTTAGAGACTAACAAGTTTATTAGAGCATAAGCTTTCGTGGACTATAGCCCACTTCTTCGGATGCATATAGAATGGAACATATATTGAGGAGATATATATACACACATACAGAGAGCATAAACAGGTGGGAGTTGTCTTACCACCTCTGAGAGGCCAATTAATTAAGAGAAAAAAACTTTTGAAGTGATAATCAAGCTAGCCCAGCACAGACAGACAGTTAGATAACAAGTGTGAGAATACTTACAAGGGGAGATAGATTTCAATGTTTGTAATGGCCCAACCATTCCCAGTCCTTATTCAAACCGGAGTTGATTGTGTCTAGTTTGCATATCAATTCTAGCTCAGCAGTTTCTCGTTGGAGTCTGTTTTTGAAGTTTTTCTGTTGTAATATAGCCACCCGCAGGTCTGTCACTGAATGACCAGACAGGTTAAAGTGTTCTCCCACTGGTTTTTGAGTATTTTGATTCCTGATGTCAGATTTGTGTCCATTAATTCTTTTGCGTAGAGACTGTCCGGTTTGGCCAATGTACATGGCAGAGGGGCATTGCTGGCACATGATGGCATATATCACATTGGTAGATGTGCAGGTGAACGAGCCCCTGATGGTATGGCTGATGTGATTAGGTCCTATGATGATGTCACTGGAATAGATATGTGGACAGAGTTGACATCGGGGTTTGTTACAAGGATAGGTTCCTGGGTTAGTGGTTTTGTTCAGTGATGTGTGGTTGCTGGTGAGGAACCTATCCTTGTAACAAACCCCGATGTCAACTCTGTCCACATATCTATTCCAGTGACATCATCATAGGACCTAATCATCATGTGCCAGCAATGCCCCTCTGCCATGTACATTGGCCAAACCGGACAGTCTCTACGCAAAAGAATTAATGGACACAAATCTGACATCAGGAATCAAAATACTCAAAAACCAGTGGGAGAACACTTTAACCTGTCTGGTCATTCAGTGACAGACCTGCGGGTGGCTATATTACAACAGAAAAACTTCAAAAACAGACTCCAACGAGAAACTGCTGAGCTAGAATTGATATGCAAACTAGACACAATCAACTCCGGTTTGAATAAGGACTGGGAATGGTTGGGCCATTACAAACATTGAAATCTATCTCCCCTTGTAAGTATTCTCACACTTGTTATCTAACTGTCTGTCTGTGCTGGGCTAGCTTGATTATCACTTCAAAAGTTTTTTTCTCTTAATTAATTGGCCTCTCAGAGGTGGTAAGACAACTCCCACCTGTTTATGCTCTCTGTATGTGTGTATATATATCTCCTCAATATATGTTCCATTCTATATGCATCCGAAGAAGTGGGCTATAGTCCACGAAAGCTTATGCTCTAATAAACTTGTTAGTCTCTAAGGTGCCACAAGTCCTCCTGTTCTTCTTTTTATGGAAATTATTGACTCAGTTACCGGTGAATTTTGCCTGAGGCCATAGTTACCTGAAAAATCAGGTCAAGTATGAGACAGCAAAGATATCTTGGTAACAGTATTTTCTTTGATGGTTCATATGAAATTTAGTTGAAAAATCAGTCTTTTATAATATATTAAACTTTTGCTACTTTTCTGAGAGTCTACCAAAGTAAACATCCAGACACCATATATTATGGGTTCTTTAACCTGTAAAGCTAGTGTGCTTCCCAATAACTATCGTATAGTATGTAAATCACATTTATCTTATTTAGTGATAGAGATAAAGACTACATTTCCTAAAAGTGATGTAGAAAATAACTTGGTCTGTTGACTTGTGCTAGTGAGTTTTGTTTCAGTTTTAATGAAGTGAATCAAAGTCACTTAGGGGCAGATTCGTCAAGATTCTTGGGCACCTAAGTCCAAAATTTAGGTAACACTGACATTTTCAAAATCACTGTTCAGCTGCTGCCTAACCCTGTAAAGTGTCTAAATACCCATAGCCACTTAGGTGACTTTGCATATGCCCCACAATGGAAACTTGGGGACTGGTCTACACTACCTCTTAAGTCGATGTAACTTGCATTGCTCAAGGGCGTGAAAATGACACCTTCCTGAGTGATGTAAATTACATAGTCTTAAAGCGCTGTCCACAGCGTGCTATGTTGGTGGGAGACACTCTCCCAATGACATAGCTTCTGCCTCTCATGAAGGTGGAGTAATTATGCTGATGGGAGAGTGCTCTCCTGTCAACAAAGTGCGTCTTCACCAGATGCGCTACAGTGGTAGTATAAACATGCCCTAAGTCTTAACACCGCCCTATAGCTAACAAGCTGCTCAAGCTGCCCTTATTCAAGCTGAAACCCCAGTGGGATTCTCAAATTAGTCATTCTCCCACCTATCTCACCAGTTGGCCCTGATCCCATATATGTGCTGAGTGGGCCCTGTAAAAAAGACAGCTGGGGGTGAGCAAGTTGGGAATTTCTTGATTTTGATTTTGGGGGTGTATGTGTGTGTATGCCCTTGTTCCTAGACTACTCAATAGCTCAGTAGTTAGGGCACTCACCTGGGAGGTAGGAGAGGTAGAGTAGGGACTTTAACCTGACTCTCCCACCTCTCAGATAAGTGCCCAACTACAGTGCTCTTTCTCTGGCCTAATGAATATTTAATTATTTATACAAAGTTGAACAGCTCCAACAACAGAGATTGAGACCCATGCCAGAATACCCTATAAGACGGTGTTTAGGGTTGTCACCTGGGAGGCCAGGGTTCAAGTCACTGCTCCAAATCAAGCAGAACAAGGATCTGAAGTTGGGTCTCCCACACCCCCATTGAGAGCTCTAACCACTGCGCTATTGGCTATAATGGTGGAGGAGGGTGGCAGGGAAGGAGTTTCTCTTCCCTTAAGTTTACTTGTCAGATTTTTTTTTTTAAACAGGGAACTTGCCAACACATTAATGTATTGCATTAATCAATCTACTGAGTATGTACAGTGAGTTTGTATGATCAAATCACGTAAGAAACTGACAAACATTAATTACTATATATGGTCAATGTTTAAACCACAATAGCAAAAGCCAATATAAATCTCATTTCTCAAATTAAAAAAATGACAACCAAACCTCTTTTATGTTATAAGCATTACAAAGTTTTTTGGCATCTTTAAATATTTGTTTTTACCCACATGTAATTTAAAATATACAAACTGATTTATTTGAAAATGTATAAAAATACTTACAATTGGGGGTTAAAATTCCATGCCAAGTTCCATGTAACAGCAATGTTTTACAGCTGAGTTATTATAATGAAAAATGCTGACAGCTTTACAAATAGCAGCATAAATGTACTGCTATAATAAAAGGCTGATTCATAAATCTATATTGAACACACCACAGGCTAGCTATTTGTCAGAGGGTTGTTGGGATTTGGGATACAATTAATCAGATCTCCTGTCTTATTGTACGAAGAAGTTTCTTGCTTTTTCTCTATGCTATTTGAACTGTTTTTTTGCTGAGTGCATTATCAAAGTAGTAAGGCTATTTATCTGTATTCCTGGATTTGTTTCCATAGCATATACATGTAATATAATCCCATAATTTGCATAATATTCTCTGTATCTCTTACAGCAAGTGATCAGCTCTGGTTGCTATGCACTAGGTACTCTATGACAATAAGTGTCCTAATTTGGCATCTTCTCTCATTAATTTGAAAGACTGTACAATAATGTTGCTTATTTATCATCTATGATGAAACAGCACTTGACAAGATTCAGTCTTTTTATTTCATATGAGGCATTGAATTGTAACTACTAAACTACTGCTTTTAAAGGCAGTTGAAGATTGAATTTCCAGTGCCCTTTAGATTCTACATGCAAAGATATAACACATTGGCTAGGATTTTGTTAAGCAAATCTAGTGACTGCTTTTCTCATCTCTTTCTGTCCCAATCATTAATGAATGTTTTCACCAGAAAGTTAACATGCCACCTGGGAAATCAGTGAACTTTGAACATGTTAGCTTCTCATTTTCATTCCAGAATCCTTCCTCATACACATCCTGAGCATGAACTTAAGGTGCAAAAGGTTGCAGCCATTTTTTTATAATATTTAACTCCAGTGTGGGTAGATTGGAGCAGCTATCCCCTAATGACCTAAGATCTGCTTCTTGAGTTTCCCACTGCAGACTGTGTCCTATTTTAGAGCATCACTTTTGCCACAGTGAGGGTTGATTCTCAGAGCGTCTGTAGTCTCCAACATATGATCAGGTGTCATAGGTGTGGAGGATCCACCCTAATTGGAGCTCTGTCCTGTAGCTAGACATTGTTATATCACTCCTCGTATTAACTGCTGTACTCCTATGATCTTCTGCCACCCCATACTCTGTGGGAGTAAAAAATAACACAAGCAACACTCCTAAATCAGTTGTACACTAATTTAACCGTAAGTTATCAGGAATCACAAGCCTAGCCACACAACCACACCAAAACCAAGGTGAATGCTTGTCTTACCACTTTTGTCCTTGGTGACTATCTACATGAATATATAGGTCCTTGGGAAGAAATTCCAATTGAGGGTGGTTATTTTTTTAACAACTTTAATTTTTATGGATAACTTGAGTTTCTAATTAATTTTCCACCTCTGCCTTCATTTCCTGTTTTGCAACAAAGCCTTGGTGTTCTGATGATGGCGGATGGGGCAGAAAGAAGGCTTGCCTTTACTTCCTAAAAAGCTGCATTTTACCTTGGGGTAACTAATGCATATGGGATATCCTGAGGTAAAACCACAGTGAAGATAAGGCACTTTAGTTTTACTGTGAGGTAAACTTGCCCAGGTCAACCCCAGGTGGGTATATATGGTTGACCTCAGTGAGTTTACCTCACAGTAGAACTAAAGTGCCTTATCTTCACTGTGTTTTTTCCCCTTTGGATAGCTCACAGGTATTAGTTACCCTGAGGTAGAAAATGGGCCCTCTGTAAGCAGTGAAGATGAGCCCCTAAAGTAGTTCCTGTGATGGAAAGCTAGCATCAGGTAACTATCATTCAATCCTCTACTTGAGGTATGTTTGTGAAGGGGATGCTCTCAGTGATTTGAGGGGAGAGGGGCTAAATTTGGTGCTGCCAAAATGCTAGTGAACTGAACAGAGGCCTAGGAGCGGAGGAGGAACCACCAAGAGATTTGGATCAAAGTGGAACAGAGGAGAAAACTACACTGGCTTCAGCTCCCTTTCCTGTGCTGCTTTTTTACATAAAGTTTCTTCAGAAGATATACCTGAACTATTTATGAACTTTACACATGGCCATGTTCATATCAATGGTGCAACTATACATGGGGATGCAGGCAGGAGCAATTTCCATTTTAACTCAACCTTTTCAGATACTCATAACTTTATTAGTTTCCTTGAGGCTGAGTCTTATCTTAGAAGGTTTATTTTTAAGCTTCAGCAAAATTCAAAAGCAAACTCTTTTTTAAAAATAAACTGTAATCAGAAATTTTGTATATATAAAACGCAACAATGACTGAACCAATTTGGTTCATAATTGGCTGTTTTTGTAGAACTATTGAAATCCAGGAAACAAAACAAGTTTTAAAAAAATACATCAGTAGTTTTGAAATTATTCATGTATGCACACTAGGAGTTTCAGTTAGGTTTCTTGTGCTCCAATCCATAGATTGAGCAAAGAAACAATAAGACAGACTATGGCAGTGGACCTTAACATTTCCTGCTTGTGATGGGGCGTCTGTCCCACACTGGCCCATAAGGGGTTAATAGAGCCCTGGTGGACTGTGCAGGAAGCAGACAATTAGAGAGGACCCTAGGAAGGCTGTGCAGGAGGCAACCAATTAGAGATGTGCTGTGAGGAGCAGCCAATCAGGTCCACACAGACCCCCATATAAGAAGGGCTGCAGGGCAGAGCAGCTTCAGTTGCTCCCTGGAGCTTGAGGAGAGAGGACTAGTTGCCTGCCTTGCAGGAGGAAGAATGCTAGCACCTTGGACAGAGTTGTGCTGGACAGGATCGGGGCGTGAGAGTGAGCTCCTGGCTGACTGCTAAGACTGGCATTCTGATGCCTGGAGATGAGGGCGGAGAAGGTACTGGGGCTGTGGGGAAGTGGCCCAGGGAAGTAGACTGAGAGGTTGGTGGAGATCCGGCATGTGACTGCTATCTACAGGATCCCTGACCTGGGACCTCCCCTCCCCCCCACTCATCACTGAGGAAGTGGCTGGACTGCAGTAATGTTTCCCGGAAGAGAGAAGCACAGAGTGTGGCACAGCCGGAGGGTTGTGTTCTGAAGAGGATGCCACAGTCCTTGGAGTGCTGTGGGTCCAGGAGTAGAAGTGACAGCAGGTGAGACACCACCAAGCATCGGCATACCAACTTGTGGAGCTGATCTGCAAGATGACCAGCAGGAAGCACTAGTGTGGTGAGTCGCACCTTGTCACACTGCTCAATCTCCAGCAGATTTGAATGCTGGAGACACTGTGAAGCACTTTAACTTGATCTAAACTAAAAAGGCCTTTAAAAGTTCACTAACCCTTACACGTATTAACATGAGGAGCACACCTTGATTGGAATACTTAAGAACTGCCCTGCTCTGAGGGCTAAGGAATTAATGAAATTCCCTCTCTCTGAGCCTCTGTGTAAATTATTTTTTTTTATAGTAGCGCCTGGAGGATCTAGCCCAGTTATAATAGGAACTATACAAACTGCATAAACAGAGGCGTGAACTCTCACTTTGAATGGGAGTGTGGAACTGCATACTAAAACCTAACATACAAAGTATGGGGAGTAGGGCATGTCAGGGCTAGCATAAGGAAGTCAAGATGTCAGGGGAAGTCAGGGTGGGTGCTCTGCATGGGGAGCAAGGGGAGATACTGAGATTCAGCTGGGGAGGAGTAGCAGCCAGCTCCAGGCTGTGAATGAGAGTCCTCACAGATTCTCTCTCTCTCTCCAGGGATAGCTACTCCTGGCCCTGGTCCAGTCACCCCAGTTCCTACCTCTTCTTTGCCCAATCCCAGACACTGTGGAAGCCACTCCAGATCCTCTGCATCCTGCTCTCTCCTCCACACCCAGCAGCTACAGAGCTTTGCCTAGCCCAGTGGTTCCCAAACTTTAAAAACCCATGAACCCCTTTCACTAAAATGTCAAGTCTCATGAACCCCCTCCTAAAAATGAATATTTCCAGAGATTTTTCTCCCTTACCTCAGCATAAATGATAACAGCAGTGATCTTGGAAATATAAAATTTGTTTTTATGACACGCTCATTACACACTATTTATTAATTATTTATCATTACAGTGCTTTTATTACATTATGAAAATGGCAACACTCTTCCAAGATCTCACTTTTGTAGCTTGTATCACTTTTGATTAAGCCTGTTATAAGACAAGGCTCCTATCAGAGGTGCCAGTAGAAAAAAGGGGTGCAGGGACGAAGCCTGCACGCATCCCAGGGCCGGAAAAGTGGGGGGGCCTGCAGGGGCTGCTGGAAACAAAGGGGAGGAACCTGGGGGGGGCGGCATGCCAATGTGGGGGTGGCATGTGATCCTCATTTCCCTCCCCCTCCCCCCTCCCCCCCCGTTCTGGTGCCTCTAGCTCCTATGTTTCATCAAGGAATACCAGATGTGAAACAGCATGAAGGTATTTCAGAAGCCAACTCAGAGTTCCTCCTACACAAGCATTCAGGTCTTGAGCAGTGCAGGCAAACCATGCACGTTACAACAAAGCTTAAACTTGTTCTTCATAAAAAATTAAAAACAACACTAGCAGCCTATTTAATTTTAAAAACTGCAAAAAATATCCATCTCCTTTTCTATTTCATATAAGGAATCTTGAAGTTTAAATCTCCTCAGTGTGATAGATATGGTTGCTTTGATCTGCTTAGCTCTTGGAAGTCCCCAAGGCTCCAGGCTGCTGGCCCTGTGCTGCCTGGAGTCCCTGTGGACAGCTCTGTCCGCCATTAGAGAATTTTTTTCCTGAGAACCCCCTGTAACATTTTGTGAACCCCAAGGGGTTCACAAACCCCAGTTTGGGAACCACTGGCCTAGCCTGAGCATGTGAAACAACTCACTAAAGAACCATGCATGGGGGTGGAAACACAGATCAGCACCCACACTATTTCCATTGGGGGGGTGCAAACTTCCATTGCACCTCCCTCTCCCCGCATTCTACTACCGCTGTACAAACATATCACAAAGAGATGGCTCTTGCCCTGAAGAGTTTACAGTCTAAGACTATAGACAACAAGTGGCTAGAACAAATGGATGAGCGAGCATGAGAAATAATGAAACTGTACTAGTCACCATGATGAGCAGTGGTCACAACACACCAGTGCTATAACCAAAGTATTAGGGAAGTTTTCTAAAAAATGTACTTATATCTTTGCTAACATAGGTTCAACTCTACCAGCTGATGGACCATTGCTTGCCACTTGTACTTTAAGGATGCAATCTTGCTCTAATTGACATGGTGATTAAAAGAAGGATGTTACTAGCTGCCAATCTGCATTTAGGCTCTGATACCAGTCAGCTCTGTGTTTTGGGGGAACCAGGGTGCAGTGTCTGGCCTGTCTGACTCATGAGGGACACCCCCCACCCCTGGTCTCTCCTTGAACCAAGACCAATCAGAGAAAAGGCTTGCAGAGAGCAGTGAAGGGCGTTGGGAGACTCACCAAGACCTGACAAGGGTGACAAGATTAAGACATCTCAATCTGCATACAGAATGGAGAGCAGAGACAACTCCCCTAGCCTCATCTGCATGAAAGATGGGACCGGGATTAGAATACAGAATGAAGAACAGAGAACCGCACTGAACTCTGGGACCAGAAAAGCAGGGAAGCACTGCATCCTGGGAATCTCTGCTCCAGATGTTAATGAATCTATGCCTGCCCACACCCAACTCAGCTGTTATCAGACCAATTCTAGTAATGAATCCTTGATTGATATCCAAAATACTGAAGCAGCCTAGTTGCATTGTGAGCTCCCTGGAAGAAAACACCACCCATAGCCAAGAGTGATCAGCTCCTATTGTCTAGCCTAAAGACAACCCTCGCGTCATCAGCTTACCTATAAACAAATCTAGTGTTCTCCCTTGAACCATTGTATTTTCTCTGCAAAAACTCCTGCCTATGCCCACCTAAGTGTTCTGATGCTTAGATCCAAACTATGCATCAGTTCTACTGGGACTCCATCTTCTCCTGACTGATCGTGCTGGGGGCTCTGCCTCTCTCCAGCACTCAGGACCCTCCGCTACCACCATCACCTGGGAACCCCGACCAGTTCAAGCCTCATGGAGTAAGTGAGATCCCCCTTTCTCCCTCTCTGTTTTCCTTTCTACCTTAGGTATTAATGTTTAATAATGTATGTTATGTTGGTTTAGCCCTCCTAGTGTAGTTATCACTATTATTCAATAAATAACTTTTATGGTTAAGTTGGTTGCTTCTCTCTCTCTTGCTGAACTTTACTCTTTTGTGTTTTTAGATTCCCCCATTTACTCTGCAGCAACACTTTTTACCTAAGCTAAAGATCTCTGCAGTGCCCAAAATACTGTGGGGTTTGCTCATCAAGTAGGTTACTACCAGTACAATTGTGATGTAAGAGTGGGGATAGGGATGTGCTGAATCTGGGACACATAAGGGTGGCAGCTTGAAAGTGCTGCTTGACCCAGTCCATCGAGCCCAGGAGCACATAAGGGGGGGTCAGCTTGAAAGTGCTGATTGACCCGGTCCGCTCAGACTTGCTCTGTTAATGGGTGTGTGGGTGTTCATTTGGTTCTGGGGATGAAGGAAGCCAGCCCTAGGGACCCTAGGTCCTGCAGGATAGCTCCATTGGGAGGGGACTTGCATAAGGGAGGAGTAGAGCTCCATATGAAAACACAAGTGACACAAGCAGTACGTTGATAGAATTACAGAATCCCCTTCCCCAGAAGAGTAATCTGAATAAATGAGCATACCCCAAAGTAACAGGCAAATCTGGTAACAAATTGGTGGAGATACGTGGGCAGCACTTGACCCTAATCACGTGGTAATTGTTGAGTAGTTGCGGTAGAGTAGGGAAACTGAGGCACAGACCTGCGTAAGCTTGCTTTCTTTTCCTTTTTCAGACCAAGCTTCTTTAGCAAGCTCTCTCTCTCATAGATTATTTGGTAACCTTCTGTTAAGAATCGTACTTAGAATACCTGTAGAACTGTGCCATAAGGAGTTAAGAAATAAAGGTTTTAGAAAGAACTGTCGGTGGGGATCATTAGTGAAATAAGGAAATAGAGATGGCTCAAAAAGACCTTTTTTGCTGCTTGCTTGAGACAGGAGAAAACCAACAGGTTAGAGAGATGAGTAATGAAGAAGGGGAAATGCCCCTGGGAAAGAGGGTGTTTTAAGGGTGAGAATCCCCTGACTGAAGCTAGTCTGAGCTTTGAACAATATTGCACAATTTAAGCCACGTGGTAGTGCAAAGGATGCAGCTGCTGCATAGGCATTATTTTATGCATGTCTGGATATGGTTGAATTGGTAAAGAGAAGGCAGGAACTGGAGCTTGAAAAAAAGCAGTTACAACAGTGTTTGAACAAATGTGAGACAGACGGGTGTGAATTGATAGGAAAAGCTCAGAATGGTGACTGTACTTAGAGATATATAAGAGGAGAGAGACAAGGCAAGCAGGAATGCAAAACAGTATAGAAAAGAGTTAACACACACAAAAGTTCTGTTAGAAGAAGGAAGAGCAGCAACTCGCTTCTTGGCAGAAGAGAACAGGACAGCAAAGGCAGCAGCAGACCATCAGGAGCGTGAGGCAAAGATTAGTAAATTGCGTGCCCAACTTAGTGCCCATAAGGGGGTGGTAGCAGCTGTAAGGTTAAGAGAGGTTTGTGATTTGGAGCCCCCTGGGAAAATAAAGATACCCCCTGATGCTGTCCCCAAAAACCCATTCAACCCCGATTGGCCACACATGTATACTGTTGCCCTGTTTCCACAAGGGAGGTTAAACACATAGTTGCAGGAGCCGATCTTCCCACAACAGAGCTAGTCACGGACGTAGTAAGGTGGTCTCCTAGTCAAGCCAAGACTATTGCTGAGAGACTGGGGCCACTGAACCATGACACAGCCATTGCATGGCTGGCCTGTGTTTGGCAAATGTACCCCTCTGCTGATGGCATGGACTTAACCCAATTGGCTTAGTTATGTGCCTCTCCTTGTGATGCAGATGCTCTAGACTGGGAGCGGACTGCCACTGGACCCCGGGAATGGATGATAAGTGCTTTTAAAATATTACTGCCTGTGTCTTCCCTTAAGAAACTGTATATAATGGAAGAGCAGAAACCAGGAGAGGCCTCAGAAGCTTACCTAATTCAGAAAAAAATGCTGGCAGCTCTCTCTGATTCATTACCCCAGACAGAAGAGAATGGGATTATCACTTTCCAGTATCAGGGACATGAATTAGTACAGAGCACTTATGAAGGACTAAATTCTCAGACAAAATTGACCATGGGGACTGTGGATTTAGAACACCTAACCTGGAGTGAACTCATGGCAAAAATCAAACAGGCAGGAGATTTGCTGCGAGAAACTGGTGTCTTAAAAAGACAAGTCAGCAAAAAGACTACCTCAGAGCCCGTGCAGGCTATCACATTTACAAATAATGGTCCTCACTCTGCCAGGCACCCTGACAATCCTAATTCCCCTACCTCCCACAACTCTGAGAGCACCAACCCAAGAAGACCCTTAGGAACATGATTTGGAAGGAGCTGGTGAATTTAGGGGAGGATATGGGAAAATATGATCGCCAGCCCCTCAGCATCCTGATTAATGCTTTGTCTCAGGTCATGCGGAAAACTGAGTTAATGCAGGGAGCTCCCCCACAATCCATTGCCCCGGTACGGAGTGCATCCCCCACACCCACACCCGGTGAAAGCCAGATCCCTGCCCCCTTTTCTGACAGGAGGCGCTGGGAGTCTGCTGATCAGTAGGGGTGCCCAGTTCCCCACGGGCCTCCCCAGCTGATTGCAAGACATCAATACGACGTATGGAGGAGAGCCACTCTGAGGGCTACAGTGGGGAACCCAGGGATGTTAGCCCAATTGTAGCGGACAGGATCTCCGAAGGGAGACCCACCACTAAACAGGTTCAGCTCAGCAGGTATGAGGGAGAAACTGTCTCCCATGGTTTGTCTCTTGGGAGTGGCAATTTGCCACACTCTCTAGTCCGACCTTAGATCCCCCAGAGCAGCTGGCAGAGGCAGGTCCATTGCGTGCACCATTACCGAGAGGCACGACCCCAAGACCTCAAGCGGCACAGTCTACCTCTCAAGAAGCGACAGCCTTGACAGGCCCCAACATGGCCCAGGACTATGGGGGACTACAAGAAGGTCAGGACGATGGCAACCAGCCGCAGCACAGGTCCTCGTCCTCCCCAGATGAAGCAGTGGTTGGTACATCTGTATCAGGTCCCCCACCTATCAACCATAAAGCCCATCAAGAACTTCTCCGCTGAATTGCCCTTAATAGGGGCCTTCAGGTGGAAGAGGCCATTGAGCCTGAGGATCCGATGGTTGATATCTGGCTCCGGAAGGTCCCTCAAGGGTAGCATTGCCACTGATCAAGACTATCCAGATTATCTCTAAAACAATCTGGCAAACCCCGGCTTCTATTACCCCAATGGCTAGGGGAGTGGAGAGAAAATACGTAGGGCTATGAATTCTTGTTCTTCCACCCTCCACCCTGCTTCCTGGTCATGTCAGCCATAAATGAAAAAGAACGCCAGGGTCAGCAGGCCTTGGCACCAAAATCCAAAGAGGCCAAACGATTGGACCTCTTTGGCAGGAAGGTCTACTCGTTGGGAGGCCTGCAACTCAGGATAGCCAACCAACAGGCCATTCTTAACAGACAACTTCAACTCTTGGAATGTCATGTCCAAGTTTAAGGATCGCCTGCCACAGGATTCACATGCAGAGTTTTCTGTGCTAATTGAGGAAGGAAAAGCAGTAGCCAAAACCTCTCTGCAAGTCTCCCTCAATTCAGCTGACTCTGCGGCCAGAATCATATCATCAGGAGTGATTATGAGGCGTTCAGCATGGCTACAGACATCAGGCCTCCCTCCCGAGGTCCAAATCACTTTTCAAGACCTCCCCTTCGAAGGCTCTGGCCTCTTTTTGGAGCAAACGGACTCCAGGCTGCATAGTCTGAAGGATTCCAGGGCTACAATGAAATCCCTGGGGATGCATACACCAGCAACCCAGAGGAAGCCTTCAAGCCTCAACCTCCACAGAAGAGGCAATATCAACCTCGCCCTAGACAAGACTCCTACCACAGGCGAGGCAGAAATAATAGACGCAGACCGTCGAACAACACGTCTAACCAAAGCCCAAATAAGCCCCAGCCAGGAAACAAGCAAGGGTTTTGAAGGCACTGTGGCGGGGCGACAACTCACTGGTGGGGTGCCTCCTGCTGGTTGTCCAGGGAATTAGCTCTTTTTCAGCTTCGGAGTGCCCTCTGCCGGCTGATGCCTCGCCTGCTGTTGGCCCCCGTGTCCATCCCGGACCCCAGTGCCCTTGTATACCAGGGTTCTGCCCCCAGCAGTAACCTCTTCGTCTCTAGGTCTCCCCACCCAGGGGAACCCCCAACCCGCTATCCTCCCCTTGCCTTAGTGGCTACTGCCAGTCCCCATTTAGCCCCCGCTCCCTGGGGCAGACTGCAGTCTGTAAACCACTTATCATCGGCAACGGGGGTTGGACCAGCTGCCTCTGCCTATATCTGGGCTGCCCCTCTGCAGCCCTAGTACTCTTTTTGTGGGCTCTCCTGGGGCTTAGCTAGGCTGGAGCTCCCCAGCTCCCTCTGCCCTTCCCCAGCACTGCTCCACCTCAGGTACCCTTCTCAGCTTCCCAAGCAGCCAGGTCCTTCTCTCTCAATGAAGCGAGAGAGAGAGAGAGTCTCTTTTGAGCTCTTGGCTGACAGCCCTTTTATAGGGCCAGCTGTGACCTGATTGGGGCGTGGCCCCAGCTGTGGCTCCTTCCTCATCAGCCCAGCTTTTCCCCACCACAGCCCTCTCCCATGGCTGTTTTAAGCCCTTCAGGGCAGGAGCGGGGTGACCACCCCGCAACAGCATGCACAAAGGCAGCCTACCAATCCAGTCCCAGGATCCCTTCCCACAGTTTTTAAACCGGCTATCCCACTTCTACTGTGCGTGGTCCTGTATAATATCGGACTGCTGGGTCCTACGCACGGTACAGGTGGGATACTCCCTCCAGTTCTCCTCCTTCCCTCCCTCCCACCCCCCTTTCGCATCCTCCTTCAGGGACCGCTCTCATGAGCAACTCCTTATGCAGGAGGTACTATTGCTCATCGATATAGGGGCAGTAGAAAAGGTTCTCCAGGAGCTAAGGGGAAAGGGATTTTACTCCCGTTATTTCCTAATCCCCAAGGCAAAGGGGGGTCTATGACCCATTCTAGACCTTCGCAGACTCAACAAATTTATAGTCAAGCTCAGGTTCCGCATGGTCTCCCTAAGCACTATCATCCCGTTACTGGGTCCAGGAGCTTGGTACGCTGCCCTTGATATGAAGGATGCCTATTTCCACATTGCCATCCATCTGGTACACAGATGCTTCCTACGGTTTGTGATAAACTGCAAGCATCACCAGTTCATGGTGCTCCCATTCGGCCTTTCCAGAGCCCCCCGCATGTTCACCAAGTGCACGGTGGTGGTGGCGGCTTTTTTGCGCAAAAGACAGGTTCAAGTGTACCCGTACCTCGATGATTGGCTGCTGACAGGACGCTCCAAAGAACAGGTGCAGTCCCACGTTACACTGGTCAGGGACACCTTTCACAGCCTGGGGCTCCTTCTCAACATAAGCAAGTTGTCACTCATACCGACCCAAAGGATAGAATTCATAGGGGCGGTCCTGGACTCAGTACAGGCAAAGGCAAGCCTCCCAGAACCCAGGTTACAGGCCATAGAACAAATTGTCAAGACGATATTGTATACCCCATCACAACTGTCAGGGGTTGCCTGAAGTTAATAGGACATATGGCAGCCTATACTTACGTAGTCAAGCATGCCAGACTGAGGCTCAGGCCCCTACAAGCATGGCTTGCATCATGTTACTGCCTGCCACAAGACATCCTGGACATGATAGTAACGGTACCCAGGCAAGTCTTAGAGTCTCTGCGTTGGTGGCTGGACCAACCAGTAGTCTGTGCGGGAGTCCCCTTCGCCACAACCCAACCTTCACTGACGCTAGTAACAGACACGTCGGATCTGAGTTGGGGTGCACACCTAGGGGATCTGAGAACACAAGATCTCTGGTCACAGGACGAGATACCCCTCCATATCAATCCGAAGGAGCTCAGAGCGGTTTGTCTGGCCTGTCAAACCTTTCACGCCACTTTGCAAGGTCACAGCGTGACAGTCTTGACAGACAACACCACCGCCATGTTCTACATAAACAAACGGGTGGAGCTCACTCCTCATTCCTCTGCCGCAAGGCTCTTCTCCTCTGGGATTTCTGTATAGCCCGGTCCATACAGCTGGAAGCATCCTACCTCCCTGGGGTAAGGAACAAGCTGGCCGATCGCCTCAGCAGGTCCTTCCAAGCTCATGAGTGGTCAGTCCGATCAGATGTCCTGCAGTCAGTTTTCCAAAAGTGGGGTTATCCCCAAGTCAATCTATTCACTACCAAGGACAACAAACAGTCCCCTCAGTTCTGCTCATTTCAAAACCACAGCCCAGGCTCCATCTCCAACGCGTTCTTAATGCAGTGGGGTGAGGGTCTGAAGTATGCTTTCCCTCCAATCCCGCTGATCCACCGGGTCCTGCTCAAGATATGCAGGGACAGAGCAATGGTGATCCTGCTTGCCTCGATCTGGCCACGTCAGCATTGATACACAACGCTCCTCAAACTATCAGTAGAGGCCCCAATAGCCCTACCCCTGTATCAGGACTTGATCACTCAGGACCACGGGCACATCCTCCACCCAAACCTACAGTCCCTGCACCTCATGGCTTGGAAGTTCCATGGCTAAACTCGATGGAGAGCCAGTGCTCTCAACCAGTGAGATAAATACTTCTTGGCAGCAGGAAACCTTCCACTAGGTGAACTTACTTGGCCAAGTGGAAAAGGTTCTCCTGCTGGTGTGAACCCAGATGTCTGTTACCGCTCCAGGTATCTATCCCAGTTATTCTGGACTACCTGCTTCACCTCAAGTAACAAGGCCTATCACTTTCATCCATCAGAGTACACCTGATGGCTATCTCAGCTTTCCATCCAGGAGAATCTGGGTGCTCGGTGTTTTCAAATCCCATGGTGGTGTGTTTCCTCAAAGGATTGGAGAGGGTGTACCCTTACTCTCGACCACCACTACCAACCTGGAATCTGAACCTGGTCCTCTCCAAGCTCATGAGCCCACCGTTCGAGCCCCTGGCCACTTTTTCCCTCCTCTACCTTTCATGGAAGGTAGCGTTCTTGGTGGCCATTACATCGGCGAGGAGAGTGTCTGAACTAAACGCTCTCACCTCCTGTGACAATGCGGTTCTGGCGGAACCCAACTGAGAGTGCCAACTCAGGACAAATTGCTCAAATAGGGCAGTTACAGCCCAAGGCTGGGGTTTTTTCCACCTCTAAGGCAAACCAAACCAGCCAGACTAAGAGGACTTCAGTCTCACCCCACTGGCTAACTGCAAGTCTCACAAGCAATCTCCTTAGATACTCCAGTTTCCCAGTATTACCACCAGTACCACTCGTTATGGGGACAAATGGTTATGAAAACCAATACCCCAGTAAAAGAAAAAGGTTCTCCTGATCCCAAAGGACCAAGCCCCAGACCCAGGTCAATATACAAATCAGATCTTACCCACAAATCACGCTGTTGCCAATCCTTTAGAATCTAAAATCTAAAGGTTTATTCATAAAAGGAAAAAGATAGAGATGAGAGTTAGAATTGGTTAAATGGAATCAATTACATACAGTAATGGCAAAGTTCTTGGTTCCGGCTTGCAGCAGCGATGGAATAAACTGCAGGTTCAAATCAAGTCTCTGGAATACATCCCCCGCTGGGATGGGTCCTCAGTCCTTTGTTCAAAGCTTCAGCTTGTAGCAAAGTTCCTCCAGAGGTAAGAAGCAGGATTGAAGACCAGATGGAGATCAGGCCTCAGCCTTATATAGTCTTTTCCAGGTGTAAGAACACCTCTTTGTTCTTACTGTGGAAAATTACCGCAACATGGAGTCTGGAGTCACATGGGCCAGTCCCTGCATACTTTGCTGAGGTACAAGGCGTATCTGCCTTCTCTCAATGGGTCCATTGTATAGCTGATGGTCCTTAATGGGCCATCAAGCAGGCTAGGCAGAGCTAATCTCAGCTTGTCTGGGATGTCACCCAGAAGCATAGCATAAGTTTGCCATACAGACAGTATAGAGCCAATATTCCTAACTTCGACTACAAAACTGATACACACATATAGACAGCATAATCATAACCAGTAAACCATAACCTTGATTTAGACACCCCATTTGACCCCCTTTATACAAGATTTGGGTGCCACTACAGGACCTTGGTTGCAACAATGATCTATATGGTCCCAGTTTATGTCAATAACGTCACACCCCCAACGCAAAATTGATGCAGGAAGGGATGACACAAACATCACTGACTGCATCCCAAGAGCTCCCCATCCTGGGTTCTGTCTCACTACAGCTAGTATTGGGTTAGAAGCCATACCAGTGTATAACAGAAACGGTTTATCAAAATCATGTCTAACCACATGATTGAACCTCTTTACAAACTCAAGGTAACACTTAGTTAGAACAATAGTGGATTGGATCTGCTCTGGCAGCATGGTTCCTGTATGTGCCATGTGATCTTGCCAAGAGCTAAAGAAAACTGCTACTTTATTCATACAAGCTCGGGCCAATGTTTGGAACCCAATTAACATCGAATAAATGCAGATATTAATGTTCTTCATAGTCCAGGAATCTTGGCATTTAGCCATGAAAGCAATATGGTAGTGTGCCTCAGTCTTCCTTTTCATACAGCACATTAGGTCTGGAATGTCCTTTCCCCTGTGAAAAGTTCCCATATTGTTTATATGCATTGCCTGTGAAACCCCAGTGTAACAAGGCCTTTTAACATAACGTGTGTTTTCATGTATTCCTTTTAACATGTTCAAGGGATTCTCCAAAAGATTAGGCACATTGTATATTTTTACAGTTTGTGGCAATAGCAACACATTAATTACAAAATTTAGCAATAACAACAAGTTCATTGCAAGTGTCCATCTACAGTCATGTTTGTCATGCCACCCCTTTGGCTCAATACCATTGGAGTTTGGGCATTTTAGGGTTAACCTGTGGCTTCCCTTTGCAAAATTCAGTTTTCTCTTTCCTCCTTGTCCTGCAGGATCAAACCACGATTTCTCTTGCTTAACAGAATTCACTGGCTGATGGGGTGGGCCCTCTGTGCTAACAGCTATTAGCAAGTCCTTCCTTTCCCAGCCAGTCAAGTAATTTGCACTACCCCAGACCAGAGCCAGTCCACCAGTTTTCATATTCGCAACTGCTATCATCTCCAAGGCTGGACTCTGTCTTAAAGAGATACCACACAAATCCAAAGAGTCTGCGGGTGAGAGTTTGCTTCCTCTCCCCCGCATCCTCAAGCGTTTAGCCATAAAACTGCTCTGCTCTGACACATCAGTAACCAAATCTGTCCTCAAACCCTGAAGCACAAACTGCTCATTTAAAGAATCAGAAAGGAGACATTCCTGTTCCAACACCATTGTCTCCCCAACAAGTTGGCCCCACACAGCCACTTGGTTATAGGGATGCCTCAATTCCTTAACAACTTTTACTTCCTCTGAGACCTTCTCAAAGCTACCCACACTGGATCTTTTACAAGGAAAGTTAGTGGATCCCTTCACAACAGACAATTTTTGGCTGCTAGGAACTGAAACTTCCTTGATTAAATCACTCTCACACCCTTCAATTGCAGGGAACTGCTTGCACCGAGTACCATGAGGATTCCTTTCTCCCGGAGCTTTTCTAAGCAGCAATTCACCCCTCACAGAAATTCTGCCCTTGCCCTCTTCACCTAGGGCTTGCTCTAAAGGCACACTTTCCTGAGCAACAACAGACTCTGTCTGGGTCTTACTTACATTCAGGATCACCTCTGGCCCATCAGGCAGATCTCTACACAATCCCCTTTCAGGCGAACCCATAGACTTCCTAGATAAAAGGTTAGAAATACTTCCCTTCTCTTTGCCACACACAAGCTTAGGAATTTTTTCCTTTTTGCTACAAGTTGTTAAACTGTCCGTAGGTAACACAACCAAATTACCTTTCTGCTCTCCTTGTGCCCTGGCTAGGGTATCACCCTGATCAGACAGAGTTGTTACACCCTTCTCCAACCACACATAAGCAACAGGCAAAATACAAGCACCAGAATTGTTTGGTCTCTGGGATTTTGCTAAGCCACTAACTGGATGCAACCTAGTTACGGGGCCATTCTCCCCAGCAGATGCAAACTTAGGACCATTCCCTTCCTGGGCTTTAGTTGAATCCAGAACCAACTCTGAGACAACTAAATTACTCTCAACCATCACAGGCCGAAAGGCACCTTCTGTCTGCTCCACAGACAAAATAGAGTTGGAGACGCATTTTCCTTTACTAGACATACTGTTTGGGATTTCATTTCCCTTGTCCCAGCAAACTGGGCTGTTCACAGACAACTGCTTGGAGACTGGGGTAGCTTCCTCCATAGGCAAGTCAATACCCCTGACAGACACAGGCACATTTCCTTCACTGTCACTATTCTTCGCACAGGAAACAGATAAGGTATAGGGACACTCATCTTCCACTCTCCTTGCCTTCCCAAACTGCTGACTAGATAAAGCCATCAGCTCACAAGACTGCCTAGGCTCATCCAAAATCTCCTTGTTCTCCTCTCCCTTCGCTTGATCTAATTCCAGATTTACTTCTGAGACATTAGATAGACATTCAGAAACTTCATTCACAGCCAAACAGCTACTTTCCAAAGACAAACTTTTGGAGAAACCCTCCATAGGCACAACCTTAGGATCAATCCTCTCTTGTGCCTGGTTTGTATTAACTTGACTGACCATAGCTTTAATATCATTTCCAATCATAATATCCTTAGGGATTATGTCTTTTACCCCCACAACCATGGTGCCCTCCAATCCCTGCCATTTCAGGTGGATTTTAGCCAAAGGCACCCTGACAAAATACTTAGATAAGGCTACAACAGTTACCTCTTCACCTGGCAAATAATCTTCCTTCCTGACAAGACTTGCTTTAACCAGAGTAATATCTGCTGCGGTGTCCCTCCATGCCATACACCTCACTCCATTCACTTCTGCACTGCTAATAAACTCTGCATTATTTCCCCCATATTTAGCTTTAATGTGAGTTTTAAGGTCAAATCCTTCAGAGACAACAGAAACAGCATTTGCACACAGGGCACCAATGCTGGGCTCTGTGTGGCTTGCCTGTGAGTTTACAACAACAGGGTTAGCATTGGCCGTGGCATTTGGGGTTGCTGGTTTTGGGCTGCCCTTCAGTGTCGGGCAGTCTGGTCTCATGTGGCCCAGCATACCACAGCGATAGCATGTAACCTGCTGGGGATGTGAGTTCCTACCCTCCGGGCCCCCTTGAACTCCTTTAGAAGAGTCAGGTTTATTTTTAAATCCTTCCCTCCTCTTGAACTGGGGAGAATGGTGATCAGTTTTCCCCGGGGTTTTACACCCTTCTCGAGCCCTGTTTTGGGTATGGGCATCCGCAATCTCTGCCGCCCGTAGGACTGACTCAGGGTCCCTGTCACACACAGCTGCTCTCACATTGTCAGGCACAATGTCTAAGAACTGTTCCAAAGTTATTAAATCCAGCAGTTTTTCAAAACTCCCATGAACCTTGGCTCCCATAACCCACTTTTTAACAAAACCCATCAGCTTATGAGCACATTCTACAAAAGTACAATCCTTAGGCATTTTAAACTCTCTAAACTTAACTCTGTAAGATTCAGGAGTAACCTTGAATCGCCTTAACACAGAATCCTTAAACCGCTCATAATTTAATGCTTCTTGTTCCCCCAAGTCATTAAACACCTCCCTGGCTTTTCCAGTCAGTCTGGTTAGCAGGACAGGCATTCGCTGACCCTCAGGGATCTGGTACAGATTGCAGAGGCGTTCAAAGGTAGACAAAAACTCCTCTATATCCTCAGTATCATTGTAAATGGGACACATCCTTTCCCAGTTTTTCTCATGGCGGGGGGGAAGTGGAGTACCAGGTGGGGATGACTTTCTCCGCTCTTCCATTACTTGGAGCTGAAGTCTGGCCATCTCCTGTTCCATCCTGTGAGTCTCCTGTTCCATCCTGTGAGTCTCCTGCTCAGCAGCGAGCAGCTCTAGACGCCCCTTACGAGCTCTCTCTTCTAACTCTGCTATTTTGTGCTTCTCCAGCATTCGAAGATCTGCTAGCTTCTGTTCATGCTCAAATTGCAGTTTACTTGTCACCCTTTGCATCCTAATTTTTTCTGCATCTTCTGCAGCCTCAGGTAAGGGCTGTGCTCTTGCCCCCTGATCACTGGCTATTAGCAGATTTCTCAATTCTTCCTTTGTAGCTTTCTTCCTAAAGCTTATCCTCTTTTCTGAACACAAATTTTCCAGGGCTTTTTTCCCAAGTCCCTCATATGCTCTTTGCTCAGCCATTGCAGCAGCTCTTTAACCAACAAAACTCTCAATCCCAAAATTCAAATTTGGATAGCGTGGGGTTCTGACCCAAAGCTTAATTGACCTGGTTCTGTGGATCCAAGCACGACTACGCCACTGTGACAATGCGGTTCTGGCGGAACCCAACTGAGAGTGCCAACTCAGGACAAATTGCTCAAATAGGGCAGTTACAGCCCAAGGCTGGGGTTTTTTCCACCTCTAAGGCAAACCAAACCAGCCAGACTAAGAGGACTTCAGTCTCACCCCACTGGCTAACTGCAAGTCTCACAAGCAATCTCCTTAGATACTCCAGTTTCCCAGTATTACCACCAGTACCACTCGTTATGGGGACAAATGGTTATGAAAACCAATACCCCAGTAAAAGAAAAAGGTTCTCCTGATCCCAAAGGACCAAGCCCCAGACCCAGGTCAATATACAAATCAGATCTTACCCACAAATCACGCTGTTGCCAATCCTTTAGAATCTAAAATCTAAAGGTTTATTCATAAAAGGAAAAAGATAGAGATGAGAGTTAGAATTGGTTAAATGGAATCAATTACATACAGTAATGGCAAAGTTCTTGGTTCCGGCTTGCAGCAGCGATGGAATAAACTGCAGGTTCAAATCAAGTCTCTGGAATACATCCCCCGCTGGGATGGGTCCTCAGTCCTTTGTTCAAAGCTTCAGCTTGTAGCAAAGTTCCTCCAGAGGTAAGAAGCAGGATTGAAGACCAGATGGAGATCAGGCCTCAGCCTTATATAGTCTTTTCCAGGTGTAAGAACACCTCTTTGTTCTTACTGTGGAAAATTACCGCAACATGGAGTCTGGAGTCACATGGGCCAGTCCCTGCATACTTTGCTGAGGTACAAGGCGTATCTGCCTTCTCTCAATGGGTCCATTGTATAGCTGATGGTCCTTAATGGGCCATCAAGCAGGCTAGGCAGAGCTAATCTCAGCTTGTCTGGGATGTCACCCAGAAGCATAGCATAAGTTTGCCATACAGACAGTATAGAGCCAATATTCCTAACTTCGACTACAAAACTGATACACACATATAGACAGCATAATCATAACCAGTAAACCATAACCTTGATTTAGACACCCCATTTGACCCCCTTTATACAAGATTTGGGTGCCACTACAGGACCTTGGTTGCAACAATGATCTATATGGTCCCAGTTTATGTCAATAACGTCACACCTCCAAACCCCCTTATATGGTGTTTCATACGGGCAAGGTGCAACTTAGACTGCACCCTAGATTCCTTCCCAAGGTGGTCTCCCAGTTCCACATGGGACAGGACATTTGTCTGCCTGTGCTTTTTCCAAAGCCTCACACGAGCCTGCAGCAGCAGAGTTTGCACATGCTAGATGTTTGAAGAGCCCTAGCATTCTACATAGAGCGCACAAGACCTTTTCGCAAATCAACCCAACTGTTCGTGGCCATAGCCGATAGAAAGAAGGGCTTTCCAGAATGTTCTCAGCGCATCTTGTTCTGGATCACAGACTGCATTCACACATGCTATGAGTTGGCTAAGGTTCCAGCTCCACCAATCACAGCCCATTCAATGAGAGTGCAAGCATCTCCGATTGCCTTTCTGATGAAGGTACCCATCCATGAAATTTGCAAAGCAGCTACCTGGTCTTCAGTGCATAGGTTCACAGCCCACTATGCCATCAACCAACAGGCCAGAGATGATGCAGCGATTGGCAGGGCTGTCCTCCACTCAATCATTCCTTGACTCCTACCCACTTCCAATGGTCAGCCTGGAAGTCACTGAATTGGAATGGACATGAACAATCACTCGAAGAAGAAAAGATGGTTACTTCACATCTTGAAGAACAACAGTTACAAGAGGTTTGTTCACGTCCATTACAGTACTTGCCCCCCTTCCCCTCTCTCGGAGTCAACGGCAAGAAGGAACCCAAGGGGGTCGGGCCAGCAGGGTACTATATACAGCGCAATAAGGGAGACACTCTAGGGGGCTTCTCTGCCATCTTGATGGGAGCTGTTAAGGGAAAAAGTTTCTGATGTCCGTGCATGTGACGTGCGCACACCTAATTGGAATGGATGTGAACAGGGCTGGCTCCAGGCACCAGCGAAGGAAGCAGGTGCTTGGGGCGGCCAATACAAAGGGGCGGCATTCTGTCCGGTATCGGGGCGGCACCTCCAGGTCTTTGATTGGAATTCGGTGGCGGATCCCTCAGTCCCTCTCTTCCCCTTTGAGCTGCCGCCAAAGAGGAAGAGAGGGAGTGAAGGACCTGCCACCTAAGAATGGAGCAGCGCGATTGAGCTGCCGCAGAAGTGCCACCAATGGCACTTTTTTTTTTTGCAGCTTGCTGCGGCAGAAAAGCTGGAACTGGCCCTCAACCTGAACAACACATCTTGAAGAACAACAGTTAGGAGAGGTAAGTAACCATCTTTTTCCTGTTGCAGGAGTGAGCTGTAAGGGGCTCTAAGAGCTAGGGTAACCAAACACTAAGTGTGAAAAATAGGGACTTTAATTGGGGGAAGGGGTGTGTGGTATAGTTGCATAAATAAGAGAGCGCTGCTAAGAGTCGGGGTGGGCCTGATAATAGGTGGAGATCTGGTCATCCGCCCAGAAGCCTACAGCCCCCTAGGCAGCAGGGGTTCCGTGGTTGTAGTTGTGTTAGAAACAATTCAAGACTTTCTCGATGCCTGAAGCTTCACAGCTGGGCGAGTTCATTAGAGGCCGTTTCCCACCTGTAAGGCGGGGGAGCAATGCCCGGTGAGCGGGCCCGAGTCACCCAGTGGCATCTCCCCGAAGCGCGTCCCCCGGGCTCAGCCGAGCGAGCGGTTGCCTGGGGTTTGGCAGCGGCTAGCGGGGGGGGGCTAAGAGACACGGGGGGCAGACGGACACCAGGCGGGGGCGCACCCCGCCGACGAGCTCAGCCCCGCACAGGGCTCTCCCGCCGGCCGCTCTCGGTGCCCCGGGGCGGGCGGCGGCGGCGGCTGTAGCGCCCCTACCGCCCGCCTCCGCCTTCCTCCTTAGTTCCAACCGGTTCGGACCGGCCCGGGGTCCGGCCCCGCGCGCAGCAGCGGCCCCTGCCCTGAATGCGCCGGCAGCCGCTCGCCCACGGCCATAAATAGGCGGCGGCGGCCCCGCTGTCACAGCCGGTGCCGGGCTGCGCCGCGTCCCCGATGCGCTGCTGGCTGCACCCAGCGGGGCTGCAGGTAACGCGGGTGGGGCCGGTGCCCGAGGCAGCGGCGATGGCGGCCCGGGGCTTGCAGAGCCTCGCTGCGGGCTGTGCGGCGGGAGCCTCGCGCGCTCCCGGGCAGCCCATGGAGGGGGTGACGGGTCCGCTCCGCGAGTCCCTGCAGCAAGCCCCGGGTCGGGGCCGCAGCCCCTGTCCGAGCGCGCGCCCACCCCTGCCTCGGAGCCAGCCCGCCCAGGCCGGGCACAGATGCCCCAGCCGCACTGACTTCTTCTGTCTGCCCCAGCGGAGCCCCGCTGGGTGACTCCTTGTACTGCCAACATTTACAGGGCAAGGGGTGGCTGAGGGCGGCCGCCCCGTGCTCGGTTCATCTCGGGTAGCATGTGAGTGTCAGAGCCCGGCGTGCACTAGCCGGAGTGCTGCTGGTTGGCCGACAAGAGACAGAGAAAGAGCCGAAACTCCGGATGCCCTCGAGTTTGGGGGGTTGAGATGAGGCGATGACAGCGCTTGTTGAGGTAGTGTTTTGGATTTAAGTTAAATGCAGACATAAGGAGTCTGTCTTTGCACAGTTGATCGGGTGTAAACTTCTCTTCTATTGGCTTTTACTAGTATAATCTGAGGGGCTTTTGTGCAGTAAAAGTATGCCCTAAATAGGGAAAGCAGTAGTCACTAGTAGTTAGAAGAAGGAATTTAAGATTCAGGATCCCTGGATTCTGTTGCTGGTTCTGCCCCCAGCTTGGTGTTTGACTTTGGGTAAAGCATTTCCTAGCATAGTGCCTCAGTTTATCCTACTTATAGGACTGACGTTTCTGATATGTTTTTATAATGTCTTGCATATAGTGTGTAGAGGCCAGCCCAGTCCAGGCCCTACTGCAATAGAGATTTTCCATAATCTGTAATAAAACTAGGTTTAATTCTTCCCTTGCATGGGAGGCTATGAGACTTCATTAAAGTTTCTGAAGCATTGCTAAGCATTCTAATGCAAGAAGCTACAAAAGTGTAGACTATTATTATTATTTTTATTTTTATATATTTTCTTATTTCTAGGTAGCATATATTAGTACAGTAATAGTATGGTATTTTTACTGTACACTGACATGTTACTGCCCTAAATCAGCATGATAAAGAATTTGTACCTGTGTTAGATTTGGAGTAATAATGTGTTTAGCAATTTCACAATTGCTTCTGCTTGGATAGTGATGGCTGAAAATAGAAAGCATTATGTTTTACAAAACTTGTGCAGCAAAAAATCCAATTCATTTCAATATCTTTCAACACTCTGTAGGGGAACCAAGAGCACAGGGAGTGTCTAGTTTCTGTTTATCCTTGAATGGGACAGACTGAACTGAACAACAACATTTTCTTCCAAGATGTCACACTAGGGATGTAACATCCCGAACAGGTAGACAAGAAGAATCTGGGAACTAAGCAATCTGAGAGGAGACTTGCTTTAATGATCTCTAGGTGTGTCTCTCTTTGTGTAAACATTTATCATCCAAAATTGGATTTGGGGTAGGTCATGTAATTTTGCTCTCTATACCAGCAAGGAGGAAGATTTGTATTGGGGGAGGAAGACCATGAGAATCGGTGGCTATAAAACATTGCATCAATTAATAGAAAAGCACAGGTCTCTGACAGGTCCCACTTGTTGAGAGAACCAACAACAGAAGGAACAGATATGGATTCTGATATGTAAGGCTACAGCTGTCAGCTTTTGACCTTTGCAACTGACATCTACTATTAAAGGAAGTCAAAGGACCATTCTTAATACATATGGTTTCAAAAATTATTTTTAATAGTAGCCTGTTTCTGACTGTTAATTATTTTCACTTTTTTTGGTGGAGTGATCAGAATTTGAAAACAGTTATAATTGGTTATACTTAGCAGACTGATGTATCTGAGGTCAGCTCATCTAAGAACATGTTGATGCTTCTTTATGTGGATGTAGTTTGTGCAAGAAAATTATTATATGGTAATTGGAGTAAAAATCCTTGATTCATTTGGTGATAATTTTCTTTTACAGAAAAATATAGTGGAAGAAACTATTTACTTTTTCTTGAACCTCAGAGGTTACTTATCAAAGGGAAAGCAGAGAGAGAGTGGAGGGGGTAAGTACAGAAAAGAGAAATTGAGGGGAAATAGTGAAATTTATGGAAGTTTAAATTTAAAAATTGTAAGCTGGAGTGAAGGTAGAAAGTGCATATGAGTAACTTTAAAGTAAAAACTACAAAAATGTTGTCATTAAGGAATAATTTGAAATTCAGAGTTATAATAAAACTTCAGAGAAACTTCTACCATTTGAAAGTATGAAAATGTACAGCTAAGGTACTCGTATTCTCTTAACTCTGTACCAATGCCCTGCGAACATGGAATGATTTAGTTTTAATCATGAACTTGTTATGCTGACCTCTGCTTCCTTTGCAGCCATATGCTGTCAACAGAAAATAATGTACTTTACAAATTCGTAGCTAGACAAATAGTAAATTGAAGGTTTTTATTCCCTTGATTAAGATGCTATGTTCCACATACAGGCATCCTTGTGCTTAGAGTTAATGTACCTACCATATGCACACTTACCATAGGCCAAGTTCATTCATATATATTTATATAGCTAGATAAAAGCACTGGATTAAATGAAGTTAGCATTGTGATGAGGCAAATTACAAAACCAGTCCTCTGTGTTGCTCATTTTCAATATTGCACTTTAAACCTCTGCTAACTTGGTTTTGTCTCCAAATGTAAGATGTCACAACAGCAAACTGTAGATTTCATAAAGCTTTTATGAAACATTTTCTCCTTTGGGTCTCTTCTGTGGCTGTTAAAATTTATGATTACCAGGTTAATGTTTTACATAATGGGAAATTCTGATGCTAATTCCTCTAAATGTAAAGTTTAAGATACAGTAGTTTAAGCACTTTAATTGTGTATTTCCATACTTTTCAAGTGATTGGATTTCTTTTAAATCCACTGTTTTTTTTAGTTTCTAATGCAGGGGTGGGCAAACTTTTTGGCCTGAGGGCTGCATTGTGTTTCAGAAATTGTATGGAGGGCCGGTTAGGGGAGGCTGTGCCTCACCAAACAGCCAGGCGTGGTCCGGCCCCTGCCCCCTATCTCCCTCCATCCTCCCTCCCTGCTTCTTGCCCCCCGATGCCCCCCCTGGGACTCCTGCCCCATCCAACCCCCCCATTCCCTGATGGCCTCCCCGGGACCCGTCCAACCCCCCTGCTCCTTGTCCCCTGACTGCCCCCGCCACCCCATCCAACCCCCCTCTCCTTCCTGACTGCCCCCTGGGACCCCTGCACCCATTCAAACCTGCCCTCTGACTGCCCCAACCCCTATCCACACCCCTGCCCCCTGACCACCACCCCGAACTCCCCTGTCCTCTATCCAACCCCACCTGGTCCCTGCCCCCTTACCGCGCTGCCTGGAGCACTGGTGGCTGGAGGCGCTACAGCCATGCCGCCCGGTTGGAGCCAGCCACGCCACCACGCAGCACAGAGCACGGGGTCAGGCCGCGGCGCTGCACCTGCGCTGCCCGGCCGCCCAGAGCATTGCGCCGGCGGCACGGCGCGCTGAGTCTGCGGGGGAGGGGGAAGAGCAGGGGAGGGGCCAGGAGCTCAGGGGCTGGGCAGGAGGGTCCTGCAGGCTGTAGTTTGCTCACCTCTGTTCTAATGGCTTTTTGATGATTGCACTGTTCTTTTATCCTTAAATTACTGAGATGTATTTCTAACATTAATTCCATCTTAATAACGTTTTTAATCTATGAATTTTCTTTTTGTGTATATTACACACATTTAAAAAAATGCTTTTATACCTTGGGAGACGGGGAGCAGGATAGCCTACAGGGTCCTAACATCTGCAGATGACTGATATTCAGGCAGCTAGGGAACCAGGGAACCCTCTGGAGCTTAATTTTGTGTGGTCTTTTTTGCTTCCCAGCCAGGCTCCATGACTTGGTTCCTCAGCATTTCACTACTCAAACAGACTCCATACTTTGACTCTTATATTGATTCTCTGCAGATCTGCTTATTATGCCTGCTGAAACAATGGGCCTGATACAAACTCTAGGAATGCTTTAGCAGCAGCTGCATACTTAAAACAAACCAACAACAACCACACAAAAAAAAAAAAAAGCAGCAGGGAGACAAGTCTAGAACTGCTGTGGAAATCAAGCTAGAGAATGAATAACTCAAGGAAGCTGACTAGGGAGCCAGAATGACGGCAGGATCTGCCAGCGTTTGGTGACTCCTGTAGAGCTTGGAAACATTTCAGGCACTCTGAGCTGATGATAGGGGAGAGAGAAGCCAAGGTGAGTTTAGGAGCTCTATAGGTCTACAGGAGTCACTAGGGAAATAGGAGTCCATCTGCCTGTTATGGTTTATGCCAGGGGTCGGCAACCTTTCAGAAGTGGTGTGCCGAGTCTTCATTTATTCACTCTAATTTAAGGTTTTGCGTGCCAGTAATACATTTTAACGTTTTTAGAAGGTCTCTTTCTATAAGTCTATAATATATAACTAAACTCTTGTTGTATGTAAAGTAAATAAGGTTTTTAAAATGTTTAAGTAACTTCATTTAAAATTAAATTAAAATGCAGAGCTCCCCAGACTGGTGGCCAGGACCTGGGCAGTGTGAGTGTCACTGAAAATCAGCTCATGTGCCGGCTTTTGTGCCATAGGTTGCTTACCCCTGGTTTATGCTGATACTCTGTCTCTTTTGGCTGTTGCCTTCCTGCTTCCCATATGTACATATGGTAATACATTGTAATCTCAAAGCATCCTTGTATTGCATAGACAGCAGAATTTTTGTAATGGTTAGGGCCCTACCAAATTCACAGTCCATTTTGGTCAATTTCATGATCATAGGATTTAAAAAATCATAAATTTCATGATTTCAGCTATTTAAATCTGGAATCTCATGGTGCTGTAATTGTAGGGGTCCTGACCCAAAAAGGAGTTGTGTGGGGGTCACAAGGTTATTGTAGGAGGTGTTGTGGTATTGCTATCCTTACTTCTGAGCTGCTGCTAGTGGCAGCGCTGCCTTCAGAGCTGGGCAGCTGGAGAGCGGCAGCTGCGGGCTGGGCCTGGAATCCCAGCTCTGAAGGAAGAGCCACTGCTAGCAGCAGCGCAGAAGTAAGGATGGCATGGTATGGTTTTGCCACCCTTACTTCTGCACTGCTGCCTTCAGAGCTGGGTGACCAGATAGTGGCAGCCGCTGACTGAGAGCCCTGCTCTGAAGGCAGCAGTGCAGAAGTAAGGCTCGCATGGTATGGTATTGCCACCATTATTTTTGCAGTGCTGCTGGTGGGGTGCTGCCTTCAGAGCTGGTCGCCCGGCCAAGAGCTGCCAGTCTCCGGCTGCCCAGCTCTGAAGGCAGCATAGAAGTAAGGATGGCAATACTGCCCCCCCTAAAATAACCTTGTGCCCCCCCCCACAACTCCCTTTTGGGTCAGGACCCCCAATTTGAGAAACACTGGTCTCCCCTGTGAAATCTGTATACTATTGGATAAAAGCACACAAAAGACCAGATTTCATGGGGGGAGACCAGATTTCACAATCCGTGACGCGTTTTTCATGGCCGTGAATTTGGTAGGGCCCTAGTAATGGTATTCATGGAAGTCATAACTTCCATGATTTCTAAGTCTTTTTCTGAGGTCCCATTATTTAAGCGTTTCCTGTCCCCTTTTTCTAGGGTCCATTATCTTTTCCCTGTCTTGGCTCAAGACATGTCATTGACCCTCCTATGTGTGGCTGTGAAAATTCTACTACTTGTCCTTGCTTGTGGTGTGTGTTTGTATATTCTGCATGGGGCTGGGGCTGAAGACAAATAGCAACAAAATCTTTAGGGCCTCCCATGCAGGTGGAGGCAGCAGATCTCCAGACAAGGAGGTACTGGTGAAGATTCTGCTCTCACTGGCGTCTTCTATGCATGATTCTAAATATTACATTACAGCATGCCCTGTTCAGGGAAGCATTGGAGATTCTATCAGCAAAGAAGTACAACAGCTTCCATGTCTGATTTTGAGAGAACCTCAGTGAGACCAGACTGCTGCCAGGGACATGGAAGTGATGGACAGTCACTTCCTCTTCCCGCCAGTGCTGTTGCCAAGTATGGCACAGGGGGTTCTTATTACTGGAATCTTTCCAGCACACAGAAATGTTTTCAGGAGATACATTCCTGTCAATGGGACTTTATTTCCTCAAGGAAGAGTGAAGGGAACCTTTGCTGGCTTAGGTTTCTCCTGACAGCACAGAAGGCAGGAGTAGGTATCTGAGGACACTGCACTGAGAATGAAAATTCCATTGTTGCTGTCCCCATCTATACAATGTGATGACTGGAGAAGATACCAGCAACTGGTAATTGAGGTAAAGATCTGGCTGTCAGTGGCTGGGGTGTAACGGGTAAGAGTGCAGCTTGTGAGAATGGCAAGGAAGAGTTTTGTTTTCAAAGTAATCACTGACAAACTTCCTGCTAATATGTTTAGACTTTGAAGGCTGTTTTTTTTCCCCCCCAAGGAAAAGGACCAAAGACTTAATTAAAAAAAATAGGTGTCTGTGTGTCATTTGGCATTCATTAAAAGTCTGCTGGAGCCCAATGAAACATTCTGATTCCAATTCAACCATGAGTAACTTCTCAAGTATGGCTGCACACTCGTTAAAGTTAGTCCTGTGCTCTTGATCTCAGCAAGACCTTTCAAATAAATTACATTTGAAGTTTCTTGAACAAGCTGTTTTTTTAAAGTTTGGCAGTTACATCTAACATCTCTTTTTTTTTCTAAGATCTCTATCTCAAAAATGGTGTGTCCAGATTACCTCAAATCAGATACCAAAAAAATCTGTTGCGTAGAAAACACAAAATTTAAAGTAGAAATGACTCAAGTATTTTAGTATGAGGACAAAATCAGGCTTATCAATGGAAATTTTCAGCTTGTGACTATGGCATAATAAAGTTTGCTAGAGGCTTTGATTGTGCTTGGTAAAAATAGTAAATCAATATAATATCTTTGTCTTATTAGTAAAGAAAATCTGATATGTAAATGGAACTATTATGTAAATGATAGGATGTACGCTTTCACGGATATCAGTTTATAGGATTTAATGTTAATTGCAATGTAAAAGATATGTTTAGGAAAAAGAATAATGTGCCTATATTAAGTACCTTTAATTTTAATTACCAAAATAAAGCAAAAAATATCTTCACAGTGCAAAGTAAGTGTTTCCAAAGTGTATCAAGCTAAATTGTCAGCTGGTATAAATTGGCATAGTTGCATTGAAGTCACTGGAGTTATGCAGATTTAGTCCAGATGAGTATCTAATCCAGATTTTTAATCTCCCCACCCCCCCATTTTCAATTAGAGCATGACAAAATATTTGTGACCAAGACATTTTTTTTCTTTAATGTCTGGAACAAGAACAACTGATTTAAACAATTTTTGCTGAGCCTGTATGCCAAGTTTCTGAGCTTCAACACAATAGAAATTAAAGGCTTGACGCTGCAGCTAAAATGTAGAGAAAAATATTCATCATAGAAAAATATTTTGTGGCATGAATTGTTAGAGAACATAGCAGAATAAATATTTTAACCATATTTTAAGTGCAATCACCACTTTTAGTATTTTATTAGTTTTCTGAGAACTTCCCTGTTTTGTTTGTGTCTGCAAAGTAGTCTTTCTTGAAAATATTGCAATATGCACCACTTTCATAGAATATCAGGGTTGGAAGGACCTCAGGAGGTCATCTAGTCCAACCCCCTGCTCAAAGCAGGACCAATTCCCAACTAAATCATCCCAGCCAGGGCTTTGTCAAGCCTGACCTTAAAAACCTCCAAGGAAGGAGATTCCACCACCTCCCTAGGTAACCCATTCCAGTGCTTCACCACCCTCCTAGTGAAAAAGTTTTTCCTAATATCCAACCTAAACCTCCCCCACTGCAACTTGAGACCATTACTCCTTGTTCTGACATCTGCTACCACTGAGAACAGTCTAGATCCATCCTCTTTGGAACCCTCTTTCAGATAGTTGAAAGCAGCTATCAAATCCCCCCTCATTCTTCTCTTCTGCAGACTAAACAATCCCCGTTCCCTCAGCCTCTCCTCATGATTGGGGGGGCTGGAGCACATGACTTATTTTTGTTGCCCTCCGCTGGACTCTTTCCAATTTTTCCACATCCTTCTTGTAGTGTGGGGCCCAAAACTGGACACAGTACTCCAGGTGAGGCCTCACCAATGTCAAATAGAGGGGAATGATCACGTCTCTCGATCTGCTGTATACAGCCCAAAATGCCATTAGCCTTCTTGGCAACAAGGGCACATTGTGGATTCATATCCAGCTTCTCGTCCACTGTACCCCCTAGGTCCTTTTCTGCAGAGCTGCTTCGGTCCCTAGTCTGTAGCAGTGCATGGGATTCTTCCGTCCTAAGTGCAGGACTCTGCACTTGTCCTTGTTGAACCTCATCAGGTTTCTTTTGGCCCAATCCTCTAATTTGTCTAGGTCCCTCTGTATCCTATCTCTACCCTCCAGCGTATCTACCACTCCTCCCAGTTTAGTGTCATCTGCAAACTTTCTGAGAGTGCAGTCCACGCCATCCTCCAGATCATGAATGAAGATATTGAACAAAACCGGCCCCAGGACCCACTCTTGGGGCACTCCGCTTGAAAACAGCTATCAACTAGACATGGAGCCGTTGATCACTACCCATTGAGCCTGACGATCTAGCCAGCTTTCTATCCACCTTATAGTCCATTCATCCAGCCCATACTTCTTTAACTTGCTGGCAAGAATACTGTGCGAGACCGTATCAAAAACTTTGCTAAAGTCAAGGAATAACACATCCACTGCTTTCCCCTCATCCACAGAGCCAGTTATCTCCTCATAGAAGGCAATTAGGTTAGTCAGGCATGACTTGCCCTTCGTGAATCCATGCTGACTGTTCCTGATCACTTTCCTCTCCTCTAAGTGCTTCAGAATTGATTCCTTGAGGACCTGCTCCATGATTTTTCCAGGGACTGAGGTGATGCTGACTGGCATGTAGTTCCCCGGATCCTCCTCCTTCCCTTTTTAAAAGATGGGCACTACATTAGCCTTTTTCCAGTCATCCGGGACCTCCCCTGATTGCCATGAGTTTTCGAAGATAATGGCCAATGGCTCTGCAATTACATCTGCCAACTCCTTTAGCACCCTCGGATGCAGCGCATCCAGCCCCATGGACTTGTGCTCGTCCAGTTTTTCTAAATAGTCCCGAACCACTTCTTTCTCCACAGAGGGCTGGTCACCTCCTCCCCATACTGTGCTGCCCAGTGCAGCAGTCTGGGAGCTGACCTTGTTTGTGAAGACCAAGACAAAAAAAGCATTGAGTACATTAGCTTTTTCCACATCCTCGATCACTAGGTTGCCTCCCTCATTCAGTAAGGGGCCCACACTTTCCTTGACTTTCTTCTTGTTGCTAACATACCTGAAGAAACCCTTCTTGTTACTCTTAACATCTCTTGCTAGCTGCAACTCCAAGTGTGATTTGGCCTTCCTGATTTCACTCCTGCATGCCTGAGCAATATTTTTATACCCCTCCCTGGTCATTTTTCCAATCTTCCACTTCTTGTAAGCTTTTTTTGCGTTTAAGATCAGCAAGGATTTCACTGTTAAGCCAAGCTGGTCGCCTGCCATATTTACTGTTCTTTCTACACATTGGGATATTTTTTTCCTGCAACCTCAATAAGTATTCTTTAAAATACAGCCAGCTCTCCTGGACTCCTTTCCCTCTCATGTTATTCTCCCAGGGGATCCTGCCCATCAGTTCCCTGAGGGAGTCAAAGTCTGCTTTTCTGAAATCCTGGGTCCGTATTCTGCTGGTCTCCTTTCTTCCCTGTGTCAGGATCCTGAACTCGACCATCTCATGGTCACTGCCTCCAAGGTTCCCATCCACTTTCGCTTCCCCTATTAATTCTTCCCGGTTTGTGAGCAGCAGGTCTAGAAGAGCTCTGCCCCTAGCTGGTTCCTCCAGCACTTGCACCAGGAAGTTGTCCCCTACACTTTCCAAAAACTTCCTGAATTGTCTGTGCACTGCTGTATTGCTCTCCCAGCAGATATCAGGGTGATTAAAGTCTCCCATGAGAACCAGGGCCTGCAATCTAGTAACTTTTGCTAGTTGCCGGAAGAAAACCTGTCCACCTCATCCCCCTGATCTGGTGGTCTATAGCAGACTCCGACCATGACATCACCCTTGTTGCTCACACTTCTAAACTTAATCCAGAGTCTCTCAGGTTTTTCTGCAGATTTTCATACTGGAGCTCTGAGCAGTCATACTCATTTCTTACATACAGTGCAACTCCCCCACCTTTTCTGCCCTGCCTGTCCTTCCTGAACAGTTTATATCTATTCATGTTGAGCACAAAAATGCAAATCATAGATGGTATTTTAATACAAGAAGAATTCTGCAAACCCTTCAGTAGTTGTGTGTGTAATCTTTGGCAGAAATGAGAAGGTACCATTTTATATAGTTTGAAGGGTTCTGACTACAGAAAATGTGTCTATTTTTAAATGCTGTTGATCAAAACTGCAATTATATGATAACACATCTGCATACAAATAATACAGAGTTGATAGCAGCTAACACATCAAGAGACACTTACTAACAATAAATTATGAGAGAAACTTAGAAAATAAAAAGAAAAAAGCCCTTGATTTATAACTGATAGTAATATATTCTTAAGACAGTCTGTCGTCTTATAACCCTGTAAATCATTTCTAAAGAGCCCTAGAGTGGTCAAAGTTTGTTTTATGTTTGTAGGCCTGTATTTTTCTCTTCTTGGGTCCAAGGTTGCTGTCAGCCCCTAATTGATCAAGAGAGGGTCAGTATTTCTCCACTCTAATAAGTTTTGAAGTTCCTAGTAGTGTTTTTTAAAAAAAGGATCAAGCCTTCACCAAGAGATCAGACTTTCATATTTGTTTTACTATGCTAGCTGTCGGCTGTTTGTGCTGAAGAACTTTTTATTTAATATTTTCCCCACAGGTAGAATTACCAAGTGGAACTGGAGTAATATATTCTAGAAGGTTGAAGGAGTCTAGACCATCTTCTGTAAGTGTACTTCTTAAATCAATTGCATCTCTATTCCCACCATTTTCCATGTCTCAGTAATGAACATCTGTAAAAATGATATTGACTTTTTGTCTTGTGAGCTTTCCATAATGTATTTCTTAATTGAATTTTCACTTAAGAGGTATGCAATTCTGAGCATTTAAATTTTGTCTGTCTATTATTTTTGTAAAATATCTTTGAATTTTAATGGAGAAGAAAAAGTATATATTCCCTATGTTGCTTGATTTGCAGACATGCTCTAAGTTACTTCTCTGCTGCTGTTTTTGTTTCTCACTATAGCACTATCACAGCACCTTCTTCCCAGTGATTTAAACTTAATACCCAGTTCTACTTAGACAGTTTGCACATAGATCTGAAATCACTTTACAAAGGAGGTCAGTATCATTATGACCATTTTACAATAGGGAAACTGAAGCACAGACTAGCGAAGTGACTTGCCCAAGGTCACGTGTGGAAGGATTAGAAGCTGGGCTTCCTGCATACCAGTCCTGTGTACTATCCACTGGGACACATTACTTCTCCTAGTCACCTCTGTAGTGATTTATCTGTTGACTCTTCATGACTCTAAAATAGCTTGGCCTGGAAACTCCGAATTTTATACTTGTTGGTCTAGGGAAGGATGGATTGTGCTTTTGGTCAGCTGTGGGCAATCCGTTACTAAAAGGAGTTTTTCTACATTAGGAATCTCACAGGGCTGCTAAATGTATAGTTAGCTCTCTGGAGTTCAGGAAGCCCATACAAGTCAGATATACCCTTCCCAAAATACTCATTAGTGATGTGCATCTTAAGACCTCTGCATAGTGTGGCAGCTCTGATGGAGGTCTTAGGAACAGGGCCGGCGCTTCCATTTAGGCGACCTAGGCAGTCGCCTAGGGCACCAGGATTTGGGAGGGGGGGCGGCATTTTGCCACCCTCGGCGGCAATTCGGCGGCGGGGGGTCCTTCCGTGCTCCGGGTCTTTGGCGGCAATTCTGCGGCGGGTCCTTCACTCACTCCGGGACCCGCCCCGAAGTGCCCCGAAGACCGGGAGCGCAGAAGGACCTCCCTGCCGCAGAATTGCCAGCGACGACCGGGAGCGCGGAAGGACCCCCGCCTAGGGCACCAAAAACCCTGGCACCCCTCCTGCTTAGGAAACTTATATTAAATAAGTTTATATCAAGTTTTTCAGGTACATACAGTATTTATGTGCAATTTAGGAAACTTACACCTGCTGGTTGAGGCTCCCAAAGCATATAAAAGCAATAAGCTTAAGGTGGTGGTTTTGGTAGTTCTAGTGCCCTAGATGTCATTTCGTCTGCAGGAATGAGCAGAGAGCTGTTTCCAGTTCTACTGTTACTTCTGCCCCAAATACGGAATCTCCCTCCCACACAATAACACCTTCTGAGGTCTAGGGTGGGCAAGATTCAGTCTGGGGCTGCACGACAGGCTTTGTATACATAAGTATCGTTTGTGTCTAATACTTTGTGGTGTTGCATGGATTAAAAAGTGAACTCTGCACCACTGGAAAGCAAATTACCCCACTTTCCATAAGGACCTTGTACTCATTTCTAGCCCCAAGATAATAGATTCAAATCTGTGACATTTTTATTTGTAGAAAGCTATTTTATGTTGTTTTTGGAGCAGTTTTATCTTTATTAATTTTCCCCTCCTTTTGAGCCCTGTACAATTGGACTCATGGTAACTAAGGCACCTCCAGATGGAGCAATAAAAAAAAAGTTAAGTGATGTAAGTTTGTGTGTGTGTGTATGGTATATATATAAAAATAAATATAATGGCTTATCACTGACATTTCATGTATTGTTACATCTTGTGCATGTTTTATAAGAAATGCCAAGGAGTGTTTTGTTCCTGTGCAGTGTTGCTTGGTTACTGTCCAAGAACCTTTGTGCTGTGTGGATTTTTGTTTTTTTGTTTTGTTTTGTTTTTGTTTTGACAAGTTCAGCTCTATGTGTAAATAATACTTTTGGTTACAAGAATCAAATGATTGTGTTAGCAAGTGTAGACTAGTTCAGGGGTTCTCGCAACAAATTTTTTGGTGGCCTCAGAGTGCAGCCACCAACTCTTACTGGTGGCCGCACTACTTTTTTCCTAAAATACTCAATTAACTTTAGGAAAAATAATTAAATATGCACAGATTCACATCCACATCATTGTAATGTATATTTGTAGGGTTTTTTGGTAAATTGAATAACAAAAATTATGCTGCCTTCCCCTTCACCGCCACCCCCCCTCCCCCATGCAGGGCTTAGTGGGTGCTGAGGCTTGCTGTGAGACATTATATATGTTAATATCACAGCCCACTTAATAGCTACCTGGGAGGCTATGAAAAGTGATATTGACAAACATACAAGTATCACTTTTCACAGATAGCTAGTCAATCTGCTGTGAAAAGTGATACTTGCATAATTGTTAATATCACTTTTCTCAGCAAGCCCCAGAACCCATTAAGCCCTGGATGGAGGTGGGGGGCGAAGGGGGAGGCAGCAGAGGGCCATGGGAGAAAGGGGGGAGATGGATGTGAGACCAGGAAGGCAGCAGGGTCCTGGGGAAAAGGGGGGAGATGGATACAGGGCTGTGGGAGGCAGCGAGGGCCAGGGATAATGGGGGTGGGTGATGAGCACTGCTGTTGCATGGCCAGAGCCAGGGCCTGGTGTCTGTTGCCATGCAGCCAGGGCTCAGTGCCCGTGATCAGACCCCAGAGCTGGAGACAGGAACTGCGTGGCTGGAGCCAGGCACCGGAGCCTGCTGCCATGCAGCTGGAGCTGTGGGTCAGCGCCCAGGGCTAGTGCCTGCCTCCATGCGGCCAGAGCCTGGAGCTGGGTGCCGGAGTCCAGGAGTGTGTGACTGGAGCCAGGAGTCAGCGCTGCTGCTGTGTGGCTGGAGCCAGCGCTTGCTGCTGCGCAGCCAGGCCAGGGGTCAGCACCCAGGACCAGCTCCCGTCATGGCCGGAGCCTGGGAACACAATTGCGGGTCGGTGCCTGCTGCTGTGCAACTGGGGCAAGGGATCAGCACCAGGGGCTAGGACTGTGTGGCTGGAGCCTGGGGCCAGCGTCTGCCACTGCATGGCCGGAACTGGGGAGCCACAGGCCGAATGAAACTCCATGGCCAGACCCAGGAGTTGGTGCCCAAAGCCCCATGCTTGGAGCTCGCTGCCCTGGGGCTGGGGGTCGGTGCCTGTGGCCAGCACCTGCTACTGGAGCCAGGAGCCAGGACTTGCTGCCATGCAGCTGGAACCAGGGGCTGGAGGCTGAAGCCCCGCAGCTGGAGTCCAGGGCCACATGGCCAGAGCCTGGGGTGGGTGGATCAACAACCACTGCCCCACGGTCGGACCCCGGGGCCGCGTGGTCAGGTTCCTGAAGTCCCATCGCTGGAGCCTGCCACCCACACCCTCTCCTCCCAGTGTGGATCAAGAAGTCACCTTTCTCCTGCAGTGTTGTGCCCCTCTCTCCAGAGGCGGTGCAGGGCAGAGCATCCAGGAGCAACAAGAAGGGAGGGGGAGGAGTCTATGCTTTGCCTCTCCTCATCACCACCCAGGAGGCTCCCGTGGCCACATGAAAAGCCCCTGGTGGCCACATAAAGCCATGGTGGCCACATTTGAGAAATGTTGGACTAATTCATATTTTTAGTTGTATGTTTTGTTTGTTCTCTGCTTTGTACAGAGCCGGCACTAGAAAATGGTATTGCTGAAGTCGCCAGATGGTGGATGGGGCTGGGTGATTGTCCTTGTTTCCTTCTTTACTCAGTTCTTCTGTTATGGGTCTCCGTTAGCAGTTGGAGTCTTGTATCTAGAATGGCTGGATACTTTTGGAGAAGGGAAAGGAAAGACTGCTTGGATTGGATCCCTTGCAAGTGGAGTTGGATTGCTTGCCAGTAAGTCTAGAAGCAATATATGTTTGTAAATGACATGCTTTTTTCATATTTTAATAGCTGTTAAATCTATTTATGCTTTTAAAATGCACTAAATGATTAATTTAAGAATGGGAATCTAGAAAGGACTTTCATACTGTATTTTGTCTTAATCCAACGTGGTTAATGGCATTATATTCATAACTACATTGTTGTGCATTAAACAAGTAAAATGCAAAACAGTACAATGTCAGTTTAACAGAAAGCAACCTGCCACTAATAATGTTGTCTTAAGGATAAATCCAAAATAACGATTACTTTAGCAAACTAAAAATAGCTGAGAGAAACTGCTTCTGTGAATCCTAATTTATACTGTGAACAAAAAATAAGAGCTTGGGAGGGGCATGGCACTTTCATTTGTTGTTTTGCTGAAAGGTGAACAAATAACCATTATCTTGATTTGTTGGATCGCAAGGAGAGATCAATTAAGAAACTAGTTAGTCATTTTTCTAGCTTGAGGTATGAAACCACTAGTTGGAGGAGGTCAAGGATTCAGTTCCACTTTCTTTACTCAAGGAAAAACTCCCACTGAAGTCGGAAAAGGCATATATAAATGACTGCAGTAACTTCAGTAATGGGGAGTCTTTCTTCAATAAGGAGTGCATCATCCCAAGAGGAACAGCTGGATCTTGTGTGATAGAATATTTTCTGGGATGTCTATAGGTGAAATAACAGTGCTGCTGTTTGACGTTAATACTGAACACTGATTAGAGAGCTGTGTAACTGCTAGTTTTCACTATCCAAAGATTCATACATAGAAACTGTTACTTTTGCACAATATATCCAAGGCAAATCTTCATTATTTCCATCAGCAGATTCCACTTCATGCAAACAATCATATCTGTCTGTGACAGCAAAACTCTGAGCAAAGCCTCCTTTGCAAGAAGGAAGAAATAAGTTCTGTAACCAAGTGTGATTATTTGTAATAAGGGTCTTGCACTTTCAGGGCTAGATTCATAAGTGGGATGTATGCTTTGTAGTGCTTGATGTTATGGCTAACTTGTATTAGGTTAGGTACCCTGCTGCGTAGTAGAACACCTAACACTAAGTTAGGTGCCAAAGCACCCCATACAGTGCCTGGGAAGAGTTGGGCCCTTAAAAAAGGGATGAATAGAAGCCAGCATGCTGAGTGGGGAGCTGCCTAAACTAGCCAGAAAGAAAGGCTGAGGAGAAGAGATGTGGCCTAAATCTGGGTCAGAGGGAGGTACTTCTCTCTACTTGGGATTCACAGCCGTGAACCCTCTCCAGAAGTGAGGGACTGGCCTGGCTTATGCTCTTTGTGTAGAGAGGAGGAGGAAGTGGCAGTGGTATCCATCTCTCCCCCACCCCTTTATTCAAGAGCCCCCTGGTCAGTGCATTCACCTAGGATATGGCAGACTAAGTTCAAATCTTCTCTGTCTGATGTGGAGGTGGGAATTGTACCCTGGTCTCTGATCTCCCAGGAGAGTGTCCTGATCACTGCGCTATAGGATATTAAGGGGAGGGGCTCCCCAGCCTCTCCTGGTGTTGAAGCTGTTCCACTTTGTATAACTAAATATTCCTGGGGCCAGAGAGAGATGGTGAGAATGACTCTATAGCTCAGTGACTAGGCACTCGCCGAGGTGGGGGAAGACCTAGATTTGAATCTCTGTTCCACATTAGGCACATAGGGATTTGAATCCCAATATCCCATACCCTGAGTGAGTGCTCTAACCCTCTGGACTATTGGGTAAAAGAGGGCCCCTCTACCTCCTTCCCCCATCTTTCATGTTAAGTGTGCTCAGAGCATGCCTACTGGATCCAGCCCTGCAGGCAAGCTAATCAGGGTAGGAGAGACACCTACGGTAGCTTGTGAATCCTGCTGGGGTTTTGGCATGAGTTAAGTGCTGAGCAACTCAGTGCTGTCAGAATTTAGGTGGCTATGTCCCGGCCCAGTGGCAAAAATTTAGGCTCCTATGGGACTTTACCAGTGGAAACTTCAGGCGCTTCCAGGCTTAGGTGGCAGCTGAGCAGTGGTTTTGTGAATGCCAGTGGTGCCTAAATATTGGCCTTAGGTGTGTTCAGCTTCTCCGGGGGGCTGCTCAGTGTGTTGAAGGATTGAGGCCTAAATGAAACTTCTGTGAGGGGAGTAAATGAGAGAAATGTTCTTTCTACCTTTACCTCAGTGATCAAAGCTACGTGACTCACTATCACCATCAGCCAAACCCTCCTCTGTGAGAAAAGCCCCAACTTCCTTTTACATCTGTCTAATCCTTCCCTCATTTCCTGCCAGCCATTAAATCCTTTAATCCCTCTAACTCGGTACAAAACAAATCACCAGTACTACATTTTACAGAAAGTTGAAATTTCTGTGACATCATAAAATAAATGGGAAAGAGATCTTGTAATGCACGTTACCATTGAATAATCTAGTACTCTTTTAACATTTAATTCTTTAAAAAAAACAAACCAAACCCCTGTTTATCGGTATTCTGAGTGTTTTTACTCTTTTCAGAGCAGGAAGAGAACGCTGCCTGCTTAATGGCCCTTCTTATATTTTATACTTTGAACATATAATAATAAGAGTTTTACAAAGTGCAGTATACACAAATATTTGATTGAAAACAAATTGTTTACCCCAGTGTTCCAGAAATTGAAATCCCAATGCCTTGGCATTTTCCACTGGTCATTCAGACTGCATATAAATATTTTCCAGAAAAGGCCATAACTTATAAAAAGGAAGAATTAGAATGCTCCTGAAGTGCTAAAGTGTCATGGTTTGCTGGGACAGAGCAGACGTACACTCATGTCTGTTGGGCATAATATCGGATGAGATGATTACTTTTGTAGTCTGAAAAAAGGTAGTTTCTTGTACCTTGTCAGGACCTGACAATAATCTCGTAATCAATTTTGATTAGGCAAAATGTTAAATCATTTGAATCAATGATTTAACAGAACACTAAGGGGTCAAAATCTGTTCCTGGATTAAGCTGGCAAAAAATGGGCATTCCTGGTATATATCTGAGGGCAAAATTTAGCCCATGGGTTGAAATTCAAGCTTCCTGCATCAAGTCTGACTACACTGGTGTTGTGCAGGGAACTAAATAGAGATCAGGAGAATGAAATTCACATCTGTGCTTCTGAGTGTATGTGCACATGAGAGATGAATGTCATGGAACTGGAATACAATCACAACTTCTCGTGCCCCCTACATGGGAGCTCAGTACCTCTCCTTTCTCCCCAGTGCAAGGATCATACATGGCTTAGGCAGCACAGAAGACCTTGTATGGGCCCTGGGGTAAATGTCACCATTAATAAGGAGAAATGTTTATTTCCTAATGTATTATCTTCATTAAATAGCAGTTCATTTAACAGTTGCACTTACCACTAGTAAGCTCATAAAAAGTTATGGCACTTAAATTGTTTGTTTATTAATTAACAGTTTAATAATTTATAAATTATTCATTTAAGTAGTTTCAGTGTATTAACACATTAGGGTTACACTTTCTATCTGACCCATAGCAGGCTTATTTCTTATTATTTCTACAAACGGTTTTCAAAGCAACATCTTCAAGTGCCACTTTGCCAGCACTTTTGCACTAACATTTGCATATTACTTATGTTAATGACAAATTTCTCATTTAGTTACTACTTTCATGTGTTTTTGGTGTTCTTAACATACCATACTGCTTGGGGACTTCCTCATTTATAGAGAGAATGAGAACCAGCATCTATTATCATTTACACTGGTGTAATTCTGGTGTAGCTCCATTGATGGTCATGAGATTGTAGTACACCAATGTAAATGAGATAAGAATGTGTGTGTTTTTCAGACTGGCACAAGAAACAAGTATTTTTAAAGAGCAATATCCATGTATTCTTTTTTTCTCATAGTTTCAGTGTTTTCAAAAATCTAAATTTCAGACCTGCCGATTATGGTGAGTTTTAACTCCTTCACCTCATTACAGAGGATCTGTACAATGCCCTGCACATTTCATGAGACTCATGTAAAGAGCTGAACTGGGAATCAAGTACCACTTAGGGCCTTGTGCAGCACCCTCTTTATTGAGGTGAATTTCACATTAGCCTAGTTTCCCACTTGTGCCATCTCAACTATAATCCTGAAAACATCGTTAAGGCAATGTCTCATGTCAGTACTGTTAAAATAAGGGAGTCTTTCATTTTGTGGCATCATTGCATAGCTTAGTCATAACCTCCCTTTTCATGCTCAGCTTAGAAATTGTGGGCAAGTCAAGAAAAGGGTTTATAAAATCTTCTATATTTAAATGTGACGCTCAAACCGTGCAATAAAGCTATTGTTAATTCTGTGCATGTTTATTTTTATAGCTGAAGGAAATGCAGAAGGAAATTATTCTTGTTTTTGAATTCAGTTGACTGACAGGGATATAATATATTAATCTCAGTAAGGGGGGCAAAATGTCATTTTTACCCAGTTCTAGCAATTTAGGGTATTGTGAATGTCTGTTAAAAAATGAGAATTTTAATTATGTTCCTAAATGCCCCTCTTTTAAAGAAAACACTTTTAAATTTTAATATGCACTTGGTATACAAACCAAAATTAAATCAGAACCATGCACTATACTAAAATAAACCAATCTCACTCCTCCCCCAAAACAAACAAACAAAAAACCCACCCACTAGCTGAGCCTGTTCAATGTTGCATTGTAGCATTTTATAGATGACATCACAGCATCCTGCAGTGCCAGAGACAACTAGAATACTTCTTTTTTTTTTTTAAATTGGAAGAGGAATAAGGAGACTATAAAGTTGCTTTAAAATCCAATATAAATTAAATCAAGGTAAACTTGTGTGGAATTCTCTTAGTGGTTTGAGGTATAAAGTACATAACTTTACCATTGTGTTACATTTCACAACATATTTTTACAATTTTTATTTTGTAGAACATCTTTCAATGAGTACAGATTTAAGGCCAAATCTTGCATGTATACAGCTCCAACTGTAGTCAGTGGAAGCTATAAATGGACATCTGAGAACAGAACTTGGCCCAAAGTTTTGTCATTTTAAGATTAACAGATTCTTTTCAAATAGGTTTTGAATGAAAAGTCTATTAATTGGTCACAAGTAGGTTGCTTTCCAGTGTGAAAGGGCTTCTGGAACTGATGTGCTTACCCAAGAGGAAGCATTGGGAAGTGTTCTTTCAAAGCTGTAGAGACCTGTTAGTTCCAGAGAAACATCTTAATATGCAAAAGTCTCACTAGAAATAAAAATGGCTTAACTTTTGCATAAGCTGGCTAGATACCATGCTGGCACTGCATCCTCATTAAACAGGTTCAAGCAGGTATTAATTACTAGGGTGGGTCAGATTGATTACTATCTTCATTAAAGAAAGAATGGTGAAAAAATCTTTCTCGTATCATCTTCCAGGGTGGATTTAATTAAATCAAATTGATTTAAATCATGATTTAAATCACTAGTCAGGACTCAATTTAATGACTGATTTCTACATAAAAGTGCATTCTTGTTGGTTGTTACAACCTTAATACTTGTTCTTCACAACTCAGAGAGAGATGTAGGCTTCATTTTTAGAAGGTACACACTATACATTTTTAAAGTGATTTATTTTGAAAACTTTTCAGATTAGTTTTACAGCTATATCAGAAAATGAATGATATTTCATTTACCAAGATAGTTCACCTCCCAATGACTTCATAAATATCTCTAATTCAACAGGTTAGTCATTAATATTTGGAGGATTTTCTTGCCAGGCTGTATTAGGAGGAAAACATCACCAGACAGACATTTAAATTGTTTTATTTAACTAAACATTATGTATTCTGGATTTTTTTCTTCAACAGCAAACATATAATATTTTAACAAAACAAGCCTATGAATTTTTGAATTTAGTTAAACATTCAAGTTTTTTAAAATCAAGTTTGTTTTCGTTAAATTTTTTTTAACTAAAATAGTTAAATGAAATATATATAAAAAAAAAAAACACAAAAATTAAATTGACTATGTCAGCTAGGTCAACATGAGAAACTTAAACTATTAGCTTCTGCACCTAACCTAGTCATTTTCACCTTCATTTTCCTGTTTGTTCATAATCTGGAAAAGAAAAACACAGTTTCCTGCTTTTTCAGGTCCCAAACGATTTTGCAATTTGGAATGAATTAGTCCAAAGGAAGAAAATATACTTTCTACACTGGCAGAAGAAGCTACTGCTCTTAAAAAAGTGAGATTATCACTTCAACAGTCTCTGAATCCAAGTGCTTAAGTGACTTCCCCCAGTTCACTGGTGTGACTTTCTTTAAAACATCATCAGCAAAAATATATTTCTTGAGTGGTTCACCCTTAGCTCTGAAGTTTATTATAGTTGATATTATGGAGGGATGATTGCTGGATGTCCATGTCATAGCCAACTCCTCTTCTTCAGCAGTTAAGGTTTGACCCTGGTACCGAGTATTGAGAATATTTGCAAGAAAATGAGCTGGAGATTGTGCTTGTCCCATTCGGTTTTTTTAGTGCTTGTAATTTAACTCGGTCATTGCGTATTTCTCTTTTTAAGATCTCACTCAGTTCCTTCCAGATTTCAACAGCGTCAGCAATAAAACAGCTATTTCCCTGCATTTTGTTCAAGGCTACAGAAATAGGCTTCAGGGTACTCTGCATGTGTTCAACATTTCTCTTATGCCCAATGTTGAGAACTTTTGGCTGTGACAGTGCCATCTATTTTTTTTTACAATTTTGTTCACAAACTGTCATCAGATTAGACCAGTTTGTGATATAGTGCTCAAAACAGTCCACTACTGAGTTCCATCGCACATCTTGTGGGAGAGTTAGCTTGGTTCCTCCCACGTTTTTCAGAGCAGCTGCTGCAAAGTGGTTGTTACGGAAGTATTTTGCAATTTCAACAACATTAGCCTTTATTTCTAGAACACTGAAGTCTGACGCTAGGAGGTGCTTCAAATGAGCACTGCAACCATAAGTTATTCGCTTGGGACTCCCTTCACTCTCTTCTAAATTTCTTCTCATCTTGGATACATTTGCAGCATTGTCTGTGACCAAGCTGCGTACTAGACATTTGAATTTTTTTTCACAGTTTGTTATAGCTGTTACTGCTACTTCATGTAAGTATTCTGCTGTGTGTGCATTTCCTGATGTATCAATTGTTTCTGTAAGGAAGACATTCCCTTCTTCTGTTGTCAAACAAGCACATACAACAGGATCATTGTGGACATTGCTCCACCCATCAAGACTCAGGTTAACAATTTTACCCCCTAGAGCAGTGGTTCCCAAACTTGTTCCGCTGCTCGTGCAGGGAAAGCCCCTGGCAGGCCGGGCCAGTTTGTGTACCTGCCGCGTCTGCAGGTTCGGCTGATCGCGGCTCCCAGTGGCCGCTGCTCCAGGCCAATGGGAGCTGCTCAATTTCTCTTTCATACACTTTATCCAGCAATTTGCCTGAGACATCTGCTCTGATGGGTGGCCTGTATCCTGGTCTTAATGACTGAACCATGTTAATGAAATGTGGGTTCTCAATCATACGGAAAGGAGAGTTTGTTGCATAAACAAACTGGGCAATTTTTTCATCAATTACCTCTTTTTGTAATCTGCTGGTTCTTATCACAAATTTATCTATTGTTGTTTCTGGAGGGATTGAGATTTTTTGTGTGTGTGTGCTCTACAGGTGATATACAGTGGCTACGTGACATACATGATGTGACTGAAACACTATCATTGGCAGATAACTCTGAAACTATAGAAAATGATGGTGATCTTGAAGCTGGATAGTCTTCAGAATCCTGTATGTTGAGGATGGATTCTCTGAAACAAAATAAGTCAATGGAGTTATTTAATTATTATTACCATACTGCTCATTTAGTATTACTCATTGCATTTACTGACACTCTACTACTTTAAAGGTGAAATTGTAAAAGGAAGATCTGCCTATTTCAGCTATTTATTTTTTATCACAACTGCATCTAAAATGATAGTACCATAGAGTAACAACTATATTTTTTGCTTAAACATGAGAATTCAAGAATAGTCTAGAAGGAAGACAGGCAGTCCTTAAGAAAGAAGTATGAAATAAAAAAGTTTACCAACCTGAAGATCCTGCAGGTTCAGACATGTTCCTTTCATCATCTTCAACATGGCTTCCTACTGAGAGGGAACACTTCTCATGATGTTTCATTCGGGCACGAGGCCTTGCATTTCTTTGTTGCACTTTCTGCATTTTGCACACATGCCTGTCTTACCCACAGGTAGAGGAACTTCATTAAAATATTCCCAAACTGGGTCTCTTTTACAGCCTGCTGCAATTATAGGTTTTCCCTTCTAGTGAGAGAATGGTATGGTAGATTTCAAATCAGTGAAGGCTACACTCAGAAAGACCTCAAGATTTCTGGAATATGCTATTCAAATAGTTTCACTTTTGTTTCTACTGCCTGTCCCTCCCTTCTCACATTTATCCCCAGACTTCTTCTCCTTGTTCAGATCTATTCCGCCCCCAACAATCTTCTATTCATTGACCTTTTTGAAACGTTGCCCTTTTAGAGTAGTGTGACCAGATGTCCTGATTTTGGGATCTTTTTCTTATATAGGCTCCTATTAACCCCCACCCCCATCCTGATTTTTCACACTTGCTGTCTGATCATCCTATTTTAGAGAGAGGTAAGGGATTGACTCTGTGTACACAAATGTGCAGAGGGACAATAGGGTTGAGGTCTGTTATTTCTCACCTCTCTATATTTATTTATTTAAAAACATTTTTGCTGTTAACAAGCATATTATCTCTGGAGACAAATCCACCGTTTGAGAACTGCAAAACTCAGCATCTCTGGTGGTATCTTCTAGATTGCGCACCGAGTCTCATTGGGTAGATAGGTTATTTAGGCTAATCTTTCTATACAGAAGCCCCTGGAACCCCATAATATTGGGTCCCTAATCCATGAACGATTGGAACTCATTTACAAAACTTTTCTTAAATATTACATGAATATATTGTCTCATACTATATAATTAGAATTTATCATCCCTATTCCATGATGAGATACATTATAGCTCAAAGATAGTTTTAATTAAGATATCTTTACATAGGTTTTTACCTCAAAACATTTTATCAAAAAAATCGGATTTAAATTTAAAAAAAAAAATCATTGATTTTTTTTTTAATCCACCCTGATTTCTGCTAAATCATCACAAACAAGAAATAACAATTTGAGAAAGTGAAGTGAGGGAGATGTTAGTACTGATGGTCTGCAAAGCAGGGTGAAGCCCTGATGCCTGTGAAGAAGAATTGTCTAGGGACCCCTGGACTGAAGCATCTGCCTTGCAAAGAATGTGTCCGCAGTGGTCAAAAGATCTACGGTAAGTAGTAGTGTCTTGTGAAAGTGGAGCTTTATGGCCACATGGCTGCCTTGCAGATCTCTGATGTGGCTTTTTGCCTTAGAGTTAGCTATAGGTGATTTACGGTCCTTAATAATTTGGATGGAAAGAAATAAAAAAGTGAGGAACATTTTCTTATTTCTGTGTGAGGCAGATATTTATAAATCTTCTGACATCAAGCTTATGCCAGAGATTGTCTTGCAGATGTTTAGCAAATGTGAGGAAGTAATTACTACTTAAGAACCATGGAGAGATTACTTTACTGAAGGAATGAGTTTGTCTGAGAATTATTTTATTCTGGTGAAGGCTGCTGTGTGACTCTTCCATGGAGAGTACTGTTATCTTTGAAACTCTCCTGTCAAAGATAATGGCTACCAGAAATCATATTTTTATTGACAGAAAGTAGATATCTTATGTGCAAGGCCTTGAAGACAGAAAAGGAAGAAGCCCATAAAAACCAAGTTTAAATCCCATTCCAGAAAGATGGATAATCTAGGAGATTGACCAGTTTAACTGCTCTCTGAAATGTGAGAATTTGGGAATGTGAAGTATTAAAAGATTCAGCATATAAATTTAGAACACTCCTGAAAAATGGACCTTTAAGGAATAGGCTCCTAAATCTAGGGCCACAGCATCTTGCAGAAATTGTAGAATATTTGACATGTCTGTATCTTCAGGCTTCACTTTCTTTTCCTGTACTAAGTTTTTGAGATAAATGATTTCCTGGAAGCCTATAGTCAGGGCCGGCTCTAGGCACCAGCATTCCAAGCATGTGCTTGGGGCAGCACTTTTCAATGGACGGCACTCCGTTTGTTTTTTGTGTGTGGTTTTTTGTTTGTTTGTTTTGTTTTGCTTGGAGTGGCAAAAAACCTGGAGCTGGTCCTGCCTATAGTATTTGAATTATTTTTAGAGAATATCATGCTTCTATTAGAATCTCCTTGTTCAGGATCCCATAAAGTTAGAGTCAAAGGTATTGGGTCCTTTGAGACAGGATGTCGACTTACTGGGAGAGAGAGACAGACATTCTGAGCTATGGACGTCCGTATGAGGTCTGAGTACAGTAACTGTCAGTTTTATTTGTGGACCCTCTTTTGAGTGAGGGGTGGCAGAGGGAATTTATAAAGAAGAAGTTATGTCTCCCAATGTGAGCGTCTGTTTTCAGCAAGAGCCTTGGGGTCCCTTTTAAATAGTTACTCTGGCATTCCTTCTGCTGGTAAATAGGTTCATCACTGGAATACCACATATCTTTGTCACAAGGAAGCAAGATAATGCATTGATAATGCAGCTATGGGATGTTTTTTCCTCGGGGGAGTGGGGAGGAAGGGGCAACAATGGTCTCTGTTCCTCCACCATTGGTTTCGTTCCTCACCTTCAACCCTATTTTGGAATGAAACATATTTCAGTGGGGCAGGTTGGATGTGGCTCTTTCTGGACCCTATCAAAGCTGCTCATGATGGGGTCCAAAGGAGATAACAGATTATGAGAGAGTAGTATGAGGCAGCACTTTGCACAGTGTTGCATGTTTTGACTTCTTGCTGGCATGGGAGCAAAGGGCCAAACTTACTGCTTCAACTCTGATCCCCTGCTTGGTAACTTGTTGAATTGCCACTGACCCACCAAGCCATACTGGAAAGTTTTGTAAGAAGGATGTCCTGGAATTTGGAGATTTCCTTCATAGAAAGAGGAGGAAGGAAAAGGAAGTGCTATTTCTTTTGTTCACAGTGTACTGACCAAGAAATAGAGAATGAAAAAGAGTACAGATTCCTCTGCTCAATGGAATTATCACTGCCTAATGTTTTTAATGTAGCAGAACTTCTTATGTAACACACAGACATCCTGTGTAGTTGTTTTTAAATCTTGTGGTTTTAAGAAACATACCAATTTTAATTTGCCAGTCTAGTAATTAATTTCAAGAATCACCAGCAACCTAACACTTCAAGCACTTGCCCTCACTAATTGCACTGCAGAACTTTCATCCTCACAATATGCTGATTGTTGCCTTGCCCCTTGACAAGCAGCAAGGTTGAACTTCCAACTAGCTTCCTTACCTCTTCTAAAATCAAAATAACCAGCCTCCAGAATCAAGCTTCTGGTTTCCTTCACTAACTCTTTCTCCCTTATCCCTTGCCTGGATAGAGCCATAATGTAAACCACCTTGAAGAGTCCTAAAACTAACAACTCCTGTAGAAGCAAAAGCTCTGACCTGCTTTTCACTTGACCTATGGTTCCCTTCAGCTGCCAGATCTGTACTCCATCCCAGCCTCCTTCCCAGAACTGCTTGTGCCTGTGCCAGTACTGCTGCTAACCGTACTAAAAGCCTGTCTCACATTCCCAGTTCCCACCTTCACTAATTTGCAACTGCTGTTTACCTTATGTTACCCACCTTGCCTTAATGCCCATCTTCTGGGAATTTCTCATGTTTTCCCTTAACATAAGCATGACCAACTTGACAAATGTCATCTAGTACAGTAGTAATCTACCATACTGCCATCTTCTATATTGTACTTCTAGAGAATTGCAATTAGATATGGGCTAGATCCAAATATCCTTTAACTCTGAAGTCTGATCTTCTCAAATGGCTACTGGCTCTAAAACTTGCCAGTCTAAAAACCTGGTTCTGAAGACTTCCAAACTTAGGAATTTCAGATACGAGTTTGAATTTTGCAGCTCAAGGCCGCTGCTAGTTACAAGTATTATTATTACTCTGGTAAGCTTATGATCACACATGCAGGTTCTTTTTATTGCTTTTAATATGTTTTCTTTGTAATGCTTTCAGCTTAAGAATAAACGTGCTGACTTAGAAAGAGCCGTGTGGTAACTTACAACTATGGGGAAATAACCTGTTTTGTAGCCTCTGATGAGAAAGCAAAGCACAGTCTGCCTTGCTGGTGAACTCCATTCAGCAGGGAACTGTGCTGCCTGGATAAACCCTGGTCAGGGAGAGATGTGTGTCTCTACCCAAGAAAGGTGACAGCCGAGAAACCAGGAGCCTAAAGTGGTTGCCCTTGCTGGGCCATAGAAGGAAAAGGCCAGTGCAATTTCCCTGAACTGTGCCAGCCCCTGCCTCTCATTTAATAAAAAAAAAAAAAAAAAAAAAAAGCTCTGTTCTGTAGCCTCGTCTTCTACGGGAAAGATGAGGGAGACGTGTGGGAAAAGGAGGCTTATTTAGTGGGACTTATTAGAGGTGTATCGTGATGCCACTAGGAATTATTTCAGATACTTGCATATGACTCTGTTTTGCATTCTGTATTTCCCTGCCTTACTCATGTATCTGATTTTTAACTCCCTCTACTTTAATGTTCTACTTACTATATTATTTTTGAAATTAATGAAAAAAGAGCTCCTCTATGCTTCATGATCACTGTTCTAGACTAATTCAGCTACAATGCCCCACAGCTGTGGTCTACACTAAATCCCTCATGTTATGCCGGTTTTAAAATAAACATCAGAAAAGCTTTTTACAACAATCTCTTATCAAAATAGTCTATTTGTAGTCAGTCTTTCATTTCCTGAAAGATTTGGGAGAAAGGTAATTTAGAGTAGATGTTTTCTTAGTGTAAGCACCAGATGGCACTGTTGCCATGAATGTAAGGAAAAATTAATAATAGAGAGACAAGGTAAGATAATATCTTTTACTGGAACAACTTCTGTTGGTGAAAGAGACAAGCCCTTCAGGACCCTAAGAAGAGCTCTGTGTAGCACAAAAGCTTGTCCCTAATATCCTGGGACCAACATGGCTACAATAACACTGCAAAAAAAAAACAAAAACAGAACAAACCAGCTTGACGTTTTTAAATGTTATCCTATGTTGTTTTATGATTATAGCACCAGGCTTTTCTAAAATATCATTAAAGATGTAAAATAGAATGTTCATATTTTTCCAGTATCATTCAGTACTGTTTGAATGAAACTTGTCAAGAATGTATAATACATGCAAATGCAATGTGACATTGTAGGTTTATGATGTATTGTATTGAAGACTATAATACCACTGGGACCCTGAACAATTTTTAAGAACTACACCAAATATATTATTGGGGAAAAAAACCTTTGAGTTCTTTTTTATTGGGACTGATATTTAAAAGCTATTTTCTTTCTTCTCTTCCCTCACCTTCGCTGTAGGTCCTGTCTGTAGTGCATGTGTGTCTTCTTTCGGAGCAAGACCTGTGACAATCTTCAGTGGCTTTATGGTGGCTGGGGGCCTGATGATGAGCAGTTTTGCACCGAATATATATTTTCTGTTTTTTTCATATGGAATTATTGTTGGTAAGAAATTTCATTGTTGTTCATATTGCGACTAATCATTCAGAAACTAAATGTTGAATTTGTATAAAGTCTGTTTTTTTCAGAATAAGGACCAGATTCCGTAAATGCTTACTCATGCAAGCAGTTCTTACTTTAGGGCTGTGTGGGCACAGGGGTCTGCTGCACATTTGCAGTTGCAGGATTGAGGCCTTAGTTATCCAGATATAGAGAACTGTTTATTTTAAGAATTAATGGATTGTGTTACAATACTGTAAAATACAAGGAGTATGAAGGCTTTTGAGGACTCCTCAGAGGATTAGTCTAAAAACTAATGTGTTATTACCTTTCCTTGATATTGCTGATTGGTGGTAGAAGAAGGCAGAGATTGTCTATTACCCTACTTTCTTCAAGTTCTCTCCCATAGCTGTGAAGTTGTAAATTTGTAAGAATAAAAGCTTATAAGGAATCATGTAGTAGAAGGAGTAGTTGTTTATTAATTTTAGATAACAAACCAGAGATCATTAGCAAATAGTTATCTTATGTTTTCTTCATGTAACTGAATTGAAGTTACACTGATACACGAAATTGCAGTATTCCAACTAGCTAGCAACCAGCCACTCTGTTTGAAATAGTCTGATGTAGAGTAAAACAAAGGAAGGAAGCATTCCTATTTGATAATGGTTGGATTAGTATTATAATCTTAAACTACCTGGCACACAATTAGCCATCCTAGTAATTTGGAAAATCCGTCATTACAGCTGTTTGGATGGAAGCCAATGAAGCAGTAGTAATTGGTAGAGTATGTGATTCATATGGAAAACAGGAAGATTAATATTGAAGTTTCACATTTAGGCTCCTTTTATTGTAATAGTCTTGAAAAATGACTTTATCGTTTAAAAAATGGCAGGAGTAGCTTTAGACAGTCTGGCTATGTATGGCCAAAATTAAGGTAGTTGTGATATAGACTAAGAAAATATACAAAGAGCATTATTGGTCTTTGCGATTTGTTGGATCTGGAGGTACAGACCAACCGAATTTACGCCATGTGATTAAAAAGTATTGCTTGTGCTTTGAAAGTAAGTCTTTAAAATTCAGAAGTCTGGTGGTTTGTTGTTTGTTTCTGTTTTTAAATGTGGATAGAAAGATAAATTCATATTTATAAAAATGTATCTGATGTAAGGAAAAACAAACCATAAATGTAATTTGAGGGAAACAAGAATGTAGACCTAAGATTTTATTTATAAGTTGATCCTTCACATCCAATCTTTAATTATATTCATTAATGATACTGCTCTACATGTTTTAATTGAATGTTGTCAAGTATTAGCTAGTTCTTGAATTTTCTAAAAAAAGGTAAACTATGTATAGTTATACAGGATGCTTTACGCTTTGATAAACTTCCTATATTTATTAGGGCTTGGCTGTGGCTTATTATATACAGCAACAGTAACCATCACCTGTCAGTATTTTGATAAACGCAGAGGCCTTGCACTTGGTTTGATTTCAACAGGTATGTTTTTAAAATATTACAAATCTCTAGTTTATAAATTATTTGTCCTAAACTGCTTACTGCTGATATTAGTGACTAATGGAGAATCAGAAAGGATTAGTCAAAAATATCTTTAACAAAGCCAAAATTTGGGTCAGTAGTTGTTAGCAGTCTATATAGCTGTGAATGGTAGTGCAAAATAACAAAAATGATGCTCTAGAATAAAATGTAGCCCTTTGTTTATAATTAGAATTGCTGTTTATATAAGCTTATTAGGGGACAATTAGCAAAGCTGTAATTTAAATGGAACATTTTCTAGACATTGTTGGTTTTGACTTTTAAAAGGACACTGAAAAGTTTTTAAATTTTTTTTTAAAAGCTTGAAGTCAACAGCCCAAACCAAGCTACTTAAATATTTACATGGAAGGGATCCACCGAGTGTGGATCTCTTGAGACAGTTTGGCTCAGCCTCCTTCACAGCGCTGTCCCATCCATCCTCTGGTCTCCTGGAATTGTCCATCATCCTTACAGATAAGGGGTTGTAGACCGAGTAAGCCAGCATGGGAGTGGGCAGAGCAGGGTGTAGTTGAGAGTGCACATTGTCCCACCTCTGGCCCTGTGGGTTGCATTATCTTTTTCTCTGAGTCCCCTTCTGGAGCAGTTTTGCCCTGGTGTGGAGTCCTGCTGCATAGAGTCTAAATACTATCCCATCTCAGTGTCTTACTGTGGCAGGGCATGATCTGATCCATACTATTTTTTAATTTTGTCAAAGTTGTGGTTGTTTTTGGTGATCATGTCGTGTGGAAGACCGAATAATTCTGTGAATTTTTTTATGTCTAAATTTTTCCCGATGTGGTACAATAAAAAAATGTTCAGATTTATGTCATAGCTATGTAGAATTTAACACCCCCCCCCCCCAATTTAGAAATTGGTAGACTTTCTCCACCATATTATAACAAATTTACATGACAACGTCCCATTAACTTTATTCAAACAACCAGATTCAATACTGTATAGTAGTTGGAACGCCATTGACAGCAGTGAAGCTGCATTCACTTAAACCAAGGGCTGAATTTGGCTTGAAGATTTCTTATAAAATAGTTATTGTGGTAAGGCTGTATAAAACGATTGCTTGGCAGTTATTTGTGAATGTTGCCTTTGAATATTCATGCTTGTGGACGGCACCACTGGCCGCACTGCGCTATAGAACCCCTCTGGCTCCAGCCTCCTGTTCCTTCTGCAAAACCCCAGAGAAAAATTCTGAGAAAGATGGTTACCTGGTGTGCTTATGCTGAGTCCTTATTCATTTTTTAAAAAACACTGTATTTCAAGTTGATGACACCCTTTTAGTCATTCATTTCATACTTTATTCATATTGATATTTTAACTTGTATTAATCCTTGTTGACGTGATTACTTCCAGTATGTTTTTTTTCAGATAAATTGAAATGACAAGGGTTTTCATTCACTACAAGCATAGATTCAAAAAAAGAAAATTTAGTGTCAAAAGGCACAACTCCCTGGATTTACACTCTGATATCCCCAGCAAGCCAGACTGCCTAAACAGGCCAGTACCTGTGCTTTGCTTTGTCTCTGATGGCTGTGACCAGTGTATTGCCCACAATATAAGTTATCACACAGTTCCTTCTAAGCAAGCCCATTCATTCTTAAGGTAAAAACATTACAGAGAAGACCTATTAAAACAAGAAAAGAACCTACATATATGATAAAGTTTAGCAGAGGTCACCCCCCACTCCAGCCTAGGGCTCTGGTAGGTTTTATTCCCTCAAAACCCATAACTGGGTTTTCTGCATGGTTACAGGTTCATATTTGTCTTAAATCTGGAACTAGCACAATGGCTGTCCAGAGCAGCCATTTATTTATAGAGCTCGGGCTTTGGTCATGGTCTTCTGTAACAGGTAATCAGCAGACAAAGACTCTCTTCATGGTAATTTATTTGCATAGTGGGAATTGGGTAATTTTCATTAACCTCTTCCTAGGGATTCCCCAGGAAGTCTACTTAACACTTATTGTCCTAAAAGTCCATACTTGTCTGACACATTTTCAGTATATACTTTATAATTTCCAGATTTTGTATCTTTCATACAATCCTAGCCCAAGATAATACATACACTTAATATAATAGGGCAATTTCCTTAAAAGACCTTATCTGTCAGTTGTAGTTCACAGTCTCTTTAATATTAAAGCTTGCTATTGGAGAACTGAGGTAACCTCATGAAATAACTTACACTGATCTTATTTCCTTTTCTAGGTTCAAGTGTTGGACTTTTTATATACGCAGCATTACAAAGAGAACTCATTGAGCTATATGGACTAGATGGATGTTTGCTAATAGTTGGAGCATTATCTCTAAATATACTAGCATGTGGCAGTCTAATGAGACCTTTGGAGTTATCTGATTCCCCTTTGCCAGAAAAGTCATGCCTAGAAAAAGTTCCAGATCAATACTTGATTTACTACGAGAAAGAAAATGTTGAAGAAAATACAAGCATCCTAGAAAAGGGCTACTGTGAAGAAAAAAGTGTGAATAATATGTCCAGTCGTGATTGCAAACAGGACAGCATTTTAAATAAGAATGGATTAATATCAATACATGCAAAAGAGACAGACACTTATAAACAGAAAGTTGTAGAACAAACATACTTTTGCAAACAGCTTGCCAAGAAGAAATGGCAACTGTATTTAAACTACTGGGAAGAAACGTTGTTTCTGTTTAAAAACAAAGTATTCTCATCACTTTTTATTGCCATCTTACTTTTTGACATTGGTGGATTTCCTCCTTCACTGCTTATGGAAGATGTAGCAAGAAGTTCAAACATTAGTGAAGAAGAATATGTTATGCCTCTTATCTCCATTATAGGGATTATGACTGCAGTTGGCAAACTTGTTTTAGGAGTACTGGCAGATTTTAAATGGATTAATACTTTATACCTATATGTAATTACCTTAATAATGACAGGCGTGGCCTTGGTTGCAATTCCATTTGCCAAAAGTTACATTATGTTGGCAGTTCTTTCTGGAATTTTAGGTTTTCTCACTGGGAATTGGTCAATTTTTCCATATGTAACCACAAAGACTGTGGGAATTGAGAAACTGGCACATGCATATGGGATATTAATGTTCTTTGCTGGACTTGGAAATAGCCTTGGACCACCAATTGTTGGTAAGATATTGGATTAAGTAATGTCAAATTCTAATTGTTATAGATTCTGTTCAGTACCAAATTAAATGCATTTACACTGAAGTCCTTTCTAGTTAGTTGTGATGATAGTAGAATGATGAAATTAAAATATTTAGAAAGTTACAAACACATTTCTCTATAGCTGACTAGACTAATGTAAGGGGAATATAAACATGATGAAATATTACATGTTGTGCTAAACAGTTTTTAGATTATATTTGTTAGTTTGCATGTTTTATGGTTTAGTATATAATGTTGTAATGTTACATTTTTTTGTGAATTCAAATATGATGATTCTCAATACATTTCTGCTATATGTTCAGTAATTGCATATCATTGATCTAAGTTTTATTCTTTTTCAGGTTGGTTTTATGACTGGACACAGACATATGACATTGCATTCTGCTTTAGTGGACTTTGTGTTCTGCTGGGTGGATTTCTTCTGTTGGTGGCAGCTCTGCCATGCTGGGACAACTGTAATTATCAGGGTGCAAAGCCACCTCCAAATACTTACTCCTACACAGTTGCATCTAGTGTTTAAATGGCAGCTGGAAAACACTTCAATGCCTTTTTATACTATGTACTATATAACAAAATGTTTTAGTAATTTTTCCACTTATTTATGAAATACAAAAATCCTTTTACAAATAGAAAAAAATCCAATGATGCTTGACATTCATTTTTTTTTTTAAGAATGGTCTTGCTTTGTCTACTGTGGGTTTGTCTACACTACAATAAGAAACCTGTAGCACCGAGTCTCGGAGCCTGGGTCAGCTGACTTGGGCTGGGGGCATGGGCTAAAAATTGCAATGTAGATATTTTGGGAGTGGGCTGGAGCCTGGTCTCTGAGACCCACCCCCATCATGGGGTTTCAGAGCCCGGGCTTCAGTCTGAGCCTGAATGTGTGTCTACATTGCAAATTGCAGCCCTTCAACCCAAGTCCCATAAACCTGAGTCAGCTAGCCAGGGCCAGCCACAGCTGTGCCAACGCTCTCTTATTGCAGAGTAGCTGTACTCCATGTGTTCAGCCTCCATCTACTGTAACTTCCTTTCACCCAGTAATGGGGATATTCTGCTGTATTATCATCAGCTCTATTTTTGTTGTTGTTGTTTTATGAAAAAAAATCTTATGCTGTAGCAATTTGGAATATATTAGAAGGCCCTTTTCTTAATGGAAAAGGATGGCACTAATGTCTCCAATAGTTGTACAATGAGAGGCTTGAAAAAAATACCTTATCACCTAGAATGCAATACATTGATGAGGTGCTTATATCATGGTAAGGTAAATGTTTCCTTTTTTAAGGTTCCCCGCTTTACTGTAAAGTGCTAATGAGGAAAAACTTCTATTGTATAACTGAAGTAAACATTATGGTAAAACTTAACATTTTGCATACCACTGCAAACTAAGATGCTATGCTCCAAATATTTTGCTGCACACTTTTTGAAGTTTGTTCAAAAACTGTTGAACCAAAATCTTTCAAACCAAGGAATAAATATGATTTTTTGAAACCACCTTAAACTCTGACTCAGTTATGCAAGCGCTTCATCCTACATTGGATTGGAGCTGTGGGATCTCACCCCCAAGGACATGTTCCTAGGCACTTTCACTTATTCTTGTTCTATTATTTGAGTCTGGCTTTTCCAGGCCCTGTGCAGTGGGATCAAGTTCACCACCTTTCTGCAACCCAAATTCCCACTGAAGTCACTGCATGGTTTTAAATTCCTTAAGAAAAACAGATGCATAATTAAGAAATATTATTGTTAAACCGTTACACGAAGATTGGTTGTGTGCTTTCTGTCATGGTTATGAACTGCACTTTAGACCCCTTTTAGTCCTTCTTAGATGACGGGCATGGCTTCCTGTATCTTTCTGAGCAGAACCACATGGTCCAACCACTCTGGAACTGGGTCTTTAGGTGTCCGCTCCTATTTATCAACTATGTTAATGCAACAGGCCCAACTGCATTTGGCACTTGTAAGCTCTTTCACTGTGGGGAGCTGTGACCACCAATTTGATTAGAGTGGCTCAAAAAAAAAAAAGGGGGTCTTCAAAACAAAGCAGCATTTATTTATTCACTGAAAGTACAATGTAAAGCCTTATATGTCTTACTCGTACTCTAATCTTTCCTTGCCAGCTTCTGCAAGTTCTCTTCATCCCAGCTAACCTCAACCTCTGGCTAGGGAGAAACACTGTCCTGCTTAAAACATGCTCCCTCTGTCTGTCTGTATGTTCCCTGGTCAGCCTGGTCAATGTTTTGGTGGCACTTTCCTGGGCAGTCTCTGCCCACTCCTTTAAAGGCTAGGCCCTGGGCTCCTCTAATGTTTTAGTGTTGTCTTTGATTCTCTTTCCAGCCTTGGCAAAGGAGCTGTCTCACCAAGGTTGGGGCTGAAGAGTCATCTCTTCACAGTTATAAACCTGGCTTGTGTGTGTTTTAGGAAGTTCCTTATCTAGGCTATGATGTTGCCTTTCCTGCTTGGTTCCTCAAGCCCAACAGTTCTCAAACTGTGATTCTGGACCCAAAAGTGGGTCACACCCCCATTTTAATGGGGTCACCAAGGTTGGCGTTAGACTTGGTGGGGCCCGGGGCCAAAGCGTGAGCCCCATCACCCGGGACCAAAGCTGAAGACCAAAGGCTTCAGCCCTGTGTGGTGGGGCTCAGATTGCAGGCCCCCTGTCAGGGGCTGAATCCCTGGGCTTTGGTCCCCCCACCCAGGACAGTGGGGGCTGAGGCAGTCTCAGGCTTTGGTCCCCCCTCCTGGGGTCATGAGAACCCCCACTCTACCCATTCCTCTTCCCTCTTGATTTACACACACAGGCATGCACCATCTTCATAAACTGCAAGTGGAAGAGGGAGTACTTTCATACAGCAGGAAAATCTGCACTGTGTCAAACGAGTGGGATCTCTTATTCCTTTATTTTTGTTTTCATTAGTGTTTGCCAATAGGATTGAGGTAGGGGAGGTCTGGTTTTTGTATGTTGCAGATCACTGGCCACTTTTGGGTGTGTAAAGTGACTTTTTTCCCTGAGGTGTTAAACTATGTGTGTTGGAGAACTTTAGGTAATTATTTAGTGTGTACACATTTGCCATTTAGAGAACCCAAGTTTCAAATGTGAGTGCCTAAAGTATTTTCAAATTCTAGGCTGGGCAATCCATATGGCCACACACTCAGAATTATAGGGCAGATCTTCAGCAGGTGCAAACTGTCTTAGCTCCATTGAAGACAATTTACATCATCTGAGGGTCTGCCCTATGAATAAGGCTACATGTATGTCATGGAGGTCACGGATTCCGTGACTTTCTGCGACCTCTGTGACATTGGGGCCCCGCAGTAGCCCAGCTGCTGTGGCAGCGGGGGACCCCACACAGCTCCCAGCTGTCCCCCCAGCTTCCAGTCCTGCAGTGCGGCGTGGGATTCCCCGGTGCGCTCGAGCCCCTGTGGGCAGAGGGGATACCCCCCTCCCAGCCACTAGATAGGGTGAGGGGCTGCAGCTCCCTGCCACTGTATGCAGTGGGGCAGGGTGCTGGACCTCCCTCCCTCCCCATTTTGTCAGGGATGTTTTTAGTAAAAGTCAGGGACAGATCACAGCTTCTGTGAATTTTTATTCATTGCCCGTGACCTGTCCTGACTTTTACTAAGAATATCCATTACAAAATCATAGCCTTACCTATGAATATATAATATATAGCCATAGCAGTATCATGTTTTATCTTTAGCAAAGTGTATAACATCTTATCCAGGACATATCCAACTTGAAGAGGAATACATTGTAATCAGTATTGCCTCATCTTAAATCTTTATTTCTTTTTTCTCCCTGTACACCTACTTTTTGACTATTTCATGAATATGAAAATATAATTACAATACTTGTCATTCTGTTATAAAAATTAAACACTGTAATGATAGAGCAATATCATACATCTCCTCATAAGAAATGGAATTTATTATTAGGCAATTTGTCCAAAGATGGCACTCATGCTGTAGTCTACATCCTTGATGTAATTTCACTTTGAAGAGAGGCATAGGGCCAGATCCTCAGCTGGTGCAAAATCTGCGTAGGGTCATTGACTTCAATGGAGTTACATTGATTTATAACAGCTAAGGAGCTGGCCCATGGCTGAGGGTATGAATCTCATCTTTTTCAGTGAGTATGATATATTGAGAGAAGACAACTAGCAGCATTTACTATGGTTGCATCATTTTTTGTTTGGTTCTATATTCTGGGTAATCTTGTTCAAATATTAGATTTCCACATGACATTAGCTCTGTGGTATGAGCCACCAGGTATTGGGAGATACTAGGCAGGTCAGGTCATGAAATTCAAATATTGGATACTAGAGAGTGTGTGAACTTTGCCAGTGTGAAAAATGTATTTTTCCCTCTTGTGCATAGAGGTGATTGGAAAATTTTAATCAAAACAATTTTCAGTCAAAAAATGTTGAGTTGACCAATAATTTTTTTTTTGTAAACTTGTATCCACTTTGACAATTTTTGTTTAGACAAAAAAAAAAAAGCTTTCAAATTTTTGGATTTTTGTTGTTGTTTCAAAATGACTTCATTTTGAAAGGTTTCATATACAGTGATGGGGTGTTCACTCCACCCCTCACTGAAAGTATTAAGGTAGCTGGGAAAGGACTAACTAACCTAATAGGCTGCACTTGGGGAGAACTAAGCTGGCTAGGCTAGCCCTAATAGAAGATGGAGCCCAGCTGGAGAGGAACAGGCTGGTATAAAAGCTGGAAGCTGAGGCCAGAGGCTACAGTGTGAGGCCTGCAGCCATGCTTTACCGGTGGAAAGAGGGAAACTAGAAGCCTTGGAGTGCTGTCCATGAGCGAAGGGTCTACCAGGGGAGGGTGGAGAAAGCCTGATGTAGGTGAAGTAGTAGCAAGGCTTGGGATAGTACAGACCTTAGTTGTAGGGTCCCTGGGCTGGAATGTAGCCTGGGTTCCCCTACTAACTGTTGGGGGACAACACGCAGACTGGGCAGTGGAGCAGAAGACTGCCTGGGACAGTCATCTGATAGGAATTTGAAACCCTGGAAGGGGAGGACAATAGTGACTTGGCTGGAAGACCAAGACACGAAGGGAGAGCATACTGAATTGCACATAGAGGGTGAGCAAATGAGTGGCAGAAGGGAGCATTGGATCTGGAAAGAGCTAATCCTCAAAGCAGCCAAGAGGAGGCACCCTAGCAGTGGGGTCAAAATTAAAAAAAAATGTTTAATGGCCCCAAAGCCATTTTGGGGGCAGGGGAGGGATTTGGTTTCTCATTTCTTTTAATTTTGGCTTTTTAGACTGATTTGGGATTAAAATTTAATAGCATTTTTTAGTACAGAAAATCTGTGAATTTTTTTTTCCAGCTGTCTCAATTTATATATACTACTTGAACTTTCTCTATACAAGCTTGTTGTGAGCACACGACCTTATGGCTAGAAGGTTGAACTACTGTCTCTGGAGTGTTCCAGTGATACAGTGAATTACTGAAGTCTTCAGATTCTGAAGACACCCCACTGTGATGGTGAAGAAAAAAATGTGACTCAGTCCAATTTTAGGTGAACACATCTGCTGGGTAGAGGCAAACTCTGAAGTAGCACACAACTTTTCAGAATGGACCTGTCCTTGCCAAAGAGACCTGTAACAACTTTTGGAGCAGAAATGGAATACTAATCAAATTATTCTCTGTATCCCTTTTTGTGGACACTCAATATATGAGCAATGGTTGTTGCTTAAATCAGTCAAGTTAGCAGTGAGTCAGGCAGTAGAACAGTCTATTTTCTTATTAGCAGATAGTAAGAATATTTATGTTGATTTCTTTGTTTTTGGCAATTAATCCCCCAAGGATTATTGGGGTTTAAATTTCTGCAGTGCTTTACTTAATTGATAATTCTTATGGTTTACTGCAAAAACATATTGTAGTCCACTGACAGCCTATTTGTGCATCCAAATGGATAAGTATTCCTGAGTCCCATGGTTTGTAATAGATGTTGATGGTTAAGAATATATTAAGAGGAACTAGGGGCCATATGGGGTTATGCTGCTTAAATGTTGGCATGGAACACCCATTGATGTCATGGCTTTTTGTATTTCAAGGGATTTTTATTTAAGGAATTTATTAGGGGCAAGTGTCACGGTACATTTTTGAGATAAGTCTGACATTGGTCTTTTACCTTTTTTAATCTGCCCACGACACAGTCAGAATTGCACAACAATTTGAAAAGAAATAGTAGAAACCACTTTCTAATACTAAATTTAGCTGAACTCCAAAGGACCATATCAGTGATCTTATGATTCTGATCTTAGCTCAATTATTTATGCCACAGAAGCAGACAGTGATTTATCATCCTCTTCAGAGTTATATCAAGACTCGCTGGAGAGCGGGCTATGAACATACTATCCAAGTTAAATAATTCCCTGTTGCTTTCTTGAAGAGAGAAATACTATATGCCTTTTAAATGCTGCCTGATGTAACTGAAACAGTTTGCAGAAGTAGTTGCTGTAAAGCCCAGCAATGTTTTCTCATTTTTATGCTGTGCTCTTACTATGAAGCTAATTATTACGTTCATTCAATGTTACAGCAATTTAAAGTTTCTCACTGATTTTTCATCTCTGTTTTGTTGCTGATTCATCCATAGTGAAAAGGGTGAACCAGATCCAGCCTACATTTACATTTAAATTGTAGCCAGAGTCACTGTGAGATATACAACATAACACCTCTGCAGGTAGCCCAATTGATCCCTGACTTCACAATACAGTTTGTGCCCTTCTCTCCCTGCTCCCAAAAGGCATTAAAAATTTGCTTTCATAGGAACAATTATAACCCTGATTAAAGTACACTTCCTCTGAAGTGCCATCTCTTTAGTCAGACTGAGAAGGGATGCCTTTAATCACCATTTTTTTAGGGGCCTTAATATAGGGGTCCATGTTTTTTAGTGTAGCCTCTGATTTTTTTGTGGTATTTTTGTTTGGATGTCCAACTTTAGAGATCAAAAGCTTGATTTTATTTTTTCCAGAGATGCTGAGCATCCCCAGTAACCACTGCCTTGACTTAGAATTGTGCATATTTATTAGCTCTTAAAAGAAGAACTCAGTTGTCTAAAACTAAATACCCAGAAGCAGAGGTGCCCAAAATTAGAGGCCACTTTTGAATTGTGCCAGAGCCTCTAGCAGCAAAAATCATATATGGTTATAAATCTGGAAATGCGAGTAGGGTGCATAGAACACTATATCCATTAAACTGCTAGGAACAACATTATAATGTTGGATCATGAACTCTATAATGTAGTAGGATTCTTGTCTTAAATAGAAAGTCTGCATGTGTCACCTGCTGACCTCCTATAATTCCTCTTCTCCCGGAAGTACTGTTTGTGCTGAAATGTCATTGGATGCTCTGTTTTATGGTGACAGCTAGAAGAAGTTCTTGAGTAACAATATTAATAGCTAGTCAACTTTATAGGTGGCCAGTGTAGTTTGACCTATAGTGAGAGAGCATATCCAAATTACGCATTTTAGTTTTTTGCAGTTATTTTAAAAATTGATGCAACATGACATGCATATCAAGTTTCATAAGGTCATGTTCTCATTCAGTCCCCCTTCCAAAAACTGATTCACTGATTTTTCTTTTATGACTAAGGGCACTTTCTTTCATAGAGCATAATGCTACTTCTGAGGTTGCTACTACAGTAGCAGTTGTGGTAACAAGTAGGAATGACTCATATGGTTCACTGGGGGAAAAAAAAAATCAAATGTGCCAAAAAGTTAAAGTATCCTCTATCTTTTCTTTCAGTTTTATTAAGCCCAGACTTTCCTTGCTGCATGATGGCATAAAAAATTTACTTAGTTGAAAAAAATGGGAGGCATTAAAGAAAAATGTAGTTACAAATTTTGAAAAATTTCAACTGACTTTAATAAGGGACAAAGTGCAAGGGCCTTGAAGGAAGAAGTATCCACAACAATCATCTCACAGGGTTCTTTTCCCAATGGGGTTTGCCACTCCATCCATAAGTCTGGGTCATGGGGGCCATCTATAAGCGCGAGAGCCTCCCATTGATCCTGTGGAAGCCATGTGCCTGCACATCTGTTCTGGACCCCCCTTGCATCCTTAGCCAGTGTGGCTGCCCTTGCACCATGAGCTGGAGCTCCACATAAATAAATACGTTCCTAAACTATATTATTTTCCAGGGAATCTCTGCAGGATTGGCAAGTGAGTAATATATGTTTAGCAGCAGCCTTTCCCTTTCCTGCCACATGGATCTTGGACTTGGAGAGCATCTCCACAAGGTCCAGAGCAGTAGAGGGTGGCACCTGCATCACCTATTACATGGTGTGAGGAGGGGTACAAGCATGGGGGGGAAGGGAGTTGTGGACAGGTCAGGCAGAGTCAGTCTGTACCTGTGACTTCTTAAAGGCTTATAATTTTGGAACCTTCTGTCTTGATTGAATCAATGTTATTTTAGATTAGTTGCCTCCTGTCTGCTAGCTTCAAGTGATTTGTTACTTTCCTGGATTTAGAGTGTCCTGTGATTCTGTGTTCCTAAGCAAAATCATACCAGACAAAATTCAAAATTGAGAAAGACACTTCGCAGTTACAACCCCTGCTGAGAAACACTGAGGAGATGTCTGTAGCAGTTCCATTAAGCATTCCAATTCAACCCAAGAAGATGAAGCCCCTTTTTAGTAATTGTCTTGTCTTATGTAAATATAGGTTTCAAAATTCTGAGGAAATATAGATGGAGCACCCACTGGGAATTTTTTTTTTAAAGCCCTCAAAGTGTCAAAAAAGTCAATGGTTTGGATTTGTTATGAAAGTTAAGTTTGTTCCTTTTCTTTCTCCTTTGATTTCCCCCCTCCCTCCCCTAGCCAATCGCCCACACCAGCTCAAAAATGGTAATGTAATTTGTTCACCTATGACACTTCTACATAATCTTATTTGTAGTCATAGTAATTTCAATTTAAACATTAATAAGTCATTGTTTCATGCCCAGAAACATGGTATTTATTGTAATTAAAGATGCTAAATGTTCAGGTGTTCTGAAATGAGATGGAAGCCACTTGAGTACTGTGAGCATTTTGACACCTCATTTCACACTTGGCCATTTTATTTTAAAAAAGTAAATTCATTTGATTCAGACCCCCTAGTGAGACTGCTGTTCCTAGATCCCACTGTTTACTTAAATATTGAAGTTTGAGGATTTACTAAATGACCAGAGCAACCATAGGTAGTGTATACTACCCTACATCATTGCATGCAACTCCCATTGGCACCAAGGTCCTCATTATAGTGAAAGAGAGTTTACTTAAAAAATTTACAATATTTACCAGATATGCATTTTATCGGATAGTATAACATGTTTCTGCTTTAAAAATGGCAAAGGACAAAACGCACAAGCAATTCAGAATAGCACTAAAATTTACATGGACCAAGGAGCAACTTCTTTCCAGTCAGAAATTTAATTTTTCAAGTCAAACAGCCTTTTGAGTGATCTTGCACTTCTGAGCGGCTGTCAGCTATTTATAACATAGCAGCTGAAGAAACAAGACAGTACTTTGTTGTCAGTCCTGCAAGTTAGTAGTAGCAATACTGTGGAAGGAGGTAACTTAACTAACTTTCCCAGTTAAATACTTCTCTATAGCTCTTTTGCAGAAAGAAATAGTGTATGCCCTTTAAATACAGGTTGCTGTAATTAGAGCAATGCTCAAAACCAGTCACTCCAAAGCACAGCAGCTCTTTCTATGCTATGTTCTATTACTGGATGCATTTGCAGCTACAGCAATTTTAGGTTGTCAGTTTGTCTTGGTAGTTTATCATCTCTGTTCCATTTACTGATCTAAAAGGCTTAGTTTCCCTCCTCCCCATCATGAGTGTAATTCATCCCATGCAGATGGCCTTCACAAAGTCTTATGCCTCCCTAACCGTCATTTTAAATGTGATATGGGCTTAGGTGGATCTTAAATAATGTGCAGGGCCTTGAGCAGGCCTCCTATATGATGCTGATTTTCAGACTTACTCTGTAGTTGTTGTTTATACAAAACTGTCACTGATTTCAGTGGAATTCTTACTCATGGTGCACCCACAGAATGGTGCTCTTAAATAATGTGAGGTAATATTCTTTTAATGTTCAGTTATTTTCCCATAAACCTAGAACACCAGCCAAGACCATTCAGAGACCTTTAGGTCCATGGAGGGAATTACATTAAAAAACATTAGAGACAGGCTCCAACTCGTCTTCATGACATTTTCACAAGAGCTTAGTTGTTGCCATTTTTTTGCACCTTTGAAGCTCTACAAAATTGGCAAGGGAGATCTCAGATAAGGATTTGGTTTTGTGACTACTTGAAAGCCTCAAAAAAAAAAAAAAGAAAATAGATATAGGAGAGTTTATTAAATATTTACACATATATAAGGACACAAAGTCACCTTCACTTGTTCCTTCTCTTTTTTTTCTTTTTCCATCTTCACCCCTATCCATTCACCCATTTATCCACATAATTCAACTGTCACTGGGAGACAGCAGAAATGGGCATATGCCATAAGCAACCTTGCCTTTGGTAATTCACAAGGTGAAAAAGACCATCCGTTAATTGCAGGATGGAGGTGGGCAGAATAATAAGAATATAAGACTGGCCACAGTGGATCAGACCAATGGTCCATCTAGCTCAATATCCTGTCTTCCGACAAAAGAGAGTCCTGTGGCACCTTTAAGACTAACAGATGTATTGGAGCACAAGCTTTCGTGGGTGAATGCCCACTTCGTCGGATGCATCCGACGAAGTGGGCTTTCACCCACGAAAGCTTGTGCTCCAATACATCTGTTAGTCTTAAAGGTGCCACAGGACTCTGTTGCTTTTTACAGATCCAGACTAACACGGCTACCCCTCTGATACCTGTCTTCCGAAAGTGACCAATGCCAGATGCTTCAAAGAGAATGAATAGAACAGGGCAATTATCAAGTGATCATCTATCCCTTGTTGTCCAGTACCAGCACCTGGCAGTCAAAGGCATAGGGGCACACAAAGCATGGGGTTGCACCCCTGACCACGTTGGCTAATAATCATTGATGGACCAATCCTCCATGAATTTATCTAATTATTTTTTGAACCTAGTAGTGGTTTTGGCCTTCACAACAACAAGATGATGATAAGTAGCAGAGAGCATGTTGTTTCCATTCCAATCTGTAAATGGCTTAACAGTGTAAATTATGGCCTATATTTTTGAATATAATTTCCCAATAAGTTCATCTGGGTGAAACATGATAGAATCAGACAAATCAGTTTCTTGGATATGACAGTGTGGTTCTTGGTAGCACCACTTTCCCGTAATATGTAGTTTGGAGAAGGAAATCAGAGAAAAAAGTATTCTGCTGCTGTTCAAGGAGAGTTTAGAGGTTTGAATATTTTGATGACCAGTGTACATATAGAGTGTTGGTTTTTTTATTTAGTGTAACTGAAATATGGAAAAAATGTATACAGACTAAAGGCTGAATGGAAATTCAGGGGACTAAAGCTTAAAATGGAAACACTCTCTTTCATGAATTATTCCTTGCCAATGATTACTCAGTGCTGGATGGAATTCTTACTAGTCTATTCCTATCTATCTCAGTTTAAGTCCTTCTATACTGTATTTCCTTTCCCCAGTCAGCTAGACAGTGAGAGGCACTCAATAGTTTCTCCCCAGTTCCTAGTTTCTCTTGTTGCAGTTGTAAACACAAAGGTATCAAATTTCATTAAAAGTGGCTCATGATCCAATGAATACAATGTAAAGTGATAGGCAGGTGGGTTCTCTTTGGAAACCTGTTTTCAGTTCTGGTAAAAGTAGGACTGGTTTGTCTGAAGGGAAACTTGTCAGCATGAATCTGGCCCTGAATATTTTCAGGATACTTCAGTGGTATAGTTGTGGAAAGAAGGCACACAAAGATCTTGATGTCACAGACTGAGATTATTGTTGTCATGCATGTTAATATATTTAGCAAATGTTCATGCAAATCTCTGAATTTCCATAAAGGAATAGAAAAATACATTCCTTGGCTGGAGAGTTGTTTGACCTTTTAGAGCCAATGAAGAGAGAATGCAATTTCCTTTGGCTTCCCCTTTTACAAATAAAGCACTGGTTCTTTCAGCTTTTCTATTTTTACACTTTGAAGCAGTCATTACTTAAGTGTAAGAGGTCATCTAACCAAAATCTAGCTGGGCTTTGCAAAATAAACAATGACGTGGAGTTACTGTATAAACATAGGGAGTCATTTACTTTAGTGCTTAAAAGGCAGACTTAAAAAGCAGTTGAGATACAGTAACCTAAGGGATGGTAACATTTTAGACAGACTTTTATTACATGTTTATTGTTACAGATCCATGAAGTGCAGCTCAAAGTACCTTGCACATCAACAACAAAAACATCTTTAGCAAAAGAGCAATTACGATGAGCTGGGAAAGTTTTTATTATATATATATATATGGCAAGCTTGGCAACATTTTTTTTACAAGCTGAATAATTTGGGGTTTATAGGATCTTCAGACCTTCTGACATGTTCAAAGGATTTTTTCCCACTCTGCACCCATCAACTTTTAAAAATGTTTTTAAATACTCGGAACGTAGACAGAAAATGGAATTAAACTATCACAAAAAGTATTTTAAGGTAACATTTAAGTACATACTTAAAATGATAAAGTTCAGATTTATGGATGAAATGCCACATTTAAAAGAGTTCCCTAGTCTTAGACCACTCAGTTACCCACTGTCTACTGACAACTTCAATACCTAGGCACACTGTGGTTGACTAAGGGTTAGGTTTTAGTCTTCGCTTTTAATTTCCTTGCTTTGTGTGTGAGGAAATTGACTTTTTTGGGGGGTACTTCTATTTTTATTTTGGGCTTTTAAGGCCCAAATTCTGCAACTTGTTCCATGCAAGTGAATCCCTGATTGATATCAGTGGTCCTCTATGTGAGCCCAGGGGTTCATCCTAGCAGATCAACTTACAAGATCAGGGCCTAAAGTAGAAATTGGGGCACTATAGATTTTAATCGTTATCTCCTCCAGTATCTGTTTAACACCTATGACAGACTGGAACTTTCTACATTCTACTCACCAGAGCCAAGGGCGGCTCTATGTATTTTGCCGCCCCAAGCACGGCAGTCAGGCGGCTTTCGGTGGTGCGCCTGCGGGAGGTCTGCTGGTAAAGTGGATTCGGCAGCATGCCTGCAGGAGGTCCGCCTGTCCTGTGGCTTCGGCATACCCGCCACCAAATTGCCGCCGAAGCCGCAGGACCGGTGGACCTCCCACAGGCATGCCGCCGAAGGCTCCCTGACTGCCACCCCACAGCGACCGGCAGGCCACCCCCTGTGGCTTGCCACCCCAGGCACGCACTTGGTGCGCTGGTGCCTGGAGCCGTCCCTTACCAGAGCCAAAATACTGCCGACTCCGCTACTGAATATAGAATAATTAAAGTATCATTTTATTAAAATAATTCCCAGTGCTGCATCACCACCCTGTGGCCATACTGAAAAGTACATGCATAGACAACTGCTATTTCTGCCTGCCTAGTCTGTCTTTTTTTTTTTTAAAAATATCATTTTATACCCCTTTCTTTTAAAATAGAAAAGATCTTACAGGTTTAGAATAAAATCTCTATTTCCTGGCATGGCTGGATAGTTTCTTATGTACCAAAATGAGATGCAGACCAGTGGATTAACCTAATCACATTTTGTAGTGAATTATAACATAAGTTTTTGGGTTTTTTTGCTATAATTTTCTATAATTTATGCTGAATGATCACTGATTTACTATAGCTGCCTTAGCCTCACTTGTGATCTTGGCATCTCTGATATTCCTGTAAAAATATTGAGCTAACCTTTTTCATTTACCAGGAGAAACAAGCAAGCTATTCCTTTTCCTTCCTATTTGTGTTCTTCTTTTCATGACTGCAACGGGTCTGGGAAGAAGCCCTTTAAGACAGTGGCACTCAACATTTAATAGCCAAAGAGCCATTTCATCATTGAAAGACATGCTTAACTATCTGCATTTGTTAGATCTACTAACACAGACAAGGGGTTTCTCTTATAACTGCAGGCCTGATCTTTGAGGTCATTGGGACTACTAAGAGTAGTATGTGTCACCACCTCCATCTGGTTGTAAGTGCTTGGAGGGGCAGGCCCACTGTTAGATATGACCTACAATTGTTCTGTTTCATTTTTTTCCCCATTCTTGTTTCACATATGATGCATTTTGTCACCACTGGGTTATGTGATGGACTCCTGCTTTTTAGAATATAAAGGACACTTACAAAAGGTTCTTATTGCTGGTTTTTAAGTAGTCACTCATATGTTACTCAGCCACTTATACCAAAAAGAGAGCAAACCCCTACCAGCAGCGTTCTTTGGCAGCCCCTGATTCTTTAATGGTGGAGATTTACATCATAAGTAGCACAACATATGCTATTAACTAAATAGTGAATGCCCTTGGAGCAGGTCGCACACTGCTCCTGGCTTCTACTCCCCTGTTCAGACTTCATAGGTTACATATCCACACTGTATGGCTTATTTCAGTCACCACCTCCTCTTACGTTTCCTTGAAGCAATGTTATTTACAGTGACTCTTGTACCATCAGCCCCTCTCCCTATGGCTGGAGAGGAGATCTCCCTTCCTTGTTATCTCTAAGTCTAGGCTTAGTCAACCCTGTTTCTCTTCCCAGCACTTCCTTCTTTTATCTTATCAGGCTTCAGCTGGTGGACTAATTCTTTAGCTCCCCCAGCTTTCCACCTGATTAGATAATTTCATTCCATTCCCCACTCTAATAGGTACCAGGGGGATCAGAGTGCTGGCTCAGGTGCTAGCTCCCAGCCTTCTGTTACAGCCCTGAATACATGATCACTCCTTTATTTTTCACACCCTAGTTTAGATGGGCATTTTTTGTACTTACAGTATTGCCACCTATTGAAAATGAGCAAGTGCTCTTACACTGGTGAGTGAGCTGGTGACTGTTTGGGGCATGCAACTGAAAGATGCAATCTTGCAGGGTACTGAACACCTTTGGTGGGGTGCTGAGGTTCCTTTGCGCCCATTGATGTCAATGACATGGTGCACCTTTTTAAAATCTAGCCCCTCACTGTTTCAAGGGAGTTGAAATGTGTTTTCCTTTCATTTTAAATGGGCCTATTTGTATTTGATATTCAAACACAGCAGGTTGCTCTTGAAAATGAGTTCTCAAAGAATAATGGCAATTAAAAAACCAAAGAGACTGAACAGTTAGTTTTCCAGGCTAATAAATGATGACTCATAGCTCCTTTTTTCTTGTTTGTGCTACCTCAGATGAAGAGCCCATGAAAAATGAACAGAAAATCCATTTTGTGTTCAGCCATTGCTTGTCAACTTGCTTTAAAAGGTATTTGCTTAGGGCTAATGTTATCTACTGGGTCCGAGGAGGATTACGTCAGTTATAATTCTTACACTGTTCTTTTTTAAATTGGACTGAGGTGTGTTTTTTTTTTTTTTTTTGGCTGAACGCCTGACATCCCAAATCTATAGATAGATTTTACAGAACTCAATTTTTTAATATAATTTTGATGGATAATATCAATAGATAATATCAATATTTTTCAGCATTTTTTTTTCTATTTTATCTATTTAAACATTCAGTTACAGGAAGTCGTGCGTGGATCAGACAATAATTGACACATTGAGAGGCAAAAAGCTAAAGCTTTATAGTTGGTTAAACACAAATTGTCAACATTACATGTCAAAATATACTAAGCAAACAAAGCATTTTTCTTGTTTTATCCATCTGTAAGTTTAGATTATCTATGGAAATATTTTTTCATCCATTTGTGTGTATGCTGAAATCAATATTTATTGACATTTACCTGATAAGCCTATCTGTAGAGCAAGAGAAAAGCTGTTTCTAACTGACTATGGTTTTAAGAAAGCTTTTTCTATCTTGGAAGTAGAAAGAGATTGGGAGACGTTCTTCCAGTGATTCTAGCCCTGGACAAACATTGAGTAGATACATATCTTTCAATTCACAGACCTCCTCCAAGAACAATTCTGTCTTCCTTGATTTCCTGATAGGGAAATACATGGTGACAATAGATAATATACAATTATTTATTTCATTAATTGGCTGAGAAATTATTTCAAATATATTTAAACTAAATGACCATAGGTGTTAGGGAATATGCTTTTTTATCTTCTGAGATTTTAATAGAGAGCATGATTCAGGCTCCTAAGGAATCCTGTGGGGAAAAAAATGATACAACTTCTGCCTCAATAAATGGCTTAACAACTCAGGTACAGGAGCAATGAAGATCTGTTTCCACCTTACAATCAAGTTATCTACAACATGATAATAAGCAGAGCTGATCAAATAATGAAGAAACAATGTTCAAACCCTGAAGGCTGTTTGGTTTGATTTTGTTTGGGTTGCTTTTTATTTCCTATATATATAAATGGGTTTCTGTTCATACAGCTAGAGTTATTGCTCTTCTTGCAGACATCCAGATTTGCGTGTGAGCCAGAATGTTAATCAGAGCTTGAATAATCCACTAACCAATGGCAAGAGCTACCACTTTCCACAGGATCTAGGTTTTCATTTAAAAAAAAAAAGTCTCTGGGCTCCTGGTAATGAGGAAAATCTTGCAAACATGAGATGAGTGGAACCAATGTTCGAGATCTTCCTAATGTGCTGGTTGGGAAATGTTTTTTCCCCTATGTCAAATTTATGAAAATTAAGAAAAAATGTTTGAGACAAAAACTTTTTTTTCATATCAAACAAGAACCCCCCCCAAAAACAAACTGGTTCTGGCTTTCAGTTTTGGATGAAAGTTTCAGATTTTAATGGCCTAAAAACCAAAGGGTGTTTTTTTGTGGAAGGGGGAGGGTTTGGGGATTTTTTATGAGAATCTGACAAACTTAGTCAAAAACAGACATTTCCTGCAGAAATTTCCATTTTGGTAACAAAGCCATTTATTGGGTGTGTTAAGGAAAGTGGGATGAGAGAGGGCCTAGTCACCCCTTCTAGGAGTGGGTGCCCCGGTGCATGGCTATCTCAAGCCCTGGAACACAAAATTGTGGGGTGGCATGTCACTGCCCGGAGCCTGCCATATATGTAAGGAGATTCATCCTTACCCTACCCCAGTAGAAAGCTGTGTTGGGGTAGCAGGAGAGGCTCATATGGCAGGACTTTCTGCTGAAGTGGTGGGGGGACAATACCTCACCGAGCCTTGTCTTAGGTGGGATAATGTCAGGATAAGACCACCATATTTACGAGCCCCCAGCTTGGGTAGCAGATAGGGGGCCCACTTAGACTACACTGTCGGCCAACAGAGCACATTGTATTAGCAGGATAAAAATGCCTTCCTTTCTCTTTCCTTGGGTCTGCCTGTCACAAGGTAACTGGTCTCCGTCCGTAGACCAGTCTCCCCACCCTGTGCAGAGCAAGTGGGCCCAGATGAGCCAATTAAAGAGAGCAGGGCTACACCTGGGGCTATAAAGGCCTGTCAGAGGGCAGTAAGTGGAGGAGTGATTGGGGTAGACTATATTTGGGGAGAGGAATTACAGGTGTGGGTGGGGGTTACTCCTGGTGATCAGAAGGGGAACAGAGCTGGCTGAGAGCAGATCTGGTTGAATGAGAGCTGGCTATGAGAAGGGATTTGGCTGGGACTGAGAAACTACCAGAAACAGAGCCAGGGCCGGCTCTAGGATTTTTGCCTCCCCAAGCAAAAAAAATTTTGGCCGTTCCCCCTTTTTTTCATGCCCCCAGCCCCGCCCCAACTCCACCCCTTCCAAACACCTTCCCCAAATCCCCAGCCCTGCCTCCTCCCCTGGGCATGCCGCATTTCCCCCCCTACACTGCTTCCTGCGGGCCTCCCGCCCTAGCTCACCTCCACTCCGTCTGCTTCCTTGGGCGTGCCACTGCTCCGCTTCTCCCCCCTCCCTCTCAGGTGAGGGAGGGCGGAGAAGCAGAGCAGCGGTGCGTTCGGGGGGGCAGGCGGAGCAGAGGTGAGCAAGGGTGGGGGGAGTAGAGGAACCACTCCCTGCTCCAGCTCACCTCTGCTCCACCACCGCCTTCCCCGAGCACCCACCGCTCGGCTTCTCCTCCCTCCCTCCCTCTCTCCCAGCCAGCCTTGCTGCACGAAATAGTGGTTTCGCACACGGCAAGCCTGGGAGGGAGGGGGGAGAAGCGGAGCAGCGGCGCGTTCAGGGGAACAGGCAGAGTGGAGGTGAGCTAGGGTGAGGGGGGTGCAGGAAGTAATGGGGGGGTAGAGGAACCACTCCCTGCTCCAGCTCACCTCCGCCACCTCCCCCGAGTGCCCCGCCACTCGGCTTCTCATCCCTCCTAGCCTTGCTGTGTGAAACAGCTGTTTCGCAGGCAGCAAGCCTGAGAGGGAGGGGGCAGAAGCGGAGCAGTGGCGGCACGCTCAGGGGAGCAGGCGGAGGCATAGCAGAGGCGAGCTGGGGCAGCGGGGGCACTTTTTCCCCATGCCCCAGAGTCGGTGCCAGAATGCCGCCCCTAGAAATGTGCCGCCCCAAGCACCTGCTTGTTTTGTTGGTGCCTGGAGCCAGCCCTGAACAGAGCCCTCTGGGAGGGGAGGCTATGAAACCTTTTGATAAAAGGTAAGCTAAGGAACTGTCTTGGCTGTATGTGCTTAGGTTTGGATAAAGAAACCTATTTAAAGAAGACTGGGCATGGCAGTGAGTGCTTGTTAGGCTGGGGAGAAGCCCTGCTGTGTCCCATATGGTTGAGTATTTGAATGTCAGTGGCCCCTGATATGAGGGGAGATTGAGATGGATCTTTAGTGCCCTGTGAAAAGAAGGAAAACAGAGGTAGAGTACTGTAGAGCAGCCTCTGGCCAGGAGGAGTGCTTGGGTAGTGGCTACTATATTATACACCCCTGTCCTTTTCTCTCCCTGCCTAGCAAAGGGATCTTCATATTTTTATTACCTGTCATACCTAAAAGCCTGCAAAAACTTCACAAAAGCAAGGAATGAAAGCACTTCACTAAACTTAACTCTGCATGTGTTTTGCCCTTGCTTACTCCATAAATTCAGAACATGCTCTTCACCATTGTTTGCAGGTGGCAAGGACGATTGGTCAATGAGATTGTTTTGTTTACATCTCTCCATGTTGAAAAGGAAACTGAATATCAAATGATCAGTCTGAGTTTTCAGGAAGCTATGACATTGTGTGGGTGTTAGGTACCATGGAAACATCTCTTGATAGTGTGCACTTGAGTGAGCTTTTGCCATATGACTCTGTAGCAGCAAGTGTTTACCTTGAGGAATCCATGTTTACAAGTACTCAGTTTCTACCTTCAGTAGAAATCTCTGTGACATTCTAGACTAAAGTTAGAAATAGCAAATTAACTATCTTCACTCTCCATGCTAACATTCTGAATGGCTGTGGTTAAGTTTGCATGACTGAACAGAAGCAATGTGGCCATGTCTTCTGAGTGGAACATCTGAAAATGCAGCACACACCAACGCAGGTCTAACATGGGAACAAGTGCCTCCCTTTTGGTTTGTGTAAGTGGATTTTCATTGGCTTATTTATTCTATTCTGTGTCCTAGCTGCATTCACAAAAGCTGCTGAGAAAGATGCAGGTTTTTTCCCCCCACTATAATATGCAGCAGCATGGGAGGGAGAGATTGTTAGACCAGGACACCCTTAAAAGTGTGGGGTTTTAATACAATTGTTAATCTCATTGACTTTAAAGTCAATACAGTGTAAATGGAGCACAAAATTATAGTTCTTTTTACATGTTAGTATTTGCTTCTTTAAGTAGATCAATCATATACTTTAGCATTGAGCTAGTGTCAAACTTTCTAATATACTGGTAAGAAACACCTTTTGTGCATATGTGCCATGGCAACAGAATTGAACAAATAAGTCCTAACTTTTAGCATTGTTAGGAAGCGAATTTGTGAAGTGACAGAATGGCATTTCTACTATAGATCTTTATGGATTTTTTTTTTTTTAAAACGTGACAATAAAATAGTTGAAAAGATACTAGTTTTAAAGTGTTTTGGGATGATACTAGGAAAACTTAAAAAGATTCCTTTTCAAACAATGAAATATACATACTACTTAAATTGTTCTTAAATTATACTACTTAAATAGGATTTATAGCCTTTATTTTTATTCTATTTTTATTTTGAAATGTCTCCTACCTAACCTACTGGTGATCATAGTTTGAAGTATGGAAATGTAGCTTATTGCTCAACTGGCTAATTTTTGCCATCTCATCCATATTCGGCAAGATCTAGGATGGTGATATCACAGGACTACCGGCCAATGGTAGTTCCCTCTTGTCAAAAACGCTGTTGTTGATTAATCCCGCTTCTCAGAAGTGCTGGTGCATCAATAAAAGGCTATGCCAGGTGAAACAGATAGTGGTTTTGCCCCCCACTATTACAAACATGCTATACTTTCTCCTAAATCTTATTCTTCCTTGTTGCTCTATTAATGTGGTGTTACAGTTGCAGCCATCAGTTTTTGCTGATCTCTCTTATTTTAAGCCATGCAATAAAATCATGAGCAGGTATAATCTACATGCTGAAGATGCATGTTTTCCTTAGTTCACAAAACTTATGGCTGTTTAACCAGGATTGAAATTTTGTATGGAAGTTCTCAGCAGCTGAGGTTAGATTTGCTTCAGGAGGGATACAATGATTGAGTTTCCTGACCTCAAGGGTTGGAAGCTGCAGTAATGTCCCTTTCTTGAAAACGTGGCATTAAATGACCTTCCATGCAGAAGGCATTCCCAGGGGGACCTAAGCTCTTATGACAATACTTAGGAGTTTTCTCCTGTGTGGTAGCTTGAATGGGGCTGCAGATTTTCATTAGGCCTTGGAATGATGCAGATGTTTTAAAGCCTGGGATTTATTTGGGATGGCCAAGCCTAGTATGTTGCATTACTTTAATTTGAGTACTGACTGTGTGGAGGCTTGTGACAGACAGCTCAAGTTGGCTATTGCTTCCCCTTACTACTAGGATAGGCTGCCTTTGGGAGTTACCTTGTCTGAAGTTTAACTGTTATAATGAAATTGCAGTCACCTGGTCAAAATTCCAGTTGCTTTCTTTATTGCACCTCCCTTTTTGTTGCAACATAAACTTGCTCCATGGGACTCCTTTTGTAAGAGTTATATTAGCTGGCTGATCTCTAGTGGTTGTAAACTTCTTGCAATAAATTTTGTCTACAATGGTCTTTGCAACAACAAATGAATCACCAGTTTAGTCCAAGATCTGACTCTATCACAATAGTGTGCGAGCTGTATACATGTATTACTTAGTCCTGCCATGAATGCAGGGGACTGGACTTAGATGACCTCTTGAGGTCCCTTCCAGTCCTACAATTCTATGATTTCAATATACAGCACTTCCTAACATCACTAAAAATCGATGTCCGATGAATGTGATATTGGAATTGTTATGCTTTCATCTATTTTATACAAACAGTGTGATCCTTGTCAGCTGCCCCCCCGAGCCGCTAGGGGGCAGTGGGGAGCTACGGCGTCACTGGCCAGTGGCAGGGAGAGTCTGGAGCGCACCCCTCAGGCAGGGGAGCACCGGCAAAGGTCTGTGGCGGTGTCTGGATTTTGGCCTCGAGGCGGGTCGGCTGGGTAGTCCACCGCTGGCAGCTCCAGCTCTCCCTCAGGCTCGGGTTCCTCGGGGAATTCAGCTGCTGGCAGTCCTGGTAACCCAAGTCCTTCCTGCAGGTGAGGTTTTCCCCAGTCCAGGGCCTCCCCTGGTGTGGCAGCAGGGTCTGAAGGGAGCAGTCAGCGTCTGCCTCCCTCCCTGGTGCTGCCCTGACTGAGCTAAGGGCCCCGCCCTTTGTACTTCCTGTCCCACCCCTCCCCTTCTGGGGGGTGGAGTGAGCTTGGCCTGGCCCCGCCCACTCAGGCTGAGAGAGCGGCCCTTTACCCTCAAGTTCGGAGGGAAGGCACCCTGGCTCCCTACACCATGCCAGAGGTCAAATCATTCAGTCTTGGAAACTACCTGCTTTAATTTATTCTCATTTGAGAACTTTTGAGGTATGCAAAAATAATAGCAAATTAAGCAAAAGTGGTACAAAAATAATGTCTAGCAGTTCTGGCACTCATGTTCTTTCATGAAATTTGTGGCATACACCGGGATCTTCAATGAATAAGAAAGCTTGCAAATGATAGATTTGGGTTGGTAGAAAAATAAAATGCTCATTGTCAATTTCATTTTTAACTTTTCCAGTTAATTTAATAAATGCTATTTGTATGTGCCCAAAGGAGAAACTATTTCTGACCTGGAGTCAGGAGAACACTGCTAGTGGGTTTTTTTTTTTTAACTATGCATTCACTGTCCTCTAGACAATGGTGTTCGTATTCATGGTATGAAGAAGATAATGAGCAGTCAAAACATCCATCTTGTTTCCTACTGAACAGTGTAACGTGTTAACAGTAAAGAGAAAAATCTTACCTAGTGACACATTTTTTTTAATAGCACCCGTATGAAATACACATCATTTTTCCTGAAAAAGGATTGCAAGACTCAACGAGCTGTTGATAGACACAGTTTAACTGCAATGTTATTTTCACTGGTTGTTGAATAAGTCTGAGGTTCACATGGTTGTGTGCACTTATCAGAACACAAAGCTACTCCTTTTTTTTTTTTTTTTTTTTTAAGGATTTGAGGGCAATCCTGCTTGTTTTACTAACGTGAGCTGATCTCATTATCAACAAGTAGTCTTCAGTAGGATAACTGGTGAGGAAGCATGGTCCAATGGTTAGGGCTTGGGAGACCTAGGATCAAATACCTGGTCCACCACAAACTTCCTATGTGTTGCTGGGTGAGTTATTTGGCCTCTCTACACCCAGTTTCCCATAAGTAAAATGGACCTGATAGTACTTCCCTATTTTAAAGGGGTTCTGTGAGGATAAATATACACACAATTGTGAGGATCTCAGATACTATAGCAATGGGAACCATATTAGGGCCTAAAATAGGTTCTAACTTGCTCAGTTCACAGGTAAGATTTGACTGTTTGTAACCAATATCGGTTTTATCGAAGAAAGGTGATATGGTGGAGTAGACAGACCCTACACCAGATAGGAAAGGGTTAAAGTGTATTCCCTGGGCTTAGTTAGCCCTACCTCACTAGGCCTGTGCTGAGTTCCCAGCTGTAGATAGCTCTTTGAGAAGGGAAGCAGACAAGCTGCTGCTGTGTGAGTTAAGGAGCTTGGCTGTGGTTTGTAGCTTGCCTTGGGAGGAGGTAGGCTTGTCCTGGATGACTGATTAGAGAAGAGCCATAGAACTGGTTGTTAAATGGGAAAACAGGCTGATTGTAGCTGGGATCCTGCCTGTGAGAAAGGGGGCTGAAGGCTGAGCCTGGCAGGACTGAGAATTCTCTTGTTTGGTATGTTTATTGGATTTGGACTAAGTGACTCTGCTACCCCAGAGGGGGTTGAATGCTTTAGAGCCAGAGTCGGCAACCTTTGGCAGGCGGCTCGCCAGGGTAAGCCCCCTGGCGGGCTGGGCTGGTTTGTTTACCTGCCGTGTCCACAGGTTCGGCCGATCGCGGCTCCCACTGGCTGCGGTTCGCCGCTCCAGGCCAATGGGGGAAGCGGGAAGGGTGGCCAGCACGTCCCTCAGCCTGCGCCACTTCCCACAGCCCCCATTGGCCTGGAGCAGCAAACCGCAGCCAGTGGGAGCCGCAATCAGCTAAACCTGTGGACGCGGCAGATAAACAAACCGGCATGCCAGGGGGCTTACCCTTGCGAGCTGCATGCCAAAGGTTGCCGACCCCTGCTTTAGAGTGGCTTGACTGGAGGGCCAAGTCACCTCTATATGGAAGGAGTAGGCTGAAGAACTTATGTGGAAACTGAGGCGGAGCTGCCACATTGCCATGTCCAGCCCTGAGGCGGTACACAGTGATAAGCAGCTTGTATTATCACAGAGGATTTATTTATTTGTTTATTTGCAGCAGTCACTGTCTTCAGTTAAAATTAAGCCAGGCACAAATAAAGTGGCACCAGATTTCCAGCTCACCAAGAGGAGAAACAACTTTGGTGTTCCCCTTGAGACTCTTGCACAAGAGGCAACACAATGCCAAGTTCCTTTTGTTGTGACGCAGATGGTGGAATACCTAGAAATGTTTGGTAAGTTGATAACTTGTTCTGCTTTCTAGAAACTTTTTGTTTGTACTTTTAGTCAAAATAAAGAGCTGTCACTAATTTGCTTTGGGTAAGCAGGACTACAAAGGAGAATAGTAGCTAATGGGAGAACATGTATATTTCCACTACTTTTGTTTAAAAAAAAAAAAAAAAAAAAAAAAAAAAAAAGTTTTAACAAATTTTGATTAGGTTGGTTTAGAATGAAAAAATGTGATCTGCTGACTTGAACTCCCTGGATATCAACCAAACCAGTAGTTGAAAACTCCTTGTGGCATTAAAGGGTAATAATGAAGGAATATTATTTTAAAAAAACAAAAAACCTGGAAATACTGAATTAAACAACTCTTTTGGGGTGTGTGAGATTGAACAATTAGGCAAACTTATTTGATTCCAAGATGCATTTGTCAGGTCTCTGTAGACACTATCAGAAAACTGTTTTTCCTCCTTGTGTAATTTATAATAACCGGTAATTATTGTTTTTTAATAGGCCTGGATCACGTAGGTTTATTTCGAATCAGTGGCTCAGTGAACAAAATCAAAGCATTGAAGCGGAAGTATGATCAAGGTGAAAAAGTGGACCTCATTAATGATGGTGACATAGATTCTGTTGCAAGCCTCTTTAAACTTTTCCTCAAGGAGCTTCCAGTGGCTGTTTTCCCAGACAACTTACATGCTAACCTTCTTAAAACCTTTGAAGGTAAAACAAAGGCTAAATTCATTCGAAATGTCAATGGCATTTCAGCTGGGATGACTTTTTTGTCCAGAAATGGCCGACTAATGTACACACAGCAGAATTTAAACACTGTAATCAACAAATGTGTGAGTGTTTGCATAACTTCACACTTTAAAGGGTGGGTATTTTGTGGATCCCCCTGTGCAGTGTGTCCAATTGACTTACAATAGAACCTCCGTTATGAACACCTTGGGAATACAGGTTGGTTGAAACTCTGAACAAAACAATACAGTGTTTTTTTCCCCAAAGTTTACAACTGAACATTGACTTAATACAGCTCTGAAACTTTACTATGCAGAAGAAAAATGCTACTTTTAACAATCTTAATTTAAATGAAACTAGCATAGAAACAGTTTCCTTACCTTGTCAAATCTTCTTTAAACTTTCTCTTTATTTGTATAGCAGTTTGTTTAACATAGTACTATGCAGTATTTGCTTCCTCCCTTCCCTCCGCCCCCTCTGCTGCTGCCTGATTGCGTACTTGTGGTTCCAAATGAGGTGTGTGGTTGACCAGTCAGTTCATAACTCTGAGGTTCTACTGTATATTGCAAGTGTGTTCAATTTACAACTATCCAAGACACAACAGTTATTGCCTTAGCTATTGCATAGTATTGAGCTATCACAGTTAAAATATTTAGGGGATTCAATCATTCTCATCCCACCCCTCCTATTAAAGTGAGTTGTATTTGTGAACCCATATTTGCCATTAAAATGTTCCTCTTTGCTGCAGGGAAAGTGAAAAGGTCAATGTCCCTGGACATGGAATTTTAAACCTCTCTTCTGTAACTACAGTACTATATTTATAGTGCAAAAATGCCCTGAAACTGTAAATGTTACCAATTAGTAGGGAAACGAAGACTAATGTGGTGCTGAAAGGTTATAATTTCCCAGTCTTCTCTTAGCATGAATCACACAGCATGTGGCAAATCTCCAGCAAGAGTCACAGCTGACAATCCTCCCACAGCTTTTTCCATAAAGTCTTGGTTATCATATAGCCAGTTGGTCATGTCTTATACTCTCTGCTAGAAATAACAAGAAACACTATATTTTTCTTGCCGGGAGAGGAGGAATGTCACTGACACAAGATAGAATCCAAAGACCGAGAGTGCTCCATAGGAAATTCCAGTAACAAGGGAAACGTTCGTAGTTTAAAGCTAATATGTGAAATAATTAGAGGATTAGTCTAAAAATCACTGGCTTTTGGCATATATGCGCTTTTTTCCCCTTAGTGTCTCTTTTTGGGGGGTGGGGGAGGGGGAGAGGAGATCTTTTTACAATAAAGTAAATGGTGTAGTAAAACTTGCTGGATACTTAGAATACCCATCTGTTAGTAACTGAATTAAGTTTTAATTCTTCACAGATAATAAGAACCACATGGCTGAGTGTACGCGATGTCTGAAAAGCTTATTAAGCAGCTTTCCTAAGGCCCACTACAGCCTTTTCCAGTTCCTCTCTACCTTTCTGTTGAAGGTGGCATCACACAGTGAAATGAACCACATGACCCTGGAAAACCTCGCCATTGTATTTGGGCCCACCCTTTTCCAGTAAGTATCTTATTTAGATTTATTTTACAGTTGTTTTTGTTTGTATTCCTGGATCCCGCCCTTAAAAACAAGAACAGCAGTAATCCGAGACGAGCTGGAATATTGATGAAAGAGCCTGCTGTACACTGAGGAGTGAATGAAAGAGAAGCAGAGCTATACAGAATGTTGATATAGAAGCCCATGCCCACCCCAAAATCTGAGTGCATCTGCCTTGAACATCAGCACAGGTCCAAAGGATCAGCTGACCTGGCTTTACCCTGCCCAGCCTGGGCACTCTTCATTTGCCTCCTTGCTCTTAGGCACTGGGTTGTTCTCAGGTTGGAGTCAGTGACATACCCCACCTCTCCAGTGCCCTCCTGGGTGCTGGAAGTTCCCCTCTTTCTACAGATGGCACCAGCCATCTTGCCGCTTCAGGGTGGCCACCCATTAAGGGTTCACTTCCCCCTCTTCTAATCCCAAAAGTGTTCAGAGGTGGCAGGACCAGACCCCTCTGAGGGCAGCAGAGGTGGAGAAACACACACTCGTGCTGCTAAATTAAAAGCAGGGGGTGTGGACATTGCAGAAACCTTAGTACTGTAGTTAAGGAACTCTTAGTTGGTTCTCTAGCAAACTATGGGTATGTCTACACTACGAAATTAGGTCGATTTTATAGAAGCCAATTTTTTTTTAGAAATCGATTTGATACAGTCGATTGTGTGTGTCCCCACTAAGCGCATTAAGTCGGCGGTGTGCATCCACAGTACCGAGGCTAGCGTCGACTTTTGGAGCATTGCACTGTGGTAGCTATCCCACAGTTCCCGCAGTCTCCGCCGCCCATTGGAATTCTGGGTTGAGCTCCCAATACCCGATGGGGCAACAATATTGTCGCGGGTGAAAGCAACGGCAAGAAATCGTTTCTCGCCTTTTTTTCCTGGGTTACCTGTGCCGACGACATACCATGGCAAGCATGGAGCCTGCTCATCTCACTAGCACCGTACGTCTCCTGGGTGCTGCTGGCAGACGCGCTACTGCAGTGTTACACAGCAGCATCCCCTTGCATTGCCTTGCCTTGCGGACAGCAGACGGTACAATACGACTGCTAGCTGTTGTCGTCGTCGTCCCGTGGGTGCTCCTGCCCGACCTCAGTGAGGTCGGTCGGGGGCGCCTGGACAAAAATGGGAATGACTCCCCAGGTCATTCTCTTTAAGTTTCGTCTAATGGAGATTCAGTCCTGCCTGGAATATCATGCCAGCTGGAGGCTTCTGCCTCAGGCTGCTCTCCCAGTCAGCAGCACCACGCGGTCGCACCTACCCCTTGCTCCCATGACCCATGAAGCCTGGACAGTAGTAAGAAGCAGTTCAACTATAGGTTGAGCAAGTGCATAATGATGGTAGAAAGTGCCTTTGGACGTCTAAAAGCTCGCTGGCGCGGTTTACTGATTCGGTTAGACCTCAGCAAAACCACTATTCCCATTGTTATTACTGCTTGCTGTGTGTGCCACAATATCTGTGAGAGTAAGGCTAGGTCTAAACTACCCGCCTGAATCGGCGGGTAGAAATCGACCTCTCGGGGATGGATTTATCGCGTCCCGTCGGGACGCGACAATCGATCCCCGAATCGGCGCTCTTACTCCACCAGCGGAGGTGGGAGTAAGCGCCGCCGACAGAAAGCCGCAGAAGTCGATTTTGCCGCCGTCCTCACAGCGGGGTAAGTCGGCTGCGATATGTCGAATTCAGCTACGCTATTCACGTAGCTGAATTTGCGTATCTTAAATCGACTCCCCCCTGTAGTGTAGATGTACCCTAAGGGGGAGACATTTATGGTGGGGTGGGAGGTTGAGGCAAATCACCTGGCCACTGATTACATGCAGCCAGACACCAGGGCGGTTAGAAGAGCACAGCAGGGTGCACTGTGCATCAGAGAAGCTTTGAAAACCAGTTTCATGACTGGCCAGGCTACGGTGTGAAAGTTCTGTTTGTTTCTCCTTCATGAAAACCCGTCCCCTTGGGTCACTCTACTTCCCTGCGAGCCAACTGCCCTCCCCACCCACCTTTGATCCCCGCTTGCAGAGGCAATAAAATCATTGTTGTTTCAAATTCATGCATTCTTTATTAATTTGTCACACAAATGGGGGGATAACTGCCAAGGTAACCCGGGAGGGGTGGGGGACAAAGGAAGCACACAGGTGGGGTAGTTGTAGGGGCACCCCCTATAATGGCATGCAGCTCATCATAGAAGCGGCATGTCTGGGGCTCTGACCCGGAGCGGCCATTTGCCTCTCTGGTTCTTTAGTAGTCTTCACGCAGCACTGCTGTGAGTCCCTGTTATAATTTCTGTCCTTCATGCCCTTGGAGATTTTTTCAAATATTCCAGCATTTCATCTTTTGGAACGGAGTTCAGATAGCATGGATTCGTCTCCCCATACAGTGATCAGATGCAGTACCTCTTGTGCTGGAGCTCTTTTGCAATTCTGGGACTCAATGGTTACCCGTGCTGATGAGCTCTGCATGGTCACCTGTGCTGATCAGCTCACTACGCTGGCCAAACAGGAAATGAAATTCAAAAATTCACGGGGCTTTTCCTGTCTACCTGGCCAGTGCATCTGAGTTGAGAGTGCAGACAGAGTGGTCACAATGGAGCACTCTGGGATAGCTCCTGGAGGCCAATACCATTGAATTGCGTCCACACTACCCCAAATTCGACCCAGCAGGGTCAATTTCAGCGCTAATCCCCTTGTTGGGGAGGAGTACAGAAATCGATTTTAAGAGCCCTTTAAGTCGACAAAAATGGCTTCGTCGTGTGGACGGGTGTAAGGTTAAATTGATTTAATGCTGCTAAATTCGACCTAGACTCGTAGTGTAGACCAGGGTTAAGTGTTAGTCACCATAGGGTACCTAAGAGTGTAAGGTTGCTAGAGAACCTACCTTAGTGGTTTACTAGCTACAGCACTAGCAAATCTGGGAAGTCCCAGGCCCAGCTTTCTCTGGGGGAGGAGAAAAAGCTTCTGAGGAAGCCAGTTGAGGTCCTTCTGTTCAGAGTGATTTTCAATGGTACTGCCTGGTGTGGCAGATCAGATCCTAGTTGTTTTGGGGATGGCAGGGAATTAGAAAGCACACACTATTCCCAGTATATTATTCTGAGTAATACTAAGGCTTGACTATTGGTGTTCTCCACAACTGTTTTATAGACTGTCAGCCAATCAAGTTTCTGGAAGACTGACACTAACTCAATTTGGTATAACAAGGAGATCTTGGTGTGTGTTGTGTGGTGGGTGTTTTAAGATTAACATTTACTGATTTGAATGAACATCAAGATTTGTTTTCATTACTGTGTGGGTGCATATGTCAGCTACTAAAAACTTCTCCCCTCTGGCCTTCTGCACTCACTTTCTCCTGCTTCCTTTCACTCGGTACACAATAGTTTTTTTGCAAAAATGCATGTAATGCTTTTGCAAGAATGATCTATCTTCCTCTTTCTCTAACGAGGTCTGGACCCTGTTTGGTTCTCTCCATTGGTTTTCCTTAGCTTGCTGCACCTGACTTAAGCACCTTATCCCCTTTACGGGCCCTGCTTAGCATCTGCTTATCTCTCCCCTCAAGTATCCTGCTCTTCCCTCTGCCTACTTTTTTCTATGAAGTTCCCTATGCTTGGAACCACCTCCATAGCCCCATCCTCTCCTCCCAGTCCTCTTCTAAAATACCTTCCTTCCTGAGGCCTATAAATCCTTGTTCTTTTCCCCTCCAAGGGAGTAGAAACTACCCTCTCACAATGAAAACTAACAGGAAAATAACTCAAGCTGTGTGACCCTCCAAGCTTTATCCCTCTGCTTACTGTTGTATTATTTGCTTTGCACGTGGGCTGTCTTGGATTGAAAGCTCTTCAGGCCTGGATCTTCTCTTGCTATCAATAAAGCAGAAGATACACTGGTGCTATACGAATAATAGAGCTGGTTCAAAAAATACCAACTGTTCTTCATAGGGATTTTTTTATTGATTGGAAAAAACTAAACACAACGTCCTCCCCCAGCAAATTTCAATGTTTCATTGGTATTTGTATATTTTATTGGATGCTTTTCTGTTTTTCTTTAGTTCATTAGTTTTTAAAGGTATTTTAGTCACCTTTAGCTGCAGATGGGCATCTGGCAGCATTTTCAAAAATGCCTAGGGACGCGATCCATTGCAGAACTGCTATGGGCCTTGCCACCCTGTTAAATGCATGTCCCTGAGTTAAGTGCCCAGATTTGTGCCCAGATTTCTCCAACTGTGTGTGTGTGTGTGTGTGTGTGTGTGTGTGTGGCATCTAACAATGGGATCTCCAAAAGCCAGCATGATCAGAGGGGAATTTCTAAGTTCATCTCTTGCAAATGCCTAAGCCCCACCACTCTCAGGGACTTAGTCCTAAACCACTTTTCCAAGAGCCACCAGTGTGGGAGATGGTGGCAGATACCTCCCTTATAATCTCTTGCCTAGTAGTAAGGGTACTTGCCCAGGATGTGGGAAATGCGTTCAACTCCTTCCTCTGCATAATGTGACCAAGGATATGGACTTGAGTTTACCACCTTACAGGTGAGTGCCCTAATCACTGGGCTATGGACTCGTTCTCACCTGCTCTCTGGCCCAACAGATATTTATTTATATACAGTGGAATAGCTTCCATAGGAGAGGATCACCCCACACTGTACACACCCTGTAGCCTAGGGCACTCACCTGAGCAGGGGGAAGGCTATGTTCAAATTGCTGCTTTGTGGGGGGCAGAGTTTGAACCTGAGTCTTCCACAGTATGTGTGAGTGTGCTAACCAGCAGACTCAAGTTATAAGGGAGGCTGCTGCCTCCTTCATCCCCAGCTATTTTGTGAGGGTTTAGGTACATCATTAAAATACCTACCAGATCAGTAGTTGCAGATAAGAGGAGTGGGGGAACACCTAGTATGGGATCCTGCTGAGCTTTAGGTACCCAGCCACTGCAACTCAAGTGGCTGTCCATATGCTCACTGGCAGAAATTCAGGCACCTATGTATTTTAGACACCTCCAGTATTAGGTGGCAGCTGAGCAGGGGTTTTGGGGATCTCGGCAGTGTTAGACTAACTAAAAGATAGACTTAGGACCAGATCCATAAGAGGACTTAGGCACCTATGTGCTCAATTTCCATTTTTTTTAAATTATTTTTTTAGGTGCTTTGAAAATCCCAGTAGGTCCCTCTGTACATCTTTGTCCCTAAATACCTTTAAAAATCTGGACCTTAATGTCACAGAATGAACTGGCCCTTTAAGAGGATTGGCGCTCAGCTGCATGTGGGCCATGCTTAGATTGCTTCTCCAGTGGAGTGAATGAATGCTCAAGTCATATGGGGGAAGAGGGGGATGTGATTATGAGCAAAGTGTGGGGAGAGGAGAGCTGGATGTCAGTGCTCTATAAAGAGCAGGAGAGTGGGGAATACAGGAAGAAGCTCTGGGAAGAAGCAGGTCTGCTTTCAGAAAGCCTTTGACAAGGTCCCTCACGAAGGGCTTTTAAGCAAAGTAAGCAGTCCTGGGGTCCTCTCATGGATCAGTAACTGTTTAAAAGATGGGGGAAACAAAGGGTAGGAATAAATGGTCATTTTCAGAATGGAGAGAGATAAATAGTAGTGTCCCCCAGAGATCTGTACTGGGACCAGTGGTGTTCAACATATTCATAAATGATTTGGAAAAGGGGGCAAACAGGTGGCAACATTTGCAGATGTTAGAAAATTACTCAAGATAGTTAAGTCCAAAGCAGTCTGCAAAGAATTACAAAGCGATATCACAAAACTGAGTGAGTAGGCAACAAAATGGCAGATGAATGTCAATGTTTATAAATGCAAAGTAATTCAAATTGGAAAACATAATCCCAACTATACATACACAATGACAGGATCTAAATTAGATGTTATCATTCAAGAGAGAGATCTTGGATTCATTATGGATGGTTCTCCAAAAACACAACCTTTTTAGATTGCTGTTGCCTCTTGAGCAAATGATGTTAGGAACCATTAGGAAAGGGATTGATAAGAAGACAGAAAATATGATACTATATAAATCCATGGTACACCCACACCTTGACTACTGCATGCAGTTCTGGTTGCCCCATCTCAAAAAAGATATATTAGAATAGGAAAAGGATACAGAGAAGGGCAACAAAAATAAGTGCATGGAACAGTTTCTGTATGAGGAGAGATTAAAAAGACTGGAACTTTTCAGCTTGGAAAAGAGACAAGTAATGGGGGGGAATATGACAAAGGTCTATAAAATCATGAATGGTATAGAGAAAGTAATAAGGAAGTGTTATTTACCCCTCCCATAACACAAGAATCAGGGATCACCTACTGAAATTAATAGGCAGCAGGTTTAAAACAAAAGGAAGAACTACTTCACGCAACACACAGTCAACATGTGGAACTCCTTGCCAGGGATGATTGTGAAGGCCAAAACTATAAAGGGGTTCAAAAAAGAATTGGACCTATCCTCCATGGACTTATCTATCAATAGGTATTAGCTAGGATGGTCAGGGATGCAACCTCATGCTCTGGGTGTCCCCTCTGATGGGAGTGGGCGACGGGGGATGGATCACTCAATGATTCCCTGTTCTGTTCATTTCCTCCAAAGCACCTGGCATTGTCCACTGTCAGAAGATAGGATACTGGGCTAGATGGCTCATTGGTCCAATCCAGTCTGGCTACTATGTTCTTAGCTTGAATTATGAGGTGGAAGAAACCAGTAGTTTAGGGTCCCCAGGACTGGGAACTCATAGTGGAAGAAGGATTTGGGTTTCCCCTATGCTGCTACCCTCTGAGGAGCTACAGCAACCTATGCTATTCATTGGAGGGAGAAGGGACTGACTGACCCCCAGGAGGTTTGGAAGCTGAGTGTGGGAGAAGGAGAGTGAGATGAGTGTGCTGTAGAAAAGAAGACCCTCACAGAGGAAAGGGTGGTCCCAGTGAAACTGGGGTGGAAGGTATTTGGATTTCTACTGACACTCAATAAAGGGTGGACCTCTGACTAAGTCACTTCAGCAGCTAACCTGTACTGAAGGCTGAGATAACTGTTTGTGATTAGAGTAAACTGAGACTGTGACAGGCTCAAAGCTAGGCTGGGTAGATGCCTGTTATACTTACCAATGCCAGTGTCCATTTCAGAGTTTCTTCTAACAATCCCAGACTGATCTGCAGAAATGAGCACCTGATATTACTGAAAATGGCTTGTGGACCCAAAAATAATTTTTGTTTAGTTCTTACAATCATGCAGCACCTCATGTTTTCCTTCCTGTGTGTTGAAGTTATTCCATGTGTATTCTAAAAACTTCATTGTTATGTGCTTGCTTCTGACTGCTTTACCATTAAATAGATTGTTTACAAACTCTCCTCCTGCTTATGTTTTGCTCCACTTCTATTCCAGGTGCAAATTCTAACCATGATTATCACCTGTCCTAATCTATTGATTTTTTTTTATGGCTATAGACACCTGTCACATGCATAGAATCAGTGGTGTGAGTTGGAGCTTAATATTCAGAACATGGAATTGAGGAGACACAGACTCAGAATATAAAACATGCCACTTTTACAATTTACAACATATATAATCTGAACTGTATATCCTTAGTCACTATGATCTAGTACAATTCCATTGTGGAAAACATAACCCTTTGTAAGATGTGTATTAAATGGGAAGACCCTTCCAGAAAATGTATGAATGTCATGTGACCACATTGCACATTAAATTACAGGAAACTAATGTAATTATTCATGTTGAAACCCATGAATACTACACAGGCCGATTTCTTACTGAATTTTATTTTTCTCATAGTGCTGTAATGGATGATGACTTGACATTGCCTCATAATACTCTGAATGGTATTTGGCTGAAATACTTTTCAAGTCACAATCATTATATGCAAATGACCGCAACTCCTGTGCTTCCTCTCACTGCACTGTCTGATGAGGTCCAAATCTGGGAACAACAACAAAAAATAAAAAAAAAATGGGGAGGGAGGGGTGTCTCATGGAGAAAGTGTAGATGAGAAGAGTGCTCCCAGTCTTTGTTTAGTCACCTTGACCTCTCTGCAAAATCTCTCTCCTGCTTCTGTTACTCCTGGCCTTTTTTTCCACATATCCTCCATAGAAAAATATTAAATCAGACTCTTCTCTGATTTTACCCTCCATGTAGTTATTTTACCACTCCCTGTCTTCTCCCCAACCACCTTCCTCTCGGATTCTGACACCTGGTTCTGTCTCATCACCCTCTCCCTCATCCTCAGTGACTTTAGCTTTCCCTTCTGTGTCCTGTCACCTTCTTATTTGATGCTTGACCCTGGTCCAACTCTTCAATTGTTCAAACTGGCTACTCACTCAACCTTGGTTTTGCTAAACATTGCTTGTTTTGATATTTCCCTCCACGAGTTCCCTCTAGTCACCTCCCACCCCCAATCACCTAGTAATATTTCCCACTTTCTCTCATCTCTTCTCATCCCTTCTGTGTCCTCCAATCCATCCACAGCAGCCGATTGAAACAGTAGGTGGAACTTTCGCTCTGCTTTTAGGAGAGAAAGGGGTGAAGTATTCCTACAAGTATCCCTTGACTTTAGCTCCTGTTCAGCACCTCTAGATTTCTGGCCTGGTACCAAGCCCTACGCCTTCACAAGTAGGGCTTGTCAAAATCTTTGAAACTTTGGTTATGAATGAAAACTTCTATGGAGACTGTCTGGACAATTACGAAAGTGAAAACTTATAGGGTTTAGTTGCAAAAAAGAAAAACTTCCCAATTTTGTGGGGTGTTTTGTTGACAAAAAGGAAACATCCTCATTTTATGACCAGTTCTAGTTGTAAGATTACCAGTATAGCACCTTTTACTTTTTGGCTTGATATCCAGGCACAGGTCTCCACACGCTCGCTAGCTTAGCACTACTTCTAGCTTGCTGGGCTGATAAGGCACATGGTTTGGTAAATTTAATGACTGTGGGTTCAATACCACATATTTAATTTGTGATAAAACAATCTTTAATGATTCCCACTGATCCCTTTTTAATTACTCCAAATTATACATTGTAGTGGTGGTCTCCTCCTAACATCATTTGTTTTCAACACAAATTGATAGGGTTTTTTTTTTTTAAAGTCTAAGGCCAAGGGAGATTTTTAATCCTGTTTACTCCAATAGAACAACTTTACAATAGTTGTATCATCTCTAGGAATATGTTCCTGGATCTAATTTGTTAACTAGATTCTTTTTAAAATACATGCAAATTTGCAAGTGTGTGGTGGCTACACTACTCAACAGCAATATCTGAAAAGGAGTATTTTGTTCTTAAGCTACTTAAAAATTAGAGCTAAATCAATATTTTCCATGAATTTTAGGGTTTGAACTCCAGACCTGAACCAAGATTCACATTTTGCAATTAGTCTTTGTTAGAATGGCCAAACTAAATTCTAGTCTCAAAATCCCCCACTCCCCAAACTTGCAAATGTGGACCCTTTCACAGGCCAAACTGGCCTTTTAAGAGGAGGACAAAGTCCAACTCTGACCTGTTTCTGGTTCAGTCCAGAACAGAGCATTGTAATTCCCATAGCATGTGGGGACTGTCTGGACAAGGGGACTGTCCAGAGAACAAGGCCTCCTGGGAAAGAAAGTGGAATGAACACAGGCTTTCTCCTCTCTGTATGTGAAGGAACTGGACAAAATTGGTGTTGGGGCTCCTAGCTGAGGAAGTGGCCTAGGATAGGCTGTGGAAAGACGTTTGGGAGGGCATGTTTATGCATTAATAGCACAAGCCTGGCATGGACTTTGGGCACGTACCCGAGGCAAGCAGGAGTGTAAGGTCTGGTCTACACTATTAAAAAATAGTTCAACCTAGCTATGTTGCTCAGAGCTGTGAAAACATTTGCATCTTGAGCACTGTAGTTAGGCAAATCTAACCCCTGGTATAGACGTGGCTAGAATTCTTCCATCAACTTAGTTAGTACCTCTTGAAAGTGATTGGAAAAACTTTCTATGTCGCTGGAAGGGTTAAGTACGCTACTGTGCTGTTGCTGCTGCAGTAGCAGCTGTAGCGTAAACCTGGCCTAAGTCTGGACAGGAGTATGTTCTGTGTGGAGGGCTGCCCCAGCGTATGAAGGTTTTGGTGTTTGGAGGGACTCTGAGCCCTCACAATCTGCAGAGGAGAATGTGGCCCAGGCACTGAGGACCTGGGTGAAAGACTTCTTTGTCTTAGGTATTTTTGGCTTGTCTGTCATCATTTGGACTCCCCTGCCCTCTGGAAGTGGAGGGGTTTAGTTTGGCCAGAGGGCTAAACTACCCAGAGTGAGGAAACTGAAGCACGGCAATGTCCTGACAGTGAGAGGTAACGGGTCCCCCCTCAAACCCATATGGCCATCGTTATTCAATCCTGAAGTTTTTCTAAAACAAAGTTCTCAGAGTTCAAGGGGAGTTTTACCACAGATAGACAGGAATTAGGACACTGGAACTAAGCCCCAATATGTACATTTGGATGTTTAAATCACTTTGAATAATAAATGTGCTGTCTGGTTTGCCAAACAGAAGAGTGATGTGTGTATTTGTACTTAATTCCCAAGAGCTTATGAATTTCTTGTTTAAATATTAATATTTAGTGGAATCAGGAGTTGGTTTAGCACAGTGCACGAAGCTGAATTCAGCTCTGGTGCTTATGTAAATGCCCATACCGTCTCAAATACTTTATGGGGGAAAATGTACAGTTCCTTCAGGAAACAAAATTACCATGCCACTAATGAATCCCTTGATTTTAATTAAATGATTCAGAGCATTATCTACTTGTAGATAAAGTATAAGTTCAAATACTACTTGAAAAAATATAATATCGTTAATGGGAACATGCAGAAATTCCTGTATATTTAACTATAACTTTATTACATCCATTATTAATATAATGCAGCTTCAGAGAATTCATTGGAACATTTTTTTTCTCATGTCACTTTTAGACTGTGTCCTGCATTATGGTGTTTCCCTGGTAGTTAAGTATGATGTGACAAGATTGCATTGGGCTGTTATCCTTTGGACCCTCACAGAAAGATGTGTAATATGAGTTTGCCTTAGTGAGCAAAATTTGAAATCACCTTTTAAAATATTAAAAGCCCAGTGGTGGTGGCTGCTCTCCATATTTTGTCCTTTTAAAAATATTTTCATGAACAAGTTAGTCAGTGCCAGGCCCATGTTATCAGGTTCCAACTACTTGTCCGTATTACTGCAGTGCATAAAGGCCACCAATTGAGGAAAAGAGCCACTTTATGCTAGTCATATACATGCTTGTAATGAAAATATACTGTCACCAAGAGCTTTGTAACCGAGATCATGTCCTAGAATATGTTAAAGAACTGGATAAAACTACTTGCTTTGAAAAATTCTCCAGACTGCAAGAAAGGGATTAGTGGATAACTGATCAATGGATCATCGTCTGAGCACCACTAAACTTAATCTATTTACTTTTCTCCTGTTTAGAATTCCTTTCAGTCCTTTGGCTCATGAAAAACAAATACTTTGTAATGCACTCCTGCTGTATTTGCTCCAGAACCATGAGATGCTATTTGCAGACTCTGACAGCCATTTCTCACTGACACAAGCAGACAACACTGAGGTAAGAAGATGGTGATTGATTCCAACAGATAATCAAAGGTCCTTCATTGGGTTGTAATGTATTTCTATCCTTAGGTTTGTATATTCAAGCAGTAATAAATCACTATCACTATACCCTGACAAAGTGAGTATCAGTTGCATGTCTAATCTACAAGGGAGACTTTATATGTTTATTTTCTAAAGAATGTAAATGAGAGTTAAATCTTAAGAATAAAATCACCACATTTTTCTACTTGAAATATCCTATAGCCACATTTCCTTGCCCTCAGAATTTTTGTAGGTAACTCTTTTCATTTATCTCCTATATAGTGATGACAGAAGGGTAAAAATGCCTTTTCAGAAGCTATTGAGTAAAGACTCACTTTTTCTGTCCTTAGGCATGCACTGCTATAGAATAATATTGATTTTTCAATGTCTTCTTGTTGCATTGTGTTTGTCAAAAGAGTTATGATTTTGCACTTAGTATGGATGACTTTCCAGTACTAGTCTATGTGGGTATTTTTTCAAGTTCCTTCCATTATGTATTGTTGCTGTTCAATATAGATCTTTTTAAAAATCCATTCTAGGAGAGCAAAGTAGCCCAAGGGGTTAACATAGTGGTGAGATCTAGGTTCATATCTTAAGTGGGTCTCAACCTAATGTTAAATCATGCAATTACTATACAGTATGACGCATCTGGCTGCTCTGAACAGGTTTACCAGGGTTTTTGCAGATTATGACTGAATCTAGCAATGTAAGATGTGCCACACTATGAGAGATGTGCTGTCCAAGATGTCTGCATTTTGCCAGGCTCTAGGCCGGGGTAGGCAACCTATGGCATTCGTGCCGAAGGCAGCATGCGAGCTGATTTTCAGTGGCACTCTCACTGCCCGGGTCCTGACCACCAGTCCGGGGCCTCTGCATTTTAATTTAATTTTAAATGAAGCTTCTTAAACATTTTAAAAACCTTATTTACTTTAAATACAACAATAGTTTAGTTATATATTCTAGACTTATAGAAAGAGACCTTCTAAAAATGTTAAAATGTATTACTGGCACGTGAAACCTTAAATTAGAGTGAATAAATGGAGACTCGGCACACCACTTCTGAAAGGTTGCCGACCCCTGCTGTAGGCACTGCAAAGGATTCCTCACTTTCCTGAGCTTCAGCTCCAGCCACTGCTGGTATTGAGGCATGGGGGCGGAAGGAGGGCTGGAGCAGGGGAATCTAGCAGACTTTTACTCTAAAGCTAAGATTTACATCATTTGTCACATGTATCATACAGTCCATCTCAGCACTGAAAGCACTAACTCTCTGGAACTATCTGTCTGGGAATAATGTCACAGGGCATGTTAATTACTTGCTGGGTACAAAGGAAAGGTGACTAACAACATTTTAAGTCCTGTGTTCATACGCTGTAGGACATGGGTCTTAAGACCTCAAAATAGAATTGTTGCAGTCCAACATGTACTACTCTTAGGCCCCAGCCTGATCCTGCCAAACTTACTCCTGCATTTCATCAACTTCAGTCGGGAGTTCTTGCGTGATTGTGTACGGGATGCAGCATTAGGCTAATAGCTGCCTAGTTGTCTGCCTCTACCAACCAAAAGTGTCAAGAAGATAGGAAGTGCCAGCAATCAATGCAAATCTGCAGTGAAAACACATGAGAAATAGAGGCACTATCAAAGGCAGCACTTTTGCTTTGAAAGTTAATTCCCCCCTTTTGCCCCCCATCTCTAAAATGTCTAGCAGTCACTTCAGTCTGTCTAGGATTGTGATGACAAGGAAGTAGGTTCACTGAAAGTTCCTTTTGAGTTCTTTAATGAAACCCCGAAATAGGGCACAGCTGTAGGGTTCTCTCACTCTGAGGTGAGGCTCTCAAAGAAATTGTGTGTGTTGGAGGTGGACAGAGTTTCTTCTGTGAGTGATCTAATTTTGTTCTCATAACTTATGGCAGGAGCATGTAGAGTTTTGGATAGGCATCCCTTCACATATTATTTGTCTAAATAACAACTGCTTAAAGTTCTTTGGACATAAAACCAAACCCAGTAAAAGTCCATACACAGGTTTCATCAAAACACTAATCAGCAAACCAGGCACATTCCTTGGAATGGAACTTAATTTTCATACCTTTTCTTGCAGGAAGGTTTCTAATGCAGACTCTTGCCTTATACCAATTACTCTCATATTTATATCAGCACTTAGAGGTTTACACCAAAAGAAGGGGTGGGGTGGGGAAGGGGCTTGTCCGCTCAAGGTGATGCTGTTAGTGTCTCTTTATATACCTATATTAATAGAGTTTTAACGAACTCCTACCACCCAGAAATTCCAGACATAGGCATAGCTTTCTCCAGGCCCTGATAAAGAATCTGAGATAAGTAAAAAGGGCTTGTCACTCTTTGCATGGAAAAGTACTTAAGTATGCTATCCAACCCTATAACACCCTTCCTCCAGAGGAGTTCTGTATGGGCAAAAGACTCCCGTGGAGTGTACCAGGGAACTGGTGGCATTGGGACTATCTGGGATTGGAGGGAATGATATGTGAATCCGAGTGCTCTCCCACCACTGGCTCTGAAGAACTGATGCATAGTGATGACAATATTTTTACAACCTGAAGAAACTTTAAATAATCCAATTTAAACAAAAAATGTAGTAGCTTGTGTCACTAAACATTCCTGACCTCTCTGTTCACTATGGTTGCCTGCAGGCATGGTGATGGTGTTGCATTACAAAGAGCTGCCTGGGTTGCATGAGCACTAAATATAGGAAGCCAGAGCTTTAAAATCTTCTGTCAACACTCTCAAGGTGAAGGGATACTGAGAAGTCACTTCCTTTTCCTCACAATATTTTAGAAAAGGGGCTAGATGCTTAAGTGTTTATTTAACCTGAGGCCTTTCTAGCCATGTCTTTGTTTTACCACATAGCATATCACTAGCTGCATGGGATGGACAAGATTAATTTAATTTTACTAGGTAGAGTAGCTACCAACCCAACCTTGCTACAGCACTTTGACATGCTCCTTTGCTGCCCCCCGTTCTCTGTGTGGGTGTCAGATTTTACTGAAATCTCTTTCCTACCCACTGCTGCCCTTGACTTGTCCAGAATACATCTTACAAATCTAAATGAAGAGATGAATTGCCAGACTTGCTTGCTTGCTCTCCCCCTCTCTGTACAACAGCCACAGAGATTCCTCCCCAAAATAATATCAGTTGCTTTGGCTACCTGGCAAATATAAAACTGAACAGAAATGTGACCTCTGTGTGTGTGTCTTCAGTGGTGCTAATCTCTCTGCGTTAAGGAAAGGGAGCAACTAGAGGGAATGTCTACAGCACTAGTAACAGGTTTCCTGTCCAGATTTTTCTCTTATCTTCCTTCTTATATACGTTTGGCCTCCTTTATCCTATGTTGGCACAGTTGAATGTTGAGGGGACTGCATGCTGAGTTGGTCAAACCTCACTCATCGCTGCAGCAATTCCAGAATTAATTTCATGCCTTTTAGGAGAATATGATAATTAGAGCTGGTCAGAACATTTTTGACAATGTTCCACAGGGTTGTATTGGTTTCAACAAAGTTTTGTCAGGAAGGCTTTTTTTGTGGTCCGGAACTCTCTGGTCAGAGACTGAAAACCTGAGCTTCTTGATCCAAGAACAGACATTTTGACATCATTCCATTTCATGAAAATGTCCAAAAGGTTTCTTCCTTCCAGTGCAGAACAAAACAAATGTCGAAACCTCAAAAATTGCCATGAAGCAAAAGCTTCAACAATGAATCTGGCATACTGTTGCACACCAGTCCCATGGTAAGTTAAATACTCCTTGAACTACAAAATGGCTTTGAAAAAAATATCTCAATCTTCCAGTGGATTGAATTTGTGGAACTTGGACTCAAAACCGTTTTGCCTGTGTGTCTAGACTTCGACAGAGGACCTTAGTGCTATTCCTTTTGACAGCTATTAGGAATGCTCTGTTAGTTTAAATGGCTAGAGATCCTGTTCTTGAATGAGCGACCTCTGTATTAATGTTAATATACATCACAGTGGTCTGCAAAGCAACTCACTCAATATTTTCATAGGGACAGCTGATGTGGTGTTAAGGGACTTAATTGCACTAGCAGTGATTTTTTTTGTGAAGGGAGGGCCGGGGAGGAGGGAAGGTAAATTCCTCTCAGAGCTTCATTAACATAATTGAAACCAGGAATCATTTAACGCTGCTCAATTTTGTGTTCTGCCTCAACCAAACCACCAGAAACAAAAGCCCTGAATTTTGGGGAAGTTTTGATCCTGAGCTGGATCCAAATTTTTGGCCCAGTTTCATCTCTAAGCTTGGTTGAGAACCATACCTGTTAAAGTGAACAGAGTTCTCTCTTTGTCTATTGCCCAGGCACCAGGGTGTTCAGGGTTTGGTGGTATTATGACCGGGTTAAGCCAGGCTGCGGAAGTTGCTCTGGAGGTGCTGCTGGTGGTGCTGATCTTTCAGAAGATTGGATCTGGTGTCCCCCATGAAGCTCTTAGATCTGTCGGAGGCTTCCTTCAATTTATGAGGCACTAAAGCAGCATTAATTCTATTGCCAAGCTAGTCTCTCTTTTTTTTTTTGTGGTGGTAGCAGGAAGTAATTTGCCAGTACTTGAGTCACTTTGGTTATGTAACCCACTGGGTTTCTTGTTACTTGAAGGTACAAGTAGGCAGTTGCTGCAATGTGAGATAATGGAAAGGAAATATTGTTTTATGTACACTTCTTTTTTTTTAATGGACATCTGTCTCCCTGCATGCTGCAGAATCAGCTGCAGCTTTGTGTTCCAATCCAGTTTCAGAGGGGAACAGTACACTTTTTTTTCTCTCTCTCATTGACTTTCTTAATATGTCCAGTCTTTGACTTATTTCAGGTTAAGGAAAACATTTAGACCACTGGGGGAGGGGGGAATGTATCAGTGAAACCTACATGGAGGAAAAGTCCTTTGCTTATGCAGATCTGTGGGGCATTGGGTAAGGATATTGTTTTGTTTTGTTTTTCAAAGGTAGGAATATGTTCCAGGTAAATAATACTTTAGCTTGTGCAAGTGAGATTCAGACAATAACCTGAATGTGTTGTCTTGCTTGGACATTTAAAATAAAAACTAATACTTAAATTGTTCCTTCTCTCTGGGTGGAAGTGTATGTGGGGGAAACTCAGCCAATCCTTGCTGAGAGAGTGTGACATGGGGAGGTGCCAGTTCTGTGGATTTATTCCTACTGTGCCCCTGGAGCCTATAGTTGACCATCCTGTGTGGTGGGGATGTGCATTCTGGAAAGGGGCAGGGCTAAAGAGCAAGGTGATTGTCACTTTTTTGTCTTCCCTCACCAAACTCCTTGAAATCCCCCAACTAAATTCATATTTACTCCATCAGTACTAACGTAGGTGCTCTCCCACTCTTGAGGAGGACTGTTGGGATTCGCTCCACTCAAAACATGATGTTGGAGGGTGAGAGGGAAATATACATGCGGATACAAACTGTACTGGGAGAAACAAGAATGGGGGAAACCCATGAAGTCTTGGATCCTGGGTTTCATTTCATTGTATGTACTTCACTTCAGAAGCATGTATATTCCCCAAGCACAAAAAGGGCAAATTGTTCAAAATGGAATCTTGTAATTTAAGTAAAATACTACAAAACTGATCAAATACATCAGACCAATAACTAATTAGGTTGACCACTTTTGTATCTGTCCTTAAATGGTGATACAAAACACTGATAGAAAATGGGAATGAAAGATCCCTATGCAGGTCTGTCCTTTGGGGGACAGATTTCTGAATAGGGCTTCTTAGAATATAGACATTTTAGTCAAATTTGGAGAGATTAAGGGCTCTGTTGTGGCTATTGGTGCTGCAGAGGGGGTTGAGAAAGAGAGGCCCTTCATTTTCATTTTTAATTTTGTTTAAGATTTCCCAGGACTTTATCAGTATTTATTACAAAAATTAAAAAAGTAAAAGTTGGTCCAAAAATTAACTTTGCAGTTTTATGGGTAAATATCACTCTTTATTCCTGTAGTTTTTTTTTAACTTTAAAAAAAAAAACAACAACCGTATGTTCTGAAATGTAGTCAGGCACAGTCTTTGTTGTTCAACTTAGAGTTCCCAGAAGCAATCTTGGTGATTACAGGCCAGTATACCTAACTTCAGCACCAGGCAAATTGGTTGAAACTATAGTAAAGAACAGAATTATCAGTCACACAAATGAACACACTCTGTTGGGAAAGAATCAACATGGCTTTTGTAAAGGAAAATCTGTCTCACCAATCTGTTAGAATGCTTTGAGGGTGTCAACAAGCATATGGACAAGGATGATCCAGTGAATATAGTGTACTTGGACTTTCAGAAAGCCTTTGACAAGGTCCCCCATCAAAAGTCCTTAAGCAAGTCATGGGATAAGAGGGAAGGTTTTCTCTCATGGATCAGTGACTACTTAAGAAACAGAAAACAGAGTAAAAATAAATGGTCAGTTTTCACATTAGACAGTGGTAAATAGTGGGGTCCCCAGAGGATCTGTATTGGGATCTGTGCTGTTTAACATATTCATGAATCATCTGGAAAAGGAGGCAAACAGTGTGGTAGCAAAGTTTGCAGACAATACAAAGTTACTCAAGGTAAGTCCAAAGCTGACTGCAAAGAGTTACAAAAGGATCTCACAAAACTGGATGGTTGGGCAACAAAATTGCACTCATCAACACTGAATTTGATCTGCTAAGTAATGCACATTGGAAAAAATAATCCCATCTATACATTCATAATGATGTGGGATAAATGAGCTGTTATCACTCAAGAAGGAGATATTGGGGTCATTGTGGATAGTTCTTTCAAAACATCCACTCAAGGTGCAGTGCCAGTCAAAATGTTAGGAACCATTAGGAAAGGATAGATAAGACAGAACATATCATAATGCCACTGTATAAATCCATGGTATATCCACACCTTGAATACTGCATACAGTTCTGGTCACTCCATCTCAAAATATTAGAATTAGAAAAAAAATATAAAGAAGGGTCACAAAAATAATTAGGGATATGGAACAGATTCTGTATGAGGGGGAGTTAAAAAGACGGGGACTGTTCATTTTAGAAAAGAGACAACTAAAGGGGGATAGAAGTTGATAAAATCATGAATGGGTGTGGAAAAAGTGAATAAATGTTATTTACCCCCTCCCATAACACAAGAACCAGGGGTCACCCAATGAAATTAATAGGCAGCGGGTTTAAAACAAACGGAAGTACTACTTCACCCTATGCACAGTCAACCAGTGTAACTCATTGCCAGGGGATGTTGTGAGGGAGAAAAGTATAACTGGGTTCAAAAAAGAATAGATAACTCCATGGAGGATAGGTCCATCAATGGCTATTAGCCAAGATGGTCAGGGATACAACCCAAAGCTTGGGTGTCCCTAAACATCTGACTACTAGAAGCTGGGATTGGATGAGAGGGGATGGATCACTCAATAACTGCCTTCTTCTTTCTTCTTTCCTTCTGAAACATCTGGCACCTGTCAGAAGACAGGATACTGGGCTAGATGGGCCACTGGTCTGACCCACTATTGTTATGCGCATACAAAGCACACAGGATCTTTATAGAGGAAAATAAATACACAGCATTTATTGAGAATACCAGTTAGCATATGCTTTTCAGTCTCTCTCTCTCTCTCTCTCTCTCTCTCTCCTGCCAGTGATGTTCATAGTTACCAGTCTGTTGTAAATTGAGTCAATCTAATGGCCAGTTAGATTGAGCACGAGTGTGGAGCTGGGTTCTGTCGGTCGTGATCCAATGCTCCGAGGCTTTGCAGGACTGAACCTAGAGTTCCATGGCAAAACACCCCAGCTTTACGGTTGAAATTCTCATTTGAGTTCATGCATTTTGCAATGTCATCCTGTAATCATTAGTCCTTAAATGGTGTTATCATTTTATGGTTATTTTCGGGCTTCCCATCGTTATCTCCTATTTGTTGTCTCGCTTTCGGGGGTGCCTGCCTCACCTCTGAGGTCATCAATGCTGCTAACATGTTTAACATCGGATACAATGGATGTTTTCTGATTGTCTCCTGGTCTTTCCAAGTCTCTCACTTCTTCTTGACCATCTAGACATTTGTGATGGCTTTCACACCTTATCTTTTCCTGATGCATGCATTCCTCATTCACATAAACAATCTCTTACAGAAACCTTCAAAGGTATTCAGACAGCAGTATTGTATATTCAGTAGAATACATTGTAAATCAAGCCTTGCTAAATCTTATAACTGAAACAATTCACATTGGGGCTTCAGGCTCTCAACATTACTCTAATCTTCTTAACATAGATACAATAGAGAATCCTGTCTTTTACTTCCTAATTTGTAATACACATAGGAAACCATAGTAGCTTTATAACTTATTCTAAAACAAAAGGGTGACCATAATTAGTCATAAGGATTGTTCTGGCCTGTCATTCCTTTCTGCTATTCAAAAAGGGTGGCTGACAGGATGAAATCAAATCATACATTAATTCTCATAGTACATTATAAAATCCAGCTCCTACACTATGGCCGTTCTTATGTTCTTATGACATATTTTAGCATGAAAAGTAATTCACTAACTTGTTTGCTTTGAATGCTGATTATCAGCTTTTAAGTTAGCACAGATACTTATTTGTATGTGGTGGGTGTGGGATCATCAACAAGACATGCACCAGCACTTTAGTCATCCCAGTACCTCTGACCCAACTCCTCTCTCTGGAAGGAGAGATGGTGGCTTGGTGGCCTGGGTCGCCCAGGTTACATAACTGCCATCTCTCCTTCCAGAGCAAGGAATCAGGTCTGGGGTTCCAACACTTCCAAAAATTCGGGTAATAATTAGTAAAAAATATATAATGGCTTTTGTAAAACCCAGGGGTTGTGTATGTAAAAACAGAAAATGAAAGGAGCTTACATATATTAGAATCCTGGAACGAAACTGACAGCTTTCTTCCACTTGGTGTCAGCATAATGTTCTTTATCTGTCCTAAACTATTAATGACATGTTAGCTTCAGATGGATCTTAAAATGTCAGTTGTGCTTCTGAATACCCAACTGAAATGATACTGACTATATTTGCTCCTCATTTCATTTATTTTATATACTACAAATAACCCATTTTTTCACCTCACCACCACCAATGCCAGAGTCTTACTGAATGGTGATTAGAGCTGTGCAAGTAACTGACTTCATTTCTCTAGCAATTCTGAAAAAGTGAGAATTTCAGTTCAACCCGAACTGAAACCAATGTTTTTTTTGGCAAATCAGAAAAGTTAGTTTCATTTTGGATGAAACAAAGTGTTTGTTTGTTTAATTTGACACTAAATGTTTCATATTTGGAAATTTTTAATAAATGTAAAAGAAACGAAAGGGCTGGACTCCCCACCACCAAAAGTGGCAGTACCCTCTTCTTCTATTCAATAGCCCAGTGTTATGGAATTCACCTGGGATGTGGGAGACCCAGGGTCAAATCCCCACTCTGGAGCAGGGATTTGAACCCAGGTCCCAGCTCACTAACAACTGGCCTATAGGGTATTCTGGTGTGGTCTGTCTCAATCACTCCTGTTGGACCTGTTCTACTTCGTAGAAATAAGCATTGGGCCAGAGAGAGGGGGAAGAGAGAATGACTCTAGACTAGCTGTTGGGGCACTTATCTTGGAGGGTAAACACCTGGGTTCCTGAGCAGGGATTTGTCTCCTGTATCCCAGGCAAGTTCCATAACCACTGGGCTATTGAATATAAGGGGCTGCTGCTACCACTGTTTTTTTGAATGTTGCTTAAACCCCTTTGTGAGTCTAGCCTGAATAATTGTAACAGTTAGTGGAGAAATATCATAATAGTTCATTTTGATACTACTCTTCTCCTCTCCTCCCTCCCCCGAAACAATTCACCATAACTTGACACACACTGCATTTTTCAGAGCGTGTGGGTGGGTGACAAATTTCATCCAGTTCTCTGGCAGTGATGCATTATCTTTCCAACAGTTACAAAATACAAGTTCTGCCACTTTACACCAGGGTCATTACCCCTTGATTTTATGTACTCTCTGTGATGGGTTCCCCCCTGAGATGCCACCTTGGAACTGGGGTACCACTGAGCCCTCTGACCCACCAGCCTGGACTCCCTCTCATGTTGTGCTGCTGTGACAAGTTGCAAAGCCCTCCAAGCTTGCACTTTCACCAGCATTCACACAGGTAGGGACACACCCAGGTACAGTTATATGCAGGCTCTCTAATCACCAGCTTCCTAACCTAGAACCCCATAGCAGAACCATCCTGCCCTGGTCAAATCTCGCCAGCATGAGTTTAACACCTGGTCTGCCTCTCCCTGAATGTGAAGAGGACCATGCACATTTGTAGTAACCTAGCTGAGATTTTCCCCAGACACCTTAGTCAAACACACTGGTTTGGATTAAAACATAAAATATGCTTAAATACAAACGGATAGGTTTGAATTGATAGTGAACAGATCAAAGCAGATTACCTAGTAAATAAACTCAGATTGCAGTTTTGTTTAACATACTAGATAGGTAGAATATTAATTAGCAAATTCTCACCCCAAGTGATAAACTGGCTGGCAGATTCTTAAAACACAAGCTGCCTTGGCTTTTCACTTTGGGTTTCCCAGGTTTTCATACATAGGCTAGGAATCCCTTTAGCCTTGTACCATCACTTCCCCCCGGTTCAGTCTTTATTCCTGAGGTGTTTCCAGGTGTTGTAGGGAGAGTGAGGTATCCCCATGATATCATTGTCCCTCTTCTATATCTTCTTCTCACTTTCTGGAAAGCTCTTTTGCTGTGACCTGGTTCAAAGAGTTCCCATTGTGTAGTGCTAACTCTGAGAGGTTTCTATCGTACACAGTTCCTGGGGTAATCTTTGTGCTTGTGTGCATTTCCTCAATAAGCCATTAACGTTGTTTGGCCTTTTTACTATTGTACCTGAAAGGCTGCTTGTGGGTGTTTTCAACCTCACAACATGTTTCAGTAACATATACATAGCCAAACTTCATAACTTCACATACGATGATAGCACGTATAATCCAATAAGATATTAATATCTAGCTGATCAAGACTTTTAGAATACCTCACAAGGCATACTTTGTACAAAACATATTTTAATTACATGACAGCGGTGAATATTGGGGTGCCAGGGTGTCTCACTCTTCTAAGGAGCTTCTTGGCATGCATTTAACATTGTTTTTTTTTTTTCCTGGAGGTGTATAATTTAGTTTTATGCCACCTCATACAGGTGTCTCCATTAGGACCGGTCCAAATTTTCTAACAGAAAAATTTAATTATGTCAAAAAATAATTTTACTTTGTGGGGAAAATGTTAAGAAAAACTTGACTCTTGAGATGAAAATTGGTTTAGTTTCTGATTGAGGGTTTTGGTTTTTGAAAACTGAAACAATTTCTAGACTTCAATTACTCAGATTTTGTTTTTTCTCTGTTCTCCTTTTTTTGTCACTGAATGCAATAGAATGACTTTTTTCTTTTTTCCTTTTCTATTCTTTTTTACCAAAGTTGGGATGGTCGGTGGATGACTGGGTTGTGGAACCCTGGGCACATACTTTATTGCAGTTGGGGAAAGTGGGAATGAACATTCAAAACTAATTCACAGCACTTGTCAAAAAGTGGAAAAAATGAAAACATTTAATTTTGAACCTTGCAAAGTAGGGAAAATCCATTTTTAATGTAATTACTTTTGCATTTTTCAGTCAGCTGTAGGCTCTATAGAGGTTAGAGTCCACTAGCAAGCAGGACTATGCAATCACAATAGTGAGTTTTAATAGGTACACCAGGAACGTGCATCTTGGCGTCTGAAGATTGAATTCATGGCCCACCCTGTTCCTTGCTGTCTATACAATTACTAGTCCTGTCCTAGATGTTTCTTTGCCCTCACTCCAGATCACATGCAGAAGAAAATCACAATGCAGTGACCTCTATTTCAGTTGCTCGTCTGTGTCTCATGTTACTGAAACTTAACTCTTCCTCTCGTTTGAAATTTCATTTGAATCCTGCTCTTCACTATATGCCTGATGGTGGTCCTGAAAGAGTCCAGAAGGACTGAGTCTAGCAGGCGAGCTCCTCAAATCACCTGGATTTTGAGACATCTCTTCAGCATGTGACTTTTAACAGGTTCAATGAAGAAAAAAAAATATATAGATAGATTTGAAAAGGATTGGTAAACTTCTGCTAGTTCATTATGATTTCTTTATAGTCTATTGCCTGCAGTATAAATCTTTCTTTGTGTGTAGATTGACTGTTCTGTCTGACTGCTTAAAATAGATAAATATTCCAGATTAACGGAGAGTGACAGGAATCCCTTACTTTCTCTGACAATAGCATGGTTACTGTAGCTAATGACTGGCATTTTGTGTACATGTGTGCCGCTGGACAGCTGCCATGCCCTACCTCCTCCAATGATCCTGTGAAATAGTTACAACTAAAGTTTTTTTGTTAATACAGTTTCACTATTTTTCTCCTGCCACAAGCACAAAGGTCCCTTTTCACAAGTGAATGGCTATGAAATTTGCAAAGTTTTGTCAGTCACCACATCAATGGCAATGACCAAAACTTTGTAGTACTGTGTGACGTAAGCCAGTGGAGACTCTTACAAACATATTAGTGTTCTGAGGCTCAGTTTGGCAGCTGAAGCAGTGTCTGTTTTGATTTGTTCTCCACTTCAAGGCAAAATGGACCGTGTGTGCTCGCAAAACTTAAGCCACTCTGAGTTTGAATTTCTGTCAAATAGCTCATGACAGCTCTGGAAATTTAAAAAACTACCAGAATTCAGCGATCAGGTATGAATATGCTGCAAATACAACCAGTCGTAGACAACACATGAGGAATGGTAAAAGGCTAGGGTAAAGAAAGAAGAGGAACGTATTTGTGTCTCCCAGGGACACAAGTAGAGTAGCCCTACAGCTGCTGATTCCTGGGTTGTGAAGTGTAGCCTTAGTGTTGCTGATTTATTGAAACATTCCTGCGTTCTTTTCTTGTATAGTAAGGTCTTTCTTCACTCTTTCCTAGACTTATTTTTCCCAAACAAACATGCCCATAAAAATAGAAGGAAATGAAAATGACCTTTTAGAGGTGTTGAATAAAACAACACAGAAACTTCCAGATGCCCTTTAATAGAATTTAGGAAGGAAATGTGCTTCCCACTGAACAAAACAAACTCATTAGACCATGGTAACTTTAAAAAATACACACACAAATGGAAACATCTGACGTTATGGTTCCGCCAACTGCCTTAATTCTGACCTTTAATTTCAGTTGGCCATCCACTTAATGAGTATTCTTAGTAGTACAAACACTTCAGAAACTTTTCATCTAGGTGATTAGAAATGAAAATGTATCACATTTTCGCTATATGCTGGCTTCTCTCTCTCTCTCTCTCTCTCTCTCTCTCTCTTATCAGTAATGAAGCTTCAACTTGTTTGGTAAGCATAGTGGTTTGACCTCTGAGTATGTGTAGAGAGGATGGTTTCAAGGGTGCTAATCTGGACTGTACCTTACCAGAGAAATCTACCCCTATGTCAGAGATAAGAGAACCATGTCAGGAACATGGGTGGGCTTGACCCCTTAACTGGTACCCGGATACTTACTTTTGTATCTGTAAAGCATCTTCCATTTTGGCATGACAGTGCTTTACAGAAACTAATGAACTGTGCCTTAAAACACCCATGTGAAGTAGTTATTACACCCTCTCTGCAAGAAAGGATCTGAGGCATAGAGGAGATAGTGTGACATGCCAAAGGTCAGACACAGTGCGCCATAAACTGAACCCAGATCTTCTCAGTTCTTGCTTTAGTCACCAGACCGTTGTTCCCCTGCTAAGAAATGAGATGCTGATATCTCTTGCCAGTAACTGCTGTGTGGACAACAGGGGTCCTGGGTCTTTGACCAGTATGTGTTCAGGTAGTAGCTTGCAGGTTGTCATGTAAAGTGAGAGGTGCAATATTAGACTATAGAATCTCTAGAGCATATTGGAAGAGTAGATGGATTAGAGTAGAAGGGTCATAGCTAAGTGTGTTTGTGTAGAATATAAATTCCGTAGTTCATGACTGTCAAATATTTTAGGATTTTTCTCACCAAAACATTCTGATGCAGTTTTCTGTTTAGTGTCAGAAACACACCCACTTTAAGTGACAGGAATATTTTGATACACCATTATGCCTAAAGGACTGCATTGTTAATCTTACAGACTCACCATGGATGGCAAAACACAGAAAAAATGACAATTTAGGACTGTAGTTCTATCCTGCGTCTCAGCAATTGTATTTCTTAACCTTTTAATTCTATTTTAATGTTTTTGTCTGGGAATTAAATGAACAACTTTGAGATTCATAATCCTTTTCATCGGTCAGTGCAGGGGAGCCATTTAACAATAATAAACAGTGAGCTGAACTTGCATCAATATGTATTGTTCCTGTAACTCAAAACCACAGGGCTTTTTATATAAGAAAGCCCTAATTTTGCATATTTCTCTGTGTGTCTGGCAAGAAATCCACCAAATCAATCCCTGAGAAGTGATAGATGAACAGAATATTTTCTTGTTTAAATGCCTGACCTGTTTCTTTATTTGTGTTCCAAGTCTGGCTTTCAACAGCCTTAATGTTCAATATAAGCAAATACATTCCCAGCTATTTATCCTCCCATTTATAGTCCATAATAGTTTAGATGCTTTACTAAGATGCCTCCAAGATAAATTTGTATTTGAAATAATAGTAACAGTTTGTAGAACTGCTACAATGCATTACCTAATTAATTGCCCTCTTTAACCATTAGACATGGCATACTAGTGCATGTTCAAAGTTTTAAATGAATTAAGAAAATTGTGCTGTTGACAGTTCAACAAACTGCTATGCACTAGATAATCAGTGAACTGTGTTTACCTTTCTCTTCACATGCCCTTAGTAATTTTGGATATTACAAAGAACATATTCCCCCCCCCCCTGCACTAGATCTAGAATGAGGATACTTATAGCAACTTCTCAATTACCAAGAGACTTGTCAGCTAAAACAATCTGTGTTTTTTTGGTCTGCCTAAAATTCACTCTCAGGCTGGTCTACGCTGGGGGGAGGGGGGGACGGGGAATCGATCTAAGATACGCAACTTCAGCTATGAGAATAGAGTAGCTGAAGTTGACGCATCTTAGATTGACTTACTTTGCGTCCTTGCGGCGCGGCATCGATGGCCGCTGCTCCCCCGTCGACTCCACTTCTGCCTCTCGCTCTGGTGGAGTTCCAGAGTCAACGGGGAGCGCGTTCGGGGATAGATCGATCACTACCTGCTGAGTTTGCAGTATCCTTAATTAACCCTGCTGCAGCACGTATGTAGTAAGCTGAATACTCAGTCTGGAGACTATTGAAATACCCTTACGGTATTTCCATTTCTTTTCCCCACACCCATTAATTCTTTTCCATTTTGTCACAATTCATTCTTCTCCCTCTTCTCTGAGCCTCTTTGGTAACACGTAAAAAGTTAACTAGCGTTTGGGGAAGGAAAGATTTTTCCCCTCCTGCCCCCCAATGGAAAATAATGGTCCAGAACTACTCCATTGAAATAAGTGCCTCCACATTGTTTTGTACCAGGTGCAGATTTGACCCATTGCTTTTCAATTTAGTGCTCAAGAAAACTCAGATCCTCTATCTGCTGACCAGATACGGTACAAATTTTCCTACTTTTGAGTTTTGTTTTACATACTTCTAACAGCAACTTGGTGAGATTTACAAAAAACATCTGCAGAGTGACTCAGATTCTTGAATCTGCAATAGTTCCTGAAATAGCCAGAATATCAGCTTTGAAAGTCAATTGCCTTTTTTTAAAAACACAACTTTTGGGGGTGGGTGGAAGAGAAGGTGAGCAGGGAATGGAAGAGTTCTGAGAGAAACAGGCAGAGTTCAAGCCAGTAACATTCCAGGTAATAGCAACTTATGAGGGCAAGCCTCAGATATTGAAACTAGAATGTGTTTTGCTCCTCTTGTGGTGATCATCTCATATAGCTTGAAATCCAATGGTCGCTGAGGGAACTCAGCATCCTAATAGATTGGGTGCTTAGAGCCTGATAATAAGTCCACTGAAGTAAATTGGCTTTAGATCAAATTCTTTACAAATACAGGTGTGAATGCAACGTTTTCTCAGAAAATAACAACCAAATGCTGTTTGTCCCAATAGTTGCAAAGTGTTTTAAAACACCAACATAATTCCCCAGCTTCTCTCCATGTACCCAAGTCTGACAATTACTCTTAAACAATTGAAATTGATAATAGGAATGACCTATTCAGTCAAAGTTCTCCAGAAAGGGCAGATATAGGAAAAGGGGAAGACCCAGTTGCACCTCCTTCCATTATTCATTAAAATCCATTTGCCAGTTTTATTCTTTATTCATAAATTAACTTTGAGATTCAAAGAAGCAAATGGAGCTGTCAGACGCTGTCATTCTAGTGACTGCTATCCCAAAACTTAACATGATGTTTTATGAAAGGCAAGCCTTGTTCTAAACTGGCAATGCCATTAATATCCATGGTGCAATACAGCAGCGGGAGGACTTTGAAACATGGAGATGATAGACCACTGAGTTATTAAGCTTGGGCCTAAACGGATGGATTGGATGAGGCGTGTAAGGATACTCTTCCTACATCTACCCTAGCTCCTGTTTCTGTTGCTGCTGGGCCTGCACCATCTGTTCAAGGCCTTGCTGCTTGGTCCTTTTTAAATTTTAGCATCTAGATATTTTGAAGGGATTTGGGAGGGGGACTCTTAATTTTCCTCCTTTCTTTTATTCACTTTTAATTTCTACATTATGTCTAACATTTTCTCTCCTACCACACTAATCACCCACACTATTCAAAAAATAATTCCCCTTTAAGTCTTTCACCTACCTTTCTCTGACATCCACAGCAAGATAAAACAAATGCTCTTTACGTATAACTTGCATGAATTACACTTGTTGTGAGAAGAAAATTAGATTTGGAACATCTAAGGTATCTTTCTACATATTTTGCTGGGAGCATCTCCCTCCCCTCATCCCCACGATTGGCTCATATGACTTCTTTCCTTCCCAGGTTTGGGCTTGAGGGCTAGATTCATAAGGACTTGGTAGGCCTGATTTATGGTCTCTCTTGCTAAACATTTACATCAGTGTAACTTTTCCAAGTCAATGGAGTCATACTGATGTGAATAGAGAATTGGACTCATGGTCCTTGTGACAATGTGCTGAAAATCTAAAAGATGAATAAAGATCAAATAACAATCTAGGAGACATGCAGGATGGTGTTAAATTATAACTTAATTTTTTTAACAAAGGGAAGTTGATGTTAGCTTCGCATTTGTAGGTTTCCTGGAAGAAGTAGGTTTGAATTCCAGGAGTTTGAATGAAGAGACCATTAAAGAGATTTTAATGTCCATAGGAAGGAAGGAAAAGTAGAGTGGGAGAAACTAAATGGAGCAGCGAGGTTGGCCTCCTGCATGAAACAAAGGGTGAGAGAGCTGAAATGAGAAAAGAAACAAGAACACAGACTAAAGTTTTACAGAGCCTTGATTCTGAGGGCAAGAATCATCCCTTTGATCCAACAGAAAAGATGGCGCTAGTATCACAAATGTAGGCCTCGTGAGACTGCACCACCATTACACAAAAGCTGTTAGGGGAAACTTTGTAAAGATGTATTGTGACCAGTGATGGCAGCGGGAGTTGCATGCAGAGATGACGGGTATTAAAATATGGGCCAGCATGGGAAAACAGATTTTAAAAAAGGACAATTTCTAAAAAACAGTTTCCTTTGCTATTAACCGTCTGTATTCTTTCTATTTGTGCAGAATATAACAGGCTGGAAATGGTAGTCTGGGGAGTTTTGTTCATTTTATTCACCAATTTCTTGTGACGCATCACATAATGTTTCATTGAGTTCTAGATAATGTCTTTTGACTTTCTCTGTTTCCTCACTCTTTCCCCTGCCAAAAAAAACCTCAACCAGATTTGTCCAACAAAACTTACTCTAATAAATGTATATATCCTACCTTTTGACCTCAAATGATTGACTTAAGTGTCTTGCAGGGGTGAAAGTAACTTAAAGGACTTACTGGTATGCAGGGCGGCGGGTCCTGGGCAAGGGTGTGTGTGGCTCTGGGCCCCTAGAAAGGGCATGGCCTTGGGTGGAAGGGGTTGGGCTGGGGCCAGACTCCCCCAGATAGCCCTTCAGCACTGCCCAGCCCGCGCTGCCTGGGGCTCAGGTGGCGATTTAAAGGGCTGGGGCTCCAGCTGCTTGGAGTAGCAGCGGTAGCTGCCACGAGCCCTGGAACTCCGGCGGCAATTTAAAGGCCCCAGGGCTCAGGCCGCTGCCAGAAGCCCTGGGCACTTTTAAATCGCTAGGCTCTGGGGCAGCTGCCCATTTTGCACCCCCCATCAGCGCCGGTACAGTCGGCTGTGTACCGGCGGCCACTTTCTTACCAGTACGCTGTACCAGACTGTACCATCTTACTTTCACCTCTGTGTCTTGCCTAGGCAAGAGGGTCACACTTACAAGGTCATATTTACTAGCTTTACACCCTAACCCCGCCCCTCACTTTGGAAGAACTGGCACTATATAAAGGTACCTTGCCTGAACTGAACTTAAAAATAATTTCTAAATTTCAGTGAGTGGTTCTGATAGCAGCTTACTGAGTTCCCTCATATACTCCCTCAGTCTTGGGTTATTCTTCTCTGATGAATGAACATAAGTCACTGCAATCAAACACCAATTTAATAGCATGGCTGGAATAAGTAGTTTCCTTCCTAATTTTAATCAATGACTCCTGCCCTCCCCTGTGTACTCAGTAATTATCTCTACTAGAGTTAAATACACTAACAAAGTAAACAGAGTGCCTCTTAATTATTTTTTTTGTCTCCTCCTCAGGATCTTGTGCCATACTTTAGAGATCTATTTTATTTTTAAACTTTCTCTCAACCCTTATGTTGTGGAAAGATTCTTCTGTACCTACCCCATACCCCGCCGCCAAGTGTTGTGTTCTTTTTTCAAACATCCTGCCCCCGAAATGAGGTGTGATTTTGCTAAAAAATGATTGATTCCTACTAGGAACAAGCATGCCAAGAAATGTCTTGAATGTAACTTATTTCAGAGATTTTCTGCTGTAATAAACCTCTTAATGAGCTTCATTGTATTCCTCGGTCAATTAGGTGCAGTCTATTTGCATGTGACTCTATAAATCTTCCACTAGAGATCTAAATGGAAGAGACAGCATTCGGGAATATCCTATGGATTTGCAATGCTCTTGAAGGACTTTGTGTCCATAAATCAATGAATGGGTTATACTTATCCACATACAGCAAGTAACTTTTTCTTTGTGACAGATACAAAACAGATAATCTTTGATTTTTAGTAAGTAATGACTTAATTTATCTTTACTGAACTGTTTTTTAGAACATTGGAAGAGAACATACAGAATGGGAGAAATGTGATTTCTCTGTCTCACACCTTTAGATCAAATAAATTGTGTTGCTTCCAGAAGCTACAAGTACCAGAGCTTTGTAGAGGCATGTAAAGTGTTCCCACTGGAGCAAAGATAGCTGTAGCAATGCACTCGCTGTAGGGTGCCATACCTGAAACTCTCCTGCCTCTATATGTGGAGTTCAAAATTGGGACCTCCTTCTCCCCTACAGGACACAACTCCCATTGAAATCAGTAGAGTTGCCTCTGTGGCAGAATGGAGCCCCTGATGCCATCTCAGTCCAACAAAGCAACAGTGAATATTTTCTCACTCATCTTCCACACTGTGCTTGAGGGTTGGAGCTGACTTAGTCTTTTTTGTATTTTCAACAAAAGTCGGACATATTGGGTAGCAACCAAATCCTTCATATGTTCAACACATTGACAGAAAACTATAAATTAACTTCATTTTCACATAGATTTCTTTCTGGTTCTGTTGGTTTGTCTCGGCTCTGTCCCATTTTCTTTTCCTTTCTTCAACTCATTTTCAGTTAAAGATTCTTATCTTTTATTCAACATCCCATTAAATTTCTTCCTCAATTCTTCGATGTTTCTCTCCTTTCATGGTGGTCCGTGTGCTTTCATTTAACTTTCTTCAGTTTTATCCTCATCCAGCTGTCTAAGCTTTCGTCTAATGACAATAGAGCCATCTTTGTGGGTGCTGGTTTGGGGACAGTAGACTGAAGTTGCAGTTGGTTCTTGGTGCTGGTAGTGGTTACTGTATGGTCGTACCTTCCTACAGGGAGGGTTCCTCCATGTGGGATCTCTACAGGTGTGGTTCCTTTGGCTGTACAGGTGAATGGAATTCCATACATCAGAGAAATGCTGAAAACTATAAGACTTGATGAAGACCTGTAGAGAGTGCAGGGAATGCGTAAGAACACAGAGAGTCTGGTGATGCTCTCTAGAGTAAAGCAGGAGGATGCCTAAATGAATGAATGAAAAATCAGCGTAAACAGTAAAAACCTACTTCAGGCTCTGAGTCCTGAATGCCTGTCTTTGGCTGACAAGTGCACAAATTTACTTGATAGCAGAAATAGCCTTGATTCTTTAAGAAAACAACTGCCATCAAGTAGGAGACAACTGTCTAAATTTTAGAGGGATTGTACCTTCAGAGTGTAAGTACTTGAATGAATGTTTCTGAAAAAAAAGTTAGATGCGATATATCGATTTCCGAACGCACTCACTGTCGACTCCGGAACGCCACCAGAGCGAGCGGCGGTAGTGCAGTCGACGGGGGAGCCGTGGCCATCGATCCCACGCCGTGTGGACCCCAGGTAATTCGATCTTTGATACTTCAACTTCAGCTACGCTATTCGAGTAGCTGAAGTTGCATATCTTAGATCGATCCCCCCCAGTGTAGACCAGCCCTTAGTTGCTTAGTTTAGATTGTTAAATCTGGTTTGGACAGCACGAAACTGAGGAAGATTTCCTCAAAAACAGCTGCCAGAAATTTTGTAGCTAATTGTGACTAAGGATCACAATCAAGACTTGAAAGTACTAACAGACCTCTGATACATGCAGAGGTCTGCTACTACTCTAGTAAAGAGTATGACAGTAGGGGATGGTACTTTGAATTCTACGAGGGCTTGTCTATACTTACGCGCTGGTCTGGCGGCAGGCAATCGAACTTCTGGGTTCGATTTATCGCGTCTTGTCTGGACGCGATAAATCGAACCCAGAAGTGCTTGCCGTCGACGCCGGTAATCCTGCTCAGCGCGAGGAGTACGCGGAGTCGACGGGGGAGCCTGCCTGCCGCGTCTGGACCGCGGTGAGTTTGAACTAAGGTACGTCGACTTCAGCTACGTTATTAACGTAGCTGAAGTTGCGTACCTTAGTTCGAATTGGGGGGTTAGTGTAGACCAGGCCCGAGTCTGTATCTTCAATTTGGAGCTGAGAGGGGGGACTCCACCAGCTTGTGTTCTATTGCAGTTAAAGCTTGCCTCTTTGGTCAGTGTAACTTGCGTCGCTTAGTGGGGTGGCTTTTTCACACTCCTGAGCAACTTAAGTTATACCAAAGTAAGCGCTAGTATATACAAGCTCCTTATGCCACTGAGCTGGCAAGAAATTCCGGCTATCACTTGTGTAGGAGACAAAGGGGCAGCTAAACAGGAAAGATTAGATGTTCAGGATGAGGTCCCAGCATTATGTTCCCAGATGCATGTTCAGTGCTGTATCCAAAAGAGGTGCAGGCTAGTGAAAGATTGCAGGAGAAAAAGGAAAATGTGGAAAAAAACAAAAACCCACAGATTCACTTCCACAGTATTTCTGTCGTGATTTTTTTGTTCACAAGAATTTTCACAGAAAGCAAAAGTTTCAAACATTCAGCCAAATATATTTATGCAGGAATTCATGCCTCAAATTCAAATTTTCCTCGTAGTTACGAGAGCTTCAGTTATCTAGTTAGGGAGTAGAAACACCACCATCACACAGCACAAATAGTGAAAGCAAAAAAAGTTATGAACCACTTACATGCTGAATCACATTAACACAATAAGCCAGATTTTAAAAGGTATTTAAGCGACTAAAGATGCAGATAGGTACGCTTGAAAATACAAGGTGCCTAAATACCTTTGAAAATCTGGCTGATAGATTTGAACAATTTGGAACGAAGAATTTGTGAAACACAGTCTTGTCTTGTGTATCAACTATCCATAAACAGAAAGTTAGCTAAAACCATTGTATCATTTGGTTTTGCAGGAACCGGGCCTAGTTTTCTCATGAAGCCTAGGACACTATCAGTGTTGCCAACTCTCACATTAGCATCACAAGTTTCATTATATTTGGTGATTTTCTTAAAGCCCCAGCTCCTGGATTCATGTGATTAAGTTAGAATCTTAATTTTCATTTTAAAAAAACTTAAAAAAGGAAATGTCTAGCCCTTGTGGTTTCTGAGGCTTGAAAATGTGATTTGAGTGCACCTTAAAGTCTCAAACCAGAAAACAAACAAAAATTAGTCCAAAATTTATTATCATTTAAAAAAAAAATTCATGATTTTGAGGCCTGACCGTGATTTTTGAATGCTTGGGGTTGCAGACCCTATCCCCTTTGCAAGAACTAAAGCCCATCTCCAGTGGGCTAGGGATGAGTAGCATTGGCTCTAAGATTGGCTTTCTCTGTTAGGGGCTGACCTGTGTCCTTTGAAGTCAGTGGCAAACTTGCATTGGACTTTAGTGGTGCAGGATCAGACCCTTAGTTCACTAGTTTAAATTAAGGGACAATGAAATGAGAATCATTTTCACTTAAAGAAAACATCTTGAGTCTCACCAAGAGAACCCCCATGGCCTATACTGGGCAGACAAGGAGTTGATGCTCTTTACAGCACAAGCTTACTGTAATTACCAAGGTAGTCAGAAGAAATGCACCTCCCTACAGAGCCTTAGTAAGGAGATTTCAATGAATCAATGACCGTTTACAGCACATGAGGATCTGCCTCAGATCAGTGCCCTTTTAAAAATAAATAATAAAAAAAAAACCACAACACACAATCTAACCAACTCTTGTGGCTATTCTGATTACATAAAAATGTTTTACATTTGACATTTTTCAAACAGAGCAACACATCAGCAATGGTGCAATTATTTACAGATGAGCTTAATTGACTGAGAAGGGAGATTTGGTACATATGAAAAAGTAATATGGGAAAAATGCATACATCATGTTAGACTATTAATTCAACTCATTATTGTGCAACATGCCCATATCTGCCAGACTAAGGTTAACAGACAGTTTATGAAACTCGGAATGCAATTAAATCTCAGAGGAATCACAGTTGGAGGCTGTGGCAGTTTCTATAGCAACCCAAAGGCTCAGGACTAGTAACAGGAGATTAATTTAAAGACAAGATAAGTACATAAATACAACTCTCATCTACCGTTTTCTCTACCTCCAAACATGCAACATACTATACAATTAAAAACAAAGTAATTAATATAATAATGCAATCAGAACATCCTTCTGATGTTTTATCTGTCATTTTCTAGAGTGACAATAACCACTTGCAACATGCTATTTTTAAAATAAAATTTTGACTTAATTCTACAATCACCTAAAATTCATTAATTAGTTCAGTCAAAATGGAGAAAGCAGAACTCAAAAGTCTGCAGAAAAGATTACACGGAAGCTATAAAATATGAAACATGACACAATAAAAAGGGGTTGCTGATGTCAACATGTCATGCTTCTGAACAAACCCTCTTGACACATTGTTCTGGATTATATTTTCAGATCATGTTTTGAAAGTCTCAAGAAGGGCAAAGGCAAGAGAGAGGAAAATTTATGTAATCACCAGACATTTTTTATGCTCTTTAAATGTCTTGTTTAAGTTAAGGAACCTCATCTAATCTTCCATGTGTCACTTAAAACCCCTTTTCAAATAAACTGCCATTATGACAACCATTTTAAAACATTTACTGATTCACTCCATATAAAAAAATTACATCAACACAAAACTCTCTTCTTATCCGAGAAGTTTATTTTTTAACCATCTGAAAATAAAGCAATAATATCCAGGTGAAATCTTATTAATGCACCACTAATACATTTGTCTTCTCCCGCTACATCCTCCACTTTGTCAAAATAAACTAGGTTGCATTTCACTAGATCCACATTTAAAGAAAACAAACAAACAAACAACAAAAAAAACCACCCCTTCAGCCAATCAGTGAATTAATACTGTTTATAAGTAACTGAAGAGAATATTCTCATGCAGTTCTAATATAAACTCTCTGGGGCTATTCCAAAAACCATTCAAGTCAATTTGAGTCTTTCCACCAACTTCAGTAGTCTCTGCATCATGCCCTCTACAGATAACCACCACCTACCTACTTTATTCTGTCTGAATATTTGCAATTTGTGGGGCTTTGAAACTTATACCCAGTAGAATTGTTTTTGCTATTGTTTAAAAACAGTAAATGGGAAAGATAGGTATATCTCTATGCATGCTATGACAACAATGAAACTGCTACCATGTACTATACTGTTTGCCTCAGCATATCTGTGTCTACAAGTGGACTTACAATATTATACATCTGGTCAGCATTTGGACCATATTTGTGTCCATGTATTAGTCTCCACTGAAATATGTAATGAGCACATGCTTTGGTTTGGCTGTCCAATCCAGAATGGACTTCCTAATAATTTATCTCCTCACATGTAGGCTAGCACGTAAACAATGTTATGTGAACCATAACCGCTGTAGCCATTCTAATGCAGACTAGACCTAAGTTTCAGCATTTGGTTAGTTTTTTGGCTCGCTCTACAGAATGCAAACACTCATTCCAAAAGTCCTCAATGCCGTATTGAGCATGACAAATCTCTACTTGGTCATATTAAAAAGATTTATTTGAAAAAGTACTCTATGTAAAAATGTGCATTATTTTGTTTGGTTTCCAGTTTTTAAAATGTCTAATGGTTAGGGCTGTGGGTCTGTCACAGTGAAGAAAATGTCCCAGTTACTAGGATTTCTCTGTTTGTCCATGACTTCCACGCAGGAAAGTGCAGCCGTAGGTGGGTTGCTGGCCTGGTGCAGAGGGGAGGCTCTGAAGGGTGAGTGTCAAAGAGTGAGCTCACATTGCAGCAACAGCTCCTGTGTCCCACAGGGCTCGGCCTGGCTTCCCACTCCAGGTGGTGTGAGCTGGTGCACAGGGTCATAGTCCCACACAGGTTTCATGGATTCCAAGGCCAATTCATAGATTCAAGGGCAAATTTTAGTGAGTGGCCCTGCAACCATTTGTACCAGATCACAAAGCCATGACTCAAATTTGTCCCACTACTGCCCTGCCACAGTCATGATGATGGTGTGACTGGGCCACACCGGAATGGCACTGTGCTCCTGGGTGCCAGGTCACAGTGCCAGAGTGGGGAGCCATGACCCAGCCTCGTGGAACACAGGAACTGCTGCTGCACAGGGTGAACGTGGGTCAGGCTTGTACTCCAGCCAGCCCCTCCCCTGAGGTGTCACCTCTTCCATGTGCTGGGATTAGGGTTGCGGTGCCAGGCAGAGGGTGCTGCTGAAGGTGACTGATGCCCCCTCAGTGGGGCGAGGAGGTGATGGTGGTGGCAGTGGTGAAGGAGAAGGATATGGGTCTGCTAGGATTTTAAAGAGGTAGAGTTGAATTTCATTTGTCAGGGCATTTTTAAATCAAAAATCACAGAGCAGGCACAGTAAATATAATACAAGTCATGGGTTTAGTGACTGCTTCATAAGTTTTGATTTAAAAAAAAAAAGCCTTGTCAAATCTGCAGCCTTACTGAGGGTCATTGTCTGCAGAAACACACATGAAGTGACAGCGCTTTGTTTGCAGAGTACTGCTGGGGCTGTATCCATAGGGGCTCAGAATGAAGACCATATCTACCTGTTTGTGGATGTTGAGGGCTGAACATCTGTTTAAATACAGTTGCCAGAATTCTCAACAAAGATTTTAAAAAATTGCTTTGCAGCTGTACAGTGCACACCACTCCACTGTCGTTTAGCTGCACTATAGAATGTGGAGCACCCCCTATGCTTAGACTCCCCTGCTCCATCTTCTTAGGTTTACCCCTATCCCAGACACCTGCCCCTTTTGCGGCGTGAGGGAGACCCTGGCGCATGTTTACCTGGAGTGCGCCAGGCTGCAGCCCCTATTCCGGCTCCTCTTGGATGTTTTCTTAAGATTTTGGTTGCACTTTTCTCCTCACCTTTTTATTTATGCACTCCCTATCCGTCGCCCCACAAAGTCGCGAGACCTCCTGGTCAACTTCCTTCTGGCCCTAGCGAAACTGGCCATCTATAAAACCAGAGTGAGGAGGTTGGCCGATGGAGTTTCCTGTGACTGTGGGGCGTATTTCAGGTCCTCCGTTTTTTCACGTATCCGGGCAGAGTTCCTCTGGGCTGCGTCCACTGGCTCCCTTGACGCCTTCGAGGAGCAGTGGGCGCTGTTCGGGGTTCTCTGCTCGGTGTCCCCGTCTAGTTCGCTTTGTTTGACCCTTTGACCTCACTCCTGTCCCTGTTTTTTTATTAGTTGTCCCCCGTAATTTTTTGGTCTCCAGGTCCTGTGGACCCCCCCCTTAGGTCCATCTTCTTAGGTGAATGGGCTCTAGATAAGGCTGAGGGGCCTGTTCCAAAGTTGGTATCCCCATGTGGATCTTGGGGAAATCTTCAAGGCTCCATTGGAATTTTGGTACTAGAGAGATTTCCTCTGGCTGCAGCTGCCCCTGGGCAAAGAGTGAGGGGGAAAGAGTGGGACTGCACTGACAAGAGAATACAGCCTGTGCCTATATTGTCTTTCTGACCCTTAGTCACGCTTAATGGGGCTGGTACGGGAACTCCTTGTGAAACACAGAGGTGCAGCAGTGACTTCGTCACACTGCCACTTTCTTTGCCCTAAAGGGCATGGCTACAGTGCCCCTCTGCGAAGGCTATTCCTGCAGGCTGAAAATGGCTCTTTGTGGTTATAGGCAGTTGGATGTATGTTAAAGCAGCTCTGAGCCTGCTCTAACTTCTACTGGGGTTAAACTGGCCCCAGACTGCCGCACAATGAGGGATCCCTAAGATGCTATGAATTATTTATTTGTATTACCATAGTGCCTAAGGGTACGTCTACACTACGAAATTAGTTCGAATTTATAGAAGCCGGTTTTATTGAAATCGGTTGTATACAGCCGATTGTGTGTGTCCACACAATAAAATGCTCTAGGTGCTCTAGTCGGCGGACCGCGTCCACAGTACAAGGCTAGCGTCGACTTCCAGAGCATTGCACTATGGGTAGCTATCCCACAGCTATCCCACAGTTCCCGCAGTCTCCGCCGCCCCTTTGAATTCTGGGTTGAGATCCCAATGCCCGGATGATGCAAAACAGTGTCGCGGGCGGTTCTGGGTACATGTCGTCAGGCCCCTCCCTCCCCCGTCACAGCAATGGCAGACAATAGATTCGCGCCTCTTTACCTGGGTTACCTGGGTTACCTGTGCAGACAACATGGAGCCCGCTCAGCTGAGCTCACCGTCACCATATGTCCTCTGGGTGCCGGTAGACGTGGGACTGCATTGCTACACAGCAGCAGCTGCTAACTGCCTTTTGGCGGTAGACGGTGCAGTAGACTGGTAGCCTTCATCGGCGATCTGGGTGCTGGCAGCCGTGGGGCTTGCCTTTTGGCAGTAAATGGTGTATTACAACTGTTAGCCGTCCTATTACAAGTCGGGTCATCGCACGTTAGCAGAGTCTTCCCCGAGCAGCCGATTGTGCAATAGGCCTGAAGACCATCGTCATACGCCGCCCCGTATTTGCTGCCAAGCACCCAGAAAGATGCCGAGGGCTATCAGTCACGCTGCACCGTCGTCTTAAGATGTAAAAAATAGATTTGCTCTGTATTCATTTGCTTCCCCCTCCCTCCGTCAAATCAACGGCCTGCTAAGCCCAGGGTTTTCAGTTTAATCTTTGGGGGGAACATTCTGTGTGACAGTTGTTTGTGTTTCTCCCTGATGCACAGCCACCGTTCTTGATTTTAATTCCCTGTGCCTGTACGCCATGTCGTCACTCGGCCCGCCCTCCCTCCTTCCCCTAGTCCGTCAGATACTACGTTTGCGCCACAGCTCAGAGAGCCGAGAAGCGGTTCGCGCCTTTTCTTTGAATTCTGGGTTGAGATCCCAATGCCCGGATGATGCAAAACAGTGTCGCGGGCGGTTCTGGGTACATGTCGTCAGGCCCCTCCCCCCTCGTCACAGCAACGCAGACAATAGATTCGCGCCTTTTTACCTGGGTTACCTGTGCAGACAACATACCACGGCAAGCATGGAGCCCGCTCAGCTCAGCTGAGCTCACCGTCACCATATGTCCTCTGGGTGCTGGCAGACGTGGGACTGCATTGCTACACAGCAGCAGCTGCTAACTGCCTTTTGGCGGTAGACGGTGTAGCATGAGTGATAGCCATGGGGCTGGCAGCCGTAGGGCTGCATTGCACCAGCCCCTTGCCAGGCGATGGTATATTATGACTGGTACCCGTCATCATCGTATTGGTGTGGCTGTCAATCATGGCCACCTGGGCAGACATGCTACTGTTTCGATGATGATGGCTACCAGTCGTAATATACTATTTTCTGCCAATTGCCCAGTATTGTCTGCTAAGCACCCAGAAGAGGCCGAGGGCGATGCTGGATGCTGGCGGACGTGGGGCTGGCAGACGTGGGGCTGCATTGCTACACAGCAGCAGCCCCTTGCCTTTTGGCAGATGATGGTATTTTATGATTGGTATCCATCGTCATCGTACTGGAGAGGCTATCACTCATGCTGCACCGTCGGCTGCCAGCTTAAGATGTAAAAAATAGATTTGTTCTGTATTCATTTGCTTCCCCTTCCTCCGTGAAATCAATGGCCTGGCCCAGGGTTTTCAGTTTAATCTTTGGGGGGACCATTCTGTGTGACAGTTGTTTGTGTTTCTCCCTGTTCCTGTACCTGTATGCCATGTCGTCACTCGGCCCTCCCTCCCTCCTTCTCCTGGTCCATCAGATACTACTTTCGCGCCTTTTTTCTGACCAGACGCCATAGCTAGCACTGGGATCATGGAGCCCGCTCAGATCACCGCGGCAATTATGAGCACTATGAACACCACGCGCATTGTCCTGGAGTATATGCAGAGCCAGGACATGCCAAGGCGAAACCCGGACCAGGCGAGGAGGCGATTGCAGCGCGGCGACGAGAGTGATGAGGAAATTGACATGGACATAGACCTCTCACAAGGCACAGGCCCCAGCAATGTGGAAATCATGGTGTCACTGGGGCAGGTTGATGCCGTGGAACGCCGATTCTGGGCCCGGGAAACAAGCACAGACTGGTGGGACCGCATCGTGCTGCAGGTATGGGACGATTCCCAGTGGCTGCGAAACTTTCGCATGCGTAAGGGCACTTTCATGGAACTTTGTGACTTGCTTTCCCCTGCCCTGAAATGCCAGGATACCAAGATGAGAGCAGCCCTCACAGTTGAGAAGCGAGTGGCGATAGCCCTGTGGAAGCTTGCAACGCCAGACAGCTACCGGTCAGTCGGGAATCAATTTGGAGTGGGCAAATCTACGGTGGGGGCTGCTGTGATTCAATTTGCCAGGGCAATGAAAGACCTGGTGATAGCAAGGGTAGTGACTCTGGGCAACGTGCAGTCAATAGTGGATGGTTTTGCTGAAATGGGATTCCCAAACTGTGGCGGGGCCATAGACGGAACCCATATCCCTATCTTGTCACCGGAGCACCAAGCCACCGACTATGTAAACCGCAAGGGGTACTTTTCAAAGCTGCTGCAAGCCCTGGTGGATCACAAGGGACGTTTCACCAACATCAACGTGGGATGGCCGGGAAAGGTACATGATGCTCGCGTCTTCAGGAACTCTGCTCTGTTTCGAAAGCTGGAGGAAGGGACTTTCTTCCCAGACCAGAAAGTGACCATTGGGGATGTTGAAATGCCTATCGTGATCCTTGGGGACCCAGCCTACCCCTTAATGCCATGGCTCATGAAGCCGTACACAGGCAGCCTGGACAGGAGTCAGGACCTGTTCAACTACAGGCTGAGCAAGTGCCGAATGGTGGTGGAATGTGCATTTGGACGTTTAAAAGCGCGCTGGCGCAGCTTACTGACTCGCTCAGACCTCAGCGAAAAGAATATCCCCATTGTTATTGCTACTTGCTGTGCGCTCCACAATATCTGTGAGAGTAAGGGGGAGACCTTTATGGCGGGGTGGGAGGTTGAGGCAACTCGCCTGGCCGCTGATTACGCGCAGCCAGACACCAGGGCGGTTAGAGGAGCACAGCAGGGCGCGGTGCGCATCAGAGAAGCTTTGAAAACGAGTTTTGTGACTGGCCAGGCTACTGTGTGAAACTTCTGTTTGTTTCTCCTTGATGAACCCTCCAACCCCCCCCCCCCGACCCGGTTCACTCTACTTCCCTGTAAACCAACCACCCCACCCTCCCCTCCCGCTTGCAGAGGCAATAAAGTCATTTTTTTTTAACATTCATGCATTCTTTATTAGTTCCTTACAGAGGTAGGGGGATAATTGCCAAGGTAGCCTGGGATGGGTGGGGGAGGAGGGATGGAAAAGGACACACTGCATTTTAAAACTTTAAGTCTTATTGAAGGCCAGCCTTCTGATGCTTGGGCGATCATCTGGGGTGGAGTGACTGGGTGGACGGAGGCCCCCCCACCGTGTTCTTGGGCGTCTTGGTGAGGAGGCTATGGAACTTGGGGAGGAGGGCTGTTGGTTACACAGGGGCTGTAGCGGCGGTCTCTGCTCCTGCTGCCTTTCCTGCAACTCAACCATACGCTCGAGCATATCAGTTTGATGCTCCAGCAGACGGAGCATTGCCTCTTGCCTTCTGTCTGCAAGCTGACGCCACCTATCGTCTTCAGCCCGCCACTTGCTCTTTTCATCCCGCCATTCAGCCCGCCACCTCTCCTCTCGTTCATATTGGGCTTTTCTCATCTCCGACATTGACTGCCTCCACGCATTCTGCTGTGCTCTATCAGCCTGGGCGGACATCTGCAGCTCCGTGAACATCTCGTCCCTCGTCCTACGTTTTCTCTTTCTAATGTTCACGAGCCTCTGCGAAGGAGAAACATTTGCAGCTGGCGGAGGAGAAGGGAGAGGTGGTTAAAAAAGACACATTTTAGAGAACAATGGGTACACTCTTTCATTACAAGGTCGCATATTTCGGCTTGCAGGCAGCCATCGTAGGCCACAGTGTTTTGGCTTTTTTAACCTTCTTAACATGCGGGAAAGGTTGCAAACAGCAGCGCATTTCCCATATCAAGGATGAATTGGGTTGTCCATTTAAAATGGGGTTTCAATGTAAAAGGAGGGGGCTGCGGTTTCCCGGTTAACATGCGGCACAAACACAAGTAACCCCCCCCACACACACACACACACGATTCTCTGGGATGATCACTTCACCCCTCCCCCCACCGCGTGGTTAACAGCGGGGAACATTTCTGGTCAGAAGAGCAGGAACGGGCACCTCTGAATGTCCCCTTAATAAAATCACCCCATTTCAACCAGGAGAGCTTTCTGGAGATGTCCCTGGAGGATTTCCGCTCCATCCCCATACACGTTAACAGACTTTTCCAGTAGATGTACTGGCCGCGATTGCCAGGGCAAAGTAATCATTAAACACGCTTGCTTTTTTTTTTGTAATGTTTACAAATAGTTACAAAGTTACACTCACCAGAGGTCTCCTGTGTGCCCTGAGGGTCTTGGGTGAGTTCGGGGATTACTGGTTCCAGGTCCAGGGTCACAAACATATCCTGGCTGTTGGGGAAACCGGTTTCTCCGCTTCCTTGCTGCTGTGAGCTACCTACAGTACCTCCATCGTCATCTTCCTCGTTCCCCGAACCGTCTTCCCTGTGTGTTTCTCCAGTGAGAGAGTCATAGCACACGGTTGGGGTAGTGGTGGCTGCACCCCCTAGGATCGCATGCAGCGGCAAGTTTGCGGCTCTGCCCCGGACCTTCCGTTTGCTTCTCTGGCTTTGTGGTAAGCTTGCCGTAGCTCCTTAATTTTCACGCGGCACTGCTGTGTGTCCCTGTTATGGCCTCGGTCCTTCATGGCCTTGGAGATCTTTTCTAATACTTTTCCATTTCTTTTACTGCTACGGAGTTCAGCTATCACTGCTTCATCTCCCCATATGGCGAGCAGATCTCGTACCTCCCGTTCGGTCCATGCTGGAGCTCTTTTGCGATCCTGGGAGGACTCCATCACGGTTACCTGTGCTGATGAGCTCTGCGGGGTCACCTGTGCTCTCCACGCTGGGCAAACAGGAAATGAAATTCAAACCTTCGCGGGTCTTTTCCTGTCTACCTGGTCAGTGCATCTGAGTTGAGAGTGCTGTCCAGAGCGGTCACAATGAAGCACTGTGGGATAGCTCCCGGAGGCCAATAACGTCGAATTCCGTCCACACTACCCCAATTCCGACCCGCAAAGACCGGTTTTATCGCTAATCCCCTCGTCAGAGGTGGTGTAAAGAAACCGGTTTAAAGGACCCTTTAAGTCGAAAGAAAGGGCTTCGTTGTGTGGACGTGTCCAGGCTTAATTCGGTTTAACGCTGCTAAAGTCTACCTAAACCCGTAGTGTAGACCAGGCCTAAGAGTCCTAGTCATGGACTGGGATCCCATTGTGCTAGGTGCTGTACAAATACAGAACAAAAAGATGGTTCCTGCTCCAAAAACCATCTGATTTAAGTACAAGACCAGAGACCACAGTTAGATACAGACAAATGAGGGGCGGAGGGGAGAGTACAAGGCAACTCCCCAGGAGCCAGAACGTGGCATTTTTCCAAGATGTAGCAGAATTCTCCATTTTGTTGCAACAAAGCACCTGGCATGGTTTTCCTTCTCCCTGCCTCACCAACCAGGACCGCTCTTCGGGTGTTTCTTGTTCTCCAGCTTTCCCTACTAGGAATCACCTGCATAACACCATGTCTATTACCAATAAAGAGGCAGAGAGGGAGTGATATTTCTTTTCTAAGGCCATCAGTCTGCCCAGAGCAAACCCAATAACTCTTCTTTGTTGTACCCACTCTGACACATGTTTAAAGAAATTTATGTTCAACCCTAGGCCTTGGCTACACTTGCAGATGTACAGCACTGTGAGTTAAACACATTCCTATTCTGGCACCACCCTACCTAGGATCCGAGTAGGTTAATCGGAAGGGGTGTTTCTCTATGGTTCTCCAGGCACTTGTGGATCACCGTGGGCATTTCATTGACATTAACACAGGCTGGCCCGGAAAGGTGCATGACGCACTCATCTTTTGGAACACTTGGCTGTTCAGGAAGATGCAGGCCGGGACTTTTTTCCCAGAGCGGAAGATCATGGTAGGGGAAGTTGAAATGCCCATTGTGATCCTTGGAGATCCCGCTTACCCGTTAATGCTGTGGCTCATGAAACCCTAGACAGGGAGCCTTGACAGCAGCAAGGAACGGTTCAACTACAGGCTGAGCTGGTGCCGAATGACTGTGGAGTGTGCCTTTGGCTGTTTAAAGGCCCGCTGGCGATCTCTGTATGGAAAGCTGGACTTGGCCGAAAACAACATCCCCCCGCGGTTATATCCGCATGCTGTGCCCTCCATAATATTTGTGAAGGGAAGGGTGAAAGCTTCACTCAGGCATGGACCTCCGAGGTTCAACACCTGGAGGCTGAATTTGTACAGCCAGAGAGCAGAGCTATTACAGGGGCCCAGCGCGGGGCTGCAAGGATTAGGGATGCCTTGAGGGAGCAATTTGAGGCTGAAATCAGCAGTGATATCTGGTGCCCTGCACGGGAGTGAAGTGCAGTAGTTCCAATCTTTAGGAATCAGTGTTTGCTAAGCAGACTTGCAGTGCCTGTTTATTTCCTGGGCTAAGGAGTCTTTTATTTTATGCAATAATAAAGAATGTTTTCAAAGCCAAAAATCCATTTATATAAAAGAAAAACATTTTTTTTATTGAAAAGAAACAATGGGGTGGAGTGGGGAACAGTACAATCACAGATTCGTGTATGTCCTGTCTGGTGTGCTGTGCAGTGAGTGCTGCACTTCAGGATAGCTATACTGCATGGTGATGGGGGTTGAGTGCAGAGGGTAAGGGTTGTAGTTTTCAGGGCTGGGTGGTGAAGATACTGGTGTTGGAGGCAGCGGGTGGCATGAAGAACACGGAAGTTGGGGAAAGTGGGTTGGAGGTGACAGTGGGCCACAACGGAAAGAGTTTTGGGACAAGGGCTGTGGGGGGAGTGGCATTTGCGGTACTGCTCCTCTTTCTGCATGGCTACGAGCTCCTGGATAGAATCTGCTTGGCGCTCCAGGATGCTTATGAGCCGATCAGTGCTTTGCCGCCAGTGCGCTGCATTTTCTTGGCGGATCCTGCTTTCTCTCTCCCTCCAGTCCTGTGCTTTCTCATTCTCTTTAATAGATTGCCGCATCACTTCTTGCAGCATGTCTTCTTTGCTTTTTTGCGGTCTCTTCCTGAGTCTTTGCAGTCTCTGAGCAGGCGATAAGATGGACGGCTGAGGTCTCAAGGTTGATGCAGCTGTATAGGCAAAAAGCAATATTTAACAGAGGCAGCATTGTTTATACCAGACAGAGTAATGATTCCCCCCGCACTTAAGGAGTAGAAAACACACAGGGTCTACACAATAGCATAATTTTCCCGTCCGAAACAGAGTACACATATCCTACGGGAGCCTCAAAATGGTGAGCAAGGGGGATTGATTGTTTCAGGGCTGCACTGTCCTCTGGGTTTCTGTGCCTTGGGGTGAGCCAACAGCTTCAGGGGGCACCTACACTGAACACTGTCCCAACCTGTTCCACAGGAGTTCGTCCTGGATGATATCTAGCTGCTGAGGGTGACCTGGGAAGCAAGGGAGGGTCTTCTACTGCAATGCGGCTTCTGCCCTGGCCCATATGCAGCTTGCCTGTGTGCAGCAATAGTCCCCCCGCCCCTCGCGGCACAGTGGCATGGACCTGTTAGCCTGGCTGGGACAAGGACCACGGTGGCTCTCCTGATAAACCTGCGCAAGCGCATTGCACACGTTCTGGATGAGACATTTGAAGAGATTACCGAGGCCGATTACCGCGATGTGATAAACCACATCAATGCACTATTCCGCATCTAGGCATGCATGCCTAACCCTCCTCTCCCAAAGAGCCCGCACCGAAAACATTTCTTCCAGAAAAAAAAAAAACGCTTACCAGGAACCTGCTCTTCTGTTTGTCCTCCACCAAGTACTCCCCACTGCGACTGGCTACTTTCCTCCTGGCTCAAGAAGAACTCCTGGCTGCATGGCTCCAGGGATTCCGGGGTTTCTCCATCCGGCCCACCACCATCACTCCCATTTTCCTCCTCCTCCTCCTCCTCTTCCTCCTTCCACCCCCACATCAGCTCTGAAGTGTCCATGGTGGTGCTCGGAGTGGAGGTGGGGTTAACCCCAAGTATCACATCCAGCTCTTTGTAGAATCGGCAGGTCGCGGGGGGAACACCCGAGCGGCCGTTTGCATCGCGGGCTTTGCAATAGGCACTCCGCAGCTCCTTCACTTTAATCCTGCACTGCAGGGCATCCCAGTCATGGCCCCTTTCCATCATGTCCTAGGTATCGTAATTCCTACTGCTGGAGCGCAGTTGGGACTGTACAGCTTCCTCCCCCCAAACACTGATGAGGTCCAGCAACTCACCATTGCTCCATGCTGGGGCTCGCTTGGCGCGTGGAGGCATGGTCACCTGGAAAGATTCACTGATAGCACTCCACGCCCCATCGGGCTGAGCAAACAGGAAGGGGATTTTTAAAATTCCCGGGGAATGTAAAGGGTGGGTCACATGGTTGGTTACCTGAGGCCAGGGCAGTAGAGTCTGAACTGATGACCAGAGTGGCTAAAACAGGCATTGTGGGATACTGCCGAATAATTCTGGAGGCCATTCACCGTGCATTGGGCGGCCACACTGGCGCTGCAGCACTGCTATTCCTCTCGGAGAGGTGGAGTACATGCAGCGCTGCAACCACGTAGATACCGCGCTGCAAATGCCTTGCCAGTGTGGACGAGGAGTGAGTTACAGCGCTGGGGGCGGCTTTACAGCGCTGTAACTCACAAGTGTAGCCAAGGCCCTAGACTCTCTTTTTGGGAGTTGGAAAGATGAACCACAGAACAGTCAACATTAATATGCTTTTTAGAGGAACCAGACCTAATTTAGTTCTTCTTGTCCCATTTTAGATATTTACACCTCCTTCTTTCCAGTGGCCATTAACTGAAGTTTTTGACCCATGCACTAACTAGGCAAGTAATTTTACACATCCTCAGCAGGGTACAGCGGAAATGAGCATAGACTCTCTCTATTAATATCTATCCTTATACAAACAAAATGTATTTTCAGTTCTTCAGCTAATGAAGCACTGTGGGAACTAGGCAGGGAAGGGCTTGGGAATAACTCTACAAGGAAGAAATCCAAATGTTTATTGGCAAAAGCTGCATAATGCAATAAGTTTGCTTGGTAAGAGCCAACAGTAACAAGGACCTGGACAGCAGTTTAAATAAAAAGAGGCACTGAAATTTTACATGCTGCCTGGATACAGAGAAATCCCAAAGATCATTTCAAAGAATGCTTACTTTTTGTTTTATTACAGTCACAATACTTGGGGAGAGTGGAGGGGAAGAGGAACTAGAATCCCAAATGGACTGTAGGAAAGCTCTTTTATTTCTCTTACTTTAGTTCCAAATTTTCAATAAGAAATCTATCATTTTCTTGCTACATCAGACTGCAGTTTAAAAAAAAAAAAAGGATGTGTTGGCTCAAAGTCAGCAAGAATCAGAGTCTTAGCATCTGTCACTATTAAACTTTAATAAAAGTTGCCATAGAAGCAGCTTAGTATTGTTATAAATTATGAGACTGCAATCAAACTTAATGTGCATCACCATTATAAGGATTTCAAAGGAATACATTCATTAAGGAGCACTAGTTTTATAAGGGTCCCAGTGTAATTACTTTTACAATATATGTGAGAATTTTTTTGTGCTCTAGGCAAGAGTTTTACAGGATTATATGTGCTCATCTGGATAGCATATGGACATCTAAACTGTTATAGATGAGGAGTGTTGCACCTTGTGGACTTCTCGTACATACTAAAAGCAACTGCATACAAACAATGTTGCAGGTCCATGAAGGCAATGAACCAGTTTATTGTAGAAACTACAAAAAACAAAGGGGGCCAGTATAGTGACGTAGAGCATTCTCCTTCTTTTAAAAAAGGCCTTTTAGTTCTGATCCATAGATCAATGCTTTTCACTTACTTGTGACCTCTTATTAATCAGTCCAGTCTCAAGCCTTGCAGTATCAGTCCTTACGGAGTCATATGGTGATCTTGAATATACTGGTGAAAATCCATGGGGCACTTCAGATATGGCAATTTACACCAGCTAAGTATTTGCTCCATGGAGTTACTCTGAATTTACACTGGTACAAGAGAGCTCAGAATCTGGCCCAAGATTTGTAAGTGAATTAGATCTCTTATTAGAATTGTGACTGTCTTGTGTAAGACTAAGGACACTCAAACTATTCCTAAAGACCTTGGCATATGTAAAACTGTCATTGGGCTACTTGAATACTATTAGATCCTAATATTTCTAGCTGTAACAAAGATGGGGGAAAAATGAAGACACTTAGTGTCATTCATGATGCCAATGGAAAGATACCCACGTGCTTCAGATCAGCTCCCAAAAGAGGAATTGGAGGAAATTCAGGCTTAGAACTTGCAATGCATTATATATGCTGAGTATTGTTAGAGTATTGATGGAGGAGAAATGTAACTAATGCACCTTGTCTTTTGAATGTTAAATTAAAACTAACATTGATGCCATCTGGCACTGTTGCTTTAACTCAGGAGGTGCCACTTAAATAGGCTTCTTCAGTTTTTTGTAACGTCTGGGCCAGAACAACATTTTAAGCATAACAGGGATGCAGCATGAGTCATGTTTGTACATATGATTGATTCATCTGTCTACATCCAAAGCTGAAACAGGAGAGTTTGCTTTGGGAATGATTTTTGTTTCTAGACCATAAAACACTTATTTAAGGTTACATTCTAGAACTATGTTCAGCCTTTCAGTACTCTCTACTGCTACAAATTAACTAAGGAAGTCCAGGAATTCATGCAGTTTGCCACATGACAGTAGAGCTCTTTGCCTGTAATCTTTTTCTCTTTCGTTAGTTGCTTTTCTCTACAAATTATCTTCCACTCTCTTTCTTTGTATTTTATTAAGTAACAGGCTGAGCTACAAATTTCAAACTCAAAGAAAATATGTGACCAAGTTACTGTTGCACCAAGTACTAAGTACAGCCTTGTTTCTCTTGGATTGCTCTTTCCAAGAACCAATTCATAATATATTATTATATTATCAGCACATATGTTAATAGGGAGCAAAGAAGTTGCTAGTAAATGCATTAAATCTAGATAGCTAGCTGGGCTTTTCTATTCAATACACTTTACAACAGTTAATGCTCATCAAGGTCAATTTGTTAAGAGCTTCATATGAATGCAACAATGAAAGATACCAATCTTCATACCAGGAGGATAAAAGTGAAGAAAATTATATCATGTGTGGCATTAGGAAAAATGGTTCATTTTTGGTTGCTGAGTCCAAAAATAAATCAATAATGCTGTCATGAGTTGGTTTTGCTGGGTCCAAACATAATAAAATATGTATAATATTTTGTTAACTGTACAATATTGCACCTGGCCACTTTGGAAACATTTTTGTGGTATTGGAACAGTGCATAAAAGCCTGAAATACTCACAAAAGTAGAAGGGAAATATGAATAGTAAAATAATTAGTTACAAATTTCAAATAGTTAAGAAAATAATCAAATGAAGAAACAGTTAGCACACACCACCATGGAATAGTAAAATATGTTGAGTGACATAGAATAACAAATTAATATCCTAAGGAGGAATAACTGTGGTAAAGTCCTTAATTAAAATCATTCAGATAAAATTAAATTAAAACACATCTTTAATGTATCATTACACCTTTTCCTACACAATCCCATGTGGGACTTCTCCCCTCCCAAATGTCTGGCAAAAAAATAGTAACAACTAGATCAATATATGACTCTAATTTTCTCTTATCTGATCTTCAGTAGTGTGTGCTTCAAGGGTTCATATATGGATCAGGTTTTTCACTCTTTTCCCTACTGCATTAAAAGAGAAAGTGCTCTCATTGTCTGATACTGATGAAATTAGCTAGTATTTTTAAATCTGTGATGGTTGCTGCAAAACTTGAAATTGGTTTTGTTTGTCTGCCTGGAACTGTGTCTCACTGAGACCCTATTTCCCTTCCATTTTCTTAAGCAAACTGATCAAATAACTTGGTTACTTCAGAAATCTGTCTTGTCCTTTGATTTAACATTACTCACTCAAAATTAGTTGAACACCACACCCGGTGCCCCTGAGAATAAATATCAGATTCTCTGGACTGTGCACAATTTGATATTTGACACTAGCGTATAATGGGGAAGTAAATACGCGCAAGCACAGACATGCACACACACAATCAGTGGCAGGTACAGTAATGTGACGTTCAGAAAATCCACTAAATTAAAATAATTTCACATGAAAGAAGAAACTTCTTTAGTATTTCTTGGCACAGTTGCCAAGTCCCATTTGAAGAACGTTGGCAGGCTTTTATGCCTTTCTGGTAATTTAAGGAGAGGAAAGTTAAATGTTGACATTATTGACAGTTGAGTCACTGAAGCACGTCTAGGTCTGGTTCCTGCTGAGGTGAACTATGCAGGAATAACATTTAAGCCTGCAGTCCTGAAATGTAATGAAGTAGAAATGCCTGATAGTTTAAATACAGTAGGCCAGCACTAACGTAGAACCTTGACCTGAACATGACTTCAGAGTTACTGTGCATTTTCTATTACCGGTAATTTGTATGAGAGATTGGTATACAGTATACCAGTACACACATTCATGATATAATTCCTTCACAATAGATCCTGCTGCTGGCTGGAAAAATAGCTACTGAGCAACAATATTGGTTTCTTACACAATGTTACACCTGCCATGTGGTATATTGATGAGTTCACATAGCAAGTCTTGTGAAGTCAAATGCAATTATGACATAATTGGAATTACAAAATGTGATTATACTGACAACTCTATTTTAAAACAAACAAAAGCAACCTTGTTAAATGGAGTCAATATTCATCAGATGTATCACTAGTTTGTCTAAAAAATAAGAGCTAAACCAAAGCATTGCCATCAAAAAACAAACACTTTAGAAAGCATCTAAATTCATAGTTAAGGCACCACTTTGGAAGCTATGGAAAAAGCAGTTAATATCACCCAAGCAACTTTAACTGTGCCTTCAGATCGCCATGGTGAAAGCAATCAGAGATGGAAACAGCCTTATCCATCCATCACACTAGTTCCTCTCTTCCGTGACTAGCAAAAGTTCAACTCTTTACTAGTAATTGTATGGTACTTGTGCAGACTCCAAGCTTTTTATGGTAATACACAGCTTGTGGAAAGATATACATTTACAGATTCCTGATAAGACAGCCAGCTCTACTGTTCACAAAGATTCCCTGTGCTGCTAATTATACAAGTATCATAAGGTATAGAGTTAATGTGTCGGGGGAGATTCTCATGGCACAAAAGGGGGTTAGGCACCCAACTTATGACTTTCCATGAGATTTTGATGCCAAACTCCCTTAGCCCTTTTGAAAATCTCATTCCCTATATATGTACAAACCTTCTAAGGGGCGATCACAGCATGAGATTTATATGGAAAAAATAGAGCTCACTGTGGAGACAGTATTGGAGTAATGTAATTATGAAACCATTAATTTGCTTTCCCACAGTTTCTAATGCTTTTTGTTTTGTTTTAAAGTTGATGAATTTCTGTGCTTTCATGAAGAGTTTTTTCCATTTAAATATTCTTAGGGTTTTCTTTTGCTTTTTTTCAAAAGAGGTTGCTGGCATATATGAAAAATTAATTCCAATTTAAAGGGTTGTGCTTTTGGGGGTGGGGAGGAGGGGTTGGCCTGGGAACTTCTTTGTTTTTCAAAAATAGTTTACGAATTTCTCAGAAACAGAAGCACTGGCAGACATAAATAACACAGGGACTCTGGTGGACCTCGGAACTGGAAGCTGTGCAGGGATGGAATGTATTCCAATCTAGATGGCCTCTTTTTCTTGCACTCTCCCAGCCAGGGCCGGCTCCAGGCACCAGCATTCCAAGCAGATGCTTGGGGTGGCAAACTGGAAGGGGCGGCAGTCCGTGTGTTTTTACCGCCCCGAGCAGCGCGTCGAATTGCCGCCGCAGATGGCAGGGACAGTCCGTGTGCTGTTAGGGCGGCACACGCGTTTCCGCGGCGGCGGCAATTCGGCGGCAGCTTCTATGTTCAGCTGTCCGCAGTGGCAATTCAGTGCGCTGCTTGGGGTGGCAAAAACAGTAGAGCCAGTCCTGCTCCCAGCCATTCTTCCCAAACCTATGTAGTTTTCCTAGTTCTTCCAGACAGGAGTCCCTTGTCTCCAAAGTAGTTCCTTGTCTGTCACTTCTCACCATGGCCATCCTCACCTATTCCAAGCAGACGTCATACAATTTTGTTGGTTATAGGCATGCCAAGCAGTGTATGATACATATAGTATATCATTTTCTTAATTTTTTTCTTTAAATTGTGATTGTTTTGGTATTTATGCAAAAACCTGTTACTATCTAGCTTCTTGCTGTCCCCCCTTCCCCTCCCCCTGCCCAAAAGCCAGTTATACTCCACTAGTGTAGCACAGCAAGATCAATTCTGGGTTTTATAGGTCAAGCATTATGAGAAAACTTTTGAAAGGCAGATAAAAGGAAAGTGTTTGAATTCCCATGTCTTCAAAATACCTTGTGTAATTTGTTTGAAACTTACCAGAAAAAGTTGAAGTTTCAAGTAGATGGGTCTAGTTTTGCGTGGATTGAAAGTTGGTTTTAAAATGAAATTAGCTTCAACCTTAGCTTAAAAAGAGCCTAGCACCACTCAGTAGTATGGACTTTACAATAATGTTGCATATTTGACATTTTCCTCAGCATAATTCTATGGAGAACTAGGGATCATGTTGTTGTTGTTGTTATGATAATACAATCTGAGTTTTCGGTACAAATCTTTAAAGCTGCAATGAAATGAAATCCTTGTGTGTTATCTAAGGTCTAAAAAGTTTTTTTTTTCCTGTTTGGGAGAGAGGGGACGGGAGGAGTGAAGGAGCAAGATGGAAGGAAAATTTAACACAAAGCCAAAGTATATTTTAAAATACATCAACCAAAAAAGGGAATTTAGAATTAAAACTGTTACAGACCCATTTAATTAGGTCATTACAACAAAGCCTGTTTTGAGGTTCATAACAGTGTTATCTCGCTTATGTGCAGCAACAGGAAGGCATACTGTGCTCACAGATTTAGCTCAGTTTCAAGTTCTCTGTCACTTGGCACAATGCTGTGATTCAGTTTTCACACATTGGATGGATACTCTTCTTTAATTTAAAATACAAGTTTCGTTTCCATTAGTTAAGAAAATCATAGATTTTTTTTTCCAGTTTTTTTTAAAGCTTACTTTTACAAACTTTTGGCCAAATTCAGACTGACAGTATCTCACTAAATTTCTTATGAACTTAGACATTTTATGACTTGGCCAAGGTGTCATTGCATTATGAGAATTTCAGAAAGGCTGTCCTTATCAAGTCTCATTTAAATCAGAAGGGAAAAGATGGCAAAAGCAAAAACACTTTGCAAGTAATAATTTGTAGTAAACTCTGACAACTTCAGTGATACTTAAATATCTTTTTCTAATCCCAATATCTAATTGTGGTGGTAGATGCTAAACATCTATCTTTGAATGTTTGGTTATTTTTTATAAATTCATGGTTTTTCAGGATTGTAATTATGATGCCACCCTCTTCTTCTCAGTCAAACCAATATAGATGTCTGCTTAAACTCTCTCAAACGCCACTTGTTTAATAATAAGTAATCCCAACAACTAACGGTACTTCTGAATTCTAATGTCACTAATTATAATGCAGGTAGAGCATTGGCAAAAGATTTTACACATTGTAGTGATGCATGACTTTCTTCTGCATAGAAATAATGCATCACAGGAAAACTGAGTGATGAGCTAGAAATATTTGCCATGGGTGACTTAGTCTGAGGTCATATAACCACAAGACTGCACCAACTATTAAATACCATATTAGACATAGTGATGAAATATTTTAAAGAGATCTCTAAAGGTACACATCCATAACAATGCTTATGAGCATTATATAATTATATTAATAAAATGAAATCTCAATAAGAGTTTGTATTGATTGTCATCAACTACCCTCCCATGGAAAATGCCTGCTGTTTTTGCAATATAAATTTATGCATAGTTGAGTTTTGTCTCGAACTCTGAATATGAATATAAATTCTGGTTATTTTCAGTTCAGCAGTTTAGTAAATAAAGCAATGTGTTTGTGGATGACTGAATGTCTGTAGAGTAGTTGAACCAAGTGATAATAGCCAATTAACAAAAATAATACAAAGTACTGATTCAAAAGATTGTGGGGAAGGTGGTGGTAAGCAAGGTGTGTATCTTTAGAGTGTGTTGTTACAACTTCTCTAAAGATTCCCACTCCTGGAGGTAAATTAGTGTATGATGGCTATTGCTGGTGCAGATCCTGGCAGAGTGCACCCGTGGTGAAAAGTCCACCGAGTTGCAAATTGTGGAATACAGGGATGGGGCTGAAGAGGGCCAACACAATCATCAAAGGTGAGAGGTTCTTGCTGGGGAGGGGCTAAAGCTAAGGCAACTAAGGAAGACTGCTAGTTCAGCACATCTCCACTGTAAGCTCCAAGGAGGCTCATAAGGAAACCTTAAACTGGGGGTGTCCCTTACCTTACAAACCCTGCTATTATCTGATCATTTACTTCAGATTTAGTCTTCTTGAGGTCCACACTGAAAGAAAATGAAACTCTTCTGGATCTTTTAATACCCTTTCCCCACAAGTAAGCAGACTTAGTTGTGTTCTGGTGGAGCAATCGCTTTAGCTGTGCTTGACACCTCCATATGTAAATAAAATTTCAACAAATACCTGTTCTTAAGGGGGGATCTACCCTGTATTCCTGTGATTGACAACACCAAACTTCAGACAGGGGCCCAGTTTCCTTCCAGTCTTCTTGGAACATCAGGATTCCTTCTCTGTTTGAATAGGGTTCTTTTCAGTGTGTCTAATCATACTGCATAATATAACATGTTCCAGCCAGAATCCATTCTATCACACCTCCTTTAAGACAGGGATTTTCAAAAGATCCTAGAGGCTTTACTCATTCATTAGAAATATTAGCTACAAAAAGGGCAGAAGGTTTATCCTATGCTATTCAATGGTAATAAAATAATAGTAATGACTGAAAGTAGCCTTTGTTTCGCATACTGCTATTTACAACAGACTGATTGCATTGAACATAGGTGAAGATTTGTCTTCAGCATATATGATTCTCAAATCTAATACTAAGCTGATCACAAAACTATATGGATGCAAAGGGATTTTCCAGTTGGTTTCATGAACCACATCCCTGATGGTTAACAGTCAATGCAAGAGGTTAAAAAATCCTCTGAGCCAAAGCCTAGTTTGAAATGGGCCTGATAATGCACCTCTTTGGAAAAATATTGTTGGACACAGAATATCATTTACTTTCCAAACAAGTTTTAATCTGCAGTTAGTTCCAGTAAAAGAATGTGATATCTGTTATCTTGGCTTCAGAGAACCCATTTTTAAATTCTTGGAAGCAATTACTAATTGGCACAATTTCTTGCAACAGTTGCCAAGATCCTTGGAGAATCACTATTTTTACTTAGAGAAACCCATATGAAATAGTAGAATAATTCAGTATACTCAAGTTGCTATGAAGTAAATGTTGAAATTGTCTGTTCTAATGATATATTGTTTATATACCTGTTCTAGTCCTTCAGCAGAAACATAGTGTATTAATACATATTTCCAGTGTGGTCTGATTTCAGGAAGAATCTGACAAATAACTGCTCCAGTTCAAGAAAGCACTTATAAGTCAATTTTGTTAACCATGTGCTGAAGTGCTTTCCTTAATAGGAATGCTTTTCTGAATCGGGAGCAGAGAAGGTTTTGGTGAAGAAGCTTCCTGTGAAGCAACAGATTATGAAGGGGGGAAAGGCAGCTATTAAGGCCTCTTGGGGGTATAGTAGAAGTTGACGTCCTGCTTAGCAACGTTGTCTGATGTTCCATTTTTGGTCTGAACCCTGATAGCACTTCACTATTTGCACCATCACCAGGAAAAGGCAGGTCTACGTGATTGGGGACTCCTTACTGAGCAGAATAGACAGGCCTGTAACTAGAGCTGATCCGGAGAACAGAAAGGTGTGCTGTCTGCTGGGTGCTAAGACACAGGATGTGGACCTGAGGCTGAAGAGGATCCTAACGGGAGCAGGAAAGAATCCGCTGATTATCCTTCATGTGGGAACAAATGATAAAGCTAGATTCTCGCTGGAATGTATCAAGGGAGACTATGCCAGGCTGGGGAAGACGCTTAAGGAAATCAAGGCTCAGGTGATCTTCAGTGGGATTCTGCCTGTTCCTAGAGAAGGGCAACAAAGGTGTGACAAGATTATGGCGATCAACAGATGGCTCAGGCAGTGGTGCTATAAGGAGGGCTTTGGGATGGATGGCCACTGGGAGGCATTCATGGACAGAGGACTGTTCTCTCGGGATGGACTTCACTTGAGTAAGGAGGGAAATAGACTTCTAGGATGGAGGCTGGCACAACTGATTAAGAGAGCTTTAAACTAGGAATTTGGGATTGATGGTTGGGAGATGTCCAGGTAATCTCCATGCTGGAATTTAACATTGAGAGGGAAGAAAACAAAGTAAGAAAGGATACACCCGTGGGTATGAGAATGGATATAAGGAGGAAGGGTAGTGTAGATACCAGTCTAATAGATGATACTGGTGGTAGAATGTCTGTGCCTAATCGGGTAAAGAATGTCAGTGAAGCCAAACAGCAAAAATTAAGATGTTTGTACACTAATGCGAGGAGCCTACGTAACAAAATGGAGGAACTAGAGCTATTGGTGCAGGAAGTGAAACCAGATGATATAGGGATAACAGAAACATGGTGGAATAGTAGTCATGACTGGAGTACAGGTATTGAAGGCTATGTGCTGTTTAGGAAAGCCAGAAATAAAGGCAAAGGTGAGTAGCATTGTATATCAATTATGAGGTAGACTGTAAAGAAATAAGAAGTGATGGAATGGATAAGACAGAGTCTGCCTGGGCAACAATCACATTGGGAAAGAAAGCTACTAGAGCCTCCCCTGAGATAGTGCTTGGGGTTTGCTACAGACCACCGGGATCTGATTTGGATATGGATAGAAACCTCTTTAATGTTTTTAATGAATTAAACACTAATGGGAATTGTGTGATCATGGGAGATTTTAACTTCCCAAATATAGACTGGAGGACAAGTGCTAGTAATAATAATAATAGGGCTCAGATTTTCCTGGATGCAATAGCTGATGGATTCCTTCATCAAGTAGTTGAAGAACCAACAAGAGGGGATGCCATTTTAGATTTGGTTTTGGTGAGTAGTGAGGACCTCATAGAAGAAATGGTTGTAGGGGACAACCTTGGTTCAAGTGATCATGAACTAATTCAGTTCAAACTAGATGGAAGGATAAACAAAAATAGATCTGGTACTAGGGTTTTTGATTTCAAAAGGGCTAACTTTAAAGAATTAAGGAAATTAGGGAAGTGGATTGGACTGAAGAACTTGTGGATCTAAAGGCAGAGGAAGCCTGGAATTACTTCAAGTCAAAGTTGCAGAAACTATCAGAAGCTTGCATCCCAAGAAAGGGGAAAAAATTCATAGGCAGGAGTTGTAGACCAAGCTGGATGAGCAAGCATCTCAGAGAGGTGATTAAGAAAAAGCAGAAAGCCTACAAGGAGTGGAAGATGGGAGGGATTAGCAAGGAAAGCTACCTTATTGAGGTCAGAACATGTAGGGATAAAGTGAGAAAGGCCAAAAGCCGTGTAGAGTTGGACCTTGCAAAGGGAATCAAAACCAATAGTAAAAGGTTCTATAGCCATATAAATAAGAAAACAAAAAAAGAAGTGGGACCACTAAACACTGAGGATGGAGTGGAGGTTAAGGATAATCTAGGCATGGCCCAATATTTAAACAAATACTTTGCCTCAGTCTTTAATGAGGCTAATGAGGAGCTTAGGGATAATGGTAGGATGACAAATGGGAATGAGGATATGGAGGTACATATTACCGCATCTGAGGTAGAAGCCAAACTCGAACAGCTTAATGGGACTAAATTGGGGGGCCCAGATAATCTTCATCCAAGAATATTAAAGGAACTGGCACATGAAATTGCAAGCCCATTAGCAAGAATTTTTAATGAATCAGTAAACTCAGAGGTTGTGCCATACAACTGGAGAATTGCTAACATAGTTCCTATTTTTAAGAAAGGGAAAAAAGTGATCCGAGTAACTTATAGGCCTGTTAGTTTGACATCTGTAGTATGCAAGGTCTTGGAAAAATTTTTGAATAAGAAAGTAATTAAGGAAATTGAGGTCAATGGTAATTGGGACAAAATACAACATGGTTTTACAAAAGGTAGATTGTGCCAAACCAACCTGATCTCCTACTTTGAGAAGGTAACAGATTTTTTAGACAAAGGAAATGCAGTGGATCAATTACCTCGATTTCAGTAAGGCATTTGATACGGTTCCACGTGGGGAATTATTAGCTAAATTGGAAAAGATGGGGATCAATATGAAAATTGAAAGGTGGATAAGGAACTGGTTAAAGGGGAGACTACAATGGGTCATACTGAAAGGTGAACTGTCAGGCTGGAAGGAGGTTACTAGTGGAGTTCCTCAGGGATCAGTTTTGGGACCAATCTTATTTAATCTTTTTATTTCTGACCTTGGCACAAAAAGTGGGAATGTGCTAATAAAGTTTGCGGATGATGCGAAGCTGGAAGGTATTGCTAATACAGCGAAGGACCGGGATATCATACAGGAAGATCTGGATGACCTTGTAAACTGGAGTAATAGTAATAGGATGAAATTTAATAGTGAAAAGTGCAAGGTCATGCATTTAGGGATTAATAACAAGAATTTTGGTTATAAATTGGGGACACATCAGTTGGAAGTAACAGAGGAGGAGAAGGACCTTGGAGTATTGGTTGATCACAGGATGACTATGATCCGCCAATGTGATATGGCCATTAAAAAAGCTAATGTGGTCTTGGGATTCATCAGGCGAGGTATTTCCGGTAAAGATAAGGAGGTGTTAGTACCGTTATACAAGGCACTGGTGAGACCTCATCTGGAATATTGTGTGCAGTTCTGATCTCCCATATTTAAGAAGGATGAATTCAAACTGGAACAGGTACAGAGAAGGGCTACTAGGATGATCCGAGGAATGGAAAACCTGTCTTATGAAAGGAGACGCAAAGAGCTTGGCTTGTTTAGCCTAACCAAAAGAAGGCTGAGGGAAGATATGATTGCTCTTTATAAAGATATCAGAGGAATAAATATCAGGGAGGGAGAGGAATTATTTAAGCTTGGTACCAATGTGGACACAAGAACAAATGGATATAAACTGGACACTAGGAAGTTTAGACTTGAAATTAGACAAAGGTTTCTAACCTTTAGAGGAGTGAAGTTCTAGAACAGCCTTCCAAGGGGAGTAGTGGGGGCAAAAGACATATCTGGCTTCAAGACTAAGCTTGATAAGTTTATGGAGGGGATGGTATGATGGGATAGCCTAATTTTGGCAATTAATTGATCTTTGATTATTAGCAGGTAAATATGCCCAATGGTCTGTGATGGGATGTTAGATGGGGTGGGATCTGAGTTACTACAGATAATTCTTTCCTGGGTGCTGGTTGGTGAGTCTTGCCCACATGCTCAGGGTTTAACTGATCACCATATTTGGAGTCGGGAAGGAATTTTCCTCCAGGGCAGATTGGCAGAGGCCCTGGAGGTTTTTCGTATTCCTCTGGAGCGTGGGGCACGGGTCTCTTGCTGGAGGATTCTCTGCACCTTGAGGTCTTTAAACCACGATTTGAGGACTTCAATAACTCAGACATAGGTTAGGGGTTTGTTACAGGAGTGGATGGGTGAGATTCTGTGGCCTGTGTTGTGCAGGAGGTCAGACTAGATGATCATAATGGTCCCTTCTGACCTTAAAGTCTATGAGTCTATGAGTAAGGTTTGAGGCTGAAATTTAAATAAGACAAATCACCACTCCCTGTTTACGGTCAGAGGAATCTTTACTGTAGTTTTCTTATGGATGGACCCTGGCTGTGGTTTTAAGAAAGAAAGGGAGGAAGGAGAGAAAATATGTAGTGCTGTAAACTTTCGTTTAAAGCTGAACATAATCAGTGCTCTAAGGCATTGAACTAAATACTGTATTGACTACTGGACTCCTTATCTTTCTCTTCATCTGGGCATTATTAATATAACAATATAAATGAATCAAAATTGGATAGGCTTGTGCAATGTGTGAATTTTTTCTTAGCGTGCATTCAGGGCCGGCTCCAGTATTTCTGCCGCCCCAAGCAAAAAAAAAAAAAAAAAAAAAAAAAAAAAAAGCCGCGATCGGCGGCGGCAATTAGGAAAAAAAAAAAAAGCCGTGATCGGCGGTGGCAGTTCAGCGGCAGGTCCTTTGCTCCTAGAGGGAGTGAGGGACCTGCCGCCCCCAAATTGCCGCAGGTGCCGCCCCTGTCCCTTGGCCGCCCCAAGCACCTGCTTGTTAACCTGGTGCCTGGAGCCGGCCCTGCATGCATTGCGTGGTGCATACAAATCAAGGTCTTGATTCAGCAAAGCATGTAAGTACGTGCCAGCCCAATTTAGCAAAGCACTTAAATGTATATAATTTTAAGAAACATGCTTATGTTCTTAAAGATCAACATGTGCTTAAATGCTTTGCTGAATTGAAACCTAAAGTAGAGATTTTCCAAATCAAAAATAAATTGTGTAAAATTGATTGACTGAGATTAGGATCAATTATATTGTGATCACTTGCTTCTATGCATATATGATTAAGTTCTTCCTGTCTTGTGTCTGCTTCACTAAGAATGAGACAGTTATGTTACAGATTTTGTGATCATACAGACAATTTCTTTCCAATAATTTTTTCTATGTCCATGTTATAAAATGGTAAATTATTTTGATTTTCTAACCTCCTAGTTGTTGTTCACCTCACCAGGGATGGGACCCCTGGACCACCACCAAGATTCACAGGACACAGTTCCAGCAATAGAGATATGGCCAAACCAGAACCTTTTATCCAGCATCCTGCCTTGCCCCTAAAAGTTGGTGGTTCAGGTGACACAAAATCTAAGTCCAAACTACACCTGCCTTTGGTTATATGAAACCAAAACTCTACTATTGATATCTGCAAAACAAAAACCTAGCCTAGCTATCTTAAATGGCAGAACATTCCAGCTAGTTTAGAGACTGCCATTGCATTGTCTTGCTTATCTACAGTTGTTCATTGGCCCTTCTCACAGATGCTTCCCTCATTCCCCTAAGAATTTTTACATACATTCAAAGCAATACCTCCAGTTTCTTACTAAGGTTACTAATTATAGGACAATCACATCTATTACCATTGAGAACACAAGCCTAATTCATGCAGGCTTTTACAGATTCCATGACACACAGAACAGAAGAGATAAATGTATGTTACAGATGGGACTGATTTACCAAGTTTGAATCCAGATTCAAGCTTTCCCTATAGCTGAGGGCGATTGGATATAGGGTTTTGGTTCAGTCCACTAAAGGGCTAAAATCCTGTCACAAAGTGTGGATCTGGACTAAACTTTCAATATTGAGGGAAGTTCAGATCCAGAGTTTTGGTCTGAGCCATCTCTAATTTACTTAATACTAAAATGTAGAGTACTAGAAAAAAACCTCTGATTTTTCTAATAAACAGGGCTCCATTCTATATTATTACTTCAATATAGATTCCATACAAATGCACTCTAATTTTCTGAGCAATTTTCTTGTACTTCTATTATTGCTGAGTTAATGTATTACTATTCCATATGTAGGAAGAATGCCATTAATAATAATTTGGTAGAGTTGTTAAAATATATTTTAATATTTAAAATGTGATTGCTTTCATAACAGTTTCTATTAAAATGCTGTTAATAAGTTTTCTGTTCCCTCAGAAGGAATGTGAGCTAAGAACATTTTAGGGTGCAATCTTAGCTATTACAAGAAAATTACAAGCACTCAAATGATTATGGAATATTTATTAAATAATTACATTTTCTCCTAAAAATGGACAAGACCACCACAAGCAACCTCAGGCAAGGTGGAGTCTAGCTGAATGTATATGGGTTCTGAATGTTCTATGTTTTTTCAGAAAAACAACCTAGAAGACGCAGAAAGAACCAGTTACAAGTTAAGGTAAGATGAAAACAACAGTTATTCTAAGTGTTGTTTCAATGTTTCTGGCACCATGTACTGGTTAGTTGATTTGTGTCGGGGGATAACCTGTTGGGAGCTGCTCTGTAGCTAAGAAATTAGTTTTAGTCAAGGGGTTACTGGTGATATGCTCAGCATGAGGCCTGGTCTACCCTGGGGGGGGGGGCGAGGGGAATCGATCTAAGATACACAACTTCAGCTATGAGAATATCGTAGCTGAAGTCGACGCATCTTAGATCGACTTAGAATCACTTACTTCGCGTCCTCGCAGCACGGGATCGACGGCCGCCGCTCCCCTGTCGACTCCGTTTCTGCCTCTCACCGTGGTGGAGTTCCGGAGTCGACGGCAGAGAGATTGGGGATCGATTTATCGCGTCTACACTAGACATGATAAATCAATCCCTGATAGATCGATCACTACCCACCGATCTGGCAGGTAGTGTAGACCTTAGAGACTGGTCAAGGTGAAGTGTCATAAAAATCAGGCTGTGAAGTCAATTTCTCTGTCTCTGGCCCAGTGAATATTTATACATACAAAGTGGAACAATTGCAACAGGAGAGAGTGAGTGAAATTTACCCAAGAATAGTGAACAGCCTGGTGGTTAGGGCACTCACCTGGGATTTGGATGTGACATGCCCCAGTGTGCAATCTGGACTGTTGGATCATTATGCCACCTTAATTCTCCATTCTCGTGTGCACTAGGCTCTGCTTTGCTGTGTGAGCTGCCACTCACCCCAGCCTCTAGCATGCAAGTTACCCCCAGACATATACCAGATTGCTATGCCCAGCCACTCTTGAATTACATATAGGGCGACCTCCACATCCCTGGTCCCAGCCTTGTACCCGAGAAATTACTTCTGAGGGGATTCTGCACCAAAACATTAAAAATTCTGCAAATGTTATTTGCCAGATAAATGTGGAGGTTCCAGCATGGCATTGGGGAGCACAGGACACTGGCTGCACAGAGGTGGGAGATCACTGTGCAATTCCCTTTCCCACTCCGAGACTTGGACTCAGCAATGAGGCTGCACCCAACCCTGACACAACGCAAGGCCTGGGCCTGCCCTGGAAACACCCCAGAGCCCTGCCCCTCCATGCCAGGTGCACCAGGTGTGGGTAGGCAGGCTTAGCAAGGCAGGATCCAAGTGTGGGGGGGGCAGGTGTGGGTTGAGAGAGTTCTGTGTGGGGCAATCTGGGTGTGGGCAGCTCAGTGGGGGATCTGGGTGTGGGGAGATCTGGATGCACAAGGGCTTGTTGGGGGGGTTATGGATGCAATGGCAATGGGACTCTGCAGGGGGTCCAGGTGAAGGTGGGGATCCGGGTGCAGGTGGCTCATTGGGTTGGTCCAGGTTCAGAGGGAGTGGGGCTCATTGGGGGGGTTCTGGGTGTGTGTGGGGGGGTGAGGCTTGGTGGGAGGGTCTGGATATGAGGGGGTCTGGATGCACAGGGGTGGGCAGATGCCATAGCAGCTCCCTGTATAGTGATCCCTCCCCCTGCAGCTAAGGAGTGATGGGTGCAGGTTGGATGTGTGGGTGGGTTGCAGAGCTTTCTTCAGCCAGGGGAGAAATCCGGGGGTGGGTCTGACCTGGCAGGGGAAAAGGAAGTCCTGTCCTCCTCAGCCCTGCCGGGACTAGCAGCTAAGCCCGGCACAAGGTAGGAACCACCAGCCCCACAGTGATTTACCTCTCTGCTGGCTGCCCTGGGCCCCTAAAACATACTGCTGGGGAGGGTCGCATGACCACTCTCGTGGCTTCCCTTTGTTTCCCCATCAGAAAGTCATTTTTCTGCAGGGAAGCAAAGAAATCTGCAGGGCACATAAATTATGCGCATTTGCAGTGGCGCAGAATTCCCCCAGAAGTAAGAAATGTACCATCTTGTACTGTTCAATTACTTACTGAACACTACAAGTTCATAAGGTCCATCAGTTTGACAAAGAAATTGATCATGCACCAGTTCCAGTTAACCTGAGTAGATTTCCCCAAACACTTTAGCCGAAAACACACTGGTTTAAATTAAATATAAAACAGACTATAGAAAGATAGATTTTAAGTGATTAAGTGGTTTGGCATAGATGATCAGAATTGGTTACAAAAGGAAAGAAAATCTAAAATTGCAAGCTAATTCATGAACTTTACCATGCTAATAATTCTAAAAACAGAAGGATTTTTCTCACCCAAAATGTCACAGCAGTTCTTGCTAGTTGGAACACCTAGTTAGGACCAACCCCTCCTATAGTGTCAATGGAGTTTCTTTGTCTCTCCAATGATCTTGCTTCCTTGTGTAGAGATGTAGGAGAAGTGATGTCACTGCCCCTCATTTATACTTTTCTACAGGTGCTAGAAAAATCCATGCTGGTCGTGGAGTTAGGCAGCCCCCATAGCCTATGTGAACTTCCCATTGTCCTTCACATGAACAGCAAATTCTTGCTCATACCTTTTGTCCATGTGAGGCATGGCATGTAAGGCCTCTGTGTTTTCAGTTTCTTTGCTCTCTCTGAGGGGTTAGTCTGTGGACCTTTCCCAGACTCTCAGTATATTTCAGTGACAAACATATCGCAGACTCTCATAACTTCATATATAATGATGACACACATTTTGACAGAACAAGGATGCTCAACAGATTATAAGTTTCCAAATGATACCTCAGAAGGTATACTTTGTACAAAACATATCCTCATCGTATTGCAGTGGTGATTATGAATGTTTTAGGCGCTATTTTGAGATACACTGCATCACAGTGGGAGACCTGGAATCAAGTCCATACTCCAAATTAAGTCCTGCTCTGACTGAATGTGAGGGGCCAAATCCAGGGGAAGTGCCAACCACCAGCTCTTAGCTATTCTGGAGTGTGTGTGTGTGTGGGGTGGGTCTCTTGTTTTTTATGACAAATATAGAAAGGTCTCAGCATCATCCTGAAGTGGTTCAGGGCTTCTCAGATTATTTCCCAGAGTGCTTTGGAAAACAGGACATAATAAAGTATTCCTCTTAATATGCTGCTGCTTGCTATGCCTAATAAACTGCATTAGTTAGGAAATGGATTTGAGTGAACTAGGAATAATAAGAGGTCTTAGAAAAAGCAATTAAAGAGAGGACAAACCACCAGCATCTCTCAAAAGCTATGGAAATGCTAATGGAGCAATGAGCAGATACAAAATATCATTTGTTAGACAATAGGAGAAAAAATTCAAAGGACATTACCTCCAATTACAGAGCATAGTGCCTCATGGTATTTAGTCTTTAAATTGGTTTTGTTCATTTTTATGTAGATAAATAATTCTTTGTTCATTGAAACTATATCTTCTAACTAATATTTTTGTAGCCTGTGTGGGCTGTGTTTAGTAGGAGACAGTGGGAGTGTTCTTCTAAGGTTCTCCTTTAGCTCAGTGATATCCTCACTTTCATCTCTCCCTGCCCATCCAAAGATGCAGTGAGATTCTTCTGTCTCTCAAACACAAACACAGCTACTGATTTGAGAGTACATTGGTGCTGCAAACTCATACCATTTCATATCAGTCACTCAGGCCTGTGTAAGGATGTACATGTGGCCCTGGCAATCTAGACAGTTCCAGATTTGTAGTTCTACCCAAGAATGGGCACCTACAGGAGCAATTCTTGATGAGGAATCTATAGATCAATTTTGAGAGGCCAACATTGAGTATGTCTGGATTGCTAATAATATAAACAAAGTTATATGCTTAATAATTATTAATGATTTAACAGGTTGCGACATAGTAAGAACTGGCCTGAACCGTTTCCCCTCTTGAGAACAAAACTAGAACTAAATCTCTATGAAAGTTTAAAAAACAAACCAAACAAACAAACAAACAAACAAACAAACAAAAAAGCCAAAAAGGCATCACATCAGTGGTGTCCACACTTACTCCAGTTAAAATCTTCGTCAGGAGCAACCTTGTGGCCAACTCCTTGAAGATGACTCAGTTGATAAGTACCAGTGGGTCTTAGTAATCTTTCCAGTGGGCAACAGTGAATAATAATGTCAAATGTAATGGCGCTCTAAAGCTGTCCCACAAGGATACAATCAGGTTGTAAAATTACAGCTGATCTTAAAGAGAAGGGGTATATCATGAGAATTTTAGACTAATTACACTGTGCAGATAGCAGGGAAGATCCAGGGTGCACTTTAAACTGTAAAATACAGGGACCATGTGAAAGGATTATTGGGTCTGGTTGACACCTACCTGCTGCACTGGAGATGAGGGGTCAGCTATCCATCTGGCACTTGGTGGTACCCACTACTCCAGGTGGGAAGCTGGCTATCTACCATACCAACCACTTCACAGAAGAGACCTGTCACATAAAAGTAAACTCTGAAGGAGTGAATTGTGTGTCAAGGGAAAGTTGTGGTATGCATCATTAATATTGACAACAAGGGGAAGGAACATAAGCCAAAATAGGGAAAGAATAGGTTAAAGGATTTTTTTATATGTTAGATATATTCAAGTCAGCAGGGCCTAATGCAATTCAACCTAGCTAACTGAAGCAATCTCAGAAAGGTGAACAATTATCTTTGAGAACTCAAGGAAGATGGCTGAGGTCTCGGAGGATTGCAGAAGAGAAATCATAATATGTATCTTTAAAAAGTGGAATAAAAAGGACCCAGGGAATTAGAGACCAGTCATCTTAACTTCAATATCTGGAAAGATAGTGGAACAAATTATTGAACAATCAGTTTGTAAGCACCTAGAGGATAATAGGATTATAAGAAATAGCCAGCATGAATTTGTCAAGAACAAATCATGTCAAACCAACCTAATTTCCTTCTTTGACAGGCCTAGTGGATGGGGGGAAGCAGTAGACGTGATCTATCTTGATTTCAATAAGACATCGCTAATGAGATCCCATGGGGTCAGTCCTAGATCTGGTGCTATTCAATATTTTCATTACTGATTTGAATAATGTAGTGGAGAGTTTGCTTATAAAATCTGAGATGACACCAAGTTGGTAGGGTTTGCAAGGACTGGATTAGGACTCAAAATGACCTTGACAAACTAGAGAATTGTGAACAAGATGAAATTCAATAAAGACAAGTGCAAATTACTTCACTTAAGAAAGAAAAATTAAATAAACAAATACAAAATGGGAAATAACTGGCTAGGATCTGGGGGTTACAGTGGATCACAAATTGAATATGAGTCAACAATATGATGCAATTGCAAAAATGTCTAATTATTTTGAACTATATTAAAAGGAGTTTCATATGTAATACACAGAAAGTAATTGTCCCACTCTACTGTGATTACATTGGTAATCAAATATGTTGAGGACACTCAATTAAGTATTCTCAAAAATAATCATTTTGGTTAATGTTTAATCTTTTGGTAAATACTGTGACCCCCTGACACCCCTATATTCACCACTGTCATGTAATTAGGATATGTTTTGTACAAAGTATGCCTTGTGAGCTATCATTCTAAAAGTCTTGATCTGCTAGACATTAATATCTTATTGGATTGTATGCAGGGCCAGTGCAAGGAAGTTTCGCGCCTTAGGCGAAACTTCCACCTTGCGCCCCCCCCCCCCGCCCCAGCCCTGCAGCAACTCCCCCCTCGCGGCAGCTCCCTCCCCCCCCGGGGAGTCGTGCAGCAGCTCACCACTCCAGCTCACCTCTGTTCAGCCTCCTCCCCGAGCACGCCGCCTCCGCTGTAATTCTCCTCGCCTCCCAGGCTTGTGGCACCAAACAGCTGATTGGCGCTGCAAGCCTGGGAGGCGGGAGAAGTGGAGCGGCAACCACGTGCTCGGGAAGGGGGCGTAGGAACGCTGTAAAAAAAAATTTGGGGCACCGCTTTTTGGTGCTCCCAAATCTTGGCACCCTAGGCAACCGCCTAGTTTGCCTTAATGGTAGCACCGGCCCTGATTGTATGTACTATCGTTGTATGTGAAGTTATGAAGTTTGGCTATATATCTGTATCTCCTGGGAGAGCAATACAGTGGTGCACAGACAATCCAGGAAGTTGTTGGAAAGTGTAGGGGACAATTTCCTGGTGCAAGTACTGGAGGAACCAACTAGGGGCAGAGCTCTTCTAGACCTGCTGCTCACAAACCGGGAAGAATTAGTAGGGGAAGCAAAAGTGGATGGGAACCTGGGAGGCAGTGACCATGAGATCGTCGAGTTCAGCGATCCTGACACAAAGAAGAAAGGAGAGCAGCAGAATATGGACCCTGGACTTCAGAAAAGCAGACTTTGACTCCCTCAGGGAACTGATGGACAGGATTCCCTGGGAGAATAACATGCGGGAGAAAGGAGTCCAGGAGAGCTGGCTGTATTTTAAAGAATCCTTATTGAGGTTGCAGGAACAAACCATCCCGATGTGTAGAAAGAACAGCAAATATGGCAGGCAACCAGCTTGGCTTAACAGTGAAATCCTTGCTGATCTTAAATGCAAAAAAGAAGCTTACAAGAAATGGAAGATTGGACAAATGACCAGGGAGGAGTACAAAAATATTGCTCAGGCATGCAGGAGTGAAATCAGGAAGGCCAAATCACACTTGGAGTTGCAGCTAGCAAGGGATGTTAAGAGTAACAAGAAGGGTTTCTTCAGGTATGTTAGCAACAAGAAGAAAGTCAAGGAAACTGTGGGCCCCTTACTGAATGAAGCAGGCAACCTAGTGACAGAGGATGTGGAAAAGGCTAATGTACTCAATGCTTATTTTTTGCCGCTGTCTTCACGAACAAGGTCAGCTCCCAGACTGCTGCACTGGGCAGCCTAGTATGGGGAGGAGGTGACCAGCCCTTTGTGGAGAAAGAAGTGGTTCGGGACTATTTAGAAAAACTGGACGAGCACAAGTCCATGGGGCCAGATGCGCTGCATCCGAGGGTTCTAAAGGAGTTGGCGGATGTGATTGCAGAGCCATTGGCCATTATCTTTGAAAACTCATGTTGATCGGGGGAGGTCCCGGATGACTGGAAAAAGCCTAATGTAGTGCCCATCTTTAAAAAAAAGGAAGAAGGAAGATCTGGGGAACTACAGGCCAATCAGCTTCATCTCAGTCCCTGGAAAAATCATGGATCAGGTCCTCAAGGAATCAATTCTGAAGCACTTAGAGGAGAAGAAAGTGATCAGGAACAGTCAGCATGGATTCACCAAGGGCAAGTCATGCCTGACTAACCTAATTGCCTTCTATGAGGAGATAACTGGGTCTGTGGATGAAGGGAAAGCAGTGGATGTGTTATTCCTTGACGTTAGCAAAGCTTTTGATACGGTCTCGCACAGTATTCTTGCCAGCAAGTTAAAAAAGTATGGGCTGGATGAATGGACTATAAGGTGGATAGAAAGCTGATTATATTGTCGGGCTCAACGGGTAGTGATCAATGGCTCCATGTCTAGTTGGCAGCCGGTTTCAAGCGGAGTGCCCCAAGGGTCGGTCCTGGGGCCGGTTTTGTTCAATATCTTCATTCATGATCTGGAGGATGGCGTGGACTGCACTCTCAGCAAGTTTGCAGATGACACTAAACTGGGAGGAGTGGTAGATACACTGGAGGGTAGGGATAGGATACAGAGGGACCTAGACAAATTAGAGGATTGGGCCAAAAGAAATCTGATGAGGTTCAACAGGGACAAGTGCAGAGACATGCACTTAGGACAGAAGAATCCCATTCACTGTTACAGACTAGGGACCGAATGGCTAGGAAGCAGTTCTGCAGAAAAGGACCTAGGGTTACAGTGGACGAGAAGCTGGATATGAGTCAACAGTGTGCCCTTGTTGCCAAGAAGGCTAACGGCATTTTGGGCTGTATAAGTAGGGGCATTGCCAGCAGATCGAGAGACGTGATCATTCCCCTCTATTCGACTTTGGTGAGGCCTCATCTGGAGTACTGTGTCCAATTTTGGGCCCCACACTACAAGAAGGATGTGGAAAAATTGGGAAGAGTCTAGCGGAGGGCAACAAAAATGATTAGGGGGCTGGAGCACATGACTTATGAGGAGAGGCTGAGGGAACTGGGATTGTTTAGGCTGCAGAAGAGAAGAATGAGGGGGGATTTGATAGCTGCTTTCAGCTATCTGAAAGGGGGTTCCAAAGAGGATGGATCTAGACTGTTCTCAATGGTAGCAGATGACAGAACAAGGAGTAATGGTCTCAAGTTGCAGTGGGGGAGGTTTAGGTTGGATAGTAGGAAAAACTTTTTCACTAGGAGGGTGGTGAAGCACTGGAATGGGTTACCTAGGGAGGTGGTGGAATCTCCTTCCTTAGAGGTTTTTAAGGTCAGGCTTGACAAAGCCGTGGCTGGGATGATTTAGTTGGGAATTGGTCCTGCTTTGAGCAAGGGGTTGGACTAGATGACCTCCTGAGGTCCCTTCCAACCCTGATATTCTATGATTCTATGTGGCACTGAAACATGTTGTGAGGTTGAAAACACCCACAAGCAGCCTTTCAGGTACAACAGTAAAAAGGCCAAACGATGTTAATGGCTTATTGAGGAAATGCAAACAAGCACAAGGATTACCCCAGGAACTGTGTACAATAGAAACCTCTCAGAGATAGCACTACACACTGGGAAAGCACACAGATCTCCTTGGTTTTCTGACACCCTGCACTTGATGAAAAGAAAGGGGAAGAAACTGATGGTGGAAAAACAAAGGATGGTACAGATATAACAAATTCCTCCAACCCTATGCCAAAGCCATATTACAGGCCAAGAGAACATTCTCATCAGCCACAGTTGAAGCTTACAAATCACACCTCAAGAAGCTATTCAATCTTGAGTACCTACATCAAAACCAAGCACCAAGTGCTGCAAAGTACTATAATTTCTTTTCACAGAAAACATTCTAGAAGTCTTCTCAAACAGCATGGATCTACTCTGCCTATACCCACCAACTAACCAACAATGCACCAGCATTCCTGGAGTTCAGTATATTCACTCATCAAGAAGTTCTGGACATCTTAAAAGAATCATGACCCAAGACTTGTGAATATGATTCATGCCTTTCCTGTCTTATGCAAGAGAGTCCTAAATTCTTGACTGAAATAGCCCATGTCTCACTCAGAGAGAGAATCTTCCTTTCCTCCTTTGAACAACAATAGTCCAACAACCAGCACGGAAGAAACCCATCTGGTTCTAGCCAGCTACCACCCAGAGTCAAACTTCCCATTCCAGAACAAGCTCCTAGATAAGCTAGCCAAAGGCTAACTACAAGCTCATCTAATTGAAGCTAGACCAGGCACAATCTGGATTCAGACTAGGATCTAGAACTGAAACCACCTTAATGTCACTAATGGATGATCTCCTCCTATCAATGGATAGAGTGCAGACCTCTAATCTCCCCCTCCTGGACCTCTTTGCAGCATTTGATGCTGTCAACTGTGAGAACAGATATAGCTGCCCAGGAAGGAGGTCCAGGTACTGCTGCTACCTGAAAGGGGTGTGGGTGGGAAAGGTGTGGAAGTGGGTGTTGAGAAGACACTTGTGCTGCCTCAGGAGAGAGACATTGCTGAGTAACCCAGTAGCCATCAGCAGACTTCTTGTAACACAACAGCATCTCAAGCTAACCTAGAGGAGCAACTATACCAGACAGTCCAGAGCGAAGTTTGGCTTTGTTTTGTAAGCCATCTCTGCAGTGAAGAGGCTTAACAATTGACTTTCTAAATGTCAGTGTTAATCACAGCTTTCGTTTTGAAGTCCCAAAACTAGGGCCTTTATAGGCCACAAATGTTATCTCTTGCTATATTGCTGAACTTTTCCCCCTTCTTTTCTTCTCATACTCTCCCATGTCCCCTCTCCTCTTGCTTTCTTTCCTTCCCTCTTTCCCCTATCTTCCTTCTGCCTTTGATTTTAAAATTGTTAGGTTGCTATTCTGCTGAGTCACCCTTTCTATGAACAGCATTTCCTCTCAGTGACTGACCAAGTGCTGCTTTTACAGCAGACTGGAAACTCTAGGGAGTATCGAGAGCAACTCCAGTAAGCAAATTTCAGAGCAGGCCTAGTACATACTGGAGGCTGCTGGGCCACAGTTCTCCTCTCTCCCCCATACGCACTCTTATAACTATACCAAGCTGGCAAAATTTAAAAAGGGCAAATATATAATCTATGGTTCTTATTTAATTAATGTCTGCAACAATCTTTCATCGGTCACTTCCTAGTGTGCACGATTTGCATCTTGTCACCTGCTCCCATCATTGCTTTGATGTCACCAGTCTGCTCTCTCAGCATTTAAAAAAAACTACTTGGCAATTGTCACTCCTTTGGTTTCTGAGATATTAGCAACCCTCTATGCCCACAATAGGAGTTAGCTATGGTAACTATAGGGCCAATCTGTGGTAACAGTTGGTAGATGTGGACTTTTTAAATGGCTCAGTAATGCCGGACATCCTATTTTTCAGTTCATGCTTTAAACTGAGATTTTATCTCTGCTTTCAGGGTAAATGTTGAGGGTTTTAAGAGCTGTGATAGCAATGTCGGATTAAGTGCCATGTCTTTTCTGTAATGCCTTTGGTTCAACACACTTTTCAGCATTCGTAGCATTCCTTTCACGTAGGAAATGTTAGAAACAGAAAATCAGGTTTGATAATTTTTTGATAATGTGAGATTACTATTACAAATAATTTGGAAATCTGATTTACCCTTCCCATCATCAATACCCTCTGTTACTGGTTTTAGTCTGGGATTTTCAAAGAAAAAGCCTTGTCTACACACATGATTGCACCCGCTTAGTTAAAGAAGGCAAACCCCTCCAGGGACACTTTTAGTTTGATTAAGAGTAGCTTACTTTGGTTTATCTTCAACTTGTTTCTAATAGATTTATACTGAGCTGAAATAAACCTTGCTAAACTGAAATAAATGTCCACACAGTTTTTTGCACTGATTTAATTAAAGCAGTTTTAAATTGCCCCATATGTCAAATTGTTGAAAGTTTTGTGTGTTGACAAGGCCTTTGAGAGTTAAGTGCCCAACTTTTAGTGGGAGTTGGACACCTAAATCTCTCATAGCCCTTTGAAAAACCCAGCCTTAATTGTTTTAGCTGTCCAGATTTACTTTTTTTCTATGTATGCTAGCCCACCAAATGTTCAAAGGAGACAAGTCAGGCAACTTTGAGGCCTAGGTATGTTGACTTATAGATCTTAACACATATGTAAAAAATAGTCCAGCAGAATTAGGTGGCAATGAAGGGGATATCATTAATTGTATAACTGCAACCCCTTGCAAGAAATACTGTGCAAAATTTCTAGGTTTCATGTCTCAATTTCAGGGTAAAAATGGAATCTTTCAAGAAAGTCACAAAAATGAAAACTGATAAACTTCTCCCAATCTTTTATTTGTTGTCACTGAATATGGTAATGCCATACTTTAAGAAGCTTTATCAGCTATCCTTAAAAAATGTAGGTCAGTTAGTTCATTTTTGGTTTTGGGGCGTGAGAGAGCAGAAGGGTACAGGTCTATCCAACAAATCCTGTTGTGCAAGTATTTTCCTCCACTCTCCTTGAAAAGTAGATAGTAAAATTTGCAAATTGATTTAGTCTAAAATTTCACCATGGCTGCAGGTTAACACAACTTTCTTTGCAGAAAGCATGGCAAAATGTTAGGATGAGGAAAATGGGATTTTCCTAGAATTTTTGTCAGGGCAAAGTTTTACCATAATTGCAGATCTCCATATAATCAGTGCTGCAGTGGTATCTCCAAAAGGAAAAATAACTTTTTTAGGAGGTTGAGTCATATCAACTGTGTAGGTGAGGTTGAAAGAATAGAATAACATGAACTATTATTTCCCTACTGGTTTTAGTGTAAATATACTATGTTTTCATAAGTGCTTCAGATTCTGCAGGTAGAGAAAGATACTAATCTAAATTTAAACTTGTACTATAGACGACCTTGAGCTGCAAAATTCAGAACTTCCACAAAATCAGGAGGGAATTGGACTTATCTGTAGTTTGCATAGCACATTTTATAGCGTAGCACCCACATTCAGTCCTGGCGTAAACAGGCACCATTCTATCGACTACAGTGGAATATAGGAACCACCACGTAGGATCAGGCCTGTTATATTGACTCTGACAGTGCTGAGTACTAGATACTTCAGTGGAAGGTGTTTAAAAGAAACATCCCACTATTGTGAACAATTTCTTCCTAACCTCACGTATTTACTGATTGTCTTATGGTGCTGAGTATTATTCTAACTAGTGTAATTGCAGATGACATTCTTATTCAGAAATGTATTATAAATGGAATTGCGCCTGTTTATGCCAGGGCTGCATTTGGCCCTTAGGTATCTGCATAATAAGTTGTATGCTGCTAGTACTGTACTTGAGCCATTTGAATTTCCTTCATGAGGGCCCACCATATAATGTGTTCTCAATAAACCAGTTACATTTATTCTGCATGTCAGATCTTATTTCTGCATCTAGGTGTCCAAATAGTGTTAATGTTTGTGGGTTTTTCTTCTTATTTTATCTTTCAGCTTTGAGCTAAAAAATTCAAAGCTATTTGTGGTTTAGAAAGCAACAGAGGGTCCTGTGGCACCTTTGAGACTAACAGAAGTATTGGGAGCATAAGCTTTCGTGGGTAAGAACCTCACTTCTTCAGATGCACTTGCATCTGAAGAAGTGAGGTTCTTACCCACGAAAGCTTATGCTCCCAATACTTCTGTTAGTCTCAAAGGTGCCACAGGACCCTCTGTTGCTTTTTACAGATTCAGACTAACACGGCTACCCCTCTGATACTTGTGGTTTAGAGTAATTTTGAAGAAATCTAATTCTATCTGATTCTGACAGAAGGAGGAATTTAGGGGAATTGACAGAAAGATCTATTTGTTAAACACAAAAGCTGGTTGAACACTGAAAATGTGTCCTTTCCAACCAGCTCCACTAGACAGTAGTGGGCTCAGAATTTAAAATTAGTATGTAAAAGCATTCGGAATAAACTACCAGAAGGAAGTGGTAAAATGATTCAAGTTCAGTCTAATACCAAGAGTATTATCCAAAGTGTACTCTGATCTATTGGAAGTATCATTACTTTAAACTTGCTGCATGATTTATTTATTTATTTAGGCAGGGACTTTCAGAGAAGTCTAAGGGAGCTGGCACCCTACTTTATTTGAATTGCAGTGGGAGCTGGACATCTGATTCCCGAAGGCTCCTTTGAAAATTGCAGCACTGTTTATTTGCACTTGTACTACATTCATTTCATATGCTAACACTAGAGCTGGGCAAATGATGGGTTTTTTGGTTCACTGGCAATTCTGAAAAAATGTGTTGCATTTAACAAAACCACCTTCTTTAGCACAATTAAAAAGTTTTGTTTCTATTTCTGCTACTTTTAAACATTTTTTGTTTTAAATAGAATTAAAAAAAATTTGAATGAAAAGTCATTTTGAACCAAAAAATCAAAATGTTTCTTTAGAAATTACAAAAACAAAATGTTTTGATTTTGTCAGAATTTTTTTTGGGGGGGGAGGAAGGGGTTGTCCAAGCAATTTGGCAAAATTGACAGAAATTTGTAGGATGTTGTGATGTAGCTAATGCTGCATTTTTCACTGAAGAATGTAATGAGAAAATTTTGCCCAGCTCTAGCTAACTCCTAATATTCTAAAAGAAATTAAAAACAAAATAAAACTGAAAGCAAAACTCTGAGGCCTTCAGACCCCCAGTCTAGGCTCCCTGGATAGCATTATCTCCATTAAACAACAGAACTACATAATACAGCCTCTAGTAACAACTCCTTTATACTTCCCAAGCCAGTCTCCCTCATTTTTGACTCTCTCTCTCTTACTTCTCCAGAAAAAGCCTAAAAACAGGTATACTCCTGCAGTCTCTCCTAAAGGCACCCAAACCAGGCTCTGGTGAACTGGGGCAGGAAGCAGATTTCAAAGTTTAGAATGTTCTGCTACCAGTCTCTCCTGTGTATACCATGAGAGGGCTGATTGCTCAAATGCCTTAGAATCATTGCACAGGGAAACTGGCAGACACTCAGGTAGTCAGGACCCAAACTATTAATAGTTCTATTGATTAAAAACAATACCTTAAACTACACTGGAAATGAGTTGGCAGCTGGTACAGGTTACCCAACACTCGTTTAATATGCTCTCAGCAGCAAACACCTAAGCAGACCACCCTCATTCTATGCCAACTGCAATTTCCAATAGATTTAAGGTGTAGAGTGCATTGCATAAATAACTGATTTTGAATGTATAGACTTTACCAGTCAGTGTAGGAGCATTTTCCCTCAGCATAGTTACTGTTTTGTAACACAAAATCTGTTTGAGAGGCATGGGAATTTTCAGCTAATTGAGAATTCTAATTGTCTTAAAATGTGTAGATATTTTATAAAGCATGGTGGTATGTAAATTAACCATGTTTTAAACATATGCAAAATGTATAAATAACTATTTTTTAATAGCATATATTTTAAGAATATGTTCTTTTCAGGCCAGATCCTGGTCCGATTTAAGGTCTCCCATTGGAAGGGAGCATAGCATGCTTAGTTGACTACTTCTAGTGGAGTAGATTTAGTGTAGCTGAACGTAGACACCTTCCCATCACCTCACACTTCCTAGTATAGTGGTGTGGCCAGTGGAGGGTAGCTAGGCTGGAGTGAAGTTGTACTCTAGTGATCTCCTGTTCCTGGAATGGCCCCAGGACTTCAAGGTGAAAACTCACATGAGCAAGCGAGTCACAGTCTGTGCCTTTGAGACTCAGTGCTCAAAAATGGCATTCATGATCTATGGTGCTCTGTTCATGTGACAATAGCGCTGTCAGAGAATTAACAGAAACTATCAGGAGGATTGGAGACTGACCAGCTATGAGGCATAACACAAGTCAAAGATTCAATGGGCTTATTCCTATCACAATAATATCACTAAGAAGAATAAGGGACATAGTGTCACATGGGGTACACTCTTGGGATTCCTTTTCATTTACATTGGTAGAAATCCAGATGGTTGCAGACGTGATGTTTTTGGTCTGCAGAAGAAGCACCCTTTATTATCAAATTAATATCCCCATACATGCTGCTCACATTCCATAGTTCTTGCCATAAGGAAAGGAGCTGCTAAAACCAAAAATCCTGATTTTTGGAGACTTTTTGTGTTTTTTTGGTGTATGTTAAGTTATTTGAAACTCTGTAAAAATACCATAGACATAGCATACAGAAAAGGGCTTTGGGCTTTAATATCTATATAACTACCAATTACTACTGAGCAGAACGGGTAGCGTGTCAATGTTTTTATTGAGTTGCCAAGGTTTCTCCTGTTTGGGTGGGGGGAGGGACAGATGAACTGTTTATAATAGGAAAGATTGTGGCTATTTTCCATTCTTGGTCATTTAAACTAAGATGGCTGATTGTTTGTGTCAAGTTGCCTTGTGATGGCAATCTGCAGGGCCATAAGATTTATCAGTACTAATCAGTATCCTTAAATACAATGGACTTGATTTCCCCACCTACACCCAAAAATTGTGTTGAATTGTTTATTTTTGGATCAAAACTCAAGACTTTTGATTCAGAAAAGTGTTTTGTTCCAGGGCTTTGTGGTTAGAGGTGACCAGAGAGAGAGACTATAGCTGGTGTTTAGGGCACTGGCCTGTGAGAGACCAAGGTTCAAATCCTTACGCTGAGTCAGAGCAGAGTTTTTCACCCCACATCACACTGCAAGTCAGTCAGTCTCTCTCATCATTTCTGACTAGAAAGCCCATGACCCAAAAAACCTTCTCAGTGAAAACTGCACCAAAACTGATATGTCTCTGTGAAACATTTTGGCTTGGATGAAATTTCATTCAGTCAAAAATGTTCCAACCAGCTCTTGCAAATACCACGATTGACAGCTAATTTTAAAGGTGGTTGTGATTTTGTTCTATATGTCCAATGTCAGAACCATATTATTGGGTAACTTACTGCACAGCCATAAGGCACCATTCAACAGCATATTTAGGCTTTATACATATCATATGGTACATTAAAGTGGTGAAACCATTCACACTTATATTAAGGGTAAAATGAATAATATTATGGTTTGGAAAAATACACAATAATAAGAATTTCAGAAAATCATACCAAAGTAGAAAAATCACCAATGTAAGGAAAAATAATAAGCAGTAATTGGAAAAAAAGATTGATCTGGTCTGTTACATTATTTTGCAGACTGAACAAGATATATTACCTACTCATTCATAGAGTCATAGAATCCATAGGACTGGAAGGGACCTCGAGAGGTCATTTAGTCCAGTCCCCTGCACTCAAGGCAGGACTAAGTATGATCTAGACCATCCCTGACAGGTGTTTGTCTAACATGCTCTTAATAATCTCCAATGATGGAGATTCCACAACCTCCCCAGGCAATTTATTCCAGTGCTTAACCACCCTGACAGTTAGGAAGTTTTTCCTAATGTCCAACCTAAACATCCCTTGCTCTAATTTAAGCCCATTGCTTCTTGTCTGATCCTCAGAGGCTAAGAAGAACAATTTTTCTCCCTCCTCCTTGTAACAATCTTTTATGTACTTGAAAACTGTTATCATGTCCCCCTTCAGTCTTTTTTTCTCCAGACTAAATAAACCCAATTTTTTCAATCTTCCCTCATAGGTCATGTTTTCCAGACTTTTAATTATTTTTGTTGCTCTTCTCTGGACTTTATCCAATTTGTCCACATCTTTCCTGAAATGTCGCAACCAGAACTGGACACAATATTCCAGTTGCAACCTAATCAGCACAGAGTAGAGTGGAAGAATTACTTCTGATCTTGCTTACAGCACTCCTGCTAATACATTCCAGAATGATGTTTGCTTTTTTTTTTTTTTTTTGCAACAGTGTTACACTGTTGATTTATATTTAGCTTGTGGTCCACTATGGCCCCCAGATCCCTTTCTGCAGTACTTCTTCCTAGGCAGTCATTTCCCATTTTGTATGTGTGCAACTGATTGTTCCTTCCTAAGTGGAGTACTTTTCATTTGTCCTTATTGAACTTAATCCTATTTATTTCAGACCATTTTAGTTTGTCCAGATCATTCTGAATTTTAATCCTATCCTCCAAAGCACTTGCAACCTCTCCCAGCTTGGTGTCATCCACAAACTTTATAAGTGTACTCTCTATGCCATTATCTAAATCATTGTTGAAGATATTGAACAGAACCGGACGCAGGACATATCCCCCTGCAGGACTCCACTTGACATGCCTTTCCAGCATGACTGTGAACCACTGATAATACTCTGGAAATGGTTTTCCAACCAGTTATGCACCCACCTTTATAATAGTTCCATCTAGGTTGCATTTCCCTAGTTTGTTTATGAGAAGGTCATGTGAGACAGTATCAAAAGCCAGACTAAAGTCAAGATATACCACGTCTACTGCTTTCCCTCCTATACACAAGGCTTGTTACCCTGTCAAAGAAAGCTATTAGGTTGGTTTGACATGATTTGTTCTTTACAAATCCATGCTGACTCTTACTTATCATGTTGTTATCTTCTAGGTGTTTGCAAATTGGTTGCTTAATTATTTTCTCCATTATCTTTCTGGGTACTGAAGTTTAAGCTGACTGGTCTGTAATTTCCCAGGTTGTCCTTATTCCCCTTTTTATAGATTGGTACTATATTTGCTATTTTCCGGTTCTCTGGAATCTCACCTATCTTCCATGCCTTTTCAAAAATAATCGCTAATGGCTCAGATATTTCCTCTGTGGGCTCCTTGAGTATTCTAGGATGTATTTCATCTGGCCCTGGTGACTTGAAGACATCCAACTTGTCTAAGTAATTTTTAACTTGTTCTTTCCCTATTTTAGCCTCTGATCCTACCTCATTTTCACTGTTAAATGTCAAATTGTAGCAAACTTTTTGGTGAAAACTGAAATGAAAATAGTCATTTAACACTTCTGCCATTTCTATATTTTCTGTTATTGTTTTCCCCCTCTTATTGAATAATAGGCATACCCTGTCCTTGCTCTTTCTCCTGCTTCTAATGTATTTGTAGACTGTGTCCTTGTTACCCTTTGCCTCTAGCTAGTTGAATCTCATTTTGTGCCTTGGCCTTTATAATTTTGTCCCTGCATACTTTTGTTATTTATTTATATTAATTTGACCTAGTTTCCACTTTTTGTAGGACTCTATCTGAGTTTCAGATAATTGAAGATCTATTGGTTAAGCTAGGGTGGTCTCTTGCCATTCTTCCTATCTTTCCTATGCAGTGGGATAGTTTGCTCTTGTGCCCTTGATAAACTCTCTTTGAAAAACCGCCAACTCTCTTTAACTGTTTTTCCCCTTAGACTTGCTTCCCATAGGATCTTACCTACCAACTCCCTGAGTTTGATAAAGTCTGTCTTCTTGAAATCCATTATCTTTATTGTGCTGTTTGCGCTCCTACCATTCCTTAAAATCATGAACTCTTATCATTTCATGATCACTTTCACTCAAGCTGCCTTCTGCTTTCAAATTCTCAACCAGTTCCCCTCTCTTTGTCAAAATCAAATCTAGAACAGCCTCTACTCTGCTGGCTTTTCCACCTTCTGAAATAAAAAATAGTCTCCAATACATTCCAAGAACTTGTGGGATAATTTGTGCCCTGCTGTGTTATTTTCCCAACAGATGTCTGAGTACTTGAAGTCCCCCATCACCACCAAGTCTTGTGCTTTGGATGATTTTGTTAGTTGTTTTTAAAAAGCCTCATCTACCACTTCTTCCTAGATACAGCGTCTGTAGTAGACCCCTACCTTGACATGACCCTTGTTTTTAATCCCTTTTATCCTTACCCAGATAAATGTACCTAGGCACATATTTTTGCTGTGAGAAACATTGCAGGGAATTCATGTGATGCTTTTTTGCCTTGCAAGTTAGATATGTGTTTAACCAAACCCTGGTTCTTAACATGCCTATATCATGATCAGTGGAACTGGAGTCAGAGAGCCCATGTTACTTGGATGGTCTGTTATTGATAGAACACCAGGGCAAACAGGAAATGCAGGAACTTAGGCTGGAAGTAACTCAGCCACCTCGACAGACCAGTCCACAAGGTTTAATAATAATTCATTTTTTTTTCAGCTTAACCTGCATTCAGATTCACTTTTTGCAAATGAAACATCTCCACTTTTTGGAGACATTTGGATCTATGTCTAGATCCAAACTTTGCAGCTCAGGCTCATCTCTATTTTCAGTGCTCAGATTGCTGCAGTGCCTCCCCACATCCCACTTCCAATTCCAGGAAGCAGATAGTGTATCTGAAAAACGTGGGCAGGGAAAATAGCAATACTACATCATTTGATTAAGCCAGTTAATAAATGCCTGGACATTTGGATCCCCATGTCATGCCTGCATGCTGGTAGCTTATTTAGATAAGCAGAGCAATCCAAAGAAAGCAATGAGCAAGTACTGAGCAATGTGTCAATGTGGCTTGTAGGTTGTGTCAGCTGATTTAGATCTGTACTAGGAATAGAACAAGTTCCATAGAACTAGAGTCTTCTGCTGCTGCATTCCTGCAAGGTTTAGGAGCCCCACAGGCCCTGAACTGCGCTCACATCTTTGGGGGTAAAAGTGTAATTACAAAGGCCAAAAGAGAATTTTAAGAGCAACTAGCAAAAGACTCAAAAACTAATAGCAATTTTTTTAAAATACAGCAGAAGCAGGAAGCCTGCCAAACAATCAATTGGGTCATTGGATAACTGAGGTGCTAAAGAAGCACTCAAAGAAGAAAAGGAAGGAAATGGAGGAAAAGCTAAATGGATTCTTTGCATCAGTTTCACTGGAAAGGATGTGAGGGAGATTCCCACACTTGAGGCATTCTTTTTAGGTGACATCTGAGCAACTGTCCCAGACTGAGATGTCAGTAGAGGAGGTTTTGGAACAAATTGATAAATTAAACAGTAATAAGTCACCAGCACCAGATGGTATTCACTCAAGAGTTCTGAAGGAACTCAAATATGAAATTGCAGAACCACTAACTGTGGTATGTAACCTATTATTTAAATCAGGTTCTGTACCAGATGACTGGAGGATAGCTAATGTGATGCCAATTTTTTTAAAAGGCTCCAGAAGCAATACTAGCCATTACAGGCCAGTAAGCCTAAATCCAGTACAAGGCAAATTGATAATTCTCTTCTTTACTGTAATTTCAGCCAAACACATAGATGAACACTATTCATTGGGGAAAAGTCAACGCAGCTTTTGTGAAGTGAAGTCATGCTATAAAAGAGAAGCTCTAGGCCTGATCCTATCATCTATAATTGGCTTAAACTTTGGACAGGGAAAGTACAAATTGTAAGACTGAGATTTTCCAAATAATTATTTGGAATAACCTGGAAAATGCTTGGAAAGACTTAACAAACTTTACATCTAAGCTGCCTTTGAATTCTGACCTGTTTGGATGATTCCAGAAAGACTTTTACATAGCAGCAGCTTCACCATCTCTGAAACTGACCTAAGCACTTTACATATAGTTGTGCGTATACTGTTCTTTGAACCATTTGCAACTCTTTTTCCTTTTTTTCCTTTTATTATTAAACCTTTAGTTTTAGTTATGAAAGGATTGGCATCAGCGTGATTATTGGGTAGGATCTAAGACTCAGATTGACCTGAGATAAGTGCCTGGTCCTTTGGGATTGGTGAGCCTCACATATGGTGAATCAGGTTTTCAGTAACTCCTCACTATATTAGACTTGGTTGTCTAGATGGGAGCCAAGGGCTGGAATGCGTAAATGGGGCTGTTTGGCTTCTTGTGAACCAGTGTGGTACTACAGAAGCTGTTTGGTTACTGGCTTGGTGAATCTAATTATAGAATAAACCACCAGTTTTGGGGAGTGTCTGCCCTATTTCTTGCAGTCTGCCCTGAGTGCGGCATCCCCAATGTGGCCCATCCAGGTACCTGGTCACAGTGCCAAATAAATAAATCGTACTAATGCAAAAAAAATAGTATCAATGCAATATTAAGGTAGTGAAATCACACTCTAGCTCATGAATGAAACTGGCAATGGCATGCATGCTCATACTTGATGAATTCTGAGCTGTGGGCAGACTGGCTCAATAGCATTTCTGTGTATGTTTAGACAAGGAACCTTGCTTGAATAAAAACTATACAAGTGGGCTCAAAACATTGTAAGCCCATCTTTGTAGTCTTTATTCAAGCAAGACTCCCACTGTCTGCAATGAGAGTTCTCCCTAAAGGGCTGAGTGAGGATCGCAGGATTAGACCTTTGTTTTCAATGGCTGCTTCATTTAGGAGCTGACTTTTGTACAAATGTTCTCATTCAGGTAACAATGTGAAATTTTGGGAGTATTGAATAGTATTGCTTTGCCCAAAGCAAGCAATCAAAGAAAGCCCTTGTACTGGAAAAGATGTCTAGAGGCATGGTTTACCACTGCATTATCCCATGCTTTATAGCATTGTAACTGCATGGAATAACAGACTTTCACTGGTGTTTCCTGGAGAAATGCAGTGGTGAATCAGGCTTTTGGTGTTTATGCTAATGAAGCACCAGTAACATGGGAGACAGTGGTATTGTGGCATGTAATCACAGAAGTGATGCATTGAGACTAGGGTTTAAATATAAATTCCCTATGGTTTTTCACAGTGTCTTCACTGCTCTTTTAAGCTATAAACTTTTAGAAATAACTCTGTAAATCCCCATGTCTTGTTTTCACTGTGGTGTATTGAAATGGGCGTCTCAGCAGCATCATTCCTCTTCCTCATTCTAAAGTTCACTAGCTTTCCAAGGCAATTACTGTACTCCTGGGTTTGTGGAAACTTCATGCTGAGCTACTTCAGACTGGCCAACTCTTCATGTCACCTGCACGTTTCACTTGGCTGGCAAAACTGACTAATATTTTTTATTTAACCAGCCCATTGCATCTTTCTTTGCAAAGCATTGCTGCTAATAGCCTCCAGGTGAAAGACTTCAAATATTAGATATAAAGGATGGCTAATCAAATTGTAAATGGGACCTTGGCTGTATCCAGTGCTAGAATATTCTTTTATTAAATCCACTGTGATGTCTCATTTGTTTGCCTTGGTTAGCAATTTTGAGAAATATTTCTATAACTTGGGTGATGAGTTGATGTGAGTGGATTCAGAGGATGTAAATACAGAGGAGCAAACATATTACATGGCTTGTGTCTTCACAGTTCTATGAAGCAAAAATTAATATTATGCAGTGTTAATGGGTTAGATTCAGCAGGAAAAGGACTAATAGACTTTCAGAGAAGGCTGTGAGAAAACTGCAGCCTTTGCTCACAACTTACTGTATTTAAGAGAATTTTCAAAACTGACTGTTAAATACAACATCCAGATTGAAATTCAGTGTGCAGGCTGATTTGTCTGTTTCAGTAACATGCATCCATTTTCTGAAAAACTGCATGCTGGGTCACCCATGTCACTTATAAAGTGCACGTTGTCATTCTTTACTCCTACAGAGGAAAAATGTAAAATAGTAATGTAAGATGCAAAATTGCATTAAAACTGTGAGTACAACTCAACTCCTGGAGCCTTAAAATTCTGCAGGAAGGGAGTGTTGTCCCCCCCCTTTTTTTTTTAATTCAATGGAATTTACCATGAAGGGCAGGAAATCCTCATTAGGTTAATTTGTAACACCCTAGAACTCTATATACAATAAAATGGTAATTTAGGGTGTTTTTTTGTATAGTGTGATGGTCCTTGAAAATGTTTTATGCCTTCAGGTTGGCCAATCTGAGAGATGATATAAAGGAAGTCAAATATTGGGAGTAGTTAGCAGGACTGAAGGCATAGTATTGCAGGTCTTAAGGTAATACGGCTTGTAGTACAGATATTGTGGAGAGGCAGACAGTGAAAAGTGTGAAGTGGGTGGATTCCTAGATAGTATCAGTCAAAAAGATTCAGTCCCCAGGTGCCATAAAGTCCTCCATGAGAGACATAGGACGTTTTTTGTCTCTGTTGTTCACTCAGTGAGTTTTAATTATAAATCTGTGTTCTTGTCCTCCCTGTAGGGGTTTTAAAGCGTTTTGCTGAATTAAATATTTGTCTTGGAGAGCTAAATAACGTGTAATTGATGCAACATTCCATCACTGAATGGCAGGATTTACAAGAGCAGTTAGATGCTAAGAGGACTGAATGCTTCCTTATTAATTCAGAATGTTCACTTTTTAAATTAGAGAGAACAGGCCAGATCCTGGCCCGGGACTGGCTCTGGAGGAGTAAAGGTACTATATCAATGTCCTAACCAGGCAACTGTTATAGGGGAATCCACAGGTGGCGAAGGACAGCACAGGGGGCTCTATACTCTCTCTTCCACCCTCCCCACACCTCTTCCACTGTAGTGGGCGTACTGGGGACATGGCCAGAGCTTTGAAAACCCCTGGCTGCTGTAACAGTCCCTTGGAGGCAATGACCAGATGGCATAAATGAGTAGGGTGGGACTGCTCTAATTTATGCTGGGAGGCCAACCAGACCCTGTCAGATACAGGGACTGGAGCTGCACAAAGGTTTACAGCCAATGTTTCCTTACTCCGGGTTAGACTCCAAAGCTGCAAACCAAGGAGGAAGGAAATGGTGCTCCATGTCCAGAGTGATTGTGTAGTGTAATTAAGAGTGTAGAGACTGTCTAAGCCAGATAATGCTGATATACTAGCCAACATGTGGCTCCCCCCTACACACTTATAATACACCATGCATCAGCACACACAATTGCTACTGGCAGCATACAGACTATCCCACCACCAGGTGGATTGCAATGGCTCTGAGCAAGGCACATCATTACTCCATGTGGGATTTTTTGTTTTGGTCTTTTTATTGCTGCTGGTCTGCACGTTTTGGGTTAAATGAAGTTGATATATTTTACTAATTATCTTTTTGTTAAGATTTCATTTTAGCATAATGTTACATTAACTTGATTCTGTTTAACAGATGTATTGGAGCATAAGCTTTCATGGGTGAATGCCCACTTCGTTGGATGCATGTCATGCATCCGACGAAGTGGGCATTCACCCATGAAAGCTTATGCTCCAATACATCTGTTAGTCTTAAAAGTGCCACAGGACTTTCTGTTGCTTTTTACAGATCTAGACTAACACGGCTACCCCTCTGATACTTGATTCTGTTTGTAGATGCTTGCAACAATCACAACATCAGGTTGTACTGCTGGTCCTTTTGACTGGTCAGTGGCCTATATGGTTCATAGGCTGTTAAACATTTAACCATTGCTGTCACATATTTTGTGTTCAGTACAATAGTTAGATATTATGATAGTCATATTGTTGATTGTACTCTCATTACTTGGCAGTGTAACAGAGCCTCCTCGGTCCCGCTTCTGTCTCCGTCTACAAACCATGCAGAGACCCATGTGCTGATTCAACACCTTATTTATAATTGAGTCCCACCACCTTCATAGCATACCTAACACCTTTACAAGCAGGGGGAGAGCAATCTTCCTCTCCCTCTCATTGTCTGCCCTTTTTTCACTTCCTTCCTGTGCCTATTTGTGGGCTCTGCCTAATGGCTTAATTAGCCTTTCTGCCCTACCCACAAATTAGGCATAGGTCTGCCTCCTCAGCTCTAATCTGCTATACCTGGTTGGAGCTGCTGTGAACAGAGTGCTGACTCAGGGTTACATACCTAGCACTCTGTCACAGGCAGCACGCACCTCTACTTTGTTTTAAGCTTCCCAAATGCGCACACCTCCACCATCTTGCTCCTGCTGAATCTATAGATGAGCCAGGGCATGAGTTCATAACTAGAACTAGACAAAGAGTGGATTTTTTGGTTCACTGGCAATTGTGATAAAAATTATTTATTTTAGAAATGTTGAAACAAAATGTTTTAGATTATTCATAGATTATAGGACTGGAAGGGACCTCGAGAGGTCATCGAGTCCAGTCCCCTGCCCGCATGGCAGGACCAAATACTGTCTAGACCATCCCTGATAGACATTTATCTAACCTACTCTTAAATATCTCCAGAGACGGAGATTCCACAACCTCCCTAGGCAATTTGTTCCAGTGTTTAACCACCCTGACAGTTAGGAACTTTTTCCTAATATCCAACCTAGACCTCCCTTGCTGCAGTTTAAACCCATTGTTTCTGGTTCTATCCTTAGAGGCTAAGGTGAACAAGTTCTCTCCCTCCTCCTTATGACACCCTTTTAGATACCTGTAAACTGCTATCATGTCCCCTCTCAGTCTTCTCTTTTCCAAACTAAACAAACCCAATTCTTTCAGCCTTCCTTCATAGGTCATGTTCTCAATACCTTTAATCATTCTTGTTGCTCTTCTTTGGACCCTTTCCAATTTCTCCACATCTTTTTTAAAATGCGGCGCCCAGAACTGGACACAATACTCCAGCTGAGGCCTAACCAGAGCAGAGTAGAGCGGAAGAATGACTTCTCGTGTCTTGCTCACAACACACCTGTTAATACATCCCAGAATCATGTTTGCTTTTTTTGCAACAGCATCACACTGTTGACTCATATTTAGCTTGTGGTCCACTATAACCCCTAGATCCCTTTCTGCCGTACTCCTACCTAGACAGTCTTTTCCCATTCTGTATGTGTGAAATTGATTTTTCCTTCCTAAGTGGAGCACTTTGCATTTGTCTTTGTTAAACTTCATCCTGTTTACCTCAGTCCATTTCTCCAATTTGTCCAGATCATTTTGAATTATGACCCTGTCCTCCAAAGTAGTTGCAATCCCTCCCAGTTTGGTATCATCCGCAAACTTAATAAGCGTACTTTCTATGCCAATATCTAAGTCGTTGATGAAGATATTGAACAGAGCCGGTCCCAAAACAGACCCCTGCGGTACCCCACTCGTTACGCCTTTCCAGCAGGATTGGGAACCATTAATAACAACTCTCTGAGTACGGTTATCCAGCCAGTTATGCACCCACCTTATAGTAGCCCCATCTAAATTGTATTTGCCTAGTTTATCGATAAGAATATCATGCGAGACCGTATCAAATGCCTTACTAAAGTCTAGGTATACCACATCCACCGCTTCACCCTTATCCACAAGGGTCGTTATCCTATCAAAGAAAGCTATCAGATTGGTTTGACATGATTTGTTCTTCACAAATCCATGCTGGCTGTTCCCTATCACCTTACCACCTTCCAAGTGTTTGCAGATGATTTCCTTAATTACTTGCTCCATTATCTTCCCTGGCACAGAAGTTAAACTAACTGGTCTGTAGTTTCCTGGGTTGTTTTTATTTCCCTTTTTATAGATGGGCACTATATTTGCCCTTTTCCAGTCTTCTGGAATCTCTCCCGTCTCCCATGACTTTCCAAAGATAATAGCTAGAGGCTCAGATACCTCCTCTATTAGCTCCTTGAGTATTCTAGGATGCATTTCATCAGGCCCGGGTGACTTGCAGGCATCTAACTTTTCTAAGTGATTTTTAACTTGTTCTTTTTTTATTTTATCCGCTAAACCTACCCCCTTCCCATTAGTATTCACTATGTTAGGCATTCCTTCAGACTTCTCGGTGAAGACCGAAACAAAGAAGTCATTAAGCATCTCTGCCATTTCCAAGTTTCCTGTTACTGTTTCTCCCTCTTCACTAAGCAGTGGGCCTACCCTGTCTTTGGTCTTCCTCTTGCTTCTAATGTATTGATAAAAAGTCTTCTTGTTTCCTTTTATTCCCGTAGCTAGTTTGAGCTCATTTTGTGCCTTTGCCTTTCTAATCTTGCCCCTGCATTCCTGTGTTGTTTGCCTATATTCATCCTTTGTAATCTGTCCTAGTTTCCATTTTTTATATGACTCCTTTTTATTTTTTAGATCATGCAAGATCTCGTGGTTAAGCCAAGGTGGTCTTTTGCCACATTTTCTATCTTTCCTAACCAGCGGAATAGCTTGCTTTTGGGCCCTTAATAGTGTCCCTTTGAAAAACTGCCAACTCTCCTCAGTTGTTTTTCCCCTCAGTCTTGATTCCCATGGGGCCTTACCTATCAGCTCTCGGAGCTTCCCAAAATCTGCCTTCCTGAAATCCATTGTCTCTATTTTGCTGTTCTCCCTTCTACCCTTCCTTAGAATTGCAAACTCTATGATTTCATGATCACTTTCACCCAGGCTGCCTTCTACTTTCACATTCTCAACGAGTTCCTCCCTATTTGTTAAAATCAAGTCTAGAACAGCTTCCCCCCTAGTAGCTTTTTCAACCTTCTGAAATAAAAAGTTGTCTCCAATGCAGTCCAAGAATTTGTTGGATAGTCTGTGCCCCGCTGTGTTATTTTCCCAACATATATCCGGATAGTTGAAGTCCCCCATCACCACCAAATCTTGGGCTTTGGATGATTTTGTTAGTTGCTTGAAAAAAGCCTCATCCACCTCTTCCACCTGGTTAGGTGGCCTGTAGTAGACTCCTAGCATGACATCTCCCTTGTTTTTTGCCCCTTTTAGCCTAACCCAGAGACTCTCAACACTTCCGTCTCCTATGTCCATCTCTACCTCAGTCCAAGTGTGTACATTTTTAATATATAAGGCAACACCTCCTCCCTTTTTCCCCTGTCTATCCTTCCTGAGCAAGCTGTACCCATCCACACCAACATTCCAATCATGTGTATTATCCCACCAAGTTTCAGTGATGCCAACAATGTCATAGTTGTATTTATTTATTAGCACTTCCAGTTCTTCCTGCTTATTCCCCATACTTCTCGCATTTGTATATAGGCATCTAAGATACTGGTTTGATCTTTCCTCCCAGTTTTGTCCTGACTCTTCTTTCTCTCTGCCAATATAGCCCACACTCCCTCTCGTTTCCGACCCATCTCCCCGGTCTTCATGTTCCCCACTTACCTGTGGGCTTTGCTCACCTGTCCCCCTCGAACCTAGTTTAAAGCCCTCCTCACTAGGTTAGCCAGTCTGTGTCCGAATAGGGTCTTTCCTCTCCTCGAAAGGTGAACGCCATCTCTGCCTAGCAGTCCTTCCTCGAATAGCATCCCGTGGTCTAGGAAGCCAAAGCCCTCCTGGCGACACCATCTTCGCAGCCAGGCATTCACCTCCATGATGCATCTGTCTCTGCCCGGGCCCCTACCTTTGACAGGAAGAATCGAAGAGAATACCACCTGCGCTCCAAACTCCTTCACCCGTACTCCCAGAGCCCTGTAGTCTCTCTTGATCCGCTCAGTGTCACACCGCGCAGTATCATTTGTGCCCACATGGATGAGTAGCATGGGGTAGTAGTCAGAGGGCTGGATAATCCTCGACAATGCCTCCGTAACGTCTCGGATACGGGCCCCCGGCAGGCAGCATACCTCCCGAGATGAAATGTCAGGGCGACAGATGGGCGCCTCCGTCCCCCTCAGCAGAGAGTCTCCGACCACCACTACCCTACGTTTCCTATTCGCAGTGGTGGCAGCAGACTTTCCAGCCTTAGGGGTACGAGGCTTCTCCTCCTTTACTGTAGGGAGTGATTCCTTCTTTCCTGTATCAAGGAGAGCATAACGGTTACCTATAACCATGGCAGGAGGGTTCGGAGCAAGGGTGGAGCACTGCCTGCTGCCAGAAGTAACCAGCTGCCAGTGTCCACCCTGAGCCATCTCCTCCTCCACCAGTGGTGTATCAGCAGTCCTGTGTACTGGGACAGCTACCTCAGCTGTCTCCACATGGACACTGTCGAGGAATTGCTCGTGGATTCGGATGCTCCTCAACCTAGCCACCTCCTCCTGTAGCTCTCCCACCTGCTGCCTGAGAGATTCCACCAGCAGGCACCTCTCACATTGGATGGTCCCCGCAGCCTGGATATCAGTAAGTGGAAATTGCAAGTTACAGTCTTTGCAAAACCACACCAGGATCTGGGTAGAGGCATCCATGCTCAGGCGCTCTGTCTGGCTACAGGCACAGGTGGAGGAGACAGTAGCAGTGCTGGCACAGGTGTTGCGGGTCTTCCTAACCATCGTAAGCCTCCCTCTGTCAAACTCCCGTCTGCAGCCCCCTGTCAGCTGAAAGGGTTGTTTAAGCAAAAAGTTATGAATGTAGTTGCTTTATAGGTATTAAGGGGAATCAAGAGAAATACAGATGGAACTGGCAAGGGACCCTCGCCCCCTTCCTGCTCCCCTTCCAAACTCCCTTGCGAAACTCCCTGTTAGCAGCCCCTGTTTGCAAAGCTCCCTGGTCGCTTGTGCGCTGCTTTATAAAGCCCTGGCCTGTATGAATGTTGTTTTAAACTTTTTGGATTTTTTTTCAATTGAAACAATTCCGTAAATTGACACACACTCACAAAATGTTTTGGTGACACCAAATGTGCACTGTTCACTGAAAAAAAGATTTCAGATGAAAAATGTTACCCAGCTTTATTCATAACTCAGGGATGCAGTAAACATACAAGGTTTCTGAGTAACACCATGGGATGGAGACCCATAGGCACTCCAGGAACTTGTCTGTATTGCACAGACAAGGCAAAATAAGATTGAGAGGTGTGGTAATGAATACGACCATAATGTATCCTTTCATAGAATAACATTTATTTACCTTTTTAAAGTGTGTGGTATTTGTGATTTTAAGGATTTTTAAACAGATAAGCCTCTTTCCTGTGTGAAAGGGTTTGAAGTGGCATAATGAGAATAGTGAGACTTGATCATTGGGGAAAAGATTATTATAAAATCATATTTTTAAAAGGTTCTGGGTCTTCTTGTCCCATCCCATTACCTGACACAGGAGCACCATAGGCTTTATTAGCCCTTAATCTACAGTACTGTTCTATGGGAAGGAGATTTCTTTCTGTCCCCATATGATGATCACCTTCTGCCTCAGAGGAGTGATATTCACTGTAATTTTATCCTATCCAAAATTGGATAATGTTGTCTATTGACTATCTTCTAAGTAGGCAAGCTGTAATTTTCTCACATTTTACTTAGCAAAGACGGAAGTTGTTTTCACTAGTTCCTGTTATTTGTTGAGAAAGGCCAAGATAAATTGGCTCCTGATGACTATTTCAGTGTTTGCTCAGCTGCTAGGAGTATTAGCGTCCTCGTGGACTCTGGACTGAAAATTGACTCATCAATTCTGTTATTGAGATGTTGCCTTCAAGAAAATCTTGGTCATTTTACACTTCCCTAGACACTCCATCTGCTCAGTCTCTTACTCATTCATTCCTTTGTTTCTACTGGGTCTAACTTTCTAGCACTGCATTACCCAGCCTTTTGGAAAGACTGAACCTTGTTCCAAACAATCTGTCTTCAAGACAACAGTCTTGATTATAATAACCTCTCCCTAATGGTCTTTCAATTTTTTCTCTTTATTTACTACAGTGTTGGGGGGTTTGTTTCATATTAGACAAGCCACAGCATTTTCAAAATTTATATTTCTGGTAAAATTGTACATTTTCCTGTGTCAGCCAAGGTATTAGTATCTTTTTTTTGTTCATGCACTCCAAAGTGCATAATTCTATAGAAGGCCCTGTATATACCTAATGGTGTTGCTCAAACACTCTAAAACATGACCATTTCAAAGGTGCATGTGTTTAAAATGATTTTAACATTGTGATATTAAGTTATATCTGCCTAGTTATCTATGATAAACTATTGAGGAAAAATTCCAATTTTATAATCAGTTCAACATCTGAATGGGAGGGTAAATGGTAATTTGGGTTCTTGTGAGCAACTGGTGCTCCCACCATGCTCCACACAAAGTTTGCATACACTATATTAGGTGAAACTGTCCGCCTTCTTGGAGGTTAGCTCTACTGGTAACTCAATAAACTGCTCAAATAAATTTGTTAGTCTCCACAAGTACTCTTGTTCTTTTTGCGGATACAGACTAACACGGCTGCTACTCTGAAATCAGTTATAACATAAACAATTCAGCGAAAGCTTTCTCCTCAAGCTCAAGTATTGCTAGGGTTTCCTACAGAACCTCTCTCTGTTTGCTGTCATTCGCTTTGATTAAAAGGTTATGCCCATTTCTCTCAAATTCTAGTTAAGTTAACAAGCCACATCTGAGACTCTGAGCAGCAAAATTTACTCAATAGCTTTATGTAAGGTTTTAACTCCTGTTCTTACAGGGTGGTTAACAGCAAAGCCTTGCATTCTGTGTATATGGTTCTATGTTGTGCCACCCTATTACAGTCCCCATTTTCATAAAACCGAATAGTTTTTTCATTCCATTTACTCTCTCCCCTTTAAAAAAGTCAATAAAAAGAAAACACCTTTGTATCTGGATTTAAATATTCCCCTATGGTATTTGGAACGTAAGAATCTCAGTACTATAGCAGTGAAAGAAAACCAGAAAATGGCTAACCTGTTTTTATTGTCAAAATAGTCAAATATAGAAACTAAACAAAGCAAAGTAATAAAAATATTTTGTTTTATTAGGTATTATTTAGCGTAGGAAAGGAAGGTCCTTTTTAACTAGACAATGTCTCTTTGAGATATTGGTTTATAAGAAATTATATGACATTAATATCATTCTGCCCAAAATGGATTTTAAATATTTTGGACCGGGGTTCAAATCTTTATCCGTCAAAGAAAATAAGATTTGGAGATTTGTCTTTAAAGTTGCACACACCCATCTTAGGAATAATTGGGTTCCTTTTTTGCAGGAAAAGTCTATCTCTAGAAACAATTAAAATTTAATAGAAATCTGGTGAAACTATTTAACCAAAAATGGAGATCTGTATTAGTCTGCATTTTACCAATTTCTTCCTGTGTAATTTGGCAGGAATACTTATAGGGCATATCTGGGACATCAGCTTTACATAATGTTCTATTACACCAGGTATACTTAGGTATACATACCTAACATATGCCTAATATGGCCTCAATTAAGCAAAATGCATAAGCACGTATTTAAGTCCTGCTGGCTTCAATAGGATTTAAGCAAATGCTTCAAGTTAAACACATACTTAAGTGCTTTGCTGAATTACAACTAATATGTGTGGTAAATATGAGCATCCACATTTATTTCAAAATATAGCCATTGTTCTGTAATTCAGGAATATCACTTTTTATACATAAGTTGTTAATGGTTCAAGATGGGTTTTATTTTTAACAGCTTTCATAATAACATTTGAGTTTAAATAGTTACAGTTCATATCCCACTTCTGGTGCTGTTTTAATCTTTAGTCTCATCAGGAAACCGGTACATTTATTTACACAATGCAGATTATCTTTGCAGTCAAAAGATCTGCAACGTTCACTCTTATTAATTGTTTTACTTTAAGGAATATGGAAAATGGTGCAAAATGAGACCTTTTGCAGTGTATAATTCTCCTTTTGAGACATATACATAAATCTCATTAATACTAATGGGAGCTAGGAGCAAGCATCAAGGACAACTACTGTATGCCCTTTATTATTTAGAAGTTATGCCTTATCCTCCAGATGATTGCCCACCAAAGATGATCTGGGTAGCAGGCAATGTTCCTCCATTCTTATACTTGCATTATGAACCATTCAGAAAACACAAGAAATAAAAATGTTAGGAGATGTACTCTGAACAATTGTTGGTGCATTTCCTGGAGCCATGTGACTGTGATTAAATTTTGGCTTTCTTGTATTTCTGCTAATGGCATGAGAAAAATTTCCGGTAATGGCATGAGAAAAATAAAGGACAAAAGAAAGCTTTGCATGTAACAGTTTTTACTTCCCTCTTCATTTTCAAGCAAGTTCCCCAGCATCCAGATCAGTGGTTGGTTGCTTGGTTTATTTTTTATCCAGACATACAAAAGAAATGTGTGTCCTTGCGGCTTGATGGTAGCCTTCCCCAGCTCGCTGTCTGAAATTTGACAAGTCCTTAGATTCTACAATCTATGAAATTCGACAAGTTGTAATGTTGCAGTGAAATTTACAAATAAAGACATGAGCTCTGATGACAAAAATAGATATGTAATGTTGCAGCTGGGAAGGGGAACCTGGAAGAGGTGTCCATGGACATAATATTGTCAACAATAAACCGTTAACTGAGAGCTTGATCCTGCAGGTGCTGAGTAACACCTTATAACTTCAGTATGCAATGAGGGTGCCCAACACCTCAGCAGAACTGACTGACTATATTCAGCATTTGAGAGGCTAGAGCGGGGTAGGCAACCTATGGCACACGTGCCGAAGACGGCACGCGAGCTGATTTTCAGTGGCACTCACACTTCCCGGGTAGGGTGACCAGATGTCCTGATTTTATAGGGACAGTCCCGATATTTAGGGCTTTGCCTACTACCCCGCACCCTGTCCCAATTTTTCACCCTTGCTGTCTGGTCACCAGTCCGGGGGGTTCTGCATTTTAATTTAATTTTAAATGAAGCTTCTTAAACATTTTAAAAACCTTATTTACTTTACATACAACAATAGTTTAGTTATATATTGTAGACTTATAGAAAGAGACCTTCTAAAAACGTTAAAATGTATTACTGGCACGCAAAACTTTACATTAGAGTGAATAAATGAAGACTTGGCACACCACTTCTGAAAGGTTGCCGACCCCTGGGCTAGAGTTCAGGTTAGGAAGCAGGGAAGGATTACTACAAAGTAGTCACAAACCTACAACACTCTTACTTTTATCAGTGCCTGCAAACTGTGATATGCAGGTAGAAAGCAAATATAAATATATCCCTGATACTCCTTATTCACTTCCCCAGGCAAGCAGCAAAAATGCTAAAGCTTGATGTGCCTTTTTATTTAAATGAGCAAAGAAAAATGATCTTGGGTCAAAAATTTCAAAGATAGGTGAAAAATGTTCGGTCTGTAAATGCTTTAGATAAAAGTGACCTGACTTTCAGCGTGCTGAGCATCCACAGTTCCCAGTGACTTCAATGAGCGCTGCACGTGCCCACCACCTCTGACAATCAGGGCAGTTTAATTTAAGTGCCTAAATATGGATAAAAGGACCCCAAGTTAACAATTTTTTGGCCTAGAAGTCCACGTGCCCCTAAAGTAGAAGATATGTTCTCAAACTCCCATCCTGATACCTCAATTTAAAAAAGAGAGGAGTAGGTGGAAAAGTTAAGATAACTGGATGAGAAAAGAAAGCTATGGAAGAACAGTCACAATAAAAACAAACTGGCTCCTTATGTTAGTTTATTTTATATTCTACTCCTAAGGATGCCAACCCCTTTACTGCCTGTTTCCTGTTGCCTTCCCTCCCAGTCTGGGAAAGTACAGTGGTTGGATCTTTTACTTGCGCTGTCCCGCCCCGGCCCACAAAGATAAAAAAGTAGATGGTTGGACAAGCTCTGCTAAGATATACATAAATATTTATGGGTGATTGCTTAATGTTCTATGAAGAGATTGAAGCAGAGTTCAAATTGCAATATTTTCCATTCTGTTTATGTGTGTAGATCCACAGCTACGTCAATACAAAAATGATAGAACAAAATGCACAATTTCAACTACACAGCTTAAAGCTATTTTATTCTTGGCAATTGGAAGAATACAGAGCTTTATGAAACCAAGAACTTAATTGTAACCTGTCAGTGATGCGCAGACAAGGAAAGGTCTTGGATGATGAGCACCACAACAAAACAAAAAAAACTTTCACTGCTCCAGCCACTTGCACGAACTGTGATCTCGTCCTATAATTTGAAATAAGAGAGAACGTGGAACCTCCAACATTACTGAGGAGACAAGGTTGAGTTTTTACTGATACCCACCATATAGCTATCAAAGTGGACTGACAATTTTCATCCAACATATAATATTTCATAAGCTCTTCAGACCAGGTGTGTCTTTTTGTTGTGTTTGCGCAGCCCCTAGCACAGTGGGACCCCAATCCATGATTCTACCACAGTAGAAATAATATATCATTATTCCATGATGAAATAAATTACAAAACACTAATGCAGAGATTAGACACATTATAGTGACTTAATATTATGAATGACTTCCTACTGTAATTGCAGTCCTTCTGTCATCAGCATACACTTGGCTATATACTCTGGGTCTATATCAATCTATCTTCATCTGTATTGGAGTCACTTATCTCTTCTCTGGTAAATGATAAAACAAAGGGGCTAGCTGATAACCTCTTGAAAATACCACAATGGGAGGGAAATTGGCAGCAACTGGACATCCCTTGTTTGACCAACTGCAGAATTCAAGTAATGAAAGAGATGCAGAACAGAAGAAGTGGAGGAACGACAGCTGCTCAGAAGGCAAAAGCAAGCAGACTGGTTGGTTGGTTGGTTGATTTATAATTTTTCTTTTTATAATTTTTTTTGTTTTGCTGCTTAAAGGGCTTAGAATAGTTTGCCACATCACAAGATTATATCTATTTTTGTGCATAAGCTACGAGACTATTAACTAATGTATTACCCACAGCAGTAATCGGCAACCATGTATTTTAACACAAGTAATATGCATATAATGTTACTTCAGGTAATAAGTTTTCCATAGAAATTTAAAATACAGTATGTATCACCAATGGGAACCCCCCTCATAAGCAGTATGGGGAATCTGTAACAAGTCTTAACAGCTATTTACTAGCTATTGTCCTCCCCGAGGCTAACAGCTTAAATCCCATCAGGTGGGGATATGTTACCCATTTGTAGTTTTTTAAATAAAATTTAATGTTTTAAAATCCCACTCAAATTAAAAAGGAACAAGCCTGAAAAGGCAGTTTAAAATAATTTCCAAGATAAAAAAGCCAGAATGAAATAAGTAATTACATCATTATATTTCAGTAGTTTATTAATGCACAGTATCATTAGTATCAAAGGGGTAGCCGTGTTAGTCTGGATCTGTACAAGCAGCAAAGAGTCCTGTGGCACCTTATCATTATCATTAGCATATCACCTTATCAGTATCATTAGCATACCTTGGAGCAGTGGTTCTCAAACATTTGTACTGGTGACCCCTTTCACACTGCAAGCCTCTGAGTGCGACCCCCCCCCCTTATAAATTAAAACAATGTTTTTATATATTTAACACCATTATAAATGCTGGATGCAAAGCGGGGCTTGGGTGGAGGATGACAGCTTGAGACCCCCCATGTAATAACCTTGCAACCCCCTAAGGGGTCCCGACCCCCAGTTTGAGAACCCCTGCCTTGGAGCATAGCACAGTTAGTGTTGTAGTAAATGAGGGTTTATTGAATCAGGTCTTTGTCAGTGAATGCAGCCCATCTCCAGTTAGCTGTACCTCTTTAACTTTGGAATATCGCCACCTCCAGAACAGTTGTATAAAACATTGCTACCTCAGTTTGGCATCATCCAGAGATTTAAATTAAGTCTATCTGTGATAGAATAAAGTACAGTAATGTATCATTGTAAAGTATGGGCTTGAACCAAAGTCCTTCCAATTCAATGGAGAGACTCCCATTGACTTCAACAAGCTTTGGATCAGTCCCTATCTTCATTACATGAGTATTTCTGAATATATATGCACCAGTGTTCTGGTAGAAGTGAAATCAAGCAGAATAATCTGAGACCCAAGAACATGGATCTGAAGAGGTCAGCTTCAGAGAAAATCTATGTTCAGTAAATGGAAGGAAAGAAAAAACACACAAGTAGTTTAACTGAGCTATGCCTATCCATTAGAAATTTGTTTTAAAGTGCATTTGTTCCTTTGTATTTTAGGATTTTCAATGTGTCTCTAATCATACAACTCAGTTAATATACGGACTTCAGTTTCAAGACAGAAACTTTTTAATGTTTTAAGAAAGTGGTGACACAGAGTTACCTCAGGATTTTTGAAAGGTTTGCACATTTTAAATATGGCACAGGATTTTCCTCTCTACAGAGGAAAGTCGTTTGTTTATAGTATTAAATTTCCTGATCTCTGACACAAATGTGATGGTCATCAAGTGCTTTGTTCAGGATAACACCCGTTTAGAATTAGATATCAGTGAGAAGAAAATAAAGGTTGATGTTAATCACATTAAGGTCAGCCAATGCAATAACAGGTCTAGGACAATTCTGAAGGTCCCAGAATGTTGACATTTGTTCCTTTGTGAAAGGGAATAGATACATTTAAATAGACTCTATAGCTGCAGTTCAAGGGCTTTTGTGTGTTTGTTTAGAAAGAACAGATTGTATGTTTTGCACCCTTTCAAATATTAATGTAAAGACAAACGTTTGAGTAATTTGGGACATATGTTTAGACATTTATGGTATGTTGGGAGTTCCAGCATTCAATAGGTTTTATTATTAAAGCTGGCACAAACCCTAGTATCTGATCTGTGTAGTAACACAATGTCCTTTGTGACTCAATAAACCTCTCTATTGTTTAGAAAATCTCAGATTTGTGTATCACATAACAGGAGTGTTTGCTTACAAAGTGGGCTATGCCATAGATCTGAATCTTGAAGCCATAGAGGGGGAATTTAGCTTATCTCCTCTCATCAGCAGTGCAGTGTCTTGCAGAGGGTGTCAGAGGCAGTTAGGTATAAAAGTTCTTGATGCCTGAGTAGCTTTTCAGGCTTTCACCATTACAGGTATTTGTAGTTTCTTCGTATTTTCCTCACTTCAGTGTGTGTGGAGCCCTTTTTCCATAATGAAAGGAAGTTTCCAGTGAGAGAATGATGGCCTGTGAGGTTTTATCAATTCCCAGGTATACTCTTTTTATATTATTGCACTGTCTGTGTGTGTGTGTGTGGGGGGGGGGGACTGTTAATCCATCAACTTTCACACACTGAGTTCCTTTATCTATAGAAGAGGTACAGAATGTGCTGCAGTAGTGCAAGCTTCCCCATAGCACTCCAACAGAGTGCAACAGACTCTTCCAGAGGGACCACTTCCAGGGCTGGGAGGGTAATTGAGTCTCCGTTCACAATTAAGTCCTTAGCTTTACTTTTAGGACTTTGAGAAATTATGCCAATTAGTTTGTCAAATGTGGTGCTGGTTTTGCGATGTGGATATTTCCCTACCAGGAAGTTGACATAGGGCTCTGTCCTGCAACATGCTGGATGCTGGAAGGTTATTATGGGTAAAAATGTTCACAAATGCCTAAATCCTATGCTCAAAAGTGAGGTGAGCACGTAGCTGCTGACAGCTCATTGAAGTCAGTAGGATTTCAGCTTTTTAAGTCATGAAGGTGCTTTTGAAAATTTTATCCCAGACACTTTTAGGATCAGGCCCTTTGTTCAACAGCTTATTTCACATTGCCCATTAAGCACCCATTAGTTGTTTGAGCTTCTCTTGTGGGCAGGACTTTGTGACATATTAACAGACATTTGAGCCACAGCAGGATACATTTTCTTCAAACTAAAACTGTAGTGCAGGGGTAGGCAACCTATGGCACGTGTACCAAAGGCGGCACGCGAGCTGATTTTCAGTGGCACTCACACTGCCCGGGTCCTGGCCTCCGGTCTGGGGGGCTCTGCATTTTAATTTAATTTTAAATGAAGCTTCTTAAACATTTTTTAAAAAATATTTACTTTGCATACAGCAATAGTTTAGTTATATATTAAAGACTTATAGAAAGAGACCTTCTAAAAACATTAAAATGTATTACTGGCACACAAAACCTTAAATTAGAGTGAATAAATGAAGACTCGGCACACCACTTCTGAAAGGTTGCCGACCCCTGCTGTAGTGTATCCTCTATTAGTTATCCTGAGACTTTTTATGACAGTAGGTTTGTGGAGAAAAGAATTCTGTTATGTCAATTCAGTTCAAAATAGAAAAAAATGTCAATGGGAATGAATTAAATTAAAAACCTCTTGCTTTATTTGATAGAATATCAAAACAAATGGTAAAATGGCAGTATATCTATACGTTTCAATAGTGTCTCTCTCAGAAGCTTAGAAACTTACATTTTGTTCTTCGTTTGTCATTCTGTAGTTAGCACCTTAGGTATTTTGGTTTGTATTTATTAAATTCCCTAGTTTATTTTTTCTATTTGTTATAATTTTTGTTCCATTTTGAAATAATCCATTAGGGTTTTCATTTTTATATAACATCTGCTCAGATTTGCATTACTGTGTATTCATTTTTTAAACAGCACAGAGCCTCAAGTGGAATAACATTGGTAATTCTGCAGATTTCTGATTAATAAGAATATTTGATTCATTCCATTCATATACTGTTTGATATATAGTGGTAGGTTTTTATTTGCAACCTGTACATTTATAACCTGATGAAAGGATTTAATTGCAATGTTTTTTGGTGCTAGAAAAACTGCCAAGAAAAGTGGCCAAAAAGAAAAAAAGGGATATTGTGGTCTTTTCTGAGGTTTATTTGTGGAACATAGTGAATTTCCATCTGGGACAAAAATCACACACATTCATGATGTTGGGTAATTCTATGGTTTGACAGTTGGAAACCAAATTTATTGGCAAAAAATGAATTTTTTTTGGAGGAAATGTGTAAATACTTAGGAAACTCAAATATATAAATTAAAAGATGTTGAACATGACTAATCAGAAGCAAACTGATTAAATACATTTTATGGCTAAGAAATTAAACCATTGAATTCTTTTATATTGTGTATAGCCAGCTGCCTTTGTTTATTTTAGACATAGATGGTAGAACTGTAGTGGCTTCAGTTGATGTATGGAATTCTACTTTCATTCTTATGAATGATCTAGTGTTTAGTAAGGGGTGTATGGTGGAGGTGTGTAGTTCATTAGGCACAAACATAATCTACTCTAGAATTAAGGTAGTTTACGAAGTTTTAACCTGGATGCACATTTTAAAATCACAATAATAAACATTTAAGTAATATCAGTGTTAAGTGCTGTTGTATTAATTTAGATGGAATAAATGGGTCAAAGGTGTTAACGTAACCCCATCACTGTCCAACATTAACAGTGGTAAACAAGGTACAGAGACCCCAGCCTGCTTGGTACCATGGCAAACACATCATTAAAAATTCTTTAAACCTTTTATTAAAAATACGGAAAAGAAGTAAAAACATCTAAAGCATTTAAAATGTACCGTATTAAGTAACAGGTTTCAGAGTGCTAGCCGTGTTAGTCTGCATCAGTAAAAACAATGAGGAATCCTTGTGGGACCTTAGAGACTAACCAATTTATTTGGGCATAAGCTTTCATGGACTAAAGTGAGCATGGAGTGAAAAATACAGTAGGCAGAATATATATGCAGGTGAGTTGCATCATACGCGCATTTACTTACGCGAATTCAACTATACGCGTTCAGCAAAAAAAAGAAAAACAACAAGATACCTGTAAATAGTGCGGGCAGTTCCACCCACCATTCCACTCAATGAGCGTATGGCCCGGAGTGAGCGTGAGATGGGAGACGTGAATCTGCTGTTCCCTCAGTCGGTCTCAGTTCCCGCATGCCTCTCATAGTGTGAGCATCTCGCCACACTGAGTGTCATTCTAGTGTTTAAAGATATGTATTTTTTGTACAACATGGCCCCTAAATGCAAGCCAACTACTTTGTCTGGTGCTCAGCTGAAGAAACAGCGATCTGTTCCAATGCTGGAGGAAAAACCAGATGTGTTGGACTTATTGAGAGATGGTATGTTGGTCTCCAACATGGCGCGTAAATATGGCCGCAGCGAATCTAGCATCCGTGCCATCAAGATTCGAGAGAGAGAAATTTGTCAAGCCATGACATCAAGTGCTCCAATAACTGCTAAGATGATGAGCCAGGTGCGTGATAAGACTTTAGTGAAGAGTGAAAAGGCATTAAACTTATGGCTGGAAGACATGAATCGTAAACGTGTGCCTATCGATGGCAACACATTGCGAGAAAAGGCTCTTAGCCTCTATGTGCTGTTCAAACCTCCCGCCAAAGAGGGACAGCCTTCTGATGAGAAGGAATTCAAAGCCAGCCAAGGTTGGCTTAACAGTTTTAGGAACCGCTTCAACCTCAAAAATGTGCAGACTACTGGTGAAACTGCATCTCCCAATGAAGAGGCAGCAAAAGCCTACCCCGAACAATTAAAGAAAATCATAGAAGAAAAGGGCTATCTTCCGGAACAAGTTTTTAATATTGATGAGACTGGGCTCTTCTGGAAAAAAATGCCCAACCGCACTTACATTTCGAAATCAGAAAGACAAGCCCCTGGCTTCAAAGCAGCTAAAGACTGTGTGACTGTATTGTTTTGTGGCAATGCGGCTGGGCATTTAATAAAGCCGGGCTTGCTCTACAGGGCTTAAATCCCCATGCCTTAAAAGGCAAGAACAAAAATCTCCTGTCTGTGTTCTGGCAATCAAATAAAAAGGCTTGGGTGATGGCAGCATTATTTCTGGATTTGTTCCACAAGTGTTTCATTCCAGAGGTCAAGCGGTACCTCGAAGAGAAAGGACTTGACTTTAAAGTGTTGCTGATTATAAACAATGCTCCTGGCCACCCTGCGGCATTCCGGTTTGCACATAACGACGTTGAAGTCATCTTTCTCCCACCCTAATACCACCTCCATCCGCCAACCTCTCGACCAAGGTGTGATTCGCTGTTTCAAGGCCACATTCATGAGGCTTACGTTCTCACGGATATGTAGCGCTATGGATGCTGATCCCACTCTTAATGTGATGGAGTGTTGGAAGTCCTTCAACATTGCCGATTGCATCACTTATATTAAACAGGCAATGGATGCAATCAAGCCTTTAACAGTCAATGCATGTTGACGAAACCTATGGAAAGAATGTGTGAATGATTTTAAGGGTTTCCCAACTATTGACAAAGAAGTGAAATGCATTGTTCAGGTGGCCAGGCAAGTGGGTGGTGGTGATGGTTTCGTCGACATCCTTGAGGAAGAAATTGAAGAATTAATTGAGAGCCATAGAGAAACATTGACTAATGAAGAGTTAGAGGAACTGATAAAATCGTCTACAGAAGATGAAAATGATGACGATGAACAGGAAGAGCCAGCAAATTGGAAACTTCATAAATTTGCTGAAGTGTTCCAAGCTGCAAAATACTTGAATGATTTAATTTCTGAATACAACGCCTCGTTGGAACAGAGCCTCAAAATCACATGTAGTATTATGGACAATTTGAGACGGTATCAAGAAATGTTTGAGCAGCTCAAGAGACAACAGTGACAGTTGCCGATCACCATGTTTTTCAAGGAAAACCAACCGGCAGCAGACGAGCCTATGCAATCAACTTCTCGAGCTGGACCAGAGCCAACCACTTCGTCTACGACTCGCTCTCCGTCACCCAAGCTCTCCATCACCTCTGTCTCCTGGATCGACATCAAGCCCTGATGACCCCCTGTAATTACCCTTGTAAATAAAAATACAGTACTGTAAAATGATATTTTGCATATGTACTCTTTATTATATACTGTACATTACTGTACACATTGTACATTTATACATATTACTGTACAGATTTGTATACACAGAACCATGTACAGTATACAGTGCTTTATGGGCGATTTAAGGGATTTTCAAGGGTAATTTTGACTATACGCAATTTTCGCTGTACACACTGACTTTAGAACCTAACCCCTGCATAAGATGCGATTCCACTGTATAGCACATGAAAAGATGGGAGTTGCCTTACCAAGTGGGGGGGTCAGTGCTAATGATCCAATTCAATTAAGGTGGAAGTGGCCTATTCTCAACAGTTGACAAAAAGGGATGAATACCAAGAGAGGGAAAATTACTTTTGTAGTGCTAAAGAGGCCAATGCAATCAAGGTGGCCCATTTCCAATAGTTGACAAGAAGTAAATAAAAGTAAGGCTTTTATTTTAATAACATCTCTTGTTCCCTGTGCCTTTAGCTGGAGAGAGTTTTTAGAAGGAAAAACACTTTTTAACATTAGATGGTATTAAAGATGGTAATAACCATCATTTTTCGGGAAAGAGAAGTTAGTTGAGCTAGGCTGGGACTGGCGTTGTTGTTAAAGTCTGATCTCGTTTCCTGTGATCCTGTTGACTTTCATTTCAAACACGCTGCTGGAGAAACACAGGCACAACGCATTGTCTGACCAGCTCCTCCAAGACCTGGCCAACTCTTACCAGCGTTGGGCTCTTTAGGGCATTGCTTTTAGCTGCCTGTCTGGTAAGAGGCTTACAGCATTGTCATGAGATATGCAGTGATGGATGGCTAAGCCAGACTATTATTAGACAAAGGCAAAAGGAGAGATTGGAAAGAGAAGAAATAAGGTAGGGAAGGAAAAGGACACATTTGGGGGGTGATGATGGGGGGAGACAAAGTCTCACATCCCAGGTGATGTTTGGGATTCAGGCAGAGCTAGCAGAGGTGGCAATGTCATCTGAGTCCCTGTCTTGGGTCAGGTTGGTCAGGACATCTTTTAGGATGAGGACAAAAAAATGTCTTGGGTCCCAGGAGCAATGGAGCTGGCAGTGATGGTCGTGAAGCTTGCTCCAGTATCAATTTTTTCTCCCAAAGTCTCTTCCTTTAAGCACCCTAACAGGGAGAGATGGGCACAATAGCCCATCCCCTCATTATTTTGTCCACCAATTAGGCCTTATGTCTGACATGCCAATTTTGGTTCATTGATTTTTTCGGGTTTCATTGTTCATGTTAACAGGCATGAGCTTAACACAGCCCTCGTTGAACTAATTCAGTCTTTCTACTCCCCTTTTGTACATTTTCCCAATAACAGTTCGTAACTCTGAGGTTCTACCGTAATGCCTGCCACTTACACTGCTGTCGTGGGAGCTCTTCAACCCAGATTGCCCTTGGGGAGCTCCCAACATCTGGAGACTCACAGATGGCTGTAATCTACTTCCTCCCACACCCCTTTTCTACAGATATTTGAATGTCATGACCTCTTTCTTTCTTCTTCTGACTGATGGCTGAAATTTAAAGCAACCCGTCAGGGAGAGCTCAGTAATTTCAGAACAATGCTTTTTTTAAAATGCCTTTAACAAATGTGTGACATACAATCAGCTGAGGAAGAAACTGACTGTGTTAGCCTGTCTAGAATCTCTAGGCAGTCCTCACTGACTATGCCTTTCAGAAGGAGGTGATGGAGGGGCTTGATATGATTGTTATAGTAGCTGTACTTCCTCTTCAGCATAGGGGAAGCAGGTGTGAGAGCTGCAGTGTCCGTGGAGGTCCCATCTTAGCTGAATCAATGATATGCTATATCATGATACAGTCATCTTGCACTGTGTTTCTTGTCTTCTGTTATAGTTCCCTATCTTTTGAGAAACACTTATTTGCAGAGTTTTAATTGAAGGAAATTAGGGGGATATAGCTCCATTAGCTTATATAAATTAGTTTTACATCTCAGCAAAGACCGAAAGGAAAGAGAAGTTTCTTTTGTTTGTTCACCAAAATGAGCTCTGCTTGAAGGGAGAATGGATTAAATAAAACCATTTAGCGTCTAACTGTATTTTGCCTTAAGTAATGCCTCTGAAGCACATCAAATTGAATAATTTAATATTTTTGGGACTGTTTGTTGTACTTAGGTGTATCACTGGGGAGATTTATCATTAGTTCACATAGAGCCTTTCCGTAATTTGGAATGGAATGTATACAGTACACTAGTAGATAAATAATGTATGCCTGATGAAAATAATCTATCGAAGCTTAGTCTAAATAGCAGAAGCCAAATCTTATACTCAATTTGGGTTTCAATGAAATTAGTGGGCCCAATCAGTAGCTCTTATAAGGGCACTTTACACTTCTCTGACAGTATAGAGTGCCCATAAAGTAGCTGAATTCAATCCCCAAGGAATACTCATGGTGGAAGTGAATTTTCTGCATAACATACAGCCAGCAAAACAGTGCTTTACTGCTCCCTCTTGCCGCCCCCAGCACAGGGGGTGTGAGAGGGGCAATGGGCATGGGGCAAACACTTTTGTGCTCCAGCTATTTTTGACTGCTAGAATAGCCCTTTGGAGCTGAGACCAGCCAAGAAAGCCACCTTGGCCTCAACCCACCTGGGGCCTGTGCTGAGCATAGCTTGGCCAAACTGGAGAATCATGATCTATAACTTTAAGTGACTTCTGTGTGAGTTTACAAAATTATTTTAAAGCTGTGTTGATCCTGGTTTTGCCTTTTTGAAAAGTATTCTATTAAATAGGCAGATTTAATATTTGCCTGGAGGTAAATGACATTTTTTTTGTGTAGCTATCTTTATAAAAAGATACTCCTATATTCTACATAATGATCCTAAACTTCTGCCTACAATAGTGCTACTAAAGGGTTTTTAATTGAGCAGGGAAGGGTTTAACATTTTTTAAGTGTAGGGCTCATTCACTGCTGTACCTCTGAACATCACAGGTGAAGTACTAACTGAAAATGCCCACAGTAAACCAGACAGGAAGAATTTCTTTTCCATTCTTTAATTCCCTGGGAAAAATTAATTAGATATCAGTCGCAAAGGTAAATCGCCAGCTGGAGTTGTTTCTCCCTTACACCTTTCTATGTCCTTTTCTTAAATGTACTCTGACAATGACCTTAAAATAGCATTATGTGCATTGCACCTTTGATGCAGTTGAGTGTCTTCTATATAATTTAATATTCTAATTAATACCAGTATTTATAAGAACATAACAGTACTGTGGTTCCACGAGTGATACATATATGAAACTTAGTGTTACTGAAATATCTGAGATGGAAATGCACAGAAGGAATCAACAGCTACACCTAGCTCAGTACTTTTTTGAACTAATGGAAAATTTAATAGAGAATAACAGACACCATCAAATTCAGTGGCCTTTTAACAGTGATCTCTTGCTCTCTTTTGTTTAATATTGAGGGCTAATGAGTGGTAGTGACATTCCGTCAGTCTTGCAGATCAGGTACAAACAGGGTAACCGAGTTGCCAACTGTTAGAACCACAAGAGCAAGTGTGCTTGGAGTTCAATTCAGCCTCTCAGGCTAGGCCAACCTGGGGAGATGGTGGGAGGTACACTTGGGGCGTACCAGTGTCAGGAGGGACTTTCACTGCCTCCACTGGTGCTCCAGAAGGTGAGAGAGGCACCCCTTGCTACAACTGTTAAACAGGTCTACGGAGCACATTTGTACACCGGGCCCTCTGAGGACGAGCTAACCCGCCTCCATTTCCTCTTTGGACAATATGTTGTCCAACCTTAGCAAGTCCTCATCACACCTTGTAATATGTTTCTAGACATTTATTTTCTGGTTTTGTAAGGAGATCCCTCTCACCTGTTGTACTGGCTTCCATACGAGGAGAGACTAAAAAGAGTAGGGCTGTTCAGCTTAGAAAAGAGATGAGTAAGAGGGGCTATGACAGAGGTCTATAAAATCATGAATGGCATGGAAAAAGTAAATAGAGAAGTGTATTTACCCTTCCACACAATACAAAAACTGGGGGTCACCTGGAGAAATTAATAGACAGCAGATTTAATACAAAAAAGAGGAAGTACTTTTTCACACAGCACACAACTAACCTGTGTTAATTCTTGCCATGGTTTGTTGTGATGGCGAAAAGTATAACTGAGTTCTAATAAAAACGAGATAAGTTCATGAAGGATAGGTCCATCAATTGCTATTAACCAAGATGGTCAGGGACTCAGCCCCATGCTTGGGACAACCCTGAACCTCTGATTACAAGAAGGCAGAAATAGAAGATGGGGTGGATCACTCCATAACTGCCCTGTTCTGTTCACTCCCCCTAAAAAAATGTACAGGCCATGATCAGGAACAGGGTACTGAGCAAGATGAACCAGGGCTGATCCAGTATGGCAGCTCTTACAGTCTTATCTAGCCCTTACCAGAATAGTTTTTGAATGTCTGTCAAAGTACTAGAATCTCCACTTCTACTGTATTGTGCACACCTCAGTGTGCAACATCTGCAAATTATAGCTGGCACATGAGAGTGTATAAAAATGTAAATGTAGGCATGGCTGGTATAGTGCAAATCTTTTACTCAGTTGAGGATATTACATACTAATACAGTGGTCCCCAAACTTTTTAAGTTACGACCCCCTTAACCTTAATATAATCTGCCCCCTCCCCCGCTGGGGAGCCATGGTCACGAGCTGGGCCCGGGAGCGAGGCTGTGGTCGGCAATGGGGCCATGGACAGGGGCCCAGAGCTGCAGGGCTGGGCCATGGACAGTGGCCAGAGCTGGGAGCAGGGCTGCTGCCGGGGGCTGAGGCTGGGGGCGGGACCAGAGCAGAACTGGTGGCAGAGCGGGACTGGGTGGCACTCCCTCCCTGCCCCTCCGTGGGGGTTAGTCTGGGCCCTGCTGCACCCCCGAATGTTCCTCTGCACCTCCCTGGGGGGCATGCCCCACAATTTGGGGACCACTGTACTAAGAAAATCCCTTTCTTTAATCTCCATTAAATCCACATATTTTGTTAATAAATGGAACACAATTATGTACTTTTTGGCAAACTGCTGATGAAGCTAACAGTCAAAGACAATAAGCAGTCTAGAATGGAAGCTGTGGGTATGAATGTTACCTGTATAATCTTATTTGTTCCTGTTTTATTGAACAGACACTCTAATGTGAAAATATTATTTCACTTTAAAAAGGAGTTTTTTGGTGTGTGTTTGCATCTAGTTACCATTCTTCTGCTCAAGAGTAGAATTTATAATTTTCCCTAAAGTAATGCACATTGGAAAACATAATCCCAACTACACATATGAAATGATGGAGTCTAAATTAGCTGTGACCACTCAAGAAAGAGATCTTGGAGTCATTGTGGATAGTTCTCTGAAAACATCCACTCACTGTGCAGCGGCAGTCAAAGCTAACAGAATTTTGGGAATCATTAGGAAAGATAGATAATGAGACAGAAAATATACTGCTATATAAATCCATAGTACACCCACATCTTGAACACTGCATGCAGATGTGGTCACCCCATCTCAAAAAAGATGTATTGGAATCGAAAAAGGTTCAGAAAAGGGCAACAAAAATGATTAGGGGTATGGAATAGCTTCTGTATGAGGAGAGATTAAAAAGACTAGGACTTTTCAGCTTGGAAAAGAGACGATTAAGGGGGGATATGATAGAGGTCTATAAAATCATGACTGGTGTGGAGAAAGTAAATAAGGAAGTGCTATTTACTCCTCCTCATAACACAAAAACTAGGGGTCACGAAATAAAATTAATAGGCAGCAGGTTTAAAACAAACAAAAGGCAGTCTTTCTTCACACAATGCACAGTCAACCTGTGGAACTCTTTGCCAGAGGATGTTGTGAAGGCCAAGGCTATAACGGGGTTCAAAAAAGAACTAGATAAGTTCATAGAGGATAGGTCCATCAATGGCTATTAGCCAGGATGGGCAGGGATGGTGTCTCTAGCTTCTGTTTGCCAGAAGCTGGAAATGGGCGACAGGATGGATTACTTGATGATTACCTGTTCTGGGGCACCTGGCATTGGCCACTGTTGGAAGACAGGATAGTAGGCTAGATGGACCTTTGGTCTGACCCAGTATGGCCATTCCTATATTCTTATGTTTATATAAATGACCATGGAGTTCTGTTAGATTGCCATATAAGGAGACTATAAACATTTCTTCAAGTGCCCATAAATTGTTTTGAACAAAACTTCCAGATTCTTTATCCCAGAGTAGATGTTACTTGGAATGAGAAACAGGAGAGAATATACTAGATAAGAAATAGAAAATTTCTAGTGGGGAAAAAAGTATATTCAGTGCCTAGGGATTTATCACTGTGATGTGTTAAATATAAGTTTCTAAGAAGATGGTGTTGGATGTCATTCATACAGTGCTGATGCACTTCTAATTTGTGCTTATATGAATGTAAGCAGAAAGCTACTTTTATTTAATATTAAATAGATTTTGTCTGCTTTTCATATTGTTTGGGTAGACCTCTTTGAATAGACTATGGCTTTCAGATTCCAGAAACTGTGAAATATTTAATCTTTTTGGATGCTTTGCAGTTTGATGACTCCCCTGTACTAAGAGATGTGCTTTGTTAACTGAACTGATAGTGCAGATCATACTCTAAAAACAGAGCACTGGAAATACACACAACAGAGGGTTGGCTTGTTGCTGTGTGTTTGATTACGGAAGGTTCCTGAATCTACTTGGGTGCTTCACAACTCGATGACAGCTCTATTCAAAGAAATGGGTCATGCAGTCCACACCAATAACAGAAAATGGTAAAGTAATAATCAAGTTGGCTTGTTGCTTTCTGAGTTCTGAAAAGATCTGGGATGTCTGTAAATCTTAGAAGCTTTAGGATCCTTTCATAAATTCTTTAAATACTTGGCAGTCATTTTAAGTAATATCTCCTAAGGTGCTCTGTAGAGGAACACCTAGTGTCTCCCTTCTGAGAACCCTAGGAGGCAGGGAACTTTGAAAGACAGAGCTTGCAGGGATGTATGAGGCAATATATGAAGAAGTGCAGGGGACAGTGGGGCAACTGGGGAGTGTTTGTATAGAAGAGCACTAAGCTCTTCTGGCTGGCACTTAATTCAGCTGCTGATTTACGAGGGAGTACTGGAGTTGGAAATCCCATTCTTGCTCATATTAGTAGCTCTGCAGTTACCCAGATATACTTCATTAACCCCTTGGCATCCATAGTGATATGTTCCAAGACGCAGCCCTCTTTCATAGCTCCCACTGCTCTCTTGCTTCTAAAGGCAACAATATATTGCAGGCTGGAGATCAGGCTGCTTGTCAACAGGAGACTCAGCTTATTTGCGTCTTACAGAGTGTGTAGCAGTTGAGAGAGGGCTCCTGTGCCCTTCCTAAGGCATGCAGGGGGAGTCCTGCTCTGATGTGCATCACCTGGAGCTGTGCATCCTGAGGAGTTGTAATTGTATTATGTTGTGTTAGCTGAGAAACAGCATGTGATGGTGGAATTGAAGACTGCACCATAATGTACACTGTATAAACACAAGAGACAGTTAGGGATATATGGGCAACTTTAACTTTGAAACTTTTAACCATGCAACCTTAATATTCCTTTATCATTGTTTACATCACCATTCAGTGTGTGCCTGGAATAACACTGGGGCATATTCCTGCATTATATTAAATTACATATCCAAAACTAAAGCCATTGTTAATGGAAAAAATGGTTTGCCTTACTTATTTTGAGTTTAACAAAAATGACATTATTACTTATGCCATGTGGAGCTAAATTTATTTTTGGCATTGTATATTAATATACTAAAATACTTATTTTTCTGATGGATTAGTTTCGATATTAAGAAATTTAGTTCTCCTCTTCCCTTTTTTTAATACCCTAGACTGGTTAAGATATATTAAGATATATTAAGAGTTGGGCACACACAAAGAGGATGTTGGAATTATAGAGCTTCCTGTTCTTATTTTTGAGATTTTGAATGCCTGGTGCCTGAGGCAGACTGCTCCACAGTCCTTAAAATAATGAAAGTATCCTCATTTGTCTGAAAGTGGTCTGTGTTTTTGTCTGGTTGGTCACAATTTTAATCAGAGAAAGCTGTCTAAAATTCAGTTTTAATTGTGCCCAGCTAATCAAAAACATACACGCTATTTACCAGATAGTGAAAATCAGTGGGGCACCTGTACTAGGGACAAAGCTGGAGGAGATTTCAAATCATCAGGATATCTTATATAGGTGAGATTGGGAGGCCTAAACTTATGGACCAGGCTTTAACTAAATTTGCTTAGTAGACTTGAGTCTTTGTACCACACACGAACATTAAATAGGCCAATGGACAGCAGTAAATGAAATGACAGTGCAGAGATTCTTGTGCAGATGTGTTCTATGCTGGGACCAGAGATTGGAGATGCTTCAACTAATTATTGACCTTCCTGGCAATGAAAAAAAAAGGCAAATTTAGCAATATTAAATGCTTAATTATATTTACACAAATACCCGGTATATACAATTTTAATATCAACTGTGTCATCTCAATACATGATAAACGGTTAACTAATGAGGTTAAAACTGGGTTTAATCAGTACATTAGATATTTATCAGTTTTTATGTACAGTAAATTAAAAACATATTTCTAAAACTATATTTGGCAAACATCTTATTAGAGAGGCTAGAGTTACTTTTGTATGTATCGGAACATTACAAAAAAAATTATGATTACTCATTTCAAGAGGTAGCAATGCAGTGACTCATCCTTTCTACAGGCATCATATTCTGCATCTACAATGTATTTTGAAAATAACATTACAATAAGAAATTTGAATGGGATTCTGAAAGAACCTGACCATAAACCAGGAGTTAATGAAAAATGTTGTTGGTAAAATATTTGCATAATTGAATTCTCCCCAGCAAATAAGAATGAAAAATAAAAATAATCTGATAAATATCTAATACTCAAATTTTGTTCTGAGCCAAAAATTATTTGGGTGGGAAGCTCACATATATGTGTAACAGTGTAGTTGCACAAAAATAGAACAAGGTTTTTAAACTAGTTTAATTAGGGTTACCATACGTCCGGATTTTCCCGGACATGTCCGGCTTTTGGGGGCTCAAATCCCCGTCCGGGGGGAAATCCCCAAAAGCCGGGCATGTCCGGGAAAATCGGGAGGGAGGGAGGGCTCGGCCGGGGCCTCTTTGGCCGGGGCCGGTGCGGGGCCGGGCTGGGGTCGCGGGGCCGGGGGCATGGTGCCGGGCGGGGAGCCGGGGTCGCGGTGCCGGGCCGGGGGCCGGGCCGGGCCTGCGGGGCCGGGAGCTGGGCCAGGGTCGCGGGGGGGTGCGCTGGGCCGCGGGGCCGGGAGCCGGTCCAGGGTAGCGGGGGGTGCGCTGGGCCGCGGGGCCGGGAGCCGGTCTGGGCCGCCGGGGGGTGCGCTGGGCCGCGGGGCCGGGAGCCGGTCCGGGGTAGCGGGGGGGTGCACTGGGCCGCGGGCCCGGGAGCCGGTCCAGGCCGCCGGGGGGTGCGCTGGGCCGCCGGGGGCCGGCAGTGCTGGGCGGGCCGGGGGTGGTCGGCCGGGGGCCGGGGCCAGCACCCCAGGGCCCAAGCCGACCCAGGCTGGAGCTGCCGGGGGGCCAGCCTGGGCCGCGCCTCCTCCCCCCACATTGCCCCTTACCTGCTTCAGGCTTCCCGCGAATTAAATGTTCGCGGGAAGCAGGGGAGGGGGCGGAGACTTTGGGGAGGGGGCGGAGTTGGGGTGGGGCGTGGGCGGGGCTGGGGGCGGGGCCGGGGCCCCGTGGAGTGTCCTCCATTTGGAGGCACAAAATATGGTAACCCTAGTTTAATTGTTTTCTGGAACCCTTTAGGGGCAGGGATTGAAGCATGAAATGAGAATCCTGAGGCCTCACATGGTTTATCAGAATTGAGAAATGCATTTAATTCTATTCAATTTATTATATTCTTTAACAACTACAAATGTGCTGAGATCTGCAGGGTGCACAAGCAAGAGAGAGGATGCTGAGGATAGCTAGGAAAACTCAGTTAATCAAAACACACAAATACACTTTCACTGATCGTGAGCAACTAGAAGTTTTTCCCCTGGAGAATGGTGAGCGAGCAATGTGATTTAAACTGTAATTATTAAAATAAACAACACTGGTATACATTTTAAATTAAAATAATATTCCTCCCAAACCTACTTGGTTACAGTCAACTTTCCCAAGTGACTGCATAACCCTCATCCTTGTCTTTCCAAACCCAGTGTTCTCATTTTTCACCCCAGTGTAGGTCCCAGACTTGCAGTTGGGTCCACGCTTGTGAAATCCGTGGAGCTTCACACAGGCACTGAGGCCTATCTGTGTATTTCTGACTGTAGGGTCAGGGCCTTAAACTGTGAGCAGCTTAGGGCAAGGAATCAGGCTTGATTTGCAGTGTAAAGCACCAGGCACATAGGGGATAAGTGATAAACATTAAATAAAAGGTATAGCTTGTATATTTTCCCATAGTTCCAATGCCAGATAAACTAAATTACAGGACCTCAGTGCACTTTAAACTGAGGTTTTGTTATCTGTGCTGTTTTAAAATTAAGCTGGGGCCAAACCGTAGCAGTTTAAAAGGGAGTTTCAATAAGTGCACATGTTGAGAGATCAAACTAAGGGATTTCTCTTTCTGGTAGCTGAATTTCCATTACTGTATAATTGCCAATGTTAATTTATTTCTCCTTGTGACTGGGCTCCTCACCGTTCATGGCACCACCTCCTGGCCATCCTGGGTATTATCTCTGCCAGGTGCTGTTGTGCCCTCCACAGTGGTCTTTCTACCTGTCCTCTTCTCAGTCTGCAACCTCTCTTGCTCTTTGCGAGCCAGCTTCTAGTCTCTGACTCTCACCAGGTCACTAAGTTCCTTCCCTTCTGGGGAAATCGCAGTCCTTACAGACCAGCTGTCTGGCTGACATCTCCAACACCCTGTTCAACTACCCAGTGGCTGGTAGAGGTACCCAGGCCTGCCCTCTCCACTGGCTTCCAGCCCAGGGATACTATAACATGCAGCCAAAGCCTGTACTATCCTAGCCCTTGCTGCTGTTTTCCTGGGCTTCTTCTTACACAATTGGCTCGGCTCATCTCCCCTTTGGTTTGCCAGCCCATGCTCCCTAGGGTTACCATATTTCAGCGAGCAAAAAAGAGGACGGGAGGAGCCCCGCCCTAGCCCCGCCCCTGCCCCTCCCACTTCCCGCCCCCCCCTGACCTCCCAACCCTCCCCCCGTTCCTTGTCCCCTGACTACCCCCTCCTGGGACCCCTGCCCCTAACTGCCCCCCAGGACTATCTAAGCCTCCCTGCCTCTTGTCCCCTGACTGCCCCAACCTTTATCCACACCCCCACCCCCAGACAGACCCCTGGGACTCCCACGCCCCATCCAACCACTCCCCACCCACTGACAGCCCCCCCCCCAGAACTCCCAACCCATCTAAACCCCTCTGCTCCCTGTCCCCTGACTGCTCCGATCCCTCTCCGCACTCCTGCCCCCTGACAGCCCCCCCCAGAACTCCCAACCCATCTAAACCCCTCTGCTCCCTGTCCCCTGACTGCTCCGATCCCTCTCCCCACTCCTGCCCCCTGACAGCTCCCCCCCAGAACTCCCAGCCCCCTACCCCCCCCGCTCCTTGTCCCCTGACTGCTCCGATCCCTCTCCCCACTCCTGCCCCCTGACAGCTCCCCCCAGAACTCCCAACCCATCTAAACCCCTCTGCTCCCTGTCCCCTGACTGCTCCGATCCCTCTCTCCACTCCTGCCCCCTGACAGCTCCCCCCCAGAACTCCCAGCCCCCTACCCCCCCGCTCCTTGTCCCCTAACTGCCCCCTCCTAAGACCCCCCCCAACTGCCCCCCAGGACCCTACCCCCTACCTGTACCCTGACTGCCCAAAACTTTCTCCACTGCCCCCAAAAAGCCCCCCCTGTTTCTTGACCTCCACCTCCAGAACCTTCCTGCCCCCTGACCTCCTTACCCTGCTGCTCAGAACAGAGTTGGGCTCTGTGCAGCCGAGCCAGACACGTGGCTGAGCTCCCGAGCACAACAAAACCCGGTCTGGCCCTGCACAACAAAACCCGGTCTGGCCCTGCACAGTGTTGCCGGACTGGGCTGCAAGGCAGCTGCTGGCTCAGAATGCAGGGCGGATCCGGCTCCTCTACAGCTGCTCCCGAGTCCAGCCCGGGACTTCCCTGCAGCCCTCCCAGCCACTCTCTGCTAATCCCGGACATTGTGAGAGCTTTGCAAATTCCCCCCGGACGCTATTTTTAGCACACAAAAGGAGGACATGTCCGGGGAAATCCGGACGTATGGTAACCCTAATGCTCCCTCCTCTCAGGGAGTGACTGTAGACTCCTTTCCTGCAGCCCCCCTTTGCTACTTGCAGCTCCTGGGCTTTATACATGCCCCTCACCTTCCTGCCCAGCTAAGACTGCTTCTAATTAGTGGCCTCCTTGATGCTTACATCTCTCCCCTACTTGCTGCACAATTGGCTAATTAGGCCTGCCTGGCCTAATTTACCCCCTCAGGGCCACTGTGAGGAATACAGCCCATCACACTCCTGGTGACATCACAGCTTCTCCAGTGGCTGGTGCTGACTGTGTAGATGGACATGACTCTCAACAACCCTGCAAAGGACTAGTGGACAATTTGTCAAGGGAGTTAAAATTAAACAGATTTTTCCAGAGATGATAACCTGAGAACAGGCTCTATTATCCCAAAAGGACAAGCTTGTCCTGCTTCAGACTAGCTAATCTTAGCTGCATGACACCCTCTGACCCTGGTACTATCTTATCAGGCTATACTTAAGAAGGCAATTCTAAGTGATTTACTATGTAGTGCAGTGCAGGCTCTTTCAAACAATGGGGTCCTGCTGGGGCCACACCAATGGGGCCTGGACAGTGTCTGCCTGGGCTCTGAAAGTTGTCTTATTATTGTAATTACAATATTAAAATTAAGAAAATGTGACTCATTGGAAGGCATTTTCTGTTAATTTATCTGTGTGGTTACTCCAGCTCCAGTTCCAGCCTCATCACAGACTTCCATCACAGCCAGAGACCAATCAGCGTTTCCTTCTAATGACAAAACATGATCTGCTGGGGTTCTGGCACTGAGGGCAGGAATGCTATCACTCCCATGCTCCCCCGGCTGTTGCCGAGTAGTATGTAGTGTGCCTCTGTTGAGTGGATGAGCAAGCAGCAATGTCAGGGCCTTGCCAGCAGCAAGGTGAGAGGGACAGAACAGAGAGACTGTGGCTTAAAGGAGAATGGGCTGGGGACAGCCTGAGGGAACTGGAGCTCAAAGGGGAATGGGCTCCCCTTGAGCTTTTGTTCCACTTCCACTGTGTCCCATGGAGGTCACTCTGCATCGCAGTTTGGGCAGCCTTTCTGCATCGGGATATGCTTTGCACAGTGAAACAAGCTTCTCCGTCTCACTGAAACACGTCCAGATAAAGCTATTAGAGCTGTATTATTACATTTTTGAAAACCACATTAAAGGACATTATTTATGTGGCAAAGTCTAGCACTGCGAAAGTTAGGAAATGCCAGAATTCAGGTTCCTTGTGCAACCTGAATTCTGCCCCCTATTGCATATGCATTATGGTACAGTCTTAATTACATAATCACACATGTGGTGCGCCCAGATGAGAGGGTCCATACACTGATTCCAGAGTGAGCGAGGGAGTTTGCAGGAGAGCCTTACCCCACTCCCGTTACACTGCAGCATTTGATTAGAATGTTTGTGTTCAGTTATTGTTTTGACATGCTGCCAAAATGATGTTGACACAAGCAACAGAAGGGAAATGGCAATTTTCAGGGGTTTATAACTTGGCTAAATCTGACTGGAATTTTCAAAGGAAAAAGCACTGCTTTAACCCTAGGTAGGGTTGCCAATTTTGGTTGGACGTATTCTTGGAGGTTTCATCACATGACATAATCTTTAATTAAAGATTAACCGTTAATTCATGGAGAATTGTCCATTTTATGTGTTTACTTTTAAAATTTTAAATATGTAATGTGCTACACTTCTGCTTTCTTAATTCTTCATAAATTGTGGAGTAAATGGAGACTCAGAGAGGACAAACAAAATAGATCTCAATTTAAAAGCTGACTTTTAAAAGAAAGCTATTAACCTGTTTAAGTCCCAGCTTTGAGTCATTTTTACAGAGTCATACATTTCCACTACTTTTTGGTAGCTATAGAGAAGAAGTCTTTTTATTTTGTTGGCACATGCAGTTATGAATAATGTTATATTAAGAACTATTGCTCCAGCTCTACTTTGCATTGAAAGTATTTTCTCCACTATCTAGGATGCATTATCTGAAAACATTTCCAAGATGAGGGAATTAGTAATGTCGCTATTTGGCCCCTTCTTTCAAAACATCGAACAATTAATGGCATAAAATGGTAGCAAGAGTAAGTAAGAGATATGCTAAGTCTTACCATCTCTGAGTGGAGGAGAAAGACAACTGAGTTAGGGTGAAATTCACATCTGTGTAGAGAACCCCCACAAAACCTGGGCACCATCTGCACAGGGGTGAGTACCAGATATTAATGCCAGCAGTGGTTTACTCTTGCTTTCTTTATCCACCCACAGGGAAGGAGCAGCCTGGTGGGAGAGGAGTTTGGGGGGACAGTGAGGAGGGAAGTGGTTTGTGTGGGACAGTGCATAGAGGTGGGGTGGAGACTCCACTCTGCGCTCTGCGAGCCCCACTTCTTCCCTCTGCATGCTAGCAAATTACATATCCCACCTTGTTACACTCAAGTGCTCAGTCCCGTCTTCTGGGCACCTGCAGTGTATACTGATCTGCTGCTTCTGTGGAAACCGTGCACTCCAGTCCACTGGTTTCACTTTCCTTAGCAGGAGGCACTTAGACAGGTTTCTAATAGAACCAAACGGAAGTGTATTTAACAGAGCTTGAGATAAAGATTCAAACAAAAGCAAGTATAAGGATTTGGAAGCATTAGATTATAGCTAAAAACATAAATGCCATATATAGCTTATCCCTATTAACGAGTTACTTTCCTGTCTAACAAGGCATGTCTTACCCATTGATGTGTTCTTGTACTACTTGTCCAATTCAGAAACCTGGGACCCACTTTTCACGAGATTCCCCCTGCTGACAGAGAGTCTCCTCCTGTAATGGATAACCACTTGGGCCATTTCTTCTGCTCTTATACAATCACAAGTTGTTGTCACTTAGCCTAGCCCCCTCTTCTCCTTCTGAGACCTCTTCAGGAGTTTGTCAATGTAAATCTCCAGCCTTCATCTAGTCCAGTCTAGTAAACATCTGCGTCTAGTCTATTGAACACAGGCTGTCTCCATGGATGTCCACAAACATCTCATAATAACGGCAGTCAGCTAGTTCTTAGCTTTCAGTAGAGACCACACACGGCACTCTTTTTGTGAAATATTGAGATGGTCAGACAGAGGGGTGATGTACCTGCCTGGGTCTGTGTGGTGTTTAGATGCTGCTTGTAATTATTAGAACTGGGAGCACTGGCTGTTGGGAGTCTGAAAGGACAGGAAACAGGAAGGAGTGGGGAGGAGTTGAGGAGGCTGGGAGAGTTACAGAGTGTGCAGCTAAGCTTGGAGAAGAGACTTGCACTGTAAATAAAGTTCTGTTGAAGTTGTTAATACTTTGCCTGGTGGATACAACATTTTGGTGATGAGGATGGATCTTCTGCCTCTGAACCCACCTGCACCCTTTCTTAGGGTTACCATATTTTGTGCCTCCAAATGGAGAACACTCCACGGGGCCCCGCCCCCAGCCCCCCCAGCCCCGCCCACGCCCCCCCGCCCCAACTCCGCCCCCTCCCCAAAGTCTCCACCCCCTCCCCTGCTTCCCGCGAACATTTGATTCGCGGGAAGCCTGAAGCAGGTAAGGGGGAGTGTGGGGGGAGGAGGCGCGGCCCAGGCTGGCCCCCCAGCGGCTCCAGCCTGGGTTGGCTCGGGCCCTGGGGTGCCGGCCCCGGCTCCCGGCCTGGCACCATGCCCCCGGCCCCGCAACCCCGGCCCGGCCCCGGCCCCGCACCGCCGACCCCAGCCAAAGAGGCCCCGGCCGAGCACCACCGGGCCCTCCCTCCCTCCCGATTTTCCCGGACATGCCCGGCTTTTGGGGATTTTCCCCCGGACGGGGATTTGAGCCCCCAAAAGCCGGACATGTCCGGGAAAATCCGGACGTATGGTAACCCTACCCTTTCTGCAAAGCCCAGGTGAACCTCCTGAGACTTATCTGCTTGCAATCAGTGCTACAGAGATTTCTGAAGTAAGAAAGCATGCTCTGCTAATCCACTGCCTTGGAGCAGAAGGGCAGCGTATATTTTACACTGTTCCCCTTGCAGATGATAAATATGAGACTGCACTCACTGCATTAAAGAACTTTTTTGTGCCAAAAGTGAATGTAGTAGCTAATCGCTACAGATTTCGCCAGCGTGAGCAGAAACCAGGGGAGACTATAATGCAGTATATGGCTTCCCTGAGGAGTCTGATTGTAACTTGTGACTTTGGGAATATGGCAGATGAGATGATTAGAGACCAGCTCATTGAGAAAACAACAATGCTTCATGTAAGAGAATGCTTACTTCTAGAACCACAACTTACACTAGAAAAAGCAATAACCATTGCTACTCAGATTGAGTCAGCTACAGCTGAAACCAAAATAATGAGCCAGGGTACAAGAGGCCCAGTCCAGGCTGTGACTCCTTTGCAGAAAAGTTCACTATCACTGCAGATAAACAACTGTAAAAGGAAAACTAATGAAAAGCCATTGAATCAGTGAATGCAAAATACAGTAAAAGCATGCTTTCACTGTGGATCCCCACAACATCTTGCAAGCTACACAGGATGTCCAGCAAAAGTAGCTCAGTGCAATCATTGCAAAAAGATTGGGCATTTTGCTAAAGTATGTCGCAGTAGCCAGTTCAATCAACAGGTGCATGCAGTTACAATACCAGATGTTACTGTTCTGAGTGTAGACAAAATCACTACTGCACATATTCCAGAACAGATAAAGTGCACTGTAAATGTTTCTGCCATACTCTCAGGCAAATCACACTCTATTCAGCTAATGTTGGACACCGGCTCAGCAGTATCTATACTACCTGATTCCATCTATTTGCATTACTTTAAAGATGTGCCTCTTACTGAACCCAAACTTCACTTGGTATGCTATTTGAAAAACTATATTCCAGTACATGGCTGCCTGCCAGCAATAGTTACTTTTGGTGATCGCTGTGTAACTGCTGAGTTCTACATTGTCCACAAAGGCACTGCTATCCTTGGCAAAGATTTATTAGCTGCTTTAAATCTCAGGGTAGTTAATGGACGAATTGATCTTCCTCAGCAAAGCACTCTTGCGGTACACACACCAGTTTCAGCTGGGACCCAACTCCAGGTTGAGGAGAAACTCGGCTGTGCTTATGGGTTTCTGCATAAAGTTAAAATGCGGAATAATGTGTTGCCTATACGACAGAAATTACGGCACTTACCATTTTCAGTCAGGGAAGCTGTTTCAGAGGAACTTAGAAAACTTGTTCAAAAAGGACATTATTGAAGAGATTAACTCCTCAGAATGGATTTCACCTATAGTAGTGACACAGAAGAAGGGTGGAGACATTCGCCTTTTTGTGGATTTAAGGGAGCCAAATAAAGCTATTGTGATTGACAGCCATCCTCTTCCTCACATAGAGGAAGTATTTGCAGAACTCCGTGGAGCAAAGATGTTTTCTACTCTTGATTTGCAGAGCGCATACCACCAGGTTATGTTGCATGAAGAGACCTCACAGCATTTATTACACATTAGGGACTATTTCGTTTTAAACGTGTTCCATACGGTCTTGCATCAGCCCCAAGTGCCTTTCAAAAAATGATGTCATTGATTCTGAAGAATCAACATGGAGTTCAGTGCTATTTGGATGATGATATTGTGTTTGGAAATACTACTGAGGAGCACGACAATAACGTGCAGTCTGTACTAAACTGCATCAGCAAAGCAGGCCTCAAGCTCAGTAGGTCCAAATGCAAATTTAGACAAACTGAACTCTCCTTTCTGGGGCATACAATTTCACAGGCTGGACTAAAACCTGATCCAGATCATATCCTGGCAATTTCAAATGCTCCTCCTCCAACAGGTTTGCAAACCTTACGTTCCTTCTTGGGTCTTACCTCCTGGTATGCAAAATTCATTCCCAATGATGCTTCTGTCATTGAACCGTTACAAGAATTGCTACGGAGAAGTTCAACCTTAGTGTGGACAATGGATGCACAAGTTAGTTTCGAAAGGGTGAAAGACTTGATTGTACATAGTCCAGTACTTGCATTATTCAGTCCCGCATTGCCCACAATTGTAACTACTGATGCTTCTGATTATGGACTTGGGGCTGTCCTCACACAACTTCATGAGGACAACACTGAGAGGACTGTTGCATTTTCTTCAAGGACACTAAGTAATGCTGAGAGAAAATATTCTACAGTTGAAAAAGAAGCACTTGCTTGTGTCTGGGCTACTGAAAAATGGAGAACTTACCTGTGGGGCCACACATTCAAGTTGAGCACAGACCACAGCCCTTTGACGACGTTGCTCACCACGAAAGGACTGGGAAGAGCAGGATATCGTATTGCTAGATGGTCTGCAAGACTACTCTCTTTCAATTATCAACTGGAATATAAGCCTGGAAAAGAAAATGTGGTAGCTGATTGCCTTTCTCGCCTGCCTTTTCCTTCACCAGATGGTCCACCGGAGGATGAGGATGTAGTAGTTGCGCTTATTACAAGCACTCTTACTGCAGTTACAAGAGAACAATCTCCAGTTGCTTGTTCAGCGTGTCCAATTCAACAAAAACTATGGGAATTTCTGACAAAGAGATGGCCCAGTAACCCTAAAAACCTTGACCCAGTTTTGCTGCCTTATTTTAGAGTTCAGGATGAACTTTCTTTGCTCGATGGCTGTGTGCTACGAGGTACACACCGGCTACTTGTGCCAGAAGAATTACAGTCAAAACTCATACCCCTGGCACACGATACTCATCAAGGAATTGTCAGAACCAAACAACGACTACGGGATCTGTATTGGTGGCCAGGGATGGACTCTCAAACGGAAGCACTCATAAAATCCTGTGTCACTTGCCAAATGCATGATAAGACAGCAGTGACATGTAACCCTCCATTACAGCCTGTTCCTCTTCCTGAATCTGCATGGGAAAAAGTGGCGATTGACATTGTAGGACCCTTTGATACTGCTCCAATTGACTGTTGATATGCCATCACTTTAATAGACTATTTCAGCAAATGGCCTGAGGTAGCGTTTACATCGCAAATTTCTTCTGCTACAGTAATTAAGTTTCTCTCTTCAGTTTTTAGCCGGGAAGGTAACCCCAAAGAACTGGTTTCAGATAATGGTAGTCAATTTACTTCCCTGGAGTTTGAAACTTTTCTAGCAGAGAGGAACATTTTACACAGGAGGTCATCCCTATATTACCCTCAAGCCAATGGAGAAATCGAACGGTTTAACAGAAGTTTGAAAGAGAGTTTGCAAACAGCTAAACTGGAAGGACGATTGTGGATCCCCTTCACTACTGATTTCTTGCAAGCATAGCGGTCTACACGACATGCCACAACGCAAAGATCACCCACAGAGTTACTTCATGGGAAACAGATGACTACTAAACTGAACATTGCTGGATTGTTAAAGGCACAACCTGATGCCCCAAACAAGGATGATGTGAGAAAGACAGTTGAACAGAACCAAGCAAAGTTTAAGGCTTTCACAGACAAATGGCAGAGTGCTAAGGAACCAAAGTTTGAGTGTGGTTCCTTTGTTAGAATACGAAAACCTGGAATCTTACGCAAAAGGGACCATAAATTCACAGGTTTCAGAGTAGCAGCCGTGTTAGTCTGTATCCGCAAAAAGAACAGGAGACTTGTGGCATCTTAGAGACTAACAAATTTATTAGAGCATAAGCTTTCGTGGACTACAGCCCACTTCTTCTTGTTATGCCTCCGAAGAAGTGGGCTGTAGTCCACGAAAGCTTATGCTCTAATAAATTTGTTAGTCTTTAAGGTGCCACAAATACTCCTGTTCTTTTTTCATAAATTCACAGTTCCTCTTAAAATCATAGAGAAGAAGGGACCTTACACCTATCGACTTTCTGATGGGCGGGTATGGAATGCTTCTTATCTTGCACCTGCCTATGCACCAAGAGGAGATTATGCCAATACCCAGTCTGCATTGGATGACTTCACTGTAGAACCAACACAACAAGACATTGCACTGGAACTAGGGCTTGAGAGACGGCCTGTCAGACTCAGACGATCACCTGCCTGGACTAAAGACTATGTTATGTAGTATCTACAGTGTTTTCAGTGTAATATTCCTGCCAACAGTATAGTGTCTTGTTTCATATTTGTTCCTGGGGTTAGAACAACAATGTTTATTTTAATTTGGAAAGTTTCTTAAGAGAGGAGGGAATGTGGTGTTTAGATGCTGCTTGTAATTATTAGAACTGGGAGCACTGGCTGTTGGGAGTCTGAAAAGACAGGAAACAGGAAGGAGGGGGGAGGAGTTGAGGAGGCTGGGAGAGTTACAGAGTGTGCAGCTACAGCTTGGAGAAGAGACTTGCACTGTAAATAAAGTTCTGTTGAAGTTGTTAATACTTTGCCTGGTGGATACAACAGTCTGTCTGTTATACCTAGCTCCTGGGGTCAAGTGATTAAATGAGAATCTCAACTCTCATTTTTTATTTTGAAGTGGTTTTCTAGCACTTCTAGTTGCAGAGAAAAGCTTGGTAATGTGACCTGAGTACACCCTAAAGCAGGGGTCAGCAACCTTTCAGAAGTGGTGTGCCGAGTTTTCATTTATTCACTCTAATATAAGGTTTTGCGTGCCAGTAATATATTTTAACGTTGTTAGAAGGTCTCTTTTTATAAATCTATAATATATAACTAAACTATTGTTGTATGTAAAGTAAATAAGGTTTATAAAATGTTTAAGAAGCTTCATTTAAACTTAAATTAAAACACAGAGCCCCCCAGACCAGTGGTCAGGACCCGGGCAGTGAGAGTGCCACTGAAAATCGGCATGAGTGCCATAGGTTGCCTACCCCTGCCCTAAAGGCTCAAACACCAGAAGGCAAAGGAAACTTAAAAAATCCTCCTGATTTTTAAGCCACTCTCATGGTTTGCTACGGGGGGAGGGATAGCTCAGTGGTTTGAGCACTGGCCTGCTAAACCCAGGGTTGTGAGTTCAATCCTTGAGGGGGCCATTTAGGGATTTGGGGCAAAAATCTGTTTGGGATTGGTCCTGCTTTGAGCAGGGGGTTGGACTAGATGACCTCCTGAGGTCCCTTCCAACCCTGATATTCTATTCTTCTATTTTGCTGTCCTGGCTCATGATATGTGGATGCTTTGGTTAATGAGGAAATAGCAGAGGGTACAGGTGAGGAGAGGAGTGGAGAGGGATGTCAGGTACCCATTGTGCAGAGGAACAGGAATTGGATCAGGTGTGGCTTGGAAGGTGATGCTGGTGGCAGACAGAGGGAAGAATTGCAGGGAGAGTGCTGTTCTGAACAGCTGCCAGTTGGCAGACCTGGAAGGGGAGTCATTCCCCATTGTGACTGGCTGCCTTGGTAAACGTTGATAGTGTTTCATTCATTCCTTTCTGTTCTATTTTGTAATAGACAGAAGCATAGGCATAACTGTAGTCTGTCTCAGGCAGAGCACCAGTGGCTAAAAACTATAATTACAGCTCCAGTTATGACCAAATAAAAATATTGAGACACATGGGACAAAATTTTCAAATTGAATGTTTTAAAATCTATGGATTTAGCCTCCTAACTTTAGGCACCCAGATCTGACAATGTTGGCCATTGCTCTTTAAATACTAGAGGACAGAAAGGTGTTCCTCTAGTTCTGAACCTTTCTGCACATTCCTACTTTTAGATTCCAATATTCAGTACCAGTTTCTAAAAAAGAACTGGCAGTATCTCCAGAGGAACAAAAAACCACACCCAATCCTCCTTTCCCTCCAATTTGTATAAAAGAAATAGACAGTCCTTGCAACCTTGGCGGTAATTTACTGTTTTTCATTGGCTCTTGTTATCACTGTCTGAGTGTTACTGACGATTGTGACTGTACCCAAAATTAAAAAGCCCTCCTATAAATTAAATAAAACCATCTATCAGGAATGATCTTTGGCTGGTTGGTGTTGCAATACTGGGAGATGAAAGTCATTTTTAAAATTAAGAGCAAAACTTCCTTGAGCTTACTTCCACACATCATGATATAAAACTGAAAACGAATTTCACAGCACAGCGGAGAGATTGGAGGGTCACAGGGTTAGCAGAGACTGAGTCAGAAAATAGAGTGTCACAAACAGCAGACAGCATGATACACAGCAAATAATTTAGTTGCTCAGAAAAGGAAAAGTGATTTTCATTTCGCTCCTGACCCAAAGCTAGGAGAACTGATAACAAAGTGGCTCTACCACTTCCAGCACAAATATGTTTCCCATATGCTTCTGCTTCACTTCAAGCAGATCTACACAGGAAACAGCTGAGTCACAAACAGTTTTCATGAGACAGAAGGATTTATGTGAGAAGAAATAATTTGCCCCAAATCAGCAGTGGTTATGAAGCAATACTAGGTCATGGATGAGAAAATTCTTATATTCCTTCATTGTTGTATGCAGTGTTTTTGTAGCCATGTTGGTTCTAGGATATTAGAGAGACAAGATGGTTGAGGTAGGACCCGATGAAATCTGCATTAATGAGAACATGGATGGAATCATGGAATCAAAACAATAACATGGAATGCAGTGCTTTAAAGAAAACCAAAACACCCAGCACTATACAAAAAATAAAGATGTCTCCTTGCTGCAGCCCCGGTGCCAGAGAAGGTCTGTCTCCCTGGCCACGGTCCCAGGACCAGGGGAGATGGAATTTTTTTTTAATGGAAAAAACAAAATCAGAAAAAAATAAATCCCAAAATCCACAATAATGTACTCAAAGTGGGAAATGTACTCAGTGTGTCATAGCTAAATACAAGGTGAAACAGATGTTTAGCATAAGTAGTTAAAACGTATTTCAAGGGACCCTTCAAGGTGAAGTGGCCTGTTAATACCTTTCTAGTCATTGAAAGGAGAGGATCTGGGGGGACAGGTGTGGTTTAGTGGGTTATAGATTGTTGTAATAAGCCATAAATCCAGGGTCTCTATTCAGTACATGGTTTTTATTGTCTAGCAAAGTTAAGAATTTACTTCCCAGGCTTGTGTTTTGAGAGTGTTGTTCAGGTTTTCTTTGAGGATGAGGGCTGAGAGGTCAGATATAAAGTGATCACTTCATGAAAAATGTTCACCCCCAGGTGATGTGGTGTTTTTATCTTTTATCATTTTTCTGTGTGAGTTCATTTGAGAACATGTCATGTTCCAGTTCCAGCTATGGACTGGCTAGAGCTTGCTTATACACACCAGATGTATTTATCATAAGATTTTTTAATGGTCTGCCAGGTATAGCTGAGGTTCATTTAAATAAGGTGATTTTATAGACCGTGCTTCCTAGTGGCTGAACAGTATAATAGTTTAGTATCCCATTATATCTCCCCCTTTAAGTTCTGCATTCCTAATATTTACAATATTTACACTATCAGGCTGCCTTTCAGGTTCACTAGGGATCAGTCTAAGGCCTGGTCTATACTACCCGCCTGAATCGGCGGGTAGAAATCGACCTCTCGGGGATCGATTTATCGCGTCCCGTTGGGACGCGACAATCGATCCCCGAATCGGCGCTCTTACTCCACCAGGGGAGGTGGTAGTAAGAGCCGCCGGCGGGAAGCCGCAGAAGTCGATTTTGCCGCCGTCCTCACAACAGGGTAAGTCGGCTGCGATACGCCGAATTCAGCTACGCTATTCACGTAGCTGAATTTGCGTATCTTAAATCGACTCCCCCCTGTAGTGTAGATGTACCCTAAGTGTCTCTGAACAGTACTGATTTTCTAATTACGTGACCCAAAAGCATAACAGCTTGGTTATTTGGCCATCCATTAGTTGTAATGACCAGCTATGGTTGGTTTGAAATCCTTGAGTCTTCTTCTGCATCTGCCATGAGTAGAGTTTGCTCTGTTTCTGGGGAACAAACTGTAGATGTCAACGGTCTCTATTGAACTCTCCACTGTTGGTCTTGGTCACAAGTGATCTGGGTGCGAAATTCTTTTCCTTTACAACAGCTGAAGTTGTCCATCCATCTTCTCTATCCAATTTGACATGAACATGGTCACCAGGTTCTAGACCTGGCAGCTCTCTAACTGAGTGATGTCTGTAGTAAAATTATTCATAAGCTCTTTTGGCCCTTTTATCCAATTTGTCTAATCACTTCCTGTCTGGCCACTTTAGAAATATGTTCTTTTCCAAAGCTGGAACAGTAATTCCGAGTTGTGCTAGACTATATCCAGTAGCCACTATTGGCGTTGATCTGTAACTCAGAAGAGCAAGGAATAGATCTTCCTGCTGCAGAGGCAGCGCTGGTGGGGGGGTCTTGAGAGCAGGGCCGGCTCCAGGCACCAGCTTGGCAAGCAGGTGCTTGGGGCGGCAGGTCCAGCTATTCGGCGGCAATTTGGCGGACGGTCCCTCACTCCCGCTCAGAGCAAAGGACCTTCCGCCAAATTGCCGCCGCAGATCGCGATCGTGGCTTTTTTTTTTTTTGGCTGCTTGGGGCGGCCAAAACCCTGGAGCCAGCCCTGCTTGAGAGGGCTATGGCCACCCCAAACTTTGCCTTAGGCCCCCATAAGCACCACCTCCAGAGCAGAGAGGAGAGAGCAGCGGCTGCTGGCTATGCTCCCAGCTCCAGCAGCAGTGCAGGAATAAGCCCGCAAAGGTTCCTATAGATATCACTGAAACAGACACACTAGAAAGGCAGCAAAACAGAGAAGGCTCAATTCTGCCCTCAGTTATGCCCATGTACCCCTTGAAGCACAATGACCAAAATTAAATAGGCCAGTTTCTCCAGTCCTCTCAGACCACTTTACATCACGTAAGCATAAGCTGTACTATGTGCCTTTAAAGCAGCTGGAGAAGGCCTGTGAACTCCACCACCTCCTACACCAGCAGCTTCTTCGATTACCTCCTTTTATTTCCTACATGGAAATGGAGACGAGCTAACTGGTTAGGATATAAACATATATTTTCAAGTTTCTAAAAGGGGTACACCATACAAGGCAGTGGTGAAGGGGAGTTAAAATAAAGAACAATACATAGGCATGTAGTTACCATGAGTGCCTTTTTACATTTAAATCATTGAAATGAGTTAATCTCCTGTGTTCCAGTGCACATCATTGCTTTACATTGGGTCGGCCTCTCCGAAATAACTCTCTCAGAAAGGAAAATGTTCTTATGTAATCAGGAGGCTAGTTCAAACATATCTATATAAGAGATCTCCACACTATTCACTTACACTATCCATAGATTCCCTTTTTTGTGCTACAAAGATGGAATATTGTGTGGAACTGTGTGCAAAGTTATTTTATTTCTATAATGTGTTGGCTCTATGCTTTTTGCCGCCCCAAGCACGACAGTTAGGCGGCCTTCTGTCCGCTGCTCACGCAGGTGATCTGCCGGTCCCGCCCCTTCGGTGTACCCACCGCCGAATTGCTGCCGAAGCCGCGGGACCGGCGGACCTCCCACAGGCATGCCGCCAAAGGCTGCCTGACTGCCGCCCTCACAACGACCGGCAGGCCGCACCCCGCGGCTTGCCACCCCAGGCATGCGCTTGCTGTGCTGGTGCCTGGAGCCGCCCCTGTCTCTTGTCCTAGTTGTTTTACATTCTCTTTATAAGTGCCTGTAGGATATACCCTGCTAAGAACCTGCCTTTGGGTGAACCAGAATTTTCTTTTTAAAAAAGTATTTGTTGTTTTAAAATAAAGAAGTGGGTTAGACACATTTTCAGGCTTTTCTGAAGAGCTAAGTGATTATCAGTGCTAAACTGCAATGCATCTTTTTACTGAGAAACTGGATGATTAGGTGGTTTTTAAAAAAAACTAAACAGGCAGTAAAAATAGGGATAAATAGAAATAGGAGAGAAATAAAGAAGGGCAATTTATCATAGAGAAAATAAATCATTGATAAGGTCATGGAAAAAATGTATTTCAGAAAAAAATATTTGAAGACTTGCATAAAATACACACCAACACGTTTGGTTAAAAAATATGCATATTTATGTAGCCAGGGCTAAACTGTGGGTCTGGGTCTTTATTGAGTTTTATTATTTACATGGAGTGAGGTCAATTAGAATTAGGGTGACCAGCTGTACTGATTTGATAGGGACAGTCCTGATATTCAGGGCTTTGTCTTATATAGGTGCCTATTACTCCCCACCCCACATCCTGATTTTTTACACTTGCTAGCTGGTCACCCTAATTAGAATAGATCTGAATAAGGACTGAATAAAAACAGTATAAGGGCCTCATGATTTCTTGCTCAATTAACACTTTAAAAAAATACTTTAAGGATTATCACCCTCAAAATATTGAAATACAAATATCTCCAATATGAACCGCAACTACCAGATTCAATTTCTGATGACACCATGAAATATGTGAACAATCAAAAGAAGAAAATCTGACATGCTAATGAGAATTGAATGGTCATAGAAGAATCCATATTTTCCATGTGTAATCTCATAAACCCACATAACTAGCCCAAGACTTTCATATTTTCAATCACCTCATAAACTTGAAATGAGTGGTCTTAAGTACAGATGGACCAAAAGTAATAAATAACGAGGCCATGATGGAGACAGGATATAACATGCAAGCAGTTGTTTGAAATAGCAGTAGTGTGTACAGGGAACTTGACCACAAAATGGAGAAAACATGTTGTACCAGTGATAGGGTAAGCTCCCAGTTAGGTGATTGAAAATATTAGTCTTGGGCTAGTTAAAAGGATGTACGGAATACAAATTCAAGCCATGAATTCCGCAACAGCTGATTATGTCTGGTCCCAGGTTACAAAAGCAAAATTGCCACAGGTTGCCTCTCCCAACTGGCCATAAACAAAGGAAGAGCTGTCATTATCACAACTCCCCTGGACCTGCTTGTGACTCCATGAACTAAATCTCTGGCATAAATTGAGTGACTCAGTGGACTTACTGCATAGATACATTTAACTAATTTTTTTTTAAAAATCTGCACACCCGAAGAGAGGTTTACTAAAAGCATTAGCAGGGTGAGACAACAAATTTGCCATTCCCAAATAATACACCTCTACTCCGATATAACGTGACCCGATATAACATGAATTCGGATATAATGCGGTAAAGCAGCGCTCCGGGGGAGGGAGTGGGTAGGGCTGCGCACTCCGGCGGATCAAAGCAAGTTCGTTACAACGCGGTTTCACCTATAACACAGTAAGATTTTTTGGCTCCCGAGGTAGCATTATATCGGGGTAGAGGTGTAACTTATTTGCTTGTAAAAATCTTTTAGTGCAGGCGCCACAACAATTAATGGGAAAAGTGCCACCACTGAAATGATTAAAATGAATTATGGAAAGTCAGAGAAGATAAACCAGATTTAGCAGGACATTAAACAAAGCAGTAAATCATTTGTGAACTCTGTGGGTCAAAGCATATAAGCTGTAACAGTGCCTTGGAGCTTCAAAAAATGTATTAACTATAATGGAAACATTTCATTTTGCTAACACTTAGTAAGCAGGTGGAGTTCCCAGCTATCCTGTACAGAATCTGCACACAGCTGTGTACACACGTTTGTAGTTCAAACCTATACCCTTTTCTAGGGTTTGGCTTTATTAGTAACTAAAATAATAATAGAAAAACGTCAGCTTAAGCCTTTTACCCAAGCTTTCCCTGCAGGACCTCCTGTGTCCCAGCCTTTAGTTGCCTCTGCATGAAAGAAAGCGAGAGAGATATTCTGACCCTATCAAAGCCTGGTTGGAGTTAACAAAAGATACTTACCACTCTAACTGAATCCTGCACTTTTATATAGGGTTCAAGCACCTGATCTCGAGACACAAAATGTTCCTGCATCCCTTGGCAAGGTTTTAGAACCTGTTTCAAATTTGCTGTACTAAAAGAAAACCCGAGAGAGCTTTTGCCACTGGAACTGAGACAGATCTATTATGCTGATTTTATGAGAACTACTGATTGTAGTAACTGAAACTGCATAATTCTTCTACAGAATGGAGAAAGTAAATCCCATGAAGATATGAGCAGAGTAATAGCTGACCACTACCCACTTCTAAAGATTAGTGCATCATTCAGATACACATGGAAAAGCAAATGTGATAACTAGTTGAATTTTTGTTTCATGAGATGGGTCATGATATGGAAAATTTGAGAAATTGATTTAGACCCATGAACTCCAAATACTATTTGAACCATACATGATATAAGTTTGGTAAAAACAATTGAGGATAAGAATTGTGGCAATCATGAAATGTCTCTGCTATTATTGTCTCCTGTTTAGGGTGGGAGTAAGATACTCCTCATATCAGGTATGGCCCAGCTGGGGGGCTTTTCTGTTTCTTCCTAACCCTGTCAATAGGAGCAACATTCTGTAGTATACTTTAATTCATGAACAGGAAGGAGATTGTTACAGTATTGTAGTAGCATATTGCAATCTAGCATTAAATACATAGTCTCCGATTGGATTACATACTGAGACTTTTAAGGTCTATCTTCACCAGGCAGCTGTTATTGCTTTGCATCAAATTGCTCTTGGGAGGAAGAGAGAAATAGGATAGTGAAGGGAGAAACTCTCAAAGGGTTGGAGGATCAGTCTGACTTGCTGCTCTAGACAGTGAATGTGAATCAGATGGCTGGGATCAGCTAACTTGGGCCACAAATGTGGGCCAGATCCTCAGCTGGTGTAAACTGGCTTAGATCCACATGGAGCTACACTGATTTACACCAGCTGAAAATCTGGCCCCGAGAGAATAGTCTTTCTCAGTATTTTGACTCCTCAGTTTCTGGTCCCCATGAGAGCCAGGAAGGCTAGAGGTAAATGAATATGAACATCAATGGAAAAAACAGACATCCACAATTTTTCTGAGCTAAAAAAAGGTTTGGGTTGAATTTTGGGTGAAGGTCTGCATCTGTCTGTACTTTATCTGACCAGTTTATAAACATCCCTAGAACAAATCCAAGGCTGGAATGAGAGGGACAGTGGGGAGCAGAGGAGAAAGTCAAGTGCCCTTTGAAAATACACAAATCACTGGTACAGAACCACTAGCACATCAAAGAGGTTCTGTTTACATGTCACTACAAATAAACTCTGACATTAAGCAGCAATTGCGCTAAGTACATGTTGCTGTTCTGTGCATAAGTTCTTCTAACATCATTCTTGCATATGACAGGATTTATTGGTTTGTTCTCCTTAGAGTTCCTTTTATTGTGGCAGTTTGTCATGTACACTTTTGAGGTAGGTGAAACTATTGATTGAGCAGAATCTTATTGTTTATTTACAGTAGTGGCTTGAGACCCCAGTTGGGTATCGGGGAGGTCTTACAAAACGCCTGATCCCACATATGTCTTACCCTTAGCCACTATGAAGAAAGGAAATGTCCACATGCATTTTGATGTTTTTTCAAGTAAACAGTTTATCCATCAGTTCAGATTCTCAGATAACTAATGATTTAAGATCCGCAATGGGGCACTCAAGTCAAAGTCTACAATTTAAGTAGAGTGGATTGTGTTGTGTTTTTTCTTCATAGAGAAAATCAAAGATGATATGTCAGCATGACCTTTATTTTAGATAAAGAGAACATCAAAACATGAAACAACAAAAGTAAAGAGCCAAGAGAGAGCACATAGTGTATATGCCTCCTCTGTGCTGGTCTGCACTGAAATGAACACAAAATGGGTGCATGGCTCTGTAGAGATTTAAAGGTGCAATGCACTGAAAACAAAGGCATTGAAGTTGTAATTATAATATACCAAGGTTTACTTACTTTATTTCTTGCTCCCCACCCTTCAATTTTTAAGAGCTTGAGTTACTGAGAGTTATCAGTTTCACTATTACTTTCCATTTTGCATTTGAAATTATTGGAATAACCTGAGATACAAACTTAAAATTGGCATCCTTACCATATGGTTTCTAAGTGCATGACAAGTGAATAAGGCAGATGGTTCCAAGAAGAAAAGGGATGTTCTCTTGTGTTCAAGGCACTGGACTGTGCCCCAGGAGAATTGGTTTCTGTTCCTGGTTCTGGCACTGATTTTTTCTGTGATATTGGTCAGGACTATCATAATATATATGCAAAATAAGGATAAACTAAAGATGCATGAGCAACCTTAATTCTGGCATGTCTTAACTTCTGAGTGCTTGGCTTTGCAATTTTAATGCTCCTTTAATGTATTTTATATATATGATATTAATAATTTTGGTATTCCATGTCACTGTAATTTCTTTGCTCTTTTATGAAATCTGTAGCCAAATGTTAGTGTGAGTGTAAGAAAAGCATGTGAGGCCTGCGGTGTACTTTCACCATCAGAGACCTTGGAGAGATCTGAGAGATATAAATAGCTCTAGTGGTTTCCAGCAAATGCTGGACAAATGATAGAATGATTTAATATTCTGATGTTCTGCTTGTCCCTCATCTAAAGATACAGCAGCTCTCTCCTCTTCTCTTCCCAACACACGCACACACATGAAGTGAGAGGGCTGATTGATGCTTCAGTTAGGGGACCAACCACAGAGAGTTGTTCAAAAAGGTCATTTCTACATCCTGTGATGTTTTCTTAAGTGAGTCATGGAAAAGAGCAATACTTTTCTGCCTTAAGTAGTAATCCTTTCTTTTATTGTTGTACTGATCTGCTGAAGTATTCTGGACAGATCACACAGCACTTTTACCATTTGTAAAGCACTGATACAGTCAGAAAAGTAGTTTGGCTTGAGTCACCATGGCATTAATCCATGGCATTAATTTGAATTTGGTGTATCTCCCACACAAACAGTATTGTCATGTGTGCCTCCCTGTTGGTGGCCACACCACAGCCCCTTTTGGGATGACTGCAGTCATGTAGGGGCTATTGGTTTGACCAGCATCCATCATTTATCTGGCACAACTGGGTTTGACAAGAAACCCAATGCATGCTGCACTGGGATGCTTTGGAGTTGTTTATAGAGATATTCAACTCTACCAAAATTAAAGGCCCATTCCCACAGTCCTGAGGCAGACAAAACTCCTTAGCATGTTAATTCAAGGCTCCAAATAATATAGGAAAAAGCATTAGTTTTCTGGGTTTAATGCTGAGAATGTTTTGCATCACCAGTGACAACATTTCAAATTGGTGGCAGTTATTATTTTTATTATTTATTTGTATTGAAGTAAGGTCTAGGAGCCCTAGTCATGGACTAGGACCCTATTGCACTTGGCACTGTACAAATGCTGCTTCTTAGAGGACACATTTTCAGTTGCATGCACAAAATGTTATATAAAATGTACAGTATCTGCAGTCCAAAACTCCGCAAACTGCTTAAGCAAACTTCAGGATGTAAATGTCCAAAGAGCAACTATGTCTGCTTCAAAATGTGAAATGCTTAGCAAGGTGCACATCAAAAGACATTATATGTAAATGTACCGGCCCAGATGGTGAACCTTAGATTCACACACGGAGGTGACGTTTATCCCTCCTGTATGGCAGAGGTGGGCGGCTGACTCCATACCACCCTCCCCCCTTTCTGGAGCCATTCCAGTAGTTGAAGGTTCAATTCTCCCCCAGGCAGAATGATCTGGAACAAAAACCACGGGAAGAATGCTCTGGGCTAAAGTCATTGATGACTTAATGAAAACTAGACCAATTTAATTAGGGAAAATATACTTTGCAAACAGTGACTTGTGCTCTACAAAATAGGTTTGTGCATATTTTAGTCTAATACCTGTGTATGCTCAATCTTTAGAATTTACTATGCAAAGCCTGTTGGGGGCATTCTGTTATGCGGAGGACCATTCCAGCTAGAACTGGTTGAAAATTTTGCAGCAAAACAGATTTGTTTCTGAAAATGCTGATTCAATGAAATCAAATCTTTTGGTGGAAATCAGGTTTCCTGCTCACCTGCATCCCCAGGCTCTAGAGCAGCCCACTTGGTGAGGAGCTCAAACCAGAAGTTTTCAAAAAATTCTATTTTCATTTCTTCCAAACCAGATTCCCCCCTTCCCCCCATAATAGCCTACATGTGGAATATGTTTCGTATCTGACTTCTTGTTCCATTTGGAATGAAAGTTTTTTTTGGAAATGGAAAATTTTCCATATAATGGGAATTCTGGTTCTTCTTCGAGTGCTTGCTCATATCCATTCCATTAGGTGTGCGCGCGCCGCATGCACGATCGTCGGAAAATTTTCTACCCTAGCAACACCGGCGGGTCGGCTGTGGAGCCCCCTAGAGTGGCGCCTTCATGGCGCTGAATATATACCCCAGCCGACCCGGCGCCCCCTCAGTTCCTTCTTACCGCCCCTGACGGTCGTTGGAACTGTGGAGCGCGGCATAGCTGTTCTCCACTCTCCCTAGCTTATTTAGTCATTCACAGTTATAGTTATAGTTCTAGTTGTTTATAGTTAAATAGTTGGTTTTTTCACTTGTTATTAGTTGTTATATAGTTCAAGGGGATTAAGGGGGTTGTCTCCCCCTTTTTCCCCCGGCCGCGTGGCCGGGCTCATGCCCAAGGCTCCCGGCTTCAAGCAGTGCGCCTCCTGCGCTAAGCCTATGCCAACGAGCGACCCGCACGACTCGTGTCTGAAGTGCCTGGGAGAGTCCCATCAAACAGATAAGTGCAAGATCTGTAAGGCCTTCAGACCAAGGACCAAGAAGGAGCGGGACTTTCGGCTCCGGCAACTCCTTATGGAGGCGGCACTTAGCCCGGACGCTCCATCAGCGCGTCAGGCCCCGGCACCTGGCACCTCGGTGCGCAGTGCCCCGGCGGCACCGACTGTTCCGACCACGCGAGTGGCGTCGGACAAGCCTCCACGGCACCGGACCTCGTCGGCACCGCAAGCACAGCAAGTGCCTCGGCGCCGTTCATTATCCCCAGGGCATAAAAAAGCCCATAAGACGGGGACCTCCGTGCCGAAGACGCCAGCTCCCCCAGTGCCGGGGGTAGAGCCGCGTCCGCCTGTGGAGCACCGGAAACAGGTGCCTCCAGCACCGTCGACTCCGGCTCCGAGGCCGTTGAGTCCGGTGCAGACAGGGTCTCCACCGAGACCGACGGTGATACAGTGCCTCCCGTCGACTCCAGAGACCTTCGCGACGGCGAGAGACTTGATCGCTCTCACGGAGCCGGCACCGCCGCAACCACCGGCACCGCCGGCACCGTTGACTCGTCCGGTCCAGTCTAGGGGGAAACCTGCCTTGATGCGCCCTCCATCGCAGGGGCTGGAACCACGGCACCGGTCCAGGTCCCGAAGCAGGTCCCCACGCCGCTCGCAGTCCCGGCGCCGGATATCACCTCGGCACCGGTCGTACTCGCGGCCAAGATCTTCGTCGCGGCACCGCTCTACGTCTCGGCACCGTTATGATCGTCGGCACCGATCAACATCGAGACGTAGTTCTCGGCACCGCTACGATCGACGCTCGACGTCGAGAGGCCGCTCCCGGCACCGGGCCTACTCCAGGTCATCGTCGAGGTCCAGATCCGACTCCCGGCACCGGCGAGGTCATCGGCACTGATCGCGATCCCGGCACCGATCGCCGGCACCGCGTGGAGATAGAACATCTCCGGACCGGCACCGTGCGGCACCGCAGCCCACGGGATTCGTCTCGGCGCACTCGGCACCGCCATGGCCATCGAGATCGGTGTCTCGCTCCTCTGAGGACTTATCGAGATCGGCATACCCCCCTCAGGGGCAAGCCGAGGAGCAGGACATAGGCCATTGGCAGGAGGTAGCAGAGGACCCTGCTCATGGCCCATCTCACTGGTCGTTCTGGACCCCGTGGGCGTACCATCAGGCGCAAGGGGCTCCAATAACTTCGACCTCTCGCTCGGGCCACTCCGTTAGAAGGGCCCCGGAGTCCACCATCTCTCGACCTCCGCCAGGGGGCATGGAGGCTTCCGTGTCCGCACCACCTGACGTCCTGGACCCAAGCGCAGGTGATGCTCCGGCCCAGGAGCAGGGAGACCAGGACCCTCCCTTGGATCCTTTACCACCGGAGGCATCTTCCTCTTCCTCTCCGGATGAGGCAGTGGCGGGCACATCGTGCACAGGTCCACCCCCAATAGATCTTTGGGCTCACCAGGACCTCCTACGTAGGGTGGCCCGTAATATGGACCTGCAGGCGGAGGAGATAGTGGAGGTGCAGGACCCCATCGTAAATATCCTCGCGGCGGATGCCCCATCGAGAGTGGCGTTACCCCTGATCCGCACGATCCAGGCGAATGCAAATACGATATGGCAAACTCCTGCCTCTATCCCACCCACAGCGAGAGGGGTGGAAAGAAAGTACTTTGTCCCCTCCAAAGACTACGAGTACTTGTATACCCACCCCCAGCCGTGTTCACTGGTGGTGGCATCAGTGAATGCAAGGGAGCGCCACGGTCAACAGGCCGCAGCGCCCAAATCGAAGGAGGCTAAGCGCCTCGATTTGTTTGGCCGTAAAGTTTATTCAGCCGGAGGGCTGCAACTTAGAGCAGCTAACCAGCAGGCGCTCCTGAGCCGCTACAACTTTAACTCCTGGAACTCTATGGGGAAGTTCAAGGAGTTGGTTCCCCAAGAGTCCAGGGAGGAGTTTGGGGCCTTGGTAGAGGAGGGTAAGAAGGTGGCTCGGACCTCCTTACAGGCCTCATTGGACATAGCGGACTCGGCTGCGAGAACCCTGGCTTCGGGCATCGCTATGCGAAGGACCTCCTGGCTCCAAGTTTCGGGTTTGCCCCCTGAATTGCAACAAACCCTGCAGGATTTGCCCTTTGAAGGACAGGGGTTGTTTTCAGAGAAGACGGACTCTCGCCTGCAGAGCCTCAAGGACTCCAGGACAATCATGCGCTCCCCGGGGATGCATGTTGCGGGCCCTCAGCGCAGGCCATTTAGGCCTCAGCCTCAGCGCTTCTACCCCCCCCCCCCCCACCTCGTCAGAGACAGGACTCGGCCCGGAGGCGAGGGCGAGGTGGTAGACGAAGGTGGACCGGCCCTCAACCCGGTCAGAACCAAGGGCCACCAAGGCCACCCGCAGGCCCCAGGCAGAACTTTTGAAGGTGCGGTCGAGGACGGCGCCCCAGTCATCCCCCAGGATCCAGCCCCCTCCTTTCGGGATCGCCTCTCCCACTTCCACCGTGTTTGGTCCCTTATAACTTCGGACCGTTGGGTCCTTCGCACGGTGGAGAGGGGATACGCTATCCAGTTTTCTTCAATCCCCCCCTCCCACCCCCCTTCCCCGTCCCTCCTCAGGGACCCTTCTCACGAGCAACTTCTTATACAGGAGGTTTCCACGCTCCTTGCTATGGGGGCCATAGAGGAGGTTCCAGTAGAGTTAAGGGGCAGGGGATTTTATTCCCGTTACTTCCTCATTCCCAAGTCCAAAGGAGGTCTGCGACCGATCTTGGACTTGCGCGGACTCAACAAATTCGTAGTAAAGTTGAAGTTCCGCATGGTCTCTCTGGGGGCCATTATCCCTTCCCTCGATCCTGGAGACTGGTTCGCCGCCCTCGACATGAAAGACGCATACTTTCACATCGCAATTTACCCGCCTCACAGACGCTTCCTGCGATTCGTCGTAAGCAAGGTGCACTACCAATTTGCACTCCTTCCCTTCGGCCTATCCTCGGCCCCAAGAGTGTTCACGAAATGTATGGCTGTCGTGGCAGCGTACCTTCGTCGGCAAGGGATACAGGTGTTCCCGTACCTAGACGACTGGCTGGTACGCGGTCGCACCAAAGAGCAAGTTCGAGCTCACGTCCACATAATAGTGCACACATTCAACGAGTTGGGCATCCTACTCAACAAGGACAAATCCACTCTAGAACCTACCCAGAGAATAGAATTCATCGGCGCAGTCCTAGACTCCAGACGTGCACAAGCCATCCTGCCAGACAACCGCTTTTGCACCATCACGAGCCTCATTCAAGGGCTCAAGGCCTTCCCAACTACCACGGTGAGGTCGTGCCTTACCCTGCTGGGTCACATGGCTTCCTGCACGTACGTAACCAGGCATGCCAGACTTCGGCTTCGCCCACTCCAGACCTGGATGTCATCGATATACCGCCCACATCGGGACAGCCTGAACATGGTGGTCACAGTCCCGAACTCGGTCCTGACCTCCCTCACATGGTGGCTAGATCACAATGTGGTTTGCGAGGGGATGCCGTTTCACGCCCCACAACCCTCTCTGCACCTGGTCACAGACGCTTCATCTCTGGGTTGGGGCGCCCATCTCAACGAGCACCATACCCAGGGCCTGTGGACTGCACCTCAGCTAGCCCTGCACATCAATGTTCGGGAACTGATGGCGGTGCGCCTGGCGTGCCAGGCATTTCTCAATCTCCTACGTGGCCGCTGTGTGTTAGTTCTCATCGACAACACCACGGCCATGTTTTACATCAACAAGCAAGGAGGAGCACGTTCGTCAATTCTAAGCCAAGAGGCCATTCGCCTGTGGGACTTCTGCATCGCCCACTCAATCCATCTCACGGCATCGTTCCTCCCTGGAGTCCAGAACACTTTAGCGGACCGACTCAGCAGGTCCTTTCAAACGCACGAGTGGTCTATCCGGCCGGACATCATACATTCCGTCTTCCAGAAGTGGGGGTTTCCCCAGGTAGACCTGTTTGCATCTCGAGACAACAGGAAGTGCCATGTGTTCTGCTCCCTGCAAGGTCGAGCTCCGGGCTCCCTCTCGGATGCGTTTCTCCTTCCCTGGAAAGACCACCTGTTTTATGCCTTCCCTCCGTTTCCTCTGGTCCACAAGGTACTGCTCAAATTGCGCAGAGACCAGGCACAGGTAATTCTGGTCGCCCCAGCGTGGCCGAGACAACATTGGTACACCACACTGTTGGAACTCTCGGTTCAGACACCGATCCCGCTTCCATTATGTCCAGATCTCATCTCGCAGGACCATGGCCGGCTGCGTCACCCCGACCTGCAATCACTCCACCTCACGGCGTGGTTGCTCCATGGTTCACCCAGGCAGAGCAACAATGCTCGCACTCGGTCCAACAGATTCTGCTGAGCAGTAGGAAGCCTTCAACACGGACCACATACTTGGCCAAGTGGAAGCGGTTCTCCTGTTGGTGCGAACAACGAGCCACGTCCCCGTTACAGGCACCTATTCCTCTCATATTGGAATATCTCCTCTCCCTAAAACAGCAAGGGTTGGCGATATCTTCAATTAGAGTTCACCTGGCCGCTATATCGGCCTTCCACCCAGGGGAACTCGCGTCCTCGGTATTCTCTAACCCGATGGTTGTTAGATTCCTCAAGGGCTTAGACCGGATGTACCCACAGCAACGTCAGCCCGTTCCGACGTGGGACCTCAACCTGGTTCTCTCCAAGCTCACAGGTCCTCCATTCGAGCCACTGGCCACCTGCTCACTTTTGTACCTATCCTGGAAGACAGCCTTCCTCGTAGCCATCACCTCAGCAAGGCGCGTTTCTGAACTCAGGGCGCTTACATCCGAGCCCCCTTACACGGTTTTCCATAAGGATAAAGTGCAGCTTTGTCCACATCCTGCCTTTCTCCCTAAGGTGGTTTCTCCTTTTCATATCAACCAGGATATATTTCTCCCGGTCTTTCATCCTAAACCGCATGCTACTCGCCAGGATCAACGTTTGCATTCTCTGGACGTACGCAGGGCCCTGGCTTTCTATATTGACCGCACAAGGCACTTTAGAAAGACGACGCAACTCTTTGTTGCAGTGGCCGACCGAATGAAAGGCTCACCGGTCTCCTCACAACGCCTATCCTCCTGGATTACGTCTTGCATCCGGACTTGCTATGACCTGGCAGGTGTCTCAGCACCGCACCTCACCGCTCACTCCACGAGGGCCCAAGCTTCCTCGACGGCTTTCCTGGCGCAAGTTCCGATCCAGGACATTTGTAGAGCGGCGGTTTGGTCATCAGTCCACACGTTTACAGCTCACTATGCACTAGTGCAGCAGTCCAGGGACGATGCTGCCTTCGGATCAGCGGTTTTGCACACAGCAATGTCTCACTCCGACCCCACCACCTAAATTGGGCTTGGGAGTCACCTAATGGAATGGATATGAGCAAGCACTCGAAGAAGAAAAGACGGTTACTCACCGTTGTAACTGTTGTTCTTCGAGATGTGTTGCTCATATCCATTCCAAACGCGCCCCCCTTCCCCACTGTCGGAGTAGCCGGCAAGAAGGAACTGAGGGGGCGCCGGGTCGGCTGGGGTATATATTCAGCGCCATGAAGGCGCCACTCTAGGGGGCTCCACAGCCGACCCGCCGGTGTTGCTAGGGTAGAAAATTTTCCGACGATCGTGCACGCGGCGCGCGCACACCTAATGGAATGGATATGAGCAACACATCTCGAAGAACAACAGTTACAACGGTGAGTAACCGTCTTTTCCTGCACAGCTCTAAGTCCAATACTTTCATACGGGCAGGTGTTAGATTATAGAAAATATGTGTGCAGATGTTGATGAGCTGGCAAATGGAAAGTTCAATTTCAAGTATGTGCCTGTATAATTTTTCATGTTCACTAAGGAAGACCGTAAAACGCCCCAAGAAAATGTGCCCCAAAATTTTTATGGGATTATTTCTGGATCATTTTACTATAGCAAATCTACATGTAGGTTACACAGAAAGCTTGACTGTGTATCTTTTTTGAAGTGAGACAGCAAGAGCATCTGAACACTGTCTTCCGCTGCCATTCACATGATGTGCTAATTAGGTCACTGATAGAATTAAAGATACAGAAAACTGGAGTCACTGCTCAAAACTGGCTTCCTCGTATAATCGTTGTGCTTTGCTTTAATTTGTCTAAAAAATGTTCTAGTCTCTCTGCTAACATTATCCCTGCAAAGCCAGGCTGCACATTGAGAAAGCAGAGCGCTGCACATATGAACATTTTGTGCAGCTGGGCAGAGTGTTCAGTATTTATCACTGCAGAAAACTGGCATGTGATTGCTTGCTCACATGGCTTTTGCTTGGTTTATACCTTGCTCATCAGAAAATGGCATAAAAATCATACGGGCTCCAGTTTTAGGAAAGGATAGAACACCCGCCCCTTATGATTTTAATCAGTTATGTGCTGCCAATACTTGCACAGAAATCGCCCCAGTTTTATCCTGTGAGAAACCCCCATGGGTCAGAAGTGCCTGTGTTTGCAATGCCTAGAGATGAGTGACTGGGGAATCCATCAAATTTGTTTTTTGTTGAGACAAATATATTCTGTCATAACCATAACTGAGGAGGGGAGTAGCACCCCTTGACAAACAAATTGATATTAAATCTGTACTACTGGGTCCACAAAAAGTATACTGTGTAGTATAGAACAGTGCCTCACCAGTGTGATTTGAGGGGCATCAGAGTGGAAGTAAAGACTTTGCAGGAGCATGTGGGGTTGGAAGCTGTTATTTGGCAAAACCTGGTGCATCTCAAAGGTAATTATTTGCTCTTTGGTATTTTTATGAGGTTCAGGGATAAGTTAACTCTGGCAGGGATGATTTGAATCGGGGGGGGGGGTGGGCTCCATTAAAGGCAAGGAAATCATTCCAATTTTCCCTTTAGTTTGATGATGGGATTTTAATAAGGTTCTCCCAGAAACCCCAGGGAGTTGCCTTCAGTGCATCGTTACATACATTCTGTTAGTGACCATTTGAAGTGTTCTGCATTCTTTTTAACTTCAGTTCAGTTGTATGTTATAAAATAGAGTGCTAAATGTAATTGCCACTTATGCAGCATTTCAGTACGAGTAATTTTGGGCTGTTAAAAAAATCAGATTAAAAAAAGACTGCAATCAGTGCTAATCACACTCTATAGGACTGAACCATACTTTGAATCATCTGACAACAAATCACTAAATGGAGAAATACTAACTCCCCCAGTGCACCAGGGAATTCAGATTTCCCTGTAAATATGTATGTCTCCTTCAAATGTTCCTGAACAAAGAGTTTAATTCCCAGGACAAAATTGTCATTATTATGGAGTTAAAGTTGAACATGGTAGTTTTCTCAAAACACAAAATCATATCCTGGAAATTCGAAGATAAGGTTCCACTTTGTAGAAGAAACCAAACCATTAGAAAGTCTGTGGATGGATAGTTAGTCACTTGGACAACCAAAGCCTTGCAAACTAAGCACAAAGGAAATACATTCCTTCTCCTCACAATCTGTAGTTTCCATATGCCTCTTCCCTCCCATTTCAGATGATGTGACCTCCATTGGCTTTCCTTGTTCTGCTCTTCTCAGACTGAACCCACCTTACCCTCCACCCACGTCTCCCCTTTTTCCATCACAGTCTGGACCATGTACTTTTTGATGTGTGTTTCTAGTGCCTACAGATGACTAATGATGTTCATAATGTGCACATTGACCATATGGCTTTATTAAATATGTGAAAAGTCCGGTTAATATCTAAATAATTCCCACCCCAAAACCAGCAAGATCAACAGAATAAAAGCTACGCTGCATATCGAGAAAGCAGAGCAGTGCACTTGCATACATGAATATTTTGTGCTTCTGGGCTAGAGTGTTTAGTATTTGTTACTGCAGAATAATTATGATCAACAGAATAAAACAAATACGGAGTTTCTAGTCAAAGCTGTTCTAGAGATATGATAGGACAGAGATATATGAATGGATTTTCAAAAGTAAAATCTCATTTTATTTTGAATACTGATCTCTCCAAAATGCACAAACTTACTTGCTTGAAAATTTCCAAAACCATTCCTCTTGAGTGCTGGCATGTGATATTTTAGATGGTTTTATCCTATTTTGCCAATTCCACTATTGGTGGAATCAATAGTGGGTATGTAATGGGAAGGGTTGGCTTTTTTTAGAGAGAACGTGTGTCTCCAAAATTATGATTTTACAAAAATATGTAGAGCAGAGAAATTGTCAAAAGCCTGAAAATAATGCAACACAGATAAAACTTTACTTGCAATAACAATATGAATTTGAATAACTTCAACTTTTAAAGTTATTAAAAATAAATCTTGAATTCTGTGCTTAAATCCAAAACTGCATGTACAGTAGCAGAAATTTTTCTCAAAGCTTGAGAATCATAGGTACAGTGCCTTAGCTATATGTTGCAGTGAAATATACGTGACACTGAGAATTTTAGTACATTGAATTGTCATTGTATATAATATTTCGGACCGAAACAATTCAAATGGCTATACTGAAAATTAGGAAGTAAGGGTTGGATTGTGACTAGCCATGCAAGGGACTAATGGAGAATAAAATCCCCACCATTTTAGGTGGTCATGTTAGTGCTCCTCTTTTTGACGTTCCAGATATGAAGGGGAAAGGGGAATTAGAGCAGCGGCTGCATGCCTGCTACTCTCCTGCCCAGAGCAGGTGGGTGGAGGGAGGGCAGAGAGAAGTGGGGAGAGCCAGCAGAGAGCCACAGCCCGTGAGAAATGTAATGGGTGCAGGTTAGTTATTTCCATCTGGAGCAAGGGGAAAGCAGGGAAGGAATTGTGACTCTGGTAATCACATTCCCTACCTACTGTGGCTCCTGGGGACAGTGCAGCAAAATCAACCCAACCCTAAATCTAGCCATAACACAATTAACGATCCAGTTTTCACTAGAATCATAGAAATGTAGGACTGGAAGGGACTTCAGTAGGACATCTAGTTCAGACCCCTCCACCGAGGCAGGACTAAGTATTATCTAGACCATCCCTGACAGTTGTTTCTCTAACTCAGTGCTTAATTTGTGCCAGGGCTTGCCAGGACTGAGCCCTGGCACCTCTAGCCTTAGCGGTTTATAGCCCCAGCACCTCTGGGTTTGCTGCATCAGTTATGAATGCAAAAAAATTGCTTGAACCCTGGCATCTCTTTCATTACAAATTAAGCATTGTCTAACCCAGAGGTGAAAGTAAGCCAGTACGCCCTGGTACGGCGTACCGGCAAGAGGCTGCCTGGCTTCCCCAGATGGCAATTTAAAGGGCCTGGGGCTCCCAGCAGCGGCTGGAGCCCCAGGCCCTTTAAATTGCTGCCAGAGCCCCGCTGCCGGAGCCCTGGGGTAGTGGAAGTGGGGCTCCGGGGGTTATTTAAAGGGCCGGGGCTCCCGCTGCCTCTACTTGGGGGGGGAGGGATAGCTCAGTGGTTTGAGCATTGGCCTGCTAAACCCAGGGTTGTGAGTTCAATCCTTGAGGGGGCCACTTAGGGATCTGGGGCAAAATCAGTACTTGGTCCTGCTAGTGAAGGCAGGGGGCTGGACTCGATGACCTTTCAAGGTCCCTTCCAGTTCTAGGAGATGGGATATCTCCATTAATTACTGCCCTGGGCCCTTTAAATAGTCGCCGGTGCCCTGCCGCCGTTACCCCAGGGCTCTGGGGGCTATTTAAAGGGTCGGGACGGTAGAAGCAGGAGAGTCCTGGGCCCTTTAAATAGCCCCCAGAGCCCTGGGGTAGCGGCAGCAGGGCTCCGGGGGTTATTTAAAGGGCCCAGGGCTCCCACTGCCTCTACGGCCCCGGCCCTTTAAATAGCCGCTGGAGCCCTGCTGCCACTCCGGCAGGCTCCAGCAGCTATTTAAAGGGCCCAGGGCGGTAGAGGCAGGGGAGCCCAGGCTCTTTAAATAGCCCCCGGAGCCCCGCTGCTGGAGCCCTGGGTTAGCAGCGGCAGCCGGGGGCTCCGGCAGTGGTTTAAAGGGCCCGGGGCAGTAGCAGTGGCTGAGCCCTGGGCCCTTTAAACTGCTGCCGGAGCCCCTGGCTGCTGCTGCTATCCCGGAGGGGGAGGGCACTTACTGGTGCAGGGCGGGCCGGGCTGGCTCTGACTCCCCCCCAATCTCCGCCTCTTCCGCCCGAGGCCCCGCCCCTTCTGGGGGCCAGAGCCAGTCCCAACCCAGCCCCGTACTGGTAAGTCCCTATTACCACTTTCACTCCTGTTCTTAAAAACCTCCAATGACAGATATTCCACAACCTCCCTATGTAATTTGTTCCAGTGCTTAACAACCCTTACAGTTAGGAAGTTTTTCCTGATGTCCAACCTAAATTTTCCTTGCTGCAATTTAAGCCCATTGCTTCTTGTCCAGTCCTCAGTGGATCTAACGAACAATTTATCAACCTTCTCTTCATAACAGCTTTTCATACTTGAAGACTGTTATCATGTGTGCCCCCCCCTGCTTCGTCTTTTCTTTTCTCCAGACTAAGCAAACCCAGTTTTTTTCAATCTATCCTTGTAGGTCACATGTTCTAGACCTTTTTAATCATTTCTCCAACTTGTCCACATCTTTCTCGAGGTGTGGTGCTCCGAACTGGACACAGTACTCCAGTTAAGGCCTTTTCCTATATTACTTAAAAACAGTCCTGCTACTACATCCCAGAATGATATTAACCTTTTTTGCAACAGTATAATATTGTTGACTTATATTGAGTTTGTGATCCACTATAATCCTTAGATCCTTTTCTGCAGTACTCCTTCCTAGGCAGCCATTTGCATTTTGTATTTGTGCAATTGATTATTCCTTCTTGGGGGAGGGATAGCTCAGTGGTTTGAGCATTGGCCTGCTAAACCCAGGGTTGTGAGTTCAATCCTTGAGGGGGCCACTTAGGGATCTGGGGCAAAAATCAGTACTTGGTCCTGCTAGTGAAGGCAGGGGGCTGGACTCGATGACCTTTCAAGGTCCCTTCCAGTTCTAGGAGATGGGATATCTCCATTTCTCAAGTGCCCATTTGTCCATATTGAATTTCATCCTGTTTATTTCAGACCATTTCTCCAGTTTGTCAAGATCATTTTGAATTGTAAGCCTGTCTTTGAAAGCACTTACAACCCCTCCCAGCCTGGTATACTCTGGAAACTTTATACGTGTACTCTTTATGCCACTATCCAAAACTTTTCTGAAAATATTGAATAAAATTGGACCCAGGACATATCCCTGCGGGACCCCACTTGATATGCCCTTCCAGTGTGACTGTGAACCATTGATAATTATTCTCTGAGTATTGTTTTCTAACCAGTTGTGCACTCACCTTATAGTAGGCCTTCTCTTCTGTGTATTTATTAACGTGGCTCTTTTTTAATAGCCTGTTTTATAAGAAAAAAAATTTACCAAATGATTTTTACAGCACTAGCTTTTGCATGGAGCGTCTGTCCAGAAACACTGGCTAAAAGCATCCTCCAGCCCAAAAGAAATTAAATTATGCCTGCAAATGAGTCATAAACAAGTGTAAAATATGTGCCTGGAAAGCGATTTAGTAATAGAGGTTTGACATTAAAATTAGTTGAGTAATTTAAACAGTTTGATGGTGACCTTTCAAGGTAGGGGTCCTCCAATCCAAATCACTGCGAATACTATGCTCCTTGAGAAAATCACTCAGAACTCCATATTAAGGTCAAATTCGGCCTAAGTAACAGCAATGTAATCCCATTTTATTTCAGTGGATTTACATAGGGTATGAATTAGCAGGGAATTTGATCTAAATTTGTGTGTAGGAATGCAGAGGTTAAACTTACGAGACCATTCTATGCCCATCCCCCCCAGATTTGTAAACATTTTCAGCATGTCTGAGAAATACTTAGGATCTGATTTTTAGCTCTGCCTCAACCAAGCGTTTGTTTTTGTTGATGCAATGTAGTGTCCATAAGTAATGGCTCCCACATTAAATTCTGGGTTCAAATACCAGCAGTATTGTCAACACCAAGCATTCAAAAATCAAGAGTCAGGCCTCCAAACACTATGAGATTGGTTTAAGAATCATGGGATTGTTTATTTTAAATTAGATGTTTGTGTACTCACCAAGAGTGCTTGCGTTGATGCACAGTGTGGGGCACCATGGTAGCTATCTCAGTGTGCAAGCTGCTAGCACACTGTCTTTTGGGAAGTTTTGGCAATGCATGGTGGGGCAGAAACGAGACATACAGGAGTGACTGGGAGCAATGGGTCAACTTCCCAGCATGCAATTGAACCCAACCAAAAATGTCATCTACAGGTCTGTCTCATCTTACGTGGGGGTTCCGTTCCGCGGTTAGCACATAAAGCAAAAACCGCGTATAGCCAAAACCCCATTGAGTTCAATGGCAGGCGAAATCGCCCTCACTACAGGTATAGTATTAAAATTGTTGTTTTTCTCTTTTTTTGTTTTTGTTTTTTTGTTTTGACCGCGTAAAGTTGAAATTGCGCATGTTAAATGCGCGTAAGATGCGACAGACCTGTATATGCATAATTTTCATGCTTTTTTTAAAAATCCCAAGAACCCACATGACCCCCTCCTTTGCTGTCTGCCATCAATGACAGAAGCATCTGCCCTATTGTGAAAAGAGTTGTAAGAAGAGAATACACAATCCTCCAGTATTTGCAGAGCTGTAGGAAGAATAGAATCATTGGGGAACTTGATGATTTCTTGGAGGACAGATCACTGTGGGACATAGCGAGAACCAGTTCAAGGTTGTTGGTGGAGTTCATGGAGCAGCTACAGATGATGGAGTGCAGCTTCTGGGACTGAAAAAATGAGCACTGATTGGTTGGATCGCATTGTAAAGCAGTAAGATATCTGATACAGTTCCATATGGGAAATTATTAGTTAAATGGGGATTAATGTGAGAATTGAAAGGTGGATAAGGAACTGGTTAAAGGGGAGACTACAATGAGTCATACTGAAGGGTGAATTGTCAGGCTGAGGGAGGTTACTAGTGAATTCCTCAGGGATTGGACTTGGGACCAGTCTTATTTAACATTTTCATTAATGACCTTGGCACAGAAGGTGAGTGTGTGCTAATAACATTTGTGGATGACACAAACTTGGGAGGTATTGCCAATATGGACTAGCCAAGATGATCTTGAAACCTGGAGTAACAGAAATGGAAATAAATGTAATGGTGCAAGGTACGAGTCATGCACTTAGGTACTTGCAAGAGGAATTTTTGCTATAAAATGGAACTTATCAGTGACTGAAGCAGAGAAAGACCTGAATGCATTGGTCAATCACAGGATGACTATGAGGCACCAATGTGATGCAACTATGAAAAAATCTTATGCAATCCAAGGATGCATGAGGTGAGATATTTCCAGTAGAGACCGGGAAGTGTTATTACTATTATACAAGGCACTGGTGAGACCACCTCTGGAATACTGTGTGCAATTCTGGTTTCCCATGGTTAAGAAAGATGAATTGAAAGTGGAACAGGTGCAGTGAAGGGCTAGTAGGATGATCAGAGGAATGGAAAACCTACCTTCTGAGGGGAGACTCAAAGAGCTTGGCTTGTTTAGCCTAACCAGAAGAAGGCTGAGGGGAGATACAATTGCGCTCTATAAATACATCAGAGGGATAAACACCAGGAGGGAGAGAAGTTATTGAAGTTAAGGGTCAATATTGGCATTAGAACAAATGGATATAAACTGGCCACGAGCAAGTTTGGGCTGGAAATTAGACTAAGGTTTCTAACCATCAAAGGAGGGAAGTTCTGCAACAGCCTCCCAAGGGGAGCAGTGGGTTCAAAAAACCTAAGTGGTTTCAAGACTGAACTTGATAAGTGTATGGAGGGGATAGTATGATGAGATTGCCTGCAATGGCATGTGGCCTATCTGCGACTGCTAGTAGCAAATATCTCCAATGGCCAGGGATGGGGCACAAGATAGAGAGGACTCTGAGTTACTAAAGAAGATTCCTTCCCAGGTTTCTGGCCCCTGGGTCTCACCCACACACTCAGTGTCTAACTAATCATTGTATATAGGGTCAGGAAGGAATTTCCCCCCAGGTCAGATTGGAGGGGACCCTGGGTTTTTTTTGCCTGCCTCTGCAGCATGGAGCACAGGTCACTTGCTGGTATGAACTAGAATAAATGGTGGATTCTCTGTAACTCAGAGTCTTTAAATCATGATTTGAGGACTTCAGTAACTCAGCCAGAGGTTAGGGGTCCTTTACAGGAGTGGGTGTGTGAGGTTCTGTTGCCTGTGATGTGCAGGAGGCCAGATTATATGATCACAATGCTTCCTTCTGACCTTAACATTTGAGTCTATAAAACAATGTGCATTGGATGAGCGAGCTCAGAACAGACATGAATAAGAGATAATGTCAATATTGTTTAAGGGAAGGGGAATTCTAGCTGCCTTGTCCTGGTGTGGCTTTGGATCCTCATTCATGCTAACGATGATTGTGAATTGTGTTCACGCATCATGCTAGCCACAGGCTGCTTCAGTGAGTAGGAAGCCCCGCCTCCGAATCTCTGCTTGGTTTCTTGCTGTAGTCTGTGCAGTGCCATTGTCACACATCAAGAATGCTCGTAATACTCCATTATTTGGAAAACATGTAGCAGCAAGAATATATTTTTCTACTGTAGGATGATCTAGCAGAATATTTACCAGATTTTTAAGATGCAAGTAGACAGGAAGCTCCAGGTTATCTCAGAATCAGCACATTTATCTGAATCCTGATTTGACCTTTATAGATGTATAAAACCAGGTTTGCAGACCCTTTACTTCAGGGTTAGTTTGGATTTTGCTATCCATTCCTCTTTCGCAGAAGCAGTTTCCATGCTGCTCATTTAAAAATCCTTTGTTAGCTTAGCACCCCTTCCTTCCGATTCAGTTTAATTTTTTTCGCAGCTTCCCTTGGAGTTTGGCTATCAGCAGAATTTGTTAGCGACAACTGAAGAAAAGTCATCCTTAATTGGTCATCCCTATTTGAAGTAATAAATGTGACATAGTGTATAATGAGCAGACTGCTAATAAATGTTTAAAGAATGAGAATACCTAACACTTGTATCAATGTGCTAGAAATCACAGTTTCTATTTAACAGCATAGTTGTAACTGCAGAGTGCCTGATCCCTTTTTGAGAATCTCCTGGCAACCTGAGTTCATATATTGAAAGCACTGCTGGATGGGCTTTGTGGTTTGTGAGTATTGCAGGGCTAATCCCTATGGTTCTTTGATTATGAGCATGTGCAGAGCAGCCCAGCGTACGGTATGTGCATGTAGAGCTAACACAGAGACTTGCCTTGCAATGCCATGTTTCTGTATGTGTTCCAGCAACTGAAAAACAATTGGGGAGGCTGCCTGCTTTATTGACTAACTGATGTTTTCTTGTTTCTGTTTCAGTATTCAGGATCATTCCTTCAACAATACAGCTTTAGCAGAGTAAGTGAATAAATATTTACCTATACCATTAAATAAGAATGATATGTTAAGCAGGGCAGAGAATAATTTTAAATACTATTTCAAAAGTGAAAAAGCTTTCTGGGACATTTTATGATGCACAGTCTTCTGGGATTTTAATATTTTATTGAAAATATGCTGAATATGATGTAAAATAACAATATTTACATATGGTTCACTAGCCATTAGTAATGGGCTGGCATTATGAAAGAATATCTTTGTTGCTGTTTTCTGCCATATATATTTTACATGTGTTTGAATATATGATTGTATGTATACTGTACATCTCATGAGAAAATATTGCTAATTCTTTTACTGATCATGACAAGCAAAAGTGTGAGTTTTCTAAGAGCACATGGGCTATGCTTACTGTCAGCATTGGCAGAAAATATTCTTTAAGAATGTTTTGAGCAAAACACTGCATTATTTAGACAGGTTCAGGATCTGAATGCAGTTTCCCTTTGCAATTAATGCAGTAAACTTTTGACATGCACACACACCCTTTGGTTTTAAAGAAATATGTTTTGCCTTTTTATCTTAGGAAGGTGGACAGACAGCAGAACAGTAGAAAACATTGTAAAGTTACAAACACTGAGATGCCATTAGCAATTTAAAAATTAAATATACTTCTGGTTTTCCTTAAAGGAACATGCTTTAATTTCAGATGTGACTATTCTGCATTATTCATTGACATTAGTACAGCTCTTCTTGGCTCTGAAAAATATGTATTGTGACCCTGTTTGTGTTTCATAGGTATTTTATCCCCAAATTTCACACTTGATTATATTTCAGAAGACTGCTCAGCTGAATTGTGGCCAGCAGTTTCTCAGAAGGGAGATGATTTATAGATTTGTTTGCATGTAAGGTACATTTCACATTGCTGAAATGCTAGGAATAAAAAGCCTAAGATGATTATGAACTGTTTGCTAAAATGTTGCAGGGGAAATTATATATTTTGAAAGCAGTTTAGGTTGTTACTCAGTTTGAGCAATCCATACGTGCTGTCAAACTGACTAGAGAAGAACGGATGTAACATTTTTCTAGGGATTCCAAACACCTTTAACTTCCTATATACCTCTCTCACTTTGATTCATGTATTAATTTTATCTCAATTTTTGGAGTGCTACAGTAATCAACATGAAATTAAATGACATAAAAAACCAGAAAATGGTTTTTAATATTATTTTTAATTAGTTTTGCCACAATACAGCTCCACCTTTAAATGCGGTATTGTGGCACAGTGGGGTCTAAAATGAAGGACAACATGTGGAACTTTTCAAATGAGGGATGAAGTAGAACATCACATTTTTAATACTTTCCCCAACCTTTCTCTTCCTCAGCCTCAGGGTTCCCCCTGCCTGAGCACATCTTTGCCTTTCCCCTAGTTGTGCCGCTAGGGCCAATGGTGCAAGTCTTTCTCTGCCAGGCTTCCTGTCACCGTAAAGACCGGAGGAAACATTGCAGAGAGGCCTGCTTTGTAGTGTAACCCACACACCTCCTGGGTGTGGTGTTCTGTCCCATCTAGTGCCACTGAGACCAGTTAGAGAGAGAAAGAAAGACAGTGAGTTTGCTCTTCAGCCTTAGCTAACAGCCAGTTGCCTTTTAGCTCATGAGATAGAGGCTCATGCACTAAGCTCCAGAGGCCCCAGGTTTGATCCTGCCTGCCAATGACTGGGGTCTGTTGGCATTATACTAGCATTGCCAATATGGAAAAGGAGAAGGTAGGGTATGTGCACAGCAGCCACTACTGCACTGGGACCTGGTGGCAGCAGGGTGGAATAGCAGGTCCTTGGTCCAAAGGCATCTGAGAAATGGGATATCCCACATAGTGTGGGGCACTGGAGAAGTTTGCTAGGCACACAGTAGAAACAGAACCCTGTTTTCACATGGAATTTGTCTTTCTCTTTATTTTTAGCAAGTTTATAAATCCGGGGGGCTTGAAACATACTTTCAAAAAACCTACTTGGGCCAAAATTGTCAAATATGGGTGCTAAAGTTAGATGCTTTTATCCCTACTTAGGCACTGAAATAAAAGATGCCAGATTTTCAGAGGTGCTGAGAACACAATGCTCCTATTGACTTTAGTACAAATTTTTCATGCTGCGCACTTCTGAAAATGAGGTCACTTCTATTTAGCAGTTTAAATGAGGATCTAGGTACCTAACTTTAGGCATCCAATCTTGGCCTTACATTCTGAAGCACAATTCTGTTGCAAGGGGAAGATGCTGCAGAATCATACAATACACAGGACCTTGATATAAAACATCAAACTTCACTTTTTTCCAGGGACCTTTCTTCAGATAAGCCAAAAGTCCAGAGCTGCCAGGCTCCTAGTGGGCTATATGTGCATCTGGTGAATGAGAAGTTATTGTTTATATGCATGTCTTAAATGTCATAGCCTCAAAGTAGATGCAGCTTTCAAGGTGCTCAGAAAGGTTTCCTCTCTAGTCAGACAAAGAAGGAACAAATCACAATACATCCACTAAATCCCACATTCTCTGGGAAAATGGTACATAGGAATTGCCATATTGGATCAGATCTGTCCATCTAGTTGCTCTGCTGTCTCTGATCATCCGGTGCCAGATGCATCAGATGAAGGTCATTAATGGAATAACCTACCACTAAGGGACATCTCCCTGCTCTTTAAAAAAAAAATCCTATGTAGTGTAACTGGGTATTTTCAATATCCATGTAGTGCAATACACTAATCCTTTTTAAAATCCTGCTAGGGTCTTAGCCTCAAGCAATACCTTGTGGCAGTGCATTTCACAGGTTAACTTGGTATTCTGTTGGGTTTTTTAATTTTTTTCATCAGTTTCAAATTTGATACCTTTTAATTTCATTGTCCCCTTGTTCTTATGAGCTGAGTAAATAGAAACACCCAATTGTCTTCTCTATGCTATTCATTATTTTGTATACTTCCGTACTGTCCTCCTTGATTAACATTGTATAATGTTCACATAGGTGTCTTGTAATTCTGTTTTTATTTATTATTTCAACCAATTACCTGGTATTGAAGTAAGGTTCGGTGCTCTGTAGTTCATAGGATCACCCCTGAGCAAACTCAGTGGAACCAACACGCAGTGGATTTGCTCAGTACAGGGGAGAATCCCGGGGATTTGCTCAGTAGAGGGGAGAATCCCCAGGCAGCATTCAGTTAGTGTATGTATGCTGCATCCCTCGCAGTCCCTTCATGTAGGTGATGTTCCTGGTGAAGAAAGCCATGGCCAGGAGTGCCTATATGCTCTGACTATTCTTGGCTGTCAGAGTGGTCCCTTAGAGCCACAGAGAGCCAGGTATGAGTAAGAGCAGCTCAAATTGGCCACCAGAACAGGAGAAGTGTAAAGGTGGTATAAAGTTAACTTTTCCTCTGGCTCTCTTAGCTTGGAATGGAGAAACTGGGCCAGTGTGGAGCTTCTATTCAAAGCAGAGTGGAAACCCTATCTACTGGCATTCTTAATTGATTCAGATAGGCCCCAGCCAAGCCACACAAACCTCTCACCCAATAATTGCCCCTCTCCTAAACAGGTCTAGGCTCTCACTTATTTTAGTCTCCTGTGGGGAACCTTGGTGGCATTCTGCTCCCTTCTGGTGTCTTCACTGGGCAGATTAGCAGGGCCATTCCACCTCTGTCAAGGAACATTATTCCTCTCTATCGCCTCTCCTTGTGTTCTCCCATCTCTCTTTCCTCTCCCTGAAAGTTTCCCTGATTTTCCCAACTCCTATCCCCAAATTTTCCAACTGATTTTTCCTTTCCCAATTTTAGATGAAGATTTCTTCTGGCAAGTGGTTTTCTCCCTTTAACACTGGTTAGCTGGAGAGTGGCTCTCAGGGCCATTCCCCTACCAACATTAAACCATAGGAGAATAGAGGAGGCAACACTCCACTGGCAACAGGAGCTCTATGGAGAGGCTTGCTATTGGAACTGTTTCTGCAACTGCAATGTATTACTCAGTATACATTGCTTCTCTTCCTTGTCTGTAGTTCTGTAGGCAGAATCCCAGCATGGGGGTCATACTCATGCCCAAACAAAGGTCACATTAACATACTTGCAAAAATTAGCACTACTGTATTACCTAAACATTGAGACGCTCAGCAGTTTTAAAGAGAGAAATTATTTCTTTCTTTTAAAAGAAATGCACTCAAGGCATCCTCAGTGGATGCATTCATTAACCCTTCCCTCCCTCCCCCAAAGGTAGGTCAATGCAGGAAGTGTAAACAGATTGAGAGAGTATCCCTTTAAATAATTTCATCAGCAGCTTGCCTGTTGATAAAGATACCAGCAGAAGACTGGCAGGGAGAGGAGCATATTAAAATCTTACCATCAAATTGCCATGGAGGGATACACGTTTATCATTTAACGTGTTCTTTCCAGAGCCAGGCAGCTTTCGTCAATAATTAATGAATCAACTGAATTACAGGTTGCTTCCCACATAATGAATAGATTCTTCTGCCAGCTAGCATCAAGTAATCCAGGCCTGTTCAGTGTTTGTGCAGTGTGAGTATGAGCAGAGGGTGAAGAGAAGAGGGTGGGGGAGGGGCAAACATTTGTCCAGAATTAATAGAGTGGAAGGTAGACTCTTCTTTATATCTGGGTCTAGATGGCAAGAGAAGCCTCCATTGTGCATTGCAGTTTGGATCTGCAGATCGTCTTGCACTCAGCATTGCAAAGTTAATCTATACTTGATGTCATTCTGAATCTCTGGTCAACAGTTGGGTATTTAATGTAACGGCATTTTCTCCTTCTAATTATGGTCTTGGAGGAAAAAATGCACTGTGTGTTAAGTTAATTACTGTTTATAATACTTTGAGCAAAGTAGGCTTTTAGCAATTAAAAAGAAGGATGTGTCCTTTATTTTCTACAATTTTAACAGTAGAAGCTGCATTTTATTTGTCATGGATTTCCAGTAAGACAAAAGAGAGTGAGCAAATGGTCTATCTAATTCTGCAGAAAATCAGATTTTAAAATATCACAACAAACTTTGCAAACAGAGAAACTATGCCATGAATTGACGTCAATTAAAGCTTGAGAAAGAGGAATGTTTAGAGAATTGTACGTGTCACTTCAAACTGACCAGTTTTGTTACTGAAAAGATAAAGTATGCAACTGGCAAAAAGTCAATAATGATTTTATATCCATTTTCAAGGTGTGACGAGGATACAGAGTCTGTACATGAAGACCAAGCAGCAAGCTCCATCCACAGGTATTTACTCTATATCTTATCCGAAAACCCTTGGCAAGGGATCTGACTTTCTTTCATCCCTGTCTATCAGGGATCATCTGTTAATGGTAACCAAAAACTCAAGGGTCATCATCACTGAAAATTAAAATTCTTCTAAATTACAGAATAGTTTAGTTTAAGTATTATTGAGATGAAAATCACCCAGGGTATGTTTGTGTATTTCTGCTTTTGGACGACACAGCATAGCATTCCAGACAATTTAAAATTTAGACAATTTAAAACCAACTGTATTTCAATATATTTCTAGAACTGCCTATGCAAGAGAAAGCAGCCCACCCAGTAACAATAATAGCTACCCGGACCAAACTTTCTATCCACAACCCATTTCCTTGGGGGAAAAGTTTTGGTGCCTACGAGGTTAACACATCTGGGCCCTGGTGAGCCAAACAGGGAAAAGCCAGTTCTGTAGGTGGGGTCCCAATACAGAGAATTCTGTGTCAACGGGCTGCTCTCTATTAAACTCCTGAGGTGGTCCAACTCAAGCTTCTCTGATAATCTCAGCTGTTGGAGTTCAGACAGGGAGCGAGGTGATCTCTCAAGTAGTCAGGTCACAAATCTTAGGGCTTTATTGGTTAAAACCAACATCCTGGCTTCCACGTGAAAACTGGCAGCCAGTGTAGAGTACAGAGCATGGCCGGTAACCTATTCTCTCATGATGCACTGCTTAGCAGCCCCACTCTCTCACTAGCTTAAATTTCTGAATAGTTTGATTGTGTAGTTCTATACAAAGTGTATTATAGGAATCTAACTTCGAAGTAACAAAGGCATGGATAACTGCAGCAAGGTCTGCATCTGGGAGGAAAGGTTGTACTCTGCTTGCCAGACAAAGATGAGACTTCTGTCCTAGCCACAACTTTTACCTGAGCTCTCAAGAGTGTCCCAGGGTCTAATTAAACCACCTAGGCTGTGATTTGCTGTTATGCATGGTGACCCTTTCCTGCAATCAGGATTCTGATATAATTTTCACCAACTTGTCCAGCTGCCTCCCACAAGCTACCAAACTTATCTCATTTTTTTTCTGGACTAAGATGCGGTGGGGAAGGAGTGTGAGTACTGGATGCCTTCCTCTAGGAAGTGATAGTGACTGCCTGGGAGGGAGTGGAGGGAAGGGCAATGGTATGGCTGGAATCTAGGCTAGGAAAGATGAAGCGGGAACATGTCTGGACATGAGGTAGGAAAAAGAAGGCAGGCATGCTTTTGCTCCTCTCAGCTCAAAACCTGTCCTACTCTGGCTGTCCAAATCCTACTTCATATACCCTTCTTTCTCCCTTATTCCAGCAGACATGGAGGGGATATAGTAGCCCAGAGGAAGGGTGAAAAACTGAGTGGAAAGAGCAAGGAGATATGAAAGGATGGGGAAGGGAGTTTGCTGAATGAGGTCACGGATGTAGGAAGCCACAGTTTGTGTGAGGGGAAAGACCACAATATTAGTAGGGCTACAGCCCAGCTAAACCAATGACTTCTGAAGCCTGTGGCATTGGGTGATGATATGGGAAAAGATGCTTTTGACTTTTAGTATGGGAAGGCAAAAAAGTAGCAACTCTAAGGCCATATCTATGCTGCAAACATTGGTCAATGCAAGTTACATTGGCATAAAGCTGCCACAGTTAGTATATCACTCATGCGTGTGCACTTGGCTCCTTGTGTTGGCACTGCATGTATTCATCAGGAGTGCTTGGGTCAATGTGTGGTGCACATTGGATAGGTATCTTAGTATGCAACTCCCCGCCATCTGGAACACTGTCTCTTGGGAACTTTGGCACTGCATAGTAGGGCAGAAGTGAGTTGCATAGGGGTGACTGGGAGGAAGGGGTCAAGTTCACATCAAGCAGCTTTCTCCATCCTATAATACCACCCCTACCCCATAATTTTCATGCCTTTTAAAAAATCCCACAAAACCCTGCAGCACTTCTGTCTGTCTGCCATCTCTGACAGAAGCATGGAGCCTGAGCTCCTAAGAGTGTCTCAGGGTCTAATTAAACCTCTCTTCACTATTGCACTATTGTTATGAGAACTGCAAACACAGGACGAACGATCTCTGGTATTTGCAGAACCATAGGAAGAACCTTAGCAGTGTGGGGGACATGACAATTTTGTGGAAGACAGATTGCTGTGGGATGTAGCAAGAACCAATTCAAGGTTGTTGGTGGCACTTACGGGGAAGCTGCAGACAGTAGTGCTGCTTCTGGGCCTGAGAAACAATCTCTGACTCAGGGATCGGCAACCTTTGGCACGTGGCCCACCATGGTACGCACCCTGGCCGGCCGGGCCGGTTTGTTTACCTGCCGCGTCCGCAGGTTCGGCTCCCACTGGCCGCAGCTCACCGCTCCAGGCCAATGGGGGCAGCAGGAAGCAGCGGCCAGCACATCCCTCAGCCCGCGCCACTTTCTGCAGCCCCCATTGGCCTGGAACGGCGAACTGCAGCCAATGGGAGCCACGATCAGCCGAACCTGCAGACGCGGCAGGTAAACAAACCGGCCCGGCCTGCCAGGGTGCGTACCATGGCGGGCCACGTGCCAAAGGTTACTGATCCCTGCTCTGACTGGTGAGAATGCATTGTAATGCAGGTTCAGGATGATGAGCAGTAGCTGCAGAACATTTGGATGTGAAAGGCCACGTTCCTGGATCTGGATGCCAAGCTCTTCCCAGCTCTAATGCAGGGACACCAGACTAAGAGATGCACTGACAGTTGACAAGCGAGTGGCGATCACACTGTGGAAACTTGCAACTCCCAATTGCAGCTGGTCAGCAGGAAACCGTTTTGGAGTTGTCATGCGAGTATGTGGGGCCATTAATTGTATCCTGCTACACAAGACTGTGACTCTCAGTACTGTACGCGACATAGTGGGGTTCCCGAACTGTGGTGGAGCAATAGGTATCACGTTATTGCTATTTTGGCAACAGATCACCTTGCCCCAGAGTACTTCAACGGAAAGGGCTACTTTTCTATGGTTATGTAACCCTGGTGGATCACCAGGGATGCTTCACTGACATCAGTGTGGACTGGTCAGGGAAGGTTCATGACACTCACATCTTTGAGAACACCGGACTGTTCAGAAAGCTGCAAGTAGGGACATTTTTTCATGACCAGCAGATTACCATTGGTGGTGATAAAATGCCAATAGTGATCCTGGAGGACCCAGTCTATCCCTTGCTTCCCTGGCTCATGAAGTCATACACTGGCCACCTCAACAACACCAAGGAAAGATTCAGCTACCAGCTCAGCAGGTGCAGAATGGCAGTTGAATGTCTATGGGTGGTTGAAGGGATGCTGGTGATGTTTACTCACGAGATCGGATCTCTGCAAGAGGGGGAAAAAACAGTGGTTATAGCTACCTGTTGTGTCCTGCATAATATCTATGAAACAAAGGAGGAAAAATTGCCGCCACAGTGGAGATGAAGCGTGTTTCTCCTGAGTTTGCACAGCCAGCCACAAGGGCTATTGGAAGAACTTAATGCGGAGCTCTACAGTCGAGAGAGGCCTTGACAGAGCACTTTAACGGTCAGCCACAGCAATGCATTGTGTGGACTGTGCCCTACCTGTCCTGAAGTTTTGGGGGCTTTTAGGAATTGTATGGTCCTTGGTGTACATTTATTAATATAACACTGTCTGGCAATGTGCCTATTAATTATATGGTGCTTGCTGTGAATTTATAATTATTACACTGTGTTTGTCACTGATCCTATGAGTTTTGTTGACCTCTACAATAACAGGTCGTGGGAGCTTTCAGTAGTGCTATGCATTCTCCAGCATATGTTATGAAGTCATAAAGATCGATTATTTACCAAAAATAGATTTTTATTACATAACAAAACCAGTGCAAAAAAGGTGCAATTAAAAAAGGCATTCAATAAAAACTTCTAAAATAAATTAATGGAACAGAACTTAATAAGGGGACAGAACATTCATATACATTTTGGCTACCCATATAGCAACTGTGACTCTCACAAGTCAGTGTATGTGAAGCTGTGTTTTTTCTACTGTCCCTTGAAAAAGCTCCCTGTCCTTTTTCTGCTGGGACTCCTGGACCTTTCTTCTATCTGCTTTCTTTCTTTCTCCAGGCCGTCTGCAATGTTCACCCTCCAAGTACTCTGTTCATGGTCCAATGCAGCACTGGTTTGCAGGATCTTGATGAACATATCCTCCTGTGTCCTCTTCTTTTTCCTCCTTATCATGGTCAGGCAATCTGCGGATATGGAGGAATGCACTGGTAGCATCTACGGATAAAACATACAGAGGTGTCATTGTAGGTATAGTGACAGCAGAAAGTGCAAGTTAAGTTTCAGAACTTCCTTCCCTTTTGTCCCCTAACATTTTAAACACGACATGCTTATTGCTACTTCCGCCTTGGAGCACCTGTGCACAACACGCCTATCCAGTCCCAGCCACACTGAGTATGGCCAAGAACAGGTGTAGGGAATGGGGGGTATGAGGAGGGAATTGTTTGGTGGCATGAAACAGTAAAAATTTGGCCCCTATTTCCATGTGTATGAGTGCAAGTTAATAGCACTGAGCACCAGCGCTGTTTTTCCCAGGCGATGGTGATTTTAGCTGATATCTCACTCCCAAGGGTAATGAAGAGAGCACAGCAGTTACTTGTGTCCCTAAGCCACCTGGACCCATACTCTGCTAGCCTGTTTACTGCAGTGGTGCCTGCCGAAGACATCAGAGACTGGTGTGGGAATGTGTCCTATCACAGAGCAATAAGGCTGCCAATACTAGAAACCTTCAGAAGAAGATTGCAGACTACCTCCAAGAAAGTTGCAACAAGATCTCTCAGGAGAATTCAAGGCACATACCTGTGTCTATAAACCAAGTACTGCTCATGGGCAGGTAACTCTCTGCAGGGAATGAAAAGGAGATAACAGCTCCACCTCTCTTAGTTATACTGCTACCTCTTCTAGTATAAGTCAATACCTGTGTTCTGCTATGTTGGGGTCAGGCACCATCTTGGCATTTCAACATTACAATAGGAAATGCCTTCACGCTTACCTGAGGTTCCTTCCCCTGAATGGGGCGCACCCGCAGGGAGTTACTGGACTACGTGGAGTCTCGGGCAGATTCTGGCTCACAGCATAGCTGGACCCCGCAGTTGTATGTACCCCATCTTCCTCTTCTTTGCTGTTCAAAACAAGGGGTCTGTGTCTTGGGCTCATTGGAGAGATCCATGTCGCTTTGTGGGGTGCAGCTCATTGTAAAAACAGCAGGCCTGTGGCTTGGCACCGAATCGACTGTTGAGCTCCCTGGCCTTCTGGCATGCCTGCTGCAGTTCCTTTGCTTTTATGCAGCATTGCTGCTGATCCCTGATCTGCCCATTCACTGCCTGTAGATGTCCATGTTTCTACAACTACGCCATAGCTGCGCTTGAACAGCCTCTTCTCCCCACAGGCCCAGATGTGCATCTAAAGCGTGGCATCAGCATGGTTGGTTGGGCAGTTGCACACAAGAAGGGAGAGCTGCTAGGTGTGCATGTCAAGTTGGGCAATCAGGAAAAGGCATTTCAAAAATATGCAGGTTTTATAAAGGGAGGGGGGATGGCTTCTGCTCTCCGGAACCACGGGGCTATCGCAGTCAGTGTCAGGCATTGTGGGACAGCTTCTGGACGACTGTTAGGGTTGACATAAGTCACGTGGTGTCTGCACTCACACGGTGTCAACCACAGTAGATTGACCATGGTTCAAAGCCATTTGGAGAGCTGGTGTTACTGTGTTGCCTTAACAGGATGCTTACATCAGTGAGAGACAAATTTGAATATAGACGTATGCACAACTAGGTCAATGAAAGGCAACTTATGTCGACCTACCTTTGTAGCGTAGCTCAGGCCTCACAGTTTACAGACCCCTAAATTACAGTTGCTTAAATTACTCTATATACAAATGTGTACTCATGCATTTAGCACAGAGGTAGGCAACCTATGGCACACGTGCCAAAGGCAGGATGGGAGCTGATTTTCAGTGGCACTCACACTGCCGGGTCCTGGCAACTGGTCTGGGGGGCTCTGCATTTTAATTTAATTTTAAATGAAGCTTCTTAAACATTTTAAAAAACTTATTTACTTTGCATACGACAATAGTTTAGTTATTTATTAAAGACTTATAGAAAGAGACCTTCTAAAAACATTAAAATGTATTACTGGCACACGAAACCTTAAATTACAGTGAATACATGAAGACTCGGCACACCACTTCTGAAAGGTTGCCGACCCCTGATTTAGCATATGGTCTGATAATAAACTGCAGACTATAACGGAGACTTGTTTTATTAACATACACAATGTTTAGCTCATATGTGTCCTTACCCTGGCAATGCTAACATATCAAATAAAACTGAGACCTTGGCACCAGTCCTCCTCAGTATTGTTCTGAGAGATGGCTAAAATCCTGCTTACACCTTTTGGTTTTATTTTCTTCTAGAGATGAAAACAACAAAGAAAACTATCCCAACAACACTACAGTCTTAGAGGACAGCCAGCCAGCATTACGAGATACCCAGCAGCACGTGGAACAGACAGCTCATGACTGTACACTACGGGTTGGAATGGGCAACTTAAAATTAAGAAAGCCCAAATCCATTGCAAAACTAGAAAATGGGAAAAACCATGAAGAAAGTCAGGTAATAAAATAAAATGTATCTATTTCTGCTAGATATTTATGGTGCGGTGTCATAGCAGGAATATGTTTTAAATGCAAAGTGATGCAAATGATAGCATTATTAATCCCTGCTCTGACTCACCTCCACAATGATTTGGGCTATGTATCTGGTACAAGTGACACTGCAGTTGAAGTAATTCTTTCAGTAAGGGAATCATGCAGAATCAGTGAGAATTCCCTGATATAGTGATAGATTCTGAATCCGCAGCTGCTCACTGCTGAGAGTAAGGGTGTCATAGTATGGCCCATAGTGAGGACGTGCAAATTATTTCTCCTTCTGAGTTATCTTCTTGTATTTCCTGGACGTGCTGGAATAACGGCAAGATCTTTCTCTTGTGTGGCTTGTGCTAGAGATTTAGACTGGTGTCTATGTCAAACCACTAAATACTGTAATGGTTTATTAATTCTTAGTTATTAGGAGATATTTGGTAAGATGGCTGGAGGATGTTACATCTTATCCCTTTATCCTGTTCAGTGGGTATGAAAAATTAGTGAAACTAATATACTTAGGGTATGTCTACACTGCAGCTGGGAGTGACTCTCCCAGAGAGGGTAGACAGACTCTCACTAGCAGCACAAGGGGAAGTATATCAGGAAAAGCAGCTGATCAGGAGGGCATAAAGTAAGGGGGAGAGATGATTGATCTCTTACCCTCTTGTTAATTATTTTTCTTGCTGCCCTGAATCTGTGCCCCCTTTCAGTTGTCATGTATGTCACACCTGTATCTCAAACTCACTAAAAGCTAAAGTTGGGCAAATCACCCATTGTCAGCTCATTTGCCCCATTTTTATCTCACCAGTGAGTTTGGCTCAAAGAATTTAACTGAGAATGTTGGTTTAGTTTTATGTAGTATTTTGTGATCATGTAATTAGATCTCCATAAACTATTGATGCAACTGAAAAGTGCAACATCTGGAGGGGGAAAACCTCCAATAAGCCATGAAGTTTCCCTGTGATACAGCATTTGGATTGGGAAACAAAAAAGCCACTCCCACCCACTCTTCCCCAGGCCCTGTTTCCAATCAGTGAGAAGCTTGGTACCATTCTGCCCCCACCTCTGAACTGAGCACTGATACAGTATCTCATAGATAACAGAATTAGCACTATGAATATGATTGGTTCCCACATAAAATAAATGTTACTTCATCACAGGAAGTTAAAGTACTCTCATCATTGATTGGGCTATAGTTTGGGCCCCGATCCAGCAGTGAGCTCTCCAGGGACAGACCTCTTTGACTCATTGATTTCAGTGGAGTCTGCCCACATGAAGCAGCTCGCTGGATTGTGGCTTTCTGGGGAAAATGTTTCCCAAGGCGCACATTTTACAAACTCCTAGTTCACTCTCATGTAAGAGACTATGCATTCACCTAAGCCCCATCTGCAGGCCCGGTGTGGCTGCATGGACCTCTAGGTTTGTTTTGTTGTTTTCTTGAACCAAGTGTACATCTGGCACCCAGGCTGTTGTTTAAAGTGCTTATGAAAAGTAAGGGCTCTGCTTATAGAAAAGTTCAGAGGCAGTTTTTCAAGTCAAGAGCTCCAATATACTATAACCTTCACATTCTAAATCGCTTTGTCTGTTTTAGTAACTGATTTTATCTAATGTGCTTCTTTCCATTCTGACTCTCTGCTTTACTTGAAATTGAAAACAAAGTGTTGTTATTTTTCTAGGAGCTGCTGATTACATGGCAAGTTGCCATTATCTTGAAAAAGGGAAAGAGACTGATGATTTGAAACAGCATGCTACTGTGCACACCTGGGCTCCTTCTAAACATATCGCCACCACCAAGCCTCTCAACAAGCTCACAACTGTACACATAAGGCAGCCAATATGCATCTCACTGGCTCTGCTGCCTAATTATGTTCAATTGAAAATGAAAACAAGAATGCCCTCCAAATAGTGATTAAGCCATTCTAGTTCAAGTGATTCCCTATTTTTATTGATACAGAATGTTCCTTTAATGACATCCTCTCCCCAATTTCACTCCTACAATGAGTGAAGAAGCATTTATTCAAATCATGACAATATCTAATTACAGATTTTGCTTTGACATACCAGAGATTTAATTTTTATTCACATCTCTGTGTGAGTAGCTACTAAGCTCTTAGCAGTTACAACATCTTGAGCTGCTCCTGACAGAATTTAGCTCTTTAATAACGGAACAAGTATTGAGCTATTGAGAGGTAGGGAGAGAATTGGTGCACTTATTCAATACACAGCAATCTGTATGTATAGGGCCAGATTCTATAAGTTTCCACCAGTGGAAACCCAGATGCATGGCTATGGTAGTGGAAAGGCTGTGGAGAGGGAGTGGTATCGCCAGGGCCGGCTCCAGGGTTTTGGCCGCCCCAAGCAGCCAAAAAAAAAAAAAGCCGCGATTGCAATCGCGATCTGCGGCGGCAATTTGGCAGGAGGTCCTTTGCTCCCAGCGGGAGCGAGGGACCGTCCGCCGAATTGCCGCCGAATACCTGGACGTGCCGCCCCTCTCCGGAGCGGCCGCCCCAAGCACCTGCTTGCCAGGCTGGTGCCTGGAGTCGGCCCTGGGTATCGCTGTATCCATAAAAGAATAGGGCAGAAATTACAGGTGAACTGGTGCTGGGACAGGTTGCAATGGTAGAGGTAAATCCTAGAAAAGTAACAGGATGTCAGACTAAAGAGTGAAATAAAAATAGCACATGGCCAAAAATAAATCTATAAATGTCAATATGCCAATACCAGGGCCGGCTCTAACTTTTTTGCTGCCCCAAGCAGCAAAAAAAGAGCGCCACCCTGCCGAGCCCCCCCGCTGAGCGCCGCGCCACCGGAACCCCCCCGAGCGCCGCCCCCCGCACCGCCCCCCCGCCAAGCGCCGCGCCGCCGGAACCCCTCCCTGAGCGCCGTGCCCTGCGCCGCCCCCCCCGCCGCGCGCCGCGCTGCCCCCCGCCGAGCGCCGCGCCGCCGGAGCACCCCCCCGCGCGGAATGCTGTGCCGCGCTGCCCCCCGCCACCCCAAGATTGGCCGCCCCTTACCAGGTGGCGCCCCAAGCATGTGCTTGGTTGCCTGGTGCCTGGCGCCGGCCCTGGCCAATACAAGAAGCTTACAAGGATGGGAGTAGGGGGGAAGCAAACTAGAATACCTGGCAAAGAAGCTTGATAAGTGATCACATTTTCAAAAGACCTCAGCACTCAGTTCCTGTTCTTGCCAGTGGGAGCTGTTTAGTGTTGCACACTACTGAAAATCAAGCCACTCAATAAGATGTCCAAAAGTGAGCCTGAGTTCTTTTGAACATATAGCCCATAATGGGCATTGCTGAAACTTGAACAAATTTCAGAGATCAATGGGATACTGGGATATGTGGCTATGAACTGAACAGGAAGGACAGATATAGGTCAGAAGTGGGAGAGAAGCATGAAACCTAAAAGATTTCATAGAACTACGTCTGGTCAATTTTGATGGAATTTTTTCTAGGAAAAAAATGGAAACAAAGCATTTCAGAGTGGAACCTTCTGATTTTTTTATTTTGAAAGGACTCTTTGTTTTTAAAATTATTTTATATTGGTTTGTAGTTTGTGTATATTAACTTTTATTTTATTTTACATTTTAATTTTAAGACAATTATTAAGCCCTTGTTTTAAAATAATATAAAATAAGATAATACAGTAAAACAACATACAAATAAAACGAAATAAAATAAAAATGCAAAAACCCAAAAACATTTTTATTAACCCAAAACAAATTTTTTCAGAAATTTCATTTTGTGACAATTATCAAAATTTTGATTTTTCATTCTGATAATTTTGAAATGCCAGAATTTCCTGTAGATAGAAATTTTGACCAGTGCTATGTAGAATCTAATGCGATAACATGTCTGAGTGAAGAGGACCATGTAGTAGAATCTGTACAGACACAAATCCCACGTGATAAAGACACAAATATACTAGTAAGCAGGGCCGGCTCCAGCATTTCTGCCGCCCCAAGCAAAAAAAAAAAAAAAAAAAAAAAGTCGCGATCGGCAGTGGCAGTTCAGCGGCAGGTCCTTCGCTCCTCTAGAGGGAGTGAGGGATCTGCCGTCCCCGAATTGCCGCAGGTGCTGCCCCTCTCCCTTGGCTGCCCCAAGCACCTGCTTGTTAAGCTGGTGCCTGGAGCTGGCCTTGCTAGTAGGAAGTATTGTAGCCTGCTATAAATGTGATTTAGAGACAATTTTGCACGTAACTCAGGAACTAGACCATAGAATTTAATAGAGAATAATAGCCTTTCCATGGATGTTTTGAGCTGTACTGTAGAATTTAATAGCAGGTATAAAATTCTTGATAAATCCTATTTGACAGTTCACAACACTTATATAGAAATTATCATCTTCTGTTTAAAATCTATAGATGTTTTTTTGTAAGGGTATGAAGACCCTGGCATAAATCCCACCTAACAGAAAGCCTAAGGGGCGGGCAGAGTGACATCACAACCTATCCTCCCTTAATGCAAATCCATTCTAGGGAATATGGGCAGGGGCATCAAGCACAAGGAGGTGAATTTATATCTCCATCAAGCAGTTTGAGTGCACCAGGGAGAAGGCTCAGGGAAGACTTGATCAGACTCTATAAGAACCTACACAGGGTGCAGAAATTTGACAATACAGGGCTGTTCAATCTCTCAGACAAAGGTATAACAAGAACCAAAGGCTGGGAGTTGAACCTAGACCTATTCAGACTGGAAATAAAGTGCATTAATGGAGAGGGGAATTAACCATTGGAGAAACCTACCCAGGATTGTGGTGGATTCTTTATAACTAGAAATTTTCAAATCAAGATGGAATGTTTTTCTAAAAGATATGCTCTAGCTCAAGTGCAGCTATTGGATTTGAAGCAGGAATTAATACAGGGAAGTCCTGTGCAGGGCTGGCTCCAGGCACCAGCCTGGCAAGCGGGTGCTTGGGGCGGCCACTCCGGAGGGGGGCGGCACGTCCAGCTATTCGGCGGACGGTCCCTCGCTCCCACTTGGAGCAAAGGACCTCCCGCCGAATTGCCGCCGCAGATCACGATCGCGGCTTTTTTTTTGGCTGCTTGGGGTGGCCAAAACCCTGGAGCCGGCCCTGATCCTGTGGCCAGAGTTCAGCAGGAGGTCAGAGTAGATCATCACAATGGTCCTTTCTGACCTTAAAATCTGTGGATCTATAAATGGTTACTATGGTCCATATCTGTTTTGTTTCCCTGAGCCACTCTAGTGATTCTGTAGTATTAATCTATTATAAAATCAAATGTTATGGGCCACTGAAATACCAAAATCAAGTATGTACAGTATATATTCTGGAGAGACAATATAAGAAGTGAGGTTGTGGAATTCAAAGTCTGCTTTTCTTGATTAATCCCCTTCCTCTGTAGCTCATCTTTGATGCGCATTAACATGAATTTGGATTATGAAATGATTCACTTTTAAATTCTTTACTGATGCTGAAATATAAAATAGCACTGAGCTCACCAGCTAATAAGTAGAGCAAATAACAGTCCTATTTCTCAGTCTAATCACCAGGGTGAAGGACTAAGAAAAGTAAATGGTATCTTGACACAAATCACAAGAGACAGAAATGCAGAAAACTGCTACATGAAATTCGGTACTTTGGTATAAATTAAATACATTAATGCCAAAGCACTCCTATTAATTCAACATTAAAGTTGTGGTTTTAAACACACGAGAGTCAGAGAACTGAGTAATGGAGCTATGTCAATATACACCAGCTGTGGGTGGCTTAGGCATGAAATTCTCACCAAGGTTTTAACTCTGCATCCATGCATAGATATATTTTAATAGCATCTTTCATGACTTGATCATAGCCACTGATTAGTGAGGTAAAAAGAAAACTGGGTTCTCTGAGAAGGAGAAAGCACGTGGTTTCCATGTCTGGTCAACCTTTTCTAAGGGCAGGGCACTCTGCCTGTGGCCTTCTAGAACTTGCGCGAAGTAAAAATGTTGCTGGACGGAGCCCAGGGTGAGCCTTGCATTGTCGTGCACCCCTAAAGTTTTCATTGTTTGATTTCCATATAAACCACTTGCAGCTTTTTATAACTTTTTAAAGGAAATACTATAATGATACCTATTTGTACACTACCCTGTTTGTACCCTGTTTGGAATGGTAATAAAAGACCTCAGTTGACATATTTTTATAGCACAATGACACTGTATACGATTAGTTGATTCAACTGCTTTTTTGGGTGGGGTGGGTTTCAAACTGCCTGTTCTCCCCTTGGGGTGTCTGGACCCTGACTGTCACTTAGCCATGACACCTTGTGCTTTGATACTATCAGATTTCATAAGTCAAATAAGTGGGTCCAGTTCAAGATTTGGATGGGAGATCTGTGTTAAATTGTACAGATGGTTCAGCAGAAGACATTCTTCCCTCCAGGTCTGTACAAAGCAGCCTCAGCATAATAGCAGGAGGGGACACGGCACTATCAGAGATGCTCTCTTTCTGGTGAAATGTAAAACCGAGGTCCTGAACACACGTGGTTTATGAGTAGCCAATTGCATCTTTCTAAGAATAGTGTCTGTCATTTTAGGATTATGGTGTAACCCTAACAGAAACAAACTTTTGAATTTTAGGCAATTTTGTAACAAAATTGTGCTTTTGAGGTGCAACAAAATCCAACCTTTGTGTGTCAAGGGGATTCAATAGTATTATATTTCATTGTAATGTATTTATTTCTTCTTATCTTTGGGTTAAGATTTATGAATGTGTTGTACGTGGTAAATAGCAGGTGGTCACACAGTGCTGTATAATCACTACTGTGGTATTTGCTGTATCCTTGACACAATATTCAGGCAGCCAAAAATATCATTCTTCTTAAAAAATCTGAAGATAAATCAGTTTGGGATATTCTTTTTTCCTTCCATGAGCTAAAACTTCTGGAAGAAAGACATAAAACATCCTGACATGCTGGGTCCCTGTTCTGCCAGTGCCTTTCAATTACTGGGCAAAAATGAAATAAATTCTGAAAAATAAATGTGTACATGTTTAAGTGAATTAAGTTGGGATTCTGTTGCCTTTCAATTCAGTGTCACTTGGTCTGGTTTCATTGCCCCAGTCACAATAAACTGAAACTGATGATGGTGGTATCAGGAAGTCCAAGAGATATTGCATGGCTGAGAGTTGCTTATGAGAGGAAGGGAAGACTTTTACAGTTACACAAGGGGACAGATTTTGCTGTTCTTTACAAAGGATCTTCCCTGTGTGGTGAAGTCTTATGGTCCATATCAGCCTTGGAAGTTTGAACTAGCTAATCTAGTGGTGGAGGATAGACAGTGGAGCACAGAGGGTTTTGTGACTTGACTGGAACTTAGGAGATGTCTGTTTAAGTGCAAATTCTGCTACAGACTTACTGCATGTCCTTGGGCAAGTCACTAACTCTTACCAGGCCTCAGTTCCCCATACATAAAATGGTGATGATAATACTTCCTTTCTTCAATATTTTCTCATGTAGATGGTAATCTCTTTGGGGCCGGGACTATTTCTCACTACATGTATGTACAGTGTCTAGCACAGTACAGCCCTATTCTCATCTGGGGCCTCTCACTGCTGTTGTAACACAACTAATAGTAAAATGCCCATTCTGCCCAAGGACTATCAAACATCCCAAGGTTTGGGGTAAATAGAGTCAGCTAACCTGGTTCAGCCTGATTTTACCTTGAGCTTTAATTAAAACAGTTGTGTTGACCTATTCTGTCTCCAAGAGTATATCATCATTTTATATAACCCAGGGAAAATCTTGTTTAGATAATAATGGAAAAACTGGAACAGCTGCAAAAAGTGCCAGTCACTGTAATGTGGATCTCTGTTACCATTTTTGGATAAAATATTATCCATTCAATGCTAAACTAAATTAAATAAATACAGGGGGATCTATGTCATAAAGCTCTGAAGGACATTTTTTAAAAAGGAAAATAACAAACAAGGTTTCTTAGTAATACCATGAAAGTCAAGTAGCATATTATCTTGCCCAGAACAAATGGTAGTTGGCATGCAACAAAGCCATCTTATACATGAATCAAAAATATTGTTATAGTGTCCTAGGCTGCTGCAGTAAACATAGTGGCAGTAGATCTTGCAGGTTCTCAATGATTGCTTCTTGGACTTGAGGTTCTATCCTGAAGTAGAAACCACAAGTATAATCTCTTCTTATTAGCAACTTGAGGCCTGATTCCTGTTCCACTTACTCCACTCTGAATCAGGAATAACTCTATTGAACTCATCCCTCAGCATAAAAAACTTGAAAGGGACATCCATTCAGAGTATCTCCTGAGCAGAGACATTTTTGAAAGTGCCTTAAATTCTGTAGTTTTTGAATAGGCAGTGGTGTGAACAGAAATGTGTTCATGTAAAGACATGTTCCCAATATAATGTACATTTAAACAAACCTCATGGGTAGTGTGTCAGACACAGGTCAGACAGAGAAGCAAATGAAAATAGGCATTTTTGCTGTTGAAGCAGTAGGGGTCTCTGATGAGGTGTATGAACCCTAAATGTCAACCACCAAAAATAGGTTGATGACAGTGCTACATTTGTAATGAAAGAGGTGCCAGGACCAAGCAATTTTTTTTTTACTTTCATAACTGATGAGGCAAGACCAGAGGTGCCAAGACTCCTGGCTCAGCCCTGGTACAAATTAAGCACTGGTTGATGGACAGAGTGTCTCCCTCCACTCCTGTGACTAATTGCCTGAGTAGTAACAGCTGGAGTGAAAGCCTTCCAACCAGGCAGAAGGAATCAGCTGACAGAGAGGCTGAGAAGTACCCTGAGGAAACTTCTCAGCAAGGGCTGGCAATGAACCACCTAAGGTACAGACCCAGCAACCCCCATGGAGGGTGAGGTGAGATTGCTGGGAACAGCAGCTAAGTGGATTTCTTCCCCTTCACCCTACAAGGTAGGGGAAAGGGTTGGACTATGTAGTCAGACCCTTAGTTTAGGACAGGGAGCTAAAGAATAGCTAACACTGGCCAGAAAATAGGAGAACAAAGTCTTAAAGTGCCAGAGTACCCTTCCATTACCCCTGGATAGAGAGGAGGGGGCTTCATTCTGCAAACTTTTCCATGAGTAGTCTCACTGAAGTCATTTGGTGGATTTCTAGGGTTGAGCCCTAAAACAGCAGCAAAATAAAATACTTTAGCAGTGGAAACAAACATGTTGCTGTGCTAAGAACATTGATTTTCAGATTTCTAAATTGCTAGCATAATAATGGATAATAAAAAATAATAATGGAGAAGAAAAAATTTACTTGCCCTTTCAAATTGTCAGAACACGGTATCAACTTAACTAATCTTTATAACACCCCTGTGTGATAGGAAGGTATTTTTACCCCATTTTACAGATAACAAAACTGAGGCAGAGACTGGTTGAGTGACTAATTCAAGTCAACAAAGCTAGTTATTGAGAGCCTGATCTTAAAACTCAAGCCTTCCTAATTCCCAGTCCTGGATTTCATTCACAAAACCAAACTGGCTTTCCCCCCACCCACTGGCAAGGTGACTGAATCAACAGATTCCGTCCCACTCACCTTCCCTCACTCTAAAGTAAGATTTTACTAGTAAATTAATAACAATATTAACATGCCTGAAAAAATCAGTTGCAAATTTGGAAGCTGATCCTACAAACCCTTACTCATATGAACCAATATTACTTTTGTGAGTCAGGGTTTTCAAGATGGGACCCATACTAGAAATCTTTCTTGTTATTTGATTGAATGATCTTGAATCAAATATAAATATTTATAGATGAACATACTGAGCAGTAAGTGTAGGACACATATTGATGTCTGCTGTCTAAATAATGAATTAATAGAAACAGAAGATGGGTAACACATTTGTCCCATTGGTGTCTTTTTGTACAGAATCTGCTTTCAAAAACATTGTACAATAAAGAATGACAGTGCTTTGGGACCTTTTATAGTTATTGCTATCCATTTGTTATTACCATCTTTATGCATCAGGGGAATAACTCTTTAAAAAATCAGTATAGAACATTCCACCCCCCCACCCCACCCTCCACAAGCTTTCAGTTTCCTACAGCTGTTGTTTTTTCTTTTTACGCAAAATGTTCACATCAGCCAGGCCAGTGCTGACAGGGTGCTCTGTTGGTTTCTGCAGGAGATGGAGAATGCATTGCCAGGATTCTCAGAATGTCAAGGGAAAACAGGAATGTCCGCTAATGACTACACCCAGAATGTGGCTTTCAGATGCCAGGAAACAGTTGTGAGACTTCAACCAAGGTAGGCTTTAACTGCAAGAAAGGCCAATGTGTGTGTATGCTGCCTGCTGTATAAAATATTCAAGTTCCTGACTTTCGTTGGCAGTTGTATCCTTTATTCTGAGTCCTAGAGCTGTTCGCAGATAGTAAAGCGGTTGGAGATAACCTACTTTAACTTTAAATTTCCAAGCAAGATGAACATCTTTTCCCTCATCTTAATTCAGAACTTTCAATTCCCTTGGGCCAGTTTCAGAAACATCCTGACACTTTCCCCTCCTCCCTTGCCTCACTGATTCTCAGATCTATATTTCTACTGAGAAGTCAGGGAATGACAAGCGCAGGCATAGTTTTGATACTATGATTCACTTAGGGATAAATCAGGCCCTGAATTCAGTGGAATCAGTCTGGTTCCATCAGGAAGGGTTCCATGCAGTGCACCCACACCCCCTGTTCATCTCAGAGCTCCATGAGGATTCCCTGGGCCCTACACAAGAGGTGTTTTCAGTGCAGGTGACTACACAGATTCATGACCTAACTCACTCCCATTGAATGGGGCACAGCAGCCTGGGAGCTACTGTAGCCAAAGATCCATAGCAGCTATGAAGCAGCCTAGAGGAAGGATTCCTTTCTGTTTCTGCCTACATAACCTCCCCAGTGTCCAATGTGTTCATGTAGGTTATGTCACAAGGAGAAGATTTGGCCCTTATTGACAGGATTGAATTTAGTGTTGAAGATTACACTGTGCTGAACCTGCAGTTCTTGGATCACCACTTTAAACACCAGATCTCTTGCTTAGAGGATGGCTCAACAACACTAAGCTGGGTATAATGGTTCTCTTGGGTGAACGTAAGAAGGTCTGTCTTGTATATTTTCTTTGTTCCCTGTTTCAAGTGGCTCCCTGCCTTTTTAGTACTGTTAGTGCCTGAGTCAGGAGACGGTACCGACCCCAGTCACTCTGAAGTCCCTTGTGCAAACTGTTCATAAAAACACTCTGAGCAGTGTCCCTACTGCACATTGCTGGAGAGTATTAGCCAATCTATGCAAGAGGCCAAGTGGCAAGAGGAGTCAGGAAAAGAATCACTTTTTAGAGGGCCTGTAGGAGCAGCTTTCTGCCCCAGAGTGCTGGATGGGTCAGGGGACAGCTAATGGAAATATATAGTGCTTTTCCCTTCTCAGGCACTGGTTCAAATTGGGACTAGGTTAGTAGTGACAATTCTACTCTGATGGCAGTTTGGTGCTTTATGCGAAATAAGCCGATTGCCTCCAGTTATGTTTTTAGTAGGCAACCATCCCAAATGACATTAATTCACACTCTTGGGCGCAGTCTTAACAGAGTGGCCGAGGATTTAATTGGCTTTCAAAGTGAACTGCTTTCAGCCTCTACTTCTGGTACCCCCAATATAAGTTGATGCACAGTAATGTGGACTAGATCTATTGAGGCTTACGCTGGTCTAATACCTGAGGGAGGGCACTAATAAATTCTTCAAGGGACAGTGGTGCAAAAATGCTACAACCTGTCTTATGTCAGGGTGGCCATAGAGGGCTAGCACAGGCTAAAAAGTGAGTGCTGCTGGTGAGTGGGGGTATGTGATCCTGACAGAATCAGGGAGGGTGCTGATGCCAGCAGTACACCTTGGCATAGGCCTGTATTTCAAAGCTGTTTAGGTGGCTAACTGCCATTGATTTCAGTGGGTATTAGACAGCTAAATACATTTGAGGATCTGGGCCACAGTTCCCCTGGCAGGAAGCTGCTGCTTGCCTTGACTGTGCTAGATGGAGGAAGTAGTAACACCACCTATTCCCCACTGAGGTGAGTTCTTGGGACTTAGCTATCAGTAGAAGGTGTAATTCATAGCTCCCTGCACTATGTTAAGTGAATCTGTCCTCTGGTATCTAACATGTATCAGTTTTGCGAACTCATGTTCAATCTCCCAATTTGAACCACTGTCTTAAGAGTTGAAAACCACTATGCATTTTCATTAGCTGTGCCCTGACCCATGTCCTTGGTAGCTAAACAATGCTTAGGAAGTTTTTTCTGACACAGAAGCTTAAATGAACATACCACAAGGCAATAAGGCTAAGAAAATGACTTGTTATGGTCATTCGTCTTGTTAAAGTTTACTTAAAATACTGAGCACAATGGCATCTCTCATTTCAGAATTCAGATACCTATAGCACAGCATTTCTCAAACTGGGGTGAGCGTCCCCAAGGGGACTCCAGGGGGTCTGTGGGACCCACTGAGAAACTCTTCCCCCCTTCTTCAACTCCTTCCTTTCCCACCCAGGTGCGCCTCCAGCACGCTCGAGAATAGGCTTACCTGTCCTGGCTCCCCGTTGCTCCCAGAAGTGGCAGGCACGTCCCTGCGGCCTGGGCTGGGGCAGGGGTGCAGGAGGGGAGGGGGATGTGGCACTTACCTCAGGGCACTCCCGAAAGCAACTGGCATATTCCTCTGGCTATGGCTCCTAGGTGGGGGTGGGCAGGGGGTCTCCGCACGCTGCCTTCGCCTCGAGCGCTGACTCTGCAGCTCCCATTGGTCAGGAACTGCCAATTACAGTAGAACCCCTATTTTAATTAATTAACGAATGGTAAGAAATATATACAGTGTGCCTATTACAATCTTGCTAATGGATTGTACTACATCAAACAGTACTGTACATACATACTGTGCTGTTAGTGTCCCTGTAGTCATTGGTGAAATAAATTACTGAAGGTCAGTACACCCACACTCTGTGTGTGGCACCTCTGCTCACTGCTTAAGCACATATACCTGTACCTGGTTGATCAAGAGATAAAAATGGTTCATCGAACCAGTCGTTCATGAAATGAGGGTTCTACTGTTTAAGTTCCTGTTTTCAATCGTTTATAACTTTGAAAAACTTGAAGCATCTGGGCTGAAATATTCCATGGTGAATGGTTGTCTCAGGCCAAAAAAAAAAAAGGTTGTGGGTTTTTGTTTGTTTGTTTTAACTTTGAGCAAAATCGGTTCAGCTATTTCTGAGAATGAGGCTAAAGGAAAATATATTGTATTTGCCAATGTTAAAAAATTCTTACAGCTCTTTTGTCGAGAAGCGCTACAGTATTGCCAGCTCTTGCAGTTTACTGCAAGTCTTGTGATATTAGGTGATTTTTCTTAACGTCTCAGATCCTGGAGTCAAGTGATTATGTCAGGGATTGTCTTTTATTCTGTGTCTGTGCAGAGCCTCGCACAGTTTGGTCAAGGTGCATGACTAGGGCTCCAAGGCACTATGTTAGTACAAATAAATAAGAATAACAAGAAAAAGTAGTTGTAGTATTTTTAAATCTCATATTTTTAAAACCAGTCTCATGATTTTTGGGACCTGACACATTTTTTTTGGATACTCAGGTTTGGCAATACTAGCTGTAGCATGTCCATGCTTTGGAGCAGGGTTTTGAGATTTGGCAGGTGGGTCACCCTGGAGTCAGAGAGTTGTCTTTTGTTGTCCCTATGAAAATCCATCCAACTTTGCTGAATTATAAATCTCTGAAAACCACTGTTTGTACATGTACAATAAAGATTTGTTAGAGGCGGGTAACAAAATTCTCTGAACATGCTGTTTCCACTGAGCATGCTCCATCCTTTCAGAGTTCACAGAGTATAATCTAGCCAAGGGCTGAGTAGGACTTTTCCCGTAATTGCTCATTCTGGTAGCCAGGTCCGCTGTGGTACTGGGCACCAGAACTAGGAGTAGGGATACTCTCTCTCCTGTGCTCTCAGTGCTCCCTATGCTGGCACCCAGGCAGTTTGGAGGAGGAAGCTGCCTGACTGAAATGCAACAGGGTGAGGAGAGGGGTGGGGTTAGGGGGAGAAGGACAAGTATGGGGAAGAAGCAGAAGGGGAATGGGACAGGAGCAGAGAGGGATATGGCCCTGCCGGAGGAAATAGGAGTGTGGCATTTGCATTATGATATGGTCTTTGATTGCATTGTCACATACTATTTTTCCCAGGTCAATGGGATTGGGCAAACCTCATTTTTAATGGAATTCAGTTCAGCTACCCCTCATAAAGCCCTCCCCTTCAACTCTTTCTACCTGATCCATATTAAACCTCACTCACTCTTTGAAACTACTGTTCCCCAACAACCCTCTTAACTGTGTTGATCCTATTGCAAGTTTTCATAAGGTCTTCAGTCTCTGTTGTGCTTTAGATGGCTTCTCATTTCCAGTTGCATATGCTCTGGGACTTCTTTGGTTAAAGCATGTATGAATGCATTTTCCACAAATGATCAGATAAATTAATCCAGATAGTACAATAAGGCTTTAAGGACTCTGCTTTCCTGGTACTTTCCCTATCGCTAATTGCTTCTTCAGTATCTTGCTCAGTGGAACAACTTCCTCCTCCTTCTTCCTGTTACTTTCAAGGTCTTCTTCTGAGGTCTGTCACTGGCATTCTCCACTTCTTCCTCCAGACGCTGTCCTTTGACATCCATACCTGTTTGTAAACTTTAACCAATATCCTTACATTGACAACTCCTAGATCTGCCTCTCCAGTGGTGACCACTCTCCCTCTTTTATGACTCAGATCACTGTTATCTCCTCTCCAGAGCTTAATTACTTGCTATGTCTATGCATTTGTTTCCTTTCCTTCTCCTCATCCTCTACTCTTAGCCCAAGCTTCTCATCTCTATATTCCTTTTCTGTCCTTCTCTTACCTGCTTTTGTTCCTTCTTTCATGCAGTTTCCTATGCCTGGTAATCCCCTTTCTTCATCTGTCTATAGGGTTGCCAATTTTCTACTTGCACAAAATGGAACATCCTTGCCCCGCCCCTGCCCTGCCCCTCCTCTCCTCCAAGCCCCCCTTCTGAGGCCCCGCCCCTTTCACTTCATCCCCCCCACCCTCTGTTGCTCACTCTCCTCACCCTCATTCACTCGATCATTTTCACCGGGCAGAGACAGGGGTTGGGGTGCAGGAGAGGGTGAGGGCACTGGCTGGGGGTGCGGGCTCTGTGGTGGGGCTGGGGATGAGGGGTTTGAGGTGCAGGCAGAGGCTCCAGGCTGGGGGTGGAGCTGAGGGGTTTGGAGTATGGGAGGGAGCTCCGGGCTGAGCCAGGGAGTTGCTGTGCGGAAGGTGTTCTGGGGCTCTGGGCTAGGGATATAGGTTCTGGGATGGGGCCAGAAATGAGGGGTTCAGGGTGTGGGAGGGGGGTCCGGGATGGAGCAGGGGTTTGGAGTGCGTGTGTGTGTGTGAGGGCTCCAGCTGAGGGCGCAGGCTCTGGAGTGGGGCTGGAGATGAGGGGTTTGAGGTGCAGGCGGGTGTTCTGGGCTGGGCTCAAGGGGTTCAGAGGGCAGGAAGGGGATCCAGGTCTGTGGGAGGGGGTCAGGGGTTTAGGCTCCGGGCAGTGCTTACCTCAGGCAGCTCCCGGAAGCAGCGGCATGTCCTCCATCCAGTTCCTACATGGAGTCATGGCCAGGCAGCTCTGTGCACTGCCCCGTCCGCAGGTGCCACCCCCGCAGCTCCCATTGGCCATAGTTCTCGGCCAATGGGAGCTACGGAGCTGTCGCCTGGGGTGGGGGCAGCGTGTGGAGCCCCCTGGCTGCCCCTACATGTAGAAGCCCGATGGAGGACATGCTGCTGCTTCCGGGACTCCGGGAGCCATGCGGAGGCCACAGCAGGCAGGAAGCCTGCCTTAGCACTGCTGCGCCGTCAACCAGACTTTTAACGGCCCAGTTAGCAGTGCTGACCGGAGCTCCCAGTGTCCTTTTTTGACCAGGCATTCCGGTAGAAAACAGGACATCTGGCAACCCTACCTGTCTACTGTCCTCTACTAAATCCTTTCTCAAAAATCTTGTTTTACATAAAGCTATGTAAACATTGTGATATGTGCACTTCTTATCCAAATGACTCCGTTATCTTATGGCCTTTACCCTCATCCTTCCTCCACTCCCCAGTGTTTGTTGTCTCTTAATTTTTGCATTAAATTAATCCTTGATCGTGCAATAGGTCTCACCCAGGAGGACACTTACACTTGCATGTTCACAGTTGCAAGACCATGAGCCTTAGTTTATAACTCTTTGGGGAAAGGACTAGGGATGAGATCTGTGCTGCACCTCTGAGCAACCCTTGGAGGTGGCTTTTAGCCACCTTTGCAGCTCTGCAGTCATGGACTGCACCAGGAGCTGGAGAGGCCTCCAGTATAATTTAGATAGCCCTGGGGTCCTGTCCAAGCTACGGCAGCCTCCCTAGAATCTCCTGTAGTGCTGCCTGGAATTGCCACAGCACTGTACAATGTGGTCTTAGCCTGATATACCCTTCCCTCCCCCAGTCCCATCCCCAGCACACTCACGATGATAGGGCTTGTGAGAGGGTCCTCAGAGAAGGCAGCCTTATGCATGCTTTCTTTAGCTCCTACTGGGAAATCCTCCCCAGCAAGTCCTGGGGCTTTGCGGGCCCCTCTACACTGCTCTGACTCTTTTAGGAAATGTAAAGGGGCAGAGCCGGGGTGAGAATCTCACTCTGAGTCTTCATCTGTTTTGTTAAGCAGAATGCATATCTATGATGTTATATAAATAATATGGTCATGTAGCACAAGCGGGCTTAAAAACCAATGACACTACCCAACATGAATGCTGTAAACAAGTCATGGTAAGGAACAATGGTCTGGCCTGATGATTGACTGATGTTATAGCCATAATAGCATCATGAGTCAGGGAAAATATTTTTGGATTGTATTTCATTGCTTTGAGGGAATCAATTATAAATTACATTGCAGTTCTCTAAAATCCACTGCTGTGGATTAGATTGTCAGAGACAAAATTGCCAGAATTAAATTTCCTTTTTGAGTCTTTCTTTTAGGACATTCATTTATCTATGGTGAGAGGAAGAGGCAATTCCAAGTGTCTGCAGATAGGTTGGGTATTTGATGTAGGTATAATCCCTGCTCATCTGAAAATACCTGGTGCTTTCTGCTTGCAGTATGTTCATCATTGCATTATCATCATTATCATTATTAGCAGAAAAGAGGTGTAATACCTTTGCTAGTACAGAGTTGTCAACCTAAACAATCTGACTGAAAATATAAAAAACTGACATCAAATTTATAAATAACTAATTGAAACACTTTGCAAACTCTGCCTCATAAAAATGAGCTGCATGTAATAAACACCAAAGTAGGAGATATCCCCTTTCCAGCATTATTTACTCATTCTTTAGTCAAAATTCAAGAGGATTCCTGCCAGAATGTTATCAGTAGTTATCAGTGGTTCACAGTCATACTGGAAGGGCATAATGAGTGGGGTCAGTTCAGGGTCTGGTTCTGTTCACTATCTTCATCAGTGATTTAGATAATGGCATAGAGAGTACACTTATAAAGTTTGTGGACAATACCAAGCTTGGAGGGGTTGTAAGTGCTTTGGAGGATAGGGTTAAAATTCAAGATGATCTGGAAAACTGGAGAAATGGTTTGAAGTAAGTAGGATGAAATTCAATAAGGACAAATGCAAAGTACTCCACTTAGGAAGGAACAATCAGTTGCACGCATACAAAATAGGAAATGACTGTCTAGGAAGGAATACTGTGGAAAGGGATCCGGGGTTCATAGTGGACCACAGCTAAATATGAGTCAACAGTGTAACGCTGTTGCAAAAAAAGCAAACATCCTTCTGGGATGTATTAGCAGGAGTGTTGTAAGCAAGTCGCGAGAAGTAATTCTTCTGCTCTACTCCGCAATGATTAGGCCTCAACTGGAGTATTGTGTCCAGTTCTGGGCACCACATTTCAGGAAGGATGTGGACAAATTGGAGAGAGTCCAGAGAAGAGAAACAAAAATGATTAAAGGTTTAGAAAACATGACCTATGAAGGAAGATTGAAAAAATTGGGTTTGTTTAGTCTGGAGAAGAGAAGACTGAGAAGAGACATGACAACAGTTTTCAAGTACATAAAAGGTTGTTACAAGGAGGAGGAAGAAATATTGTTTTTCTTAACCTCTGAGGATAGGGCAAGAAGCAATGGGCTTAAATTGCAGCAAGGGAGGTTTAGGTTGGACATTAGGAAAAACTTCCTAACTGTCAGGGTGGTTAAACACTGGAATAAACTGCCTAGGAAGGTTGTGGAATCTCCATCATTGAAAATGTTTAAGAGTAGGTTAGACAAACACCTGTCAGGGATGGTCTAGATAATACTTAATTCTGCCGTGAGTGCAGGGGACTGAATTAGATGACCCCTCGAGGTCCCTTCCAGTTCTATGATTCTATGTTGAATGGGACCATAAGCAAGTGAGACTTATGTGGCAGCTGTGCCCATATCCGTTCAGTGCACAGACAGATAATGAAGTCCCAAGCAACTACCAAAGATGTTGAAGATAACACAAAGCATGCATAACCTCTGAAGATATAAAGAAGAGTAAAGTGTACGTGATTAAGAATACCAGGCAGACCAGGGATCCCCAACTAGCTAAACAATCTTACTGTTCACTTGTTAGCTCACCAACTTTTACATCCTGGGCTTAATTCACCGCTACATTTCTTCCAGTTCTGCACTAGTGTAACTCCAAGTCATGCCCATTGGCATCAGTATCAAAATGTACTAGAGCATTTGTTTTAGGTTTATCATTTTCACCATTTCCAAGTGCACAGAGATTCCAGCCCAACGCTCACTTTTTAAATGAACAATAGACAGCATCTGATTTTAATAATTTCCAACTCCGTTTTTGCCAGGCTATTGGTAAAAAGAATGCATGCTTAGATAAAATGAAACTTCACAGGCTGTCCATCTGTTGGACCAAGAGATTTTCCTGTCACCTGCAGCATGGGCATGGAACCTCAGACTGAGGGCACCCCCTTGCTTGCCATTGCTGGGAGGCCATTGGACAGGCTGCTGTGCAGAAACCTTGGTGCTTTCATTCTCCTTACTTACAAGCAGGACCAGCTCCAGGCACCAGCCAACCAAGCACGTGCTTGGCGCGGCACCTGGTAAGGGGCGGCCAATCTTGGAGTGGTGGGGGGCAACACGGCGCTCGGCGGTGGGGGGGTGTTCCAGCGGCGTGGCGCTCGGCGGGGGGTGTTCGGCGGCGCGGTGCTCTGCAGGGAGGGGTTCGGCAGCGCGGTGCTCGGCGGGGGGTCTTTGGCGGCGCTCTGCGCGGGGGGCGGATTTCAGCGGCCCTCCGCGGGGGTGTTCGGCAGTGCAGCGCTCGGCGGGGGTTTCGGCAGCATGGCCCTTGGTGGGGGTGTTTGGCAGCGCGGCGCTCCGCGGGGGTTTCGGCAGCACTCCACGTGGGGGGGGGGCTTTGGCAGTGCGGTGCTCCACGAGGGGCGGGGGTGTTCGGCAGCATGGTGCTTGGCGGGGATTTCAGCGGCGTGGCACTCCGCAGGGGGTGGGGGTGTTCCGCAGAGCAGCGCTCAGTGGGGGGTGTTCGGCGGCGCTCCGCGCAGGAGGGGTTCAGCAGTACGGCGCTCGGTGGGGGGGGTTCGGCGGCGCGGCACTCGGTGGGGGGGGTTTCGGCGCGGTGGGGCGGCACCTGGGGTGTGTGTGTATTACGGCGGGGCGGCGCTTTTTTTTGCTGCTTGGGGCGGCAAAAAAGTTAGAGCCGGTCCTGTTTACAAGCACAGTAGGGCACAAGAGTTGATGGTGTCTTGTGCTGTCTAGTATGGCTGTGCCACTAACTGTTCCTTTTGTTCGGTGAGTTTCTTCTTTATGTTGTATCAATTGTTTTCATTTTGAGTGGAGTTAAAAAGTCTAAATAGTTCTGAATTGTAAGTGTTTGTTTTTTCTTTACATATACTACTAGTCAGTGGGTTGCAGATGCTCAACACCTCTCAAAAATAGGCCATTTTTATTTAGATGCCTAAATATGGATTAAAGAGCCACCCAGATTTGAAAGTTTGGACTCAGTCCCTGCTCAGTAGAGAAATCTAAATTCATCATGATACAACAAGTGAGGTACATATACAGATAAGCATAGGGGGAATGGGAGAGGGATGATTGGGTGACAATAAGATCACCTGTTAGACCATGTACGCATCTTGTTGGTGTCTGTTCCTTTACTGGGTCCTTTCCTCCCACTCATTTCTCATAGGCAAGACAGCAGAGGGTGAGTTTTAGGCGGTATTTGAATGCAGCGAGAGAGGTGGTCTAGTGAACAGGTTTGAAGAGAGCGTTCTAAGTTAGAGCTTAGAGAAATGATTAGGGTGATGGCCAAGTACTATCCTGTTGTAGCCTTTGCATATCTGCTCAGTCTTCAGAGCTGTCTGTCAAGAATATTTCATGAGCATTAAAGTCACTTTAAAATATTAAACACCAACTGCCTTGAGGAAACTGGTGCACCCCCATTAAAATTGAATTTCTAATACTGTTGTTAGTATTTACACTGAATACTATTCTACCAGTCACAAATAATTGGATTTGGATTACTGTACAGTGCAATCTGCATCTTTGGCAGATAAAATGTATAAACCCTCCCTAGCAGTAAACGTTGGGATTAGGGGATTACCTCTCCTTAACAAAAAGGATGGGAAAGCTGTTGTGTGAGCACTGATGTACAATCCCAAAAATGTGCTCTTAAAAATATTCTTCACATATTAAATGTGATTGGCAATGTTTTAAAAAATGGAGAGCAATTGTAGAGTTATGTGCTGCATTACTCAAATACATCTCTACCCCAATATAACACGACCCGATATAACACGAATTCGGATATAACACGGTAAAGCGGTGCTCCGGGCGGGCGGGGCTGCACACTCCGGCGGATCAAAGCAAGTTCGATATAACACGGTTTCACCTATAACACGGTAAGATTTTTTGGCTCCCGAGAACAGCATTATATCGGAGTAGAGGTATATGAGGTGGCAGTTTGTTCTTCCTTTGTTTATTACGCCCTCTTTTTCAAGCTAAATAATATTTCACTCCTTATGGATCTACGGTTCTTCTTATCCTAAAGAATGGAAAAAACCCTTGGAAAACTCCAGGCTTGCCATGTATTTAAAAGATGTGACTTACTCGAGCAGTTTGGGGCTGTAACTTGTGGATCATTACCACTTTGACCATGAAATGTTTCCTCTCCAGCCAAAGATGCCTCTCTTCTCAGAAGGCAGTGGGTGTGTAATGATGGGTAGAATGTGAATAGGGTCTACCTATGCCACTGCAGTTTACAAAGTAGCCACTACTATGCTGGCTGGGCTGCTTGCACACTAGAAATGTACACAAGCAAACTGTTTTAGGGAACGCACAAAGACTAATCGGAAGCTGCAGTGGGCCCTTAAAGAAGTAATATCAAGTATAATATTTGAGTGCAGATGAAGGAATATGGACAAATTGAAGAGAGTCCAGTGGAGAGCAATGAAAATGATTGGGGGTTGGGGCACATGACTTACGAGGAGAGGCTGAGGGAACTGGGGTTATTTAGTCTACAGAAGAGAAGAATGAGGGGAGATTTGATAGCAGCCTTCAACTACCTGAAGGGGGGTTCCAAAGAGGATGGATCTCAGCTGTTTGGTAGTGGCAGATGACTGAACAAGGAGCAATGGTCTCAAGTTGAAGTGCAGGAGGTCTAGGTTGGATATTAGGAAACACTATTTCACTAGGAGGGTGGTGAAGCACTGGAATGGGCTACCTAGGGAGGTGGTGGAATCTCCATCCTTAGAGATTAATGGCCATTTTGACAAAGCCCTGGCTGGGATTATTTAGTGGGTGTTGGTCCTGCTTTGAGCAGGGGATTGGATTAGATGACCTCCTGAGGTCTCTTCCAACCCTAATATTCTACGTTTCTATGTATTTTTTTAATCCATCAATTTGCTTCATTAGTCGTGTCATAACTATAAAGGGAAGGGTAACAGCCCTCCTGTGTACAGTACTATAAAATCCCTCCTGGCCAGAGACTCCAAAATCCTTTTACCTGTAAAGGGTTAAGAAGCTCAGGTAACCTGGCTGGCATCTGACCCAAAGGACCAATAAGGGGACAAGATACTTTCAAATCTTGGTGGGGGGGAAAGCTTTTGTTTGTGCTCTTTGTTTTGGGGGTTGTTCGCTCTTGGGACTGAGAGGGACCAGACATCAATCCAGGCTCTCTAAATCTTTCTGAACAAGTCTCTCATATTTCCAACTTCTAAGTAAACAGCCAGGCAAGGTGTGTTACTTTTTATCTTTGTTTTCTCAACTTGTAAATGTACCTTTTTGCTAGAGTGTTTATCTCTGTTTGCTGTAACTTTGAACCTAAGGCTAGAGGGGATTCCTCTGGACTCTTTAAGTTTGATTACCCTGTAAAGTTAGTTTCCATCCTGATTTTACAGAGATGATTTTTACCTTTTTCTTTAATTAAAAGCCTTCTTTTTAAGAACACTGATTGATTTTTCCTTGTTTTTAGATCCAAGAGGGTTGGATCTTGATCCACTAGGGAATTGGTGAAGAGTCTCTCAAGGCTACCCCGGGAAGGGAATTAGCACATTTGGGAATGGTGGCAGCGGACCAGATCTAAGCTGGTAGTTAAGCTTAGCAGTTTTCATGCAGGCCCCCACATTTGTACTCTAAAGTTCAGAGTGGGGAAGCAGCCTTGACAAGTCATTATGCAATTTTTCAAATTTCTACAGTGTTTACAGCATCTGCAATTAAGTCTGATTTTTTTCAAAATATGACATTAAGAATAACTTCATGCATGATCTGTAATTCACCTCTTCTGGCCTTGTTCTTAAACAACTGCTCAGAGCTGTTACAAATTGACTCCACCCTGCTGCTGGTAGGAGCTGTATTTATTTTGATGTGTTTATCCTTTTTTTTTTTTTTTTTTGTCATGTCCACAAACTTTGAAGATATTCCATATGGGCCTTATGTCATCTACATCATGGTAAGCCAGGAGTATCTCTGCTGAAATCAGTGGAGTTACCCTCCTGTGACGTGTAAGTGAGATCACCAGTCAAGCCCTCCAAATATTTACTCTGCCTCTTTATAAAATATGAAAAGTAGCAATAACACAGAGAATTACATTTTTCTTATTTTTTATGACCCAGATTATGTGGAAGGCAGAGTTGTCCGCAATTATTTAAAATTTCTGTTCGAGCTTAAAGCAATTTTAATGTATCAGCTCAGGTGGAAAATAAGGGTTTCATCCTGCTGCTTTTAAGGATAGCGGTTGCTTTGTAACTGATTTAAATGAGAGCAGGAACAGGCTCTAAGTTATTAAATTATATGTACTCTGTTGCCAGGTTACCATCAGTCAATTTGCATTTACCTAGCAGAGCTATTAAGCTTAATTGTAAAAAAGGACTATGGGGTGTTTTTAGCTCAACATGCACACGTAACTACCATTAACGTAAATGGCCTTCACAAAGTGGAAAAAATATTTTGCTGGCTAGGGTAACTTCAGGAAACATCTAGTGTGTGTGAGGAACACAGCTGTGAGAGAGTATTAACTCCAGTATTATTTTGTACAATACAAACAGTGGAATGCAAGACAATCACACACCTAAAATGCAGATAATAATACCAACTGAGACTGACAGATGATGATTTAAGGGTACTGTAAAGTCCGTTCCCACTCCCCCCGAGCTTAAAATAACCATGGGGCTCATTAGTGGTGGAGCCATGAGTGAGCTATGCAGGTCATCCAACACAGAGCCACTACAAACTTTATAGAAGTCCACACCAGTACCTCTCATGCTTTTTTTCTTTTTGAACTATGGAAGCAAAGGGGTAATTAGTATGAGAGTAGCTTGTTGAATTCACAAGTGCAACATTAAGTCAATAGGCCAAATTAATTTGTCTTGTGGGGGTAGTGCTCCACAGATGTCCAGGAAGTGGTGCTCACTTGTACCATTGGTTAACTTGCCCAATTTATCTACCGAGTTGAAATTTCTACAAGAATCTATATACTGCAGATATTTAGAATCATACAAGTTAGAGATGAGAGAGACCTTTTACAACTTCCAGGCCATCTCTTTCTTCCTGCTAATGCACAATTGCTCCTTAGACTACACGTACTAATGTTTTATCCAGTCTAGTTCTAAAAGTTCCAAGCATTGGGGCTTCTTCACTTTCCTTGGGAGAGTATTCCATAGCCAAATCTGTCTCACCATCAGGATACTTTACCTGTTATTCAGCCTACATTTTCCTATTCTTTGTTTCATCTCATTATGCCTACTTATATCCATAGATACTGTGTCACACTAAACAACACTGCTCTACAGCCAAAATGCTTCTGAAATAAATGTAGTCAAACTTTACTAATTCTGGGTCACTGAGAACGAAAATGATGCTTAAAATTGTTGATTGGCTCTAGTTTTCAAGATATGCTATTGGGTCAGTATATACGACCCTTGACTTGGGAATGGCGGAGGATAAGTGAGTTATAAAGGGAAGAGATCTCAATTTAAACCAGAAATGACTAAAATACATCTTTGACTGGATCTATGAATAAATCTATGACTGGGTTTGGACAGTACTTGCTTTTTAGGAAAAACAATGAATGATGCAATCTGAAGCTGGTATTGCGTCTTACATGATATGAATTGCATCATGTTATTGCTAGAAGTCATGGATGATGCAATCATAACGAAGCTTACATCACTCTGCTGAACAAATTGCCCTATATCAGCTCTAGAAATCATACAGTGTCGTGTTCTCTTATTTGTCAGTGCTTGATTTTGCAAAGGGACACATTTCTGTTTAGCCAAAGTGAGCAGAGATGCCTCGTACTTGTGTGAACAGTGCAGATAACTTCTGCTCTGTTTGTGGTGAAGTGACTTTTGCATCACAAAAGCGCAGTATAACCACTATGGTTAAGAAAGCCTATCACCTTTATTTTGGCTGCAAAATTGGAGATCAGGACAAGAGGTGGGCCCCACACATATGCTGCAACACTTGTGCAACAAATCTTCGCCAGTGGTTGAACAGGAAAAGGAAATCTATGCCTTTTGCAGTGCCAATGATTTGGAGAGAGCCAACAGATCATACCAGCAATTGTTACTTCTGCATGGTGCCTCCAGTTGGGAAAGGTGTGTCAAAGAAGAAAAAGTGGACTGTGCATTATCCAAACATTCCATCAGCTATATGCCCAGTACACCACGGAGGACTGCCGGTTCCTGATGCACCAGAATCATTCTCACTTGAGTCAGACGAGGAAGAGGATGAAACTTCTGGTCCTGAACCATCAATGTCACAGGACCCACATTTTCTCCCATCCTCCTCCTCTGAACCACACCTCATAACACAAGGTGAACTGAATGACCTTGTCAGGGATTTGGAACTACCCAAGAGTAAGGCAGAGCTGTTGGGCTCCAGACTACAGCAGTGGAATCTCCTGGCAGGTGATGTTAGGGTTTCCATGTTCCGTGACCGTCAAAAGGATCTTGTCCCATTCTTCTTCATGGAAGGTGATCTTGTAGCCTGCAACAACATCGATGGTGTGATGGCAGCCCTCAACATCGTTCACGATCAGATGAGTGGAGACTGTTCATTGATTCATCGAAGACGAGTCTTAAAGCTGTTTTACTGCATAATGGCAATGTTTTGCCATCAATTCCAGTTGGGCATGCAGTCCATCTGAAGGAAACCTATGACAACATGAAACAACTTTTGAGGTGCATAAACTATGACCAACATCAGTGGCAGCTTTGTGGCGATTTGAAGGTTGTTGCTCTCTTGCTTGGTCTGCAGACTAGATACACAAAGTACTGCTGTATTCTCTGCTAATGGGATAGTCGTGCAAGAGATTCCCACTACATCAAGAAAGATTGGCCACTCCGACAGTCATTGGAGCTTGGGAGGAAAAGTGTTCAGCATCCACCATTTGTTGAATCAAGGAAGATTTTGTTACCACCCTTACACATCAAGCTGGGTCTGATGAAGATCTTTGTCAAGGCCATTGACAAAACACAAGCAGCTTTCAAGTACCTCCGTGGAAAATTTCCAAGGTTAAGTGAAGCTAAGTTAAAGGAAGGTGTCTTTGTTGGTCCTCAGATTCGTGAACTTCTTCGAGATGATGCATTTGACCATGCACTGCGTGGCAAGGAAAAGACGGCATGGAAACCCTTCCAGTTAGTGGCAATAAATTTTCTCAGAAACAACAAGGCAGACAACTACAGGTTGTTGGTGGAAAACCTCCTCAAGGCATACAAAAGCCTTGGTTGCAACATGTCACTAAAGATACATTTTTTGCACTCTCATCTAGATTTTTTTCCACCCAACTGCGGAGCAGTGAGCGACGAGCATGGCGAGCGATTTCACCAGGACATTGCAACAATGGAGAAACGCTGTCAGGGCAAATGGAGCCCATCAATGCTTGCAGACTATTGTTGGACAGTGACAAGAGATGCTCCATTTAATGAATACAAGAGACAAACCAAGAAGCGCCGAGTAGACACTGAATAGGACTAAACTATGTACATAATAGTTTTTTGCCTTTTGTTTCATAATAAATTTTATTTATATAACCCTTTTGCTGATTTTTAAAGTGTTACATAAACAGGACCGGTGAAATATTATCATGTAAAGCAACCATAAACACATGAAAAGACCTAGGTTTACAATTTATGATTAAAACTCTACTATCTACACAATATACATAGACATAAAATGTAAAAACTTAAATATCTTAGAAACAGTAGCCAATCAGTTGTTTTAATTGTCATATTTGAATTCAGCACATCAAAATACATAATAAATAGCACATTTTATTTCTGAAGCAGACGACTTCTCAAAAATTGTAGACCAGTGTTAATTCTTCCTCTTTGGTACTTACTCCTTGACAGCTGCCCTTCACCCAGTTATTGATCTTGGCCATGCCTATAGACTGTTCGGAGATGGTGCTGTTTTCACTTAATGTGAAGGAGGTTTACAGCTGCATGTTGTGGGACAGCATGAACTACAATTCAGCAGTCTCCCCTACCAGCTTCCCATAGAAGTTGAACAGGATGAAGGGGAGGATGGAGCCCTGAGAACTTCTATAGCTGAAGGGCCATGAAGCTCTCTGGGTACGTCTACACTACAATTTGACACCTGATTCAGGCTCACAGGGCTTAGGCTAAGGGGCTGTTTAATTGTGGTGTAGATGTTCCAGCTTGGGCTGCAGCGTGGGCTCTGTGACCCTCCGACCTCATCGGGTCCCAGAGCCCAGGTTGCAGCCCAAGCCCGAACATCTACACTGCAATTAAACAGCCCCTTAACTTGAGCCCCATGAGCCCAAGTCAACTGGCATGGACCAGCTGCAGATTTTTAATTGCAGTGTAGACATACCCTCTGAGTGCAGTCAATTTCAGGGATTACTGAAGTGCTTAAAATTAAGCATATCCAGAAATGTTTGCAGGATCAGGGCCTGATTCTGTCATTCTTTAAAAAAGAAATAATAATAATTAAAGCCTTTGATTAATCACAGTTAACTCATGTGATTAACTCAAAAAAATTAATCACGATTAATCGCAGTTTTAATTGCACTGTTAAACAATAGAATATCAATTGAAATTTATTAAATATTTTTGATGTTTTTCTGTGATGTAATTGAAATCAAAGTGTATATTATTCTCGATTACAAATATTTGCACTGTGAAAGATAAACAAAAGAAATAGTATTTTTCAATTTACCTCATACAAGTACTGTGGTGCAATCTCTTTGTCCTGAAAGTGCAACTTACAAATGTAATTTTTTTTGTTACATAACTCCACTCAAAAACAAAACAATGTAAAACTTCAGAGCCTACAAGTCCACTGAGTCCTACTTCTTGTTCAGCCAATCGCTAAGTCAAACAAGTTTGTTTACATTTACAGGACTTAATGCTGCCCTCTTCTTATTTACAATGTCACCAGTAAGTGAGAATAGGCATTTGCATGGCATTTTTGTAGCCAGAGTCACAAGATATTTACATGCCAGATATGCTAAACATTTGTATGCCCCTTCATGCTTTGGCCACCATTCCAGAGGACATGCTTCCATGCTGATGACACTCGTTAAAAAAAAAAGTGTTAATTAAATTTGTGACTGAACTCCTTGCCAGAGAATTGTATGGTCCCTGCTCTGTTTTACCTGCATTCTGCCATAAATTTCACGTTATAGCAGTCTCGGATGATGACCCAGCACATGTTCATTTTAAGAACACTTTCACTGCAGATTTCACAAAACGCAAAGAAGGTACCCATGTGAGATTTTGAAAGATAGCTACAGCACTCAACCCAAGGTTTAAGAAGCTGAAGCGCTTTCCAAAATCTGAGAGGGACGAGGTGTGGAGCATACTTTCAAAAGTCTTAAAAGAGCAACACTCTGATGAGGAAACTACAGAACCCAAACCACCACCACCAAAAAAAAAAAAATCAACCTTTTGCTAGTGGCATCTGACTCAGATAATGAAAATGAACACTGTTTTGGATTGTTATTGAGCAGAACCCATCATCAGCATGAGCGCATGTTCCCTGCAGTGGTGGTTGAACCTTGAAGGGACATACGAATCTTTAGCGCATCTGGCATGTAAATATCTGTTCTCATTTTCAGGTGACATTGTAAACAAGAAGTGGGCAGCATTATCTCCTGCAAATGCAAACAGACTTTTTTGTCTGAGCAATTGGCTGAACAAGAAGTAGGACTGTGTGGACTTGCAGGCTCTAAAGCTTTGCATTGTTTTGTTTTTGAATGCAGTTATTTTTGTACATAATTCTATATTTGTAAGTTCAATTTTCATGATAAGGAGATTGCACTACAGTACTTGTATTAGATGATTTGAAAAATACTATTTCTTTTGTTTTTTTACAGTGCAAGTACTTGAAATAAAAAATAAATATAAAGTGAGCAGTGTACACTTTGTATTCTGTGTTGTAATTGAAATCAATATATTTGAAATGGTAGAAAACATCCAAAATATTTAAATAAATGGTATTCTATTATTGTTTAACAGTGTGATTAATCACGCGATTAATTGCGATTAATTTTTTAAATTGCTTGACAGCCCTAATAATAATCAAGTTAGTCTGGAAAGATTTATCTTTTATGGCTGTGATCCAGCAAAATACTTAAACGTTGGCCTAACTTTAAGCATGCGAGTAGTCCCATTGAAATAAAGAAGGCTAATCATGTTTAAAGTTAAGCATATCCATAAGTGGTTCGCTGCTTGTTGCTCATGGTTTGGTCACCAGACAGGGTCCCTATTGTGCACCCATTCTTTGAAGGAATGATCCCAAATTTTTAGAGTTTTTTGTTTTTTTCCTCCCAATTAGTAACTGTGATAGTTTTAAGGACTGCATATGTGGTATAAATGCATCAAAAGTGATTCCAAATAAAATCACTATTACTCTGAACAATATTTCTCTTCATTGTGTATTTAAATGAGTTATACAGAATTCAGAGGTAAATTTCATATGAAATTTTATGTCTTTTCAATACAGTATTGTATGATCTTATAACAGAAACAACAGCATAATTGCTATAATGTAAATTCAGATCTACAAAGTCTGAAATATTTGCTATAGAGGAAAATGGAGTGTTCAATGGAATTTTTCTATTTTTCTATTGTAGAATAGATCAGTGCGCATTTCTTTCACCAAAGGAACCTACTGAACAACTGCAGAATTTAAATGAGGTAAGTTTAACCAAAACATTAACTGCAGAAATGCAGAGTTGCTAAACTCACACTATATTTGACATTTAACATAAAACCCTTGCTCCTGGAATCATGTTATTACATAAGAATTTTGGCTTTCATTTTTTAAAAAAGTAAGTTTCTAGCTTTCATGTTGGCAGAGAAACATTTGAAAATGTCACCCAATGGGGTATCCTAAGGACTCAAAAACCAGAAGGCAAATAAAAAGAACCCCAATTTTTTCAAAATCTCATGATTTTAAGCCAATCTTATGATTTCTAGTGTCTGAATCATGATTTCTAAGTGATTGGTGTTAGCAATACTGAGCTCTTAAGTTGCTATAGCTTTGTTTGGTCTCACATCACAACTGAAATGCATTGGAACAGCACTTCCATTTTGTTTAAAAAGTAAGGCTATATTAAGTACTGAAGAAGTAGCTGTGGGAGGGGACAAAGTAGTCAGGAAATGCCACAAGGCAAGATGAAAAAAGATTGATGCATGAGGTGCATTTATCCAGTGATCAGAGGAGCAGATTGTGGGAGAGAGAAGGAAGAAATGAAAACAAAAGGAATTGCACATATTTGTGACTGCTGAAATAATAGTTAGTTTTAACGTGGATATCAAAGAATACAACACAGAGAAGCTCTTTGTGTGACAGCAAGCTCATACTGTGTATCAAACAATGGGCAGTCTTATGCCAAACTCCAACAATTGAGTCAACGTATTGGAAGCCAAAATACAGGATGTGCAATTGGCCTAGAATATGGGTAACCTTACAATGCAGCTTCACAAATGAAGGAGATCTCATACTAGTGTAAAGGCCTGTTACACTCTGCAACATTCTGAACAAGAGACTGTATTTTATAAGGTGTAGAATAAGGCAACAGAGACCAAAAAAGGGGAGGAAGACAAGGGGAGGAGGTCACTGTTAGGCCATGGAAGAAGATTGTTACCACAATGAGCCAGAGAACATCCATGCCTTGACACGCATTAATAGAAAACCACCATCTGTCCTTTTAAGGGAATTCCGTGTAATCAGTTCATTACTCTGAGTCCTCTTCTGTGTGCTGATGTCACCATAGCTCAGATCAATATTAAAAATTATAATATAAATAAGAAGACACCATCCATGTCCAACCATAGGAAGAGAGGCATGTGGAAATGTCCTGTGGTAGTCTGGTGCCAGGATGTAAAGTGCATGAGAAATTTACCTCAATAAATTGTTATTTCTTCTGACAGCTCAGCTGCAGAAACCAGTTAAACTTCCACAATTAAAATAACAGAATTTAAAATTCATGCAGAACATACCTCAAATGTTCTGATAAACATGCTGTAAAGATAATAAATAAAAGCAATTAAAATAAACTGTTAATATGGTTCATGTTTACTGGTAATGATAAAGGGATGGTCCAGGGTAACATAATCAGAGTAAAATTAAATTAGACTTCTCTAAAATATATTTCATGGCTAATGAAAACCCAAGTGGGCATGTGTCATACAAGATAAATTAATTCCTTGGGTCACTGAAGGCATTCTGCCTCCTCACAGCTCACCCATGGCATTATACAAGCACAGTGCAGATCTTTATGTATCTTATTACTGCTGGTTTGTTCCACAGAAAGGAAATTCTGCACTTAAAATGTCATAAGCCTTAAGACACACAAACTGCCAAAACAGATACTCTATTGTTCTTTGCCGAGAATATGTATTGAAAACATTCTAGTTTATTTTTAGCTGGAACTGTGATTTCAGATTAATAAAGGGCGGGGAGGTTATAGTGTTCTAATGCCATTTTAATTTTCTTGCAGTACAGAAATCAAACAAGTTAATACTAATTCAGTTCTTTTCTATATTAATAACTTTAAAGGATTTTCAAGGTTGAAAGCGTAAGCTTATCATGCTTTTTGCCCCAGACAATTTTACAAATCTGAAAAGTCCATCAGTAATTAAACACAAATCTGCTATTTAAAAATAATCCAGATGCAAGGGAAACCCTTACCTCCCGCACAGGCTGTATACTTGGGGAGGGGCAGAGCATGGCCTTTGGGGGATTATGGGAGTAATCAGTATGTGACAGGGAGGCCTGAGACACCCCTGTCCAGAGAATACCAATTGGAGGTTTTGGTTATTTTCCATTCTCCCCATTTGCCTTCTAAACTGAGAAAGGACAGACCAGATGAAGGGTTCATGCTCTTTCCCAGCAATTTCCACCTGTCTTCTCTTCTTTTTCCTGTGTCTTTTCCTGCAACTTTAAATTTGCCTGACTGGCCGCTTTGTGGCTCTAGAGCTATCTGGGTATCCAGTAACAATGAGGTTCACAGGGCTTCAGACTAACTTAATAATAATGGTGGATATTAGGGCTGTTGGTAGAGCTCGCTCTTCAAAAAACAATACCTCTCTACTTTATTTTCCCAGGTTCAGAGGGCAGGGGTCCAGAGACATAGGTGGTTTCTCTAGTCTTCCATGACTACTACATGTGTGAATGGGCCAAGTTGTGTTGTGATGGTGGTGTTTTTTCAGTTCTGTGCTTGTTCTTAGTATCCCGAGAGTCCATTCTAGATGCAAGTGATCTTCTCTGTGAAATACGATAATTCCTCACAGTGAGAATTTCTGTAGCTTATAAAAACATTTATGGTCCAGAAAGTTCTCAGGGGAGCATGGCTTTGTGGTCTCTGTGGCAGAGGAGAAGCCAGCTGTCTTTTCCTCCTTCACAGCAGTGCTTGAGGCTGTGTGTAGTTTAAGGGGTTAATACTGATCCATCAAACTCTTTATGGTTTGGGATGTGTGTCCCAGTTGCAGCCTGTTTGCCATTGTCCAACCCAGCGGTTTGGATCATCTGGGATGGTCAAGTGGACAGTTCGTACATCTGTTCAACCGGATGTTGGGGGAAGGATGTTCTCAATGGGGGACTGTTGAATTTGCTCCCCAAAGGTATGGGGAAGAACTGAACCTGAGTTTCCTGAACTAGGCCATAGTACATAGTATTTTCCTAGACTTCTCCTGAACTGGCAGTTTGAGGGAAACATTAATGGAGTCTTTGGTGGTGGTAGGATTTTTTTGGAGTGGGGAAAGTCAAGGGTGATTTATTTTTTAATTGGCATTTTAACTAAAGAATATATAGAAGAGTTTTGGTAGTTTGTACATGGAGCTAGAGGCTTTGAGCACATTTTTAGAAATGGGTTAAGAGGGGAAACTAAGATGTAAATAGACATGTCATACTAGGATAAGTGACTTTTGTGTCACTGTAGACCTTCTGCAACCTCACAGTTCCTCCATACCATGATATAATCAGAGTGCAGGTCTTGTTGTGGTTGATCATTGTCAGTAGGTTCCACATAGAAAGGAAATTACTACCTAGAAATGCCATCATGTATCATTTCTATTTTCTGTCACCTTACTGCAGTCTGAAAATTTCCTCGTTTTTTAAAGTTATGAACTGTAATAATCTATTTTCAGATTAATACAAGTAGTCAAGAATTTTTTCTTTGATCTGGATTAATGAAGCTTTTACTTTTTTCTTGTGACACTGAAATGGAATTAATTAGCGCTCACCCCATTCTTTTGAATTGTTAATTGCTTTGAAAGGATGCTAAAGGTTGAATAAACTGTGCCTTACAGAGGATATTAATTACCCCTTTCTCAAACTGCTAAAGCACAAACTCTTATTAAGGTGACCATACAGTGAGCTTTCCAAAAGATGTTTAAAGTAAAGATCTATATTCATGCAGATTTTCTCATAAATATTCTTATTCTGACTTTAAGAAAGTTTAAAAATGCATAACTTTAAATGTTGCCATGTGTTCTTTCAAGGAAGCTTATGTTAGAAATTCATGTCAAACTATATGGAGCCAGATTCTTATTTCATTGACATCAAAGTAAATCAGGAATAGTTGCACTGAAATAGAACTGTATGAGAACTATATAGTTGCAAATAGTGGTGTTGCACTAGCATAGAACTGTATGAGGTCAGAATCAGGTCCCAAGTATTAGGAGCTAGAGCCTCAGCTGGTGTAAATCTGTGTAGCTTAATTGTCTTAAATGGAGGTGACTCTCAGTTTATAATCTTACCAAAACACTATTAAAGTTGGGGGGCACACTTTGTGACTTAACTTTTCTTTATAGCTGTATAATTTTTTGTTTGCTTCTCTGAACAACCTCCTTCTCTTAGTAGCCTAGACCAGTGGTTCTCAAACTAGGGCTGCCACTTGTTCAGGGAAAGCCCCTGGCGGGCCGGGCCGGTTTGTTTACCAGCCGCGTCCGCAGGTTCGGCCGATCGCAGCTCCCAGTGGCCGCGGTCCCCTCAGCCCGCGCCACTTCCTGCAGCTCCCATTGGCCTGGAGCAGCAAACCGTGGCCACTGGGAGCTGCAATCGGCCGAACCTGCGGACACAGCAGGTAAACAAACCGGCCCGTCCTGTCAGGGGCTTTCCCTGAACAACCGATGGCCCTAGTTTGAGAACCACTGGCCTAGACAAAAACCTGGCAAATAGTCGGTTCTCTAGGAACTGGCTGTTTTCCTAAGGGTTAGTGAAAAAGAGAATTTTAACTAACGAGCTATGCCTCCTTGTCCATGATATCATGTTGGGTCTCTAATCAATACAAATGTTAATGTCTCAGCTTCTACTTCTGAATCCTCAATGATTTCTGTAGCTTTTTGAATGTGTTCTACAACTCTAAAGCTAGTCCACTCTTTAATGGTAAGACAACTGGGGGGAACGTCCATTTTGGTGGAGGTTGTAAATTTATAGGTAGAAATAAAATGTTCTTTTTGGCACATGAGGTCCACCCATCGGGACTTATTGGCTAGCAGTGGCTACTTTTCACACTGGGAGAGAAAAGAAAAGGAGTGAAGGCTTGGAAGCTGGGCTCAGGACGAGGACGCCATATCTGAATATTGCATTTGAGGATACACCCATATCTCTAGGATAGTGACCTATAGAAGTGTGAGCAGAATGTCAGGGGCTGGCCTAGTATACCTCTTCCAAGGCTGAAGCTCCTTTTTTGACCCAGGAGACTGTCCTGCCCTGAGACAAGTGAGCTTTGATGCATAAAAGAGCTACATACACCTCTCTCAAGAAAAATCCAGTCCATTCAGTTAGGACAGATCGAGAGTCTGTTTCCTTTCTGGGGCCTTGCTAACAGAAAGATAAGGATTTGGACATTCTAAACTCTTACACTTAGTCCAGATAAAATATTGAGACACTCACTATATCAAGGTTATGCTATAATTTTTCCTTAGCTAAGTTTTCCCAGGGTCAGGGCCAGTCCCATGGGAGCCAAAACTGGATCAGCAGTAGCCAAAGCTGCTGTGCCAACAGGTCATTGGGCGATACTGGCTTATTTGTGGCTGGTGTAGAAAAAAGCTGTGTCAAAATTTCTGTGTCATGATCAGAGCACTACCTGATGGCATATCCTGGAGGAGGAAGACTGCCTATTGATATTGGTGGAGTCCTGGAGCATTTATAAATATAACATTTATTTCACTAGAATTTGTTTGTCCTGTTGTGGTGTGTTTACATACTTGAGCACCTTTTCATTACCGCTTTATCAAAGGGTATGTCTACACTGCAGCTGCTACCGTGCGTCCCAGCCCAGGTAAAAAGACCCTCGCTAGTTCTGCTCAAGTTAGCATGCTAAAATAGCAGTGTGGGCATTGTGGTATGGGCAGTGGCATGGGCTAGCCACCTGGGCTCAGACCCAGGTGGTCAGGCAGGCTTGTACTCAGGCAGCTAACTGCTGCCACCTGTGCTGCAAAATTATTGCTGCTATTTTTAGCACACTAGATCAAGCAGAGCGCTCAGTTTGGTGGTGGTAAGGTCAGATAGGTTAATTGGATATTTCAGTCTCTGCAGCATTCTGTTAAAATCAGAATTATATATACCGATATCCATGTAACAAGTTGTTATCCAGGACATATTCAGAAAATTATATAAGTGTATTTGTTGTTAATTATTTTTAGCCTTTCCACAGTCAGTGAAAATCCGCCATCCACCCACCTTCCACAGATGGTGAAAAATATAATTTATAGCATCTGAATGCAAACCAGCTGGTAAATTACAGCATAAGCATTTCTAAAATACAATGTTAGGCATTGTAGTCTGTGTGACTGCTTTTATATTGGCACTTACCATAAGTGCTATGGGTAATTTTGAAAAATAATTAATAGGACGATTCTAAATTAAGGAGTATAATTTCCCCTTGATATGGGAATTAGTTGTTTGCATTCCCATGACCAACCATATTTGCCTCTGCCCTCCACATCAGTATTAGGCAAGTTAGAGACACTAAATAGGTCTCGCTTGTATGCCTTTGTCATCAGGGAGAAGCACAAGGGGAAATTCAGTGATAGGATCAGACCCTCCACTAGCCTGCACTTTGTGCAGTCTTTTACACTTGTACCAATGGCAAAACACTACCATTGTGATTTGGTATAATTTTCCATTCACTTTGCACCTGTGTAACTGAGAGCATGAAGTTCGAGGGAGTGGAGAATCAGGCCCACAGCCTCTCAAAAACTCTTACTAGCTAATTGACACATGTGGAATGCCTAACTAAGCCACCATGGCCACTAAAGAAAGGCTATTGCCCGCTAAAACTCATGATCCACACCATTGGTTGTGTCTGTTTTCAGTTGGAGAGGGCCCTACGGCAGAATCACTTACCAAGTCAGCTAGTAACAGATGGTTTTTAAAAAGGGGGGTTTTTTTATATTGACTGGCAGTGATTAACTAGCCACCTTGTTGTTTCCAAATATTATTCAGTGGGGGTGAAATTCAGCAGCCCTGGTGTGGAGGGCCAGCAAAATACTCTCCCCACCACCACTTAAAATTCAACAGAGGGCAGCACAGGGGGTGATCACACAAGGTGTATCTCCTATGCGCTGCAGAAAGGCTCTCCACTCTGGTGCCACGTAGGCTGATGAGGCTTTGGAGAGAGATATAGAGACAACTGCAGGTAGGACCAGAAGCAGCTAAAGCAGGGACTGCAGTACTGGAGGGGTGGGTAGAATGGGTGGGGCCCAGCTGGGACAACTCCTCCTGGCACCCCTGGAACCCAGAACTGTGCATGGGAGACCCCACATACATTCACTCTGGGAGCACTAGGACCTGTTACCTCCCTTTCCACCTGTCACATGGACTTAGGAGAAAGCTGCAAAGAGGCAGCAGCCAGAAATGCCAGCTGGTAGGGGCAGAAACAGCCAAAGCAAGGAACTTCAGATGTTTAAAGAAATGTATATGGTTTTGACTGGGCTTTCTCTACCATGTGCTGATTGGCTGTTTTCTCTAACACGCCTCTTCCTCACAGTCTTTTCAACCTCAGCATCACCCCACACCTGCCTCTTACCTTCTTCTCCCTTGCCCTGTGCCCTCACCCCCTCTTTCTTTCAATGACTCCCCCTCCTTCCTTTCCTTTCCTTTCCTTTCCTTTCCTTTCCTTTCCTTTCCAATTAGTTTAGCCCCTCCTAACATGCCCACCTAAAGGAAAAAATATGAAACTAACATGACGTTTGCCAGCATCACATTGTTCACTCTGCTTGCCCCTACCCCTACCGTGTGTCTGTCTATTTAGATTATAAGCTCTTCAGGGCATGGATGGTCTTTTAGTTCTGTGTGTACAGCACCTAGCACAATGGGGTTCTGGTCACGACTGGGGCTCTTAGGTGATAGGATAATATAAATAATAAGTGGGCTGCATTTGTGCAGATCCAGTAGCCCTAACACCTCATGGAAGTGGCTGTGTCTACTATTTCAGACCGTAGAAATCATATAAAATATATAATTTTGAATGAATACTGATGAAATTTAAGTGATTAATTCTGAATTAATGTCTTGATCTTGCAAGCACTTATTACTGGGTGCTTAATATTTGAAGTACTTATAGCAGGGGTGAAGACCAGCTGTTTATTAGACACTGGCTCAGAAGTCACTATCAATACTGAGTCACATTTTTGAAAATATTTGAAGGATAAGGAGCCAATTATGCACAACACATGTCTAATGTCAGCTAATGGACTGGCAATCCCAGTGCTGGGATGCCTCAAAGCAGACATAGAGTACATGGGTCAGACACTGCCAAGAAAATGCATCTTCATCCTGAAAGCCACAATCTCTGAAGGAAGTCCCAGAGATGGAGTCCCAGAAATTCTAGTGATGAACATCATTATTGAAGATAAGGAACCAGGGGGGAATGAACCATCATGAGCACTCTAAGAAAAATGCTGCGCTGAATAGAGTACTTGCTTGAGTGGAGAGACAGCATGATTCCCTGGATCCTGCTGGGCAGATCTGATATGTTAAAGTGGCCAGAAGACAGAAGTGGTCATTCCTCCCTGGAATGAGAAGATCAAGTACTTGTAGATCCTATGTCTGGGACAAACCTACCAATTGGGTATCGGATAGCTAATGTACTGGCTAATGCCATCAAAGGAAGAATACCAGTGAGACTTCTAAACTCAAGTGTGTAGGCTGTGGAGTTGTATCTTCAAACCAGAGTTGCAGGGGTACATCGGCCTGAGGAAGTGGTCCCTTAAGTGGAGGTGACCTTTGCAGGGAATGGAGATAAGCTGCTGGTGACAAGAAAGGAGAACAAGTTGCCTCTGCTAGAGAAGGACGTGGTAGGAAACTGCCCGTTCCAATTAAGGAGCCCCAAGGGCTGACTCCAGCACAGGTGGCCGAATTGAGGGTGTCACTAGAGAAGCAACAGAAATCTTTTCTAAGGATGACTGTAGCAGGGCAGTTACCCCGCTCCTGGAAAACAAGGTTAAAAGCTGATTGGGTGTGGCCACAGCTGTGGCTGCCTCCCCAATCAGGCCACACCTGGCCCTGTTATAAGGGCTCAGGGAGGAGCTGGGTCAGTCTCATTCCAGCTTTGAAGTGGGAAGGACCTAGCTGCCTGGGAACACAGGGTACCAGAAACAGAGCAATGCTGAGGAAAGGCAAGAGGAGCTGGGGAGCTCCAGCCTGGCAACTCCCAAGGCTGAGGCCTTGTTAAAGGCCCAAGAAGGTATTGGGGCTGCAGAGGCAGCTGATCCAACCCCCTTGCCAATGATGAGTGGCCATTACAGACTTCAGTTTGCCCCAGTGAGTGGGGGCTAGATGACAACAGGCAGTAGCCACTGAGGCAAGGTGGGTATGAGGGATTGGGGGTTCTCTTGGTTGGGCAGAACCCCAGAGTAAGGAGCACCGGGGACTGGGAGGGACACGGGGCCTGAGGCAGGCAAGACACTGGCCAGCAGGAGGCGCTCTGGAGATGGAGCTAATTCCCAGACTGACCAGCAGGAGGTGCCGTGCCGGTGAGTGCTCAATGTGCTACAATGACCAAGACTTTGGTTATACCACCCTGGTTATGCATATACACACGGTGGTCACTAACCCAATGACAGCAGAAACATCAGAGAAGATTTCCCCAAGTGTTTTGAGGTTAAAAAGCATGTCCAGAATCTGATATTCCAAGGTGTTCTTAAGGAAAGCCACAGTGCCTGGGCATTGCCTGCAGTAATCATGATCAAAAAGGATGGCAGAGTGGTTTGGTTGTGATTTCAGGAAACTGAATGAAGTGGCATGCAAGGACATCTCCCCACTGCTCTGTGTGGAGAAATCATTAGATGTGTTGGGAAATGCAAGAGTGTTCTCAACTCTTGCTCTGACTTTGGGCTATTTTTATGTAGCAGCGGAGGCACAAGATAGGGAAAAGACTGCAGTACCGACTCCTTTCAGGCTGTTTGAATGGACATGATTACCATTTGGCTTGTGCAACGTGCCTGCTACATTCCAGAGGCTACCAGAGGGAGTGTTGGCAGACTACATTCTGGACACCTTGTTGATATATCTAGATGATATTACTGTGTTCTTCAGAGACTTCAAAAGTCATATAGAAAAGCTGGATTTGATCTTCGCATATTTGAAGGAGCATGACTTGAAACTGAAACCTAGCAAGTATTGCCTTCTGCAAGTGGAAGTCAAATTCTTGGGCCATATGATGTTGACGGATGGCATCCAGGTAGAAAAAGAGAAGACCAAGACATTGGAAAAACTGGCCTGCCTCTACTACAGACAGTTCATCCCCAAATTTCCACACATTGCTGCACCTTTACATCAGTTAGTGGCAGAGGCGTAGCGAGCGCCCTCCGTACCCTCCGACCGGAGGGGGCCCAGCAAGGAAGGGGGCCCCTAAAAGTGGCAAAATAAATACCGCATTCCAGTTTCTGCATTGTAAGGGGCCCCGCCCGGGCGTATATTCGGAGGGGGCCACGTTCTTTGTTGCTACGGCCCTGGCTGGTGGGCCACCTGGGCTGAAAGAAGGGGAATGACCAAGCACTACACTTTGTGTGGGATGCTGCCTTGTCAAGAAGCCTTCGATGAGCTAAGACTACAGTTAATGACACCAGCTGAACTTGCATATCCTGACTTTAGTCTGCCTTTCATAGTGACCAGAGATAAGATCCTCCATGGCCTAGATGCGATACTGAGTCAAAAGCAAAGGGGGGCTGAACGTGTGGTTGTGTATATGAGCTGTAGGTTAAGGCATTCAGAGAAAAATTACAAGAACTACAGTGCTTTTAAGCTGGAGTTTGCTTGCCCTTAAATGGGCTGTCACAAAAAAGTTTAATATACTCTATGTTCACGATGGTTTCAGATCACAATCCTTTCCAGTACCTGCCAACCACCAACCTGGATGCTGTTGAGCATTTTTGAAGTGCATTGCAAGCTGGGAAGACAAAATATCAATTTTGACTTATTATATTGACTGTCCCCAATGGAAGAACCAGAGGAGAGTGAGGATTTAGAAAAATATTTCCTAGTAATCCTTGAAGATGTTGTGTGGGTATGCCTGTGGCTGGAGGAGCCAGAACCTGAGGGTTATTGATGAGTGAGGAAAACTTCCCAGAATGCAGGGGGGGAGAAATCCTTTGCCTTTCAGGAATGACCTAATGATTTCAGGGTACTCCTGGGAAGAAGTTCAGGTTCTGCAGCAGCAGGGTAACATCAGATTAGTCCTAGCAGCAGTTGTGAAGAGAACTAGATCTATCTGGACGTTTGGAATCAAGGACCCACAATCCAAGAAATTAAGCCAGCAGTGGAAACAGCTTAAGTTTCACCGTGGAGTGTTGACCTGGGTTTTATATGACCCAAGAGAAGGAGAAGAGGTGAGGCAGCTGGTAGTGCTGGTATCACTATGCAAGCAAGTTGATGAGGCTAACCATGACCACGGAAGGCATTTCAGAGATAGGAGTACCCTGGAGATAAGTTATTACTGGCCCATGATGGTAGTGATGTCCAGTCCTGGGTTAAGCAATGCAAGCAATATGCCCTAGCCAATGACATTTCTTCGTATCAGCGCTCCTTTAATTTGCATCAATGTTACAGCCCCAATGAAGTCTTAGCAATGTACTACACCCTGCAAGAGAAGAATGAAAATGTGTTAGTCCTCACTGACATGTATATCCAGCAACACATCCAGGTCCAGGAAGAAGATACCGGACTTGCACATTTGTTGTAACTGAAATTTACTGCACTTCAGAGACTGCTGCATTGAACCTTACCCAAGCCACTTCCTCTCAATGTTTATGCTGCGCAGTGTTGTTTAATCCCCAAGAAATGGTGTTGGTGTAAATGGAGTGTGTGAGTGTTTAAGTGAATTGCAGTGATTAAAGGGTTACCAGTGAGTTAGTAATATCCTGGAGTAGGGGCACCCTCATCCCAGCCAATAGATGCCCATGGATAAATATCCAGGAACCCCTGGGCTCAGTCCTTCCTGTATGATGTGAGTCCTATTCACTTGGCACCTGGAGGGAAAGTAAAGATGGGCAGGACCAGGGGGAAGTGCATTCAGGTGGGGACTCGGATCCTTTCGTCACTTGGTTCAGCCAGGGTACTGTGTACAGAGAGAAATTTCCCTACTATGGTGGGACAAATCCCCTGCTTACACACAGACTGAGTCGGAGGCTGCGGAAGGGAGACCTGGACCCAGATTATGCCAGTTCTGTGCCTGTTGGAGATTTCCCCTTCCCTGGATATACTCAACAAGGAGCCATTTTCCACTCCCTTGCACTGTCTGAATGCCACAAAGGGAGGAGATCAGAGCTGGGAATCTTCCCTTACATTTCTATTTTATTGCCCACAGCCCAAATGTACCTTTAACAGAAAACCCTACTGACCTTGGGTTTATAAAGTGGCTATGTCACAAGAGAGTAAAAATTGCATTGACTTATGAATTTGCATGATACATCACTGATTATGGTACACAGGGGAAGCTATAATTTGCATAGATGTTTGGGTCATCCCTGTTCAGAAAGAATCTACATCTTGATAACCCTGAGCAGATATAATTAGGGATATAAAATTAAGGCTACATAAGCATGAGGACAAATATTTCTGGGGCAATGCTGATTTTGTCAGCAAGTGCCTTATTGTTTCACTGGGGCTTGGTTTTATGTGTTTCAGCTATGTGAGCTTTTAGACAGCCCTCTGCATTTTCATGCATCTTCCATTGCTGTCTGTATTCCCCTTGAGGGAGGGTAATTGAACATACAGAGCGTCAGGAGTGACTCATTTAATCCAGTCAGGTTGTGATTAGGCTTTCAGAGCATTTGCATCACAGCAAGATGCTTGTGTCAGATTGTACAGCTGAATATTACACTCAGCATTGAAGATTAAAATGAAAAATGGACCAAGCGTGAAACAGTAGCTGAAGGTACTGGTATAGATAAGCAGCCTTGTCCTCATTAATTTGTCTGCAGTGAGCGACAAAGATCTGTTAATTTTGTCTTTGCAGCTGATGGAAAATGATATGATAGCCTGATAGAACCAGCAACAACCTCCCTACAAAAAATATCTGTACAAGAACAAATCAAAAACAACCTCTTCCAAGAATCCCGAGGAAGACTGTGTAGCTCTCAGTAACTCTTTGTTCACTGCGGTATACTTCACAATATGCTGTAGAGAGGTTTTGTTTTTTAGGGTTTTTTTTATGAATGGTAAACTGGGAGGGGCATAATGTCATCAGATCCTGATGTCAGCACAATGAATGAAATGCTTGCATAGCATATTGCTCCAAGACCAAGAAAACAGACACCACCTCAGATTGGCTTCCTAGAACAAATTGTCTTTTGCTGACGAAATCACCATTCCCACGTGTGTTGAATAATCCATATAAGTTAGGATTTAGATAAGCAGAGGACATGAAGATACACATGGAATAATACAAATTTGATCTCTTACACATCCCTTTAAGAGCTGTTGGTGGATCACCCCTTCTGCAGGCACTGCTAATGGGCTCAGTGAACTGAAGACGTGTCACTGTATTTTTGTTGTTTTCTATCTAGCCCAATGTTCTGCTTTTGCCTGCACAATTCTTTGTTAAAGCTACAAGCCCTTGAAACTGACTTGTGCTCTGCATTTTTGCCAACCCAGGAAGAAACTCCTCAGGCTTTCAAGGATCCTCCAGCCCCTTCATCAATTCAATCCAGTGTGCAAATTGATGGGGCTAGTTGTGGAGGTAAGCTGCTATGTCATGATGTGTCCTCATTTGCAATTACAAGGTAGTCTTATGTTCCAATATAATCTAATATTTGCAGCCCCATGGAACACAGCACAGATGAAATGTGAAGGCTGAAGCACAATGAGCTGCTGCAAATGCTAAAAAATGTAAACAAAGGGATAAGATGTGTTAGTAAGGATAGAAATAAATTGCAGCAATCTTCTACTTTTCCTAGGTATCGCATTTTGCTTTACAGGCAATTTTAAGAGTCCAGATTCCTTCTTTTTTAGTTTGAGCTGTATGTTTCTTTCAAGAGAGTTATGTTCTTTATTTCTTTACTGTGTTGCATCTGCATTGTGTGTGTGATATTCTGCCATTTCATGTAATTCTGTTTTGCAATTTTTTTTGTCAGAGCAATGTCACTTCATTTCTCCTATTATTGATTTTAATTTAATGCATCAGCAGAGAGATAGTGAAGGTGAGTTTTACAGCACGTTGATTTTAATCATTCATGAATCTGCCTTGTCCATCTTGCATATTATGATGTGTTCCTTTTTCTTTTCTTAGCCCTATTCACAGAAACTAATTCCTCCAAATAAATGGCCCTAACACTTGGCATCATTTTCTGTCTGTTCATAGTTTATAATCACAGGGATGGCTGAATCATGATTTTAAGCAGAAGGGGAATCATTTTTTCTGAAAAATAGGTCATAGTTAATAAGACTAACATACCACACAGAGGAATGATATGTAAACTTTAATTGTGTATGGTCAACATTAAGGCAAATAGGTCAGTAACACGAGGCCTAATCCTAATTCTGCAAGGTAAATTTTATGGGTAAAAGAAAGGTGAGTTCAGAAAAGCTTATGTCAGAAGCTGTTTGTTTGGATTTTCTGTAAAATGCGATTATCTATTTTATATTCTTTTGATTACTTACGCTATTCTACTTTAGACATTCTCAAATGATGGTGATGTACTGCAAAAAATAAGGAATAGTTACACATAACCCTAATCATTGAAAATCTAAGCAATGCAAAGGATGATACATACTGTAGCCAAAAAGAGAGTGTAGCATTTTGGCTTCTGAATTGATTAGGAATAGGTTGTTTGGGTTTTTGTGTGTTTTTTCCGGCTGCTGCAACATAGGTGGAAAAACACCTTAACAGGTTTCAAATACAGCTGTAGGAATTCCTAACAAGCCTAGTTTCTCACCTGTATATTTGAGTCAAGAATGGAGACTATGCAAATACTACACAGGGCAAAGAGGTCTTGTAGTTTGCACTAAAACTGCATTGGCTCTTCCATTCATTGGCAAGGTCAATTTTTTGTCCTTTTCCAATTTAACACAAATATTTTGCTTCTGCAGTTTCATAATTCATAATCAGAGAACACTTGATATTCAATGGAAGACTCTGCAACCTTTACCTTTGATTTGATTCTGACTGTATTTAAACTGTTAAAAATCTCCCACTTCAAATAACACTTACAGCATTAATCTGTTCATTTACATTTACACAGCAGGATACTGGAAGATGTAGCATTTCTCTCACACAGTCCAAATAGAGCATGATCTGCCATTCAGTCATTTCCAACCTGTGCGTTAGGGGAAGCTTGGTTATGCATTCATATGCATTAGATATACATTGTTTTGCAGTAGCACCCGCTTTTGGCTGTTTTTGTTTACTGACTTGTTATTTTAACATAAACCACACCGGTCCTTTTTCTCTCTCTCTTAAACTACTGGTGGAATTTATCAGTTCAATCAGTTGAAACACAGTAATCACAGAGGTCTAGATTCTGCTATCAATTATATCAATGTAATTTGGATGAAGTCGGTGGATTTATACCAGGATAACTGATATCAGAATCTGGCCTTTAGGGTATTTTTAGTGCTGGGCAAATAATGGATATTTCAGTTCATTGGGAATTTTGAAATACTGAAAAAAATATGTTTTGGGTCAAACCAAAAATGATTATTTTTTTTAAATTTTCAGTGAATCAAAAAGTTGAAAAAAATGTAGAGTTGTGTTGAAATGTTTCAATTTGGGGGCATTTTGCCAGAAGCCAAGGAGGACTAGATTGCCAAAACACTTGGGCTAGGGAGATGGTGTGGGAGAGGAGAGAAGGACCTGCAGTCCCTTATAATCTTTAGTAAAGTGGTGAAGGTACTCTCCAGGGATGTGGAAGACCTGAGTTCTGTTTCTCCTTCTGCCTTATGTGGAGAAGGAGCGGGAAGTTAGGTCTCCTAGTTTGCAAGAAAACTCGGTACAAATTCAGAAACCATTCCAGGCTGACCAAATCTGCATTTTTTTCAGTGAATAAATAGTGATATTTAAAATTTAAAATGCATAATTTTGTAATATAAACATGATTACATAATAGATTTCACTTCTCTGATTTCACATTCCAATTAATAAAAGTAAAGGAAATACCATTTTTATGAACCAAGGTTAACTAGAGCATACTGGCAAAACAATGTAATGCTTAGGATGCAATTTTTTCTAGGGATCCCACAATGTTTAGTGACTCTCATTCTATAAGTCCCTGAAGACTGTGCGGGACAAGCATGTTCAAATTTACTTACGAATCCGTAACTTCTTGAACCAGTCTTTGTATAAGGAGGCTATGATGAATTTCAATGATCATGTATTCAAACATATTAAAATAGGAGGAAATAAAATTAATGAATGTAAATAATTACTTTGCATAACTTTGGGGTATGTGGCTACATAGCTAACAAAGTGTGTATCTAACTGTGAGTGGTTGAACTATAAGAAGTTTTACATGTCTTTTACGAAAAATGCTAATTCTCTCAATCACTGACACAGTATATATTTGAATGCATATGTATATTTTACCTATATATGTAGTTTTTCACATGTAACAGATGTGGATAATTTTTATTTTATTTAACTGTTTAAGAGCATCATGTGAGAACACAGTTTTGAAATTGTTTCTATGGTAGTTTTAATGTCCCCATTGATCAGGCATATTGCATGTTTTGCATGTGTTACTAACCCTTGGCTTAATGTCAGATTTTGAGCTCTGGTTTAGTGCTGACATCAGACCAAATTTGTCGGATTAGGATAGATGTAGGATTGGAGCCAGTTTGCTGGTTTGGGTTAAGGATGGTTTTAGCTTTTGATTTTTCACTAAGGTTAAAAGGCTAGGGTAAATGTTGGGCCCATTCATTGGTCTAGGCTAAAGCCTGGGATCCTTTTGAGGGCCCAGGCTGGAGTATAGAGTTGATGCCAGGATTGTGGCCTGAAACTGTTAAGATTGGGGCCAACTTGTGAACTTGGGCTAGTGCTAGGATGCCATGAGTTTAGGACCGTGGCTATGGTTGACATTGGACTGTTTTATGGGCCCTATCTAAAATTGTGCTTGGGTCCTGTGATGGGGGACACTCTCACCGCTTGTAAGTGCCTCTTGCCAGATGGATGCGAACCTGCACTCTCTCTATCTCTCTCTCTCTTCACGGTGCCCTCTAACGGCTGTTGCCCTTGTCGGGCGGGTCTTCAGTGGCTCAGCCCTCCAGCCAAGTCACACACAATCAATATGCATGAACGCACAAACCCTTTCCACGGTAAAAAGTCCAACCAGGCTTGTCCCTGTGCCATTGGTGATGTCTTTAGCCATTCCTCTGGGCTCAGTTCTCAGCCCCTTCTGGGCTAGCTTTAAGTCTCTGTCTGCCCTGGTATAGAGCAATGCCTCAAGGGCTTTCTCTCTGGAGACTCTTTAAGTCCTACCCTTCACTTGGGCCTCTAAACAAGCCTTATCCCCTTCTCGGGGCTTAGGTCACCCTGCCAATGGCCAGTAGGGGGACCTCTACCTGCCCAGTACTCCAAGTCCTGACCCAGAGACCCTATAAATAGCAGCCACGTGCTTCTTCCTGCAATAGTTGCTGCTGCTATTCTCTGGGCCACTTCCCACTTAGCCCCTTCCTTTTCACCTTTACCTCAGGGCTGAAGTTCTTCCTCGCGGAATGCCAATGTCAGCAGAACCCATCTTCTGATTCTCCCTGGAGCTCCAGCAAGAAGCATCTTTCTTGCTCCTCTGGTCTCTGCCAGGAACTGCTCAGCCCCTGTAACTCCTTTTATCTGAGCCTGCTGAGCTTTGATAGGATGCTTCCCAGGCCAAGAGGACCCACCTTTACTGCTCCTTTTCTGGGGTGGGGTGTGGTAGGATCGCAACACCTCCAGCAGGGCGTCTCAAAGGGCCTGGTACATCCCATCACAGGTCCAATTTAGGAGCCCAGGATATTTTTAGGGCCAGTTCGTGTGTTTAATCTAGGCTTAGGGGTATGAGTAGTGCTGTGGTTGCCTTGTGCCCAGCCAAGCTGTAATGAACCCCATTGTTCAAACTTTGTCCATCACTCAGTCTGACCTCATAGTGCTGTTAGTGCCTCATAGTGGCATAACACTTATGCCATTGAAACTTATGTCACACAGAGGTCTATTTTTTCACACCTCTGAGCAACATAAGTTTTGCTGTCATAAGTGATAGTGTAGACATGACCTTAGCCTGCCCAGAGAACAGACAGTCTTCTTCCCCCGCCCCCTTCCCTGGGCAACAATGCAACATATAGGGGAAACTAAGACACACTCAGGATTCATAAAAATATTACAAAAAATTCCCACTTCATCACATCTTGTATTTGGCAGAAGTACAGATTTGTGAACAGCCTCCACCGAGAGCCCCAGATTCAGAGTGCAAAATATGGAAATCTTTCTGCTGCCCTTATGGTATTCAGGGACCTGCCAAAATTTTAACAATGCCATTTTTTTTTGACAGTGCAAACCCCAGTACTTAATATGGTTTCGGAATAAGAACACTTCCTTTTAATTATGCTATTTCCACCTGTCCCCACAATGATTCCTTATGTTTCTCAAAGCTTGAAAAGTATGCGAAATTTAAAAGGAGTTAATGCAGTTCATTCCAGAGGACACCACAGTATTGTTTTTGAGGGGGAAAAAAAGTAGGTTAGATTCATGTAGTAATTGTATTATGTCTTTTAAACCAATGAAGGGATTCACTGACAGAAGATAGCATTGTTGCTTACCTTTGCTACGTAGCATTCGTTAATCCATTTATTTCACATGTGAATTGTTTGTGCAAGTCACCAACTTAGGCAGGCACAACGTTCTAACCTACATTTCTTCAAAATTCCTTTCTGCATATTTCACTGGAGAAAGGATTTGGATCTCTCACATACTCTACAAATTCTGGACAATATAGGTCTGGGGAAATATTTTTCCATGTATTTTTCCACAGTGTGTGTCTTATAACCCGTTTTTTTGTCGGTTGATAACCATGAAAGTTATAAAAGACAGTGTAAACTTTTTCATTTTATTTACATTTCATTGTAAATCACCAGCCTACACTATATTTGGTGGGTTCACAAAATGTAAAATGGTCATTTATATTGAAAAGATTATATAGTGCTTACACTGTTAGCTAACAAGTGATGTTCTGTAACTCTGGAATAGAGTATTTTGCTGTTTTTAACATCATTACATGCATTTGTAATATTTTATTTTGCATTTTTATTTTACTTGTTTTCCTAAATTGTGTAATTATGGGTCAGCACAGGACATGCATAGTCTCTGCATGGCTTTTATATCTTTTGATAAATCTGTTCATACTGGTTCCTCTTTCCAGGGGATTTATTTAAGGGGGTGGGGGAGTACAAATGGGGAGAAAATGATTTTTCTGTCCTGCAAAATATTTCAAGATTTCAAAATTGTTCACAGTCTACGTTGGGATGAAACCGAGACTTTTCAAAAAAAAAATTGCAAAAAAACTCCTCCACACAGAGAGAGGGAATAGCCAATAGCCCAGTGCTTATGGCACCCTTCTGGGATGTGGAAGACAGGAGATCCAGGATCAAGTCCCTGCTCTACCTGATTCATGGCCCAGGATGGAATTTCTGGTCAAATAAGAGCGAGAGAGAGAGACCAAGCTCCACCTCAGAATAGCCAATAGCCAAGTGACTAGGGCACTCCCTCATCTCAGGTGAATGCCCTAACCACCAGGCTTATTGGCTGTGCTGGGGTGGGTCTCTCTTCCTCTGTCCTCTTGGAGCTGTTAGAGCATTCTCCTGGGATGTGGGAGTGCCATAACCACTGGGCTATTGCCTATTCTGGGGTGGGTCTCTCTTTCTCTCTCTTTTGACCAGAAATTCCATCCTGGACAAGAGAAACCTTCCCAAAGAAACTTTTATCAAAGCCAAGATATTTCTGTGAAAAGTTTCAGTTTCAACTAATCAGCACTTTCTGATGACAATCTATTTCATTGAAAAATTTCCTGACCAGAACTAGTTGTGACAAATAAGGCCAATGTACCTGGTTTGTAATTCTGTCCAATAATTTTTTGCTTAATAATTTCTACTTCATTGGTCAAATTCTCCTCTCCAGCATACTAGTAGCTCCTCAGGCTTCAGTGAAGTGGGAGAACTGGCTATATCACGGGTCGGCAACCTTTCAGAAGTGGTATGCCAAGTCTTCATTTATTCACTCTAATTTAAGGTTTTGTGTGCCAGTAATGCATTTTAATGTTTTTAGAAGGTCTCTTTCTATAAGTCTTTAATATATAACTAAACTATTGCTGTATGCAAAGTAAATAAGTTTTTTAAAATGTTTAAGAAACTTCATTTAAAATTAAATTAAAATGCAGAGCCCCCCAGACCGGAGGCCAGGACCAGGGCAGTGTGAGTGCCACTGAAAATCAGCTCGCGTGCCGCCTTTGGCACACGTGCCATAAGTTGCCTACCCCTGGGCTATATTGCTTAATTTGTCTGCACAGGAAGATGCTACTGCTTATTGTTGGCCTCAGCACCCCCACTATAAAAATTGTTCCAGCATTCCTGGCTGCACGGGCAACCGTAATTCTAATTATTTAGCACATCACTTTGCAACCATTATAACCTGCTTCTACCATGTTTTTTAATGTCAAAGTGTCTGAATCAGTAATGTGGTACACTGTAAACAAATACTCTATTCATATATAGATTAATATTCCAAACAGAACTATTTATATTGCTCCTAAAAATGAAAACAAGTAAAATAAAAATGCAAAATAAAATATTACAAATGCATTTAATGATGTTAAAAACAGCAAAATACTCAATTTCAGAGTTATAGAACATCACTTGTTAGCTAACAGTGTAAGCACTATATATAATCTTTTTAATGTAATCTTTTTAATTTAGGAAAATTTTGTGTTGTGTTGCCTGTAACATAGAAACAATTGGACAATGTCTGATAAAATAATATTTTAGATCATTTAAATCTATTTATTTTGAAGTCGGTGCCCAATTTTCTGCTTTCGAGGAGGGAGGCTGCTTGGAGCCACTATTTTCCCTATGCTAAACCAGCTCAGTGATTATCTATTGTGCAGATAATAATTAAAATACAGTATAACAGTTCCATCAAAATCTTAATGGAAAAGGCCTTTTTATCTCTGAAAGTCCTACACCCTCACCATGGGAAAATCCACAACTTAGTGCTCTAAATTAATAGGAGTTAGAGGTATGTCTTCTGAATTTTTGTAACATCATTGATTAAAATTTCATTTTTAATTAAAAGCAAAGGTGAAGGAACATTTTCTGCTTAACATTGCTGCTTAACTGACATCTCCTTGCTGATCTGGGAGAAAATTAATGTTCAGTTTCTTCTGCTGAAATTTTTGAGAAATATATGATATAAGGAATCCCTTGTAATGTATGTATGATACACAACTAATTCATGGTATGAACCTACAGTAAATATAAAAATAATTGATGCCGACTCCATTTTTGCATATAGATACAATTTTAAAGAGAACATAATAAAATTAACTTTGCCTAGTTACAATATAATACATTAGTTATTAATATAGATGGAAATTTCTCCCCAGGTAGTTGAGAGAAAACACTCTCTTTTGGAATTGAGAATTCTATTCTGGCTTTTGTAACTTGTTTGTACATATATTTTCAACAGGGCTTTGTATGTTGGTACAGGATTTCGCCATCATGAAGCAGAATCCTCTTAAAAGCACACCCCATGGGAAAAAATACCAGTTAAGGATAAAATTCCGGCCTATTTTGTGTAAGCCTCTTGAGGGTGAGGAAGAGGGAGCAGGGAGTCTCACCCTTTCAATGCAGACTCAGGGCAAGTTATGGACTAGAACTACGCAAGTCTTGTGGCCAATGGGCAAAAGGAGGGAGATGACGTTCATAGACAGATTTAAGACCTGAATGGACCATTATGATCATCTAGTCTGACCTCCTGCTTAACAGAGGCTGTAGAATTTCACTTAGTGTTTCTTACATCGAGCTGGATCTTGTGTTTGAGCTACAGAATATCTTTTAGAAATTCATCCAGTCTTGATTTAAAGACTTCAAGTGATGGAGGATCCACCGCATAAGTTGCTCCAATGGTTAATTAAGCTCACTGTTGAAAATGCTCCTTATGCATTCCCTCTCTCATACACTAGGCACTGTCCACTCCTTAGGAGCCTATGCAGCCATTAGTGCATGGGGACATTGCTGGCATAATGCCATATACCTAGAACCCCAAGGCAGCAGACAGAGTGTACCACCTACATTTTACTGTTTACACAACCAGTTTCAATTTTCTGTTCATGTATATTGGTCTGAATGGGTTAGTAATTAATTTTCTGCAGAGTGGCATCTTACCCTGAGAATTAAGAGCAGAATTCTACAGGATATGGGTCACCAGGCTAGAAGCACTCAATATACTGCATGATAGGGTCCTAAATGTGTTACTTCTGCAGATGTGTCCTATCCTTCTCCTGAGCAAAGGACTGAGCCTTAAATTAGGGAATGAGTCTTATTTTACATCTGTCTTCATATTCTTCTGCAAAGAGTACATTTCAGAGAAAACTGATTTATAAAAACAGAGAAAATGCTTTTATTCTGAGAAACTTCTCATCTTTCTTTTAACAAAACTTCATGGTTTATTTTTACACACACACACCTATCTGTATTCCATTGTGGAACTCAGAATACAGTGTTATACCAGTTGCTGTAACCTATGTATCCTCCTTTGTTATGCTCTGATTTGGTACCATGTTCTACCAGTGTATGCTGCATTGCTATACCATACATTATTCATTGTATTAATTGCAAAGTTTTCAAGCATCACACTTTGCTTCCATGAACACATTTGTTCATGTAGATTCTTATTTACCTCTATAGCTAACGAATTAGAGTGTTTTATGAGAGACCTTCAATCCCATATTGATTTGATCTTGTCGTTATAGAGCCTGTACCAGCCCATAGAGTCTGGCAGAGTGACGCAGACAACGGCCCAGAAGACCATCACTCCTTAGGGACCAGTAGACTACTATATCATATTACTGATGGAGATAATCCCCTTCTGTCACCACGCTGCTCAATCTTTAGTCAAAGCCAGAGATTTAATTTAGACACAGAGTCGGCCCCTTCCCCACCAAGTGCTCAACTTTTCATGATGTAAGAAAATATATTTTTAACTTTAATTTTTATTATGTTTGTACAGTCTAGAACATTTGACTCTTCACATTTCTCAGATATGGTCATGTCATTTGCTCTAAACAGGGATGTTTCATAATATAATATAATATAATATAATTTGGCATGATTAATTTGAAATACCATAAATATGACCTAACATTTTCCAATGAGAACAAAGTACAACATTAGCTGAAATCTCAGTTAATTATAGTGTAGTAATGACATTTTTAAAGGTTAGTTCATAATCGTCTGAAAAGTGAACACAGGATAAAAAAGGTTATTAAAGGTCTGATTCAGAAAAGTTCAACTGCAATGGAATTACTGCATGAGTCATTCATTGGAAATGGAAGGCAGTTTCACAAAACATCTGAATAGTCCTTGTAAGTCCTTTTTGGAAATTCTGAGAATTAATTTCATGCTGGAACTCTGTTTTCTTTAAATCTTAAAAATAAAGCTTAGGCAAATACAAATAATCAAGCCTATTTATTCACAAATCTAAAAAGTCACACATGAAATATCCTACACAATGATTAAGTCTATTGCCAGTAAGGATAGACTCTCTATTGCAATGCTAACTTCCTGTAGAATAGAAGGCACTATAATAATGAAATATTTTGTGCGTTTTTCAAGTTCTTGGCAACTTATGGTGACTAACTCTTAAACAAGAATGTCTACTTTTTAAAGTCCGAAGTTAAAATAGTATACTTACAAATATTTTAACTTGAAATAAAACAAACTTTAAAAAAAATAACTTTTTTTTATCCAGCAAACCCATTTTTTTGGTGAATGGAAATTAGTCAGAATCATTTTCAGTGGAGCTGATTGAAAACTTTCTGACTGAACATTTTTCTGTCAGAAAATGCCATTTTCCCAAAATCCAAACTGTTTATGAGAACGTTTATTTTGACAAAATTCTGTTTAAAATAAAAAAAATAATTAATTTTGTTTTGAATTTTTCTTTCATTATATTATAAATTACAATGCAATATAAAATAAGAAAAAAGTCAAAATTGGAATGAAACATTTTAATTTTATTGAAATTAAATATTTCAATTTACTCTCAACTTTTTTTCTGAATTTTTGTTCTATAGGAAATTTTTTTTAAATTGTTTTCATTTTGATTTGGAACAAAAATAAATTTTGTAATGTTAGAATTTCCTGTGGACTGGAATTGTGACCAGCTCTGATTTTCAGTACTACATTTTTACCGGTTGGTGCCAGTAATTAATTCTAATCTACAGAAATCGTTATAGGCTGCCCTCTGGTCTGATTCAGAAAATAGATATCTTCCTGAAATTGGCCCTAAATGCACTTCATATAAAAGAAGTGCCATTTTCTGTTCCCCTTATTCACATTGCATCATACCTTACTCCGCAAATAATGTAATTGAAGTCAGTGGGACTACTCATGGAGTAGGTGCTATTATTAAGTGTGAACAAAGGTATCAAAATCTGGCCTGTTAGGGTGGGATTTTCAAAATGATTTTCAAAAGTTAGGCCAATGTGGAGACCTTTTCAGAATCCCACACTTAATAATCAAAGTAAAGTAGGAAAGGTGTGGGGGCTGCCCACTAAACACTATGCCACCTTCAAAGAAAAAACAGATCTTTCACATATTTACTTCATAAAGCCTAACCTTGTGTCTACCTATAGGAGAAACATCCGGAGTTCTAACACAATTTACATATGATTTAGACTAGAGATGGTTCTATGTGGCTATAGTTCGGATTTCATGGCAGGAGGTCAGAAGTGTTAGTTGCATTAACAGAGATTTTATTTCTACTTTTGCAGGCCCAGAAGTTCTTCCAGGTGTAATTGTGAGGACTGCAAAGAACCGCAGACAGTAATGCAACTTACCAAACATCTTCAAAGTCTCAAGAGAAAAATCAGGAAGTTTGAAGAAAAGTTTGAACAAGAAAAAAAATATCGGGTAAGAAAATAATCTGAGAAATAAGATAGGGTGATTGCTACATGTATTACGGATATTGTCCTTAAAGGTGTAGGATTGCTTCTTGCAAAATAATAGAAAAAAATTGATATCTGAGTGATTATAGGCCATAATTGTGAAGCTCTGTTTTGAGTTACCTTCATTGGGGAATATCCATCAATCAAGATGGGTGATCGTAACATTTAACTACTTTAAAATATCCTGAACATCTTTAAGACAAGGGAATGTTCTGATACTTATAAATAGCTTCTTACTTGCATTGTAGATAAAATTATTTGCTTAGCAACTTTGTTCTGCTATGTACAATATATGGCAGAGAGAGCCCCAAGTATTGACTCTGGCTAAAGCAAAAGCTAAGGAGCCATTAATCTCTAGGGTATAGAATATTGTGTGGTGTGAGTAGAGGTCTGTAAGGTTTCACCCTCTTGTGCAGTTTCCCCATACACAAGTTGTGGCATCCTCCCCATTTGTGTCTCAGTAGCATCCCATCATCTATCAGAACATTCCTCTGGAGTCTGAAAGGGAAAGCAGTTTCCTTGGAGGACATGATGCACCTTTGCTACTACTATGGTATATGAAAGCTACTGCTATAGTATGTAAAAATAATAAGCAACTTCCAAACTTACTTTGTTGGAATCAGACCTCCTTATCTGTTTGAGATTATATTGCTCTCTAATGATTGGTCAATAAAGTGAATATAAGCCCTAAAGTTACTGGCAGCTAATAGAGATTCTCCTTTAGCTCAAATGGTGGAAGTAGCACTCTTTGAAGCGGAAGAACCTTGCTGCATCTGTGAGATTTTGGTGGCAGTCATGGAACATAAAAAACAGATGTATTTGTCTCTTTCCATATTGAGCTTCTTATAGCTAGGTAGAGATAGATATGTAAAATAAACTAAATCATCAGAATATTGTGCAACAGCCTTGACCCCACTTCCAGACCTTGGGATTCATCATCTTCATCATTGGTCATTATTCAGCAACCTCTTTGAGGGCTACACCTCTGGTTAGTTTCTAGAGAGTGGAACAGGATCAACAGACTCCACTCACTCAAATTGGTGATTTCCCTGGAGTTTTGTCTAAAAAGGGGAAGCCGGGGATCTGGGTGGGGTTTACTTCCACATTTTGTATGTCATTGGGCTGGTATAAGTGATAGTCAATGAAAGGTAGTGGGCATGAACAACTGTGATCTATATCTATTCAGAACTATGATTTTTTTAGGCCCTGTATTGCTGCAGTCATTTTAAAAGGTATTTTAAGATCCTTCTGCTGTGTATGTGTGTGTGTTTATAATATATATATGTATAGCTAGATGGCCAATTTTGGGATTTGAATAACACTTGTGCTTACTAGTTGGCAAACCCAAATAAACACAGGGGCAACCCTGGAAGTAATAAAAATGTAAAGGTTTTCATCCATCCCTTTTTTTGTAGATACTTGAATAGGGTTGGGGAAAACCATTGATCTGAGAAGCAGAAGAAAGTGTAAAGTGTAGTACTCTTAATATTACCACAGATAAATTAATAATCCTCTTCTGATCTTCAGGAGAGTAGAGGAAGAAAGCACAGGGCAATTAGACAGATAATATTTCAGTTATATTAATCAACAAAATTAATCCTGAAGGGTATGGTGGTGATCACATCACTGACCTCATAGAGGCTTGGCAGTCCTTCAGGGGGGTGTCCATCTTAGTGACCTCACAAAGACCTGAGATATGTGAGCAGTCCCACTGGATACAGTGAGTGAATCAGTAAACCCCCCTACTAGATACAGAGGGGAGCAGTGAGTGTGTGACCTTAAGACTCGGTCAGGTGGAAGGGGAGTGAATGAATCACTAGTCTCACTGCCACATACAGCAAGGGAAGCAGTTAAGTCACTATATGACTTTTTTTATTACAGGCGTGTGCCAAATGAACTAGGCAGGCAGCAAGGCTCACAGCGTTTCCCCCCTCTACCTCTCCCCCCCCCCACTTAGCCCCCTCCCAAAGCCCTTCTCTCCTATACAATATGTTTAAATTGTTGTGGGTGTTTGGTCTTTTTAAAAAGTTTCTGTTTTGATTCTGTGCAACTGCTACTGTGCAGTAAATGCTGACAGGAATCAAAAGAGGGAGGAGATGAAGGCAGTGAAAGGCTGTAGTCAGGAGCAGTCTTTTGCTTTGACAGTGGAGAAAAGCTTGAATTACATACAGGAGGGAAGAGGAAAGGACTCAAGGAGGAGGAGACATGGCTGGAGTAGAAGAAGAGGAAGATTATCTTGGTAGCAGTGTTTGCACAGATTTAAAACACATTTTACAGGTTTTCCAATTAAATTGGGTGAAAAATTTGAGCTGAAATGCATAAAATATTACTTTTCAAAGATTTTAGGGACCCTGGTCTTAAGGGCTGCAGTAAGGGCTCCAACCGGAAAAGTGTTGAGCATTTGGATTCCCAACCTGCAAATCATACACATGCTAAACTTTAAGCATGTAGGTAATCTCACTGAGGTCAACGAGACTATTCCCTAGGGTGATCAGATGTCCCCATTTTATAGGGACAGTCCCAATATTAGGGACTTTTTCTTATCTAGGCGCCTATTACCCCCCCCCCCCCCCCACACACACACACACACACTCTGTCCCGATTTTTCATACTTGCTATCTGGGCACCCTACCACACACACAGAGAGTTTAGCAGTGCTTAAGTGATTTGTAGGACCAGAGACCGAATGCTCAGCACTTTGCAGTATCAAGCCCCAATACAAGAAGATAATGAACTTGACAGCTTATTAGCATAATCAAGCCAAACATGTCAAGTGGATATAATATAATGCTTAGCAGTGATTTGGGATCTTAAAAAGAAGAACAGGAGTACTTGTGGCACCTTAGAGACTAACAAATTTATTAGAGCATAAGCTTTTGTGGACTGTAGTTAGTCTCTAAGGTGCCACAAGTACTCCTGTTCTTCTTTTTGCGGATACAGACTAACACGGCTGCTACTCTGAAACTTGGGATCTTAACTATTTCTGGCCATATGATGTGTGGCAGAATCACCATCTACATGGACCATGGTAACCTGATATGGCTCATATACAGGCCGTCACTATAAGGTACGTTGCCACAGTTCCTCACACCTGGATAGAATCCCATGCAGCCTCCTTGAGATCTTCCAGGTTCCACTGGGGCATACTTTTTTGACCTAAGGTATCAGGTCACAAACTGATATCAGGCTGTTGTGACCACCCTGTCCTTCTCGTATTGTTAAATGGGAGAAGGTCCTGAATAGATCCTAATAAATAACAATGAGGTCCTGGGAGGGGATCCTTGAATAGAATTGTTGACAACAACCACTCTGTTGGGGGAGGGGGTGTAGAAGGATTAGGTAGATGCCTATACTTTTTTGTATGAGGAAAATAAATATATCTCATAATTCCCTGTGATTCTCATTGACATGGAATCTTTGTTCTGAAATATTTTGTATTTTAAAGAAGCTATTTCTTTATTGGATGAGTATATCAGGAGTATCATCAGAATTCCTGCTACATCAAGCACAAGTTTGATTTTTACAACCATAGGCCTGAATCTGCAAAGACTCACGCACATGCTAAACCTTATGCACTGTGCATTGACTCTCTGTGTAGGATCAGTCCATAGAGAATACAAGAAAAGGAATAGTCCCATCATCAGTTCTTTTCTGTTCTCTTATGTGCAGCCTTCACATGGTGACAAAACTTCCAATCCTGAAGTCCTGAAATGGATGAATGACTTGGCTAAAGGTCGTAAACAGCTCAAAGGTATATAAAAGCATATCGTTTCATTTTATTGCACAGTGGGCAATTTCACAATACTGGAAACTTTGTAAAGCAGTGCTAATGCAGTAGGAGCATTTTAGTATTTGTTTTCTCCTCTTTGCCCCCTATTTCTATTTCACTAAGTCTCCCTAAGGACAAAAAGAAAGATGAAATGGCATGTGCAGCGCCAGTCTCTCCCTGCCATGTTTGGGGAGAGTCAGTTCAACCCTATTCAATAGAGCTGAAAAAGAGAGAACTTATTCGTAACTATCAACATTCTTGAAAACAGAGATGCAATTTTAAATATTAGCCTCAATGTTTGTCTGATGTTTCAGCTTCATTAGCATTAGCATACTGTACATAATTGCCAAGTTAATGGGTTTGTTATACTGATACCATTCACATTGTAGTTGTAAAGGGGGTTTGTTGAATTTACATTACAAAACTCCATTTTAAACCACCTATTATTTGGTCATAAAAATAGCTTCTTGCCTGAAATTAGATTTAATACCAAAGGTCAATTTTTTCCCTTGACAGCCTGTATGTGGCTCCATTGACCAGAGTGGAGAGCAAGATATGCATATCCAAGGGGAAAATGTAGCCACTATTGATTTTTTTAAAATAAAAATAAAACACAAGCTATTTTTAAAGTAATAAAAGAATCATTTTTGGTTTAGATGCATTTTTCACCATTAAGTGAATCATAGTATTACACTTCAATACTGTAGAGTGGGATTTTGATAAGTGCTTAAAGCGTCTAGAAACTCAACTCCCATTGAAAGCCAGTGGGAAATGGGCACCAAACTCCATGAACTCGTTTGAAAATCCCTCTCAAATATCAAGTGATTAGTCTGCATTGTCACAGGATGTTTTTAAAATAACCCTTTTTTTTAACTAAAGAAAAGCAAAATAGCTGTAAAAGGGCCAAACTACATGCGTAACTTTTTGTAAATTGTCACTTTGAATCGATTATATTTCAAAATGATAAAACCCAGTTCACATAAATTTTCATACACCTTAAAGGCCCTGATCCTGCAAACACTTGAGCACATGCTTAACTTTACTACCATGAGAAGTGCAATTGATTTCAGTGGGAGTACTCGCAGTAGTAAAGCTAAATACTTGTGTGAGTGTTTGCAGTATTGGGTGCTTTTACAAAGGAAGTAAGTAGCATTAGTGCTATTTTAGAAGCAGGGAAACTAAGGCAGAAAGAGGTGAAGTGACTTGCCTAAGGTCAACCAGTAGACCAGTGGCAGAATCAGGAATAGAGTCCAAGCTCCGAAGGCTCAGGCCAGTGCCCTGTCCACAGTCCCTCACTTCTTCCCACATCCTCTGGTCTGCACAAGCAGGAACTATGGGTGTCTTTAAGCCACCTTTAGACTCAATCCTAGGCTGGACAGGGTCCAAGCTGGTCCCTGTTGTAACATCATGTCACAATAATATAATGGATACCTTGTCTGATGCTGGACGTCATTCTGGCAGTGGAGATCAGCCAGGCATAATGGCTGCCTGGCCTACGTCCTTGTCCATGGTCACACCTGCAATGTAAGGGGCTTGGATGGGTTGTGGTATGGGGTAGTGGCAGCTCTATCCCACCTGGCAACTTCTGCTGTTTATCCTGCACCTGATTCCTGCCTGTTTGAGTGAATGCTCTCAGATGAGGGGCAGGGGAATTAAAAACTCAAGTTAAGGATTATTAATTTCCCAAATGATTGTGGTATGTTAACAAACTAACACAAGGAACCAGGGTGTTTTTCTTATAGTGTCAGAAGAAACCTTTTGACAAATATTTATTAAAAACTCATTTGCCAAGTAGCTTGCTTTTTTGAACAGAGCTTAAACTCAAAATGTCAGAAGAGCAAAACTGTACCCCTAAAGCACCCAAAAGAATTGTGCAGCACGAGAGCACTGGAATATACAAGGAGACCAGGAAGCAAGAAGCAGCAAGTACTGAAGCAAATCCATCCGTCGAAGAAACCATGGATACTGTAATGAAGCGATTAAAGGAGAAAAGACAACAGCTTAACCTCCCTGAGACTATAAAGGTATGTGTGTTTCTTGCAGAATAATCACAGCTGGGGAAGAAATTAAATATTGTTTTTAGCTGTCAGTACCCTACTCAGTGTATTCTGAACTGCCATGTTGCAATGGTATCCTACAGATCTTGCACCACAGGAGCATAACCCCGACAGCATATTTTTGCACTAACAAAATCACTGACCCTAGTACACTTTTTCTGGAGTGAGGATTCTAGGAAGAGTTACAAAGACAAAGCAGGGCTAGATTTACAAAGAAATGTAGTGTGGTGACGCTCAGCATTGCCATGCCTAACTTTTAGATGCCTAGAAAATTACTGACTGGGATTCACGAAGCCTGAGTTAGGTGCCTAGGCTTCCTATGCAATGAATGGGAGAGAGAGGCACCTCAAAGGGGATTTACATAAACCAGCATGCTAGGCTGCTCCCCACTTAAACTAGAAAATGGGAGATGCCAAGTCTGTGTGATAAACCCCACCCCTCTCACAGAGATAGGCACCTACATTGAGGCTGCAGGGAAGTGCCTCCCTCAGCTTGGGAATTCCCAGCTGAAAACTCTCTCTTGGTGTTAGGCACCTATGCTGTTTTTTCAAGAAGTTGGAGGGAGGAGGAGGAGGAGGAGGATGACCAGGGGTACCATCTCCCTCATAACTCTTAGCCCAGTGGTTAGAGTGCTCACCTGGGATGTGGGAGACCCCCAATCTACCTGAGGGGAGAAGGGATATGAACTGGGATCTGCCACTTTTCTGGTGAGTGCTCTAACCACTGCACTATGGGATATTCTGAAATAAGGCACCCTCAGTCTCTCCTGTTGAAGCAGTCCCACGGTGGATAAATAATTTAAAAAAAATCATTGGAGCAGGGGGACTGGATCCTGGGCTAGTTATGAGGGAGGAAGTCCTTCCCCTCTTCTCTAGGGTTGCTACCTCTGAAGTACAAAAAACTGGGACATCCGGGATGATCCTGAGCCCATAAAACTGTACAGATGGCAGAGTGTTGAGCACCCTTGCAGATTTCCCAGGATAGCTACCTCAAAAAAAATATGATCCTAGGAAAACCTGGACAAGTGGCTACCCTATCCTCCTCCTTCCTCCCTCCCTCTCCCCCCATTTTTGTGTAAGCTTGCCTATAGGGGCCTGGTTTGGTAGGTGAGGTCTGAGCACACTTACTGGATCAAACCCTTCAGGCAAATTAGGCAGAGGAATTTGAATTACTCTGGGGCTTAGCCATCTGGCCGCCTGACATGGAACTGCACTGAGCATGCTCAGAGGCAGAAACAAAGGTTCCTAGGGATCGTCGTCTGCAAAAATGTAGGTGCTGCTGAGCAGTTTTACATGCCTGCGGGGTTTGATGGAAGCTTTGAATCCTAGTGGGCCTGATTCTGGGATTTACATGCCTGAAGTGGCAGTTAGGCAACTAAGTTCTTTTGTGAATCTAGCCTGAAGTGCCCATTCTTTTCAGCAGGGTTTGCAGGTAGCACTGAGTGCACCGTGTTTGGAGGTGAACGTCAATGTCTGTATTAGAAAGGAATTGTAATAGCTTCGCTGTTTCAGATTACAGGTACATGAAAAGCATGTTTTCCAATCTATCAGAGCTGGTGATAGAGCACAAGCAATCATATCTCCAGTCCAGAGAGACTGTGTGACTACTAAGAGCTTGTTTACAAGGTGTGGTAAAGACCACTTCAGGGGGGTGATTTATAGAGTTCTAACATGCTGTGCTCTAACTGTCGCATGTTGACCCTGTTGGTGTGAACAAAGCACCTTTTAGTTCATGCTAGCAGGTTCTATTCAGAGCAGTTAGAGTGCAGCACGTTAGAATGCTCTTCAAATGAGACCCCACTAATATGCTTTGCTGTGCTGTGAAGACAAGCCTGAAGAGGTTCCAGTGTCTGTTCTGTGTCACACCCTGAGGCAGTGTCATTGAAAACCATGGGTTTTGGTGAGATACTGCGGTGTGCAGTTAGTATTTATAGTCTATGGGCTCTGCATCCTGTGGGACCCCTATGAGTTAAATAAAAGGACCATTGCAAAGCTAAAGAATTTTGTGCAACTTTTTAAAAAATGTCTTCTCCATTTTAAAATTCACTCCAATTTGGACACTTGATGAATCTTACTCTGTTGTTAAAACCCAGAAGAAATGCCACACTTATCAGCCCGTGATAAAGTATATACAGTAAAGTATATAATGATGCCACCACTTATCTGTAGGTGGCACATACAAGATATATACAGTTATATAATAATACCACATTTACCATCAGGTAAAGTGTACACACCAAAGGCCACTATTTCTAATTTTCATAGAGTCCAAGGCCAGAATCTGTATGACCTCTGGTATAACACAGGTCATGGAACTTCCCCAAAATAATTCCAAGAACATACTGTTTAGAAGAACATCCAATATTGATTTTAAAATTGTCAGTGATGGAGATTTCACCACAATCCTTGGTAAATTGTTCTAGTGTTAAATATCCTCATTGTCAAAAATATACGCCTTATTTCCTGTCTGAATTTGTCAAGCTTCAGCTTCCAACAATGTTATACCTTTTGTCTGCTAGATTGACGAGCCCATTATTAAATGTTTGTTCCCTGTCTAGACTGTATTAAGTCACCTCTTTAACCTTCTCTTTGTTAAGCTAAATAGATTGAGCTCTTTGAATCTATCACTATAAGGCAGGTTTTCTAATCCTTTAATCATTCTCTCGGCTCTTCTCTGAACTCTCTCCAATTTATCAACCTTCTTCTTGAATAGTGGGCACCAGAACTGGACACAGTATTCCTGCAGCAATTGCAACAGTGCCAATACAGAGGTAAAATAACCTCTCTACTCCTATTTGAGATTTCCTTGTTTATGCATCCCTAGAATGCATCCCACTCATACTGGGAGTTCACATTCAGCTGATTATCCACCATGACCCCCAAATCTTTTTCAGGGTCATTGCTTTCCAGGATAGAGAAGCCTGTTCTGTAAGAAAGGCCTACATTCTTTGTTTCTAGTTGTATACATTTACATTTAGTTGTATTAAAAAGGTATATTGTTTGTTTGCACCAGGTTTACCAAGCCATCCAGATCGCTCTGAATCAGTGACCTGTCCTCTTCAGTATTTACCACTCCCCCAATTTTTGGTTCATCTGAAACTTTATCAGTGATGATTTTATTTTTTTCCAGGTCATTGATAAAAATGTTAAATAATATAGAGCCAAGAACTGATCCCTGTGGGACTCCACTGGAAACACACCTGCTCGATGACTATTCCCTGTTTATAGTTACTTTTTGAGTCCTAATAGTTAGCCAGATTTTACCCCTTTTAATGTGTGTGATGTTAATTTTATATTCTAGTTTTTTAATCAAAATGTAGTGTGTATCAAGTCAAACGCCTTACAGATCTCTAAATACACCGGACCCTCGCTAGAACGCGGGATTTAGGATCCATGCGTGGTACTGCGTTAAAATGAATTGCAATTAAAGTAATTAAATTTGGGATCCTTGGCCACGACCTCATTATATGCGAATTCGTGCTATATAGACACGCATTCTAGCAAGGGTCCGGTGTATATTACATCAACACTATTACTTTTATCAGCCAAACTTGCAATCTCATCAAAAAAAGATATCAAGATAATTTGACAGGATCTAGTCTCCATAAAGCCATGTTGCTTTGCATCAATTGCATTACACTCCTTAAATTCTTTATTTATCAAGTCCTGTGTCAGCCATTTCATTATCTTGCCTAGGATCGATGTCAGGCTGACAGGATGATAATTACCAGGGTCATCCTGTTTACCCTTTTTAAAACTTGGCACATTAGCTTTCTTCCAGTCTCTGGAACTTCTCCAGTGCTCCGGGACTTATTGAAAATCAACATTAATGGTCCAGCGAGTTTCTCAGCCAGCTCTTTAAAAACTCTTGGTATCTGGACCTGCTTATTTAAAAATGTCCCACTTCAGTAGTTTCTATTTAACATCTTCCAGAAATACTAGTGGAATGGAAAGAGTGTTATCCCCATATGATGAGACTATATCATCTATTTTTCCTTCCAAATAAAGAACAGAAATATTTATTGAACACATGTGACTTTTCTGCATTATTATTGATAATTTTACCATTTCCATTGAGTAATGGATCAATATCATTCTCAGGACTCATTTTGTTCCTAATATATTTTTTTAAAAAGATTTCTAATTACCCTTAACTCTGCTGGCCATAGATTTCTCCTTGTGACCCTTTGCTTTCCTTATCAATTTTCTACAATTCCAAACTTCTGATTTATATTAATTCCTATGAATTTCCCCTTTCTTCCATTTGTTATATATTATTTTTTATTTTTATAGATACCTTCACTTCCCCTCTAAACCCAAGTTGTTGTTCTGCTTGCATGTTATAAATGTGATCAAGTCATGAGTACTTGTACCTAAGCTGCTATTCAATTTTAGTTCTGTGATCAGTTCCTCTTTAAAGATAAGGGGCCAAATTCTGCTCCCCGTTATATTTGAATAGCCCCATTGATTTTAAAGGGGCTTTATGTGGGTAACTGAGAGTGGAATCTGACTCAAGGAATTCTTTTTTTAGATTGTCTTTTTGCAAGTAGACTTCTTTATCCAGAGCTGTAAAATATTTGAGCAGAGCCAGATATATCAAAAAATAAGTGACTTACTAGCTCAGCAATTCAAACATGTCTACAATAAGCTGTTTTCTTGCTGTCTCCTGCACTTATTAAACCACTGAGCAAAAAACAAGTTACTCTTTTGTATTATTTGTAGTTCCCCATGACTAGGTCACATGGCCTCTAGTATGTGGCATTGTAGGCTAAAATCAATAGTATAATTAAAATTGGGCTTGAACTAGAAAACTGGATTTTAAACTGTGAACTGGGAAAGTTTGAACCCAAATTCAAATATCATGACTTGTGCTCCGGGAGGCACATCTCAAAGGACAGTGAGCTAATCATTTTGCTCCTACTGCATAACAGTTAGACCTGCACTACATGTGCTTTGAATACAGTACACCCCATCTTTTTCTCCTAACTGCAAAGATGCTCATTTTATATTTGTGAATCCATTTAGGATATTTGTCTGTCATTACACAATTTCTTGTTTTTCTTTCTCGTCTCTCTTACTGAGTGTAACACTCCAGGGTCTTTCTCAAGTCTCAGAGTGCTTTGCAGAATTATAAAATTATATTATTGGAATCACTTCATCTATCACCAGAATGCAGCCACTTCTGGCAAGTCTAAGTAACACCACCAGCAACTGAGAAACAGGAAGACAAGAAGACAATTTGCTTGTTGTTTTAATTGGATGAAACATAGAATTGATCTAATGAGATCATGTTCTATGCTGCAAACCATAGTTATTTTAGACAAAACTGATTGAGGCCAAACATTAAGGGCCAATTTCTGATTCTCTTATTCATTCAGAATAGTATTTTACTCCACAAATGGCCCAATTGAAACCAAATGAGTCCCACTGAAACCAATAGACTACTCCAGAAGTAAGGTACTGCCCAACTTGAGCAAATGTATCAGAATCTGGCCCGTCATGTTTTAATCAATTTGATTTTAGTGATATTGTATTACTAGTAATTATAAAATGGGAATAACTGAGCAATCTGGCTGACTACTAAGTGCAAGGCTAGTTTGCTATATGACCAGAACGGCAAAGGAGAATAGTGGAAAATAGGATGGGCAAAACACTATAGTCAAATCATGGCCCCACCCTGCATTTTATAGGACTATTCTAAGTCAACCCTGCTCTGGAATATCTAGAGCTCTTTAGTTTATGCCACTTCTCAATTTCTGTTGCTCTTAAGAAACTTTCCCTGACAAAAGCCTAAACTTTCCCCTCCTTAGACTTGGACCATTGTTCATTCTCTTCTGAGACTATAAATTAAATTTCTGCCTTCATGTATATGCTTAGTTTAAAGTTTTTCAGAGATGGCGACTCTCTCTCACCTTTACTTTTCTGGGTTATGTAAAGGTTACTCTTTTAGAGCCTTTTCCTGTACAATTCTGAGTCTCCTTAACTCCCAGTGAAGTCAGCATCTCACAGGAACAGGATCCTTCGTTTCTCTTCATTCTGTTTGAATTCCAATCATTGCCTCCTACTTGTTGCCCAGCTTTGCACTGTCTCTCATTTTGCTATGCAGAGGCGTGCCAGAGGCAACATAACGACAACAAAAATTGTGCAAAAATAGGGGCATCAGAACTTGAATTGTGGTGAGGCGAACTGCATGTAAAGTTTCAATGCATTGCCTCAGGATTGCAGAGAGCAATCTTCTTCCCTAGTTTCATATGTAAGCTCCCTAAGTATACTGAACAATGTTGGCCGTGTTTTTTATTTTCTCAAACTTTTCTAGTTATCTGTCCCCTGCTTGTAGCTGTGCTTTTTATTTATTCTTCTCTCTAGCTGCAGAACTATGCATTTGTTTTATCAGCATTGAATCTCATGCTGTTGCATGCAGCCTACTGTTCTAAGACATTGCAGTTTGGGCTTTTTCTTCTCATTTGCTCCCCCTCTGGTTTTAAAAATTGTCAGCAAATTTGATCCTGGTTGAATTTAAACCTTCTTCTAGATTGCTAATGAAAATAGTGAATAATATAGGTCCACATGGTGATATGTGCAGTATCCTTCTTGATATTGGTCCCCGCGTGCAGGACTCAATATTGTTGATCACACCCTCTTTACTATTAATCATCCAGTGTCACAGGCACACTCATTGGCAGACAGACATAATAGTTGTTGGAAGAATTAACTTGTGTTACATGTTAAACTAGTGATGGGGCAGCTTGCAGTTTCATTAGGTGCCTGAATGTCAAATAGTGGCTATTCTAGAAAAAAAAATTAATAGGAATTTTATTAAGTGATCAAATTGTGCAGAGTTTTAAGACCAAGGTTTTCTAAAGTGACAAATGATTTTTGGGTGCCTTAGTGTCTGGGTGGCCAACTGAGATAACTTGGAATCGTCTGTAAATAAATCAAAATCTGCTCCCATTGAAATTAAGGACTAAACTCTACTGGACTTCAGCAGGACCAGGATGGCTCCCTTAGTGGTTGATGATACAGGTCTAAATTCCACGTTTCACTATGCTTTTAAAAAGCTTCACACAAAACACAACTCTGTGTTTTCAGCATATACTTTACTGAGTGGGGAGTCACCCTCTTCAGCAGACATATAGCACATGTGCAGTCGTGGGGAGGAGAGGAAAGGTTCCCATCACACAGTTCCTCCCGTGTAGTGGGTGAATTCTCCCCTCCCCAATGTGGAAAATGTAGGAGGTTTGGCCTCAACTCCCATAGATCTTGGGGATCTGTCAGAAGCCCTGGCAAACTGCACCAGCTTTGTATGCTGCTCCCTACTGTGGGCCCACTTCGTGCTACAGAACAGCACTTTGAGAGACTGTGGCTAGGCCCTGCTCTGGACTCCCCCTAGAACAGCCTGTTGAGAGAGGTTTCATGGGCTGGACGGGGGATGGGTGACTCATATTGAATTAACATTTCTGTGGATTCCCTACTTCTTCCTTGTTCTCCACATGCCACCCACAGATCCCTGGAGCAACAGAGGGTGCTTCCACATGGGTGTGTGGGACAATATTGCTGAGGAGACTGACCATCCTCTTTTGTGCGGAGGCCCTCTGTGCACAGCTCTTGTGGGAACAACGGCTCCAAAGTAATTTTCATAACCATTTATAGTGAGTGTCATTCACAGGGAATTAGAATCTGGATAATTACTAAAGTCTATGGTAGGAGTACCATATTTCAACAATCAAAAAAGAGGACACGGGGTCCGCCCTAGCCCCGCCCCAGCCCCCTCAGAATCCCCCTACCCCCTACCTGTCCCCTGACTGCCCTCTCCTGAGACCCCCCCACCCTAACTGCCCCCAGGACCCCACCCCCTATCTAAGTCTCCCTGCTCCCTGTCCCTTGCCTGCCCCAACCACTCTCTACACCCCCTTCTCCTGACAGCCCCCCCAGAACTCCCGACCAATCTAACCCCCCCGTTCCCTGTCCCTTGCCTGCCCCCCCCACCAGGCCGAGGGAGAGCTGCGAGCTCCATGTGTAGCCAAACACTGTGGCGCTGCTCTGCGGGGGAGGAGGGAGTGGGGGAGGGGGAGGGACTCTGGCTGCTAGAGGCCCCAGTGGCTGCGAGCGGCTTTCAATCAGGCCCAGCCGTCCAATCAGCCGCACCGCACTCTTCATGAGGGGAAGGGGGAAATGCCGGACATTTCTACTTTATTAGAAATCCCCCCCCGGATGGCCATTTAAAGTTGAAAAAGCCGGACATGTCCGGGGAAACCCGGACGGATGGTAACCCTAGTCTATGGGCCAGATCCCCAACTGGTGTATATTGGGTATAGCTCCACTGACTTCAGTGGATCTATGTTAATTAACATTAGCTGAGGTTCTAGCCTTATATAATTGCTTTACAAAATTACAGCAGAAAATTGTTTTTGTGTTGGATTGCACATTTTAGGCCCAATCATGCTGCCTGTACTCAGACAAAACTCTCTATGGGACTCAGTTGGAATTTGCCCTGAGTAAGGAGTGCAGGATTGACCTTCACTCTGCAGCATATAGACATAAATATTAATATTTGTAGATTAGCATTTGCAAATTATATTTGAAAAAAATCAGCTTCCCTGCGCTCTTGGGAAAGACACTGGTATCAGTGATCTACAGAGATATCTTTGGCAGTATTGAACAGTCTCTCTAGTGAGGCTCTGTTTAGTAGAATTCCCAGGTTTGGAAAATGAATAGTGTTGGGTGTTCAATATAATCGATAGACCGCAGACACCATAGCCACGAGAGCCCCAGATCCACTGCAATTGTTGGAAAAGTGTTGTACGATGCTACAAACTCATATTATCCAGGCATGGTCGCCTGCTGGCTGATTCAGTAATTATTTTTCCTCCATTTTAACTCCCTCCTACAGATATTGCCAACTCTTAATATGTTTGTTCAACAATTCATGTTGTGCCGACTTTGGCATCACAATGGTTGGATATACAAGTTATTTAGTGTGGATCCATCTATCATTCCACTGAATACGTTCTGGTTCTAAAGTTGTCTTAACATTCCCTTAATGAACATGGCAGATCTGTTCTCTCTTTTGATGATGATTAGAAAATTGAGGGAAATCTTCATTTGAACCACTGGATTCTTGTAAGCTTAAGTATTGTATCTGGAATATTGTCGGTTCCTCCCACCCCCTCTTTTCAATCATTGGGTCTTGTTTAAAGCTAATATGGACTGACCTAGACTACACAAAAATTTAAATATAAGGTAATAATGCACAGACATTCTTTTAGCAAGTTCCTTCCCCAATTGGTCAAGTGTACCACTTGTCCCTTAATGTCAGTTGTTCTGACCTTCAGCATATTAGTCTGATAAGGACAACTTTACTTTGGCTCTTTAGTCTCCAGGAGTGTGCATCTATACATAATACCTACCTACATAACATTTTAAAAGGGTCTGGGAAAATCTTGTACTACTATCTCTGGGTTCTCAATAACCCACATACTGCCTCTTGGGTATTGCTTTCCTGTTTTGATTAGGTTAGTGCTTAAAGCAAAATAAGAAAAAAAAGGTATGAACTTGTCCCTCAAGCATCTACAACACAGATTTAATATCTGAGATTCAAGCAACGTCTTTGCTAGTTTTGTACCTCTTCCCTGCCCATATCAAGCAATTACTGCACAATTTCCCATACTTAGGCTCTGATCCAGCAAAGCACTTAAGCATGAGTGTAACTGCTTTGCTGAATCAGGGCCTTCAGAAAAGTTTCCTTACTGGTAAGGACATAATTGTCCCAATATACTTTCTGGAGGTTGCAAGTTACTTAATCTCATTTACAAACTGGATATCTTGAAAGAAAATGAGTTAAATCAAAGGTTCAGAGTCTTATAAAGTTATATACTTATCAAAGAAACCGATCATTAAATGAATTTTCTGGGGTCTGCTCTTGCATTCTTTAACTTCTCGTTGACATCCATGGGGATTTTCCCTAAATAAGACTTCACTTCCCTAATGCAAAGTGAGTATAATATATTATTTCTAGTCTAAATACCTGATCCAAAGCTCATTTCAGTCAGTCTGTTCATCGACTTCAGTGGGTTTTGGATCAGCCCCCAAGAGATTAATACATACGTATGATCCACATAAACTCGGGGCCTACTCCCACTGATTTCAGTGCAAAGCTCCGATTGACTTCAGTGAGGGCAGGAACAGGATCTTTTATATCAGTGTTTGGGGAAAAGTACATTTTAAAACGTATCTTCCTAGATCCTTGAGATGAAATCTTGACTCATAATCTTATAAATAACTCTCTTAAATAGGATATGACAAAAAAGCAAATGGCTTTGGAAAAAATCAGTCTTCAGAAATGTCTGCTATATTTTGAGAATATTCATGGACGACCTGTAAGTATGCATGGAAAGATAGGTAAATTTCAAATTATATTGCATAGAATTTCTTTAACAAATACTTTAAAATATAATACATTAAATATATTTAGATCACTCTTATACATTCAACATTATTGTAGTTGGTTCAAAGCAGTCTTCAGATGTAAATGTCCATTGCTTGAAAATGCTAAACTGTGACCAAGTTTTTTTTTTAGAAATAAAATAACAAAGCCAGTGTTTGGTGACATTATATTGGTCTTCAATAGCAAAATATTGCAAAGATAATGGTAAGAATGCTCAGGACCCTGTTCTGATCTTCCACAATTTGCACCTTGATTTAGGTATGTTGTGATTGAAGTAGTGTGCGATCTGACATGTAATTTGGTTTTGAAATGTATACATTATTAGAGCATTTAACAGCATAGGAGAAAAGTTTTACAAGTCAGGCCACAATACAGAATGTGACAATGTTATGAATTATCACCTACATTTTCCTTTATTTATTGAAGATGTTAAGCCTATCCCTATGCTGAGAAACCTGCCAAAATTGGCCAAGATACAGCAAAGCACTGAAGCATGTGGTTAACTTTAAAGTTCCATGGAACATGAAGTCAGCGAAATTACTTGCATGCTTAAAGTTAAGCACATGCCTAAACACTTTGTTTAACCAAGGCTAATGGTGCAGGAATCTTAACAGGATGTGGGATTGATGTCTCTGATATAACTAACATTGATTAAATGTTAAGTTTCATGATTTGGCATTTCTGATGTAACTACCTTACAACAGTAATCGTGAGAATGGCAAATTTATGTGTGTTGGAGATAAATATGCCTAAAATGATGGGCAGTTGACATTTTGTGAGGATATATTATCACATCTTTTCATTTTCTGTCCAGATATCAGGTATTACCATCTAAAGATACTTCCTAGATACGCAGTGGTCTTCATTAGGAAGTTATTATTGACCTAGTTACCACAGAAAGGAATCTGAAATGTGGCACTCATTATCCTATTCTGAGACGAGCAGTAGTCTCAGAACTACATCGTCATAGTTCCTGTGGTTTAATAATGCTTGGCAAAAGTTGCCTTTTTAATAGTAGCTACCATATAATGAGTTTTTAGGATAACTACTAAAATATATACCTTAAGATTGTGCTGATGAGATTTTTGCTAGACAGTTTTTTCTATATTTAGCAATTGTATATTGCTTTTAAAATAATCATACTGTACTTAAGAGGCTAAAAACCTCATACTTCAGCACATAATCCAACCACTAACTGTCTAGGATTGAAAGAAACTTCCTCTAAAAGGGGTTATTATATAATTGCCCATTATGGAGTTTCTTGTACCTCCTTGAAGCATCAGGTAACAGTTATTGGCTGAGGCAGAGTACCAGATTAGATGGGCTGCTTATTTTAACTGGTATGGCAATTACATGTTCCTGCTTCTTACCTGGTATTATATATATATAAAAATATTGAAAATTATTGGGCCAGATTCTCAGCTGAAGTAAATTGGTGTTGTTCTGACGACTTTATTGGAAGCATGTTGTTCAGTGGAAGATCTGCCTGTTAGTCAACTAATGAATATTGTTGGGGAAAATGGACTTACATACCTTAGTAGGCAAATTTCATGCTCCAGCACTGATCATAAATGCTGCTGCTACCATCAGTCCTTGAGCATGAAGAGCTGTCCTAATAAGGTGAGAACTGAGCAATCCCAGTGCTGCACTTCAGAGCCAGTAATTAGAAGTATATGTAACATTTTCTAGGGTGCCCTCTCATCATGTTTGATTTGACAGTCAGCAGCTTGTGCAAGTTGAGCTATTTTTTTTCAAATATTTCAAGTTCACCTAATTTAAGCAGTTCTTTGTTGCTGTCAGAAGGAAGGTCCCACAATCTCCCTTTTAATGTGGGAGCAAGATCAAGAACAGCCTACCAAAGTGAGACTTGAAGAAGTAGCAATAACTGATTTGTTGAAATATCAAATGGCTCTCTAAGGGCTCTGCTGTCTGTCAGAGACACAGCCCCACTGTTGGAGGAAGCACAAAGCTACATGTTCCGAGTGGGGCCTCTACTTCAGGGCACAGTGGGAATGCACTGATGCTGCCCCTCTTTAGGGGGTGCCATATATGCCCGTTTGCCCCTCCTTGTCTCCACCCTCTTTAGTATGTCTATTGCCCCATGAAGTGTACCTGAATGCTGCACAGAAGCATAAGTAGAGGATATTTCTTGTCCTTTCCCTTCCTCCCTGTGTGTTTGTGGAGCAGATGGCTCTAAGATTTCTGGAACATCTCTAGGTTTTCAAGTACATAGTCCAGAGCCCAGCTAGGCAAAGAACCCAGGGAAACATGGATTCTTTATGCTAGAAAGACCAAAAGTGAGAGAGTGTAGAAACCTGATACATGAAGATTGTGGTAGCTACAACCAGTGAGGAATGGACGTACAAAGATGAAAGTGTCTCCTTCAGGAAACAAGCACACTGTTTTTTCTTGGTATAGAAATTTATAGAACAATCATAGAAAAATTTTACTTTGGTAAAAAATGGTGGAGCTTTTTGATGGAAAACCAAAATTTTCAGTAAAATTTAAGTTTGGTTTTCAAAAAATGATTTTTTTAAAGAAAATATTTTTCAAAACCCAACTTTTTTTCAGTTTTTGTCATAAGAAGAAAAATACATTATGGGGAATTTTGAAAAAAAGGAAATAAAAAAAAAATCCCACACAAAATAATTTGCTTTTTTCAAACAGATCCAGTTATGGGTAATAACACCATTTCCACAAAAGACAAAAATAAAACCACAGCTGAATCATTACTGGTGAAAACTGATGGATATAAAACTGAAGCATTTTGTGCAAAAGACACAGAAAGGAATCAAAGGAAGTGATTGTATTTATGGCCCTACTCATAACCAAGGAGAAGGAAACCAAGTCCTGTTGTACAGAGTAAATGACATGTTGGCTCACAGGAAGGGATATCACTAATGGTTGCATTACAGTTGTGGGATTTTGGATTAAAGAAAGCTGATGATGTCCATTCTGTGCCCCAAATAGGGTTATTCAGTAGCCACAGACTGACCAAAATTTTCTGGTGCATGATCTGCAAATCCACACATCTGATAGATTCTGCCTGTCATGTGCCGTATTTGCACTGAGAACAATGGTGCTTTGAGACACGCTTTCTGGAAGCAATTCTGTAAAGTGGCCTTAGATCCAACTCTTTCCCAAACAGCTATGCCCCTTCTTGGCTGTTTCAATTGCCTAGGATATTCTTACTGTATATCCCTAACACTGAACTCCCGGCAGCGAGTGGCAATGAATTCTCAGTGGTAGATACTCAGCTCTAGAAAATTTGACGTACAGTTTGCCAACCTTTAAAACTGTGTTTTCAGGTTAAAACAACAGGAGGACTTGTGGCACCTTAGAGACTAACAAATTTATTAGAGCATAAGCTTTCGTGGACTACAGCCCACTTCTTCAGATGCATCCGAAGAAGTGGGCTGTAGTCCACGAAAGCTTATGCTCTAATAAATTTGTTAGTCTCTAAGGTGCCACAAGTACTCCTGTTCTTTTTGCAGATACAGACTAACACGGCTGCTACTCTGAAACTTTTCAGGTTAACAATCCCTTATTTTCAGTCAAAAAGTTTTGTGACCTACACCCCTATTTACATTTACTATAAGAGTAAAAAATGTTTCAGTTATAACAATGAGACATTTATATAATTTGTATGTTTTGAGAGGTTGACCGGAATGCTTGACCTTGAAGGATAAGTGTATAGGGGAGCGAGGTTTTCTTTGCTGTAGATTGGAATAAATTTCTGATATCTCGCAACCCTCCCCACTGATTGCTTTAGGACATAATACGAACAGGTAACCTGTTAGAGGGGTTTGGTTTTGTCTTGGTTTGGATTGGGTTTTTTAGGAGATGGAATGGAAGGGTGGTTAATTTCGGTGGCAAGCATGTAAAATGGTTTGGTTTTGTGGCTGGATGTGCTTGGAGGTTTTGTATACACATCTACTTACTGTTGGATAGGCAGGAAAATATTGTCATATACAGTAATAAATACAGCCTCCTGGGCAACAGACTCCTTGAACGACAATCCTTTTTAGTAGGATAATGTATGACAATGAGATGGAAAAGTCTTAAGCAAAGCTGGGCATTCTTTGCCTTTCAGAGAGACCTTAACAGTACCTACATTTACCACAGCACATTGTTCTGAAAGAGGTGAGACAGAAACTTGACTCTAGCATCAGACGTGGTGCTCTTTAGTGGAGGCAGATTAGATCTCTCTGGCCTTTTATCTGTGAAAGGAAGCCCCACAAAATTATAAGCATGAATTGTGCTGGCCTCTTACCATCACACGGCCTAATTATCCTTCCATTTATACCAGTGTATATCAGGAGTAACTGCACTGAAGTCAATAGTGTAGAGGAGAATCAGGCCTTGACAGTTTAGCCTTGGGGCTAGAATATGATCTCAGTTGTACCAGTGTGAATTTGAAGTTATGCCATTCACTTTAATGGAGATATTCTGATTTACGCTGTAATGGCTGGGAGCAGAATGTAGTCTATGGACCTTTCAGTTTTAAAATCTTGAAAGTATTCTTACATTTGAGCTTATCTACAATATAATAGACTATGTAACCCTAAAATTGTGACTAAAAGAATAAAACTGACTATTGTCAAAATTGTTTTCTGTTTTTTGTTATTGGAATTATTAATATTTGAAATTATTAATATGGGAAACCACCAAACACCAGTTTAAGCATAAATTCCTTTATTAAGTCCTGAGACCAAATGGTATTTTATACAGTTGCTCTAAACATGTCTAAAAAGGCTACATAATAAGCAATTTACTACATCCAAACAGTAACAAAACATTTATGAGCATTTGAGCAGGATAGTTACAAGCAGGCTAAGCCCAGGGGTTCTTAGGCCCATATTGGTTGGCTCCAGCATGGTCAGGCAGGCATTAGCAATGACTCCTTTGAGAGTTTACTTTTTATACCCTTTAACAATCAAGGGATGTTATTGCCAATTACTGACTTCAGCTAAAAGCCAACTGGAGACAGTTCATCCTTATTTCCAGTCTTAATCCAGAGATTTACAACTTCCTTTCTTCCCCTCCTTCTTGCTGACGTATAGTTTTCCCCTTCCACCTGGGTCCACATAGACTTTAACACTAGTGTGTGGGTTGGGGAAGGGGCATGTTGGCTCATTTTAAGACAGATTCTCTGTATTTGATTTAAAGCCATTTGCAGTCACCACTGTGGTTAGAGGCCTTCTTTTTAGAAACTGACCAATTATCTCATTAGTTATTCTTTGAACCAGACATCCTCCCTGCTTTATTCCTTCTGGCTTTACCACTTTTTATTTTCAAATCTTTCCTTCTATTTGCTAGTCAGGGCCTTTCTTTACAACACATATATAGACTCAAAGGCTTTAAGGCCAGAAGGGACCTTTGTGATCATCTAGTTTAGTCATACATTTCCTTAGCTTAAGTTTGGTTAACATTAATTCTTTAATTTTATACTTATCCTACAGTTGTATGTAGTAAAGCTGCACTTCTCTTATGTGAAATGATCTTGAAAATAACACACTTGATTGTCATCAGGGTCTCAGCCCAGCTTCTATTCTTGATGGTGTGATAACTGGCCAAATTTTTTCAGGTGCTGTTATTAGTAGATCTCTACCTGTTTCTGTCCCCCCAAATCAGGCTGGAGAGGGAAGGGGAGAAAAAGGGGTTAGAAACTACTAACTACATCAGAACTGACTACTAATATGTGTGCCCACATGTTCTGAGGACACAAAACTGAGGGCCCAAAGTATTTAATTTAAATTGGCCTTTCTAACATAAGAACTGGTGGAGATCATTGTGTTAGAAAGTGCCATCTCTGACAAAAGCAGCACCGAAGACCCTTTGAGAAATGGTACAATGGGGTGCAGAAAAGATGTTTAGATTACGCTAACCATAGACATGAGATAACTGTTGCCCTACATTCAGTTCAGCTAATTTAATATGTGTAGTGCTGCCTACTGGTATTGTCTCCCACCTAAAATCTGCTTTACTAATATTTTCAAATACAGAAGAATTGTTTGCCTGCCATGCCAACCTAACCAATTATGAAGTCAGGTGTTTATTTCCAGCAAGAAAATAACATTGTGCTGACATTAAGATATTAAATTGTCTAATAAAATACATGATTTATTTTTTACAAGCTAGTCATAACTTTAATTATATTAGAAGTTGGAGAACCAAGGGTGAACTTGTAGATGCTCTGGCACAAGGCTGCAGTGTTTGGGTTGCTAACCATGCAGGAAAATGTGTTAATACTACCATAAAATCTGACTTTATTGACATTTTCACCAATTTAATCAATAATAATAACATTTCTAGTACTATGGGGTTGTGTTATATACTCTTTTTAAAAATCAGGAAAATATCTGTAAAGAGACCTTGCCAAATATAAGGACCAGAATATTTGGCAAGGTCTCTTTACAGATATTTTCCTTTGCTGAGCTGCCCCGGCTGTCCTTTCTGGGTGTTGAGCTCTTGTGAAGATCTGGCCCGTTATTTCTACAAGTATACTTATAAAAGCAGCTATCATATCCCCTATGTAGTAATCATATGGATGTGAGGGGGTGGAATGCAGCTCTCCTTTCAGTTATTTGGTTACACCATCCGTAATTATACCCAGGTGTTTTGTATTCACTCACTTTTTAAAGTAAAAAAATACCATTACGAAGAAGTTTGGCCAGTGTATTAGTCAACATGAGGATATTTACAATAGTTGTTTCAAGTAAATAATGTTACTCTTCTATTTATGGTGGTGGGTGTGTGAAATCCCCTCTCCTACAGGTTGAGGCTTAACTGGGACTTAATTAGCATGTAGATCGTGTGCATAGGGGTAAACTTCAACCAGTATCCCCTTTACTAAGTACAGCAAATGCTGCTTAAATTTATTTAGTCAAAAGGTATGATTTTAAAGATTTGTAATGGCAACCGCTATATCAACTCACTTTGCATGTTCCATGCTGATTTTTTGCAGGATGTGCATGTAACTGCATGAGAATTGATAAACTGCAGAACACAGATTGAGGAATATTTCCGTGTAATGCTAGAACCAGAACTTTGAAGACAGCACAATAATAGAACATTCCTTAGTAAACATTATAGCATCATATTAGAAAATCCTGCATGCTGATTGGCTAACAAAACATTCTAAGCAGTGTTATCCCACCATACTACATTGCTGAAAATATTACACTTCATAACAGTAATAGGCAAATTGTCAAAGAGAGCAGGCCCAAGATGCTTACACAATTGTGTGATTGCATCTATATGTACAGTTAGCTCAATTGTAAGGGCAAATCAGCCTTAGTAGCTATGGTGTGCGCAGGAATGCAGCCATAGTAGCTATTGTGCCATGAATGCATGTTAGGGGCAACTGCCTAGGCATATATAGATATAGAACTGTACACAAATGTAGAATGTCCCTTTCGGAAAACTTGGCTCATAGTGACCAGCGCAGCACATGCATTTGTATGTGTCAAACAGTTGTATCAAATGTAAGGAATGTACTTCTGAGTACCTACCTTTGAAGGCTAACTAACTGCTTAAAAACGGAAAACACTAATTAAAAACATATTCAGCGAAAAAATACAGAAACTCCGTTTGTTCCAAATAAGATTTTACCTTTATATTTTTAGCAAATACTAAAGATCAGCCATAAACAAAATGTCACTGTTCTACAAACTTCACTGTGGAGGCAGGAGTGCAGTGGAAGACTACACTTTAAAAAAAAAAAAAAAGCTGCCCAGTTGCTAATTATTATTAAAAGAGCAGGCTTAGGAATGTTACTGGGGTTGCCAGTGAGCATGCTGGGAAAGTCTGCTGATATCTTAATAAGAGAGAGGGCTGGCTCTTCCCTGCTTATCTGAAAAGTCAGCCAGAGGAGAAGCTAAAAGAGGCTGTAGCCTTAAAAATATTTTTCTCCATTTTGGAGGTCAAGGGCAAGAAGGCCTGTCTACTGCAATGAAATTGAATGTGGTGATTGGGAGTAAAAACAGCACCCACCTTCCCCTACAGAGGGCAACTATATAGGGTAGAAGGAGCACTCACAGACTACAGTGAAGAATACCTTAAAGATACCCCATAACTGGATTAGATTAGACAAGCTGATGGCATTCAGCAGCATTCCTCTGCTCTCTCTTCCTTACTCCATATATCCCGATAAATTTCCATTTCTGGGCTATTGCCCATGCCTGCAGTCTATCCATATCCTTCCACCTCTGCCCCCACATACTCACCTGCAGTTGTGGAGATGATTTCTACACAGTAGAGCAGCAGCAACTCCCATGAGTGCTTAATTGGTCAGTGTGGGGATTGACAGGGATTTGAGAATAGGGTGTTGTGGAGCACAGGGAGGTGATGAACTCATTTGCAGGTAATTCCTTTCTGATAATGTTGCCCTAGGACAGGTATGATGAAATCATAGAACCACAGAGTTAGAAGGGTCTAACCACAGAGTCATCTAGTCTAACCCTCTGCCAAGATGCAGGTATCCTACACAGTTAAATAGATTAGGTATGTTTTTACCTCTTCGGGCTACTGTGACTGGCCAACTCTTTCTTTTAATAGAGTAGGATGGCCTGTTGCACAGCCAGAATCCATAGCCTCTACATGATTTATGCAATTTGATAGGCTGTAAGTATTTTTGGTTGGATTGGGTTCATAGTACACAAACTAAAAAACAAAAAGCATTATCCCTAAATTAGGCACATCTGATGCTCAGGGGTTAACTAGAGAGAGAACAGAGAAAACTAACTCCTTTAACAATATCGGCATCTTCAGAAGGGGAAATGTAACCAGTTCACCCTTTTCCCAAAATTAATGCGGCAAGGAGGCAAAGATTCCACCTTGTATATTTTTCATTAGAATATAGGTTTACACTTTTGTTTTCAAATTGTAAACTGTAATGTTTTATGAATTATGCTACCATTACCTTAAATATTCATAAATATTACCTAAAGCAATATTACATGTAAGGCCAAATTCTCCTTAGCTACACTGAGAGCTGAATATGGCCCATAATGCTTGTTTTTGAGAAGAATATACTTTCTTATGGTTTCTTTTTAGGTAACTAAACAAGAGAGGAATATTATGAAGCCTCTTTATGACAGATACAGAATTATCAAGCAACTTCTCTCAACACCATCTTTGATTACAACAATTGTAAGTTGGAAAGAATTAGTATTTATCATAAAGAAGCTATACAAGATTCTGAATTGTGCTTTGTATACCAGTTTAGCAACATTCTAATCACTCTTACACATGAAGGGCTTATAGAATACTTATTGATCAAATCATCCAGTTGATATTTCAAGAGGAGTAAACATCCTACATGATTCAATCCCAAAGCATGCCAGAGGTCATGATGTAAAACATCAATTTCTGAATCAATCAGTTTACATGGGTGGGGAGGGGATCAGATGAGGGAGGTCAGTTTTTAACCTTCACCATTACAAACAAATCTACACCACAAAATGAAAGCAATTCTATCTATTATACTGTTAATATATCCTCCTTGATCTTTGTTTGTTGAAAATACTTTCATTACTACTTAGCACATTAAGATCTTAGCATAGCATTTTGATCAAAGCTATGCCTGTGTGAAAGAAAGAAATGACAAGGTTTTCTGTATGTGATTCGGATTGTTAAAAATAACAATGTTTTAAAAAAAATATAAAATACATGTCTAAAATTGATGAGGTAGAACTGGTGTCTTTACTCACACTGGATAGTGCTTTACTTTGTGAATTCCCCATTTCAGTAACACTCCTTGCAGAATGAGGTACCACTGAATGTGAGCTGCAGTAGCCGATTCTTACCCTATGTAAATTTCTTGTCTCATCAAAGAAAATACTGCAGTAACTCCTCGCTTAACACTGTAGTTATGTTCCTGAAAAATGCTACTTTAAGCAAAATGATGTTAAGTGAATCCAATTTCCCTGTGTACAAGGGTTTGCTGGGGCTTGACCCCCTCTGGGGCAGCGGGGAGCCACACCGGCTCCCTACACACAGTTAAGGTTCGGGGGAATTAGTCTGGACACGGGGTCTTCCTCGGCAGCCCTTGTGGTACTGGAACAATCACCGTAAGCCCAGACTCTGGGTCAGGGTGGGGCAACACGGAGTCTGGTGCTCAGGCCCTCAGGCAGGGCTGAGTAACCACAGTACAATAGAAATAGGCCCAGGCCCTGGGGCGGGGCGGGGCAGGGCACCAATAAGTCAGGGGCTCAGGCCCTTAAGCAGGGCTGGGCAACAACAGTGCAATTAGTAGCAAGCCCAGACCCTAGGTCAGGGCGGGGCAACAATGAGTCAGGGGCTCAGGCCCTCAGGCAGGGCTGAGCAGTAGCAGTAGGCCCAAGCATCTACAGGCCTGGGAGAGGGGGGAGACTGCCACCCACGAGTTGGGTGGCAGAGGGCGACGCAGGCCTTCCCACTCCACTGCGTCCCAGCCCGGGCCCCTAGCAGCGGCAGAAGACCCGCTGCTGAGTCAGTGGGGATCCTGGCTGCAACACACTGACATGGGCTCTGGCAGTGCTGCAGCCAGACTAGGGTCGGCTGCCCCCGGGCTACTTCCAGATTCCCCCTCGAGTAGTATCTGGGTCAGGGTGTTGTCTTCTGGGGGGTCCTGCACCATGAGGTCCTCTGGGTATCGGGCGCAGGGCATGCCCGAAAACTCCTCCAGGTAGCGGGTGCAGGGCAGGTCCGGCCAGTCCTAGTGGCCTCTTGAGCCACGGGATTTTCCCAGTTGTGAGCTAGGCTGGAGTCATCTGGCCTCTTCGGTGGCTGGGCCTTACTGAGAGGTGAGGGTGAGCCTTTATACTTCCGGGTCGCCGCCTGAACCTCTGAGGGATGGACTCAGAGCTCCCTAGCTCCGCCCACTCCGGCCTCCAGATGGGCTCGTCCCCCTCCCGGGCGGCGCGGAGCCACACTGCCTCACTACACCTCATAAGAATTAATGTAACTGGGGGGAGGAGGGAGGTTAGACTCCAGGGATTTTTTTTTTTTTTGCCAGACAAAAGACTACACACACACACACACACACACACACACACACACACACACACACAATAAGTTTTAAACAAACAATTTAATACTGTACACAGCAATGATGATTGTGAAGCTTTGTTGAGTAGGTGGAGTCAGAGGGTGGGATATTTCCCAGGGAATGCCTTACTGTTAAATGATGAACTAGCACTCGGCTAAGCCCTCAAGGGTTAATATGTTGTTAATGTAGCCTCACACTCTACAAGGCAGCACAAATGGAGGGAAGGGGAGACAGCATGGCAGAGAGAGACAGAGACATACACCCTGTGTGAGAGAGAGACATGCATTGACCCCACTCTAAGTACACTGCCCTTTTAAGTAGATCAGCAAGTTGAGACAGCAGCTGCTGCCAGCAAGCTCCCTCCATCCTGAGCCCTGTCGTGTCCCCCCCGCTCTATGGAGATGGGGGCAGGAGCAGGCGGGAGAGGGGACACCCTGACATTAGCACCCTCCAGTCCCCCACCCCCGCACAGCAGGCAGGAGGCTCCCCGGAGCAGCTCCAAGGCAGAGAGCAGGAGCAGCACAGGGCAATGTGGAGAGGGACAGCTGAACTGCCGGCAATTGAAAGCCTGCTGGGTGGCTGCCACACAGGGAACTTAGGGGAGCAGGGAGCGAATGGGGGGCTGCCGATCCACCCTGGTTCCAACCCCCCCCACCAGCTAGCTCCAACAGGTTGCTTTTCCTGCAAGCAGTGGACAAAGTAGGTGGCTGCCAAACAATGTTATAGGGGAGGATTGCGCAACTTTAAATGAGCATGTTCCCTAATTGATCAGCAACGTAACAATGAAACAGGATGACTAAGTGAGGAGTTATTGTAATTACATAGCCTTGTTCCACATCTTGTGGTAATATTAGCATGGGACTTCCACATGAGCTTCAGGGAGTTAGGCACCCTACTCACATTGAATTTCAATAGGGTTCATTGATTCCTTTGAAAATCCCAGCCATAACCTTATTACTTCAGAATCTCTTTAAAGCTTCCTTCATGTTAACGTCTAATGAACTTTGGTCCATGCATTTTTAAAAATCTATAAATAACAGTTTAAAAAAGCCCATATTTTGGTGGAAAATTTCATCATCTTGTACTGTAGTATAACTATAAAATGTGTTGCAATGTGGTCGTCCTTTTTTGCTAAAACCATTTGTAACCCTAAAAATACCTCTAGAATGATTCTTTTATGCATATTGTAGCTTTAATTTATGAAGACTGTTAACACTAAATGGTACAAGTTTACTTTATGGAGAATTAAACAAAGAGCTCTCTCACTGCAAACCTTACTCACGTGGGGAGTTTAATTGATTTCAATGGGACTAGTTTAATGAGTAAAGGTTTCAGAATCATGCCCTAAATCCTATTTAAAGGCATGTTCTTGCAAACTTTTTGTTGTATGAGTAATCAACAGTAAGTAATTAGTAGAGCTACTTATGGAAGTAAGGGCCAGATTCTGCCACATTTAGTCATGGCAAGTAATGTCTTACAAAGCAATTTGTCCCATTAGCGGTTGTAGTGAAAAATCTCAAAGTGTGTCTAGCTATTGGTTTTAATACCTGTAACCTCTTGTATTTTCAATAAATAATAACATGTAGACAGCTAATTTGATAATGATTACAAGCAGGAGGAAGAAGATTCAGATGAAGACCATTCTCAAAGCAGCCATGAATCATCATCCAATCTGGCATCTAACCTTCCTGTAGATGACCATCTGTATTGCTCAGATGAGGAGAATGAGCCTGCAATTGTTTCACCTCTGGATGAAAAAAAGGCAATCAAACAATCAGCCCTATCTCTGTCCAATTTACATGAGGCCACAATGTGAGTGTTGCAGTTTTTCTTAATACATCAAAAAACAAAACAAACCACTTACATGTTCTAGTCACAGCATGATCTATACTTACTGTCAGAATCTCCCAAGTGTCAGGAAGCTCTAGACCTAAGGATTGAGTTATTTCCTTTTTATGAGAGAAAGTAGAGACAGGATATTTATTTGATCAACTTACCTGTAGTTTGCTGTACTTTGTGTAATTCAGACAGCTCTAGGGCGATCTGCCTAAATCCAGAAAGAGAGAGGCAGAGGACTATACCTATATAAGAGAAATAATGATATGCAAATAGGTAGATACCACATAATGACATAGTATAAATGATTTGTTGACTTACCTATTTCTTGTCAGAAAATGTAGACATTTATCTACTTAGTTTCTTAAGACTCTTGTGGAATAACACACGTTGGATAAGGAGACTTCAATATTAGTGGTGGCTTGACCAACCAGGCTAGTTTTTTTTCATTTATATATTGCAGTTCTATTGGTTACATTTCATATTTCACAACTGTAGTGTCACTGATGTGAAAGAGGACACCTTTTCAACTGAAGAATCTGAATTATATTATCACATTTCTAAAATGTACAATAGTAGACTGTAAGAATTATTGTAAATTCAGTCTGGCCTGGTATAATTGTTCATGTATTTTCACTATGTTAACATAATTCTATCTATATCTTTGTCAAAGAAAATTATTGCTGTCAACAAGGGTGTCAACAGACTCCAAAAAGTGATACAAACGGTGATTTGGAATCTTGTTATGTTTTGTGTTTCTATGGAAAGGGCAGATTATGGTCACGTTGTTCAATTGTGGGGATGCATGTGTGCTGATGTCATTCAGCCCTGGTGCTCATTGATTAAAACACATGCTATGGATGAATATGATCTCATATCTTATAATATTCCTTGTATTTCCCATGTGCTTTGATTGACACCTGAGAGTCAGAGGCATGAATAAAGTCTGTTCGGTCCTACCAAGTGAGTGAAGATAACAAGAATATATGTTGTTCTGTGGAACTCACACTGTGTAAATGATGCAGCATGCAGAAGTGCTGCTGAGATTTCTCAGCGCATCACATTATTATGAAACAGTATCTTTTAGGACATATTCTGAAAGTGTTTTATCTTCTGCCTAAGGACCTTATCCTGCAAACGCTGCCCAGCCTAGTTCTTACTACAATGTGCAGTTCCACTGACTCACAATAAACAGCACTGCATTTGATGGTAAGTGTTTGCAGGATCAGGTCCTATGCTGCTAATCGTTTATCCCCTTTGTTACTTATGGGGCTGAAACTGTAAGGTGCCATGTGCGTCCTGTGAGATGCCAAGCACCATGAACTCCACATAGAACTAAGGGTGCCCATAGGATTAGGGCCGGAGTGTTTTATTGCTTCCTTCCATAGATTCTCTGCATTCCCTTTGTTAGAGGAGTGTGAATGACACCAAAAGCAAGGAAATGCTGCAGATTTACACTTGTGCTATCATAAGTCCATTATACTCAGACTTGGAAGAAAATTTTAGGATTCCTTGAATTTAACAGGTCTAATTCTGCACTGAGATGAATAGACACCCCTGTCACTGTGCGCATATTGAAGGGCCACATCCAGCCCTAATGTTTTAACTATTTCCAAGTCCACATAGGCTTCAACTTCTTCTACCTCCTTTGTAGGCCTGTGCTACTTGAACATCTCAGAGAAACAAGAGCTGATAAGAAACGGCTTCGCAAAGCTCTGAGAGAATTTGAGGAACAGTTCTTTAAACAAACAGGAAGGTAAAACAAAACCTTTTTCATGTATTTTAAGCAGATTTTTATGTTTCCATTAAAGAACATATTCTTAAGCAGCAGGGACTTACCTGTAGTAATTGGGCTGGTGGGGGGTGGGTGGGATTCTGTTATCTTTTGTGCTTTGAGAATCCCAAGGGTAGCTACAGCCCAGGATTGGAAGGGGACTGTTGGGAGCACCGTGGAGGCATCAGGACTCTATGGAGATGATTTTTTTGCTCAGACAATTCCTCCAGGATCTGTGCAGAAGTTCTTCCAGGTTTAGGGTAGCCCCCATAACAAAACATATCCTGTGAGGGGGAAAAGCCACCCCTCGCAGATCCACAGGGAACTCTGCCAGAGGATCAGTCCAGAAATTTCCTTCCCTAGGCTTATTGACAGAAGGAGCAATGTAACCCCTAGTCAGGGGCTGGAGTAGTCCAGCAGCAGCTGTGTCTGCCACACATGCACTACTAGGATCTCCTGATTTACAGAATTTATATGCAGACAAATAGGTAGTGTTGGTTTTTTTTATAAATGTAAAGCTGAACTTTCCTGGAGACTTTTTACCATGACTGGTATGTTGGTGGCAGTCAACTCTGTCTTCTTAAATGGGCTAGGTGTGGCCAGAAGTGTGGGTAGTATGGGCCTGGTCGAAAGCCCATTGACATCAATAGTCTTTCCACTGAGTTCAGTGGGCTTTGGATTAGTCCCTGTGAGCAGAGAGGAGCCATTTTGTTGTTGGTTTTAATACAGATCTTATTGATGAAGTTTTTTTCTGTTTTGGTTTTTTTGGGAAGGACTGTGTTGGGGGTTTATTGGTAAATTCCAGATTATACCTAAAACAAGGTGAGCTTTTATTCTAATTTTTCAAAAATGTGGCCCCCTCACACTTTCACATCACAATATTGCTCTGATAAGGAGCAATGTGTGAGGGTATAATATTAAAATTGCTCAATTTGCTTAAATGCTACTGAATTCATGACATGTCCTGAATGAAAACAACTTTAACTCCTTGAGTGATCTCAGGTAGGTCAGGATGATTTCCTATTGTGATGAATAGCAGCAGAAAGAACTTGTATGGTCTCAGACTCTATGGTCTCAGTCCAATGCCCTCTGGATCAATGGGAGCTTTTCCATGGATTTCCCTGGGTATTGGAGCCGGTCTATATATGGTTCAAAAAGAAAACCATAGTGTGGTACCATGGTAGTTATATTTTCCATAATACTGTACAACAATATAGCTGCATATCTTGGAGTGAAGTAATTATTACTTACACAGCTGACAAGAAATGTGATTACCTTGTATAATCTAAACCTCAGAATTCAGTATTTTAATTGCCATTCCTATAATCCTACTTCACGATAGTGTGCTCTTTTCATATGTCTACGGGCATCTACAATTAGAAACAAATATAAAAAACAATCACAGCAGAAATAATTTTTAAAACCATTTTTCTTCTGTGTCATAAAATGACAGAGCTCTGTTTGACTGTTTCAGGAGTCCGCAAAAGGAAGATCGCATCCCCATGGCTGAAGAGTACTCTGAATATAAGCACACCAAAGCCAAACTCAGGCTCTTAGAGGTTCTCATCAGTAAGCACGATGTCTCTAAAACAATTTGAAGTCAATGAAATACATAGCTAGTGTTTGCTAGCAAAAACCCAAACAAACAAAAAGAATTTTACAGGTCTGGGTCTTTCTGCACAGTTATTAGACACACTGAGAATCTGATGCACTTTAATAATCTTATTAACTGAGAGTAGGAGAGGATGGTAATGTGTGTAAGAGTATGTAAACGGGAGTGAGTGAACTGTATTTTTTCCTTTTGGAAAAGCCTTGAAGTGCACTATGATAATCTTAGAAGTTAAAGGGACACTGTAAAGTAGTTTAGGCCCTTAGTCTAACCCGCTTTACCTTAAAATTTATAATCCGTTAGGGAATGCCCTCCAGATTCTAAAAATAATCAGAAATCCACCACTCTGTCTCACTCAAAAGCAGTGTAATCCACTGTAGGCAAAACAACTTAGAACATCATATGTTAACTAAAAACCTATAGACCAAATTCTACCCTTAGGTGCAATTCCCATTGGCTTCAAAGAGAGGTGCATACACATGGACAAAATTTGGCCCTGAATTCTTGGAGCTGAGTAAATTGAGGCTGCTGGAGAAAAAGAAAGTGGTAAAATAACTGCCAAATGCAATCATGTTTTTTGCAAATGAGAAAACGTCTATTTGGCAAAGCAACAAGGACTCACTGGTTAGGGAAGGAATGCTTGTTTCAGGTTTGCCAAAGGGTAGTATAAGACAATGTAAAGGTACTAGGTGCTGGCCTGTTAAATATGGTTGGCAGTACTTTTATAGTACCCTAAACAAAATTCAGTAAAATAAATGGATCATACATGCTGATTTTTAGTTCTGTATTAAACATAGCACTTTATTTTGCCTGATGCTATAAAATTTTGCTTTTCGAACTACCAAAGCTTGTTTGGAAGCATGCACTTTGTAAAATGTTAAAGTATTTCCTGTGTTAGATATCTATATTAAAATAATGAGAATAGCTTATTGCATTCTGACAAGATATTTTGGATAGATAAATGTATGCAGTATATAATTGAACGTCATGGTTGTGAGATGAGGAACTCTGGCCTTCTTGTTTCCTAAAAGTAAGACTACAAAAATATTTTTCTGTTGGAATTATGCATCCTTCAGCACACCCCACTTTGTAATGTAAAGGGATTTTCCTCACTCTTGTGATAATCATTTCTGTGTAAAGTGCAATATTTCACAGAAGGATTGTCAGCATTTTGTATTTTTCATTACAAATCAGAGGCAGGGAAAATGTCTAACCCAAACATGAAGGAAGAGGTTAAAAAGGAAATGCGTTGCATCATGTTTAGTGTTTTGTTTAAATTGACATTTTGTATTAACTGCGTATAAGCCACCTGTTTTGCTATCTTAAGGAAATGTTCATCTTCCGAAGTCTATTCTATACCAATCACGTTTGTATTTATATTGTATGTAATGCTTCAGCATGATTTTAAGTAGTACCCATTTTCAAATGGTTTGGAGGAAAAAGTATGACCACTACACAATGTGGATTTTTTTTTTATTTCTATGAGGTTTGCTGTTTCACTGTATTGACTTGACAATTTATAACTTTTATGGATCAGAATGATCTCCTTTCTAAATCTGTTTTAATTAAAGTAATCTAAGAGCAACAGGAACAGATACACAACTATTTGAGGTTTACAAACTACATCTTTGATAAGAGAAAATGGTTTCATGACATATGTATACAATTGCTATTAAAATGTACTCTATATATTCTATATGATTGTATAATATTTTATACAACAGTACAAATAAAATATTTTTCTATTATATTTATTATGTTTAAACACAATTTTTGTTTCCAGTTAGCTAATATAAATAACACTGTCAAACAACAAGTTGGAAGTGCTGACATTTCTAGGCTTCAAGATTTAAATCATGCTGCAATTACAACCTTTCATGCTGTTTGGAGTTATCCCAGTGTTTGTTCAGTAGATTAAAATAAATGCATATTTAAACACCATTATAAGCCATTATTTTTATTTTGCTAAAGCAGTTTATATAGGTTTTTGTTATGTTTGGCCAGGAACAAACAAAAATTGCAGCATCTAGGTGTAAATGTTGTCAAAAAGAAAATTCAAGATTTCTGTTCCTCTAATGCTAAAAACTATTAGAAGGAAAGAGGGAAGTTATATTAAAAATGCTATTAATGTATTTGAAAAACTGGTGTTTGCTTTTGGTGACAGCGGCATGTGCATGCTTCTGAAGAGAACATCTGACAATGGAAATGGACAACAGAGGTTCAAAGGCTCCTAAGTAAAGTGGGGTAGGGATTAACGTCCAACACTGATGTTGCAGGTCTTGCAACTGGGATCTTTTTTTGCATTTGCAGTAGACGAGCTCATTACCTGATGACCAGTAATTTCTGCAACTGTGCCAAGGGAAAGATCCACAGGATCAGTGTAAATTACTTCTAAAATAACATCCTGGGCATGGTGATAAACCATGATGCCATCTTCTTCGGTGCAGGTCAGAAATTTATTATCCTTTGAATTTAGCTGAGGAAGGCGCTGCTTACAGAATTCATCTCCTGGTGAGCCAACAGGGGCAATAACAAGAATGACAAAGTGATAAGCTGTGTACATGCAGTAGAAGTCCCCAAAGTACAAGTTAGTATTTGGATTAAAAAGTTTTTCGGCTGCAATCTCAAACCTGTATCTTCCATAAGGTGAATCTTGTGGTGGCTTCCCCGTGTTAAACTCAGTGTTGCAGCTAAAGAAGATGCCTTCCAACTTCCCACTGATTGGAGAGCCATGGCTACCACTGTTATCCTTGACAGAAGGCTGCATTGCATTTCCATGCTGGTTTCTAAAAATGAATGACTATTATTGTTTATTTTGCAGTGAAAAGTACAAGTTTGATTACTTATAGGACTACCACCGTGTCACAAGGGACACAAAGAGAAACCAGTCATTTGAAAAATAAGGTTAACACCACCCCACAATCAAAGGAAAGCAAAGACAAATAAATGAAGACGTGACTGGGGCTCAGGGTGAGAAGGAATTGCTTTTCCATCTTGTCTCTGCTTCTGGAGGTGAGTTGTGTGGATAAAGAGGCAAAAACAGTAACAAAAAACCCACCCACCATATTTTTCCTCAGCAACTGTAACGCTAGTGGGATTTTAAGTCTACATTGAAGTTACAAATGAACCCCATCATGTTGCAATATTTTTTAACATTTTTAGTGGATGCCGTAGACAAATTCACATGATGGCTAGTTCCCCCCCCCCTTTTTTTTCAGTGACACTATGTCAGGGAATTGCCCACATGCCCCCCAAAACCTACAGCTTACTTGGCTCCTACTTACATGATCGGGAATAACTTAAGCAGACTCAAACACAAAAAGTCTCTCTCTCTGTTTTATTTAAATAGGTCTTCACAGATTTTGAATTACAGGAGTGCTTAACCCATACAACCACTGTGGAGTCCTGCCTGTGCAGCTCTGGAAGTTAGAAGTGGTGAAGATGATAATCTCAGTCTAATAAATTTGAGGAGAATTAATCAGTTTTGGCCCCTGTAAGACCCCATTTCATTTTCTTCTAAAGAAGCTGTTTCTCCACATTGCTAATACATGGCCCAATTTGGCTGCCATCAACTTGAGTGGAAGCAGGACTGGACCCAAGAGGAGATATAATTTGGTTCTTTCCAGCTGTAATTATCCTAAACCTAAATACACAAATCCAATCCCTTGCATTGCAGTTCATCTGTTAGTGAAGTGCACCGACTCTGTGTATGTATGTATACACATAAAAACATGTCCAGGTATATCTCACTTTCTGTTTGCCTAAATACTTTTAAAGTGCAATGAATCTTCAGCACCCTCCTATCTATAAAACTTATTTTACTATCACCACTTGGGTTAGGTCACTTCTCTTGTCAAAGCTATGACTGATTTCCTTTTGTTTTCTGCCTTGGTTGAAGACTATTAAGTCTCAACAACAAGACAATTCCAGGTCTTACAGCCACGTACTCCTTTACATTTCACAGAACTCTTGCCACCTACCTGGTGTGCTCAACTGCCATCATTCCTTCATGCAAATTGACAAGTCTTAAAAACACTTTTCATCACCAATGAAAACCGCTTGTGTTAAGAACGCCATGCTCAGTTCAGGCCATCATCTGGTAATGTGGGGCATTACATGCTGAACTACATGAGCTGTTTCTTGGGTTGGTGGTAGCAAGAGAAGCTCTAATGCCAATGTGCTATAAATATCACGTGAGCGCTTTTCAGTCACACACTCTCAGTATAGGGACAAACAGAATGGCTGACTGACTTGATGTAGTGCCTCGATGCAGCGTATAAAGGACAGTAAATTTCCCTGTATAGCAGATTTCTCCTCCTCTACCCCAGTCATTTTGATTTCAATAAACCAGCCTTTGTTAGAAAATTTTGTTTTCAGCCAGGCAAATGCATCTGCATGTGCACTACCTTAGACTAGAGCCCACCTGCCAGTGGCATAACTAGCAGCTATTGCCCAATACTGAACGTACAAAACTCCCTTTGAGTTCAATGGTAGCTGTGCTTTTGTAAGCAATTTAAACATCAGGCAAACCCAGCATTGGATTTATCTGTAACCAGCACAGGTGAAATTTGTTTGCTTGTAAAGGTTAAACTACCCATCAGGCTAACAGACGACTCCTAGCGGTTGCTCACTGCTTTGGAATAGTTTTGGGGATGGGGTGGGGTGGATTTTTATTTTTGTGACAGTCTAAGGTAAACCCCTGACTAGAAATTCTTATTTTCAGCTAAATTATAACAATAGAATGTAAGGTTGCTTCATTTTTTATATGCTCATGGAAAGCAGGTTTAGTCCTTGCTCCTACTGAAGTGAATGGGAGCTATGCTAGTTTCTTACATAGTTACTTTGTAAGACAATTGTTAACCATGATGTTGGTAAATATACTGTCTGTCAAAGACGGTTTTAAGTGGCATTTGGAACAATGGCTTTATCACCTATAGTGCTAGCACCTAAGAATTCTTGCCATTTCTAATCATACACCTTCTTCTGACTAAAATTTTTCATATAGCTATGAGGTAAACTTCAGAAGCCTTCTGACCCTCTCAAGACCACCATCTTTATCTTTGCAGAAGTAGTGCTCTGGGAAGATAGGGTCTGAAAAGGAGATTAAGTTGTTATGAATTAAACATATTCCAAAAAAAAAGATAAAGGCCACCTTCTCTGCAACCTGAAAAATGTTCTTGAAGCTGTATTTCTGTGACAAGATACTGACATCCAGTGGCCAATTAGGCTAATTATAGGTTAGTATTCTCTAGGGAGTTGAGACACTTTGCATGCTGTCTATTTAAAGGAAGCAGTCATGATTAAAGTGTATGTTAATTATATGCCACATTAAAAAAAAAAAACTGTAATGGTGTCACAGGATCAAGGTTTACCTAGTAAACAGACCAAGGTCTTGCTGTGTGCTGTACAATCTCTTGAGACACCCATTGGAACCCTCCCACTCTAGCCCTAAATACACCACTTTGTGCGCTACTGTTTACTACTTAGAAGTCCCTGGAGCCCATCAGAGGTCTTCTGAATCATAAGGCAAAACAACACTGAGGCAGGGAATGCTAGTTGAAGGGTTACACATGATGGGATGATTTGTTTTTTTAAATGGTGCCAGGCTTAGTGGTCACCAACAGCTTAGTCTAGAGCACAACATCATACCTTCTGAGCCAGAAATTCTTTGCCAACTGTAAAAGACCCTGAATTTGCCTGTTTCTGAACATCTTCATGTATTCTATATTACTGAGGGAATTATGCATTAAAAATTATGCACCCAAATTCTGAAATTTAATTTGTCAATAAATAAATGTGGCTCCAGCATGGCAGTGGGAGGGTGGCTGCATGGAGGTGGGAGATCACCCTGAAGCCCCCACCTCCCCCAATACAGGGACTCAGCAGTGAGGCTGCACCTGACCCTGGCACAGTGCAAGGGCTGGGCCTGCCCTTCTGTGCCAGGCGCACCAGGTGTGGGTAGGCAGGCTCAGCCCAGCAGGACCTAAGTGTGGAGGGATCTAGGTGTGGGGCAATCTGGGTGTGGGCAGCTCAGTGAGAGATCTGGATGCACAGGGGCTCATTGTGGGGTTCAGGAGCAATGGGACTCTGCAGGGGATCCAGGTGCTGGTGGCTGGGCTCAGCAGGGCGGGGGCGGGTGGCTGTAATCTGGCTACTTTCAGAGCTTTCAAAGCTCTGTGAACTCAAATGTGCACGTACTGTGAACTATGAAAGATTCACCCATGTGACCCCACCCAGTAGGTATGAGGATCAGGTAAACCTGGGCATTCCAAAAGGATGATGTGCTCTTATTACAGAACTCAAAGGCCTGATCCAGCACTTAGCTGCTCCAGTTTTCTGCAAGTGTTACTTCACTGAAACTGAGTTACATTTGAGTAAAACTGAGGTAATGCAGTATTGAAACAGGCCCAAAATCTTTAACGTATGCTAAAGTATAAGAAATGAGCATGTTTAAATTTCTTTAAGGCAAGTAATCAGAGATTCTACCACTCTGAAAGGCAGTACAAAAACAGGATTCTACTGCATTGCTTAGCGGATGGCAACGTACCCCTAAACCAGTTTTCTCTTAGAATACTACTCTTGCCACTGCATGGTGTCTTTTCCTAAGACACTCTTTAATGCTCAATCAATATCCTGAGCTCTAACCTCTAGCACTGGGGGTTATGGCATCTATATTTTGATTGCATAACTGTCTAGTTTTGCTGCCTGTGCAAAAGAATATTATAACTTCAGCACTAATATGCAAAATAAGCAAATAATCAAAAAAAAAACACGTTAAGAGACCACTAAGGATGCACAACAAGCATTCAAAAGTCAGTAAGGGATAGATCCACAAAAAGACTAAGGTGCCTGACTGCCACTGTAGGCATCGACATCCAACTCTTAGGCACCACTGTGATCCTCAAACTCCCTGCTCAGCTGCCGCTTAACCCTGGAGGCACCTAAAATCCCTACGTGCTGGAGTTTCCACCATTAATGATCTCTAGGCACCTGGGTTTCTGCCACTGAACATGTGAACAGCCAACTTAGTCTAGGGAATCAGGTGCCTAAGCCCCTGCAGAACTCTGAGAGTAGGCATTCCTAGCTATTGTGCTTGTGAGGCCCGATCCAGTAGACATTTCAACACCTACGTTTCTCTGTGGATCTGGCTTTAAATGACACTATTCAGGTTGCATATGCTTGAGTACAATGTGCACATGCAGATATATGAGACACATGTATACATCAAGTACTTGCTGGCAAATGTATGCACAAAATTGTACATCCCCTATCTTTAGGGATATCATTCTGAATTTCTAGTACATCAATCATTGTCATTATTACTTAGTCTTTAGATTATGATGGTGCCTAGAGACTTACTCAGGACTGAAACTCCATTACAGCAGGTGCTGTGAAAACACAGTTTCTACTCCAAAAACTTATTTCCTATTCAGATTCAGTGCTGAATTGTACAAACTTACATAAATGAGTCGCTTTTCTTCTTGAACTGGAAATGTAGTGCACAGACTGTTGTAAAATTGTGTCTTCACTTAATATATATTTTTATGTTGTGTAGAGTTTTAATACTTAGCTAGAATTACTCTCTTAATGTGGATCTTGCACGTGTTTGTTTCTTACCTGATATAATCAAAGTATTCTTTGTGCTGATTCCGATAAAATACAGAAAGCTTAAGCATACGTCCTGCAATCACTTCAGCTTTTTCCAAAAGCTGTGTTAGATGAACTTTTGAATAATCTGTGAAGAGAAGACTATCTGCTAGTAAGAAAGAAACATTATCATCTCCTAAATCACAGTCTAAACTTATTCTGAAGACTTGTACAAAACAGACAAAGGGTGGGAAGGCAAAGAGCAGCAAAGGGCCAGATTTTTGGGACTTAGGTATTAGAGCTTCAAAAATCTGCCCCAAAGTGACAGTCAGTGGAAGAGCCAGGCACAAAATCCCCATCCACCAGACTGTATGACCGCTCATGACTGTGATACGTGGTAGGTTTCACAAGGGGTTGTTAGCATTATCTCCTACTAATGGTATTTTCCATTAGAAACTGATCCCTAATTCCCATGTGCTTATAACCTAGTAGCACAACACACTCCCACAGAGGAAGTACTAGGGCTCTGATACAGCCCAACTAATACAGGGTTAAACTCACTCCAGTGCCGTTAGCACATACAAGGACTCACTAAAACTCTTAATGAGGAGTACAGGGCTTTCATACAGGCAGGCTCTGTGTACTGGGGTGAATTTCAACCCAATGAAGCTGTGTGTAAGTAAATGTATGCTCTCTGGAGCACAGAACAGGGTGGGATGGGGATGGTGATGCACTGAGGCTTTCCACAGGCAGACTGCCTAGGGGCTGTGGGGTAATGGCTCCTTTCCCACCTCCCAACAAGGCACCAACAAAGGAGCAGCCACAGTTAAATTATACATTTTGAACAGAAAATAAGCCGCCTAAACAAACCCTTCCATTTCCAGATGTCACAGGTACTGACTATTGACAATTAGTCTGTGTCGCAATAGCTGATACAGACAGAAGCTAATCCCTTTCATATAGCATGTTTGGTTTCTTTCTTTCCCTGTGTGCTGTATCTTTTCCTAGTAATCTTACCTCCTGTACAAAACTCTATGATTTCACTCCACTCAGAAACAACGTAATCCCCATCAACCTGCTTTGATGCCGTCTGCACTGCTACTGTATATTCCGTTCTTGGGCTCAAGAACCAGTGTCCACGCACAGTCATAGGGAGAGGAACAGCTTTTGCAACCAGTTTAGTGGGTACATCCTAATGGGACAAAAAAGTATGATCAGTTAGTTGAGCAAAACTAAATTCAGAAAGTGATATAAATTAATTTTGGGGGGGGATGAAGTTCAATAACCTTATTTTAAACCCCTTAGGCCCAAATTCTGCTAACTTTTCTCACTCAAGTACCGCAGTGAAGTTAATAGGATGACACACACACTAAGAAGGGGACTGAGATTTAGCCTTTAGCTAAGTGCATTCTTTTAATATTGGGTCTATAGACTAATATTATTACCTGCAGCATAGAATATACACTATAGATCAAGGACATCAATTTGTACTTAAAAATGCAAGCCTGTGGGGGTGAAGACCATAATTTGATCATGATACACTATCCTGCTAAGGAAACGTTAAGGCTGTTAAAACATAAGCTTAAAAAAGCCTCCTCTCACAGCTTTTAACTAAATATAACTTCACTGGCATACCGCCTGATTTACACCAGCATGAGGGAAGACCAGCCTTTCACACAGCTCAGCACAAAATAAAGACAGTGATGCTTAAATGTTTCAAAACCAGTGCTGCATGTGTTAAATGCCTCACAACAAGCCTGTTTAAAAATAGCACACGGGAAAGGCAAATGCATGCCTTTATGCGGAATTTGGGCTGTAAGCTTTGTGTCTATCACTATAGTCTTCTGGTTTCTATTTTTCCCGTGGCAGAGCTTCAAACTACATTGTGCTGATAACAAAGATGGAGGCTCTCTTTTGCAGCTAGCAAAGCTCACAAGATGCTGAAATGCTTGAACTCCACAACATCAAGGACTGCAGCTTAGATCTCGCCACAAGGGAGTAGATGGTATACAAGGTTTCCTTGCTAGTACTATGCAGGAAACATGGCTGATTTCTGCATCCTTCAAAATCCTGCAGAAGATGGTAACAGTCTTGATCTTGGGAACAAGCTGTGCAATAATAATAAAACGGACAATATCCATTAACTTAATTGTAATCTTCTATTCCCTATTTGTGTGTAAGCAAGCTGAATGGTATTAGATATAGCAGCATGTTTGGGAACAGGCAGCTAACTTTAGAGTTAGTATTATTTGTATTACCAGAGCACCAAATAAAAAAGAGCTGTGATGTATCCACAATTTTTCCATTCATCAGTCCTCATTGATTAAAAGCTACAAAGGCTGACTGTCATTGTGGGAGCAGAGACTGGGGTGAGAGAATCTGCATTTGAGAAACTGCTGGGAAAGAACCACTGCCTAAGGAAATGGGCGGAGTGGTTGCTTTCACCGGGGATGAGGGATTCATTGTATCAAGGTCAAATGGTGAAAAGGGATCTGGGCAATTGAGGACTGGTTACATTGCGGTTATGGCAGGAGGGAATCAAAGCAAGAGGCAGTGGCGATGGATTCCCTGCACTGGCGTGGTGTGGGAGTTGGAGCTGGGATGGAATGTGGAAGGAATTCCCTACACATGGGATGGGTGGCAGATGGGAGCCACAGCATCTTAAAGTTGCTGCTGCCATATGAACAGTGGACGTTTTAAATTAACCTAGCTTCAGCCAAGCACAAATGCCAGCTAGCTAGAAATTTAAAAAACAAAACAAAAAACCTCAAGCTTTTGCTTCTGCATGACCCATAAACATGGTCTGAAACGGTTTTTTTTTAAATTAAGAAAAAAGATTTCTTTTCTGTTTGTTTTTATATTAGAAATAACAGGTTTTGTCTTCCCTGTTTGTGTAGGAGGACTACTTGGAAATGGAAAAACTAGCAGGAATGTGACACAACAAGAAAGTGAAAACTGATTAGCTGAGAGAAAAGATTTCATTTAAAATCACTTGATTTTCTCTCCTTAATACTTATTTTACTCAGACGCTTAACAACTTGTTGAGGGAAAAACTCTTTTTGTCAAAGACTCAATTGCCCAGTCTCTTAAACTGCTGGCTGAGAAAGCTCCCATTCCAGTTATTTCTATGGTTTGGGGGATGATTCCCCCACCCCCCAATGTGGGAAGTTTCAATGGTAAATTAGTGTCATACTGTGAGATTTAGCATGGGCATGTCACTACTGTAAATAGGGTGACCGTCCTCTTTAATAAATGGAAAATATTATGCAGAATCCAGGCCAGCGGTGCAGCGTGGGTAAGGAATCACGGCCATTGACATACAAAACCAGTCACATATTTCAGAGTCCTTGACTCTATGAGCCAACTCTGCAAATAAAGACTTAAGATGTCCCTAGTCATAGGTTATAAAGTCCTCCACACCTCCTTCCTCATAATGTCACTACTCAGCATACAGCAACAGATGAGCAGGATGGGACAGTGAAGAGTTAAGGTTGTTTGGTTACCTTATTTGTACATTTTCATACTTTAGTATTTGGGTTTATTTTTTAACGTGCAGCCTTAAACTTTGAATTTCCAGACTGAAATGTGTTTTGCGAAAACTACAATGTTCACTAATGGGATTTTCCCCTTAACTAAGTGAAACACAGCAAGAGGGAAGCAGGAAAAACAAGGATGAGAAAGAAAAAGATTTTAAAATGACATTCACGTCCCCAGCACTAGACCTTACACAAAACCACATCTTAAATAGATGTTATAGGACTCCAGCCAGACTGCACTCAGCAAAGCTAATGGACTCATCAGTCTGCTAGCGATGCAATCATTATTTAGCCTCCTTATCATATTTCCTGGGAACATACAAAAATTGTCTTAATCTTGGAGCTAGTTTCTGTGCACATATCATAGAGGTGGTTATTGCCCCCATTAATTCTGCCTTCTTGGGCTTGCCACTGAAGGCTCTCCATCTTCATACCTCTAAAATGTATATTCACAGCCATCACATTATTGTATACCAGAAAATTCTTCTAGAGCAGAGGTGGGCAAACGACGGCCCGCGGGACCGTCCTGCCCGGCCCCTGAGCTCCTTGCCAGCCCCGGCCCTCTCCCCTGCTGTGCCCCCTCCCCCACAGCCTCAGCTCACCATGCCAGCGGTGTGGCTGGCTCCGGCCGGGTGGCGCGGCTCAAGGACAGCTTTACAAGTGAACACAGGGTACCCTGGCACGGGGCCCCCCCAACAACAGGGGGCCCCAGGGCCGGGCACTCAGGCAGTTCAGCAGCGGTGCACCCCCTACAAGAGAGCAGGCAGGCGGTGCAGGTGGCGGGAGTGTGGCCGGAGGACTAAGGAGGAGCACCAGGCGGCTGCACAGCCGGCCGGAGAGAAGCTTTGAAGGAGAAACAGCTGCTTCTCTCCAGCTGCCCTGCTCCTCCTGAGTCCTCTGCCCATGTTTGCAGGGCCACATTCCGAAAGGAGCGGGCGGGGGGGGCGAGGGAGGGGAGGAATGATAAGGGGTGGGGTTCCCAGGGGGGTGGTTAGGGGCAGGGGTCCTGGGAGGAGGCGGTCAGGGGACAAGGAGCAGGGGGGATTGGATGGGTCGGGGGTTCTGAGGGGGGCAGTCAGGGAGTGGGAAGCGGGAGTAGGCGGATAGGGGGCAGTGGCCGCTTTGGGGAGGCACAGCCTTCCCTACCCGTCCCTTCATACCATTTCGCAACCCTGATGTGGCCTTCAGGCCAAAAAGTTTGCTCACCCCTGTTCTAGAATACCAGAAAGGCCCTATCTACCTCCAATCACAAAATGAAAAAAAAAAAAAAAGGGAATTACCTCTATGTTGATGGGAAATAATCTTTACAAAAAGGACTAACGTGATCACTTTTCTAATCCAGGGAATTTCTTCAAGATAGTTACCTTAACCTCAGAAACAAATTTGCACTTTGAGACATCACTTGGCACTATTTCTTTTTTTTTTTTTTTGGCCCCCAATGGTCAGCTGAGTCTGAGAATGTGCAGAGAAGGCTGAATGTCACTTTTGTACCATCAGGATTCTGTGTTTTGCAGAGGTTGGTTTGGCCATCAGCATAAGATAGGACAGCTCTAGTATATGAGGGGCTGCAACAGCCCCCCAAGAAATAGTCTGATGGCACAGAATAGTGAGAGCACACTCTCCCTCCCACTCCTTGTTGGAAAGATCTTGCTGCTTTTCAGCCCTTTTATGCTGGAGAAGAGCAAAAGGGGGCTAGAATACACCTGAAAACCAGGGCTTTTGCCTTCTGTTCTTTCTTCCTCCATTTCTTCTTGATTTTCTTGTCTGTCACTTATATTGGTAAACATAAGAGTGGACCTAGGTTCAATTCCTGGCTTTGCCAAAAATTTACTTGTGACCATGACAAGTCACTTAACCTTTTGTGCCTCAGTTTCCCCATCTGTAAAATGGGAATAACAATATTTCCGTACTTCAAAAAGGTGCGATAAGGCGTGAGGCTTGTAAAGTGCATTGAGATTCTCTCATGGAAGACAAAATATTATCATTGTTATTGCTAAGTCTATTTTAGTAACTACAGATGTCCTCACATACACATTTCCATTTTCCACAAATATGGTGATACTACAGTAATAAATAACAATATGCACTATCTTAGGACCTCAGTGTGATTTGCAAATGTTAATAAATTAAAGCTTAACACCTGCTTGAAGAACAAATATCATGTCATTTTTTACCAACAGGGAAACAGACACAAAAAAGTTAAGGGCAAGTTTTTATGTACGGGTGACTCATTAAGCTTCTAAATAAATGACCTGATTTTCAGAGGTGCAGCTCATAGTTGTTCCAGGTGTCTACATCCAAGCTCATTTTTGGTTCGTAGTGTGGTCAGATCAACACAGCTATAGAACCTCATTAAAGAACCAGGTAATCATCTGGGGACGTCATTCTTTAAGGATTTCATTTTCTATTACTACAATTAATGTTCACTTTTAAAAGTATAGTTGGTTACAGTATAATGAGCCAGCTGCAGCAACAGTGTACAAAAATTGTTCTGCCTGTTTCATTCCCCATTTGGATAGCTAGATATAGACCTTTGAAGAGTGACGAATGAGGACTCTCTTTGGGGTAGGAAGAGTTAGTGACCTTCCTTTGGATCTCTCCACCGCATTAAAATAAGAATACAAAAGTCTGTGCTTTATTTGCCTGATCCAAAGCCCACTGGAGACAACGGAAAGACTAACTTCAGTGGGCTTTGGAATAGGGTGTGATGGAGTGTTCACGCCACACCCAAGTGGAAGGGGTTAATGGAGGCTTCCTGGGCCTGCCATAGCCCCTCCCAGGAAGGAGCAGGGGAGGTCAGTCCTCCTGGCAGCCTAGGGAGGCTGCACAGGAAGCAGCCAATTGGCAGGAGGCTGCACAGAGCTGCCCATAAGGGCCTCGTACAAAAGGAGCTGCAGGGCAGAGCAATGTCAGTTGCTTTGGGGAGCTTACAGAGTGAGGACGGTGTTCCTAGCAGGCTGCAACAAGGGTAGCATCTTGGACAGAGTAGCTGCTGGCAGTGATCAGGGGGAGGGGCGGAAAGAGGGAGCCAGTGGGGAAGTGGCTAGACTGGTGGAAAGTGATACCTACCCCCAGAAGGGGGAAAACACACATGGCAACACGGCTGTGGGGCCGAGTCATGAAGAGCATGCTGTGGTACTTGGACTGAGGCGGGTCTGCAGGCAGAGAAGACAACAGGAGAGGCACCACCTGGAGAGGGCGCACCAGCTGGCAGAGCTAATCCCTGTAATGGCCAGCAGGAGGCACCATTGTGGTGAGTAGACTCTGTCACACAGGGGCTACATGTACAACAAGAACAAAACTTAATTCAAAATATAAACTATTATTTGCATATGTTGTTATGGCTTTCTGGGAATCAAGATCTTCTGCCTCACAATGAAAGGCAGGATAGATCAGTGGGTAGAGCAGATAAAGTCAAGAGAACTGAGTTGTGTTCCTAGCCCTGCTACTCACTGCTTTACTCTGAGCAAGTCACTCAAGGTATGTCTACTCTACGGGAACTGCAGCAACACAGCAACAGCTAGGCTGACAGAAGAATTCTTCGGTCAACCTTGCCGCATCTACACCAGGGGCTAGGTCACCTTACTTATGGCACTCAGGGATGTGACTGTTAGCTAGGTCACTCTACATTTTAAGTGTAGACTAGGGTTCAGTCAACCTCTCTGTGCCTGAGCTTCTTCACCTGTAAAATGGGAATAATAAATTACTCACCTGGGTTAAATGCTTTGAGATCCTCTGATGAAAAGGGGCTATAAGTATAAACTATTACAAATAATAATATATGGAAGCCTTTGTATGTGTCAACATATTAAACACATTGAGTAATCCCCTATTCCTATTTAGCAGAGTACTTAAGCTTGTGCCATGCTTTTCTGAAACAAACTTATTTGTAGATATGGCAGGTGGCTTAAAACTGTTCTTAGCACTAAAGACAGATTAAATGAAACACAATATCCTTTGACATGTACTATTATTAAGCTATTAAAATAATGGTCCTTGGAGTTCTCCCCTAAAACCCATCTACCATACTTATTTCGATCCATCTGAACAGAAGAAATCCAGCTTTTACATGTCCACTAACCAAATTAGTATCAACATGTTTCAAGTTACATGCAGCAACACAAAACAGATCCTATTTACCCATCATTTTAATTGACACCACCAACCCTATGCTGTTTTACAAAAGCATTTATCCATTTCCTTTTGACTAAGAATTTACCTCAGTGAGGAGCTAGGCAATTGCTGAGAAAAACAAAATAAAAAATGATGGCCTATCCTTATTACATTACTTGTATCTAAAAACAGTTTATAAACTGACTTAAATGTTGAAGTAACAGGTACACTAATTTGCTATTGATCCTTTCTGGACAGTCATAGCTTTTACATCAACAAATTTATATTAATTTGTACTTAGAGGAAAAAAAATATGAATTAAGAGAGAGATACCCAGAATCAAGAATCCACCTGAGGAAGCATTTTATTAGAAGAAAAGTATGTTTAGTCTTTCAACATAAAATGGGAATTTAACTTCAAAGGCTACCAATGCAAAAGCAAGATAAACAGCAAGAAATCCTGTTCTAATTTATTTGTTGCCACAACCATAAATGGGTCATATCATCCAGTGGTGCAAATTGGCATAGCTGCATTGAAGTCTATGAAGCTATGCCAATTTACACCAGCTGAGGATTGGGACTAGATCATGTTTTAAAACTCACTGTTTAAAATTGTGATGATGGTTTTCAGGTACACAACACACACAAAATGTTACTTCCAACCATCCTCATAAAACCAAAGGAGTAGGACAGGAAAAATGAGGGAGGAGAGAGGGGTTATAAATATAAAGATAACTGTGGTCACGGTAAAAATACCTTTGAAGGTAAAAAGGTCAACATAAGTTAGTAGAAACATTTCCTGATTAACCCATTAGTTTAGAAGCCCTAACTGATACAAGTGTTAGTAACATTAAAGCTATAATGACTTGATCTTGTCCCATTGGGTATTTGTACTCTAATACCACTCATCTTTTATGGATCCTGCTGACATATTTTAAACCAGCAGGTGATTGTGCCTTTGATAAGGTTGTCGTCCCTTGACTTCCATCTCAGTCCATTCTGCTACATTTCGAACAGCACTTTAAAATACTGTGAAGTCAATGGAAGTTTTGCTTGATTTGAGGCATACAGGATCAGCCCCCATGAGCGCAAACAAATTCAGTGTACCACTATATAGAGAACTAATGGAAAGAACAGAGAGCAAGTATTCAGGTCATAGCTGCTGAAATGTATGAGCAAGTGTGCTAAGACATTCTGAACAAGCATTAAGAGGTGGCGAAGGACCGCTGGAAACCATCCTAGAAGTTCATTCCCATTACCGAGTCTTGTGTCACGAAGACACGTATTGCTGTTGTGAGGACATCATGGATACACAGAGGTGCACAATGCACAAACTGTGTAACAAAAAATAAGAGCTGTAGGGGAACCAGAACTGCTGTTTTGCAGGAAATTCTGCTGTTTCAAACTTTGTTTTACGTTTCAATTGGAATGAAAACAAAGAATTTCAATATTCCTGCAAAATGAAATTTTCAAAAAATTATTTTGACTCAAAACATTTAATTTCTATAAAACTGAAATGTTTTTTATTGATTTGACTTTTAAACTTGAATTTATAATATAATACAAATTACACAGAATATTCTAACATGATCAAAATGTTTCTTTTCAATTTCTTTTAAACAAGTTTTCCCAAAATATTTTGTTGGGAATTTTTTTTATCAGCTCTATTAAAAATCCCAGCTTTCTAGTGAATTCAGCATGTGGCTTTACAGGGCAGTCAGGAGGATTGTCACAACATTTACATTTATTTATTCTAAGATCATGCATTTTCACTGTTTGCTATTTAAAAAAAAAATTACCTTGTGTTTAAATTTGTTGGAATTCTTGTTCTCTTTCTTGTTTAGATCAATAAAATAGTGAGTAATACGGTCCTTGGATTTAGAATCCATGTCCCATGAAATCTTGAAAGAATCACATGTGATGTTACTTATTTTGATGTTGTGTGGGACTGGAAGTTCCTCCATCTCTGCAATCCCACTATCTTGTGATTTATTCCCTGTGTAAAAATAAACATTGACTGCATTAGACAAATATGTACTAGAGAGGTAGGCAACCTATGACAAGCGTGCCAAAGGCGGCACGCGAGCTGATTTTCAGTGGCACTCACACTGCCCGGGTCCTGACCACCAGTCCGGGGGGCTCTGCATTTTAATTCAATTTTAAATGAAGCTTCTTAAACATTTAAAAAACCTTATTTACTTTACATACAACAATAGTTTAGTTATATATTATAGACTTATTGAAAGAGACCTTCTAAAACTGTTAAAATGTATTACTGGCACGTGAAACCCTAAATTAGAGTGAATAAATGAAGACTCGGCACACCACTTCTGAAAGGTTGCCGACCACTGCACTAGAGTATGACTGTTTCAACTTTTAGCATTGGTCCCTTCCAACCATTCTTTTACAAAAATACATACACACAGCTTAGGAGCAACACTAAGGCCCAATTCTGTAAGTCATACTCAGGGGTGTGGAGGGGAGGAGAGCACCTGCTCACATGAGCTGTTGCCTTGAAGTCAGTGGAAATACTCACATAAGTAAATGCTCATCAACATGAGTAAGGGCTCCACAATCTGGATCACAGTAAATTATACAACAAAGATGTTGTGCCACTACATATATGGTTCCACAGAGATATATGAAGTATTTGGTGGCTAATAGTGAAAAGTTAACAGGACCAGAAATGACTTAATTTCATAGTGCAGTTATTGACTGTCAAATGTAAGAAATATAATTAGAAATGGAATTCGTCCTAGCAGTGAGTCTCAAACATCAAGTATAAACCAACGCTTTCAACATTTACAAGAGGCATGAAAATATAAAATCTGATACTGTCGTATTTGCAACAAGCATCAAATATTGACACTGTGATAGTCTCAATTTGTCCCTTGGTTCTATCTGCAATGTTTGTACACCTGAACTTCACTGCAGTTTCATCAGGAAGCTTCTTCTAACTTCTACAAATGCACATGAGAGAGAGAGAACTAATTGTCCACTGACCCCACAAGCAACACTTGAACTAAAATTAGGTATTTCCCTACACTCCTGCCTAGCGAGTGCTTCCCTGCAGTGGCGCCGCCAGCAAGTGTTAAGGGATGAGGTGATCTTTGCCAGACTCACACTGCATAAGAGTGTAGAGGGATGCAAATCAACAACAGAAAAGAGCAAGAGAAAAGGACACAGCACAGAGAGCTAAAAAGCAGTGATGGTATATGGATAGTATGATGTGAAGGAAAAGAGAGGGGATAAGAAACAAGTAGATAAAGATGTGAGGAAGACAGAGAGATGAAGAAAAAAAGGAGTGTGGGGGAATTACTACTGACAACTACACTGGGGTTAAAGGCAGTGGTACCAATGAGGGGAGGCTGGTGGGAGGGCAAAAGCCTTCCCCATTCCCCACCAAGGTTTTTGCACTTGCTGAAAGTTCCATAGGATCCAGCGCTTGGAAGATGGGGGGGAGGGGCATGGCCTGACCATTTTAAGCTGTGGTCCCAAACTGTATCAATACGGCTGCTGCTGGAGCATTACTCCGGCTGCCTGATAACACCACCACTGAAATTTGACCCAGATGCCCTTCCATCTAGACAGAATACATGACTTTGGACACCATGATCTAAATTTACAGAAGTGTACGTAACACACCCACAACCCAGTCGCCAGCAGGCGGGATTGAACATGAGACCTCTGGAGCTTAAAGCGTGAGCCTCTACTGCATGAGCTAAAAGCCAACTGGCTGTTAGTTAAGGCTGTAGATCAGACTCATTTAACTCTATCTAAGTGGTCTCGGTGCCACTAGATGGGACAACACAACACCACACCCAGAAGGTGTGTGGGTTACATACTTCCCCTAGCTGAGGAAGCTCGTCCCAAGCTTTAGAGTTTTCCCAGTTGAAATCCCAGACAAGCCCCTACTTGTAACGCCAACAGACCCTGGTTGCCGGGATCAAACTTGGAATCTCTGGGGCTGAACACATGAGTCTCTACCACATGAGCTAAGGCTGTAGAGCCTACTCAATTACCTCTGTCTCTTTAAGTAGTCTCAGTGCCACTAGATAGGCCACAACTCCACAGCCACAAGGTGTATGGGTTACATGTACATCAAGTTTGTGCAGTAAAGCAGAGGTTGTTTTGTGTGTGCAAATTCTATATTTGTGCTTATGCATCAGTATTATGTATTTACTGTTGGTCCCAGACAAAATCTGATCACAGGCTTTTGAAAATTTTCAAAAATTGGCCTGATTGTTCATATTAGTAAAATGATAAGCTGTTCATTAGGAATTAAAAATACAAACATGATATGAGCAGAATTTAGGAATCTAAGATGGAATATGACACTCTCTGCTTTAAGCGACAAAGAGTCCTGTGGCACCTTATAGACTAACAGACGTATTGGAGCATAAGCTTTCCTGGGTGAATATGAAGTAGGTATGCCACAGAACTCTTTGTCGCTTTTTACAGATCCAGACTAACACGGCTACCCCTCTGATACTTAACCTCTGCTTTGTTAGCTGTTTTCTCTGACAAATACTATTATTGATATCATCACACAATTGTAATGTTAGGGGTGTGTGGCAGATGTAAGAATAAAAACCAGAGTAAAACTATTTTAGCTTTCTTTGTAATTTTCAAATAAACACACATGCAATGAACAATAGAGAAGTCTAGCCTGTAAAGTGTCTAAGCGGTTCAGGACAGGGTGAAGGGTCCTGGTACACTGGAATATCTAAGACCATGAGAAGTGAGCAGAGAGAGAAGCAAGACCAATACATGAGATACAAAACTGAACTAAATATCCCATATAGTGATCCTAGCCTTATGCCCTTGTTCCTTACCAGAACCCTACCAAGTACTCACTTGTCTTTAGGGATTCCCTGGCATACCTGAAAGTGTACCAGTAGATTTTTCTAACTTTGTCAGAAAGTGACATTCATTTCAAAATTATTTTTAATGTTTGTTAAAATATTTTTGTATATTTTTTAAAAATCTATAATCACCAACACATGATGAAAATCTAGTAGCAGAGTTGACATGTAAATAACTCCTGATACATGGGCAAACACACACCTCCATCGTAAGTTACACTACCTCTCCTATAAAGTCCACACCACAGGAAATAGGAGATCCAAAAGTCAGAAGTACCTATAATGTTCTGTATAACAAAGTGTTCCAAAGTATACTGCTGTCTCAGTAGCCACTTCTTCCTCCCTCATGGCCCTTACCCTGATGTAAATACAGATATGTTCCAATTCTTAACTATTTTAAATTAATTTTGTCTTAGTTTAAATACTGCTGATTTTTAAACTCCGCAGCATCCCAGAATTAGTACCAGGATACAGAACCTTTCATCTTTACAGGCCTGATCTTACTGAACAGCTCCCGCGAGTTCCTGAGCTCCCCATTCCCACTGTGCAACATGGTCTCAATTGCAATCCAGTTCAGGTTGCTACTGAATTAAAGTAATTACCATCTGATGGCATTTCAGTGACCTAAGTGAAATAAGGCAGTGGTCTAGAGCCAGTTTCTAGTGAAGGGTCCACATCACCAGAAAGCAGCAGCATTACAACTGACGCTAGTTGTCAGACACAGCAGAGAAGCTGAGGAATGAATGGGCACAGTGACTAAATCTATCCTCTCACTCCTGGTTGTTGTCCCTTAATGTCAGGGTTGAGGCACATTGGCAGAGCAGTCTGGGTAAGCTTGTGCCACCACTGCCTATGCTGTGTTTGCAGATGAAGGACTTCAGTCCCTAGATCTGTGCATCCAACACCTTTCATGAGCACTGCATTCATTTATGACAATGTGCGCGCATACACACACACACACGGGGGGGGGGCACACATTAAGATAAATGATAATTTTATATCTGTAACATGGCATCAAAATGCTGGAATCAAAATATTAAAAACAAATAATAAGTGCTACCCACAGCAAGCTGCACAGGGATAGCCACTAATACCATATATGAAGAGTTAAATTAAAAAGATTGTCAGGATCGTAAAGGTAGCAGAATCCTTGACAACCTGTATCGGTGCAGCATTGAGTGAAAGCTGAACCTTTATCATTCCAAGTCTGGTACAGTAGTTGTTTTTAGATTGATGTGACTGTAGAAATAGGTGTTTCCAAAAAAGAACAGCATGGGGTAAAAAGATTCTTTTCCCTCCTCTGAGGTTCCAAAGTCAGTTACAAGAAAAAAGGCTGCTTTCCAAAAATAATATTTTTTTCTAAAAATACCTTTTCTACTGAAGTTGCAAACATTATACTCCCAGTGTCAACATTTGTGTAGTGCAAACTGCTATTTCTTTTCTTAACTCAATATTGAGTTTAATATACCTAAATTAACAACCACGCAGTTGTAAACACAATTCACACATCTCCTGAAAACAATACGGCCTTGTTAGAGACTGAAAAAAAATATTCTAAGCCATGTCGTTCTACTGTATCATATAATTATTTCATTCCACTCTTTTGCTCATTATGTCTCTGGAGATCTGGTCTTTCCTGCATGGCATTGCATTTCCCCCATCTGAATTGCAAATGTATATTTTATATGTTATTATCTACATCAGAAAAAAAATGAAGAGGCACAGTTTATGAACATGATAATATTTCACGTTTCACTATTGACTCACACTCTTCATTAAGATCGGCTTTCCAGAATAAACACCCCTAAGTATGTAAAACACTTTAGTAACAGGAAAAGGCTATCAAGGCATCAATCAGATCTGGTTGATTTGAATGGCACCTTCCTTCTTTTTTAAAAAATTAAATCCTTCAATTCACTTTTTCTCCAGAAGCAAACCTAGGTGTCTCTTGAAGTTGTATGAGCTAATCCTGTTAATTTTCTTTCCTATTTTTCATTTTCTGTTTATTGAATGCAATGGCTCTCTTTGAATCCATATTGGCCCTTCATTTTCTAATATTTACATTAAGATCCTTAGCTATCTGCGTCATCACAAGTACAAATGATTTATCTCAATCAACTGTCAGTCCATCTCTTCATTAATTTTATTAGTTTTTATTAAGACAATTTCAAGTCTCCTCTTTACCAAAGAAAAGAAGGCCAACTAAACTTTTTCCTCATATTAGATTATCAAGAACTGGTATCATGTTTGACAGTCTATACTTCCTTCACAGCAGTCATATTTTTTCTTTGGTACAGTGGCCAATACCACACATGCAGCAATGCAGTTGAAATCTAAAAGTATTTTGTAGTTCACAAATCTATTACCACCTATGAACTTCATGGCTGTAATGGTGGTTTACACCATGGCCGTTCAGAACAACATTGCAACAGCCGGAATAGATTCAGATTCTCTTTTTCCAAAAGTGCTAACCCCTGCCATTTGAACCCAAGTACTAACTCAGACCCCAAATCCTGCAGTTGGATCTGTTCAGATGGATCCTTACATCCACAAAAATCAGATTGCAAGATGAAGGCCTCTGCAATTAGCAATATGAGCATGACACACAGTCAAGCAAGTTCTGATCCCATCCACTAGAGGGCAATGGTTAAACAGAATACATTCAATATACATTTCCAATTTGTATTAGAAAACTCTGCTAGTACAAGGTGGTAGTTTTCCCATTTTATTGCAGCTGTGCCCTGTGAGAATGATTTCAATGTTTCTTTTACAATATCCATCCCCGCCCCCAAAATATTTTTACTTTTACTTATCTGTGAACTGGATATATTATACCAGATTAGTTAACTGGACATATTCCTTAGTTTGGTTCTTTGCACCCAGAATAATTATTTCACTTTTAAAAGACTGACATAAGATTCAGTGCGGATGAAAGTGAAATGGAAAAGACCTTTTAGGTTAGTTTGTCTATTTTCCTGCCATTTAGTGAAGGATTGCTTCTTACAATATATTCTCTAATGTTGTTCAATCCAGTTTTAAATCACTCAAGCAATGGGGCTTCAACTACTTAAACTGCAGAACAGTCTCCGAGAGGAACAGACCTCACCGTTGAGAACATGGAAGTTCTGTTTTCAATATCGTCACCCAAATTGCTTTTACACGTTTGATGAAATCTAGCCCTCTTGAGGGGTAGTATGAGGGGTATGCAAAAGCTAAGTGGGACTCAAGTGGAATATCAGAGGTTCTACAATTGACCAATCACACGTGTAAATTTCCATTTAAAGCTTCCCATTGTCACTTACTCGAGAGATTTTTCTATCCAGCATCTAATTTACCCCTTTATTCTCATCTCACGATGCTACTGATACATGCCCATCCATTCATGCTGAAATCTAGTAGTGAATCACTCAAAGGATAGGTTAACAAAAGGAAATAAACCCTAGGGCAAACAGAAATTGCAATTTAACCAGTAGATGCTTGCTCTGAAGTAATCCAAAATCCCAATTAAAAAGAATTTACCACTATGGTTTGGTAGCCAGCTGTTTTCGTATTTGCCTCTCTGTCAGTTCTTTATGGATGACTTGATCTTTCCTTGCTGAAACATCACTTAGAGGCAAAAATGAAAATAAGCTACACAATGTTGGAATAGAGAACTGTACATTGAAAATTAAAATGGGGCAGCTTCTGTTTAAAGCTACCCCTTTTATTTTGCATTTTCTTGATGCTCCAACACTTGGAACGGCAACAGGGGAACATAAGAACAATACTGTTGTCACATGTCCTCTGGCTGAAAATTCAAAAGAAAAGTTTAATAACCAAATGAACCCAATCTCCAGTGTCACATAATGGGCAATGTCTTCCCCTGGAACTGGAGACCAGACATTTCACAAATACCTCTGTTTTCACAAAGTCTGAGTTTAGTTATTTAATAAGTAAACAGTCCAAGGGATTCTTGATCCTTTCACAAGAAGCCAAGGAAGCTACTTATTTGTGTACTGTTCACACTCTGAAGGACTAAAATCTTATGCTCAAAGCCACAGAATAAATATGAAATGCCAGCTTCACTGACATCAGTTGGAGAACCACAAGATTAATGCTTTATGCTCCTATTCACAAGCTTATCTCTCTCTGCCATATCCAGAGTTAAATTTCAACTTAAATTGTCTAATCAATTTTAAAGCAGTTGTGATTGTCACTACTGCAGCTGAACCAAAATGTCGGCAATTGAGTAGAAACAAATTATATAAAATATATACTTAATTTAGTGTTTTCATTATATTCCCAATTCAGAAATTAGCTATGAATGAAAGAAAGAAAATAGCACTGACGTTTCTGTTGACCATTCATGGCTTTCACTTGTCACTGTTGGAGACAAATGATAGAACTTGGGGAGTGATAAAACCAAGCTGAAAAGACTTGAGAGATGTCTGGGATTGCTTTTGAATTTGTCTCACTACCTAGAAAACAAGCAGCTGAACCATTAGGTCTGAAGTGGTGGAAGAATGAAACAGAAAAATCCTATTGGAACCTCTTGCTGAAAAATGGTGATTGTACATACACAATAACTACATTTTCTGATTTTAATAATATGAGCACCCTTCACTTTTCCCTTAATACTCAAAAGACTGAAGTCCACAGCATGGAGAACTTGCCTACTGATTTTTCATTTAACACACAAAGGCTTTTTAAGTTATCCACAAAGAGACCCTGAAGGTATTCACTTCAATATACATATTTTTAAATATACACAGAAGAAATTTTTTACAAAATTGGAAAAATAAAATAATAGTTGCTTTTGGGCTCTGACATTCACTAACAGTCAAATTAAGCATCTACAATGAGGCATTAACAATGGAAAGATACTTAACTATTGCATGACTAGCAAGTCCCTATATAATTTGCATATATAATTTGCATATATGTGATACCATTTCCCCACCTTATTTTGCATATAATTCATCATGTGGACAACACATTAAAAATATAGGCTCATGCTGGAAGGCTATGCACCAGACACACTGCAGTGAGACTACTGAGCATTCAGACTCGCTACAGAGTTGATGTGATTTGTATTAGCAATCAAATCATGCTTTCACTCCCATAACTCCATCCCTAATGCAAATAGCTTAGCTTGCATGATATCAGCCACCTCTCACAGTAACTGTGCAGTCTGCTGCACCGTGTAAACATGAAGAATTATCCATCAGTCAAACACATTCACAGAAAACAGTACCTGGAAATGATTGAATACAATGAAATAATGAGCACCTATCAACAAGTAACAAACAAACAAAACAAAAAACCCTACAGCAATAATAAGCATGACTGTTTGTATTCTTAAAGCAAAATGAACTTCTGAAACATTCATTCAATTTCAACGGCACTCTTTAAAGCAGAGGCAATTAAAAGAAGACATAATCATCACTTAAGATGAAATCCTTCTGTGTGGTGGATTCACAAAATACCCATTTGTTGTTTATGGATTACCATGCAAGAAAAGATCAGTGGATATTTTTTAAAATTATCCTCTGCTTGCCCCCTGGACCTAGATGTTGTGGTTCTGGTTCTAGGAGGACTGTGGGAGGAATTTTCATATTGATAATTCCCTGGCACATGATTAGTGTTCAACCCATAGTTAGTTCCATATCTGCATCTAGGATTTTATGTGTATCTACATATACTAAAAAACTGTAATATCAGAACAGAATTTTCCTGTGAAACACCTTGCCAAATTCAGAGGTAACATAAATAATGGTGACAATTATACATCTCTAAAACAGTAAAAATAAGAGTGTAATTTACATACTAGCAAGAGTTGAACCAGGAAAAGCAACCAACAGAAGGGTGTAAGAAAGTGATAAAAGGGCCCTCTGTGATGTTTTAAACTTTCCTGTTGGCTATTTCCCCTGCTACAATCCCATCCTCATGCCCCATCAGTGTGTAAATTACACCTATTTAACAATATGTAGTGTACATTACAATTTACACCACTTCTGAATCTGGCCTACCATGTGCAGGTCCACTGTCTTATTTGACTTCTTGTTGAAGACATCATTTGCAAGGGATAAGGGCAAGTCATCTGGTTCTGAGGTTTTCCTGCTCAAGGGTAAATCTCTGGTAATTTTTGAGTCCTGATGTGAGAAACATGGGTGCAATTTCTTGTGATCTTCTATGAGAAATGTGAGAACAGTATTACATGTTTCCTAAACTACAATGCAATTTCATAGGATCTTGGAAAACATGTCCTTTAGGGAGCGTCAACAAACGACTTGGTGTTCTGGATGACTTATTGTTCAGTTTGTGACTTTAATGTTACAGTTTAGATGTGGATATACATGTGACCATCCATCAGTCTGGTGTCTGCATCTAAGGTGTCAGCATCAAATCATTTACTCTGCCCAAGGGATGGAATATCTTTTGCATTTAACATGGCCTGCATTTTGACAAACTTCAAAACAGTGGAATCTCGATTGGTGTGCCCAGTTTCAGTCCGATCACACTTCCTTGCAGAGATCCCCTGGAACCTAGGTATTCAGAAAATAGATATCCCTATTTGGAGCAGGAAAAAAAATCTAGAGAAGCCACTTTCCAAGTTGTAAAAGTGAAACAATGTCATGACTCCTCGTCTCTGATCCACTCATGAGAATGGAATTTGTACATAAAGATTAACTCACATTAATCAAATAGTCAGGTTTGTAAGTAGCATATTAAAATGAACAAACACAAAACCTTAGCCCATAAATAAAACTGGCATTTAGGTGAGGCAATAAAAGCTTGATAAGGCAATCAAACTGAATGATTTTACTGTGGTTACAGGATGATAATATGCACACTAGATGAAATATAGCCAGGTGCTGAACTTAACTTCCACTTAGGTCCTATTTTGAGGATTTAAATGTGACATAAATGGTGCATAGGTCATTTTGCTGGCCCTCTGCACAGGGGTGAATTTCACCCAATATGATAGAGACTTACTCTTTGAACTGGCACATCAGACATTTTTCTTGCATATGATGGTATCCTTCCAATGGACAAAATCATTCTCTACATGGGTTTGTGTTTGTACAGGCAAGAGTGACTAATCAAACTGCAGAATTTTTAAAAGCCAACACTGGTTGTCTAAGGTTCCCGTTGGGTTTCCCAGCCAGGAAATCCATAGCACTTATAAGAACATATACCTATAGGTTGGGAGATAAAGAAACCTAGTTGGAGGCAAATTGGCTACAGAAATAAATTCATTTCACTCAATAGAATGTAAATAACTTTTATCTGGAATCATTTGAACCATAATAAGAGTCGACTCACTGGGGAAAACTTAGTGACTCTTCACAGTATCCCCCCAAAGGCTTACCACCTTTCCCCATTTTTAGGGAGAAGAGGGGTTTTCTCCATCCAAAGGAACAACAAGCTTAACCTGAAGAGAAGAGTTTCTCTTTTGTCTCTTTAGATAAATTACTACCAATAAATAGTCAGACTAGACTAAGGCCAGCTCTAGACTACCACCTACTTTGGTAGAACTTACATCATTTCTCCCGCCAACATAGCTAGCGGCTCTCGTGAAGGTGGATATATTATGCTGACAGTAGAGCTCTCTCCCGTGAGCACAGAGCATCTTCACCAGACGTGCTGCAGCTTCTAGTGTAGACTAGTTCTAATATTCCTGTGCCTAACAGAACTCTTATGGGTGCAAACAGGAGTTTTGTTTTGTTTCGTATTGGGAACTTTTGTGTGGACTCAAAGCAAGATCATTTCTCCTGAGCACTGTCAGATCTGCACTTCAAGGAAGAGCAAGAAATGAAGTAAGAGACTGGACAGAGAAATTCCCTTTGAAAGATTCAAATCCTGACACCACCACCATGAGGGGATGCTGGGCAACAATATTTATTATTTGGTCCAAATTCTGCTTCAGCCCATAAAAGGCATGACCAAAAGGACCAGAGGATCATTTTAGACAGGGCCATCAGTTGGCTCCCTTAGGGCCAAAAGAACTTGCCCTTGGCAGATGAGTTCCCTAAAGAGGTATCCACTACTATCAGAAATGCTGTAAGTTTGCATTTGGTTAAATTCTCCTCCAAATAAACTGCTCTGCGGGCCACTGGATTACCAGTCTGGGTGATCCCCAAAACGTCACAGATGGCCCATTTATTTGACTGGATAGAGGGAATGAGGGCTACTTTCACTCTGCCTGACAAAGCTGATGAGGTCTAACTGCCTTATCTTATCTCCTAGAACTGGAAGGGACCTTGAAAGGTAATCGAGTCCAGCCCCCTGCCTTCACTAGCAGGACCAAGTACTGATTTTGACCCAGATCCCTAAGTGGCCCCCTCAAGGACTGAGCTCACAACCCTGGGTTTAACAGGCCAATGCTCAAACCACTGAGCTATCCCTCCCGCCTTGACTGCTACGAAAACCCTGGCTATCACAGAAGATAAGTTTGGGAGAAAAGAAGAGGGAAGAAATATGTCTTAGAGGTGAGTTCCATTTTTAAGGTCTCACACAGACCTATCTGGACTAGAGAAACTTATATGGTGAAAGGCTGCTCCTGTCCAGCTTCAGTTGTGCTGAGAGGCTTGGAGGTTTTTATACCTGTGCACTGTGTAAGGCTTCTGGCATGACAGAGTCAGCCTCACCACAAATAAGCACACAGATTTTGTCCCTGAGCATTCTTTGGCCTCTCAACCATTTTGAATTCCTCATTAAAGGAGAAGCCTAATGAAACTGGGAAAACCACAACAGTGAACATTCTAGAAGAAAGATCAAGACTAGGATAGTTAACAGAAGCCTTGAGATAACCTAGTTGGGCTCAAAAATTCTGAGTTCTATTAACCATTCATGCCTGTTCAAGTGGGATGTAAGCAAAAGCTCACTAGTTAGATTTACCTTGACCACTCAGAGAAAGACAATGCTCAGTGCAGTCCGTTGTGGCAAACTGTCAAGTATGTTTTCAGGGAGTAAAGCTCTGCTATTGTAAATTTCCCTAACTTGCTTGTTTTCCTAAAGTGTCACTGCATATATACTGAACAGGCAATCTGTTATCACACTAAATTGCTTTACTATAAGGTTATGCATCTGGCATGTATGTACATAAAACACCAATACAACAAAAATGATCTCTACTTAAACTTTTTCCTCTCTCTATTCTCCAATAATTTTTGCTCTTTTCCATAAGTGGTACACCAGATGCTACTAACACTGTGCATCAGCATTCAAATCACAAACCAGAAACTGAGAATTGTTTAGGGATAAGCTTTCCCTCTGCTATACTGGCACATCTTAAACGTAAAAATCCACTCCAGGATGACTCAGGAACACTGAAAACGGGATCAACAAAATATCCAAATACGCTGGCATGTGGCACCTTGCACTACTCTTACTGACAAAACCAAACATCAACATCACATAGTTGTTGTTACATTGTTTTAAATTCCTAATTCTGTAAATATTTTGCAAATAGCATGTTTCTCTGCGGTTATGTTTCAAAAGCAAGTGCATTCCACAAATGTACAACAATTCAATTTACCATAGAGACACATTTTCCTAAAGATTTAGAAGTATAATTCCTTCTATTTGAAAGAAGAAAAGTCCATCTGCTCCATACAAAGGGTAAAGGATAATTACTTACCTTACAGTAACTGTGGTTCTTCAAGATGACGTAGTCAATAGATCCCACAGTTGGTGCCCATGCACCTCATGAGCACAAAAACAGATTCTTTTGGGTACCATTATCCACTGGGGCCTTGCCATGTTCCTGTGGGAGGGCATAACGGGCAAGGCAGCTGCGACCTTCTTCAGTTTCCTCACAATTTCAAATCTATGTTGCTGAGGACTCCAAAAATCAGGAATGGAGGACAGATCCAGGGATCCACACTGATTAGAACATCTCAAAGAACCACAGTTACTGTAGAACAAGTAACCATTCTCTCTTTCAGTATGTGTCAGCGTTGCTCTCACTCTACATGACAGGCAAGCAGTATCTTCTTCCAGATTGTGGGACTGAGCAGTCATAGTTGATCAATCAAACAAAGATTCCAAACTTGGCATCTGCCCTGGCTGCCATGTCAAGTGCATAAGGTCAGTGGGTTACTCCACATGGCTGCTTTGCAAATCTCCAAGATTGGCACATTTATGAAGCGGGCTGATGATGATGCCTGTACTTTAGTGGAGAGTGCCTTGAGGTCTGGGGAGAAAGACTCATCACCCAGCTGGTAACAGGTGGAAATGCACTGTGCAATCCACTTTGAGTGTCTCTGGGAAGAGATCATTTGATCTTTCAATACACCTGATATGACCACAAAGAGAAGGGATTAAGTCCTATCTAGGTAAGAGTGTGGAGCTCTGAAGATGTCCAGACCGTGAAGTTTCTTTTTTGGTGGAGAAGAGTGAGGTTTCGGGAATAAGACTGGTAAGGTGTGAGGCTGCTTGGCAATGTACTTTGGGTGTGGTCTTAACACCACTTTGTCCCTGTAAAGTGACTTGTACAGCAGTCCAGCTTAGATCTCGCTGACTCTGTGCTGATGTGATGGCAACTAAGAAGGCTTGCTTGATGGTAAGGCGGTATAATAAACAATCTGACAGAGGTTTAAAACGGGGCTCCGTGAGCCACAGGAGGACCCCACTGAGGTTCCAGGTTGGAGTTGGGCCACTAACTTGGGGGTAGGTCTGAAGAAGGTCCTGCAGGTATCTCAATACTAGAACATATGCAAAAATGGAATGTGATTGAACAGGAGTATGATGCACTGGGCAAGGTACCAATGGAGTCAGCTGCCAGGCAGTCTGTTCCTTTTCACTCATCTTCAGTGCCGGATGAGTTTTGGAGGATTTATCCTCCCTTCCCGATGCCTTTCTGCATCTCTCTATGTGAGAGGACATTGTGCTCTCTCTCCTGCCCCTGTGTTCTGGGCATCCTCTTTCTGTGCCCTGCTTTGACATCTGGGGCATCGCCTTCAATGTTGATGGTCTTGATGGGTCCAGTGCTATGGTCGGTGCTGATTATTTACTCAATGTAGACTTCTCCACTAAGGTCTTGGGCATTATCTGCCAGCTCAATGGAGCACTAGATACTGCAGGTTTGACCATTAGAGTATCTTGGAGCCTAGGTCTTCTGCGGCTGACACCACTCTCATAAATCGTTCTAAGAGATGGAGTTTCAGTCTTGCATCTCTGGACTTTCGAATTTGAGTTCAGAACGAGAGGCAAACTGAGAACCTGCTTAGGATGTGGGAGTCATCCAGGTAAAACAGGCACCTGCTGTGCCTGTCTTTAAGAAAAATTAGTCTGTTTACAGGATAGACAAGGGTTTGGGTTTTCAATCTGCCATCTCAAGGTCCTTCTTGAAGTACAGAGGATCTGTACCAGGATGAGGAAGGGAAGGAGGGGGGACTGGGTGATCCAGATGAGGATTTTTCAGTCCATGATGTTGAAATTAAAGGCTGTTCTGAAGGTTTTCAGAAATCTAAAATGAGAACAGCTTGCGTGCTTGCACTCCAGTGAGTTGGACATCGCTAGGTGCCGTCTCGCTGCTACAGGCAAAAGGAAAATGACTGGGGGCCACAGCCACTCGCACAGGAATATAAGGAAGCAGAGGGTGTATATATGGCCTGTTGTATTAATTTTGATGGAATTACTGGGCCCAAAGAGTCAAAGGCATTAACATGACGCTGTCACTGTCAAACGCCTTTAAATAAGGTTCGGGATTTGGTATACAGAGACCTCAGCCTGCTTAATACTAAGACAAACACAGTTTAAAAAAAATATTTTATTAAAAATACAAAAGAGAAGGAAAAACTGGGAGGAGGAGTTAATTGAGATGGGCTGAAGTTCTTGTTGTTAAAGTCTGATTCTAATTCCTAACTAAAACAGCAAGAGGGGAAAGAAAGAAAAACAGCAAAGAAGAAAATACAGTTTCTGTCTCCGATATTGATTCTCACTTTCAATCTCACTGCAGGAAGGAACAGGCATGGCTCATGATCTTATTAACCAATCTGAGATGTGGCAAATTAGTACCAGCATTAGGCTGTTTAGGGCACTGCTTTTAACTGCCTCATTGGTCACAGACTAATAGCAGTGTCCAAAATACATAGTCTTGGATGACTCTTATTAGATGGAAGGAAAAAGGAGAGGCACAGGGGCGAGAAGAAATAAGGGGGGGAAAGGAAGAACACAAAGGGAGAGGACGACAAAGTCTCACATCCCAGGTGGTGGTTGGGATTAGCCAGAGCAGGAGGAGATGGCAATATCATCTGGGTCCCTCTCTCTGGCCCAGTCTGGTCAGCATATCTCTCAAGATCAGGTCAATGTAGGCGAAATAGCATCATGTTGGATCGCAGGGTCCCAGATATGTGGGCAGCCATGATCGTAAACCTCATACCTTTCCTTTTCTCTTGTGTCTCAGTCTTGGGTGTTGGCAGCCAGCTTCTTGATTCTCACCCCCATCAAATCTTTTTCTTTAAGGACCCCAAAAGGGGAGTGATGGGTGAAACAGCCCATCCCCTCATTATTTTGTTCACTAATTCGGCCTAATTTTTGACACACCAATTTTGATCCATTGATTTTTGGTCCCACGCTTTTCTTGATTACCAGACATGATCTTAACACAACCCTTGAGTTATATCAGTAGGCCTTTTTGTCGCTTTCCCTTTTGCACCTTTTCTCATCAACATTCGTTGTTACAGGTTATTGTGACATTTTATGAAATTTAACTCAATTTTTCACAGTTGAGTTCACAAGTAAGGTAAATTTGTTGGCCCAACCAACAAGCCATCGATAGACACTGCTAGCCAAAAGAATCCAGTCTCCCAACCATGAGGCATATGCACTCCATCAGTGGGATCCACACTGACGTGTACTCAAAGAACCACCTAGCTTTCACCTTCTATAAATGTTGCTTTCTTCACAAATTCTCTCTGGTAGACTAATAAGAAGCACCCAAGAAATGAAAATACATTAATAAATCCCAGTTAAACCCAAGTCTTACCATATTGTGGACTGACCTCTTTCTAGTTAGTGCTACATTAACAGCAGCCAAAGAGGCAACATATGATCAAATGACTAGTCTGAGAGTAAGGCCAGAATTTTCAGAAGTGACTATGTAAGTTTAGGCTTCCAAATAAATTGCCTGATTTTCAAAAGTGCTGAGCGTCTAACTACTTCCACTTACTTTAACAGGTGCTGTTAAATGCTCAGTACTTTTGAAAATTAAGCCACACATTTAGGTGCCTAAATATTGCTCTAGGAGCAGAAGTTAGGCACTCACTTTTTAAAAGCTTGTCCTAAAATTGAAGGCACAGAAAAAAAATTGAATACAGTAAATAATAGACTCCACTTGACCAGATACTATTTGGATTTTATTTTGGCTGACCCGTGGATTCATCCCCAAAAGCAATAGAAAAGAAAACAGGTTTCTCCTATTTCTTTTCAAGAAAAATAAAAAATAAGAGGCATTTTCACATTTATATGATGAAAAATAGCTCCACTGTGAGAAAAATGAAGAACGGAGAAGATAAGGTGATGTGAAGCTGATATTCGGGGATAAGGATAATAATAAAAGGAAAGTTAGTCATATATAACACACTGAGTCTCCCTGTCACAGTAGCAGTCTGAAGAAATATTGACTATGACCTTTCGGCTGTGGCCAAGAAGCACTTAGTATAACTCAAGAAACGTGAGTGCAAAGGTAGCTTTTTTTACTCACCTGATCTTGGGTTGACTGTGTGCCAAGCTGGTCCCCTTGGAACAACTTAAAGCATTCTCTAGACTGCTCTAACTTCTGATGATGTCTAACAACCCACAAGGAGCCACTGCAGCAACAACATCCATACCCCCACACCAGCAATAGCAGAGGAGCCTTTATGCCAGCTCTATGCTACCAGAAGATCTCCCTATACTGGGTTGATTCTTGCAAAGCTAATTGAATTGGCTTCAGGGCCACTTTCTGAAACTGGTATAGTACAAGCAGAACTGATACAGCTCAGGATTGAGGTCACTGTATTTAAAAAGAAACAGGAGTCATTAAGTAACAAGTGGCCTATGGGTTGTCCCATGAAGTTCAAGCCCCATGGACAATGGAGACTTGATCAAAGTAAACACTTTCTAAGGGCTTTAAGAAAACGAGCCAGAAAATGAATAAGAGGAGATATTAACCATTCATGGCAACATGAAAAGCTAAACCTGTATACTCAATAAATTCTGAAAGGAGATTTATAAATCAAAAAGTTGAAATAAATTATTTAGAGATAAGAAGTAAAGAGTGGTTCCTTGTAGAGGAAGAGCGAATATCTAAAACCCTGAAGACAAAAGCTACAGTGCCCTAGGATATTAATAGCTGTTCTGAGAATCACATTAACAAGCACAAACAGAGCTATCAACAGGAGTCTTTTCTGGCAAATTTTCATCAAGAATTAATGGCATCACATTCAAATAATAAATATGCTAGTCTGAGGGAAGAAGAAAATGTTGTCTCCATTCTCAAAAGGATGAGGGACATTACCTATACTCTTTATAAGCAAAAGAGCTTGATAAGGGGAAATCCATTTCTTAAAAAGGACTATCTGTATTTTGGGACGAGGAAGCCCCTTCTGATAAGCAGCAAGGATTTTCAAACACTCGAAAGACCACATATACAAAATGGGCGTCCCAGCTTCATGCAGAAGGTATTTTATTTTATCAGGAACATGGTCAGAGAGGGTTAGAGAAACAGTACCTTTCTCAGGATATTGACTAAATAAAACTACTGTTTATAGAAGGACTGTGCCATCTTTTCTATGAAAGTCTTCTTCCCCATGTTTGTTTTCTCCATTGTTGATACATTTAAAGCCCTGTTTTGAAAGGTCCCCACAAATCAGACCTTTGAGAAGATAGAAAAGTGGTATGTTACAACAGGCAAAAAAAAAAAAAAAGGGCCAACACAAGACTACAAAAGAAAGGTGAGATTTAGTTCTCAGGAAATCACTTACTATTCCAAAAAGAATTATGATAAGAGGACTCTGAAGTTGCAAGGCCAAGCTTCTAAATGTCAGGAAATGATAGGAAAGTGTCAGGAAATTGCAAATTAAATTTGCATGTCTTAAAGTCAAGTTAACTGCACAATACAATATGATACCTTTCCTTCTACAATCTGAGGTTCATGTAGCTCTGGGCAGGCAAACAGGCCTAGCTGCACAGAGTACCTTACAGGATTGACATCATACATCTCAACTGAGGGAAGCATTTCACTTTAAATATGTGCTTATATTCCAAATATTTCAGTGTTATACTCTAGTCAATATATGTCAGACTAATAGAATCACATACAGGATGTATAATAATAAAGACTCAGAACTTGGTCAAACCAAAGCAAATTTTCACTATAATACTGGTTCAAAGGTGTTTCTTCTCAAAGACGGCTGTTTCCATGTCAAATTTCAATTTTCTACCTCCAACCAATTTAGCACCAGAGTGATTTAAAAAAAAAAAAGGTTTAAATATTTTTTAAATAATTGTCCTACTACCAAAAATGGATGTCATTTTTGCTTAAAGACTCCCAAAATCCTGGGAAATGAACTCCTAATAGAGATCATATACATAAAGCTTGCTTTTTTGAATCAGTACCATTGTAAAGCCAATTCATACACTAGATAAAAAAAGGATGCCTACTTACCTCTATAAATCCTGTTAGAAAGATAAACCTTTCTAAATCTTCTCCTGTTTTCCTCTTTATGTTTAATACTACTGTTGTATTTTTCCTAATGTGATATGATATGTTCCCCTTTATGTTCTAAATAAAAAAATTAGTCTTAATAATTAGCAATATGTTTAATGAATAGTCTTGGAAATCTCATACATATCTGTATTCTCCTGTTACCCCATTTAACTAAGGGCTACATTTCACCCTTACCTACCATGCAACTCCAGAAACTTCAACAGGATTGCACTGGTATAACCGAGAGCAGAATTTGGCTCTAAATACACAACTATATCCTAGTTCCTCCAGTCTTTTTTTTTTTTTTTTTTTTTTTTGCACGGTGCACAGATCCATGCCCAAAATATGAATACACAAGTTTGCATTCATGTTATGCAGCAAAAGGTACGTAAGTTTTAGCCCAGGGGTCGGCAACCTTTCAGAAGTGGTGTGCCAAGTCTTCATTTATTCACTCTAATTTAGGGTTGCGCGTGCCAGTAATACATTTTAATGTTTTTAGAAGGTCTCTTTCTATAAGTCTATAATATATAACTAAACTTTTGTTGTATGTAAAGTAAATAAGGTTTTTAAAATGTTTAAGAAGCTTCATTTAAAATTAAATTAAAATGCAGAGCCCCCTGGACCGGTGGCCAGGACCCTGGCAGTGTGAGTGCCACTGAAAATCAGCTCGCGTGCCGCCTTTAGCACGCGTGCCATAGGTTGTCTACCCCTGTTTTAGCCCATAGAAGACAGAATCCTTGTTATACTAATCTGTCTAAGTCAGATACAAACAATGTAACTACAGTCTAAATACAAGTGAGACACATGGACTGAATCTTGCAGCGTTCTACAATTTATTTATTTGCCTGCCTGGTGGATTATTGTTGAAAAGCACCAATACTAATCATTTTGGTGGATTATCATTAAGGTCTACATGTTTCCCTTAATACACATGTATTCCCAGTGATGTTAGTGGAATTATGCACATACACATTTAGGGAAAATAGGGAAATTACATCAAAGTGAACTTTCCAAATAAGACATCAAAATGGTTTTCAAGCACATTACAAAGCAAATTTTGTCCAGGGCAAATAAAAGTCTCAATCTGATTCGTCTGATATGAGGTAAGGTAACAAACCTTTTGGACTTCGTAGTGAAGAAACTTCTTTTATTAAACACCAATCTTGTAGGGTTCAATCCTGCCACCACCTCTCTCATGGAGTTGTAACTCCTTCCATGACTAGCTCCAATAACTCAATGGGACTAATTACAGACTGAGGCTTTGATCCTGCAATTGACAGAATTTGTGGCAACTATTGTGCCCGTGCAGAGCACCATGGACTTCAGTCCTGAAGTTGCCAACATACAGGTGGACAGTGAAGTCTTGATTTCAGTGGGACTGCTCGTGGAATAAGTTACTACTCCATGGGCAACCTGGTGGCAGCATCCAACCTTACATGACTAGTTTTTAATGAAAGAAATGTATTCAGTATAAGGTCTAAAAGGTATGTCACGTGGTATATGACCAACCGGATTCAAACAGCTATTTTTCCTAAACAAAAGTTTTTGAATTCGGTTTTCAGAAGTCTATTCTGCAAGTTCACTTAGAGGTAATATCAGGGGTCTATTTTCCCTAAATGTGTATAATCGTGCATTCCCTAACATCAATGGGAACACACCAGATAAGTAAGTGTGGAAGAATCAGGCTTGTAGTAGTAAATAAAATCAAAAGATTACACTTATATATTTCTTATATTTTAGAATACAATTATATCAGCAAAGCTGCAGGGCTTTGGCTTATAGTTTATGCATTTAATCAGTGCAGGGTGAAGGTAATATTAGATTAAACAAGAAGCAAATAGTTGCTCATAGAGACAATCACTCTAATTACTCAACCAAAATCAAATAACGTAGTTAAAACATTTCTGTGGAACATAAATTTTAATTTAAAAATTTAATTTACATGAGAAGATTTGTTGCTTCCAGGGCATATTTATCTCTTCCATTTAAAAGTTAAAGATGATAAAAGCCCGTATTTTTTTAGGAAAGTTTGATTTTATATATTTAAAAAGTGACAATATTTAAACTAAGAAGAAAAAAGCAGGAGCAACTCATCCCTAGGGCAGCTCCACTGCTGTCAGTGGAAATACACCAAGGGTAAATGCAGTACATGAAGTATAACAGGGACATCTTCTAATCCAGCGGTTCTCAAACTGTGGGTTGGGACCCCAAAGTGGCTCATGACCCCATTTTAATAGGGTCACCAGGGCCAGCATTACACTTGCTGGGACCCAGGGCTAAAGGTGAAACCCAACTCCACCCCCACCCGGGGCAGCAGAACTCGGGATGGGTCAGCCTCTCCCTCCACCTGGTGTGGTCGGGCTCACGCTGCGACCCCCCATCCTGGGGTCATGTAGTAACTTTGTTGTCAGAAGGCGGTCATGGTGCAATGAAGTTTGAGAACCCCTGTTCTAATCTAAAAATAAAAAATGTTCCCCAAAAGATTAATTGTATTTTTTACAGTGGGGTATAATACTAGTATGCTGTATACCCTATAAACCACTAATAATCCTAGACATTAAATTATGCTTGCATATTGACAGGATTATTTGCAACAATCGCCTTCAATAATTTGTACGACTCTCTGTAAACAGAAACAAGAAGAAAATCAAGAAAAAATAAGGCATATTTCGCAATAAAGCAAATTTCTGAATTACTATGACAAACACCACAAACATGATATTGCTAATAAAATATCTTCGAGACTTATATTTTAAAAGCAATGAACTTTCCAAGAACAATTACTTTGAATAATGGTTTTCAAAAGGAGGCTGGCTAGCCATCGTCTTGGATGGTTTAGACACAACAAATCCTGCAGCTTGGCAAGGGGTTAGACTAGATGACACTTCCAGTCCCTTCTAACCCTGTAATTCTATGAATTTCAGAGTCAAGTACCTTCACTATCTTCCCACATAATGTTGTTCTGCGATCAGAAGAGAAACACAATTCCCTCAACTCCACTCTGATTGGTAAGTGTCCTTTTAAACTCACTTAATGTACAAGTTGTTTTAGTATTATTAAACTTAGTCTCGAAATAATTGTTTCTGCTGTTTTATTAACATAAATTAAATTCCGTGATGTCCCTTTCAGGGAGCATAGAACCCACAGGTCTCATGAGATCTTACAATGCATTTGCAGAATAGCCTCTGTGTTAACAAGTACTTGTACCTGCAATTTTGCACCCACTATTTATTAAGGCAGATGTGCTATTAGGCGTAAAACTATCAAAAGCACCAAAGTGCCTTAGGAGCCTACGTCACATTTTCAAAAGTGATTTAGGCACTTACGAACCTAAGTCTCATTGAAAGTCAATGAGTGACTTAGTCACATATGTACGTTTGTAAATTTGACCGTAGATGTCTAACTACTAGTATTTTTGACCCACAGTGAATTGTGGGTGCAAAATTACATCCATAAAACCAGAGGCTGGGATTAAACCTGGTTAGCAAAATCCTGCACACAGTGACGTGACCAAGGTGGCTATACTGAACTTACTCCATTGAGAAACAATTCACAGTGGATACTCTGAAAGCCTTAAAAAGAACAGGAGTACTTGTGGCACCTTAGAGACTAACAAATTTATTAGCGCACAAGCTTCCCACCTGTTCATGCTCTCTGTATGTGTGTATATATATCGCCTCAATATTTATTCCACTCTATATGCATCCGAAGAAGTGGGCTGTAGTCCACGAAAGCTTATGCTCTAATAAATTTGTTAGTCTCTAAGGTGCCACAAGTACTCCTGTTCTTTTTGCAGATACAGACTAACACGGCTGCTACTCTGAAATCTGAAAGCCTTAAATCTTTCACCTTTTAAATTTTTATTCAGTAATGCTCAAATAAGTATTTAAAATCTAAAACAAAGCTTTTAAAGCATCAAAAGCAGCCAGGAAAATTCAATCCTCAGTGGAGTGAGTACTAAAATGGCACCTCAAACAAGTCCCTGCAGCTACTTTTGAAGACTTTTAAAGCTTCTCCCTACCTTGTATATTTTGGTAGATAGAAATTCTGACAATGGATCCCTCAGCAATTCTATTAAGTATTGTGTATCACATGAAGTCAGGTCTGTTGTATCATTATGAGGGTTTTTATTTCCTTTTGGTTTTTTACTATTATACTTGAATTGTGTCACTTTCAAATTCAATAAAGTTGATATGCTATACACACACACAATAGAGAATTTTAAATGTGAAACAGGACATGTGAATAGAAGATTGAACAATTCCTGCGGGTGCACATTTTTCCACTAAGGTGCAGGAAAATCCATAATTCAATAAAAAGAATGAGCCTTGGAGATTAAGTCAATATGTTGTAATAGTTATTTTTCCCCTGGGGGCTAGCGGAGAAAGGGGGGTACTTTACATCCTTACCAGAAGTATGTGGATCTGCAGACATTTTCCCTGCTTTATGCAAAGCCCCATGTCAAGGCTAAAGAGGACTGATTGGGACTCCCTTTGTAACTCATTGGTGCCAAAAAGGAGTTTCCCTTAATTAGCCCAGCAAGTTGCAGTTGAGAGCAGCAAGGCACTCCAGCTGCAAACACAATGCTCTGCTTCCACACCACTTCCAAGTGATCTCAGAAGGAAGGGACTAGGACCAAGTCTATACTAGAATTGCTTTAGCAGTACAGGTATACTACACTAGCAATGTGCTCCTAGTATGGACGCCACTTCTATCAGCAAACAAACTATACTCGTAAAAGCCAGGGCTGGCTCTAGGCACCAGCGTTCCAAGCATGTGCTTGGAGCGGCACTTCTCAAGGGGCGGCATTCCGGCCCTTTGGGGGCGGCTCTTTTCAAGGGTTTTTTTGTTTCGTTTTGTTTTGCTTCGGGCGGCATTCCGGCTTTTTTTAGTTTTTATTTTTGCTTCGGGCGGCAAAAAACCTGGAGCTGGCCCTGGTAAAAGCGCAGTTTTACCATACAACTGCATCTACACTAGAGGCTTTTGCTGGTATAGATATGCTGGTCAGGGATCATACCTCTCCACATCCCGTCCGACATAGCTATGTAGGCAGAAGTCTGTAGTGTAGACATAGCATGGAATTAAACCTAAGTCTACCTCATGGCAGTCCATAAAACTAAGCCACCTCAATATTCACTCCTAATTAAAGTAATGCTCTTATTTTATTCAGCACAGGAAGCAGACAGAGCACTTTGTAAGCAGCTCTTCTCAGCATTTATTGACTGCAAAGATGTAGTTTTAAGAAAGTTTTAATTATTATTGCACTGCTGAAAAATATCAAAGATAGTAAGGAATCCCAATGTAAGAGGCTGTAAACCATCTTCTATCCTACTTTAAAAGTGATTTTAAAATTAAATGAATTATACAGTTATTTAAAAACAGAATTTCACAACTCATACTAATACTGGAAAACTCTGGTAAATACTGAATTTTGCAAATCAGCAACAAAGCAAGAAACAACATTTTAAAAAGTGAGACTAATGCATCACAACATACACTTTGTTCTCTTATCAGCAAGTGAACTTTAATTATTTATGATAATACCTCAGAATAAGTACGTAAATGTTCTGTACTATCGTTTTTTTAAAAGTAAAGATATTTTAGTAATACAGGACTTCACTGCAGCCTTCCACTATTAAATCTTGGTTGGAAAGTGAGGAGTCATGTTTATCATTATCAACTGTGTGCATTAGTGAGGTGCAGATTGTAAAATGTGAAATGCTTGGGGCTTCTCATGACATGAGTTTTCAGATTACTGTGATGAATAAAATGGTACAGTTGCCCTTTAAGAATATGTCTCAAAGATTAACAACAAAGAAAAACTGAGGTAACAGATTAAGGCACTGAATATGTGATCCTGGGAAAGTCACTTAGGGCCAGATTCTGATCTCAGTTATATGGTCTAAATCACAGAATCACAGAAATGTAGGACTGGAAGGGACCTCTTTAGGTCATTTAATCCAGTCCCCGGCACTGAAGCTGGACTAAGTATTATCTAGACCATAACAGGTGTTTGTCTAACCTGTTCTTAAAAACCTCCAACATCCCTAGCTAATTTGTTCCAGTGTTTAAACTACCCTTACAGTTAGGAAGTTTCTCCTAATGTCTAATCTAAATCTCCTTTGCTGCAATTTATGTCCATTACTTCTTGCCCTTTCCTCAGTGGTTAAGGAAAACAATTTATCATCCTCCTCTTAATAATGATTTTTTATGGACTTAAAGACTGTTATGTCCCCACTCAGTCTTCTCTTCTCCAGACTAAAAAAAACCCAATTTTTTCAATCCTTCCTTGTAGGTCATGTTTTCTAACCTATTAATAAATTTTGTTGCTCACCTCTGGACTCCACAATACTCTAGATGAGGCCTTATTAATGCAGAATAGAGTGTAAGAACAACTTCTCATGTCTTACTTACTACTCTCCTGCTAGGACATCCAAGAATGATGTTCGCTTTTTTTTTTTTTGCAGAAGTATTACATTGTTGACTCATATTACTCCTGAGGGAATTCTGTGTCCAAAAAATAAAAAATCTGTGCACAATATTTTAAAATTCGGCAAAATTCTGAACATTTTATTTGTCAATAAATAAACGTGAAAGGTCCAGCATGGCAGTGGGGAGCGCAGACCACTGCCTGCATGGAGGTGGGATATCACCCTGCAGCCCCCACCTCCCCGGAGACAGGGACTCAGCAGAGAGGCTGCACCAGACTCTGACACAGCGCAAGAGCTCGGCCTGCCCCAGAAACACCCTAGGGCCCTGCCCCTCTGCACCAGGCACACCAGGTGTTGGTGAGCAGGCTCAGCCCAACAGGATCCAAGTGTGGAGGGGTTTAGTGTGGGGGGATCCAGGTGTGAGGTGAGATGGTTCTGTGTGGGGCAATCTGGGGGTGAGTGGCTCAGTGTGGGGTCCAGGTGTGGTGGGATTTGGATGCACAGGGGCTTGTTGGGGGGTTCTGAGTGCAGAGGCAATGAGACAATGCAGAGGGGTCCAGATGAAGGTGGTTGGGACTCAGTGGGGAGCAGCAGTGTGAGGGGGCTCAGCTGGGGATCTAGATGTGGGGGGAGAGGGGCTTAGTGGGGTGGAGGGTGCATTTGGTTGGGGCTTAGTGGAGTGGGAGTCCAGGTGCAGGGGCTCATTGGGCTGGTCCAGGTGTAGGGGGGGTGAGACTCATTGGGGTGGGGGTTCGAGTGCGGAGGAAGTCTGGGTGCAGGGATAGGGGTCTGGATGCAAGGAGGAGGGGCTCGGTGGGGTGGGAGTACAGGGGGTGAGGCTCGGCGGGGTTTGGATGCATGGGAGTTGGGCAGATGGGGGAGCAGCTCCCTGTACAGTGACCCCCTCCTCTGCAGCTGAGGAATAATGAGGGCAGGAAGCACGGGGGGTGAGGAGTGGGAGATGCAAAGCTTCCTGCAGCCAAGGGAGATTTCTGGGGGGAAACGATGCATCCGTGCTACTGGGGAGGGGTGCGTGACTACTCTTGTAGTTTCCACTTGCCTCCCTGTCATTTTCTGAGGGGAAGCAGAGAAACCTGCAGGGGACATGAATTCTGCATGTGCACAGTGGCACAGAATTTCCCCAGGAGTATCATATTTCGTTTGTAATCCACTGCAACCCCCAGATCTTTTTCTGAAGTAATGCTTCCTCAGGAATAATTAGGAGTAATAGCATTGTAACTCTTCATTTAGACCAGAGTCTGAGATCAGAATATAGCCCTTAATTTTCTACTGCTTGTAAAATTAACTTTACATTATAGACATAATTATTCATTTAGACATCATTTGTGTTTAATTTATTCATCACTAATATTATATATATGTCCATACACAAAGATTTTGTCATTTCATATCTGTAAGCCATGTATTCTTTCATTTTACTTCATGTTAACATTACTACAAACGTAACACTAGTTTGCACAACTTTACCAGCCAAGTTTGGTGTTGTCTGCACTGCGGGGGGGAAATGGTATTTTTAACTTGAGTTAAAATCCTAGTGAAGACATGGTAGTTGTCACTTTCACATGAGTTAGCAGGTTGCGTTAAAACCTGTGCTTCCCCGTAGGTTTAAATTAACCTGCTAACTCGTGTGTAAACTACAACTGCCTTGTCTTCACTAGGATTTTAACTCGAGTTAAGAACATACCTTTTTTTTCTGCAGTGAAGACAACACCAAAGCAAGGGGTGGGACTTGTCACTTGGATACAGCAAAGGTGAGGTGGATGGAGGAGGAGCAGGTGGAACCCAACCTATGAGGACCTATTAGCTGTTTTCCTGGGGAAGGGTGGTGCACCATGTAGGCGAGCTACTACCACACACAGGATTCTTTGGCACTCTGTAGCCTGAATGGGGAACGTTTCTTCACTTCAACACACCCATAATTCCTATGCCCCAGCCTGTGTACCAGACTTGTTCCACGGCATAGAATTTGGCCCTGAGCAATGATTTACACTAGTTTGCAAGTCACTGTACTGATTAATTGTAGTTCGCATCCAAAACATTTGTGTAAAATGAAGAATACACCTTCTTTACACCAGCAGCTAAACTTCATTTTTCCTGAATGGTTAACATCTCTGCCAATCTAACTGTAACATGAAGGATGCAGTTAAAAAAAAAAAAAAAAAAGATGTACCTCAGTTTAATGTTTTGCATAAAGAGCTTTCTTTTAGAACACCCATCAACTCAAACTGAACTAACCCTCGCAACTCATATCATGCCAGCCACCAAAAAGCCTTCAGATAGTAACAACTTTCTCTCATTAACAATTTAGGCCACCAGTTCAAATCCATCCAACAGAGGAAAGGTTACATAATCCATTACAAATTCACTGAGTCATCTAGTTCCCCTTGGATAAATATGTTACTTTAAAATTATTAATATTCAGATCCATAGTGTTCTTTCAAACCATTCCAGATAATATTTTCCAGTTCACATTTCATACTATGCAAACAACAGACACTAAAATATGCTGGAAAAATAGAATGACCTCAAAGGATTTAGGTTCTCTGTAGTGGCCTAACACTTTCATCTCAACCAGAACACAATGACATTGGGACTGAGAGCCTCAGCAGAAAGACTGAGGTCTTTGTTTACTTTCCCTGTTCCAGCGAACAACCCTGAAATAAGCTGAACACAGAATATACAAAAATAGAAAGTATACCCGATTCTCTTCTGTCCTGCACCTTGTGTAATCCATTTACATCAAATCAAAATGGCAGCATTTTACTTTGTACAGATGTAAATGGCTGTACAAGATGCAGAGAAATGTATAATTAGGCCCCCGTATTCTGGAAAGTATTCTATGTCTACATGCTTGCAAACCAAACATTAAAAACTCCAGATATTCCCTAAACAGAATGATAGAGTGAAGTAAAAAGACATATATAACACATCCAATGGATAATCAGATGGTGTCCGTACAGTAGGCTGACAAGATAGCAAGTATGAAAAAAAATCAGGACAGGGGGTAATAGGCACCTATATAAGAAAAAGTCCTGAATATTGAGACTGTCCATATAAAATCAGGACATCTGGTCACCCTACCATACAGCCATATTGTTCTAAGAGACTAACAGACTTAGGAAAGTGAAAAGAAAGACAAAGCAAATGAAATGTATCTAGTGTTTCAGATGTCTCCACCTACTGGTGGAACATAGAATACCCTTAAAATATGGATATGTTTTCAGAGTATATAACAGCATAACAAGGTTCTTTTTGTAAATTCCTGTTTCTACAAATATGACCCTGTATGAAATATAAAAATTTTGAATAATAATTAGAATCTTCTTACTAAAATTTAATATAATATCAGAAGTGTCCTATGCCAGGAAACTATATCCTTTCTTCAAAGTAATGGACTTTGTGAATGGGTAGGTTTTTCAATCTCTAATTGCCATGATCCAATGTCCTTCTTAAAATGACACTGCAAATTTAAAAGCCAAAATTCCACTGAATAATAACTCGAAAGGAATGAGCGGGGAAGGCAAGATTAGAAATATACTTGAAGAAAGTAGAAACAAAAAAGAGTACACACTACAAAATCAAATCTATAGGAAAAGCTGGCTGCATTAGGGCCCTGATCATGCACACTTATAGATGTGCATAAATTTACTCATGCAAGAAGGCCCATTGAAATCAATGGGGTTGCTCAGGTGAGTAAAGTGATGCAATGAATGTTTGCAGGATTGGGGCCTGCAACTTTCACAAATTTAGTGGGGTCCATCAGAATGCAGAACCTAGTAGTTTCTCAAACCATGGTCCCCTCCCACAGCTACCATTTTCGTCAGTCTGAGCAAGCATAAGAGAAGTAAATTTCCCATGTCAATCAATATCAAACAGTAGGTGAGAGAAAGCAGTTCTGGTAATACTTACACCTGTAAAACAACAGAAAAATGAAGTGAAAAAGTAAGACCAAACTAGCTTTATGGTTTCACTTTTTAAACACTAGCTAAAAGTGTCAAGGTTCAGAGAAGCCTTCAGTAGTTTATAAAAACAATGTAGCCAATGGTTGTTTTTAAAAACATCCATGAGAAACAGCTTATGCACTGAAGCATAAATAAAACAAGAACACTTTGTGATAACAATAAAATAAAATTGATTAATGATTCAGCTACAAGCACTACAGTGAAAATTGATTCACTTGCAAACACTACAATGAATTTTAACCAAGTCTAACATGTTAAAAGAAAGAGTTTCAAGGTCAAATAAAAGGTTTGACAATGCATAACAATGTATAGTACAAATACCTCCAAAACTGACATTGGGAAAGCTTTTTCTTTTGTTCCAATATAATTATTTTATCCATTCTTTTCAATTGCAACAGTGAAGTATTATATGTGGTATATCGTATTGACAATGATGGCACGATTAATTCTGGTATGTTCCTAAATATTAGGAAAAATCAGTCTGTGAATTATATGCTCAAGAACATGAAAAGTAAATCTATGATTGATTCTGGTCTCTTCAGCCAGAATTAAATGTGGGTTTCTAGGTCACACAAAACACAGAAGGCCATGTATGCTGGCAGCACAATGGGCCAACCCACTGTACCCTGTGGACTGACAGAAAGAAATCCAGCTGTAAGGAGTTTTGGAGAACATATCTCCCACTCACAGTGGGTCAGATCCTCAGTCCTGGTTAAGTCTTCACACCATTCTAGTAGCACAGAGAGGACTTAAAGCTGCCTTAATCAGACAGCTGAGGAGTCCCCGAGCACAGCAAGTCCTTGGTTGACACTGGCTACACTACTTCATATCACCCATTTCCTACCCCTTTTCCATATGCAGCTTTCTGGAGTGTGTTGGGGCAAAGCAAGAGTGCCCAGCGACCCTTCCAGCCTGTGGCTCTAACGTTTGCTGGGGTAACCTTTGCTTAGCAGCTTTGCCTTGCCTTGTCCCACATCTCACTTGCACCAGCCTGAGCACAGTGCAACTGAGATCCAACCCTAAATAGCCTTCTCCTGTGGCTGGTCCTCTTCCCTACATTGATGCCCTGGTGTCACTCTCCTGAGCTGTCCCGGGCACAAGGGGATAGAAACAGGGTATACAAACTGTCATACAAACTGTATCCCAACATACTGTACAGAGATCATTCATAATAAGGAGGAAGGGAAATTAAGAGGAACAAGCAAATGAGAAGAGAGATTTTTCCAGATTTGAAAAAAAGATCAGATGGAAAATTAATGAGGTAGAGAACCCCCAAAGGCCATGAGATTGTCTGAAGCGATCCAGTGGACAGAGGAAAACAGTAGTATTATGAACAAAGAGAGAAGGGAGACAACCAATGGAAAGCCCAGCTCAGTGAGATAGGTGAGAGCAAGTCTACAGAAAGAATTAAAAACCAGGTATGACTTGAACTAGATCCTAAAAGGAATGGGGAAGTACTGGAGAGGACTGAAGACAAATTGATGTAGCCACACTTCTTTGCACATGTTACATGGTAGGTAACAGTATTCTGCACATTCTAGAGTCTAAGATCTGGATTTTCAGAAGCTAATAAAAATGCAGCTGCAACAGTCAAAGTGAGAGGCAATAAGAACATGAATGAAGATTTACCAGTGGTAAATCAAGGAAGTGTTGACATGCACATTTAGATACATGTAGCGACAGATTCTGATCTAAATTACACTGGTGTAAACCAAAAATAACCTCAGTGAAGTCATTTAAGTTAGCTTGGAATATGATCTGTATGAGGTGGAAAAAGAAAGAGAGCACAGCATAAACAATTATGTCAAGTTCATGTGCAAAGGAGGCAAGCCTGAGGTCCAGATCAAGAAGGAAGAGAGAGGAGATGAAGATGTGTTCGAAGATGCGTCTCTTGCCCAAGAAAAGTACTTCTGCCTTTTAGCTATTTAAATTTAAAATGTTGAAAAGAAAATCACCAGTTTAAGTGATCAAGAAGGGCAGAGAGGCTGAACAGGGAGGAGGTGATAACAGATATGTAGTTACGTATAATCAAAGTACAAGAGATAAATTTAAAGGTAGAGATAAGATGACCAAGCAGTAGAAGACAGATAGAAAAGAGGAGAGAGGCGTATCTGTCTTTCGTTTAAAAGATTAAAAAAATAACAAAAAAACATCTAATGATCATCCAAGATCCCTGTTATGAGATGGTTTGAGATTGTTGGTCCGCAGATGCAGAAGGCAGTAGATGCCCTCTCCCAAAAATGATTCATCGTGAAACCATGTCTCATGAAATCTTACTCAGTAGGAACACAGATACATGGACTGAAAATTGGCTGAGAGACAGTAAACAAAGGATAAATGGCAAAGTGTCAAATGGGGTCAGATGTCTAGTGGGGTACAACGGAGCTTGTAGCTAGTTCCAGTCTTATTTAACATCTTACTTAATAATCTGGAAAAGAGGGCACATTAGTGAGATTAATAGATAATATTAAATTAGGAGGAGTTGCAAATACTTGAGGAGTTTAGAAACGTGGGCAGAAAATGACAAAAACATATTCCATTAGGGAAGAAGCAGAATAATACATTTGGGAAAAAATAATCTGAAACAAACATACTCAGTGGAAGGGAGAAATATGGAAAGCAGTAATCATATTTAAAAAGTCCTAAATATAAATAGGTTTCAGAATAGCAGCCGTGTTAGTCTGTATCCGCAAAAAGAACAGGAGTACTTGTGGCACCTTAGAGACTAACAAATTTATTAGAGCATAAGCTTTCGTGGACTACAGCATCCGAAGAAGTGGGCTGTAGTCCACGAAAGCTTATGCTCTAATAAATTTGTTAGTCTCTAAGGTGCCACAAGTACTCCTGTTCTTTTTGCTAAATATAAATAGTGAACAGAAATTAGACAGAAGTTTGCAGACTAACTGAGAAAAAAAATGCAGTTCTGAGCTGCGAACCCATAGATATATTAGAGTAGGGAAGTGACACACCCTCTCTGTGGGTGTGTCTACACTGCAGCTGGGACAGACCCTCCTGTCATACTGTCCAGAGTGGCTCATGACCGTGAGTGCCTATCTCAGGGCAGACAGTCAAAAACAGGGCAGACACCCCAAATTAGTGGTATGGTCTATAATTAGAGTTCACCAACCAAGTAACAAATATGAACTCCTGGATCACTATACCAGTCTTACTATGGCGTCACAGACAGTGCCTTGGGCACTCCAGTCTATCTTGCCGCCCAGGCAAGCTGGACTTTGTGGTAAGTGGTCACCAAAAATCATAAAATATTCATGTTGCTTCCAGTCCCAAGAGACCAGTCATTTACCCCAGATCAATTAGTACCCTAGATCTTACACCAAAGACAATACCTGTAGCCAATCCTGAAATAAACTATCTAAAGATTTATAAACTAGGAAAAAGAAATGAGAGTAATTTACAGGTTAAAGCAAGTAAACATATACACACAAATGAACTACCATCTATGATTCCTAAAGAGGACAGAGATGTAATAATCTGTCCATTCAAAATGTCTGTCAGGGTAGACCCAGGTTGAACCTAGGGATCTCTGCTTTAGTTTAGTGTCTCTGGCCCTATGAGAGTTCAACCAGCAAAGAGATGATCATTTTTCCTTGTGAGGCATTTTTATATCTTCTTCCCTAATACATCAAGCTAATAGAAACCGTTCCCAAGGTGTTCCCTTCTTCATGGAAGTGGGATGGGGAGGAATGCACTTAAAGTCTTTTATCCTTGACCTCGCACAATGGCTCATTTGCATTTAGTGGACAGGATTTAACATCTTATTACAGACCATCATCTGCATTACACAAGGCTTTTTCCCTGTTTGATGAGTTATGTAGTCAAAGGTTTACAATGCAAATGCTAGGTATCACAGTATAACATGGGGTATAGTTGAGTGAGAACAATACATACAGTATTCCACAAGCAGTTTATAAAACACTAAACTCATTCTAATCAACTTACCATCTAGTATTTATGTTCGTAATGTTCACACAGGTAAGCAACACTGGTTTCTAGCTATGCATTTGTAAGTGTTCAGTGAAGCCTGGGCATGAGCTGGCATCTGGTCGCTAGCGTCACATCTCCCAGCTTGGGTAGGGAGACTCACACTAGCTCTGTTCAAGTTACCATGCCAAAAATAGTGGCGCGGATGTTGCAGCACGGATAAGCTGCCCAAACACAAGCCCACTTGAGCAGAGTTAGCATGTCTGTCTACCTGGGCTGGGAGGCACACTCCCAGCTGCACTGCAGACATATCCCATATGGCTTGCTGTGCTTATACATGGAATATTTCATTCAGTTCAGGCACCTCTTCACAGACAAATTGGAAGCAGTTCAGAGAAGAGTAAAAGAAACGAGCAGGGGAGTGAAGGGATTAATTTGTGAGGAAAGATTAAAAGGGCTAAATACGTATAGTTTGGCTACAAGACACCTAATGTGGTTGATAACCAATTACAGGCAGTCCTCAAATTTACGTTTGAGTTACGACGAACGGCACTTACGACGCTTCTACGTAGACACCCTGATTCAACTTATGGCTATATGTTTCGAGTTTACGACGCTCGGTCCCGCAATGGACTAGATTGCAGTTCCGAGTTCCAACATTCCGACTTATGATGCAATTGTAAGGAACCAATAGTGTCATAAGTCTGAGGACTGCCTGTACACATATTTGAAGTGTGTAAACAGCAATGAGGGAGACGAACAAGGAGGGAGAGGAGAGGAATATTATGGTAAAAATGATGAAACTGAGTAAATAAGGGGACATTTTGCATGACTATTGAGAAAAAAACGTCCTTACGCTAAGGTCTTGTCTACAAATCACCGGCAAAAGGCATTAGGGGGTGCAATTGCAAAAGCGCTCTAATGTGTTATGCTCTAGCTGACCCAGGCATAGTTCTGTTTTTCATAGTTTTTTTTCCTACACTTTTTAAAAAAAAAGAGTGCCCGCTCTTTTAGTTTTATACAACTTTCATACAAAAAGACATTTCTAAAGGATTCAAAGTCGTGTTTATCTGTAAAACACTGTCTGACAAAACCCTCATTCACTTCAGTGGGGGCACATTTCGCCCTGAGCACCAAAAGCCTTAAAAGAAGGTGCATTAAAATAAATCATAAATAATATGCATACACACAAATGCACTGGTTAAATATAGGTACCAATTTAGATGCCTAAATATGTTCTTGCACTCTCAACTACACAGCTCAACGTCCCCAGGCTCATCTACTTGTTTTTGTGTTCACATTAAACCATGATTTTCTGGTTTTTAAGTGCCACCTGTTGGAAATATTAAAGTATGTTCAAGTGCAATTCTGTGCCCAATTAGGCACACAATTGCAGACTTTACATGGGCAATACAGGTGCATCTTTTTAAAATTTAGATCTGTACTGCGTGAAGCAATGATCCAATCTCGTATTGGGGCTTAATACGCATGGGATTAGCTTGTAAAACCAGATCTACAGAAGCGAAAATTGTTTTCCAGTTTAAACAGGAAATTCTTGATTAAAAAAACAAACAAAAAGAAAAATTAATTATTTGGATCTGCTAGTCTGCCCCAGACTCTTCCATAAAAATTGAGCACTGCTTAATTACAGTATGCTAAATCAATTAGAAGACTGCAGCAATTAACATAGCAGACTTTATCAGCCTAGCTTGGGGCAGGCAAAAATTAAAGATTACGTAATTTGTTTATTTCCAATACAGGAATCTCACGTAAGAGTATTTTGTCAAACAACAGCAATCTAGTCCTTCAGATTTAGGGGAAATTGTAACTGCAGAGTTAATTTTGTCACAGTATGCTGCTCCATCTATCAACATACAACGAAAGCTTTATTTTATCTGTGATCCACTCACGTAGATATACAATTAAGTTTCCCTAACCAGTGATTTAGGTATAAATGTAGCGATGGAAGCACACATTCTATTTTGAATTTAAAATATGTAAACAAAAAGAATTTCTTATGTTGCCATAAAAGTAATTGAAAGCTCTATTGAAATACCTTCTCAGTTTCCTTAACAACATTTTAAAAAATCAAGACTTTACACATCCTCAACTATGAGACAATCAAGTCTGGTTAAATCAAAAGTACTGAAACATTTAACAATAACATGCTTTTAACAGAATACTAAAGAAAATCAGAATGATTATTTCCATAATCAATTGATACCTACAAAAATTATGCTGCAAAAATATATCCATGTAGAGAAAAAAGTTAAATTAATCCAAGCAGTGTAATTTCTTAGCATAATAACCCAAATGTTCAGTGAAGTCACTAAATAAGCCAAATTCTGTTCTGTTCTTTCACCACTTAAACTGAAAAATATTATCAAATTATGTTAAAGTTATTTATGCTTTTTTATGTCAAAGCAAGGAGACAAGAATAATTCAGATAACTGAACACAAGACAATACTCTCAGGTAATTTTTCCAAACACAAGTTTCTCTGTTGTTGTTTTAGTATCATGTCTCTCTTGGAAGTTGGACATAACTGTATATAATTAATATTAACCTCACTTATAATTGCTAGTCTTCAGTATTTGTGCATCAGTATGTAAACTGTTCCTTCCTGGCTCCTCATTACAACCTTATAATTGTTTGGGCTACTTCAACTCAGTTAATCCTTAAAATTGCTTCTGCACTGTAAAACAAAACTTCATTTGTTTAACAGTCCAGCTATGCCATTTAGCACAACTACCTACATTGTATACCAATTTTGTTCCTTCGCTTGCACATCTGTTTATTTCAATTCTATTGAGCATTAGACTTAGAACTCTGTGTGCAGAACAAAGGTTTTAATATTAACGCACAAAATGTATAGCATCAGTTATGCATTCTACCAGATGTACCAGGCCAATTCAGTGCAGATGCTTGGCAATTTTTGAATCACTGCCCAGAATCATGAAGGTTGTATCTGTCTATGGTGCTGAAATATGGAAACCCCTCCTTCCTTCCCAATTTCGCGTTACCACTCCAAACCCCATGTTGACAAACAGATCGTTAGTTCATTCTGTTGGGTTATTATTCAAAAACAAAAAGGAATTGGCAACAAGTTTCTGCATTAGACAACGAGAGCTAGCAGACGCCTATGTATATGTTCGGTACAAGAACTACCCTACGATACAAAATGCTACAAAGGAGTTTGAGCCTCAGCATCGATCATGGCTAACAAAAATCATTACAATCAATATCCAGTATCTAGACCCCGAATCTCGCTGCAAATCTACCCCTAGCTCTTTAATGTCTCTCTTGGAATAAAACCCACAACGTACATTAATGTTAAGGGGCTAGACTGGGAAGCAGGCGAGCCGACAGCCCCATAGGTAAAAGCACTGCATGGTAAGGGAAGATTTCAAAGAGGGGTGGGTTCCCCCCAATAAGGTGCAACCTTCTCCTTTTCTTTTGTTCTCCAAAGGCAGGAGGGTGTGTGCGTGTGTGTGTGTGTGTGGGGGGGTGCTTACACCTACAAATACATGGGGGGTAACAAAGGACCATACGCCAAGGGGATTAATTTGTATTTAGCATCCATGGGGCAGCGGGCAGCAGCATTTTGCGTCTGCGAGGATTAGCCCTATGGAGCCCAGACTTACCGTCCCTATCGCAGAGCTGAATCGCCTCCAGGCTGAGATTCTTGATCACATCCTCGCAGGGGCTGGTGGGGCTGCTCATGCTGCTGCGATCCAGGCGCGGAACCTCCATTGTCCCCTTCTCCTTCTCCTCCCTTGGCTTCTGCGGGCGGCCGCACGGCGGGCAGCGGCTCTGGCTCCCGGCGGAGAGAAGCGGGCGGGCGGGCTGGCTGGCGCGGTGGGTGCAGAGCGGCGCGCTGTAGGGAGTGGAGGGAGGGCAGGAGCGAGCGGATTTGTCACTGCAGCGGAGCGGGGAGGGGGCAGCAGAGAGACGCGCACTCATCACACCCCAGGCTCTGCATTTAAAGGGGCCGCCGCCCGGGGCTGCTGAGTCAAAGCCACAGCAGGACAAACACCTCGCTGTGCAGCGGGAGGCGGCCGAAGGCCTCCCTCCCCCGCCCGCTGCCTATGCAATGGCTCTGGCGGCGCGGCTTTCCCAGCTGCGCCAGGACCAAGCCCCCCGCCCCATTCCCCGGGCGTCACGGCCCCGCCGGGGGAGGGGTTCTGCAGCCTGTCCCTAACCCCCGGGCCCAGTGCAGCGAGCAGCGGCTTCAGGCCGGGCTTACCCCGGGGCGCCGGGCGGGGAGACTGCAGCCCCGGTCCCCGCGGGGAGGGGAAGACCCGAGTGCCAGCGGCTGCCACTCCGGGCGCCATCTCCTCCGGGGCTCACGGACCGGCCCTGGCCGTGCCAGCTCCCCAGGACCTGGCCCCCAGGCGAGGAAATCCACCCCCCTCCTCATCCCTCCCTCCCTTCCCCCCACACCGTTCAGCCCTCCCCAGCGCACCCCCCTTCCTCTCCACTCACCCCAACCCCTCACTCCTTCCCTCCTCACACCGACAGGCCCCCGCCTCGCCTTCAAGCGCGGACTGCCACCCCAAGCATTCCCCACTACACACCATGTGAGCGCCCCTCCCTCACGTGGCCAAGCCACTCCCACACGTGGGTGTAATGTCCCAGCCTGAGAGGGAAGCAAGGCAGAAATCCTAGGAAGGGCCAGGCCAGACAGGAAAACAGTCTCCCTGGGTCATTGGGGTGCTACCCAGCCCAGCCTGCTAGCCCAGCCAGGACACTTGACCTGCTCCTGGTACAGCTCACCCCAGCTGCCTCTGCTCCCAGGATCCCTGCTACGCCCCTGCCCTTGCAATCTTCCAGGCCTTTTGCTCCTGCTTTGGGCTCTGCATCTTGCACATGGCTCCGTGTGTTGAGGGAAGTACCTCTGGCCCCCGACAGCCTTCTAGGAGTACAGGAAGGGGCAGGAACAAAATAACCCCAAAGAATGCTATGAACAAGTCCCATGAGAATCATGGTTGGGGTAGGAGTTAAATACCCTTGCAGCACTGTTCAGAATTTGCATTACTTGGATTCACTTTTATCTCCAGTTCGATCAAGAGTCTTAAAACTGCAACCCATATGTACAATAGAGAGACACCTCAGGTCCCTTTCATGTGATGCAGCAGAGGTTACTGGGGATTAAAAGTACAGCTGCTGTGTTAAGGTATGCTGTCTCCACAAGCTGCATCTCCAACTGGAAGGTGAGAGTGCCTGCAATTTCCTCCATTTTAAGTCAGTTAAGTGCAGTCCATGTAGCTGCTAGCCTCACTAGACAAAGTTTAGGCAGCCCTACATGGACATAGGAAACTTCATTCTGGTTTTGGTTTGTATTTTTTTGGCCCTCTTCCACACAGTGTGGGTTCTTATTTCAGGGTTACTCTCACACATTTATATGTATTGATTTTCCATTTCTGAACAAACATGTTACTAACACCACCCCATAATTACAGTGAACTGCAGAAGCACTATACCAATGGTGGGCCACTGGGAGCTATGGGCAGCCGTGCAAATGTAAACAAACAGTCTAGTGTTCCACCAGCAGCTTACCCTGATGGGCCACGCGCGGCCTGTAGGATGCAGATTGCCCACCACTGCACTATACACATTCAGGCCTGGTCTACACTACATGGTTTGGTCGAGGCAAGGCTGCTTACCTCAACCTAGCTGTGGATGCAGTTACACTTAAATTTCACAACTGCCCTGCTACACTGACTTAATAACACCACCTCTCCGAGTGCCGTAGCGTCACAGTCAATGTAGTTTGGTTGATGCAATAGCAGTGTAGACACTGTGTTACTTACATTGATGGTTACTGGCTTCCAGGAGCTGTTCCACAATGCCCAACAGTGACCGTTCTGGTCACTGCGGTGAATTCTGCTACCCACGGGACAGGTGGCCGCCATCTTTAAAGTCCCACACATTTTTTAAATTCCTTGTTCTGGTTGCCTAGCTTGGCAAGCACATCTAGCAGCTCCCCACTTTTGTGTGCAAGTGCCCAGCTGACCATGGCAGCTACACACTTCAGACGCGCTCCTGTCTGAAGGAGATGTTGGATCTTCTTAGTCTGTGGGGAGAAGAGGCTGTGCAGGCACAGCTCTGATCCAGCCTTAGAAACATTGATATCTCTGAGCAGATTCCTTGCAGAAGAAGGGCTACAAGAAGGACCAACAGCAGTGCCATGTGAAAGCCAAGGAGCTGTGGCAGGCATACCAGAAGGCAAGAGAGGCCAACAATCTATCTGATGCAGAGCTGCAGACTGGCTGCTTTTACAAAGAGCTGTGTGCCATCCTCAGCGGAGACCCCACCACTACCCGCAAGAACCCTGTGGATGCTTCGGAGGAGCCTGACTCACAGCCTCCACCATGAACAGTGAGGAGGAAGAGGTGGACAAGTAAGAAGAGTAGGAGTAGGGGGGACAGGTGATGGGTGGGGATCCAGCCACGCAGTGAGCCAGAATATGTTTGACTACAGCGCAGTCCAGCCAGTCCTGACACTTGAGCATGGACGAGTCTGATGCAGGGGAAGGAACCTCTGGTAAGTATGCCATTTGCTTTGAAATTACAGGGATGGAACCCCCAAAGTATCAGGACACATCTGTTGATTTACTTTGTTTTTTTACTTGTGCTAGAAGAGGTAGTGAAACAACCGAGAGAGAGAGTTACTATCTGCTTTTCGTTCCCCTCGGAAGTTAGGCAGAGGGAGCTACGCAGAGCAGTTTGTTTATGTGTATTGGGATGTCCCGTGAATTCTCCGTAGAGATCTCAATGAAACTTTCATGGAGGTACTCTGCAATCCTCTGCCGAAGGTTGCTGGGGAGGGCTGCCTTATTTCTTACACTGTTGTAGGATATTTTCCCATCATTCAGTGATTACTTCAGCAAGCATCATTACAGTACACAGACTAGCAGCATATGGGCCCAGGCGGCATCAGGACACCAGGAGCAGCTGTGCTCTCTTGGCCTCTGTTACCCTCAGGACTGAGATCAGCTGAAATCACCACCACCTGTGGAAAACTGTGCCTGTATTCAGCCCCATTGTCCTATAAACATATACTCATGCCTCTGAGCTAACCCCCCACTCCTCTCCCCAGAGCCATACTCACCATGGCTGGTGCTGTGACTGGCCCCGTCCTGTATCAGTCCCAAGGAGAAGTCAGAATGTAATGCTTACAACTTTCAGGGATCAAGGGGAGTGAGTTCAGTATCCTAAGTTTTGATTTCTGTCGTGAATACACTGACAGTGGTACCTCTGCGGGTTGGGTTGTATCTGCAGCTGCTGCTACTGTAGCCTTGAGGGTTTTCCCCTCCACACCCACAGAAGGCCTGAACCAGATAAAGAGAAGAAAGAAAAGAACTCAGGTTGATATGTTCCAAGAGATGCTGCAAGCTTGTGCTGCATCAGAGAACGAGACCAGGGCGTGGAGGTTGGCTCTTGCAGACAGCATGGAAACAGAAAGAGTGGAGAGGAAAAAGGCCTAGGAATCCAAGCGAAAAAAGGAGAGGGAGAATCACCAGAACATAATGGGGCCCCTCAGGCAGCAAACAGAGATGCTGTGATAGATCTGCAGGTCCAAGAATCCCATGCTTACTGTTCTGCAGCCCATAGACAACTCAACATCAGGACATCCCTACACCTCCCTCCTTAACATTCCACGTGACATCAGGGGCCATTGCATTACCCCTACCACTCCACCTCAGGGGGGCATTAAAGACAATCACAGCTGACTTGTGAAAAAGACATGGTTGGTGTATGTGTACCTGAAATGGAAATGACTGTTCTTACCTCTTCATAAGTTGTGTTGCCTTAATTTATTAAGTTTTATAAAGTTCTAAATGTGTTTTAGTCGCATGGTTCATGTTACAGAATTCAATTATATTTTTTGGAACATAATTCATCTTTATTATTTCACAACATATGCTGGCTGGTGCTGAGCAGATCTGACACCCCCAAATATCCTGTTACTTCATTTTGCCACAGAACCCATAACATCATTCACAGACAATATTAATAGGTGCATTGGCAGTGTTATATTCTTATGCACCCGAGCACCTGGGGAAGCCTGGGGGCCAGCTGCACCAGCCGCTGCTCTGGCAGCCTCAGGCCACTGGTCTCTGGCGTTGCCCTGTAGCAGTGGTCTGGGACCAGCGGCAGTGGTGGTGGGGTCCCAGGTTGCCCCCCACCCAGACCAGTGGTGGCAGTCGCATGGCTCTGTGCCACCCTCGCCTGGACCAGTAGCAAAGGGGCCACAGGCCATCCCCAACACGGACTGGTGGCGGGGGAGCCCCAGGCCATCCCCCTCCCGGAGCAGCGGCGGTGGCAGGGCCACAGGCCACCCCGCACCCGGACCAGTGGCAGCGGCAGCAGGGGGGGCCCTGGCCTCTCCCCACCTGGAACGTCAGTGGGGCCACAGGCCACCCCCTGCCTGGGCCCAGGCCGCTCCCTGCACAGAGCGGCAGCGGGGCCATGGGCGACCCACCCCAGCAGCAGCAGGGAGCCCCGGGCCATCCCCCTCTCCAGCGGGGTCCTGGGCTCCCCCCCCACCCCAGCAGAAGCATCGCCCTATGCTCCCTCTGTCCCCCGGCAGCAATCTTCAGAAGCACCCGCCTCCCAGCCGGTAAGATTTAGGCACAGGTATTTTTAGTAAAAGTCATGGACAAGTCACAGGGCGTGATTTTTTGTTTATTGCCCATGATCTGTCCATAACTTTTACTAAAAATACCCGTGACTAAAATGTAGTCTTACTCATGACAATAGTGCAGAGCTGTGCAGGCTTCATGCTTCTGTCAGAGATGGCAGACTGCGAGGAGGGACATGTGAGTTTGCAGGCATTTTGAAAAGAGGCACGAAATATTATGGGTTTCAAATGAAATTATGGGATGGAAAAACACTGCATTATGGGAAGTTGAACCCATGCTACCAGTCGGTCATCCCTGCGCAATTTTTTTCAGCCCCAAGAGACATCGCAAAATCTTGTCAATGCACCCCATGCTGGATGGTGGTGAGTTACAAAGTGGGATAACTACTCATGTTGCACTTCACTCTGTATTGATGCAAATGCTCATGATGAGGACGTGCGCTGCCAACACAAGGAGTATAGTGTGCACGTGCACAAGTGATACATACAGCCGCCGCAACTTTGGTTGACATAATTTTGTTGTGTAGATGTGTCCTCAGTTCTTATTCCTTTAATTATAGAACAATTCCATGGAAGTAGTATTGTCCATACCCAGTTTGGCAGGATGGGGAGAGCAGAGTGATTATTATAGACTACAGCGCAAGACACAAGGATGAGAAATTCATTTAAGATATTCCTCATTGTAGCCAGGTGGTTGTTTACCGAGCCTGGGGTTGCTTTGCAGGTAGCGGGCCTCTTTTGAAAGGCCTCTGAACAGTTGCAAACAGGCTTTCAGGCAGGTAACAGTCCCTGCTTGGTGCTATTTTCATAACAAAAGCCAGTTCTTAACAATACTCAGAGTTCCAAAATAAAGTCCATCACCATATAACTGTCCATACTTAGCTCTGGTGTCTTCTCTCCCAGCCAGAGCTCTTCTTCTGTCCCAGTCTGTTCTCACAAGCCATCCTCCTAGCTCTTCCTAGCTGGAACTTAGCCTCCTGGCACTGGCCTCTAGGCCCCCAAACTTCTAGTCCCAAACTCCATCCATGTTTCTCCATAGGAGCCTCCTGCTCCCTGGGATCCTCTCTGTCATAGCTCCCTTGGTTTTGGGATATTCCCTACAGTTTCCTGGGATTATCTCCTTCATTGTAGCCTCCTGACATTCTTTATAGGGCAATCACCCTGATTTCTCCCAGATGTGACTCATTCTGTAATTACGGTTAGCTAGCTCCAGGCCCTAAGGGGCAAGCCAGCCTGTTAAGCTCATATACTACCTCCTTGCTTTGCTGAAATATGTTTTGGGGGTAATGAGAAAAATCCTGAGGTGTGCCAAAGCTAATTTTGTTGGAAATAAGGTTTCATATTCTCAGATGAAGATGTTCTGTGAGTTAGTCAATTAACAAGTTGAGGAATAAGAAGTAGGATTGAAGGAAGTGGAAAATAGGGCCATAAAGCCATAGGAAAAGAAGTTTACTGACATTTAAACTTTGTACAGCTGTTATCTTTTTACATTTACTGTTATCATTTTTGCTTGGAAAATTTCAGCTCCTCTCTGCCACAAAAGCCAATAAATGCAGATTAAAGAATAAAAATTCTGGAGATCTGGATGTCTCTAATAATGGGATATAGAGCTTTTCACCTCTAGGTTGCTGGTTTAAATTCAAAATCAGGTCAGCAGTGCCTGAATGTGATTACCTACTGTCTGATAGCCTTCCTGAAATGAATTGATATCAGTCCATTTCCTAGTACATAGGAATTCACATCACAATAACTACTTTTGGCACCTTTTTGACAGTTTCAGAAATCCTCTGAGTTGTAGTGATAGGTTTTGGAATACTGACGCTTGTTCATTTGATATGGACTCAGACCAACTCATTTCACATAGGCCACCACATGGCATTCAGATCGTCATGTCTTTTGTCCACTACCAAACTCCTTTGGATATGAAATGGTGACTAGAAGCGAAAGGCTCCCAATCTACTTTATCAGTCTCCCAGTCCTTTCCCAAGGTTCACAGTAAGCTGCACTCCTGTCAGCAAGCTCCATACAGATGGATGGTGGTGAGTTACAAAGTGGGATAACTACTCATGTTGCACTTCACTCTGTATTGATGCAAATGCTCATGATGAGGACGTGCGTACAGAGATAGGTACTTGCCACATGGGACTTGCTCTCCACTGGGTTCTGGGGTTACCCCGTTCCTCCCAGCTGCTTCCAAGACCCACAAGTTTAGGGGCGGTGGCTCTGAGGCTCCCTTCTCAAAAAGCACTTTCAGTGGTGCTGTGAGCTGGTGCCCCTTCCCATGGTGGCCTCTGGTACTCCCAATGCAGGATGGGGGAAAAGGTTCTGCAGTGCTCCCCTGCTCCTATCCCTCCCACTCCCCCCCCCCCTCTGTCTCTCTCCTTCTCTTTTTCTTCCCCAAACCAAAAGTGAGGGACGTGTGGGATTCAGCAGCAACAGGATGGAGAGTGTGTGAGGGGAAAAAGAGAGTGAAATGGGGAGTGAGCAGTGGAAGGGAAGCAGTATTGAACACAGAATATGAAATGAATATGGAGGGACAGCATGAGTCAATAGAGAAGGAGAAGGAAAAAGTGAATATGTAGACTGAATGAGGGTGAGGGTAGAGAAAGAGGGGGAAGGAATGGGACTCTTGAAAGACTGCACTCATTGGTTATTAATTTCAGCTCTGGCAGGCATTTATTCCACATAAACAAACAAAATAGAGGGAACATTGCTCCATGCTATTGTAACTGTTCATATTGCACAAAAAACTCTCCTGATGTCAAGGCTGAGTTTTACTTACTTCTGTTTCATATAATTGCTCCAGGTATTTCCTTCCTGCACCACCCTGAAGAAGTCCTTTCATTCCTTGAAGTTGATGCTCTTTAGTCTCTCAATCTCTCCTCCTCTATTAATTCATTTCTATGGTGATGAAAGACATTTATACAGCCCCCACAATCATATTACCTAGTTCCCAAACACAAAAGTACAATTTACAGTTAATTTGAAGTAGATCCTGTTCTTGAATATCTGGAGAATTCCCATTTTCCCCTCACCTCATTACCCCTCCCACACAGGTCTTTTCTTCCTTCTCTCTCTTTTTTTCTTCTTCTTTTTTTTCCATTTTCTGTTACCTAAGGAAAACTTTTGAGAAAAGATGGATTTTGTACTGAGCTCTGAGAACAGTCAGACTTGGGTGTGTTCCAATTCCCACAAGGCAATTAGCCTCTCAGCTTCAGCTACTTTTTAGCAAACAGCCTCCAGTTTATCTATATCCAGTTTTATATCCAAACTATTATGCCTTTTTGAAGAAAAGAATGGTTAAACCAAATATACTGGTGGACCTCAGTGCACTATTAGGGTAGCCAAACCTACCTCAGCTCTGCTTTTCAGAAGCATGGAGCACACTCTCTGGATCTGGCTGTGGCAGCATTTTGAGGGCACTTCAAAAATACATGCCAGTGTAGAGCCAATAGCCAGCTCCATGAAAGGAGGGGCATCCAAGCATTTTTTAAAATCTAGGGGACAATTTCATCCCTAGGGCCACTCCACTGACTTTAATGAAATCACATCAGGGAATAATTTGCCCCAAAGTGTCTCAAAGCACACAACACTTTCCTTAATATTTCTCTTACCTGAGAAAGTACTGTGCTGTGGTTATCTCCCTAATAAGGAGTAACACTCAAGCACATTTCGGTTTGTCAAAGAAGACAAAGTCTCAGCATATAAGCAGAAAGTTTGTTCTATGACAGATTATCCCAGACAGTGTTTAGCAAAAATGTCACATATCACAAATATGGGTCAACATTATGTAAGCGAAAGGCTGACAGTGGCAGCACAATATTAGAGACAGTACAGCGTTGTGTATCTAGGACTGCAAAAGCTTGCAGAGATTTTACTACAACATCAATCTAGCTAACTCTTAGCATTTTCAGCAACAGATAAATAGGATATTTCCAAACATGATTTATACAGCTGAACAAGGGAGCATACCTGTTATGCACTGCAACTTTATGCAGTAGTGGAGGCATTTTGTAGCACGTGTCATGCCTATCAGGGAAACGTGAGACATATCACACACTTTTTCTGGCTATGGTAAATCATCTCTGCTGCTGTTTCATAGCCTGGGGGCCATGACTTTCAAGGTGGGTCACAATGATGTTGCAGCAGGGTTTCCAGTTAAAAGAGAAATTCACGCTGCCCTCCTGTTATCTGGGCACATGCCCCCTACACGCATGCTTGCAAGAAGAAAAGCCAGTCCCATCCAACGATTAGGAAGCATGGGGGAAATGGGATTGTGTACCCCTTCCTCCTCATTACTATGTTCTGTTTTTCATATACTAGGTTACCGCTATCCATATTGCCAACCCCAAATGTTCAAAATTCATGAGTCAGGCTCACCAGAAATCATGAGATTGGCTTTAAAATCATGAAATTCTGTAAAAATAATAGATTTGGTGTTCTTTTTATTTACCTTCTGCTTTTTGAGCCTTTAGGGTGCACTAGGGTCACATCTTGAAGATTTCTCCAGAGCCATGAGGTCTAGAAACTTACTTTTTCTTTAAGAATGAAGGCTGAAATCATCACACACTTTCTTGACTACAGGAGCTGGGGCTTTAAGGAAAACAATAATTATCAAGAAACCCATGACAAAATCATGAGACTTGGCACCACTGTGAGTTCAGTAGGCTCAGAGGCTGAGTGGGGCAGGGAGCTCTGTGAAGCAACTGAATTTTTGTAATTTAGATAATAATTCCTTTTCATATTTGCAGGTTTCATTTACAGTTGAAAAAAAAAATCCTTTTCCAGGCAATGGCATGACCCCAAGTTCCCAGGTCTTCCCTGCCCCCAGGTAAGAGAGGCATCTATTTATTACGCAGTGGGCTGTGGAAGCAGAGAGTGCAGAGAAGCTACGTAGATGGCTCGCAGGGGAGTGGAAAAAAGGGATTTTATATTTGTTTTTTGTTTATATTGGTATTTCCGTTTCAGCAGGATAAAAAAATTAAGTACAGAAATGTGGAAAGCATCAAAGGTAGGCTTCTGCATTTAGGATGGACCCTAACAGATATTAATCCAATGTTATATTTTATTTACCTGGAAATAAATATTTGCTATCTTATAGTCATTCTTCATCTTTAGCAGCAGTTACATTGTAACAATGTGGTTTATGGGATATCATTCCAAAAGATTGTGGGGGATGTAATCACAAAATACTTTGAGATTAGGGTAAAAGCCAGAGACTTTGATAGGTGATGGCATCACAAGAAGAAAATTTGAGACCTCTTAATATAAACCGTGCCTGGCTACAATTAATTTATGGCATGAGACAGCCTAGTTTTCACACCACAGGCAAAACAGCATGGACACTAGGAACTCCAAGGCCCTAGACTTGCCATGACATGAGGCTCCCTGTGTTTTTCACTCTCTTGCTTGGAATGGCCAGAAGCCCCTATTTCCACTCAAAGAGACAGGAGCAGTGGCATGGGTCCCCCTTCTTCCTCCACGAATGGCAACGGAGGACCCTTTCCCCTGAGGCACAGCACTAGGAGTCCCATCTCCCTCCCTCAGAGGTAGCAGCAGCTCCCCCGGCCCTTGCCGCCAGTACTTAGCCCAGCAGCCAGGGTGTACCTACTTGAGTAGGTGGGCTGGCCGCATATAGAGTCCTCTGCTGAAGTGGTTGTTGGCAGGGCTCACAACTCCTAGGTGTAGTTAACTCTCCATTAAGATGCACACATCTTGAAGTGTTGTCTCAGGATGGGGGAGAGGGTCTAGTCACAAACCTATATAGTATGTATGACTTAATCTGGTCCTCTTATTCAACTAACATACACTGAAACAAAATACTGAACCCCATTCTGTAATCTGGATATCCAATTTCCATCCCAGTGAGCGCATTGTAAGCAATTAAAAGAAAACTGTACCCATTCTGCTCACCTCAGACATACAGGAAGAAGCCAAATTAATTACCAGTTTATTCATGCCACTTAAAGATGCTTCTTTTCTTTTGAAATTTCAATTTTCTGATGTGAAGGACAGTTTTCCTTTATAAAACATGAACAAACTTTGGAGGAAGAGGAGGTCAGTCACACACAAAAATCCTATACTTGTATTTCCATGTAATCTATGTATTGGCTTATGAACACAGAGTCCTCAAGAGATTGTGTTGCTGTTTAGAAATCTCATTCCTCAAATTTATTATTTTGCTTTTACACAAGTTAAACCTCATTTTATTAATCCTAGATATTTAGAGAACCTCTAGATCCTCTTATAACACTGCTCTACAGCCAAAATGCTTCTGAAATAAATGTAGTCAAACTTTACTAATTCTGGGTCACTGAGAACGAAAATGATGTTTAAAATTGTTGATTGGCTCTAGTTTTCCAGATATGCTATTGGGTCAGTATATACGACCCTTGACTTGGGAATGGCGGAGGATAAGTGAGTTATAAAGGGAAGGGATCTCAATTTAAACCAGAAATGACTAAAATACATCTTTGACTGGATCTAGGAATAAATCTATGACTGGGTTTGGACAGTACTTGCTTTTTAGGCAAAACAATGAATGGTGCAATCTGAAGCTGGTATCGCGTCATACATGATATGAATTGCGTCATATTATTGCTAGAAGTCATGGATGATGCAATCATAACGAAGCTTACATCACTCTGCTGAACAAATTGCCCTATATCAGCTCTAGAAATCATACAGTGTTGTGCTCTCTTATTTGTCAGTGTTTGATTTTGCAAAGGGACACATTTCTGTTTAGCCAAAGTGAGCAGAGATGCCTCGTACTTGTGTGAACAGTGCAGATAACTTCTGCTATGTTTGTGGTGAAGTGACTTTTGCATCACAAAAGCGCAGTAAACCACTATGGTTAAGAAAGCCGATCACCTTTATTTTGGCTGCAAAATTGAAGATCAGGACAAGAGGTGGGCCCCACACATATGCTGCAACACTTGTGCAACAAATCTTTGCCAGTGGTTGAACAGGAAAAGGAAATCTATGCCTTTTGCAGTGCCAATGATTTGGAGAGAGCCAACAGATCATACCAGCAATTGTTACTTCTGCATGGTGCCCCCAGTTGGGAAAGGTGTGTCAAAGAAGAAAAAGTGGACTGTGCATTATCCAAACATTCCATCAGCTATACGCTCAGTACCCCACGGAGAAGGACTGCCAGTTCCTGATGCACCAGAATCATTCTCACTTGAGTCAGACGAAGAAGAGGAAGAGGATGAAACTTCTGGTCCTGAACCATCAATGTCACAGGACCCACATTTTCTCCCACCCTCCTCCTCTGAACCACACCTCATAACACAAGGTGAACTGAATGACCTTGTCAGGGATTTGGAACTACCCAAGAGTAAGGCAGAGCTGTTGGGCTCCAGACTACAGCAGTGGAATCTCCTGGCAGGTGATGTTAGGGTTTCCATGTTCCATGACCGTCAAAAGGATCTTGTCCCATTCTTCTTCATGGAAGGTGATCTTGTAGCCTGCAACAACATCGATGGTGTGATGGCAGCCCTCAACATCGTTCACGATCAGATGAGTGGAGACTGTTCATTGATTCATCGAAGACGAGTCTTAAAGCTGTTTTACTGCATAATGGCAATGTTTTGCCATCAATTCCAGTTGGTCATGCAGTCCATATGAAGGAAACCTATGACAACATGAAACAACTTTTGAGGTGCATAAACTATGACCAACACCAGTGGCAGCTTTGTGGCGATTTGAAGGTTGTTGCTCTCTTGCTTGCTCTCCAGACTGGATACACAAAGTACTGCTGTTTTCTCTGCGAATGGGATAGTCGTGCAAGAGATTCCCACTACATCAAGAAAGATTGGCCACTCCGACAGTCATTGGAGCCTGGGAGGAAAAGTGTTCAGCATCCACCACTTGTTGAATCAAGGAAGATTTTGTTACCACCCTTACACATCAAGCTGGATCTGATGAAGAACTTTGTCAAGGTCATTGACAAAACACAAGCAGCTTTCAAGTACCTCCGTGGAAAATTTCCAAGGTTAAGTGAAGCTAAGATAAAGGAAGGTGTCTTTGTTGGTCCTCAGATTCGTGAACTTCTTCCAGATGATGCATTTGACCATGCACTGCGTGGCAAGGAAAAGACGGCATGGAAAGCCTTCCAGTTAGTGGCAATAAATTTTCTTGGAAACAACAAGGCAGACAACTACAGGTTGTTGGTGGAAAACCTCTTCAAGGCATACAAAAGCCTTGGTTGCAACATGTTACTAATGATACATTTTTTGCACTCTCATCTAGATTTTTTTCCACCGAACTGCGGAGCAGTGAGCGACGAGCACGGCGAGCGATTTCACCAGGACATTGCAACAATGGAGAAACGCTATCAGGGCAAATGGAACCCATCAATGCTTGCAGACTATTGCTGGACAGTGACAAGAGATGCTCCATTTAATGAATACAAGAGACAAGCCAAGAAGCGCCGATTAGACACTGAATAGGACTAAACTATGTACATAATAGTTTTTTGCCTTTTGTTTCATAATAAATTTTATTTATATAACCCTTTTGCTGATTTTTAAAGTGTTACATAAACAGGACCGGTGAAATATTATCATGTAAAGCAACCATAAACACATGAAAAGACCTAGGTTTACAATTTATGATTAAAACTCTACTATCTACACAATATACATAGACATAAAATGTAAAAACTTAAATGTCTTAGAAACAGTAGCCAATCAGTTGTTTTAATTGTCATATTTGAATTCAGCACATCAAAATACATAGTAAATAGCACATTTTATCACTGAAGCAGACGACTTCTCAAAAATTGTAGACCAGTGTAATTTTTCTATATCCCCTGTATTGTTTATCACTCTTCCTAGTTTAGTATCATTTGCAAATTTAATTAGTTCATTACCCTGCAGAGAGTTTATGAAGATGTTGAACAAAATAGGACCATACATTGATCTTTGTAGGACCCCACTAAAAGCTTATCCTTGACTATGTGGACTACCATTTATAATTAAGGCTAAGATTTTGTCATGGTCATTTTTAGTAAAAAATACTAAAAAAAAAAAAATTGATAGGTCACAAGCACTAACAAAAATTCACGGAAGCTGTGACCTGTCTGTGACTTTTGCTGCTGTGGCTGCATGGTTTTCCCCATCACCGTGGTGGCTGGGAGCTGTGGGGTTCCCCATCCGCCCACAGCAGCTGGGAGCTGCAGGGTGACCATATTTCCCAAAGAGAAAATGGGACACCCCAGGCGCTCACCCGAGGTGTCCCCTTCCCCCATGCGAGGCTGTCACCTATCACTGGAACCCTCAGGAGGGCCCCCTCAGGAGTCTCTCACCTGTCCCTGGAACTTTGCAGGGGGCCCCCTGTCACTGCTCTCTGGAGCACGCTGGAACCGTGCCAGGGCCCCATTGGCTGTCAGCTCCAGAGTGCTGCAGCCCTTGGGGCTGAAGCAGAGAATGTCAGGGAGGCAGAGCCATCCCTTGGGTATGGCGAATCGGGGAGACTGCTCTGGGCCCTGCACTTTGGGGGTCCCTGCAGGAAGCGGCTGGTGAGGCGAGGCAAGGAGGAGCTCCCCTACCTCAACCTCCCTGGCCCCTCAGCGCCTCCTGCCCACTGGTGGGCCCCACCGATTAGCACCTCCTTCTCCCTCTCAGCATCTACCACAGATCAGATGTTTCGTGGCATCAGGAGGTGCTAGGGGGAGGAGAAGAGGTGGGGCAGGGCCTTGGGGGAGGGGGTGGAGTGGGGGCGGGGCCTAGGCAGAGCCAGGGAGCACCCCCCAGCAGATTAGAAACTCGGCGCTTATGTCCTGGGCCCCACACCCCTCTAGGGACGGCCCTGCACAGAGGTCTCTGGAAGTCACGGATTCCATGACCGCTGTGACATAAATGTAGCCTTATTCGCTGTCGTTCAGTGATGAGCTTTTGATCCATTGAATCGAATTTCTGCCCAGGCCAACTGGATTCATTATTTCCCTTCGGCTAGCATGTAGCACTGTATCAAATGCCTTACTGAAGTCCAAATGTAACTCTATATTCTGTACATCTTGTAGCTTTGTCTATGAAAAAAAAACTACCATAAAGGCTATCTAGTTTGTCTAACTTGATGTATTCTGTTATATCTGGTCCCATGATGCTATTCGCTTCTATGCACGTACTTTTTTCCCCCGTCAAATAGTTACTCCATTTCTTTCAGCCTGGAAGTTATGCTCATAGGACAGTGGTTTCCAGAGTTACTCTTTATTCCATTTTTAAAGACCTGTGATATACTCACACTCTACCAGTCCCCTGATACCTCTCCAATTCTCTGATTTTTTAAAAATAATTACTAGCGGTTTAGAAAATTCTATAGATACCCTAGGGTGCACTTCACAAGGGCCTGTTCAAGTGCTTATTTTTAATTAAGTAATTCTGAGTTCCTATTTTCTAGAAATTCACAATTATATCATGTATTTCTTAACCAAGTCATTATTCAAGGGTCTAATTCTGCTCTCATTAAAGTCAATGGCAAAAGTCCCAATCACTTGAGTAAGAATATGACCTGGCTCCAAATTTTATCTCCTTATTACCAAGTTTTCAAATTAAGGTTTTTTTTTTTTTTTTGGTTAAACAATATTTTGTTGTATTGTCCCTTTAGGAGTTACAAAGAGACTTAATATGTATCACCTTAACCCCTCCCCCCCATAACAAATATCATTATCTTGCTACCCTTGTTTTTTTCCTTCAGGACCCACCTCCTGCCATATAAAAGCCTGTTTTGCTCTCTTCAGTTTTTTCTTTTCTATTGCAATTCATTTTTATGGTTACTTTTGTGAATAGCCCACAGTGGTCAATTGTCTTCAATTTTCCGCATTTTCACTGAAGCATAGTAAATTCCTGCTGAGTTTCCATTGTAGTACCTTCTAGAACCTTTCCTTTCCCTCTTTTCCTCCTTCCATAAAGATATTTTTAAAAGTTTTAGTCTGCCACTACTAATTCTGTGCACCAAGTTTCTTTTATAATACTGTACTTATGTAATCCCTTTCATTGGTTCAGATAATACTTAGCACTGTCATGAGTGCAGGGGACTGGACTAGATGACCTCTCGAGGTCCCTTCCAGTCCTACGATTCTATGATTCTATCATTTGAAGATTCCAAAGCACTTTACAAGATGCCTGTACAGTGTAAGGAGGGTAGGAATTATTATCCCCATTTTAATGATGGATAAATTGAAGCACAGAGAGATTAAGTGTTTTACCTGAGATCCCACTGTGGCCTTGCCTACATTCTACTTTTTCTTAATCTCTTCCATCATTGCATTAACACTAGTGCAGCTCCAATGATGGCAACAAGTGGGCGCTTTAGTGTAGACAAAGTGCTGTTGGCTGCCAGTGTTGTTACCATCATGCCATCTGGATTTGCTCTGAGCAGGGTTAGATGAAACAGTGGTAAAAATGGCGGTACCTTATCAACACTAAAACTACCACCAATGCTACCATGAGTGCAGCTGACCAGGTAGTAGTGAAATGGCAAGAGAAAGCTCAATGTTGACACATCCTCCAGAGCAAGGGATTGAACCCAGACCTCTTGACTCCAACTCCTCTGCTCTACCCATTAGACATACTGTGCAACTATTTGTTCCTAACTAGGTCTTAATCAATTGAATTCAGCTAACTCATGATCACATATTCAAAACTCCTTCATGATCTATGATTACCTCACAATGAGATCCATGATTACAATTTCATCAGGAAATAAAATAGAATCAGAAAACAGAAGATGCTATTTGTACTGTACCTCAGGTGCTATAATAGGTGCTTTTTTATGATGGAAGTGTATGGCAATCCTACCATCCGTACACATGTAGGCAACTGATTAGATAGGGAAAGGCTAGGACCAGACAATAAACCAACCATTAATTTATAGTAATTTTTATTAACGATTTTCAGAGGCATTTAACCTCTGATTTAATTGGAAGTTAAATCCTATTGTGGAAAATAGAAAGGAGCATAAACTCTGGCAAGTTGCGTGTAAAAGTATAATCAGGCAGGCCAAAAAAGAATTTGAAGAGCAGCTAGCCAAAGACTCAAAAACTAACAGCAAAAAAATGTAAGTACATCAGAAGCAGGAAGCAATCACTGGGGCCACTAGACGATTGAGGTGCTAAAGGGGCACTCAAGGACGATAAGGCTATTGTGGAGTTACTAAATGAATTCTTTGCATCAGTCTTCACTGCAGAGGATGAGAGTGAGATTCCCACACCTGAGCCATTCTTTTTAGGTGACAGACCTGAGGAACTCACCCAGAGTGAGGTGTCATTAGAGGTGGCTTTGGAACAAATTGATAAAACAGTAATAAGTCACCAGGACCAGATGAATGAACTCAAATATGAAATTGCAGAACTACTAACTGTGATATGTAACCTATCATTTAAATCAGCTACTGTACCGATGACTGGAGGATAGCTAACATGGCACCAAGTTTTTAAAAAGGCTCCAGAGGTGATCCCAGCAATTACAGGCCAGAAAACCTAATTTCAGTACCAGTCAAATTGGTTGAAATTATAGTAAAGAACAGGATACTATGTAGTGGACATCTGGCCCATATGTCAAAACCACCTCCTAACTTGGTAATAACTCAGTACTGGGAATAACTCATTTCTGGCAGGGGTGATCTAGTAGTATCCAGAAAAGGGGGTGTTCCTTTAGAGACTGGGAAATCGGAGATTTTTGCCTTAGCGGTATCCATTGGGCTGGCTGTGGTGCCCCCTTGAGTGCTGTGCTCATGTGTTAGTATATCAGGCGCCAACGGCCCTACGCCCTCTCGGTTCCTTCTTGCCGACAACTCTGACAGAGGGACAGGAGGACGGGTAATGGAATGGACATGAGCAACACATTTCAAAGAAAAACAAACAGTTACGAAAATGTTGGTAACCGTTTTTGCTCCTTCGCGTGCTTCCTCGCGTTGATGCCATTCTAGGTGACTCACAAGCAGTATCAACAGAGCTGGGCTCATAGTTCACAGTCTTGCAGCTTTCAGCACTGCTCTGCTAAAGCCAGCGTCGTCTCAAGCTTGCTGGGTCAGTGCATAATGAGAAGCAAACATGTAGATGGACGACCAGGTAGTGGCCCGACAGATCTCTTGGATCGGTACCTGTGCCAGGAAGGCGGCCAATAATGCCTGTACCCTACTCAAGTGTACCATCACAATCGCCAGCAGAGGCGCCTTCACCAGCTCATAGCAGTAGCGGATACAGGCCGTGATCCAGGACGAGATCCTTTGAGCAGACCTTTCAAACTGTCTGCCACCACAACGAACAACTGCGTTGACTTACAAAACAGCTTCATTCTATCTATGTAGAAGGCCAGGATGTGTAGCCCATATTCCTCATCTGACGCATGAAGCTTTGGAAAGAAGACTGGTAAGTATATGTCCTGGCCAGTATGAAACTGGGAAACGACCTTAGGCAGAAATTCTGGGTGTGGGCGTAGCTGGACTTGTCCTTGTAGAAGACCGTATAGGGCAGCTCCAAGGTGAGCGCCCTGATCTCGGACATCCCGCAGGCCGACATTATCACGACCAGGAATGAAACCTTCCAGGAGAGAAGCAGGAGAGAGCAGGAAGGCTCAAAGGGCCCACAAGCCTTGACAGCACAAGATTCAGGTCCCGGGGGGGAACTGGGTCTCAGATGTGCAGATTGAGGCACTCCAGACCCTTCAAAAAATGTGTCATCATATGGTGGGTGAAGATAGACCTGCCTTGGTACGGAGGATGGAACGCCAAAATGGTGGCCAGGTGGACCTTGGTTGAAGAGAAGGACAAGCCTTGGAGCTTGAGGTGCAGCAAATAATCCAGGATGTCCTGCAGCTAGGCCTCTGAGGCCTGAATACGCTGCTCTGAGGCCCAACACATGAACCTCTCTCACTTCGCTTCGTGTAGGGTTTCCTGCTGCCCAGAAAGACCTGCTGAACACGGGTTCAAGCATGCCCGTTCATCCACGCTTAGCCATGCAGTAGCCAAACCATCAAGTGCAGTGCCACCATGTTCAGGTGCAACAGACTGCCATGGTTCTGGGACAGCAGATCTGGCCGAAGAAGCAGCTGTAGCGGGGCAGCTGCCGAAAGGCTCAGCAACATGCCAAATCAGTGCTGGCAAGGCCATGTGGGGGCTACCAGGATAATCTTTGCTCTGTCTTGCTTGACTTTCACAAGGACCCTGTGAATCAATGGCACTGGCAGGAAGGCATACATCAGCGCTCCCGACCATGGAACTACTTAACAGTTAACTATATACAAGGCCCTAAGACACAAAGTCCAAAGACGAAAACCGCTAGCCCTTGCTAAGCAAGGAAAAGTGCTCCGACTAACCACCATGGGCGGTAAGGAAGAACTGAGAGGGCAGCGCATGAGCACAGCACTCAAGAGGACGCCACAGCCGGCTCTACAGATACCACTAAGGCAAAATTCTCCGACGACCCCACACGTGGGCTCACGCACACCTAGAATGGAATCGACATGAGCAAGCACTGAAAGAAGAACCAGTGCAGGAGTTATTTATTTATGAGCAGAACAACTGACCCACAGGGAACTGGCAAGATCATGAATAAACTAAAAATTGGCAACTACTATATAATCAGAAAGAAATAAACAGATACAGACCAATTCAGTCAAATTAAATCTGTTATGAAAACTTACACAGATGAAGATGTCAATGTAATAAATTGCGTCGTTTACATTATTTATATGGCATTTATAGTAGATACTGGGAATAAAAACAGAGGAGGAGGACGCACAGGCTGTTTATATTTAACTAATGAGCTATCTCCTGAGAACGATGACACATTGCTAGAGTTTTGTTCATAGACAGTACTACAGAACATATTGCTTGCATTTATTTTTCCTTTGAAAAACTTTGAGTATGATAGATTGAATATCAGCCAATAAAAATATCTGAGAACCAAGGGACATCCAGGCGGCCTGATCTACACTACAGGGTTAAGTCACTGTAAGCCGCCTTGCATCAAATTAGTTGTGCATGTGTTTACACCTAAATTTGGCTCCTATAAATGTAAGTTTTCCATTACACTGATATAGGAACCACCTCCCAAGCAGTGTTGAGCCATGGTCGGTCAATGCAGCACGAATGTCGACACGGTTATGTCGACCTTGATAGTCCTCCAGCAGCTGCCCCACAATGCCCAACACTGACCAGTCTGGTCACAATTGTGAACTTCACTGCCCAGCAGTCATGGAGACTGGAAGCCCCTCTCCCTTCCTTTTAAAGCCCTAGAAATGTTTGAAATTCCTTTTCCTGATTGCCCAGTTTGGTGAGCACACCTGCCAGCTCTCCATTGTTGTGAGCAACTGCCCAGCTGACCACACCAGATACACACATGCTCTGAAGTAGATAGGAGATATTGGATCTCCTGGGCATGTGGAGAAAAAAGGCTGTGCACGCACAGCTATGGACCAGCCATAGAAATGTGGACACGGATGAGCAAATTGTATGTAGGATGCAGGAGAAGAGGTATGACAGGGATAAGCAGCAGTGCTCTGTGAAAGAGATGGAACGGAGGCAGGCATATCGGAAGGGAGACCAATAGTTGATCCAATACTGAGCCGCAGACCTGCCACTTTTACAATAAGCTGCTTGCCATATTTGATGGAGACTCCACCACCCTGCAAGAACACTATGGTTACCTCTCAGGAACCTGAGTCACAGACCCCTGCCATGAACAGTGAGGCAGAGGAGGAGGATAGAGGACATGTGACTGAGGGGTCCTGCTATGCCACAAGCCAGGATCCATTTGAGACTCCACAATCTAGTCAGTCCTGGCAGCTGAGCACGGATTAGCCCAATGCAGGGGAAGGAGTTTCAGGTAAGTGTATAAATGTATTTTCCATTACAATGATAACACCCCCAACGTAGCAGGACACAGCTATAGACTTTTCATGAATTTGTTGTACCACTACCTCTTCTAGTATGAGTAAAGAGAGGTAGAGTTATCAGCTTTTCATTCCCCTATAGAGTTAGGCGGGGGCTGAGTGAGGGGGAGATTGGCAGAGCAGTTTGTTTATGAACAAAGTGAGATCTCGATAAAGCTTCCATGGAGGCACTCTGCAATCCTCTCCTGAAGGCTCCTAGGGATGGCAGCCTTATTTCTTCCTCTGTGCTAAGACACTTTCCCACACCAGTTGTTGATAACTTCAGCAGGCACCATTGCAGTACATGGGCTATCATTATATGGGCCACGGCGACTTTGGGATGCCAGCAACAGCTGTGCTCTCTGTGCCTTTGTTACCCTCAGGAGTGAGATACCAGCTAAAGTCACCCTCACCCTGTGGAAAATGTCAGTGTTCAAGGCCATCACCCTATACTCAATAGCTGTTCTTGTGGACCTACAGGTTCAACAATCCTCGACTTGCCTCCCTTTGAAGTCCATGAAGTCCTCCCTTTGAAGTCAGCACCTCCCTACACTCCCCCTACACCAATGTTCCACATAGCAGCAGGAGCCACATTCCTACCCTTACTACTCCACACTGGGGTACATTAAGGACAACCACATCTTCACATACACTGATCCATGAGACCCAAGGTTAATGTATGTGTAGCTACAATTGAATAGTATGTTCCTTCCCCTTCTTTAAGCTCAGTTCCATAAATTGAATTTTAATGTACTTGCTTTTAACTTGCACAAAATGTTGTTAAAGTGTTTGTTACTCAAAAAATCTCTATTGTTTGGAAGATGAATTATCTTTATTAGTTCCCAACATATCCTGCAGAATGGCTGGCAGTATTGAAAGCACCCACTTAACTTGTGATTGTACACTTTGACACAACTCATAGGATCAGTGACCAACACAATGTAATAATCAAAAATGTACAGCAAACACGACAAAATTAATAGGTGCACTGGCATGGTTACATTCTTAGATGTGCACCAACAGGCCCTCGAACTGCAGAGCTCAATAAAGCATAGTACACCACAATACATTGCTGGGGCCCACTGTTAAAGTCCTCTTTCAAAGCCTCTTTGAGCTGCATAGCTCCACATAAAGCTCTTCTGATAACCCTTGTATCTGGCTGTTAAGCAGACAGCCACTCCACCTCCACGCTGGTGGCAACTTTTCCCCATTTGCTTCACAGATATTATGCAGTACACAGCAGGCAGCTATAACCATTTGGATATTTTTCTCACTGGGATCCAAGCTTGTGAGTAAACATGCCAGCATCCCTTCAGGATCCCTTCATTTAACTGTCATTCTGCATCTGCTGAGCCAGTAATTGAATCTTTCCTTGGTGCTGTTGAGATAGCCTGGTATATGGCTTCATGAGTAAGGGGAGTAAGGGGTAGGCTGGGTACCTCAGGATCACTATTGGCATTTCAACTGGTAATCTGCCTGTTGGGAAAGAAAATCCCTTCTTGTAGTGTGACATTGTGAATATAATGTAACTGAAATATGCTTTATGCAAAAGGTCTCTTGTAAGGTATCATTACAAAGTTTATAATCTACTGAGTGTGTTCATCCTATTTGTATGTATGTATCATTCTTGTATCTAAAACTAGAAATATGAAGTATTACTCTGAAGTCCTATTGTAACTATGCAAAGTGTGGACCATTAATGGTGGCTTGGAATCTTGATGGCTCCCATTAACTAGGACAATTGGTTGTAAATGGCTCTGTTTACTTGTAAGCCTTCCTGTATACGTGTGTGTGCCAGCCAGTGAGTAATGAAGTCTCACAGGACATGTGAACATGTCACATGATACTGGAATCCATTTTAAACCTGGTGCTTTTCCATTTAGAAGGAAGGGTGGGAACCCAGAGAGACACAAAGGATTCCCATCTTGTGCGAAAGATATAAAAGGGGGTGGAACAGAACAAAGGGGGTTGCCAGTCATGAGAAATCCCCTAGTTACCACCTGAGCTGGAACTAACAAGAACTGTATCAGGGGAAAGGATTGGGCCCAGACTAGGAAGGAGTCTAGTCTGTGTAAGAAGTTTATTGGAACATCTCTGAGGGTGAGATTTACCTGTATTCAGTTTCTTAATGTATTAGGCTTAGACTTGCATGTTTTGTTTTATTTTGCTTGGTAACTTACTTTGTTCTGTCTGTTATTACTTGAAATCACTTAAATCCTGCTTTTTATACTTAATAAAATTACTTTTGTTTATTAATTAACCCAGAGCAAGTGGTTAATACCTGGGGAGCAAACAGCTGTGCATCTCTCTCTATCAGTGTTATAGAGGGCAGACAATTCATGAGTTTACCCTGTATAAGCTTTATACAGAGTAAAACGGATGTATTTGGGGTTTGGATCCCATTGGAAACTGAGTGTCTGGGTGCTGGAGATAGGTGACTTGCTGAGCGGTTTTGTTTAAAGTCTGCAGCTTTGGGGGCGTGGACCAGACATGGGTCTGTGTTGCAGCAGACTAGCACATCTGGCTCAACAAGACAGGGTTCTGGAATCCCAAGCTGGCAGTGGAAAACAGTTTTGTCAGGTGACAGTCCCAAGGGGGTCTCTGTGACCGAACCCATCACATGTAGGTTTCTGAACACTTCTGTGCTCTTAAAGATGCCAGTGTCATGCACCTTCCCTGTCCAGACAATACTGATGTTGGTGAAGTGTCCCCAGAGATCCACCAGCACTTGCAAAACCTAAAAAATAGCCTTTTCTGTTGATGTACTCTGTGGTAAGGTAGTCTGGTGCCAAAATAGGGGCATGCGTGCCATCTATCACTCCACTGCAGTTCAGGAACCCCATTGCTGCAAATCCATCATGTCTTGCACATTGCCAAGACTCACAGTCCTGCATGGCAGGAGATGATTAATGGTCCTGCATGCTTGCATGACAATGGCCCCCACAGTTGGATTTTCCAACTCCAAAATTATTTCCCACCAATCAGTAGCAATCTGGCACTGCAATTCCACTGCGCGATCACCGCTTGCTTCTCCACTGTCAGTGCAACTCTTATTCTGGTGTGTCTGTACTGGAAGGCTGGGGCAAGCTCTGCATACACATCCATGAATGTGGCCTAGCGCATATGACAGTTCTGCAGCCACTGCTCATCATTCCAAGCCTGCATTACAATGCAATCTCACCAGTCAGCGTTCATTTTTCAGGCCCACAAATGGCACTCCACCATTTGCAGCTGCTCAGAGAATGCCACCAACAATCTTGAATTGGTTCTCACTATGTCCCCAGCAATCTGACTCCAGGAAACTGTCATGTTTCCTGTGGCTCTTCTCATGACTCTACAGATTCCAGAGGATCATTGCATTCTTGCCCGCAATGCTTTTGACAATAGTGTAGAACTGTGCAACTTCCATGTTTCTGTCAGAGGTGGCAGACAGCAACAAATCCCACATGGCTTCTTAGGATTTTCAAAATAGGTGCAAAAATGTATGGGATAGAGATGGAATTATGGGGTGAATATGTTGCATAATGGGAACTTGACCCCGGAGTCCCAGTCACCCCTGCATGATTCAATTCTTCCCCACCATGCATTGCCAAAATTTCCGAAAAGACACTGTGCTGGACGGTGCTAAGTTGCACACTGGGATACCTACCCATGGTGGACTGTGCAGCAAGAACACATGGTGCATACACCATGCGATACACATGGTGAATACACCATGCAAGGAGACAAGTATGCACATGCACAAGTGATATACTAACTGCGTTAGCAAAAGTTTGTAGTGTAGACATTCCCAGAGAAGAGTTTCACCTTTAGAAAAGCTCCACAGAGGAAAACCACCTTCCTCAAATGAACACAACATATGGCTCATCAGAAACTATTTTACTTGATGGGCAAGTCTCTGAATGCAGTCACTGAAGCGGGTCAATATGCATTTGAAAGGCAGGTATTAAAAGCCACTATATACTCAAGGGATCATCCTTTAGGTATTGGCTAGACAAAGAAGAAAATGAAAAATCTTGATGGTATGGTAGGTAATAGGCGAAAACCTGTTTGGAGAATGGGCATGGCTGCCCTAGATGATGAGTGACTGCTGCCTGGAAAGGAAAGAAACCCAGAGTCAGGGAAGGACAGGAGAAAAAGAGAGAGCTCTGAACTTTGTGACAGAGGAGAACCTCTCTTTAGGGATTGCTAGAAGTCCAACACTGAGGCCAGAGTCACAGATTGATTTTTGGAATGTGCAAGCATTTGCATTTCTTTTCTATCAACTAAAACTGCCTTGCCTAGTTTAGTTTAAGTGAAATGTAAATCTAGGTATGTTACGCCAACAATTTATTTGTTTATACTCCATTTTCTTCTTTTCAGTTAACCTTGTTATTCAGAAATCTGCTGTTGTAGGGGAGACATTTTTCTCAGTGCATCCTCAAGACAAAAAAGGCACCCTGCATCCTCAAACAAGAGGGGTACAGGAGGCGAATGGTTCTGGAGCCTAATCCTCTACCCCTCAACTCTCATCTCTGTACAAGTTATGGGCAAAAGCAGCAGGCAAACACTTTGGGAGATCCTAACAGGACCAAGGAAAAGATGAGAGCTGGTGGTGGAGTTAAGTTACAATAGGGCTCGAGATTCTCAGTGCTCCTTAAAATTAGGAACGTAATACATCTAGAAGGAAGTATTATGCAAGTTTTCCACAGAGCTGTGAATGCAACTCAGTGGAAAATCCCATTGAAAACAAATTATGGACAACTGTATTGTGGTTGTGACTGTGATTAAAGCCGAGGTCACCATTTCAGACAATATTTGGAGTTTTCCCTTACTCTTTAGGTCCAACTCCGCACTCCCTAGTCACACAAAAAAACCTCTTAGTGACTTCAGCAGGAGATTTGCCTCAGGAAAGGATACCTTATTAGGCCTATTCCCATAGAGTTTCATGCAGTGATTTTTTTCCCCTCGGGATTTATAGGATTGGCTACGTCACCACTGGTCATTGAAACAAGTCAGGCTTTCTGAGCAGAGCAGCCTTCTCCTTAAGCCTTTGTACTATGTCCTAGCTCCAAAGACCCTGGAAGTCTTGCTACAATGGCAAATCCACATATCAATGTTCAATCATTATAAAATTGTGGTTTTGTATTTTTCCCACTTTTACCAGCTGCGGAGTTCTCCTACTATTTGATCTATCGGAACCCTATGGCAAAACTGTCAGCACTGGGCATGGTCCCGCAGAGAGATTTTCCTATGAACTATAAAACCATGCTTTTCAAATATTACATCAATTCCCCCTTGCCTCAGGCTGTCTTCCTGAATGCTTATTCATCTTGAAATGTTGATACACTATGAAGTCATTTAGCTCTTTCAAATTTATACCCAATCTCATATCCCAGCTTCTCAAGGAGAATGAGCAAGAGCTAGCAAAATTAAAAAACAAACAAAAACCCCATGTCACAAAATTTCCATTACTCCATTGCCTCTAAGTGAAAATATTACTTCTAGATAGATAAAACATGTTTTATAAGCTCAGGTAATAACCAATGCAGCCCATCATTCCTGTTTTCAAAAGAGTATTATGGCATAGAAATAATTTCTGTAGCATAATCCCTATGCAGTGGTTGAGGGAAGTGGAGAGAGGGTACATGCAGAGAATGTACCATTAGATGGTGTCCCACAGTCATCTGTCTCAGAGAAGTTTTTTTCACAGAATCAGAGTGGGAAGTGGGGTTGGGGGAGGTTATGCAGACCCTCTTCTGCCACTCCAGGACTGGGAGCTATCACAACATTTACTAATGCATATTTTCTGACAAATATAATACAATTCTCAAAGAGAAATATCTTTAACAAAACAAGATAGATCCCATCAACAACTATGGTGACCTTTGTGGTATAGTCTTGTATTTCAGTAACACCACAACTTCACTAAACACTCTACCTCCAGGAGGCCTGAGAAATACATTTGGGGTGGGCAGGGGGAACCTGTGCACTAATCACAGCTGTAAGCAGATAGCTGCATTGTGGGGGCGAGAGGCCTGCACAGGTGAGATGGCTAAGTAGAAGCCACGTGTCGCGTTTTGCTTATTAAATGGAGATACAGACAAAATGCCCTAGGAGTGCATGGGAGCTGGGGCAAGTGTCTCACAGTGCATGGGAGCTGGGGCAAGATCTCACAGTGCTTACTACATTTTTTTTTAAAGTGGTATAACCAGCCGTTCCCTTTCTCTACACCTGCTGGCTAGTGTCAGATGCCAGCAGGTGACTAGCAATGTGGATTCAAGGCACTGACTATGATTCCAACTCAGGTGGACACTGTTTGGGGCTTAGTGTGTTACAAGCGGTGCTAGCCAGCCCCTCTTTATACACAAGGAGTGCTAACACTCTGTCTGAGTCCTGTACAAATTCAGAGGCTCTCTATCCTGTCCCCTTTCCTGTGCACATGCAGGAAGAGCCACATTTGGGTCAAGGCTTGAGCCTTGAACCACAGCAGGTAATTGTCTTCTACTAGACACAGCAGTTAAAACAGTGTTCATAGTCAGAGAGTGAGCTCTTCTTTTTCAAGAACCATGGATCGGGTTCAAGACACAGAAGACACTTTGTACTCTGGAATCTTTCAGAGGCTGTGCTGCCTCTTTTCTTCCCTCCCACAGCAGAGAACAACAGCTGAAAGAGGGAGGCTGTAGAGAGCTCCCTCTGACCTCTGCCTCTCTTGGTACCTTCAAAAAAAAAAAAAAAAAAAAAAGGACTTTGCTCTCCCCTTGGGTTTCTTTGTTCTCTCTCACTCACCATTGCTTCGCCTAGGGAAACAGGGAGGAACATCAGGGAGCATGTGCAACTGTTTCCATTTTCAGGGGAAATGCTGCACTAGTCAGAGAACTTAGTTCCTCAATTGTACACGGATTGTAATGCCTCTCACAGAGGCAAGTCACAATGTAGGCTACAATGAAATACAAGTGTTAATGTCACAATGGCCAAACCCTACAATCCTTACTCAATGAGCAGCACATACATCCATTGATTTCAATGTAGCACTCATGCAAGTGATCATTTCTTACCATAACAGCGCTGAAACAGGCCCCAAACGAGGCAATAACAAAAAATAGACTGCAAGTGATTATGCAGTTTAGATGTAATATACTGACTATTTAAGGAATTGCCTGTCTCATTTGATTCTATTTTCAGAGATGTTTGAAGACATTTGACAAAAATCTACCGTTTCTCCTCAAAATGTTACTCATGAATCATAAGCAAACAATCAGTTTCCAGCACGTACATGCCCCCCTTCTAGCCCCAAGCATTTGATAACGATTCACCAATTGTAGCTATGGTATAACATGGTTAATGATTACATAAATTACAGTTCTCCATTATGTAATCTCATATTATATAACAAGGAAAAGGCATGTGTAAAGTGCAAAGTTTGAACTGCAAAACAACGAGGGATTGATGCCTCAATACAGCTTGGATATTGCCTTCCCCAACGTCCTTTCTGCTGTGCATCCAAAGCCTATAAATCCATAAAATAAAATAAAAATGATCCATCTCCTTACCTATATACAGAGAGGCAATTAAATAAGGACTGTATCTTGCCACAGATTCCTTTGTACAGACACAGATAATCCACAGCCTGGTTTTTAGTTAACCAAATGTGATTCATAGGAAATTATAATGTACATCCTAAATTTAAACAAAAAAAAGTCTGTATGCTGGAAATTGAAAAGGGTTGTTTTAGGATTGGATTCAGATGGGAAGAGGATTAATGAGAAATGTCCCTCCTGCTCAACCCTAATGGCGCACACTGACAGTTCCTTAGCATGCTGGTTGATAAAGTCATGCCATAGTACTAAGTCCATAGGTCTTCACATGTGCTGAATCAGCATCTCATACTGCAAGCTTCTGACTGTCTGCTACGAAGAAGCAGCATTTCATCCAGGACTGCTCATTCACCCTCGTTCAGGCTCAAAGGAAAAATGAGGGCAGAGTGGGTGACTTCAAAATAAGTTAAACATCTTAGTGGAAGAGAGGAGAGAGAGGAGAACACGCAATAAGTGAAATGGAAAAATGGAACGAAGAGACTATCAGAGAAGGGATTAGAGGAACAAAGGGAAAATGATGAGAAACCCTTTCTCCCTTCTCTTCCATATTTATCACTTTTCCACTCTATTCCTTTCTTTCCTTATCTTTCTTTCCACTCTCTTTTGTCACTATAGGCAGATAAACTGGCAACAAACCAGTATATGTGTAGCTGCTGAACAGCTCAGAGATTAAGCAGTATTCAGGGATAGGGGTGGTAGATTGTGATTTGAGGAGAATTGCTTTTCCAGGAGGAAGATACAGAAGAAAAACAATGATCTTAATATTTTGTAAGCTTCAGATATGTAGCATGAATCAGAACCATAAAGGAATCTTCCTCATGATGACTGTTATTACTAGGCATAAAGCTGGACTTTTAACCTTGTTTGCAAAAGTCAGTTTAAGATGACTACGAGTAATGTTTCCATTGACTTCAATGGACTTTGGATTAGGCCTAATAGAGGTGAGCAAATACTGCAACAAAAATTCAACTGATTTTTGTGAATTAACTTCAGCTGTGTTCAGGCCCCATTTTGTATTTGCTCTTCATATACAGTCTAGTGAAGTTTGCTGGCAAGAATATTTGCAGAAACAGAAGGCATTAAGCAAATTATTCTCTGAATAATGGGCAGGTTAAGACAGAAAATTCCCAAAGGTAAATGTAACCCTTCTGCCAGGCAGAGTTGACAGCAACAAGGGCCGGATTCATAGGGGTCCCCTTTCAATAGTACAATACAAAGGCAGCTTGAGCCCCCACCCAAGTGGCCTGGGAAAATTACACACACACCTCTGTGTGCCTCAAAGAGGCAATACTTTCCCTCTCGCAAGCACAGAGTCTCAGTGTAGCAAAAATCTTTAATAATAGGAGACAAACAACTCAGCATTAAATTGGGAAAACACCACAACTAGGGTTTATAAACGCAAACCATGAACCAGAAGACCCCCCCCCCCAAGTAGATTGGGCCATGTCCTTTCCCTTTGGTTCCTGAGTCCAGCAACCCAAAAGTCACCCCTCCCACAGTTTCTGTCCTTGGTCAGTGCAGCCCCAGAGTTCAGAAGTTCATCTGCAGAAGTTCATTTACCTCCCAGCCCAGGTGGAAGGGGGCGAGATATGGGGACATCTTATATGCTCCGCTGCTCGGGTCGACGGCTGATTGCCATGCCTCTCTGGGGCGTTCTGCTGCAGTCTTCACCACCAGCCAGTGCCTCTCCAATAGCCGCTCACAATATGTCTTCAGCCTCCCCCCCCCCCCCCCCCGCTCTCAGTGATTTCAGCTCTTAGTGATTTCAGCTGTTAGTAGGGGAGCCTCAGTACTGGGGCACCTGGATAGTCCTCTTGCATCAGAACCACTTCCCCAAAGTAGGTCTAATGCTCAGACCTAGCTAGCAGTGATTTCAGCTCTGCAGCATGTAACAAGACTCCTAATGGAGTCAAAATTAGCTTTTATTACACAGTGGAGAGAGGAAGAGGAGTCAGAGTGGTGTTTAGGGCCCTCAGAATGACCCACACTACCAGGTATAAATACTTGTTCCCAGCCTCGCTCAATTCACTGGGCTTTGGAACCCATGTCCTTTGCCTAGTGAGTGCTGCTTAAAATGCCAAGTATAGTTCTACTGTCCTTGATTCACATGACCAGGATAACAACACTTTATTACTCCTGCCCCAATAACAAAGAGACTGGGGATCCCACAGCAGCCAAAGTGACCATTTGGGCAAGCAGTGCCATCATCCTAGGCAGGGTGGGTGTGCCCAGGCAAACGAGATCAGCCCCTGAAGTCTTTTTCCACAGCTCACCACCAGATAGCAGGGGAGAGCTCATTCTGACTCTGCTTACATAAGAATAAATTGGGAAATTTCACCCTTGTCCTGTGCCTTCCTGAATTATAGACTGAAAGACTATTAGAAGAATTCTGAGAGGTGTTTCATGACTCATTTTATTGGTTGCCCAATTGCAAAACTTACACATGTGTGCTTTCAAATTGTAACAAACCGGTCTATGTTTTTCTGTTTGTATTCATTTTTAATGAAAATTTAAAACACTGGAATATTTCATTTAATTTTTTGTAAGGTGTGACGTTGTGCAGTCTATATGGTTTTATAAAAACTTGATAATAAGTCAATAAAATGTAACTGAGATAGTTTTACAGAAAATACGGTAATAAGTGAATGTAAGTAACTGGGATATGCCTCACGCAAAAGGTCTCTTGTAAGGTATCATTACAAAGCTTATAATCTACTGAGTGTGATCATCTGATTTGTATAAATGTACCACTCTTGTATCTAAAACTAGAAATATAAAATGTAACTCTGAGGGCCTATTGTAATTGTGTAAAGTGTGGACCATTAATGATGGTTTGGAATCTTGATGACTCCCATTGTCTGCAGATGGCTGTATTTACCTGTGAGTCTTCCTGTATATGTGTGTGCTGGCAAGTGAGTAATGAAGTCTTGCAGTGACAGGTGATCATGTCACCTGAACTGGAATCCATCTTTAACCTGGTGCTTTTCCAGTGAGGGGGGGTGGAAACCCAGAGAGACAAAGAGTTCCCGCCTTATGCAAAAGATATATAAAGGGGGGGAAGAGAACAGAGAAGGGAAGAAGCCATCATGAAGAATCCCCTAGCTACCACCTGAGCTGCAACAAGAGCTGTACCAGGGGAAAGAATTGTGCCCAGGCCTGGAAGGTGTCCAGTCTGAGAAAAACTTACTGAAACATCTCTGAGGGTGAGATTATCTGTATTTAGTTTGATTAGGCATAGATTTGCGCATTTTATTTTATTTTGCTTGGTGACTTACTTTGTTCTGTCTGTTACTACTTTGAACCACTTAAATCCTACTGTCTGTATTTAATAAAATCACTTTCTATTTAGTAATTCACTCAGAGTATGTATTAATACCTGGGGGAGCAAACAACTGTGCATATCTCTCTATCAGTGTTATAGAGGGCGAACAATTTATGAGTTTGCCCTGCATAAACTTTATGCAGGGTAAAACGGATTTATCTGGGTTTAGACCCCATTGGGAGTTGGGCATCTGAGTGCTAAAGACAAGCACACTACTGCGAGCTGTTTTCAGGTAAACTTGCAGCTTTGGGACAGGAGATTCAGACCCTGGATCTGTGTATGGAGCCAAACAGGAGTGTCTGGCTCAGCAAGACAGGGTGCTGGAGTCCTGAGCTGGCAGGGAAAACAGAAGCAGGGGTAGTCTTTGCACATCGGGTGGCAGCTCCCAAGGGGGTTTCTGTGATCCAACCCGTCACATAAGGTTAAGGCAGAGATCAAGGAGAATATAGGAGAAGCTCCCAAACTCAGCTACATTTTAAAGTTACCACAAATCCACATATTATAATTCTACAAATATGCTCTCTATCCTCTCAGATTAGCTCTGAAGCTAAAAGATTTGGAGAATGGCCAAAGAGGAAGAGAAGAAATGAAAATGAAAGAGTATAAAAATGGATAAACCTCTTGAAATTTTTCCTTGTTCTTATTTCACAGATGAAAAAAAATAGCTATGAACTGTACTGATGACCAAAGCAGAATCAGTCAATTAAGAAATATATACTGCTAATTTGGCACATTTGCCATTGTACTGATTATCCAATGTGATCACACAGTCTATGATAGTGACCGATCAAAATTATCATTAGTAATTATTGGCTCATGCAATACTATTGCGAGTTTCCTATTCTGCCCTCACATGTCTGAGGGGAGATATGATTGCTCTCTATAAATATATCAGAAGGATAAATATCAGGGAGGGAGAGGAATTATTTAAACTCAGTACCAATGTGGACACAAGAACAAATGGATATAAACTGGACATTAGGAAGTTTAGACTTGAAATTAGACAAAGGTTTCTAACCATTAGAGGAGTGAAGTTCTGGAACAGCCTTCCAAGGGGAGTAGTGGGGGCAAAAGACATATCTGGCTTCAAGTCTAAGCTTGATAAGTTTATGGACGGGATGCAATTAATTGATCTTTGATTATTAGCAGGTAAATATGCCCAATGGTCTGAGATGGGATGTTAGATGGGGTGGGATCTGAGTTACTACAGAGAATTCTTTCCTGGGTGCTGACTGGTGAGTCTTGTCCACATGCTCAGGCTTTAACTGATTGCCATATTAGGGGTCAGGAAGGAATTTTCCTCCAGGGCAGATTGGCAGAGGCCCTGGAGGTTTTTCGCCTACCTCTGCAGCGTGGGGCATGGGTCACTTGCTGGAGGATTCTCTGCACCTAGAGGTCTTTAAACCACAATTTGAGGACTTCAATAACTCAGACATAAGTTGGGGGTTTGTTACAGGAGTGGGTGGGTGAGATTCTGTGGCCTGCGTTGTGCAGGAGGTCAGACTAGATGATCATAATGATCCCTTCTGACCTTAAAGTCTATGAGTCTATAGTCTAGTAAGAACACAGAATGCAGAGCAAACCTGCTCGCAAGGTTCCATGGTGCCATGTATAAAAAGTGCAAGTGAATTCAACATGATTTATTTAAAAAGTGTAAAACAGAGCTTACAAAAGAGTAACCCACGGTATAGGAACGTCTATTCTAATCTTATTCCTAATACAAACATTTTTTGTTTATGTTGCTGACAAATAGATGTCTTTTAGAAAATCTCTAGACTTTCAAGCATTTCTTCTCAAATTTGACATTGAACAGGAGAAATGAAGAGACATGAGCAATATTAGTGAGATAGCTTTATGCTCAAAGAAGACTTTCTTATTAAAAATTACTCTTAAACCATACTATGCTTACAGAGAATATCACTTCAGAGTTCTATTTCCACTTGCTGAATTGTTTTCCTTCATGAGCAATAAGTTGGCTGTCCAGATATCTTTATTCTTTGTGACATTCAGGTACTTAAGCCTAAGGCGCCAACCTTAGAAAGGTTACAGAGTGGTAATGCTTCAAATCTGAAAAACTGCTTTGAGGCACTGAATTCTGAACCTCAATTATTTCACGACCTATGCTGACAATTGGCAATATCGTTGGGTTCCCCACATCCTTCCTTCTAGCTGCATGACATTGTTATCCAAATATTTCCTTTGGCTGAAAATGCAGCTTGGTTGAGGAAATAACTGAATTTATGTGAATGGGAGCTCTTATTTATGACGGTTCTGTTTGCTAGATGATTCATGCCTCCAATAAGAATATTTGAATGTGTTGAACTATTTGTATTGAAGGCACCATCTTTAGAGCAGTATCATTTGGCGGTCACTGGATGGCTGATTTTGTTTGGTACTCCTCAGTATATGCCTCTGTAGACGTTATTACCTTGTTAAGAATCAAAGATGCTGCTTTGCTGGACACTGCTTTTTTTCTGCTTTTTTAAACTCTTGCTTTTCCTTCCACACCAGTGAATCATAGTCTCTCGCCCTCCATTGTTTGGCAGAGGTTGTTTCCTTTATCTTTTTGTCCGTTTAACAGAATGTAAAACTAGATAAATGATTTCTGGGAAGATATACATACTGCAACAAAAAGTAAAAGAACATAGATTTGAAAAAAATGGCAGGAGGGATACACGGGGCCAAATTCTGCTCTGTCTTACTAGAGTGTTAATCTGGAGTAAGTCAGTTGACTTCAGTTGATTTACACAGTTGAAACTCAGAAGAATTTGGCCCATATGACATTCTTGTAAGTAAACTTGGGGAAATGTGGTCTGGAGGAAAAGTACTATAAGGTGGGTGCACAACTAGTTGAAAGACTGTACTCAAAAGGAATAGTTATCAAGGGTTCACGGTCAAACTGGGAGGGTGTATCTAGTGGGGTCCCTCAGGAGTCGGTCCTGGGTTCAATATTTTCATTAATGACTTGGATTATGCTTAAACAATCTGCAGATGACACCAAGCTGGGAGAGGATGCAAACATGTTGGAGGACAGAATCAAAATTCAAAAGGACCTTGACAAATTAGAGAATTGGTGTGTTATAACAAGATGAAATTCAATAAAGATAAGTGAAGTATTTTGCACTTAGGAAGGAAAAATCAAATGCACAACTACAAAATGGGGAACTGGCTAGGTGGTAGTACTGCTGAAAAAGATCTGGGGGTTATAGTAGATCATAAACTGAATATGAGTCAATATCATCTTGGAGTAAATTAACAGGAGTGTTGTATGTAAGACATGGCGGGTAATGCTCCCACTGTACTCAGCACTGTGAGGACTCAGCTGGAGTATTGTGTCCAATTCTGGGTGCCACACTTTAGAAACAAGTGGACAAATTGGAGAGAGTCCAAAGGAGAAAAACAAAAATGATAAAAAGGTTTAGAAAACCTGACCTGTGAGGAAAGATAAAAAAAAAAAACTGGGCATGTTTAGTCCTGAGAAAAGACAGGGGAGGTGGGGAACCTGATAACAGTCTTCAAATATGTTAAGGGCTATTATAAAGAGGACTGTGATCAATTGTTCTGAATTTCCACTGAAGGTAGGACAAGAAGTAATGGGTTTAATCTGCACTAAGGGTGATTTAGGTTAGCTTTAGGAAAAACTTTCTAGCTGTAAGGGTCGTTAACTCTGGAATAGACTTCCTACGAAGGTTCTGGAATCCCCATCCCTGAAGGTTTTTAAGAACATGCTGAACAGGGATGGTCTAGGTTTACTTGGTCCTGCCTCAGTACTGGGGGTAGGACTTGAAGACTTCTTGAGGTCTCTTACAGCCCTACATTTCTATGATTCTATTGTTACATTTTGCAGAATTGCATGAAACAAAGTAAAGCATTTGAAAAACAAGAAGCCCTACAGTGAGGCCTGTACTTTGAAGACACTATATTTGAAAGTTGATTCGAATAATTAATTTATACTTGTTAAAACATTAACACTATACTGATTTAAACATAGTATACAATGAAAATGTAAACACAAGAAATTTGACAACACATTGCATGAATGTTTTATACAAAAAGACCAGAATAAAATGAAAGAAAAGATAAAAATCACCAGAGACTATGACTGCTAGAAGAACCCTAACTTCCAGAAATGCACATTTGGATGTCTGCTTCAAGACTTTGGTCCTATTATATTCAAACTTATCCCAGAACTCTTATTACACCAAAAGAGCCAGATAATTGTTCTGAGTATGTCCCAAGTTACTAGTGTATCTATTACTTCCATTAAAGAAGGTATAGAACTTACAAATTCTTAGCAAATGAATTATTTTGTTCAACTTTGAGTACATATACAAAAATGCCAAAATGGTTATACATGGCCTACTCCTTTTTCATGCCAAGAATAGATGTCCACATTGAGGAATACTATACATGGAATCTATTGCACAGTTGCAGAGTTACACTGCCACCACAAAGCATTCTAATGAAGACTGGAACAGAATTACAACCCTAAAGTTTGGCAGGGTTCAAAATCTGGAAAAGATATCAGTTCCAATTGTGGTGTCTTGGAGAAATTGACATTTATCAACTTGGACATATTTTGGAATTATCATTCATTGTCTTCTAACAATGTTGTGAGTATGTCTAGAGATTGTGATGGATGCAGATTAAAAGAAAAAAATACTTTTAAAAAAAATTGTATTTTGACCAACAGTGGCATCATAGCATGGTCTTCATGTGCCCCATATTAATGTCCAATGCCAGGGATGTAACTATGCATTCATGTCATACAAGGGTAAGTGCCAACACCAAATTCCACCCTTCTTCATACTAATACAATTCCATTCTTTAATTCCATTCAAACCAAGGATCTAGGCATCCCTGCCATAAATTTAAAAACAAAATTTAACTCCCCTCTCTTCTCCCCCATTTTTGATATTCCTCAGATGCCACTTCCTCAGCAGTCCCCATAAATAAATGCCCTTTGCAGCATGCCCCAAATGTCTGATTTTTGGGGGGTTCAACCCAGACCAGTAAGGGGTTATGTCACCACCTGCCCTGCAACTCTGGGTGCCTTACATACTACATTGCAGTGCTCAAAGCCCAGACAGGAACAGCCAACACACAAGCATGCAGGTCACCCCCTGGATTCCACTGCCCAGTTACTGTTTGCAGAGTAACCCCAACACCTCCCTAGCCCCAAATTTCCCCAGACCTGTCTCCGACCCTCCCTCCAGTGTCCAGGTCTTTCCTGGAACAGTCACAGAAGTTAAGTTCCCTGCTCCTTTAAAGAGACAGAAACAGCAGGTTGTTACTTGACTGGAATTAAACAATCACATCTATTCAGTTAAAGTACTTGACTGGTTTAGATGAAAAGTAAAACAAGTTTATTTAATCAAAATATTAGTGAGTTCAAGTATAAGCGATAAAGACAGAAAGGGTTACAAACAAAAGTAAAAATGGTTTTCTAATGGCTAAGACCAAAGTTAACAAGCTACTATCTTTGTTCAAGGAAGTTTCCTCACCAATCTTCCTTTTACAGCAATGGCTGAGTAGACCTTTAGTCAGGATCCCCACAGAGTTTAAGGCGCTGGGTTTCCTTGTCTCCTCAGGTGACGGAGAACTCAGCAGGTCTCTGCCCCTCTCTTTATAGTCCAGTGAACCTTTGAAAATTCTCTCTGAAAGTTCATTGACCCTCCTTTAAGATGCAGGAAGGATTCCTGGGGCTACAGTCTTCATTCCCCTCTGAGATTGTTAAGTGATCACTTTCTCCCTACTTGCTGACCTGATGGCTTTGTTTGCTTGGCATGTATTTGTGATTTTCTTTGGTCACGTCTTCAAGCAGGCTGAAACACGTTCCTCTGTGTAGAAAAAACTGACATGCCTGGTTTAAACACATTTTAATCATAATTCCAGCACCTCTGTATAATCCTTTGTGGGCTGACTGTACATATGTCATGCAAGAATATTATGATCAGTGAGTTATTAGTTTTCCAATGACATATTACATGCCACCTTTTGGGAATATATTGTGACAACAGTATGTTAGATGTAGTGAATAGGCCAGCCCTGACAAGAGTTGCTGACAGAGTAGTGAACCACCAATGAGCATCTGTGTCACAGATGGTCAATAGATTTAGGCCATTTTGGACCAGGGAGGAAGCTAATTTCAGAGTTGAGGGGCTACCACAGACAGAGAACACTATCACTTTCTCATCCAGGGGAATGCAACTCCAGTGGCTGCTGATTGCAGTGTGATAGTATGGCCTGAAGAGAGAGGTGGTCTCTCAAGTTGGTCTTAAGCCATTTTGATCTTTATAGATCATATCCAACATGTTAAATTCAATCCACAAACTGAAGCAGATCTTGGAGCACAGGTGACGTGCTGTCATTGAGAAGCACAATTTCACAGGGATACCAGATTGGTCCAAAGTGTACCCTCAAGACTGGGTTTCTGCAAAGAGTACATGGGCAGTTATGGGATTGCATGGATGTAACTAAAGAAAGACATTCCCCCCACTCCCCAATGCAGTTGTACATGTGCAACAAAGCAAAGAATCCACTACAAATGAAGAAGGGGAAATACTAAAAAAAACCTAGGAATTTCCAAGAGCTTTGAGTTCTTTCCCAGCTCGGCCACAGACATTCCTGTGTCTTAAGCAAGTCACTTAGGGCCTGATTCTGCTCCTGCTATAGTCAAAGGCAAAACTCCCATTGACTTCAATGGTGCAGGATCAAGCCCTTAATTAAATTCTGCAGCAGTTTCCCATAATTTTAGTAGTAATTCCTTATCTCACAGTGTTGGTTTAGCAAGCATAACTCCATTAATGTTGTGAAGTGTTCAAAGACTAGAGTGATGAGAACCATAAAAAGCCTTTTAAAAATAAAAAGGGTGTAAATTACCCCAATCCTACAAACTAGTTAGTGGAAGAACAATTTTTAGGAAAAACATAAGCAACGGGAGAGACTCAATTTACTATGACTGGATATTTTAATTAAGATTAAGCTACCCCAATGTTTGTGCTCATATTTGAGGAGAATATTTTTAGTGACCACTTCATGCTTGTTTTAAATCTGAAAATTCTGACTTACTTGATTTAAGTCTATTTTAACAATACCTTTTATCTTTTATCTTTTTCTTATTAAGAAAGCCAGCTCACTTCTGTTAAATAAACCAAAGACATAAAAGTATTAGTATTTAAGGGTTATGTGAATCCCACTCAAATGGCAAAAGGCATTCAAATGAGTTTTTAAAGTATTTTTTCCTCTCAAAAGCTAGCACACAGCAAAAGATAATTCATGCACAAAATATTCACAACAAAATGGTATAATGCTCGCTATGGTGGTTTTTCCCAGATGATTCAAGCCCTCAGAGAAAACGTGTCTGTGCTGTCAAATTCATTTGACAATGTTTTGTTAATATTATATTTAGTTTGTATGTAATTTTTTCTTTGAAATTGAGCTCTGAAGTTGCTTAGTACATTTTCTTTTTAAAGAACACTAGACATTAAAAGTAAGAACCACATAAATATTCACAGTAACTGCTTATATGAGTGGGCAACCTTCAGAAGTTATCAATTCCACATAAATCTGGTACTTTTCACAACTTACAAAGTTATCCAACACAATTTTCTAGATAGAAAATTACAAAGAATGCAATTAGAATGTGTTTCTAAAGCTACTTCTTGCAATGAGCTCGCTTAGAGATGGGTCCTTAGGTAACATGTTTTGGACCAGGAACTCTCTGTTCTGATCAATATCTCTTTGAGAACTGTCTACCTGTCTAAGATAGTTCCTCCTCCATCTACTTCAGACACTCTTCCCCGTTTTTGTGACTATCCTCCAGTGCTTAATTTGTAATGAAAGAGGTGCTGGGGCTCAATCAATTAGGAGCTCAAGCAATTTTTTTTAACATTCATAACTGATTCAGCAAGCTCGGAAGTGTCAGGGCTATGAACTGCCAAGCCTAGAGGTGCTGGGACTCAGCCCTGGCACAGATTAAGCCCTACTACCCTCTCTACTCCCACACACTGTCATTCCTTCCCACAAAGAGTTTTCTTCTGATAATGCAACCTCTCAAGTTTCTACCTTCTGCTCACCCAACTCTATACCCAGGCTACTGATGGCCACACAGTGACAAGTGCGCTCTCCTAAATTCAATGTTATCATGAGAATTTATAACAGCACAAACAACTACAACATCATCGTTTTGGAGGGCCAAGCACTATTAACACTTTAAAGGGATCTTGGTCAGGGAATAAAAAATCTTTGACAAGATGCACAGACAGCAGCAAATTGCAACATTCACAGGGCTTGAGTGCAAAACATACAGGATAGAGCTGGATTAATCCTTGGGTCCATTTTGTTATATGGAAAATGGCCACACTGCAAATATTAAGATGATGCAATAGTAGATATTTATTATCAGTGGGGGTTGGAAGGCTTAAATTTTATCGGTAAATGTTGGTAAACACACATACAAAAAACAATGAAAAAATATTTGCATAGATGACAATCAACGTTTACAGATAGGCAATGTTAGAAAAATGCTGTTTGAGAACATAGTGTTTAATTTAAGGATATTTACTTGTACATTTTGACTTGTGATTTTGACCATTTGTTTTGTAATGATTATAAAGGTTTAATATTTTTAATCTCAGAGTTTAGTGTCATAAATAATTATTGTCTGCCCCTTCATTGTCTGACACCCCCCCACAATTCCCCACTACTTCAAAAATTGAAATCAATATAACTCAGGGAAAAATTAAAAACCCATCTTTTTCCACAGCTGTGAAAATTAAAAAGGATAAAATCTGAAAAAAAATGCTTTAAAATAATCAATATTACCTGTCAAAATTATTTTTAATAAAAATTGAATCCCACTAAGCCTAATCATCAGTGCATATGAAAAAATCCTGACTTAGAAAAATAAGAAAAGTGAACTTTCTTACTGTGCTACCCACTAATTTTTCACCTTGATTCCCCTATGCCCCAGAAGTATGGAATTTGAATGTTTAACACAGAGAAAAGTTAAGACAAAAATGCACTGAAAAATTCACTATTAATTCACAGCTAATCGTCAGCACCAGCTAAACTACAAACATGCATCAAGAGGTTGAATTCAAAACCTCCAGTTGCATAAATACAGGCTACTATTTAGTGAACTGAAGAGGAATTTCCATTAACACTAAGTAGTAACGTTGGTTATCTGCTTGTTAGCCTAACCACCATTTTACTCCACCTGCCACCAAAATTTTACTTCTGTGACTACTAAACTACTCAATTTCTTTCTTCCATAGCTTTATATCTGCAACTCCTTTTGTGAACTTATGGCAGAAATCTTAATATTGCTTCAGTAAAAGAAAACCCACAAAACTAAAAAATGCCTATGCTATATTATGGACAAAGTAGGTATTTATATTCATATTCATACAAATGTGATAATTTCACACTTAAAATATCAAAACCTGTAATTTATACATTCTTACTGAAAATTTAATGACTTGCATATTCCCTAGTGAAATATAGTCAAGGCTAATTAATAGGTTAATTAACGCAGCTACTTACATTAGAATGTTATCGTCACAAACATAAAGGAGAGAAACATTTCCCCCCCCACACACACACTGAAAACAGAAAATGACTGGTCCATAGGAAATTGTTGAGGCCAGGACAACAGATTCTCAACGCACATTTGGGTCATAACCCCATGCTTCAAAAATATTGCTCTGGAAAATGAGACTATCCCAAACATGTGAGCCAGTTGGTTTCTATTAAAGACAGGGAAATGTTAAGTATGAACAAAAGCATGTTTACAGTTAGCTATTCATAAAACATTCAAACTCTGTCAAATAAACCTGTTTAGGTAGTGTTAAAAAAGTCAGAATCCATTCCTATGGTTCCCCTAGTTACAAAGATTTTGACTCACTTATCACTCACAATATCTAAAATACTATGGTAAAGGCTTCATTAGAAATATTAAATACACCTCTACCCCGATATAACGCTGTCCTCGGGAGCCAAAAAATCTTACCGCGTTATAGGTGAAACCGCGTTATATTGAACTTGCTTTGATCTGCTGGAGTGCGCAGCCCCCGCCCCCCCGGAGCACTGCTTTACTGCGTTATATTCGAATTGGTGTTATATCGGGTCGTGTTATATCGGGTAGAGGTGTATACACATAATTATGGACCCCGAATGTTTTTCTTTTTCAGATTACTCAATTATATGACTTTATGCTGATTTAGGGCCTTTGTATTTAGCCATTCTATGTTCAGAACTCTCACTTCACTAAAAGCTCTGTGCATATTGGAACTCCAGAACAAGGCCTTAAAATATCATTTTATTGGTTCCAGAAGCCATAGACATGAATTCCGGAAACAACGTGGCTGAACAAATGCAGTAAAATAAGATTTGAAATACAAAGTTCCTTGTATATATGATTTTTTGTATCAGTTTGAGGCCAATCACTTTCTCAAATAGTAAACACTATCAAAATAAGGACACAATATCATACATATATAGCATTCGAATATGAATTTAAATACAAAAACAAACGGCATATGCACACACACTGACCTATATCAGATTAAGATGTTTGTTATTGCAGTATATATGTGAATTAGACATACTGAAAATAAAAATAAAATGTGTTTGAGGTAATATCTGAATATACTACTGCAGTACTACTTCAGGAGTACTATTTAATCTATATTTTGCAGTGCTTCAGTGGTCACCAAGAACTTTACGATCATAAGGAGGAATAAGATTTATATTCTTAAATTCCAAAATACAAGCATCTACCTCTCAAGTTAAGGGTCACATGAGTAGGTCTGACATTCCATCCAGTAGTGCACAAAGTTTTACGTAAACACTAACCAGTACAATACAAGGCCCAGTTAAAAAAACCACTTGTCCTTGAGCATCTGGAGTTCCCTAGAGTTTAACTCCTGGGATTTGGTGCCAGTTATACAAATAAGAAAATATTATTGAGTCATAGCAGTGTGTGGGCTTATGACACATATTTGAGAGCAGGTCTGGCCTTCCATCCAGAAGAGGGCACCATCTCAATCTCTCCCCTGCTATCATACATACATATACAATTAAGTAAACAATTTAAAAAAAAAATCAGTAAAACTTACTTATTCCACAGAAACAGCCATATATCTATGAACAGATGGGTAACTTGAACTGATATGCAGCAAATCTCTCTCCTGTTGATTTGAAGAAAACACTTGCCTTTGAACGTTGCTTTTAGGAAAGTTTCCAACCTATTTCCATTACTTTGAGCATGGATGGAGATGTGGGACAGGGTACAATTTTATTATAAATTAACTTGAGAGTTTCCCAGACAAAACCTGCCTATGTTGACAGTGGGAAAAGCCTAAGAAAAATGCACATAAAAATTGTATATGCAAATTTTAAAGTTCTGAAGTTGGCACCCTCCACATCCCTCAATTATCCCTACACAAATACATCAATCCACCCCTTCCCATTATCAGTTCTTCCCCCACTCCTCCTCCATCCATTAATTATCTTCCCCCATCAATTTGATTTTGACAACTATCCATCAGTCCCCTTCTTCCAACTCCCTCATTTTGGTTCCCCTGGTCTATTCATCCATCTTCCCCTTTTAGTCCCTCAGTTTCCCATTTCCCTAGCCTTCCTTTCCTCTTCTTCCTTCAGTTTTCCCTCTCCAGAAGCTTCACCCCAGTACCTAATAAAAGCTGCTGGCCTCTTTGCTTAGCAGCTGCAGTTGCTCTGCTTGCTGGTGTTGGTGGGCATTTCTCCCTCCTCTTTTCCTTCCCCTGCTGACTGTGATCAGCTCATCCAGACCTGGGCTCCTCCCTTAGCTTTCTCTGAGACTATCCTTAGAGAACAGGGGAGTTGCTGAAGCCAGGAAAGCAGCCTGATTGGCTGACAGGGAAAGTCATCACCAGCTCCACCCACCTTGGCAACTAGCCAAAAGCCAGACAAACCTGCTTTGGGGGGCAGAAAATAGACTGAAAGGCCATTGTTTCCAGCAAAAACTAGGCAGAGCCGGGTCTGGGATTTGTATTATTAAGATAATGTGCACCCTTGACTCTTCATAGAACCCAGTGCTTCTGATGTCCTTCCCCTCTGCAGAAGGCCTCACAGTCTCCCTACCACCAATCATGGGGTGGGCTGTGGGTGGAGGAGGAGGTCTCTCTGTTACCCAAACTGCACACTTTCCAGCTGTCATGATTTTCTCATGACATAGAAATTATGTGTTGGCCTTTGTTATGACCCTTTGGCACATGCCCAACTGACTTCCTGTGTCACTGCACACACTGTGCTGCTGGAATGTAAGCATTGACTTGTCCAGGGCTTTCACTATAATTCTGAAGGAATCCATGGCCATTCAGTGTTAAAGAGGATGGGGCACGCCAATTCAATGAGCCAGCAATTCTCCTTGTCTTTATTCTTTAGCTTCTGTAGGACCATGGAAGTCCTTTAGGCTCAGAAAAGGAGGTACAATTGGATTTTGTGTGTTTGGGGCACATTTTCTAACTTGGTTCTTGATGCTACTAAGGCTAGGTCTATACTACCCGCCTGAATCGGCGGGTAGAAATCGACCTCTCAGGGATCAATTTATCGCGTCCTGTCAGGACGCGACAATCGATCCCCGAATCAGCGCTCTTACTCCACCAGCGGAGGTGGTAGTAAGCGCCGCCGACAGAAAGCCGCAGAAGTCGATTTTGCCGCCGTCCTCACAACGGGGTAAGTCGGCTGCCATACGTCGAATTCAGCTACGCTATTCACGTAGCTGAATTTGCGTATCTTAAATCGACTCCCCCTGTAGTGTAGATGTACCCTAAGGGACTGAGCACACTCCATTGCCACTGAAGTCAATGGGAGTGGAGGGTGCTTAGCATCTCAATGGATCATGTCCTTGCCCTGGCATTGTGGGGAGGGATAAGCTGGGAGAAAAAGGAAGGGACCAGAGAAAAGAGGAAGAGGAGGGGGAGAAAAAAAATTCAGGCAATGGAATTAAAATAAATATGTGGGGGAATGCAAATTAAAAGAGTAATGTAAAATCACATGCATAAAAGTGTTGGAAAGTGTTATAGAAATGAAAAACTAAGGAGAAAAGGGAGATAGTCACAGGAGAAAAATATAATAGAAATCAGATGAGACAAACAGAGCAAAGAAAATAAATAGCAAATTCTAAATAGGTTTTAGAAAATATAATAGGAAAATATATAGAAGAAAAGAAAAAGGGAGGGGAAAAGAGGGGACTGAAAAAGACACATGGTAATTTATTCTATTGAACTTAAGTGGTTGGATTTTTTAAGTCAACATAATTAAAGTAAAAATATCCCAGGGGAACGAGTACTGCTTTTTAATGATCAGTACTGCACACAATATAGGAATGATGAGCAAAAAAAAAAAAAAAAAAAAAAAAAAAATTAAAGCATCTAAATGCCTTCAGAGCCTAGCCCCCATTCACACAATTCACAGGTGCCTCACCTGCAAATGACCAAACTCCACCACAAACTGAAAGATGTAATTAACCACTGCAGCCAGGGAAGTAAGCGGGTTAAGTGCACTGCAGTAGTGAGTCATTTTTGCACATGCAGTTATTTGCACAAGTTAACTATTATTTGCTCATGCACATTGAGTAAGTTAGCAACATAACTATCGGACGTCTCTGCACAAACATCATTTGTATGCTTAAATGGAGGTGTCTGTACAGGCACAAGCCCCTTTGAAAACACAGCCCTTCAGCTATAACCACTGCACATTTTATTTTTACATGCAAAATCCATTATTGGAAAGTCAGAGTCTTGCACTGCATACTTTTTAACAATACTTTCCAGACTCTGAGCACAAGACTTGCAGGTGCCTTTTGGGTGAGCTTTTTTTGGCGGTGAGCAAAATCACCTGAGGTTATGCAATTTCTTCCCGTTTCCACTCTCTCAAAAGAGGGGTCCTACCAAAACACATTTCCTCCAGAGAAGAGGGATGGACTTCATTCTCTCCAGACCCAATTACTGCTGCTCCTTCATTTGTTTAGAAGGGCTCACTGGAGAGCAATTCAGAGTCTTCCCTTCTCCCTCAGGGGCCGAATACTCTGTTTCCTCACCTGCTATCTGAGCAGATTGATGATGCCAGAGTAGCAGTTGCATCCCCTGAAGCTAGAGCTATAATACTTCAGGGGCTACATTGCCAGGGGACAAGCAAACTCATACATCAAGGTCTTGAGACATTTAAAAACCATCTCTTACTGGCATTGAACAATCACCTAGACAGAGGGTTAGCACAATTAGTGTGATGTTTCTGAGTTTCACATATGTGTATTAGACTCAGATTTGTGTATGCTACATGGTTTGAAGATGTTAGCCAGACAAAGGAATTTTATTCCCCAGGAACCTTCACAAATAGATTAAAGCTATGGAAGTTCCAGTCATAAGGCTCACAAGATTGTTCTTCATGCAGTATATTCTGGTTACCTATTTCTTTTCAGTGACAAATGAGTACGATACTTTCTGGCTTCCTATATTTTGTTCTCTTTTGTCACCTAGATTTCATGGCATTTGTATGTCCTTTTCCCTGACAGACCCAAGAAGAGGATCATGCACTAAGACCTTGGCCTTAGTGAGACAAGCATTTGTCAATACAGTACCCTCAATTATCATAGTGGCTCTGGGCTATGTAACTGCCCATTCAACTTGTAAGTTACACTTCCATATAAGGTTACCTGGGTGTAGTTTTTAACAGTGCATGTTTCACTGTTTTTACTGTACATGCATAAACATGTCAGACCGTTGTGGTAGATTTTCATCCTATATGGTGAATTTGCACAAGTAGATCATAGTATTTTATACAACATTCTTCCACATAAGATCATGAAACATTTTTAGAACAGAAAACAGCCATTTGGCCTAATACACCTATTCTCAATTGGCTGATCATAACCTCATCTTTTTGCGTATTCACCATACACCATTTCCTCCTCCAGAAACAAATCTACTGTACATTTCTCTTGAAAGCAAAAATACATTGTTTAATTTATTCCATATGTTAATTACTCTCCCTGAGAGATAACAGGAACATAAGAATGGCCATGGTGGGTCAGACAAATGGTCCATCTAGCCCAGTGTCTTGTCTCTGACAGTCGCCTATACCAGAACTTCAATGGGAGTATACAGAACAGGGCAGCTGGAGTGATCTACCATTGTCTTCCCCTCCTACCTTCTGGCAGTCAGAGATTTAGGGCTGTCCTAAATTTAGACTGAGGTCGCTTTTTACTATTGTTTCCTAATTTTTGAATTATGGTCCCTTAATTTTTAACCTTGCAGTAGTGAGAATGTTTCTATTTTAAATCAATATAAAAGGCCAAACAATCCTCTTCTGTACAAATGTTCCTAAAGGGAAAATTACATCTACCTTCCCATGGCTCAGAAACCACTAATGTCAATCTCCCCTTAGCCGGAAGGATGAGTGTTAGCACGGAAAGAATAAAAACAAGGTCTATTCCACACAGAAGGACTAATTCTCCACTGCGTTGCACCTGGTGTAGCCATCAACACATTGTACTCACCTTACACAGCATTAAGTGACTATGCAAGATGCAAGGAAGTGGAGAATCATGTCCAGGCAATCGGAAGGAATATAAAGGATAACCATCACCAGCCTTGAAGATCTGTGGACTGGTCAAAAAGAAGGAGGAGTACTTGTGGCACCTTAGAGACTAACAAATTTAAGGTGCCACAAGTACTCCTCCTTCTTTTTGCTGATACAGACTAACACGGCTACCACTCTGGACTGGTCAGGAAGCTCTTCACAGTTTTGAAAATTTTCTGCTCTTAACTGCATGGACTAAAAACCTTCCTTGGCCTTCCTTTCTACTGCCTGGCTCTGTGATCACACTGCTATTGATTCCCCCTTCTGCACACGCTCTCCATCATACTTCCAATGGGGCTCACAGACCATAGAGCAGAAATGAATGTTGCTTCCATGGCACTCATTGGAGAAAATCCGCTAGTTTTAGAGGGAAACTTTGGCTTATTCCACTTCTGGTCTGACATGTCCACTAGTATCCCACAAAATCACAACTGTATTGTCCACTTTGAAGGCCTTGCATGAGTATAGATGTCATTTACATGTTGTACATGACACTCACACATTCTGCAATTTAATCAGAGGGGATAAAAATCAATGTGTTTTTTTAATTAAAAATTGATTTTTTTAAAAATTAAATTAAATACATGTTTATTTAAAACACTTATTTAAAATTAAATTTGAAATTGACAAGTTATTTTAAGACCTAAACTTATGATGATCTAGTCAAATAATTTAAATTAAATTCAAGAAAATATTAAGCAGTACATGTTTGCTGTCATGTTTTAAAGAAAGTCATACTACTGAACTGGTGGAAGTTATCTGGAACCAGAGTTTGTTGAAGTGTTAAACCAGCTTTTGACAGCAGTAGCCTCTGCTGCAGGTGCAGATAAATATCTTCTTTATTTCAGTATATTCAACTAATTCATCCAAGTTAAGAAAGCAACTAGAAGTTGAAAAAGCAGAAAAACTTATTTTCCTCTTCCAATCTAGTAATAAAAACTAGGTGTGAGTGGATGAGATCTGCTAGTTCTAAAATTCTAAAGGATGTGGTGACCAGAACCATTTCAATTAACTATAAATAACAATTGCTTTGTTTAATAAATCTATTTTGAAGGCAAAACATGTTTTGGTAAACTTTTTTTTCTTATGTATCCAATACATTTAAGGTAGTTTTATGTAATAAAAAATTTAAAATGGTGTTTGTGCATTTTTAATTGAATTTCCATCCAAATAGACAATCAGAAGTAAAACATTAATCATCTAGGTGCAGATTTTTAAAGGTATTTAGACATCGCTTGTGCTCAGCAAAGCAACGCCTATGTGATTTAGGAGTCCAAATCTCATTTTCAAAAAGAAATGTCGGCACTTAGGAGCCTAAAAAGTCCATCAACTTTAAAATTTAGACTCCTAAGTAACTAAATTGCTTTTGAAAATGACATTTGGGCTCCTTGATCAGTTAGATCTTTTAAAATCTGGGCCCTAGTAAATAAGAAATGCATCATTCGCCATTTTCTAACATTAAGAAGGTAAACATTAAGAATCTGAAGAAATATAAATTGTGCTATATAATTGCTTAAATGTGTATAAATCTAGTGTATCCTCCTGGTTAGAAAAAAAGTATCGTAAAGGCTATATTTAGCTGTAAATCACCATGTTTTAATGTATCTCATCCTGTGAGAATAAACCTTGCTTTCGTTAATTTCCTAAAAAGTACAAATGCAAAACATTAACATTTATTTAAATCAAAGGTCCTGCTTGCTGATTTAAATCATAATTAAAGCTGGTGATTAAAATCTCTTTGATTTAAATCAATACACCCTGGATATAACTCAATTTTCTGGAGCAAGCACCATTTCTTTCCAGTCCTTGGTGTAAAATGGAGTGAGACATAGGGTGAAGTATACTGTGGGCCATTTTTTCAAAATGAGCCTCTACAACTGCACCAGCGGTTTTGTGAATACACTTACACTCGTGGGCCAAGTAACAGGATTCCAATTTCTAACATCCTGATCATAAGAATGCTCAGTCAAACATTTCAGGATAGATCTGCCACTGGTATAAAGTGTTATAGCTCCATTAGCTTCAATAAAGCCATAATCATTTACACCAGCTGTGGATCTGTCCCCTCAAAATTTACACTTGTAAAACTTGCAAATACAAATTTAGCGTCTAAGTTGAGACCTCTTTGAAACTTTGACTTATAGCCTTACGGCCCTGCACAAATCTAAAACCTGTGGCAGCTTTTAGGAAAAAGACAGCTTATTACATTTGCTTTAGTTACTCACTCCATGAAGTTACCAGGGGTTGAGGACAAGTCAAACTTTTCAGATTTCTCTCCCCAACCCCCCAGCATTCAATTTGTAATAATGCATTAAAAATGTTCTCTCAAAGACTACATTTCCTTTTAAATTACTCAAACATTAAAACCTAACTCCTGTCTTAAAGATATACTGCTGTAAGGAACAGAAATGTCTGCATAAATCTTTTTATAATGGTGCTCTTCTTTCCAAACATTTCCTTGAAGTAGAATACAAACTGAGCTCCAGTGTTAAGTCAACTAGGATTTCAGCTTGGCCTTTGTATGTTGCCATTAATTAATTCAGTCCACGAAATTCAGACAAAGATACAAACAAAAAAGTTCTCTAAATATATTACATAAGGCATTCACAATATTCTGATTCATTCCTCTCCAGGAGCCCAGCAGAGTCAAAGAATAGTGTACAAAGCATGTTTAGACACTATAAAAAGCACTAGAAAGTGTAAGAATAGTTTAAAAAAACATTTATTTAAAGGCTTGCATTTTGAGGGCCATTGTGAAGTATTTCCTAATTAATTTACGCTTCAGAGTTCTAAACAATTGCAAGCTTAATGAAGTGTAGATTTCTTCACGTTAGGAAACAGGACAAAGGGTTTCCTATTAACAATGAGGAAAAGAAAGTAGAAGATAGAAGACCTCATCCAAAAATTACTGGAGCTTTTCAGTATTTTAAATATTAAATACAAAGTCAGCAATTCCTGCCTGGGTTCCACTATTTGCACCAGCTAGGAAAAAAAAAAAAAAAAAAAACCTGAGAAACCCATCTTTCTCTCTCCCCAACAACTTGTGCAATCAATGTAAAGCCAAGTACAATAAAACATGGTATGTAATACAATGACAAACCCAGGCTACCAAAGAAAGCTCATAAATCCTTCTCCAAAAAGTTTAGCATCACATTTATATAGATATTGCAAGGAAACTAAAACAAATGCTGGGAATTGGCCCAGTGCACAGTCAACTTAGAGACATACTTCAAGCCAACTAATGGCCATTGTATTTTGCTTAGGAATAAGATTACAGTATATAAAAATCTACTTTTTTATCAGAGGCTTGTGCTGGAATTTAAATTTGACCACTTTTGCAGGGGCACATTCTGTGCCCCCGTCATGGCCCCAAGGCTGGAAGAGCTCACTCTCCCCATGGCAGTCCTGGGACTGAAGTTCTGTGCCCCTGCCAATTAAGGGGGTGGGGGCTGTGTCTCTGTTTGCCCCTCTCCCCCTTTGTGCATGCCCTATCAGATAAAACCAATAATTTTCTTTTGAACAAGTCACTTAAACACCGGGGGGGGGGGGGGGGGGAGAGGGGAGAGGAGGAAACTTACCCCAAAATGTCTTCACCTTCCACTGAGACAAAAGGGATGAGGCAATATATTTTATTGCAATGGTTCTCAACCAGGGGTACATGTACCCCTGGGAGTACTCACAGGTCTTTCAGAGGTTACATCAACTCATCTAGATATTTGCCTAGTTTTACAACAGGCTACATAAAAAGCACTAGCAAAGTCAGTACAAACTAAAATTTCATACAGGCAATGACTTGTTTATACTGCTCTGTATGCTATACACTGAAATGTAAGTACAATATTTATATTCCAATTGATTTAGTTTATAATTATATGGTAAAAATTTTCAGTAACAGGGTGCTGTGACACTTTTGTATTTTTATGTCTGATTTTGTAAGCAAGTAGTTTTTAAGTGAGGTGAAACTTGGGGGTACACAAGACAAATCAGACCCCTGAAAGGTACAATAGCCTGTAAAGGTTGAGAGCCACCATTTTACTGAGCCAACTTCTGTCAGTCAGAGAGACAATCTTTTGAGCTTACACAGAACTCTTCTTCAGGACTGTGAAATATACTCAAATATCACAGCTAAATACAAGGTGTAACAGATTGTTTAACATAAGTAGTTAACAATCTTTCAAGGGACCCTTCAAGATGAAGTGGCCAGTTAACACTTCTCCCATCATACGGGGCAAAGGTGAGGAAAAAAAGCAGCGGGGGAGAAGGTTAGAGATTGTTGTAATAAACTATAAATCCAGTGTCTCTATTCAGTCCATGATTTGTAGTATCTAGCAAAGTTATGAATTTAAGCTGATTGTTTGAAGGTGTTATGCCGGTTTCTTTTGAGGATGAGGACTGAATGGTCAGATATAGAACGATCATTTCATGAAAAGTGTTCACCCACAGGTGATAGGGTGTTTTTGGCTTTTATCATTTTTCTGTGTAAGTTCAGTCCTAACCAAGAAAAGACCTATTATTTCATTCGTCTCTCTCCAAAGAGAAGTCTTACTTTCTCCAATCAATCTCCAATCATTCCCAGGCTCTAGGTGTCCCTAAACCTCTGACTGACAGAAGTTGGGATTGGACAACAGGGGATGGGTCACTCTATAATTCCCCTTTTCTGTTCATTGCCTCTCAAGCATCTGGCACCGGTCCTGTTGAAAGACAGAATACTGGGCTAGATCGACCATTGGACTGACCCAGAATGGCCAATCTTGTGTTCTAAATTCAAAATAGATTTTGATATAAACTTGGGAGTGGTAGGAGATGGACACTCAGTTTGTTCAAAGAAACAAGTTCCATGCAAATATTGACTGCAATGTACAACTGGATATTGGGACAGAAAAAGGAAATCAAGCCATTTGTTCAGGAAAAGACACATTCCTTAGTGACATCTGTGTCTACACTCTGGTTCCTATGTGAATAAAACCTCTGAATTCCAGTCTGTATAATACCACAGATAATCACCTTTACCTCAGAGATATTGAAGGTTACATCATGAGGAGTGTCTTCAACAAGGGTGGTTGCTTCCTATGCTTATACCAGTGCAGGGAAGGTTTCGTCTGCATCACAGTTATTTTTAAGACAAAGTTCCTTTCTGCTCCGTAACTTTTGTGGGGGTGTTGTTGGAGGTGATATCGGTGCAATAAACTGTGGAACCATGTGCTAAATTGTAGTGCTATATGATAAATGCATTTATTATGCACCTTTGAGCACATCACCTGTTTTCTAGCAACTGACCCATCTGCCCAGGGACTTATTTTAAAATTTCATACAAGTGAGTAGCTTCAGACAGCTGACATTTCTGCCCTCTTTTTCCTCTCTAAATGTAGAGGTTCTCCCATAAAGTTACCCTACCCCAAAGCTCAACACAGGCTGTATTCAGTCTTTGGCCAGTAATAGCTTTTCTATAAATAAAAATGTTACAACTTTAAAGCAAAATATCTCGCTGCACTCCAGGGCTAGAAATGGATGTTTAATACCATGAGAAAGGGGAAAGTCCTGAGATACAGGACTTTAAAATCATGCCATTTTAAGGTTTATGAAAACTATTTTTGGTAATTTTAAAGATTTTTACATCTTCCTCTGGGCTTCCTGTAATTAGACTTTTGGGAAGGGATTTTCAAAGAGGCCTAAGGGAATTAGGCACCCAACTAAATGAATTTCGGTGCCATTTGGGCACCTACCTCTCTAAGGACATGACTACACTTGCAGATGTAGAGCGCTGTGAGTTAAACCCACCTTCGGAGAGCGCAGTAGGGAAAGCGCTGCAGTCTGTCCACACTAACATCTGCCTGCGCACTGGTATGGCCACATTTGCCGCATTTGCAGTGGCATTGGGAGCGGTGCATTATGGGCAGCCATCCCAGCATGCAAGTGACTGCAACGTGCTTTTCAAATGGGGGAGGGGGTAGAGTGTGACAGGGAGTGTGTTGTGTGTATGTGGGGGGAGAGAGAGTGGGTTTGGGGGGGGGGGCTGAGAGTATGCTGTCTTGTAAGTTCAGACAGCAGCAGACCTCCTCTCTCCTCCGCCCCTCTCTCTCTCTCACACACAGCATTCCACACTAATCTGTCTCGGAGCACACTTATCTGTCTCGGAGCAGATAAGCAGCCGGCTGTCAGAAACGGAGCTTTCAAATGGCATATCCGCATTCCTACAGTGAGTTCAAAACAATGAGAAGAGTGGCCACTTGACTTAAGGGGATTATGGGACGTTTCCGGAGGCTGATCAGAGCGCAGTAATGCAACACCTCGGCCACACTGGCGCCGTGGTGCTCCAGTGTGGGTGCAGCAAACGTTATTCCAGTTGCCAAGATGGATTACCAGCAGCGCTGTACCTGCGGAGTCAGAGTGCTCTATGTGCCTTCCCAGTGTGGACGGGTAGTGAGCTAGGGCGCCCAGGTCTCCTTTATTGCACTGTAACTCACAAGTGTAGCCAAGCCTTTAGACTCCTTTTATTTTCCAACCTTAGCAACTAAGGCAGAAGGCTATTGCATGTGGAAGGATAGAAAACATAATCCAAAGACATTTATTTTTAAACTCTCTAAAACAGTCATAAAATATTTTTAAACATACATGGAATATACAGTGGTGCTGGGCTTTATAAAGATTTTATTGGCATTAGGAAGCATTTCTCAAATGAACTCCCTTCACAACTAATGAGTGAGTGAGTAACAGGACTTCTCACACTAATTCCAATCAAACCATTACATTGAAGTATGCCATCATGTTCTCCCTTTGTGTGTATGTGTATGCCCTTGAGCGTATACACCATTTACATACAATAAAATATCTCACTAGTTGTAGTCTGTTTAAGGAGCTTTTGTCTTAATCTATCTGAATTTCAAAGCCTAGATCTAATTGCAGGAGGATTTTAATTGTCGACAAGATTTGAGCTTGGCTAAATGCTCCTTAAGGATTCCTAATCTTTTGTGGGCAGCTGATGTTCATAATCAGTTTTAAATGAATTTTAATTTATAGACACAGAGAACTACATTAAAGAAAACAAAACTTTTACAGTACCTGCTATTCAGATATACAGCACAGACAATCCACACTGGTGAAAGGAAAAGAGGCCTATTGCTTTTTCAATTCCTCTTCTTTCTAACTTTGGTCTATCAAGTTGTCTACCTTTCTCAGAGAATAATTTGAAAATCATAAGATATTGCTTAAACAAAATCAAAGAGAACGTATAGAAAAAGATGTGATGAGAACAACTTGAGTAGTCCACCTGGACTACAGGCAGGGATGGATGGATGGGAGATCTAACAACACTTCTCGTTCATAAACTTCATTGCTTCAGCCCTCCTACAACTTGGTATTAGCTATTGAATGTAGAGGGGTAAACAACAAGACCTACATCTTACTTAATCTGGTGCTACTGTTCCATTTCAAGCTCTGAATAATGCAATAACAAGACACCTCAGTGAGTGTGTGTCCCCCTCATCCCCCCCCGTCCCCAAACATAGATCAATAATCTTACATTGTTGGAAAGCAATCCATCACCCTACAAGATACAGACTGTTGTGTCATGAAACAATCTTCTCTTTTACGATTCTATGAATTTAATTATAAAAAACACTTATAAAATATGGCCATGTGTCCAGTAGTAATAAATATAGCATTAAATTTGAATTAGAGCCTTATTCAGAATCTACATGAGCATAAAAACGGGATGTAGTATCTATGTCCTAACCATACATGGAAAGCTTCCAAGAGAAGAGCATTAGGTACATGCTTTGCACAGTGCTATGGTTTGGTCTAATAACTATGGTATTAGTAAAAACAACAAGGAGTCTGGTGGCACCTTAAAGACTAACAGATTTATTTGGGCATAAGCTTTCGTGAGTAAAAACCTCACTTCTTCGGATGCATAGGAAGAATGCCATGCATCCGAAGAAGTGAGGTTTTTACTCACGAAAGCTTATGCCCAAATAAATCTGTTAGTCTTTAAGGTGCCACCAGACTCCTTGTTGTTTTTGTAGATACAGACTAACACGGCTACCCCCTGATACTATGGTATTAGTAAGTTCTCAGTATGGATGAACATGGGCTAAGCGGGAGTCCATGCATCTGTAGTGCTGCCCAGATGCCGCATCAGTTATGAAAGTAAAAAAAAATTGCTTGAGCCCCGGCACCTCTTTCATTACAAATTAAGCACCAAGTGTACCAAGAACAGCAGATCTCTGCCCTGAGGGGCTGCCACCCGCAGGCACAGTAATCCACAACAGGGTGGCGGCTGTCTTGGGACCCTCAGCAGAAGATCTAGAGATGCCAAGTGTGATGATATTGGTACTATTTCTTTAAAGATGTAGCAGGAAGCCAGAGAGGAGTGGGCTGGGAAAAGTTCTAAGCGACAGTTCTCCAGTGAAGCAGAGAGACAGGAGAAGTGTTTCCTTTATTTTAATAAAATTCCTTGTTCAGCGTTAGAAGAAAGAAACTCTTTATGTGATTCTTTACCACTGTTATATGACATCAGGGAACACTGAAAGGAGATACTTTGTGGCAAATGCAGCATTCAAATTTGCACCTTTTGTTAAGTGAGGTTTTGTCTTCTAAAGAGCAGATATTTGTGTTGGCTTCTGGACTTACAACAGAGCACAATATCATTCCCCTATGATAAAAACTGGGAGAGGGAGACAGTTTCCCCTTGTTTCACCCAAGCCTCATCTCACAGAGTTTCCTTCACATTAATTCCTAAAGGAAGCTCGTCTTTGGGAAGCCATGGCCAGTAGGGTGACCAGACAGAGAAGTGTGAAAAATCGGGAAAAGGGGTGATGTGTGTGTGTGTGGGGGGGAGGGGGTGTAATAGGAGCCTATATAAGAAAAAGCCCCAAATATCAGGACTGTCCCTATAAAATCGGGACATCTGGTCACCCTAATGGCGAGTCAAGAGGTATGGCCTCCAGCCTCTGAGGGTAAGTCTACACTGCAATAAAAGACCCACAGCAGCCAATCTCAGAGCCCACGTCAACAGATGAGGGCTTGTATGGCTCAGGCTGCAGGACTAAAAATAGCAGTGTAGATGTTCAGGCTTGGGCTGGACCTGGGATGGGAGGGTCTCAGAGCCCAGGCTCAGTCCAAGCCCAAAATGTCTATCGTGCTATTTTTAGCCCCACTGCCTAAGTCACTTGACCTAGGCAGGCCATTTGTCCGGTTTTAAACTGGTCAGTCCTGCTTTTGTAATGTTTCTCCCCCTTCTGGTACTGAGATAAATCTGGACGTAGTTTCGTCTGGTATCAGATGGGGAACACCATAATGCAATAAAGATTCCTGTGGCACCTTATAGACTAACAGACTATTGGAGCATGAGCTTTCCTGGGTGAATACCCACTTCGTCGGATGCAGTGGTTCTCAACTAGGGGTCCGAGGCCCCCTAGCAGGTTTCAGGAGGGATGCCAGGCAGGGGCAGCATTAGGCTCACTGCGGCCCAGGGCCTGCCGCATGGGGTTGAAGGCTTGGCCCTGAGCCCCGCCAGCTGAGGCTGAAGCCAAAGTCTGAGCAATGCGGCTTCGCGGGGCCTTCTGTGGCGTGGGGCCCCTGGAAATGCCCTGCTTGCTATCCCCTAATGCCGGCCCTGGCTTTTATATGCAGAAAACCTGCTACTGTGACACAGGTGGGCTGTGGAGTTTTTATAGCATGTTGGGGGGCCTCAGAAAGAAAAAGGTGGAGAACCCCTGCCATAATGGACAGTATGCTGCTCCACCACTACCAGCATGTGTCACTCCAGCTGGGGCAGAGTGGTGAGCTCTTCAAAATTGCAGCCCTCCACCCCCACCCCATGGCATGAACTCAAAACTCACCATGCGTACAAGGTCACACTGGTAGGGCCTGAATCAAACCAGCGGGGCTGGGCCCACGCTATTCCTAGAAGTACTGGAATGGCCAGTATTCCTGGAATGCGTGGCTGGCCACTTAAATTGACCTGGACTCTGAGACTCTCTGCTATGGATTTTTTATTGCAGTGTAGACATATCCTTAGGGTCCCTGGGATATGTGAGGAAAGGCAGCAGCAACCTAAGCCAGTGGTTCTCAACCAAGGGTCCAGGGCTCTCTGGGGGGCCGTGAGCAGGTTTCAGGGGGCCCTCCAAGCAGGACCAGTGTTAGACTTGCTGGAGCCCAGGGAAGAAAGCCAAGGCCTTGCCACATGGAGCTGAAGCCCGGGGCCCTGAGTCCCGCCTCCTGGGGCTGAAGCAGAAGCCTGAGCAATTTAGCTACGCAGTGCCCATTGTGGCGTGAGGCCCCAAGCAATGCCCTGCTTGCTATCCCTTCACACTGGCCCTGGCTTTTATATGCAGAAAACCTGCCATTGTGACACAGGTGGCCAAGAAGTTTTTATAGCATGTCTGGGGGGGGCCTCAAAAAGAAAGAAAAAGGTTGAGAACCCCTGACTTAGGCAAGGGGGTACCAGAGGAGAATAGCACATGGTCCACTGCCTTTCTGCGGTGCTACAAAAACTGCCCTTTCTGTCCTTGGTCACAGTCTTACTTGTCTCTCTGTACATCCCCAGGTGTAGTTATGGTGCTCGGCCCACCATTAATTCCCATGTGTAATCACACTGTTAAGAGGAGAATGTGTTAGGAGGATGATACCAGGGAACCACTGTCTCCCATCCCCACTACCCCCTCTGTCCTCATCTGGTATTCATTTACTCTCTAAAAGTGCTCCTTAGAATTTTCTCTCCATCTTAAATAGAACTTCACCATTTTGAGAAGGAAATTCAAGTGGGCATGTTGATGCTGTTCATGACACATCAAACAGCAGACTTGCATTGTTGAGCAAAACACTGAGCCCCCCTAAAGAGAATTTGTACTTTCTGCTGCAGCCACAGCTGTCTAATCACCAGCGCCAGAAAGCTTCTTCCTGCAGCTGGCAATGATCTTCTGTCTGTTCCACAGTCGTCATTTAAAAATCATTTCTGAATATTTCATCTTTCAAAAACCATGGAAAGATAATCAAATAGAGGCCTGCATTCAAAGGCAAAATAAAACTCAGTGTCAATAAGCTTATGCCGATAAAGTGAGAAATGGTGGTTGTATTCCAAACCAAGAAAACCCGAGCATTTCCTATGCTCAATCCAAGCAAGTAGTCACAAATGAAAAGGAAATATTAATGTGCTGCAAAGGAAGATACAGAAAACACACCAGTGACACTTGGATATTATCTGCCAGTCATGAAATCCTGACAGACAGCCTGGTTTTGAACTAGACTACTTAATCTTACTTAGGGTTACCATACGTCCGGTTTTTCCCGGACATGTCCGTCTTTTTGGTAATCAAACCCCCGTCCGGGGGGAATTGCCAAAAGCCGAACATGTCCGGGAAAATTCCGGCCGGGCACTTCCCCTCCCGCGGCTGCTCTGCTCCTCCCCTGACTCTTCGGCTCTGTTTAAGAGTCGAGCTGCCCGAGCGCTACTGGCTTCGGGCAGCCCCCATACCTCCGGACCCAGCGCCGCCGGAGCAGAGCAGCTGGAGCCCGGGAGGGGAAGTGCCCGGCCGGCAGCTGGGGTCTGAAGCCGGTAGCGCTCGGGCAGCTTGGCTCTTAAACAGAGCCGAAGAGTCAGGGGAGGAGCACAGCAGCCGGAGCCCGGGAGGGGGAAGTGCCCGGCTGGGGGCGCAGGGTCCGGAGGTATAGGGGCTGCCCGAAGCCCGAGCGCTACCGGCTTCACGGTTTGCCAGGCAGCCTCCAGATCCTGTGCCCCTGGCTGGGCGCTTCCCGTCCCGGGCTCCAGCTGCGCTTTGGGGAAGGGCGGGGGATGGGCGGAGTTGGGGCAGGGCCATGGGTGGGAAAGGGGCAGGGCCAGGGCCCCGTGGAGTGTCCTCTTTTTTTATTTTTTAAATATGGTAACCCTACCTTACTTGAACAGCTTGCTCTCCTACTATTAATTTGTGGTCTGATTTTCAGATACCACAAAGTTTTAAGGAAGAAAGGATGGATGTGCTGAGCTCCGAAAATCAATGAGAGCTGCAAGTCTCAGCACCTTTGAAAATTAGTTCCACTGAAATGGGTACTAAGCCAGGGGAAATCTTTACATTTGAAAAAAAATTCTGACTATTACAGGAAGGTGGAGGTTGCTGTTATTTTTAGGTCAATTTTACTTCCTCTATGGGAATGTTAGTGACCTAAATCAGATTACAGCAGATTTAACATGTTTTCATTAAAAAACAACAAACAACAAAACCCCACTCAGATGAAATGCAAAGTCACCATAGTATTCCATCTGCTCATGTAGATCTTCCAACTACCATTTATGTTTTGGCTATTTGTTTCCTGCAAATGAAAAGTGTGGCAAACATGTGCTTTGTGAAACTTGCACTCTAAACACTGACACAATTCTATCGAAATTTGGGAAATCCCATAGGATCCTACATATCACGTGTCTGACTCATTAATTTTGTTATACACTACAGTGTAAGCTACACATACAATATCTGCAGTCCATAACTCTCTCATCAACAGCTCATTTGCCCTTTTCAAGGGAACATACCATGCGTTTGTAATCACTGTCAGCCAAGATCAATGGGAGTCTTTTCCTTCATTATGTCTAAAGGACCATATGATTTATAGATTTGTGTGTCAAATTTTGACATTTCTTTTTCTTCTTTGTAATCTGTTTTCTGAAGTTGTGAATCAGTGAGTCCAGCTATCAGTCAGTGAAGGAGCTGGGTAATAAGGGGAGGATAAATTAGGCAACAAAGAAAAATACTTGTCAAGTACACATTTATTTTTGTATGTGTTCTTTTCAAGTTTGCACCAATGTGAAAGTTCTCATTTAAACATAATGAGACAAGTTAATGCCCTAGCAAAACCATTAAATCCAAATGTCCTTGCTTTTATGGGTATAGCAACATAGGCCTTTATTGGACTTAGTCATGATGCCGCATCTCTAGGTATTTAAAAATCATGTAAAAATGAAAAAGTAAATGCATAATGGAGTTGTGCCAGCAGAGAATGTGGACTGTGATTTTCACTGGCTATTAGTTAATTTAAATTAATTATTAACTCTACAGGATGAATTAAGTTTAGATTTTTAACAATGTGGTGATGGTGGTATTCCTGATGTCATGGGTCAAAGAGTTCCACAGAACAGAACAATAAAGATAAAAAATTACATTTTGGCAAATTTTATCATTTGACCTGAACTGGCAACCAATAGAACAAGCAGTTCCTAAGTGCCCATTGAAATCAATGAAAGATCTATCAACTTTATAGGGCACTGGATTGGGTCCCTGGGCCTTGATTCGGCAGAGCATTAAGCATGGGCCTAACTTCAACTACATAAGTAGTCCCATTGATTGACTTACATGATTAAAGTTAGGGCTCGTCTACATTTAAAAACACAGCAGTGGCACAGCTGTAGCGCTACAGTCAAGACATTACCTATGCCAACAGGAGGGACTCTCCCTTCATCATAAGTACTTCACATCCCCAAGAGGCATAGCTGGAATTCTCCTGTTGACACTGTTGAAAGTGGAACAGCTGACACTGGAATTAGAATTCTCCTGTTGACATAGGTAATGTCTACACTGGGGGTAGGGTCAGTTTAACTACGTTGTTCAGGGGTGTAGATTTTTCACACCTGAGCAACATAGTTATACTGCCCAAATTTCCTAGTGAAGACCAGGCCTTAGGCAAGAGCTTAAATACCTTACTGAATCTATGCTGCTGTAGTGTTTCAGGGATAGTGCAGACACTTACTACGGCAACAGGAGGGGTCCTCCCATCACTGTAAGTAATCCACCTCCCCGAGAGGTGGTTATTACGTCAACAGAAGAATTCTTCCATCGACCTAACACATGGGTTAGGTGGGCTTAAATAAGTTTCCCAGGAGGGCGGATTTTTCCATACCCTTCAGAGACGTAGCTATGCTGATGTAACTTTTCAGAATAGATCAGCCCTAAAACAGGAAGGTAGCCAGATGTCCATTTGTCAAGGGCTGTATAAATCACATGTCTTATCTTATCCTAAAGAGGATTCATTAATATAGTGTTAAGAAGAAAGAGAAAGCCAACGGCTACATTACTTTTCACAACTGTGCTTTCAACATCATCAACCATTCACATTCCTGGCAGAGGTGAGCGAATGCAGAATATAGCAGAATTCTTTCTAGTCACTAGGAAGGAAAAGCAGAGAGAATATCCATTGAGGCTATGTTTACACTACACCCTATGTTGGCAAAATTTATGTCACAGAGGACTGTGAAAATTCCACCTCCAAGTGACATAGTTTCACTGACATAAGTGTTCATGTGCACAGCATTATGTCCACAGGACACCTTATCCTCCCAACATAGCTTCTGCTGCTCAAGGAGGTGGTAGTTTTCTTTATGCCAACAGGAGAGCTACAGGCAGTGCTGTATGTATAGATATGGCCTTAGAATTAACCAAAGTGTGGTTTCCAACAACTATTGGCCAGATACTGGAGAAACTTCACCAATTGGTGAAAGTACCTTTTCCAGTGGATGGACTGAATTCATTTTATCTATTCTTCCCATTAGTGAAACTGGAATTAGAAAACATAGTCTGCAGCTTCACTAAATAAACCTAAAAGTAGGCCTTCTGTGGCCAATCCAGGATTTGTTGAGTTAAGTTGAATCCATGCTTTTTTCACCTAAGAAATGAGGCCATGATTGTCTTTTTGGTTTGCCCTTTAAAAGCTGTAATATCTCATCAAATATGGACATCATTCTGAAGAAGGTATGCAAGGAGTTCTGGGATATATTTAGGTCAAGGGAGAAGAAATCCATCAAAAATCTGTTTATAAAGTAAGCAAGCTATTAGATTAGAATTCCTTATGCATTCATCTTAATATGATAATAGGTAGGGCCCTACCAAATTCACAGTCTATTTTGGTCAATTTCACAGTCATAGGATTTTAAACATAGTAAATTTCATGATTTCTGAAATCTGAAATGTCATGGTTTTGTAATTATAGGGATCCTGACCCAAAAAGAAGTTGTGGCGGGGAGGGTCTCAAGGTTATTGTAGGGTGCGTTGTGGTACTGCTACCCTTACTTCTGGCAATGGTGCTGTCTTCGGAGCTGGGCAGCTGGAGAGCGGTGGCTGCTGGCCAGGAACCCAGCTCTGAAGGCCACCGCTAGCAGCAGCGCAGAAGTGAGGATGGCACGGTATGCTATTGCCACCCTTACTTCTGCACTGCTGCCTGAAGAGCTGGGCCCTCAGTCGGCAGCCGCCACTCTCTGGCTGCCCAGTTCTGAAGGCAGCAGTGTAGAAGTAAGGATGGCATTGTATAGTATTGCCACCCTTATTTCTGCGCTGCTGCCGGTGTGGCACTGCCTTCAGAACTGGGTGCGTGGCCCAGAGCTGCCGCTCTCCGGCTGCCCAGCTCTGAAGGCAGCATAGAAATAAGGGTGGCAATACCGTGACCCCCCTAAAATAACCTTGTGACCCCCCCCAACTCCCTTTTGGGTCAGGACCCCCAATTTGAGAAACACTGGTCTCCCCCGTGAAAGCTGTATAGTATAGGGTAAAAGCACACAAAGGACCAGATTTCATAAGGGGGGGGGCAGATTTCATGGTCCGTGACATGTTTTTCATGGCCGTGCATTTGGTAGGGCCCTAATAATAGGATGAGCTTGGACTAAGATTTGATTTAATCTTTTCTGTCTGCTGCATTCTAGTCGCATAGCATTCTGAGGTCAGACTATCAGTCTGACCTAATTTTATGGAGGTATTGGCTGACATATATAATAAAAGGACATATTATATTTAAAATATATTTTAGTAAAAATAATAAATAATAAGTAGTCAGCAAATAGGCAGATTTCCTAAAATGATTGGATATTTGCAGGCTTGAATAAAGAACAAACATTACTGTACAAATGAATTATTTTGTCTCTTTTCCCCAACAAACTCCATAAGCCTAATTCAGCCTGCTACCTTTCCAGTTTCATACAGACTATTACAGTCTTTGCAGCATGAGTGACTCATCAGAAATGGGCTAGATCGGGGTGGCCAACCTGTGGCTCCAGAGCCACATGCGGCTCTTCAGAAGTTAATATGCGGCTTCTTGTGTAGTCACCGACTCCAGGACTGGAGCTACAGTTGCCAACTTTCCAATGTGCCGGGGGGTGCTCACTGCTCAACCCCTGGCTCTGCCACAGGCCCTGTCCCCACTCCACCCCTTCCCACCCCCTCCCCTGAGCCTGCTATGCCCTCACTCCTCCCGCTCCGAGCCTCCTGCACGCCACAAAACAGCTGATCGGGAGGTGCGGGGAGGGAAGGGGAGGCGCTGATCGGTGGGGCTGCCGGTGGGCAGGAGGCGCTGGGAGCGGGCGGGGGGAGCTTATGGGGGGCTGCTGATGTATTACTGTGGCTCTTTGACAATATACATTGGTAAATTCTGGCTCCTTCTCAGACTCAGGTTGGCCACCCCAGGGCTAGATCATCAGAATCTTATAACAGTTAGTTTAGGCAATGGTTTAAGCTCTATATCCTGAGGGTCAGTCTTTTAATGGAATACCTGGCAGACATTATTACACAGTTTTCACAAGTCAAAATAAAATAGAAGAAATACTGGCAACAGACAAGAAACGTATATAGAAAGTCATGCATAACTGAGATAATGGGGAAGACAGTAGAAGCTTGAGAGAAAAGGCTCTTTTATTTGCCATCAGCTCTTTATCCAACCAGGACAGCGTTTCTCTGTTGGTTTTGTTTCCCTAGACAACTATAGCAAAGCTGTAGCAATTTTTAAAAAAAATGCAGCACAAATGCTCGTTTCCTTTTTGTACGCTTCTATTTGCTTCAGTAGTTCAAAAGTTCAACAATTAAGAGTTCCAGCAGGGAAGGGAGAGGAGAGCAGCCTGGCAAAACAGGCACTTACACTGAAAAACAGCACATGTCTGCTCACATGCACACAAAATGCAGGCTGCAAAAATCATTCTAGGGAAAGAGTGCCTGACTGAGCAAAACAGCGTTATGTACTCCCAAGCCATAAAGAGAGCGACATAACACATGATCTAGAATAACAGGTTTTCTATTCACCACTGAATAGTTATTTAGGACTTGGTAACATTTTAAACACAAACTAACAAAATCAGTGAGGAAAAACAATTAGCCAAGGAAGCACACTTAAAATTGACTAAAACTTTGTACTGTTGGAGTGACATGACAAAAAAAGAAAGGACACACAAGGACAACTAAATAAAAGGAAAGGGATGAAAGCTGTTAGTGAAAAAAACCCAACTATTTAAGGAAAGTCATAGAAGGTGACTGTGACAGTCTGTAACCCTATGTTCACCCTTTTTTTCAAAACTATGATAAATTTTGTATAAATTATGCCTTGTAAGGTATCATTTGAAAACTCTTAATTTTCTGATCATTACTGTCCTGATAAAATATGTATGGCAACATTGTATGTAAAGTTACAAGACTCTACTGTATGATGTTACTAAGACATATTCTAATCTAGGGGAGCAGCCACACACCAGTTCCTAAGACCTCGTCTACACTGGCAAGTTTGTGCACAGTAAAGCAGCTTTGAGCACGGTAACTCCCGAGGTGTACACACTGCCAAGTTACTTAGTGTGCAGAAACTGCCCAGATGCATCACTCCAAAAAAACCCACCCTGATGAGAGGCGTAGAGCTTCCTGTGCCGGGGCTACAGCACTGTGGAGCTGGTGTAGACACCGGGGTGATTACAGCGCTGCGATTGGCCTCCGGGAGGTGTCCCACAATGCCTGTTCTCACCTCTCTGTCCATCGGTTTGAACTCTACGCCCTGTCCTCAGGTAACCAACTGTCAGCCCCACCCCATACATTCCTTTGCAAATTTGAAAGTCCCCTTCCTGTTTGCTTGGTGATGCGTGCAGTGGTCTCAGCGCATCTTTCTAGGGGGCTATGCCTGCTCCACACACCAGGAGATCCCCCACTTGGAGCAATGCCAAGCTGCTAACCTCATCAGCATTTGGGGAGAGGAGGCAGTTCAGTCACAGCTGCGCTGCAGCCGTTGGAATTATGATACCTATTGACTATGATACCTAGGTTTCTAGATGCATGATAGAAAGGGGCCATGACCGGGACACATTGCAGTGCAGGATCAAAGTTAAGGAGCTGCAGAATGCCTACCAGAAGGCACGGGAGGCAAACCGCCACTCCGGTGCTGCGCCCACGACTGCTGGTTCTGGACGCGATACTCGGTGGGGACCCCACTTCCACTGCGAAGGACCCTGTGGGTACTTCGTTGGCTTGTGTGCCAGTCGAGAGTAGACTGAGCCAGGAGGAGGCAATCTTGGATGAAGAGGGGGAGGGAGACCCAGAGTCAGAGGATGACTCGGAGGCCAAAGATGCATGCAGTCAGGAGCTCTTTTCTACCCCAGAGGAGCCTAGCCAGTCACAGCAGTCGGAACTTGGCGTAGCAAAAACAGGAGAGGAGGCCCCTGGTAAGTAGATCTGATTTGGGGAATTGCTGAAGCGAGTTGTTGGGGGCAGGAGGGTTGCGGAAAGCAGCTTGTCTCCCACCTCAAGCCTAGCCTGAGCGGCGGAACAGGCTGTTGATAAACTCCCTCACTTCACGGGAATCTCCCTCAGAGATCTCCAGGAAACTCTCATGGAGATACTGGGCAATCCGCTCCCTCAGGTTCCTTCTGCTTTGTTTCTTATCCCCATTAACGGTAACTTTCACACGCCACTCTGCAGTCACGGGAGGGAGGGGACAGGGACCATTGCTGCACACAGGCTAGCTGCATAGGGGTCAGGGCGGAAGCCACAGGCTTGGAGAGGACCCTCCCTTGATTCCCTGCTCACCCTCAGCAGTGAGATATCTTCCATAATGATCACCTCCTGTGGAGAGTGTGGGGACAGGAATGATTATCAGGCCCACCCTACAGTGCTGGCTCTCCCCAAGTGCCCAAGAGCCATGTGCCCAGTGTACAGTAGGGTCCTAGAACAGTGATTTATCCTGCCCCTGCGGCTACTCACCATTGTGGGGGTCTTGTGACTCATGTGCTCCAGCCCTGAGTGAAGCTTTCACCCTTCACAAATATTATGGCGCGTACAGCACACGGCTATTAGCATAGGAATATTGTCATCGGCCATGTCCAGCTTCCCATACAGGCATCGCCAGCGGGCTTTTAAATGGCCAAATGCACACTCCACAGTCATTCTGCACTTGCTCAGCCTGTTGTTGAACCGCTCCTTGCTGCTGTTTCCCCGTGTATGGCTTCATGAGCCATGGCATTAACGGGTAGGTGGGGTCTCCCAGGATCACAATGGGCATCCCTACGGTGATTTTCTGATCAGGGAAGAAAGTCCCAGCTTGCAGCTTCTTGAACAGGCCAGTTTTCCGAAAGATGTGTTCGTCATGCACCTTTCCGGACCAGCCTGCATTAATGTCTATGAAACGCCCACGGTGATCCACAAGTGCCTGGAGAACCACTGATAAATACCCCTTGTGATTTATGTACTCCGTGTCTAGGTGGTCTGGTGCCAGAATTGGAATGTGCATGCCACTGATTGCCCCTCCGCAGTTAGGGAAGCCCATTTGTACAAAACCATCCAAAATGTCACACACGTTGCCCAGAGTCACAGTCTTTCGGAGCAGGGTGCGACTAATGGCCCTGCACACTTCCATCAATATGACTCCAACCGTTGACTTTCCCACTCTGAACTGGTTAGCGACCGATCGGTAGCTGTTTGGAGTAGCCAGCTTCCACAGTGCAATCGCCATGTGCTTCTCCAATGGCAGGGCAGCTCTCATTCTCATGTCCTTGAACCGCAGGGCTGGGGTGAGCTCATCACACAGTCCCATGAATGTGCCTTTCCTCATGCAAAAGTTCTGCAGCTACTGATCATCATCCCAGACATGCATCATGATATGATCCCACCATCCAGTGCTTGTTTCCCGAGCCCACAGGTAGCATTCCACTGTGGTCAGCACTTCCGTGAATGCCACAAGCAATCTCATTTCGTAGCTACTACGTGCGACGAGATCAATGTCGCACGTCTCTTGACTTTGTAGTTTAAGGAATAACTCCACTGCCCCTCTTGATGTGTTGGTCAGTGCGAGCAGCATACTGGTCAACAGCTCGGGATCCATTCCTGCAGCCCGAAAGAGGCAGGGGAGGGCACGCAGTACAGAAACCATTGAAAGATGGCACCAAATGTGGACGGAAGCACAGGGATTGCTGGGATGTGAAGCAATGCATCACGGAGCATTGGGACAGGACCCAAGATGCCCTGCAACCCCTTCCGCCTTCCCACAAATCTTAGTGACAAAAGAGAAAAATGTGCTCTGTGGGATAGCTGCCCAGAGTGCACCACTCCAAATAGCACCACAAGTGCCGCAAGCGTGAACACACTATTGTGCAGGCAGCGGTCACTGTGAACACACAACAGCGGTTTTCCTTCGGCGCTCTCTGAGTGGCGCTGTAACTGCTGGCGCTGTAACTTTGCAGTGTAGATGTGCCCCTCGGGACAAAAGTCAAACTGATGCCTCTGCCAGATGTCACCGATATCAAATAAACCATCACCTGGCTAAGTGGCCATTCTTTGTGTAAGGGGACTGTTGTTCCCTTACTAACACTCAGTGGGGGTGTTTTGGTTGGCTAGCTCCCAGTACCCAAAGGGGAAGGGTCAGTGGGAAATCAGGACCCTGAGACTGACGTCCCCAGGGGCAATAGGGAGAGGCCAACACTCCAGGTCAGCCTGATTGACAGGGCGGGCAGGCTAATCAGGGAGTCAGGAGGCCAAGATAGGTCCCATCCTCTGTGTGAGCTGGAACTGCCTGGGTCAGACAGAGTGGGGCCTAAGCTGAGCTGGGGAGCAGAGCCATGCCAGATCCAGGGGGGCCAGAACAGCAACCCAGGAAGCAGGTCAGTGCTGGGAGCAGAGTCACAGAAGCAGCCCACGGAGCAGACCTGTCCTGGGGGGAGAGCTGCAGCCACAGAGCCAGAGACACAGCCCAGGGAGAGCAGATCCTGTGCTCAGAGCAGGGCTGCAGCCACAGAGCCAGAGACACAGCCCAGGGAGAGCAGATCCTGTGCTCAGAGCAGGGCTGCAGCCACAGAGCCAGAGACACAGCCCAGGGAGAGCAGATCCTGTGCTGGGAGCAAGGCTGCAGTCACGGAGCTAGAGAAGTAGCCCAGGAGGCTGGAGGCAGAGTGGAGCCGGAGCTAGAACAGTGGAACTGGGGCTGGAGCTGGAGCAGTCTGGAGCTGGGTGCAGTGAGCAACTGGGGCCAGCCAAGGGGGAATCCTGGCAAAGGGCCCAGCGCAGAAAGACACCCCCAACCAAGGGCCCTTGCAGGCCAGACTGGGAGGGGGATCTTAACCCGACGGGGGGCTGATGCTGGGAAGAAGGGTCCCACCACCCAAAGCCCGGAAGTGTGTGGCCACCACCGAAGCAAGTGTCCAACCCACAGCATCCCTGCAGCACAGCCAGGGCATGAGAAGGAGGCCTGGGACCTACAAGAAACAGACTGTGAACTTCCCTGACGTTCCAGACACTGTTTGTAATGTTCCCTGCCACAGAGTGGGGTGATGTGTTTTCCTTTAACCTTTCCCACTTTTCCTTATTCCTTTTTTTAATTAATTGCTGATTAAATAAATTGTATTTGCTTTAAATTGTATGTAATGATCAGGAGGTCACTCCAGTGCAGAGAGAATACCCCAAAGTGGGGACACCCTAGCCCCTGTCCTAGGTGAGCAAGCAAGGTTGGTGATCAAGCCCCCCAGGAATCCTGGGCCCAGCCTTGTTGGGGTTACAAGGACTCTGCCAGACAGGAGAGTGCAAAGGGAGCGAGGACTCAGATCCTTCCCACTATCCTGGGGTAGTGCAGAAGCCAGGAAAGTTCCCCACAATAGCAGGACCATTCCCCCGCTTACATTTGGCAGGAAAAAGGGTGAGAGCGAGAAATTTACATCTTGGCAAAGAAACAGCTAGAGGTTCTTGTCCCCACAACTGAAGATGATTTTCAAAGACAAGGAAAAGTATAATAATGGGGTACAGATACCCCAAGTTCTCTCCCCCTTTTTCGGAAATGATTACAATTCATTTAGAATCCATTAATGTAGATGAGAAGTTCAAATTGTTACTTCCAACATGCATTACATTGAACTTGTTTACATAACATCTGTGACTATGTTGTCCAGTTGCCTTGCCTTGTTAGGGTTTTCTGAAACTGTTTGTTAGGAATTATATTTAAACCTATCACCATGGGTAGCCTAGTTAACTCTGTGAGTCATCTGCAGGCTTTGCCACCTTGCTGAATGATTCCTTCTGAAGATGAGGTAATATCTTTTATTGAACGAACTTCTATTGGTGAGAGACAAGCTCTCTGTCATGCTTGGAGTACCTTTCCCAGACCTGAAGAAGCGCTCTGTGTAAACTCACCCACCTTGTATCTCTAACAGCCTGGAACTAACATGCTACAGCTACACTGCATCCTTCTAAAGATGTCATATGCTACTTACTGCTTCATATTTACAACTGCATTGAACCTTGCTTGTTCCCCATTGCCACCATTTTTCCTGTGCCCATTCCCCACATTCAAACTGATTAGCTGGAGGAAAAGTTAGTCAAATGTCAGACTGCTTCCCACCATCCACCTTTAAGGAGACAGTAATTAATATTAAAGGTATAATTCAATAACTTCAAAAACATCAAAGGTCCAGGGCCCAATCCAACTCCTTCTGAAGTCAATGGGAGTTTGTGGACTTCAGTGGGAGCTGGATTAAGCCCTAACTCAGTTTAAAATGCAATACCTCTGAGTGGGGAGGAAATGCTAGTTTGATTTAAATGTTGATATTTAATCTCATAAATAGGGGTTCTAATCTAGGAAAGTCCGATCTACTTGAATAGCATCCTCTCCTCTTGCTTTTTATGTTCTGTTGACATCACCCAATTTCCTTATTCCTCTTTTCTTTACATCGTCTGAGCCAACTCTTGTCTTTAGTTGTTTTTAACCAATTTTTCCTCCCAATGAAGCATATTCTCAGATGGTGTAAATGAGTGTAGCTCCACTGAGCCAACAAAGGTATGTGGATATTGAACACCTATGGCCCTGGCCTATTATCTCCAATGTTTAATGTGCACATGACACTAATTTTACTCTCGAGTGCTTCATCATGGTCTGGAAGGTTCCTTCTTTACTAAATGATGCACTCCAAAATATGCATGAACCAGATGACCAGAAATTATATCAATTTATGCCAACCATACGGTCTAACTTTTTGCCACATAGTACTCTCCTAATAGACTTCAAGGTTAGAAGGGAGCATCATGATCATATAGTCTGCACATTGCCACAGAACCTCACCCATCTACTCCTGTAATAGACCCCTAATCTTTGGTTGAGTTACTGAAGTTCAAGTTACAGAGAATCTGCCATTTACACTAGTTTAAACTCGCAAGTGACCAATGCCCCATACCGCAGAGGAAGATGAATTTGTGAGCCTGTGTACACTAAGCCAAATTGTGGCAATGGCCTGAGTTAGGGGCAGTGCTGTTGAGCATTAATGTTCCATAAGGTGCTTGGGGAAGGACTGGGCTTCAGGAACAGACTGTTATAGTGGCTGGCTCTTGGGCAGGCTATGCACACCTTGTGTCCTTTTCTCCCCCTGCCTTCATGAAAGCACAGCCCACAATCTGATTCACTGTTTGGTCAGAGTCAGCTTGTTGTCCATACATGAAGTTGGCCCTCTGTTATTTTTCTTACATATATTTTTCATTCTTTGTAGTATTTTATATATAGTTTGTAGATCAGAAATGAAAACTGTAGTGGCTAACACCCTCCAAAAGGGATGTTTTCTATCGATGGTTCTCTCATGAGTCACAGACAATAGCCACCTAGCATCATCTTTTAATCAACCAGCAATAGCACTTTACTTCCCAACTGCACTTCAAAGTAATTGGTCAACTACAGTTGTTGCCAAGTGGATTATAAGCCTAGGGACCTCTGAATATAAAGAGAAAAGACTAAGGGATTTGGGTGTTGACTGAATAAATATGTCAGAAGAAATTATGCAGTATTATTGATTATGTCTGATTTGTTTTTTTCAAACAAATCTTAAAATGTTTTTTAGAACTGCAGAACAGTAAGGACTCTCTAGTCTAATTCACGTAGAGGCCAGAAACATAACAAATAAGACTTGTCCAGGTTGCGTTTAAGAGCATTAACATGTCACATGCGACAGTGCATTAGACCCCAGCATTTGGCTGGCAGCCAGGTATGTTCACAAATGTTTCTTTCACCAGAATGCTTAACTCTACTTAGCAGTCTTTCCTGCTTAGAATTATAGGGATACAAGGAAGATTTAAAAGAAAAAAGATTCAGACGCCACTTTCTCAAATGTTAAGTGAGTTTTTTTTTGGTTCAACCAGGTTTGCTAAGAAAATCCCTTTTACTGCTTTCCTGTTAGGGTATTCATACTGTTATAGGTACATAGCACTGATTCATCTCCATAGATTGCTTTCACAGTTAGTTTTCAAGAAAATGAAGGAAGATTGTATGTGAGAAGAGCAATAGAACTCTATCTTCATATCTAAGACTTGCTTGCATATCATTGGAGCCTAATGCTTATAAGTGTATAGCTGTGTTTGGTTTCTAGTTGCTATAATACTACAGATGCATCAGGCTCATAGTGATAATTGTGGATTTTCTGCCCATGCCTCCAAAGTGCAAATTCCCCACCCACTGCCTCTTGATTTTAAGCATTATGATGTTTTCAAGTGTTTCCCATTATTTAGTGTTTTGAAAACAGGCTGACCCTCCAAGCATAAATCCTTGGCGCTATTACACCTTCTGAGATTTTATACAGTACATTGGTTGAAGCAAAAATGATCTAATCAAACTATTGTTCCAGATACAATTAGACTATATCCAGTTTTTGGATTTTGTTTATTTTGGCCTCCAAGGAGCTGAAATTTTTACTTTAATCCTAATCCTAAATATTTGCCCTTGTGGAGGTTGATTTTGACTTTAGTCATATTCACAATCATACTGTTTGTTTCTTAGAGGAGCACAAGGTTTATACATCAAATTAAAAATATAATTTTGGTTACACAGTTATAACATTAACCTCTGTAGAGATGCTTTAGAGAGTCTATTCATTTGATTTGCTCATTTCCAGTCATTTAACGTCATTTAAACATCCAATGTCCGTCCAATCCAGTCATTTAAATGTCCAATCCAATGCTACATTTTAAAAACTGGATAACCTTCTACCTATCAAAGAGATTCTTTCAATTAAGCAGTCTGAATATTTCATCAGTGGACCAGACCTATTCTCCATGCCAATTTTTGCCTTAGATATGTGCATGCAACTCACATTGATTTCAATGGGAATTGTAGGGGTTGGGTAGGGAGCAGATTTTGGCTCAATATTTTGAATTGGATGAATAGTTGGCAAATTAATGCATGTCTGGTTTATATAAGAGGAAATTGTTTTTCTGAACAGAAACAAAAACTTTTTATTTGCATTGAGATACGATTGCCTCTGCTACCCAGCCCTAACCTAAATGTGTGCTTCAATGAACATGCATTTCATAGGGAACTAGATGATTTGAGGTAACAATATGGAGCCTTTCAACTCAACACTGCTGGTGTGAACCCAGCCCATGTTGGAGTTATTAAAGGTTGTTAGTGTCTGATGTCTGTTAGTGTTGTGCATTTTGCTCTTTACATGCCATATGCAATATGAAGTCTCAGTGAGGCCCAAATAATGGTTTACACAACTATATACACAACATACAAGGCTTAGTTACTTATGTACACTGCTGTTCCAGCAGGATTCTGGTGGCTTCTGAAACATTGAAAACCCAGTAAGTATACAAGAGGGTTCACAAACTACTTAGAGGGATACTGCCCAATTCTTATACACTGCAGGTGGCTTAAGTGAAATGAGTTGTTTCAGACTAGATCCTCAGGGACTGGTGTCCACATAAAAACACCTACCACAATTTGCATTAATTGTTAGCTGTGTTGGCAGTCTCTGCAGTGTCAATGAATGAATGGGCTGAGAAGACTAAATTACCTTCTCAGTGCTAAGGATGGTCCCTGCAGGTTAGGGTAAAGATCGATTGGTATCTACTAGCTATTCTGAGAACACATGGAGAACTTGACTATCACAACCTGAGAGCTGTCGTTCCTCTGCCTTTCAGCAGGCACCAATTCCAAAATAAAAGCAAGCAATGGATTTACAACAAATATCCCACACTGAATGGTACACAGCAAGGGTTATTGGAGATTCTCATAGCTATTGCAATTAAGTCCTACTGTTAGTGTCAACATTTTTCTGTCAGAATGTTTTCTGGAGTTTTGAAAAATGGGTTTTTTGACTAAATGAAAATGTTAATGAAAACTTTTCATGGTGAATTTTTTTAGTTTGTCAAAAACCAGCACATTTTCCAAGAATTTTAGAAGAAAACTAAAGTTTTTAATTTGGGGGGAAAAATTCATAGGAAAAAAAATTTCCTTACTAGCTCAGCCTACTAGAGAGTTATGAAAATCTGCGGCAAAATTGAGCATCATAATACAGAAACAGTAATGTTTCCAATGCTCTTCACTTGATGTAAAATGTGTCCGTCGTAACATGATGTGATGATTAGCAGACAAGTTGCCAACAAATTCCTCATTTAATTAATTTGTGACTAACATCCTTTCAGATTCCAATTTTCCTCCCAATATTGTCTGGATTCTTGGAGATGTTTTAAACAAATCTTGGCAAACAAAATAACCCAACCGATCTTAGCACTAATTTCACCCTTTTGCATGACTAAAATTCTTGGTACTTTATACTGGAAAACAGAAAAGTAACTTGTGGTTTGAACATTTGAACAATGGTTTGAAAATTATGCTAAATTACTGTAGAATTCAAGTGCTCATTCAAGGTGGAATTTATAGGTCTCACTTACAGAATGATCAGGTTTCATGTAGTTGAAATGAGGACAAAATTCACCCCATAATTTGGGGGCAGAGTGTGTGGCTGCTGTGTTCCCCGTCCACAACTCCTATTTCAGTCTGTGGAGGAAAGCAATGGTTGCAGCCCCACCAGCAACCTCTACAATGGGGTTCCCCACCTAATGGTCTGCATATTTAGTGATTTATTGTCAGACTGAGAGGACTTATACAGTGGGGCCCCATAGGCGTCAGTCCTGGGTCTGTTACTACTCAATATTTTCATTAATAAAATGATTATTAATAAATTAAATAAAAATAACTTGGAAAATGGAGTGGAAACTTCGCCTATAAAATTTGCAGATGACACCAAACTGGGAGAGGACACAAGCACTTTGAACAACATGATTAGAATTCCAAGCCACCTTGAAAAATTGGAGAATTAGTCTGAAATCAACAAGGTGAAATACTACACTTAGGAAGGAAAGTCAAATACACAACTACAAAATGGGGAATAAGGCTAGCTGGTAGTGCTGCTGAAAAGAATCTGGAGTTAAAGTGGATCATAAATTGAATATAAGCCAACAGTTGCAAAAAAGGCTAATATAATTCTGGGATGTATTAACAGGAGTACTTGTGGCTCCTGGACACCCCATCATCTCAGGCATTGGCACCCTAACATCAGGCTTGTCTGGTTATGTGGACTCTCTCCTCAGACCCTACGCTACCAGCACTCCCAGCTATCTTCGAGACACCAGTGACTTCCTGAGGAAACTACAATCCATCGGTGATCTTCCAGAAAACACCATCCTGGCCACTATGGACGTAGAAGCCCTTTACACCAATATTCCATGCAAAGATGGACTACAAGCTATCAGGAACAGTATCCCCGATAATGTCACAGCTAACCTGGTGGCTGAACTTTGTGACTTTGTCCTCACCCACAACTATTTCACACTTGGGGACAATATATACCTTCAAGTCAGCAGCACTGCTATGGGTACCCGCATGGCCCCACAGTATGCCAACATTTTTATGGCTGACTTAGAACAACACTTCCTTAGCTCTCATCCTCTAACGCCCCTACTCTACTTGCGCTACATTGATGACATCTTCATCATCTGGACCCATGGAAAAGAAGCCCTTGAGGAATTCCACCATGATTTCAATAATTTCCATCCCACCATCAACCTCAGCCTAGATCAATCCACACAAGCGGTCCATTTCCTGGACACTACTGTGCTAATAAGCGATGGTCACATAAATACCACCTTATACCAGAAACCTACTGACCGCTACACTTACCTACATGCCTCCAGCTTCCATCCAGGACACACTACACGATCCATTGTCTACAGCCAAGCTCTAAGATATAACTGCATTTGCTCCAATCCCTCAGATAGAGACAAGCACCTACAAGATCTCTATCAAGCATTCTTAAAACTACAATACCCACCTGCTGAAGTGAAAAAAACAGATTGACAGAGCCAGATGAGTACCCAGAAGTCACCTCCTACAAGACAGGCCCAACAAAGAAAATAACAGAACACCACTAGCTGTCACCTTCAGCCCCCAACTAAAACCTCTCCAGCACATCATCAGAGATCTACAACCTATCCTGAAAGATGATCCTTTACTCTCACAGATCTTGGGAGACAGACCTGTCCTCGCTTACAGACAACACCCCAACCTAAAGCAAATACTCACCAGCAACCACACATCACTGAACAAAAACACTGACCCAGGAACCTATCCTTGTAACAAAGCCCGATGCCAACTCTGTCCACATATCTATTCAAGTGACATCATCATAGGGCCTAATCACATCAGCCATACCATCAGGGGCACGTTCATCTGCACATCTACCGATGTGATATATGCCATCATGTGCCACCAATGCCCCTCTGCCACGTAGATTGCCCAAACCGGACAGTCTCTACGCAAAAGAATTAATGGACACAAATCTGACATCAGGAATCATAATACTGGTACTCAAAAACCAGTGGGAGAACACTTTAACCTGTCTGGCCATTCAATGACAGACCTGTGGGTGGCTATCTTACAACAGAAAAACTTCAAAAACAGACTCCAACGAGAGACTGCTGAGCTGGAATTGATATGCAAACTAGATACAATCAACTCAGGATTGAATAAGGACTGGGAATGGCTGAGCCATTACAAACATTGAATCTATCTCCCCTTGTAAGTATTCTCACACTTCTTATCAAACTGTCTGTACTGGGCTATCTTGATTATCACTTCAAAAGTTTTTTTCTCTTACTTAATTGGCCTCTCAGAGTTGGTAAGACAACTCCCACCTGTTCATGCTCTCTGTATGTGTGTATATATATCTCCTCAATATATGTTCCACTCTATATGCATCCGAAGAAGTGGGCTGTAGTCCACGAAAGCTTATGCTCTAATAAATTTGTTAGTCTCTAAGGTGCCACAAGTACTCCTGTTCTTTTTGCGGATACAGACTAACACGGCGGCTACTCTGAAACCTGTCATTAACAGGAGTGTCATCTAAAAGCTATGTGAGAGAATTGCCGAACTCTATTCGGCATTGGTAAGGCCTCAGCTAGAGTACTATGTCCAGTTCTGGGCGCCACACTTTAGGAAAGATGTAGATACATTGGAAAGAGTCCAGAGGAGAGCTACAAAAAATGATAAAGGTTTAGAAAACCTGACCTGTGAGGAAAGTTTAAAATTGGGTATGTTTAGTCTTGAGAAAAAGTCTTCAAATATGTTAAGGGCTGTTATAAAAAGAATCAACTGAAGACAGGACAAGCAGTAATTGGCTTAATCTGCAGCAAGGGAGATTTAGGTTAGATAGTAGAAAAACTTTCTAACTATAGTTAAGAACTGGAATAGGCATTCAAGGGTAGGTTGTGGAATCCACATCATGAGAGACTTTTAAGAGCAGGTTAGACAAACACCTTTCAGGGGTGGTCTAGGTTTACTTGGTCCCACCTCAGCGGAGGGGGATGGACTAGATGGCCTCTCAAAGTCCCCTCCAGCCCTATGTTTTTATGATTCTATAGTACTGGATTCAGTGCCATCTCACCCTGCTCCATACTGGCTTTTGTGGAACTCATAGGCAGTCCTACTGCACACAGGGAGTGCATGTGCTCTGTCCACAACGGTGACACTGTTTGCATAGTGCCAGACTCCTTGCATTCCAGTTAATTTCCCCCTTATGACATCATGGCTAGGTACAGGCAATACTCTTTTTTATGAGTGACTGAATCTAACAAATAATTCACCAAAACTGTCTGTCTTTGGGGTTCTCTTAGTTTTATGATCAGTGCAGTATCATTTGAACGCAGTAAAAAGCGTTTTGAAAAGTTAATTCTCTCAGTTGAAACACCAAAGCCATGGAGGACCGTACTGAAATACAGACTATTATAAAAAATACTACAGGAGAGAATAACCATCTTCAAAGGTGTAATATGGAAATTGAACAGATGCCCATTCACTAAATGTAGCACAGAAAAGTTAAAGCAAAACAAAGGTTGAAGGAAGCAGGTTACTCAGATTATTTGTCCAGGAGTCTTAGAAAAATAAGATCAACTAGCAAAAAGTTTTATACACTTGTCAGCTGTCCCATTGTGGCCCAGACTGCCTGGTCCCAGTCCCTGCAGTAAGTCATGTTACATATATGGGGAAGGGGTGGCCGAATTCTCCATTCACCCCAAGATCACAGTCTCAAGGCAGAGGAGGAAAAAGGAAAAAGATGGGTGCATGCTGTGGTGGAATGGTGAACCTAGGGACAGTCTAGGGGACATGACACTGGGGGGGATAAGAGGTCAAACAAACCCTCCCGACTGCCAGGAAACAGACCAATGGGAAGGAGAGTCTGAAGGCCCCCTAATAGAGAGGGAGAGAGGAAATTCCCCACTGAAGACACCAGGGTGGGGAAACAAATATGCTTCTTTCCAAGAACATTTGAAAGAGGAGGTAACAGGTCCACACAAAGCAGATGCAGGTGAGGGGAGCCTGTTGACGGCAGGAGGTTGTCTGAGGGTGGGGGTGCTCAAGGCCTCTATAGGTCTGGATAAGCATCCACACTTTGAAGACTTATCTAAACCCTGAACATTAAGGCCCTGATAAATAAGACCTTGATATTAAAAATAGCTTAACACGCAACAGGAGGGTGCACGTAACAACCCTTGGGATTCCTATAGCCTACAGGGGCTTATTGATACTTTTCAACAGCATGACGTAATGCCATTTGCAGGGTCTTTGGTGCTAAAATAAGAAGGGGCATTTTTATCAGAATCTAATGGCATGACATTGATTGGAAAAGGTCAATGCATAATTATATAACTCATTGAATTCTGCGCTGAGCATCAGCTGTTCCCTGAAAGCACTCCATTTCAACATCTCAGCAAGAGAAAATACATTCTTTGTTCTCAAGATCAGCTCCCCAGGAATTCAAACTATTACACATTCTGCAGGAAAGATTTAAAAAAAATAGCATCCCCAGCTGCTCTGCACCATGAGGGGCTGATAGCAAGTCACTAGCTAATTATTTTCAAAATTCCAGGCTTGCTGCATATGCACTTCACCTCAGTCTCCCAGGAATATACTGCACATAGTGGCAAAGAAGTGCACAGTGAAAATTGGTGAGCAGTTTGATGCATGGCAGGATGGCAAGTTGAACAAAGCACCCAAAATGCTGCTATCTGAATAGGATTTATTTGACCTTGCAAAAAAATGTACAAGAGCTCAGACTGAAAAGGCACCTTAAATAAGGCAGTTGGGAACGATTATGTAGCAGTGAGCTGGCACATGCAAAGCATGGTGAGATATGATAAAGATGAGCAATACAAGAAGCATGAACTGCAAAAAACAAGTAATCATAGGACACTCAGTAAAATGAGAGATGTCAGGAAGGCTTCAAGAGAAGAATGAGTACAATCAGACCCAGCCATGGGAACTTTAGTATTGCTGGATTTGGCAATATAAAAAGCAGAAGAGACCGAGAAAAAGTCGAACCTCTATACTAGAAAACATTATAGGAGGGTAGATGATAAAGAAATGAAATTTTAGCTGCCGCATGCAGGAACCAGCATCTGAGGTGAGATAGAAAGGGTGATTGGTTGTGATGGCACAACTACTGAATTCATTAATAGGGTTACCATATTTTGAGTGTCCAAAAAGAGGACACTCCACGGGGCCCCGGCCCCGCCCCCAGCCCCGCCCATGCCCCCCCAACTCCACCCCTTCCCCAAAGTCCCCGCCCCAACTCCGCCCCCTCCCCTGCTTCCCGCAAACATTTCATTCGCGGGAAGCCTGAAGCAGGCAGCAGGTAAGCTGGGGGTGGGGTGGGGGGAGGAGGCGCGGCCCAGTCTGGCCCCCCCAACTGAGCGGCTCCCTCCGGCGGCCGGCCCCGGCCCCAGCATCTCCAGCCTGGCTTGGCTCCTGGGGTGCCGGCCCCGGGCCAGCCCCCGGCCCAGCCCCGCCAGCCCTGCACCGCCGGGCCTGGCCCGGCCCCCAACCCTGCACCCCTGGGCCAGCCCCCGGCCCCGGCCCAGCCCCCGGCCCAGCACCCAGCGGTGCCGGCCCCTCCCTATTTTCCCGGACATGTTCGGCTTTTTGGGATTTCCCCCCGGACGGGGATTTGAGGCCCAAAAAGCCGGACATGTCCGGGAAAATCCGGACGTATGGTAACCCTATTCATTAAGAATCCTGATAAGAAAAGTAGTGAAAACCTTATGCAAGATTCATGAGAGTGTATGCAAGATATACATTCCACTACCAAAGAAAGGCATGTGAGAATTAAAATATTACTCAAAACTCACGCAAACTAAATACATGCATAAGAAAATAGAAGCTGAAGTGGTACCACAACAAGCATTCTAAAGATGAGATCAGAAAACGCATCATCAGGCCTATAACCTAACAATGATAATGAACACACAGCATTCAGCCAACAGCTATGTGCTTTCTCAAGTAAATCAAGTTTCTACTCATGTATTTCATAGAAAACTACTTCTAATTGGTTCTTACACATATTTGTCAACCTACTGTGCTATCTGCACTTTAGCTGGAAAGCAGCAATTAGAACAGCAAAAGGCACAATACTGATGTCAGACATATTGCAGAGAAATGAAAGAGAATCTACAGCTCTGAGGAGGAAAATGCTGTAAAGGGCAAGTGCTGGAGAAGATGAATTCCCCAGCCTACCTTCAAAAATTCAGTGTTGCCAAACCTAGTTCCTCTGTTAAAATAATGGCTCCATCGTGACTGTAGGAGCCAACACCAGCACTTTGTATTTGGTTTTCTTTTCTTTGTGTAGATGCTGTGATCAATAATTGGGATGAAGTTGCTGTGCTTTAATTAGCACTGTTTAATAAAGAGCACACATTTTTTTTATAACTCCATGTACACTTCAGGTGATAGAAAACTCATTCTGTCCCATTGAATTGCCTACGGACAGTTACATTCTAGAACACTAACTTACACTGTATTATTCTGAAGATCCTGTGATGGAGGGCTCCACTCACTGCTAGAATGGCACCTCCTCCTGGACGTTCTGGGCTATAGTTCACCAGGTCAACAACCCTGCCTGCAATTACACACTCTCTCTCTCTGCCTCTCTCTCAGAGTCTGCAGCCCCTCTCTTGTTCCCTGAGCTGCTGCTGCCTCTTTGCGGCTCAGACCTCCAGCCAGGTCACTATATGCATTTCCCCCTTTCTCGGTATCAAAGTCTCTTTTATTGCCAGCAGTCCTAGGCAGTTAGTCCATTGTCTGCCTTGTAGTGCCACTCCCTCAGTGGCTAGCAAGGGAACCCAGGTCCACCCTCTACTCCAATTTCTGGCTGAGGGGTCCTCTAGCCTGGTTCTCAAACTAGGGCTGCCGCTTGTTCAGGGAAAGCCCCTGGTGAGCCGGGCCAGTTTGTTTACCTGCTGCATCTGCAGGCGCGGCCGATTGTGGCTCTCACTGGCTGCGGTTCACTGCTCCAGGCCAATGGGAGCTGCAGGAAGCAGCATGGGCGAGGGACATGCTGGCTGCCTTCCTGCAGCTCCCTTTGGCCTGGAGCGGCAAACCACGGCCAGTGGGAACCACGATCGGCCGAACCTGTGGATGCAGCAGGTAAACAAACTGGCCCGGCCCACCAGGGGCTTTCCCTGAACAAGCGGCAGCCCTAGTTTGAGAACCACTGCTCTAGCCAGCAGCCAAGGTTTGTTCCCTTCTAGACCTTACTGCCTTTTCCTGAGCCCTATCCTACCTTTCTGGCTTTCCCCCTCTGTGTGTTTGTTAGAGCCAAAGGCACTTCCCTTATAGAAGCCCTGCCTGCTCCTGCACAGGTGAGCTTCCCCTAATTAGGATTTTCCTCTCAGCCTTCAGCTTAATAGGTTAATTGGCCCATCAGGCCTTCATTAACCCTTTCAGGGCCAGTGTGGGGTGGACACCCCATCACAGAACCCGTTATAAATGTTGGCTGTTGTAAAAACATTTCACCCATGCGCTTCAAACTGAACTAGATGCCTTCAATTAGGAGATGCCAAACTTAACAGTAAATGCTTTGAATATCCACCCCCTCTCAGGCTTATGCTGTCTGAAGTATCATCACTAGCAGACACTGCATGATTTCCTCCCACAATCAGCCATGACACACAATAATGAACTCCAGGTTTCAAAATTGGTACCTGATAGACACCCGAAGACGGCATTCTAAAATAGTTCTCTACAGATACAATAGAAAAAGCTGTCATAACATACAGTAAAGGCTTTTGAACAAGCAATGTACAAATTTACCATGTCTGTCATTGATTTTCTCTAGGGACAATCTTTAATTTAAGATGATTTCAATGCACCACCAAAACAGACCTTTCAGTCCCAAGAATAAGATGCTCCATTTTGAGGAAATATTGGTCTTAGGAAAAGTGGCTTTATGATAAAGGCACTCAGGAGATCTGGCTTCAATTCCTAAACCTGCCACAGACATCCTGCATTACCTTGACTAAATTGTATAATTTCTGGGTCCCGGTTCTCAATTTGTAAACTGAGACTACTACTACTACTTCCCTTGATCTTTCTTGTTTGTTTAGATTATAAACTCATTATGGCTAGCATTGTCTATTACTATGTTTTTACAACGCCTAGCAAAATCAGGCCCCAATCTCTTAATACAAATAAATAAATAAGGAAGAGCGGAAAAAATAGTGCAACCTAGATGTTGAAAAAATCTTTTGTATTGCTTTTGGTTATGCTTGGTGATTGTCCTAACCCATCTGCTACTTCTCTCCTAATATCTAGTGCTCAACTTTGGTCTCCGTAATGCAACAGTGATGCAGGCATGTTGTGCTTTGATGGCTTTATTTTCTAAATCTTTGTCTTATCCTTAGAGCATATGGAAGTAGCAGTTCCAGCTTTCTAGTCCCATTTGAATGATTACAGTATAAAGCTACCGTAAAGAAGTAACCACTCCTCAGAAACAATAACTTATTCTTGGGGGCACATGGTCTGCCAATAGCCTGTGAAGCACAAAGCTAAGTAAGAAAAGTGAATGTAGCCAGTCCCTCCATGCTCCAAATCTGTGCAAAACTTTAATGAGGTCTTTATTAGAACAGGCAGTTATCAAAGATTTATTAAAGATGAGAACATTTTAGCCCGGCCACTAATTGGTCTAACTCCCCAGGATATGTTGTTTGTGAAGAACTGCCAAGGAGTTCTCAGTTGAAATGTTTGCAGTATTCCACTCCTATCTTGTAGCATTCAAGCTCTGGATATGAATTTAAGCACATAGTCTCTAGTCATGGGAGTTGCAACTGTCTTACCTTTATCAAGATGGAGATAATATAGCGGCTAAAAAGGAATGCATTGTCATGTTGTTGGTGTGGAACAATTTTAATGAATACCAACAAATTTACAGTATATTATGTTTCCATTGTGATTCTTCAATCATTATGTTTATATATTTATGGGTCATATTTGTAGTCACTTAGCTGTTTAAGTACCTAAATACACCCTCAACACCTAAATGGCTTAAGTTACAAAAACAAAGCTGCTGGAGGACTGTTAAAGTCAGAGAGGGACAATCTGGTCTTTTATTTGGAGAATATTATCAAGGATCTTTACTTGATGAAAATGTATTTTGAAACCTTTATTATAATTTCTTTGTATGCTGGAAATTGGTACTCAGTGAAGTCAGACAGCAACTGGCATATTGTATTTGTGATAACATTTTTTTAAAATCAGTTTTATTTTAATTTGCTAATGCTTTTTGTTCATGCAGTAAATTCCAATTTACTCAGGCATTCTTTAATTTCACTCTGCAAACTCTGTTAAATATGGCATGCATGGATGTCACTCGATCTTCACAAAAACACATCCAAGTTCATGATAAAGGATTTTTAAATGATTGACAGGCTTGGTCTGGGTTTTTTGTACTATTCATTTCTCAAAGGCGGGATATATTTTAGTATTGAGGAGGCAGATTTTGACTTAAATGTGAAATATAAAAATGTGTCTTTGGAAATGTATCTTTGAAACTACATTTGTACAAAAAGCCTAACAACATGAGAAATTAATTTACTTTTAACTATTTCAGATCTAAACATTAGTGAAGATTTCAGAACTCGGGGAGATTTTCAAAAAGGCACAAATGGCAGGTTCGTACCTATCCACCATTGGCTTTCAATGGGAGTTGGAGTTAAGCACCTATCCTTTCTCTGTGCCTTTGAAAATCTACCTTTCAAGCCCTCCCTTCTCCTCACAACCAGTCCAAACAGTTCAAAGATCATGCATAGATCTCAGTAGTTGAAATTCACCTCAGTCTACTAAAAACACCATCAGAACTGGCGTTTGATTCTTTTTTGAACTCCTTATCTATTGTATTTCACATACATTCAAGCCTATCTTAAACTTCAGTCTCATTATAAGCACATAGACACAAATCTATGGCTAAGTAAGGGCCACAGAAGGGCAGAAAACAAATGTGTTTGTGTTGAGCAAGAACAGGCAGGGATGCAAACAACTTCCCCAAGCCTACAGATCCTCATGTGCTGCGGAACACTGATATACAGGGTCTACATCTACTCTAAAGTAGAAGGGGCCACTTTATATATGAGGCCAGAGTCATGGAGCCCCTGGCTACAGTTGCAACTATGGAGCAGTTTGTGGGGAAGGAACCCCTGCAGAACTCCCCTGTGCAAAATCTTTTTACTTGAGCGTTGCACATGAGAAAGTATGGGGACATAGAATTTCAGCTATGTGCTTTTGTTTCTTAATTATCATAATAAAAAACGGTACTAATAGTACACTGCAGCACATCTCCTCGGCAACACAGGCTACTGGATGCACAGTATACCTGTCCTCCATGTTCAGCACTGACTATCAAGTTAGGTCAAGGTTTTGGTCCTTATCTTCAAAGCACTCAATGGCATGGGCACAAAATACTTAAAAGATGACCTAAAGCTCTAGGATAAAGACTATGATCAACAACTCCATTCCTCAGGAACAGTGGAAGTCTCTACAATAAGAATAAAACTTGTCTGATTAGGAGACAGACCTTTCCTGGGTGCCAGCCCAAGACTGGAACAAACTCCTACAGGAACTAAGGACCATCACAAACCTCAGCACCTTCTGTTCCAAGTGCAAGAAATATTTCTTCAACCTGACTTCTCTAACAAACTCAGAACAGCATGTGCATTTAACAGACAAAAAGCCAGATTACACAACACATACAGTTCTCCTCCTAGAGGACAAAAAAGAGAGAACAAGCTACATGTGACATATGTTCGTCATCATTTTAAGTTCTATTGGAAGGCATGCAGGCACTATCATGATGTGGTTGGTAAAAGAACCTATACAAAATAGAGTTGCTGTGTGAGCAGTGAGGGAAGTTATTCATATACATTTCTCCAACTTCAGTTTGACAAAACATAACTTTGACCATGGCCCAGATTTTTAAAGGTATTTTGGCACTGCTGCACTCAGCATTGCAATGCCTAATTAGGTTAGAAGCCTAAGTGTCTAAGTCCCTTTTTGAAAGGGACTTAGACACTTAGGAACCAAAATCCCATTGACAGCCAAAAGAGATTTAGGCTAAGTGCCTTTTGAAAATGACACTTAGGCATTGCAATGCTGAGCATGGCAGTTCCTAAATACCTTTAAAAATCTGGGCCCATGCCTGCACCCATTCTTATTCAGCTTTTACAGATACTCATAGAAGCAAAGTTCCGACTGTATGAATGCTCATAGTAAGAGAGTTTCACACCAAGAGCTAAGACTCAATCAGAAAATAAAAATTCATTTTGGGGGGAAGCATAACGTATTTTATAAAGGTCAGGCCATCCAATTAGGAACAGAAATAATTACATTAGATTTAAGTGACCAATCACACAGCTCAAAAATTGGAACACTTGAATTTACATGTGTTGCAGACAGTCTAGGAACAATCTATACGCTGACACTTGTTCGCACAGAATATTCACTGAACAATTCTGAATAGAAAATAAATTTGTAACAAATCAGTCTGTGGACATTCACAAACAGGAAAAAGGACTATGTTTCCCTATATAAGTGCTGGAATTAGGGATGTGGCAGTTTGAAGTGATTCCCATCATATACAGGGTATATAGTTTTGTTCAATGGTTTTCAGTATTCCCTCTATAAAAATTGTTTCAGCACCTATGTTTCCCTGAATACATTTTTTGATGTGGACTGTTTGCTTAGTTTTTGTTACTAATTAATGTGTGTGTGTGTGTGTGTGTGTGTGTGTGTGTGTGTGTGTGTGTGTGTGTGTGTGTGTTAAACCATAAGTCATTAACATTTTGTATAGATCAAATATTTTTTATTAAAACCTATACTGATTTAGGGCTGTCATTCTACCCACTCCATCACCGTGTGTGTCCTTCCTAAGTGTGAGGCAGAATGTCAGCCCCTAGCTTCAGGGGAGGACAGGGACTGCTCCCTTATTACTCCCCAAGGGGTGCACGGTATCTCAGAGAAGGCTGGGAGGGACAGAGACTGGGTGGAGCCACAGTGCTGACTGCCTAGGAGGGAGTATGCTGTACTCCTTATAGAGCTTTAGCAATGTACCCATTCCCCCTGCACAGTGGGGATCCCATAGAGGCAGAAAGGCCTCTGGTACTTCACCATGGTGAAAGGACTCCACATCACCCATACATACAGGGCTGTGCCTAACTAGCATATTGTAGGATTTAATCAACAGATCCAATAAGACGGTTTTACTGTATTAACCTAGACATTGATCAAACAAGTGCATCTGTTCCCAAAGATAATACGAAACAATAAGAGAATAGACAGACCATCTCCCTAAGGCTAGGTCTACACTACCCGCCTGAATCGGCGGGTAGAAATCGACCTCTCGGGGATCGATTTATCGCGTCCCAACGGGACGCGACAATCGATCCCCGAATCGATGCTCTTACTCCACCAGCAGAGGTGGGAGTAAGCGCCGTCGACAGAAAGCCGCAGAAGTCGATTTTGCCGCCGTCCTCACAGCGGGGTAAGTCGGCTGCGATACGTCGAATTCAGCTACGCTATTCACGTAGCTGAATTTGCGTATCTTAAATCGACTCCCCCCTGTAGTGTAGATGTACCCTAAGATTCAGGTGATAAGCCCACTACTAAAAACCTCTCTTTCACAAATGATTAATTTACTGCAAACTGTGCTGGAGATGCAGAAAATCAGGATGACCAATATGAAAATGAAATTAATCCAAACAAGACAGAGGAGCAGCAATCTATCCTGGGTGAGCTCTGATTAATGGGACCGATGAACTAGTTAGCAGTATTTAGGAAATGATTGAGAGCATGGAAAGTGGCAGCAGGAAAAGAAAATGAATTTTTATTTCTAGACATAATACTCAGGCCTAATCTACACTAGAAAAAGTTTGCCACTATAGCTACACTGACAAACTCTTGTAGTGTAGACACACCTTATATAAGCAAAAGCACTCCTTTGCCAGTATAACTGCATCTACACTATGGCTTATAGTGGTATAAAAATGTCAATTAAAAAAATCACACCCTAAAGGGACATAACTTTACCTGCAGAAGTTTTAAGTGTAGAAGTGGCCTTAGAAGGTCAGGAGCAATTTACATGAAAATAATTATATCAAACATATCAAGATTGTAAATATTTTTTCAGAACTGTGTAAAGGAGTGTTAGGATTAAAACAGAATTAAGAAATGTTGAGAGGAACATTGATGGTGATTTAAAAGAATTAACATGATGAATAAAAACGGTAGAGAGCAAACTAACTACTCTACTGTTAATCTTCACAAAAATAAACATTTACATAGGGCTGGCGCAAATGAGCCAGGCAAGCGGGATTTGACTGTACGGGTATACCTACACTACGAATACTACAGACACACAACTGCAGTATTGCCACTGTAGCACTACAGTGTAGACACTCGCTACAGCAGGGGTTCTCAAACTGTGGGCCATGACCCCTCAGGGGGTCATGAGGTTATTATCTGGGGGGTCGTGAGCTGTCAGCCTCCACCCCAAACTCCACTTCACCTCCAACATTTATAATAGTGTTAAATTTAAAAAAAGTGTTTTTAATTTATAAGGGGGGGGCTTCACACTCAGAGGCTTGCTGTGTAAAAGGGGTCACCAGTACAAAAGTTTGAGAACCACTGAACATTGCTATAGTAAATCCACCCCTGCAGAGGCGGTAGCTAGCTTGACGGAACAATTTTTCCGTTGACTTAATGGTGTCTACACCTAGATTGAGCTCGGCTAAACTGCGTCTGCCACACCCCTGAGAGACAACTAGGTCAACCTAAGTTTTAGGTGTAGACAAGACCTATATCAGTAAATATTGCTCTCTTCCTTGTACGGTTGATGCCTGTATCAGTAGCTTACATTATAATGTACAATATCAACAACAGATCCTTTTCTCACTAGAAGTACAAGGATACAGATGAGAGGCAGTATGTGCTAGTGCAGTAACCACTGGACAAAACTTCCAGAGTGACTTTGGGCAAGTCCCTTAGGCCCAGATTTTTAAAAGGTACTTAGGCGTTGCAGCATAGGATTACCATACGTCCGTTTTTTCCTGGACATGTCCGGCTTTTTGGTAATCAAACCCCCATCCGGGGGGAATTGCCAAAAAGCCAAGCATGTCCGGGAAAATACCGGCTGGGCACTTCCCCTCCCGCGGCTGCTGTGCTCCTCCCCTGACTCTTCGGCTCTGTTTAAGAGCCGAGCTGCCCGAGCGCTCCGGCTTCGAGCAGCCCCCATGCCTCCGGACCCTGCGCCGCCGGAGCAGAGCAGCTGGAGCCCGGGAGGGGAAGTGCCCGGCCGGCGGCTTGGGGTCCGGAGGCAAGGGGGCTGCCCGAAGCCGGTAGTGCTTGGGCAGCTTGGCTCTTAAACAGAGCCGAAGAGTCAGGGGAGGAGCACAGCAGCCGGAGCCCGGGAGGGGAAGTGCCCGGCCGGGGGCGCAGGGTCCGGAGGCATGGGGGCTGCCCGAAGCCGGTAGCGCTCGGGCAGCTCGGCGCTTACAGAGCCCAGGAGTTCAGGGAGCACAGCAGCCGCTGGAGCCCGGGAGGGGAAGTGCCCGGCCGGGGGCGCAGGGTCCGGAGGTAAGGGGGCTGCCCGAAGCCCGAGCGCTACCGGCTTCATGGTTTGCCGGGCAGCTTCCAGACCCTGCGCCTCCGGCTGGGCGCTTCCCCTCCCGGGCTCCAGCTGCGCTGGGGAAGTGCCGGCCAGGGGCGCAGGGTATCATATTATATTACAATCACTATAGTACACTACACTAAGTGGACGGAGCACATTGTAGATAGGCTATAGTATACAACTGATTAAAAATAATCCATTTCAGGGCCAGAATCTGCCACCATTATTCTGCAAGCCACCTCACTAAAGCCAGGGGATACCTCTGGAGTAGGTTCTGCTCAGCATGGGCAACAGAGGCAAGATCTGGCCCTGAATCACAGCAAGATATAAAGACAGGGCACTCTTTAGATACACTAGAATACTGAGCTCACTATCAACTTGTTTCTTATATTCCACATCCCCTTTCCGGTGAATCTGAGGAAGTCTAGTTAGTATGCTGGTAATTCTGCATGTGTTACAGATTTGAAGTGGCTGTCCTGTGCCAGTTCTTCAGAAGATAGCCAGCACTGTGGGAAAATTAACAACGGATGATAATTTCTGAAAATATTGTTAATATTTATATATACCAAATAAGCATTGCTCTATGCAGAATAGAACGAGGGAAATTCTCTCCTTGTACCCAGCGAGAATAATGACACAGGGCATTGGGCATCTTAACTGGATTGGGAGGGAAGATAGAATTACTTCCCCACTACACCCCAGGCTGTAGACTGAGTCCACGGAAGTTGCTTCAACCTAATGTAGGTTGTCTCCACTCCTTAATGCCCCCCCAATTTGCAGCTATGAATGGAGCCCCCATGTAGCTGGGCTCCCACTGTGCAGACAGACATATCCCTTGTCTAGCATCTTCCTCTTTGTACAACAGAATTGCACAAGTTCCACTGCCAGACATCCCTCTGCTAGAACGGAGGAGGGAAGCATGTTTTGCTTCCATATAAGCAGGGTCAAATAAATGGTTAATGAATGCCATGTCATGATCATGTGAATTCACTGTAGCTACACGATTTATCCACTGTAGCATTTAATATCAGATCACCTACAAGTTAAATAATTTACTGTTCCATTTCCACAGAGGTCATCATATAGTACAGAATACACAGCAACCTTCTGTAGTGCACATAGTCTCATGGCTGATGGAAATCTAGCCATGTGACAGGCTTTTTCCATTGCATGAAAATGAATAAATCATTTCATGACCATAGGAATTTACTGTCGCTACATTACTTATCCACAGTAGCATTTAGTATCATATCCCCTTTACAATAAATAATGTATCTTTCTGTTTCCATAAAGGATATCATATGCTCTACATATTAATAGGCTACTACATTTATAGAGCATATGGTCCCATAACTAATATACAACTAGCTGTGGAATAGTATTCCTGCCTTGCTTACTGTTGCTACTGTATAGTTGCTGAAAAACAAACATGCTATATTGATTAGTTTGCTTTTAGAAGAGCATTCTATAAATAGATCTATGCTCTGCCCAGTGACAGACTAGAATTTGCCAGTAATGTCCCTTATTTGAAATAAGCCTAGTACGTGAAAGACTGACTTGGCTTCTAAAGGTGAAGCTTGGCTACAGTATGTTTGACTTCCAAAATCTCCTTATAGCACCTCACAGAAACCTCAGATTGCCACTCAGATCCCTATACAGTAATTGGAAAGGGGGCTTCTCTGTGAGATCAAAAACAGATGAGCCCAGTAAATGTTTCCATGTATAATTATTTGTGGTCCTCTTACCTTAAGAGCATGCCAAGAGTTAGACAATTGAATAAGAGACAACATTTCTCATATATCATTAGAAATCAGGTAGTGATTTAGCAGGGACTCATTGTGCTTAGTGGTTACATCAGCAGATTGAGATTTTAAGGATGTCTATGTGTGTGCTTTGCCACTGATTGCCTGACATTGGACAGGACAAGTGCTCTGTGCTTCAGTTTAGCTTTCTGTAACGGGGGATAAGAATTCCTTACTGCAAAAGGGAGCTGCAAGTCTTAATTAGGGTTTGTAGAGCACCTTGAATGAAAGGCATTTTATAGGTGTAAATTATTATTAATACTTTGTTTTCATCTGATAGACAATACATTTTTAATGTATCATTTTTATTGAACTGAATGAGAATTGACCAGCTTCTGCTATGCTGTCTTATATGAGCAGTTTTGATCAAATCAATGGGATTACTTGCATAAAATACTCCTCAGTATTAGGAAGGATGACCAACTGAGGGGTAGGGGCCAGATCTTGACAGCTTTTACTCACACTCCTTACTCCTCAAGTCATCCCACTGAAGTTAATGGGGCCACTAATGGAGTGAGGTGCTACACAACAGGAGTAAGGGTGACAGAATCTGCCCCAATAAGCAGATTGATCCAATTTCTAATTTTTCTGAAGCACAGTTTTGTTATGTACAGGATACCACAACTTAGACAATGAAGATTATTAGTATCTACCCAACTAAGGTACTTAATATCTGCCATTTTGATGAGGCTCACATTGACTTTCATAGGACCTGTATACATCCACAGACAGAGCTTAGGCCAACTTGTGTGGCTTCCCACTGTAGCAATGTGTGGTCTTAAATAGGGCACTTCAATTGTGCATACAGTGGGACTGATTTTCCTCTTACACTGGTGTAATTCCACTGAATTCAGTGGAGCTGCTCCTAATTTCTGCTAGCATAAATAAGAGGAGAATCTGGCCCAGTATGTTTCAACATTATTGAAATTATAGCCCCAGCTGGGCATTGTAAAGTGCATATGCACCATATGCTAAGGAATAAGTTGTTCTCTCTCTCTCCCACACCGCCACCAGGTCCAAATAAGAAACCCACTAAGGAAAATACAGCTGTTTGGAGACTTCAGAATTTCTAGTTCAGTTCCAGTCAGTAAAGTTGGTTTGTATATTGAAATGGACATTAATGCTGTTGCCAAGTTTATTTTATTGACATTTTATTATTTTTTACACAACTCTTAGGTCTCGAATGGCTTCTGACTGAGACAGGTTCAGTTTTCATTAAATCCTGCAATACCAAACCTGCAAGCACTTCAGAAGAAATTTTGCGGACTGAATTACCATTAGAATACCTGTAGCCTGTGCATACTGAAATAGCACAGGGTTCTACAATTACTTACTCCATAAATTATCTGTTAAATTTGGGCATATACTAAGCAAAATGGATACTGTGCTAAAACTATCTCAAAGTATAGCAAGAGAAAGATGCTACTCCTTGAGCTAGACACACACATGCAAGTCAAAACCTTCTTTACACACTAAAGTAGGATGATGTGCAGAGGTGAGTGGGTCCAGTGCACCTGCTTACTCCCCCAAGAGCAGATGAGCAGACAAAAGAGGAGGCGCTGGGAAATGGGCTAAGCCACTTTGTAAAGTGCTATGCAGACACTATAAGAGATAGACTTTGCCCCAAAGAGTTCATAATCTGACAGACAAAGCAGACAAAGATAAGGAGAAAGGAAATTCTTATTACACTCTTTTTGTATATGAGGTTAGGTAACTTGCCCAAGGTCACACAGGAAATCTGTGGCAGAGCTAGGTATTAACTACAGATCTCCTAACTCCCAGTCCAGCAATTTATCCAGAAGGCTTTCTTTAAATATGCTCCATAAATCAATGTTTGTAGCTAATTTTAGCTCTATACAACTTTATTTTCATGATAAACCATTTTCTAGTATATTCATTGTTATAATAAAAATTAAATACTTTACACATGACTACTCATTTAAAAAAAACACTAAGAAGAACGGTAAACCATTATGCTAAATGTTAGCATATTTTTTCATGTGAGTAGGCTTTTTCTTCCAGGCCTTCAATAGTTCTCTTCTTCAACTACTCCCTGTAAAAGTTCTTCTAAAAAATCAAGGACAGAAAAGGAAGTGGCTTGAAAATGGTCCAGTACCTATGCTACTTTACAAAATAAGTGTGCATTTCCAATGCTCTTGTGGTTACCAAAAGTCATTCCAATACCTTGGATACAAGTTGAAATGCATGTAGAAGCTGACCTTAATAACAACTCAGCACATTTCATATTCAAAGCACTTCACAAATATTTTCTAAATAAGCCCTTTAATATGCTTGTGAAATAAGTATGTAAGTAGTGTAATTCCCATTTACAGCTGGAGATAATAGGCAGACAGGTTAAATGACTTGCCAAAGAACACAGAGAAAGTCAGTGGTAAAACTCATGCTTCAGTTTTGGATTTTCCAATTCCCACAAACCAGGAGCATTTTTAAAAATTTCAATTTATAAAATATCTGTCTCATTGCTCTAGGCGCTTAACAAGAATTAAAATAGGACAATTAACAAGTTCAGCAAACACAAAAGTATTATCTGATCGGGATCATTCATCCAATGCATTATTATGCCAAAATAACCATATAAATAGCATCAGTAGTAACCATCACCCACCGTGATTCATCATTAACTATTTTCACTCTGTTTCTCAGAGAGATGCTGAGTTAAATTCTCTAAATCTGGTTGTGACCCTAGGCACCCCTGTGTCCACACCCTGCATATGAGAGCAATAGTATTTGTACAATACATGCCTTGCAAGGCATTATTTGAAAACTCATAACACACTGGTCTATAATGCTATTGTGAAATGTATGTGATAATGTGGTGGGTGTGGAATTATGGATACTCACTGATATTATGCTTTAAAGTCTGAGACTAAAACATGTTTAAACCAGCCATATCAGGGGGAGTTAATAAACAGGTTTTCTCCACACAAAGGAAAGAGGTTAACACCTCAAACCAGTCATGTGGTCAAATTCAGTGAGCTATTCATTTGTTTTTGAAATTGCAGGAGAGAACATTTACATTGTAAAATTGCAGCAAGAAGCATCACATGAGAACACACCCAGGTATTCCTTAACCAAGATGGAGTCGGCCTCCCGGAGGAAGACAAGAGACTGAACCCCAGGGCATAAATCTGACCCTGCAAACCAAGGCAAACTCAGATATAAAGACACACAGAAAGACTTTGGATTATCCATCACTTGAGGAGATAAGGAACACCAGCACCTTGGACTCTGTGGGATCCTGGCTAAGAGTTAGCCAGCTATGACTGGAAAAGGAAAATTGGGAGGAAACTATCTTGAACAAAGACTGTAACTTGATAAATTACCTCTTGGCCATTAGAAAGTATATTTTTACTTTTATTTCTTTGTAACCATTTCTCTGTCTTTATTCCTTCTACTTGGAATAAAGTAACCTATGTCCATTGGTTAATCAACTTGTTCTATTTTTACTATGAACCAACTCAGTGCTGCATTTGAAGGGAAGGACCTCAGTTAGGTTAATAAGCTCTAATGTACTGACTCTAAAAGAGCAGTGAACTTAATATCTTCTGTGAATGCACTTGGGTAAATGTTCATTTCAGAGACACATCGCTGAGAAGCTCGGGGGTTGGAGTTCATGGATTGTTACTTGCTAGACAAGGTTAAGACTGATAGTGTCCTGGGGACATGGGCACCCGGTGACTCAGCTGTTGGGGGAGGGTAGCCCCCAGCCCCTCCCCTTGTGCCCAAAGCCCTGGCCCTCCTTCCCCACAGGAGCCTAGAGCACCCCCACCGCAGCCCCAGGCCCCAGCACCACATGGCCAAGGGGCAAGGCCCCAGTCCCAATGCTCCGGGCTGTGTGGCCAGGCCTGGTGCGCTGTGCGGCAGCGCTCCCGGTCCCCATGCTCCGGGCAGCATGGCCCCAGCACCAGTCACCCTGACTCCCTTGCAGGCAAGCCAGACAGCCCTAGCCAGGTTGGGCCAGCCAAGGCAGAGCACTGGGAACTGCAGGAGGGGGCCTGCCTGGGGGACGGGACGGGGCATGGGCAGGGCCATGCTAGGCTGTTTGGGAAGGCACAGCCTACCCCTGCCTACAATACCTGCTGCCCATGCCTGGGGAGATTGCTGGTGAGGAAGAGAGACTGGTGTGACAGGGGTCTGATACACAGCCTAATACCAGCAAAGCTCACTCTTGCTGAGGCAAAGTAACATAGGCCTTGTCTACACTACGAGAGTAGTTCGATTTTACTTGCATCGAATTTTTGTAATCGATATTGCAAAGTCGAACGTGTGTGTCCACACTAAGGACAGTAATTCGACTTTGTGCGTCCACACTAACGGTGATAGCGTCGACATTCGAAGCGGTGCACTGTGGTCAGCTATCCCACAGTTCCCGCAGTCCCCTCTGCCCATTGGAATTCTGGGTGTAGCCGGCAATGCCTTCTGGGTAACAAAATGAGTCGAGGGTGCTTTTGGGAAACTGTCGTCATCCGTCCATCACTCCCGCCCTCCCTCCCTGAAAGCGCCGGCGGGAAAACAGTTCGCGCGCTTTTCCAGTCATTGACAGCGCGGACGCCACTGTACTCCGAGCATGGAGCCCGCTGCGACCATCGCTGCAGTTGTGGCCGCTCTCAACGTCTCGCAGCTTATCATAAAGGTTTCCCTGAGGCAGATGCAGAAAAGTCAGGCAAGGAGGCTACGGCACCGCGGTGATGTCCTGAAGTCTGAGAGTAGCACAGACCTGTCAGAAAGCAGGCGACCCAGCGCCGAGGACATCACAGTGGCAATGGGTCATGTTGATGCCGTGGAACGGCGATTCTGGGCACGGGAGACAAGCACTGAGTGGTGGGACCGCATAGTGCTGCAGGTCTGGGATGAATCCCAGTGGCTGCGAAACTTTCGCATGCGGAAGGGAACTTTCCTGGAACTTTGTGAGTTGCTGTCCCCTGCCCTGAAGCGCAGTGACACCCGGTTGCGAGCTGCACTGAGTGTACAGAAGCGAGTGGCCATAGCCCTGTGGAAGCTTGCAACGCCAGACAGCTACCGGTCAGTCGCGAACCAGTTTGGGGTGGGCAAATCTACCGTGGGGGTTGTTGTGATGCAAGTAGCGAAGGCAATCGTTGATGTACTGCTGCCAAAGGTAGTGACCCTGGGAAACGTGGAGGCGATCATAGATGGCTTCGCAGCGATGGGATTCCCAAACTGCGGTGGGGCCATAGATGGAACTCACATCCCTATCCTGGCACCGGACCACCAGGCCACCCAGTACATTAACCGAAAGGGATACTTTTCCATGGTGCTGCAAGCACTGGTGGACCACAGGGGACGTTTTACCAACATCTACGTGGGATGGCCGGGCAAGGTTCATGACGCTCGTGTTTTCAGGAACTCTGGTCTGTTTAGACGGCTGCAACAAGGTATTTACTTCCCGGACCACAAAATAACTGTTGGGGATGTGGAGATGCCTATAGTCATCCTCGGGGACCCAGCCTACCCGCTAATGCCCTGGCTCATGAAGCCCTATACTGGCGCCCTGGACACTGAAAAAGAACTCTTCAACTACCGGCTGAGCAAGTGCAGAATGGTGGTGGAGTGTGCTTTTGGCCGTCTCAAGGGGAGATGGAGAAGCTTACTGACTCGCTGTGATCTCAGCGAAACCAATATCCCCATTGTTATAGCAGCTTGCTGTGTGCTCCACAATCTCTGTGAGAGCAAGGGGGAGACCTTTATGGCGGGGTGGGAGGTTGAGGAAAATAGCCTGGCTGGTGATTACTCACAGCCAGACAGCCGGGCGATTAGAAGAGACCAGCGGGAAGCGCTGTGCATCCGGGAGGCTTTGAAAGCAAAGTTCCTGAGTGAGCAGGGTAACCTGTGATTTTATAGTTTGTGTACTGAGAAGCTAAACCTGCCCCCGTTTCTTTACCCAGGTAATGTTGACTATCCTATCCAGTTACATACCCCCTTCACCCCCCCTCCAACACACGTGTCGAAATAAAAATAGTTCTACTTTGTTAAAGCACACCGTTTTCTTTAATACTGTTTTAGCGGGAATTTTTTAAAACTGGGACGCAGACTGTGGTGCGGGGCGGGTCTAGTGTTGTGATGCGAATGCAGCTTCTAAACTCAAGGATTGACAGGCTCCGCTGCGGTGGGATGCTTGTTTCAACGGAGCCTGTCACCCCTCCTGATCGGGACTGTGTGTATGGGAGGTCTATTTGACTTTGTGGCAGGGGGAGGACGGTTACAGATCCCATGCTGTGTGGCTCTGTGATCCTGTCTAAGGACCGGCGCTTAAGATCTGTAACTGCCCTCCCCCGCCACAAAGTCACAGAGCAACCCACCCCCCCCAACATTACATCAAAACAACCTCCCAGACTAACCGGGGCAACTAGTCACTGCATCACTGCACTGTGTATGTGCCCTGCTGCTGTGCCTGCCCCCGACTATGTACCCTGCCAAAGGAGACTGTCCTGTCCAATTTCCAACCCCCTTTCCCCTCCTCCTCCAAAAGAACATGATTGAAACAGTAGTTAACAGAAACGAATTTTTTATTATCAACTACACATGGCATTGGGAGGTGAAACTTGGACGTGGGCTTGTGTCAGGCGGGAAGGAAAGAACTTTTCAAATTTTGGGAAATGAGAGCCTTCTGCTACTAGAGCTCTCTGCAGGGGTGGAGTGAGAGTTAGCAGGGACTCTGCCGCCTCTCCTTCTTTGCACTTTGGGTGAGGTGGGTATGGGACTTGGTGGCGGGGGAGGGCGGTTAGAGATGGACTGCAGCGGGGCTCTGTCCTCCTGCCTCCGTTCCTGCAGAACATCCACAAGGCGCCGGAGCGTGTCCGTTTGCTCCCTCAGTAGTCCAAGCAGCGTTTGAGTCGCCTGCTGGTCTTCCTGCCGCCACCTCTCCTCCCGATCCATGTTGGCTTGGTGCATTCGGGTCAAGTTCTCCCGCCACTGGGTCTGCTGTGCTGCCTGGGCTTGGGAAGAGGCCATAAGCTCAGAGAACATGTCCTCCCGTGTCCTCTTCTTCCTACGCCTAATCCGCGCTAGCCTCTGGGAGTGTGATTCCAGGCTAGGTTGTGAGACAGTCGCAGACGGGGCTGTGGAAATGGGAAAAAGGGAGTGAATTCCTCTGAAAGATAAATGTAGTTGTGAACAAAGAACATAGTCTTTCTCTGTGAACAAGACCATGCACAGCACCTTTCACATGCGCACTCAGCACAAGGTCGAATTCTCGGCCTTCGCATTCAGTGCCTGGGGTCTTGAACAGCACATTTGAGAAGCGAGGCAGCACAACGGAATTTCTGTTGCAGGCAGACATGGTAAGCCGTACACTTGTGGCAGTTTAAAACTTTTATATTACCACTGGCCTCATTTCACATTTAAATCAATGTCAGTCCCTGCTGCCAGCAATCCGGCAAGCGGGAACTCTGCCCCTGTCCCACCCCCTCGCGGCTGTCCCCGGGAATGATCCCTTTCGGCTGCCCCTCTCCCGCCTCCACCGCGTGGCTGCAAACCAGCGGTGACAGTTCTGTAAAGGAACGGGAAAGCAGTCCCAACACTAACATTCCCCTACCTAATTAAAAGCAGGTCACCATGGCCGACATCACCCTGATGAGGATCTCCGAGAGCGACAAAGAGAGAATGCTCCGGGAAAGCCTCCAAAGACCAGGGCCGTATGCCGCCCTGCTGTGCAGAGCAATGATCCCCGAGTACCTGATAATCTCGTGGCGCGGCAACGTGTCGTACTTCGGAGGACCCAATAAGGCCGCTCTCCCCAAGAACCTCATGCAACGGCTTTCAAGTTACCTCCAGGAGAGCTTCATCGAGATGTCCCAGGAGGATTACTGCTCTATCCCCGCACATATAGACCGCATTTTACTGTAGCTGCAGTAGCAGGGAATACACAGTAGAGCGGCTTGTGCAGGACAATCACTGAAAACCGGACATTGCTAGATTTCTTTTCAAAACTTGCACTGCCCCTTACTAAACCGTTAAGCGCCTAGGGCACACTAATCATGAACAACCCATTCTTTTAATTGTTAATATTCCTGTTTTGTTAAAAATAAATGTTTAGATGTTTACAACACTTACTGGCTGATCCTTCACCAGATTCTGTGTCCGGGGTAATGGCTGGGGACGCTTCGTAGGGGATCTCTGTAAGGGTGATGAAGAGATCCTGGCTGTCGGGGAAATCAGCGTTGTGAGAGCTGCCAACTGCCTCGCCCTCCTCATCTCCTTCCTCATCTTCCCCGTCCCCTAACATGTCTGAGGAACCGGCCGTGGACAGTATCCCATCCTCAGAGTCCACGGTCACTGGTGGGGTAGTGGTGGCGGCAGCACCGAGGATGGAATGCAGTGCCTCGTAGAAACGGGATGTCTGGGGATGGGATCCGGAGCGTCCGTTTGCCTCTTTGGTCTTCTGGTAGCCTTGTCTCAGCTCCTTGATTTTCACGCGGCACTGCGTTGCATCCCGGCTGTATCCTCTCTCTGCCATGTCTTTAGAGATCTTCTCGTAGATCTTTGCATTCCTTCTTTTGGATCGCAGCTCGGAAAGCACGGACTCATCGCCCCACACAGCGATGAGATCCAAGACTTCACGATCAGTCCATGCTGGGGCTCTCTTTCTATTCCCAGACTGCATGGCCATCACTGCTGGAGAGCTCTGCATCGTTGCCAGTGCTGCTGTGCTCGCCACGATGTCCAGACAGGAAATGAGATTCAAACTGGCCAGACAGGAAAAGGAATTCAAATTCAAATTTTCCCGGGGCTTTTCCTGTGTGGCTGGTCAGAGCATCCGAGCTCGCACTGCTGTCCAGAGCGTCAACAGAGTGGTGCACTGTGGGATAGCTCCCGGAGCTATTAGCGTCGATTTCCATCCACACCTAGCCTAATTCGACATGGCCATGTCGAATTTAGCGCTACTCCCCTCGTCGGGGAGGAGTACAGAAGTCGAATTAAAGAGACCTCTATGTCGAACTAAATAGCATCGCAGTGTGGACGGGTGCAGGGTTAATTCGATTTAACGGCGCTAACTTCGACATAAACGCCTAGTGTAGACCAGGCCATAGTGGCTTACAGCACTGGGCGTGTAACACTGGTGTTATGTGTTGCCTTTCCTTTAAGGTTTCTGCTGCAGAGAAGGGTAGCTTTAGTTTGCCACCAAGGCTGCAAAGGTACCCTGATAGCAGTGACTGAGGACGACCCGAGGATGTACTGAAGACACAAGTTTCCATAAAGTTTCCAACCAAAGCCATATCCTGTTCCTGGCTTGTGTGGAGCGGTCTCCTGTTCTCATATGAAGCAAACTACATATTGAAGCCTAAAACCTGCCAACTGGTTCTGATCAGAAAAATTATAAACCCATTTCCAAACAAACTTGGATGGGTTTGCACAGCACTTATGTCAATCCCTCAGCTGTACATTCACAACTTTGATGAGGAAAATTAAATTCAAGCCACACCCGACCTTTATTATAAGGTACTTTTTTAAAAGTCTTGAATTATGCAATCAAAGCCAAGATGCCTTTGGGAGTCAGAAGTTGGATAAAGACATTATACTTGTAGGCAAAAGGGCTAGTCTTTGGAGAAGCAATTATTCTGCAGTGATAGATGCAAACTTCAAATCACAAGACTCAAAATATTGTGCAATTTCCATCATAATTTCTGGCAATTATAGCCTCTCAAGCTGAGACCCTCAAGGAGACAGACAAAAGGTTGGAGGAACTCTGCACATTTTCTCAAAATGCAAAATTATTCAAAAATAATGGAAAACTATTAGCAGCAACCCGGGCTCACAGAATTCTGTGGCACTGTAAGGCCTAGTTCTCTGGCAGGCACTACTGAACGGCAGTGCTGACTGGGCCGTTAAAAGTGCAGTTGGCAGTGCAGCCTCCATGCCCTGGCTCTGCGTGGCACCCAGAAGCAGCCGGCATGTCCCTGTGGCCCCTAGGAGGAGGGGCAATCAGGAAGCTCCATGCGCTGCCCCCACCCACAGCTCACATTGGCCAGGAACCAGAGCCTCCTGGCCACTGCGCCTGGGAACCAGACATGCCGGCCACTTCTGGGAGCTGCACGGTGCAGGCAGAGAACCGCCTGAGATAAGCACTGCCCGGCTGGAGTCCTAACCCTCACCCATACCCCAACCCCCCAGGTTGTAACCCTCCCTCACATCCTAACTCCCTCCCAGAGCCTGCACCCCAACCCCCTGCCCCAGCCCCCTCCTACACTCCAAACACCTTATCCTTGGTCCCACCCCAGAACCTACACCCCCAGTCAGAGCCCTCACCCCAACTTCCTGGCCCAGCCCAGAACCTCATTTCTGGCCCCACCCTCGAGTCCACATCCCCAGCCAGAGCCCTCACCCTCTCCTGCATCCCAAATCACTTGCCCCAGCCCAGTGACAGTGAGTGAGGGTGGGGGAGAATGAGTGACTGAGGGAGCAGGGATGGTAATGGAGTGAGTGGTGGCGGGGCCTTGGGGCAGGGGCGGGACAGGTTTTGTGCAATTAGAAAGTTGGGAACCCTAGCTTAGGTTTGCAAACATCACCACAGCATCCATCCCCCTTTCCACCCACTGCCTCCTCCAGCTACTGCTAATGACGAAGTACAGAGGGAAGGTATCCAGGTAATGCCTCCTACAGCACCTGTGCTAGGGTTACCATATCTAACAAATAAAAAAAGAGGACCCTCCACGGGCCCTGGCCCCGCCCATTTCCCCACCCCCAGCCCTGCCCCAACTCCACCCCTTCCCCACTCTAACCCCTCCCCTCCCCCTCCCACTCCCAGCCACGCGGAAAGGGCTGCCCGAGCGCTACCGGCTTCACGGTTTGCCGGGCAGCCCCCAGACTCTGCGCCCCCGGCCGGCGCTTCCCCAGCGCAGCTGGAGCCCGGGAAGGGAAGCGCCCAGCCGGGGGCGCAGGGTCTGGAGGCTGCCCGGCAAACTGTGAAGCCGGTAGCACTTGGGCTTCAGGCAGCCCCCTTGCCTCCGGACCCTGGGCCCCCAGCCGGGTACTTCCCCTCCCGGGCTCCGGCGGCGCAGGGTCCGGAGGCATGGGGGCTGCCTGAACCCCATAGCGCTCGGGCAGCTCGGCTCTTAAACAGAGCCGAAGAGTCAGGGGAGGAGCAGAGCCGCCGCGGGAGGGGAAGTGCCTGGCCGGCATTTTCCCAGACATGTTCGGCTTTTTGGCAATTCCCCCCGGACGGGGGTTTGAGTGCCGAAAAGCCAGACATGTCCGGGAAAAAGAGGACGTATGGTAACCCTAACTTGTGCTCAGTTAACTCTCTCTAGTACTGAGGTGCTCCAGGCTGACCACAGTGAGAGCTGTATAATGGCTCTGAGCCTTCAAATCCTCCAAATATCCTACTTTGCCATGTGCAAATGGCTAATTTTAAAATATAATACACCACATTCTCCAATTTAAAGTAACTAGCTATTAATATTATTTAACCAATATTTTTTCCAGAAGTTTGCATTTGTTAATTGCTGTTATCATTAGTATTATTGGTTTATTTATTTCTTGGCTTCGTTTTTTCCCCATTAATTTTCTGTGAATAAATGGTGCACTAATAAGCTGCCGTAGATGAAGTTTAAAACTGATCTGTCTGTATATATTATTATTATTATTATTCCCCTTTTGAGGATAACAGATAAAATACATATTTAAGTGCATATTGTTAAAAATATAAATATGTGCCCACAAGACGTATAGCACAGCCCTCCCCCCCAATTTTTCTGTCTAGCCCACCTCAGCTCCCCTATCAGGAAGAAGCTGGAGCCACCCCTGAAAATAATATTAGCAGAAAAATGAAAAATAAGGAAAAAAATCAATTAAAAAACCTGTAGGGACTCTTCAATTCCCCTGATGACAGTGTATCTGAGGAACACCATTAATAACTGCTGCTGGTCTCTGTGACACTGCATGATTGTTTTTTTCTCACCTCACATAATCTGTCAAATGACTTGATTAAGTGTGATAGCCATTTTGAAGGGATGGGAGAAAAGGACCTTACAAAAAAAACTTCTGACCACAGAAATGAACTAGAACAAATTGTGAAATGCTCCATTCTGCAGTGCAGCGGCAACACTGAATCCTAGTATTAAATCATGATCTGCAAACACTTATGGCCAGGGGTAACTTTATTCTGAGCTGTCTCATTGAAGCCCAGGAGATTTCTCAAATGAGAAAAGTTACGCCTGTGTATGAGTGTTGCCGGATCAAAGCCTTAATTTGTCAAAAGTTAGTAACTCTAATGTAATGTATAGCATTTTATTTATTGACTTCTATATGTGAAACTTACGGTAAAGTCAGGGCCGGCTCCAGGCACCAGCGCAGCAAGCAGGTGCTTGGGGCGGCCAACGCAAAGGGGCGGCACGTCTGGGTCTTCGGCGGCAAATCCCTCGGTCCCTCTCGGAGGGAAGGACCTGCCGCCAAATTGCCGCCGAAGAATGGAGCGGCAGCGATAGAGCTGCCACCAAAGTGTTGCCGATTGCGGCTTTTTTTTTTTTTTTCGCTGCTTGGGGCGGCAAAAACGCTGGAGCCGGACCTGGGTAAAGTTGTAATTATTCTGAACAGGAATGTTGTTAGAGCTATCCTAGGTAAAGGTGTTAATATTCAGTTTCTTTTCTATTTACAGTTGCAGTTTCTGTTTTCTATTAATACACTGTAATTTTTTTACCATTGTAATTCTGACTACATTATTCTTTCTAAAGTCTGGTGTTAAATGTGCAATCTAATACATGTATTATCTCACACCTTCTAAATCGATTCAACATCTAGATACTAAGAAATGGCATTATTTGGTTGTTTCATTGACAAAAGTGATCTATATTCATTCATTATATTTAGATGTTCAGATCATTTTGTCTCATTCCTAAGAACATTTACAAAGTTAACGTTGCATAACAACAACTGGAGAATTACAACAACTCTATGCATCCGAAGAAGTGAGGTTTTTACTCACGAAAGCTTATGCCCAAATAAATCTGTTAGTCTTTAAGGTGCCACCAGACTCCTTGTTGTTTTTAACAGGAAAGGTGGTTCACTTCTATAGAAATAAGGGAATAGACTTCCAGGCCAATTGCTTGCCTAACACATTAATCAAACAGCATGCATCTGTAGCATCAATACAAGAAACAGAAACACCTGCCAATATACCAGTTGAAACCAGTAGATTTAAGATGAGGGGGAATCCTTCCTCTGGCTTCTCAATTCAGAAACAGAAGGGCATGGAGTCCCTGCTTTCTACAGATTCAATTCTGATTACTGCATGTGTTTTAACAAACCAGATATAGCTCAATAGTTTAAGACCTTAACTGGACCCTTAACATTACATTTGCACAGTCTCTCTTTAAATCAGCTGTTCTGGAAATAAATCTAGCCCTAGTCAGGAGCATGAACTATTAGTCATAAACAATTAATTTATGAGTGCTCAGTGCAGTTGAGAAAGAGAGGGGCAAAGGTAGTTTTAAGCCACCTTTGTGACACTTGGATACTTCTTGGATTTGCTAGGCACTGGACTGGTTCTTATCCTAAAGCCTCGTTCATGTTGTGCCAGCTACTCAAGGCACTAAGGTGACCTTCAGAGCTAAACTGAAGTAAAAAGTGTTAACCCCCATCTGCACTAGGGAAAGATCATTGTTAGGCTGTTAGATAACATGTTCCTTTGACCTCTTTTTCTAATTGATACAAACCCAATTTCAACAATTTGTTTAGAGATCGGGGGAACATTTTGAGAGGTCAGTCTCTCCTTGAGCTAATTAAGCATTGTTCTATCTGCAGTGGCCTTTATTGCACGTAGTGAATGATACAGCAGTGGAAGGAGAAATGGATCTACCCAAAAGTCACATTTCAGGGCCATACAGATGCCAGGCACCACCAGCATGGCTTAAATTGTAAAGTCTCTGGGGTAGGGAACATTTTTGAACAGTGCCTAGCACAATGGGATCCTGAGTGGGGATCATAGACTGAAATAAGTTCAGGTAAAATGTAGACAGAGCAATTACAATACATTCATAAAAAATCAAGATCTGTTTGCTGATCATTCATGAACAGAAAAAAAGGGCTGAATTCTTTGGAAAAACTGTACACTACAAATGGTTCATTTAGCTCTAATACTTTATATACAATCTGTAAAGAAGAAAAAAACTATTCACATTTCATGTGATTTTGATTATCACTTATATTATCCCATTACTATTTATTTATACTGTGGGAGTGTTCAGAGGCACCAATAAAGACGGGGTCCTATTGTTTTAGGTAAAACACATGGAAACACACAATCTCTGTCCGAAAAACCTCACAGTCCAATTTACTGTGTATTTTCCTTTAGTTATACAGTACAAAAAAGTAATCTCTAAATTACAAAGACAGCTTTGATGACAAAAGAAGTTCAATTCAATTATTACCGTGAGCCTTGGCAAGTGTGATAATAATAATTTGAGAGGTTACCTCTGAATACACACTTTTTCAAATATATTAAGCAATTTCTAGTTGGTGGCTAAAATATATTGATTCTGCTAATTTCCCTGGTAGTAAGTTATGAAAATTCAGTTTGATTTTTAAAAAACTTGAAATAACAGAAGAAAAGCCTTAATAAGAAATGCTGAAAATCAAGTTCTTTTAGACACTCAACCTGCAGTCCCTCTGCAGGCAAAGCACATTTGACTTTGGGGTATTCAACTGGAATTTTGCTAGGTAATGGACTACAAGATCAGGCATTGTTTTATTTTGGTATGGAAGGGTTGAGAGCAATTAGGTCCATTCAGCTTACTACTGGATGCAAGTTTTATCTTATACCTGTCTCAGTGCCTTGACTAACTATGCTAACAACAATCCAATCTTCTTGTTGTCCTTAAGCAAAAGAGCAAATGTCATTTCAGGGACGACAAGTGCCTCTCATAGATTATTAAAATAACAGTATATCAGAACTACAGGCACTAGGTCTGTTTACATTTCTTATAATTTCTCATGAGCTTTTTATTTAGATGACACTCTTCTTTCTTCTGAAACACAAAGATGAGCGGTGAAAAAAAACGACCTCCTCCCATCATCAGCACTAATTTGTCATTTCCAAACATCCTTGATTAAAAATGTTCTTTTCAAAATGAGGATTTGGTTGAGTGACAAAGAATTGCTTTATTTTCCCTGCCACTTTGCTAATGCCATATAGAGAGCATGCGTCTGTTAATTTATTTGGAATAAATATGCATTCAGATCACAATGTTCTCCGATAATTCTGTTCACAGTTGTTTTCCTCTACCAATGTTTTGTAGAAGCAGTGGTAGATTGTTACAGATTTATTATGGGATAGAAAGAACTATCTTTACTATCATAATCAAGTACACATCACTCCCTGTCTCTTCCCAACTTTCATTGTGTCTTATTCATATACTCATGAGACTGAAGGAGTCAGAACTCATCTGACCGCTAGTTATTATGTTGTTACACAAAGGGGTTCTTCAGCCTGGAATTAGAGACTGAACATGACTGTGTTGACAAAATTATTGTGAGCCAACAAATTCACATTTAGAACCTCTGCAGCTGTCTGAGACTGAACTTAACATCTCAATTTGCATACCTCCAACACTATTTTAAAACATTAAGCAGAAAAACAAAAGCTTCATGCATAGAGATCAGGTATCAAAGACTACAATTGTGTGCTAAGCTATCTAGCACAATCTCCTTAAATACTGAACATTTTTCTAATCACTTTTCAAAAGCTATTGTATGCTGGCAACAACTTATCTTTTTAGTAAGCTCCACTGAAATCACAAAGCTGAATATACTGTTATGCTCCAGTTAGTATGAGCGCTTGGGCCTAATTCTAGACCATTTACATAAAGCTGGCTTAGCTAATCATAGTAAATGTGAGGATGCTTCCAATCAGCATCTATTCTGCCCCATCGTATTTTCTTGCCACAAACTATAAAAACATTGGAGAAATATATGCAAAGTTTGTTCATAATCCTGAACACACAGATATATCCCTTCTCTAAAAATATGTATGCTGAGGAGTGGGAAATGAACCAACTCTTCCAGTGAACATCTATGCATTATTATTGATCTCTGTTAGCAGCAAAATACGTAATACCTAGCAAATGGAACCAAACATCTCCTGTATCATTGGATCAGCTAAAACACAGCTCTTATGCAGAAATAACTTTACATTAAAAGTTACACTGCATTTGAAAATCAAAATGGATATGTTACATTTGGTTTTGATATATTTTTCATATAACATTATTACAACAAATGTTTGATCAATTATATACATGATTAGTGCACACAGCGCTTCTGACTTCCTGTTTCAAAATAAAGTCTAAAAGAAAGAGCTGAGACTACAAGCAGAAAGTAATAGATTAGAATAGTAATGATTCTTATACTAATTAAGAGTCTTTCTTCAATTCATTGTGTTGTGTTTTGTACTTTTCAAAAAATTATAAACAATCAAAAGCTTGCTTAAACTAATTTATTGATCTACTCTTGCAAATCAAAATGTTACTCACTGCAGAAGTTTACATTACTTCACTTTTGCAATTACTTCATTCTTATTATTTAAAATGTGCTTATATATATCTGAGCAACAATGTAACAAAGACTGAAAATATATAAAAGCTAATATATACATGTGATAGATTTGAATTTGTCTGTAATAATTTATGAATGCTGTATCTTGACTAGGTTATTTGACGTTTACTTTATAAAATACTGAATTGATTCAGTACCATGATTGTCAGGAAATGCACTCAGGAAGGTGGAGGTTTCCCGATATACACTTAGCAACAAACACTTGAGAGACAATGCAAGAGATAATTTCTTCGATGATGTGACTTGACCCACTATGGAGCTCATCAAAGTGGTTTGGGATGCAGGTTCAAACATGTGAGCTGGGAAAGCAAAGAACTTTTGCTTGATTTAAAGGCAGTCCCTCTACGAGAGAAGGACAGAGAGCTTAGGTGAACTAAGATCCAGAGGTTGGTATGAAACCTGAGAAATAAGACCTACTGGGGTCTCCCCATCAGAAAGATGGTTACACTCCAGGTAAGACAGACATGCCTGTAAAACTGTTATTGTTTTAAAATCCCTTTTCTCTTATGTTATGGATTGCTCCTAAGATTAAACATTACTTTGTTTTAAGAAGGCTGCCTGGTCACTCCATATACCATACCACTGGTGATAGGCTCCCAAAGGGAACAACCGAAGGTACTGAACCCAGCTGGACCTGCAGGGTAAGCATGGTTGATACACCGGGTGCTATACCTCAAGAACTGGTCTAACAGTGGGAGAATCACTGGATTCCTGAGAAAGATGAAGACATAAAGCCTGAGATCTTTCCTTCACTGTACCTCTGCTCTAAGGGGACTTGCAATTTGGAGTCCTCTGTAGAGAAATGTTTAGAAACCCTTTGACAGAAAAGAATGCTCTCTATATCAAAGGAGAGAGAGATTTCTACTACAACCGAATTCACAACAACAGAATACGTTTGTCTTTATAGCCAGAAATGTGGAAAGAGAACACTATCACAAGGGATCACATGGTGCTCATGCAGACTTACCTGCTATGATTATTCAAATGGGCCTGAGAGAGTCACTGCATGAGTTATGCTGAATGCACTGTTCTAATCATATTGCATTATTCAAATCAAATAAAGGCGCCTTTTTCTGGAATTGATACTGGTGAACTGGTGAGATGCTGAAAACGATGCAAATTATTCATTACTGTATTACTCTAGTTTTTTGCTAGTGTAATTCCAGCACAAAATTTCAGCAACAGAGTGATGAATCATGTCTTCTGCTTGCTAAATATGAGGTCTATGCAGCCTACCATACCTGCACTTCAGCCCATTCGATGACCAGTTGTGGGAACATATCAGTCCACCTCTATGGTGAATTGCTTTGATTATCCACCTTTCAGATCTTTTTGCTATTCATAAATGAACTCCATTTTAAATGGCTTTAGGTTATACCCTGGTTAGTTTTAGCTTCAGTATGTGCTAGTGACCTTATTTGCTCATTGGGGATCTAGACGAATGAGTGTATCTGACAAGAATACACCATTTTAATAGCAGTTTGCTTTCCAAATATGGATGCCTGGCTGTTGTGTACCGACCCAACTATGGAATGAGGGCTGTAAAATATTTGCATGTACAAACAGGAAACTATCTCAGTGTGTAATTGGCTGAACACATACAGATGGGGGAGAATTTTAAGAAATCTAACAGTTTATCTAAGAATGTTGCCATTGGGATCTCTTCAGCTACCCTTACATGTTACTATTTCCCTGCTGTAACATCTGCTTCAAACAGAAAATTAAAAACACAGAATGGAGAAAATAATAACTATATTGAGCCTGGAGTTTGCCCTTGGAAATATAATAGACCCTCCTGGGATTGTTTCTCTTTTGTTGTTTTTCATGTTCTAAGCAGGATTTGCAGTTTGTTAGCACCTCCTCTCGAGGTCCCTTCCAGTCCTATGAGTCTATGATCATGAACTCAGAATGACCCAGGTGGAAGCAGTGGGGAGAAGCTGTCAGATTAGGAAAAAGTTTCTGAAGCAAAACAGGAGGGAGGAAAAATTATCCTTAATCTTGGGCTCGAACTGAAAAAAGCTAGAGGAAAAGGAATAAATTTGATAACCCAAGACAGGAAGAAGTTTCTTCTGCCTTGAAAAAATACACAAACATGCCAATATAAACACACACACACACCTAATTCCCACCAAAGAGAGACTTGCACAATGTGAAGTTGGTGCATGAGGAAGTGGCGATTTTCTTTGCCTTCATAACTAAGAAGCATTGATGCTGTCCTCATTGCCAGAGTTCAGATTTTCAGACGAGTTCAGCACCTAGCTCCTCTTTAGGCACCTAATAAGTGGCTGGATTTTCAAAATGATTCAGCTCCCACTTGGAACTTCAATGAGAGCTGCTGGGTGCTGAGCACTTTCTGAAAATGTGACTGCTTCATTTAGATATTTAAATGGGAGCTGAAGCTATTTTAAAAATTGGCCCCAATTATGGGTGCTGAGCACTATTCAAAATCTTGCCCTAGAAGGCAAGCGTGTGTCTGTTAAATTAGGAAAGGAGTGTGATGTGGAAAGATCTTATCCCAAATTTATGAATGTACAGGCATGCCTTGAAAAGAGAAACTTGTGGATAAACTAAATACTGTAGCAAACTACTGGAAGAACTACATTAGTGAAAGTTATGTTATGATGGAGAATACGATTTTACAGAATTAATCGTGTCCACAATCGTGTCCTATCGAGCAGCCCTGGTAAAGAGAAATAAGGGAGAGAAGAAAGACTACGCTGGATGGATATATTCCTTACTAAATTATGGATGTTACCTGTGGACTTCTGCTGTTCCATAAGTGCTGCTATCCTTACAGAGCCATATTTTCCGCTCTGATTGTTGAGCAGGTTACTACATAAAGGCAGGAGTTTTTGCGTACCACACCCAAACTGTGTTCCAGAATAAAGATTTTTGGCAAGCAACTAACAAAGAAGTGCTTCCAAAATTGGTATCAAATCAATTATATTGCGGCAATATAACAATTGAAGTCACCAGGTAGGATTGTGTGCTGCGCCCCCAGTATACATAGATAACTTTAAGTCATCTTTGTATCCTTGGGGTTCTGGGCTAGTTGGGGGGACCGAAAACAGCCCTGGTACAATTTAGGCAGCCCAGAGAGCTGCGCTAAGGGTAAGTCTACACTGCAAAAAAAGGTGTGTGCTTAACTGAGGCCTGGTCTACACTACAGAGTTAGGTTGGCATAAGGCTGCTTAAGTCAACTTAACTCTGTAAGCGTCTACACTAAAATGTAGCTCCCATCAATGTAAATCATTCACTACCGACTTAGTAACTCCACCTCTGTGAGAGGCATAGTTCTTAGGTCAATGCAGTTATGTCGATGCAGTGTCAGTGTAGACACTGCATTGCTCACATGGACTGTTGCTGCCTTTCAGAAGCCGTCCCACAATGCCCTACTGACAGTTAAATCGGTGCAAGTACGCCTGGTGAGAATGTGCAACAGCAACACAAGGAGTGTAGTGTGGACATGCAAAAGCGATTTAATTACTGAAGTGACTGTATGTCGATGTAACTTAGGTCGACTTAATTTTGTAGCGTAGACTTGCCCTCAGATTAGCTAACTTGTGTTAATTAAATTGGGTTAAAATGGTAGTGAAGACATAGCAACTGGGTTTTTAACTGATTAGCAGCTCAAGTTAAAGCCTAAAGGGAAACCTAGGTTTGAACATAAGCTGCTAACCCAAGTTAAAAGCTGAGGTGGTGGGTCTTCATTGCTATTAGCACCCCTGTTAGCCATCCCAAGTTAAGAACACACAGTGAACAAATACCCTGAATTATAGCAGCTCTGCCTGGAGAACAACCTGGAGCTGTACAGAATGGCTTTAGCCATTTGCCTTGCAGTCCTGCCCCCTCCCACCACTTATGCACCTCTCACATTCCTTGCTCTACCCCCAGCATGCCCTCTGTGCCAAGGCTTGTGAAGGGGCTTACAGCTCTCCTACTCAGTGCCTACAGTGGGGACATTTTATCCAAGTCTGCTAAGGGACTTGCCACCACAGCAGCAGGGGCTGTGGTTGAGAGGAGAATCCTTCCCATAGTTTTAAAATAGTAAGAGTCCACATGGGAGAGGGCTAGTTAGTTTATCTTAGTCCGTATAGGGTTTAGAGGGACTGTAGACAACTGACTGTGATCAGAGTGCCCCCTCGTGGCAAGGTGTTGCATTGCTTGGCACTCCCCTCAGTCATCTCTGCTGAACAGAGGCCTTCTCCACTTCTTCTGACTCTGCCCAGCCCACGTTCAGTCCTAGCTCTTCAGGATAACAAGTCCCACCAAACAATAGTCCAATGACTTCAGGCCAGGTCTTCGGCCTGACTTGGCTCAAATAGTCCTTACGCTCCTTATATGAGGGGGCTTTTACTCCACCTTCCTCAATGTCTGGTAGAGAAACCCAGGCTTGCCGCTACTCTGGGTGCCAGTCCATGGACCCTGTAGTAAGCAGTTAACGTCTGTTTTCTCAGACTCTGTGCTACCACCCTGGACTACATCCAACCTTGGCCGGTCTCTAGGCCCTTTTCCCCAGGCCATTCCTGGGCTCTCTCCTCCACAGGCTCTTCTAACCTTTCCAGGCTCACTTTATCACAGTCTTGGCTGGGCAACATCACAGGTTCCCCCTTTTTTCTCCCCACTGTTTGATAGGAAATCTGTATTCTCCTAACTCTGCCACAAACACACATATCAATTCGGGATACATTCCCTGTTCTCCCCCTGGCCCTTCATGGACTGCCCCTCTTTCTCAGGCACAGCCCTAGAGTTTAGGATAAGCTTGGAGGCAGACATGTAGCGAGGTGAGAGACTGCACACTTAATCATAGCCTTCTGCACCTAGTGGCATCAGTCTTTGCACAGAGCCTCAGATTTATTTGACCCAGGCTTGTTTATGACTGAGTTTTTCTGAGGTGTTATTGAAAAGAATCTCTTTGTAGAGTCCAAATAATTCAGTCAAAGAGCAAAGCGAAGAGCTAGGGACTCCTCTCTAATTTATCTGGCACTCGAAAGAAAACTGATAAGATTAATTAAACCATCCTGCTGGTAGGCTGCACTGCATGATCTTTCATTTGTTATTCTGCAATCATGAACTAAACTCTGTACTAAAAATCAACATTTTCAAAAGTGGCCTTTGATTTTGAGTGCCTGTTTTACAGCAGTGCTGAGGACAGGCAGCTTGAGTATGCGGACTTTGACTAGAATTGTGGCTACTCAGATCTCTTGAAAATCAAACCAAGGTTTTCCAAGCAGGGCACCCAAATGAAGCACCCAAAAATCAGAGCACTTTTGAAAATTCTCTCCTAGGCTGGAAATATATGGGAATGTTAATTAACAGGGAGTATGTGTTACCAGAACCCACCTAGAGAACTGAGCACAAGTGGAAGGTCCTGGAAGAAGCTCCTAAATTCTGCTTTGCTTAGTTAGATGCGTTCTAATTCCCAAAGAACCAACATGAGATATGTTATATTTAAAAATAAAATAAAAAACCCACAAATCCAAAGTCCTCATACTACCAGCTTTCTCTCTTTTGCCTTAGACATCTCTGCCAGAATGCCCAATTCATGATAATCCAGCAATAAAAAAGTACAAATTCAATACATGCACATTGTTGCACTCTATCCTTTTAGGAATTTCATATAGATGCTTAGCCAAAAAGACAAAAGGGAAATATCTGAGACTAATGTTTCTTTCCCTAGTAGTTTTGCCCATGCTGCAGCTTTAAAGAGCTGTTATTGTGATTGTTCCCAGCAATTCAGTTCAGTAAAGGCTTTCATATTCAGTACACTGCATCATCTCCAGGGAGCTTCCTTTACAACACTTATAAATGAGAAAACAAGATAACTTTAGGCTGCACAGCTGCAGGGTGCAGAAGGAAAGCGATAAAATAACACTGAATTAATCCATTCATTCAAAGGCTACTGCATTTTAATGCATGGATTTAATGATATTGGACAGTAAATAGCTAACAAGTATAAAACTTCTCTCCTCCCACCGCTCACCTCCCCAAAATGGTTACAGGCACAGCCTCTCCACATAGGTAGGACAGAATCTACTCTGAAATTCAATTTTTTTAGTGAAACTAGAGGGCAGAAACTGAAGAGATGCTCCCCGCCCCCAGCTCTTTAGAGCACCTACTGGCGGGTTGATTTTATTCCAGAGTTCATTGGGTTTTCTCATTATGAGGCTGAAAGTTAAGTTGCACCACATAGATCATATTAAAGCTTATCCTCAAAGCCATAATACACTACTTCTATCCTTTATGGCTGCAAGAACGAACAGAGAAGATGTAGTTTAGACGTACAAACTGTTAATATTCTTTACAGGTACATTGTGATATTTGGCCTATGAGTAAAGAGTATTACACTATATTTCACGGAGACATTGATATACAGTAATATGTGCAGCTACTCTGTGGGTGTTAAATTGCGTCATATATTTATGTAATAATGACCTGTCCCAAGATAGCTAAAATATTGCCTAAAGTTCCAGGATCAGTGCTGTGAACAACACCGCTACACCAAGAGTAAAGCAAATTTGTGAGGGAGACAGAGCTTTGTCAAGGGCAGGCAGAACAAATTCCCACAGGAGGCAAGAACTACCTCAAAACTCACCAGTTTCCATTCCATATATGCAACACACTCCTCCCAGCAGCCTTCGGTCACATAACCTCAGAGCACATCACACATGAACAAAGAATCCATGTTCTATCTCCCACCCCAAGCAGAGGGAGAGAAGAAAAAAACATATGTGATAGATGCTAGTTGTGGTGCTTAATGCTTATGATGTGCAGATACCATAGTGATAGTAGGCCTCAGATAAGAACCTAAACAGGACAGAACAACAACAGAACTTTCCCACATAATATTTTTCAAAGTCAGGCTAACACTTAAAACACTGATGTGATACCATAATGGTAGATATAGGGCATGTTGTGGTAGTGTGGGGATGAGTGTTTATAATAGGTGTTCTCTGAATCAGCATTTGAGCCAATGCTAGTTGACATTAGGAAGCCCTGTATGCTGGTGATACACTGTTTAAGACAAGGTGCACACTACTTGTTAATAAGAAGTCTCCTCTGGCACTTTCTGTAGAAACAAGAGTGCTAACCCTCAATTTCCTGGACAAATTTCAGTATGAGTCATTCCATTTTGCCTTCCTAAAATTCCCCTGGAGTTTCAAATGGATGATGTATTCTTCACTTCCTCTCATAGGTAGCTTTCTGTTTGTTGTTTAACAGACATGTTTTATCCCAGAGGCAGCTGCATTTCAATAGTGGGCAGGGCAAAGCAATTTCTATGTACAAGGAATAAAAGTCACTATACCAATGGAAGATCATTATGTCAAGTGTTTATATAAGGTGTATGAATTATTCCTCTAGCGCAGACATAACAACTGGCCTTATTTCTTTTCTTTTTAAGTTGAAACTCATTTTATTTTTAGTTATCAGCCTACATTTATCTCACTTTTTGTTAAATCATTATCTATGTCCTTTGAGATTGTCTCTCTTGTATTTAAATCTCAGGTACAAGGAGGATTATCAATTATTATACTCAAGTATCTAAACTTTTCAAGTTGGAATATACATATGGTGACAGAAGACTACACCACCTTACAAGTATCTATCTTCAAATATTTAAGGGGCCTGTGCTCACCTTCTACTATGCAACACAGAAGACTGCAAATCAGTTATGTATGTTCAGTGTTTTCCAGGTATCCAATGAGATCATGCAGGCTACAAACCAGTGAGTGGGTTTTTAATGAATTCCTTCCCAATTTAGTGTCCAATCCAGCTTCCATTGAAATGGATAGAAACAGTGCCATTAGCTACAATGCGAATTGGATCAGGCCGCTAGAGCTCCGACCTTCTTCCACTGAGCTGCAGGGGAAGGACCTAACGGGGTCTTGGTCTGTGACTATGGTTTCTATGTGATATGGTAATAACACCAATTAGCAATTAAAAGCCAAACATGCCATTTCAGAGCAGAGAAACTTCGAGGCCAGGAGAAAACATTTCCTATGTATAGTTTTAACACCATGTTTAGAAAAACAGACGTCCCCAGTTGGTGACTTGGGAACTTGTTCTTTATAAGTGACTTGGGAACTTGCAGCCCCTATTATGGAGGTTGGGGTTGGGGCAAAGGTGGATTTAAACCACCATGAGCTGCTCCAGAGTCTTCAGTGGCCCCTGGTGTAATTTAGAGAACCCGGAGGATCCTAAATCATGGCATCCTTCCCAGGACAAATTGGAAGTTCCACCCCAACATGCTCCCACACCCCAGGTCTCATGAGAGAGTTCTCCAAAGGCAGCTTTACAGTGGTGAGTGTCCTGGGGGAATCCTCCCCAGCCTTGAACTAGGGCTGCTAGAGCCTCTTTATGTCACTCCAGCTTTTTTACCCCTGTGATGGGGCTAAAGCAGGAATGAGGATCTCACCCCAAGTCCTGCACATCAACACAGCTGGTTCAAAGTCAGTTAGACACAACATGTCAGCCTAATTAGGGATAAGTAGAGTCTCAAATTTTTGTCATGAGAACCCTCAGCTGAGGCTAGATTTAAAAAGACCAGTAATAACTCATAATAGGGAAAGACACGCTGTTCTCTTTCTCAAAAAAAGAGAACTGCATCCTCTTAAAATCAAAGGCAATCTGTTTGTTATTGTACTGGATGGAACCTTGTCTTGTTTTGGAAGCTCAGAATGTCTTTGAGAGAAGCAAGGCTACCACTTCCTCATCCCCATCAGACTGGGCTGCACGTCTTTCAAATAACTTGTCATTTGTATAATCTGCTGCCATAAGAAGGATTATTCATGAGCACTGAAGACATCTTGTGAAATTTCAGTTTATAATCAAGGATGAACAGTAGTCCATGGATTATGTAAGCAAAAATATACAAGAGGTCATATGTTACAAAGTGAATTCTGTATGCCCTTTCATGCCCAAGGTACATTAACCAGAAATCATCCTCCCATTAGAAAGCACTAAGGATAGCTTCTAAAATTTTAATTAATAATCATGGATATGTTCTGTGGCAAACAGGACAACTACAGATATGAACCCACAGTAATGTGATGGGATGACACCATTTGTCACCTCCAGGCTGGATTACTGTAATTCATTGTATCTGAAGCTGAATGTGAAGAGATGTTCAAACTCCAGTTTAGTACAGAACGTAGCTGTCCGTCTTTTGCTCCTTGATTCACGCCACCATGAGCTCATACTCAAGTCCCTCCACTGTCTCCTAGTCAGTTTATGATGCTAGTTTAAGGCCTGGGTACTAATTTTCAAAACAAGTAACGAATCAAGCTCTGTTACATCAAAGACTGACTTTCAATCTATGAACCACTGTGACAGCTGAGCTCCTCTGGGACAATGCACATCACTAAGCCCAGTACAACGCATGTGAGAGCTGGAGATAAAGCATTCTCAGTCAAGGGAATCGAACTATGGAATGACCTTCCAGAGGGGATCAAGAAAATCCAGAGTCTGACCATCTTTAGAAAAATCTTCCTCTTTGAAACAGTCTTTCAAAAATACGAATGATACTCACAGCACTGACATCCCATTTACTCCTAAACACCTACCAAAAAAGTGATGAAATTAATAAATCTGATACAAAACAAAACAATCTCCCTACCCTAAGCATAGTTTTAAACAACAACAACAACAAAAGGGAGAAGTGTCAGACTCTGTACGGGTAACTTTAAATCGTTGGATGCCAAGTAATTTTATTTTTAAAATTACTAAAAATATTTAGTCCACAGAAACAAGAAATGGTAGACCAGCTGTTGCTGCTTGTTTCTCTTACTGCCAAACCAGGGAAAACCAAAAGTAAAAGATGTAATTATTGATACAGGTTATTTATAAGACTATCTCAGAGGAAGTGACTCCCACTATTTTAGTCATTGAGGTTCTTTTTACATACCTTAGGGGTTACCATGATTCAAACCAAGCAAAATAACCACAATCATGAACCATGGCTATTTTATTATTAAAGAAAAGCAAACTTTAAACAAAACAACACAAATGACAGTACACAGATGATAAACTGGTTACTTCTGTTACAGCCTCTGCTGTATGTCTCCCTGTGGAGAGCTTTTAACAAAGATTACACTTTGGAGAATGGACCACCTTTGGCGTTCTTTGTTTGGTGAGTTAAAACCAAATTATATGGTTTCCTAAATATAGTGTTAGCCCATCTTAGTATCTCATAAACACACAAACTGTTTATACCTGGGCAAAAGAATTTGTTTAAGGGCAGGTGGGCCCTGTTTGGCTTATTAATGATAACCTAACAGGTGATAATTGGGGAAGGGGGCTAAGCAATCTTAACTAAATTCCATTAAATCAAAGAAAACGTTTAAAGCAGTTACTTTAAAGAAGCCATGTAAGGAGCTGTCTTGAGACAGGCCAATTACAAATATTAAGACTCTTAAATCCCACTATTTCTCTGTTTACCAGTGTTTAGCTCCTCTCCAGGAGCATGTGGTCTAACCATTTGGTGATTAATGGGAGAAACTGTTAGTATCTTAAGTTACAACAGCATTTCCATATTCCAATAACAGCATTAGAAGTATTTTAATTCTAATCCCTTGGCAGTGATTTAGTTAACTTCCATTTACCAATCCATGCTGAAGTCTTGGGGAGGTTTTCCTTGGGTCGGTCTTCCTCAATTGGGTGAAGGAGTTGCTTGAGCACTACCAATAATTAATTAATTCTCCATTAATATAAATATTTATATTTAAATGGCTTTTTACATTAGCAGTTAGTTTATCAAGATCATTAAATTCCATGATGGTACATAAAGCATTTTACCATTTATATAGTAATTATATTAGGCATTTTGCATTTAGTTAAAATACTTGCAAATATGCCATTCAAAATGATTTGCCCTTTCAACATTTAAGAAATAATGGTTTAAAGTATTATCAACTACACGTATTTTTCCTAGAAGCTTTTCTGAATGAAGTTTTCAGAGTAATTATAACATTTATTTCAACAAGGATATTTCTAGAATTCTTTGTGTGGGTTTACTTAGATTTTTTTGGGAGGGTGAAAAAGCCCACTTTTCACTAGATTTATTACTCCACTAACACAACCATAAATTCCTTTTCACAATCTGGTCTTTTCTTAGAAGATTAATGTTTTTCATGGTTTGTTTTCTTAAGATAAGGATTACCAAACTGGTACTTACACAAGAGGGAGGTCAGACACTGTTAGGGGTAATAAACCTAGTTTTGTGGCTAAGGAGGGCTGTTCTCCTGACATTTGGCATGTCTTTGGGTGATTGAAAGCAAAACCTTCTGCAATTTCTTTAACCAGCCTCAACATTTTATAACATAACTAACAAAAACATACACAGGTATTATATTTTAAAGCATCATGACTATAGCATACTTGTAGCTGTATCTTAATAGTTAGTAAATCTTCAGCAAACAAGTTGGCAATGACCTAATATTAAAACAAAGTTATAATAATTTTATTAATATAATTTCTGCATCAATATTGAGGTCTCAACCACAACTAGGGACTTCACTGCTGGTATTGATTGTATGTGGAAGGTACTCAGATACCACAGTGATGGGCAATTGTATAAAAACCTGAGAGCGAGCGAGTGAGAGAGAGGACAATAAACACAACCCAGCTAGGTGGACTAACAAAGAATACTATGGCCCTCAGTGGAATGGAATTAAACTCTGCCCAGGGAGAGGAACAGCTGGACAGAATTTTTAAAGTCTAGAGCTGAGCCAAGCCAAACCAAGCTGTGCCTGAAGACATATTTTCATAACTCTTTGTGTGCTATGATGGAGGAAGGAGGAGGAAGATCTGATACAGGAGAGAGACTCCAAGTGAATTCTGATGCCAACTCCGTAAGTCCCACAGAAATCCTTGTTATAAAATTTATACGAACAGTCCATTTCCAGCAGAGGCTATATATTCAATATGCTAGTCGCAAATATACATTTAAAAAAAACCTCTAAAAGGGCCAAGGGCCTGGTTGTTTATTAAATTCACTGGCATGTCAGAAAGACATAACCTTACAAAGAGGACAAAGTGAAGTTGACAAATATTTGAAAACTACTTAGCAAAAGTTTCAATATATTTCACCTGAAGAATCCACACTATGGGGCAGAGAAGAGGCAGTTTATGAACCATTACACTGCTCTACAGCCAAAATGCTTCTGAAATAAATGTAGTCAAACTTTACGAATTCTGGGTCACTGAGAACGAAAATGATGCTTAAAATTGTTGATTGGCTCTAGTTTTCAAGATATGCTATTGGGTCAGTATATACGACCCTTGACTTCGGAATGGTGGAGGATAAGTGAGTTATAAAGGGAAGGGATCTCAATTTAAACCAGAAATGACTAAAATACATCTTTCACTGGATCTAGGAATAAATCTATGACTGGGTTTGGACAGTACTTGCTTTTTAGGCAAAACAATGAATGATGCAATCTGAAGCTGGTATTGCTTCATATATGATATGAATTGCATCATGTTATTCCTAGAAGTCATGGATGATGCAATCATAACGAAGCTTACATCACTCTGCTGAACAAATTGCCCTATATCAGCTCTAGAAATCATACAGTGTCGTGCTCTCTTATTTGTCAGTGTTTGATTTTGCAAAGGCACACATTTCTGTTTAGCCAAAGTGGGCAGAGATGCCTCGTACTTGTGTGAACAATGCAGATAATTTCTGCTATGTTTGTGATGAAGTTACTTTTGCATCACAAAAGCGCAGTATAACCACTATGGTTAAGAAAGCCTATCACCTTTATTTTGGCTGCAAAATTGGAGATCAGGACAAGAGGTGGGCCCCACACATATGCTGCAACACTTGTGCAACAAATCTTCGCCAGTGGTTGAACAGGAAAAGGAAATCTATGCCTTTTGCAGTGCCAATGATTTGGAGATAGCCAACAGATCATACCAGCAATTGTTACTTCTGCATGGTGCCTCCAGTTGGGAAAGGTGTGTCAAAGAAGAAAAAGTGGACTGTGCATTATCCAAACATTCCATCAGCTATACGCCCAGTACCCCACGGAGAAGGACTGCCGGTTCCTGATGCACCAGAATCATTCTCACTTGAGTCAGACGAGGAAGAGGAAGAGGAAGAGGATGAAACTTCTGGTCCTGAACCATCAATGTCACAGGACCCACATTTTCTCCCATCCTCCTCCTCTGAACCACACCTCATAACACAAGGTGAACTGAATGACCTTGTCAGGGATTTGGAACTACCCAAGAGTAAGGCAGAGCTGTTGGGCTCCAGACTACAGCAGTGGAATCTCCTGGCAGGTGATGTTAGGGTTTCCATGTTCCATGACCGTCAAAAGGATCTTGTCCCATTCTTCTTCATGGAAGGTGATCTTGTAGCCTGCAACAACATCGATGGTGTGATGGCAGCCCTCAACATCGTTCACGATCAGATGAGTGGAGACTGTTCATTGATTCATCGAAGACGAGTCTTAAAGCTGTTTTACTGCATAATGGCAATGTTTTGCCATCAATTCCAGTTGGTCATGCAGTCCATATGAAGGAAACCTATAACAACATGAAACAACTTTTGAGGTGCATAAACTATGACCAACATCAGTGGCAGCTTTGTGGCGATTTGAAGGTTGTTGCTCTCTTGCTTGGTCTGCAGACTGGATACACAAAGTACTGCTGTTTTCTCTGCGAATGGGATAGTCATGCAAGAGATTCCCACTACATCAAGAAAGATTGGCCACTCCGACAGTCATTGGAGCCTGGGAGGAAAAGTGTTCAGCATCCACCACTTGTTGAATCAAGGAAGATTTTGTTACCACCCTTACACATCTAGCTGGGTCTGATGAAGAACTTTGTCAAGGCCATTGACAAAACACAAGCAGCTTTCAAGTACCTCCGTGGAAAATTTCCAAGGTTAAGTGAAGCTAAGATAAAGGAAGGTGTCTTTGTTGGTCCTCAGATTCGTGAACTTCTTCCAGATGATGCATTTGACCATGCACTGCGTGGCAAGGAAACAACGGCATGGAAAGCCTTCCAGTTAGTGGCAATAAATTTTCTCAGAAACAACAAGGCAGACAACTACAGGTTGTTGGTGGAAAACCTCCTGAAGGCATACAAAAGCCTTGGTTGCAACATGTCACGAAAGATACATTTTTTGCACTCTCATCTAGATTTTTTTCCACCGAACTGCGGAGCAGTGAGCGACGAGCATGGCGAGTGATTTCACCAGGACATTGCAACAATGGAAAAATGCTATCAGGACAAATGGAGTCCATCAATGCTTGCAGACTATTGCTGGACAATGACAAGAGATGCTCCATTTAATGAATACAAGAGACAAGCCAAAAAGCGCCGAGTAGACACTGAATAGGACTAAACTATGTACATAATAGTTTTTTGCCTTTTGTTTCATAATAAATTTTATTTATATAACCCTTTTGCTGATTTTTAAAGTGTTACATAAACAGGACAGGTGAAATATTATCATGTAAAGCAACCATAAACACATGAAAAGACCTAGGTTTACAATTTATGATTAAAACTCTACTATCTACACAATATACATGGACATAAAATGTAAAAACTTAAATATCTTAGAAACAGTAGCCAATCAGTTGTTTTAATTGTCATGTTTGAATTCAGCACATCAAAATACATAGTAAATAGCACATTTTATCTCTGAAGCAGACAACTTCTCAAAAATTGTAGACCAGTGTTATCTGAATTTCCAAATTTGGAATTTTCCAATTTTCATAGTGTTTGTTTATAATAAATCTAGTCCTAACTATATTTCCTAGCTTTCCAGTGATTGGTCCATTCTTGACTGGCTTTTGGTTTTACAGTGATGCCATTCCATACCAGGTTTTCAGCAGAAAAAAACTGATACATCTTTGCAGACTCAACAGCTTCTTAATACAACATAGTGTCTAGGCATTGCATATGGTTCATGCAGCAGAAACAATCCATGCTGTATCCTCAGCATCACACCAGTCTGACTTCTAAACATAGTCCTTTCCCTGAGATTTTTATCAATAACTATGGCCCTACCAAATTCACGGCCATGAAAAACATGTCACAGACCGTGAAGTCTGGTCTTTTGTGTGCTTTTACCCTATATTATACAGATTTCATGGGGGAGACCAGCGTTTCTCAAATTGGGGGTCCTGACCCAAAAAGAAGTTGCAGGGGGTCGCAAGGTTATTTTAGGTGGGTTGTGGTACTGCCACGGCCGGCTCCAGCATTTCTGCTGCCCCAAGCAAAAAAAAAAAAAAAGCCGCGATCACCGCCCCCAAATTGCCGCAGGTGCTGCCCCTCTCCCTTGGCCGCCCCAAGCACCTGCTTGTTAAGCTGGTGCCTGGAGCCGGCCCTGGGTACTGCCATCCTTACTTCTGAGCTGCCTTCAGAGCTGGGTGGCTGGAGAGCTACGTCTGTCAGGTGGGTGCCCAGCTCTGAAGGCAGTTCCCCACCAGCAGCAGCACAGAAATAAGAGTGCCAATACCCTAACCATGCCACCCTTACTTCTGCGCTGCTGCCTTCAGAGCTGGGTGGCCAGAGAGTGGCGGCTGCTGACTGAGGGCCCAGCTCTGCAGGCAGCAGCGCAGAAGTAAGGGTGGCAATAACATACCGTTCCATCCGTATTTCTGCGCTGCTGCTGGCGGCAGCTCTGCCTTCAGAGCTGGGATTCCAGGCCCAGCCTAGAGCTACTGCTCTCCAGGTGCCCAGCACCACTGCCAGCAGCAGCAGCACAGAAGTAACAGTAGCAGTACTGCAACCCCCCCACACACACAATAACCTCGCAACCCCCCACACACACAACTCCTTTTTGGGTCAGGACCCCTACAATTACAACACCATGAAATTTCAGATTTAAATAGCTGAAATCATGAAATTTATGATTTTTAAAGTCCTATGAGCGTGAAATTGACCAAAATGGACCGTGAATTTGGTAGGGCCCTATTTATAAGATATTTTTGGGTCTTGCTTACAATGGTTAATGCAAGGTGCAGATTGATTTAAAAAACAAAATCTCTGGCGCTACATATATTCCAGTGTGGGTGCATATGTGAATCCATCAAATAGGACTGCCTGCCTGCTGGTCTGTGAATAGTGAAATTAATTCTGCATGAAAGGGCTTTTTTGGGTATGTTTTTAATGACAAGCCCTCTCAGATACATGGGAAGTGTATTATTAACACTGCATTATTCCACAGCTACCACATTCACCCGATCAACCTTTCTTTCTGTTTTCCTTCTCATAGTAGAAGCACTGTGCTACCTTTTCACCCGCTGAGAAAGCAGTTGCTATTGTTAATGCTGCTTACAGTGATCAAGCATGTAAGACATGGGGGTTATTCAATGTAGCAAATTTCATTGCTGCATGAAGCATATGGCTTTAACAATTATTTTTAATAATATATTGGAAATCAATAAAACAAAAGTAGCATTTCTCAAAATAAAAAAGGAAACCATAAAACTGAATTAAATCCATTGCAACAGCAAGCCTATAGTATAAAATCTTCAGGCACTACTCTATTTGCACAATAATAATCAAAGGGAAACTGAATGGGTCACTCTCAAATTATCTATTGTGGGCGCCCCTTTCTCAGAGTGATACTGCCACTGTTGTGATTAGCATTGCTGCTTGAGTTATGAGTCCATCAGTTTCAAGAGATGGCATGGTCGTCTGGACAGAGCATGCCAGACTGGAACCCAAGAGACACGAAGTTCTAATTCCTGGGTCTGCCGCTGACCTGCTGTGTAACCCTGTATAAGTCACTCACTTCCAACCTTTATATCTGTCCTGTCTGTTTAGTTTTTAAGTTCTTTAGGGCAAGAACTTTCCCTTTCTCTGTGTTTATACAATGGCTAGCACAATGGGGTCCTGATCTCAGCTCTTGGTGCTACTGTAATACTAATGAATAATAACTGTAATTATAAAAAGAGGGAGCTAGTGGAAGGATATTAACTATGAAGGTTCCTTGATGTTGAATTTACTGCTTTTCCTGTCACTGCAGACTGGATAGCTTGAATTCCTTGACCTTCATGGCATGCAAGGCCTTTGGTGAGGACAAGGAGAGAGGGAAATTGATAGTTTAGCTAGTTTATTGTTTCTGTTGCCATTAGGAGTTTGTTAGGGACAAGCTAGTTTTCTATTTTTTTAAATCGACTGTGTATAGTTTAAAATTCATAGCTGTGCCTAAGGTGTTCACTATATTCCCATCAAAATAAATAAAATAAATGTACTTAGGATCAACCCAAGATTGGAACGCTGCTACATGTGAAAGAAAAGCAAACTAGGCATATTTAAAATTCTTCAGATTCACAGGGTGATTATTTTATACAAACATGCATTAGTGAATCTCTCAGACAAAATTCCTGGAAAAGTTAAGAAACTCTCATTGATATCTACTGTAATTCCCATAGAAATAACAGAAATATTAAATCCTATCTAGGAAAGAAAGATGTGAGGGACAGGGGAGGGGCTGAACACAGTTCATTTACAGAAAACAAAGATTCCTTTATTTTAAAAGATTTCTGTGTAGTGAGCACTAACTATGTCTTGAATCATTCAGTCTACTTTCCTTTTATAGCTCTTATTCCTTCAGTACATCTTGGCATCTATTCCAAACTATAAACAGAAAAATCTAGATTGAGATTCATGCAATTTTTAGCCTCCAGGTAATGCAATCAGCCATTACATGTTGCCTATCCCTGCAGAAAAAGCTCCTTATGTCATGGGTGTCTGTGAAACTTCTATAGCCTTGAATCTTCTCTTTAAAACATTTTTAAAAGATAAAATGACATTTTCTTCTTGTGCTGTTGGATGCTCCACAAAGAAGAAGAGTTTAATGGGAGGCATGTTTTATCTACAAACTGAATTTGTAAAACAGAGCAAAACGTACACAGCTCCCTATGGTAAAACCAGGAATATATCTGAAGTAATAAAGGTGAAATCCTGGCCCCATTGAAGTCAATAGCAAAATTCCCATTGACTTCAGTATGAACAGGATTTTACCTCAAGCCTTCACAAAGATAAGGGTCAGAGCTTCGAAGATGACAGAAATATTATATCAAGAACAGAATTTTTTGTTTTAAAATATCTGTAAAATGAATAAATTCTGAACTTTCCAGTGTGTCTGAAATTAGTGTCTGAAATTAGTAACCAACAATGACTGTGGTCAACTCATTGGTAATGTCCAGGCATGAAGAATCATCTGATATACGCCATCCTAAGGGATTCTACTATGATCCTAATTCTCTAGTGACCTTAACCTAGGAATGGTTTGACTTAATAAGGCCTCACAGTACACTGAAGCAACAGGTGGAGTGGAAAGAGGGAACCTTAAAAGAATAAAACAAAGCAAACATTAAATAAGGTTTGCTGCTGCTCTGTATGTTTCTGTCAGCTGATACCATACTAGAGAACTATCCCCTTTGATACACTGATCGATTACACAGATCTCAGTCATCCCCAAGAAACTCCTCTCCAGCAAACATCCTGACTAACCATGTCTATAGAGTCTAAAAGAAATTTCAGTTTTGTGCTGTAGAAACAACCACTACTGCTAACGAATCCTTTACCACCTAAACAATTCAGACTTGTTCTTCTAATGTCCTTCTCGAACCTATTCGTGGGTCAACAATTCTAATCCAATTCCCAAATCAGTGTTTTACTTATACCAACAAAACTCTTCCCTGCTTCTAAAGAATTAACCATAGGGTGATATAGCTCAAACCTCTCCTCTACAGTCTCCCCTGAGCATTGCATCCAACAGGCAGTGGGTGTGATGGGCCCAAACCCTGTAAAGATATGTCTAACTTCAATCAGACACCCGCGGTTGGCCCATCCCAGCTGACTCGGCTCGCGGGGTTCAGGTTAATGGGCTGTTTAATTGCAGTGTAGACTTTCAAGGCTGGGCTGGTGCCTAGGCTCTAAGACCCTGCGAATCGGAGGGTCCCAGAGCTCAGGCTGCAACCCAAGCCTGAAAGTTTTAGTAACCACAAAAAGCGCGCCAATGTGCAAACTACCAACTGAAGAGCCCCTTAGCCCGAGCCCTATGAGCCCAAGTCAGCTGGCATGGGCCAGTCTTGGGCGTCTAACTGAAGTGTAGACATATCCTAAGAGTCCCAGAAACTTCAACCAAACTTTTGTACTTGTGACCCCTTTCACACAGCAAGCCTCTCAGTGTGACCCTCTTTATAAATTAAAAACGTTTTTAAATATATTTAAAACTATTATAAATGCTGGAGGCAAAGCAGGGTTTAGGGTGGAAGCTGACAGTTTGCGACCCCCCTGTGTAATAACTTCATGACCCCTGAGGGGTCCTGGCCCCCAGTTTGAGAACCCCCATAGGTACTTTAATATCACTTCCCTATTCCAAGTATCCATTCCCAGTAACTATCAACAACATGTAGCACTGCTTGATGTATACCATTATGTTTAATATACTTCATATTGTTCCACCTTTACCACTTCCTGTAAATGCCTGTATATTTGTAACAATTATATTTAATTAAGATTACTAACCAAGTAAGCCCTCCTTTTTGGAGATTTATTTCTACCTTCCTGTTTCTCCCTGGTCTAACAGCTAGTATGTCGGACAGGTTTTCTTGAAATACCCTAATACTGTAATAAAATAGTAACCACAAAAAGAGCACCAATGTGCAAACTACCAACTGAAATTACCTTTCAGATTATTATTGTTTTAAGAAAATTGCAATTTTTCTGAACTCCAGGAAGCAAGGCTGTAGGTATTTCACAGCAGCTTGCCTAAGAGTTTATATCAGGTTAATAATGTCATTAGTGGGAGTTGAGAAATGCCACTACAGCTAAAAGAAAAGTGAGAAACTTCACACTCTGCATGTGAAAGTTTCTCCTTAGGAAATCCCCATGGTTCACTGTTCCTGTCAGGCAAGGCAATGTACCTATAAATTTCACCAAATGGGAAACTCAAAGCATAGTGCTCAAAGTGCATTGCTGCGGTATATCAGCACTTTTTTCTCTACTCTGTTGAAGTTGACAGACTCCAATCTCTGACGTACCATGCCTGCTCCAAAGACTGGATACCTTGTCAACTTCACTTTGCTTCTCCGCTGATGTATGAAGTGAAGCAACGGGGGAATTGTGTGATGTACAGGATTTGCTAGCAAAAGACTGCTCTGTATTTCCTGGCTTCAGTCATGTAATATTGGTGAGGACTGCAAAATCGAATTCCAGCATTGCCAATCCCAAACAATCAAAAAATCATGATCCAGGCCACCAAAAACAATGAAATTGGCTTAAAAATCATGAGATTTCATAAATAATATATGTTGGGTTCTTTTATTCACTGTTTTTGAACCTTTAAGGGGCATGTTTGCAAGTTTTTCTCTGCAACTACGTAAGCTAGAACTTCCTTTAAAAAAATGAAAACTGAGTTCTTGTCTACACAAAAAAATTGTACCAAAGTTATACCAGTATAGCTTATTCTTGTACTGGATGGATAATAAGCTATACTAGTAGAAGCACTTTTTACCAGTATAATTGTGCCCATATTAGGCGTTGTACTGATATAACTATATCAATATAAAATTATAGCCCTAATCAAAAAAGTTATATCAGTACAAAAACTGTGTGTAGACCCAGCTTCAGATTCTCATGTACTCACAAGATTCTTGGAGCTGGGGCTTTAAGAAAAACACCAAATATCACAAGACTTGCACTAACTACTCTGAAGTGATTTTGCAATGCAGGTGGCACCGACAAAAAAAAATCTCTGTACCATAAATATTGCTGTACCTTTGTGATGAAGTGGAATATGACTATCAAATTGTGAAGTCTGTTATGTTGCCCTGGCACGGAAAGGTCTTTGACACCTTGTTGAAGGACCATCACTGATAGCTATCAAGGCTGCAATCTCGGACTATTGACTTTGACTGGCTCTCTGATCTGGCCCACCCCCATGAAACACTGATCTTTCTACATCGAGGTTGCAGGGGGTGCATGACTGGTGGATATGAAATTTCATACTTTGAACGCACCCACAGATCATTGGTTCATACAAGGAGCCAGAGAATGTCACCCCGGTTGGATGAAGGGGTGCATGTGGATAGACTGTGAGACAGAGATCTGCTGCCCCCAGCCAAAAGGCGAGAGGCAGAATCCAGTGGGGAATAGCAGGCTACACTGCCCTGCCCTAGGAGCTGAGTCCCAAACAGAGCTACAGGCCAATCCTTCCTCAGAGAGGCTGAGGGCTACTGCGGCCTGCCCCAGCTCTGAAAATCCTCTTACTGAAGCATGCATGGAGAGATTTCTGTGGGATAAAAGGCCTCCTTTATATAGAATGGATTCCCCCTAGAGGAGATTGAGACTTGGGGGTATTAGGAAACAATTGGGTGGTGCCCCAGAAGGTACTTGTGATTGAACTTGGCACATAATATCCCTTTCTCATGACATGCGGGCACCCAGCACATGAAATGCAGGCTGTTGCAGAATTTTTACTGACCTGAAGTTTTGAGACAGTTAAAAATTACTGCAAAATGTGATTCCTGCCAGTGGGCAGGAAAAGTCCAAATTAACTGTAAAGCAGCCATGATGCTGCTACCTAGAATAGAGGAACCTTTACAGAGAGTGGCCATAGATAAACTGCTATATCAAGGTGACAAGAAAGAAATACATATTGGTGGTGATATACTATGCCACCCACAAACCTGATGTTATAACTCCATCCTCCATAGAAACTGACATGGTTGCTGATGCTCTTCTGACAATTTTCAGCAGGGTGGGCTTCCCCAGCCAGGTCCTCATGGACCATAAAGCCAATTTCATGTCCATGCTTCACCAGGGCTTGTGGGAGTAATGTGGGGCTGGACTTTTCTGGGCCTCTGTATCGCTCATAAACCAATGGGCTGGTGGAAAGGTTTAACGGGACACTTAAAATGATTCTGAAAACTTGTGCAGATCAGCACCCATATGACTGAGATAAGTACTTACCTTATCTGCTGTTTGCCTATAGTGAAGTTCCCCAAGTATTCTCAAGGGTTTTCCCTTTAGAGCTGGAAGGAGGACCTACTGGAGGGCTGAGTGGCAGGGGAAGCCTCTGCTGAGGGGAAAGTCAGTGGTGGAGTAGATGTTGGCCTTTAGGGAAAGGCTCACCGGGCTCATGTTTTTCCACGAGAAACTAGCCAAGGCCCAGGAGGGACATAAGGGCTGGTATGACCTCCCCACATACGCTCACCCAGTAAAAAACACCATTTCTCCTAGTGAAGACAAGGCCAGTCATTCACTTTTCAAACTCTCCCTCCAGCAGTTATTTCCCTAATCCACATCTCCCCAGTGACATCAATGGAAAGACCAAGAGGTCAGCATCAGCATGGAACTTTCAAATCCTCGTGAGCCAAAACAAAATATTTTCTCATGTTGTTTTTGATACTCAGACTAAGCAGCTTTTGTGGTTATTAAATGCCCCCACTATGCTCTGACATTTAGTCATCCATATAAGCTGTTTATTGCATTTTGCCTACTGTACTCTTCTACCATGACTTTATCCCTTAATTTTTCTAATGAATAGCACTTTTACTGTAGTAACCCATGCAGTAAATTATTTATGCTGTGTACAGTTGGTTGTCACAAAACAGACTGAAGAGACAGTGTAGTGAGCAGACCATGTTATTAAAAAATAGCTTGGCAGTTCAGTAACTACCAGCAATTTTAAGTTTAGTTCATACTGTCATTTTTTAGCTTTAAAATGTTGCCAACCGGATTATTTGAAATCACAAGGGACTTGAGGTTACACACTAAAGGATTAAAGTCAGAACTTGTGACTGATGTTCAGCTTTCCTGTTTCATTCTCACCTCTTGCAATCTCCCTTCCTTCCCCTCAGCAATATTGTTTCTCAAAAGAGCACCCACTCCAGATATGCCGCCTTCTGTTTTCAGAGACCTGTGCCCGGGTATCTTGCACTGTGATCTCTAACAGACTCTCAAGTACAGCTCTGGAGTAGTGAATTAAATGTCCTGTCACAGTAGTAATACAATGCAGATAAACCAGAGAGCACCAGCCTTCTGCTCTGCAGTGCTGCAATGAATGGGATCCTTGTGACTTTCAGAGTGCAGTCAGTGCAGCACAACAGAACAGAGGCGCAGTGCCAAGACTGAATAAGCAATAGATGGTGGGGGAGCACTACATGTGAGAAGATGACTCTCTACAATGTGGCAGTATTATGGAAATCTGTATAGTTTACGCTTCAGGAAAGTGCTGATCACAGCTAGTGGTGCCACAGTGAAGGAGGTGCTGTAGTACCGTTTACATTTTAATTGATCTTTCTCTGTGCAAAGAAACAGCCGCAGCCCCCTGTCCTCACTGAAGGAAATGACAGTGAGCTGGGGAAAGTTTTTTCAGTTCAGCTTCCAGCTGAAGTTTAACCTCTGAGAAACTGTAAAAGTTTCTCAGACTGGGTAAGAAATAGCATAAAGAGGGAGAGCAATTACTCCGGACTGCAGCTGCACATTGTTAGCTCCAACCTGGATAGAAGGGGATCCAAGTGTCTCTCTGTGGCAGAGGGAAATAGACTCTGGGATACAGGAGAACCTGTAGGGAAATCCTAGGAACAGCCAATCATGGGATGAAATCTTAGGCTGAAGTGTAATGTTCTGTTGTTGGTATTTAAGTTCCCTGCAAGGCCAAAGCCCAAGGAGAGGGGAATCTGGATTACATAAAGAGTCTGTATCTCCTGTTCAGAGCAGAGCAGGAGTTTCACTTGTTTACAGGGTCATTGCCCCACGTTGTTGCCCCACACTCCGAAACTGGCAGTCTGAGAGTGATGACGTACATAGGGTGGCAATTTCTGGAAGGCTTTGGATGTGATTCACTGAAACTTTGACAGGTTTCCTGGATTGGCTTCTTCTGTGCCATCCACTACCACTTACATATCAGCTAAATTATAGAATGTCCCTATTCAGCTTGCAGCTGTGTGTGTTACTGATGTAACTGAAAGGCAAGCCAAAAATGCCAAATGTGTTTCAATTCGGGCTTATGACACTTGGGACATTTTATGTCAGGAACAAGTGGGCATTTGTCTGGGGTCTGCCCACAAAGGCACAACAGTAGAGATGTAGTAATTCTTTATCTGAGCTCCTGGTTTGGAAGCAGAAGGCTTACGTAATCCCCCAGCTGGGATTTTTGTATTCTCATTAAGCCATTTGCTGCACAGACATCTTATTGGAGACAGCCAGCGAAATAAGGGCCCAATAGAAAAAGGATCTCTTTTTATTTGGGAGTGGGTACCATTAAGTGCACAATGTTAAACTGCTCTTGTGTAGCTGAACTGTGTTATTTCCATATACAAAACTATAAAGAGAGTTAAGGCTGAAAGGGTATTAAAAGTTACTCCAGCTATCACCCAGACATCTGCAAACCTCCCTATCGCACAATTCTATAAACATCCTCAGGACCTCCACCACAGAAAGCCTGAGTTCACTTTTTATTCTTACTAGCCCAGGGCAAGGAGGGAAAAAGAAGGGGAAGATACCACCCCATCTTCCGTCCCTCTGAACAGCATGGAGATGAATACAGAGAGGCACCTTGAGGCTTGGCAGGCCGTAGTTCAACCCCCAGGAGCATGTTTAGTAACTGTCCTGCTGATCAATTCTTCATGTTGCAGTGTGTGTCAGGAGTTCTCCCCAACCCACCAATAACCTACTCGATTTTAGAGCGGAGCAAACAGGTTTCTTCTGTTAAGTTCCCCCACCCTCTCAAGCTGCTAGATTGTTGCTACAGATAGAAAGGGAGCACAGGTGGATCTTCCAGCCTACTGTCTTTCTCATCCTTAGAGAGTTTGTCCCTTCCCTGCCACATAGCTTTTTCTAAGGGAAAGCAGAGGTGTTTCTCACACCCCTCTCTCTTCTTAGCCTGAAGGAGGAGGGTCCCTCTGTCCCACCTCCAGCTGCCACATATTCTTTGCGAGCAGTTATTGCAGCTGCCCCAACTGGCTTCACTCCCTGTCATGATGTAAGACTCTACGTGGGAAAGCCTTTTACCAATAGTCAGAATTAAAAAGGAGAGAGTCATCTATGAGTCCGAAGTGTCTAAAAATTAATAGCAAAATTATTATTTAAAGAAGAGTCTAAGATTGGTCATTGCTCATCTGGTTCCTGATTTTTATCCAGTGACATTTTGGGGCAGAACCACACTTGAATGTCTGCCATCAGTTCCCTAATGCCATGTAATAACTGACCTTTCATTATCACCCAACCAATTTCCACTGCCTGTTTAACCCTAACTTTGCCCCTTTGGTTGGCTGGCTAATTGGACTCTGATGTTGGTAATGCAGGTGTTGCTTCTACTATGCATATTGTAGGTTTTAAGAATAGTGGGGTCTCAGGACTTGTAACAGGACTCCACTCTTCTGACCCACCACAAACCGGCTGGATGCTTCCAAGTATATAAACACCAGTACACTATTTAGTGGTTCACCTCCACCAGCTCCCCTGTACAGCCTTGTTCAGCAATGTACAATTGGAAGTAAACTTCCCCCTTAGCTCACCCTGCAGTGAGGGAGAGGGAAAGAGCTCTTGATTCTGGATCCCCTGGCCCCTGCCAGCCTCCCCACTTGCATTTCCTTCCATCCTTTAACTCAGAGTTTGCCCGCCCCTGCTTTAACTGTTCCCAGTTGATAGGTAGATTGCTCTCATCAGCTTGTCAGCCACCTGCCTAATTAAGTCATTGAGCATCCATCCCTCAATTAAATCTACTCCATGGGGGAAACAGCTAGTACAGGGGCGGGCAAACTTTTTGGCTTGAGGGCCGCATCGGGTTTCCAAAATTGTATGGAGGGCCGGTTAAGGGAGGCTGTGACTCCCCAAACAGCCAGACGTGGCCCAGCCCCCGCCCCCATCTGACTCCCCCTGCTTCTCGCTCCCTGATGGCCCCCCCAGGACTCCTGCCCCATCCATCCCTCCCTCCCTGTCCCCTGACCGCCCCTGGACTCCCTGCCCCTGACTGCCCCCCGCCACCCCATCCAACCCCTTCTCTTTCCTGATTGCCCCCCGGGGACCCCTGCCCCATCCAACCCCTCCTCTCATTCCTGATTGCCCCCCAGGGACCCCTGCCCCATCCAACCCCACCTCTCATTCCTGACTGCCCCCCGATACCTCTGCCTCATCCAACCACCCCTTCTCCCTGACTACCCCCGGACCCACAACCCCTGACTTCTCCCCACCGCCCCATTCAACCCCCCTCTCCTTCCTGACTACCCCCCAGGATCCCTGCCCCCATTCAACCCCCCTGTTCCCCGCCCTCTGACTGCCCTGACCCCTATCCACACCCCTGCCTCCAACCACCACCCCGAACTCCTCTGCCCTCTATCCAACCCCTCCCTCCCCACTCCCAGCCCCCTTACTGCGCTGCCTGGCGCACCGGTGTCTGGTGGCACTACAGCCGCGCCTCCCAGCACACCAGGACAGGCCGCCATGCCACCCGGCTGGAGCCAGCCACGCCACCGCGCAGCACCGGGTCAGGCTGCGGCTCTGCAGCGGCGCTGCCCGGAAAGAGCTCGCAGCCCTGCCACCCAGAAGACTGCACCGGCGGCGGAGCCAACTGAGGCTGCGGGGGAGAGAACAGCAGGGGAGAGGCCGGGGGCTAGCCTCTCGGGCCAGGAGCTCAGGGGCCGGGCAGGAGGGTCCCGCAGGCTGGATGTAGCCCTCAGGCTGTAGTTTGCCCACCTCTGAGCTAGTACCTTAGTGGCCAGAGTAATGGGTCAGCTCAAGGTTCCTAGCACTCTGTCACAGGGCTCAACTATGGTTCAGACGCAGTACCAATTCATTTCAGTGCTTACCTTTCTCAAAATTAATTCAGACTGGAAATCAGCCAGACCTCAATAATTAACAGACACTAGCTAATAACATCAAAAGGTAAAGGCTAGGTGGTTCTAATTGCATGTCAAAGGCTGAAGAAGCAAATCTATTAGAAGTCAAGAAGATTGAAAGCAAAGATATGAATCAGCTATCTTATTCTATAAATCAAATGGGAAATGTTCTTTGTCTAACTCATTAATAGCAACAGGAAGTTTCTTCAAAGCAACAGTGTGACCATAAACCCAGTGAAAATATCAGACTTCCTGACCTATGGGGAGTTTGTGAGAAACTAAGTATTTACAATTCTGGATCAAACATACCTTGAGCCTTAGAGGAACACTGTCATCAACTCAAAAGCTTTCAATTTTCAGGTAGTTATCAGGTAGTAAATCTGCCCATAATTTCTGTCATGTTACAATAACATTTTCCTAACCATTTTTTGCCCTACAAGCCCTCCTCCCCACAAAAACAAAAGGGGAAATTGACTTATTGACTGCGTAGGGGAAACAGTGAAACTGACTGTTGGCAAAGTGCTGCCAAATGCACAAACTAAACAAACAAAAGAGGTAATTATTTTTCATAACTCTCTTTCAGCCGTAGCAATCTTAGGTGTTGCTTGTAAGAGCAATGTGGAAACATTTCCAAACAAGGTGAGATTTTAAGTAGACATGTATCAGAGGGGTAGCCGTGTTAGTCTGAATCTGTAAAAAGCAACAGAGGGTCCTGTGGCACCTTTGAGACTAACAGAAGTACTGGGAGCATAAGCTTTCGTGGGTAAGAACCTCACTTCTTGCATCTTGCATCTGAAGAAGTGAGGTTCTTACCCACGAAAGCTTATGCTCCCAGTACTTCTGTTAGTCTCAAAGGTGCCACAGGACCCTCTGTTGCTTTTTAAGTAGACATTGTCACATTAAAAATGGGCATTCAAACACAGAATTTCAGAAAGCCCTTGGAGGACTAAGGAAGCTGTCGCTCTCAGACATTTACTTTATTTTTCTCCCACACTGTCTCCACAAAACCAAGTCTACCCAGCACCTGGCCATACATATGGGTGATCAATATAAACACTCCTATAGGATGGGAGCAGCACTCCAGACCTGTAATACGCTAAGATCCCATCTCACAAATGACTTGCACTGTCAATGACCTCAAGGCCCTCTTTTTGCAACCAGGAGGAGGAGAAGGCAGTGGGCCACTAAGCTGACTGTGCACCACATACGATTGCCCATACACAAAGCTGGCATTATGGTTGCTTTGTGCCAACGGAGCAGCACAAAGTACTCATAGCAGGTACAAGGAACCAGGTTTACTCTTTAATATTGTTAGCCAATATGCTAAGTTACTCAGAATGTTTTGCATTCATGCTAAGCCGTATAACAATGAACTGTATTTCCCACATGCTCTGTAGTCTCGCCAAGCTTCATTGTGAAAACTTACTAGCCAGTAAACTGTACGTAACCTCTGTTGTTTGTGTATGCAGAACCTGTCAGAAGCAATGCCAAATATAAATGGTGTGTTAGGCACAATTGGTTATCTTCTAGGGATAATTGGTACAATTAGTAGAGATGTCTTTCAAAATATGCAGAAAACTAGATAAGAAAAGCAATGACAGGCTTGTGATAATACAGTAAAATCTGTGAAATCTTCTCTCTGTGGTAAACAAGTGTGGTATAAATATGGGAAAAATTTAGTTCAAGATTTTGGAACACAGTGAAAATGTGAACAGCAAGCCTGTTCTCCAGATTGGGTAAAGTATTAACTCTTTCTGTATTGTGCCGATTTATCTATGCTTAATAAACTGATTGAGCTGAGTTATCTGATATCTTATCAATCCAGAATTGAGAGCACTGGTATCAACAACATCCATAACAATATCCATTCTAGTACATTTAAGAATCTAGGGAATGTCCAAATATGTGACTACATTTGAGTTCCTGAATTTCACTTTGTATTTTCACTTGTAGATGTTTGAATTTAATTTTGAGATAGGCTCTCTGAAAATAAATTCTATTATATACTATATGAGAATCCTCATCTAATTCCTATATAAAAGGACTGTTCATCAACCAAGGCATATCATCAAATTAATCTACCTTGTCCACATGGGCAAGAATGCAGAAGAGCATGTGGTGCAACACTGAGTTTGAAGTCTCAGAGCATCTTATTTAATGGTAAGAAACTTTGCTTTGTAGGGGCAAGTGAAGAGTGACTGGGAAATCCCGACTGAGCCACAATGGTGCTAGCTCAGGAAAAGGCACATACCATCATAAGAGATTGTATCGGAGATCCCTCGTCACTGAAGACACTACTGCTCAATTACTGGCCATGGTGTCCATTATGAATGCTTATCTGCAGCTCAGGAAGTGAAGGGCATCTCATGTTAAATCTTGGGTGGTACAGCCAGCAATAACAATGGATAATAGTTCTGCTGAAGAATATTAACTACACGCATCTACAGATTTTCTGACCATACAATTAGGACGGATGTTCTAGAGTGGACTTCCTATCCCTTTCCCCTCAAAGATGAGTTCCAGTTCCATTGATAAGGTTCTTTCCCTGTATGATGGGGTGTGGGGACTGCATCCAGTGTGGGATGAGTGCACCCCGTCCTTCAAGCCGCCCTCTGTCTCCAGGCAGTGAGGCCCAAGGGCTAACGTCACCAAGTGACCCTTTTCTGCAGGGCTGTGAAGCCTAGCGGCCAGAGCCCACAAGGCTACTCTGGTTTGCTGGGCAGCAAGGCCTAGTGGCCAGAATAAATAGAGATACCCTGATTTACAGGGTGGCATGGCCTGATGGCCTGAAAAGGTGTGGGCCACCACCCCGCGGTGGGATGGAGAGGAGGCTTGGTAGCTGGAGTAGGGGGACCTGGGCCCTCCCTACTACACAGGTCCCAGCCCAAGGCCCTGGCGGCAGCAAGTGATTTCTCCACTGAGTCAGAGGGGATCCAACCACAAAACATTAACTATGCTTGGGACTATAGCTAGTCCCTCCCCTGGGCTATTTCTTAACGTGATTCCTGCATCCATGGTCTGGGTGACTTCGGGTTTCCCAGGTTCCTCTCCCTGGGCTGGTCCCGGTGGCTTTGAAGTCCCTGGGGTGTCCACAGGTATCAGGGCATCTGCCAGGGTCTCAGCGCCTCTGGCTATGGCTTTTGGGGGCTGCCACTGCTCCAAGGCAGGAGCCTGCAACGGACATCCTTCCTCTCCAGCAGTCAGCTCAGCGTGAGCTGGACTGCTCCTTTTTAGTGACTTGTACTGCACTTGGTGCATGCCCAGTAGGGACATGGGGGCATGGCTTCCTCAGCCAGAAATGAGGAGCTAACCCTTTCTCGTCCAGTTTGGGGTGAGTGCACTCGTCACACCCTGGATGGCAATGTGTTCCAGTGGATAGGAACTCAGTTGAGTTGGACTCAGAAGAGCTGGTTCTGCATTGGCTCTGCACTGACCTGCTGGGTGACTTTGAACAAATTGCTTCACCTCTCTGTGCCTCAGTTTCTCCATATTTAAAATGGGAACAATCATACTTATCTCCTTTGTGAAGATCTTAGATCTAGGGATAAAAAGCACTACATAAGACCTAGGTATATATATTTTTCTGCCTTTTGAGGTATTAAGTGGTCACAAGATGTTTCCTTGTACACAGGGATACTTACCCGTTCTTGTCTACATCCTGGGCAGTTGTGTCTATTCCAGAACGATCTCTAGCATTCTGGCACATCTGATCTACTTTCTTTCATATCTCAACGAGACTTTGCCATAAGCATAAGGTTTATATTATGAAATGATCTTGCTATGAATTGAGGGGGAAAACTCCTAGTATCATTGATTCAGCAAGCTTAGAATAGTATGTTATGCAGACACTGTTTAGCCTAAGGAAAGGGATTAAAAGACTCTGAGATGATTTACTCAAACAATAAAAGACATTGAGATGTTCGTAGTCCTAGTGGCAAGTCTGAATACACATAAATTGCCCTCCCCAATGATGAGCAGAAATCAGACAATGAGTCACAGATACTCATTGTTGCTTGAGGATATTTTCTTTTTCTAACACCTTTGACTTCCCAACCTCCATCCTTCAGAATCTGCCTCCCTCTATGAGACATATCAAGTAATAAAAATGTATAGTTTTGTGTCTGAAATTAAGTATATACCAATCGTTAGAAACTTGTCTTGATTTTGTGGCCAGGGTATCTAGAGTGGCTACTGATAATCATAAGATGTAGGAACACATTTAACATATTCCTATTGCCCTTTTCTTAGCTGTCATTGATACATGCTTTTATAAAAGTTCAGCTACTCAGTATCAGTTACAGTAACTGAATGAGAAACTGAACTCTGCTCTGCTGACTGTATAAAGACTGCGCTACATACAGATTTTTTTACCAATATATCTATTACAGTTAGGGGTGCCAAACTGAAATAATTATATTGGCACAATCCTTAGTGAGGATGCAGTTATACCAGTATAAAGGTGCCTTGTATTTATATAGCTTGTTCCCCTTTCCATACCGGACTAGCTATACTAGTCTAAGCAGTTATACCAGTAAAACTATGCTCAGATAAGGGGACGGTACTGTGTTAACGATATTGGTATAAAGTGCTACAACAATTCTATTCAGACAAAACCTAAAAGGTGTGCAAAACTACTGCTTTCAAGAATCTATATCATGTACTTCATAGTAGTATTAGTCTGAAAAAAACCATGCGTGTTAATGGGTCACATGTCTATTCTATATAAGGTACTGTAAAGAGAAAGTCCTTAATAAATTCCTATTGCTGAGCTATCTTGCAGCAAGTCAAGATACACTCAGCACACAGAAGCAGAAGCTTTTCCCATGGTCTGCACATCACTGGTAATTCATCTGCATCTTTAACCAGTACCATCAAGTTATCCAATTCCCCTCACGTTTATAGCTTTGGAGATTTTGTAAATTCACCCTACTTAATCCTATTGCTGCTCTATAATAAAGTGGGGTTTAATGCCTCCTTTCTGTGAAACTTTGACTTTAAATTAAGTTGAACTGGCAGTTAAGAACTGATACCTAAAGCTCTTTGCTATCAACATTTCAACACTCACCTTTAGGAATATTCTCCTGGCAATAACATTAGCTTACTTGATCCCTAGGCTGGTCTGACTTTCTTCTGTTTTCATCATCAGCCTCCATCTGCAATATCTTCTTGATTTTATTTAACTTCCCTTGCTAGACTGGGATTTACTACATACTTTCAGCTTTGCCAATCGTTACATAAATACTGTATCATCAAAATAGCTAATGGCTTAGCAGTAGCAAAATGGTGGTGGGCAAAGCAGGAGAAAGTCCAGAGTATGAATTCCCTTCTGTGTATGGCCTGGAATCTGTTGGAGCAAAGATAAGCTTTTACATGCATGAACAGTTGTAGGGCTTGACCATTTCATTTTTAGGCATATATTTAAGTATTTACGTCCTCTTTCCATTTTAAGAGACAATATGTTCTTTAAAAAAAAAAAGTGACTGTAGCTACTCCCAAGAGACCTGCACATTCACAGATCAGCGATCACACCCTTATTCCCCAATTGCTGCACTGGGAATGTGGTATGCCTGAGAATGACAGCAGACTTCCCGGTGCCATATCATCCTTCTCGGAAGAACCACCATTCAGAAGTAGCGTGTGCAGAAAAGATGCTGAGGAAGATTTTACAAAACACCTACCTGACAAGCACATCAGCCACTGCTGCTGTGCTTGGCAATGCCTGAATCCTGGCAAGGGAACTGTGAGAGCTCTGTTAGAATGGTGTGAAAAGATCTGAGTCATAATGCATCTCTTGCACATAGATGTGCTTCATTACCATCAAAAGCACCAGCCCTTCAACAATTTACACTCCCAGAGAATCTAATGCAAGCATCCCATCTAGTGGCCCACTACGGTAATACTGCAGTCTCCAAGTGTATTGAATATTTTCTTGTACAGCTAATGGGTCAGATTTTCAGCCAGTGTGAAGCGGTGTAGCTTCAGTGAAATACATTGATTTCACTCAGTTGATTTAATTGGAGCTATGCCAATAAACACCAGCTGAGAATCTGGCCCTCTGTATGATTACAACTCACTGAGTAGGAGAATACAGGTAAAAATACAGGGCTGACTTCTGTCTTATCTGTAACGAAATGCAATACTAAGAGATATTCCCAACTATTTCCCAATAATTTGCACACTCCTAATGGAGCACCGGACAAATGAGTATCCATCTTAGCTGGTGCAGAATTGAATGCCAGCCTCTAACGCCTGCTGAGCGTGAAACAATCAAGATGCTTGTCATCTAAAACTCAAGGAATTATAATGGTAACATTGACAAACCATTACTGAAGGCACCAGGAGTGGCTGCACCAATCAACAAAGGAAATTGTTCCTCAGTGCTAAATCCTCTGTTACTGGGTTGAAAATATGACAGCCATTGCTAGTGAAGCAACTTACTTAAAGAAAATGAACAGCATCCTTTGGCGGCGTCTGACAAAGTGGGTATTCACCCACAAAAGCTCATGCTCCAATACATCTGTTAGTCTTAAAGGTGCCACAGGACTTTCTGTTGCTTTTTACAGATCCAGACTAACACGGCTACCCCCTGATCCTTTGGTGGGGCGGATAATAGCCGCATTAACTTCGATGCAAGTATGGTCTTCATGGCAGCAATCTTTTTTGTCAGGGCCAGATTACGCCAATCCAAGCCCTAGGCACACCACAGCACAGGGTCATCCCATGGCTCCACCTCCATCACCCTGCCCCTGAGCTGTCACCCTGTTCCACTGGGAGTGGTAGTAGCATGGGGCTCTAATCTCTGCCAGAGGAACCCAAGCGAAGACGTCTTTTGCTTGAGTGCAACAGATGTAGCAAAAGGGTCCTTCTCACTGCTCATCCCCTGTGGAGGAGCAGGAATTGCAGTAGAGGGAGGGCACACTTAACCCAGCAATTAGGGTAAATCTGCTTGAGTGGGTGGGCCTGGCTTGCTTCACTCTTCTTCTGCCACACACTAGAGTCCTCTGCTGCGCTGCTCTAGTAGAGCTCCCGAGAGCAGATGGAGTTATCACATCTCCCTGAGATCATAGATAAAAGACAATTAGGTGTGCGCGCACCGCGTGCACGATCGTCGGAGAATTTTCTACCCTAGCAACACCGGCGGGTCGGCTGTGGAGCCCCCTAGAGTGGCGCCTTCATGGCGCTGGATATATACCCCAGCCAACCCGGCGCCCCCTCAGTTCCTTCTTGCCGGCTACTCCGACAGTGGGGAAGGGGGGCGGGTTTGGAATGGATATGAGCAACACATCTCGAAGAACAACAGTTACAACGGTGAGTAACCGTCTTTTCTTCTTCGAGTGCTTGCTCATATCGATTCCAATTAGGTGACTCCCAAGCCTTACCTAGGTGGTGGGGTCGGAGTGAGACATTGCTGTGTGCAAAACTGCTGATCCGAATGCAGCATCGTCCCTGGACTGCTGTACCAGTGCGTAGTGAGCTGCAAAGGTGTGGACTGATGACCAAACTGCAGCTCTACAAATGTCCTGGATCGGAACTTGAGCCAGGAAAGCAGTCGAGGAAGCTTGGGCCCTCGTGGAGTGAGCGGTGAGGTGCGGTGTCGAGACACCTGCCAGGTCATAGCAAGTCCGGATGCAAGACGTGATCCAGGAGGATAGGCGTTGTGAGGAGACCGGTAAGCCTTTCATTCGGTCGGCCACTGCAACGAAGAGTTGCGTCGTCTTTCTAAAGTGCCTTGTGCGGTCAATATAGAAAGCCAGGGCCCTGCGTACGTCCAAAGAATGCAAACGCTGGTCCTGGCGAGTAGCATGTGGTTTAGGATGGAAGACTGGGAGAAATATATCCTGATTCATGTGAAATGGAGAGACCACCTTAGGAAGAAAGGCAGGATGTGGACGAAGCTGCACTTTATCCTTATGGAAAACTGTGTAGGGGGGCTCGGATGTAAGCGCCCTGAGTTCAGAAACGTGCCTTGCTGAGGTGATGGCTACGAGGAAGGCTGTCTTCCAGGATAGGTACAGAAGTGAACAGGTGGCCAGTGGCTCGAATGGAGGACCTGTGAGCTTGGAGAGAACCAGGTTGAGATCCCATGTCGGAACGGGCTGACATTGTTGTGGGTACATCCGGTCTAAGCCCTTGAGGAATCTAACGACCATCGGGTAAGAGAATACCGAGGACGCGAGTTCCCCTGGGTGAAAGGCCGATATAGCGGCCAGGTGAACTCTAATTGAAGATATCGCCAAACCCTGCTGTTTTAGGGAGAGGAGATATTCCAATATGAGAGGAATAGGTGCCTGTAACGGGGACGTGGCTCGTTGTTCGCACCAACAGGAGAACCGCTTCCACTTGGCCAAGTACGTGGTCCGTGTTGAAGGCTTCCTACTGCTCAGCAGAATCTGCTGAACAGAGTGGGAGCATTGCTGCTCTGCCTGGGTGAACCATGGAGCAACCACGCCGTGAGGTGGAGTGATTGTAGATCGGGGTGACGTAGTCGGCCGTGGTCCTGAGAGATGAGATCTGGACACAACGGAAGCGGGATCGGTGTCTGAACCGAGAGCTCTAACAGTGTGGTGTACCAGTGTTGTCTCGGCCATGCTGGAGCCACTAGAATTACTTGTGCCTGGTCTCTGCGTAATTTGAGCAGCACCTTGTGGACCAGAGGGAATGGAGGAAAGGCGTAAAACAGGCGGTCTTTCCAGGGGAGGAGAAACGCATCCGATAGAGAGCCTGGAGCTCGCCCTTGTAGGGAGCAGAACGCGTGGTACTTCCTGTTGGCTCGAGATGCAAACAGGTCTACCTGGGGAAATCCCCACCTCTGGAAAACGGAATAGATGATGTCCGGACGAATTGACCACTCGTGCGTCTGAAAGGACCTGCTGAGTCGGTCCGCTAAAGTGTTCTGGACTCCAGGAAGGAACGATGCCGTGAGATGGATTGAGTGGGCGATGCAGAAGTCCCACAGACGAATGGCCTCTTGGCATAGAATCGACGAACGTGCTCCTCCTTGCCTGTTGATGTAAAACATGGCCGTGGTGTTGTCGATGAGAACTAACACACAGCGGCCACGTAGGAGATTGAGAAATGCCTGGCACGCCAAGCGTACCGCCATCAGTTCCCGAACATTGATGTGCAGGGATAGCTGGGGTGCAGTCCACAGGCCCTGGGTATGGTGTTCGTTGAGGTGGGCACCCCAACCCAGAGATGAAGCGTCTGTGACCAGGTGCAGAGAGGGTTGTGGGGCGTGAAACAGCATCCCCTCGCAAACCACACTGATCTAGCCACCAGGTGAGGGAGGTCAGGACCAAGTTCGGGACCGTGATCACCATGTTCAAGCTGTCCCGATATGGGCGGTATACCGATGATACCCAGGTCTGGAGTGGGCGAAGCCGAAGTCTGGCATGCCTGGTTACGTACGTGCAAGAAGCCATGTGACCCAGCAGGGTAAGGCACGACCTCACCGTGGTAGTTGGGAAGGCCCTGAGCCCTTGAATGAGGCTTGTGATGGTATGAAAGCGATTGTCCGGTAGGATAGCTCGTGCACGTCTGGAATCTAGGACTGCCCCAATAAATTCTATTCTCTGGGTAGGCTCTAGAGTGGATTTCTCCTCGTTGAGTAGGATGCCCAACTCGTTGAATGTGTGCACTATTATGTGGACGTGAGCTCGAACTTGCTCTTTGGTGTGACCGCGTACCAGCCAGTCGTCTAGGTACGAGAACACCTGTATCCCTTGCCGACGAAGGTATGCCGCCACGACGGCCATACATTTTGTGAACACCCTTGGGGCCGAGGATAGGCCGAAGGGAAGGACTGCAAATTGGTAATGCACCTTGTTTACCACAAAGCGTAGGAAGCGCCTGTGAGGCGGGTAGATTGCTATATGGAAGTATGCGTCCTTCATGTCGAGGGCGGCGAACCAGTCTCCAGGATCGAGGGAAGGGATAATGGCCCCCAAAGAGACCATGCGGAACTTCAACTTTACTACGAATTTGTTGAGTCCGCGCAAGTCTAAGATGGGTCGCAGACCCCCTTTGGACTTGGGGATCAGGAAGTAGCGGGAATAAAATCCCCTGCCCCTTAACTCTAATGGAACCTCCTCTATGGCCCCCATAGATAGGAGCGTAGAAACCTCCTGTATAAGAAGTTGCTCGTGAGAAGGGTCCCTGAAGAGGGACGGGGAGGGGGGGTGAGAGGGGGGGAAGAAGAAAACTGGAGAGCGTATCCCCTCTCCACCGTGCGAAGGACCCAACGGTCCGAGGTTATAAGGGACCAAGCACGGTGGAAATGGGAGAGGCGATCCCAAAAGGAGGGGGCTGGATCCTGGGGGATGACTGGGGCGCCGTCCTCGACCGCACCTTCCTGCCTGGGGCCTGAAGGTGGCCTTGGTGGCCCCTGTTCTGACCGGGTTGAGGGCCGGTCCACCTTCTCCTACCACCTCGCCCCCGCCTTCTGGCAGAGTCCTGTCTCTGACGAGGTGGGGGGGGGGTAGAATCGCTGAGGCTGGGGCCTAAATGGCCTGCGCTGGGGACCCGCAACATGCATCCCCAGGGAGCGCATGATTGTTCTGGAGTCCTTGAGGCTCTGCAGACGAGAGTCCGTCTTATCTGAAAACAATCCGTGTCCCTCAAAGGGCAAATCCTGCAGGGTTTGCTGCAGTTCCGGAGGCAAACCCGAAACCTGGAGCCAGGAGATCCTCCGCATAGCGATACCTGAAGCCAGGGTTCTCGCAGCCGAGTCTGCTATGTCCAAGGAGGTCTGTAAGGAGGTCCGTGCCACCTTCTTACCCTCCTCCACCAAGGCCCCGAACTCTTCCCTGGAGTCTTGGGGGACCAATTCCTTGAACTTCCCCATAGAGTTCCAGGAATTAAAGTTATAGCGGCTCAGGAGCACCTGCTGGTTAGCCGCTCTGAGTTGTAACCCCCCGGCTGAGTAAACCTTACGCCCAAACAAATCGAGGCGCTTAGCTTCCTTCGATTTGGGCGCTGCGGCCTGTTGACCGTGGCGCTCCCTTGCATTCACTGATGACACCACCAGTGAACACGGCTGGGGATGAGTATACAAGTACTCATAATCCTTTGAGGGGACAAAGTATTTTCTTTCCACCCCTCTGGCAGTGGGTGGAATAGAGGCAGGAGTTTGCCATATCGTATTGGCGTTAGCCTGGATCGTACGGATCAGGGGCAACGCCACTCTGGATGGGGCATCCGCAGAGAGGATGTTTACAATGGGGTCCTGCACCTCCACTATCTCCTCTGCTTGTAGGTCCATATTATGCGCCACCCTACGTAATAGATCCTGGTGTGCCCGGAGATCTATCGGGGGTGGACCTGTGCTCGACGTGCCCGCCACTGCCTCATCTGGGGAAGATGAGGAAGATGCCTCAGGTGGTAAGGGATCCAAGGGCGGGTCCTGGTCCAATGAGCCCTGGAGCGGAGCATCACCTGCCCCTGGGTCCAGGACGTCAGGTGGTGTGGGCACGGAAGCCTCCATGCCCCCTGGAGGAGGGCGAGAGATGGTGGACTCTGGAGCCCTTCTCTCAGAGTGCACCGAGCGAGAGGCTGATGGTGGTGGAGCCCCTTGTGCCTGGTGGTACGCCCACGGGGTCCAGAAGGACCAGTGCGAAGGACCTTGAGCGGGATCCTCCGCTATCTCCTGCCAGTGGCCCATGTCCGGTTCCTCGGCCTGCCCCTGAGGGGGGTATGCCGATCTCGATGCCCCATCGGAGGAGCGAGACACCGATCTCGAAGGCCATGCGGTGCCGACCGCGCCAAGATGAGCTCTGGGAGATACGGTGCCGTACGGTGCCGGTCTGGAGACGTTCTGTCTCTATGCGGTGCCGGTGAGCGGTGCCGAGATCGGGATCGGTGCCGATGACCGCGTCGGTGCCGAGAGTCCGACCTGGACCTGGATGGCGATCTCGAGTAGGCCCGGTGCCGAGAGCGGCCCCTCGACGTCGAGCGTCGCTCGTAACGGTACCAGGAACTACGTCTTGATGTCGAACGGTACCGACGATCATAACAGTGCCGGGACGTAGAACGGTGCCGCGACGATGATCTTAGCCGCGAGTACGACCGGTGCCGAGGTGATATTCGGCGCCGGGACTGCGAGCGGCGTGGGGACCTGCTTCGGGACCTGGATCGGTGCCGTGGTTCCAGCCCTTGAGATGGTGGGCGCATCAAGGCAGGTTTCCCCCTGGATTGCACCGGATGAGGGGCCAACGGTGCCAACGGTGCCGGTGGTTGGGGCGGTGCCGGCTCCATGAGAGCAATCAAGTCTCTCGCTGTCGCAAAGGTCTCTGGGGTCGACGGAAGGCACGGTACCACCGCTGGTCGTGGTGGTGATCCCGTCTGCACCGGACTCAACGGCCTCAGAGCCGGAGTCGACGGTGCCGGAGGCACCTGCTTTTGGTGCTCCGCCGGTGGACGCGGCTCTACCCCCGGCACCGGGGGGGCCGGCGTCTTCAGGACGGCAGTCTCCTGCGCCTTACGGGATTTCTTATGTCCCGGCGATAACGAACGGCGCCGAGGCACTTGCGGCGGGTGCGGTGCCGAAGGGGTCCGGTGCCGCGGAGGCTTGTCCGACGCCACTCGCAGTGCCGGGGCAGTCGGTGCCGCCGGGGCACTGTGCACCGAGGTGCTTGGCGCTGGGGCTTGACGCGCCGATGGAGCGTCTGGGCTAAGTGCCGCCTCCATGAGGAGTTGTCGAAGCCGAAAGTCCCGCTCCTTTTTGGTTCTCGGTCTGAAGGCCTTACAGATCTTGCACTTATCTGTTTGATGGGACTCTCCCAGGCACCTCAGACACGAGTCGTGCGGGTCGCTTGTGGGCATAGACTTAGCGCAGGACGCGCACTGCTTAAAGCCGGGAGCCTTGGGCATGAGCCCGGCTACGCGCCGGGGGAAAAAGGGGGAAAGAACAACCCCCTTAATCCCCTTTAACTATATAACAACTATTAATAGTAAACTGAACAACTATCTAACTATATAACAACTACAACTATAACTACAACTATCTACAAACGGAATAAGCTAGGGAGAGTGTAGAACAGCTATGCCGCGCTCCACAGTTCCAACGACCGTCAGGGGCGGTAAGAAGGAACTGAGGGGGCGCCGGGTCGGCTGGGGTATATATCCAGCGCCATGAAGGCGCCACTCTAGGGGGCTCCACAGCCGACCCGCCGGTGTTGCTAGGGTAGAAAATTCTCCGACGATCGTGCACGCGGCGCGCGCACACCTAATTGGAATCGATATGAGCAAGCACTCGAAGAAGAATTATTCAGATCTCTCTGAGCTCTTGTTTCAGGTTGTCTGCAGACTCAAGTAGGCATCACTGCACTGGTTACACTTAGGTAATATTTTCAAGCTTTTCTTTACAACGATGAAGGCTAGAAACTTACAGTGTTTTAAAGTGAAAGCTGGTATGGTATGACTCCAAGAGCTGTGGCCCTAGGCTTAAACCTCTAGTGTCTATACCAGGGGTGGCCAACCTGAGCATGAGAAGGAGCCAGAATTTACCAATGTACATTGCCAAAGAGCCACAGTAATACGTCAGCAGCCCCCCCATCAGCTCTTCCTCCCCCCTTCCACTCCCAGTGCCTCCCGCCCACTGGCAGTCCTGCCGATCAGCGCCTCCCCCTCCCTCCCCGCATCTCCTGATCAGCTGTTTTGTGGCATGCAGGAGGCTCGGGGGGGGGGGGGGGGGGCAAGGCTTGGGAGGGGGCGGGAAGGGGTGGAGTGGGGGCAGGGGTTGAGCAGTGAGCACCCACTGGCCCATTGGAAAGTTGGCACCTGTAGCTCCAGCCTCGGCGTCGGTGCCTATACAAGAAGCTGCATATTAACTTCTGAAGAACTACAGGTTGGCCACCCTGGTCTATACTTTAATCTAGTTTTGCTTTCGCTCATTCATGGGCTTGATACATTCTTATATTAAAGGGACCACACACATCTGCCAATAAACATTCCCAGTGCTTCAACATGCCACTTAGAACAAAATACTCTGGGAACAGGTTAGTGCTTTCTGTTATGAAGTGAAGAAATCTGACAAGAAGCAGTCACTGCAGGAAGGTAAAGATACAAACAGAAAAATAAGTAGTCACTACAACCCATAGGCCTCATGTCTTCTGGATTCAGTTCTTACCATCTCCAATTTATTTTATATTTTGAGATTAGTCATCCCTGTATATTCAAATCCTTAAACATACAATTCACCCTTTTTGTTTTTCACTTATGCTGATTACACTCACTTGTTTTGAAATTGATATCCTGGGAAATTTGCACTGCAGATAATTGTGGCCAAGGGGATTTAATATCATGTGTACTACAACAGAATTCCTTGCTTCTTAAAACAATTAATCCAGCAGCCAAGAAGTTTATTATCCTATTGTGCATGAGATTTCTGATTTTTTCCTTTTCCCTTTTGGAAGAAATAGGCATGGACATATTTTTGCTTGGCCCATTACAATTCATAAACTCCCTGCTCCCCATTCTTCCAAATATGAACTGGACTGGAGTGGTTTCTAACCTTTGCTTTGTGAATTTTCCATAGGGAAATGGAAACCCTTTACCTATTCTTCATCACGCTGTGCAGTGCAATGGGGAGGTCAAACAGGGCGCTACATGTTTATCTAGCACATGGAGTATGAAAAGATGGGTCATGTTCAGTTTTAAACATCAACTTTTCTTAACATAAAAGGAATTATAAATATTCTCTGCTTTTAAAGCTACACATGCCATATGCTTATCTATACTGCACACTACGCATATGCTGTCTTGTCTCTTCATGAGTAACTTGTACCTGTAGCTTCTCAGGAAATGAAGAACTCCTTTACAATCAGATTAGGTTTTAAATGATAAAGTTTCGTTTACACCAGATGACAATGAAAACTCTGAAGTTAGCTAGCAGGATTTTGTCTATGCAAAGTTATTCAAGGATTACAACAAAAGTTATCATTAAGTTAAGTAGTCTTGTGTTCAAACTGGACATAGGTGAGGAAATACGTTGGTGCCTTATCTAGAGCTGTGCATAATATTTTGTTGATAAATTCTAACATGGGCAAGTTCCCCTATGAAATTCTATTCTGTTTTGCCATATAGGAAAAAAAAAAGCAAATCGTGGCACGGTAACTGCTTTGCACTTAGAGAATGCAAAATGTGATGATGGAGAACTGAAGACCAAAGAAAAAATCCATTGGCTGACATACTCTGATGAACTAAGCATTATCCATGTGATCAGCTGTGCTTATTCTTCACGAGGAGAACTTGGAGACAGGGGGAAGGAGCTCTGCCAGGTATCTGAGGGGAACAGCACAGCTAAATCTACTTCCATTTTGTTGTAGCTGTAGAGAAAATAATGAGCCCTTTCAGATTTTATTATTATTGGAGGCGGTGGAGAGTGGGGACTTGGGGAGTGCAAGGATGTGGTAGTGAACTTCAAGCCCAGGAAGCAAATGATGTAAAAAAAATCAAATTTTAAATTGTATAAACATCAAATAACAGAAGCAAAACAAAAGGAGACCATTCATATCAAAGGGAAACAGAACACTAGGCTTCAGCTATGGAAAATCCTGGGCTGTCTGGCATTCACAGAGCTGGTAACATAGGCCCCAGTCCAGCAAAGCACTCAAACAAGTGCTTAACTTTAAGCATATGAATAATAACCATCCCTATTCAGCAAAGCCTGTCTTTAATTTTGAGCCCTTCCTTAAGAGTCAGGACCCTGGACAAAGGTAGGCAAGACTAGTTACAGGAGGTTGGGAGCCAGGAACTGAAGCTAGGGTTAGAGTTGGTGTCTGAGTCAAGACTTAGCCTGAGAGACAAAGCCAGAGTCAAAACCAGAGACAGAGTCAGGAATCGGGCCAAGGGTCAATACCAGGAGTTAAGGTTCTGGAGGTCCATCAGCATTCAGGATCCAAGTCAGAGCTGAGGTCAATACCAGGAGTTCAGAAGCAGAGTGGTCATGGCAGCTAGCTAGTCCAGGCAACAATGTGGATTCCACTTCCTGGTAAGCCCCATGGGCTTATATGGGATCAAGGAGCTAATTAGAGATCACTAAAACCACTGTCAGATCACTTGAGGTGGAACTTCCAATGGCATGCAATCCCTGAAAATTGTGGGTTGCAGGCAGCAGCTACATTACAGCTGCCACCAGGTGGCAGTGTGAGGCTGTGGGTTGCCTAGTAGTGCTCCAGGCCTGGGTTCAAGTTCAACTGGTTCTTACAGCACCCCTATCTGGGTGGGCTGCATGGAAGGCTGCCATGAAGTCAGGTGTGTGGATGTGGGACATCAACTCCCAGGATCACTGCTTGGGGCCATACGTTTCCCAATCAATGAGATACCAGAGAGAGACACATTTCATTTTAGAATCCAGTATTTCACGAACCCCATATTTGTTGTGACTCTGGGCCTCAACTTGGGGGAAGGTGGTTGTGTTCAGTTTTCAAAGGGGTTGTTGATGTATGGCTATTGGGTGTAGTCTGAAAGATCTAGGTAATTGGAGCCAAACAGCCATGAGGTTGATCACTTGGTTGATATGGGCTGAGATAAGGTTGGTCCAGTTGGGCCAGTCGGGTATGAGCAAAAGTACTGGTGGTCCAATTTGCAATAGGGCTGGTCCATGCGGAGGAGTTGTGCTGAGAACTACACATTCTGTCCCACAGCAAACACCGGGCCTCTCGAACAGCGACAGTCAGTGTGTCATTGTAGTCCTTTGCAATCTCAAGATGTATTTTAAGCTCCTCCTGGACCTTGTGCATCTGCCAGACCCATCTGGTGGCTGCAGAGTTCATAGAGGTATTACGTACGGCTGGATAGAGACAGGGATGGAACCAAAGTTCATAGCACTGGGATGCCCAAGGCTTGTGCCATATTGGCATCTATAAAATTGTCTGCAGCACCAGAGTCCAGGAATGTCCTCTGCTGGACTTTATTGAGGCTTCCCTGTGACATTCAGCCAAACCTGGACTTGCAAGTGGAGTGAGGGCTCATGCCTTGGACGTGCTTCAGTAAGAAGTGGTGGACAGCCTGTGGGATGGAAACTGCAGAGCCTCTCAGGCCAGTTCCCACCTGCCAACGCGCCTGGGCTTGGTCATTTCCTGATTTTTTCTGTGTAAGATCCCATGACGGGGAGCCGGTCAGAGGATGGTCGCATTTTCCTCTACAGTAGAAACACAAGCCATGGTATAGGAAGCACTCCCTCTCCTCGGAGGTCATGTGACAATGGGCGCCATCGATTTGCATGGGTTCTAGGACTGGGCTGAAGACGGGCACTTGGGAACATCAGCTAGGTGGCAAAGGAGCTTCCCTCCTTTCTTCACTTAGGTCACGCAGTGTGTTGTCTATGCGTATGGTGATATCGAGGTTGGGGGAGGTTTCCACATGAGTTGCTCATCTTTGATCACTCACATCATCCCCACCAGAATAGGTAGGCCACTTCATTCCACTCTGTATCAGATACAGAGTAGCCTGAAGTGGGTGGCATAGGAAGTGGCTGGTCCCTGCCCTTGTTGAGCTGCTTTGGCAGAGCAAGTATGGTGGGGTCATCGAAAATATAGGAAAAGGCCTGGAGGAAAGCATCACAGTTTGACAGTATCAACTTCTATTGTTTGAGTAGGGGCAAAACCCAATCCAGCACTTCTCCCATCAGAAGACTAATTATGAGTCCTACCTTTGCCTGGTCACTGGGGTAGAACCAGGACAGAGCAGGAACAGCATGTAACACTAGTTGAGGAAATCCTTACATTTTTGGCAGTCTCTGTTGAAATACTCCAGGAGGGGAACTATAGGCCCAGGTGCACAGTCACATTGCATCTGGAGTGTTGTTTTCTCGTCCTGCACCTGTCTGGTTTTTGGTGGCATACTGTGCCAGTTAGGCCCACAACACTGTGTTTTCTTTGTGTAGCCATGGGATCTGCACCTGCAGGACCTGGTTCTCAGATGAGACCTGCATCACTTGTGTTCACAACATGAGAAGTTCTTCCTGGAGGCTGTTACTCCATTCAGGTGCGTCTCGTGCCCTTTGGACATGCCGAGAAGATGGCGCCCTGCCTCCATGTCCCCACAGGGCCAGATTTCTCCACGGCTTATGGAGTGGTCCAGACAAACTTTCAGGATTCTGGACAGAAGTAGTGGCAGGAGCTTGGGAGCAAGGAACCAAAGCCAGGGGTCAGAGCTGATGTCTGAGTCAAGAATCAACATGAAGGTCAAAGCCAGAGTCTGAGTGAGTCAGAAGTCAAGCCAAGGATCAGAGCCGGAGTCAGAAATCGGACTGAGGTCAATACCAGGTCTCAGAGTCAGTGCTGGAGTTCTGGGGTTCAACTGGGAGTCAGGATCTAAGTCGGAAGCTGAGGTCAATATCGAGAGTTGAGAGGCAGAGAAGCAAGGTGATCATGGCATCTAGCAAGGGATCCACATCGTTGCCTGGACATTTCCTGGTATGCACCATGGCCTTATATAAGATCAAGGAGCCAATCTGGGATTGCTAAAACAACAGTCAGTTGGACCACTCAAGGCAGAGCTTCCTTTTCTGCCAGTAAACATTTTGGTGGATATTTTCAAAACCAACTCAAAGATTTAGCCACACAGATCGAGTTAATTTCAATCGTAGTGGTATGGCTGAATCCCCTGAAAATCTCAATCTCTGGCTATTTGTTTTTTCTCTGATTTTCCCATTCCTTTAGCCTTCTGCCACAGATTTATCAGATTTCACCATTCCCTTACAGATGAACTGCTACTGATATGTCATAATATATTCACTTAAAGTAACTGGGTACCTGCTAAAGAAACAAGAAAAAAAGATGACATTCACCCCAGTAGGAACCCTGGGAACATCTGTGCCTGCTGGATATACCTAGCTCAGTATGGGGGTAGGGATAGTATGGGAGTTTGGATGGAGTTTATTGAGGCTTCCCTGCGACATTCAGACAAACCTGGACTTGCAAGTGGAGTGAAGGCTCGTGCCTTGGACATGCTTCAGTAAGAAGTGGTGGGCAGCCAGTGGGCTGGAAACTGTCGGGCCTCTCAGGTCAGTTCCCTCCCGCTACCGCACCTGGGCTTGGTCATTTCCTGATTTTTTCAGTGTAAGATCCCATGAGGGGGAGCCGGTCAGAGGATAAGCTCAGTGTTGGGGGAAGGATAGCTCAGTGGTTTGAGCATGGGCCTGCTAAACCCAGGGTTAGGAGTTCAATCCTTGAGGGGGCCACTTAGGGATCCGGAGCAAAAATCTGTCAGGGACAGTACTTGGTCCTGCTGTGAAGGCAGAGGACTGGACTCAACTCAGTGACCTTTCAAGGTTCCTTCCAGCTCGATGAGGTAGGTATATTTCCATATAATATAATAGCCAAAGGTAACAGTAATCTGTCTAGGAAGTGCTAAAGAAAAAGGAGACAGCATGCAGAGCTTTTTAGATTTTGCCTGATTCTGTACTGTCCTATTTCCTTGATAAACTATTCACCTTAATGAATGAGAATTAAGCAGGTTTAAGAGGAGTGATACTGGTTATTGTCCTCATGAGATTGATATTTGGCTGTTCTGAGGCCCTTGAATTTTCCAGATTTCAAAGGCTGAAGGCATCAGATGTTACCTCCAGCCTTTTTCTATATTAGTTCTAGCCACCTAAACAGATTAAGTAAGACTTCTCCAGAAAGCACTGCATGAAAATCACCATGCATCTCTGAAACTGCAGGGATGCCATTACTTGCCAATCTCAAGAATGTTTCTTTTTTTCAGAATGTTAAATGAATTATTCTTCATGGAAGATGCAACAGTCAGCCCTGAAGCTATAAACCACTTTACCCATGGAACATAAACAGCACAGACAGCATCACTGAAAGCTTCCTCACACCCCTCTGTAATATCCTTGTACCCATGTCTGGAGGGACCACTTCTAAGATGAAAGAATAATTCAGTCTCCTTGTCCATTCAGTTTTTAGCTTCTTAATTCAGATTGTTAATAGAGACACCCGTTTATGCCAAATGCAGGGTGCTGGTGTTTGTGGAAGGCACACTTTTCTTTTACAGACAAGACTGGGAATTCCAACTCATACGTTGTCCCACAGTCCTCAGATGGTAATGACTTCCAGTCACGAGCAACGCGGGCCAAATTCAAACCACTAACCTAGAGGTGAAAGGCTCCATTTGGGTGTTCCCCATGGTTTGGTTTCATAGACAGCCCAAAGCAAAACTTTAAGTGACTAACAGATACTGACGCTAACGGCTGGTAAGTAAGCTAAGCAACTCTGCCAAAAAGAAAGACAAGCGCATGGTAGAGAGCTGTTGGCAGTACAGCAAGCAGAGATTGCACAGATTTAGCATCCATTGACAAATGGAACTACCCTACTGAAATGTCATATTGGTCCAGAACCCCTTTTTGTTTCCTATAGTTTCATTTTTGCTTGTCTTCTTAGAATCTCAAGAAACAACAACATTTCTTAATGATTGTAAAGATGAGTGTTCCACAGAACAGTGATGTCAGGAGGAGGAGCACAAGAAAATCTATGCTGGAACTAACACAACAAGAAGGAGATTGTTACAGCAGTTATTTACTGTGGTAGTTTTTGCAGCTTTATTGCAACATATCACTATACAGGGCCGGCTCCAGGCACCAGCCAACCAAGCACATGCTTGGGGCGGCACCTTAGAAGGGGCGGCCAATGTTGGGGTGGCGGGGGGGCGCTCGCGGTGTTTTTGTTTTGGTTTTCTTTTGTTCGGCGGGGCAGCGCTCGAGGGGTTTTGGGGTTATTTTTTGGTTTCGGCCGGGCAGCGCGGGGGCTGTTTCGGCGGCGTGGCGCAGCGCTGGGGGTGGCGCGGGGGTTTGGGCAACCCAGCGCGGCGCTCGGGGGTTTGGGCAGCCCAGCCCGGCCTGGCACTGGGGGGGCGGGGGTTTGGCTGGCCCAGCCCCACCCGGCACTGCGGGGGGGGGTTGGCCAGCGCAGCGCTCCGGTGGTTTGGGCGGCCCAGCGAGGCGCTCCGGGGGGGGCGGGGGTTTGGGCCGCCCGGCGTGGCGCTCGGGGGGGGGGGGGTTCGGTGGCGCGGCGCTGGGGGAGGGGGGGCTGTCACAATTGCTTTAGCTTACCCAAAACTTAAAATACCCAAATAGGACCAACTTGCAGGGGTGGTGCCTGACAGATAGGGGTTAGGGCTCTTCTTTCAAGCAGGTAAAACCAATAAAAGATAGTATCGGTAGGAGGTTGAAATGGGAGGGGCAGGCTAGTGCCCTAAATAAATATATTACTTATGTGGTGGCAACATCCTAATTGTGTTAAGCACTTTCCAAACAGAGGAAGACAGTCCTTGCCCTAAAGAGTGCGTACACTAAAGACTGGTATACAGTAGAGCTGCAAGGTGCAATTGTCCCAAGTACAATCCTGTCCAAGACCCTAGGTACATAATTGGGGAGACTAGCCCCTCCCATCGCTTGGGCTGCCCCAGCCATACTGCTATTTTAGCACACTAGCTTGATCAGAGCTAGCCTGGGTAAGTCTACGGAAGCTGGAAATTACAACTTTCAGCTCCAATGCAGACATACCCTAAGAAAAGAAGAGTTAAAATCTCCACTGCTGCACCTGAAGGTCCTAACCCAGTGAGGTATCACGCAGGTACCGAGGTGCACATTTTTTGTGGGGATGGGAGACAGCACAGGTGGGGAGAAGGTTGGGGAGACTCTGATTCAGGAAATAAACTTTCTTGCCCTATGTTGTCTCTTTCGCTCTTATCCTGTCTCCTCTCTGTGCACACACACTTCTTTTTGGCTGCTATGGTCCCTGCATTCCTTCACTAATTTTTGCATTAGCAACAGGATGCACATGTAAATCCACTGTAATCCTTATCTTTGAAGAGCTTAGAGTGGGTGATTTTTGCACCTGAGGGCAGGTCTACCCTGGAAGCACTACATCCTGCACCGCTGTAGCCCATCTGGTGAAGATGCTCTATGCCAACGAGAGAGCACTCTCCCATCGGCATAATTACTCCATCTCGGTGAGAGTCAGAGGCTGTGTCATCTTGAGATGCTCTCCCGCTGACATAGTGCCAATGTCAGCACTTAGGTCACTGTAACTTGCGTTGCTCAGGGCAGTGTCTTTTTCACATCCCTAAGCAATTTAAGTTAAATTGAGGTAAGCAGCAGTGTAAACCTGCCCTCCGTCTTCCTTTCCTGAATCAGGAACAGCTTCCATTAAGCCAATGGACTTATATTGATCTAAAACCACTGAGGGGGGAAAACAGACCCTGGGATTTAAATCAATTTAATCTGCTACTGCAACTAGCATAGAGAAAGAGAAACACTGTGAAGAACACACAATCTGAGAACTAGTGACAAAACAGAGAGTAAGGTTGTTTGGGCGAATGCCTCATAGGAGCACAGGGTTTGAATCTATCCCACTCATGTGTGGGATGGCAGAGGAGGGTCTTGCTGTACCGTTGCCAGCTTTTTATTTCTTGTTAAATGTTTGTCCTCTGCAATTTTAAACATTTATTGGACTTGCCAGGACATTTTGTTTGGTGCTGGATTTGTTTCTTGAGTCACTCCTGCTAGCTTCCTTCTTACAATACAGCTCACTTAGCATTAACTTTTCTTCCAAGAATCTACTCTTCTGCACTCCACTAGCCACAACTGAAAAATTCCTCTCTCAATTTTTACCAACATCACAAGCAACATTTTCCAAAACTGGGCTTGCAGCTTGAAACTGGTGAAATTTCACAGTGTCAGAATTTAAATGAAATTTAACTTTGTACAAACTTGGTTATTTATCAGCACAATCATAGCATAGTTTCTCAGACTGGTGAGAATGAGACGACTGTAAAAGAGTGTCCATTCAAAACACCCACACCAACATGCAGTGCTTACTTATCAGCCTGTTCTGATTAGGTGGGCAGGGGTAATCAGAATATGCAAAGTGGGCATGCAGGTCCTAGGGGACTTTCCGTCTCCACTCCTTCTTCCAGGATGCCCGCAAAACAGCAAGGGGAAAAAGAGCAATGCAAAACTTTTTATATGGAAAGCTTAAGAACAAGTTGAAGCTGAGAGTCCATCATTTTTTGCAAGGAATGCTGGGAATTGTAGATCCCTGGCCTGTGGACTGAAAGAGGTTCCATCCTTCTGTTTGAGGTTCTGACGCATCAGAGAGAGTGAAATAAGACCCTATATATTAAAGGTCTCTTTCACTGTCCTTTAATCTGTAACAGGAATAGGGGGATGGAGAGGAGCACAATGGGATCACAAGATGGAGGAGGTAGCCTTTTGATGGGAAAGATAAATTGTCTGTACTTGATCCTGTTTAGGTTTGGTCCTTCTGTTATTTTCTTAGTGTAGACATCAGTATTTAAAAAAAGTCCATTATGTTAACCCTTATTATCCCTACCTTTAGAGGCAAGAATAGGAGAGAAAGTGAATTTTGAACCCCTTATTAAATGGGTCTCACTCAAGCAATTAAGGACTCCCCGGGTCGCTATGAGAGGATGCTGTTATAAAGAGGACAGTAAATTATTTTCTTATATCACATTGGACTAAAACCTAGAGGAAGTTGTCTATAGCCCAGTTTGACTAGCCTGATTATCAGATAAAATACTTACCCATGTTAGGTATGAACTTCATGTTAAAATTGTACTGTTATTTTAAAACAATTGTTGCTTGCATAGTTTAAACTACATTGTGAATTGGGACTAACTAATAAGAAATTAATATATAAATACAGTTCTGTTGTTTCTGTGACCTAAATTTTGAAATCTGGCTTGATTTCTAATATAACCAAGAAAAGCTGCCTTCTGAAATGCTACCAGCTTTTTTACTACATGCATTAACAAAATTACCAGACATTCTGAGGAAAAGGACTTAAAAAAGGCAAATAAAAAAATCCTCTTTCACTATACTTTTTACTTGTCAGTGACGTGACAAATCTGTTGCCTATGGTGTTTCCACAGTGTTAGAATTTGAAGCCCAGAAGTTTTACTGCGATAAAAAAATCCTGAAATTGACTATAATAATTTGTTCGTCATCAGAATGATAAATCCATTCTTTTGCTGTTCAGTTATTACACTTTCCATGACAGAGGAATAATCTCATTAATCTTAACTAATTTCTTCAAATGAAACAATGGGAGACTTTTTTCCTTTCAGCTAGCTGCATATATTATCAGCAAGGCATTAATGAAAAGTGAGCCTGAGGGTTTTGTAACATTGGTCACTTGAGTACATATGGCTAAATGAAACTCTGGTGTCAATGGAGTTACACCAGCGATTAACTAAAACTTATAGGCAACCAAACCTGCTGAATGGATAGCATAATCAGCAGCAAGAAGAAAAATCACACTCATTTTTCTGTACCCTTAACATTATTACAAAATAATAAGCAAAGCATATTATATGCGGACATACCCTTCATCTAAATGGGCTCAATAGATTGACAGAAACTGTGGATACAGTTCTTGCAAACACTCAGTTGCAAGAGAGACACACATTCTGCCACCTGTGATCTTTCCATAGCATTTCTCAGAAACATTGGCTGGCTGGTGCTGCGACATTATCCCCAGAAGAAACATACTCAGGAGGGAGTTAGTCCAAGAATAATTCCATAGTGCAACTCTTCAGTGTATTCTAGGGTTACCATACTTAACAAATAAAAAAAGAGGACCCTCCACGGGGTCCTGGCCCCGCCCATTTCCCCACCCAGGCCCCGCCCCGACTCCGCCCCAACTCCGCCCTAACTCCACCCCCTCCTCCCTCCCACTCCCAGCCACGTGGAAAGGGCTGCCCGAGCGCTACCGGCTTCACGGTTTGCCGGGCAGCCCCCAGACCCTGCGCCCCCGGCCGGCGCTTCCCCAGCGCAGCTGGAGCCCGGGAGGGGAAGCGCCCAGCCGGGGGCGCAGGGTCTGGAGGCTGCCCGGCAAACCGTGAAGCCGGTAGCGCTTGGGCTTCGGGCAGCCCCCTTGCCTCTGGACCCTGCGCCCCCAGCTGGGCACTTCCCCTCCCGGGCTCCGGCGGCGCAGGGTCCGGAGGCATGGGGGCTGCCCAAAGCCTGCAGCGCTCGGCTCTTAAACAGAGCCGAAGAGTCGGGGAGGAGCAGAGCCGCCGCGGCCGGAGGCTCTGCTCCTCCCCTGACTCTTCGGCTCTGTTTAAGAGCCGAGCTGCCCCAGCGCTACCGGCTTCAGGCAGCCCCCATGCCTCTGGACCCTGCGCCGCCGGAGCCCGGGAGGGGAAGTGCCCGGCCGGCGGCTGGGGTCCGGAGGCAAGGGGGTTGCCTGAAGCCCATAGCGCTCGGGCAGCTCGGCTCTTAAACAGAGCCGAAGAGTCAGGGGAGGAGCAGAGCCACCGCGGGAGGGGAAGTGCCTGGCCGGCATTTTCCCGGACATGTTCGGCTTTTCGGCAATTCCCCCCGGACAGGGGTTTGAGTGCTGAAAAGCTGGACATGTCCGGGAAAAAACGGACGTATGGTAACCCTAGTGTATTCATGTGGGCATGTGTACATGGACAGGTGAAGCAGATGGACGAAGGGTGGTAAAACTCAATTACTCAGCTTGTATGCAAATGGAGTAAATTTTCATCATTGGAATGTGATGACTAAAAAAGGAGGATTTGCCACAATTTGCCTATTGGATGCTCATGCCATTGGGTTTAAGCTAGAGTTCATTTACTGTATCCTGTGTGGTGGTTAATCACCTAACATACCTTAAACATGCTCAGTGCAAGGCATTACAAATATTAAGGGTTACAGAAAACAGGTTTGGAAGTCACAAAAGGCTTTAAATAATATTTTTCAAACAAAAGCTCCTTTTTTAAATATTTAATACAGACTGAAGAGTAAACATCATGCAGTCAAGCTTTCAACTAAAGCGCTTACAGATTTAATCCTCAAGAAATTAAAGCTTCATGAAACTGGCGTTACCATTCTTATTTAACAACTTTGCAATATAATTCTTCAACTGCATTCAAACCTAGGAATATCTAGAGAGAGCTGAGCAAATAGAAGTGGTAGAAGAACCAGGAATGAAATGCCAGAGCTCCCCAGTCACCCAAGCATGTGCTGATTAAGGCCCTGTCCCCACAATATTCTGCATAGCTCCAGGACTCTGCCCCCATGTAACACATTACAGAATTGGGGCCTTATTGAGCAGTCCACATTCACAAATAACTTTCAACTTGCCAAGAGAAAGACATTTGCCTCAGTTCGCTGATTGAAATACCATGAGGTTTCCTAAGAACTGGATGACGCTGTGGCAAGTACTAGAAATAGAGTGTGCTGCCTACCATATACCTTATGTGTGGATTATGCAAGCGAGTAGAATAAGCACATGAAAGAAAATATTTTTAAAACTCCTATAGAAAATAGTCTCTCTTTAAAAAAAAAAAACAAAAAAAAACACTGATAGAGTAAAAGACTCCCCAAAGTTATGAGGGACACGCAGAACTTTCACAATTAGAATATGCTGTAAGGATTTGAAAGTGCATCATAATTGTCTGTTACACACATTTTTGCATCTTCCTCTGCACCACTGGGTGTCTCTACTCTCTATGACAGAATGCTGGAACAGCGGGTGCACTAATCTGGTTCAGATTAGCAATTCCTATTTTCCTAGCACATTTTGGGGAAAAACAACTTGACAATGTCTCTTTAGTTTAATCACAGATTAGTCATTGCCTGCACTATGCTGTCATGATTGGTGAAATCTTGAGTTGCCTGCCCAGAAATGCTTGCCTCGTTTTCACCTCCTTTTAGACCTGAGCAATAACTTTCTCCTCTTCCAAAAATTACTATCTTTGCTGCTCAGATTCAAATTGGGACAGACAGAAAAGAGCAAAAGAAGGAAGTAACAGCATACATCAAAAAAACAATATAGGAACAAATCAAAATAATGAACATGGAAGGAAAAACATGAACTAGTATGTGCTATAAGGGTAAAGATGTGCTGGAGAGAAGCCAGATGTTGTGGTACACGTAGATACTAGTGACATAGGGAAAGGTAAGAAATACTCTGGAGGCCAAATTTAGGCTGCTAGGTAAGAGATTAATGTCCAGGAGCTCCACAGTAGCATAGTGAAATATCATTTACTAAGTGTGGTAAAGGTGAGTGGGATTATTTTTATATGTAATAAATTTCCAGGGAAAACAGACCCATTGGCCATCAGCGAGGATGACTGTATAGCTAATGACAGTAATTAGTAATCTTAATAAAAACCTAATTTTGAATTGATTTTTTCATCTGATAAAATAATGAAAGGGCTCAGCCCAAGCATTAGGCTCCAATCCTACTCCCAATGAAGTCAATGGCAAAATTCCCATGGATTTAAAAGGAAGCAGGATCAGGTCCCCAGAAATTTTGGTAACGTGCAAATAAAAAATGGACAAAAGATGACAGTGATACTGGTGTTTGCTGCAGTTCCAATCATTGGTGAGGATATTTAAGGCAGTTCCTTTTTGAGATGTTTAACTTGCAAGCATTGTAAAATAGTCAAACAAATAGTTATAGGGGGGAAAAAATCTTATATAAACACTTCCTGCTCAGGTATTTCCCTGCCCAACCACAGGGAGATGCTTAGAAATTTTGGTAGAATCTTCCTTGAAGAGTAAAATTCCCAAAACTGTGTGTCAAAAGTGGACTTTTGACAAGTGGCAGGGCAAGGAAATAGCTGCTCCGCTACTAGCATGAAATGCTAACCTAGAATCAGGTCAGAGTGAAAAGTATCATAATGATCAAACACCGTAAGTTCATATTAAAGATAAATGTTGCCAGACAAGCACCTGGCTGTACTGAAAATGATTGCATTTTTAAACACAAGTAGAAAACAAAAACAAATGGATTGGACAGAATTTCATGTTTTATGGATTTCTGTAAGGAATCTGATATAGTGCTGGAAGATATCCTAAGGGAAAGCATTAATTAAGTGGACTTGGACTGAAATGCGATTAAATGGATACAGAGAAGGCCATAAAAAAAGCATAATTATAAATAAGAGTCTACATGGTGTGACAGACCCGGACCAGTGGGGTACAGGAGTCTGGTAGAGGGCAAATATATTGGTCACTGCATGAGTAGTTTTCTGTTCCCTGAGTAACCAGAGCAGGGGCTGCAGTAGAGTAATCAGGAACCTGCTAGAACCAGTTAAGGCAAGCAGGCTAATTAGGACACCTGGAGCCAATTAAGAAGAAGCTGCTAGAATCAATTAAGGCAGGCTAATCAGGGCACCTGGGTTTTAAAAGGAGCTCACTTCAGTTTGTGGTGTGAGTGTGAGGAGCTGGGAGCAAGAGGTGCAAGGAGCTGAGAGTGAGAGCTACTGGAGGACTGAGGAGCACAAGCATTATCAGACACCAGGAAGAAGGTCCTGTGGTGAGAATAAGGAAGGTGTTTGGAGGAGGCCATGGGGAAGTAGCCCAGGGAGTTGTAGCTGTCATGCAGCTGTTACAGGAGGCACTATAGACAGCTGCAGTCCACAGGACCCTGGGCTGGAACCCGGAGTAGAGGGCGGGCCCGGGTTCCCCCCAAACCTCCCAATTGACCTGGACTGTGGGTTCTTCCAGAGGGGAAGGTCTCTGGGCTGTTCCCCAACCCACATGGTGAATTTCTGAGGCAAGAAAATCTGCCAATAAGCGCAGGACCCACCAAGATAGAGGAGGAACTTTGTCACACTGGTGTAAGGAGTGGGATCTTGGGATGCACAGCGCGGCGGAAGAAGGAGAAGTAGTCAGCTGCTGCAGGCTAAACGTATGGGGATAACATGTGTCCATGGGACAGTTAGTTACTACCCCACCATCCCAGTAAAAATCGAGATCCAAGGGAACACTACTGAGGTAGCAGCAGGTGTAGTCCCTAAACTCCCATACCCGGTGCTCATAGGAAGGGACTTCCCAGGGTTTGGAAACTTACTCCCTGTAGGGGGATTGGAAAAAGATGGGGACCCTAAAATTGGTGAGGCATCCGCAGCAGACTGTCAACCCCCAATCTTCTCTGAAATATCCCCAGATTTGTTCTCCACTCCCAGACAGGGTAAAAAGACAAAAAGGGAAAGAAGGGCAGCTAAGGCCTTGGGAACCCGAATACTGACCCAAAGCCAGAGGGTCGCTCTTGTAGGTAGGCGGACCCGCGCAGCTGAAAAGGAGACCATGCAGGAGGGAGAAGCACCTGAGTCTGACCCCCACCCTAATGCTTCTGAACCAGTAGAGGCAACAGAGACTGGGCCCCTAGATCTTGGGCAGATTAGCCCCGGGAGAGGAAATTTTGGACGGGACCAGGCAGAAGACCCAAGGTATGACAACATTAGGAAGGAGCTGACTGAAATAGATGGGGTCCCCGTGGAAGGGAAAACCCAGGGACCAGGACCCTACTTCATAATGAAGAAGGATCTCTTATACCGGGTTGCACCAGTACAGGGGCAGAAGGTACAGCAGATCCTAGTACCTCAAAAACACCAGAACACTGTATTAAGTCTTGCTCATAGTCATCTTTTTGGGGGGCATTTGGAGGTAGAGAAGACCCTGGCACGAGTCCTACAAAGGTTCTTCTGGCCCGGAGTACATGAAGAAGTGCGGAGGTACTGTGCCTCCTGCCCGGAGTGTCAGCTGCACAGTCCCCATCCCCACTTGAGGGTACCTTTAGTACCCCTTCCCATCATAGAGGTCCCCTTCGAGCGAATAGCCATGGACCTTGTGGGACCCCTGGAGAAGACGGCTCGGGGCCACCAATATATACTTGTTGTTTTGGACTATGCTACTCACTACCCAGAAGCCGTCCCCCTGCAGAACAAGGTCTCTAAAACTATAGCCAAAGAGTTGGTGGGGATCTTTGCCCGAATGGGGCTACCGAAGGAGATATTAACCGACCAAGGAACCCCATTTATGTCAAAGCTAATGAAGGATCTCTGTTCTCTGCTCCATATACATACCCTGAGAACTTCGGTCTACCATCCGCAGACTGATGGGTTGGTAGAAAGGTTTAACCGAACCCTCAAGGCTATGATAAGGAAGGTGGTAAGTCGGGACGTGAAGGATTGGGACACCCTACTACCCTACCTTATGTTCGCTATCCGGGAGGTACCTCAGGCCTCAACTGGGTTTTCCCCCTTCGAGTTATTATACGGACGTCACCCCTGTGGCATACTAGATATTGCCAAAGAGATCTGGGAAGAGGAACCCAATGAGGGGAGAAATATAATAAAGCATGTAATGCAGATGCGAGACCAGATAGCCCGGGTTACCCCTATTGTACGGGAACATTTGGAGAAGGCACAGGAGGCCCAGCGAACCCATTACAATCACCAGGCAAAAGTGCGAAAGTTCCAACCAGGGGATCGGGTTATGGTGTTGGTACCCACGGCAGAAAGCAAGCTTCTGGCCTAATGGCAGAGGCCCTATGAGGTGGTTGAACCCGTGGGGGAAGTGACCTACAAGGTGCGGCAGCCAGGACGCAGAAAACAAGAACAGATTTATCACGTTAACCTTCTGAAACCCTGGCATGCACAAGAGGCATGCACAACGGTCCAAAAAGACCTAACCCAGGAAAACAAGCCTTCCAAACAGGTGAGAGTGTCTCCTGATTTAACACCAGACCAGAAGAATGAGATGTCTGAGATGATCTTCCGGAACCAAGATGTGTTCTTGACAAAACCGGGTCGAACAACCGAGACATATCACCACGTCATCACAAACCCTGGGGCCAGAGTAACAATGAGGCCCTATCAGGTGCTAGCGGCAAAAAGGGAGGAAATAAAAGCAGAAGTAAAAAAAATGCTAGAGTTGGGGATCATCGAAGAATCCCACAGTCAGTGGTCCAGCCCAATCGTGCTGGTGCCCAAACCTGATGGCATCACAAGATTTTGCAACGACTTCCGGCAACTAAACGAAATATCCCAGTTCGACGCGTACCCCATACCTCGCATAGATGAGCTAGTGGACCGTCTGGGTAATGCCTGGTACTTGACTACCCTAGATTTGACAAAGGGGTACTGGCAGATTCCCCTTGCAGAAGACGCAAAGGAAAAGACTGTGTTCTCTACACCAGAGGGTCTTTTTCAATATACTATCCTCCCTTTTGGACTACATGGGGCCCCAGCTACCTTCCAGCGCCTCATGGACAAGCTATTACGTCCGCATAACAGTTATGCTGCTGCCTACTTGGATGATGTGGTCATTCATACCCCAGACTGGGAAACCCACCTGGAGAAGGTGGAGGCAGTCCTCGATACCTTCAGGAGAGCTGGCCTTACAGCAAACCCTGCCAAGTGCGCTGTAGGGTTTACAGAGGCCAGATATCTTGGCTACATTGTGGGAAAAGATCTGGTAAAACCCCAAGTCAACAAGTTAGACGCTATCCAAAATTGGCCCTGACCAAGTCGCAAGAAACAAGTCCGGGCGTTCCTAGGTGTGGTGGGGTATTACCGATGATTTATCCCCCACTTTGCCACAAGGGCAAGCCCCCTGACAGGCCTAGTGAAAGCCTGTGGATCTGATCTGGTGAGATGGTCTGACGCAGCAGAGGAAGCATTCACAGACCTACGGACTGCCCTCTGCAGTAACCCCGTACTGATAGCCCCTGATTTCACCAAGGAGTTTATCCTGCAGACGGATGCATCGGAAGTAGGGGGCCGTTCTATCACAGATGGCTGGGGAGGAGGAAAACCCAATTCTACACCTCAGATGGAAACTCCTTCCAAGGGAACAAAAATATGCAGTGGTGGAGAGAGAATGCCTCGCTGTAAAATGGGCCATGGAAACATTGCGCTACTACCTGCTCAGGCGCAGATTTGTCCTCGTGACCGACCATGCCCCTCTTCAATGGATGCAGCGGAACAAGGAGAAGAACACAAGGGTGAACAGATGGTTCTTATCCCTCCAACCTTTCCAGTTCCATGTGCAACACAGAGCAGGAAGCAGTCATGGCAACGCTGATGGTTTGTCACGTGTGCACTGCCTGGCGTCCCAAGATGCCCAACCCCTTGGCGTTGAGCAGGGGGGAGGGATATGTGACAGACCCGGACCAGTGGGGTACAGGAGTCTGGTAGAGGACAAATATACTGGTCACTGGATGAGTAGTTTTCTGTTCCCTGAGTGACCGGAGCAGGGGCTGCACTAGAGTAATCAGGGACCTGCTAGAACCAGTTAAGGCAAGCAGGCTAATTAGGACACCTGGAGCCAATTAAGAAGCTGCTAGAATCAATTAAGGCAGGCTAATCAGGGCACCTGGATTTTAAAAAGGAGCTCACTTCAGTTTATGGTGCGAGTGTGAGGAACTGGGAGCAAGAGGTGCAAGGAGCTGAGAGTGAGAGGGTGTGCTGCTGGAGGACTGAGGAGCACAAGCATTATCAGACACCAGGAGGAAGGTCCTGTGGTGAGAATAAGGAAGGTGTTTGGAGGAGGCCATGGGGAAGTAGCCCAGGGAGTTGTAGCTGTCATGCAGCTGTTACAGGAGGCACTATAGACAGCTGCAGTCCACAGGGCCCTGGGCTGGAACCCGGAGTAGAGGGCGGGCCCGGGTTCCCCCCAAACCTCCCAATTGACCTGGACTGTGGGTTCTTCCAGAGGGGAAGGTCTCTGGGCTGTTCCCCAACCCACATGGTGAATCTCTGAGGCAAGAAAATCCGCATATAAGCGCAGGACCCACCAAAATAGAGGAGGAACTTTGTCACAATGGATAGGGATAAGCATCTAATGGAGCCCCCAAAGAGTAAATTTGGATCCTATTTTAAATGATGTAAATTACCTGAAAAATTAAGTAGAGAGCACATTCCATTCACAATAATACTAAACTAGAGGTAATGCCTGAGAGGTTATGAAAAATACAAAGGCACCTGGAGGTGCTAGAAGTAATAAAGGTGATATTTATCCACTTTACACATGTTTATATGTATTAAATTAATACACTTGGGGAATAAAAAGCCTAATTGTGCATATATAACAAGAGGAAAAGGCTCTGAAAAAGGCAACACCAAAGATGACTATGGTGTGTTAGTAGATGGCAAACTACACACATATGCATGATGCAATTCTGCAACAAAATAACCCAAGTACTACGGACATATCGCTGCCTTTTTACACAAAATCTGGTTCATCCACACAAGACCTAATTTGCTCTCTGGTACAGGCGTGTATCTCCAAAGAGCAGACTGATTTATGAGTTTGACTTTATGTGTCTCTCAGCAACCTGCACAATAAAATAGCTGAACTGCAAGTATTCTTCTGTCTTTCAAAAACCATTGATTACAGCCCAAAAGGGATGTAATTTGAGAACAAATGGGAAGATTTAGTTACAGACAAATCCTCAAGGCCTGGAGATTCCATTTGGCTGCTGAATTTAACCAGAAATAGGCTGGAAATTTCACTAGAACATGCTCTTTTGTGAGATTTGCATTGCCTCCTGGATTTGGTCATGGTAGAAGCACCTCAAGAAGAAATTTGTTTTCAACAGTTTGGCACTTTTGCTTTTTACCCTGATGAAAATCAGGATTCACAGAGAAATGAGAAATAAAAATGATGATTATTTTTTAACCTAGTTCATTGAGCATTCGCGAATGCTCAGATCAGCTCATATTTCATCGGAACTAGTTTGCCCCGGGAAACATGTAACAAATGTATTTATCTGGGGTAGAATTTTCAAAGGCCTTTCCATAGGGTTTGTGCTCCTTCACTCACGTAGGCGCTTTATAAAATCTTACTCTTGGATTTCAGACTAACAGAAACCCCTCACCAAAAGGCACCTGTCAAACTCTGGGAGCTCTTGACCTTCATTTAAAACCAACACTAATATATGAATTACAACATTTTAATCCTCCAGAGCACCAGCACCACCACTTCTTTCCACCATAGTGCACCTCATCTAGTTATCAGTCAGTAGGCCAGTGCGATTGTCAAAACTAGATGTTTTTCTAAAAGATCTGCTGTAGGAATTATTTGGGGGAATTTCTCTGGCCTGTGTAATACAGGAGGTCAGAGTGGATGCTTCTAGCCTTGGGATCTCTGAATGACTTAGAGTCTTCACTCTCACCAGGCAAACCTTCCACTCTCAATTGCCTCAGCCCACCACCAGTGCCTGTCAAACAGATGGGCTTATTAAGGAAACAAGGTGTGTGAGGTAATGCCTTTTAATGGACCAATTTCTGTTGGTGAGCATGCCTGGAAGTTCAACAGATTTGGGCTGTTTTAGGGTTGAGAGTAGAATATTCCCAAGGAAAGGGGCCCTTCACCAAGAAAGCACCTTTCCTTTTATGTGAAGAGCAAATATTGCTTTAAATATTCACACTTTTTCAATTTAAGGGGTGAAATTCACCTTAGTGCAGAGAACCTGTGCAAAGCCCTTTGCAATATGCAAACACCCCTGGTAAGGGCTTAGCAATGTGGATTAGGTAAATTCCACCCAATGCATTTTAATTTGTCTCAGTGTAAGGTCCTAAATACTCTCTGAACATAATTATTAAAAATGTTCAAGACATTTTTACATGTTTCTAATGGGCCACATTCAGGCATAGAGAAATAAATTCCCCTTTTTATGGGGAATAAGTGCTTGGTAAACTGCTTTTCCCTGGGTCTAGGAACACTGCGTCCTGGTTAATACACAGGAATGTAGGATCAAGTCCCAGAAATGTGGGTTTTGGGTTTTTTTTTTGTAAAAGAGGGTACACAAGTTACACACTAGCAAGAATTTCATTTCCACACTTTATTTACTGTTTTTAACTAAAAATCTCAATTCACACAACATAGTATAGGAAGGAAAATCTGCCATGGAAAGCTGACATTGTGCTATGGTTCATGGTGGGGGACGGAGGGGGGAGAGGCATATTGTGCTCCCAACTATATAATGAAAAACAGAGAATAAAATAATCTTCTGTCTGTCCTCATCCATTCCATCCTTTACATTGTTAGTGGGAATACAGCAAATATTCCACCCCGCCCCTCAAAAAAACACAGTTTGCTTTTAGGTGCTACTATAACACAAATAATAATAGCTTTGTACTCTCTGATATTGGAGCCTCATTGTAATAGGTCTGCACAAACACTTTGTAAGAGGCAGTTTTTGCCTGCAAGAGCTTATAATATAACTAGACAACACAGACAAGCTTTGGGAGAAAGGAAGTACTATTAGCCCCAGGTGGAGAAGTGAGAGTTTAAGAGTTAGATTCACAAAAGGACTTAGGTGCCCAACTGCAGCTTTAGAAACCTAAATCCCAGAATCAGGCCCCCATAGAGGGGAGCTTACAAAAAGCAGCAGCAGCATGAGGGCACTAACCACTGAGCTATAGGATACTCTGATGTGTGGGGCTCTCTCAATCTGTCCTGTGGAAGCTGTTCCAGTTTGGACAAATAATAAAAGAATTATTGGGCCAGAAAGAGAGCATGAGAATGACTTTGTGGTCTGGGGGCTAGAACACTGACGAATGACTTTGTGGTCTCGTGGCTAGAACACTGACTTTCCACCTGACAGGTGGAAGACCCAGGATCCAGTCATCCTGTTTCAATCATAGGTGCTGGCTTGAAGTGGTTTACATTATATACAGGGTTTTCAGTTCAGTTCAATCGCTCTCAGCACCCCCACTATAAAAGTTGTTCCAGCATCCCTGGTTCCAATTACTTTTTTTTTATTTATTTATCCACAGTGATACAGCTTCAAGGGGAAAGGGGAAAGTGGGAGAGCCCCCAGATCGGAATATCCTATAGCCCTGTGGTGAGGGCACTGACCTGAGAGGTGGCAGATCCCAGTTCAAATCCCTTCTCCTCTGAGGTGGATGGGGGATTTGAACTGGGGGCATTCTAACACATCTCAAGTAAGAACCCTAATCACTGAGTTACAAGGGAGATGGTACTCCTCCCCACAGCTTCTTGTTTTAAATGGCAGAGGCACCTAACACTAAGAGAGGGTTTGCAGCTGAGAATCCCAAATAGAGGGAGGTGCCTCCCTGTAGCCATTGGCTAGCCCAGGCGAGGAGCCACCGAGGAGGCTGATTTTTGTGAATCACATTCTGAGGCACCTGTCTCCCTCCATTCATTGTCTAGGGAGCAAAGGCATCTATCTCCGGCTTTCTTGGCACCTAAAAATTAGATGTGGCAACACTCAGCATCACCACACGTAAGTTCCTTTTTGAATCTAGCCCTAAGTGACTTGGCAAAGGTCACACAGGAACTCTGTAGCAGAATCAAGAACTGAACCTAGATCTACAGCATCCAAAGCTAGCACTTTAATCACAAGACATGCATCCTTCTCAATAAGGTGCTCAGAACTGAACGCAATATTCTAGCCATGAGCACACCATTCATTTATGTAACAGCATAAGCTTTTCCAGTATTATTTTATATCCCATTCCTTAAGTAGCTTAAAGTTTTGTTTGCTTTTCACAGCTAGCAGACGATAACAGTTGCAAGTAAATTCCAGCTACTGACCATCTGACAGGCTTGTGAATTTAAACTATGATTAAAAACATGCTAACAAAACAGCTGTCTTGTTCTCTGAAAATCAGCAGAAAGATTGCCAATGCAATGCAGATTTCACCCTGTTCTGGAAGGAAGCTTCATTCCTCAAAACCTGTGACACTGTCAGTGTGGGCAGGTCAACAAATCTGATGTCTGGGAATGAATGAGACATGGGTGAAGATGGTTACATGTAAGCAATTATTTTTTTTCACCAGACACAATACAAACCATAATTGGTAGCAAATTACTCAGTCTACCCACAGTTCTGTAGGTACCACTTTGTAATTTGATACATGATCTGCAGTTGAATTTTCATATGTGAGCTATACTGAAAACACTCGATGCCTTTAGAATGCAAAGTAGTACACTGCAGCAGCTGCTAGTGTGAAATTTCAGCTGAGATATGAACAGTCTACTATGTATCCACGTGGCAGTGAATCTGTGATGGGGAGACCTCAAAAGCACCAGAATATCAGTGGAGGATATGGATATGGATATGGAGCAGGTCCTCAAGGAATCCATTCTGAAGCACTTAGAGGAGAAGAAAGTGATCAGGAACAGTCAGCATGGATTCACCAAGGGCAAGTCATGCCTGACTAACTTAATTACCTTCTATGAGGAGATAACTGGCTCTGTGGGTGAGGGGAAAGCAGTGGATGTGTTATTCCTTGACTTTAGCAAAGCTTTTGATACGGTCTCCCACAGTACTCTTGCCAGCAAGTTAAAGAAGTGTGGGCTGGATGAATGGACTATAAGGTGGATAGAAAGCTGGCTAGATTGTCGGGCTCAACGGGCAGTGATCAATGGCTCCATGTCTAGTTGGCAGCCGGTTTCAAGCGGAGTGCCCCAAGTGTCGGTCCCGGGGCCAGTTTTGTTCAATATCTTCATTAAGGATCTGGAGGATGGCACGGACTCTCAGCAAGTTTGCAGATGACACTAAACTGGGAGGAGTGGTAGATACGCTGGAGGGTAGGGATAGGATACAAAGGGACCTAGACAAATTAGAGGACTGGGCCAAAAGAAATCTGATGAGGTTCAACAAGGACAAGTGCACAGTCCTGCACTTAGGACGGAAGAATCCCATTCACTGTTACAAATTAGGGACCGAATGGCTAGGAAGCAGTTCTGCAGAAAAGGACCTAGGGGTTACAGTGGACAAGAAGCTGGATATGAGTCAACAGTGTGCCTTGTTGCCAAGAAGGCTAATGGCATTTTGGGCTGTATAAGTAGGGGAATTGCCAGCAGATCGAGGGACGTGATCATTCCCCTCTATTCAACATTGGTGAGGCCTCATCTAGAGTACTGTGTCCAGTTTTGGGCCCCACACTACAAGAAGGATGTGGAAAAATTGGAAAGAGTCCAGCGGAGGGCAACAAAAATTATTAGGGGGCTGGAGCACATGACTTATGAGGAAAGGCTGAGGGAACTGGGATTGTTTAGTCTGCAGAAGAGAAGAATGAGGGAGGATTTGATAGCTGCTTTCAACTACCTGAAAGGGGGTTCCAAAGAGGATGGATCTAGACTGTTCTCAGTGGTAGCAGATGACAGAACAAGGAGTAATGGTCTCACATTGCAGTGGGGTATTAGGAAAAACTTTTTCACTAGGAGGGTGATGAAGCACTGGAATGGGTTACCTAGGGAGGTGGTGGAATCTCCTTCCTTAGAGATTTTTAAGGTCAGGCTTGACAAAGCCCTGGCTGGGATGATTTAGTTGGGAATTGGTCCTGCTTTGAGCAGGGGGTTGGACTAGATGACCTCCTGAGGTCCCTTCCAACCCTGATATTCTATGATTCTAGGAGCAATACCTAAAACTGAGATCCCACTCTGAAGAGTTTGGGCCCATATACCTTCCATCTTCATCTTCTAAATCAGAGTAAATTAACTAACTACACGAGTCCACCAGCCTTGTATAGGAGATGAGACAGGAGGGATTAATCCTCTTCCATTTCAAAATAGCTGGTACACCTCTACCCCGATATAATGCGACCCGATATAACACAAATTCGGATATAACACGGTAAAGCAGTGCTCTGGGGGGGGCGGGGCTGTGCACTCCAGCGGATCAAAGCAAGTTTGCTATAATGCAGTTTCACCTATAACACGGTAAGATTTTTTGGCTCCAGAGGACAGTGTTATATCAGGGTAGAGGTGTAGTTGACAAGGCCTGAAGAGAGCACAGTTGTGATTCAGATGGCACAAATCTAAATAATGGTTGGTGAGTGGTAATGGCAACAGCTGGCCATGTGGTTGGGGAGAAACCGTACTTTTGAAGGACAACAATCACAATTGCTGCTTTGAAGCTCCAATTCTCAGCTGCCTGTAGGCTATAACAAAAGGAAATGCTGTGGGGACAGTAATGGGAAAGGGAAAAGGGTGTGGCTCTGTGGGTAACAGCTGGCAATGACTATGGCTGGCGGTGAGGCAGGACATGATCCACAACGAAATGTGTTGGGACAAGATGGGAAGCCCCTTCATTCTCTCAGCGATTGCAATAAACAGCTGTGGTGACTTATGAAACAGCTTTGTGCTCTCAATGTAGAAGGCTAGGGCACACCTGATGTCCAGGGAATGGAGCATTCGCTCTCTGTTACTGGCATGTGGCTCAGGGAAGAACACAGGTAAAAGTATGTCCTGGTTCACGTGAAACTGGGTGACTACCTTTGGTAGAAATGCAGGGGAGGGTGTAGCTGCACCTTGTCTTTATAAAAGATGGTATGGGGGGCTCAGGAGTTAGTTCTCTGAGCTCAGAGACCCTTCTGGCTGAGGTTATGGCCACCAGAAAGGCCACCTTCCAGGAAAGGTAGGACAGAGGGCAGGTCATCATGAGCTTGAAAGGAGGCCTCATGAGCGTGGACAGGATCAGGTTGAGGTCCCATTGGGGGACGGGCTGCCACACCTGGGGATAAAGCCTGTCCAAGCCCTTGAGAAACCGGCCCACCATGGCATTCCTGAAGACTGACCTACCCACTGCCCTGGGTGGAAGGCTGAAATGGCGGCCAGGTGCACTTTGATAGATGATATTGCCAACCCTTGCTGCTTCAGGTACAGTAGATAGTCCAAAACAAGAGGAATTGATGCAAAGGGCTGCCCTTCTGCAGAGACCAGATGGAAAACCACTTCCACTTTGGCAGGTACGTGGCACATGTGCAGGGTTTCCTATTTCCCAGCAGAACTTCTCTGAGTCCGAACACGGGAGCTCTAGTGAGTTCAACCATAGAGTTCCCACACCATGAGGTGGAGGGACTCCAGGTTGGGGTGTTGTAGATGGTCGTGGTCCTGTTTGATGAGGGCTGGGCACATGGGAAGGGCTATTGGTCTGTCCACTGATAGGTTCAACAGCGTGGTGAACCAGTGCTGACGGAGCCATGCTGGTGCTATGAGGATCAATGAAGCCCTGTCCTGGCGAGTCTTGAGGAGGACTTTGTGTATGAGAGGGAAGGGTAGGAACACGTATAGCAGGTGACTCGTCCACGGAAGGTGAAAAGCGTCCGCAATGAAGCCTGGGCTGTGATTGAGAAAGGAGCAGAACCGCTGGCACTTCCTGTTGCTCTGTGTCGTGAACAGGTCTATGTTGGGGAAGCCCCATCTCTGGAAAATTGAGAGCGCAATGTCCACTCTGAGGGACCATTCATGACTGTGAAACGAGCGGCTGAGGCGATTGGCTAGCTCGTTTTGCATTCCTGAAAGGTGCGACGCCTCTAGGTGTATCGAGTGGACGATGCAAAAGTCTCACAGCCCAAGGGCTTCCTGGCACAGGGGAGAGGAGCGAGCACCACCCTGTTTGTTTATATAAAACATTGCAGTGGTGTTGTCCATCAGCACCAACACACACGTGCACTGAAAGTGGGCCTGGAATGTCTGGCATGCCAGAGGAACCGCCCTCAGCTCCCTGACATTGATATGCAGCGATAGTTCTGTATGGGACCATAGGCCTTGGGTTCTGATATGACCCAGGTGCACTCCCCCTCTGAGGCGTCCATGACCAGCAAGAGCGTAGGTTGTGGTTTGGCAAAAGGTACTCCCACACAGACCACTTGTGGCTGTAGCCATCAGCAGAGAGACTTGAGAATGTGAGGGAGGAAAGTAACTATTCTATCCAGTTGGGTCTCACCTGGGCCTGTACACCTGCACCTACCATGCCTAAAGGGGCCGAAGGTGTAACATGGCATGCTGGACCACGTGTGTGCAAGCTGCCATATGCCCAGCAGTTTCATGCAATTTCTGGCCATCGTTGTGGAGAACCGGCGGAAGTCTTCAATGGTGTCCCTGAAGGCTTGGAAGCGTGGCTCAGGCAAGAATGCCCTGGCTTGCGTGGAGTCCAAGAGAGCACCTATGAATTCTATTCTCTGCGTCGGGGTTAGTATGGATTTGGGCACGGTGAGTATGAGGCCCAGCCTGAGGAAGGTGGCAGGAGCCAAAGACACATGCTCTGCAGCCTGTGCTTGCAACTTGGTCTTGATGAGCCAGTCGTCCAGGTATGGGAAAACTTGCACCTGACATTTGCAGAGGAAGGCTGCCATGACTGCCATACACTTTGTGAATACCCGGGGTACTGCCGAGAGCCCAAACAGGAGCACCCTGCGGTAGTGCTGGTCGCTGACCACAAAGCAAAGAAACCGTCTGTGGGCCAGAATAATGGAGATATGAAAGTACTCATCTTTCAAGTCAAGGCAGCATACCAGTCTCCCGGATTCAGGGAAGGAAAGATGGAGGCCAGGGAGACCATGCAAAACTTCACTTTCCTTGGGGATGAGGATATACCGGAAGTAGAACCCCTTGCCCCTGAACTCCTGAGGAACCTCCTCTATCGCCCCTAGAGTGAGAAGTGATTGCACCTCCTGCAGAAGGAGTTGTTCGTGAGAAAGGTTCCTGAAGAGGGACAGGAAAGGGAGGGTGAGAGGGTGGGAGGGAACAGAATTGGATAGAATATCCCACCTACACTGTGCTTAGAACCCAGTGATCTGACGTAATCTGGAACCAAGCATGGTAGAAGTGGGACACTCGATTCACAAAGGAGGGGTAAGGGATCCAAGTTCCGTACCGGTGCTCGGTCCTCGGGCACACCTTCAAAAGTTAGGCTTCGGGCCAGGGGGCTGTTTGGAAGAACCCTGGCCTTGGCCTGAGGAGGACTGCGATGGGCGCCTCCTATTATTTCTGCCCCGTCTCCTGGACAAGTCCTGCCTCAGGGGCCCTGAGTAGAAGCGGGAAGGGGGCTGTTAGAACTGGCTTTATGAGCTGGAGAGTGGTGTCAATGCTCCTTTCTCAGTACCGGGGTATCCCGCACCAAGGCCAGAGCGCTTTGCATTGATGCTGCTAGTGCAGTTTCCAGTACCAGCTGAGGGCGGAGGGCCGACTCCATTAGGAGGAGCTTCAAACGATAGTCCTGCTCTCTCAGTCCTGGGTCTAAAGCTCCTGCAAATTGAGAACTTGTCTGTCTGATGGCCTTCTCCTAGGCACTTAAGACAAGCAGCATGCGGATCGCCTCTGGGCATAGGTTTCCCACACCCCTCACCCCTGTGACCAAGGCATGCCCCAGTGTCTGGGGAATTCTAGGAGTGGGGACCCCCCCAAAGTAAGCTTAGCTAACTATGAAACTAAAAACGACTACTCTATGAAACTATTTACAACTAAGAAAAGGGGGACCTATACTGAGCTGCTCCAATGACCATCACTGGCGATAAGAAGGAACCGAGCAGGCGGTGGATCGACAGGGACCTATATACACCGCCATGAAGGTGCCACTCCAGGAGGCTCCATAGCCGACCCTATGGGTACTGCTAGGGGAAAAACCTTCCGACGATCGTGCATGCAGCGCGCACACACCTATTGGAATGCACATGAGCAATCACTCGAAGATGAACCAGAACTTTCAAACTTGGGTAACTAAGGTTAGACACCTAGATAAATGTGGGCTGATTTTAAGAGATGTTGAGCACCCACAGCTCCCAGTGACTTAATAGGACCTGCAGGTGATGAACACCTCTGACAGTCAACCATTCCACTTATATGACTGTCTAAAGATGGGGGTGGTTAGGTGTTTAACCTTGGTTAACCAAGTGTGAACATTTTCACTCTGCTACTTCTAAGAGCTGCTCCTCCACAGACAAAATCAACCGTGAAAATTTACAACCACTCTATTACAGTTTAGAGAGGGTGAAAGGCAGGTGAATTATCATCTAGATTTTGGACAAACCAAAGGTTGAGGGTGTTTGGATTTAGGGCTTTTGTTTGGGTTCATCTCTACTCCAAAGTATGGTTACCAATGACTAAGGCAAACACTAAAACCAGTATATGTAAACTTAAATACAAAGTGTATGCAAATTCGGGGATTACAAACATTATTAGGATTCAAAGTCATTAGCGTAGGAACACTACAAAACATGGGCACATACAAACAGCAATTCTATGTCTAGGGATGTAGACATACATCACTTGCAAAACTTATTTCAGGCCCCAAAGCAAAAGAGAAAACTGTATGCAACTCAATATTACGAGAAAATAGGATTCTAACTATGGTCCCAATCTTGCAAAGACTTGTGTATGAGCATTTTAGTATCTAAAATTAAGCACATGTGTAAGCCTACAGACCAGGGCCTATATTCCTAGAAAACTGTGTGTATTCTAATGAGCGTTAAGCTTTGCTGAGTGATCAGAAATTGTACAGCATTAGGAGTTCATTTTATAATCTATTACTGCTTTTATAGATATTAGTCATCATATAATTTGTACTCACTTGCCAATTTAAGAAGTTGGCTATTTAAACCAAATTGAGTCATGACTCTGAAATGCCTGTTATTTCAAAATCATCTTGTAAACAGAGATTACCTAACATGCTGTTGACATTTACTATCACAATGGTTTATTGAGTCAGTTGTTATCAGTACATGTACTAACTGATTAAATTGCTATTCGAGTAGATACCTAGAAATGAGAGGTGATTTGATAAGGGAGGAATTTTCCACACAGATCTTGGAATCATCTTTAAAAATAAGATTTATCAGTTACAGAATGGATTACTTTACAGCAAGGATGGTCATAGTGGAGTGATGATAATCTATAAGTGTATGAGCAAGCAATTTTATTTATTTTTTGTGCTAGTAAAAAAAGGGGACAGTTAACCCTCTGAAAACCAGTCTACTTTTGTAGAGACAAGCAGATGCCCTGCTGGAAATTGTTAAGCACCAACTCTGAAAATGTATGGTGTGTTTTTACTTCTCAGCAAATGAACTGAGAGCAGGTTCTTTTCTGGGAGAAAAACAGGGCCGCCCAGTCTTGAAGCCTTTAGTCACGTCATTAATCTCACCCATTTCAGTGCAGGATTGGTCCCTTAATGTACCGTTAAGAGGACTATCACTGAGGTTACGAAAATAGACTTTGGTAAATGATATTTGGGAAATATTTAAAAATAACTAGGGAGTACATCAACTCATCTAGATATTTGTCTAGTTTTACAACAGGCTACATAAAAAGCACTAGCAAAGTCAGTACAAACTAAAATTTCATACAGGCAATGACTTGTTTATACACTTGATGATTACCTGTTCTGTTCATTCCCTCTAGGGCACCTGGCATTGGCCACAGTCAGAAGACAGGACACTGGGTTAGATGGAACTTTGGTCTGACCCAGTATGGCCGCTCTTATGTCCTTATGTTCTATGCTCTATATACCATACACTGAAACGTAAGTACAATATTTATATTCCAATTGATTGAGTTTATAATTATATAGTAAAAATGAGAAAGTAAGCAAATTTTCAGTAATAGTGTGCTGTGACACATTTGTATTTTTATGTCTGATTTTCTAAGCAAGTACTTTTTAAGTGAGGTGAAACTTGGGAGTATGCAAGACAAATCAGACTCCTGAAAGGGGTACAGTTGTCTGGAAAGGTTGAGAGTCACTGGCTTGTACCATGCATGGCTCTAGATAATGCTAATAGTGCCCAAGGTTTTGAATATTTTTTAAGTTAAAAATTTTATTAAAGCTAACATTAAAAAAATTGTGTAATACATAGGTTGAGAAAAGTGTGTCCGGACATCTTCATATAGTGCTTAGATTATCCACAAATACAGAGTTTGTTTTTAAAAGTCATATGATACATAGCGTACATAATCAGCAATAACCTAAATTTAGGTTAATAAATTTAAGAATACAGTTTAGATATTAGCATTCAAGTATTTGGGTACATCACCCATGAGAAGCTGTACAGAGATTTGGTTGTGGAAAGCAAAATATATCAATGAGTGGAGATTGTCCCTCAGTTATTGAGAACTAGGGTAGGTTGTCCATTTAGGAAACATGATCTATCAGGGAAGTCTTTCAGTTACTTTCCTTGCTGCGCTTCTCATCGGCTTTCCAGCTCATCCCTCCTGGTATTGCCAGTGTCCAGTGATGTGTTCTATGTAGATGTCCCTTGACCATCTGATGGCATCTGAAACCATGAGTTGCCACATCAAATGAGCGTAGCACTGACCAATTCCGCATTCCCACTCGCCTGTTATTGGGGTCCCATGCACCCAAGGCTCCGACGATCAGCACATGTCTCTGAACCTGGTAACCCCTAGCTCTCAAGCTGTTGGCCAGACAGGCATATTTCTCCACCTTTCGAGCTCAGGCATTATGGAAGGCCGGGGTCCTGTTCTCAAAAGGCACTGTGACGTCCACCATGATGATCTTCTTCCGGTCCTTGTTGGTGATGATGATATCCGGTTGCAGTTGGCTGTCCGCTCTGGGGATGGTGGAGTTCACAGCAACCTTCCCTATGGGTGGTGGGATGGCTCAGACTAGGCGATCTTGGATGGCATTGGGTCGCAGCTGCCAGGCTCTGGAATGGGACTTGCAGCTACACAGGACATGGGGTAGTGTCTCATTGGCATAGCTGCATTTTCTACATTGCTTGTCCCAGTTCCCGTGGCGGACGGCTCCATTCAGCGGAATGCAGTTGAGCTGGGCCCTGTGAATTAATCTTCAGTTGGCAAATCAGGTGAAGCTGCCCCCAGGGAGGAAGTGGTTGCTGGTGTCCCATTTGCACGTCACCTCGAATGCCTTGCCCTGGTCCAGCTTCCGCTTCAGGTTTTCCACATACTGGCAGCGGATGGCATCTTTCAGGGTGCTCTCCAGTATTGTTCTGGCTTTCAGAGTGAGGATTGTGTGGTCCATGTTCTTCACCTGTGGCACCAGGACTCCCAGCTCCTGGCGTTCCTCGCACCACGTCCAGCAGCCGATACACTTCTCCAGTCGTCGTGTAGCATTGCAGGCACAAGTCCAGAGCGAAGCAAAGTTTTCCCTGTCTCTTCCAAATTCGCCTTCCAGCGAGCCGCTCAGGTAGGTGGTGACATCTTGGTTGGAGGGGGTCCTGGTAATTCGCTTCTTGATGACATCCTGCATGGCACTTTCTGCAATGTTCCTCACCATGGCATCCGGGCATGTCAGGAGGCGTGAGTGATCACTGCAACATCGCACAGATCACCCATATGAGGGACGTTGATGCCACCCTGCCTGTGTGAGATGTACACCAGCTTATTTCTGGCTTTTGGGGAAGAAACATCCACTTCTTTACTAGCTGCCTGATGGTGTAGTCTGCCTTGTTCGCCACGGCAGATCCCTCAGGATGAATGAGATATGGGGGGGATCAGAAAGGTGTTCAAGGTGTTGATCTTCTGCCATGGTGCCAGTAGAGAGGAGTCAATCCTGGCCAGGATCTCGCAGGATCTCCACAGTGGTATCCTAAGGTGTCTGCTGGATGCGGAAACCCCTGGGCATGCCGAGATGTTGGTATGCTTGCCCGTCCTCAAAGAAGATCATAGGTTTACCCTGGATCTGAAAAGACGTCACCGGGACTGAGTCCCTTCTACTGCCATCGATATGCAGGGATGCGCACTTCCTAGCATTGAAGCGGAGTCCCACCAGTTGGCAGCCTGGCTGGTGATGTCGAGCATTTGTTGGAGACACTCAGGGTTGTCTGCAATCAGGACCAGATCAGCTGAGTAGGCCAGGATATTCACGCTGTTGCCATAAAGGTTGAAACCTAATAGTGCCCAAGGATTTGAATATTTGTTAAGTTAATAATGTTTTCACGCCTCAGCTCATAGAAAGTTGAGAATAATTCCAAATGGAACATAGATTGTTTTTATATCACACACACTTTTCTTTCGTGCCTGCCATTTCAGTCCCACCACAGCTGCTCTTTCCTTTGTGGTGTGTAAGGTTGTTTGCTTTGATCGAGCATCTAAACAGTTGAGTCAGATGCTGCACGGCTTTAGTGGCCCCTTCTGATTGTAGGGCTGCCTTTTTGTTTATCTTTAAGCAGACACACATGGCTCTGAAAAGTGCTGCCCCTGCACTGCAGCCCAGTTCTCCTGTTTTATATCTTAGAGAAAGGCTGAATAAAAAAAATTGCACAATTTCTAATCCAATCATTTGGATGTTAAATAAAAGCAATACCAGCCACAGCCCTGATACTGCAGCCCTGTACAGGAAAATCCCAATGGAGCCCTATTAAACTGTCAGTTATCTCCACTGCTGATTAATATAGCATTGGAGCCACTAGCAATTGTAACTGGACAGCATGATAGGCATCAAGCAGGGAGAGAGTATAAAGTCGTTGTCTTCTATTAAGCAGAGCACCGGATTTCCTTCATCCTGAGAAATGCTGAGCACCTACAAATCCCTTTGACTTCAAGGGAAGTTGCAAATGCTTTGCACTTCTACGAATCAGGCTTTATATTAGAAATTTTGCCAGACCAACTAACCATAGATTCATAGATTCTAGGACTGGAAGGGACCTCGAGAGGTCATCCAGTCCAGTCCCCTGCCCGCATGGCAGGACCAAATACTGTCTAGACCATCCCTGATAGACATTTATCTAACCTACTCTTAAATAACTCCAGAGACGGAGATTCCACAACCTCCCTAGGCAATTTATTCCAGTGTTTAACCACCCTGACAGTTAGGAACTTTTTCCTAATGTCCAACCTAGACCTCCCTTGCTGCAGTTTAAACCCATTGCTTCTTGTTCTATCCTTAGAGGCTAAGGTGAACAAGTTTTCTCCCTCCTCCTTATGACATCCTTTTAAATACCTGAAAACTGCTATCATGTCCCCTCTCAGTCTTCTCTTTTCCAAACTAAACAAACCCAATTCTTTCAGCCTTCCTTCATAGGTCATGTTCTCAAGACCTTTTATCATTCTTGTTGCTCTTCTCTGGACCCTTTTCAATTTCTCCACATCTTTCTTGAAATGCGGTGCCCAGAACTGGACACAATACTCCAGCTGAGGCCTAACCAGAGCAGAGTAGAGCGGAAGAATGACTTTTCGTGTCTTGCTCACAACACACCTGTTAATACATCCCAGAATCATGTTTGCTTTTTTTTGCAACAGCATCACACTGTTGACTCATATTTAGCTTGTGGTCCACTATAACCCCTAGATCCTTTCTGCCGTACTCCTTCCTAGACAGTCTTTTCCCATTCTGTATGTGTGAAACTGATTTTTTCTTCCTAAGTGGAGCACTTTGCATTTGTCTTTGTTAAACTTCATCCTGTTTAACTCAGACCATTTCTCCAATTTGTCCAGATCACTTTGAATTATGACCCTGTCCTCCAAAGCAGTTGCAATCCCTCCCAGTTTGGTATTATCTGCAAACTTAATAAGCGTACTTTCTATGCCAATATCTAAGTCATTGATGAAGATATTGAACAGAGCCGGTCCCAAAACAGAGTAAATGGAGTCAACTCTAATATCCTGTGTATCTCGGCAGGGCTCAATAATTCCTATTATACTGACCAGGACTTTAAACAGGCACCTAACAGAGATAGTATCAGAGGGGTAGCCGTGTTAGTCTGAATCTGTAAAAAGCAACAGAGGGTCCTGTGGCACCTTTAAGACTAACAGAAGTATTGTGAGCATAAGCTTTCGTGGATAAGAACCTCACTTCTTCAGATGCAAGAAGTGAGGTTCTTACCCACGAAAGCTTATGCTCCCAATACTTCTGTTAGTCTTAAAGGTGCCACAGGACCCTCTGTTGCTTCTAACAGAGACAGTAAGTTATGAAGGTACCTAATACTATAAAGCAGGGGTCTCAAAGTCCAGTCCGTGGGCCATCAGCAGCCCGAGAACCTCCCCACTGCAGCCCGCGGAAGAGAGACGCATGCAGACACACTGCCAGCAATGACTGCTGCAGGTGCCGCCCCTCACAGCTCCTATTGGCTCAGGGAGAGGGACACAGATAGCATCACTAGTCGCCGGGCAGAGTCAGCCATTGAGGCAGCATCACTTTTTTCCCCATGAGGAATATAAACGAGTCAAAATACTGAACACAACTAACTGATGCACACCTTGCTGCAATCCTGAAGGTTTCAACTGCTCAGTCACTGAGGCCAAACATCAACAAACTGACAGAACTGAAGCGTTGCCAGGTGTCTGGCAAACAGTAAAAACTCTCTGGCAGGCGAAGAATTGTATAAAGTTGTATGACAGTTTTATTATTTCTAAGAAATTTGAAATAGAAAATACAATATAAACATTTTCTTTTCTGAACACCATCTTCAGTGACATTATTGGCCCACTGGGAGGATTTGAGACTGGCACTGGCCCTAAGGTAAATTGAGTTTGAGACCTCTGCTATAAAGGGTTATGTTAAATTAAATTGGGACTCTATTTTGACTGCCACAACAGCAGCCATGGAATGCTGGGACCATTTACATTTATGTGGAAAGGTACCACCCAAACAATATTCTCCCCAAGCTGACACTTTAGTTTGTTCCTTAACCGCCAGCTGGGGAAGGCTAGCGCCCAGCCTTGCCCCTTCCACGCCCCCTGCCGGAGGCCAGAGCACCCTCTCCCACCACTGGCTAGGCTAGATCCCCCGAGCCCTGGACCGCCAGAAGGGAGAGTGGAGCCATGCTGAATGGGAAGCAGGAGGGATGGGCCTGGGGGCAGAGTGTGGGCGTGGCCACACCTGGCTGTTTGGGGAGGCACAGCCTCCCCCAGCCTATGATACCTGCCGCCCATGCTTGAGATGACTTTAGAAAGATTTGCTATTAATGTGTAGGAGAGACAGGATTCAGCCTCTCTAGCCTACCATTATATCATGCAGGTTTTATTTTGAAACACAAATGGTCTTGTGGCTCAGGGTCAAGAAGCCGACGGTGCTCAGGGTGGTTGGATATCACGCTGCCCTGCATGTATGTCACCTGGGCTCCTTCGTGCACAACTAGGAAGCCAATACAATGAGAGCAAATTTCTTCTCCTAGCTTTTGCAAAGAAGTTTGGAGAATAATACTTAGCAAGTACAGTACACTGTATAAAAGTACACTGAAGTTAATGGGCAAGCTCTACTGCCCACGGAACAGCTTTATTTTTCTCCTTGACCCAAAGTGACTTATTTATTTAACACTGAGGGGGTCTTTTCCTCCTCCCCAGATTGGTGGGGTGGGGCAGTACAAAACTTTTCCCTCTGCCCCTCCTCCTCTGCTTTTGGGTACTTACCCTGTGTGTGTGTCTTAAGGGGTATCACCCTTATAAGGCTTTCCTCAAACCTTCCTTTGACTATTTCTGGGCAGATCTAAAAGTGCCTTTGCAGCCACATGCTTGCTTCTTCTGAGCTCAGCTCTTACTTCCTTTTCCTGTCTCTAAGCTCAGCTTCCAAAGTACATTCCATTCCATTTAAAGACACAGTACCCTCTCCAGAGCCACTCCTGGAGCTAACTTGGTGACGTTTCCAACATTTAATAAAACACATTTATAATATTATTAATCATTTTAAGTGTTAGGAGTTTGCAGTTGCTAGTTATTTCCCCAAAGTATTGATGAAAGGCAAGTGGTGATGTTATACATCAGGAATGCTCTAAGGTCGTCCCTTTGGGCAGCAAGGACTTAGTAACTGAATAACAGTCTTCATGGAGCCTATCCTGGCTCCAAAAATGCTCCTACTAAAGGTTTGCAAAATATTCCAAACATTCAAAACACAAAATAAACACCCAGATGAGGACAAATTCATCCCTGGTGGAATTCCAATGAAGTTAACATTTATAATCACATGGATTTCCACCAGGGATGAATTTGATGCATGAGTTGTTTACACTCAAAGCAAGGAGGAGTGCCAACACACTGGTAGAAATTGTAAATAAGTAAACAAAATTAACCAGTGTGAATATTGTTCAAACCTCAGAGAACTCTGGAAAATATAGGGGGGAAATCATATCAATTAAATGACTTTGAAAAATGTGAAGTACTGCAGTCCTGTTTCTTAGAGATTTATGACTGAGCAAGGTCAGCATATTAAAAAAACCTCTCTGCTTTGTAATCTACATGGAATATACTTTTTGAGAGAGTTGTGTGGTCGGTATGTTATTGGAGAATTTCACTGGGTTATTCTAATTTCTTTTGATGTATGTATTTCAGGGGCTTACACTTTTAAATTATAAAAATAGTCATCATTACAATGAAATCAAAAAATTATATCAGCTATATATAATTGACAGTCTGCATCTTGGCTGACACACCAGAGATTAAACTAAAGATCTGCTTGAGCTAAAGCTCTGTAACTGGTGTCTGTGAAAGAAGCATGGCCTATAGATCAGAAAGAGTGGATGGAGTGGCACTCAGACTCACCAGTGGGTCACATACGCACATGTAGCCAATATATTATATGCTTACTCCACTCCTGTCAGTCCTAATCTCCAAATCTGTCTCATTGAAAGGATTTGCTAACACTTGTGTGCAAAAAATTCCAGTGTGTACCGTATGATGTTTCACACCCTCTTCTCCCTTTTTATTTCATTTTTAAAATCATATTATCAAGATTTGTTTTTTTTAGGGGTGGAGGCTCAGGATGGTTTTCAAACTTGTTCCGCTGCTTGGGCAGGGAAAGGCCCTGGTGGGCCAGGCCGTATCCGCAGGTTCGGCCGATCGCGGCTCCCAGTGGCCGCAGTTCGCTGCTCCAGGCCAAAGGGAGCTGCTGGAAGGGCTGAGGGACATACTGGCCGCTGCCTCCAGCAGCTCCCATTGGTATACAAAGTGGCCTGGCCCGGCCCGCCAGGGGCTTTCCCTGCACAAGCAGCAGAACAAGTTTGGGAATCACTGCTCTACTGCATTGTGCAGCCCAGATACCAGTAGGGTAGCTGACATGGGCCCAAGTCCCAGACCACAGCTGAATTAATGCAATCCAGGACCCAAGGTGCACACAGACACACCCCATGGACCCACCCTCCTGCAGTGCAGTTCTGCACTTATGTGGGGTGGCAGTGGAAGGAGCCACCATCCCAGGAGCCATTTGCTATGGGGGGCCCTTTGGGGGCAGGCTGGGGCCTCCCCCTCTCTGGACAAATGCTCCCTGTCTTCAGGTGGGTTGGGAGATCTGTCCTGGAGGAGGGAGGAATCAGCCTCCTTGAAGCAGTGGACTCTCAGGGGGAGAAAAGAAAGAACCAATACCACCACAGCACAGAATGTACCTGGATTCTATAGTGCATGGGCCTGGTGGATCTCTGCGTATGAGCAACAAGTACTAGGATGTGTGGGCTTCAAAATCTTTTATTTGCATGAAAAAATGCCACAAACCTGAATAAAACCCCAGCCTAAAACCACGCAATGATTTTTGTTAAATGCAATTTCTGAGCTGACAGCGTTTCTTTAACTGCAACCAGCTATGGAAGAACAAATTGCACTCCATTCTCCCAGAGCTCCACTTGAGATCATGTTATAATGGAAAGAATGCCATGCAGCAAGGTCCAGAGTTGACCACCATCCCCTTGCGCTGTACGAGACTTTCCCATCCCCACCACAGAAATGGCAACAGAAAAGAGAAATTCAGCTTTGATGAAGAATTGCCAAATCCCAGCCAATAACAAAAGCCAACAGAAGAGGCAGCCAGAGGGTTGTCTATTAAATGTACTATTCACGACAGCGTGTTTAATATTAATAAACTACCACAGAGAGCCCAGCCTCCCCCACCCCAGACCTTGGTTTGATCTCAACCTTTCATAGAGCTTCACCAGCTGGTGCTGCATTATCTCCCCTGGGCCGGTGGAGGCTGGGGTGGGGGGTGAGGCTGGGGCTCCTAAGTGCCACGTTGTCATCACCGCCTCCATTTCCCCGCCAGCCGGACAGAAAGCAGAAGCAGCTGCATCTGGGCCACAGCTATGCACAGAGAGAGCTGGGCCCCAATCCCTGCCTCGGTCAGCCATTGGTAAGATGTGCTCCCTCCCCATTCCTAGGATAGGACCAGCTCGCCACTTCCCTGCCCACCTCCAGGATGGGGCAGGCCCACTAACCTCCGCCCCTCCTACCCCCCACGAGCAACCACAGTCTCAGCAGGGAGACAGAAGCAGGGGCACGGACACAACTTTGCCCTTCCCCCAAAGACTTTTTCTGAAATGATGCCCCTGAACTACAAGCACCTCACAACAAAGAGCAACAGTCTCCAACAGATTTTCCTACAATGCATTAACTGTCCAGCATTCAGAGCCCTGTTACCTTTGAGACTGCACATGTGTGGGAGGGAAACTGGCCATGATCATAACGCACATGTGCCAGTGTGTGATTGTGAAATGCTTTTAAACCATATTTAGGGTTATTAAAGTCCTCAGGAAAATGCTGAATACTTTTTTCTCCCCTCTGTTTATGGGTTTGTTTGTTTTTTAATCTTTTCTGGTACATCTTTTCTTAATTGGACCTTTCACGATCTGTGTGAAAGAACTGGGTCAAAAAGATGGGAATATTTCATCTATCTCCTAAAAGGTTTGTGTGAAACACTCTCTGATCTCTTTCGCCTGTACTCACTTTCTATTTATTAAAAGTGCTGCCTCTTAAAAGCCATCCTGTCGCACGCTTTAGCATGGAAGAGAGTCACTTCCAAAAGCAAACTATTTCACGGTTAGTTTGTAATTCTATCTCCTTTACAGAAAGCAGAAATAATCAGGACCACCAGTCAGGCCATGTGACTGCAGCCCATTTCTGAAGGCCACAAGTAATCAGCTGAAAGGCTCGCATTCCAGTAACTCAGGAGGGATATTTTGAAAGGCCCATGCTGTGGGAGGATTTCCTAATGTAATAGGAGCCATAAGACTCAAAACACATTCCTACTCTTGTGAAATTACTACAGCTAGACAGCATACAGATACAGGAAGACAAAAGCTTTCTTCTGTTGACTTCATCCCACTTCGGACAGCTGTAATCACCCCATGGGAGGAGAATAGGAAACTCTTAAGATTTTATATTTTAAATGTTCAGAGTTTAATAATTTAAAACAACTGTTCTTTACAATTCTTCTTCTTCAGAAGAATTTTGTCTAAGTTCCAGTTCTGAAGAATGAAGTGTCCCCCATCATTCTTCAAATTAACAGGGACGGAGGATGTACTGGGCCTGTCTTTAATATTCCAGGCAGAGAATACAATTTACATGTATCCTTGGTGTAGATTGTAAAAATAAAAAAGATAACACTAACTCCGTTAGTCAGAATTGTACTCAGAATTTATTTATGTGGTAAAAGATGTTAAAGAAATTAAATATCAGGGGGTAGCTGTGTTAGTCTGTAGCCACAAAAACAACGAGGAGACCAGTGGCACCTTAAAGACTAACAGATTTATTTGGGCATAAGCTTTCATGGATAAAAAACCTACTTCTTCAGATGCGTGGAGAAATTAAGCTAATAGCTCCACACCGGGGGTGGGGGTGGGGGAGATTAACATTGGGTCTGAGGGGCTTAGCTAGAACTGCTGCAACAACCCTAGTACTTGGGTGGGGTACTACTTCATTGCCATATTGCTGTGTTTTGTTTTAAAGGCATGGTGGATGGGAGTAAGCAATTCCTTTGTCTGGCCAAGGAATCCCAGATAGGGTGACTCCAGTTGGATATTGGCTCTGATTGGATACCTCTCCAAGGGGGAGTGGTTTCAAGGGACACATTCTCTATGCCAGGTTAAGAACACAAAAGAAAAAGACTTTGTAAACTGTGTTTAGGGCAGGACTAGAAGTTAGAGTTGATAACTCTCAGCCCTCCTTTTGCTAGATATGAACTATTTTAGATACAAGTTGATGGCAAGGTGAGGCCTTCATGGCAAGGGAAACCCTGGCAGCACCTGTATTAAGCATGATTTAAGTAGTGATGTTGTCACATCACTTTCCTGGCCAGTGTTTAGTAGACAGGGCCATAGGACCACATCCACAAAAGGACACAGATTCCTAATGGCATCTAGATGCCTTAGGCCTCTAAATCCAACATTTAAGCACCACTCAGCTATCACTTAACTTTGCAGAAAACTAAAGTCTACTAGACACCTAAGTGTGTGCAAGTGAGTATGTGCACAACACCGCAGTCTAGGTGCCTGTCTCATGTCTATGCCACAGCAGGATCCTCAAACTAGGTATCCCCAGTCTATCTTGTCTGCTCTGAACATGCCTAACCCCACATAAATCAGCTAGGGGTGGTGGGGAGAATGTGGTGGTACCCTCACCCTTCTAACTTTTTTAGGGCAGTGGTTAGTGCACTGCCCTAGGATGCAGGGGACCTGAGTTCAGTTCCACTTCCCCTCTGCCTAATGTGGAGAAGGAATTTGAACTTGGGTCTCCCTCCCTCTGAGGCAAGTACTCTAGACACTGGACTGCAGGGTATTCTAGGGCAGAGCTCTGCTGTTGAAGCTGTTCCATTGTTTCTTAAATATTCATTGGACCAAAGACAGAGTGTGAAAACTTCTCTAGAGCCCTGTGGGCAATGCACTCACCTGGGAGGTGGGTGACCCAGGCTCCAGTCCACTGCCTCCAGGGACTACTTGAATATTGATACACAGTGGAACAGCTTCAGCAGGATAGATTGAGAGAACCCTGGTGCACAATACCAAATGTCCTAGTGGTTAGGGCACTCACTGGGGAGGTAGGAGACCCAAGTTCCAATCCCTTCTCCTGATCAAGTCAAGGGGAAAATTGAAGCTAGCGTTCTCACATTCCAGGGAAGTGCTCTAACCAATGGGCTGAAAATTATAAGGGGGTACCAACTCCCTGCCCACTACAGTTTCTTACAAAAAATTTCTTCAGGTACCTAACTGCAGGAGAGGTTTTGTGTCTGAGAATCCCAAACAGAAGTAGGTTCCTCCCTCTTGGCCAGACTTAAGCACTTAGGTCCTCTTGAGGGGCAGGGTTTAAGCCACACCCTCTCCTCAGCATTTCTTATTAGTTAGCTTAAGTAGCTCCCTGCTCAATATGCTGATTTCTGTGAATCCCATTCTTAGGCGCCTAACTCTCCTCATGCACAGTATAAGGAGCTTAACTCAGGGCTGTGGGATTCCACTGGGTGACAAGGTGCCTAGAAATTAGGTGTTGCAATGCTAAGTGTTGCAACGTCAAAGTCCCTTTGTGGATCTAGCCCAGGGGTAGGCAACCTATGGCATGCATGCCAAAGGCGGCACACGAGCTGATTTTCAGTGGCACTCACACTGCCTGGGTCCTGGCGGCTCTGCATTTTAATTTAATTTTAAATGAAGCTTCTTAAACATTTTAAAAACCTTATTTACTTTACATACAACAATAGTTTAGTTCTATAGTATAGACTTATAGAAAGAGACCGTCTAAAAACGTTAAAATGTATTCCTGGCACGCAAAACCTTAAATCAGAGTGAATAAATGAAGCTTTGGCAAACCACTTCCGAAAGGTTTCTGACCCCTGATCTAGCCCATCATGACTGATGGATTCAGGCAGCAATTCTGTTACGACTATGCTGTCACTCACTTTGATAACCAAGTCTTTGACAATGTTATATTGCCATTACATTTCCAGTTCTCAGCGGTTCTCAAACTGTGGGTCATGAACCCCTTTTAGTGGGGCTGCCAGGGCTGGCTTAGACTTGCTGGGGCCCAGGCCTACAGCCTGAGCCCCACTGCCTGGGCCTCAATCTGAAGCCTGAGGGCTTCAGCACTGCGGGGTGGGGCTCAGGTTACAGGCCCCCTGCCTGGGGCTGAAGCCCCCACCCAGGATAGTGGGGCTCAGGCAGGCTCAAGCTTCGGGCCCCACTTCTGGGGTCATACAGTAGTTTTTGTTGTCAGAAGTGGGTTGCAGTGCAATGAAGTTTGAGAGCCCCTGCAGTACTGCCAATCCTAAGCATTCAAAAATCACAAGCCAGGCCTCAAAACTCCTACGACTAATTTTAAATTCATGAAATTAAAAAAAAAAAAATTTGGATTCTTTTCCTTTGCCTTCTGCAGTCTGAGCCTCTAGAGTGCACTGTATCGTGTATTCAAACGTTTATTCACAGCCATGAGGGATAGAAACTTGCTTTAAAAAAAAAAAAAAAGCTGAGATTCTCATGTAATTACTTGACTCCAGGGGACAGGGCTGTAAGAAAAAACACTAAATACCATAAGCCTGCTGATAAAATTGTGAGAGATGGCAACGCTGTGTAACAGTCTTCTGGAAACTATCTGAGTATTATGGTCACAAGAAATTTCCTCCTCCCCTAAAGTCCTGGAATCACAAAGGCTACACCTGATTTATTTTCAGGAGGATCCTCCGCTGCACATCAATGAACTCGCAGACCTCTCTGCTACTTCCAATAAAAAGTAGCAGCAGCATACGGTGAAAACCCTTATTAAAACCCTAGATTTACAGCCAAAGCAGCCCACTGTATTTTCAGAAAAAAATAACACTAAATAAAGAGAGACTATACTATTTAAAAGAAATAAGCTGATGTCAGGATGTTAGTTCCCTTAATCTTCCTTAAGGCTTAGTACAAGCAGCAGCGGGATCAACAGAAGTTTACACTAAATCTTCAGTATCCAGCACTGTATTTTGCTTTCATGTTACCATAGAGAGAATTGGCAATAAGCAGGTGTACCCACGAGGACAATGGAGAGACCAAAAATATCTACCGTTTCTCAGAAGAGCTCTTTGGCGCAAACGATTCAGCACTTTACAGTATTGCAATGTCGTCCACAGAAATAAACTACAAGATGCTGGTTATCCTAAATCCACCTGTATCCTTCTACATCCCTTTCTGAAATGGTAAATGTAACATGATCCAGATGGGGAAAATAGAAATAATTCACTATAATATATGAACCATATACACAAGGGAATTATACATATTCACCATAAATATGCTTAACTTGCATCTAATTTTCTGTTCTGTTAGACACCCGCTTTTTAAAATAGTATGGTAACATTGAAAGTATTTCTCCACTTAATTATCAGAGAAATTCAAGAAAGATATAAGATTCAGTAAGCAGTAGGCAATTTTCTTAAACCATACTTGTAAGGAAGAGACTGGCCTTTAAAATCCATGGGTATTTTTTTAATGTGATCTTTTAAAGAGAAGCTTTGAATTGCTAAATATCTACCATTTTTATATTGACCTAATGAAGGGTATTAGTTCAGCCAGAATTGTGTTTTGTAAAGTTATTACATGGCATGTTTCCAAACTCTTATGAACTACATCTGGTTCATGATTTTCTAAGATTCCAGATAGATGCCTCTGAGCGGAATTGTCATCTCACAGCTCAGTGAGGGATTTTAAAATACAATTCACAGCTCACCATCCTCAGATGTAGTATATTGAGCTAATAATTGACACAAAACAGCTTTATCTATGACAGTTTGATGAAGTAGGATAAATCTGTCTCTTTAATTATTAAAACAGTGACATTTATAGGGAGCTTTTAATTGTTCGTATGACCCAAATTTTACCTAGTGCTACTTTGCAGAGACATTGGAAGTTTTTTAACCCTCCATTCTACTTTAAAGGTGTAATGGACACATACCTCCCATTTGACTCCATACCACAGTAGCTGTGAAATACTAGCATATCAGCTTGGATCTGCTCCTTCACATATGCCATTCCTATCATCCTTTTAAAAACTGTATTTTCTATTTCATAAGGAAACTTGAAAATACTTTTCCAAACTGATGATAAAGCTTTAGAAATGGACAGCAGCAAATCTTCCATGGTGTCTTTTCAAACAGAGCAGTGTTAATATTCAGATAGGCTTTTGTGGTAGCAGTATTGACAACCCCCCAAAATTCAAAATCATGAGTCAAGGCCCTCCACAATAATGAAATATTTAAAATAGGGCTGTGGATTAATCACAGTTAACTCATGCAATTAACTTAAACAAAATTAATTGCGATTAATCGCACTGTTAAACAATATAATACCAATTGAAATTTATTAAATATTTTTGGATGTTTTTCTACATTCTCAAATATATCGATTTCAATTACAACACAGAATACAAAGTGTACAGTGCTCACTTTATGTTATTTTTTATTACAAATATTTGCACGGAAAAAATGATAAACAAAATATAGTATTTTTCAATTCATCTCATACAAGTAGTGTAGTGCAAACTCTATCATGAAAGTGCAACTTACAAATGTAGGGGTTTTTTGTTAGATAACTGCACTCAAAAACAATGTAAAACTTTAGAGCCTACAAGTCCAGTCAGTCCTACTTCTTGTTCAGCCAATTGCTGAGAGAAACAAGTTTGTTTACATTTACGGGAGATAACGCTACCCACTTCTTAATTACAATATCACCTAAAAGTGAGAACAGGCGTTCACATGGCACTGTTGTAGCTGGTGTCGCAAGATATTTGCGTGCCAGATGTGCTACAGATTCATATGCCTCTTCATGCTTTGGCCATCATTCCAGGAGACATGCTTTCATGCTAATGACGCTCATTTAAAAATTAATGCATTAATTAAATTTGCTACTGAACTCCTTGGGGGAGAATTGTATGTCTCCTGCTCTGTTTTATCCACATTCTGCCATATATTTCATGTTATAGCAGTCTCGGATGATGATTCAGCACACGTTGTTTGTTTTAAGAACACTTTCAGTACAAATCTGACAAAATGTAAAGAAGATACCAATGTGAAATTTCTAAAGATAGCTACAGCACTTGACCCAAGATTTAAGAATCTGAAGTGCTTTCCAAAATCTGAGAGGGATGAGGTGTGGAGCATGCTTTCAGAAGTCTTAAAAGAGCAACACTCTGATGCAGAAACTACAGAAGCCAAACCACGAAAAAAGAAAATCAAACTGCTGCTGGTGGCATCTGACTCAGATGATGAAAATGAACATGCATCGGTCCGAACTGCTTTGGATCATTATCGAGCAGAACCCGTCATCAGCATTGACGCATGTTCTCTGGAATGGTGGTTGAAGCATCAAGGGACATATGAATCTTTAGCACATCTGGCATGTAAATATCTTGTGACAAGGCTACAACAGTGCCATGCAGACACCTGTTCCCACTTTCAGGTGACATTGTAAACAAGTAGCGGGCACCATTATCTCCTGCAAATGTAAACAAACTTGTTTCTCTGAGCAATTAGCTGAACAAGTAGTAGAACTGATTGGACTCTAAAGACTGTAGACTCTAAAGTTTTACATTATTTTATTTTGGAATGCAGGGTTTTTTGTACATAATTCTACATTTGCAAGTTCAACTTTCATGAAAAAGACAATTGAAAAAATATAATTTTGTTTTTTACAGTGCAAATACTTATAATAAAAAATAAATATAAAGTGAACACCGTACACTTTGTATTCTGTGTTGTAATTTAAATTTATATATTTGAAAATGTAGAAAACGTCCAAAAATATTTAAATAAATGGTATTTTATTATTAACAGTGCGATTAATCGAGATTCATTTTTTTAATTGCTTGACAGCCCTAATTTAAAACTTTTTATTTGCCTTCTTATTTTAACCCTTTAGGGATCACGTTGTCAAGCTTTTCTCCTCAACCGTGTGGGCTATAAACTTACTCTTAAACGGAGACTGTCACGAATCACCTGACTTCAGGAGTTGAGGCTTTAAAAAAAAACACTAAATATTATGACTATGGATAAAATCATGCGAGATGGCAATGCAGCAATGTTGATAACATTTCAGTTGACAATATGAATGTTTTACAAAACATTGAAAAGTTAGATATTTTAAAATGTTTCACAAAATATTTCTCTTGCTTTTTGACAGCTCTCTGAAACAGAAAGGGAAATGGGTTCTCTCTCTAATACTGATGTCCTTTACTACTCAAATTACAGGATAATGTCTTCAGCAGGAGGCTCAGACAATTAATGTTAAATGCAATGAATAAGTAATTCCCTGAGGAATATACTTCACTATTGCTTTTACATTCAATTTGTCAGAGCCTCAGGACACAGCAAAGTTCTGAAACTTCAGCATGTTTTGCAGAAGTTTACAGAAAGCTGAAATGGAAGTTTTTATGTTTATTCAGTTAATGGAAACCCATGATTTTGATGTTCTGGCCTGAGAAAAAGTTACAGGGGGTCAAAAGCGGGGGAAACCCTCAAAATACCATTAACTGTTTGGTTACATTTTTGTGGCCACTTTGGCATCTCTCTGGCATTCCCCTCATCCTGCCAGTGTTTGTTGTTCTTCCTCTCTTCCCTAGTTAATGCATTTACCTCAATTTAGCTAATGAGCAACTCACCCAATGCAGCCATCTCTCTGAAGTACTGCATACTATCAAAGCACTATCGTCCCTTCTTGCCAACCTTTCCATCTGCTGCCACAGTAGGGGAATTGAGAAAGCTCTGCCTAGCTCCAGCCCTGTTGCTGGAAACTCTCTGCCCTCTGCTATTACCTCTAACTCTATGTCTTGCAATAGTACTGGTGACTTTAAACATATGACAATCCTCCTATCAGATGTTTAAAATTATTATTTTTAAAATGTAAATGTTTGTTGTTGTGTTTGCACAAAAAATGTAGCCAAATAATCACAGGTTGGGGAATAAAGATAACTTGTGACCATTTTTACTATTGATTTGCATGATACAATGTGAATAATGTCTGATTTCTCTCCCAGAGCTGAGCTCTGATTATATCACAGCAACCTCATCAATATAGAATGCTTCTGAACTTTAAAAACATATGGAACTGTTACACCACATGTGCATGAAGCATTCACTTTCTCAGTTTGTGCAGAATCCAGAACCATATGTTGAAATGGAGGGATTCCATTTCCTTCTGCCCCTGTTTTGCTAATACTTGTTTTAGAGTCACGTACTTTTAAACACAGTTGACAAACCTAGCCCTGGAATAGGGTAGTGTTGTTACATTTATTACTAAATAAAGTTCACAATAACATGCTATTTTTTCTATTAATTATATAAGCAGGAAAAAGCCTCATTATTAGCATCCTAGTTGTGGTCCAAATGTGGACACGTGACCCCAAACCTGTCTGCACAGTTATACTGTAAGCTCTCTGGGGCATGGATTATCTGTTTGTTCTGTGTTTGCACAGTGCCTAGCACAATTGTCTCCTGGTCCATGACTGGGGCTCCCAGCCCCAACAGTAATATAAAGTATAATCATAATTATATGGTTTCATTGCATCTGTTCACCGATGTACTGCTCATGAAAAGACAATAACATACAAGTGGTTTTGTGGTAAGCACAGATCTCCTGCAAATGGGCTTTTAACTCTTTATTTGAGTTATGGACCAAACCTAAATGTTTTCTTAAAAATTCGGAGCACTTGTATCAACAGAACAATGACATTATTTTAAAAGCCCTATTGTGTTGAAATGGGTTTATTTATTTTCAGTAAAACCTTTACTTTCAAACATAAGTCTAGAACTAAGTAAACTCCAGCCATTTTTACTGCCATGCTCCCAGCCATGGTAAACTGAATCTAAACTCTGCAGCAATCTTCCTGGTTTCTGCAGCACTGAGGTGAATTAGAAGAGAAATTCTGCAGCAGTTTCATTTATGTAACATTTTAAAAATAAATATAAGAAAACAGTCAGTGCAGAAACTCCGGTGTTCTTTATGTTGCTAGTAAAACTTTAATACTCTGCTCCGTTTGAGTTTTCAGTAGGCCACAGATTTTTGTATTGAGAATTCAGTCACACATGCATTGTAGATCTTAAGCAAATCCACATGTTCCATAGAATCTCTATGGATAGAAATTTCATGCTATAATAAGAATATAACATTAGGGATCTATTATCGACCACCTGACCAGGACAGTGATAGTGATGATGAAATGCTAAGGGAAATTAGAGAGGCTATCAAAATTAAGAACTCAATAATAGTGGGGGATTTCAATTATCCCCATATTGACTGGGAACATTTCACTTCAGGACGAAATGCAGAGATAAAATTTCTCAGTACTTTAAATGACTGCTTCAAGGAGCAGCTGGTATGGGAAGCCACAAGGGGAGAGGCAACTCTAAATTTAGTCCTGAGTGGAGCGCAGGAGCTGGTCCAAGAGGTAACTATAACAGGACTGCTTGGAAAGAGTGACCATAATACAATAGCATTCAACATCCCTGTGGTGGGAAGAACATCTCAACAGCTCAACACTGTGGCATTTAATTTCAAAAGGTTTCAGAGTAGCAGCCGTGTTAGTCTGTATCCGCAAAAAGAAGAACAGGAGTACTTGTGGCACCTTAGAGACTAACAAATTTATTAGAGCATAAGCTTTCGTGGACTACAGCCCACTTCTTCGGATGCATATAGAATGGAACATATATTGAGGAGATATATATACACACATACAGAGAGCATAAACAGGTGGGAGTTGTCTTACCAACTCTGAGAGGCCAATTAATTAAGAGAAAAAAAAAACTTTTGAAGTGATAATCAAGATAGCCCAGGGCTATCACTTCAAAAGTTTTTTTTTTCTCTTAATTAATTGGCCTCTCAGAGTTGGTAAGACAACTCCCACCTGTTTATGCTCTCTGTATGTGTGTATATATATCTCCTCAATATATGTTCCATTCTATATGCATCCGAAGAAGTGGGCTGTAGTCCACGAAAGCTTATGCTCTAATAAATTTGTTAGTCTCTAAGGTGCCACAAGTACTCCTGTTCTTCTAATTTCAAAAGGGGGAACTATGCAAAAATGAGGGGGTTAGTTAAACAGAAGTTAAAAGGTACAGTGACTAAAGTGAAATCCCTGCAAGCTGCATGGGCGCTTTTTAAAGACACCATAATAGAGGCCCAACTTCAATGTATACCCCAAATTAAGAAACACAGTAAAAACTAAAAAAGAGCCACCGTGGCTTAACAACCATGTAAAAGCAACAGTGAGAGATAAAAAGACTTCCTTTAAAAAGTGGAAGTCAAATCCTAGTGAGGCAAATAGAAAGGAGCATAAACACTGCCAAATTAAGTGCAAGAATGTAATAAGAAAAGCCAAAGAGGAGTTTGAAGAACGGCTAGCCAAAAACTCCAAAGGTAATAACAAAATGTTTTTAAGTACATCAGAAGCAGGAAGCCTGCTAAACAACCAGTGGGGCCCCTTGATGATCAAGATACAAAAGGAGCGCTTAAAGACGATAAAGTCATTGCGGAGAAACTAAATGGATTCTTTGCTTCAGTCTTCACGGCTGAGGATGTTAGGGAGATTCCCAAACCTGAGCAGGCTTTTGTAGGTGACAAATCTGAGGAACTGTCACAGATTGAAGTGTCACTAGAGGAGGTTTTGGAATTAATTGATAAACTCAACATTAACAAGTCACCGGGACCAGATGGCATTCACCCAAGAGTTCTGAAAGAACTCAAGTGTGAAGTTGCGGAACTGTTAACTAAGGTTTGTAACCTGTCCTTTAAATCAGATTCTGTACCCAATGACTGGAAGTTAGCTAATGTAATGCCAATATTTAAAAAGGGCTCTAGAGGTGATCCCGGCAATTACAGACTGGTAAGTCTAACGTCTGTACCAGGCAAATTAGTCGAAACAATAATTAAGAATAAAATTGTCCGACACACAGAAAAACAAACTGTTGAGCAATAGTCAACATGGTTTCTGTAAAGGGAAATCATGTCTTACTAATCTATTAGAATTCTTTGAAGGGGTCAACAAACATGTGGACAAGGGGGATCCAGTGGACATAGTGTACTTAGATTTCTAGGAAGCCTTTGACAAGGTCCCTCACCAAAGGCTCTTATGTAAATTAAGCTGCCATGGGATAAAAGGGAAGGTCCTTTCATGGATTGAGAACTGGTTAAAAGACAGGGAACAAAGGGTAGGAATTAATGGTAAATTCTCAGAATGGAGAGGGGTAACTAGTGGTGTTCCCCAAGGGTCAGTCCTCGGACCAATCCTATTCAACTTATTCATAAATGTTCTGGAGAAAGGGGTAAACAGTGAGGTGGCAAAGTTTGCAGATGATACTAACTGCTAAAGATAGTTAAGACCAAAGCAGACTGTTAAGAACTTCAAAAAGATCTCACAAAACTAAGTGATCGGGCAACAAAATGGCAAATGAAATTTAATGTGGATAAATGTAAAGTAATGCACATTGGAAAAAATAACCCCAACTATACATACAATATGATGGGGGCTAATTTAGCTACAACAAGTCAGGAAAAAGATCTTGGAGTCATCGTGGATCGTTCTCTGAAGACGTCCATGCAGTGTGCAGAGGTGGTCAAAAAAGCAAACAGGATGTTAGGAATCATTAAAAAGGGGATAGAGAATAAGACGGAGAATATATTATTGCCCTTATATAAATCGATTGTACGCCCTCATCTCGAATACTGCGTACAGATGTGGTCTTCTCATCTCAAAAAAGATATACTGGCACTAGAAAAGGTTCAGAAAAGGGCAACTAAAATGATTAGGGGTTTGGAACGGGTCCCATATGAGGAGAGATTAAAGAGGCTAGGACTCTTCCGCTTGGAAAAGAGGAGACTAAGGGGGGATATGATAGAGGTATATAAAATCATGAGTGATGTGGAGAAAGTGGATAAAGAAAAGTTATTTACTTATTCCCATAATACAAGAACTAGGAGTCATCAAATGAAATTAATAGGCAGCAGGTTTAAAACAAATAAAAGGAAGTTCTTCTTCACACAGCGCACAGTCAACTTGTGGAACTCCTTATCTGAGGAGGTTGTGAAGGCTAGGACTATAACAGAGTTTAAAAGAGACGGGTAAGGAATGGTGTCCCTAGCCTCTGTCTGTCAGAGGGTGGAGATTGGATGGCAGGAGAGAGATCACTTGCTCATTGCCTGTTAGGTCCACTCCCTCTGGGGCACCTGGCATTGGCCACTGTCGGTAGACAGGATACTGGGCTAGATGGACCTTTGGTCTGACCCGGTACGGCCTTTCTTATGTTCTTAGATATTGTCAGGGAAATTAGAGGATTGGCAGGTGGCTCGGGGGCAGAATGAGGGCTTTTGGAATTTAGGACTTGTCTACATATAATTGTTGTACCAATTAAATAAGTACAAAAACTGTGTATGGGTCAGAGAGAGGATGTAATCAATTTTAAATAATGGGATAAACAGACTAGTTGGATGTTTCTAAAATAATTAGCAGTGAAATGAGGAACTCTATTCTGGGAATCAGTCATGTGAAAAAGACTTGGAGATCATAGGGGATAATCAGCTGGACATGTACAGGAGGTCAGACTAGAGTATCAAAATGGTCCTTTTGACCTTCAAATCTAGAAATCCATGAATATGAATTTCTAGATATACACGAGTCATCTTTAGGATTTTGAGTTAACACCCATTTGAGGTGAAAGGGTCAGTTCACACCCTCTTGGAATTATTGTTTCAGGCTATCTGCAGACACTGAGGAAACACTGCTCCATTTACACTCAGTCTGCATTTTTAAAGTTGACTTCACAGCCATGACAGCTAAAAACGATGTTTTTTATTTTTTGAATGAGAGCTTAGATTCTAGAGCATAATTCTGTGGCAAGGGGCAGAATTTACAGAAAGTTCTATAGAATATAGACACACACACATGGCATGGCCAAGATTATCTATTAAGACTAACAGTGAAAGGTAAAAAAAAAATCTGTCTTCCCATGTCAGAGAATCCAGCCAGTAAGTCTAGAAGCAGCCAAAGCAGGGACTGTTGCACTTGGGGTGACAGGGTAAAATATGGCCCAGCTGGAGTCTCCCTCCCCCCAGCTCCCCGTGGACCCAGAATCCCACACCTACGATCTGGGGACATTAGGATCCACATGCTGCCTCACTTCCCCTTCACCATGTGGCCTTTGGGAAAAACTGCAGAGAGCAGCCACCAGAGACTCCAGCTGGGACCTTTGGACATTTCTATGAAAACTGTAGAACGTTCTCTCTCTGTGCCGTATGCTGATTGACTGTTTGCTCCAGTCCTCCTCCTCCTCCCACCTTTTCCTCAGTATCTCTTCACTGCAGCTTCACTCCACACCTATTCTATTCTGTATAGGTTTTTATACTACACTCATCACTGTAGTATTTGTGCCGTGTCACTTCTTCCCTCATCCGTCTCCTCAAGTTCCTCTTCCCTTTCCTTCCATTTACTTGATCCCCTCATAAGTAAACCCATTGGGGAAAAAAACCATCATGGAACTAACATGAAGTTTGCTGCCATAGCATTGTTCACTTTGCTTCCCCCACCCTGAGTCTGACTGATCTCTTTAGGCAATGTTGTTCCTCGTACTTCTCCATCTGTCTGTATCTGTTATCTCTCGTCTAACACTCAGATTGTAAACTCTTTGGGGTAGGGATGGTCTTTTAGTTCTGTGTTTGTACAGTGCCTGGCACAGGAATCCTGCTCCATTACTGGGCTCCTAGGCATTACAATACCACACATAACAAAGAAGAAGAATATTAATAAATGGGTTTCTAAAAGTATGGTCAGTGTTGGGGACTGGTACACGTAGTCCATCCAACTCCCCACATCCAGCACACACACACACACACACTCAAAATGGAATGTAGCAGTAGTTAAAATGCCTTCTTTAGAATGTAGACAATGACTGAGATATTGTCATTCCAAAATACACAGCTATTTCATTAGAATTTGCCAATGCTACCACTGGGATTTGGGAAGAGCTCCTGAGGCAGATGCATATCCAGATTGATAGATACTGAAGTCCATTGACTTCAATGGAGCTATGACAATTCGAACTAGCAGTGGACCTACCCCTAATAGAGTGGGACACCTCACCCATCTCCTGAAAATACGAGTGCAGATCTTTGAACAAGGTGCTAAATCTCATGGCCTCTGAAATTCCTCATCTGTAAAATGGGGGAACTGTCTACCTGAGGGGTTACCGTGAGGCTAAATTAATGTTGGTAAAGCGTGTCGAGATCTTCAGATGGAGGTTTTTATACACATACACATGCCACATGTAGATTTCGCTCATTAACTACAACCCTATCAGGGATAGGAAACATTTAGGAGTGCTTCTTTATTAAATGTCGGGGTGAAATTCTAGCCACTGCAGTCTAGGAGAGTTTCCCCTCTGACTTCATTGGGGTTGGGATTTCACCCCAGTTCTTTATAAGTGACACAAAGTTGATGTAGCCGTCATGAAAAGTTCTCTACCTCCTGAAGTCACTGACCTGGTGATATTTCATAAAACTTGCTTTGGGCTCCCAAAAGTTACTTCTACACAGCAGCTGGGAGCATGCCTCCCAGCACAGGTAGTCAGACATATTCTAGATCTGCTCGCTGGCACTCTAAAAACAGCAGCATGGCCTTGGCAGCACAAGTGGCAGCTCAGGCTAGCTGCTTGAGTACATACCCAGGGGATCGGGCGGGTTTGCAATCTGGTTGCAGGTCCAAGTCACCACCCATTCCATTGGGATCACACCACTATTTTTAGTGTGCTAACTTAATCAGAGCTAGCCTGTCTGTCTACCTGTGCTGGGAAGCAGCCACCTAGCTGCTGTATAGCCATACCCACAGAGATAGAGAGACTCAATTCTTTCCCTTTTTCACTTGGACAAGAGATTCTGAGATATATAGTATATGCTGACTCTGACACCAACACTGACTGATTAGTCATTACCATTACACCTACCACTAATGGTGAAAGCACAGTATTGTGATGTTTGCTCTGGCTCTGTACGAGAGATATCATGGTAGCTCTTGCAGTAGTCAAACATTGACCCTCTTCTACTTGTTTTTTCACCAATTCTTCATTTTAATCTTTGTGCTATCCTGCTTGTTTTGGGATCATTATACTGTATAATAGTCAATGTAATTACAGAGAAGAAAGAAATGTGCTAGAAGAGTTCCTTATTAAAAAGTATATTAACAGATTATAAGGCCAGAAAGTACCACTGTGGTCACTTACGGCTTGTTTACACTGGCAAGTTTTTTTGATGAAACTAATGTCGCCAAGGAAAAATCAACAAAAGCAAACTCGCCAAAGCGTGTCTACATTTGCTCCCTCTGTTGACAGATCATGTCCACATTTGGGGCACCTTTGTTGACAGTGAGAGCAATGGGCTGTGGGTATGTATCCCACAGTACCTGATGACAACATCCGTTGCTAGGTGTGGTGGGAATGCGGAAACAGAGCGCGGCGCATCCTGGGATGTGTGAAATGTACCATCATGCACCGCTTTGTATCCCACGCCTCCAAAAGTCTCTCGCTTCCTTTCACGCCGTTTTTCCTACTGTCGTTCTTTTGTAGTGTGTGCCAGCATCTGCAGTGAGAGAGGATGGATCCCACACTGGTCTGTCTCTCATCGCGCTGTATAACCTCATGGAACATGTCTTCTTTGCTGCGCCTAGGTATTTTTCTTATCTGCTGCAGCCGGTCCACGGGGGTCCGTGATGTGTTCTTCGAGGTCTGTGCTGAACAGAAGAGGGATTCTTACATTCCATACAGGGCCGGCTCCAGGCACCAGCTTGGCAAGCTGGTGCTTGGGGCGGCCACTCCGGACAGGGGCGGCAGGTCCAGCTATTCGGTGGCAATTCGGCGGATGGTCCCTCACTCCCGCTAGGAGTGAAGGACCTTCCGCCGAATTGCCGCCGCAGATCACGATCGCGGCTTTTTTTTTTTTTTTGGTGGCTGCTTGGGGCGGCCAAATCCCTGGAGCCTGCCCTGATTCCAGCAAACGACTGAAACATTTTAGTAAAAAGGGCATTTTGCTAGTAGAAATCACTTTCTCTGAGACTCTAGGCAGGCACACAGCTCTGTGAGCACTCCAATCATGGTGAGTTTCGGGAGTGCGGGAAGGCGGTTGTGCATACTGACAAAAAGGTCATGGCTTGCAGGGCAGCTTTCAAGGGATCTCATTCTAAAATTATCCCACACTTTTTCACAGGTGGCCAACCTGCTGGCTGACATCTCGCTGCTGAGGGTGATCAGAAAAAAACAGGGCTCAGCTGCTGAATGCTTGAAGCTTTCACCCCGGTCTCTATGCAGCTCAGCTATGTGCCGCTTTGGTCCCAGCTCCAGTGCTTGCTAAGGGTACATCTTCACTACCCGCCGTATCGGTGGGTAGCAATTGATTTATCCGGGATTGATATATCGCGTCTCGTTAAGACGCGATATATCGATTCCCGAATGCACTCACCGTCGACTCTGGAACTCCACCAGAGCGAGCGGTGGTAGCGCAGTCAACGGGGGAGCCGCGGCCATTGATCCCGCGCCGTCTGGACCCCAGGTAATTCAATCCAAGATACTTCGACTTCAGCTACGCTATTCGCGTAGCTGAAGTTGCGTATCTTGGCTCGATCCCCCCCCAGTGTAGACCAGCCCTAAATGGCATGGTACAGTTTTCTACAATGGGAGAACTAACAAGGCTGCAATCTCTTGGAATCTGCGGCAGAGGATTAACAAGTACCTCTTGGAAACTTTCCAGAGCCTCTCTCTGGAAGATTCTCTGCAGGTCTTGATGCCCATCGAAACCCTGCTTGGTCATGCAGATAAGCTACACAGGGCAATGTCCAGCTCACAGAAAACACTACCTGCCTCCCGCTTTTCGATTCCCACAGCAACTTACCCGGAATCTCATCTGTTTCCTGCTCCCCATTGAGCACTTCTGGAGTGCAGAAAAGTTCCTGACTGCCTGCCCCACCGGGCAACCCCACTGGGAGCACCACATCCTCTTCTAGTTCAACTTCTTTATCCACAATTTCAGCCTCTGGGTTACCCCCTTTCAGCTGCATGCAAAGTATCCACAGGGCAATCGGCAAGGATAGCATTCAACCCTTTATAGAAGCGGCTCCTTATGGTATGCCTGCCTCAGCTCCTTTATCTTCGCTCTGCACTGCTGCGTGTCCCGATCATAGTCCTTTTCACACAAGCCCAGAGAAATTTGCCCATATTTGTCCCGATTCCTACGGGTCACTTGCAGCTGTAACTGAACAGACTCCTCTCCCCATATACTGATCAGATCCAACAACTCAGCGGTGGTCCAATCAGGAGCGCGATTGGTGCATAGCCAGTCATGCTCACCTGGGAAGCTCCTCTGGGAAGCCAGCAAGCAGGAAATGAGATTTAAAATTCCCAGGGCTTGCAAGGGGGAGGGGCAGGTTGGCTGCAGGGCAGCGGAGTTCAAACCGTTGACCAGAGCAGCAGCATGGGAATTGTGGGATACTTTCTGGAGGCCAATAAAATAAAATAAAAACCTGAGGTGTTTACATTGGCTGTTTGTCTACAATAAAGAGAGGGGAAAAGAAAAGTCCCTTGCAGGGATGGAATTTTTTTGTCATCAAATCTAGGCTCCCACCCCCCCGAAAAAAGTGACCTTGCAGTGTGTACACTATCGTTGTTTTGTCGCCAAAAGCCAGTTTTCGGTGACAAAACTTGCAATTGTAGACAAGCCCTTAGTGTGCCTTCCTGCATAACACAGGCCATAAAACTTCCCTGAATTAATTCCCGTTTGAACTCTAATCTGGATTTAAAACTGTCAGTGATGGAGAAAAGCTTCAAAAGAACACACAATTACATCAACAGTTTGCCACTGCTAGCTTTGGCTTGCGGGTCACCATAAATCAAAACACACATTGCTAGCCTGCAGATGGGCCATCCCTTTCACTACAGAATCCAGTTACAGAAAAATTGCCCTGGTGAATAGCTATAAAAGAGGTCAACCGAGAAAACTTTTCACCTCTTTGACTCTTCTATGCAACTCCAGTAGTGCAGAGCTATGGAAAAAATTATAACATTTACAGGAAAATAGCCTCCCTTCAGTAGCTGTGGAAGACTTCATTTGGCTCCTGCCAAGTCTTGAGAAACTTCAGAAAATCTTAGGGTATGTCTACACTACGAGAGTACTTCGATGTCACTTAAATCGAATATGTGGAATCGATATTACAAAGTCGAACGTGTGTTTCCACACTAAGGACAGTAATTCGACTGTGTGAGTCCACACTAATGGGGCAAGCGTCGACATTGGAAGCAGTGCACTGTGGGCAGCTATCCCACAGCTCCCGCAGTCCCCGCTGCCCATTGGAATTCTGGGTCGAGCCCCTAATGCCTGCTGGGGGAAAAAATGTGTCGAGGGTGGTTTTGGGTAACTGTCATCATCCAACCATCACTCCCGCCCTCCCTCCCTGAAAGCGCCGGCGGGCAATCAGTTCGTGCACTTTTCTGCTGAGTGACAGCGCGGGCGCCACAGCACTGTGAGCATGGAGCCCGCTGCGACCATCGCTGCAGTTATGGCCGTTGTCAACACCTCACACCTTATCAGCCACCTTTTCCAGAGGCAGATGGTGAGAAATCGGGCGAGGAGGCTACGGCAGCGCGATGAGGACATGAAGTCTGAGAGTGGCACAGACCTGTCACAAAGCACGGGACCCCGTGCCGTGGACATCATGGTGGTAATGGGTCATGTTGATGCCGTGGAACGGCAATTCTGGGCACGTGAAACAAGCACTGACTGGTGGGACCGCATAGTGCTGTAGGTCTGGGATGAATCCCAGTGGCTGAGAAACTTTCGCATGCGGAAGGGAACTTTCCTTGAACTTTGTGAGTTGCTGTCCCCTGCCCTGAAGCGCAAGGACACCCGGATGCGAGCAGCCCTGACTGTCCAGAAGTGAGTGGCCATAGCCCTCTGGAAACTTGCCACGCCAGACAGCTACCGGTCAGTCGCGAACCACTTTGGCGTGGGCAAATCTACCGTGGGGGTTGTTGTGATGCAAGTAGCCAAGGCAATCGTTGATGTACTGCTGTCAAAGGTAGTGACCCTGGGAAACGTGGAGGTGATCATAGATGGCTTCGCAGCGATGGGATTCCCAAACTGCGGTGGGGCCATAGATGGAACTCACATCCCTATCTTGGGACCGGACCACCAGGCCAGCCAGTACATTAATCGAAAGGGCTACTTTTCCATGGTGCTGCAAGCACTGGTGGACCACAGGGGACGTTTTACCAACACCTACGTCGGATGGCCGGGCAAGGTTCATGACGCTCGTGTTTTCAGGAACTCTGGTCTGTTTAGACGGCTGCAGGAAGATACTTACTTCCCGGACCACAAAATAACTGTTGGGGATGTGGAGATGCCTATAGTGATCCTCGGGGACCCAGCCTACCCGCTAATGCCATGGCTCATGAAGCCCTATACAGGCACCCTGGACAGTGAAAAGGAACTCTTCAACTACCGTCTGAGCAAGTGCAGAATGGTGGTGGAGTCTGCTTTTGGACGTCTCAAGGGGAGATGGAGAAGCTTATTGACTCGCTCCGATCTCAGCGAAACCAATATCCCCATTGTTATTGCAGCTTGCTGTGTGCTCCACAATCTCTGTGAGAGCAAGGGGGAGACCTTTATGGCGGGGTGGGAGGTTGAGGCAAATTGCCTGGCTGCTGATTACGCCCAACCAGACAGCCGTGCGATTAGAAGAGCCCAGCGGGACGCGCTGTGCATCCGGGAGGCTTTGAAAGCTAGGTTCCTGAGTGAGCAGGGTAACCTGTGACAATTTTGTTGGTTTACAGAGAAGCTGAACCTGCCCCCGTTTCTTTACCCAGTGACCGTTCACAATCCTCTCCAGTTTCATACCCCGTTCACCCCCTTCCCCCCCTTCCAACACACGTTTAAAAATAAAATCACTGAAAATTTGTTAATGAACAACGTTTTATTTATTACTGTTTTCGCGGTAAAGTGTTGAAACTGGGACGCAGACTGTGGTGGGGAGCGGGTGTAGTGTACTCATGCAAAGGACGCTTCTAAACTCGAGGAATGCCAGGCTCCTTCTTCTACAGTGGTCCGCACTGGCGGACTGATTGTTTGAACGGAGCCTGCCACCCCTCCTGTTCGGGACTCTGTGTGTGGGGGCTATGTGACTTTGTGGCAGGGGGAGGACGGTTACAGATTCCCTGCTGTGTGGCTCTGTGATCCAGGATAAGGACCGCTGCATAAGATCTGTAACCGCCCTCCCCCGCCACAAAGTCTCATGCCCCCCCCCCAGACAATGAAAACCACCTCCCAGACTGACCAGGGTGCCTAGTGACTGCACTGTGTGTGTGACCTGCTGCTGAACCTGCCCCCGTGTCTGTACCAACCACCTTTCCCCCCCTTAAAACAGACTGTCCTCTAAAAAAACATGATGGAAACAGCAATTAACAGAAACATATTTTTTATTAGCAAATGGACAATGAAACTGGGATGGGGGCTTGGGTGATGGGGGAAGGAAAGGACTTATCAAATTTTGGGGAATGACAGCCTTCTGCCACTTGAGCAGTCTGCAGGGGTAGAGTGACAGTTTTCACGGGCTCTGCAGCCCCTCCTTCTTGGTACTTTCGGTGAGGGGGGTATGGGACTTTGTGGCGGGGGACGGTGGTTACAGATAGACTGCAGCGGGGCTCTGTCCTCCTGCCTCCGGTCCTGCAGAACATCCACAAGGCACCGGAGCATGTCCGTTTGCTCCCTCATTAGTCCAAGCAGTGTTTGAGTCGCCTGCTGGTCTTCCTGCCGCCACCTCTCCTCCCGTTCCATGTGTGATCGGTGCATTTGGGACAAGTTCTCCCTCCACTGACTCTGCAGTATTGACTCGGCTCGGGAGCAGCCCATAAGTTCTGAGAACATGTCGTCCCGTGTCCTTTTCCGTCTACGCCTAATCTGCGACAGCCTCTGGGAGTCTGATGACAGGGTAGCTCGGGAGACAGCCACAGCTGTGGGATGGGAAAAAGGGAGTGAATTCTTCAGAAAGATAAATTTTTGGGTGAACAAAGAAAATAGTCTTTCTCTGTGAAAAAGACCATTCACAGCACCTATCACATGCGCACTCAGGACAAGGTCGAATTTTCGGCCTTCGCATTCAGTCCCTGGGGTCTTGCAGTGCAGATCACAGAATCGGAACAGCACAGCAGAATTTGGGTAGCCGGCTGACATGGTAAGCCGTAGACTTGTGGCAGCTTAAAACTTTCATAATAGCACTACCCTACTTTCACGTTCAAAGCAATGCTCCTAGCATTGGCCAGTTCCTGCTGCCAGCAATCCGGCAAGCATTAACTCTGCCCCTGTCCCACCCCCTCGGCGGCTGTCCCCGGGAAAGATCCCTCTATGCTGCCCCTCTCCCGCCTCCACCGCATGGCTGTAAACCGGCGGTTACAGTTCTGTAAAGGAACAGGGAAGCAGTCCCAATACTAACATTGCCCTAATTCAAAGCAGGTCACCATGAGCGACATCACTCTGATGCATATTTCTGACAGCGAGAAAGAACGCATGCTTCGGGAAAGCCTCCAAAGACCAGGGCCGTATGCCACCATGCTGTGCAAGGCAACAATCCCGGAGTACTTGATGGTAGCCTGGCGCGGAAACGTTTCCTACTACGGAGGACACAACAAGGCCGCTCTCCCAAGGAACCTCATGCAAAGGCTTTCCAATTACCTCCAGGAGAGCTTCATGGAGATGTCCCATGAGGATTTCTGCTCTATCCCCGGATATATTGACCGAATTTTACTGTAGCTGCACTGGCAAGGGCTAAACAGTACAGCGCCTAGGGCAAACCAATCAAGATTTACCCGACATTGTTAGATTTGTTTGCAGCAGTTGCACTGCCAAAGACTAGAACTTTAAGTGCCTAGGACAATCTAATCATGAAAAAGCCACAGTTAATATTTATATTCTTTTATAAATAAATGTTTACATGTTTAAACCACTTACCGGCTGATCCCTCCCCTGATTCTGGGTCCGGGTTAACGCCTGGGGACGGTTGGTACGGGATCTCTGTGAGGGTGATGAAGAGATCCTGGCTGTCTGGGAAATCAGCGTTGTAAGCGCTGTCGACTGCCTCGTCCTCCTCATCTCCTTCCTCTTCTTCCCCGTCCACTACCATCTCAGAGGAAGCGGGCGTGGACAATATTCCATCCTCAGAGTCCACGGTCAGTGGTGGGGTAGTGGTGGCGGCCGCACCTACGATGGAATGCAGTGCCTCGTAGAAACGGGATGTCTGGGGATGGGATCCAGAGCGTCCGTTTGCCTCTTTGGTCTTCTGGTAGCCTTGTCTCAGCTCCTTGATTTTCACACGGCACTGCGTTGCATCCCGGCTGTATCCTCTCTCTGTCATGGCTTTGGAGATCTTCTCGTAGATCTTTGCATTCCATCTTTTGGATCGCAGCTCGGAAAGCACGGACTCATCGCCCCACACAGCGATCATATCCAAGACTTCCCGATCAGTCCATGCCGGGGCCCTCTTTCTATTCTGAGATTGCATGGCCATCTCTGCTGGAGAGCTCTGCATCGTTGCCAGTGCTGCTGAGCTCGCCACGATGTCCAAACAGGAAATGAGATTCAAACTGCCCAGACAGGAAAAGGAATTCAAATTTTCCCGGGGCTTTTCCTGTGTGTCTGGTCAGAGCATCCGAGCTCGGATTGCTGTCCAGAGCATCAACAGAGTGGTGCACTGTGGGATAGCTCCCGGAGCTATTAGCGTCGATTTCCATCCACACCTACCCTAATTCGACATGGCCATGTCGAATTTAGCGCTACTCCCCTCGTTGGGGAGGAGTACAGAAGTTGAATTTAGGAGACCTCTATGTCGAACTAAATAGCTTTGTTGTGTGGACGGGTGCAGAGTTAATTCGATTTAGCGCTGCTAAATTCGACATAACCTGCTAGTGTAGACCAGGCCTTAGACTCAATCAAAAAATCTCCAAGGAGAAACAATGAGCATGAATTATTTTTTGTTATGGGTTACAACTATATACGGTACACTATCCAGTATACACAAAATACTGAGTTAAAACAACTAGTCCAGTCTTAAAAAAATAATCTCAATACTCTACTTCTGCCTAACCTCCTAAAGGAGAAGGCATTTTTACATGGTATTGAATTAAAGTTTCATACTGTATCTCAAACTTTGTCATGTAAAAATGCACATATAAAAGGGCTTTCAGACCAAACCAAAACAGAACATGTCTTCAAGCTTAAGGATTCATAATGTAATGATTAAACATCATGAGGGTTATAAAATAACAATCTAGATAATATAAAATCACTCCTGGTAAAGTTTGCAGATGGTACAAATATTTATAGAGTAGTCAATAAGGAGGACAGGTTATTGTTACAAAGTGATCTGAATCGTCTGGCAAAGTGGTCACCATCTAACGAAAGATTTTTTTAATACGATCTAATTCAAGATAATACATCTGGGAACAAAGAATGCAGGCTGTAACTACAGGGTGGGGGAGACTGTCTTGGAGAGCATTGACTCAGAAAACAACCTATGGGTTCATCACAGATGGACCCCTCAACATGAGCTCTCAGTGCAGTGCAGTGGAAAAAAGTGCTAATAAGATCCTTGGATGTATAAACGGGAAGAATATCAAGCAGAAGTAAAGAGGTGATCTTGCCTCTGTATGGAGCATTGGCAAGACCACTATTAGCATAGTGTGAGACAAGCTGACTGAGACAGTATCTTTTATTGGACCAACTTCTGCTGGTGGGAGAGAGAAGCTTTTGAGCTACACAGGGCTCTTCTTCAGGTCTGGATATTCCGAGCATCACAGCTAAGGACAAGGTGGAACAGATTATTTAGCATAAGTAGCTAACACATATTTAAGAGACCATTCAAGGTGAAGTTGCCAGTTAACACCTCTGTAGTCATAGGTCATAAGGGGGAGGTGGTGTTAGAGGGCTACAGATTGTTGTAATAAATCATAAATTTGATTTCTAAAATGTAATTTGATTTGCAATATTGTTCAAGCCAGAGACTTTCTTCCTCTGGCATGCTTACATAGCAGGAAATTATAGTATGAATTAGATCATGAAATGACCTTGTTCTCATTGTTCCTTTATCTCACTTCAGCAGCTCTGGAGTGTGGTGAACTGCAGCAGTTCCAGAGGATAGTGGCATGTTACTATGGAAGTGCACAAATGCAAAGATGGCTATATTAGTCTTCAATGTTTATACTGAGGCATAATTCTGCACCAATTGAGGAAACAAGCAAGCAAGATACCTTTGCATTTCAGTAGTTGGCATTAAACAGGGATTGTTTAACAACAATAATTACACACTGCTATGTAAGACACCACAATTGCTTCCCATTAAAACTACAGGAAAAAATGGGGAATTTCAGATAACATGGTAACAGTTTACCAATCCTGTTTATTGGCAGCCACGGTGTTACTAATTTTCTTTACACCTCTGTGCAAAGACTCAGCATCTTTATTCCTAGTAAGCATAAACCCCTAGTGTATGTCCAAAAACTGGTGGTCAGCCATTAGGGAATCATGTTCACTATGAATAAACGATTGTTGGTCAAAGGGGGGGGGTCTTCTTGCGGGAGACTGTCTACATAACTTTATTTTTAAAATGGGTCAAGAGGTGTCTAGAGCAAAGGAAAGATGCTACTTATTATGAAAAAATAGACATATGAATACCTTCTTAACATGCCCTCTCATTAAAGAGCTTTCAGCTAAGAATAACTGGATACTTAAAAGCAGCAAAGAGTCCTGTGGCACCTTATAGACTAACAGACGTATTGGAGCATGAGCTTTCGTGGGTGAATACCCACTTCGTCGGATGCATCATGCTCCAATACGTCTGTTGGTCTATAAGGTGCCACAGGACTCTTTGCTGCTTTTACTGATCCAGACTAACACAGCTACCCCTTTGATACTGGATACTTAAAGAAAACTATACCTACCAGAACTGTGCTTACAACCAGAGGGGGCATTATTTATGTTGCACTTACACAGACATGGTTTTCATTTGGCACACTGGCAACCAGCTACCATCATCAGCATCAGTACCTTGCTTGCTGATACTTTTGGAGTGCTCCAAGCCATGCATCAGGCACCTTGACACTAATCTGTTTTCTTAATCTTGACTTGAAAATGTAAAGGGCTCTAAAATTTCCCACCAGCATCTGTCTGAAACTTGACTGCTCACCAAAAGAAAGCAGAAAGTCAGAGCCAATAACAGGAGAGCCAAGATCCACGAGAGGTGAGCAGACAGCACCAGCAGCCAAGAAAACTAGTATTGCCAGAAGCATTATTTCATCTATAGTAATTATTTTTAATCACATTTTAAAAAAAGCATCCTGTAAAGTTCTCATCCATGTTGTTAACTGCTTTTGACATTGTCCTCATTAATCACTTCAAACAAAAAGTAGGCAATGTTGTGTTTGTACAAGCAAAAAGCTCATAAAGCTGTGTGTGGTTGCGATGACAGCTGTGTCCTTAACATTCAAAGATTAGAGGCAGGATGTACATATGATGGAATAAAAGGGCTGATTCAACATTGGAGAGTCTGCAACCAGTTTCAGTAAAGATAGAATGTGACCCTTTGCTAGAGATATACAAGAGCAGCCTGTATACATGGCAGATATCTTGAGGTTCTACTTAGTTGGCAACTGTTGCTGTTCTGTTGGAAACAGATACTGCAGGAACATAAGAAATGATTTGTATGTGAAGATATCTACTGGCCCACACAAGATGAATATGTGGCAACCCATCTCCCTCCAGCTCCCAAACAAAGTTTATCAGTCAGTAACCTCATAACATTTACCCTAAGTTGTGAGTTTGGTCAGTATGTTCTGGATGTTGGAACAGAAATTACTTTTAGCACCTGAAAAAAATCAACATTTGTAGCACTGAACTTTCATTTCCAGGGGTACAATATTGCATCCAAGTTATATTTCAGAATAAGGGTCCTAACTGGACAGTGTCAGGGGCTACTTTGTCATTACTGCACAGAGGTAAATGTGACTTTACTCTTCACATCCTAAAATGTATTATCAGATAGAGTTAGAAAGGCGTACTCAAGGCAGTCACAATTTACTGTTCTCACTCTTTTACTTACCCGGTTTCCATCTTATTTTGCTTTCTTACATTCATGTGCTATTTGTGGTAGGTTTTAGTATTCATATGGAGGTTAAGCAGAATATCATTAAAATTAGTCTTGTTTCTGTTCCCATCAGTTATACCCCCAGAGAGATTTTTCGACACTTGTACAATTTCCTATTTAATACTTAGTTGGTAAAATCTCTCTACTATTTAACAGTAAGTACAGCAATTAGCTCTCAGGTAATAGGTAGTAAACTCCCCTTTCCCTGTAGCTTCTACACTGCCCATGCATGTAGCAGCTTCCATTTTCCTAGCTAGTTTCCACTTTAGCATTTTCCCTTAGCCCACCAAAAAGTCAAGTTGCAGCCCCCTCCAAACCTTCCCTCTTTTGCAGGCCACTAATTTTATGCCTTTTATAATAGCATGAATGTCTAATAATAATCCATATTAATTCATGTGTTTCTTGGATTATTACATTAATGGTAACTGTTTTCCTCAACATTCATCATGTATTGTTACAAACAGCAACTTTTCAGCTTTTATATAACTGCTTCTTTATTATGTTCTGCCTTTTCTGTCTTTTAGTTTCCATGAAGTTTCAACAGTTCTTGGCAGAAAGTGGGTAATTTCCATCACAAGCTATTTATCTTTCTTGATGTTTTGCTTAAACAACATCTGGGATTGTTATGTACGTCGCTGCAGAGTCAATAGTCCTATTCTTACAGACTTGAGTAGAGTGGGAAAACTGTTGACATAGGAATGATTTTTAACTAACATATAATATTCTACTACATTGTCACAAGCAACAGTGTTCAGTTCAAAATTTGCTGTTGAGGGTAACTCCTCTCTACTTTGACTATTTAGTATTGAAAATTTTGGAATATTTCTTTTTGTTTTTTAATGGCTATGGCCCATAATGACTCAAATCCTAGGTACGGACATATTCACCACCCTGCACTTTAAGCGGGGGTGGGGTTGTCTGGCTGGCCGGGAGAAGAGGGCAATGCTTTCTGGCTTGGGGGAGGAGGGGAGACGTAAAACTGCTGGAAAAGCAGTCAGTCTGGTGGATGACTCACCACCTAGGAATGAGGGGTTTAAAAAGGTCAGCCTGGGCCTGGCTCCTCCCCTCATTCACTCGGAACAGGCTGGGCAGCAGAGACTCTGCTGCATGGCTTGCTGCAGGACCACGTGCAGTCAAATGGTGGGATAGCAGGGGGGACCCCTTCCCCATTTCAGGACAAAAAAACAGGAAGGAATTGCACACGGTGGCCGGGGGGAGTGGGCACAGGTTCTTTGCCCCATAGAACCCTCACGTGGAAGCAGTCTGCACGATGAGTGGGGGAGCGGGGGGGGGGGGGAACCACCACCTTCCCCTGTTGCAGAACATAAAAGCAGGCAGCAGTGTGGGACATGGCAGCAGGGTGAAGCAGGAACTGGTTCCCTGCTCCATAAAACTCCCCACGTGGAATCAGTCTGGACGGTGAATAGGAACAGCAAGGGGGGAGCAGTCCCTTCCCCAATTCAGGCCATAGAAACGGGGTGGAGTCGGGACACGGTGGCAAGGGGCAGCAGAAACCCCATGTGAGGCATGAAGCCAGACAGAAGGGACAAAGAGGGCACTGAAACCAACACAATTTCGCATATAGCCCATACAGTGGTCGGGGGAGGGAAGAAACCTCCCACTCTCTTGGAAAGCAGTGGTTGGGCTGGACTGGGG